>NC_140584.1:1117379157-1119879157 GCF_964204655.1 Triturus cristatus
CTCATAGGATATATTGATAGGGAGAGGGAAAGTTGAAGTACTTGACCCCGGTAAAGTTAAATCTGTTGAATTTGGGGGAAGACTAAATATTTGCTCAAAGTGATCAACCCATAAGTGTTCGTCAATTGCAACATCAATACTAGGATTAGCCGATGTATCTGTAAAAAATGGGGACTTTACGACCTTCCAAAAAGCAGCGCTATCCTTAAGAGAGCAGGATTTATGCAATTGGTCCCATAAATCTTTTTTTAGGTTATTCTTCCTGTGTTTTAAAGCCTGACTATAATTTTTCCTGGCGGTAGCGATTTCCTTTGTGTTTCTAACCTTTTTATGGAGGGCAGCTTTGAGATTTTGATGTGGTTTCGAACATGAGGTGTCAAACCATCTTCTAGCTTTATTTTTATTATTTTTGATTTTAACAAATAAAGTTTCCTTAATTGCTGCTAGAAGTACTGCAAAGTTTTCCATGATTCCCTCGTTCGAGGTAGCTGGATCAAGACATTTATCAATCACTGGTCTTAAACTTTTGACCAGGATCGTTGTGATAGCCGTCTGATCCACTTTTTCCCACCTTAATGAATAACCATTTAACCTATCTAGTATTAAGTTGTTTTGAGATAAGGTTGACTTTATATTAAACCTCTGAGGTGACTTGATAGTATTTAGGGTGATACTGATTGGAAAATGGTCGCTAATAGCGATATCATGGGTTTTACAGGTAAGTAACTGTTTACCCGCTGCCGCGGAGAAAAAAAAAATCAATTGTACTTTGCTTGCCTCTACCATTAAAAGTAGGCACAACAGGGATAGGAGGATTCACCAAGTCATTAACAAGGGCAAAATCTAGGCTGAACAAGATATCGTTCAGGGAGTGCCCAGCCAGAGTATGCGAGAAATGGGTTACTGGGTCGCCATGTTCGTCCACAATACCACAAACATTGTTCCTACTCCGAGTACATAGATTTTGATTGAAGTCCCCACCCCATATTAGAACCAACTCCTTGTGAGCCTTCCTTGATAGTTCTAGGAGGGAGGAGTGTATCTCCTTAGTCACCTTCAGTAAGCCATCCACAGGGAGGTTGTTATAAAAATTCACAATTACAAGGGCCTTAGAATTGTTCTGATGGAGAACAAGTATTTGGAAATTTAAATCCAATTTTAAACAGACTATAGTTTTAAATTGTAGGATATTAGATACAAATATAGTGAGGCCGCCTTTAGCTCTACCAAAGGGAGAAGGTGAAGCTGGGGAAAAATACGTTTTATAACCCTCCACGTGCAATTCGGAGGGTGCCCATGTTTCCTGCAAGCATAAGATGCCAAAGTTGCGGACAAAATCAAGCCAAATATCGTTTGCAACCTTTGCACGCAAGCAAGCCCGCCACATTCCAAAATAATATTTTCGAGCATGGGTCCTCTTTTTTTGTTGCAAGTTTAGGGAACCTTCCCATGGATTCCTCGCAATGGGCGGTCTGTGACATAGGTAGAAGGGTTGGTTAGATCGTAACACCATCTAAGTTCAGGTTATCCAGGTAAACACCAGAGGTAGATGTATAAATCATGGTGTTAGGCGAAAGACCCTCCAACGGAAGTCAGTCCACCCTTTCCAGTTCAGAGAGCTGGTCAAAATGATTAAAGGTTGGGATATTGTACCTAATTCTGGGCCCCTCCGTCAAGTCCGCTTTTGATAGACCCCTATGAAAAGTAATAGGGAATAAGTGGGGAAGTTGGGGATAGAAAAAACTCAAGTCCCTGTGGAGATATTACTATCACCACAAAGAGCAGACCAGGTGCAGATATGTTGGACCGCTCGCCTGTCCCTAAAATTGATCACAATGCAGTCCCCTGGAGCATCCTTTCTTCTGTGACCCAACCAACTTAACCTTCTCGCAAATAGTATTTCCCCAGATATATTGGGCGGAAGCGGCCTGTTCTTATTTAGCCAGTGAGCAGCTTTGTTTCTTAGCTCAGAATAGGTTTCAGAATTTTCTAGGGATAGCTCCGGGACTCCCGCCAAAACTATGGTATAAGGTAGTGATTGTGGAGGGAGATCGATGTGTGGAAATGACCTCTTAGGGTTAGTATTCATAGGAAGTTCCCTGGAAATACCAGGGGTACTGGTCGTCGATTCCATGGGTACCATATCTTTACGTGGAGCACCTGCCCCACTTTCCATGATCTTAGGTTCAGGTACCCTTAAGGCCACCTGGGAACACCTGATCATAGAGGCGGTGTTCCTCGGTGTTTGAGGCGTGAAGGGGTTATTAGCGGATGGTAACTGTTTATTGTTTCCAGAGCCAGAAGCATGGGGTCTAGTACTTGATTGTAAGTCTATGATCTTCATATGTGCACTGACCAGCGGTTGCTCTGGAACAATAGAGGTGTTTTTCAGTACTTTCTCCAGATTATCTTTCTTAACACTAATACATTTAACCCTTTCAAAAAGTGGGGACAATAAAGATTTCATAAGGTGCTCAATTTTAACAAAGAGTGCCTCACTGTGTGATAGAGAAATAGAAGGAGAAGCTGCTATTTCAGATGTTTGAATAAATGAGCCTGTATCCTTAGGAAAAATGGATATCGTTTCTGGTATATTGTTGCTAACAATTTTCCCTTTTGTTATGTTAGATTTGTCAACAACTTTCTTGAGTTTAGTGCCACCTAAGCTTCCTTTAGGTTTTTTTACGGGTTGCCCCTCCTTGTTAGTGTGTTTTATCTTACATCTGGCCTTCTGACCTCTAGTTATTGCCCTCGGGGTGGGACTGTCTGCTCTTTGTGACAGGGCTGAGGGCAAGATCGATGTAATAGGTATGTCAAAAGACCTGTTACCAGCGAAAGACTCAGCCTGGGCGAGGGGAACAGGAAAGGAGTCACTAAGGGAGATGGTGGGAGTCAGTGATTCTCTTGGTGGAATAGGAAGAAGTTCTGGGGAAACGATGTCCAAGTTAGCAACAGTATCCTCGGAACTAAAAGTATGATGAGCCCCCGGGAGGGCAACAAAGGATGGAGCCAAAATCGAATCCTGAGAGGTAATGGTGAGGGTCGATGAATTGGTCGGGAGCACAGGGAGAAAGGAACCTGCAGGAAGGGAAAGGCGGCGTTCTGTATTTTGAATTGCGTTAGCAACTACCCCAATAGTTTTCTGCAGCATACGGTCAATGGCTGTCAGACTGGGTAGTGGTTGGTTTGAAGTGTCTTTGTGCTTTGAAACGTGGGCAGATGGAGCGGTGCGCGTCTTCCCCATTCTTCACCACTTCAAATGACGGGAGAATAGATTGTGTAATAACCACAGGAAACTGGTGTTCGCAATATTTGAACGGAGTTAGTAATTACACGAATGTCAATAGGACACAGCAAACAAATAGTGCACAGGTTCGATTACTAGACCACAAGACGCAAGACTCACCCGGACACCAACGGACACAAACGGTCCCGCCTTGTCCCGGGCTTCGCTCGGCGCGCGCCCGCGATGTTAATTATGCGCCTCCGGGCGCGACAGGGATCAGCCAGGCAATGTGGGAGGTGTAGTCCTCTCCCTCCGTGTGGGCAACAGCACTCGCGGCAAGACCTCAGCGGTTATTGCAGTCACCGATTCAGATTCAGATGGTCTGTCAGGGCGTTCGATGTATGCAGGCGTGTTACATGCCGCTGCACTCCGTCCAGCCACACGCCGCAGGAAGAGAGATCTGCCGCCGTCTGCCCCAAGACAGCTGCGCATCGGTCCCGGGTGCGACAGCGGCTGTGGCCGAGGTTCAAAAGCGGGGCCGCCAATATGGGACGCCCGGTAGGGGCTGACTTCACCGAGCGGCGCTCCGAGGCCCTGCAATGCTGCAGCACTCCTGCCGCGCCAGGGCACGCCGATCACCAGCTCGCCCTCATTGGACCACTAGTGCGGGACCTGACTCCGCAGCCGCCCCCACAGGTAGGAACCGTCCGGCAAGCGATCCTCCACAGCCCCAGGGTCGCATAATGGCGGCCACCCGGCAAGTCTCAAACCCAGCAGGGCGCAACACAGAGTCACTCACCGCGCACCGGGGACTAGGCAGTTAGCGGTGAGACTCACCTCCTGCCGCTGCGCTGGAATGTGGACTCCGGGCTGAATCTGACGAGAAAGTGAGCAGCAACTCTCGGGAAGCGGAGGGAGCCTGTCCAACAATCACAATCTCCCCAGTTCTAGATCTCTTTCCCCAAGCTGTCCCACAATTGGGCAACTTCAGTCCACCTATAGGTCCTAATAAATGGTACCCCTGGCACCTAGGGCATGGGCACTGAAGCAGGTCCTCTGGGGATGCATGACTGATTGTGTCACCCCAGTGCCCCTCACCAAGGCTACACTCTGCGACTGCAGGCTCCATGTCTTTGTGCAGGAAAGTCTAAAGAGTCTACATGGCATACAGCCCTGTGTGCTATGCCTCCCATGCACTGCAGAAGGGTTAGGTAAGCCACTCCTACTGCAGGCCTCAAGCCATAAGGCAGGGTGCACTATATCCTATTGGGGGCCTAGCTGCATGAGAAGATAGACCCCTACAGTGTTCAGCCTATTCTGTTCATTGTGAATGGACAGCGAAGCCATCAAGAGTAAATGGGCTGGATACTCGTCAGCGCGAGTTTCTGTCACAACCTGTTCCCCTAATGTCACCCTGTCTCACTCCGTATTTTCCAATGACAGGAAACTGAACGTTCTGTTAAACACATTCAAAAGCATCGGATTACAAACCATACTACAGCTCCCATGATTCATGAAGCGTCACGTACGTTGCAAGGGCATGGCTCACGTTGGTTCCGGGAAGCGGGAAGCGGGAAGCGACAAGCGGGTGATGATAAAAGAACTCCACTTCCTAGCAAACGCTGCTGCTAATTCTAGAAACTCGTGGAGACTTTGGAAGAGAACTCTTGTGGGTATTCGTTGTCTGGAAACCAGTAAGGGTGTCGTGTACACCTCAAGCTTCCTGTCTTATTCCTCGGACCAATTTCAGAGCGGTTACACGCTCAGTGTTCTCTTTCGGTATAATACCTCGGCTCCTTTCAGAGCGTGTTCGAGCTTGTAGCCATATTTCCATTGGAGGCCGAGTGTGTTTCATATCTAATTGCGGTGTCCCTCCCTGTTTGCGAGACACACGTCTGTAGTCTCTTGCAGGTTGCAGGGATACCGGCAATCTTTTGATGTAGTGTGTGTGCGGCATTACAAAAGACTTGTTTGGAACTGCTGTGCTCACTAAATTTTGTCTCTAATGATTGTGTTCATTCTAGAACAAAGGTGCACATAACGTTTTATATGTATGTACATCTGTAGCATGCATTATTCATGCTCATGACTTAAACGCTGTCTAGCCTCAAGATATTTACCTGGGGAGGTAACCGGGATACTTCAGTTACAAAGCAGAGGCAATTCAGTCAGTCGTATGTGAGCGAACTATATGTATTTGGCATTTCATTATTGAATGTACTGTGTTTCTTCCCATATTCAGGGTGTATGTTGTAGCATGGCACAGTAGACGAGTCTGTTAGCAGTTTCTCTGACTACCCTGTGATGCCAGGCTGTGGCCATAGATAAGTAGGGTATTATGGTACTAGAAGTCATCTTTTCTCATTGCCAGAATCAAGACTGTTGCAGTTATTGTGCTATCTCCTTGTGTTTGTTCATCTTCTAGGTTTACTGCAAGGGGTCTTCTCTGAAGGTGCATGGCTCTGATCTTATGCAGAATAATAGGAACTGTGGTCACCACTAAAGGCTCTTATGCAAGACCATGTTCTTTTGTTTTACAGGTACTTAGACAGCATATAGGAGAGGAGGTTAGTGCATTTGACAAGAGCCCCCTTTCTGCTATTTACATTACTGTTACTGTAATTTCAGGTCTCCCTCCCTGCTGTCTCCATCCTTTCCTTCCCTCGCTTGATCAATTCATTGATCTGTGCTATAAAAGCAAACAGACTTGAAGCTATCGAGAGGTGGACCATTTTTGAGCATCACACCGATCCTGAGGAGTTGAGACACGACAGTTTCCTAGCTCCATGAAGCTTCACTGATTTCTAAGGGGTTTGGTACTAAACATTTGTCTTAACAAATTCTCACTGATGCCAGTGTGGGATTTATTAACAAATTCGCACTGGAGACCCTTTTAGAGGGTTTCCTGAAACCTAATCAAACACTTGTGGGGTCTCAGGCCAGTTTTCACCAGCCTGCCACCACCAAACATGTTTCTGATCTCATAGGGTGAGAGCGAGCACTCTCAGAAGACAAAAACAATACCTGCTCTGGGTGTGGGTGTTTCACTCTTCCTCCAGGACAGGATGGTCTTCCCAGATGAGAAGCTTCAAAGGCGATGCCACCTTTGAAATCCAACCAAGGAACTCCCAGATATTGGAGGTGGACAAGCCTCCTTTCCTGTTCCACTTTTCGCATGAGTAAATGCAGGAAAATTAGTTAGATGAGGAGGAGGGTTTCCCCTCAGCCTACACCACCTCTAGAGTGGGACAAGCGAGGTGAACCCCTGCTTTCTGGTGGCGTAGACAGCGTGAAAGCAGCAACCTGACCGCCCTGACCGGGATGGACTGCCCTCACCACACCTGTAGCTGAACGCTGCTAGTGAAGTCCCAATTCTGCATTCTAAGACCTCCGGCACCTTAAATCCATTGAGTCCCTTATAAAGGACCATGTCTCTACTACAAACTGTCTTAAAAAGGTACCAACATATTTTGCCAGTGGTTCCAGAATTGACCTGCACGCTGCTATAATAAGATTTTTGTGAATCTTTGGTAATATATATACACCTCGAAATATGGTAAGTTTGGTGGGCTCCCTGTTGTCCATGATACTGACTACTCACGTTGGGGCTTGGTATGAGGAGTACTGGTTTCCCCTTTGTCTCTGTAAGATGAGGACAGATATTAATTGGGTGCATTTGTAGAAACCTCTGAGAGTTATTTGGAACGTCCGTCTGTGACGTTTGGGAGAGTTTAGTTATAGCCAGGGGTTTTCACGAATGGTTGTGTTGGAGTAATAAAGTTCCGCCCGGTTTTTAGGTTAGGAGATGCTCTTTTTAGAGACTCCCCTTTCCATAAACGAATACAAGATATTGGTTGTTATTTCCTTATGTTCGGACAATATGGGCGTGGTCAGGATTCCAATCCAACATAGGTATACGTGCGCGGCTGTCCACACACGCGTCTGGGTCAGCAGAAAGAGGAGATTACTCCCGTCTGTAGTTGGCTACGCAGAGGCTTGTTTGCCCGTGACTGTAACGTGTCTCGTGAATTTGAGTGGAGGCCACGTCAAGGCACCATGAAGTTAAGAGCAATGCTGTGTGGATGGTTTGGTTACATGCCGCCGTGTAGAGGCTACTAGTTTTCCCCCGTGGGGAGCATGAGTGATAATTAATGGGGGTTGTGTTTTGTCTTCCCTACAGATAGTTGTGTGCCTGTTCGTATACTGAGACAGTGTTTGGAACTTTGGTTCCAGTTCATAGATATTTTGTCGCAAGAGAATTGTCGACTGAAGAGATGTAAGTGACTTCTACTGGGATTGATTAAGTGGGTAAGGGGGTTACCTCTTTTTCCATGGCGGTGAGGTTTCTCACCCCAAGATATAAACTTATCCCAGCAGCTTTAGAGGCATGGTGGCATCCGGGTCTGATGAATTGAAGTAGTGTGTAGTAGTGTGTGGACTTTAGAACTGGGCTAGCCTTGCATGTGGATTTAATTTGATTTGATTTGATTGTAGGATTTATGTAAGCGCACCATTGCCCGGGGGCACCTAGGCGCTCAGCGGATAGTTAACCTGCATCTGGATAATGAAAGTGGAATTTAGCTAGCAAATAACCAGGTTTTTAGTAATTTCCTGAAAGTAAGTAATGGCGGGCTGTTCTTGATCTCTATCGGGAGTAAATTCCACTGTTTTACTGTACCCAAAATGAAGCTTCTTCCTCCCCAACGTGCTTTCTTATATTTGGGTGTCTAAAGAAGTTTTCTCTGAGATGAACATAGGTTTCTAGCAGGCTGGTACCAAGAAAAGTGTCGTCCAGTTCCCTGCAGAGCCTTGTAAACTAGACAAAAGGATTTGAATTCTGTCCTCTTTATCATGGGAAGCCAGTGAAGTTTCTTTAAGTCATGGACAATAGGTCACAAAATTCTACCCACCCCGCATTCCCCAAAGTCTTCAGAGAAAAATGATACCCCACTTGTTTGGGTAGGCCTAGTGGGCGCAACAGGAAACGGCCAAAAATACAACGTGGACACACCACATTTTCACATTGAAAACTGACCCTTTTTTTGCAAAGTGCCTAGCTGTAGATTTTAAACCCTAGCTCTTCCGGCACCTAGGGAAACCTAGCAAACCTACACACTTTTTTGAAAACTAGACACCCAGGGGAATCCAGGATGGGTTAACTTGTCCGTCTCTCACCAGGTTCTGTTATCCAGAATCCCTTGCAAACCTCAAACTTTGTCAAAAAAACACATTTTCCTCATATTTCTGTGATGAAAGTACATGAATCTGCATTCTGGGCGTCCCCCACCCCTGGAAAAAAACATTTACCCCTGGTGCCTAGTGGGCCTAGTGAGCCCCATCTGCCTCCCGGTGGGGGGCAGAAAGACTGTGGTAATTTTTTGGGGGTGGGTGCATTGGCATGCCAATTCTGGGCAGTCCCCACCCTTACGTATAAAATAAAAAAATCCCTGTGGCCCAGTGGGCTTTCTGCCCCCACCCCCAGGGAGCAGATCAGGGGCTACTACCCCCATCTGCCTCCTGGTGGGGTCAGAATGACTGTGGCACATTTTGGGGGAGCGGGTTTGGGCATGCCCATTCTGAAAAGCCCCGCCCTGACCTTTGGAAAAATATAAATCCCTGGTGCCTAGTGGGCAGAGGTTATTGCCCCATCTGAAGGAGGGGCAGATAGACTGTAGCATTTTTTGGGGGGATGGGGGTACTTGCATGCCCATAATGGGCAGCCCCCACCCCAGGCGTATAAAAAAAATCACTGGTGTCTATAGTGATCGCTATAGGAAAATACGAAGGTCCACTAGAGGGCAGCATCTGTTTCCGCCGACCGCCGACCGCTGATCGCTGACCGTTGACTGTCGATTGAGCTACCAGAAACAAGCGGCACGGCACGGTACGGCGTTCTCACAGCGGATTAAGGGGTTTAAGCGGGAGTGGAGTAGCGGAGCTGCGAGTATTCACAAGTGCGGGGAGATGTCGGGAACTGCGGGATCTGCGAGCACTAGGACGACGACGAGCAGAGAGCAGAGGAGAGGAGTGGAGCAGCCGGGGGGAAGGTGAGAGAGGCAAGAGGCAAGCGGTGAACTCGGTTCAATTCCGCTAAAGCCGGTTGTTAGTCCGATTGCATGTTGCAGGCTGCGGGTTGTAACACTGAACCCAATAGTGGGGTATACAAAAGACTGTCTCACTTACCATCATAAAAAAAAAAACCCTACGCCGCCACCACCGCCACCACTATCATCATCTTCACCCTCACCTTCACCTCCACCAGAAGCAAAAGACCTCTGTGTAACGGCAGGGAGCCAAGGAGCCAAGGATACGGAGACAGGTTTGGGGAAAGGTTAGGGGGCCGGAGCCCTCAGCTTACGACCAAAACAGCTACTGACTCACAGACATACAACCTCTCCTCTGACTGCGGTCCGGACTTTAGGCTTTAGCATAAAATAACAGGAACGAGGACACTGTCCGTAGGACCGCTGGTCAGAAGTAAACGATGAGATCAAGTAGACAGAGATCTTTAGTTCCGCAAAAGAAAAGGAAACGGAGAGAAAACTTGGAGTCAGCAAGTCAGGAATCAATAAGGTCTCTAATTTCACTGCCAAGTGCTCTTTGCAGGAACTCAGGCATGGCGGCCCTGGGTGACGAAGGACTAGATGCAGCTTTTCCCAAAAATTCACAACCTAAAATAACGTCTAAATTTGCCTTTTTGAAGGACGCAGGGTCAGCTGTCTTCTCAAGTAATATGAAACTTAAGGGGCTCCCTGCTCCGCTAAGCCCGATAGTGTCTATCATAAAGGGATCCACTGGAGGATTCAACGATGGCGGTGAAACTCCAACTCAAGGATCATTCACCAACACTCTAGCATTGCCCTCAATAGAAGAGGGAGGCCTTATCCATCCCGCGTTGACAAATTTGGAGGCACTTGCTGGACCAATCCAGGTAAAAGTTTTTTTCAAGTCCAAAGTACCATTAGCAGCACAATCAGCACAATCAGCTCAGTCAGAGCTTACGAAGAAGTACACCAACGCACTTGACAGCAGTACAAAAGGCTCCTCCTCAAGAACCAATTCATTAAATAAAACCCCTTCCCACTCTAAGCCTTCTTTAGGCTGCAACTACTCTGAACCTGCATCAGAATCTGTCTTAAGTCCAACACCAGGTGGTAGGTTGAAGGGGAGCAAATTTACAAACATTCTTACTCCAACATCACCAGCATCACAAGCACTAGCTGCTTTGGAGGTGGAAGGAAAAACTGTCTCAGACAATAGCTCTCCTCAAAACGTAAGTGGGCAAACTTCCTTGCATAGCAGCCAAGCCATGGAGAGTGCAAGCGCGGTGGAGCGCAATCTTTCTTTTATCAACACAAATGAATGGGATAACCTATTGTCTTCATACACAAGGGAATTTCCTATTCATTTTCAACCACCGTCACCCCCTAGAGAGGAGTCAAAAGAGGTTCCCGGGCAAGAGAACGCATGGGCAACAGCTTTGGAAATCTTGCAAAGATCAGCGGATGCAATGAATTATCAAGCCGACAAAATGGATATACAAATCAGCCTTCTGGATACACTTGCTACGCATATAGTCAAAATTGATGAGAGAATCTTGAATTTGAACAACTTCATCAAACGGGCACAGGAAGGTGGGGAGTACCAACAAAAAGGCTGTGGCTGCTCACCAATAATAGAGAAACTAGGATCACTTCCGGAAACGATGGGGAATCTACTGGCAGACCTAAAAGGAATCGCATACCTTAAGGCACCATCTCCGAGCGGCAAAAGACAAGACTTGTCTCAAGGAATAAAAGAAATGGAAATCCATAGCCAAGGAGGGAGTAAGGATGCGACAAATAGGCCACTCTCACCTAAGGTTACCTTATTGAATGCGAGTTCAAAGAATAAACAACACCAATGTCCAGTGGAGGATAAAGTTTCTAACACGTCTCCTTCCTATCAACAACAGGCCACGGAAGATCAATCTGGCAAAGGGAAAAGACAAAGGAAACGGAAGGGCCGAAACAAGATTAGCAGGGCGAGAAAGGGCCTGAGTCTCTCTCCATTGTTTAACAACTGTAGACGGCCAGCAAGCACAGACCTTAACGACCGATTGGGAAGCGCTGATCCCGGTGACAAACAAGAGGTCCAATCATTCAGTGACCAACAACAAAACAAATCGGATTCATGGGGTGAAGCTGAAAGCAAGGAGCTAGTCATGATCGATGAGGTCAACACAGGCCAAATAGAGGGAAAAAAGCAAAAGGCCTCAACCACCTTGAATGGCTCGTTTTCTCTAAACTCAAAGGAAAAAAAAAGGACAATAGCCCCAAGTCTCAGCGTCCCTAAGGACCTGCCCTGTTTAAAGACTCTGGATAATCAGGTTCCTCAAACCAATCCAAGTAAAGGCCATATAGGCCCTTCCCAGTTGGAGGGGCCGTGCAAGGACAAAGAGATTACAAAAACCAGTGAAAAGAACTTACGAAGCCCTAGTGCACAAACTAGTCTACCTCTTTTGATAGCTCAGAAAGAAATACTGGGTTGCCCATTACAACAATCAACAGGAGCTGCCCCGCACTATGCGGCTGTCGGTCAGGGGAGACAAGCAGAAAGTCAAGTAGGTTGTGCTTACAGCGATACCACAGTCACGCTCCTCTATCCGGAGTATAAATCTTAGCTGGGACATATTAAATCGAGGGAATATTATTCGACTGCTGGAAGGTCTAGATCTGTTAAATCCAATAACGTCGCAGGACATAATTTCCATAGAATTTATCGCACCCAGCTCAGGCCAATTGAATGAAAGTACAAAGGTCACTTGGAGAATGCAAGAGATAGCGGACAAAATCCTGCAACAATAGGATGCCTTCAAATTATGGGGCATTCTTATACAACCCGGTAGGGATCCAGGCTATCCACATCCCTTGTGGGAGCAACACGGCCTTGGGAACCCAAACATAGGAAAAAGCGCGGTCTACTCCGTCCTGAGGGGCGCCCGCAACCAAACTCCTCCTCCCAATGCAATCAACACAAAAAACAAAGGGGGAGAGACCAAACTTAAATGGGATTCGAGCAATGCTGATTCATGGTCTTGGCTTGCGGGTGCTCTGAACTCCACCAGGCTACTTCGTTGACATGACAATTGCCAGTGGGGAAAAGATACCAGCCCGTTGAGGATCTGTTCGTGGAATATAAACGGGCTAGCAAGGAAACTGAAGGACTCAGCTATAATTGCTTATTTACAAACTTTTGAAATCATATTCCTTCAGGAAACATGGCTATTGGATCCGCAGGAAATTGAAGGTTACAAAATCCACCATATCACAGCCCAGAAAACGAAATCCTCTGGAAGAGGCATTGGTGGTTTAGCAATATTCATATCAACCAAAAATGCAATTACATCATGGGACCTTGCAAATGATGCTCACTCTTTTCAGCTGGTAGGAATTACATATAGAACAAACAAAGGGCAGTCTAGGGCACTAACTCTAATAAATGTCTATGTTCGACCAAACTCGGCTGCTAGACAAGCCTTCTCAGATTAACTGATCGAGTCCTTAGCGAGAATGAATTCGAGCCTGGTGAACACGGACATTATTTTATCGTGTGACTTTAACATATGGCTGATGCCAGATTTACAGGCCAATGAGGTAACCCTAGCTCAAGAAAATGGGTGGTCCATTCCATCACAAGCCCCTCCTACATGGCAAAAAGAGGATCCAAAGGGTCGCACCTTACAAACCAACTTGGAAAATCTTGGATTAAGGGCTCTAAATGGGCGATTCTATCCCGATAAACCACCAAGTCCTTCATACTTATCAAAAACTGGGGCATCTTTGATTGATTACACTTTTGTTAACCTCTGTCTCTTACAACAAATATCAACCTTTGGATTTAGCAACATCGTGGGGAGCGATCATAGACCCCAAGAAATACTAATTAATACTAGCTTACAACAACACGAAGAAGAAAGGGCACAAGCTCATGAGAGCCACACCGTCAATTTAAAACGTATAAAGTGCACGGTCCAAAACTTACAGGAGGTGTCCACCGAAGCCAAACAAGCTTATGAGCACGGATGCAGGGACTCAAAGGATCAAATAGCAAACTGGACGACGTTTGTAACAGCACTGACAGCCAAGTATGCTAAACAAACTAGGCAAAGAAAATCACATGAAAAGGAAAATTTAATATTCTCTAGTACAGCACTTCGATCAGCAAAGAAAACTGTGAACCAATTATGGAGGAAACTCAAAAAAGGCCATTGGATTCAGAAACATTAATAAATTTGAGAACAGCACGTAACCATCTTAAGAAAATCAAAAAAGAACTTCAAAGGGACAACTGGAACTCGTTCTGGGCCAAACTATACCAAGACATTAAGTCGAATAACTCGGCAAGGTTCTGGCGTACCATCAATGGCATTGGCGGGAAGGCCACAAAAGTGGCATCTTCAAACATCTTGGAGTCGAAGTGGAGCTCTTTTCTGCATATTCATTTTTGTACCCAACCAGCAGTCCCTATTGATCAGCGACAAGGAAATGTGGTGGGCGTATCTAGAAAGAATGTACTCTTGCCCCTTGGGAAGGCCAATATCAATATAACAGCCGCTCCACCTACCGATCCATATCCCGCTCAATCAACCAATATGACAACATTAAGACTCAGGCATTTAACCAGCACTGAAACACTAACATTCCAGGCGGAGGACATAGAAAAATTGATTAAAAAGGGCAGGCAAGACGGTGATCCCGGCCCAGGAGGCATTCCCCCGGCTTTGTACAAGGAGGACCCAGTTTTTTGGGCATCAAAGCTAGCTCCCTTGTTCTCTTTCATCTTATAAAAGAACATTATTCCACCCTTATGGAATGGATCTATCCTGGTGCCAATCTTCAAAGGAGGAAATAAGGAAGCCCCTGAGAAGTACAGACTGGTTGCACTCATTGATAATGAAGCAAAGTATTTCACCGGGATATTGCTGAACTCACTACGGGCTTGGGCGGAGGAAAACCAAGTAATTCCGCCTAACCAAACTGGCTTTACGAGAGACACAGGAACATCAGTCAACCTCATGTCACTGTCCTGTCTGATAGATCAGGCGGAATCAAGTAAAGGATCTCTTTATATGGGATTTATTGACTATAAAGCCGCAGTAGACAATGTCAACAGGGCAAAGCTCTGGCAGAAACTCCACAGTCTGGGCATACCACGCGACCTATTAAGAGCCATACAGATGCTGCACCAAGACACCTGGGTCAGGATTACAATTGGGGATGGTTCGAGACTATCACGTCAAATAACAACATCTAGAGGTCTAAAACAAGGATGTGTCTTGGCCCCCACCCTTTTTAATCTTTTTTTATCAGATCTTCCTGAGGCACTTAATAAAATAAATTCCCATGTTCCTAAACTTGCCAGTTTCCGGCTGTCAAGCCTCTTATATGCAGACGATGTGGTCCTTTTAAGCAACACAAAAATAGGTCTACAAAGATTAATGGATGCAACTGCTGAGTATTCTATACGGAACGAGCTTAAGATAAATAACAAAAAAACAAAAATCTTGGCGGTGCGTCCTGGTAGGTCCCGGAAGACGGTTTGGTTTTTAAACATGGAGAGAATTGAAGAAGCACCTTGTCAAAAATATTTAGCTGTCTTTTTTAATAACAACGGCAGATACAAAACGCAGTTAGAAGAGCAAAAAAAGAAGGGAGTAGCACTCTCTTTTGCTCTCAGCTCCATCTATAAGAAACTGTTCGGACCAAAATTTACCCCTATTCTGCAGACAGCCCAGGCTAAAGTTATTCCCACCCTATCATACGGAAGCGAGGTTCTAAAAGGGTAGGACAGCGGCAACTTAAATACAATTATTGCAAAAATCTTTAGAACAGTGCTTAAGCTTCCTAAAAACACCTCATCACCACAGATCAGGCTTGAATTGGGCATCAGCAATCAATCTCTGGTGAGACTAATGAGTTTTTTAATAAACTGCCACATGCTAAGGTCAACAAAAGTCGGAAGCCTGGCACAATATCTTTGGTCTAATATATCCACAAACCAATGGCATTCGGGGCACGCATACTGGGCCAAAGGCCTGGCAACTTTGAACTTAAAAGAAGCATGGGATTTGCAAATTAGCCAAGGCGAATTTTAAAGACTAGCAAAAATAAGTATGAAAAAACTCTCTGTAGTAGAGGACAAATCATGCCTCGCAAAAAGGTCACACGGTTGACTAACTCTTAACACGTATTCCAATCTGTCTCCCCAGGGGTACCTAACTTTACCATCCTCTGCATATACTAAAATTAAGACTGGGAGTATCGAACCAGCTTTGTCACCTGCTGAAGTGGAAAAGAGACCAAAATCAGCAACAATGCCGCCTTTATGGAAAACACAGGGAAGACATAATCCATATTCTTTGTCTATGTTCAAGCCTGATGCAGGAAAGAAGGTCCCTCCTAAGGAAAATTTGGAACAAAAGGGAAATTAGATCCTGCAGAGCCGCAGTTTTAGCAAGTTTCAATTCACACAATCCTGAGCTAAATTATGCCTTAGTAAGGTTCATGGATCAGGCCGGCAAAAGAATAACGAAAGGAACAAAAAAATTGTAACCTTGATCAGAGACCTAGTTGGGATGCTGCCCCTGAGTGGTGAGGTTGAATGAACCCGAAATCAGCTAATACCAAGACTTTTCAAAATCAATTTTATAGAAATTTGTATTTGTTTTAGTAATATTGAATGGAGAATGGACTCCACCCCTGATAGGCTGTACTTTTTTATGTTACCCAATGCACTTTACTGATTGAACTGAATGCCACTTTTAGAACCTGTACAGTCTCATGGTAATATCGTAACTTTTAACGTATTCAATCAAATCTTTCTTTTACACAAAATGTGCTGCTTATCTACTTGGACATATGTCATCTCATAATGTAGTGGATTGCAAAGGTTTTTTTTTAACCAAGCAATAAAGTTTATTATTATTATTATTTAGTGCTTTCTGTCCCCCGGGGGGTCAGAATGGGGGCTACTGCCCCATCTGCCTCCCAGGGGGGCAGAAAGGCTGTCGGGCAAAACAAAATGGGGGGGGGAGCAAAGGCCCTTGCCCAAGGGTCCACTCTCCCCTCCCTGGTGGCTAGTGGATGGATCTCTGCTTGGGGATCACCCTCTTGGGGCGATCCCCAAGCAGAGATCCACTAGGGAAGGATACTATTGGAAAGGGGAGATTCTCCCCTTTCCAACGATACCTGTCCCAAGTATTTTGATGCTCGGGGGCTGAGATAGCCCCACAAGCACTGAAACATTGATACTGAAACTAAGTTCCAGTTTCATTTTCAATGTAATGACTACAGCGCGCCAATCTTCATTGATGTTGGCTTCAGACTACCTAGACCAGATTGCACGCATCCTATATTTCTAATCTACACTAATCCCTATTCAGCCTTACTTGCCTGTTTTGAAAATCATTTTTACAAATTCAATTGCCGTTTTTCAAAAATACATTTTAAATTTAAAATAAAAGTCGGGTTTCATACCTTAAGATGTATTTTTCTTTCGGCTCTGGGACTTAGGTAAAATCCCATATTCCACCAAGAATCTTGTGCAGTCCGTAGATCCAGAGAAAGTAATCCAAAAACCATGTTGAAATCTAATACCCGAGTCAAATTTTTTTTTTTAATCAATTTTTATTGAGATTTTAAATCATCTTATACAGTACAGTTATATCAGAATTCCCAATACAGTGCAATTAATCAGAATGACAATACAATACAGTCTCAGCAGTTTCCACTTATATCAAATATTCACATTAAAACAAAAGAACATTTTATTGTGAAAGAAACAATGCCTTTCTGTCTGGGAACGAGTATATGAACAGCGGATATCTTCACTAATACTCAATGCAGTACTTTGGTTTGGATTAAAGATTCTCAATAAATAAATTATAACAATTAAAACTCTACGAACGAACCCCCTCCCTGCCCCCCGGTCACTCATTTGTAGATTCACTGGGTCTGCCATGTATCAGTTCATCTGACTACTTCTAAGATTAGGGTGATAATCCCGTTTCCAGTTGGAGAGCGTCGTATTGCTGCACCTCCCATCCAGATATAACTTGGTCAGTCTGCATTTCCCCTAACCCTGGCAAGGTGGGGGGGCCTCCCCCACGGGGACCTCTGAGATCAACATATACCAGGCTCTTGCATCCTCTTCTAACTTTTCTTCTCTCCTGATTCTCTTCATTCTAATAAGTTCTGCTGTCGCCTGTCCCTCAGATCCCTGGCACAGCTGTCCAGCTTGGGAGGTTGGGTGCCCATCCAACTAATCACCACCCTTCTCTTGGCCAGTACCAGTTCCAGTTGCAGAAATCTATCGGTAAGTTTCTTCCCCTTAGGGCTGGGAAGGAGGCCCAAAAGTATCTCCCTAATGGACTGGGGTAACGTCCATCCCGTTACTTGGCATAACCGCTCTAAGGATGTATGTCGTTACAACGCACACTTTTACAACGCATGCACTTACAACGCATTTTTTACAACGCAAGATCCACTACAACGCATTCCATTACATAGCATGACACTACAACGCATGTTTAAAAACTACCTTTACAACGCATTCCATTACATCGCATACTACCTTTACAACGCATACCATTACAACGCATAGTATAGAGGTAAAAATGACTATTCTAACTCCAGGGGGTGCAACAGTAGGGTAAGTGTTGGATTGCATTGTAATGGTATGCGTTGTAAAGGTAGTATGCGATGTAATGGAATGCGTTGTAAAGGTAGTTTTTAAACATGCATTGTAGTGTCATGCTATGTAATGGAATGCGTTGTAGTGGATGTTTCGTTGTAAGTGTAGTGCGTTGTAACAGTTGCGTTGTAAAGGTTGTTCACCGCGCTCTAATATTGAGCCCCAAAAGGGTCTGAGCACCGGGCATTCCCATAACATGTGTAAGAATGGGGTTTAATTTTATCCGCACTTGGGGCAGCAGGCAGAGCGATCCGGATATATTTTATGAAGCACTTGCGGAGTCAAATAGGTTTGATGAACAATGTTAAATTGTATAAGTTTAAATCTGGTATTGGAGCTGATCTGTTTAACTCCCTCTTGTACCCTTTTTCATTCCGAGTCAGTCCAGGGCTCTTTTAATACTGCATGCCACTTGGTTTGGAACGGAAGTAGGTGTGTCTCAAGGTCCTCTCTTAGTGCCCTATAAATATGAGATACCAGTCAACGTCCTCTGGGTAAAGTCACAAGGGCCTGAAGAGTGGCAGTAATAGGCGGCTCCTCCGGAAACATCGGCTATATATCCCGCACCACCGCTGAGATCTTCCTATTGACCTCTGCCCAAGTCAAACGCGGATTCTGTTTCCTCTCTGATTAGAAACCGCTGTCTTATATACAGATCGCCCATCAGTCAAAAAACACCTTTCACCCACTTTGCAAAGGACATAATTTGTCTTATTCTCCCAAAAGGACTACCGCCCACAGTGGGCCTTCAGGGGCATAGGGCGCTCTGTGCACCGCTACCTTGATCGCTGATTCCCAAATATATGCCACATGCCTAATAATATATGGCAGCTGTTCTGGTCTCCTGATCCCAGCATGAGGAGATTCAGGAGAGGAATCCCTTGATGAGTGCCCATCAGTAGCTGTTTTTCCCAGTTGTCGTTCCCATCAAACCACTATACAGCATGCTGGAGCTGTGTTGCCATATAATAGAAATCCAACCTAGGAACCCCCAGTCCTCCCCGTTCCCATGGTCTCTGCATGGTAGTCAACTTTACCTTTTTCCTTTTGGTCCCCCACAATAGATCAACTAACAAACGATCCAACTGGAGGAAGTGTGTCTGTGGTATACGGTAGAGCGAGTTCTGTATTATATACAAGCACCGTGGAAGGACCACCATTTTTATTAGGGCAACTCGCCCCATCAGGGATAAAGGCAGGGCACGCCAGAACTCTGCGGATTTGCGGATACCCTCCACACATGTACCCATGTTATGTACCAAATAAGTGTCTTGTGTATGGATCAACCGGACCCCTAAATATCTTACAGTGTCTGTGACCCAGGTCATCCCCACAACGGGCAAGTCCCCTACTTCTTGATCTCTCAGGCTTCCCATAGGGAAGAGCTTTGACATGTCTGAATTAAGGCCGAAGCCTGAAATTGCACTAAAAGCAGCAAATTCATGAAGGAGTTCCGGGACCGCCTCCTTGGGATGAAGAAGATTTACTAGAGTATCTTCCACGTACATTCATACGACGTGCACTGCTGGACCTAACTGGACACCCCACTGCACCATCTTGCTCCGCAGTGTAATCTCCAAAGGCTCCATTACTAGAGCGAAAAGGAGCGGCGATAGGGGACAACCCTGTCAAGTACCCCTCTGAGCTCCAAACTATTAGACACTTGATTGCAAAGATGGACCCGAGCCGTTGGTCTATTATACAGCAGTTTCAACCAGCTCAAGTAGTGTTCCCCAAATCCCATCTCAGCAAGCACCGCCCAGATGTATTCCCACTCAACAGTGTTGAACGCCTGTCTTATGTCCAATCGAGTCTTGCAAGTTCGGTGCATGCCAAACATGTGCCAGACATCATAAGTTATGTGTGGTGTTTTGACCAGATATAAATCTGGCTTAGTCATTGTGAGCCAGTCGGGTCATATATGGTTGAAGTTGTGCCGCCAGCACCCCACATAGTATTTTTTCATCTATGTTTAAAAGAGATATGGGCCGATAGGAGCCCGGGGACAAGGGATCCCTGTCTGGTTCAGGAATCATGGATGCCAGAGCTTCCATCATAGTTTTAGTAAGTGTCTTCCCATCAAGTGCCTCATTGAACACCTCAAGGAGATGGTCCACCAACTGAGAAGCAAATGTTTTGTAAAACTTAGGCAAGAGGCCATCACTACCAGGGCATTTTGCAGACTGCATGTTCTTAATTACCGTCAGTAGCTCCTTCCTAGTACGTGGGTCTCCTAAGGCCCCAGCAGCGCCTGCTTCCTCAAGGGTCGGAAGCGTTAGTGCATCCAAATAGTCTGGCAATGCTTGTGACTGAGGTTGGGCAGCCGCCGTGCACATCTGTTGTAAATGTGTTGCAAATTCTTTAAGTATTGCCACATGTGTATGGACCATTTCTCCCTTTTCATTGCGGAGTTGAAGTACCAGCACCTGTTCTGTTTCCATGCGAATCAATCGGGCTGGAAGCGCCTCAAACCTATCTCCCTCCATATACAGTTATTGCCTATATGTAGTATATTTGTGTTTCTCCAATCGTGCCCAGGCCTCAAGACATTCCCCTTTAACCCGTACCCACTCCGCCATATCTGTCTGATTTTTATATAGTGAACTCTCTAAAGCGTGTAATCGTGCTTCCAAGGTATCAATATTGGCAAGGAGTTGGTGCTGAACCCCATAGGTAGTCCTCATGCAGACTCCCCTGATCACGACTTTCATTACCTCCCATTCAGTGGCTCCGGCAGATGTGGATCCCCAATTTTCAGAAAAGTAATGTCGGAGGGCCTCTGCTACCATTTGTACATATGGATGGTCCGTAAGGGCCTCTGTGCGGAGTCTCCTAAGCGGAATGGCCGGTCGCCCTGGTCTGCTGGACATTGTTAGCAACAGTGAGGCATGGTCAGACATATAACACGGTAGATAGGAAATGGCGTCCGTCATGGCGGAAAGGCCCGCCAAGAGGCAACAATGGTCAATGCGGTAAAAGGTGTTAGCCACTGGAGTAAAGCAAGAGAACTCCCTTCTATTAGGGTTGCGTGCACTCCATTCATATCTCAACTGCATACCCTGAAGTATACCCATGAGGGAAACCAACATACGAGGTTTAGTGTGCTCCCTAGTGGGTTCTCTATTTAATTTTCCAGCAAACACACAGTTGAAGTCCCCGAAAAGAAGGATCTCAGCCCCTATATAAGGAGTTGCCACTTTCAAGACAGCAGAGTAAAAGTCAGGGCAATCCAGGTTAGGGGCATAGACGTTGATAAAACAGATCTCCCTTCCTTACTATCTTCCAAACAGAATAACATAATGTCCCTCCGGATCTAGAACATGTTGAATATGCCGGAAAGGTACTCCCGAAGCAACCCACACCAGTGCCCCCATGCAAAACCAGAATATGAGGTGGCATAAATCTGTCCCCTCCAATGTATACGTAGACTCACTATGGTGTTCCCCATGTATGCGTTTCTTGTAGTCCTGCTTTTTCTATTTTATATCTTTTCAGGAAAGCATGGATTATACAACGCTTCTCGAGGGTAGCCAGCCCTCGGACGTTCCAGCTAAGAACCCTTAACGTCTGCACTGTCATGGTGGTATTGCAGAAAGTATCTAATGTATATCGCACCCCCTAAAGTACCACCCTTTTGTGAAGTCCCAAATCTGTGCATCAAGGCATAATACATCGTGACCTATAAAATTCCCCAACTAACAAACCAACATGTAAAAAACAAACATAGCAATCCCCCTTCCCTCCCCCGGACATTAGAAAAAAGATCTATATATGCATCCTAAGATTCCTATATGAGATATTTCACCCTGCCCCACACCACCCCCCAGTGGAGCCGTTTCCAAAATTACAACAATTATAACTAAGTAAACACTGTGCAAGAGAGCTGGTAACGTCAGGCAACGAGATTACTCTCTAGCTACCTCATAGGACCCAAAGGCTAGTGGGGGTGTTGCCGATCCGGCGGCGTTTCAGTTCCCAAAACCTTAATACATTGGAGTGACTCTCGACCTATATATAGAGAACAACTTAAGAAGAGACTGAAGGGTTCTAGAGTCACCCTTACATTTTAAAGTATACATCCCCCAGTGACCCTGAAAATGAAATACAATTGAATGTCCCTGTAGCATTTATCAATAATGCGGGGCCAACTTATATGTACAGTTCAGCACTCAATGTGTAGCTCATGTAGGCTATTCATGTCCGCTGCCTGGCCGTTCATCCTCCTGTGCAATATCTGGTGTTGTTTCTACCGAGTCTGGGATCACCTCCGAGTCCAAAGCTTGCAATTTCCCGTCCCGACAAACTGGCCTAAGCTCATTGTTCTCTTTTGTTGCTTATGTCGGGTAGGCTGTCTGCGACCTCTCATTGGGGACTGCGAGGAAGGCGCTTCGATGGAGCTCGTAGAAGGGACCAAACATCTACCCTCCGGAGCCCTAGTGTCTGACCAGTCCCGTGCCTCCTCTACTGAGAAGAAGCTCGGAGCTTTGCCTGGAACATAAGACTATACTTCAAGTTTAAGTCTTGTAACCTCCGTTTTATTGCGACAAAGATCTTCCTCTGTTCCTGAACACGTTGCGTGTAGTCGGGATACACTGTAATGGAATGCCCCTTGAAGAAGAACCGTCGTCCGCTGCGAGAGAGCTGGAGCAAAAGGTCGCAGTCCAGAAAATTGAATAACTTTGCAATTATAGCAGCGAGGAGCTGCTCCAGGTCTCGGGTGGGCGCCAGTGTTCTATGCGTTCTTAACACGCTTGGATAATTGTGTAGGGGCTATTTCTCGGGAGATCCAGTTTTCCAAGAACAGGTCCACCGCGGGACCCTCCGCTTTTTCTGGAAAACCCACAAATCTTAAATTTCCCCTTCGCGACCTCCCTTTGGAATCCTCTGCACGGTCATCGAGTTTAAGCACTTGATGCTTCATTTCTACCACCGTGGCGCTGAGGTTCTTGACTTGATCTTTTAATGTGTCATTATCTTTTTCTGTGACTGTCACTCGGTCGGAGACTTTCCTGAGGTCGCAATGCAGGATATTGACATCTATGGCCACAGCGCCAATCTTTTTAATCATGTTGTCTCTTGTGGACTGAACAGCGCGCAGAACATCTAGTAATGTCGGTGTATCCTCAGTCTCTTCCTCCTGCAGATGTTTGTCCCTTGTCTGGTTCTTGTTGGCATAGTTCAATATTTTATTGGACTGTGACTTCACTGGTTTATCTTTCCCCATATTGCTCCTCGAACGACGTTGTAGGAGGGAGCAGCAAAAGTGGTGCACCATTGAACTATTGTTCTGTCCGGAGTTTGTACCCATCAGGGCTCTGAACTTAGCCCGGGCTCCTCTCCGGGTTGCGTCCTGGAAGACGTGGACCAGCCAGTCCTGAAAGTCTCTGTTCTGTCTCTCCAGGCAATCATCAGCCGTAGGATCACTCCCACGCAAAGAAGTCTGGGGGCACAGGTCTCTGCCCCTCCGGTGTAGTCCCTCTCACCACAGCCAGCAGCTCACCAGTCTGTGCAGTGCGGGTTCCACTTTCCACTTCACAGCGGTGTATACGCATGCCCTATTTGCAGCGTCTCGATTCCTTCCCATCAAGTGTAATCGGTGGTCACCTAGTCGGAGCCGGCCAGCCCCACCCGGGGGTCTCCTCAGTCATGCACCCTTCAGCAGCTCATGGTCACGCATCTACCCCCAGCGTGATCTTCTCTCCATGTCGGGACGCCACACAACCGCGCTGCTGCCACAGTGTGTCCGTGTTTCCAATCTGCAGTGTCTCTGTCTCTTCCCCACAAGTGTAGACGGCAGTAGCCCGATCAGAGCTGGCCAGACTCAACCGGGGGTCGCCACAGTCCCACACACTCTTGGCAGCTCTTGATCAGGCGCCTACCCCAAGCGGGCTCCTCTCTTCATGGAGGGATGCCACATAACCAGCCACCGCCACAGGGGTCCGACAGCTCCCCAGCGAGCACAGGCAATGACATGTGCCCAAATGGTGGTCCGAGACCCAGCCATATCAATTACCCAGTTGACCCTCCACTCCACACAGCTCACCGTGTCCTCTGCTTCTGAGTTTGGGGCCGGAACCTGTTGGCCTCTCCCAAATGGGTTCGGAAAGACTCATCCAAGTTCCAGGCCGAATCAAAAATGGCATCGACATCACCTCCGCAGTAGGACTTTTCTTTTATTTCTGGGGGCACTACGCCCGTGGTTTTCCCAGTCGATTGACGCAGACAGCCTCACGGGTCTCCGGAGACCAAATTATGGCAGGTTTTGGGAATCAGGATGTAGTAGGATCGCCTTTTACTTAGGCTGCCTCTCAGAGCTCTTCCAAAGTGCGTCTACGCGGCCATGGAATTGATAGAATCCTTATACCGTTGATGCTGCTCGAGTATTATTGCTGCTCGCACTTTAGTGAAAGTTTTAACCTGTGTTAGAGCATTGTGCTTTTTAAACGCTTTTAAACGTTTTGCTTTTAAACATTGCTGTGACCATATTGTACTGTTGCACTGCTATTCGTACTCTGTCCTCTCCCCCCTTTATGTCCGCACTGCTCGCACCTTAAAAATCGAGATACACAAAACTCACCATTTGGGTGATTTCATGCTGCTTTCTCCCCCGACCGCCATCTTGGTTGTGGATTCGTTCCTTAGATGCCATTGAGGGTAGCGTTCTAGTGCTGACGCCGGGCTTCTGCCATATACTATTTAGGGACCAGCATGCGAGCGCGCAGTGTACGCGTGCAGCGTCGCGCCGGAGGAGCGCCAGAGGAAAGCCCGTCTGCGCCCGTCCGTGCTGAGGACAGGCTGCAGGATGGGCTGAGCCAGGGAAAATCAGTGCTCCCTATTAAGGTAATTCACTCATATTCCATGAAGGACTTGCTAGCTATGAAACCTAGCTTGCTCTCTTGCCATCATAGATATACCCCGGAAATTCTCCGGGAAGAACATTTATGTGGTCTATGTAGGTTTAATCCACCTACCATCCTTGACTGTATTAGTAGTGCTCAGACTCCTGGCCATTGGCTCAATGAGGACTCTGCTGAGAAAGGCTATTTGATCAACGCCCGTTCCGTTATTAAAAACAACATTTACTTTCACGATTTCGTGACTGTTAGGAAGCCAGCATGGGTGTTCATTACGGAGACCTGGGCTACAGATACATCGGGACACGATCTCCTCCTAGCCATCCCAGAAAACTATGCCTTACAGAGATTAGACAGAGGTAAACGTAGAGGCGGTGGTCTAGCTATTCTTTACCGTTCTCATCTCACGTTTAGAATTAATGCTCTGTCAAAAACTTCAGATCCCTTTGAGGCCCTTCATTTTTGTATTTCTTTATCATCATCCTCATCTTTTTCTGGGATATTGATGTATAGGCCCCCTGGGCAGAGATCACAGTTCAGCAATGAACTGTTTAGATTATTGGAGCCTTACACAGGCAAACCGCATTTCACCATATTAGGGGACTTCAACTTTCATCTAGACGATATTACATCTAAAGATACAATATCTTTGATAGACCCTCTAGAGGTTTGCGGTTTTACCCAGTTGGTCAGGGAACCCACACATAGAGCAGGTCACACGCTGGACGCAATTTTTACCAATGACTCCCGGATTATGAAAGGTCCACCGGAGCAGCTAGTCTGGACTGATCACCTAGCAGTACCTATTGTACTTACTATCTCTAGTAAACAGCTCCCTAGGAGGCCCCTTCAAGAGAATATAAACAAAACTATAAAAATATTTCTAATGAATCCCTGGCCCTGTTTTTCGGAACCTTTTCTCTGACTTCTGATCCAGATAAGGCAGCCACAGAACTAGCCAATTACACACAGGGGGCCGTGGATGCTCTAGCTCCGCCTACCCCTAGGTATGATGCGAGGCGCAAACCCTCTGCTCCGTGGTTTGGGGATCAACTTAGGCTCATGAGACAAGGATGTAGAAGACAGGAAAGACAGTGGAGGAGGACATGGGATACTAAGGATAGACGGCTGTATAAAAGTTCCCTAAAAATGTATAAAACCTCAGTTATCAAAACTAAACAAGATCACTTCTCCAACATTACTACATCCTTGACATCATCGAGGGAACTCTTCAAAATTGTGGATTCCCTCTGCTCACTACAGACACCTGATCCAGTAATAGGCTCCCAGGAGCTCTGCGATAATATTTCCAGCTTTTTCCATACGAAAATTGTAGACATTTCTATGCAATTGGAAATACAGATGAAGCAGCTGGGACCACATATAGCCATGGATCTGTCAATTCTAGAAACATGGTCAAAGGGTCCTGATAAGACTTTTAATAATTTCCCTCCTGTCACTTTGGAAAATCTTAACCTCCTTTTGAATAGGACGAAGTCCTCCTCTCCCTTGGACCCATGTCCGCTCAAAACTCTGAAGGAATGTAGGGACACCTTTCTTCCCTACATCTTGGAGGTTATGAACAGTGCTCTACAGCACGGTGTATTTACCTCGGCTTGGAAGAGGGCCATTGTCAGGCCACTATTGAAGAAACCCTCTTTGGATCCAGAAGTGTTAAAAAACTTTAGACCAATTTCCCTTCTACCTGCCCCAGCCAAAATGTTTGAGATGCATCTGAACCATCATCTGTCTGCATTCTTGGACTCCTCTGGTTTCCTTGATCAGACTCAACATGGTTTTAGAAAACTTCACAGCACTGAGTCTGCACTCATTGCTGTGACCAACAATATTAGGATGAATGTAGATAAAGGACAGACCACGATGCTGGTCTTACTGGATCTGACCGCTGCATTCGACACTCTTTCTCCCTCAGTCTTAACATCTTGACTGAGGGAGCTGGGGGTGGAGGGGCCCGCCCTTGCCCTTCTATCCTCCTTTTTAGAGCTCAGGGAACAGAGGGTCAAAATCGGTAAATACCTCTCCCCTGTAAAGTCTTTGCAATTTGGGGTGCCACAAGGGTCGGCCTTAAGTCCGACCCTATTCAACATCTATGTGGCCCCACTTGCTAGACTAGTAAGATCTCAGGGGATGGAGGTAGTGTCGTATGCAGATGACACTCAGATCATGGTGTCCCTGTCACGGTCTGTCAGCACCACATAGTTCAGTTTCAGGAATTGTATGCAATCGGTTGCCGACTGGATGACCCTCAATTCCCTGAAGCTGAATGGCGATAAGACCGAGGTGCTGATTTTCGGAAAGGACAGGGACGCCTGGTCGAGTGAATGGTGGCTGACATCACTGGGGACCTGTCCGATCCCTTCACAGTCGGCAAGAAATTTGGGGGTCATCTTTGATGTTGAGCTGGCCATGATTCTACAGATTAATAGAACGGTAGCTACCTGCTGGGGAGTCCTAAAAATCCTTCGTAGAATAGCTCATTACTTATCACCACAGTCAAGAAAACAAACAGTCGTAGCATTGGTTGGATCTCGCCTAGATTATTGTAATGCTCTATATACTGAGATTAACAAGGGATTGTTACTTCGTTTGCAGGTAACACAGAATGCAGCAGCAAGATTTGTTCTGGACCTTCCCTGTTCTGCCTCTGCCACATTAGCAAGGAAGAATCTCTATTGGCTGCCTATTAAGCAACTTATCTCTTTTAAAATCATCTGCCTAGTCCATAAGGCCCTTACAGCAGGAACGGCCGATGGACTGGGATCTTTACTCTTTAAGTATGCACCCAGCAGATGTCTTAGATCTTCTCAACAGAACCTCCTTGTTATCCCCTTCATTAAGAAGACAAGATGGGGAGGTAGAGCCTTTGCTTCAGTGGCCCCCCGACTATGGAATGTTCTTCCTTCTGAACTCAAGGCTCTATCATCCTTGCCCCTCTTTAAGAGAGCTCTTAAGACCTGGTTTTTCGGGAAATCCTATTACTAAGCTGTGCACGGTGATTCTTTTATATTATGTTAGGCGCCTTGTTGCCCTTTGGGCTGAGTTTGCGCGTTATAAATTTATTTTCATTTCATTTCATTCATAATGCTAAGCCATGTTGTGTTATGTTATGTTAGCTAATATTTATAGAGCACGCGGCTACTCCCAGGAGAGTCCCAGCACTCAGAAACAGAGACCACATAACATCAAACAAAGCCATTCCACTGTTACATAGCTCACAACTGAAAGAGCCATGTTTTCATACTCTTCCTAAAAGTAAGGAGGTCCGGGATCTGTCTAAGGGAGAAGGGTAGGCTGTTCCACAGCCGAGAGGCCACTGCTTGGAAGGATCTATCCCCTACCCGGTAGAGCCGTATCTTCGGAGGTGAGATCAACAGCTGGGAAGAAGATCTCAAAGTACGCTGTGGAATGTAAGGTTGTAATCTTTCCCTAAGGTAGGGGGCTCCAATCTTATGAAATGCTTTAAAGACCAAGACCAAGGCTTTAAAATGTATTCTTTTCCGCACCGGGAGCCAGTGTAGCGAGGACAGAAGCTGAGTTGTGTGAGTCCTAGGCCCTGCCAGAAAAATGGCCCTTGCAGCCACATTCTGAATCATCTGTAGTCGGCCTAGGAGGTATTCAGGGAGGCCGAGATACAGGGAGTTTACATAGTCCAATCTAGACACCACCAGGGCCTGGACCACTGTTTTTCTATAGTGGACTGAGAGCAGGGGGAGAAAATTCCTCAGCATTCTCAACACCCCGAAACAGACCCCGGCCACAATTTGGACTTAAACCTTCATAAATAGGGCCACATCCAATTTGACCCCTAGATTTTTCACGGTGGTAACAGAGGACGGCGGGGGGCCATGTCCTGAGGCCACCAGGTATGCCAGGCTTCGTACGGATGTGGACCGAAGAAAATAATCTCTGACTTCTCAGAGTTACACTTTAATTGATTGTGTCTAAGCCAGGAGTAGACTTCAGAGAGACAGGTGTTGATTAAGTTGCCGTTGAACTCGACATCCTTCTCGCACGTAAACAGCAGCTGGGTGTCATCGGCATATGACACTATTTTGACCCCAAATTTCTCAGCGAGAAGGACAAGAGGGGCCATATACAAATTAAGCAATGTTGGGCTCAATATAGAGACCTGAAGGACCCCAACATTCATGCCCTACCCGAGACAAACTTACAAAAAAAGACTACAGTTTGGCATAGCCATATTGTACAGCTTAGTTAGTGCTGCAAACAATACTGTGTTCACCTAAAAAACACGCATCCCCTAAAAAATTCCGATTTTTTTTAGTTTTTAGTCAGAATACGCAACACGTAATCTATCGATGTAATCCTCTATCCACAGTAACCGCCAATATAGCAAAAATCCATTTAGCAAATCTTTTAAAATGACCCTAAAATCGATTCTGTCCTCCGTGTTTTTGAAACTTCCAACTGGACAAAAAAAAGTGACTATGCAATATATTTTTTTAGAAAAACCTAATGCTTTAAAAATATTTTTAAATTCTTTACAATATTTTAAAGTTCTTCACACTTTGTTTTAAAAAAATAAAAGAAAGCCATTCTTGAAAAAAAATTCTTAAACCAAAAGTGTCAAGAAAGCAATCAATCTGACGTGGGCCTACAACTGCTACCTACGTAGGAATGAAAATGTGGATTAAAACATTCAAAACATACAAAAAAACTGCTATACTAGTTCTAACTACCGCCTTCCACTCTCCTTACAATAAACAGCGCCTTACCTGAGCACAACTCTTCCTCCCATCCGATCTTGATTGCGACGCTCCACCTACTGTAGAAAAATATGTACAGCCGGCAAAGTCATCTGTATTAGTAAAAATGAAAAAGGGCATTTTCTCCTATATATTAGGGTACAGTACAGTTGCAATGCTGATTTTTCTTAAATTAAAAAAATTGATTTTTTAAAAAGTTTTTTTAACATTTAAGTTGTTTTAAAGAAAGAAACTTTTTTTAAATGAATTTTAAATTGTCTATTATTTAATATCATATTTATATTTGTAATTATCAGAAAATAATTAACTACATTTACTCTGACTTAAGCATGTTTACATATTATTAATTATTTTATTAACTATTGTATTGCCTTTAAATCTTTAAATATATTAAAAATATATTATAAATTGATACCCAAGTATTGAAACTAATACCTCGGTATTAATACACTCCGCCACCCATAGCCCATAACATCTGATTCCCTTGCATGAAATCCCTTCTATTTTTAATTCTTGTTTAATTTATATTAGAAATTACTTTAAAAACGTAATACTCAGGTATTAATACAAATACCTGGGTATTAATACACTACCCCATCCAAAACCCCTGGTTCCCTTGCATCCCATCTCAGGGCTTGGCTGTCAAACCCCCTTCAAAATTAATTAAATTGTTTTTTAAAATTAAATACATTTTGTAATATTATTTCTTTTTTTAATTACTTCAGCATTAATATAAATTAATACACAGTATTAAACATAATACCTGCTTCACTCACCCACCCATAACCCATGATACCCAAGCATCCTATCCCAGAGAATAAGTGTCAAACCCTTAATTTGTAAATTTGTATTTAATTTATTTAAAAAATCCAAATACTTTTTAAAAATCTATTTCCAGCTAAATTTAATACTCAAGTACTAATATTAATACCTGACTATTGATACACTAACCCAAACAAAAACCCTGTTTCCCTAACCTCCCGTTCCAGGGGCTAGGCGTCAATCTCAATTATATTTAATTTTAAATTTAAAAATATAGAAATTAGTTTAAAAAGTTCTAATATTATTCAAAATTAATACATAATTATTTAAAACATGGGTATCAAAACACTACCCCACCCAAAAACCACTGTTACCATTGCATCACGTCCAAGAGGATGGGTTTCAATCCCTCATAAAAATAAATTAAAATATTTTAAATAAGGAATATGTTTTTTTTTAACTCAACTATTTTAAAAAATGAATACCCAAGTATTGAAATTAATACCTGGTGTTAAAACACCACCCAAATAAAAAATTAAACATAATAGTATTTATACAAATAAAAAACTTACCTTAAAATGTGTTGTATTGGCATGCGATGTAAAGGCAGATGCGTCTTAATAGCATGCTTTGTAATAGCACTTACGATGTAATACCAGCGTTGGAAAGGCATTAGGATGAAATGCCTGAATTGTAAGTACTCAAATATGCTAAAATTAGGAAGGCAAAGGTAGAATGTAAAACTTCCCAAGCTACTTAAAAGTCATAATCAAAAAATTCAAAAACGTTTGCAGTTGAATAAAGATAACTTTGTACAGTCCTGAAAAACACACGCAAAGACAGATTGCTGTGATAAAAAAGAATCATGTGCTGATTACAGATCATTGTAAAGGATTTAAAACAAGCCTTGTGAATGGTCGCTTGACTGAGAGCCTACTTCCCACTCTGGAAATTGTAGGCTCCTTTCTTGGACAAGAGCAGAGTGCTCCTATATTGGCCAAGAGAGAGAGAGAGATAAGAAGCCTGACACAAAGAAGACGAGCCTGTCAAAGGTTAATTTAAACAAGAGAAGCATAGAGATCTCACTGTTTTACGTGACATCAGACCGGAATTCTGCCCTCAGTGTGAATTCACAACTATACTGATGTCACTTTTTATCACCTGTAAAAACATTACAGTATACCACTCAATCTCAGGGCTGTGTAGGCTATACTGGATTTAGGAAAAACTCCCAGTAAGTAGGAGGTGCATTTAGCGCTGGATGGATGGATGGAGTGATCATCAGCTCGACACCCTGGCAAGCAGCCATGAGAGAGCACAATGAATTTTCCAGTAAACATGTATATAATATCTACTAAATTTACCTGGAGAGGGTTGGCTCTCTCTCACTCTCACTCAGGGATGTATAGTGCACAATACCCAGGGCTGCTTTTAGATCCCATTCTTCCTCCTTAGACACATGACTTTTTCAGTGAAGCACAGAAACAATCATCTACTTGCTGTGAAAATTAGATTTGTACTTTGTGGCAATTAAACGTTTGTACTGTTGTTCTTGGCACTGGTGAAAAATACTGGGTAAGGACATGTGTTCACAGCCATGGGCATCCATTAAGTGTATCAAGGGGTAGCAACTGCTATCACTTGCTTTTATTTTGCTATCTCTGGCCTTACCATTACTACCCCCCATTGCAGGCATCATAAAGCAGAATCAAGAACAGAACGTAAACATGGACCTAAGACTCCTGCTCGCTTACTGTAGTTTTCATTCTGCTCCTTTCCCTTAGCCCGTGTTTGATCAGGCATGCTTGTTGTGATTTTCCCCAAACCATTTGCCTTCAGACTTCCTGTTTTGCTGACTTCTTTTTTAGTAGCCTTTGGACTCTGCAAACTTTACCACTGCTAGTCAGTACTAAAGTGCTTGTGCTCTCTCCTTCAAACATGGTAAAATTAGCTTGTAACAAATTGTCATGTTAAATTTACTTGTAAGTCCGTAGTACAGTTGTACTACCTGTGCCCAGGGACTGTACATTAAATGCTACTAGTGGGCCTGCCGTTAAGTAAATGCTAGTTGTGTGCCACCCACTTAAGTAGCACTTTTAGACATGTCTCAGGTCTGCTAATGCAGCCTCTGTGTGCAGTTTTAGGATGCCATTTTGACTTTCCAAAATAGACCTTTTGCCAGTGCCAAACCTTCCATTTTATTACATATATGGCACCCCTGGGGTAGGCCTTAGCCAGCCCAGAGGGAAGGGTGTATTTTATTTAAAAAGTTGGTGTGCCAGGATGGGCCATCACTGGCAGGATGGGAGGGAGAAGCTGGGCTAAGCCCCACTTACACTTGAATAGGCTGTGTCCTGACTCTGCACAAAGAGCTGCATATCCCCTGTAGTTAGTCTGGAGCCAGGCCAATGAAGGCAGGACATATGTGTACTTCAAAGGTATGCCTCTAGATCTTCACCCACTTCAAATACAGAACTGTTTATAAATAGTAGACCTGAGGCACCAACTCTTCAGTACACTGCTGGACCTATGAATACTGTGCAAGGAAGAAGGACTGCTGTGCTGCTGAAAGGACTGCCATTCGCTGGGCTATTTCTCTGAAGGACTGCTGCCCTGCTGTACTAAACTCCTGCCCTCTTGCCTAGATGAGAAGGACAGGACTGTTGAACCCAAGACACCAGAGTGACTCCAAAGGCTAGATGGCTAGCCTTCTAACTTGAGTCTCAGAAGTCAAAAACATCAGACCCAGCACCTAGACTCTCTGAGTTCAACCTGTCAAGTGGTGTCACCCCAGTCCTAGACCCTTTGAAGTGGGTCTAAGGTTCTCTGCCATCCGCGGTGGATTCAATGTTACAGATGCATCTCCTCTGTTGCTCTGCGCAACCCCAAGCAGAACTGATGCATTGCTGCCGCTGTGTGGATCTCCCCATCGCAAAGACCCACCTTAAATTTAGCCCTTCACCGGAACCGCCTCTGCGCAGTGCTTCCTCGGGCAGGCCCTCACATTCCTCGGGGATGGCAGCCTTGACTATGATACTGTACTCTGCATAGCAGCCTTGCAGCTCGCCGGAAACGATGCATCACCCCGACTGCTTGATGCCTCTTTGACACCAGACTTCTTATCGCAAGACTTCACCGACGCAATTCTCAACGATGAAGCAGGACCTCACATCACAGCCTTGCCACTTCTTGGAATTGATGCATCGTTTTGGCTGCGCGAGCCATCTTTGATGCGGACCCTTGCAACGCTCCACAAACCAGGATTTAAGATACTTTGCTCACTGGGTCTAACTGGGTCACTGTAGCCAGGCCAAGCTCCATCATGGTCAGTCTAAACTTGCTACTTTGTCCTGGTCTTATGCGACCAGATATCTACAGTTGATGCGTTGTACTTTTTGGCACTATTTTCCATGAAATCTTTAAAATTACATATCTCTGGTTCTACTGATTGGTCTTGTTTTATTTATGAAAAACAATTCTAATTTTCCAAGTTGGTGAGGAATCCTTTTGGTGTTGTTCACTTTATTACTGTTTGAACTGTTTCACAAATACTACTTTACCTCCAGGTTGAACCTGACTGCTCTGCGCCAAGTTACCATAGGGTTGAGAACAGGCTAATTTAGGGCTTGCTGGTGCCTCCCCTGACAAGGATTGTGGCTGCTGCTTGAGCAGGGCTTACACCCTAGTCAACCAATGGCCCAATATCTTACAGTCCCTCACTAGTAAATATGAGGCTCCTGAGCGAAAACATTGGACTCAGGTTTGAGTTTGTGGTGACATCCGTGGTCCAATGATGTATTTTGTCGCATCTACGGTCAGTGTTCTTTTGGTGAGCTGATCTCCATGGTCACAGCACCAGTCATAAAGAATGAGGAGCAGCCTGTCTTGTGGGACCTTGTTAAGACTTAGCTTATAGACACACATGTACACCCAGCCATTGATTGTGCTTTAATCTTCCTGTTAGCTAATCAGTGACTGTTCACGTCTTTGTTTACTTTTCGATGCCAGTCAGTGGGTACTGCCTTGCCATAACCTTTTATTTATTTTTTCAAGGAGTCTTCATAAATTTAAGACCAGGGTCTTGGTCACCAAAAATGATTATTCGGCTTCCGGAAATCAAAAGCATCTTAGGGGCATATTCAAAAAGAAGTGTTGGTGAGAGGCGTTTGCCTTCTTGGCTTAATGCCTCTCACCGACATTTCGATAACGCCAGGCTGCATCCTATTCACAAGAATGTGTTGCAGCCAGGCGTTTCCCCCATCGATGGCGCTAAGTCTCACGACACAACGCCAAAACAGGCACTCTTGCACCATAGCGCAATGGTGTCTGCGGCAGGGAGGTTTGTTAATGCACAGGAAGGTGTTCCTTCCGGTACATTAACAAACCAAAAATGGGGGAGGAGCCAAGATGGCGACCGGGACGGCAGCGTAGACTCCCGGCTCCGTGAACCTCCGCATCCCGCACGGATATCCTGCATGAGATCCTCAGCCAGCGCTAATGCGCTCGTATTTGTGATTGAGAGTGGCAACCGACCGTGTGACTCCGAAGTTTCTGGCGGCGGTACCGCCGGAGAAATGTGCCTTTGAAATTTGCGGCCCGTGCAGCCCTGGAGCCAGGACCTCGAGTGGACGCCTTGGCCGGGTGGCAGTTCAACAACAGCGGCCTGTGGTGACTGGGTGGAGTCGGACCACCGGAGCGGTGCACATCTCGGCCTACATTTCGCCGTGGTCGTTCCTACCGCTAAGCGTAGCGGACCGAGTGCATGCCCGGGGTGGCAATTCTGAGATTCTCCCGTGATTGCCCCTGCCTCTGACGGTGAGCTGGCCGGACGCCGCCCGTAACTCGCCCTGATTCTTGCGGGCTGCTCCCGGACTTTCGTGGGCGCTGGTCCGTGGTGGGGACGACTGTTGCCCGTGACCACACAACAGATAATTTTTGCCTGCCCCCGGAACCCTGTTTCCAGCGACGTGGACCTTGAGGCGCTTGTCCCTGGGTCCCGGTCCCAATACGGGTCGGGCCTACCCGGCGGCCATCTTGTTATGATGAAGCCTACCATCCTGTCCACCGGGTCACAGCAGGATTGGGAGTGTGTGACTTTTGGGAGTGTGGCGGAGCGATCGCAGAGAGCTGTGCTGGGGTGCGGCAACCTCCTCGAGGCTCTCGGTGCCCTTCATTCCACCTTGGTTCATGGCATCGGGGTCTTGGGGAGTAAGCTCGATGGTGTGGCATCAGCGTCGGGACAGTTGCGGCCTGCCTGTCCTCAGGTACACAGGGACTTCCCACACTGCACACAGGAGGACAATGTCGCGGCCACCCCTGAGATTAGTGAACAGCTGGAAACTCCGGACAGTATGCTTCCGTGTGATCGGTTGGCTGTGGGTCTGATCTGTTCCGGAGGTATTGGACCTGAGTGGGAGGTGGTGGCCTCGTCCCGGGCACGGCCTCCGGCGACCCAGGGAAAATTCAAGCAACAGTTGTCTACTTTGGCTGATTCCGCCTTCCTGGACCTTGTGTGCAGTGCAGATCCTGGGGCAACACTGGGAAAGACGTCCCTCCATGATGCGGACTGTGTTCGTACTCAGAGACTTCCACCCCACCTGTGTGCGTCGCTTCCCGGTCGTTTTTGGACACTCCTTTACCTTGTAACATTGGACATGGCGCTGGGTCGAGGGGTATGCATGGGCAGATTTGCAAAGAGTGGTCAAGGATAAGACTGATCCTTCAGGGGTGGTCATCTAGTAGACGGGCGGGCTCAGGGGTTGCGTGCTCTCATGACATGCTATTAGTATAATTGGTGCATAATGCTCCCCATCTTTCTTTGACATGGTCGATTTTGTGTTGCTTACTGTTTGCCTTGGGGAAAACTTACCGTGCGGGAGGGAGAAGCCGGGGGCATGTTTTGAAGGCCCTCCTCCAGTTTATTAATATTCTCTCTACCCCCCCGTCTGGTGGGGTTCTTTTCTTACTCCCTTTTCTCTGTTCTTCTATATTTCGGGTCTGGTTCCAGGGCGACAGGCACACTGCTGGGGGGGGGGCCGTACTCATCTGCAGAGGTGCAGGGTGGGGGGTTGGGGAAGGGGATTCTTTAGTCTTACCCCTTTTTTCCATGGCCTCCTTTTTCTTCTTTGATTCTTCTTTGTTTTTCTTTTCTGGGATCAGCGTGGTACAACTCCTTTGTTGTGAATCACTGCCTTTCATGTGTGCCACAATTTCCGGGGTGTTTTCTGGGCTTTAGGGCATGGGACTGCAGGCGCAACTGGTCAGGATACTTCTCTACATCCTGCACTTCCTGTTTTGGCACCATTGACTCGATAGATTGCCGTTTATTGTTTACGTTTGTTACTCTGCCTGCCATTTTTCGCTGCTGGGAAATTGCTTGGCACCTGATCCTTTCGTCTTTCCCTATTATAAAATGAAAGCCTTCTTAATCCTGGTGTCCTACTTGCGCCATTCACTGGCCGAGAATATATTAGCATGGAGATTCTGCTCCCCGAGGTACTGCCTGTGTCAACATTGGGTCTCTGTTGTTTTGACTGCTTAGCGGCCGGCCCCGGGGGGTTGTAGGCCCATACTTGTTATTGGTTGAAATGCTAATAAAGGTTTTTCAAAAAAAAAAATAAAAAAAAAAAAAATACTTTTATAAATAAATTTATATGAACACTTAAAAAAAAAAAAAAAGAAAAAGAAAAATGCCAGTTTGCTTTTTCCACGTGTGCTGCTACATGCAGCACACATGGAAAAAGCAAAAACGAGGAGAAATAAAGCTTTTCTCCTCATTTAGCCACATTAAGATCTGATTTTTCTAGGTCTTAAGTTTGGCGCTGCCACCTATTATTGCCGCCCTTGAAAATAGGCAGTAGCGTCAAACTCAATGGGCGTTGCGGTGGTACGCCCACCGCAACACCCACTGCACGCCTCTTTTCACGCTATGTTTAGTGTGAAAGGGGCCACTTAACATGGCTCTATGCCACGATAAGTGAGTTAACGCTGCCTTGAGAATAGCAAAACACACAAGATGATGGAAGGAATGTTTCCCATTGGCAAAACATTCACCCCCAGTCACAGATCTGGGTTTATTCCATCGTTATTTTGCTCACCACGCCACCCCAGTTCAGACATGGCCATATGCAAATCAGTCTTGACCCTGTGCCTCATGGGAACAGTCCTTGACCCTGTTCCTATAAGGCACATGGTCAAGACTGATTTGCATATGGCTGGGTTCAAACTAGAATGGCATGGTGAGCAAAAAAACGATGGACTTAGGCCCAGATGTACTGGGGTGAATGTATGACATTGTTCTGCATTCTGTCCATCAACTGTTGTTTTTGCCTTGAGAATAGGGCTCCGGCCATGGGAACGTCAAAAGAAATGACGTTCCCGTGGCGATAGGGGCTTTTGAATATGCCCCCTAGTGTTTAGAAAAGATTTACAAGGCTGAAGGTCCCATCACTGTGGGGCAAAGTGAGTGAATAATTTGAGAGTCTTTTGGACATTGTCTTTAAAAGATAAATGCGGGACTGGAAAATATCTTCAAATAAGCTCTGTCTAGAATTGGCCTATTGGGGGCTTTTGGGGTCATGACAGCCTATCCTGCTCTTAAAGGCATGTAGAACATCCAGCTCTCTGGCAAAATATATGTTTGCACAAAGCTATTATTTATCCTACTATACTATTTTATGCTATGTTAACGGACGCAGTGGAAGAGCTTTCTGGCACATGTATCAACAATGCCATTTGCGAGTGCTTAGCTAAAAATAAGGATTCGGTAATAAGGAATAGCAAAAGGCTATGCATGTAGAAATCGCTTAAAAAATAGCGATTTCTAAACATTCCTTAATTGCAAGTCGCAATTAAGTAATACCTCCCCATTCATTCTATGGGCCTCTAGGCCCATAGGAATGAATGGGAAGACATTCTCAATTTGCGATTCTCAATTAGAGAATCGCAAATTGCTCATGCAATTTCAAGGGTGCCAGGGTGTCAAAAGAACACCCTGTTGCACCCCTGAAATCTACATATGAGTACATCTTGCACACACACATGCCCCAAGAGCATGTGTCTGTGTGTAAAATGGAACTTTGAAAAATGCACTTTAGTGCATTTTTCAAAGTTTTTGCAAATTACCATGGAGTTCAACTTCATGGTAATTTGCTCCCCCTATTAGCGATATCGCTATTTTTTTTTCCTTCAATGCATTGCATTTAAGGAATCTCAATTTGAGATTCCTTAAATGTAATCGTAATTTAAGTAATCGCAATTTAGAGATTACTTAAATTGCTATTTTTGCAATTGGGATGATGCATCCCAAATGCAAAAATACCGGTCGCAAAGGGGCAGATTCTGACAATCTGCCCGTTTGCGACAGGTTTTTGCTTTGATGCATGTGGGCCTTTGTTTCTAAGCATTTTTCTTTTTCAAGTCAAAGGTCGTGATGTTCAAAAATGAACGCAAATGTGGTGTTCTGCACATTGATCTTGATGATGATTCTGGCTCCAAGCAACTTAATACACTGCATTGTATTTATTTTCAGTTTTTTTATAGAGTAAAGGGCATTAAAACGCTGTACAGAGGATCACAAGTTTCTAATAATAATTGGCATAAACCAGCTAAAGCCACAGATAGGCACTCCCACAACTCAACATGGCCCCTCAACTTCTCAGGCGAGTTCCACGGTGGTGCAGGATTAAACTGTAGAATTCCAGGCTCACGCAGCCTTCTAAAGATTCCAGAGTGCAAAGCATTTCGTCCCACCACTGGAAGTCATTGACAATGCAAAAACTGGGAGCCCCTTGCTTGTCACAACATTACTGTTGTCCTTGTGGGACAGAGAGCCCCTGGCTTGTCAAAGCAGTACTGTTGTCCTTGTGGTACAGGGAGCAACTGGCTTGTCACAAACATTACTATTGTCCTTGTGGTACAGGGAGCCCCTGGCTTGTCACAGCAGTACTATTGTCCTTGTGGTACAGGGAGCAACTGGCTTGTCACAAACATTACTGTTGTCCTTGTGGTACAGGGAGCCCCTGGCTTGTCCCAGCAGTACTGTTGTCCTTGTGGGACAGGGCGCCCCTGGCTTGTCACAGCAGTACTGTTGTCCTTGTGGTACCATGTCTAGATTTGAGGTCACCCTTATGAGTGTCTTAAAGTGGAGCAATGCCTGCCTGGTGGGAAAAATGTGGGTCTTCCCCTATAAACTACCTAGCGAGTGAAGGGTCTGCTCATTCTTTGTATCTCTACTTCTTTTTTGACAATCAAGGGGGACTGTTATTCTGAAATCTTTTACATAATTAATGTATTTAACAAGGCATAAGACTTAGGTGAATAATGATGATCTTTTTCTTATTTTGAGGTAACAACAACATTGTAATCTCTATTGTAAGATTTTGTTTTTGCGGTGTGCGGCTTTTGTGTTGCTTCTCTCCAGCCGACGGGCATTTCGCCACCTGCACTGCAGCACACGAATAAACAACGCAGCTGCTGCAGTTCGCAAAATGCCAGGGTGGAAAGAGGGAGTGGGGCCACGGGATCACCCCTTGTACATAAAACAAACACGAGGCAATCACACAAGGCAAATGTCCACATCCAGAGTGCGTTCCACACATCGGTTTTGCGACTATGGTGACAAAAGACTTTCTTAGAGTTGGATGGAGTCTTATCTCAGCCACACTGCTTTGCCCTTGCCTAGCTGGGGTGGGACTTCATTACCCAGCAGTCAGCACCAAGAAGAAGGGGCACAGACACCAAGAATGTGCTCAAAGAGCCAGAGGACTGCCGCAACATGGGACTTGTTTGTTTTGCAGGCACACTGCTTTGCCCTTCCCTAGCTGGGATGGGACTTACTTTATCTCAAAGTGGTCAGCACCAAGGAGTAGTGGCATTGGCACACAGAATGTGCTCAAAAGCGCTCGAGGACTTCCTTGGTGCAGAACGTGCACAAACCCGACCGGATGAGTGCCTGGGAGACGCCAGGGCCAAGAGCAGGACCGTCTGCACCAGTACAAGCCCGGAGGAATGTTGGAAATTGCCCTTCTTTTGGGGATTACCCTTAAACATTTTGCTTTATCTCCTCCTGGTTTTCCTGATTTTATTTTCGTGGCCTTAGTACTCTGGGCACTTTCCCACTGTAATGCAGTGTGAAAGCACGCATGCCCTTCCTACACATGCTAGAAAGAGGTGCTTACTTGATTGGTTTAGTTGTAGTACCTGTAAGTACCCTGTAAAAAGGTATATACAGAGGGAGGGTACTTAACTGGCTAATAGTGGGACGCAGCACTGATTGTGCCAACCACCAGAGTAGCCTGTCAAACATGTATCAGGCCTGCTATTGCAGGCCTGAGGGTACGCAGTTACGCTTATGCTCAGGCTGCTATTTCTCACTCATTAGCTAACCCTGAGTGGGCCTTCCAGTACCACTAGAGCACCCATAGGGAAAGGGTTGAGCAAGTGGTAGGTGAAAGCCAGGGCAGGTCCACATGGGAATTCTATGCCCAGTAGTGAAAAACCCCTATGTGCATAAAGCACTGTTATAAGTATTGGTTGAGGGTTTGCTAAGTGATTTTATTTATTCTTTTTTTCTCAAAGAAAGTGTCATAACTGGTGGGTGCCTTAAACGTCTGGGGAGCTCCCTCTCAACTCAAGGGCCTGGGAGAGTCCAGTTTTGTGCATCATTTGGTATTTGCACAATACCAGCGTTCTTGAGGACATTCAGGGATTAGTACAAACTTGACAGTCCAACAGTCAAAAGTGGCCCAAATGATAGAAGCATGTCCAAAACCTGACTCTTGTAACATCATGCCTCTTAGGCCCAGTAGGCCTAGTGTAGTCCATCCACAACTACCTCCACAGTGTACACCTTATCTAATTACTTTAAAGAACGTCCCCCCAGTGTTATCACTCCAAAGAGAGGACTATATGGTCTTGAGCAAGAAAACTATCTTTTGGCTGAAATCCAACCCAGGGTGATCACATGAATAAATTAAAGGAGGTCTTTTTTGTTAGGAGGACTACTTTGCTGGGTAGCCACCCTAAGGAATCCCCCTGTTATTGTGTGATTATCAACTTTAAGAATCCTCAAGTTGTTAAATGTCTTCTCCAGGTCCTCACTTGTATGGTACCTACTCAGAGCACAATTAAAGCTCTGCCCCAGGGATATTTCTACAAGCCTCTTTGCTCACAAAAGTGAGATTCACTGTGTGCCGGATATTATACCTTTCCATGCTGGTCAGCCGCCATTAAATGTCCCCATCAAGAACAGCTTTGAAGTTCTGTCAGCTCTGTATGCCCAGGATTGACTGCATTTCGGAAGGGCAGACAAGCACAAGGAAACCCATATACATGTGAGCATCAAAAGAGAGTCGTTTTCCATCTTCCATAAAGGACTACTTGTGCATGTGGTTATAACATTACTTGCGATATCTGCAATGAGGGTGCAGAAGAGGAATCTATTGATCTTTCCCCACAGTCTATTGGTTTGGCAGTCCAACAAGTAGTTAATCCCACTAAGAGCGCAAGATCAGGCTACTCACTTGGAATGTTGCTGGTATCCAGGGCAAGCTCACCAACCCAGATTGAGTATCGTTTATAGTGGGCACAATATATTCTGTTTACAGAATACACGGGCCCTGGAAGAGTCTTTCCTCAATGGTTTTTGCTGTATAAATGTTTTAGCTACTCTTTCACGCTCAGGAAGACCCAAAGGTGGGTTGTCAACTTTTTTTGCAACTAAATTGTCTAAACTTAAAATAGGAGAATCTAATTCTACCTGTTTTTATCAGATATCGTTAAGGATTCTGCTTGACTCGCTTGATATCATTTTGATAGATTTGTATTGTAATGTATTTGATCTTAATTCGACGAGGGTTATTGATGATCTAGAAGAAGACATAGCAAAGTAACTGCACAGGATTTAATAAGGAAGTTCTTACTATCTGGGTGGGGGATTTCATGCTACATCTATGTAATGACAGCACTACTAGTCCTTGTGACTTGAGGGACTTGGATGGGTCGGAAGTGACTCAATTTAAACATGTTCCCTATGGAGAGGCAGTAAAGAGAATGTAGTTTTCCAGAATCTGAGCTTTGCTATTAACACATCACTCCATCACTTAAGGGTAATGAAAATTGTAGGAGCATTGATTGTGTTCTCATCTCAACTGATCTGTATCACCTATTGCAAGACTATGAGGTAGTTGCCAGATGTAGTAGTGATCACAGCCTGTTAATTGCTACTCTTTCCATAGATTTGGCTGAAGAGTAAGTATTAGACCTGGTATCCTTGGCATCATGTTTCACCTGACTGTTTTGACTTCTGACCGCCTGTTTTGCTGACTTACTCTGGGTACTTACCACTGCTAACCCATGCTAAAGTACATGTTCTCTGTATTCTAAACGTAGTAACATAGGGTTAAACACAATTGGCATATTTAATTTACATATAAGTCCCTAGTAATGTGCTCAACATGTATCCCCGGCCTCTAAATTAAATGCTACTATTGGGTTTCAAGCACTGATTGGGACACCCACTTCAGTTGCTCTTTAAACTTGTCTCAGGCCAGCCATTGCAGAGCCTAGCTGTGCAGTTTTTAATTATCATGTCGACCAGGCAAGTTAACCCTCTGCCCAGGCCAAAACCTTCCTTTTAATCCATATGTCACCCCTAAGGTAGGCCTTGGACCGCCCAAGGGCATAGTGCAGTCGATTTAAAAATTAGGACATTTACTTTTCAAGTATTACATGTCCAAGTACTCAAACAATCTTAAATTTGTTTTTCTATATGCACTGCAAAACACCCCTTTCAAAGTACCCGAGGCTTACTTCACCTACATAGAGATCGAAGTGAGATTGTTACTATGGGATGGGAACCCTCTACTTATAACTACACATAAGTTAACAAGAAGCTGGTATGATGGTGTAATCGCACGCCCCAATATTAGATAATACTACTGAGCTGGTCAATTGGTGGACGTTAATCACTGGATTTACCACCCTCATGACGGTCCTGCATGCCAGACGGACAAACTTCTACTGGGCCACGGGGGTACAAGACAGCACTATATTCGAGCCCTAATTGCCAAAAGCTCAAGGGCCCAACAGCACAAAAAATAGCTAAATGGCACCAGGCAACAAAAAAACTAGGCTGGCATAAGATAGTGATGCAAGCAACTCCCTTATGAGAAGCAGAACAGTTTGGCAATCTGAACAGGTATCCTGGGTTTGACAAATGGGACATTATCGGTATCTCAATGGTAGGCATTCTCTGGAAAAAAGGAAAGGTAGTCTCCTTTGCAGAGCTGCAAAGAGAATATAAAATGACAAACCAGGAAACATACAGGTACCTACAAATCTGTCATGCTTTGACAACGCACATTCCTCATGGTGAGGATATACCGGAGTAGTCCCAATTAGAAGATAGACTCCTAACAGAGCCCATGTACCGTAAGGCAATCTTTATGACTTACCAAAAATTGAGTAATAATCTACCAGTCCCACTTAACAACTATGTGAACACTGGCAAAGTGACATAGACAATCTAGAAGAAGATGATTGGCAGGAGGCACTTACCTCCCCACGAGAGGCAGCTATTCCATCGAAATTCAGATAAATCCAGCTTAAGATCCTACACAGAACCTATCTCTGCGAGGGCACTGACTGACTGACTGACTGAGATGGGGAGGAGGGAGGACTTGAGATGTCTTAGGTTGTTTATGAAATAAGGCACATTTTATCACACCATTTGGGAATGCCCAGTAATCCAACCATTCTGGGTGGGTATAATTTCCAAGATGCAAGCAGTGTGTGAAAAAGAGATTCACCCAAAACCCAAATTTTGTTTGCTTAACATATGGGAGGCCACTGACTTAACCACCGTGGAACAATCCTGGGCTACACTAGGGATGACTCTGGCCAAACGTAATATTGCACAGAAGTGGGGGATGGGAGGAGTACCTACCCTGGAGAGATGGGAAAATGATATGATAAATGTATGATTGCTGAGAAAGATGTATACAAAAACAGAGGGTGTCCTGGAAAATGGGATAAATAATGGTGAAAGTGGAATACACAGAGTGGAGGGTTATGTTTCTCCCCCATGGGAGAAGTCAATAGAGACAGGCGGGTAAATTCTGTTTGGGAATATTATGAGGATAGGGTGTGTATGAATTCACCAAGTTTGAAACACTATGAATGTATCATATGACCAGCCACGGCTTTGTATAAATCAAGGTTTTTCTCTGTCGCACTGCTGCATGACTGAAAAATGTTTAATAAAAAGATTTATAAAAAAATGAAAACGTTTTTCACCACTGCAAGGCCTATCTCTTTCATAGGTTACATTTGGGATTACCATACTACATTTTATTAGTGTCATTTCTGATTGGGAACAAATCGGACCCCCAAGTTTGGTGTCTCTGAAATCACAAGTTAAAATCCCATTTCATGGTGAAGTTGGATTTTAAATACCACTTTTAGAAAGTTAGCATTTTCTTACTTTAACCATGTGGTGCCCTCTGTCTGTCTCTCCATACACATCTGGGGTTGGTGACAGCTGGGATTTGTACATTACCTCTAGACAGCCACATACAAAGGGAGCATAGGTGTGACTGATGAGCCAACCACATCCTGATGGGCCACCCTGGGCAGGATGGCGTGATGCTGACAATAACAACTGAATAGGCTATGTCCTGTCACCACACAACGGGCTGGTTACTCCCCCCTGTAGTGAGTCTGGAGCTACTTCAAAGGCACACCTGGGTATGAGTACTGGACCTCAGACACCACCACTTCAGTACACGTTTGGATTTAAGTATAATCTGAAGGACTGGCAATCTATTGGACTGCTGCCCTACTGGATTACTACTGTGCTGGACTGCTGCCTTGCTGTGCTAACCTGCTACCTGCTACCTGCTGCCTTCTTGCCTGGATGAGAAGTACCGGACCTGACTTTCTTGAACCCAGAACCCCAGAATGACTCAAAGGACTAGTTAACTGGCCTCCTGACTGGAGCCTCAAGGACAGAAGGCGCCAACAACCTTGAACCCAGCACCTGGACTCTGCCATCTGTGAGTCTATCCTGTCAAGTGGTGCCACCCAGTCCTGGACCCTTTGAAGTGGACCTAAGGTGCTCTGCCAGCCTCTGAATCCAGCGGAACCGATACACCTCTTCTGCTGCATAGATCTTCACTGTGGCAAACACCTGCATTGCATCGTAGCCAGCCCCCTCTTCGGAGCCTCTGCTGCAAGACACATCCTCAGTGAAGGCCTCGCATCCCTCTTCGATGGCAGCCTTAAGGTTGATGCCCTTCTCCAGATCGCAGCCTCGCGGCTCCTCTGAACCCCTGCATTCTCTTGACTGTGCAATGCATCCTTGATGCTGGACTTCACTTTGCAAGCCCTCATAGATGGGATCCTCAAACAACAATGCCGGACCTCACACCGCAGCCTCACTGAATCTCAAAACCGGTGCAGCGCTTCGGCTGCACAACACATCTTTGACGAGGAACCTCACAACGCTCTGCAAACCAGGATTTAAGGTTTTGTGTGGCGGGGCCACGCTCCCTTATGGTCGGCCTGAACTTGAGACTTTGTCCCGGTCTGGCACAACCAGATATCCACAGTTGGCGCTTTGTGCTTTTTGGCAGTATTTTCACAAAAGTCTTTAAAATTGCATATCGCCAGTTTCACTGATTGGATTTATGTAATTTTGTCTTGTATTTATTACTAATCACTCTATTTTTGAAATGTGGCATTGAATCTTTTTTTTGTGATGTTTTTCACTTTTTTACAGTTTGAAGTGTTGCACAAATGCTTTAAACATTGCCTCTAAGTTAAGCCTGACTGATCTGTGCCAACCTACCAGAGGGTTGAGTACAGCTTAATTTAGGGCTCGCTTGTGCTTCACACAGACAAGGATTTTAGTTGCTGCTTGACCAGAGCTCAAACCCCCGTCAACCAACAACCTAATTTCTTGCATCTGCCCTTTGAGCCTTTGAGGATGCTTCTTTGAGGATGCTGTCTGGGAGGTAATGTTTCAGAATTTGATTTGTCCTTTAGGGACTGTATCATGTGCCGATGACCCCGCTGGGGCAGATGTTGATGCTGCTAGAGTGGTTGCCCACTGCATGTTAACTTTCTCATAATAATAAACCAATTTCTGAAATTTTCTTTTGCCCCATTTGTTGAGGTTTGTAGTATATAAGAAACCAACAATCGACACTCTGAGTGGCTGGGTGCGTTCTGGTATCTTTAGTCTATTTGTTGGTTATTGTTCACCCTTCCCTTTATTGTGCAGGGGTAGTTCCACTATTTGAGTGCCTTCGTCTTGACTACAACTCCATGTTAATTACAAGCAGGGCTGCTAGGTTTCTCCTCTTCAACCAGCTTTTCTTTTCACTACAAAGTGAATGTGTTTTCCCTCATGCGTGGGCTGAATATCCAGATGTGTGTAATATATTTCCAAGCTTCCGCTTTGCCCTGCTACATCCTCCCATATTTAGAAGCTATGCTAAGGAAGAGGAATGAGGTGGTAATGCATGGATCACTTACCAACAGTGTCCACCGTCCTTGCTTCTGCCCCATGCCCATCCAACCCTTCATGAAAGGTCAGGTAATGATTGAGTGCAAGTGAAGGAAGGTCCTTTTTAAGCTTGCTAGACAGCAACACCTCACTCATTAGGGCTGTGAGGAACAAGCAGGGCCAGCTCTATGGCAGTGCGATCGGTGCCACCGCACCGGGCGCTGACTTGGGATGGGGGCATCATTTTGTGCGAGTATATTATCATTTTTAAAACACCTGCGTCCGCGTTCCTGGCATCAATTAAAATGTCAAGATAACTCAAGTGATAAATTGTCTTCCTGGAAAGAGACAGGAGGTTTGTCTAGTGGAAGTTTTGACTCATTGTAAAGGCAGCGCACAGGGTTACAACGCCTGCTGCTAAGAACGTGTACCATGCAGTGCACAAAGTGCATGCAATGTAAATAGGTCAGTGAGTTACTGCTTCTGCAAGAGATATCCTTTTGTTACTTGTCTTTTATAAGTCAAAATCCTTATATAGAACATTGAGCTATGAACTGTCATCAAAGAGCTGCGTGCAATCTGCATATGTTAGAGCTACATGTTTTTTCCCCAGTCTTTAACTATCCTAGTCCTGCCAAAAGGGTTCATTTGGGTAGAAAACAATTCTTATTATTGAAGAAAGAACCCCTGACAATGGTGTTCTGTTTTATATCCCGAATTTGTGCTTTTCCAGAATAAGGACTCTTAAACTATATTGCCTCCCAGTATCGTGGACATGTGACTCTTACATCATAAAGTCCTGTCTTATGTAGCATTTCCTATGCACTGATATGATTGTCTCTATGCAATGTGTGTGTGATGTAAAGTGTAATCTGGGAGACGGTGGTTATGGAGACTTGAGGGGCACTGTTAAAGGTGCTAGTGAGGGAATCTGTGGCAGAGGTGGTCCTTGGGGGGGATGCCAACAAACATTGTCGCACAGGGCGCCACCAGTGTCAAAGCCGGTCCTGGGAACAAGACTTTACTCAAAGGCATTACAGAGATTACTAGGGAGGAATCCAGGAGCTCTTTCCCATCCCAAACCCACAGGAATAAATCTGTAGAAAGTCAAATATGTAATTACTTCAAGTACAACTAAAACTAAAAAGTAGAGGTGGGGGCCTAACCCCTAATTGATAATTCAAGGAAGGAGTATGTAAGAGAAACGCATCACAGGATTAGAACATCTGACCCGGCTTCTGTAGATCATGTCTGAAAAACTCATTTTTTGAAGGTTGTGCTATGTTCTTAAATGCCCTATTGATTCTGCTAAAGAGCATTGATTGTGTGCGCATTCCTGACTCAGTGGAACAGACTCGCAGTACTTAAAAGAGAATTTTCTGCAGAACGAGCCCTTTAGCTATAGCCGGGCTATTTCTCGCCCTTTCGCTCGCTTTATCTTGTGTTTCTGTAATACCCCAGGTGTACAGACAGCTGGTTTCCCCAATTGCCTTCTAAATATGCGTGACACTTTGTAACTATATTGACGCGGGGTAGTTAGAAGAGTTTTCTCAAGGTCAAATAAAGTCAAAAGTGAACTTGCTGTACATATTCTTGGAGCGAGCCGTCCAATCGACAGAAGAATGTTCACAGTTGTTTTGTTTTGGGTTTCTGAAGTTTAGGTGGAAGGAGCTTACATCAGGAGTGTCCAGAGTTGCACATTTTTTTTTTTTATAACGAAAGCAAAGTGTCGAGAGTGAGCGGTACAGTAGTTGGTGTGGGCGGAGTTAGGAGGGCAAGGGAAGAGGAGGGGCAACGGCAGGAAGAGGTCAGAGAGGATAGGGACAGGGAACGTGGTAGAAGCAGGGTAATAAAGCTGCTGTTGAAAGGAAGTCATGTGTCTGTCGTGATTGACCGTGGACACTACACAAAGTTTCTGAGGATATCTACTCCCCCCCCCCCCAAAAAAAAAACGTTAGCAACAGATATACTCCGTATACTCCATATAACATTTTTAATCAAACTTTTGATCATGCTACTAATAAAAAACTGAGCATAAATTTCCAATTAGGGATTTTATTACGGAAAGCAAGCACTATCCCTCCCTCTTCTGCAGCACACACGTAGGGCTCTGCTCCAGTGCAGACTGGGACAATGCGGTGTAGCACAGTAATTAATGGGAACAGAAAATTAGTGAAAGGTTGTTGGACTTGGCCCTTTCTGCAGTGTCACCCCCATACGTTTTGACTTCACTCCCCCTGTTTTGCTAAATGTATCTTTGTTAGCCTGAGGCCTCTATTGGTTGCTGTCCTTATGGGCAGAATTTTACATGGGTTGGGGGACAGAAGTCTGGGCCAAGGGGTGAAATGAACCACATCACTTTGTTGGCCATGGTGTTACTGTCTGCCCACTGGAATGCATCTGTGCAGTGGCGGCTGACATCAACAAGAAGGGAGAGCAGGGGAGCTCAAAATAAAAATAATCAAAATAAACGGGCAGACGCAAACATAAAAGCAAAATATTTTTTCACTTACCCGACAACAGGTCCTCATCCTCCAGACTTTGTCACGCTTCAGCCCGGGCACCAGGCAACTCCCATGGCCAATCAAGGCGCTGCTCTCATCAGCATGAGAGCAGCACCCTGATTGGAGTGTACGGCCTCACTTGGCGCACCACAGAACTCTGGAGGCTAGCAAGACGGCTGGCCAAAAAGACATGCGCACTTTGAAAAGTGCACGCACAACCCACCCTCCTCCCAGTCACTGCTGCTGTCATCCATTAGTGGCTCCAGCCTTATCTAGACGCTCATTCAGGACGAGAGGATGTCAGGATGAAAAAAAAAAACAGTAATGATGAATTACGATTTATTTGCATTTGCATTTTAGTGGGGCTGCGCTCCTTCGCTCAACAGAGGAGCCACCCCTGCATCTGTGAGCAAATGAAGTTAGGTGCTGCACAGATACGGTCCATAGGTGAGTAGAAGAGATCACTATGTGTCAGTTTAGTGGCGCAGGAGAGTGTACACAGCTGGATCCAAGTGCAGGTGGGCACAGAACTGGCAAGGGCCTCTGCAGCAAAGGGCCATGTCCATGTTCTATCGTCTATGCAGGAAAGCCTGTCACCGTATTAATTATTCTCCCCTGGCTTTTGGCTTGGCGGCGGTGGTCTTGGACCTGGCCCTCTTTGCATGGTCATCGCCAAATTGTTTGCCTTTGCTATTTTTCTCAACTGTTTTTTTATTCGTTTTAGGACTCTGTGCACTTTACTACTGCTACCCGTGCTAAACTGCTTGTGCTCACTCCCTAAAACATGGTAAAACTGGCTTACACCCGATTGGCATAGTTAATTTACTTACACATCCTTTGTAAAGTGGTATATTATATGCCCATAGCTAGTAAAATAAAAGCTACTAGTGGGCCTGCAGCACTTGTTGTGCCACCAACGTAAGTAGCTACCAAGATGATTTGCTGTACTGGATATGCCTGGGCCTGCAAAGGACCTGCCTGAGTCCTTCTAGCCTCTGCTGGAGTGATTCCTAATTCCAATATGGTGCCTACCAGAATCTGGGCCCTTGGTTGGCATCGGAGAGAGTTATTCCTTGCCTAGCTGAAGATTCCACCAAATCCAGTTGAAATGACACAAAGTCCTGCAAAGTCTCACTGCACAGCTGCAAGCTTTATTGGAACTGATGCAGAGCGACGGAAAAGCCATGCAAAGCCTTGCTACACAGCTGTCAGCCTCATCGGAATTAGCGATGAGTGACACAGAGCCCTGCAATTCTTCCCACACAGCTCGTTGGAACTGATGCAGAGTGATGCAAAGCCCTGCAAAACGTCCTCGCATAGCTTCAGAGGAATCAACACAGAATGACACCATGCCTCGCAAAGCAATGCCATGTAAACTACAGACCAAGGACATATGGTACAATCCTCAGCAGACCAAAATTAGTCTGTGCCTGGCCTGCACTTACCTGAATGTCCAGCATAACCAGATACCCTCAGTTGGCACTTTGCACCTTTTGGTGCTACTCTTAATTAAGGGCCAGATGTATGACCCTTTTTTGAGGCCGCAAACGGGAGATCCTCCCACTTGCGGCCGAAAAACGGGTAATAGCATGTACAAATGCTATTTTGCGAGTCACTGACACGCAAAATAGCATTTGCGACTGTCGCTATTAGGAAGGGGCGTCCCTCTCTAATAGCGAGTCAACATGCTAAGTACTAATGTTTTGCGATCCCATTTGCGACTGCAAAACACTCACAGTTTACCACCTACTTCAAGTAGGTGGTAAACCACTCGCAAAGAGGAAGGGGTCCCAAGGGGACCCCTTCACCTTTGTGAGTATGTGGGAAAATATATTTTTTAGAGCAGGCAGTGGTCCCAGAGACCACTCCCTGCCCTTAAAAAATATGAAACTGAAAAGTTTAATTTGACTTTTTTAAATGCATCCCATTTTCCTTAAAGGAAAACGGGCTGGATTAAAAAAAAAAAAAATAACTGCTTTATTAAAAAATCAGTCAGAGACATGGTGGTTTGCTGACCCCAGCAGGCCACCATCACTGTGAATGCTAGCAATTCCTAAAGTTAAGCTTGACAGCTTTTGTGCCAGGGGGTTAAGCACAAGTTTTCTGATTAGTGGAGGTGCCATGCCACTGAGTATGATTGAAGTGTACGTGTGAGGAGAAGATACCTAAACATTTGCACTGGTGGTTGCTGAAGATCAATTTGTCTAATTGGTGGAGGTGTTTTCTGAAGGCGAAGCCTGTAGCCCACACCACAACAAGCCAACAATGATGCATGTGTAGCTGCATTTGACCAGTATCACATGCCATCAAGAGAGGATTGCCCTTTATGGAGGTAGGACAGGCGTCCCTTGTAGGCGCCTGCAGGAAACTGTTGCACTAAATGTCTAAATTATATCAGAGACATAAACATGAGGGGGGACAGTTCTGCCCAGTGACAGATGCAGGATCATTTGGGTCGGTACATCATATGATCTTTTATTCACCTGATGCCATTGATACACACCCTGATTCAGGAAAACACTGTGGGACAAAAAAATAACTGGGCATGCATTAGACATCATTGCCAGGCCCTAGATCAACTTGGACTAACTCTGTCAGAAAAACTGTGACAGCTCTACAGTCTCCTCTGTTCATTCCACTTCACCCTTCTACCAATGCTTCCTTGCCAATCAGGAAGCATACAGCAGACATCTCACACAACTCTCAGAGCCAGGGGAGTCTTCTGGTAGAAGAAATATAGCATATTGGGTTATTTTTAGTAAGAGATGGATGCCCCACTCAGACAATGACCACAATCCTTGTCAGGTTGAACCACAAAAGGAACTAAAATAACCTATGCTTAACCCTCTGTAGCTTGGCACAAGTGCTGTCATGCTAAATTTAGAGGCAATGTTTAAAATATTTATACAGCACACAAACAGCAAAAAAGTGTAAACAAAATACCAGAAAAATCCCAAACCAAATTAGAAAAATAGAGTAACACCGTACAATGATACCACAACCTCACAAATACATCAGTAGAACTGGAGATTCGAAATTTTAAGGATTTTAGTGTTATAGCACCTAAAAGCATAAAGCGCCAATCATGGTCATCTGGTCACACTAGATCGGAGGAAAGTCACAAGTTCAAGCAGACTGCGATGGGGCAGTGATCAGATACAGGGATCAAGTTATTCCTACTGACAAGTTACTCTTGCACAGTTCCGTTCACATAAGAGCAGGCTGCAAGGAGGAGGCCACAAGGAGGAGGCTAAGCATCATGGAAGGACGTCGCTGAAACACAAAGAGCCAGATAAGCTTCCCAGATGGTTGTTGCTGTAGCTTTTAATTTGCGGTTGTCATTGGCTGTTGTTGCTGTAGCACAAAGTGCAGGTTATCATTGGTGGTGGCTGACAGCTCAATGAGCAGTTCCCACTGGAACTTCACATTGCCCAAACTTCAGGATTTCACCTTTTTTAGTGGAGGAGTAGACTGATGCAAGCCAAGGGTTCAGGATCACTGGGATGACCCTTTTGTCAGTCAGGGACTCACAGAGCGAAGGCCAGCAGGACTCAGGCAGGTCAAGTTGCAGGTCCAGGCACGTCCATTTGCAGCAGGTCAGCCGCGCTGTTGTAGTGAGGCCTCTGAAGGTTATTGTTTCCCTGTAGCTCACACAGGAGGCCAGAAAACTGACTCTTGGAGCCACTCTGCATAGCTTGGGATGAAGGCAAGCATGTCCAGTCTTCGTTCTCAGACAGCAAGGTAGTCCTTCAAGAAGCAGAGCTGTTCTAAGGCAGCAGGGCAGCCCTTCTTCTGTAACTTCCACAGGTCTAGTAGTGTTCTGATGAGTGACTGGTTCTGGAAAGCTGTTCCTCTTTCCTTGTCATGACTCCACAATTTCTGGTGGTGACAAAATACAAGGCAGGCCTGGTGTCTGATTCCTTTGTGTGGACAGGAGGCAAAGCACTCTGAAGTGTAAGTGGGACTAGGTACAGCCCCTGCCCAGTCATCCTTAACATATTGTTTGATAACCCGTTTACGGTTATATGTATTTCTATAGTTACATCTGTTCCTATAATCTGCACTGGTTTAGAAAAATAATTTTGAATAGAGCATTTAAAATATATAATTTGGATTTCTTGAATGTGATACAAGGCACTTTATGATGTTACTTTTAATTTTTAAACATCAAAGGAAGAAGTCACAAAATATAATTGTGACCAAATAAAACATAAACATCATGAGAAAATTTAGTCTGATTCACTAAAGGAAATATAGCAGTAAATTACATGATTAATGGAGATGTGGCATTGCCTGTTTCAACTGCGTATTTACACATGACTACAAGTGCCAAACTACAAAGAATAAAGAATGTGTGGATGAGGTACTTACCCCTGATATGAACAACTTTTTGACTCAGGTATAATTGTGAACTACTCATGAACAACTTAAACTTAATCAAATAAATTGGGTTACTGGTTGAGGGGGATGAAACCCTACTCAAGCAGCAACCACAATTCTTGTCACAGTGAAGTCACAAGTAAACCCTAAATTTACATTTGCTCAACTCTCTGGTAGCTTGGCACAGAGAAGTCTGGCTTAACTCAGAAGCATTTATGTAGCAATTCAAAAGGCAATAAAGTGAAGCACAACAGAAGAAAAAATCCACACAAATAAAAAAAAATAGAGTAAAATGTAATACATAATTTGAGACCAAAATGACAAAAATCAAATCAGTTGAATTGATATATGCAAGTTTAAAGATTTAAGTGAAAATAGCAACCAAAGAATTCTAGTGCCGATCGTGAAGGAGCGCTCCAGCAGCTTTTGTGCTCGAGATGCATCAGAGAGGGTTTTGGAGTGGAGTCTCTTCTCAAACTGGCTGTTGGCAAAGTTTTTTTTTGCGAGAGAAGCATTTTTTTAAATCCTTTTTTTCAAACAGGAAGAAAGTGCCCCAGAGACTCGATCTTCCTTTATCTTTCCGGCAGGCTCCTCACAGTTCTTTGTCCCTCTTCTGGTCACTTTACATTGGGATTTGGAGGTGGAAAGATCACTCTCCTTGTCTGCTGTATATTTACCATTGTTTTAAGGACTTTGTTTTTGAGATTTAACAAGTAGGTTGAAAAACTGGTGCATAAGGGTGTTGTTTGTTTAATTGAGGATATACACCTGGATTTATTTTTATTTGATTTTTAAAATGTATTGTGATGGGTGGCCTGCAATTTTAGTATGGGTGTAGTAATTATTTTGCATGTAATTTCTCATCTTTTGTAAATGAAAAATGTTGCACAGTTCAGTCAATTTTCTTATGCATGTTTTTTAATACGTTTGCTATATTGATTTAATTCACTATTTGGCCAAGCCTGCCAATGAGCCTTCCAGCCAATAGGCCCAGTTCTAGTCCATGGGTGCATGAAACGACTGTTTCTGTGGTGTCTGTGGAATTTAAACATCATTTGACCATGGATGGCATTGGATTAAATTGCAAAAATGTGTTTTGTTGGGGTATTTCACGTTTGTTTCTGCAAACAGTGTATAGGTGGGGTAATTATATTTGATGCCTTTGTAGGATTTGTGCAAAATCTATTAGCCTGGTTTATTGTCGCTTGTGGCATTGCTGATTGAATGCTCTTTTTTCTGTGTTACCAATCCATGCCTCCTTTGTCTGGCCAGGGTGCAGGTGAGTTTGCCATAGGCCAACATTTGTCTTCGTTCAAATGCCGTGTGGCCAGGGACCATTTTGTATAGTCAGTGCCCATAGGCCTGCATGTTGTTCTTTGCTTGTGGCCATGCCTCCTTGCTTGCTGCTTGACCATGTGGTCAGTGGCCATTTTGTGTAGGCAGCCAGTATGTGTTTGCCATAGGCCTGCATGTGTTCTTTGTTCCCCATGCCTTCCTGCTTGTTGTTGGGACCATGTGGCTGGAGGCCGTTTTGTGTAGGCAGCCAGTGTGCTTTTGCCATAGGCCTGCACGTTTTCTTTGTTCCCCATGCCTCCTTGCTTGTTGTTGTGACCATGTGGCTGGCGGCCTTTTTGTGTAGGCAGCCAGTGTGGTTTTGCCATAGGTCTCCATGTGTTGTTTTGTTGTGGCCATGCCTGCTTGCTTTCTGTTTCATGATGTGGTCAGTGGCCATTTTATGTAGACAGCCAATGTGCTTTTGCCATAGTCCTGCATGTGTTCTTTGTTACCCATGCCTTCTTGCTTGTTGTTGTGACCAGGTGGCTAATGACCATTTTGTGTAGGCAGCCAGTGTGCTTTTTCCAAAGGCCTGCATGTCTTCTTTGTTCTCTCTGCCTTCTTCCTGTTGCTGTGACCATGTGGCTGGTAGTTATTTTGTGTAGGCAGCCAGTATGCTTTTTTCATAGGCCTGCGTGTGTTCTTTGCTGTGGCCACTCCTCCCTGCTTGCTGTTTGACCATGTGGTGTTTGGCCATTTTGTGTAGCCAGCCAGTGTGTTCTTGCCACAGGCCTGCATGCTTTCTTTGTTCCCCATGCCTTCTTGCTTGTTGTTGTGAACATGTGGGTGGTGGCCATTTTGTGTAGGCTGCCAGTGTGCTTTTGCCATAGACCTGCAACAGTTCTTTGTTTGTGGCATGCCTCCTTGCTTGCTGTTTCAACATGTGGGTGGCGGCTATTTTGTGTAGGCAGCCAGTGTGGTTTTGCCAAAGGCCTGTATGTGTTCTTTTTTTGTGGCCATGCCTCCGTGGTTGCTGTTTCATGATGTGGTCAGTGGCCATTTTATGTAGGCAGCCAGTGTGCTTTTGCAATAGTACAACATGTATTCCCTATTACCCATGCCTCTTAGTTGTTGTTGTGACCATGTGGCTAGTGGCCATTTTGTGTAGGCAGCCAGTGTGCTTTTGCCATCGGCCTGCACGTTTTCTTTGTTCCTCATGCCTCCTTGCTTGTTGTTGTGACCATGTGGCTGGCGGCCTTTTTGTATAGGCATCCAGTGTGCCTTTGCCAATAGGCCTACAACAGTTCTTTGTTTGTGGCCATGCCTCCTTGCTTGCTGTTTCACCATGTGGTCAGTGGCCATTTTATGTAGGCTGCCAGTGTGCTTTTGCCATAAACCTGCAACAGTTCTTTGTTTGTGGCATGCCTCCTTGCTTGCTGTTTCAACATGTGGGTGGCGGCCATTTTGTGTAGGCAGCCAGTGTGGTTTTGCCAAAGGCCAGTATGTGTTCTTTTTTTGTGGCCATGCCTCCGTGGTTGCTGTTTCATGATGTGGTCAGTGGCCATTTTATGTAGGCAGCCAGTGTGTTTTTGCCATAGGCCTGCATATGTTCTTTGTTATTCATGCCTTCTTGCTTGTTGTTGTGACCGTGTAGCTGATAGTCATTTTGTGTAGGCAGCCAGTGTGCTTTTGCAATAGTACAACATGTATTCCCTATTACCCATGCCTCTTAGTTGTTGTTGTGACCATGTGGCTAGTGGCCATTTTGTGTAGGCAGCCAGTGTGCTTTTGCCATAGGCCTGTACGTTTTCTTTGTTCCTCATGCCTCCTTGCTTGTTGTTGTGACCATGTGGCTGGCGGCCTTTTTGTGTAGGCATCCAGTGTGCCTTTGCCAATAGGCCTACAACAGTTCTTTGTTTGTGGCCATGCCTCCTTGTTTGTTGTTTCACCATGTGGTCAGTGGCCATTTTATGTAGGCAGCCAGTGTGCTTTTGCCATAGACCTGCATGTGTTCTTTGTTCTTCATGCCTTCTTGCTTGTTGTTGTGACCATGTGGCTGGTAGTCATTTTGTGTAGGCAGCCAGTGTGCTTTTGCCATAGGCCTGCAAGTCTTCTCTTTGCTCTCCATGCCTTCATGTTCAGTGTTGTTGTTGACCATGTGGCACTGGATGGCAGCCATTTTGAGCATTCAGGCAGCGTGGCCCTTTGCATGAATGGTTGAGAAAGCAATTAAATAAATTAAATGCTTGAGAATAATTTCACCTATTTATAATTTTGTTTATTTTAGTTTTGTTAATTTTAATTTTTTTAGTTGTGTTTTTTATTTTATTTTAGTTTGTTTAATTTTAAATTTTTAATACATTTTTTATATATATTGTCTGTAATTTAATTTTTAATTTAATTTTTACGCTTTTCCCCCCAATTTACCTACCATCAAGCATCAACCCTATGTCTGTTATAGGTGCACAACAGCATTCATTGTCTAAGGATTATTCCATTGTCACCTGCATCTCCCTGAGTGCCACATCCCAACTCGATGCACATAAAGTAAACAGTTATGTCTGTATGTTGCTCTTTCTTATCCTCCCTGAGTTTACACCATAAAAGTTTATGTTGGCGTGGTTTTACGAATGTATAGTTACACTGTATTGCTAATAATTCATATTAACTTGAATATCCAAACAAAATGATGGTGTTTGTTTGTTCTACTAATTCAACCGCAACAATGCTATTTTTCACTGGTGTGACTGACTATGCAACACGGGCATCACTTCAGCTTGAGAAGCTAAGTGCCACTGCCAACTGCCAGCTTCAAGATGACCCCAAAGAAAGTTGCTGCCAAGAAAGTGGCCAGTGGGGAGGAGAAGAAGCAGATTTCCACCACTGGCGTGCCAACCAGAACCTTTTCCTGCAAATTTTTGCCTGCCGCACCGGCCTCCAGCAAGCAAACTGAGAGCAGCACTCCTGCATCAACAGCACCACCCCCCAACCTAAGCCCAAGATCCTGTTTGTCAATGAGGCAGACTCTGCAGTCATGAAGGTGCCGACGAGCAGTGAGGTTGTATTGGATTTGTCCATTTCACAAAGTAGTACGCAATCGTTTCAGGAAACAGAGAAAAGTGGACAGCAGCCGCAGTCATCAATAATACATTTGCTTAATGTTGGAGCAGAACAGAAAGTTGAGCACCACTTCTGATGATGATGATGGGGACATGGAGTGAACCCTGAGCGGGTCCAGGTGACAACACAAGAGGCAAGGGAAAAGAAAAGTTCCTGAAAGACGTAGAGTGATGGAAGGGGATAATAAGGAGGGTGACAAGGATGAGGCAGTCATGGTGGAAGGTGACTCAAAGGAGTCGAACATTGCCATTCAACCTGATCTGAATGATGTGGCACAGGTAGCCCCTCCACTAGCTCCCATGTTTGTAAAGCCCCAACTGAGACCTGCACCAATCCCTACCTCAGGAGAAGCAGAGGCGCAATCAACAGCACGCCCATCTACCTCCTGCTCTTCTTCAGGGATCCAATTTACCCACAAAATTCATGCACAAACCATTGAATATTTGGACGTCATAATTAACAAACCCCCGGAAGGCCACAGCTTGACGACATCAATCTACATCAAACCCACAGACCGTAACAATGCATTAGATCATTCAAGCTTTCACCCCATCAGCCTCATCAACAATCTTCCTTACTCACAATTCATAAGGATCAAACGAATTTGCTCTGACACCCTGGATTGTCAAGCAAAGATTGCAGAGTACAAAGAGAAATACCAGCACAGAGGTTACCCTGAAAAGACATTACATGAGTGTGAAAAAAAAGCTATGCAAAAACAACGAAGAGAATTACTCACAACTACTAAGTCACCTGAAAAAAACACAGTGGTGTTCATATCGAAATTTTCAACCAGCTCAACAGCCATTAAAAAAATTATCAACAAAAGATGGGAACTTTTATCTAATGAACGTGACTTTAATAACATCTTTAAGGAACCACCACTGCACGCTTATACAAGAGGTCAAAACCTCCGTGAACTTATAGCACCAACCAAAATGCATAAAAAAACAACACCCCAAAAAGGAACCTTGAGATGTCAAAATTGTTCACATTGCAACAACACAATTTTGGGCAATGTCCTAACACATCCCACCACAGGCAAAGACATAATTCTTCGACATACTAGCGATTGCAATACCTCAAACGTAGTATATGCCATCAAGTGCCCCTGTGGCAAAATGTATGTGGGCAAGACCGAACGTAAAATTAAAGTACGTCTCACAGAACATAAAAGCCGCATCAGAACCAAGAATGTAAACTCCCCATTGGCCAAACATTGGAACGAAGTTAATCACTCTATATCCCAACGGAGGTTCCAGATTATAGAACACATAACACCGCAACATGGAGTGAACAATCACCTTAAACTATTACAACGTGAGGTTTACTGGATAAAATATTTAGACACAACGCTCCCAAGAGGTTTGAATGATAGGTTAGATATGTCATGTTTTATTTAACATCCGGATTACCATACTTTTGTCGCATTTTTCTGAGACTTCTCACACTACATCCTCTGGGATCCTGCCTACCCCTTACACTCACCAGCATTATCACTGCTTACACAAATATGTCCTTCCCTGATTACTTTCATTCCACATCAGCACCATCCACCGAGTCCTGTACCGGGGAGGTCCCTCTTATCACCTTAGTAATTATCATCGGTCAGTATTCTTTTTTTCTATATATAGTCCCCCCTTCTATCATTTTATAGTTTCTTCATTATGTTGATACTTTTTTAAGCATTCACTTTATACTTTTGTCCCTCAGATTTTCATTTAGGTATTTCTGAGTCTTCTACTCAATTCATTTTTTTCCATTCATCAGGTCGGCATTGCACATCATCTCAACCCGGTTTTTATACCGAGATTTATCGTGTAATTTTTTTCAGCATCTCACTACAAATTACTCCGTTCATTCCCTTGTTCGATTCTTCATCCTCCGCATTATTTTATATATATGTACCACGTTTTTCTAACAGTTTTATGCCAAATGCATCTGCTTCTTTCACCATTCCGGCATGGCGTCCTTGAGGACACTACGCTGTTATTAGAGTATCAGTCCGTCTACTCTGTTTACAGTCCGGACTCATTTCTGGGTTACCGCGTACCTTTTAATGTGATACATCTTCAGGCATTTCACACGCTTCCCTTCAGCGGTGCACTACGGTTTTTCTAGCTCGTTTCTCGTTTATAGGTAAGGATTAGATGGCGCTTGCTATCTGACGATTCCATTCTCACACATTTTTCTTATAATTTTCCCTTGCTCATTTATTTCGTTTTTTGCTTCACAGAACTTGATCTACCTCTTCACACTGAGGTAAGACACAGCAGTGTGTATCTTTTTTCAGCACATCATTTGGTAAACTTTATGCATATTTTTGTATGGTCAGACTCAGTTGTTTAAAAGCCCTACATTCCGGTTTGTTGTTTTTTCTTTTCAGCAATTAGCGTTTTTCACCCTTTCAGGTAAGCGTGGGACTTACTTTCCCTTGTCTCACCAATACCCTCTTGTAAATTACACGACGCATCTTCATTTGATGTTCCTTCTTTTGTTTCTCTTAGGGCACCTTACAGAAATATCACACAGGTAACACATATTTCATCAGTTTCTCCACCATCATAAACATGAGATTGAGCCCTTTACCCTACATTTATTCGTATCTGTTCGTTTCTGTTTCAGATTGGCCCCTGATGAAGGAACCGGCTGGTTCCGAAATGCATTGGGCATTAGCAAAAATGTTGTCATAAATCTGTTAATGTGATACACTATTGTTTACATGTTCATGAATGTACAATGAACAACTATTGTGAATTTTCAATTTGTTAAACTTTATTGACAAGCATTACTGTCATAATGTTATATTGTACATATTTACTTGCTTCTGCTAAAAAGAGTCAGTTGTAACTTTGTCAAATAAAAGTACAACTTATCTAAAGGATTGATAGTGTCGGATCAGACACTTTGTGAACAGTGCGCAGTTATATACAGGCTCACACCCTGTCACTAATTCTTCTTCTTCTTCAGGCATTGGCAGTGGCACAGTAATCCTCTCCAGTTTGGGACTTTTTATACGGTTAGCAAGAGGGGGAGCACATTGCATTATGCACTATTTGCCACAAGAATGTTCGTCGAGGTAAGCTTGGTACACATTTTGGTAATAGAGGCCAAATGAACCATATGAAAAAAAAACACACAATCAAATGGCAGGAGCAACTTAGAAAATTGCTGAATGTGGTTGTGGTAGTGAGCAGAGCCAGGGAACATCTACAACAAGTACAAGTCCAATCACAGTGGAAGGTGATGATGAGGAAGAATCTTCATGCAAAGCATAACCCTGGGCGTAGTTCGCGAAGTAGCGCTACGCAAAGTGCACTTCGCACTACGCGAGCTACGCTTAGCACTTTGCGTTCTGCGTAGTACCCTGTTCGCACTGTGCAAGATGCCGTTTTCAATGATTGCACAGTGCGGACAAGCATCCGGCACTGTGCAATCATTGAAAACGGCATCTTGCACAGTGCGAGCTGTAGTTTTCTGCCACTAGAGTGGATTTTTACTCGAGCAGCAGCTTTCTCAACGCGGACTGGTAGTTTCTCATTGCGAGCAGTCGCGAGCATACGCGACCACTCGCAATGTGAAACCTGACCTCCCCACGTTGAGAATCTTGCCGCGAGGTTTATTTTCCACGCTTGCGATCGCCAACTTGATGTTGCTGATCGCGAACAAGGAAAGAGTCTCGCCGGGATGTCATTTTGCTTGCTCGCGGTCACCAACTTGACGTTGAGGACAGCGAGCAAGCAAAAAATGACCGCTGCACTACGCAACGCTACGCTATGCGTGTTTGCACTGTGCTACTTGCAATTCGCGAAGTAGCGCAAACTTCACAAACTACGCGAGCGTAGTGTAGTGCTTTGCCCAGGCTTACAAAGCACACCTGTCCCCAGCAGTGTGCCAGCAGATTCACTCAGCTCTGTGACTTTAAAATGGCACAAGATTTCAAGTGAGATGGAGACACCACAACATACAATGACTGCCCCCCCATAAGGCACATTGAGTCTACCACCACCATCTGCTTCTTGAAAGAAGCCTGTATTAGTGGCCCCAGAAAAGAAGAAAATTCAGGTTACTATTACGGGCATGTATAAGCAGGAGGGGCCACACGAGCAGAACCACCCAACCACACTATTGTACAATAGGAAGCTGGCAAAAATGTTAGTGCTGGACCTCCTCCCTTTTTCTTTTGTGGAAGGAGTGAGAGCCTTAGAATTTGTGGCAAGGATCAGCCTGCAATGGAATGTACCAAGTCAGACTTATTTTGCCAGAGTTGCTGTTCACTATGTACTACAGTTGGTTGGACAAGCTTTGCAGCAAAGTGTTGTTCACATCATCCACCTGACGGCAGACATGTGGAGCAGTTATCAGGAACACTGGATCTCTTTTGTGGGGGGAAAGCTAAAGATTTCTGCAGGTCTTGGCCCTGAAGAAAGCTTAACCCCTTCGCTGCTAGGCCTTTTCCCCCCCTGTGCTAAGCCTTTTTTGGGCTATTTGGGGTAGTGCACGCTTAGGCCCCTGTAACTTTTTGACCACATAAGGTATCCACGCCAAATTTGCGTCCTTTTCTTCCAACATCATGGGGATTCTAAAGGTACCCAGGGTTTTTGGATTACCCTGGAGGGTCCCAGAAATTAGTCAAAATACAGCATTTTTTTTTTTTTGAAAAATGGGAAAAACAGGCTTCAAATGAAAGCATCTGGGTTTTTCTCTGCAAAGGGTATCAAAAAAGGGTTTGTGGGGCTGAAATCACTATTTTCACAGCTTTTAGGGAATGACAGACTTTTGTCAGATAACCAACATTTTTTACACAGTTTTGGCATTTTTCTGGGACATAGCCTATTGTTGCTATTTTTTGTGCTTTCAACCTCCTTCCAGTTAATGGTAGAAATGGGTTTAAAAGCAATAATGGATCCTGGAAAGCTATACATTTTTTAAAAGTAGACAAAATTCTGAATTCAGCAAGGGGTCATTTGTGTAGATCCATCAAGGTTTCTTTGTAGAAATTAACAGTTACTTTTTGGAAAAAATGAAAATTAGTTGAACAAAACAGTCTTTTGTGTCAACGTTTTTACCTGTAACTTCTTCTAATTATGACAGCTCTTTGAAAGCAATGTACCGTAACATCCGCCGGATATTCCTGGTTGTGGGGATATATAGGACTTGTAGGTTCACCAAGAACCCGACGAACACAGAGTCAAAAACCGAGCAGCAATTTGCAGTGTTTTTTTATTATGTTATGGGTATATAGCAATTATTGTGGGAAAATGTATACATGGAAAAATCGGTATGAAAAACACCTATGTATTTCTGAAATGGGAACAAATCATAGAGTTTAGAAACAGTACATATTTGCACATTTTCGAAATTCTGAATACTCATACTAGCATGAGAATTATCGGTCATTTTTCAAAAATGACTTCTTTTTTACACAAAGTCTTTCATTTGGAAGGCAGAAATGCATAAAAAATCAATAGGTAATACCAGTTTCTTTACAAATCTGAAGTACCCCAAGTCTCCAAATAAAAATGGTATCTCACTTGTGTGGGTAGGCATAGTGCTCATGACAGGAAATGGATCAAAACCCAACGTGAACACACCACATTTTCACCATGAAAAGTTACCCTTTTTTTGCGAAGTGTCCAGCTGTAGTTTTTGAACACTAGCTCTGCCGGCACCTAGTGAAATGTTGCAAACCTATACATTTTTGAAAACTAGACACCCAGGGGAATCCAGGATGAGGTGACTTGACTGCCTCCCACCAGGGTCTGTTTCCCAGAATCCCTTGCACACCTAAAAAAATTGTCAAAAAAGAAATATTTTCTCCACATTTCTGTGGTGGAAAGTTCCGGAATCTGCGCGGATCCACAGCATTTCCACCCACCCCGCGTTCCCCAAAGTCTTACGAGAAAAATGGTACCTCACTTCTGCGGGTCGGCCTAGTGCCCAGGACAGGAAACGGCACAAAACGCAACGTGATCCCACCTCAATTTCGCAGTGAAAAGTTACCCTTTTTTGGCAAAGTGCCTAGCTGTAGTTTTTGAACCATAGCTCTGTGGGCACCTTGGGAAACGTAGCAAACTTATACATTTCTGGAAACCAGACACCCGGGGGCTGCCAGGGATGTATGGCTTGCGTGGATCCCCAATGTTTCCTTACCCAGAAACCTCTGCAAACCTCAAATTTTGCTGAAAAAATCAATTTTTTCACACATTTTGGTGTGGGAAAGTTGTGGCATCACCGGGCTCACTCAAATTTACCACCACCCAGCATTCCCCCGGTCTCCCGGTAAAAATGGTGCCTCACTTGTGTGGGAGGCCCAAGTACCTGCGACAGGCAAGGTCCCAAAACGTAGTGAGGCGACATCAAAGTGGCCTATCGCAAAACCACCTGGTTTTGCAAGGGGGGTCACTTGGGTTTTTGGCCCGGTGCTCGGCGGCCATCTAGGGAAACCTACCAAACCCATACATTTCTGAAAACTAGACACCAGGGGGCTTCCAGGGAGGTATGGCTTACGTGGATCCCCCAACGTTTCCTTACCCAGAATCCCCTGCAAACCTCAATTTTTGCTGAAAAAATCACTTTTTTCACTCATTTTTGTGTGGGAAAGTTGTGGCATCACCGGGCTCACACAAATTTAACACCACCCAGCGTTCCCCCAGGTCTCCCAGTAAAAATGGTGCCTCACTTGTGTGGGAGGCCCAAGTACCCGCGACAGGCAAGGGCCCAAAACGTAGTGAGGCGACATTAAAATGGCCTATCGCAAAACCACCTGGTTTTGCAAGGGGGGTCACTTGGGTTTTTGGCCCGGTGCTCGGCGGCCATCTAGGGAAACCTACCAAACCCATACATTTCTGAAAACTAGACACCCAGGGGCTTTCAGGGAGGTATGGCTTGCATTGATCCCCCAACGTTTCCTTACCCAGAATCCCCTGCAAACCTCAATTTTTGCTGAAAAAATCACTTTTTTCACACATTTTTGTGTGGGAAAGTTGTGGCATCAGCGGGCTCACACAAATTTACCACCACCCAGCATTCCCCCAGGTCTCCCGGTAAAAATGGTGCCTCACTTGTGTGGGAGGCCCAAGTACCCGCGACAGGCAAGGGCCCAAAACGTAGGTAAAAATGGTGCCACTCAAGTGAGGCACCATTTTTACCGGGAGACCTGGGGGAACGCTGGGAACGTCTTTTGAGGGTGTGGGAGGAATGTGATCAGGAAAGTGGCGATCTTTCAATCTAGCAACATCCTCCACCACTCCAACTCTAAGAGCACTTGCCTGTTCCACTAAAACAAGGCTGCCTATTACAGACTCCTGAAACTTAGCAAAAATGATCTTTGACTCAGGGCAAGAATCCTGGAACACAACGGGGGGAGGAGTGGGGGGGGGGGGCAGAATACGTAATTTAAAAAAAATTGCCCCCTGGAAGCGACCCTTGCCCAAGGGGTCACTTCCATTTTTATTTAAACTAATTCCCTGGTGTCTAGTGGGGGTTTCTGCCTCCCCTGGGGACAGAAAGGGCAAAAAAGGGGCCGATCTAACCCCGGGGGTGGGGGCAGAATTCCCAATACAAAATAAAATGGCCCCTGGAAGTGACCCTTGCCCAAGGGGTCACTTCCATCATATTTTTAAAATGTTCCCTGGTGTCTAGTGGGGGTTTCTGCCCCCCCCCCCGGGCGCAGAAAAGCCCAAAAAACGAGGCGATCTGCCCCCAGGGAAGGCAGAATATCAAAAAAACTAAAATTGCCCCCTGGGAAGCGACTCTTGCCCAAGGGGTCGCTTCCCATACACTACAGAAAACTAATCCCTGGGTCTAGTGGGCTTTTCTGCCCCCCCTGGGACCAGAAACGGCAGAGGAAAATCCCTATCTGCCCCCATGGAAAATATAAAAAATTGGCCCCTTAGGAAGCGACCCTTGCCTAAGGGGTCGCTTCCTTTTCCAAAAAAACATCCCTGGTGTCTAGTGGGGCATTCCTGCTCCACGATCGCGACGCTGTGAGCGATCGTGAAGCAGGAATGCCCAGCATTGAGACATCAGGGGAGAGGAAATACTCCCTCCTCTCCCCGATGCCTCAAGGCATCCTAAAATAGCCCCCCGCCCCACCGGAGGTAAAACACCTACCTCCTTGCTGGACGCGCTGGGAAGAAATGATTTCCAGCGCGTCCAGCGCTTCCTGATGACTTAGGCGCGCGCTGTGCGTGCTGACGTCATGGGAAAGCGTGGGGGGGCTCGGGGGTGGCAGCGGAAACTCTTCCGCTGCCATCCCCCTCTGTGGGGGCAACCAGCGCTTCCCCCAGGGGCTGTGCTCATGACAGAGCGGTTCCGTCATAAGCACAGCCCCACCGATGCTCATGACGGAACCGCTCCGTCATGAGCATCGAAGGGGTTAAGGAGTATTTGGCGGCATGCAACAGTGGCCATGTTCACCATAGAGAAATCGCATACAGCTGTAAACATCTTGGAGGAATTAAACAACAAGGTGTGTGAATGGCTGTGACCCAGAGGTATCAGAATGGATTTGTTGCCACAGACAATGACTGTAAAATATGCAGTAAAATATTCAAATCCATTTCAGGCGGAGGCTATTTCTGGGTCCCGTTCTTGGCCCATTGCATCAACCTGGTGGTGCAGGACTTTCTCAAAAAAGAAGACATAACAGTAACATCCTGACCACCTGCAGAAGATTCTGCACTCATTTCAGCCTTTCTTTTAAAGCCTGGAAGCATTTTCAGGTTATTCAGAGTACTAATAGAGCACCAGTTAAAGCTCTGATACAGGAGGTACCAACATGTTGAAACTCGACCTATTACATGTTGCAGCATCTGAGCAGCACAAACAGATCATTGACTTTGTCATTTAAAGAGGGAAAGGTACAACCATGGATGCGAGCAAATGGGGTCTAGTCAAATGGCTGATTCAGATTCTACTTCCTTTTGGTGTTTTCACACAGGAAGTTAGCAAGGAGGACATTACGATGGGCAAAGCTATCTCATTGTTGCATCTACTATAGGACTAGGTAAAGAAGCTGTTTGAAAGGTTCGCCCCGCAGGTGTGGATGAGAAGCACGTAAACCAGACTCTCTCTTCCTTCCTTGAAAATAACAATCGTCTTCACCCATCACAGACCGGGTTCAGACCACAGCAAAGCACAAAAACTGCACTCCTGACAGTGGTGGAAGAATTCAGGAAAAATTTGGATTGAGGGTCTGTGCTGTGCTTTTTCTATTAGATCTCAGCACAGCCTTCTATACGGTGAACCATCATCTGTTAATCCAAGGATTTAGGAAGGCAGGAGTGGCCGGAACAGCGTTAAAATGGCTACAGTCCTTTTTAGAGTACAGATCTTTTGTAGTCTTTGAAGAGAAAATCACCTCTAAGCGAATGCCTCTTAGAAGTGGGGTTCCTCAGGGATCTTCCCTGAGCCCCACTCTATTTATTGTCTATATGAATTCCCTGGCAGAAGTAGTTACACCTTTTGGCATTCAGATCATCACCCAAGCTGATGATACCCAGCTGGTGGTTTTGCTTAATCAACAGGAGGACTCAGGCTCGGGATTAGCCTTATGCCTTGAAAAGGTGTCGAGTTGTATGGATAGCTCGTGTCTAAAATTGAATGGAGCTAAGACTGAGCTGATGCTCTTGGGTAACTCCACCGCGCTGAGTACAAGATCTTTTGGGCCTAGTTGTCTCTGGACACCACCCTCCCCAAAAGACCAAATTAAGAGTTTGGGTGTGTGACTGGACTGTAATCTTGATTTTAAAGAGCAAGCATGTAAGGTGGCAGCTTGTTGCTTTGGGATCTTAAGAATGTTAAGAAAGATCCTTCCCCTGCTACCCTTCACGGCTAGAAGACTGCATTGATCCTATCACATCTTGATTATGCTAATGCCTTATATCTGGGAGCCCCACTCACCACCATCAAAAAATTGCAGATAGTGCAAACTGTGCAGCACGTCTGCTTATGAATTCTTCCAAGCGCATTTCAGCCAAGCCTGTGCTTGCATCACTTCACTGGCTGCCCATTCAAGAGTGAGTCAAGTTTAAGGCTTTGTGTATTACACACATAGCACTCTCATGTAGAGGCCCTCCCACTATTAGATCCATGATTCAACCTCATGGTTCGAATAGGTCTTTAAGGTCTGACAATAAAAAATTGTCCGCAGTTCCAAAAATAAAAAAAAACACAAAGTGGAGGGCGTCGCTTCTCGTACAATGCCGCCTAACTGTGGAATATTTTGCCTCTTGGTATCCGCCTTGAGCCAAATTCCCTGACCTTCCGAAAGCAGTTTACTCCCCCAGGTAGCCATGCGCTTTAGAAATGCCTCTTCATTCATTCATTCATTCAAGCACATGTCTTGGTAGAGAACTTAATCCTTCGCTTGACTTGTAATACAAGGCTGCAACATGACATCATCATGTCCAAAGAGTACATCTGTGCCACACTACTTGAACCACAGCATGAAAATAATCTGCCCACTTTCCTTCCTTTTTCTCAAGGGTTGTTTTAAAATACAGAGATGCATTGTAGAGCAAGCCAGAGACTTGGAAGAAGAATGGCTGGAACTTCGAGTGCCACCCGCAGTTCTGGGGTGCAGCCTTCAACTTCCAAAGAGGGTAGTCTTGTCTCACAGCAGCCAACAGCACCATTAACCAGAACACCAACAACAACAGTAACAGAAGGACCGGACCCAACCTCTGTATTGGTATCAATTGGCAGGGCTCAAGTCCAGTGCAAAGGTAATGGCAAAACAGGTTGAGCAAGTGGCAGTACCGATGTCTATCTACAGGATGTTCTAGGAGTATCTGGATGATCCAAAAGAGGTCTATGTGGATCGAAATCCATTGATGTATTGGTATGGGGAGAAGCGCCAATAACCGGAGGTCAGCAGGCTGGAAATAAATTATCTGGCAATTGTCCTGTCACCAGTGTGTCTGCAGAGCATGTGTTCAGTACAGCTGGTGCGGGTGCTACAGTGAGAAAGACCAGCCTCTCACCTCAAAATGTAGAGAGATTGACTATAATCAAAATGAGCCAACATCTTATACCACACAATTACACCGTTCCGGAAACAGCAGCACAGGAGGTGGAATAGAGTGATTGGTCTGAAACTGAATCAAATGTGTTGGCTGATCAATTTCTGGGTTAATCACCTGAGTTTGAGGACGAACTCTACTTCCTGGACTAAGTATGCCAGTGCCCATACAGAACTTTTTATTTATTTCTCATTGAACTTCTATCTTCCCAAACAAAACAAATAGGTAGTGGAACATTGTTTTTTGTGTGCAGATTTATGCTGCCCAGCCATTTTTTGAGTCACATATATTGCCAGATTCCAGTTGGACTAATGCACATTGAAGAAGCCTCCACAATTCCTTCATGGCATTGGGGACCATGCCTGCCCCCGTTGCTCTGCCTATTGACTATCCCTTTTTGCATCGCTTAGGCCTGCAAGGTCTGCCCCAGTAGATCATTGATTTACAAGACTGCCTGTCACTCCCAAATTCCAAAGTGTTGCCTGCATCAAAGATGAATACCTAATACCTAAACTACCCATGCTTGGATTTGTAGAGGTAACTACAACTGTTGCAATGGTGAGTGAGTGATTGTGTGAACGATAATGATTATTGATGATTTATGCGGTGGCAGACAGTGAGGGAGGGTGTTTAACCATAATGTGAGAACTTTTCTGAGATGATTGATTTGCAATGTTTGGGACCTGGGTGATGGGTGTTAATTTTTTTCCTGGAGGTGATTGGCCTTTACAAACTCACTTAGCAAGAATGAATTAATCTGATTGGCCCACTCCTATGAGTCTTCTATTTTTTTCATCTTCTAAAACGGCTGTCCCAGACAAATCATTGATTTACAAGACTGCCAAATTCCAATCTGTTGCTTGCATTAAAGGGGAGATAGTGTACCTACCACTCTGCTTGGATTGAAACAGATAACCATTGCACCAAAAAGTGATCAGAATATTGAGTGACTGTGAGTGATGATTGATGTGGCGGCTGACAAATAGGGCCGGTGTGTTGAACTGTAATACGGCAAATGTCTTGAGATGATTATTGAATTTCAATGTTTAGGGCCTGCGTGATGGGCAATAATTTTTTCCCTACTTGTTCTTCAACAGCAGTGCACTACACATCTATCTTGCTCAAGTCATGATGATGACTGGTCTGGGATGGATTTACTTAGAGTCAGGACTCAGGAGGAGGATGAAAGAATTCACAGCAGGAGCTGTGGGACTACCTTATCAGCAGCTATATACAAGATGTTATCTACTTCAGTTAAAGGTAAACCAAAGTCTCAGGCCTAGTACTCAGCTATGTGGAATAGAGAGAGGTACATTTGTGAAATGCTATGGGGTGAGTGTGTGTGTGTTGGGCTTGTGGCTAAAGTGAAACTCTGAGTCCCCCTCTTTTTTTATTTGGTCTGCCTCTGAGTCTGCTTCAAACAATCCTCATAAAGCTTACCTTCCTTCTGTCCTTTTCCTTGACTCTAAAATAAAATGTCAAATCTTTCCCTAAATCCCCCTTCTTATCCGAATGGATGAATATCAAACCCCTAACCCTCTTCCCCTGAGATGTTGGCTTAAGGTACACCATCAATGGATCACACACTTGGTGGGGTGGATGTGGGAAAGCAACACCAACTTACTGCAGGATCTTCTAAGCGATAGCCCAAAATGGCCCCATTTACCCACCTGTGCATAAAATGTTATCCATATTTTAGATATAGAATGAAGAACATCATTCATCAGCATTATCATACAGGCCTTGTATTGCATAACCGTACACTCCTAAGCTTGTCCACTCCAGGCTTTGAGTCCATTTTTTACTTGAGGATTTCATAACTAATACTACTAGTATAGCTATTTTGAGTATTTTAGCACTATCAGGCATTCTCATGAGTCATCATGTAGTACTCATGCGTCAATTCTTTGTAAAGCTTTGATAAAATATAACCCACTAACTCCGTCTTTTTATTTCTATTTAGTTGCCTATGATGGATAATCAATCATTCAGATTAATCCTACAGTTGGAGCTCATCTGAATAGAACTGGAAATGGACCTTGCATGTGAAGTTGTGATGCCTTCCCTGTTATTGATTCATCTACATTCAGGTAATACAACAAATATGGAGTGAACTGAACTAGTTAACTCAGTAAGTAAGTAACTAACTGGTTCTATTGTTTATCCAGGTTGTTGTAGACCATATATGTCATTGCAGCATGTCCGCTAATGGTTAAGATAGTTAGAGAAGTATAACTCTATATCTAGGCACTACATTCTTTCCTACATACATAACAAGCTGCGTAAAATCTGAAAGCAGCAGTGAAAAGTAAAAGTAAAACAAACTACTTCAGGCATACATTTAGATGACATAAAATACTTTCCTCCTTTATTTTTTTACAAAGCAACCTACCCTCTCCACCCACACAACATGCCCACCCCTCTCCCCAAACAAAAGGGAACCAAGCTCCAAAATACTAAATCTCTAAATGTTCAGAAAAAGTCAGTCCCAACTCCTTTCTTACCCTCTGGACCCAGCTCCAACAAACATGTTCCTACCACCAAAATAAACTGTTTAATTGTTTTAGAAGTGCTAAAAGTGAGCATTGTGGATGTCAGTCTGGAGCTGGTCCAGGCTCTGCTCCATTGTGGTGAGCCGGCTCTCGATGGAGTCCATCCGCTGCAGGATGCGGCGCAGCATTTGCCAGGTGGTGTTGTAAGTGTTGGGGGGTGCAGCAGTTGATGGGAGCTGGCGGTGACGCCGGCGATGAGAAGGCCAGGAGGCTGGAGGCTAAGGGGGACTGGCTGCTCTGGGGCTCTGTTGAGAGGTGTTTCTTTCCTCCTCCTCATCTTCCAGGACCACCAGCCACCAGTACTCTTGCCGGATATGCCCCAGCCTCTGCGGCCGCAAACAGGCTGCTATCTCCTGCCTGTTGGGTGGTCCGGCTGGACCAGCAGAAGCAGCTAGTTTGGGAAAAACAAAAAAGACAAATTGTGTATAATGCATTGTACAAAGAATTGTCTTAAATTACTGGGAAGCATAGTAGCAGTATATTGCTGGTCCCCTAGTGCCCTAGTGCCATTAGAATTTGATGTGATTATGATTAGGAAAGTCACAAAGACAATTTTATGTTTTACCAACACATGCATTACATAAAAAGCACTGACTGCGTGACAGAAAGTTATTAAAAGGCAGAATAAAACAGATAAATAAAACTGTGATTTGATAAATTGTTTCTTCTAAAGGCTTTTAAAATAAATATAAACAGACACTTTGAGTTGAAAAATCAATGACTTCTCATTAATGAGTAGGGCATTATGCACAGTGAAGTACAAGTTGTGTATTGTGCTAAAATAATAAAGTCATGCTCATTGCTAGCCAGCCCGTCAGGTAGTTTGCTACTGTCTGTAGCTGGGGCAGATTTAGTTGACAGATATATATTTTTAATTCCAATGGCCCTGCTTTTCTCCAACTGCATTTCTTCTACCCAGACTCCAAATAGGCACATGAATAATACATAACATGCTATTTCACACACCTCACGTATGAAATGTCGGTATTGATATTATCATGTCTGCCATAAGTAGACGGGGGAGATGAATGTGATGGACTGCACTAGAGGGAAAGGAATGAGCTATAGAGATTTTATTTGGCACATTAATCACTGTGTATCCCATGCGCCAAACGTTGACATCAAATCATGCACTTGCTCCTACTTTACCCTGTGGCCTCGCCCACCACCACATATTTCCAACAAATTGATAAGCTGGGCAGTAAGCAAGGAAAGGAACCTTGATTTACTCTTCTCCAGGTGGTAGGTTAGAGGGATTAGACAGGTAGGGTAGAGTTTTTTGATATAGAATAGAGGGGCCACTACAATGATCATCGATTCATTATCTTTGGCCTATTCAGTCACTGTACAAGTCAAATGGGAACAATCTAAACAGGTATACAATAAAGCTCTTATGGGAAACCATGAAATATATTCTGGAATCACTTCGCTTCACATGGTTATAAAGTGAAATGTCGCACATATCAAGAATGGATTTTCCAATTTGGTAGGCTAGGACGGAAGAACTTAGAAAAAGAAGTGAAGTGCTAAGAGGTGACTGAGTGGGCGAAGGGAAACAACACACCTTGTGTGTTTGGTTTGCATTGCATTGAAAACATTGTAAAATAACTGAAGTAGTACAGGCACAAATTGCACAGTCAGCACTGCAGTCACAAAGTGACCCATATGACACTTTGTGTTAGAAATGGGGGTCTCTAGTTGGCAATGGCTGGCCACTGTCCAAGTAGGGACCCTTCTTCCTAAGTCAGAGTAAGCAGCCTACACCCTTTGACAACCCCTGCTCAACCCTGTGGTAACGTAGCACGAGCAGCTAGGCTTATCTCAGAGGCAGTGTGTGAAGCATTTATGACCATACACAGTAATACAATGAGGAACACTACAAATGGACACCACTCAAGTAGTTATGAAAAATAGGTATTTTTATATAGACTTAATCACAAGACCAATAACAGTAAAAATCCACAATACTATAAAAATATAAATACTTTAGAAATGCTGCAAGGAAAAATAGTTCAGGATGCACAAAATGATGTTTAGTTCAAGGCAGTGGTCTCTGCGACCCTTTTACTTACAAAGTATCTGGTTCCTGGAGCAAAGCAACAAAAAATGTCGCTAAGGAGTTGTAGCGAGAAATTTCCTCACGCTAACCAGCGATGCGTTGAATCCTTACCACGAGGGAGGATGATGCGCTGGGTTGCGGGCAGGACAAAGCGACAAACTTCCTCACGCTAAGCCGGTGATGCGATGAAATCCTTGCCGCGAAGGGAGGATGATGCACCGAGCCTGTTGCGTGTGCGATCTTGCTGCGTTGACAAAGATGGCGCTCCGCGAGGGAGCGACGATCCAGATTCGATGCGGGGAAAATGGCGAACGCTCGGCGTCCGCGCTGTGATGATCCTGTTGCGATGATTTCAGATAGCGGGCGTTTTCAGGCCCGCAGACAGGTGCTGCGACGATCTTCGGATAGCGGGCGTTTTCAGGCCCGCAGACAGGTGCTGCGACGATCTTCGGGGTTAGCGAGCGCTCGGCGACAGCGGAGCGGCGATTTTTCTCACACTCACCAGCTGCAGCGGCTCGCTAACGGAGGTTAGCGACGATTTTCAGCGCTCTCTTCTCAACAGTAGAAATAGAGGTCCTGGAACACACAGGAGCCTCACCTGCAGATAGTAATCCTCGCTGGGAGGAAACAGGAGGCTGATGGTGGAGTCTGATGTGCCTGAGACTCCAGCAGGAGGCTAGCTCTCTCCTAGCCCTTGGGTAGTTGCTGTAGCAAAAGAAATAAAAGTCCAATCAAAGTTCCTTTCCTCTTCTTGAAGTCCAGTAGTAACAGCTGCAGGCCAGTCCCAGAAACAGCACACAAGGCACAAGGACAGTCCTTCTCTTGCAGATTCCTGTAGCCACACGGACAGAGGTTCTTCTTGTTATCCAGGAGCAATACCAATTGTAGGGGTTTGTGCACAAATATTTATACCCCCAAAGTCTTTGTTCTTTGGGGTCCCAAGCCTCTGAACCCAGCCAGAACCAGTTTTGCCCAGCCCTGGAGCACTTTGTTGATCAGGCTGCATCCTTCCTTTCAGAAAGAGGGGGTCTGCCTCAGACGCACAGTGGGAGGTGGAGCCAGCTTTCACCTTGCCAGGCACAGCCCTATTCAAGTGCAGGAGCTACCCCTCCCCTCACACCTAGGCAGGTCGCTCTATTCAACCCAGGTCTGACTCAGCCTGCCCTGTCCCTCCAAAACCAGACAGCCAATACACATAATAGCAGAGCAACTGGAAGGCTTAGGCAAGAAAGTACCTATACTCTAAAAGTGGTAGTTTCAAACACAGAATATAAAAATAACCTTCACTAAAAGATGTATTTTAATATTCTGAGCTCAGGCATACTAGATTCGTTTTTCTACCATGTTCTGTGGGTCAGTTAGGACTATAGGATGTAATAGCCCAGACCTCCCATTCTGGCCTATGGAGAACAGGTAGCCTTACAGTAGTGAAAAACGAAATTGGGTGTAATTCACTACTAGGACATGCTACATACAACAGTGCATGTCCTACCTTACACATACAATGCGCCCTATCATAAGGGGGGCTTACATGATGCCAAGGGAAGGTTTAGGGGCTGGGAAGCGGGTGCACTTCACAGCCAAGATGGCAGTTCTGGACTGCACGCAGACACTGCAGTGGCAGGTCTGAGACACACTTTACAAGCTGCTTCTGTGGGTGGCACAAACCAGTGCTGCAGGCCCACCAGCAGCATTCGGTTTACCAGCCCTGGGCACACACCGGCCACGCTACTAGGGACTAACAGGTAAACTGAATAATCCAATCATGGATGTACCAATTCATATGTCATCTTTACAAAGGGAGCATTCGCGCTGTGGCACTTAATGGCAGCGGCACAGCGCCCAGAGCATCTATAACCAGCAAAAACAGAGGAGACACAGCGAAAAAAGGAAGGGAGACTCACGCCAATGGTGCCAGGTCTAACACGCGTCCCCTCCAGCTGAAATGTGGGGAGAACTACCCATCCCCTTGGAAGTTCTCTTCACTAAGGCGGAAAAATCTGGACAGACCATCAGCATTGGCGAGTTCTGTACCAGGGCGATGCTCCACCGTAAAGTCCATACCCTGTAGGGAAATGGACCACCTTAACAACTTGGGATTCTCACCCCTCATCTGCATCAACCATCTGAGGGGCCTGTGGTCCGTCTGAACCCGGAAGTGAGTCCCAAAAAGGTATGGTCTCAGCTTCTTCAGTGCCCAGACCACAGCAAATGCCTCACGCTCAATTGCACTCCACTTCTGTTCCCGTGGAAGTAACCTCCTACTGATGAAGGCTACGGGTTGGTCTAGTCCCTCCTCATTCATCTGTGACAGAACAGCCCCCACCCCATGCTCTGAAGCGTCTGTCTGGACAATAAATTCCTTAGCAAAGTTGGGCGCCAGGAGCACGGGCGCTGTACACATGGCAGTTTTGAGGGCATCAAAAGCTTTCTGACAGGTGTCAGTCCAGTTCACAATCTTGGGCTGCTTCTTGGAAGTCAGCTCAGTCAAGGGGGCAACGATGCTGCCATACCCCTTGACAAACCTCCTGTAATAACCCGTGAGTCCTAAGAAGGTCCTCACCTGGGTCTGGGTCCTTGGGGGCTCCCACGCCAGGATGGTTTCAATCTTGGGCTGTAGGGGTGCCACCTGGCCACTCCCTACCTGGTGTCCTAAGTACACCACCGAACCCTGCCCAATCTGGCACTTACTGGCCTTGATTGTGAGGCCTGCTCGGCGCAGCGCCATCAACACTTCCCAGAGGTGGTGTAAGTGGTCCTCCCACGAGGAACTGGATACTGCAATGTCATCCAGGTAGGCGGCACTGAAATCCTCCAGCCCAGCCAACACCTGATTGACCAACCTCTGGAAGGTGGCAGGGGCATTCTTCATTCCAAAGGGCATCACATGGAACTGATAGTGCCCATCTGGGGTGGAGAATGCTGACCTCTCCTTTGCCCCATCAGTTAAGGCGATCTGCCAGTACCCAGACGTTAGATCAAACGTGCTGAGGTACCGGGCAGCCCCTAACCAATCTATGAGCTCATCAGCTCTGGGGATGGGGTGCGCGTCGGTCCTCGTGACCGAATTGAGACCTCGATAGTCCACACAGAACCTAAGTTCTGGAGTGTCACCAGGCGCTGCAGCTTTTGGTACCAAGACCACGGGGCTGGACCAGGGGCTGCTAGAGGACTCAATCACCCCTAGAGCAAACATTTTGGAGACCTCCTCCTTGATGTAGGCCCTTACCCGGTCAGTCACTCGGTAAGCCTTGTGCTTGACAGGAGGACTGTCCCCGGTGTCCACCTCATGGACGCACCAGTCAGTGACACCAGGCACCAGGGAAAATAAATCAGGGAATTGCCCCAACAGCTGGCGGCAATCTAACTGTTGCTCAGGGGTCAGTGTGGTGGAGAGGACCACACCCTCCACTGACCCATCCTTTTCTCCTGCATACAGGAGGTCAGGAAGAGGCTCACTTTCCTCCTCCATCCCTGCATCTGTGGCAAGGAGCATGCCCACTTCAGACCTCTCAAAGTGGGGCTTCAGGCGATTCACATGCAGGACCCGCAGGGGGTTCCTGGGAGATTTAAAGTCCACCAAATAGGTAACTTGACTTTTGCGCTCCACCACCTCAAAGGGACCGGTCCACTTATCTTGGAGCGCACAAGGCTCCACTGGGGCCAGTACCCAAACCTTTTGACCAGGTTGAAATTCGACCAGAGTGGCATTCTGGTCGTGCCAACGTTTCATCTCCTCCTGGCTGGCTTCCAGATTTGCCTCAGCAATTTTTCTGAAACGCCGTGTTTGGTTCCTGAAGGCCAGGATGTAGCTAAATACATCCTGGGGAGGTTTCCTGGGAGATTGCTCCCAGCCTTCCTTGACCAAACTCAGAGGTCCTCTTACCGGATGGCCATAGAGCAGTTCAAAGGGACTGAACCCTAAGGACTTCTGTGGCACTTCACGGTATGCAAACAACAGGCATGGCAAGAGGACGTCCCACTTACGCCTCAGGGGCTCTTCTAGGCCCATGATCATGCCCTTCAAGGTCCGGTTGAATCTCTCAATTAGACCGTTACCCTGGGGGTGGTAAGGAGTGGTGAACTTGTAAGTCACCCCACACTCCTTCCACAGGGACTTCATATACTGGGAGATGAAGTTGGTCCCCCTGTCGCTCACCACCTCTCTGGGGAACCCCACACGGGAGAAGATCCCCATCAGTGCACGTCCCACCACGGGGGCCGTCACTGTCCTGAGCGAGATGGCTTCAGGGTACCGGGTGGCATGGTCCACCGAGACCAGGATGTACCTGTTGCCCATGGCTGTCTTGGGGTCCAGAGGCCCCACAATGTCGATGCCCACTCGCTCGAATGGGGTGCTAACAACTGGGAAGGGTTGGAGTGGGGCTTTGATCTTCCCCCCACTCTTCCCACTTGCCTGGCAAGTCTCACAGGTCCTACAATACGTATCTGAACTCTTGCACATCTGGGGCCAATAAAAGTGGGTGACCAGCCTTTCAAAGGTCTTAGTCTGCCCCAGATGCCCTGCCAATGGGATGTCATGAGCCAACCCCAGTAGGAAGGTTCTGAAGCACTCGGGTACCACCAGCACACGGGCTGACCCCGGTTCAGCAACCTTAGGCTCGCTATATAGGAGACTATTCTCCCAATAAATCAGATGTGAACCGGTCACATCACCTGCTGCCTGGGCTGCAGCCTGTTGCCGCATACCCTCAAGAGAGGGGCAAGTTCTCTGCTGTTCAAAAAACTCCTCCCTGGTGGGCCCCCCTTCCTGCTGCCACTGGGTCAGCTCAGGCAGGTCCCCCAGGTCGGTACTCTGCTCCCCGGTAGGCTCCAGGGCATCCCCCTCAGGGTCTGCTCCCTCCTGGGCCGTGGGAACCAAGGGGGCCGGTTTCCCGCGCCCCCTGCCCCCTCCCTCTAAGGCAGGGACCTGGGCCATATTCTCAGGCTCCAGGTCTTTCTCAATACTCTCTTTGGCTGCCATGGACCGAGTGGTAGCACATGCCCACTCAGGCAGTCCCAACATTTGCAAGTGAGCTCTCTTCTCCACCGTAGCCCACAGGGAGTTCTCCAAATCATTGCCCAACAGACAGTCCACAGGCATGGCGGGCCTCACAGCTACCTGAAGAGTTCCTGAGACCCCTCCCCCACTCAAAGGGAACCTGAGCCACCTCACAGTGGCTCTCTGTGTTGTCTGCAGACACTACTGGGTAGAATGCATGGGACACAACCTGCTCTTTGGACACCAACCGGGAGCTGACAGCAGTTACACTGGCTCCTGTGTCCCTCAGAGCCTCCACTCTATGGCCATTGATGGTTACCCACTGCCTGTATATTTTAGTGTTATCAGGCAGTGCAGGCTTAGGAACCATTTCAAAGTCTCCTAGTGAGACAAGGGTCAATTCTACGGGGTCCCACCCACCTTGGGCACCCATCTCCTCCTCCCCCAGGGCTACACTAGCAAGCTGGCGGGGCGGTGCACGGGGTGGTGCAGGAGTATCCCTTTGGGGACACTGGGGGTCAAAGTATCTGTGGCCCACCTGGCCACACTTAAAACAAGTAGGGGGCCTCCTTGGAACAGGATTACCTGTTGGAGGCACTGGCTTCTTACCTGGGGGAGGCTGGGATACCACTGCCTGGTTCCCTTGGGAATTATCTTGGGGCCCTCGGTGGAACTCCCTTGGTTTACCCCTGTCCCCCCCACCTCTCTGCTGGGGACCCTGCCCACTTTTGGCGAAGTCTCCCACTGGACCCTTGCGAACCCGGGTGCTCACCCAGCGGTCCGCCTCCTCAGCAAGCTTCCTAGGGTTAGTCAGCTTGCAATCTATCAGATGCTGGCGTAGCTCAGGAAAACAGTTACTAGAAAAATGCTCCCATGCAATCAAGTCATACAGTTGCTCAAAAGTTTCTACTTTGCTGCCTTTTACCCAGCGCTCCATTGCTCTGCCAAAAAAAGACACATATTCAACCCATGTGGTACCCTCTATCTTCTTGCAGGTTCTAAATCTCTGCCTGTACATTTCAGGGGTCAAACCATAGCGGGTAATCAAAGCTTCCTTCATGTGGGTGTAAATCATCCTACTTTCTGGGGGTAGGTCCAACAAGGTATCCCTCCCCTCACTCACAAACCGTCCCCACAACCCCGCTCCCCAATCCTTCTCAGGGACCCGGTGGGACACCATGGCTAATTCATAAGCGGCAAACCATTGCCCAATATCCTCACTTTTATGAAAATCCTTAATAACCTCTTTAGGTATATACACTCTACTCTCAGTATGCACTACTGGTATGCTGCCACCAGAGGGGGAGATCTCAATACCCTTGGCCTTAATCTCCAACTCCCTCAAAATTCTCTCATGTTCAAATTTCATCTTCATTATCTCAACTTCTAACTTCTTATTCTCTAGGTCTCTCTGACCATCCAATTTGAGCTTAGCCATCTCCATATTATGCCGCCTATCTCTCTCCCTGTCCTCCATCTCTTCTGGAGACAGACCCCTTGAGGACACGCTAGTGCCCGGGCTGGAAACTGCTTTATCCCCTACCAAATCTACAATTTCTTCCTGCTGCCCTCCTGCATTCTCTCCCCCCTCCACAGGCCCTTCCTCATTGCTAGGGGCATCCCTGGCTTCTAACCAGGCCTTCAGCACCTTGTAATACTCTTCCCTCTTAGTGAGACCTGTGATAGGGACCGTGAAGCGTTTGCAAAAACATTTGAGCTGCTTGGCATTGTAGGTGTCTAATTTCTCTTCTTCCCAGGAGAGATCCTCAGAGGCATTGGATCTGGGCTTGCCCATTGTGGCAATAACTGGCAATAACGATCAAAAATAGAATAAAAAAAATCTCAACAACCTACGTGGTTATGTTATGGTCTGCACTCAGTAGTAGTGTACACTATAATTACTGTATGCAATCATAAATGCAAGTCCAGATCCTCACCGCTGACCACCAATGTTAGAAATGGGGGTCTCTGGTTGGCAATGGCTGGCCACTGTCCAAGTAGGGACCCTTCTTCCCAAGTCAGAGTAAGCAGCCTACACCCTTTGACAACCACTGCTCAACCCTGTGGTAACGTAGCACGAGCAGCTAGGCTTATCTCAGAGGCAGTGTGTGAAGCATTTATGACCATACACAGTAATACAATGAGGAACACTACAAATGGACACCACTCAAGTAGTTATGAAAAATAGGTATTTTTATATAGACTTAATCACAAGACCAATAACAGTAAAAATCCACAATACTATAAAAATATAATTACTTTAGAAATGCTGCAAGGAAAAATAGTTCAGGATGCACAAAATGATGTTTAGTTCAAGGCAGTGGTCTCTGCGACCCTTTTACTCACAAAGTATCTGGTTCCTGGAGCAAAGCAACAAAAAATGTCGCTAAGGAGTTGTAGCGAGAAATTTCCTCACGCTAACCAGCGATGCGTTGAATCCTTACCGCGAGGGAGGATGATGCGCTGGTTTGCGGGCAGGACAAAGCGACAAACTTCCTCACGCTAAGCCGGTGATGCGATGAAATCCTTGCCGCGAAGGGAGGATGATGCACCGAGCCTGTTGCGTGTGCGATCTTGCTGCGTTGACAAAGATGGCGCTCCGCGAGGGAGCGACGATCCGGATTCGATGCGGGGAAAATGGCGAACGCTCGGCGTCCGCGCTGCGATGATCCTGTTGCGATGATTTCAGATAGCGGGCGTTTTCAGGCCCGCAGACAGGTGCTGCGACAATCTTCGGATAGCGGGCGTTTTCAGGCCCGCAGACAGGTGCTGCGACGATCTTCGGGGTTAGCGAGCGCTCGGCGACAGCGGAGCGGCGATTTTTCTCACGCTCACCAGCTGCAGCGGCTCGCTAACGGAGGTTAGCGACGATTTTCAGCGCTCTCTTCTCAACAGTAGAAATAGAGGTCCTGGAACACACAGGAGCCTCACCTGCAGATAGTAATCCTCGCTGGGAGGAAACAGGAGGCTGATGGTGGAGTCTGATGTGCCTGAGACTCCAGCAGGAGGCTAGCTCTCTCCTAGCCCTTGGGTAGTTGCTGTAGCAAAAGAAATAAAAGTCCAATCAAAGTTCCTTTCCTCTTCTTGAAGTCCAGTAGTAACAGCTGCAGGCCAGTCCCAGAAACAGCACACAAGGCACAAGGACAGTCCTTCTCTTGCAGATTCCTGTAGCCACACGGACAGAGGTTCTTCTTGTTATCCAGGAGCAATACCAATTGTAGGGGTTTGTGCACAAATATTTATACCCCCAAAGTCTTTGTTCTTAGGGGTCCCAAGCCTCTGAACCCAGCCAGAACCAGTTTTGCCCAGCCCTGGAGCACTTTGTTGATCAGGCTGCATCCTTCCTTTCAGAAAGAGGGGGTCTGCCTCAGACGCACAGTGGGAGGTGGAGCCAGATTTCACCTTGCCAGGCACAGCCCTATTCAAGTGCAGGAGCTATCCCTCCCCTCACACCTGGGCAGGTTGCTCTATTCAACCCAGGTCTGACTCAGCCTGCCCTGTCCCTCCAAAACCAGACAGCCAATACACATAATAGCAGAGCAACTGGAAGGCCTAGGCAAGAAAGTACCTATACTCTAAAAGTGGTAGTTTCAAACACAGAATATAAAAATAACCTTCACTAAAAGATGTATTTTAATATTCTGAGCTCAGGCATACTAGATTCGTTTTTCTACCATGTTCTGTGGGTCAGTTAGGACTATAGGATGTAATAGCCCAGACCTCCCATTCTGGCCTATGGAGAACAGGTAGCCTTACAGTAGTGAAAAACGAAATTGGGTGTAATTCACTACTAGGACATGCTACATACAACAGGGCATGTCCTACCTTACACATACAATGCGCCCTATCATAAGGGGGGCTTACATGATGCCAAGGGAAGGTTTAGGGGCTGGGAAGCGGGTGCACTTCACAGCCAAGATGGCAGTTCTGGACTGCACGCAGACGCTGCAGTGGCAGGTCTGAGACACACTTTACAAGCTGCTTCTGTGGGTGGCACAAACCAGTGCTGCAGGCCCACCAGCAGCATTCGGTTTACCAGCCCTGGGCACACACCGGCCACGCTACTAGGGACTAACAGGTAAACTGAATAAGCCAATCATGGATGTACCAATTCATATGTCATCTTTACAAAGGGAGCATTCGCGCTGTGGCACTGAATGGCAGCGGCACAGCGCCCAGAGCATCTATAACCAGCAAAAACAGAGGAGACACAGCGAAAAAAGGAAGGGAGACTCACGCCAATGGTGCCAGGTCTAACACTTTGGTAATAAAAATGCCATAGGTGGGGAGGGGAGGTGATAAATGATAGGTGTCATAAATCTGTCCCACTTAACAAATACAGCAAGTCAAGATGGTAGAACAAAAAAACAAATACCTCCCACTTTGAACCATACCTTTGATAACCCTTCCTAAACAAAGTTAGCAAAGTAGGTGAGCAACATGCTCCTCATAAGAAGAGTTGCCTTGTTTAATTATCTAAATAATCCAAATATTCATTCATCCTTTCATTCTTGCAATTCACCCATAACCACAACGATTCAGTTTACTTTCTCTCATCCAGTCTTTCACCAACATTTCCAATGCATTATCCATCTATTCATTTATCCACCATTTCTTATAACCATCCTTTCGCCCATCCATTCCTTTTTGGTTTTTAGTGTACTCTCTGATGCCTGCCATCCCAGCTGCTCCTGCAATAGGATATACCAACTAGTAGATTGTGGGAGTCAGATGGCCTCAAACCAGGTAGCAAGCCACTAGATCTAGGACTGGGAGGCTACCAAACTAGCAAGCCCAGTCGATTCCATCCTCACCCCAGGTTGGTGCTAGGGTTACCGGAAGTTCTAATCCCCAGAAAGATAGTGACTAGAGTAGAAGGCGAAGTCTTTGCATGACAATTGGGCAACCTGCTAGCCTGTTGGACTGAAATGTAGAGTCAATGTGATAGACTCTGGCAAGAGGAGGGATCCTTCTTGCTATTGTGGAAGACTGCATCTGGCATAGAGGGAGAGATCCCAAATGGGACTTCCCCTACATGCAGGATTGCTTGAAAAGTAGGGAGCGCTACATTGGGGAGAAACCAGCTGTGCAGCTCCAAGCCAAAATATGCCCATTATAGCAGAAGGGCACAGCAGGTACCATCTATGTGCCAATGCCTCAGATGGATAAAGAGGGGCTCAGGGCTAAACTGCCCCCATTGATGGATAGCGCAGAAAAACGGATATCGAGTTTTGAGAAAAACACCATGTTAGGAGTCTGCTTAGCAGCCTCATTGGGGAACAGACCAACACGGTGTTTACCGAGTCCACATCACAGCAGTCACGCTGACCAACACCAAGAATGACAGGCCCACATTTAATTTCACGCACCAGATAAGGGCAATTTGATTTATCCTCCTACTCTAAATTCTTTTTTTCCATTCATTCCGTTTAAATAAAATTGCCCTGATTAAGTCCCTAAAAGGGATGAAAGCCATTGGCTGGGTCTGTTTTAACCCCTTCAGTGCTCATGATGGAACCATTCTGTCATGAGGACAGGGGCACAAAATCCCTCTGCTGCAAACAGCAGAGGGATTTCTATTTTTCGGGGTGGCCTTGGGAAGTGGGGAAGAGCTTCCTCAACCTCCCGAGGCCCATCACTCATTTTCAATCTAATGATGATCACAAGCATGACGCGCTGTTGTCATTACATTGAAAACTAAACTGAAACTTACCTTCAGTTTCAATGTTTCAGTGCTTGTGGGGCTATCCCAGCCCCCAAGCACCAAAACACTTGGGAGAGGTATTGTTGGAAAGGGGGGATTCTCCACTTTTCAATGGTACCCTTCCCAAGTGGATCCCTGCTTGGGGATCGCCCCAGGAAGGTGATTCCCAAGCAGGGATCCACCCACTAGCCACCAGGGAGTGGGGAGCTGCCCATTGGACAAGGGCCTTTGCTCCCCGCATTTAATTTTGCCAGACAGCCTTTGTACCCCCCTGGCAGGTAGGTGGGGGCAGTAGCCCCCAATCTGCCCCCTGGGGGAGGCAGAAAGCACCGTAGATGCCAGGGATTTCTTTTTATACAACAGGGGTGGGGGCTGCCCAGAATGGGCATGCCAAAGCCCCCACCTTACCCCCCCCAAAGAAGGAATAATACTTTCTGCCCCCCCAGGAGGCAGATGGGGCACTAGCCCCTGAACTGCCCCCGGGGGGCAGAAAGCACACTAGACCCCAGGAGTATTTTTTTATGTATATACGTAGGGGTGGGGGCTGCCCAGAATGGACATGTAAATACCCCCACCCAAAACAAAACACTACAGTCTTTCTGCCCCTCCTGGGAGGCATGTGGGGCAATAGCCCCTGATCTGCCCCACCGGGCGGGGGGCAGAAAGCCCACTCGGCACCAGGGATTTTTATTTTTCCAAAGTTCGGGGCGGGGGCTGCCCAGAATGGGCATGCCAATGCCCCCACCAGCAAAAAATGCCACAGTCCATCTGCCCCCCACAGGAGGCAGATGGAGGCAGTAGCCCCTGATCTGCCCCGCCGGGGGGGCAGAGAGCCCACTTGGCACCAGGGGTAAATGTTTTTCAAAATACAGGAGTGAGGGCAGCCCAGAATGGGAATGCCAATGCCCCAATCCCCCCAAGAAAGATGTCACTCTCTTTCAGTTCCCCCAAGGAGGCAGATGGGGCAGTAGCCCCTGATCTGCCCCTCCAGGGGGGCAGAAAGCCCACGAGGCACTAGCGATTATGCTGGCTTTTTTTATACGTACGGGTGGGGGCTGCCCAGAATGGGCATCCCAATGTCCCCACCCACACAAACAAAATAACCACAGTCTTTCTGCCCCCTTTGGGGGAACATCAAGGCAATAGCCCCCCACTTCACCCCTCCCCAGGGCAGCACAAAGCCCAATAGACACAGACTTTTTGCGCATTGGGCTACCTCTGGATTCTGGGTCCTAGCGCAGCTGGCACCCAAGGAAACCTAGCAAACCTACACATTTTTTAAAACTAGACAGGGGAATCCAGGATGTGGTGACTTGTGTGGCTCTCACTCGGTTCTGTTACCCAGAATTTCTTACAAACCTCAAACTTTGTAAAGAAAACCAACATTTTTCTCACATTTCTGTGATAGAAAGTTCTGGAATCTGTGCAGATCCACAAACTTCCACCGACCTCGCATTCCCCAAAGTCTTCAGATAAAAATTATACCTCACTTGTGTGGGTAGGCGTAGTGATCACGACAGGAAACGGCCCAAATCGTAACGTGGACACACCACATTTTCACAGTGAAAACTGACCCTTTTTTTGCAAAGTGTCTAGCTGTAGATTTTGAACCCAAGCTCTGCCAGCTCCTAGGGAAACCTAGCAAACCTATAGATTTCTGAAAACTAGACACCCATGGGAATACAGGATGGGGTAACTTATCTGGCTCTCACCAGGTTCTGTTACCCAGAATCTCTTACAAACCACAATATTTGTAAAATAAATCCACATTTTACTCACATTTCTGCTCTCCACTTCTGTGGGTAGGCCTAGTGCCCGTGACAGAAAATGGCTCAAAACGCAACGTGGGCACACTACATTTTCACAGTAAAAACTGACCCTTTTTTTGCAAAGTGTCGAGCTGTAGATTTTGAACCCCAACTCTGCCGGCACCTAGGGAAACCTAGCAAACCTATTCATTTTTTAAAACTAGACACCCAGGGGAATCCAGGATGGCGTAACTTGTCTGGCTCTCACCAGGTTCTGTTACCCAGAATCCCTTGCAAACCCCAAACTTGGTCAAAAGAAAATCCACATTTTCCTCACGTTTCTGTGGTGGAAAGTTCTGGAATCTACGTGGATCCACAAAATTCCACCCACCCCACATTCCCCAAAGTCTTCTGAGAAAAATGGTACCCCACTTGTGTGGATAGGCCTAGTGCCCATGACAGGAAACAGCCCAAAACGCAATGTGGGCACACAACATTTTCACAGTAAAAGCTGACCGTTTGTTTGCAAAGTGTCTAGCTGTAGATTTTGAACCCCAGCTCTGCCGGCACCTAGGGAAACATATCAAACCTATACATTTTTGAAAACTAGACACCGAGGGGAATCCAGAATGGGGTGACTTGCCTGGTTCTCACCAGGTTATCTTACCCTGAATCCCTTGCAAGCCTCAAATGTTGTCAAAAAAAACAGATTTTCCTCACATTTCTGTGGTGGAAAGTTGTGGAATACGCGTAGATCCACAAATGTCCTACCACCCAGCGTTCCCCCAGGCCTCCCGATACAAATGGTACCTCACTCATGGGAGTGCCCCAAGTACCCGCGATAGGGAAATGCCCAAAATGTATTGAGGAGACATCGAAATGACCTATCACAAAACAAGCTGGTTTTGCAAGGGAAGTCACCTGGGTTTTTGGCCCCAGGCTCGGCGGCCATCTTGGGAAATCTACCAAACTCACACATTTCTGAAATCTAGACACCCGGGGGAGACCAGCAAGGTATGGCTTGCGTGGGTCCCCCAACGTTTTCTAACCCCAAATCCCCTGCAAACATCAAATTTAGCTGAAAAAATGACTTTTTTCTCAAATTTCTGTGTGGGAAAGTTCTGGAATCTGTGTGGATCCACACATTTCCTACCACCCAGCGTTCCCCCAAGTCTCCCGATAAAAATGGTACCTCACTCGCATGGGTGAGTCAAGTACCCGCGACAGGCAGGGGCCCAAAATGTATTGAGGAGACATCAAAATTACCTATCACAAAACAACCTGGTTTTGCAAGGGGAGTCACCTGGGTTTTTGGCCCCGGGCTCGGTGGCCATCTTGGGAAACTACCAAACCCATACATTTCTGAAAACTTGACACCCGGGGGAGTCCAGTGAGGTATGCCTAGGCCCCCTCACCTCCACTGGACATTACGGCAATATGTAATAAAAGATCTCTGCCAAAGATAGTGTAGATGAAGTGCGTGGAGGTAAGTGACATAGAGAACCGGCAGCAGTGGGTAGGTCCATATGCATGTCGGCAATGAGCAAACAACACTGGGAAATCCTCCTCTGTCCATTCCTGCAGTGTTCTGATGCAGCAATTAAAAGACCCGATTAGGGTTGGTCATGTCTTGTCAAGTACTACATTAAGAGTACAGTTCAGGTTGGTTCATCAGGGTAATATCACTAGACAACCATCTTTGTGTAGTTAGATTTGTTCCTACTAGGTCCTGACGAATCGCTGCAGTACTGCGCCTTTCATCTTTTTAGCTGGTTGGAAGGCCTATTGATTAAAATAGTTTTCTTTGGCACCTCCATTTCCTGTTTGAACCTTTCTTTAGGTCACCAACCTCCACGCACTTCATCACTTCATCTACACTGTCTAGGCCCCCTCACCCCCATAGCACCTTACAGAAATTTGGAATGAAAGATCTCCGCCAAAGATCCCCTCATAGGGTGCCCGTCAGGTATTGCAGCGCCGACCTGACGAGGAGCACGCCCTAGAACGAAGCATGACACCCAGCCGGGTATGTGAGGGCCCTACATTCCAACAGGAGGAACTCCCGTTCCCACTGTTGACCTTGACCAAACATACTTGTTGCCCTCTCTCTTCCAGTTAGGAACATGTATACTCCTTGTATTTACTCATTTAGAGTATGGCAGGCAGTCTTGGGCCAGTAAAAGGGAGGTGACGGCCTACACTAAATGGGGGGACAACCAGCCATACTGTAAATGTCCCCAAGGGGTTTGGGGTGTAGAAATACAAGAATATGGTTCCTTTTCCTTGCATGATTTTATTTTTTGCAGTTTTTATATAGAGCAAACTCAACCTGAATATATTGGAACACTATATATGAGCACCTGTTGTATTACACAAGGTCAGATTTAGTGTGCTTTTTAGTCACAGGGAGATTAAGTGATTTGCCGAGAATCACAGAACATCGATTCAACTCTGAGACTGGAACCTGATGAAAACTAAACAGTGTTTCTATACCTATGTATCTGCTTGCTTAGGAGCTTTCATATTGATCTATTAACATTTTAAGAGATGGTTATTTTTTTTAATTAAAATGTTTTAGTGCAAGCATATGAGCGCCACAGTTAGTAGGCAGCATGTTTTGACTTTTGAATTTTGTGGCATTTTCTTGGAGGAAAATTAAATAAAAATAACTATTGCACCATTTTGCCAAGGCCAGACCTTTTGGCTTTGCAAACTCTTGTCTATGCCTGTGACCCAACATTACTTTAAAGGTCAATGCCACCCTCTGCTCTTTTTCTGCCTCTCTATCAATCAACCAGGGGTTTATAAAGCGCACTCCTCACCCGTGAGGGTCTCAAGGCGCTGGTGAGGGTCTCAAGGCGCTGGCCTTTGCCTTCCTCTGCCTCTACTTTTCCTGCCTACCTGTCGTCGCTAAAATAATATTGCTGTCCCCGACCCTGCGTCTTTAGCCAACCACACATACAAAAGAATGAAAGTGTTCCCTATTCATTAAAAGTTATCGAAGTGGTATTTGGAGCAGTGTGCTATGAGGCGTCTGCTTCAACATTTGGAGGCGGGCATGACCTGAACTGATTCCCAGAAGACTGGTGGAAAAGGCGAGCGCTAGACTGTTTCCATCCATAGATCTGCAGAGGCCGAGGTGACAGGGCGCACGCCTGTAAAGGATTAAGGCAGCAAATATTCTCGCTGTTCTGGAGAGAGGTCTCCTGCACTGCTGCCTCCTCGCTGCACACCGTGTCCGCTCTCAGCACGACACACTCTTGGAAAGCCCGCAGCAGCAGACCCAGAGGTCAGGCAGGCCTGCGGGAAGGAGGCCACCCCAGGAAAATAAATAGGCTGTTGGTGAGCTAATGCGTTTCTGAAGTACTGAGGTCTGAATTCTGCAGCGGCCAAGTAATGCGCCTGCTATGGGGTCACAGCAGGAAAGGAGGGTTCATTTCAAACAAGATGAAAAATTGGATTCCCTCCAAACTCCCTTCTCCTGCAGCTATTGTGTTTGCATTGCACACTTGCAGAAGTGGATGTGTGTGGGTGTCAGCTGAATAGCCTTACATGTCCAAAGTAGTCAGATAATTGAGCACACAAATGACCTCATATACTAAGTAGCCACTTGACCTATTTAGAATGATGCAAGAAACCTTCTGTGGAGTACAGGGATGAACAAATTAGCAGGTTGTTGCCAGTGACATTAATTATGGGTGCAAGCAATTTAGTAAACATCAACATCTCCAGTGCTAAGTGCTCCAAAAGTCATTGAGCCTCATTTAGTAGGAGCCATATGCTCTAATGCACTTTTAAGAAGGGAGGGCAGGATATCCGTCAAGTAGGACCCTTTAATATGTTCAGTGAGGAGGTGTGTGGTCCATTTAATGAAGGTCACACTGATCCACGGTGTAATATCAGCACAGACCCACAAACTGGGTATGGCTCAGTAGATTTAATATCCTGATAAGTTACTAGTAATTTTCAGTATATCTTCCTTACTTCTCCCAGTACTTAAGTTAATGAAAATACCTCAGTTTCCCCAAATCAGCATCCATTTTTCGATGCTCTTTCTCTTTCATTTCAATACTTTATTTTTCAATAAACATTGCATGCACTATTAACCACTTGAAATATTAACCAAATTCAAGATTTACAGCAGGATTTCTCATGCCTGACATGATGCAATCACAAGTCTGCAGGGGTACCAAAAACAGTGCAAATTAACACCAAAATACCTATATCTCAAAAGAAGATGGTAGTTCATGCAAAACCACAAAAATGCATTCAACGATATACAGCATCCACAGAGATAACAACGTCAAACATACCACATCCATGCCTCATTCCAATGGACCAAAACCCCAGCTCATATGATACATACCTTTAGAACTGCAAGACCTTAGAACCACAAGGCAACAGCCATTCCTACTGTGGACAACAACCACATTGATCAATCAATCAATCAATCAATCAAGCATTTATATAGCGCACTACTCACCCAGAGGGTCTCAAGGCGCTGGGGGAGGGGGGTCCGCTACTGCTCGAACAGCCAGGTCTTGAGTTGCTTCCTCAAGGCGAGGTGGTCCTGGGTCAGGCAGAGGTGGGTCGGGTGGGAGTTCCATGTCTTGGCGGCGAGGTAGGAGGAGGACCGTCCCCCTGTGGTGGCTCTTCGGATGCGGGGGACGGCGGCGAGGGCGTGGCCGGTCGATCGAAGCTGGCGTTTGGGAGCGTAGAAGTTGATAACTAATGAAGATGGACTAGCAGTAACACAACACTGCTTTAGTAGAAGTTGAGTCTACCATTTCAAATTCTGTGTGTCCGTTGTATTTCTCCAATATCATAAGTGCTTTTATGTCCACTGGGATGCTGTAGATGTTGAGGTTGAACATCTCCCAAATCATTGTGCTGAAAGTCTACATCAACACTGTTGCTGACCGCTCAGTTTGCCAGAATATTGACACATAGGGCAGCAAGCAATGGCCTGCTCCACAAGTGTATGAATGAAAGAAATTTTATAAACGCGCAACTAAACCCGAAGGCATCAAGGCGCCTAACCAAAAAGAATCTTAAAAGGCAAATCCAGAACTAAGGGTAGGCTTTGGCAAATAGCCACGTCTTAAGGGCCTTCCTAAAAGCTTGTTGTGAGGGAAGAGATTTAATATCAGCCGGAAGCGTGTTCCAGAGCTTGGGAGCCAAAATTGAAAAAGCTCTGCCACCCCACTTAGCTCTCCGAACACGGAGGACCGATAGCAAAAGTTTATTAGCAGAGCGTAGAGCTCTAGAGGGGACATAAGGGGCCAACAGGTCCCTTAGGCCTCCAGATCTATTGGAAGCCAAAGCCCCATATACCAAACAAAGGGACTTAAACGAAATCCTGGCCTCAATTGGAAGCCAGTGCAATGTCTTTCTGGCAGCCGAAGCAGAAGCCCTCCTAGGTAGATCAATACAAATTTGGCGGCGGCATTCTGCACCATTTGAAGTCGCATTAGTAGGCCCTTGTTAATGCCTAAGTATAGGGCATTGCAATAATCGAGTCTTGAGCCTATTAATGCAATAACAATTTGCTTTCTGGCTTGAAGGGACAGGTAGTGTTTAATCTTCCGCAAGATGTTTAGTATGCCACAACATGTGGAGATAGTCCTCTTGACTTGCTGACCCATTCCCAAGGTAGGGTCAATCATAAATCCTAAATTCCTGGCCAATACAGTGGGAGTCGGACACATGCCCAATGATGTAGGCCACCATTCCGCAGACCAAATATCCTCCTTTCCTCCGAACACCAGAATTTCTGTCTTTTCGCCGTTAAGCTTCAATGAATTGTAAATCATCCATTGAGCAACTGCCTCCATACAGTGTCTAAAATTGGAGGCAGCTGAGATGACAGGTTGGGCGAGGGACATCAATATCTGCGTGTCGTCGGCATAGGAGACTACCTCCATCCCAAAAGATCTGATAAGCCTGGCAAGTGGGGTCACATAGATGTTAAAGAGGGTCGGACTTAATGCCGACCACTGGGGGACCCCACAATGCACAGGAAGGGAAGGAGATAGGAACTCCCCCAGCTTAACTCTCTGTTCCCTCTGGCCAAGAAAAGAGGCCAGCAAACTAAGTGCAGGCCCCTCCACCCCTATCTCCCTCAGCCTAGAAGTTAATACTGAGGGAGACAGGGTGTCAAACGCAGCCGTAAGATCTAACAGGATAAGGAGAGTGGTCTGGCCCTTATCTACTCTAGTGCGGATGTTATCAAGCACAATGGTAAGGGCCGACTCCGTACTATGCTCTCTCCGAAATCCATGCTGCGAGTGATCTAAAAGGCCAGAGGTTTCCAGAAAGACTGCAAGCTGCTGGTTGAGATGGGTTTCCAGCATCTTTACAGGGGCTGGTAGCAGTGAGATGGGGCGGAAGTTTTTAAGAACCCCTGGGTCTAATGTGGGCTTTTTTAACAGAGGTTTAACCACCGCTCTTTTCCATTGTCAGGGAAAAGTCCCATCCCTCATTGCCCTGTTCATGATGTCTAATAACGGAGGCAGAAGAGTATCCTTACATTGTTTAAGGAGTTTCAGGGGGCAAGGGTCTAAGGGAGACCCCGACCTAGTCTTAGACAGGAGGACTTCAAGTTCTTGGAGGGAGAGGGGTGAAAAGCTGGACAAACACCCTGAAAGCACCTCCTCGGGAGATGTTAGCATAGGGATGGGTAGGCATGTAGATGTAGGTAATGCCAGCTTCTCAGACTCTAAAGCCGAATATATGTCCACAATTTTAGATTGAAAAAATTGTGCAACATCATTATAGAGCTGCTGTGAGCTGACAACCGGATCAGGCACCTTCAATGATATGAGCGTGTCTACGATCTTGAACAGCTCTTTCGGCGAAGAGAGTGAGGAGGTAAGAGAAGTAAAATACTCCTGCTTAGTTCTTATCACCTCCATCTTATAATTCCTTAGGAGGGTTTTGTGGGTATCCCTCTCCTGCCAATCCCAACCAGTCCTCCAGAGACGTTCCTGTCTCCGAACTCCCTGCCTAAGAAGTCTTAGTGATTCCGAGAACCATGGGGCCGATGGACTTTTCCTCGCGGAGTGGCGCTGTGAAGTTGGAGCCAGTTCGTCAATAGCTGTTTTAATGGCACTATCCATCCTCATTACTGCAGAATTTACATCCTCTTCTGGGAAAATCGCCAAAGTGGGTAATCTAGGGGCGAGCACTTCATTGGTTAGGTTTTTTTAGATTACGTCTCAATTCCATTTTACTAGGCTCATACCCCTTACTACTGACAGTAGCGATCATTAGTTCTATAGGGATCGCATAGTGGTCCGACCAGGAGAGGAGGATGGGAGTCTCAATGGTCAGCCGAGTATCATTAGAAAAGACCCCATCCAGCGTATGGCCCGCCTGATGAGTAGGACCCTTGACAAGCTCAGTCACTACTGGGAACCACCCATACTCCTGGAGGTGAGCTTGTGTTTTGAACCTCACCTGCTTTCTCCTATGCTATAACCTCAGAGCATACACTATTGCATGCCTCAAACACATATATTTAGACATGGAAGTTGCAACAAGCCCAGATCGTTGCCATTGTTATACTTTGAGTTACAAATTATGTCAACCCAATTTCTGTAAGGGCCTGGGTGGCATAGGTCATTAGGAGGATCTGTCCCTTTTCATCAAGCTGCATGGCTCTGAGTCCACACAGACTGGCTAATAATACTAATGTGATGGTGGAAGTATACTTTATTTGCCTGGAACCAATGGGGCATGCTCATTGTCTGGAGCAGATTTTACTTGCCTGCTACCTCACTGTCACTGATTACCATGATTGAGAAGCTCTCACGTCAACGTTTTCAAAGTGGCTTGGCTAGGTATAAACAATTTGTTGATGTTAAGAGTCATCTTGGAGAACAATGCTGCCCCAGGCCCTCAGGTTGAGTATAATGTCAGTATACAATGAGTTTTTGGTGTCTCATGATTGATGGACAGACTTGGCAGATATATGACTCCATAGATACTTACCTGCACTGGTTATTTACCTTATTAAAACTCTTATCAATAACACTCAGTGGGTGAGGCTCCTACCTTGTATATGATTCATTCATGTTCACCCAACTCCTACCCCCCTGCCTTTTGATGTGGAATCATATACACAGATGTCAGTGGGTGATCCTCGCCACAATCCTATTTTCATTGAACTGTTCCTAAAATACACTTTTGTCAGTGTGTTGGTGGATTTTGCATTTCCATTCCTGACACCCCCTGTGTTCTTCCCTTTGCTCCTCCCATTTTGTAGTAAACATTCACCATTTTAGGAAATTTTCCTTTTCATTGACAGATTTATCCCTGAGTAGTACTTTTTTGTGTGCAAAGTTTTCTGCATTCACAGTGGATTTCTACACATGCTGTGGTTAGTGTTCTACTGCACATATGTTTCAAAATGAGCCCTCGTCAATTGTAATTACACACACACTACGATCCAATGCTTAACACACCATTACACACATAAGTAAATGACACATTGGGGCCTAGGCCAGAATCTGGTAATTACATAGGCTATTCCTGCAAATGTTTCACTGCTTCAAATCCATAGGTTGCACACTAGATGCAAACTCTACCTGGACACCAAGGTCCGATTTATGCCTAGAAGTACAGACTATCAATGAAGAATTATGTATCAGACATATCCCTCCAAGAGCAGATCAAATATGGCAGTATGTTACTTGCAGGCATCCTCTAGACTCAACTTGCAGCTCTCAAAGCAGTCCTGCTTTCCATGGCCAGCACCACATCTGAAAACAGGAAATGTGATTCCCTTCCATCCATTGTGTTCTCATTGAAGTAACGCTCTCTGGAAGGATGCAAGATGACCTCATGATTCACTTATAAGTCATTTCGGCACTCCCATATAACTTACATGCAAGCTCTCTGGAGAGAGCTTCAATAAGTAAATCTCTTTTCAAACCTGAGATACCCAAGTATAAGAAAAAGTCCATTTAGAGTATTTTTTCCGCCAGCAATGGCCTTAAATTTCGGAGCTCTTTCCAAACCTATGATCTATTTAGGAAGGCACTGAAAACCTATTTACTTTAGGTGACATTAATCTTTTAGGTTTAAAGTCAAAAGTACTTTATTTCCAAGATATATACCCTTATATGAAATATTTCCTCTTACCACTTCCTCGGTTGCCGGGACTCTTAGGCGGCGGTGCACCTCAGGGTCCGAAGTCACCCTGTTACATATCCTTTCTTCCCCGCACATCCAAGTACGCGTGCACTCCTTCCAAAATTCGCACGATTTCAAAACGAGCTTTCAAAAAGGATTTTTTTATTTTTCAAAGCATCAAGTCAACAATAACCCACACATTTCTAACTCACAAAAGGAAAAAGCATAAGAAAGAACACAAAGTTAGTAGCCTAAAACAACAGTGCAAGATTGTATCCTTCTACACTACTTGTAGATTATGCAATGTACCTATCTAAACATAAAAAGAAAATCCTGACTCAATTCAATCTATAATCCAAGCCTCATATATTTTTATAATCTTTGACAAAAATTTATAGAAATAAAATCAGTATAAGAACAATTAAGTCTACCCCGATAGCATTTCAAAGTGCAATATGCGTTTAACCAATATCAAGTTGTATGTTTACCCCAATCGTGGTTCTAAGGTGTAATATCCATAGCAGCTATTCACAACTGTCCTATTTGGAGATCCACTATTTTACTTAACATCCCCTTGCTGAGTGTGACTACATCCATACAGACCTAGATCTCAAACCCTATGGGGAAGATAATGCCAGTTGGGACTTTATGATTTTAAACAAATACAGACCAACGGCAATAGCTACATCTCGGAATCTAAGACTGTATCTCAGCTTTAGCCCCGCATCCCTACTTTGAATCCCGTATTTATTAAACACAGGTCAGAGGATCTTCTACCTTGCCTCCATGAAGAATACACGATCCACCTGTAAATGGCTCACTGAATATTTCCTCCCTCCCTCTATTGTTCTTAACAACCACGGTTTTTAATCCTTTAATGCATCATCCCAGGTCAATTCCTACTCTCAATCGCAAGACTTCATTCCACAAGCTCTTGTCTTTAGTATTATATAGGTATTGGAACAAGTCTGTGCTCTCATGTGAAACTAAGAAAGGAACAGGTAAGCTCTTAATTTTAAGATAATACAAATTCTCTATCCAGCTAGTTTCTATGGCACTTATTTATCTTGTTAATCGAAACTACTTCCTCTCCTTTTGTACACATCTCTGGAACATTCAAACGCTTTTGCATTGTTGTCACCGGATTCCATTTCCAGGAGAAAGTTGTCATCATCTACGGTAACATTTGCTCCTACAATTTGCCGCATATGGGTCCATCTTTAAGAGACACATAAAAGCACAACGCTCTGGCATTAGCCAGCACACTTCTGGCTACTGTTCTCAACTCTCTCCTTACGCTTGGATCATAGCATTTTTAGGGAGATCAAGAAGTAATTTTATGGAATTACCTTTAAGCACTTCTCATATACCTCACTTGTCCAAAGCCAACATCTCTGCTCTATATAAGGCCTGTGGAATTAGCTTACCTGAGTAATTTTTCTTAGCAGCTCCAAAGAGTGACTGTCAAATTTACAGTCAAACCTTTTTACTCTGGGGGGGCGTGGCCGAGCCGCGAGCTAAGATGGCCGCGCGGCGCTGAAGCTCCGCTGCCAGCCCGGCGCTAAAGCTCCTTTCCTCCCCTCCTGATGCGGGCGCGGAACTCCTGGCGTCGCCGCTGAAGATCCTGAGGCCCCGGAGCGAGCGGTGATGTGGATGGGATCGCTCGAGACTGGCTGAGGACATGTCGCCATAGGGCCCAAGATGGCGGGCTACCGCAGGCTTCTCCGACGGGAGTGTGAGAACGGAGGCCGGCCGTGAGTCAGGTACCCGGGGGAGAGGCGTGGGGGGGGGCGTTGAGCGCCGGGGTGCGGGCTGACGGGTGTCTGCGGTCCTCCCTGCGCCGCTGCGGGCTGGGGGGCGACCGGGTGCCTGGATCTTGCCTGGCGGGCCGGGCGCGTCCTTACTCGTGTTCTCCTCCCTGGGACCCCTGGCCGCGCGGTCGGGGGACCGGAGAGGGGCTGCGGGGTGGCCCGCTGGTGGTGTGGGGGGGCGGGTTGGACGCTGCGCTGGTCTAGCGCTCGGGCTGTCTCCGCCTCCCTCCTTCGGCCCGGCCCTGGACGCGACCTGTATTCTGCGGCCCGGTCGGGCTGTCCTCCCTCGCCCTGCCTGGCTACACTGGGGCTAGGCTGAGGTTTACTTCGCCATGGTCCCCCCCCATCCCATTCTGGACCCTGCCTGCTGCATCTGGTGATCTCCCGGACCGACGGCGTGGTGTAGTCGGGTCCGCTTCGGCGTCCGGTGGGCAGTGTGGCACCTGGGGGACCTGGGCGGCTTGGCAGCAGGCTGAACTATCCTGCCGGAACTCCGCTGCAGCATAGCTGAGCCGACTTTATACTACAGGCAGCGGGCTGGTGGCTATCGGACAGTTTGGGGCATGGGTCGCAAGGACCCCAAGCAGAAAACATTGCCTTTTGAGAAACTCCCCGAACAGCCTGTGGGGGATCGCCCTGCCATGCTGGGCCCGGCCGAGGGGGCGTCCGGCGGCCCGCTGACCGGTGCCCCGTCCCCGGACTGGCTTCAGGAGATGCGTGCTGGCTTCAGGGCCTTGGATGGCCGCTTCGATGCCCTGGATAAGACGTTGGAAAACATGCGGGCCAAGATCCAGGCTCATGACCAGCGTCTGGGAGAGGCCGAGGCCCGGATCTCTGCTTTCGAGGACAGAGCAGTACAGGAGAACAAGCGGGTAGACAAGCTGGAGCGCATCTTGAAAGAAGTGGCCATCAAGAACGAAGATTTAGAATCGCGCAGTCGGCGCAACAATGTGCGGATTACCGGGGTTCCGGAATCCACGGCCACTGGCCGGCTTGACGTTTTTGTGGAACAGCTGCTTACTGACATTTTTGGGAGAGAAGCCTTCACTCCGGGCTTTGTGGTTGAGAGGGCCCACCGCCTTGCCCCTAGCCAGAGAGAAGGATGAGATCACGTGGCAGGGCTCGAGACTCTCCTTCTACCCCGATTTCACGGCCACGGTCCAGGAGGCCAGGCGGAAATATACAGGTGCGAAGGCTGCGCTGCGAAACCTTGGCCTCAAATATGGGATGCTCTACCCGGCTCGTCTCAGGGTCGAGATCGAGGGCCGTACTCGGCTCTTTGATACCCCCACTGCGGTGCAGGAATTCTGTCGCAACTACAAGCCGCATCGAGGCCCGCCGGGGGGAGACGAGGATGGACGTTCACCCCCTCGCAGTGGGTCTTCGCACAGCCAGGACCTGTTAGCGACCTCCGATGTCGGCTGAGACTGCGCCCAAGCTCTAACTTGGTTTTCATTGACTCTTGTTATTGGAGGACTTTTTGAATAATTGGTATATATTTGCTATGCAGCGCTGGGTTGATTGCGGATCGTCGTCACCCCCTTTGGTTGAAACCGTTGGGAGTAATTCTGGGTTATGATGCTCTGCCTTCTTTTTTTGGTATACATTTGGTACTACTGTTTAGAGCTATGTTTTTTTTTTCTAGGTTGGGGATTGCCTCACGTTTGCGTGGTTTGGCTGGGTGGGGGAGGGGGGTGGGGATATATAAGTTTGCTTTTCATGACCTGGCTGTGTGTGAGCTGTTCTCATTGATACACGGAGGCGCTGCACCGTTCTTGCTCCTACTGCGAACAGTTTGGCCTCGATGGCCCAGATAGGTTTGAATGTAGCTCCCGCCAATCTCTCCTTAATGTCTTGGAATGTCCGTGGCCTAAACACTCAGCGTAAATGCAAACAAATACTACATTACTTGAATCGGCACAGGGTTGACATTGCTTTTCTTCAAGAGACGCACTTACATCCATCGGGGAATGCCCGTTTTGATGCTTCCTGGGGCGCCCACCGCTATTTTTCCAATTTCAGCAACTATGCTAGAGGCACAGCGGTCCTGATTCATAAGAGGATCCCGTTCCACTGCCAGACTTTCCTGGGGGACAGGGAAGGGCGTTATTGCATAGTGAAAGGAGTGCTGATGGGGCATGTGGTCGCTCTAGTATGTGTATATGCGCCTAACACTGATTCCCCTGATTTTTTCCACGTGCTTGCTGCCCAGTTGGCATCCCTGGCACCTGCTGACATCCTGCTGGGCGGCGACCTCAACTTGCTGCTGAATGTGGGGCTCGATAGCACCTCTGGGGCCACTGACTCCAAACCTAGGGCGAGACGCGCGCTCCTGGCCCTCTGCAATCGTTTCTCTCTTACTGACATATGGCGCAGGCGCAACCCAGACACTACGGCCTACACGCACTTCTCTGGGCAACACAACACCTGGACCAGGATTTACTACTGGCTCCTATCCCCAGGCCTGTCCCTCTGGTTCCGCACATTAGGAATCCTCCCTAGAACCTATTCGGACCACTCTCCTGTAGTCCTGAGTTTAGACGTTCCCCGCCCGGAGGGATTTGAGCGACAGTGGCGTTTTCCCGGAAGGGCACTTCTGGATGACCTCTTTGTCCATGAGGTATCTAAAGCGATAGAAGACTATTTTGCGCTAAATACTGGCTCGGTGGACTCGTGGGCTGTCCTGTGGGAGGGGTTCAAGGCCTATATCAGAGGGGTTTGCATTGCTAAACAGGCTGGGGTCCTGAGGGCGCTACGCACAACAATCACGCATTTAGAGACGCAGCTGGATGCGATTGATATGGAAGCGCGACGGTCGCCCTCCGACGAGGTGTTTGCCAGGCGCTTGCGCCTACTGTTGGACTTTCGGGAGACTGCGGACAAGGAGATCCTATATCTGGGGAAATATTGTGTGGCTCGGCGGTATGGAGAGGGGGATCGGCCGGGGCGCACGCTCGCGCAGGTTCTAAGACCGCCGTATAGTAAGTCCCTGATAACTGAAGTGCGGGGAGCGGACGGTACGCTCCGCACATCGCCCGCTGAGATTCGGGATGAATTCCTGGCCTACTTTACTGAGTTATATACCTCCAAATTGGGTGACTCCACGGCCGCTCGGGACGCCTACCTTTCGGAAATTGCGCTCGTGTTTCTAGATAGGGGCATGCAGGAGTTCATGGCGGAGCCCATAACGGTGACCGAGGTATGGGGAGCGATTAAAGTGCTCCGGAGCTCTTCTGCTCCGGGTCTTGATGGCTTCTCCGGGGATTTCTACAAGGCTTTCTCTGATCTGTTGGCGCCTAAGCTCATAGAGGTCTATGCGGAGGTGTTGGAGCGTGGTTCACTCCCGGCTACTCTTGGAGAGGCGGTCGTGGTTCTGCTCCCGAAACCAAACAAGGACCCATCGCTGTGTGGGTCATATAGACCCCTCTCCCTCTTAAACACCGACTATAAGATCTTAGCCAAAATAGTGGCCAACAGACTTTCCCAGCTGATGGAATTCATTATCTCGCCCATGCAATCGGGCTTTGTCCCCCGTCGCTCGACGTCGCTGAATTTGCGGACGTTGTTCACTGTTTTGCACAGAACTAACCCGGCCACACCTGCTGCTGCGATCCTACTTGACACCGAGAAGGCGTTTGATTCCTTAGAGTGGCCATTCTTTCTTGCAGTTATGGAACGCATGGGCATGCCAGCGAACTTTCTGGCCACGACTCGTCTCCTTTATAGCCGCCCCTCGGCACGCCTGCGCCTCAACGGTACGTTATCCCAGCCATTCTCTCTAATGCGTGGCACGCGGCAGGGCTGTCCACTTTCCCCGCTCTTATTCATTTTAGCCATGGACCCCCTGATTCGGCATTTCCAGGAACGGCACCTCCACAGGGGTCTCCAGTTTCGGACGGGCCCATTGCTTGCCTCTCTTTACGCAGATGACACTATCCTGTATGTGAGGGAGCCGCATATCAATCTTGCCCCCCTGATTCGGGAGATCCTGCGCTTCGGTGGCCACTCGGGACTGGGCATAAACTGGCACAAATCCATCATATTCCCGTTGACTAGCGGCACCTCCCCGCGGCAGTGTGAGTTCCCGTTGGAGTGGTGCTCGGACTCGGTACGCTACTTGGGCATTCAGATACATTTGAGCACAGACGAAATCATACGCCTCAATTATGGCCGCTCGATAGCGCGGCTGAAGACGCAGGTAGAGGGTTGGTTGGGCCTCCCGCTCTCCATGTCGGCCAGAATAGCCATCATAAAAATGGTAGTGCTCCCCAAATTTTTGTATCTTTTTAATAACATCCCTGTTCCTCTCACTCGGTCTTTCTTCTCCACCTTGAGATCCCTTCTGATCCGACTGGTCTGGGGCGGGAAGCACCCCCGGATTCGCTGGAAGACTCTTACACTCCCACAGGATAGGGGAGGCCTCGGCGTACCGGATCTGTATCTATACTATCTGGTCGCGCAGTGTGCACATGCCTATGCCTGGTACCATCCGGACGCTCGGATCCCGTTTCTTCGCCCTGAGGCAGACTTTGTTCTACCGGGCCAGTTGGCGGCCGTTTTGCCCAAGGGTACCCCCAGAAGCCCAGTGGATATTCAAACAGTGTCCACTACCAGCTGGGCCTGGAAGAAACTTTTGAGCTATTTAGCGCACCCTCGCCTATATTCCTCTTCTCTCCCTATTCGCAACCAGGGGCTACTACCGGGCACTGATGAGGCGATTGTCCAGCGAACGTTAAGTAAATTTAACCTCACCAAGATGGGGGATTTATACCCTGGAGGGCACATATTCTCGGCATCGGAAGAGGCGCGTTTCAGCGAGGCTACATTCATGGATAGGTTCGTTCTTCGCCGACTCTATTGCGTGGCCAGGGCGGTAATTGAGGGTTTCCCCCTTGAGCCTGCTTCCTTTGAACCCCTTACCATCATTATTGACAAAGATACGGGGGCCCATATAGTCTCGAGGCTGTACAAGGCGTGTGCGGCTTTGCTCCCTTGTGCGGATGACCGGGCACGGGCGGAGTGGGAGACGACTTAGGTGGACGGCCTGCTGTAAGGTTACTTCTACGGTGTCACTGAACAGTCGTCACAAACTCCTTCACTATAAATTCCTGTGCCGTTGGTACATGACCCCAGACAGACTCCATTCAATCGACCCTGCGCGACCTCACCTCTGTTGGAAGTGCTCTGCACCGCATGCAGACTTCGCACACTTGTCCTGGACTTGTCCGAGGCTGCAATCATTCTGGACACAAGTTTACAAGGTCTTGGAAGACATGTTAGAGCTTACACTTGTTCCCGCGCCTGAGGTTGCGTTGTTGGGCTACACAGCAAATTTCCCTAAGAATGTTCGTAGGTTGGCCGCTATGGGTCTACTTCTGGCCAAACGTGAAATCGCCAGGCGCTGGGGGGATAGACGGGCTCTACGGTCAAATCGTGGCTCACTGCCATGGCCTTTTGCAGCACAAATAGCGAACTCTACTCTAGTCTCCTCCCCTCGGTGGCACGTCCTAGGGACATCTGGGGCCCTTACAAAACATACATCACGGGTCTCCCCGGTTCCCCCTCGTCACCCACACATTCCGGTATAGTCCCAGCGGGAGTGGGGTAGGCGCTTCAAAATGGGCGTTGGGAGAGTGGGGACGTCATGGAATGAATGGGATGGTATGATCCACGGGGCGCTTGCTGTGAGGGGGTTAATGGCACGGGCATCATGTGGGTTACAGGGTATGCGTGGAGAGATGGGGTGGCTATGGGCCCTGGGTATGGATCGTTGATGTCAATTTCATCTGTTTCAAGTTAGACAAGTGTTGATGGAGGATTGATCAATGGGGGTCTGATGTCGGATGCCTTCCATAAGTTGCACATCTTGTCAGGGAGCTGGAGGTGTTCTGATGTACCTCCAAACTTTGTCATTGGTGAACACACAGCTATCATTTATGTACCGTTTGACTTTGCAAATCTAAATAAAGATTTAAAAAAAAAAAAAAAAAACCTTTTTACTCCATTCGCTACTACAGACAGGGTAAGCCTCCGAATAGCCATTGTTTATTCCACCTCTAATCATCCGAAAGGTCAGACCTAGGTATTTATACTCTCTAACTTGCTCTAATCTTACATTAAAAAGGAACCACGCACATGTCCTTTTCCTCCCAACTAATGTGCCTACCTCCAACCTTTGGTTAAAAACTGTGTGTAGCATACTTTGTTTGAGGACGGTCAGTGATAAACAGACTGAATAGCAGAGGTGCTAAAACACACCCCTACCATATGCCATTCTCCACTTGAATTTTGCTAGTCAGATTCCCAAGCCAATCAAGATCAATTTGAACCCAGTTACCACAGTGTAGCTTCATCACCAGTCTCAACAAGGCCCCAGGTTTTTTCCTCTGCTATAGTTTGCGCCAAAGCTCATCTCTATCCACCTTGTCGAAAGTCGCTTGGAAGTCAATGAAGCAGCAACAGGAGGCCACCTACCGCCTCCATTGACTTCTGTGACTCTCTACAGTGATCCATTGTAGAGTGCTTCAGCCTAAAAGCTCCTTTCTCCATTGGAATCTGACCAGTATCAAAGTCCCAGGCTGCTAAGTGTTTTAACAAAGTATGGGCATACAATTTGGATGGGATATCTAAAAGCAACTACTGTCTGATCTAAAAGCAAGATCAGACAGTAGTTAGCTGGTTGATCCATTTTGCCCTTCTTTAGGAATGGGCTTCACTATAGCCCCCTTCCAAGACTCTGGAAGGAAGCCAGTCGGCATTACTCAATGAAAAACTGAGGATTTATCCCCATTTCCTTAGATCTTTTTTAAATATCCCCAATGGAAGTCCATCAGGGCCTCCTGCCCAGGAGGTTTTCATATTACAGATTATATCTGATAGAATTACTGCAGTCAGAACATTAGCCATCATCTTGATATCGTCTTCAGAGCTATCCTGCATCACTAATCTATTTTCCATTCTTCCACCCCTGCATAAAGCGGAGATAAACATTCAAATCTTCTTCGCTGATTTGCCCTCCAGCGAAGATGGTGAAAAGAGGGTTACAGAGTTTACTAGTCGCCAGAATTGTTTACTATTCTTATAAGCCATTGTCGCTAACATTGCCTCCCAGTTTAGCATACAGTACTCCCTCTTTTTATGAGCCCATAAGCTCCTATAGGCTGCTTTTGAGACAATCATTTCATTTCTTAGATTATCATCATATGGGTTTTGTGTCCAGTAGTGGCGTCTCCTATTTACCACTCTTCTACTCCACCGACATTCATCATCAATCCAATAATTCCTCTTATCCCTTGGATTGTTACCTAGTTTGGAATCTTCTTTTACCAGCTTAAATTGATCTAATCATTTCTTTATTAGCCTACAGTACCAATTCAGTGCATCCTGGCCTGCTTCTAAGGGCAAGGACTCAATTGCACTGTAGATAGGGCTTGCAATGCATCTTCCATATCTAGACTCAAACTCTCTTTTGGTATACCACCTCCAAACAGGTTTTAACATATGGACGAGGGGGAAGTACTTCTTTAAACTCCAGGATAAGGGCTAAAAGATCTCCTTCTCTGAGGCTTTCAGAAAAAATACACTCCAGGATATTTAGCGCTAAGCGCAGTTATTTCATAGCCTGATCGAGATCTATAAAAACTGATTTTTCATTAAAATTTCCCCTACCACTAACAGAGCATCCGGAAAAAATGTTTTCATCAATAACCAGATTTAGGAGTTCAAACTCTGGGAGAGGAGGGATTGGTGGTACATACACATTTAAACATATAATTTGCTTAAACCCCTCCTTATTTACATACAGGCCAATTAAACATGCGAAAACCCATGAGCAGGTGGTGTTTCTCTAACAACAGACTGAAACCAGGGTGTGTAATCCACCCCATGCTCTTCCTCTTCGTGAGACCCTAGCATTCTGGGCTGTGGCAACAAACCCCTCCAATGCAGGGCACACCAACAGCCAGGTTTCCTGAAGGAACAAGATGGAATGATTCTTCAAGATCTCTATATGGTTTTCCATATCCATAAATGTTTTAAATCCATGAATGTTCAATACTAGGACTCAAACTGGCCGTGGGTGCCCTTCCCATACCAATTAATCTCATCTACCCAATCACTATTCCATGGAGGGAAGTAGCTGTCCTGAGCATTTTTGAAAATACAGCTCTCTCCGCTTGATGGGACCTGACCCAAATTACTGTTTTTTTCCCTCTGTTGCTCATCAAGCTGCCAGCGATGGAACCTATTCCAACTCCTCAAATCCTGCGCTCTGTTTATTAGTGAAGGTTATGGTAAGTATCCTTTCTTGAGAACCATCATGTTCCCACCAGCTACTCCTGGTCTCTGCTTCTCCTCAGTAGACCTAGCCAGATAAACCTGATTCTGTTTTAACCCACCATATTCTCTTAAAAAAGGGATTAACTGTGTTTCCTCATTTTCTTTACTAAGATGATGACGGTTGACACCAGGGAGGAATGAGCTACTTCCACTAGATTCTTTGTATCATTTGAGGTAAACATAACTCTGGTTATCTCTTCCCCTGCAACCTTCCTAAAGCCAACCAATGCCAAATCATTTGTAGAGACATTCCTCACCCTTTTGATATTAGCAAATATCTTTAACAAATCTGACCTGTTGAGAGCCTGCTTAGCTGCCTGCCCCCTATTCTTTTTAGCTTGCACCTTTAGGATTAACCGTGGATGTCTCATCTGCTCACTATCTTTTCCAGCATGTACTACAAAAACACTACGAGGGTCTGCTAGTGTATTTCTTTTAGCTGATTGCCTTTTTAGTGGATCTTATACTCCGACCTATCATATGTGGGGAGAATCTCCCCATAGGACCATTAAAGTGTTTGACATTTCTAATTGGGCTAAAATTGTTCCATTTTCCTCCCAACAGCCTTATTTGTCCCTGTTGTGGATTCCTTTCTTTTCCTTCCACCTTTCTCCATAGATTTAACCTTGGACTCCAAATCTTTCTTACTTGATTGCCCCTCAGTAGTGGATTTTCTTCCAGTTTTTTTGTTTTGTTCCCTATTGCAGGGACCTTGAGGAGCTAACAGGTTGCTTAAACGGTTGGCTAAGAGGGGCTATGCCCATTCTCACAATTACTTTCAACACCTCTTTTCCTGGTGCCTCATTTTCCCCATGGCCACATAAAAACAACACAATATCTAGACAGAACCTTTTATTTCCCAAAAGCACATCCCTTTCGCAAAGTTAGATCAGGATATCTTGAGACAAAAATCTCGCTACTTGTAACCTTGTTGTGGCAGCATACCTCATCTTCGGGGGTGGACTAAACACCAGATTTCAAAGTAGCCCCTTCTATCCCTTCTCTTATCGGGACCTCTTTGACTTCATCCATTAATGATTTGCAAATAGTTTCAAGCAAGTTTATAATCATAACATTCTGGGTGTTATTAAAAACTAAAGCTTTTAGCATACCCTGGAAAGTTACTTGCAAACCCTTGGATTGAGAACTCAGATTTGAAATGATCGTATTGCCAACACCTTCATTTGTACAGTCCACCTCCTATCCGGAAAGTGGAGTAAATTCTATATTGCCAGGGGCCAGCACAGTGTACACAGAGGGACCTTCCCCTCAGCCCCTGCCAACTATTTTGCTGTGCTTTCTCCTAACCCTGTTGGACTCATAAGGTCACTTCCCTCAGCTCCATTTGCTCTAAATCTCAACACCTGTACTAATTCAATCTAATTAGCTTACTATGCAGGAAAATACCCCAGGCGCCTAAGTACTTTAGATTAAACTGCCTGCTCCTAACTGGTTGGCTAATTGGTAACAAAAACACAGAAACACCCCCAACCTCAGCATGTACCACAAATAGGAAGCACATAACACAGATATGGGGCACTCCAGTACCACACTCCGCTCCACCCAAGATGTAATATGCCCATGAACATATGAAGTAGGTGCCTGTGTCTTCCTGGGCAGGGAGGAATGGGAGGTGCTGGCGCTTACACTTCAATAGGTAGTGTTCTGTCGAAATACAAAGCACTGATTTAACCCCCAGAGTTGAAAGGGATCCTTGTGAACTTCAGAGAGTTCCTTTGAAGTCAGCCCACCCACATCAAAGGCACTATTGGGTGTAAGTACTGGGTCTTTGACCTCTTAAAAAACGAAACTTCTGGATCTTGAGCTGAACCTCTGTCAGAAGGACTGCTAATGCTTCCTAAAGGGCTCAACTGGACTGCTTACTGGAAGGACTGCTTTTCGACATGTTGCCCTGCTGCCTCCTGCTCCTTGACACTGCTGGAAGGACTATGTTTTCCCTACAAGTGGTCTCCAAGGGTTTGCTGGATTGCCTCCTGTTTTCTGAAGTCTCAGGGACACAAAAGGCTTCCTATAATTCTGCTGGTGCTGCTGGTCTCTGTCTTCTATGAGTCCTACCATTGCCTGATGTGCTCCCTCCAAGCTCTGGGCCTGCAGCTGTTTTCATCAAAAAGTAAAGCATTGCACCATCTGTGTGAGAATTGTTGCTGCATCGCCCTTCAACACCGATGCAAAGGTTGCCTGATGACAACGGTTCCACTGCATGCGCAGCTTGAACACAACGCTCTGAGTGGCTCGACAATGACGCATTGCATTAACTTCAACAGAAGGACGCTGTAGACTCTCGACTTTGAAAAAAGCTACAACCAAGCTATTTCTTCAGCTGGATGTGTCTGGGTCCTGTAGTCAGCCTGCTGTCAATCGTGGTCTGCCTGAATTTTTGATTTGCACTGGTCCCTTGTGACCTCAAGAAACCTTTTGACCACTAGTGACTGCTAAGCACTAATATTGCATTTAATTTTTAAAAATTAATATCTCAACTTCTACTGATTGGATTTTGTCATTTATTCTGGCCAGAGAAATATTCTCTACTTTTCGAAACTTGTGTGGAGTCTTTTTGGTGTGTATTTATTGTGTTACTCTGTGGGTGTGTTGCACAAATACTTTACAGACTGGCTTTGTAGATAAGCCTGACTGCTTTGTGCAAAGCTATCAGAGGGTGAGCACAGGTTATCTTATTGTGTATCTAGCTAGCCCGGAGTAGAGTGTTTTTTTTGTTGCTTGACTTGGGTGCATACATCAGCTGACCAGTTCCTTTATAAAAATGTTGAGCTAGGGTAAACAACTATAGCCGTTAGTCGGCTACTAGAGATCTCGGCACTGGTTGGTTTGGGAATAAAGGAAATTTACATCAACTTATATCAAGTTAGTCTTGTTTAAGTATGTATTTGAGAATATATGTTAGTTCATTTTTCTGCACTTATTATCCTGTTGTTTTCCTGGATATTTGGCATTTTGACTAATAGTGTAGTTGGGGATTGTTGAACAACAATCAGCTATATGTGCTACCATAAAAATTAAATCGGAACATATTTTGAGATTAAACTGACTGATTTGACAGATATAATGACACACATGTTTGATGCAGCTCACATGGACTCAGATCTCAGATGTTAGTGATCCAGCGGGTTACCAACCTCATGTACTCAACTACCATATACTCACTTGGGCCCATAAAAACACACACCTTCACATAGGCTAGTAGATAGCGCGGGGGTCAATTTTGGGTTCTAATACCTCTAAGATGAATTTACTTTATCATTTCTTACCAAACCTTTCAGACCAAATGTACTTTCCTCTGGTCAATGGACCTTTTAGTTAACTTTTGTAGGTAAAAATTGACATAGAATAAAATATTTTAAATAACCACAGACTCGGGAGAGTTTTAACTGCTTATCTAGTTAAATTCAATGTGAGCCAAGAACTCAAGTAAAGTTCGTACACCATTTCTCCAAGGAAGGAAATAAAATATAAGTCAGAAAAATCATTAAACAATATTATTACGATGACAGTACCTGAATAGGGAGAAACAGAGAGAGCAAAACAATGACATATTACATGGAATTATAGTTACCTAGGATGGTGTGGAAACCAACCCCTTGGCCACGGAATTGGAAAGGTCCCCTGGGACAGATCAGGTGACAAAGGTTCAGGACAGGATTCAGGGACAGGATCGATGACCTCTTCTTGATATGATACCTGCGTCGCACCCCTCGCTGACACTATCTCCCTCCTTGATTTTCCGCGATCTTCTTCTATTGTGTGCCTCCTCGATTCTTCCACGATGTTCTTCTCATCAATTGGGGTTTAGGCTCTAAGTCTGCAATTTGAGTCTTCTTCAATATTTGCTCAATTCTTGGACAATATCTCGGTCTCTCAGCATCTCGGCAGTATGAGCCATATCTGACTAACTAAACCACCTCAATTATACCCTTCTAATGGTATGTACCACCCCTAAATGTTTCAAATTTATGAAACTCATCATTTTGATTGGACAGGAAAGGGGAGATGATCATCACACCATGCTAAATTTTAATATTTTTCTAAAGTCTATTGTTCAGCGTTCCCGCCCCTTACATTTATTCCCCCAAGCTTTATTTCCCACCCGCATTTCACATTTCTATCAATAAATGTATACATTTAATAATTTTGTCATTCATCAGTCAGGAAGACAATTTCTTTCCCAGGAAATGTAGCGATCTTGGCCTTGGCTGGAGTTCAAGTACATCATCATGGTTCCTGGTGGGTTACAAGTGCGCATGTGTTGGGTATCACATGGCACATAGACTTTGGTATTGCTCTGAGGCCCAAATACGAACTAAATAGAAAGAGTATAAGAAACATGTTAAAAATCTAAATAAAATTACTTCACTGTATACCACCTAGCTCTACTCTATTCCCATTTACTTATAAAAATCTTTCGCATTAGCATTTTAATAAAGTTGCAGGGTTTTGTTTAGGCAAAAGCATGCGCTTTAACATGTGAGTTTCAAGCGGCCATCTTAAAAGTGATTGCGCAGCTGCAAAGATTTCCCTCCTAGCAAAAGACTTGTCATTACTACGTAGATGTAGTTGACGCATGCGCAGTACATAATCCTAGTTAGCAGCCATTTTGAGTCACACTCGGGTTACTTGTTAGTACAACACATATGCAAGCTTCCCCTAAACTTAAATGTGTGAACTGTAATGCACGTTAGTATTTACAAACACAATTATTACAGTATTATGAGTTATTCTGAGAAGATTGCATCAGAGCAAGTCTCTTTTATACGAGTCCTTGCTCCATAAATCCCCTCTCTTATGGCATTTAATGCCATCGCTAATTTCCCACCACCAAATCAGATGCCAACTTTAACACATCTCAATTCCTTCTTCAACCTATCCATTTCCTTCTTTTTCGATATTGAACTGTAAACTCTTCATCTTTTTATATAGATCTCCTTTCATTTCTTCTAATTGTATCTCATCGTATTTTCTTTTCTTTCCCTCGTCGGTCACTTCATATCTTTTTCTTTTCTTACAACATTTGAACCATATCATTATTGCTAAGACTAATAGTGTTATTCCAAGTATTGGCAATATTATTTGACCTATAATGCTCTTACCTATGTTAGAAAACCAGCTCCCTATGGTAGTGATACTATTTGTTAGTTTTTTCCATACACTGTCAACTTCCAGTGGTTTCAAATTGTCCTCCAATTTTGTAATATTTTCAATATATCCTCCAATTTCAACACTTTTATCTGGAATATCAGTGCAACAATGTTGCGCTTTTGGCATTTTACAGACTCCGCCCTCTTTTGCCAATAATATATCAAGAGCAAGTCGATTTTGTAAAACTATTGATCTAATGGCAACCGTTTCTGTATTGATCATTAAAAATCCTCCAGCAGTGTCAGTAGATATCCGATCAACTACTGTAGACAGCTGAAAAATTTTCCGTGAATTCAGAATTACTCCCACTGAATGTATCAATGCACTAAATATATCACCTATTTCTGAAAAACGAGCTCTCTTAGTAAGTGTTAGTTCCTTTGCGTCTTCGTTGCTTCCAGTTATTCTTTTCACATGGTACATCTTTGGGAATACTATTCCAAAATAACAACTCCCGTACCAATGATCAGGCAGCCTGAAATAGGCTTTATTGCCACACATGTAATAAACTCCAGGAAATACTGGATCCATTCCACCTTTTCGTCCCCATCCCCCAATTACTAAGAAATTATGATCACATTCACTGGAACCAATAAATGCATTGTTATATTCAGTCTTTAATCTATGAAGGTAGATCTTCCCTTTCTTTTCAAAGTCCAGGGGCAAAGCAGCATGAGTCTTGCCAGCTGTATGAATATCTTCCTTCTCAGCCCATTGAGGCATCTGAGGTTTCGGTTCAGAAGCCTTTTTTGGAACTCCTGTCTCCTTTGCTCAACTAAATTCAAAAATATCTTTTCTTCTTTGTGTAATTTACATGTTAAATTGTGCTTCAAATATATCTATAGTTTTCATAGTTAGAAAATATTCTCCCATAAACTGTGTATCCTTAGTACTAAGAACTGGGTTCATGCTTTTTCGCATAGGAACCTCAGGAAAAATCACATCTATATTAGAATAATAATATTGTAACTTTCCTGTTCTATAAAACAAGCTTGCTAAAATACTACAAGAAATACCATAGGTTAATGGAATATGGTGATATGTTACACCTTCTGCTACTGAAGCGGGTAATTTCATACACACATAATAAGCACTAACTTCCATAGTGTCCACGTATTGCACTTATAACTTTGTAAATACATTTAAAGCAGTGTCATTATTTGTCACAGTGTGGTGTACATCTAACTCCTCTGGTGCACCTAATTCTACTCTCTCTCCTTTAGTCTTAGACTCTTCTGGTGCTTCTAATGCTACTCTATCTCCTTTAATGTTAGCTACCCTTTCATGTGTGCTTGTGTTATTCTTTTCGTTTGTAACCATTACATAAAGGATGGCTACTGTTAAATACTAACCAAATTATAAGTACTAAAAATATACTACATATGCTTATTCTACAACATCTTTTTACACAATTTCGTTCTGGTTTTCCAGCAGCCCTATCATCAGCCATTTTGGACTAAGACGATTTCTCTTCTTTACTTTCGAATTATTTATGAAATATAAATTCTTGGGGAATTTTTCAGGTTGGTCTCACTTCTTGGACAATCTGTTCTGTATTTATTTCTTCATCACTTTCTTCATTTTAAATCTAGATTCTCGAATTCTTCAAGAATTACATATGTGCATTCAGGACCCTTGAATATTTTTAATCTTGGACTTCTTCGTTTGGGTTTATCAGTAGATGTCCCAGACTGACTAGAAATTTTGTTTACCTGTTCAGGTTCTTCATTTATTGTCTTGAAATGATACTTTAACCTTTTCACACCACCTGGCCCACCACCTCTTCTGACCCTTTTTGCCTGCACTACACTGTCACTGTCTTCGAGTTCTCTGTTATTTTCATTAAGTTGTGGCATAATCTGGTTATTTTCAGAATCCCTTTCTAACTGACCTTGTCCAGGGCTTATTTCTGTAACATCATTTTCTGCCTGGATGCGTTCTTCTTCCCTGTTCTGACCCTGTTCAGGTTTTAATTTGATTTTCTCTTCTTCTACCTGAACTTGTTCTTCTTTTCCTAACTGGTCTGGCTCAGGTCTTACTGCACTTTGGTTTTCTGCAGCCTGAACATGTTCTTCTAGACGTGTTCTTCTAGACTTATCTGTCCCTCTTCAGACTCATGAATGGTTTCATCCACCTCTGTCTGAGTAGATTGTTCGATAATGATCCTGCTCAGGTTCTCCAACATTTGTATTTTCACTTTCCAGAGTTTGTTCTTCTATACCTATCTGGTCCTCACTATTCTCCTGTCTCTCTAACCGGGTTTTGCTTCTTGTTGTCACATTTACTTCAGGTATGTCAACCACTGGTATCCAGTCATCCTGACTTATGCTTGGTTGTTCTTGGCCAGCTACTCCAGGATCTGTTTCTCTAGATCCTTCAGCTGCGCAACCTTCTGCATCCTCAACTGCTTGAGTCAGTTGGTGTCCTTTCTCGTCAGGTGCTGACACTCTCTCAGTGTGGCTTGCATGAATCCAATTAGTCAAACCTGCACATTTCACTGCTGTTGTTGTAACCAATATAACCGTATGTGATTTTCCCACCTTGGTGCTAGGCACGACTCTCGAGTGTGATTCTTCACCAATACCCAGTCACCGAGATTGAGATCATGTGCTTGATCCGGCTGCCTGGCAACTGCTTCCTCTTCAACCTGGTGAGAGATAGAATGCACTAGGTCAGCCAGTTCTTTGCAATAGTCCAATACCAAGTCAACAGATATATTCAACAGTTTGTGTCCTGGTATACATGCTCGCCTCATTGCTCTTCCCATGAGTATTTCATGGGGACTCAACCCTGTATTCCTGTCAGGAATGCTTCTGAGTCTCATCAGAACAAGAGGTAAAGCATCAGGCCACTCCAGAGGGGTGGATGCACAAACCTTTGCCAGTCTTCTTTTTATAGTGCCATTCATTTGTTCTACCACTCCAGAAGCCTCTGGGTGATAGGCACAGTGCAGTTTTTGTTCAATTTTAAATGCTTCACAGATTATTTCATTATGAAAATGAGACCCTCTTTCTAATTCCAAACTTACTGGAAAACCGAACCGTGGAATCAGTTCTCTCAACAATAGTTTGGCAACTGTTATACTGTCATTTCTTCTAGAAGGGTATGCCTCCACACACCGTGAGAAAAACAAACTATGACAAGTATGCAATTCAAACCTCTGCAAGGTGGTAATTGAATGAAATCTATTTGTAGTCTTAGAAATGGATCTTCTGCTTTTCCAATTCTTCCCATACTGACCACTGTTTTTCGGACAGGATTTGTTGACAAATTAAGCATCTCTGGCATAAACTCTCTGCTACATTCCTGAACTTTGGATTAAACCAATCCTGCCTAAAGAGTATGATCATAGCATCCCTGCCTATGTGGGTGTCTCCGTGGAACATCCTAGCAAATTGTGAAAGCATACAGTCTGGCATTACTAGCCTGCCATCTGCGTAGATCCACACATCATCTACTGACCTCTTTTGGCACCCTACTTTCACCCATTCTTCTCTTTCTCTCAATTCTACCTCATCTTATAGTTGTCTTACTTCCTCTCATGTTTCCAATCCTGAGAGTAGCATAAGTTGGCAGCTAATTCCACTTGTTTCAATTTTCTTGTTTACTGACAATTTATTTCAGGCACAGTATTGGGCAACCTGGTCAGCATTCCTATTACCAGCTGTCACATAGTCATCTCCTGACTGATGTGTTGCATACTTGACAACTGCCACTTCTTTTAGCAATTGTATTGCTTCAAGCAGTTCGTTTATCTATCAGTAAAAATGGTTACTTTCCAAGTTTTCCCAATTTTGCAAGGTTTAATCAAAGCAATCAATTTGGCTACTTGTGCAGATTTGACTCCTGGTAAATAGGATACTTCGACTATTCCAGGAAATGTACACAAAGCGTAAGCAGCAATTAGTCCTCCCTCCTCATGGCACATACACAAGCCGTCTTCTTCAAAGATTCTTCCTGTATGTCTGGACGGGGTTTGGTGCAAAGTTCAGTCACATCCAAACAGTCGTGCTCAACTTCATCTCTCACCTCTTCTCCATATACATCTGGTAATAAGGTGGCAGGATTAAGTACGGTACATCTGACTATTGTCACGTTTTCAGTACCTAATATGATTCTTTCATACTTAGTCATTCGACAAGGAGGAAGATACTGAGTTTGAGTTCTTGTTAAAATCAATCAACCAATCAATCAATCAGAACATTTGTAAAGCGCACTACTCACCCGTGAGGGTCTCAAGGCGCTGGGGGGGAGGAGTGCTGCTACTGCTCGAATAGCCAGGTCTTGAGTAGCCTCCTGAAGGTTAGTAGGTCCTGGGTCTGCCGTAGGAGGATGGGGATGGTGTTCCAGGTTTTGGCGGCGAGGTGGGAGAACAATCTGCTGCCGGTGGTCGCTCTTTGGATGCGGGGGACGGTGGCGAGGGTGAGGTCGGCGGAGCGGAGCTGGGGGTTCGGGGTGTAGAAGGTGAGTCATCTATGGAGGTATGCGGGTCCAGTGTTGTGGAGTGCCTTGTGTGCGTGGGTGAGGAGCTTGAAGGTGATCCTCTTGTTGACGGGTAGCCAGTGCAGGTCTCTCAGGTGAGGTGTGATGTGGCTGTGGTGAGGGATGTCGAGAATCAAGTGTACAGAGGTGTTCTGTATGCATTGTAGTCGTTTCAGGAGTTTGGCCGAGGCTCCTGCGCAGAGGGCGTTTCCGTAGTCCAGCCTGCTGCTGACGAGGGCTTGGGTGACCGTTCTTCTTTTTTCGGTGGGGATCCACCTGTAGATCTTGCGGAGCATGCGGAGGGTGTTGAAGCAGGAGGACGAGATGGCGTTGACTTGCTTGGTCATGGAGAGTGTTTAGTCGAGGATGAACCCCAGTTTGCGTGTGTAGTCGGTGGGTGTTGGTGCTGCTCCCAGTGTGGTTGACCACCAGGAGTTATCCCAGGCCGAGGGGGTGGAGCCGAGGATGAGGACCTCCGTCTTGTCCGAGTTCAGCTTCAGACGGCTGTTCTTCATCCACTCAGCGACGGCTTTCATTCCTTTGTGGAGGTTGGTTTTGGCGGTGAGGGGGTTCTTAGTGAGGGAGAGGATCAACTGGGTGTCGTCGGCATAAGAGATGATGTTGAGGTCATGCAGTCGGGTGACGTGGGCGAGAGGTGCCATATAGACATTGAACAATGTCGGGCTGAGGGATGATCCTTGGGGTACGCTGCAGATGATCTCGGTGGCTTCGGAACGGAAAGGGGGAGGCGGACGCTCTGGGTTTTGCCGGAGAGGAAAGAGGTGGTTAATTCCAGAGCCTTGTCTCAGATCCCTGTGTTGTGGAGGCATTTGCGTAGGGTGTGGTGGCAGACACTGTCGAAGGTGGCTGATAGGTCCAGGAGGATGAGGGCCGCAGTTTTGCCATTGTCCAGCAGGGCCCTAATGTCATTGGTGGCGGCGATGAGGGCAGTTTTGGTACTGTGGTTGCTGCGGAACCCGGACTGGGACTGGTCCAGGATGCTGTTCTCCTCGAGGTAGCGGGTCAGTTGTCTGTTGACGGTCTTCTCGATGTCCTTCGCCGGGAACAGGAGCAGGGAGATGGGCCGGAAGTTCTTGAGGTCCCTCGGATCCACCTTGGGTTTTTTGAGTAAGGCGTTGATCTCGGCGTGCTTCCAGCTCTCCGGGAAGGTCGCGGTCTGAAAGGAGATGTTGAAGGCCTTGCAGAGATGGGGTGTGATGCTGGCGCTGGCTTTGTTGAAGAAGTGGTGTGGGCATGGGCCTGACGGAGAGCCAGAGTGGATGGTGGTTATGATTTTGATGGTGTCGTCGTCGTTTATGTTAGTCCAGGTGAGCAGGGGATCGATGTGGGTGGTGGCCGTGGAGTCAGAGGTCTCGGTGGCTGTCGGGTGGTCAGGTTGTTGAAGCTGTCGTGGATGTCTGTGATCTTGCGATGGAAGAAGGTGGCAAGGGAGTCGCACAGGTCTTGAGATGGTGGGATGTCGTTGGTGTTGGAGCTGGGGTTGGAGAGTTCCTTCACAATGTTGAAGAGCTCTTTGCTGTTGTGCACGTTGCTGTCTAGGCGGTCCTTGAAGGAGGCCCTTTTGGTGGATCTAATGAGGTGATGGTGTCTGCGGATGGTGTTCTTGTGGGCTGCATAGCTGTCTGGCGTCTGTTCGCGGTGCCATTTCTTCTCTAGTTTTCGGCAGGTTTGCTTGGAGGCCTGGAGGTCAAGAATCTCAACTGAATGTGGAACATGAACCTTTACTGTATGTCCCATCACAATTGATTTGCTTTGTTCCAGACTCATGCAGGTTGCAGCTACTGCTTTTAAACAACCAGCTAAAGCTGAGGCTACAGGGTCCAAAGTAGCAATGAAGTATGCCACTGGACGTCGCATCAAACCATGTCTCTGGGTTAAAACTGAGAGTGCACAACTATTTCTTTCACAACAAAACAGTTCAAATTCTTTCGAGTAATCTGGCATACCTAAGGCAGGGACTTCACACAGACATTTCCGTATTTTCACAAATGCTTCCATACTTTCATCATCCCATTCTATTGGTTTTTTTGTTCGTTTCTTGGTCATTTGTATTAGGGGTTTGGCTAGCAAAGAAAACCCTATAATCCACTGCCAAAGGTATCCCACAACTCCAAGGAACATTCTTATTTCTCTCTGGGTTTGCGGCTATTTCATTTGTCTTATTATTTCTATTCTTTCAGGTGTCACTTTCCTTATTCCGCGTTCTATTTGGTGTCCAAGATATTTTTGACTCCGGATCTGCAAAACTGAAGTTTTTCAAGGGACACTTTATGTCCACCATCAGGCAAATGATTTATCAAGGCAATTGAATCAGTAACACAGTCATCGCTTATCTTAGACACGATTAACAAGTCATCAATATACTGTACCAGTACTGACTCTCTGGGCAACCCTAAGGTTTCTAGACACTTTTTCAATATTTGATTAGAAATCGAAGGACTTTCAGTATATCCTTGAGGAACGCGATTCCAGACTAAAATACAGTCTTCAAACTTAAAAGAAATGAGATACTGGCTGTCTGGGTGTAATGGAATGGAGAAAAAGGCACGGCATAAATCGATTACAGTAAACCATCTGCCATCCATGGTATCTGGTACAGAATTACTGCTGGGTTGGGCACTACAGGGCAACAAGGTACAACAATCTTGTTAATCTTTCTTAGATCTTGAACAATTCTATATTTCCTGCTGGGTTTCTTAATGCCAATTATAGGTGAATTGCATGGACTGCTCATTATTTCTTTTAGAATTACTTGTTCAATCATTCATTCAATTTCTGCTGCAACACCAGCTTTAATTTCGGGGCTCATTTTATATTGTCAAGTGTTTGGATAGACTGCACCTTCCTTCACAGTTACTTTTACTGGGTCTACATTAGACATTAACTCTACTTCTTTTCTGGTAAAATCTCACACATATGGATTTACTGTCATTTTGACCTCATCTGGTAAATTGTCTTTTGTCATCAAAGAATACATCTCGTCTACCTCTGTGCCTTGTGTAGCTAACATGATTTTGTAGACTCCGTCTTCATCTGGGGTTTGAATTCCAACACCGTCCGGTGTGCAAAATATTGTGCAGTTCATATTGCACAGTAGATCTCTTCCTAACAAATTTACGGGACTGGAGTCACACACCACAAATTTGTGAATTTCCCTGAAATTGCCAAAGCGTACCTCCATTGGTTCTGTAATAAGAGTTCTGATCTGTTTGTTCGAAACATCCACTGCTTGGATCGCTTCTCCCGAGAGGGGTAGGTTTGGGATGTCTGCTGTTCTCACAGTAGAACGGGTAGCACCAGTGTCCAACGAAAAGGTACTATCTTTCCCTTGAACTTTACCATCAATATATATGGACCTGACTGATCTACCGGTAAGGATGTGCCAAGTACGCACTCCTTTTCCTCCCCCCTCAGGCACCGTCATTGGTCGCTGTCATCGAAATAAGTATCCTGTAAAAGAAATTGTAATGTTACAGAATTTTTCTTACCACTTCCTCCTTGAAATCCGGTGTCCGCACTGTACTTGGCCTGGTTCACAAAATTTTATATAGGGGCAGATGGTAACTGACTCTGTAGATTTACAACCTGCTGCGGTTATCTCCTCATTCTGCGTCTGTGGATTTAAATTTAGTTTTGGGCCATTATTATTCTGAATATTTTTACACTCGTTTTTCCAATGCCCCAATTTTCTGCACCCATGACAGGGGAACTTTTTCTTTGCCTCCTCTCTACTCATTCGTCCTTTTTGTTTTCCCCCATTATTTTCACTTTGGCTTTGCCCCTTTCCTTGATTTCCTGTCTGACTGTTTAACTGAAGTTCCTGCTGTTCTGCTAATTTTACTTGGGCCCACATCACCTATTCTTCCAACTTCTTTCATCTGTTGTCAATTTCATCTCCACAGTATTTTGCGTATTTAAGAATGTCATCTATTGGTTTCGCTTGCCAACATAACATGTGTTGACGAATCATGTCTCCAATTTCTGGTTTCAATCCTGTCACAAATCGATACACAAAATATCCCATATCTTTATCTCAAATGTTTCCAAAACCACTATACTGTTTAAATACCTGCAGTAGGCGTTCATAATAAGTATGTATGGACTCATTTCTCTCCTGGGTCGTTCTATCTATTTTTACCCAATCTGTTTCTTTTGGAGGAATTTTCCCTTTCAAGAAAGTGATCACCTGGTGATATTTCTTCATTACCTCTTCTGAAGGGGCTCCTGTTTTCGCATCTCTCGGGTATTTATCACTAGGCCAGTCAACAGTAATTTTACATTCTGTCCATAAATCAGCAGGTACCACTATGTCAAATAAGCCATCCACATCTTTTAACAATACTTTAGAAACTTTCACAAATCTTTCAATTTGCCGATACCATTCAACTGTCTTTTCACTTAACTTCGGGAAATCATTAGTAAATTACAAAATATCCTGTCTGGTCCATGGAACATGTACATATCCTCCTCCTAGTACCTCTCTCATTGGACATAATCTTTCTACCTTTCCTGTTTCTTTCAACAAAAATTGAGAAGTTATTCGATTGGCATATGCTTCTTCTTTTTTTCTCATCCATCTAGCTTTCCATTCCACTAGATCACCCCTTTTTTGTAAAATGGTCATTAATTCTTTAACCTGTAATTTTCTTCCAGACACATTCATATTTTCTAAGTCCTTATCACTGAATTCTGATCTGTATGGTTTCTGTAATACCTTGGATTTCCCTATATTAACTCCCATTTCAGAGGCTAGGTCTGTCAATTTCACATGGAAATTTTTTGTATTTCTAGTGATACTTCAACCAATGAACAGTAACTCTTCTTCACTGTAAGTGTTTAGCCTGTCTAGTCCCACACTTCCAGCTATCATCTCTTCCAATTCCACTTTCAATTTGTAAATATCTAAAATTTTCAGTGGCTCTTTTGGCTTGTCCATTCCCTGTGCCCACCATTCTATTTCTTCTGGTGATACTATTGTGGCACTCTTGACTCCTGTTGAAGTCTCTGTTTGTACTTCCTTTGAACCACTAGGTGTAACTCTTCTCAGGGTTTCATTTATCTGTCCTCTTATTGGTAAATCCATTAATGATATCACTGAATCACATTCACTGTCTTGATTATCAATTATTACATTCTCTTTTCTGGGTTCAATTATAGGTGTGGACATGACTAGTGGTTTGTGACCAATTGTTTTATCTCCATATAGTGGAACTACTGGACCTATAGTCACTGGTATAGTCAGCGCTTCAGGGTGGGTATTCAATTGGGTTATTTTCTGTATTAATTAGTCTCTATTCTTTTTCATTGCCTCTATTTCCTTTTCCTGAAGTACCCTTCCATTTGTTGGGTCATGTAGTAACTTGTGGAACCAATGGCGTTCCCAAAACCAGGGCACTAGGGGTAGTTCTACTGGATCCATCTTGGTATGGCGGAGGGTTTTTCATTAAAATGTCCTCCATAAAATCATATTCTACTTCTCCACTAACTGTCATCGTTAAATGTTTGGTTTTCTCTGTGCACTTGCCTCCTGACTGTTCCTCAGCCATTAGTACAGGATATAGTCATTCAGTCACCATTGCTTGTCTCTGTTGTTTCATCTGATTATCTTGTGATTCGCACAGTAGTCTAGGATAAAACCTTCTAAATCTTCTGCTACTTCTGGATCTATCGCGCTCAAATGCTTCAGTCTCCCATTCCTCTAAAGCTTCATATTGTGTTAATCTTGGTCGGGGCTCTAATTCATTCATTCTTAATCTCAGATTATGTAGAATTCTCCCATTAAACATGCCATGTTCTGGAAAAGCTAACACTCCATCACTTTTTGTATATTCTATCCAATTTTCCAGCCATACACAAGTACAATAGCCTCTTTCTATCATCATGTGTGATGCGGGCGTTTTCGGGGGAGGGATACAAATTCCCTCTTTAGACTTAATGGGTTTATCCTTTTTAAAATAATTTCTAATTTTCTGCATTAATGTCATTTTTTAGGTCTCGCATAGGCAGCACATGCGCTGCCTCTGTGAGGCATCAAGTAATCAGTATTACTATTGAAACTCAGCCCACTGCATTTCACTTTGTGTTGTCGCTTGCCATTGGTGGAATCTGGCATTGCTGTTCTTATCTGACTCAATATTGGCTGGTGGTCCGATACATGACTTCCTTTTTCTTCAGTTTCTGGAGGAAGCAGTATGGACCAACTACAGTTAACTTACTCTGCTGGCTGTTATCTTTTTGTTTAGGGACTACTTTATTTCTTTGCTGCTCGCATTTCCACATCCTTACTAAGGCTGTTTATTTATTTACATTTAATTTATTCATAATTAAATCACACTTGAATGATGCAGCCCACTCCGAGGCTTGAACCCTGTTTTCCTGTTCCAAAGACAGCAGCGATATATGTTGAGCCACCTCCTCGCACCATTTGTTTCATTTGGTTTCAGATGAAACATTTGTCAGTTTCAAGCGTGTTTTTGTATCTGTCTCCCCCTCCACGTGTATTATTTTTTAAATTTGTCTCTCCCCACCCTCCCTCTGAGATCACTGTTTATTTTTAAATAATTAAATAATGCAGCCCACGCCGAGGCTCGAACCCTGTTCTCCAGGTTTAAAGTCAGCAGCTTCAGCAGCACACGCAGCCTGCCATCTGTTTTGTGTATGGTTACAAGGCTGTGTACCTTGTTTTTTTTTATTGCAGCTAAGCCCAAAGCTTCCGCACTAAGGCGGGAAGTAAATTGAGTACTTTTGACAGCTGCTGCTTGGCGGTCCACCTTAAGGAAAGCAGCAGCTGCGCTGCCGATCTACTTTCTGGCACTACATATCATCCGTGCCATACTGTATCTGTTAACATGGTGGCTGCAGCAGCGGGACACGGGCGGTGGTTGAGTGACTCCCGGTGATCTCGCGCTCAGCCCATCTCACTGCAATGCCGTACACGTTCACTGAATAGGTGTGGAATAAAAAAATGGGTAGGCAGCTCCTTATTGCCATAGCGCGCCTTTATTTTACTTGCAACTTGCTCCTTTACAATCTTTATGAATTTATTTATTTTTTAACAGGCACGGCACTCTATAATATTAACGGCAACACTCCTTCCGTTTTTTTTCCCCGCAGCATTGCAGTCTGCTCCTCATTTCCGTATTGCATCCTGGGCGCGAGCTGAACTTCTCAGAGATTTAACTTTTATAGAGACGAGTGATATGAATTACGGGAGCGCAGTAAGTAACTAATAAACCTCGAAATAGCGTGTGTGTGTGCATGTGTGCTTGTGTGTGCGTGTGTGCTTGTGTGTATGCATGTGCGCATGTGTGTGTCACAAAAGTGAGAAGGGGCAGGGATTCCAAAATACTCAAGTCTGTTGATAATTAGGAATGATTGTTTTTTTTTTGTGCTGGACTTTTTTTCTTTCTACTGCGATCCCTGCCTACAAGCTGTGAAAAGCACGCCTGATCGCAATGTCCGGATCTGCCACACGCCTCCCCAGCTGCCCCCTCCCAGGGAGTGTGGCATCCGTGGCCACCGGGTTCCTCGGGTTGTGGGAGTGTGGCTAGCTGCTTTCAGGGAGCACACTCACTCCACAAGGGAATCCCAAAATGACACTGGTGCTTTTCTACTTTTACCACCCCCCCACCCTCCCATCCCGCCTCATGGGTTTACTGGAATTTATTGGGCCATTGAAGTGGCTTTGTCGTACAATCTGTTGGTATGGTCGATGGCTTTAGATATGGGAAGGGGTGTGGCGATGCGCTAGATGAAATTTAAATTATGTTAATATTTTGTTTGCAAATAAAATAAAATATTGCGATGACTCTGGCATGTGAACAGCAGCTCATCTGTTTGAAAGCTGCAGAGTCTGGATTTTCTTTTGACACAGCTCTGTGTGCTTTCAATCTTTGAATTCTTTTTTTTGTTAATTTGCCTTTAATATGAACAGTTTGTCGCTTTATTGTGTTATGAACTCATTGTTTTCTGATACCTCAGCCGGTTGCGATGCATGTTCCTCTGAAATGCCTTATGCAGAACCTACAAGTCCAGACATTCCAGCCCCCGGCAGATGCAGTTCAACATACCATATTCCTTTAAATCAATTTATCAATTTATTTAAAAATAACAAATAACTGCCGTTCAAGCCATTATTATAGCTTTGGGGGCCTTGATTAGTCTAAATTGGTGTAAATTGCTTTGAGGGCTTTGACATTTATGTTATTTTTTTTCTTTAGAATGTAAGCGCTGCGGCACAGCCTCCTAACCCACTGTGGGCCTGTTCACACCATAGCTACCTTACACACACTGGAAAGCCAGCAGCAAAGCCCACATGGAACATTTCCCTGACTCCCCGCTGCACGCTCTCACTCAGTCTGCTTTATTGAAGTGTAAAAATGCATGCATGTGAAAGTGCTCGTCTCTCTCAGGCACTCCAATCCCCACCTCCCCCCAACACCATCCATTACCCACGACTTAACTCTTATGATGTAGGTTAACAAGCATGTAAAGTTATTTTTCTTTTTGCAATTATATAGCTGTTATCTAGTTCATTAATTTGTAATTAAATTAAATGAATTTAAAAAAAATTGTCAAGGCAAGGGAAAAAGTTTTCTAAGGAGCCCACCGCTGACTATACTAAGTCCAAACCGTAGTACTACCTCTTGCTTGTTACTCCTCCCACCCTACACGGCCTGTGCCTGCCACCTTATCCCTTTATTACCCTTTGTCACTGTTTCCCCATAGTTGTCTCCCTTTCCTGCCTTCCTCTCTGCTGCTCAAACTGATAAAAACAAAGACCTGGTATCAGCCACGGCCCGTATAGGGCGCGTTACCGGGTCGGTGACGTGGGGCAGAGGAGGGGCAGGGTGGGGGGTTGCAAAAATGCGGCATACGGCTGTTGCAGGTAAGTTACGAAAAACATAAATAAAACGAATTTCGTTGCGCGCGCAGCATCGCCAAATGAGGGAGGTTTATTTTCCACGCTCGTGATCAGCAACTTGATGTTGCTGATCGCAAACGAGTCGAAAGTCTCACCGGGATGTCATTTTGCTTGCTCGCGGTCGCCAACTTGACATTGAGGACCGCGAGCAACCAAAAAATGACCGCTGTACTATGCTACACTACGCTACACGTGTTTGCACTGTGCTACATGCAATTCGCAAACTACGCGAGCGTAGCATAGTGCTTTGCCCAGGCTTAATCTCGGCAGTATGAGAGATATCTAACTAACTAAACTACCTCAATTATACCCTTCTAATGGCATGAACCACCCCTAAATGTTTTGAATTTATGACACTCATAATTTTGATTGGACAGGAAAGGGGGGATGATCATCACACCATGCTAAGTTTTAATATTTTTCTAAAGTCTATTGTTCAGCGTTCCCAAACCTTAAATTTATTTTCCCAAGCTTTATTTCCCACCCGCATTTCACATTTTTATCAATAAATGTATACATTTAATAATTTTTTCATTCATCAGTCAGGAAGACAACTTCTTTCCCAAGACATGTAGCGATCTTGGCATTGGCTGGAGTTCAAGTACATCATCATGGTTCCTGGCGGGTGACAAGTGCAAATGCGTTGGGTATTACATGGCACATAGACTTTAGTATTACTCTGAGGCCCAAATACAAACTAAATAGAAAGAGTAAAAGAAACATGTTAGAAATCTAAATAAAATTGTTTCACTGTATACCACCTATCTCTACTCTAATCCCATGTACTTATAAAAATCTTTCGCATTAGCCTTTTAATAAAGTTGCAGGGTTTTGTTTAGGCAAAAGCATGCGCTTTAACATGTGAGTTTCAAGCGGCCATCTTAAAAGCAATTGCGCAGCTGCAAATATTTCCCTCCTAGCAAAAGACTCGTCATTACTACGTAGATGTAGTTGACACATGAGCAGTACAGAATCCTGCGTTAGCAGCCATTTTGAGTCATACTCAGGTTACTTGTTAGTACGACACATATGCAAGCTTCCCCTAAACTTAAATGTGTCAACTGGAATGCACGTTAGTATTTACAAGCACAATTCTTACGGTATTACGAGTTATTCTGAGAAGATTGCATCCGACCAAGTCTCTTTTATACGTGTCCTTGCTCCATCATTAGTCTGCCGAAGATGTTTTCTCAACTTATATGCAGAGAAAAATGTAAAATGTTTACTCAGCACACCTAGGTGCACTAGCTTTGAGTGTTCGGCTTCAGGAATTTATTGATTAATTTTGGATGGAGTGGCCCTTAGAAACCTAATACAATTAATCTGGCTAGGCCAAAACAAGGTCTTAGAGAAACTCTGCTGAAACCCTGGTAGCTATGGTACAAGTAGCAGGCAATATCTCAGAGATGTTTGTGTTGAAGTCAAGCAGTACAAACAATTTTAAAGGAACTCCCAAAAGAAATGAAAATTCCCAAACCAATTTAGGAAAATAGTGGGGTAAACTATAATGCTGAGGCCAGCATAGGTCCCCTGGAATCAGACAAGCTGTCCTTAAACTCCTGCTGAGGCCGTTGATTGCTTCGCCAGAAACCTTAAGCAGGACAAAGCTAGATTTCATTGCTGCTGAGATGCCTTTGTCTCTGGGATGGGTTTGCTTTCTTGCCCCATCCAAGATTTTATATTCAGGCTTAGAGCATGATTACAATAGTGGTGATCGGATCACTGATGGGCCGTTTGTGGTGGTCCGACCTTAGAGAGCTCTTCGGTTTGAATGCCATATAATGATACTGGCAGTCAGACCCACATCTATCGGATGCAAGCCCACTGCCTTTGGCAGGATCATAGATTCCGATTGTGTGGCAGTTGGAGGAGCATCCCAGAAAGGCGTCGGAGTTGAGGCGGGCACCGCTGTCGGGATTTCGATATCCTTTTACAAGAGACTTTTCATGGCGGGATCCCCGCGATAGAAAGTTTGTTGGAAAGAGATCGGGGGCCCCAAACAGGGTCCCCAGCCATCATAGGCGAATGCAAAGTATCTCTGGGGCACATGTAGGCCCCCACTTACCTCCGTGCACTGTGTGCAATGCAGGACATGGTGCATGGCACATGATGCATGGACTTACACTAGGTGCTGCACAGCGGCGGCATGTGCAGTGGCCCTATTCACAGCCACAGCATGTCTCTGCCGTGATTCTAATGAGTTTTCACTACTAGTTCGGTGGTCATATTCAAATATGGCAGTCCGACCAACATATGCTCGTCAGGCGGTCTCTTGACCACCGCAATGGTGGCCGGCACTCCGACCACCCGGCATCTTAATGATGCCCTTAGTCACTTTTTGGGCTATTAAAATCCTCCAGTAGGGAAATGCTGTAGTTGAGCAGGGCTCCTAAATACTGGAAACTTTTACCATGAGGTCCTGCTGCACTTCTATTCCATGCAGTAAAAAGCACTGAAGGGAGTGAACATATTTTTTTTGTCCATCGTCATTGTGAACTCCTTGGAAGTGGAGGTGGAAAAAAGGACTCGCAGCTGCAAGGTGGGTGTTGACTGGTTGCGTGAGAGGCAACTCGGTGTTGCAAGCAGAGCTAATTGAGCCGGCCCGTTACAGCACAAGCTTTTGCTCTATGACCCGACACAGCAAACTGATACCCATGCCCACTTACCGCAAGCTATAGAGCCACCAGGAACCGTGTGTAGAGGGGGCCTGCTCCCCAAGAGCGCCTTAGTCCAGGTGAGATCCGGGCACTTTACGAAAACTTACGAGCCATCAGTAGGAGCGGGAGCACTCTTGACACAAAGCGGGGCCAGAGTCCCTCTGCTGGATCGACCTGCCCTGCAGGTCTCCTGTATGCACTAGAGAGTGGAGGCCAGTGACCTGAGGTGAAGCCGGACGAGCTAGAGAGTCCAGGACATGAGTACTGAGGTGTGTCTGATGGCCCCCCTCTACCACAGCTAAAGAGAGGAGCATGAACCCTGCTAATATCGGCCAGAAGGGCAGGCTCTTTGCTGCCTGTCTTGATCTCGTGGAGCCCGTGATTGGTGGGGAGCCTGAGCCCATGCGAGTGCCGCATTGTGTCTGTGTCCTGCCAGTGGGTGAGGAGTGAGGAGTGACGGTGGAGTTGCCTCCTTGGATTGTTCCTACCCACTGCATGCATTTTTTAGAGCGACCTACGGAGCCTTCCTGTGTGGTCTCATGGCCCTAGCAGACTCATAGCCACCAGCAAGCCAGCAGACCGGGGGTGAGAGCCGCGCTGATCCTCACCACTCCACTGGGGACATCAAATTCCTTCAAACCCCATGAGCCTCCTGGGAATACAGACACCCTCAGAGGCGCAACGCAAGGGCTGGCCCGTACATGCCCGTCGGAGCCCGAAGGAGACTGAGCCGGGCCCCCGCTCTGATAAACAGACTTTCGTTCTATGCACTTAAAGCCGCCTGCTGAAGATAATGGGTAAACAAAAGACACTAAACAATCACGTGGGGGGGCAATAGTGAACACATTAGATGCTTATTTATCTAGGGCCACAAACGTTCTTTTGCAAGAAATAGAGCTCACCAAGCATCGGCTCTGCCTGGGAGAAGGTAGGCAGATCAATAATCTAATATCATCTATACCTGATGTGTACCTCGATTCACCTATAAGGAAAGGGAATGAATCTCCCTCTACTCCCTTAACCAGTTCCCCTGTGATTATACTAGCAGATGAGTCCCCTTCCTCCTCTGAATCAATTAATTAACAATAGGCAATAAGGAAAAGGAGTGGAAAGAACCCAAAACAAAAGTTGTAAGAACTACTAGAGCAATGAGAGCAGCTGTACCCACAGAAACTAAAAAGAGTGTGGCCCAAACCTCGCCTGAGACACTTCATTACCTGATGAAAGATGTGGTTATATGGCAAAGATTAGAAAGCATGATCACCCTCTCACTCGAGCCATTACTGTGCAGATTAACAAAGATTGAGGAAAGTCTATTCATCCTTCTCAAAAATGTTCTAGGTGGTGTGGATCCCTCATTTACTTCACTCTCAGGGTGCGCTCGGCAACCACAAGGAAGAGAAATAGATGGGGAATCAAACAGAAATACTGTACATCCTTCTAACCCTCCGGATCCCCCACCAGACGCTATCTCCCATGATCAGGCCCCCGCAGGTTCTCAACAACCCACACAGCAGAAGAATCAGCAGAAGAAACATGTGGAGGGTAAAACAGATCTAAGTAGGGTGAATCTTCCTCAGAGCTCTAATGACTTCAGGGTGGGGTTAAAGAAGGGTGAGACTGGGAGGCTAAATAAGGGCCAGGTAGATGATAAAACCCGACCATATCAGACACTGGATCTTTCCCCTGCTGCCTCGCTGCTTGCTCTGGTACTGGCAAATGTCCCAATGTTAAGAGAGGGGCAAGGGAATTAACTGCACAGCTCGTGGACAAAACACTCCACTGACGATCTAGCCATCTTGAAAACTCAGAAATCACTGAGGGTTTTCCCAACACATTATTATGGCCAGGAGAGTAGGGTGGGTGGATCCTTCAAGAAAAGTGATGCAAGGAGACTGCACAGTAGTACATTTTAATGACAAATATGTAGTTAGATTCCTCTTAGGTAGGCTCAATGGAGCCAGGTTTTCCAGGACCCAGATCTCTGTCCTACCACTGGAGCACTTTTATAGTTACACTTTATTCCCTAGCAATGTTCTTAGTAGAGATCTGAGCACAAGGATGGTTGGCAACGAAAAAATTATTAACATGGGCGGAGAACCCAAAATAGATTTGCTCCTCTGACTGATCTAGGGGCCTGTGATTGACTATCCATGGTTGTTGCAAACCAACCCGGGGAAGAGGGATTTAAAACCACTAATCAGGGGTTTTAACAACTTCAGACCGACAGAAAATAGAGCAAAAAGTAAGTATAAAACTAGCCTCCTGGAACATGACGGGCATCGGGTCGAAGTTGGGTGACCCCCATTGGCTATCATATTGACAAAATCAGGATATCTTATGCCTCCAGGAGACCTAGGCCACTGACCCTATATCTATAGATGGGTATCGCTCATTTCAAATGGAAGCCATTTCATCTCTTTCGGGAAGGCCAAGAGGGGGTTTATCGACCCTACTATCGAATACCTTATCAATAAAAATAAAGATATTTGAGAGCCTGAGTCCCTATTTTTCATCTTCTGTTGGTTGAGGGGGAAAGTGATCAGGATTGGCTCATAATACATTTTTATAATAATAACTTTGGGGGCAGTATGCAGGCAGTGGTGGGCCTATTAGAAAGAGAAATAATAAAATGAATAGAGAGACCAGACAAAAAAGGTTTCAATATCATCTGGATAGGTGACTTTAATTCCCAGCCATGTGTATTCAAAGAAGGTATGTGGCTTAGAAGATATGCCAGGTGACCCAATTTATCACTTTACTCACCACAAAAACAGAAATAGTTTAAACAGACTGCTATTCGCTAGAAATCTGAAAATTGTAAAAAAAAGTATATGCAGTAACGGGCAACTTCTTTAAGACCTTTAGCCGTAATGAATATGAATCCAGACTTGATTTTGTTCTGGCATCCGTCTCCCTTCGGGGTAAGATTGCCCAAGTTGACACCCACTTTTCTAGCTTTAGTGACCACGCAATCCTTTTTCTTATGATGATAACGAACTCTCAAAATGCTGTCCAATAACAAAAATCAAGAAGCAAACTCTGGCCAGGAAAAATGTCTATCAATTAAAATGGAATAAAATCGATAAGGGGAATATAGTCCCGCAAATCATATATAATAGCATGGAGAATGTTCTAAATTGTCTGGTATCTGAGAGCTCTCCTGACTTACTGCCTCTGCATTTTGTGGAATTGCTTGAGGAAGTGAAACTGGCTCTGACTTGCTCTAAACCCACAAGCGAAGCCCCAGAGAACCGCTGGTTTGACCATACTTGCTCAAATGTTATGTTATGTTAATAAATTTTTTTATAGCGCACATACACTGAAAGGTATCTTGGCGCTTTGCTATGGACAGTATCAAGGCAACGGCGGATTACGCATGGGCCTGTTCAAATAACCATGTTTTGAGCATTTTTCTAAACCCCAAGAGGTTGTTGCATGATTGAATTCCTCCCGGGCGTTTAAGCTGAAAGGTGGGGGTGGTAAGTAAGTGAAGGTGTGCTGAGCGCTAGTTGCGGGACGGAACATGCCTCAATATCAAGCAAGTGGGCGATCTTCCTGATTTTGCATATCTGGAAGAAACAGGTGGAGACTACTGCCCCCACTTGGCCTCTGAGCGAAAGATCAGCATTTATGGTGTCTCCTAGACTTTTTACCGAGGGGGATGGGATGGGGGGAAGTCCCAATTCGGTCAGCCAGTAGTGTGGGCCCCTAAAAGTCTGGGCCTTCCCGACCAAGACTAATTCGGTCTTGCCCGGGTTGAGTTTAAGATGGTTAAGATCCACCCAACGCTGAATATGAAGCATGGTGACTTGGAAGTCCTGCATTGAGTCAGGGGAGTTATCAATAGTAAAGACCTGTTGGAGGTCATCCGCGTAGTTAAAAAAGGTAACCTTCCTGTATAGAGAGTGAATCAGGAGCAGGAGGTAAAGGTTAAACAAGTGGGGAGACAGCAATGAGCTTTGTGGGACTCCACATGTGGTGGCGATCTTTGGAGCCGTAAAAGGGGCGAGACGCACTGCCTGGGTGCGGCCCTCAAGGAAGGATTTAATCCAATCGAAAGCTGAACCTTGTATGCCGGCCTGTCTAACATGGTCCATTAGGGTCTTGTGGTCAACCGTGTCAAATGCTGCCGACAGATCCAGGAACACCAGGGCCTGAGGTGTGCCCTTGTCCGCCTTAGCTTGTGAGGCGTCCAGGACCGCGAGTATGACCGACTCAGTCGAGTGAGCGGGTTGGAAGCCAGATTGGTGGGAGTCAAGGTGTTCCGAGTGTTAGATAAAGTTTGACAGACACCTGGCAACATGTGCCTCCAATATTTTGGCCAGGAATGGGAGCACGGAAATAGGGCAATAGTTCGAAAGATTCAGGGGATCAGCTCCTTGTTTTTTTAGGAAAGGGACCACTATTGCATTCTTGAATGCGCTAGGGACCCGACCTTGTGAAAGAGATTAATTTAAGAAGGGGCAGCACGGTATGTGGTAAAGCAGAAAAGATCTCCTTTAAAATATAGGGGGGCAGCAGTCTCTAGGGGAGCCTGATTTGACTCGGGCAAGCAAGTTTGAAAAGGTCTGTAGACAAATGGCGGGGAAGTGATCTAAGATGTCTGTATTAGTCCACAGAGTATCTGGAGGCATCATATGCCTGGCAGTGGAAATACTGGCTTTAATGCTGGCAATTTTATTAATAAAGTAGTCATTCAGGGAGTTGCATAGGTCTTGGGCAGGAGACTGTTTAGGGAGAGTTCTCTCGGCATTGCAAAGATCATTAACAATCAGAAAAATTTCCTTTGACCTATTATGGGAGCTCAGAATTCTAGCGGAGAAGTGAGCGGCCTTGGCTGCAATAATCGTGTTTTTGTACTCTTTCTGAGCCTTTAGATACAGAATTTTTCCTTCGGGGGAGTAACATAATCTCCATCTCCTCTCTTTCTGACGGAGCGCTAGTTTTAGATTCTTTAATTCATCAGAGAACCATTTCTGAGCGTCGGCTTGGCGCGCCTGCTTGAATGTAGTGAGGGGGGCATGTATGTTGCTTGCAGCAAGTAACCAGGTAGAGATATTATCTTCCATGGAGTTAATATCGGGGTCAGAGGTGGGTGCTGAGTTGCCTAAGGTGTTAATGAAATCCTGCTTGTTAAGAGCCCTCCATTTTCTAATCATGCCACTCTCAGCTGTGACAGTCTTAGCGTGTAGGGGGAGCATTACTGTAAATTTTATTAAGTGGCTGTCAGATCAAATGCAAGGTGAGATAGAGGGAGCCGAGAGTGCCAGATTCATGGACCAAATTTGGTCCAATGTGTGCCCTTTGATATGGGTGGGGGAGGAGATATGCTGTATGAAATTAAGGTTGGAGAGTAGGTCAGATAATTCTGCGGCATGTGGGAGCCAGTAATTCAGATTGCCTATAAAAATTATATTAGAGTAGTTTATGGCTAGATTGGCCATTATCTCTAAGAGACCTACACAGAGTTCTCAAAGCACAACCCAGAGATAGTTCCCTGGTAAAGACCCTCCGAAAGGATTATCTAAGAGCAAGAAAGACAAGGGAAAGGGCTCTGAGGGAGGAGGCCTTTGAGAATGTTAACCAGGCAACGAGCACCAAAAACAGTACCTATTTCTGAGGGGTGATTAACGCACCCTTTTTTCAAAACCCCACGGATTCTATGCTGGATTTCCATGCTAGTGAGGACGCATGGGTGGCTCATTTTGAGCTGAATTTTTTTTTAGAACATCAAAACTTTTGGGCCCCATTACTAACAAACATATTCAATGCACTAGCAAGATCCAGCCCCTTGCCTTCGTGGAAAACCAGCATATTTGTACCGATATATAAAAAGGCTGTCAAAGAGAATCCCCAGAATTATAGACCAATCTCCCTGCTAGACACTACTGCAAAGCTCATGGGCCTAGTATTGGTTCACAATCTGGAAGAGTGGACAAAGGAGAAGAACATGTTGATGCAGGCGCAGTATGGTTTCCAAAGACGCAGGGGCACAATAGACGAGTGTCTCAACCTAAGTTTGACTATAGACAAATACACCAGAGCTAAGGGCGGCCAGATTTGGTGTTTATGGACTTATCAGCAGCATTTGACTATGTGAGCCATCCGAAACTATGGAACATAATGGATACGATGGAGATCGAGACATCAATAATTAATTTTATCCATCAGCTATTCTCCCATTCTACTGCACGCGTCTGCTATGGTAAAAATGGGGAATGCATCCGTCCATTTAGGATCACTAGGGGAGTTAGACAAGGGTGAGTCCTCTCCCCTTTTTTTTTTTTTATTTTTTTTAAATGAATGAGGTCGAGGACGCTCTCAAAGGTTCAACACCAGACGTTCCCGGTTTTGATACTCTGAGTGTACCGATATTGGCTTATGCCGATGATGCTGTATAAATCGCTAGAACGGGGGTGGCCCTCCAACGTTTAGTAACAGCATATGCAGCCTTCATGTCCTTGCTGGACCTGAGGGTAAATGAAGCTAAATCTTTTGTTCTCATAACTGGGGGTAGACAGAGATTAGAGGTGGTAGATACCTTTCCATACCTAGGTGATCAGTTTGACAAAAACAATCCTGGTAAAAAATGGTGGACAACAGGGCCCTATATATGGAGAGGAGCATGGCAGCTTTTTTTGTGCTTCGCCAATAAGCTGGGTTCGAACCCCTTTGATCCAATAAAAGATGATATACCTAGTAAAGACAGTATCAGGTGCAACCTACGGGGCAGGAGTATGGGGTATGGCGCCTATAACTTACCTTCAAATTCTCGAGGATATATCTTTAAAGAAACTTGGGGGCATATTATCAAGACAGGCGATAAAATTATCGCTGCTTTAGCGGCAGAAAATTGCAGCTAAAACGGTGATAATGGGCTTGATAATATGCTCTATGAAATTCCAATTGAAGCTCAGGTTAGATGTCCTTCACATCTAACATGGGCTTCAATCGGAATTCCATCGAGCATATTCACAGATTCCAGAACATGCCTGAAGATCTCCAAGCATGAATTAAAGGCCACCTTTTTAGCTAAGGCTTCTCATGATCGTCAGTAAACCAATCTCGCCAAGCAGACAGTAATGATAGATGAACTGACACCCCCAATGTTAGAAGGGGAGTGCTCCTATTTAGAGGGTATCGGAATACCCTGGCACAGATACATCTTGCTAAGGTTCCCTATGAACCTAATCCCTCTTATGCTGGGCTTTCCCGCTAAGAGGTTTAGCCACACTGATTTGACCCTTTGCCCTAGTGATAATATTTCGAAGCAGTCCTATCTGCACATATTTTTATTCTGTGGGTTTTACAGGGAAAAGCGAGGAAAATTAATTCTCCCAATTTTAAAATGATTTAACTTTAGGCAGTGCCGACCCGTACTGTACTTTCTAAAGAAACTTTGGGGCATATCAGCAACACCCGTTGATAATTATCGCTCATTACTCTTAGCGTGGGGATAATTATCGCCGGGTAACGTGGATTTTTATCGCTGAGATAGCGTGCTATTAGCAACGCTTATCTCCTCAGCGATAAAAATCCTCACGCTAACTGCCTAACGTGAGATTATCGCTGGAAACCCAGCGACAATCTCACGCAATGTGGCGTTAGGTTGCTGATAGGGACTCACAAACTTAGCCATGATATCCTCCTTCAACAGGATATCATGGCTAAGTCAGTCCTGAAGCAGGCGTAAGGAAAGTAGCGATAACAGGGGTTATCGCTACTTTTCCTGACGCTATGCTTGATAGCGTGGGGCTTGATGATAGGAGAAATGTCGCTTAGCGACATTTCTCCTGTCATGTTAGGTCAGGAACGCCCACTTTGCATCTCATTAGAGATGCAAAGCTGGGCGTTAGGAATCCCCACGCTAAAGCAAGGTTTCACGCGTCAGCGTGGCCTTGCTAATTAGGCAATAAAATTATCGCCGCTTTTCGGCCGAAAACGGCCGCAAAAGCGGCGATAATTTTTTATCGCCTGCTTGTAAATATGCCCCTTTGTGACTCTTTTGTATGTTTTTCGATAGCTTCCTTTTTATGGGCTTGCCTAACGCGGGGAACATTTTGTGGCCTTAACATTTTGTAGGGTGATTAGGTAAATGAACTGAATAACATGGAGTGCCTTATATTGAAGTTATGATGCGGGGGTTCCATGCTTTTTTAAGGGTTGTAGGATTTATCTTTGTTTTGTCTTTATCCAATTTTTTAAAGTGTCTTGGTCATTAAGAATCTCAGTACTGTATTATATATAGGGTCTCAGCACGAGACTTGCCTATGAACTTTGACACAAAGTGAATATTTTTAATGTGTTTTGTACTTTTATGATCTGTATTTTAAATGAATCGAATAATGAGATGACTGACTGACTAGACTGACTGGATTTTCTGCAACTAGTAGGAAAGTTCTTTCTCGTCAGTCCTTCAGCCCTCAGGTTATCAGGCAATCCTCTAGGACTAAATCCAAAAAGCCTTAAATCTAAGATGACTGGACCCTTCTTCCCTGTTGGCCGTAAGTCACAGCCCAACTTAGATGAGCTCTCCTCCTATCTGCCATGGTTAGACCTCATTACCCCTTCTACTTAGGATGAAGCCAGGATCTGGGAGGGCTTTGGGGAAGAAATGTGGGGGCATATTATCAAGGACAGCGTTAAAATTATCGCTGTTTTAACGGCAGAAAACTGCCGCTAAAACGGCGATAATGGGTTTGATAATATACCCTGGAGAATTCCAATAGAAGCCCATGTTGACACCAGGACACCATGTTAACACCCCGTGGGCAGGTCATGCCAGTTACATTTGAGATCAGCAAGTCTAAAGAAAAAGGGTTCTGGCTATCCATTCTGCCGCTAGCTGTGCTGCAGCCGGAGGTGGCAAATCCTCTGTAAGTGGTCAGTTGTTACCAACACTTCTGCCATCCTGGGCCCAGAGGGCAGCTCATTGTCCCCTGGCAGGCAGAGACATCAATTCCAACCAGTAAAGTATTGTGGTCTTTGGAGATATGATAAGCTGTGGAACTGTTTGTAAGCCATTTCTGACTCGAGCTACCAAAGCGCATCTTCACAAAGTTACTTTTCCGTTACAGTTATCGAAAATCTAATTTCACCATTTCAACATAAGTTTTTGAAAATTAAGCCATAAATAACATTGAATAATTTCTCAAGTGAGGATAGAACATAAATATTTTAACCACACCCATGTCTGTCTCTTGGAAACGTAGCTAAACCTATACAGTTTGAATAGCTTGTAGGCCTTCAGTCACTGTGAGATAACACTTTCTATATATATAGTGGGACGCTATTTATGTATAACTAACCTTCATTGTGGGCTCAGAAGACATACTCCAGAGATGGCTTTTTAATATGTTAAAATAGATTTCCTTACATGGTGAATGAGATTTTTCTTGCCATGTTTTACTGCAGTGCCGTTAAACTACAGCTCGGTCAGTGGTACTGGTAGCCCTGTATTTATATCACGTATGCGTGGGGTTGAAATACAGCTGCTACCCATATATGGAATTTAATTTCCATGCCACTGGTGCGATTTCTGCGCCACCTCTCATAACCTCCACAAACGTTAAATATATCAACCGGGGTGGAACCACTTTTACTAATAGCATTTTAGGACACAATATCTGCACTGTGGCACTGAATAGCAGAAAAAAATCTGCGGGACCATGCAGAAAATGTGAGTTGCTGCAGCCTGTCTTTCAAGGGAAAGAAAGGATCTTTATTTATAAGTACACTTTAAATTTGCAGGACATAGTTTTCAATTCGGGAATGTTGAAAGCTTTCCCTAATTACAGGTAAAAGAAACGGTATGCCTGTAAGCATGAATGTGCTAGAGCACGTTGGGGCATTTACAAGCCACCAATGCATCATTTTTTTTGACGCACCGGCGGTGCAGTGTGGTGCTCCATATTTACAATGATACGTAAAGCCACCCTGCGTGGCTTTTTGTGTCCTTCGAAATACGGCCGCTTTTCACACAGCACTTTGATTGAAAGGGGCATTCCATGGATGCTTCTGTGGGTGTTCCAACGTGACACCCATGGATTCTGCCACATTCTGTGATTTAAAATGTTTCGTAAAATTGAGAATTCGTCAGAATCCTATAAAGGCATAAGGAGGCGCAACTAGGAGAAATACTTTCATTTATCCTCGTTTTTTCATCTCTCTATGTGTGCTACATTCTGCACACACATAGAAAGAGGGAAACACCTCTTGTGATTGTTTTTATGCAGAAAAACAATCATCCCCGTAACGCAGGCGTGCCTACGTTGGTGCATGGCATCCAATTGTGCGCCAACGCTGGGGAGAGCTCATGAATACATCATATTTTTGTAAATATGACGCATTCCTTTGCTTTCAAAGTAACACAGTGCGGTGCACCCACATGGCTTACGGCACCGAAACGGCCTTACTTCCTTGAAAATATGTCCCGCTTTGTGCAAAAAACAACAGAAGACCTCATTATGAAGTCAATTTGGCTTACCTCTTTTTTTTAGCTTGCATTTAAAGAGACATATAACATGCATAAACAGCACATGTAGGTACACTATGCTGTAGGCTGGTAATTAAACAGGGCTGGTAATTAAAATGCTGGATTAATTCAATTTATAAGTCAACCGTGCCTATGCACACAAGGATTTGAAGGTTTTCGGACCTGAAATATAAAACGTTTTCCCTAATTACAGTTAAAAAGATAATATGTGAGGGAAAGCATGCATGCTTGAAAGTATACATTTAGTTTGCAAACTGCAGAAGCCTCCATTATGAAGTGTGACCATTTTTATTACCTCTTATAAGCTGCCATAATGTCTGTTTTAACGCTCATTAGCATTAGGAAACGGCATAATCTCTTTCCCTTGGCAAAGCCCCCAGAGCTCTGCTACTTCCTAACTCCTGATCTCAGTAGTACCGTTGCCAACTATCTAGATTCATATGGAAAGAGTACAGTGAACTGCAGGAATGGTACTGCCCCTCAAGCAAGCCTCATCTCCATGTCAATAGTAGTATAACATTAGTTCTGTTATGTATAATGGGCCTCCCCAGTGTAGCACAGGCCCTCCTAGTATGAAATTCAGAGGAAATGTATCAGGAGTTGGCAAGATGCTTTTGAGGCAGGAGTGGACTGGTTTGAGAAAGTTTGGGGGCAGATTAAAACGTGTTTTGTAAAATCATTGGACTGACATCCTTGTTGACAAACAAACAACTCTGGGAGAACGTTTACAGGAAAGCACTATTCTGAAAACAGGAACTGGGTCAGACTGAGGCCCATGGGCAAAGAGACCACAAGATCAACAAAAGTGTGCTTTGTTTTCAGCAGGTGCTAACCATGGAGCTTTCTCCAGTTCTGCCATTCAATGATGAGCTGTGGGGTTCCCCAATAAATGTGGACAGGACTTGCTTATAAGTTCTCTCTAACCCTGTGAGAATCAACCATTCAAAAGCAGCATTAACACTTCTCTACATGAGAAAACTGAACAAGGGAATAAGGCTGACTACTGTTTGCTGGAACACTTCCTATCTGTTCACCAATGACTTTAGAGTGAATGGCCTCACGCTTTCTGTTGAATCCATGAAAATAAAGGGGTGCTTCAAAGGCTGCGGATACCCCGGCTCTGAACCATAAGGACAAATGGTCCTTTTTGCTCACCTGCTGGAAATTCCCTCCTGGAAGGTGGGAGTCTAAACAGTCAAAATAGCAGAGGAAACTTCACCTGCTGCAAAATAACTAGTAGACCAGTGGCGACTGGACCAGACGTCAGTCAGCCTGGGTAGAACCTCTCTCTTTAGGTCTCGCTGAGACAGCGAAAGCTGTCTCTCTGAGACATTTTGTAAGTGGGCTTTCAAAAGTGCTACCCACATGGTTTTGCTGGCCCAGGACGATGGCGTGCACGTGCACAGCTGCTCCTTGCATTCCCCCCTCCCTTCTCACCCAGCCCTTTGATGCTCTGCTCGATTACTTTCAATTTCGCCGCTTTGACCCTTGCATTCCCCCCTCCCTTCTCACCCAGCCCTTTGATGCTCCGCTCGATTACTTTCACGTTCGCCGCTTTGACCCTTGCATTCCCCCCTCCCTTCTCACCCAGCCCTTTGATGCTCTGCTCGATTCCTTTTCACTGTCCTTAAATCCCTTTGTAAGTCTATCTTGTTTGGGTCACCTTTGCTTCATTAAACCCATCTTTCCCGACTAGGAACAGGTTATTTTTGTCCACTCCCTTTAATTTACTTTAATAATAAACTCTCGCCTTAAGTGAAGCAATTGACTTTTAAATGTCGTTGTAATCTTACAGCCTTGTTCTCAAACAAGAAAACTCCTCTCCTTCCACACGTTTCCCATTCGGCCATCTTTTCTTCTGCAGTAGTTGATAACATTGTGGCCATGTTTTAACCAAAGCATCAGGTTTCTGCAATTTTGTAACGACGTGGTGATGCACATACTTTCTGTATGTTGTACATTCCGCTGCCCCTAATGTGTCTGAGGTTTGTGAGCTGAGATGCATGCTAGCGCGATCCCACGCCATGCGCTTCTTCAGCCCTCCTAAAATATACCATCCTCACTCTCCAGGTTAGAATTCAACACTTCAAAAACAAACGTGTAGCAACGATCTTCTATTAATAATGCTATAATGGCAGCGCTTCTATGCATTCCATCGTAAATGTTCTGTGGAAAGTATTTTTATTTTATCATTTTGCAGTGGTTCCGGTAGGTCGGCAGTCATTGATTCCTTGTTTGTGTACCTTTGCCCAGGGGCGTTTCTTCAATTGGTGCAGCAGGTGCAGTGGCACCAGGGCCCACAAACGCTGATAATTCGTGTATTTAATATAACTGTAGCATATTGAGGAGGTTGGGGGGTCATTTACTTACTTGCCCTGAGGTCCATGACACTGAATAGGCTGGTGTTTCGCCACGTAATTTCATTGGTCAGTGTTTAGCATTCGAGGTTGTACTCCTGAGTGACGTGACATAGAATGTAAGATTGATTGTGCCAGGGCATGAAAAGGAAATGGTGCTCAGGGCGCCAATTGTGTAAGGCGTCTAGACCTCACATATGCTCTTCCCTCTATGTTTTTCTCTCTGGTCTCACATGTGCTATTCCCTCTGTATTTTCACTCTGCCCTCACATGTGCTTTTCCCTCTCTATTTTTCTCTCTTTCCTCACACATGCTATTCCCTCTGTATTTGTCTCTCTTCCCTCACATGTACTCTTCCCTCTGCATTTTTTCTCTATGCTCTCACATGTGCTCTTCGCTCTGTATTTTTTTCTCTGCCCTCGCATGTATTCTTCTCTCTATATTTTTCTCTCTGCTCTCACATGCTCTCTTCCCTCTATGTTTTTATCTCCGGTCTAACATGCGCCCTACCCTCTGTATTTTTTTCGCTTTGCTGTCACATGAGCTCTTCCCTCTCTATTTTTCTCTCCTCCCTCACATGGACTCTTCCCTCTGTATTTTACTCTCTGCCCTCACGTGCTTTTCCCTCTGTATTTTTCTCTCTGCCCTCACATACTCTTCCCTGTATGTTTTCCTCTTTGCCCTCAAGTGCACTCTTCTCTCTGATCACATGCATACACAACTATGCACACAGACAAACACACACATGCATTTACACACACATATGAACATATACAAACACACACAGACATGCATAAACATATGCATATACATGCACACCAACACACCAACCCCACATACACATATAAACAAGCACGCACACCAACATACTCAAACACATATACATACACACAAACATGCATACACAGACATGGGTATACACACAAGCATATTTGTACACATCCATGAAGACAAATGAACACAATGACACACCCATACTTGCACACCAACACACACATGCATACACAAACATATACACATACAAACACACACACATGCATACACACACAGATATATACATATAGACACACACACTATGCACACACACGCATCTCCCGTACTGTCTCAGGGGAAGAGTCGGTGTCAGCTGTCTCCTAGAGGGAGATCTCGCATGAGACAGTAAGACTCAGAGACATGTGGCGGTGGGGAGAGACAGACATGCCTCCCTTTAATTGTGTTTTTGCAAGATGGGGACTATCTTCTGCCACTGGTGCATTCAGATAAGCGGCAGGAAGTTCGTCGGACACATGCACTGGTTTCAATTTCGAGAAAGTGGGGTGAACGTTTCACAGATCGGGAGTGTGTGTCAACACGTGTTTCTCCTTCACGGCAAGGCCAATCAGTACGTTTTGTTTAACCGTGTGGTCATGAATCCTTTAATTGCATAAGTGAGCGGGTATGGATGTAAACAAAAATGTAACGCTAATACCACATTTTCTGTCACTCTTGTGAACAGGTTTGCTGTGAATGTATGAATGAGAATGGCGTTTTAGAATACGTTGCATGGAAAAGGGTCAACATGGTGTATACGTGTTTTTGGGTGTTTTTTTTAAATTTTATTTATTTTTTATTGCATGGTTAACGTCATGATATACCGGATTCGGATGCTTCATTGCAGATCAGTTGTTTGGCCCGTGGTTATTTACGAGTTTGGAAAATACTTTTGTATTGTTTCGATTCTTTTTGTCTCTGCCCTATCTATTGGCTGCGTCCTTACTCTCTCCCATCTTCTCTCTCCACCTCTTTGCTACATGTTCTCTCGTTGTGTTTTCATTTTCCCCAACTCTCCTCTTTACTCTCTCTAATACTTTTTTTGCTCCTTTTCTGTCTCTGTCCCTTCTCTCCTCTTTCTCTCCCCACCTGTCCCTTCTCTAACCCCACTCCTCTTCCTCTACACGCCCCCCATCCCTCTCTCTCGCAGTACTGCAGCATAGGCAGCACCAGGTCTCTGATGCCTTCTCAGTGTTGGCCCTGGGGGTGGAGGAGGTAAGTCAGCCCCCCAAGTGAATCCCATTATCAACAGATAGTGAACCTCTATTTACCAACAAGTACGGAGCAGTCTCGGGTGACGGCTGATGCGAACAGTGATCTGCTCTCGGCCCGGCAGGGTCTGTGGGGTGGGGGCGTTACCTTACACTAGGAGAGGAAGTAAAAGTGATATCCTCCCCTCCCCCCCACTCCACCACTGTCTCTCCTCACCCTCCACCTTTCTCTCTCCTCCACTTCTGATTCCCTTCCAACTCGGTCTCTCCTTACCCTCCACCTCGGTCTCTCCTTACCCTCCACCTCGGTCTCTCCTCACCCTCCACCTCTGTCGTACTTTAGAATTTGGGACCGCGTAGGAGGCAGGGCCCTACCCCTGTCTATCCCGGTAATAGTGAACCGCGAATGGTTAATGCGGTATGTACAAGTGCTTTTTGTAACGTTTCAGCTATGAATGCACTGTGTATACGCTATTCCACATCACTACGTGGGTTCCATTTTGTATCGGTGGCCATCTTATGGTTGCCCTCACATAGGCTATATAGCATGAAGCGAATACCGGCCTTTTAGAGCACATGTGCCTTTCTTTGACTTTTCTGTGACCTGGGCAGCTTGGCTCTGCTGCCCCAGGTCAAACTGGTCCCACGAGTTCCCCGTCCTCTGGCCACCTGTGATTAGCATCAGGGCTTGACACACCATAAAGTCTTTTCATCCTACACGAGCCTCCAGCGAATCTCTTTCACACCTGACTGTTCCTGCTTTATGGCTTGTTTCCCAAAACAGGAGATGCTCATGTTTATTGGGGCCTATCGATATCTGATGTGGGATCTGAGCTTTGCTGTGTAAATAATTGCGGGCTGGCTTAACTGGAATGTGGGATGGTCATCATGACTCTGCTGTTTTGTTTGTAATGTATACTTTATATGACCATGCCATAAACCTAGGAATGTATGCCTGAGGCAGGATATTTTGTATTTAAGGAGAAGCCCGTTTCTGTGATTTTCAGCAGTCTCCTGAGAACATACACGCTGTTGTACTTCTAGGATACCTGTAATTGGTCTGCAGCCAATAAACTGATCTTTGACTTCACCCAGAAGACTCTGTGTTTCTGTAGGTCTGAAACAGGAAGAACCCCGAAGTCATAGGGTGTGTTCCCCTGCACCGCTGGGCTTAAAATACCCAGTACTTCAGTTGGCGCCCAACGCGGGACGATTTCAGCGGTACCGGTCCAAGCCAGAGGTTCGTGAGGAGCTTCGTGTGGAAATTCTGGAGGAAGGCCGCCACTTCATCGACCCCTGCATGTCGACGTTGTCCGAAGGTCTTTTCTGCGAGGTTCTCCGCGTCCCAACGGCTACGAAGGACTGCTGCCCTGATTAATCGCCCTGTTTTGGACCCTTGACGATTTTGGTAGAGCGAAACAATCGAGAGAGTCTTCTGGTGACGCCATTGATCATCGATATTCAGTTAAGTATAAGTGGAGCGTCTCCCAATTTGTTTGGTATCCTTCGGGATAATTTTGGTTTATTTGGAGTTTGCAAACCCCAAAGCCAGAGGACTCGTGTATTCACGAGACTATCGTAATCGATAATCCTTTGAAGTTGGGAACTAGACTAGTGAGCAAAGATGCCTGGTGCTAGTGTATTTGGAAGATTATTTTGTTTGGGTTGTGGAAGGGATTTCCAGTTAGAGGATTCATGTCCGGTTCCTCCAATTGGAACTCCAACTTATGAGCTTTATGTAAAACATGGCGTGGGCCCCATTGTATATAATGAAATATGGATCCGATACACCAGAAAGGACGGTGTTTTAAAATGGCCCCAAAATGGTAGTTTCGATACAGATATCTTAGATAATTTGGAAGTTAAATTGTTTAAAAAGAAAGCCCGGCCGGCGATGTTTGATTCTTTCCGCCTATGGCGAAAGGAAGCCAAACAGAAGGAAATTAAGCTAGCGAAAAGAAATAAGAGAGAGAGAGGTATGTCAGTGATGCAAGCAGCTGTGCAATTTAAAGATAATGAGGAGGAACAAATGAGGGAACAGTTGCACAGACAGCGCAAACTAGGGATTGATAAATGTTACCCTGTTTTGTCACCCCTTGTGCAAGATGACGCAAAAGAGAAAGAGAAAGATTCCCTAATGTCCCATTTGTTAAGTTCGCCACCCCCATATGCGCAAAATGCCACAGCACCTCTACAGCTTGTAAATGTGCAGCCTCCAGTAAATATGCCGCAAGCTTTCCCGCAGCCGCCAGCTCCTCTTCAGCTGGCTCCTATCCCTGCAGTGCAGCCCTCTCAAGGGCCGCCAGTTTTGCCACCTGTTACCCCCGCGCTTCCTGCGACTTTGTCTAGTGCGCCAGCGGCTTCCCCTGGCGCTCCTTCTTGCACTACCCCGGTACCTGTATCTGAATCTGTTTTGCTTCCCTCTGTTTATCCCCCCGTTTTCACCTCAACTTCTCCTTCAGCACGACAACGACTAGCTAATGTAGTTACTAGTCTAATGTCGCCTCTCTTTGGGTCATCTAGTGCGACTCCTGCCTTACAGCGTAAGCAATTGCGCAGTCAGCTACCTGGTCCCGAAGAGAAAGAGGTGTTAGATCATCTGGCGCGTAGGTGGATTGGTTTCCCTTCACTCTATGATGTGGAATCGGTTGTTAACGTTTTTCACCAATGGGATGCCCCAAAACAGAGGTATGTCTTTGATAAAATGTGTGAATTCCTCTGTGAGGAATTGGAGGATAATGGTGCAAACCCAAACCCACAGGAATTGTGTCGAGTGCGATTTAATTTCGAAACAGGTGTAATTGTGGGCCCCAAGGTAGATGAAGCAGTTGCGACTTTACTGTCCCTCAGAAATGGCGATTGTCAGCAATCATTGTTCGAACAGGAACTCCCTGTGGGGAAAAAGGTAAAAGCGCGCCAATATCCGATGCGTGAGGTTCCTCCAGTTTGGAGACCGCGTGATTTAGCTGCTAACCCACCTGTTCAGCCATATTTTCAGCGTGTTTGGGTGCATGTCCCATGGAAACAATCTGAGGTGTTAGCGCTCAAGCAGACATTGCCTGATCCCCGTAAAAACCCTGCAGGATATTATAAGGAGCTATCACAAACTGCAGAATTATGTGTCATGAATCTAGCCGATATAGATATGTTGTTTGGGAATGTTGTTCCACAGCCTTTATGGGGATCCATCCGTAATGTAGATCACGCTGCAGAATTGGGTGATACATGGGCTAATATTATTGCCGCAGAGGCTAGACAAGTTGGTGGTGCGAAACCTGAGCCTTTGGTAGCAGAGCTCCCTGGTCGAATTATTACCTACATGAAAACTATAATGCCTGTGATGCGCGTAAATTGGGATAAATTATCCGCATGTAAGCAGAAGAAAGATGAGACAGTGTCTGATTTCTTTACCAGGTTTGAAGAAACGTTTATCGACCACAGTGGTCAAGACATGAGCACTGAAGGTGGCCAACGGTTATTTGTTGATAAATTTGTGCAGAATCTACTTCCCGAGTTGTGTAAGAAATTAAAAGACTCAGAAAGTTCTTGGGCTGTTTCCTCTTCAGAGCAAATACTGGCTACTGCACAGTATTATGAGAATAGGGACAAAGATGAGAAGGATAGAACAGATAAGAAAACGAAAGAACTAAAGACAAAGGTCCTTTTGCAGCAGGCCTATCCACCACGTGGAGGACAGAGTAATTATAGGCAAACACAAGGTATCTATCAGCAGCCCCAACAGTTTCAGAGTAATCAGCCAATGAACCAGTATTATCAACCACGAATCCCTGTAGGTCCCAACCAATGTTCATATTGCAAAGAGGAAGGTCATTTTAAATATAGTTGCCCTAAATTAATGCAGCGTAACAGTAATGCGTATGGCGCAAGAGGTAGAGGTGGTCAGCAAGCTCCTAGAGGCAGAGGGCGTGGAAATGCTCCCCAGAACGCGCGTCCTCTTCCACCACAGAATACCATAAATAGCTTTGATCAGCAAGCCAATGCGACTGGTAATACAGCTCAGTACTACAATAATGATTATTATGCAGAAGACGACAATGTAGAAGATAATGATTACTAGGACCGCCGTAGACAGAGAGAGGGAGTTGTTTTAGTGCCAGTGGATCAGAGCGGACCTTATGTTAAAGTAACTACAGCAAATGTAACGGAGCCCTTTCTGCTGGATACTGGTGCTGCAAAGAGTTCAATCATGCATTCAAAACTCCCTGGCGCGCCTTTGTCTGGCGAAATGAATGTCTCAGTAGGTTTTTCTGGCGCCCCAGTTCGGAACCCGATTTCCAGTCCTATGTCACTTTCTGTTGGACCTTGTGAGCTAAAAGCACCCCTCATTCTAACGACAGGTTGTGGTGAAAATTTGCTAGGCTTAGATTTGCTAAAAAGATTGCATGCGACGTTATATTGTTCTCCCTCAGGAGTACAACTTACATTAGGCAAGAAAGTGATTTCCCCGATGTATTTGTCTAAAAATGCAATGCCACCTGAATTGTCATCCCTTCCGGATGTCCTTTGGGCTACTGGTCCCAATGATGTGGGTCTTTTGGAAATACCGCCATATGTGGTCACTTTAAAAGCCAATGTCAGATTGCCACGTATTCCCCAGTACAAGATCTCCAATGAAGGTCAGAAAGCATTGTTAGCAATTGTCAATGATTTGATTAAAAAGGGTGTAATTGAAGAGACAAGAGGCAACGTTTGCAATAGTCCTGTTTTACCTGTCTTAAAACGAACGGACCCTTCACAGCCACCTGTTTACAGATTTGTGATTGATCTTAGAGAGGTTAATAAGATTGTTGTACCACAGTTTCCAGTTGCCCCCGATATAACTGCCTTGTTAACCATGATTCCAGCCTCCGCTGCATGGTTCTCAGTAATTGATCTAAAGAATGCTTTCTTTAGCATCCCAATTGCAGAGGGGAGCAGAGACATTTTTGGCTTCAGTTTAGGAGGTCGCAGCTTCCGCTTTAAACGCGCTCCCCAGGGCTACTGTGAAAGTCCATCGATATACAGTCAGGCTTTAAAAGCGCAGCTCGATGCACTGGTTTTACCCAGTGGCGCTATCCTCATTCAGTACGTCGACGATTTACTTATCGCCGCGGATACTGAAAAGATTTGCAAAGAAGCTACATTGTCATTGTTGCGTCATTTGTCTGCCTTCCATCACAAAGTGTCTCTCTCAAAGCTGCAATATTGTCGACAAGAGGTGACCTACTTAGGTCATCTCTTATCGAAGGAGGGAAGGAAACTGACCCCAGAAAGAATTCAAGCCATTGCACAGTTGAGTGTGCCAAGAACACAGAGAGAAGTGCATGCTTTCTTGGGCATTACTTCATACTGTAGGCATTGGATTCCTAATTTTTCCTTGTTGGCAAAACCTTTGTTAGCATTAACATGCAAAGACACACCGAATCCTATCCCATGGTCAGAAAAGTTTTTTGGAATTGCGTGATGCATTGTGTTCAGCTCCTGTGTTGGGTACCCCTGACTACAGCAAGCCTTTTACATTGTATGTTCATGAGAAAGATGGTTGCGCATTATCAGTGTTAACACAGCCTTTTGGCGATAGACCGCGTCCATGTGCGTATTTTTCGTCAACCTTGGACCCGGTAGCGAGGGCATTGCCAAGTTGTCTGAGAGCCACAGCCGCTGCAGCTATGTCTATTCGACAGTCTGCTGGACTAGTAATGGATAATACATTGATTGTAATGGTTCCACATGCTGTGGACACATTGTTAAACAGGACCAAGACACAACACTTAACTAGTGCACGATTATCTGGTTATGAGCTGACACTGTTAGCAAACTATATACACATAAAGAGATGCAACACGTTGAATCCAGCTACACTATTACCAATCCCAGCAGACCTAGATGAGATTGAGCAACCTGATTGTCTGTTCAGAACAGAAGAAGAGACGAAAGGAAGAGTAGATCTTAAAGATACTCCCCTGACTGAGTGTGATGGTACTTTATGGGTGGATGGTTCGTGTTTCAAGCTTCCGAATGGTGATACAACTGCTGCATATGCTATCACGACTTTGCACATGATTGTGGAAACTGCGCGTGTGCCACAAAATTCGGCTCAAGCAGCAGAATTGATTGCCCTTACGAGAGCATGCGTGTTGTCTGAAGGAATGAAAGTGAACATCTATACAGATAGCCAGTACGCCTTTGGCGTGGCTCATAGTTTTGGGCGATTGTGGAAAGAAGCTAAGATTCAGAATGGCAAGTTGGTGAATGATCTCCTTGAGTCGCTGACCCTACCGTTGCAAGTTGCGATTATGAAATGCAGTGCGCACAAGAAAATCACTGATGATGTTGGTCGTGGTAACGCGTTCACTGATGAAGTCGCAAAAGAAACAGCAAAAGATGTGAAGACTCGAATGTATGTTGCAGGCCCTGCCAGATGGGTTGGTGATGTTGGAATGTGTGAAAACACAATAGAGAGTGTAAACTCCCTTCAAGCCGAAGCCACAGAGAAAGAGTTAAGCAAGTGGAAAGAAAGTATGGGTAAGTTGGATGAGAATGGTTGTTGGATTGATTTGTCAGAACATAGGCGATGGTTGTTACCTGATGCATATGTGCTTCCAGTGGTTACTATGGCACATGGAATGGCACATATCAGTACGAAAGGAATCTGTAAGTTGTTGGCTCCAGTATGGCAGAATGCTGGAATTCCTAAGTGTGCAGAGGATGTGGTCAAGAATTGTATGGTATGCTTGAAATACAACCCTGGTAGGGGAACCCCAACTCCAGCTGGTCATTTTGCGCCTCCATCATACCCATTTGAAGTTTTGCAGCTAGATTTCATCCACATGGAAAGATGCAACAACCTGAAATATGTATTGGTGGTTGTTTGCGCTTTCTCAAAATGGATAGAGGCCTATCCTCTAAAAGATAACACTGCTCTGTCCACAGCCAAAGCCCTTGTGAAGGAATTTTCCCTAGGTTTGGAATGCCAAGAATGGTGTGGAGTGATAATGGAAGTGAGTTTGTGGGTAAAGTGATGGAGAATGTGTGTGAGGGACTAGGTATAAAGCAAAGGTTTCACGCTGCAAATCACCCCCAATCAGCTGGATTAGTAGAACGCTATAATGGCGCTCTAAAACTCAAACTGACCAAAATCCAAGCGAGCTCAGGTCTTAAATGGCCTGACGCTCTGCCTCTAGCACTCCTGTCCACCAGAATGACCGTGCATTCACGAGTGGGACTTAGTCCCTACGAGGTTGTTTTTGGCCGCCCGGCCAATGTATGGGGTGTGCCAAGACCGACGAAATTCAGTGAAATCGAACACCCAGTACTGCTTGATTACTTGTATGATTTGACGGTTAAACTGCGTGTTTTACACCAACAGGTGCACGATACTCTCCCTCCGGCCTCTGAGGCTCCAGGACACCCCATTGATCCTGGCACATGGGTGCTCATCAAAACTTTTCAGCGGAAAACCAACGATGAGCCCCGCTGGATTGGCCCTCACCTCGTACTACTGTCTACAAGATCAGCTGTTCGAGTGAAGGGGAAGAAGAACTGGAACCACGGCGCCCACATCAAAAGGATCCCTTTGCCTCTGCCGTATGACCAGTGGGTCCAGGAGGGTATCGCAGACTCTGAAACAGACACTGTACCTCGTTTTGTGTCGTTCAGTGATGCACGCGTAAAAGGCACAACTTCAGTGCAGGAAAGTGACGATATTTTGCAAGAAGCTGTGCCACCGTCAATTCGATTGGACACTGCAGAGCCTGAACTCTTGTTCCAAGATCAAACAGTACCTGGCCGTCTCCATTACAATCTAAGACCAAGGCCTATGGACAAATAAATATTCTTTTTCTTTTACCTTTTTTATTTTTTGATAACCAGAGCTCTCCCATCTGAAGGACTTTCTTGATTTTTGTTTTTCGAACCACCATCCGGGTTCAGCCGCAGGGTCGCGGTGCCAAGACTTTGGGGTACAGGCCGAAGACGTTAGGTCGACGGTTCTGGTTGGTCTAGGGCGTTTCCTGGACTGACAGGCGTACCCCTTAGCAGAAGATACTCACCCGCCGCGAGCGGCACGATTAGAGGATGGAGTTTTGTAAGATGGAGAGACTCACTGAGGAAATGAACTTTAAAGCAAGAATATGTAAAATAATGAAGCGCAAACGTTTTGTATTTTTATGCCTGTTTGTATTATGTAGTATGGTAGTGTTTACTGTAGGATTTGTATTCTTCTCCTCTCAAGAGCCCATTGCACCCACTGTACAGCCTATACCTCCTCCTACTATCTCCTCACACTCTTTTCACCCTCTGCCTGAACATGAACAAGCTAGACGGTCTGAATTTGTAAACAACTCGTTTATTCAGCTCCTGCACCAGCACCAACTAGTCATGAATACAACAAATTGTTGGGTGTGTGGTTTAATGCCACATACCATTAATAAGGGTATTCCCTATCTAGTGCTGCCGTATAGTTACAATGGATCGTCATGGGCATTCCAGACCATGTTTCTCTATGCACTAGACGCCCACTCCCCGCGACAACCACGTTCCATCAGACCTAGTACCAATAATAAAGCTTTACTGAAAGGAGTTGCCAATAAGAGCAGAGATATCGACGCATACTCATCTATTCCCAAAGAAGAATTGAGAGCTTATGTAGGGTGGAACGCGACGGGGTATAGTATTAGTCTAGGTGAAAGACAGCGGAAAATCTCATCCCCAATCTGGGTCGTACCCCACATAGGTCGATTCTGTTTGCAAGGTAATGGTCAGAATCCTAGGGCTCAACTGGGAAGAAGTGACTGTACTGAAACGTACACTTTTCCGTCACAGTTTTCCCCTGCGTTTTTGGCTGCTAAGGGTACATATTTTATCTGCAATGATCGAGCATATACATGGTTGCCCCCTGACTTCTCGGGCACATGTTATATTGCAAATCTGCTACCGCCAACATTTACTGCCGCCTCCGACTATCACAAGACCAGAGTTGTGAGAGGCGTGATTAGTAAGGAGGATACTGACGGTCAGGAAGCGGGAGATTTCTTTTTGGGTTTCCTGCCGTTTTGGGGACCTATGGTCAATAGTAGGAACCTGAGACAGCTGACTCGTGTGGTTGAATCCACTGTTAATGTAACGGCTGGTGCCCTTGGTAATTTGACCGCTGAGCTCCAAGCGGATCGCCTCATGACTTTGCAGAACCGCATAGTTCTAGACGTCATACTTGCAGACCGAGGTGGGGTATGTAAGGTTATCCAATCCAGTTATTGCATTTTCATACCAGACAATGCTCCAACAGTTTATCAAGCCATCTCCAAACTGCATAAGATATCTGAGTCCATACACGTGGATAAAGGAGATTGGTCACTGGTGGGGTGGTTCTGGGAACTGATATCTGCCTGGGGTTGGAAAATTCTGATGGTCATTGGAATGATCTTAGCCATCCTTTTCCTGTTCTGTCTGTGCATACAGTGTGCTCCTGCGATATGTGGCCTCTGTGCTACATTATGTGTAAGGAAACCTGTATCGAGGGACGAGCTAAGTAATAGGATGATGCTACAGCAACATCTCCATGACTTCATAAATATTGACCTAGGCTCGGATTGAAATGAGTATAGTTATTGCCTATGTAAGGGCAAAAGGAGGGTCTGTCGTACTTTAGAATTTGGGACCGCGTAGGAGGCAGGGCCCTACCCCTGTCTATCCCGGTAATAGTGAACCGCGAATGGTTAATGCGATATGTACAAGTGCTTTTTGTAACGTTTCAGCTATGAATGCACTGTGTATACGCTATTCCACATCACTACGTGGGTTCCATTTTGTATCGGTGGCCATCTTATGGTTGCCCTCACATAGGCTATATAGCATGAAGCGAATACGGGCCTTTTAGAGCACATGTGCCTTTCTTTGACTTTTCTGTGACCTGGGCAGCTTGGCTCCGCTGCCCCAGGTCAAACTGGTCCCACGAGTTCCCCGTCCTCTGGCCACCCGTGATTAGCATCAGGGCTTGACACACTCTCCTCACCCTTCACGTCTCTCCTCACCCTCCATGTGTCTCTCCTCACACTCCACGTGTCTCTCCTCACCCTCCATGTCTCTCCTCACCCTCCATGTCTCTCCTCACCCTCCACGTGTCTCTCCTCACCCTCCACGTGTCTCTCCTCACCCTCCACACGTCTCTCCTCACCCTCCACACGTGTCTCTCCTCACCCTCCACACGTGTCTCTCCTCACCCTCCACGTCTCTCCTCACCCTCCACACGTGTCTCTCCTCTCCCTTCACACGTGTCTCTCCTCACCCTCCACATGTGTCTCCTCACCCTCCGCTTCACTCTCCACATGTGTCTCCTCCTCACCCTCCACATGTGTCTCCTCCTCACCCTCCACATGTGTCTCCTCCTCACCCTCCACAGGTGTCTCCTCCTCACGCTCCACATGTGTCTCTCCTCACCCTCCACACGTGTCTCTCCTCACCCTCCACACGTGTCTCTCCTCACCCTACACGTGTCTCTCCTCACCCTCCACGTGTCTCTCCTCACCCTCCATGTGTCTGTCCTCACCCTCCACGTGTCTCTGCTGCACGCCTCACACTGCTGCACGCCACACACTGATGCACGCCTCACACTGCTGCACGCCTCACACTGCTGCACGCCTCACACTGCTGCACGCCACACACTGCTGCACACCTCACACTGCTGCACGCCACACGCTGCCACACAGTGCTGCACGCCGCACACTGCTGCATGCCGCACACTGCTGCACGCCGCAACACTGCTGCACGCCACACACTGCTGCACGCCACACACTGCGGCACGCCACACACTGCTACACGAAACATTGCTGCACGCCACACACTGCTGCACGGCACACACTGATGCAACCGGCACACTGCTGCACGCCACACACTGCTGCACAGTGCTGCATGCCTCACACTGCTACACGAAACACTGCTGCACGCCGCACACTGCTGCACGCAGCACACTGCTGCACGCCGCACACTGCTGCACGCCGCTCCATGTCACAGTGCTGCATGCCTCACACTGCTACACGAAACACTGCTGCACACCGCACACTGCTGCATGCCGCACACTGCTGCACGCCACACACTGCTGCATGCCGCACACTGCTGCACACCTCACACTGCTGCACGCCGCACACTGCTGCATGCGGCACACTGCTGCACTCCACACACTGCTTTTATGCGAGTTTATGCTACTGACATTGTAAATGACAATGCCTTTTATTTGTTTTAAAACCAAAACATAAATAAAAGGCATTGTAATTTTACAATGCCAATAGCTCAAACTCTTATAAATGCGAGACCTATTGCATTGCAAATGCTTGTTTTTTTAGGGAATAGAGAAGGCCCTGGAGACAGAGGGAGTTTGGGGCTGCTGAATGAGGAACAAGGAAAAACAATTGGATATTTTAATCTGAATCCGTCTGAGATAGTATTAAGACTTCGCGCAACTTTAACCTCTTCCTAACTGTAATGTTCTTGGTGCTGTTTTGTACAATTGGCTCTGAGGAAAGCTTTGCTGCATGTGCCAAGATGGCAAGGGTGGCAAAAGGGTTCCTCGCAGAAAGATTTTTGACCCCTCGGAATGTTACCTTTTTGGGAGCTCAGCCACAGCTCACATCAAGACATACCACATGGTTTAATACTGCGGTTTACTGCAATAGTCAAAATGTTGAGATGGGATTACCTCAAGTTAATGAAAGGGTATGTACTTTTGAATTCAGGAGTAGATAAACTCAGGACGGTTGCCATGGAGGGATTTAAAAATGATACATCCAGTCTGTGTTACCTGCAGCCAATGTAGTTTACTAATGAGGGGGGAAATGTGGCACCTCCTAGATTGCAGGTAAACCAGCCTGGCTGTCTAGTTTTGTGCCATCTGCAATCTTTTCATGAGGTATTCAGGGAGGCCAAGGTAGGGTGGATTCACACAGTCTAGTCTATTCATGAGATAACTAATCCACCAATTTTCCTAATCATCCTGAGCTGGAAGTAACAGGATGATATTACTGGCCCTACTTTCTGAGTTCTTTAACTGAGAAGAGGTACCCATTGTAGCTGGCCAGAAATGGGAGTTTCAAAAGTATTGTGTGCCTCTAGCCAGAAAAATCTCTGTCTTACTGGAGTTTACTTTAAGTTCAAATCAAATCAAAGTTGATTGCTATTCATCCAGCCACGGATTAATAGCATTGTATTTTGGAAGAAAATTTTGGAGTCAGATGAGTTGTCATTAGCAAAAAGAAGTTGCATATATCTGAATAAGTGAAGATTCTCACCTTCATTTTCCTCAGAGACAGCATTAGGGGATGTATATAGTGGGTGTTGTTTCAACACCCTCCGCATCCTCCGAAAGACCTTCAAATGGATCCCCTCCACCCCAATCAAGAAAAACAGTCACCCATGCACTCATCACCAGCAGACTCGACTATGGCAACGCACTCTACGCTGGCATCAACAAATTCCCTACTCCACAAACTGCAAACAATACAGAACACCGTGGCCAGACTCATCCTCAACATACCCCAGCACGAACACATCAACTAACACCTGTGGCGACTCCACTGGCTTCCCATGGAAAAGTGAGTCACCTTTAAAATCCTCACTCACGCCTACAAATGCCTGCACAACAACGGACCCAAATACCTAAACCACAGAATAAACTTCCACGTACCCAAAAGAAACCTGCGATCATCCAACCTCGCACTGGCGGAAGCCCCGCGTATCCACAGAGCCATGCGCATCCACAGAGCCAGAGCAGGCGGGAGATCGTTCTCCCAGATAGCAGCCAAGACCTGGAGTAAGCTACCGGCAGACATAAGACGCGCCCCCTCCCTGAACACCTTCAGGAAGACCTTCAAGACCTGGCTCTTTGGTTGAACGGAACAGCATACCCCCTGCCAGCGCCTTGATACCTTCACAAGTGAGTAGCGCGCTTGCAATTCCCTGATTGAAGGATGACCCCTGAGGCTCCCCGAAGGTGGGTTGGACCATAGGAGAATCAAAGGGAGACAGACGAACCAACTGAGAGAGGTCTTTTAAGAGATAAAGCAGTCTCTGCATGTGGGGAGGAATGGACCGTTCCATTCCTCCCTACATGAAAAGGTCCATAAAATAATTATGCCATGGATGGAAGAAGATATATAGGCAGACATATCTTACCATTGGTAACTGCCCATATCTCCTACTCTGTTTTCACAAATCCCCCTTGAGACCATAACAGGAATTCTTCACTTGAAATTTGAAACTTATTTCTGAATGATTTGTGGGTGTATAAAAATCAATAGGTGTAAACCCTGTATCTTATTGTGATGACGTGTTAAGTAGCATGTAGGACAATGCTTTTTCTGTGGCTTTGCTGTCAAAGGCATTACCCATAGAGACATAATCCTTCTTAGAAGTGTGCCCCCACATTTTATTATTGCTGCCTTAGATGGCAGTAACAGAGCCTGCAGAAGGTCAGAATTTAATTTAGCATGCTGAAGTTGTTAGGCAGCAGACATGACGAAAACCCTCATGGCAGAAAGCTGGCCAAAATCATGGACAACCTCAAATGCTTACTAGCTATCAGTGTATATGTTAACCTTCATTGTACTCGCAAAGCAGCAAGCTCTTGTAAAGGTAACAATTTCATCTGCCTGTGCATTTTTTACACCCACTAACTGTTGACCATATATAAAGTGTTGTGCGGTGCAGACGGCATAGGAGGCTTCCAAAGTGACCCAGCCATCCCTTAAGCAGGAATCATCCACAAAGAGGTCTCCGTCTTCATCAGACAGTGGGGTATCCTCAAATTAGGCCTTATTTTCACGTGATAGTCACCAGCCAATAAACAATCATGGAAAGCATCATCACTGAAAGGTTCAGCATCCGTGGGCATTAATATGGCAGGATTCACGTTGGTACATCGCTTAAACATATAAGGTGTTAGTAATGTCAATTCATACATTGAAGGGTGAGCATTTGTCAAATGCTGTGTTCTACTAGTAGTTAATATATCCATGACCACATGTGGAACATGCCAAAAAAAATCATGTGTCAATAAAATATTCTCTGATAGTTCAACAGCAACGACTGTTGATGTGACTGATATTAGATATGGAGGCAGCACAGCGGCCACTGGGTTCAACATTGAGGAGTAATATACAATTGGCGATAATGGGAACCATGCTTCTGTATCAACACAGCCAAAGAGCAACCTTGTTTTTCATTGCAAAATAAATGAAAGTCCTTGTTATAATCAGGTACATCCAAAGCTGGTGCTTGACACATCTCCTTTTTTAAGGTGGTAATGCACCTTCAAATCCTGAGCAGTCACATTTTTATGGGTCAAGAATTAGAGGGAACTGTCTATCAAATTAAAATTAGGAATCCAGGAGGACAATAGCCCACCATTCACAGGAATGCTATAACAGTCTTTTGTGTTTAGGGAGGGGAAATTTCACAATAGCAGATACTCAATCCGGCACCAGTTGCCTTTTGCCTTCTAATAATATGTGTCCAAGTAAGTCACAGTGTGAGAACAGTATTTTTTTAAATTTTTTTTATTATTATTATAAAAGTTAGGGCAGAACACAATCACATAAACGTCTATACAATTGCAGTTTGTTGGTACATTGGCTTACATCAACGCTCATAGCACTGTTACACCACAATACTGGTCAGGTCCCACCGACGGACCCACAGATATCGCCTCACCCCCTCCCCGTTTCAGATGGAAATATCCTCATTCGGCAACTCCGGTGGTTCGCAGATAAAGCCCCTGTATTTGTTCCAGGCACCACATACCTTCCCCCATTTCTGTGGACAATCTTGGTTAACATATGTAGTCTTTTCTGCTACCATGGCTTCATCCATGTCCTTACACCATGCCTTGACCATCAGCGGGCATCCGGAGCCCCAAAACCTGGCTATATTCCGTTTGGCGATCATCATTCCCAATGTTGCCCAGTCCTGTGCCGGATGGTTTAGATCATTTGGCTCCCATATATTTAGCAAACATCTTTTAGGTTCTGGTGTTACTGATACCCCCTCCACTTGCGATATGGTCCGCATCACTGCCACCCAGTATGCCATAATCCTTGGACATTGCCATATAGTATGATAAAAAAAGTCCCCTCTTCTCCGCATTCCCGCAGACAATACGGGTGTGTGGTAGTCCCTATTTTGTGTAAGGTTAAGCTAGTGAAATACACACGGTGTAGTATCTTCAATTGTATGAGCCTCAATCTAGAGGGTATCGCAACTTCCCGCGGTGACGAGAGTGCCATCTGCCAGTCCGTGTCATCCATGTCCCATTTGGCCCTCAGTGCCTGTGTCGGGTCAGGTAGGTTGTTAACTAATTTACGATAAGTGAAAGAGGTGGCTTTTTTCGTCATGTAGTCAGTAAGGAGTCTGTCCTCTAAGGGAGAGGCCTCCGGCAGGACGGTGTTCAGCGGTATGGCTTCCTGCAGTGCATGCCTAATCTGTATGTATCTGAATTGTTCAGAAGGAGCGAGCTCGTACTGTTCCTGCAGGTGTTCGAACGCTACCACCCCACCCTTAACCCACAGGTCTCCCACCGTAGAGATGCCTATTGCGTCCCAGTTATTGAATCCTTTACTATTTCTAAGCTTTCCCAGCCTTCCCGTATCCCAGAGCGGAGTAAGCTGCGTGATAACCCCCTGCCATCCCAGTTTTTTATGCGCCATATACCATATGCCAATTGTATGTGCCGTCGGACCAATCAGTGGGCCAGGTCGTTTTTTATTGTATAGGGCTGCCATTACTCCTCCATCTCCTAAGAGATATCTGTCCGCCTGGAACGCAGGGTCGGACTGCGGGGCGTGGATCCATTGATTGATTATTTTCAACTGCGCAGCCCAATAATATAGCTGTATGTTTGGTAGCGCTATCCCCCCATCATACCAACCCCTAACCCCTAACCAGCTTTTCCATTGCAATTTGCACCGGCTTGTTTCCCCACAGTAAACTAGAGACCTCTGTGGCTATTGCTTTAAAATAGCTCGCTGGCACTGGGAATGGAGTATTTTCCAAAGCATACAAAAACCGAGGGAGTGCCATCATTTTAAAGAGCGCCGCTTTCCCAAGCAGCGTCAGGGGGTAATGCGTGCCAATGCGCGGTGTCTCGTTTTAGACGGTCCAGGGGGGGCAGTCAATTTTTGGTAATAAAGTCTTCCGTCTTAGGCGTCACATAGATACCTAAATACTTAAAGCAGTCTGTCGTGATTAGGAGACCGCACCCTTTCGGCAATTGCGGTGGCGGACCGTTTAGTATAAATAAGACCGACTTAGACCAATTTATGGTGTAACCCGATACCCTCCCATAATTTTCACAAACGTTTAGCAGCACCACAATGGACCGTCGGGGGGAGGCCAAGTATAGTAAGATGTCATCTGCATATAACGATATGCGGTCCTCCCACCCCACCACCCACTTGAGTCCCCTGATGGTTGGTTCCCACCTGATCAGGGCTGCCAATGGTTCCAGCACCATGGCAAACAGCAAGGGGGATAACGGGCAGCCCTGGCGAGTTCCGCGTCCCAGCGGGAAGTCTTCTGACATGTGCCCATTGGCCGTGACATGCGCAAGTGGCTTCGCGTATAGCAGGCGTATCCATGCACAGAATTTAGGGCCAAAGCCCAGATGTCGAAGGACCGCGAATAAGAAGGGCCACTCCACCATGTCGAACGCCATACGGGCATCTAAGGAAAGAATAACATTTGTTCTTGAATATAGGGCGTACGAGCCAACACCCCATGGAGCCGTCTCAGGTTAAGCGCCGTATTACGATCTGGCATGAAACCTGACTGGTCCGGGTGTATGAGGGTCGTCATATGCGGAGTTAATCGAGTTGCCAAAAGTTTTGAGAGTATTTTAGTTTCAGCATTAAGTAACGATATTGGGCGATATGAGGTGCATTCCTCGGGAGACTTCCCAGGTTTCGGAATTGCCACAATGGTTGCTATCCTTTGGTCCCTCGGGAGTTCTCCCGCTTCTAGACTTTCGTTATAAATGTTTAGGAGGTGAGGGGAGAGCGCACCCGCCATCTTCTTATAGAATTCAATGGGTATTCCGTTGGGCCCTATCGCCTTCCCCGACTGTAGGGACTCAATTGCTGACTTCAACTCGTCCGCCGTGAGGTCAGCTTCCAGCGTGGCTGCCGCCTCCGGTGTTAATGTGGGCATTTTTATGTCGTGGAGGTAAGCTAGCGCCTCCTCTACTGTGTTGGTCGACGTAGGCGCATATACCTGGGCGAAGTACGTGGCTAAGCCGTTTACAATTTCTTGAGGGTCGGAGACCACCACCCCCTCCCGAGTGTTTATCTGCGCTATCCAGCTCCTTGCTCGTTCTTTCTTGTCCAGCCAGGCCAGAAGCCTACCTGCCTTATCGCCAATTTCATATGTCTTATGTTGTGTACTCTTTAACTTGGACTTCGCAATCTCCTTTAAGTGGTCCCTGTATTCCTGTTGTTTAACACAGAGGGATTGTGACGTTTCTAGTGTCGGGTGCTGTGTATGGTGGTCCTCTGCCTGATGCAAACTCGATTCTATGTCCGCTAACTCCCGTCGCTTTTCGCGTTTATGACCGACTATGGATGTAATGGCTTGCCCACGGATAACGGTTTTGTAGGCCTCCCAAAGTGTGACTGAAGAGGAGGTTGACGATGTATTTCCTGTAAAGTAATGGTGTATTGCCGTGTTGAGGTCGTCAGTGATTTTGGGATTATTTAAATACCCTGGGTGTATGGGGTACATGCGTCGCCTAACTATGTGGTTACACGCGTATGTAAGCAGCATTGGGGAATAATCCGATATCCCTCTGGGTCGGATCTCTATGTCCACTACGTTCTGTAGGCTGTCCGCCGATGTCAAGAAGTAATCTATCCTGGAGAGACTATTATGGACTCCCGATTGGTAAGTAAACTGTTGTGTCGTGGGGTGACGGCATCTCCAGGCATCTAGGAGACCAAGGGCGTCTAGGAAACTCGCTATATGTGATATTTTACCGGTGTGGGGTTTGAGAGGATGCCGGACAGTAGTTCCGCTGATTGTCGCGTTGAGATCCCCCGCAATTATCATTTCTCCCGCTGGGAGAGCGAGTAGGAATTTACTGAGCGCTGGTAGGGCCACAGCGTGGAGTGCTGGAGGGATGTAGACGGACACCACATTAAAGGATCTTCCCTCCCACTGACAAGCTATAGCCGCGAAGCGGCCCTGATCATCCATCCATGATTGATGGACAATCAGTGGGGATTGCTTTCGTACCAGTATGCCTACTCCCCGTGATCCGGAAGAGAACTCGGAGTGCACAATCATTTTGAAACCAAATCTGTCCAGTGCTTTACATTTCATTCCTGTTAAGTGTGTTTCCTGTAAGAGAGCTATCGCTGGTGCACATCGTTTCAAGTACTGTAAGACTAAACCTCTCTTAATCTTATCCCCTAGCCCCCGGACATTCCACGTAATCAATGATAACGGAGCAATTGGGCCCATCTGGGACTGCAGTGCCTCAGCCGTTGAGGGATCCTGAGCCATCATTACTATCCTGTTTAGAGCACACAGCCAGTGCCATTGAGTGTCTGCATTCCCTGCAACCAGTGTCTGTGTACCAATTTGCATCCAATGCCCTTAAAAAAACAACAACAACTAATAGCATCCAACATTGTACTAACAGCCCTAACCCCGCCTCCCGCCTCCCTGCCTCCCTGCTTGACGGACCCAAAACTACCCGCCACCCCAACAGTGCAGAGTGCTTAATACCCTTCCCCGATACCATTACTTGGGGGCGAGAGCAATCGCCCGTTGTCCTCGGAGACCCATTGTTCCCTCTTGATTTGTAGTGGTCTCGCTTTCCCCTCTGACAGTTCGTACAGAGCGAGCGATGGTGCAGTCCCACCTTTCTCCCTCGGATTGTTCTGGCCGCAGCAGGTACTCCCTTGAACCTGTGTGTGAGGAAGTCTCGGCGGTATCACAGCAAAGTCAGTGAGAATCCGGTAGGCCGTCCGAATTCTAGATTTCAGCTGTTTGTGCAGGTAGGCCATGACCGCCTTGGCAGTGCCGTTTATTCCTTCGTGCTTCAGTAAGGAATGTCACCCTCTCCTGCTGTTATTTACATTAAGTCTTTTCGCTCTTCAGTTTCCTCACGGTGAGTGTGGCCTCCCTGTCGACGCTCTGAACGTGGGGTTGTACGCCAGCCCTCGAGCCATTCCTGTGCTTCTTCCGGCGTCAGGAAGAACCACACTTTACCTTCGGCTTCTACCCTCAGCTTCGCAGGGAACAGCATCGAATATTTGAGTCCACGTTCACGGAGCAGTTTTTTAACATCAAGAAATCCGCGGCGCTGCTTCGTAACTGCAGCAGTGTAGTCTGGGAAGATGGTGATACTTGCGTTATCCAGTCTCAGAGGGGGGGCGTCACGCGCAGCCTGTAGTATCGCGTCCCTATCCCGGCAGTTGAAAATGCGAGCTAGGATAGGGCGCGGGGGAGCCCCGGGCTTGGGCTTGCCCCCTGGTACTCTGTGTGCCCGTTCCACGAAGAAGTAGTTGGATAGGCCCTGGGGACGGAGATGATTTGTGATAAGATCTTCAACAAACCGGTCAACGGCAGGGCCCCCTGTCTGTTCCGGCACCCCAATAAGGCGTATGTTATTCCATCTGGAACGCCCTTCCTGGTCCTCCAGCCTAGCCGCCAACAGTTTATTGTCTGCTGTGAGCTGCTGCATTTGCTGCTTAAGAGTGGCCTTGTCGGTGGTGAGAATTGTTGCCGTCACTTCCACCTTCGTTACCCTGTCGGACATTTTGTTAAGGTCCGCCCGGATTAGGGAGAGTTCAGTCGAAAGGGATCCGATGCGTGCATCCAATGACGTGTGCACTTTATTCAGTGTGTTATATAAACAATGGGGTAACCCTGTGTCCCTCAGAACCTGGGTATGAATATTATGAAAAAACAATGGTTCTGTCGGGAGTGAACAAACAATTACTTTGTCTTATAAATGGATCAAGAGAAACAGAATCGAAAAAATGAGTAAATCAATCATGAAGGAGAATATTCCCTTATGGGAAGGACCACATGAATTAAGAGATCCAGATCACATAAACAAATGACAAATTACAAATTACAATGAGATCAAATTTGATGCATCATTTATATTGACACCCATATCTTTTATAGCAAAGCACGGTTGCCAAAGTTGTACAACACAAAGTGAATTCGTGAATCAGTGAAAAAGTGACATGTGTGATAAAGTTGTGCATAATACATACAAAGAAATAAATACAAACAGATTTTTATGTACACGATATAAAAGAGGCCAGTTTTGGAGAAAGGTACAATGTCCCCACTACAACGAAAGGTGGCCGGGTAGCGTGATTCGATACCGCTTGTCAGCAAAGTTTTGAATTCATTCTAAACGCTGGTAGATTTTTTTTCCATTGACTCCGACATCTGATTGGATTCATTTGACAGGATTCCATCCACATAGCTTTGCAGCGATTAAGCTGCGCCCTGAGACGCTGGTAGATTTATCCCACCAACTTAGCATTGCAGCGAGCAAGCTGCGTTTTTAGAATCCTCATTTGATGAGTGACTCGTCTCTAAGCCTGGGCAAAGCACTACGCTACGCTCGCGTAGTTTGCGAAGTTCGCGCTACTTCGCACTACGCGAACTGCACGTAGCACAGTGCGAACACGCGTAGCGTAGTGTTGCGTAGTGCTGCGGTCATTTTTTGCTTGTTCGCGGTCCTCAACATCAAGTTGGCGATCGCGAGCATGGAAAATAAAACTACCGGCGAGATTCCCAACGCGAGGAGGTCAGGTTTCTCATTGCGAGTGGTCGCGCATGCTCGCGACCGCTCGCGATGAGAAACTACCAGTTCGCGTTGAGAAAGCTGCCGCTCGAGTAAAAATCTACTCAAGCAGCAGAAAACTACAGCTCGCACTGTGCAAGATGCCATTTTCAATGATTGCACAGTGCCAGTTGCTTGTTCGCACTGTGCAATCATTGAAAACGACATCTGGCACAGTGCGAACAAGGTACTACGCAGTTTGCAAAGTGCTACGCGTAGCTCGCGTAGTGCGAACTTCACTTTGCGTAGCTTCGCGAAGTGCTACTTCGCGAACTACGCCCAGGGTTACTCGTCTCTACAGCATTTGAATGTTAGGCCATCCGAGACTCTCGACTAGGTTGCCATGGTTTGTTTTATAGTCCTGATGAAGACCCGTATGATTAATTAATATCGCTTGCATTGGGATGAAACGTCGACGACATTAGCTAGGACCAGTTCAAGACTCGGTTTCATACACAACTTGATTTATTTGTTGAAACCTTGTCATTGTACCTTTCTCCAAAACTGGCCTCTTTTATATCGTGTACATAAAAATCTGTTTGTATTTATTTCTTTGTATGTATTATGCACAACTTTATCACACATGTCACTTTTTCACTGATTCACAAATTCACTTTGTGTTGTACAACTTTGGCAACCGTGCTTTGCTATAAAAGATATGGGTGTCAATATAAATGATGCAATTTATATATAAAGAACAGCATACCACCCATCAAATTTGATCTCATTGTAATTTGTAATTTGTCATTTGTTTATGTGATCTGGATCTCTTAATTCATGTGGTCCTTCCAATAAGGGAATATTCTCCTTCATGATTGATTTACTCATTTTTTCGATTCTGTTTCTCTTGATCCATTTATAAGACAAAGTAATTGTTTGTTCATCTTTATTCAGTGTGGCCATAATGTCTTGTAGCATCACTTCTTTGGTGTCCCCCGTGGCCGTCCCCGGTCCTGCCTCGTGACTCGCAGGCTCTGGGTGCGATTTCGTGTATGCGTACTTTTCTAGCTTCGCCTGGTTCGGTCCCTTCGCCTTTTTGCCGCTCATTGTCGCGCTGGGGGTATGCTCGCACTGCAAGGATGTGCAGGGGTGGTAATCACCGCCGCCTGCCAAAGGGCGGACTCCGCCCAAGCGGCCTGTCGGCTTTCCCACCCTGTTTCGCTAGTTTGGTGCTGCGCTTCGTGCCGTCGGTCTGGCCCTCCGGATCAGGACTTCTGCGCTGGGTTCGTTTGACGCCGTGTATCATGCTGTGGCGCCTTCTACAATTGTGGACATGCTCTGCATTCAGATTCACCCCCTCACGCGCGCCTCACCCCTAGGCCGCTGCCTGAAGGCGACGCACGCCGGGACCAAGCGCTGTCCGGTCCTTCTGGCGCTATCCGCAACACAGGCAGAAGAGCCCTCTGAGTATGTTCAATGTTCAGGCTAAAGAGGGCCTCCTCCGTAGCCACCGCAGAAGTCACTGAGGCGTTGCTTGCTGTAGGTGGCCTGTAGAGCAGCGGGACGCCGCTTGCTGCCTGAGGACAATTGGCATGCGCTGTATGGAGCCACAGTACCTGAGCAGTCCCTCGACGCCTCTCTTGAACACCGCCGTCCCATCCTCGGCGGGCCGCGGGACCGCAGCTGCAGTAGGTTGGGCAGTCCGTTTGCGAGCGCTTCAAACTCCCTGTTGCGACAGCGGCGGGGGACGCGTCTCGTCCCCGGGGCAGCAGTCCGCCCACCCCATTGTTTGTGCCTGCGTTGTAGTTGCCGCCATCTCGCTGGCTGAGAGGCGCCTCCTCTAGCACACCGCCAGTGGGGGGCCCTCCCCCGTCCATCTCCAGGCCGCCGCCCACTGCGCCCTCCTGCGTGCTGCACCTCGCGTCTCCGCGGTCCGCTCCGTCGCAAATTTACTCCCCGGCTTTCCTCGCCGGGAGTAGGCCCCTCACCGATGCTGCTCTGTCTACTGAGCCTGCGCCCTCCGCTCAACCTCGGACCGGGATGTTCGGGTGCCCATGGATCGCCGCCACCACCAGCTGAGGTATGCGCTTCAGAGAACCGCCGGATTAATGCTCAGATGGTTAAGAAGGGTTCCTCGGGTTACGGAGCCTCTCTAGGCTGCAGCCATTTTCCACGGCCGTTAGCCATGCCCCCCCCGGAGAACAGTATTTTAGTTCTTTGGAGACACGTTATAACCCTTCACAGCCAAATGACAGAAAAAGGTTATGGTGTCAATCCTTCATGCCTCCCTAGTGGGGGATGCTAAGAGTATAAACTAGTTATGGTCAATTGTGCACTGCTGCGCTTGGAAGAATTTTCAAACAATTGTGCCGTGCTCCAGGGTATCACTCCCTGCCAGAGAGTGTGTAAAACTCAAACAATAGGTAACGACCCCATCCCTGTGGGGTGTATCCCCGGGCACTGGACTGGAGTAACGAATTTTTTCGTGGTTATCAATGAATAATTTGCTCAATTATGCACTTGAAAGTTTTTTAATTTTTCACTTGATTTTTCATTAATCCGTTGGAAAACTTCATTTCCCAAAATGCAACATGTTACTATCACAAAGTTGTCTCAATCCGTGTTCCAATGCATTTCGGCAAACTGCCTTCATCAGGGAACATCTAGAACAAAAGATTTAAACTGTCTGTAATGATACCAGATGGATATATACAATACACAGTACTATTCACATACATTGTAACAAATGTGAAACAAATGGCGTGTTAATGTATCAAGCGTGGTTTTAGACTCGAAAAGAGGCTGTAAGGGGACCGTGTGGGTGAACATCGTATCCTAGGTAGCTGTGCACCTTGACAAAACTTTATCTGAACAGGAGGGAAATCAAGGACGTGTCCTGCATCATTAGGGTGCTGGGCCCATACATGCAATGGAGCACTATTTTGAAATTCAATGGGTACCAGAGATGTGGCACATGCTTGAAATTTCTATAGCAATATGCCCTTATTATTACTTTCTATAAAAATGCTCTCTGGTGAGCAGTGTATAGTACAAACCAATTTACATAGTAGGTCTGCTCTTGATAGATTTATGGGGCAGGTATGGCTTAAGAGAAACCTATGCGGTTCAGTTGGAGGACCTATCGCTATCTCGAGAGGTTTGGTTAAGGGTTCCACTTTGAATTCATCTGTTAGACCGACCACCGATATGGTAGATCATAAAAGAGAGGCATTGGGTATTTCAGATGCCTTAAACATAAATATCGTAGCTCTTTTATTGACCAGTCAAGACATTTCCTGACCCATTATCTTGCCAGTTATGTAAGGGCCCTTTTGGTCTATTTGAAATGCAGGAGCTAGAAGACAGTTGTTACGTTTCGGGCAGCACTGCAATGTTTCGTGTGATGGGGGTGCCGGGGGTAATATCTCACAGTTGCGTCAGGGTCTGAAGACCACTGATTGGCTTGGTGTGCTGGCGGCTGGGGCACTGGGCGTTGGAAAGGAAAAGGAACTCTGGCTTGCAGAGGGGGGTGGTACATAAGCATAAAAATTATTGGGCGAACACTGGTCGACCACAGACCCTGATTGTTTTGGCCCCCCTCCTCAGTTTGCATTTTGCAGCAAGGGGAAAGCATTGCTCCAATTCCCAGACTTGTTGCAGAAGTGATAGTTGCTTCTTTGCCGGCCAGTAGGCTCCATTCATCCTCTCCTGGTTCTACTTTGACCTCTACCTCTTCCTCTTCTAGGTGCTCCTCTAGCTGAAATACCTGCATAATGCTGATTTCTGGCACCACACCATAGGTAGTATTCTTTGCGCTCCACCATCAGCTGGTCCTTCCCCTTTTTAAGTTTGCCCTCTTGTTCATCCAACAGTTTATCCTAACAATCAACACAGTCTTTTGCAGCAGCCAATATTTTATCTAATGGTTCTCGCTGCCAGCAAACAAAAGCAGTTTGCAGGTGTGTTCTAATATTAGGGCGGAGACCATGCGCACAGGTAGAGATAAAGGCAGGCAGACACTCACTCAGTGGGTTATGCATGCCACTATTTTGTTGATATATCTGTAATATGCGTTCATTAGAAATGGGGATCTCTAGTTGGCAATGGTTTACACCTTTGTCCAAGAAGGGACCCTTGCTTCTAGTCCGGATAAGGGAGTTACGCCCTTAGACAACCCCTGCTCTCCCCCTTGGTAGGTTGGCATGAGCAAACAGGCTTATCTCAGAGGCAGTGTATAAAGCCTTTATGCACACATACAGTAATACAGGGAAAACACTACAAACGGACACTACACCATTTTAGAAAAATAAATAATCTTTATCTAAACCAAACAAGACCAAAATGATAAAAATCCAATATACAATAATCAAAATATGCACTTTGCAAAAATGACCTTAAAAATGCAGTTCCTTTGAAGTTGGTAGCTCCATTCGGGGCTACAGGGGGCTGAAACAAACCAAATCCAACAGTTTTGGTCCACCGTGTCGGTGCAGACTGGCGTCGGTGTTAGAAGCCTTGCAAAAAAATACCTTTTGGTTCCAGCAGACCGCATCTGTGAGGGCTGGTCATGCCATCAATCACTGGTTGTGGTGTGAAGTGGAACGGTGCGGCTTGGGGTGCCCTCAGGTCACAGTGCATGTAGTGGCTCCATGGCAGTCATCCAGTGGCGTCATTGAGAAAGGGACAGTGGTGCGAAGTGAGGTGTTGCTCCTGCTGGTGCTGACAGGTCATAGTGCAGGCGGTAATGCTGGTCGATGGGAGCTGCCATCAGTGGGCCCTGACTACGGTGTGGGATGGGGCGGTGTGTCGTGTGACTTATGAGTGGTGTCCTCAAACCACGGTGCAGGAAGTGGTGGCGAAGTCAGCTTGCAGCATCGGTGAGACCAGAGAACTGGACTGAACTTAGGTGGTACAGAGTGTAGTGCCCACAGGTCGCAGTGTAAGCAGTGGCTAGTTGGCGGCGATCATCATCGTCGGTGAGACTGTGGTTGTGGTGCAAAGTGCAGCAGTGCCCTCTGTGGGGTCTTCAGATCACAGAGCCAGCAGCGGTGTCGGTGATGGCATCGGACTGAGGCTTCCCTCTGTGGCAACTGGGACGCACGGTCCCAGAGGTGGTACCCAGAGGAAGGTGAAGTCTTTTCTGTTCCTGAGACTTCTTGAACAGAGGGCAAGCTCTACTTCAAACCCTTGGAGACACTCAGCAGAAAAAGTAACAGAAAGTTTAGTCCAATCCTTTCTCTGTCTAAGACAGAAGCAGCTACTGCAGCCAACACAGCAAAGCTCACAGCAAAGTGGTAGTCTCTCCTCACAGCTTCCCCAGCTCTTCTTCGTGGCCGGTTCCTTGATCCAAGCTAGTTCTAAAATCCTGGGACCTGGATATTATCATGCCACATTTACCTTTGTTCTCTTGCAGCGGAGTGCTCAGTCCACACGAGTACTGTCCTCTCTGAATCAGCTTCCTGTCATGAGGTGGAGACAGCATTGTAGAAGGCAGCCTAGGTCTATTCAGGTGCAAGGAAATCTCCTCCCACTTCTCTAAATACAGCCCAAAACTATTCAGCCCAGCCTTGACTCATCCAGGAAAGATATGATACACCTTGATCCCCCCAAGTGACTGTCTACAGTGAATGCACATTACCAGCCACTGTCACTCGAAGTCCAGACTGTCAATCAGCAAACCAGTAGAGGCACACAAGATGGCTAAGGAAGAAAATACCTACTTTCTAAAAGTGAATTTTTCAAACTTACAATATAAAAATCATCTTTACTAAAAGACACATTTTTATATTCGGAGTTCAGGAATACTAAACACCATCTTTCTACCTTATACCAATGGGAAGCTATACTTACCATATGTTTTCATTAAACTCCAATTCTATCCTATGGGACAGGTAGCCTTTCCATAGTGAAAAACAAAATACACTGTATTTCGCTATCAGGACATGCCTCACACACCAGTACATGCCCACCTTTCACATACACTGCACCCTGCTCTCAGGGGTACCTTGGAGCTACCTTAGGAGTGGCTCACATGTAATAAAAGGGAGGGTGAGAGCCTGGCAAGTGGTTGCACTTACCATTTCGACAAGGCAGTAGAAACTATGCACAGACACTGCAGTGACAGGTCTGAGACCCTATTAAAAGGCTGCTTGTGTGGGTGGCACATTCAGTGCTGCTGTTCCACTAGCAACAGTTGATTCACAGGCCCTCAGCACACACAGTGCACTGTACTAGGGACTAAGTATCAAGTCAAACAAGCCATTCATGGAAACACCAATCCATATGCACAATTTACCTAGGGAGCATATGCTCTTTAGCACTGAAGTGGTAAGATGCCCAGAGTCCTAAAACCAACAAAACCAGGATCAAACATAAGAGGGCAAGAAGCAAAAAGTCTGGGGATTAACTTGCTGAAGAAGCCAGATCTAATAGTGTTCATAATTAGCATGTACTGTTTCATCTTGACTTTGAGTAGTTTATATTTTTACCAACCCACCCTATCTTCAGGAATCTTATTTTTTAAATACTTTATATCCTCTATTAACTTAGCCTCCACCTCAGAATCTTGCCCGTTGTCTTTGGCCCTCTGTGCTCTAATGTCGGACAGTTAACCTCATTTTTAAAATTTACCCACAGATATTTAAGGTATTATAATATTGAACAATATGCCCAAGTCCTTGCAGAGCAATCCTCCTATTGGGCTGTATGTTGGAACAATGATAGGCTAAACAACAAAAGCTTAACAATGAAGGTTCTACAATAATAAAGTCTTAGTAACACCTGCTTTACAATGAACGTTTTTACCACAGGTGCCGTTACCACGAAAATGTAAGTATTTGGCAGCGAAGTATAAACCCTTTTTTATTATACATATTTATAGAAGTAGAATGAGTTTATGCTTAAATATAAAATACTTACCTTTTTGTGGTAAAGGCATGTGCATGGTAAAAGAAAACAATAACTATCGCTCCCACAAATCCAAAGATCAAAGTCTCATCATCATTTCTCTCAAAATCTGTCCACTGCAGTCCACCAAAATGCACCTAAAACTCCCAACATGGACTACTACACAACTGAATCATGTTTCACGTGCATGCTATCCCCATTGATACTCCTCTCAGGTCAAATCGTTTATCCATCAGCAGGATTGGGTTGGTACTGACTCAATTTAAGTTTTAATCTCAAGAGAAAACCGTCTTCCCTATGAAGGCACAGAATTCGGTTCTATATCCAATTAGTTTATCAATGGTCAGCTCCAATCGGAACCATCACCTCTGCTACTAGATCTGTCGGCACCCAACTTGTCCTAAATGATCATACCCAAAATGTGCGCGACCGGCTAGGACCGGGAGCAGTGTATTCCCTATACGAACTTTGGTGCTCCCCGATTGTATCCTTCACTAGCACTAAATTGATCAGGTTGAGTAATCGTTGCTGAAGCATTCTCGTAAAAATGACAGACAAGTGTTGCTGCTTGAAATTGTATGTAAAGAATTAGTAGGCAATATACATGAAATATTCCATCAGTAAGTAAAAAGAACTCAGTACAGTTCCATATGAAAACCAGCATGGCTTTGCCTTCTAAAGATTGGGAATGTTTTTTTGGGGGAGTTCTGAGATGCATAAACTGATACAGCCATTTAGAGGGCCTTAGAGAAAGACTTCCGAACATTCTACATGGTTCTCTGGATATGAACCAATAGGGAACAAGCAAGAAAAAACATTTTACCACAGTATACATTTAGAGATTCTCTCATGGGTAATAAATAATATCTTGGATTTCAATCATTTTCACAGTTTATTCGAGCATATTAATTGCACATCAATAGCCTAGCCTGAGCCAGTTGGGGTGTCCTTGGTTAGGCACAGTGCGCGAAAAGTCTCCGTTAACACTTTCTGTCTATTAGTGTAAAACTCACAGGGGCAGATCTATATTGGAGATGCGCCACTTTTACGCCGCCGTTGCGTCACTTTTGTGACGCAGAGGCGGTGTAAACCCTGCGCCATGTTGCGCCATATTTACATCGTGACGCATCTATGGAGATGCGTCACGATGTAAAGCCCTGCGCCACGTAAAACCTGCGTCAGGTTTCACGTGGGCGTGTCGACAGAGGGGGGGGGGCGTTCCGTCGCAGGAACGCCCCTGAAAAGTGACTCAGTCAAATCTATAAGATTTGACTGAGTCACTTTCCCAACGCTGATGCGCCAAAACCCTGCGCCTGCTTGAAGCAGGTGTAAGGCTTGACGCACCATGTTAGGTATAGGGTAGGTTGGAACAGACTGGAGTTGAGTCGCGCTTGCGATGCAACTGAAGCACTGCGCCAACCTTACGCCATCGGATGCGTCACGCATCTGTTTATTCCTGCGCCATGATGCGCCGCATTGTAAATGCGGCGCATCATGTGTGGCGCAAGGGTAAACTTGCATGACGCATCATTCCTGGCGCATCCTTGCTAATTTGCATGGATGCACCAGGAAACATAAATCTGCCCCACAATTTTTTATTTTTGAAAAAAAACTACAGCAGTAGTCATCTCATGATATATTGGGGCAGATTTACAAGCCCCTTGCGCCACATTTGCGTCATTTGTAACATAGGAAAAGTGACGCAAAAGTGAAGTAAGGGGCTTGTAAATCTTCCCCATTGTGACTTCAATGCAAGATGGAGTTTCGGTTAGCGTTAGCTCCGTTTATAATGCATTTAATGTGAGAGAAGGAAAAACAACTCCCACACACAGGAGACAACAAGAAGGCCCTCATGGGATGTGAATAGGAAAAGGGGATTCGCCAAGGTGGTGAAAGAGTCCCTCTGGGCTTTTACAGAGGGAACAAAGGGAACAAAGCATACACTGAGAAGGAGCTGACATGGACCCGTTATTAGTGCCCCCGATAATACCCACAGTCATATCAGACATGGTCTTGGGTAGGGGCAGTGACCAAAGGGGGGCGGGAACATTAAACCCTTACCAAACCTGCTAGCTGTCTTGCTGAATACAAACCCCCTCTTCGGTTTCTGTAACAATAGCTGTCATTTTATCTGGTCATAAGGGTGTTTCTGAACCGGTTAACCATAAAAGGCATAGCAGCAGGTTTTTTATATGTGTTCTATTTAGTTCCAGATCTTTTTTAGTATTGCATGAAAATGCCACTACACAAAATACAGTTAATTAATGGATACAGGATGGCATAAATTAGAGCAACCCAACTGTTCTGCTTTTAGCCGCCCTTCTTCTCTTCTGAACACATTGTAAAGTGCCTGAAAACCATATATCTAGTAAGAATGAGATAATTGTATAATTGCATTTTCAACTCTTTGTCTTCAGGTTGTGTTCTCGTCACCTGTAATGCCTGTTTGCACCTGTATGAAGATAATTGCCTGGCACGTGGACAAGCTACAGTCTTCTTGGTAATTTGACAAGCCTTCACTTTCTCCAAATTAATATGCAGTGCCATCCAAGAGCTAGCAATTTGTTGATAATTGAAACATTGACTTACCCTGGAAAAAAACCATCCAGTTCGTTTTCACATGTCACATTATGCAGCAGGAGAGCCAAATTGTCTTGTTTATATGCTAGGAGAGGAGACATGTTTTGCATGACTTATTAGGAACACCAGGCCTCAATTCCCTCCTTTTCAATACCCTTTTAAATTGCTTAAGTAGCAGAGCCGCTTTGCATTGGCACAGAGGATCTAGCAATGGAAGCCAGATTCTTTCTTCGGCATGAATCTCTCAGCAGCCACAAGTGAAGATGCCGCCTTTCGTGGGTCCAGCTGGTGGTGCAGAGCACAGATGCCACCATGTGAAAAGAGCAAGGCTCGCCTTCCAAGCACAGATGTTATGGGAAGTGCAAAAACGCCTGTGCAAGACATCTGGTCGCTTTTTACAACCAATTAATGATTTGTGCAGTACATTATGGAGGCTAAAGTGCAAAATCGTTTCAGCCATGGATGCTTTTATTGCTACTGAACATATTTTCTTGCATCATTTCCTCGATGTTAGACTTAGGGGGGTACTGTGGGGCCTATTTAAGAGAGTCCTGCGTCACTTTTGCATCATGCAAAGGGGTACATTCGGGATGTAAGACCCTCATAATGATTCATGAAGCCATGCGAAGTCGCCCTGCGTGGCTTTGAGTGAACTCACCAATCATGATCAAGACGACGCAGTGCAAATCACTGCGTCACCATACTCTGCGACCAGGAGGCCTTCCAGGGGCATTGCGGTGGGTTTTCCAAAGCAACACTCATGGAATTTGACACTGCCCCAGGTAAATAAAGTGATGGAAACCCGGGAAAATGGCAAATCGTGTGCCTCCCGAGGTGAGGCGTTATGAGGCAAATATGTTTATTTCTCTTCGTTTTTTCTCCTTTCCATGTGTGCTGCATTCTGCAGAATGCATAGAAAAAGGAAAACACCTTGTAGGATTGTTTTTGGGCCGGAAGGTGCCCTTCCTGCACAAAAGCAATCCTGCATGCCACTGAGGCATACTTCTATCATGGTGCAAGGGTGCCTACGTTGACGCTAGGCTGCCGAAACGGCGCCAGCTCAGGCAGAAAGGAGAAGAATGCACTGTATGGTTTAAATATGGTGCATTCCTGCCCTTTCCCTTTGGCGTGGGGCAGCACAGCAAGGTGCCTTTCTGCTCTTCCCTATGAAAAAATGCCACAAATGGGGCCGTGTATACGCAGAAATTGGGAGTAGCATTTTTTTTTCTCATGGGCGCAAATTGCAAAATCAGGCACCATTCACAATGAGGTGACTGGCTCAACGCAGAACTGTGCACATGTTTTTTGTGTCTTAGGCCCTTTCACACCGCAAACTAAATGCATGAACTTTAGGCACTTCAGAAGCAAATAAACAGGCACTCATCTCTATGCTGAGCCAGTATGCCTTTTTTTTTTAGTTTAAAGAAAAGTTTATTGGAGATAAACATAAGATAGAGCAATAATACAATACAGTATGAGTCAATAGTACAAAGTAGAAAAAATATTGCATACAATAAGGAAAGAGAAAGTAAGAAGAGGAGAGAAGAAAAAGGAGATAGGAAGGAGAAAGAAGGGGGGAGGAGGAAAAGTAAACAGATAGAAATATCATATACTTATATCACTGAAAACATTGGTCTAATATATAACACATATTTCGTGTTGATCTCACTACTACAAACTTAATTATATATTGAGAATAAAGCACAAAGTACAACCATACTTAACTGATTATAATCTAAGGAGGTTTGGAAACTTCTTCTATGACTGGAGTATGCAATGGCAACGATTGAGCAGACACATTTAGGAAATTAGTCACAGGTAGCCACAGTAAGTCACGCTTAATGGCTAATGTAATCGGGTGAACATAGGCTCTATCCAATCGATGGTTATAACAAACTCCATACCACCAGGCCTGAAAAGAAACATTTGAGGCATTTTTCCATGATTTAGTAATTTATTGAAAAGCAACAGCAATAAGTAAATCAATAATGAGGATATTAAGGGAAGTGGAGGAGGACCAAACCTCCGCAACACTACCCAGAAAAACATGGGCAAAAGAAAATGGGATTTGCGTATGAAATATTTTATTAATTTGTTGCCAAACCCTAGACCAAAATTGATGAATAACTGGGCAAGTAAATAGCATGTGCATAAGGTCTGCAACCGGGGCTGGACATGACCAACAGGTAGAGGGAGATAGATGATTAATTTGATGTAGTTTAGCAGGAGTGAGTAAAAGTCTGTTATATATAAAGAACAGTGTTTGTGTAGTATTTGCTGCCCTAGAAGATTTCCGAAGTTTAGTCCAAATTTTATCCCAGGTTGAAGTGGAAAAGGAAGTAGATAAATCAGATTCCCAGCTAGACTCAACTGCAGATTTATTACGGGGCTGACCAATGAATCTTAATTTGTTATAAATTTGAGAAGCTGAAATGTTCCCTGTTAAGAATGAGATTGGAACTGGAGAGGGAGTGGTCTGCACAGAAGAAGTCATAAGTTTATCGTAAGAACTTTGAGCAGCTAGGGTCAGTAATATATATTTAGGGTGATACGAAGGGGGGAGAGAATAACACGATTGTAGTGTAGAGAAGGATATACAGGTATCGCCTAGAAAAAGCTGATGTGTCCACTTAAGACCAAGATTGAACCAATCCTTCCAAAAAATAGTCCGATTTTTAATCTTAATATGGTTGTTATACCAAATCGGAGAACGCAAGAACCTATTTCGGACATCTAAACCATCTAACATAATAGGATGAAAAAGTTTACGAGTATGCATAAGAATGGGGAGAGAAAATTTTTGGGGGGTGTTAGATAAAGACAGAAATTCATCAAATGAGAAAGGGAAATTGAAATGAGATTCAATTTCTACCCACAAAGGCAAGGATAGTAAATCTGTTGCATTCTGAGATAGTAATGCAGAGGAATTCTTCAGGAAGAAAGAAGTATGATAAGATGCAAAGTCGGGAAAATTAACACCACCCAAGTGTTTAGGTTGTGTGAGTTTGGAAAAAGACATCCTAGACTTTTTCTTTTGCCACAGAAATTGCGAGAGAATAGTATATATTTTTTTGTACCAGGATTTAGGAATGTTAACAGGAAGATTGGACAAGAAAAATAAAATTATAGGAACCAACATCATTTTTATAGAATCCAGTCTACCCCACCAGGATTAAAACAAGGGGTGCCATCGCGCTGTAGAGTCGGATAATGTTGATAGAAGATTTTTAAGATTGAGCGCTACAGTATCTTTAATAGAGGGAGTGAACCATAGGCCTAAATATTTAATCTTCGTAGGACTCCAATGAAAGGAAGAAGATACAAAGTCAGCATGGAAACAGTACTTATTTAATGGAAGAATTTCGCATTTATCTACATTGAGCTTGTACCCTGAAACCGAGGAGAAAGTAGAGACTTCTGAAAGAAAGGCCGGTAAAGAAGACTGGGGATTAGATATAAATAAAAGAATATCATCGGCATAAGCCGAGATTTTTAATTGCTGATCACCATAAGTAAAACCAGTAATATTCTTGTTCATCCGGATTTTAGATAAGAAGGGTTCTAGGGTCAGGATAAATAAAAGCGGAGAAAGAGGACAACCTTATCTGACTCCTCTGAGTAATGGGAAAGAAGAAGAAACCAATCCATTAGCCAGAATAAATGATTTTGGAAAAGAATAAAGCAATGAAACATAAGATAGAAATTTAGGGCCGAAACCACACCAGGTAAGGGTCGAAAAGATAAACTGCCAGTTAACCCTATCGAAAGCTTTCTCAGCATCCAAAGCCACGGCTGCTAGTGAGGAGTGATGGGAATGAGACTTACTGAGTACATTGAAAAAGAGACGAGTATTATCTGAGAGGTGGCGACCTTTAATGAAACCACATTGTTCCTTGCCTATTAAGTGAGGTAAAATATTATCCAGACGAAGCGCAAGAATATTCGCGAAAATTTTATAATCCAAATTAATTGAAGAGATAGGTCTATAAATTTTACATAAGGAATGATCTTTACCTTCTTTAGGGAGAAGACAAATTAGAGCCTCTTGAAATGAACCGTCAGAACTCCGGGAAGCAATAAAAAATAGGAATAATTTAAGTAATTTGGGAATAAGTAAATTAGAAAAATGTGTGTAGAATTCTATCGTAAAGCCGTCCGGACCCGGAGCTTTCCCCTTTTTGAGTGACTGAATAGCCTTGAGAATATCTTTAGCGTGTATATCAGATTCTAGAGAAGAAAAATCCACGTTCAAAGAAGAAGGAGGAGGAGAAATGGAGGCTAAATACTGATTAATATCAGATAGAAGAGGTGGAGACTCTGGAGTGTATAATGATTTGTAGAAATTGGAAAATTCCAAGAGAATGTCTTCGTCCCTATGAAGCACAGTATTAGATGAAGATGTGATAGATTCAATTTTGGTACGTTCTTTTTTAACCTTGAGATACTTAGCAAGGAGATTACCAGATTTGTTTTGTGCAGTGTAATATTTAGCACTAGATTTAAGCAAATACAAATTTGCAGAGTCAGTAGACACTTTATTAAAAGAAAGCTTAGCGCTAATGAGTTCTTTTAGAATAGATTGGCTATTTGACATGTAATAAAGGTGCTCTAACTTTTTAATTTGTAAGTTGAGTGTTTGAGATGAGAGAAAGGCTGCACGACGTTTTTGTGCAACAAAGGAAATGATGAAATCCCTAGAGGCAGCTTTGAATGAATCCCATATAAGTTGAGGAGATAGTTGAGGAGATTCATTTTCCTCGAAAAATAAGGAGGCAAACTCGAGAAAGGCTGGTGTGAATTTAGGATCCAGTAAAAGGGAATTATTAAACCTCCAGCGTCTGGTCCCTTTAGTGGGAGGGAGTAGATCCAAATTCAAGGAAACGGGGGCATGATCAGAAATTAATATAGATCCTATGTCTGCCCGGGAGGTATGTTGAAGTAGGGCCTTGGAAATAAAGAGGTAGTCTATTCGGGATTGTGAGGAATGAGCAGGTGAGTAGTAAGTATATTCTTGAAGTGTGGGGTGGCAGAGTCTCCAAGAGTCTACAAGAGCTCTTTGAGAAATAGTGGAAGTGAATTGGGAATGTGCAGCGGAGGGAACAAATCTGGATTTAGAATGCCTGTCAATAAAGGGGTCTACAACCATATTACAATCCCCACCAAAAACCAAATATTCGTCAGTACATTGCATTAAAAGAGAAAGAATTTGGGGCCAGAACATTTTATCGTGTGTAGTAGGAGCATAAACGTTAAAAATAGTAAGAGGAACCTTATTAATCAGCAAAGAGGTCATAACCCATCTACCATCAGAATCATTATCCTGCTTTATGAGATGAACATCCAGGTGTTTATGGCAGAGAATGGCAACCCCATTGCGTTTTCCTGAGCCCGGTGATGCAAAAACGTGGCCCACCCAATTTCGCCGTAATTTAGTTATCTCAGTGTCCTGTATATGGATTTCCTGCAGAAGAGCAATATCTCCTTTTAAATTTGCAACGTGTGACAAAACTCGCTGACGTTTGATAGGAGAACCCAAACCTTTAACATTCCAAGATATAATATTTAACGACATTTAAATCTTTATAAACTTAGCAAAAACAATTCGTAAAAGAAGTTGCCATGCATGCAAGCAAAAAACATGTGAAAAATGCGGAAAAATACAGAAAAAAGGCATTATTGTAGCGAGATAGCAATAAGGCATATAAACGATCATAAAATAGTAAAGAAAGAAATGAATTACATAAGAAGCATAAAAGATAAGCCGAAAATATAAATGGAGCAGAAGAAAAAAGAGAAAAAGGGGGAAGAGCGAAGATAGTGAGAAGGAAAGAGACAGAACGAGAATAAGAACAATAAAGATGACATACAGAAAATAGAAAAAACATACCACAAAAGAACAATCATGTTGGGGTAGGTGGAGCCACGCGAAGGAGGCCAGACGCCGGATGAGAAATCGCAGGACGAGGGGCACACGCAAGACATCATCCAGGAAGAACGAAAAAATGAAGAAGGTAAGGGAACACAGAAACCGCAACCTGTTAAAGGGGAATATAAGAAAAATAATTAACATGGGAAGCAACATAACTCCAACATATACACATATGAGAAACATAAAGAAGAGTCAAAATTGAGGGCAAATAAGAAACAAACAATGAGCAGTTGGAGCCAAAGCATTCAAGTCAGATCATGGTTTAGAAATGTCCATAGAGATTCCACTACACGAGTTCAGAAATTTTTGAAGCACCTCAGGGTCCTCATAGTTGGTTGTTTTGTTATTGTAAGTTACTTTGAACAGACAGGGATGGAATAAGCCATAACGAGCATTCATGCTGCGAAGTGCTGGTCTCATATCCAAAAATTTCTTGCGTCGATCAGCCGTAACCTTGGCATAATCTTGGGCAAAAAAGAGGTTAGAACCGTTCCAAGTGATCTTTCCTTTTTGTTTGGCGGCGTGCAAAACCTTAAGAAGGTCAGTATATTCTAAGAAATACAAAATAACTCCTCTAGGTTTTGCAGAGGAAGATGAAGCATGAGGACTCTGACCCAAACGGTGTGCCCGTTGAATATTTAATGGTGGAGATGCTGAAAAACCAAGAAGTGTAGGAAGAACAGACTTAAAATGAGATATCGGATCAGAACCTTCAAGTCCCTCAGCCAGGCCATAAATGCGCAAATTGTTGCGCCTATTGCGATTTTCTAACTGCTCGACCTGTTGTTTGAGGTGTTCGACTTCTTTGTGAATATGAGGAACTTGAGCAGCGAAATCTTGAACAGTATCAACACGTTTCTCCAGACCGTCAACCCTTTGTACAGTGTGAGACCAGTTATCTTCCAAACTCAACAGACGGGTGTTAGTTTCCTCCATATATGGTTTGAGGGCACGAATCTCCTCAAGGATAAGCTCCAACGAGAGAGGTGAAGAAGAATTGGTAGGAGAAGGCGGATTCGCTTTTCCTCTTTTCCTAGGCGTGAAGGAAGCCGATGACGGTATTTTGGATCCCTGTTTGGCACCTAACCGAGTCATAGAGGAAGAAGAGCCCTTCGTAGTAACAGGATCACCAGAATTATCGTCCGCTCCCTCTTGCAGGATGTTAAAAGGGTTAAAGTCCTCCAGAGCGGTATCACTGGTTTGCAGAGTATCCTTACGAGCAGTCCGGGATGTTGCCATGACTGAGTTGAGGAAAAGTACCCCACAGCAAAAATTTTGTGAGAGAGGTACAATAGTAACAATAGTAGAACGTCACTGAAAGCAGAGTAACAGAGTAACACCCAATGCACATATAAGAAACGCCCAAAGTAATGTCAAGCTATTGCTCAGAAAGGAGTAGTATTCAAAAGAAGCGGACAACAGCAGAGAGCGGGGGATTCATATGACTGACCAATTCATACTGTTTTCCTGAGGAGGTCAGACCATCTCCAGCAACAAGCATGAGAGAACAAAAAGTCTGTCAAGGCAGTAAAAAGGCGGAAGATGCACTCCAATAAGCGTTTCAATAAGTTGACCCAGATTCTTCATTGTTGAGATTTTTCAGATTTTTCATTGGGGGACTGCATTATTTACGGAGTGAAGGCGGCAAATGTGAGGAGATTACTTCATGAAAAACAAAATGGCGGCCGCGGGTAAATCGTAACCGCCATGAAGTCGAAAAAGTGTCTTCTCGCTCACCATATGCCAGGAATTTGAGCTTGACGGCTGGAGCAGTACTTCCAATGAAGTCGGAAGCAATTTCCGCGCTCTGACAGCAGGAGAAAGTGTCCTGGAACAGCTGCGCCACCTCACATCGCTGCGGGGCTCATCGTAGCGGCGGCCATCTTCTAAGGCACCGAAACCACGCCCCCCTGAGCCAGTATGCCTGATCTTGATATGGCCCTAGGTGCCAAGACACACACAGACAATGTTACACCTGGTGCACAACGCAGAATAAGGCCATAAGTATTCATTAGGTGCTTGAGTCAAAGACGGTTTTGTAGACTTGGATACCTACATGGGCCCATATTTCCTAAAGTGCTGCAGAGGTGCCACGGGCGTGTGCATCAAATATCACTGTCCCAGGGTACTCTGGTATTACAGAAAGGGCAGCCGACGCTTGTGTGCAGATTTCACTGGTGCTGTAGTACCTGTGCAATCCGAAGGGAGTGCTCCCTGACATGCATGTCGCTATGGCTCCATGAAAATGAGGAAAACTGCCTGTGAACCTGTGCCTTATTATGGATCTGGGCACCCTCTGCAGGGTGGGAAAAGGGTGCGGCCTGCACTGTGCAAGGTGGAGCAGCTGCTTCAAACAGGTGCTCCTCCTTTCGCTAATGTGATGCACACAGGGCAGAGACGAGTTTGTGGTTGGCATAGGGGCATAGTTGTGTTAGGGCGCATTGTCCCTGTTTGCACCCAGCAGACCTAGTTAAAGGGTCAATCCACCACAAAATGTGACAGTGTTCATAACTACAATACAGCCACTGATGGCCATTACCACTGGGAAAGGTAGACTGAGCTCTGTACTTTTCCAGGTCCATGCCCGAGTATCACATCCAGTGCACGTTCCTTCTTTGAATTGTGGTACTTGCAGTCCTGTTATTTGTAATGAAATTAAATAGTGCTTCAAACACCAGAATGCAAATAAGTATCCAGGACTAGAGGACCAACTCAGGCACGAATCTGGCATTCAAGTCATGTTTAATATTTTAAAAAACAGAGACATAAGGGTGGTCTGGGTATCGCCATTCAAAAATATGCAAATACCCCAAATGCTGTCAGATTATGACGCTATTACAATATAGAAACTCCGAGAAAATTACTGCAGAAATAGTAGATTATGTTTCCAGGGTGTCAAAAAGATACTGCCCCATCTTCCCCAGTGTTTCAGAGGAGCGGACAAGACAGTGGCAGTACACGGTACACGAGAAGCACACTATACATCACTATGTAGGGCCACTTCAAAACCTCCTCTAAAGCTACATTTGTACAATGTCACACTACAAGGCCTACTCATCATTCTTTCCTCAGCCTCAGAACCTGCCTTCTATTACCCGTTCTTCCGTTCTCATGCCCCCTCTTTACTGCGCCCTTCAGCATTTCCCTTTAGCCCCCATGGCTTTCTTATCACGCAAGCAGACTGCAGAGCTAAGATGCTGCACTGCAAAACGATGGATTTAGGCTCAGATCTCTGTACTGGGGTGAATGTTTGACATTGTTCTGCATTCTGTTCATCAATTATTGTTTTTGCATTGGTCACCCCGAGTGGGACGGGTATGCTCAGACGTGAGTCCCGTGCTCTCCATGCCACTGGAATCAAGCAATACTCGGGTATGCTCAGACGTGAGTCCCGTGCTCTCCATGCCACTGGAATCAAGCAATACTCGGGTATGCTCAGACGTGAGTCCCGTGCTCTCCATGCCACTGGAATCAAGCAATACTCGGGTATGCTCAGACGTGAGTCCCGTGCTCTCCATGCCACTGGAATCAAGTTATCCCGGCTGAAGAGGGGTGAAACCCAGAAACCGGTCCTAGAATGCTTATTTCCAGTCCAGGGACGACCTGGCTTGGCAGTTCGGGCTGGACTGTTCCCATGAGGCACAGGGTCAAGGCTGATTTGCATATAGCTGGGTTCAAACTGGAATGGCATGGTGAGCAAAAAAACGATGGATTTAGGCCAGATCTCTGTACTGGGGTGAATGTATGACATTGTTTTGCATTCTATCCATCAATTGTTGTTTTTGCACTGCATTACCCAGCATGCCCCACGACAACCCTCTCATGGCCCTCGTGGCCCAATATACCACGCTCCTCCCACCAATCAATAACAGGTTACTAAATGATTTGCACTGAGATTCTATCAGGAGAGGTGTCAGAGGCGAGCAATGACTGCAGCAGAGTCATACACCAGATAGTTCATGAAAATACAGAGGAGGCAGACAGTGAGAGTGACCAGAATGTATGTGGATCCGTACTCATTTGAAAGGTACTCCCGTCAGTAGTCAGACATGTTTTGTGAAATGGGACATCCGGGGCCGAACTGGCCATAAGGGGCATCAGGTGTTTTTGAGGTGGACTTGAATGTTGTGGGCCAGTTTTGAACCCATGGGGGCCAGTTTTGTTAATGAGGGACCCTTTTGGAGCATAGCTGCAATATCCACCCCCTTGAACAGAAGTGGGAGTGGTGCTCCTCACTAGTCCCCCCTCCCCTGCTTCCTACGCCAGTCGAGCACATTGCCAGGGCTTGTTGCTGTTTCCTGTCCGGCCGTGGGGATAACTTGTCAGCGAAGTAACACATCAGAAAACGTTTAGTATACAATACATTGGGTTGACACACTTTAGGCACACTTTTAACAGGGGTGCAGCAGGTGCACAGGCAGCAGTCCCCAGGGGCCCTGGGAGCCCACTGAACCCTGAATATTACTGCAGTTTATAATTCAAACTGCTCCTCTAGAAATCACCATCTTGAAGTGGTCCTGGAGCTTGCATGTCACAGTGACCTGTGCCTGCAGGAATATTGTCTACTGGTAGGGCTACCCGAACCACCCAAATCAGACAAAGAGTGCTCCAATAGTCCTCCAGGTTGGGAGCTAAGCATAAGGCTAATAACCTTGTCCCATAAAAAAAAATGTGGTCTCGGTTAAACTTAAGACCAAAACGTAAGCTTAACTGAGACAAAAGTCTAACTTTACTACCCGTAAATGTTGTTTGTGAATACCGAAAGTTGTAAAGTTAGACTTTCGTCTCAGTTTACCTTTGTGAATCGGACCCAATTTCTCTCTTTCCCTGCAAATTAAAGCATTTAATGATCAAATGCATACATTCACCAGAAAATGAGCATGTTTCAGTGTCAGGGATAATTGGCCATTCATTTTGTTTTCAATTTTCTCCTTTTATAGACGCTCTTTCATTTCTATACTTATCCTCTTTTTATTTTAATATGTCTTAAGACAATACTACAACTTCCTTGTTGCTCATTTCATTTGTATTGCACTGCATTGCATGTAGCCGCTCTCTCTGAACTTGGAGACCATTGTGGAATGATATTGCCTATAGTGTATCATTATTTTATCATTCCAAGATGACCAACACATTGGTTCTAAATGGGGTGGCCATGTTTAAACTTTAATAAACAATAGACTATTTACAAATACCTCTGCCAGACGGATACCGGCTGCTATGTTTAGATGCATTATTGCAAACGTATGCCCGTAATGTTTATATAGCAACATGCATTCTTTTTCTACTTGTATCCTTTTAATTTGTCATGCGTATTGACTCTATTGAGTATGTGTGTGTTTTATTGTGTTTGTGTCAGAGGGAAAATTCAAGAATGAGTCAGTGGATTGATGAATGGATGCATGAGTGTACAGATGAGCGACCGAGTACATGTATAATTACTTTTTGGGTACCTAAAACCATCAGTGCCACAAAAGGCAGCTAGACCTACTGGCATTGCCAATGATTCTTGTTTTAAAAAGCATGTACATTTGGTGAAAATAGAAGCATTTTGCAGTGTAGTGGCTACTGTTAACCCATTATCACGAATTACATGTGCCCAGCAGATCCAGGGACATCCTGTATCAGGAAAAGACCTGACAATGGTTGCATGCTCCCATGAGCAGCACTAGTTGCTGGTAATGTCAGTCGGGCAGTGGTGTGGTCACCAATAACACCGGCAGGTCTGGTGTGTTGGTTCTCATCCTGCTGGATAAATACCGACCACAATGGGGAGGATAATCAGCCATGTTTAGGGAGGGCAGGCTTTGGAAGGTTTTAGCAGCTGTATTTTCATGATCTGAAGGTGGGGGAAGTAAAGTGATTAAAGAAAGTTTATTGTCTTTCCCAGCCCGGGTACTCGCCAAAGAGCACGCTACACAAGGAGCTTATTATAATACGCCTTTATTCTTCTTTGTGTAACCGCGAACTCAACATTCTTAATTCGCATTCAGTCTACTACGTTCTAATGCTTACATTGCAGTGAGGTATCATTTTTATTGGGATACCAAGGGGAACGCTGGGTGGTATGACATTTACACATTTGTGGTGTTGCGGTGATCCTAGGCAGAAATGTATGGAAAATGTGATTTTTTTAGCTAAATTTGATGTTTGCAAGGGATTCTGGGTAGGAAAATGTTGGGAGGTCCATGCAAGTCACACCTCCCTAGACTCCTCCGGGTATCCAGTTTTCAGAAATGTCTGGGTTTGGTAGCTTTACCTAGATGCCCACCAAGCCTGGTACCAAAAATGCAATGACCACCTCAAAAAACCAAGTCTTTTGTGATTGATAATTTTGAAGTCTCCACAGTAGATTTTGGTCCATTTGCTGTTGCAGGCACCAGGCCGTACCACACATTGAGGAACCATTTTTATCGGGAGACTTGGTTGAATATTGGGTGGGTGGAAGTTTGTGGCTCCGCCATATTCCCGAACTTTCCATCATAGAAATATGAGGATAATGTGTTAAGTTTTTACAAAGTTTCAGGTTTGCAAGGGATTTCGGGTAACAGAACCTGGTGAGAGCCACACAAGTCACCACATCCTGGATTTCCCTGTGTGTCTAGGTTTTAAAAAATGTACAGGTTTGCTTGTTTTCCCTTGGTGCTGGCTGAGCAAGGGCCTGAAAACCACAACTAGGGACATTGCAAAAAAAGGTCAGTGCCTAGTGGGCTCTCTGCCCCCCTGGGGGCAGTAGATCGGGAGTTAGTGACCTGATATACCCCCAAGGGAGGGCAGAAATACTGTGGCCATTTTGTTGGATGGGTGGGGGCATTGGCATGATCATTCTGGGCAGCCTCCAGCCCTACACTAAGAAATAGAAATAGTCCTTGGTGCCTAGCGGGCTTTCTGGCCCCCCAGGGGGGCATATTAGAAGCAATTGCTCCCATATGACCCGGGGCACAGAAAGACTGTATCCATATTATGGGGAGGTAGAGGAATTGGCATGCCCATTCTGGCCAGTCACCACCCCTATACTAATAAAAACAATGAGTCCCTGGTGCCTAGTAGGCTTTTTGCCCCCCTGAGGGAGCAGAGCTGGGGCTATTGCCTCACCTACCCCCTAGGGGAGGCAGAAATACTTTGGTCCCCATTTATGTGAAGGAATGGCCTAGCTAACTGTGGGCAGCCCCTACCCATCTTTTATAAAAAAAAAATCCCTATTGTCTAGTGGGCACAAAGACTGTCCCATTTGTTTTTAAGGAGGTGGGGGCATTGCCATACTCATTCTGGACAGCCCCCACCCCTATGTATAAAAAAAAAAATCCCTGGTTCCTAGTGGGCTATCTGCCCCCTAGGTCGGGGCGAATCAGAGGATATTGCCCCCATCTGCTTCCAATGGGGGTCTGAAAGACTGTGACTCATTTTTTAGAGGATATTGGCATGCCCATTCTTGGCAGACCCCTCCCCTATGTATAAAAAAAAAATCTCCGGTGCCTAGTGGGATTTCTGCCCCTCATTGGGGGCAGATCAGGGGCTATTGCCTCCATTTGCCTCCCAGGAGATGCAGAAAGATTGGCTAATTGTTATGGGGTTGAGAGCATTGATATGCCCATTCTTGGCAGCCCTCACCCCTATGTACCAAAAAAGCAGAATCCCTGGTGCCTAGTGGGTACTGTGCCCCCCTGAGGGGACAGATCAAGGGCTATTGCCCTGATCTGCCTCTTTGGGGGGCATAAAGACTGTGGCATTTTTTTGGGGGGTAGGGGCATTGCCATGCGCATTTGGGCAGCCCCCACTCCTATGTACATAAATTAAATAAATTCCTGGTGCCTAGTGTGCTTTCTGCCCCCTGAGGTGGCGGATTAGGGGCTATTGCCCACAATCGCCCCCCAGGGGGGCAGAAGGACTGAATATTTTCAGAGCGATGGGGGGAACAAAAGCCCTTGCCCAAGGGGCTGCTCCTCCCACCCTGTGCAGTGGGTGGATCCCTACTTGGGTATTACCTCCTGCAGAGATCCCCAAGCTGGGACTGACTCCCCTTTTCAACGATACCTCTCCCGTCTGCATACATGCTTGGGCTGCTAAGATAGCCCTACGAGCATATAGGCAGTGAAACTGAAATGAGACAATTAGCTTATTTCAGTTTCGGGGTCAGTGAAAATCAGAACAGCCTCGGGAGCTGGGGAAGCTCTTCTCCAGCTCCCAAGGCTGTTTTGATACAAAGGAAATCCCTCTGGTGCCCGCACTACAGGGATTTCCAGTGCCATACATGCAAAGACTTAACAATCCAAAAATCAGACAAGTGAATTTCAAAAATGGTTAGAATTTGAAAAAGTGTCTCTTTAGACACATTCAGAGATGATGAGTGTGCCAACAGTGCCCCCAATATGCCCATACAAAAGTTGTCAATGTGCTCCAAGTGGCTTTTAAACACTCAAGATGAAATTGCCCCTGCTTCGAAGAAAGTGTGATCTTACAAATTTCAAAATACTTCATGGTTTACAATATAAAGTGTGCCACTGAGATGGCTGAACCAATATGGTGGAGAAACTATGATCCTTTCTCTCATAATAAGTATGTTCAATGTGGCTAATAAACAAGTTCATCCTGCCATTTATTTAACAGGATAATTACAAGCAGAGAATAAACAGAAAGAAAAAATCAAAACAGTAGAGTAGCTTCTGACACCTCCATCATAGCTTTTGTCAATTCCACCAAAGAGATTTGAGATCAGATTGTGCCCTTGTTTAAGCAATTAGGAAGAGTGCATTGCTTGAGCCAACATTGATTCCTTAACTAGACATCTAAATCAAAAATGAATATACGGGCGAATCATTGAAAGTCACATGCTGGCTAAAGAAATGTAAATAGTTCTCACCTCTAGGCACCCTTTCAAATACGTACTTCCACCTACTGGCTCTGATAATTGCTGATCCACTATCTATGTTGCATAACTCTTCAATTACACAAGGTGTAGTTCACCTAGAGCTCAAGGATGGGCTTCTTAATACTCTATAAAATAAATCAAACCTAGACCCTGCCAGGAAAATATATATGGAATAAAGTATCTCCTGCAGCACATTATAAGGATTTTGGACATTTCAAAGGGTTTCCATGACCATAAAGAGGAAGAAGGACAAATACATAGTTCCCTTATCAAGCATTGGAATGCTGAGGTGACTTGCAATATCCTTACCATGTACACAAGGGTGTACTTTATTTCTTATAATACATGGTCACACTATCAACTTTCCCACAAACCATTTAAATCCACTAATAGCAGTCACAGATGATCATCATATCACTGCAGATGGTGGTAGTGTCAATGCCTTGATACTATTAAATGTTTCAGTGCCGTTTGACACTAACAGGCATTCAAATGCTGGCATCGCAAGACAAGTGCTAAGCTGGTTTGTTTCTTTAGAGGAATCTCACATACTCTGCCAACATTATGTAGACAAACATTATACACTGAAAAAAAAAATATTGGCTAAACATAATGCTGACAATACAGAGCTTTAGTAATAGTAGTAGTAGTAGTAGATTTATTGTTTAGTTAATAAGAACCTTTACAATTTTGACATAATAAAACAAGATACAGCAAATTTCATAATTAAGAAAGAGCCTGGTGAACATATCATAAAAAACATTAATTCCTTGTGTCAAGATAGTCAGAGCTGTATGCTGCAATTGTTATCTATAGTGTATGAAAACGCAGTCTTCAATCTTGAGATGGAACATAAAAAGTTTGTCTGAAGTTAACTAGATGTACAAAATGTCGGCTGAAGTTAACTAGATGTGCACAATTTAGGCAGTTGATTCAATGTGCAAAGCGAGCAATATAAATACTGGACTGGTAAACTAAAACCCTAGGTGCATTTGCTAGGTAGAATTGTCACACAGATTTCTATCTTCCATAGCAGCATAACAAATGCATCATCTAAGAGTCGGTTCAATGTGCAAGGAACAATGAGGTAAATACAGACTCCATTCTTAATTTTAGACGTTTTCAAAGTGTGTGAAGTTCCTGGCACATAAAGTGCATGGTGCATTGTAAGATGAGGATGAATAATATTGTTTGCACGGTTAATTAAAATCATTGCAGTGAGATATCTAGTTTTAAAAATGCGTATTAAGTAAAGAGAGAATAACAAGAGGGATAGGGTACAGGGAGACATAATTCAGTGGTATAAAAGTCAAAACTTGCCACTCTAAGGAAAGAGAAGGCAGTAGTATACATGATTGCTCTCTAGACAGCAGGAATGGTGTTTTGCTGGTGGCCATTGTTCTACAGCTTTTAGTGCCTGGTCCAGATCGTTCTGATGTCCCAAGTGAGTGCATTGAAGCCCTTGTGTGAGAAACATGAAACTGAGAGGGCCCAGATGATGAAGGGGGAGGTTTCCAGCTTTGCAGAGGCTGTGCAATGAGGACAAGGCAAAAGATGTGCAGCTCACTGAATGAGTTTGAATTCGGTGAGACTTGCCACCTAATTGCTTGTTGTTGCCAGAACAGTGAAGCTATGAGGATCTTTAGGTTGCAGTAAGGAAAGTTAATAACGGCTTGTTATCAGAATTTTTTCCCCCGGCGGCTCCATAAATCATACAAAGCGAAACGACAGCTGAACATCTCCACCTCCAAAGCATGCCTTTACTGCTTGCCTGCATGATCTTATCCCCTTGATTTAGAAAATGGGCTTCAGTAGCAATCGGCGTTCAAATTGCAGTTTCCTGCAGATGCACTATAGGTGTAAGACATTCTCTTCCGCTTTCCAGGTAGGCGACAGGTAATCATTGTCAATGACCGTTTCCAGGGAGGAAGGTGCAGCAGAGTTGGTAGTATGCCCGTTCAAAAGTAAAGATATTTTTCCTTCATTCTCCTGGTGAATCCAGCGCCTAAATAACGTTGTGGGGCTGGCTTGGTGTAGCTCATGCAGAACGTACCATCCGTGGGACTTTTCTTTGAGCGCTGCCTTGTTTTCCCCCATAGACAGCCTATTCACTGTCTTGTGTACAAGTTAGTTAAAGCTACTGTGCATCCCTGGGGCCTCCCAAAGACCTGCTAGGCCTGGACAGTGTATTGAAGCTGTCAAATAGGACATGGTTGCACATACCTTATTTAAGTGTATTTCATCCCATAAGTAAGCATTCAGCGTTCCAGGATCAGTTCTTTTGATTTCCTGCCAGCACTTGACATAGGCACCTTTGCAAGCGATGTCTTGGATCTGCAGACCAAATTCCAACCTAATTTGGGCAGGCGAGACATATTTGGTAGATTAAATATCATTCTAACCAATCTTGAGACTATGCTGTCCAAGATGCCCACATCTCTTCCCTTCAGACACTCACTCCCAAAAGTCATAGTTGGGATGAGCTTTGCTTGTGTAACCTTGAGCAGTGACATGAGGCTTGGGCCGGCGGATTTATGTTTGACGGTTTTCAAAGCTATCGCAATTGAGTTGCCTCTTCACTTGATGACTTCTTTTCTGTTTTGAACATGTCTGTGTTATTTTTTATCACCCCTAGGTACTTGTATTCCTCGACTGCTTCTATTGTTCTACCAGCCAAGTGCCAACAGTGACTGGATGTTATCTTTTTTGGGTTTAGTCGCTGTTGGACTTGGCCCTAATGGTGGTAGTGGTTTTAGGCCTCTGGGCACTTTAGCACTGTGGCCCAGTGTAAAGTGCGTGCGCTCTCTGAGTGCGTGTGGTGAGATTGGCCTTCCCTCCCATAGGAATGCATGGAGGATATATGTGTCCATGGTAATTCCTGATGTGAGTGGAGTGCAGGGTCGAGTTTGGTATGTGCGAACTCGTGAGACTAAATGCTGCACAATGGTGTACGCAGATTGATTGTGACTTGTGGAGAAGTGCCACTTTTAGAAGTTAGCATGTCTGTGTGCTGTGTGATGTGAATTGCCTGTCTGGCTTGTGATTGACAGGAGCTGGGAGGGCTGGGGAATCCCAGGAGCCAGGGTGAGTCTGCCCGGTGGTGAATGGAGAGATCTGCATGTAGATGGGAGGGTGGAGATGCACCTGGGACCTGAATGGGGCCGGGCCTTCCCTTCACAATGCTGGCTCCACCTCCTGTGGTGCGTTTGAAGTCCCTGGCCTGTCCTGTGAATAGAGAGGGGAGCTGAGCAAAACAAAGTGCTCCTGAACCAGTTGTATCTGGTTCTCCCCTTGCCCTACAGTTGCAGAACAAAGTAAAATGCTGTATAAAAGAAGGGGCTGTGACCCCATGAAAATGTTCTTGTTCTTGGACTCGAATCTGCCAGGGGCGTGTTGCTGCTGGGGCCCAGGGGAAGGCTTGCCTCCCTGGGCTCTGCCCTGCCCCTGGACCTGGGAGACCTTGTTTGGGACCCTCTTTGCTTTTCTTGATGCCAGAGGACTTACTCTTCCACAAACAGGACTTCATTCTTTTGCCCCTAGCGCCTGGGAGCGCTTTGTCTTAATGTTGTGATGCCTGCAGTGGCGGGTGCCCACCCCACTTATTTTTATCTTTTAGTGTGCAGGTGCCCACCCTGCGTCTTCGTTTAATTTTTTTAATTACTGGGCGGGGCCTCACTGGAGTCCGGAAGCCCCGCCCGCCGAGAAGAATCTGCCCGGAGGGAGGGACCTGGCACCTGCCTGTGCAGGGCTCCCATGGCTGAGGGAGAGCCCCGCGGGCACCAGCAAGTAAAGCATGAAGGCGGAGGGGGCTCGAGGCACATTGCTGGTGCCTGCCCCCACCGCGTGTGAGGAAGAGAGCTCCATGTCCCACTGGACAGAGCGAGTCCCCGAGGAGCGGGGGCTCTCCAGTGCATGCCGCGCCCCAGAAGCAACCTATGCGGGGCTCCCATGAGTGAGGGGAGCCCCGGAGACAGAGCCCTGCCCTCAGACGGAGGAGTCCCCAGAGAGCAGCCCGATAAGCTAAGAAGGGCTGGGGGGCTCCATAGGTGCTGTGTTCATGCCGACTGCGGCACTGTAGATTAGTGGTGTTGAGTGGTCCCGCCAGGGAGCGGGCCACTCCAACCCGGGGCAAAGTTATTTGGATGGTCCCGTGGGGGCCAAAAGGGCCTGTGTTCTTTCCAACGTTTGGGGCCATACTTATTTCCAGAGCCCAGATGGCTCCAACATTTAGCCATACAGGGCCAGAGCGGCCCGTGTCCTTTCCCCAGTGCTATGGGGACATGTTTATTTTTAGAGCCCGATGGCTCCAACGTTTGGCACATTTATTTCAAGGGCCAGTGAGAGCCCATGCCGCATTTTAACTTTCACAGCTGCCCAGCAAGTAGTGGGCAGCTGCGCCGTTTAGGTCTTTCTTTTTAGGGGCAGGTCTGAAGCCAGGAGTGAGACGCACTCCTTCGCCCCATCTTTCTCAGCTGCCCAGCAAGTAGTGGGCAGCTGCAACGTTTAGGTTTGCGCAGTGGCGCACCCTTGACTTTCGCTGCCTAGGCAGCAGCCCTGACTCTTGGGACAAAGGGCCTTTGAGCCCCTGTTTGAGATGGCCAGTTGGCCAGGGGGGGACTGTGAGTTGTGTAGGGCGTCAGGCCCTAATGTGATTTATGTTCATGTGATTATGCCTAATGTGAGTTATGATTAAGATGTTAGTGTCTAATGCGTTAGACTTCTAATGTGAGTGTGGTGCTAGGAAATGTAATGTATGTAGAATGATTTACGCACCTGTGTTGATACCTCTAAATGTGTTTTATGATTATGAGGTTGGTTCGCATATAATGGTTTATGATAGTGAGAGTTATTCCCTAAGGTAGTTATGCATAGGAGGTTAGGGTCTAATGTGTTTAGACTTGTGAGAGAATTGCATAATGTGTTTATGATGGTGAGGTTGGCGCAGAATGTAATGTGCGCCTGATGTGATACTGAGCCTAATGTAGTTGATGTTACAGGCTGATGCTAAGTGCAGTGATTACCAGTAGTACTGCTTGTGTTCTATTTTTATGCTAAATTCTACATTTACTAAGTTCACTTTGTGATGGTACTGACAGTGGTCCAGTTTGCCCTGTCAGGTGTACATAATCCCTTGTAAATATGACCTAATGCCAGGTGGCCCCATGTATAATATGTGCTTACTATTCTAATGTGTTATGATAATACAAAGGCTATTTTTATATATAACCTTGTGTGGAGTTTCCTTTGTGGTGGGCCTGGGATGTTGTTGCTGTGTGCGTGCGGAAATGCTTTACACATTGCCTCCGGGATAAGCCTGACTGCTCGTGCCAAGCTACCAAGGGGGTGTGCAGGGGTTATCTTTGGAATGTAACTTCCTTGCCCTGACTAGAGTGGTGGTTTCTGCCTGGCTTTGGCGCACGCCTTAGCCAGCCAGAAATCCCATTTCTAACAGTCGCATTACCTTAGATTTGTCTAGGTTGATGGGTAGACCGCTGTTAGCAGCATAGCTTTTGGTTGCGTCTAGCAGATGTTGAAGAGTAAAAACCCTCCCATCCTTGGAGCATGTGATTTGCAATTGTCCAGTTCCGTTGATAGATCAGCCATATACAGATTGAACAGCATCGGGCCAGCCCACACCCCTGTTTCAACCCTTTGTGGCCGGTATTTTCCTGGACAGGGAGTTGCCGTCTCCTAGGTTCACTTGAACCTGTGTGTCAGTGTGTAAAAGTATCAGCTGGTTTAAGAGAGCAGCTGGTTTATTCTTTTTCTCAAGTTTGGCCCAAAGTTTATCCCTGCCTATGTTGTCAAAAGCTGATAAGTAGTCGAGAAAGCACATAAAAAGTTGGAGTTTTGCTGCTTTGACACTGTCTATTAGTGGAGGCAGGGAGAGTATGTTCATTGTAGTTCCCATGCCCTTGTAGAAGCCCATCTGTTTGACGGGGACAGTTGATTGCCCAATCTGTAAAATCATCCAGGAGAAGGCTGGGATAGTATTTGGCCTCTTTATCAATTAATGCCACCAGCCTGTAGCTATTTGCTTTGTTCTTGTCACCTCTCTTGTAGATTGGGGATATGATGGACCCCCTCCAGGAATCCAGTATACTTTGTTATGTTAAATATTATGTTAAAATTATTTCTAGAGCGCATGTACACCAATTGGTCTCTTGGCGCTAATTATAGGAGTAGCTGAGCCCTGGCGAGACTATTCATATTCATACTTTCTCCTCACGAAATTTGTTCGAACAGCGGTAGTAGTGAAGCCACCCAGTAATCCGGGTCTTTTTTATTAGGATCGAAGAAATCCCATTAGGGCCTGGTGCTTGCCTTTTGCAATCCTGTTCTTGATCTGGTTGATTGAAATGAGAGAGCGTCAGTTACTGTTGGATTAGTTAGAAATGTTGCAGGCGGTGAGTTGTCCAGGCTTCTTTCGTTAGGTGTGGGTTGACTCTTTGTACGTATGGATATTCTAAGCTAATTATTGTGCACCAGAATCTTGTGCTGTTGTTAGTCTTTGAATCGTACAGTAGCTTGAATCACAGCTTCCGATTCCCTTTTTTCTTGCTACGTTACCTTTTTCTTGTTCGTTTTTAATAGCGTTAGCTCCTTCTGAATGATGGTGATCTGGTCTCGTTCGCTGAAGCCTACTTAGGGGCATATCAACAACAGCCGACGATAATTATCTCTAAGCGCACTTAGCGCTAGGATAATTATCGCCGGCTAGCATGTATTTTTATCGCTGAGATAGCGTGCTATTAGCAACGCTTATCTCAATAGCGATAAAAATCCTCACGCTAAAAGGGTTAACGTGAGATTATCGCTGGAAACCCAGCGATAATCTCACGGTACCTTGTTAATAGGGACAGGCAAACTTAGCCATGATATCCTCCTTCCATAGGATATCATGGCTAAGTCTGAAAAATACCAGACGTAAAAAAGGTTAGCGCTGCTTTTTTTGTCTCTAACAGGGTTAGCGACATTTTTGATAATAGGAGAAATGTCGCTTAGCGACATTTCTCCTATTATTTTACTCCGGAACGCCCCCTTTGCATCTCATTAGTGATGCAAGGGGAAGCGTAGAGTAAAAGGGTGCAACATGCAAATTTACATGTTAGCACCCTGTTGTTGATAGGGCGCTAGTTTTATCTCTCCTTTTTTGGCTTTTAAAGCCAAAAAAGCAGAGATAAAGCCCTTGTTGATATGCCCCATAGTGTTTTATTTATTGCTTTATTGAGCTCCCGTAAGTTAGAGTTCTTGGACGTGAAGAGGTGATTATATTTGTTGTCTGATGATCGAGGGGAAGTCCATTTTTTCCTAGATCGAGGGGAAGTACATTTTTACGTAGATCGAGGGGAAGAGTTTCCCGAGATGTTGATTTTTTGATGAAAAGTTCCCAGCAGGGTGTGACATTTGTTTATGCCTCCTCCAGGTTGTTACAAAGTGCCTTTGCTGAAGCCTGTAGTTTTTCTTGTTGGTTGGTTTTACATTTTATTCTCCTGAAGTTCACTGTATAAGTGGAGTCTAGATCCTCCACAGGCTGGGCTAGTATCAAGCTAAATATATTCATAGTAATTTCCTGTGGTAGATGATCACTTTGGACTTGTGTCCCTATCTGAAAGCCTGCAATCTTGCTGATAAGCAGCAGGGTTACAAGGGTGTAATTTATTAGTCTAGAGGCAGCAGCATTGTGAAATGTGGCCACTGGGGGTTGATCTCCTGAGAAACACCCATTGAGGGCCACAAAGCTCCAGTGTTCTATATCTCTTATGAAGTTCCTGGCTAGTCTTGATTGGCTACATCCATTTGCGCTATTCCTGGAGGGTAATATTCCAGGCCCTAAATTGTTTCTCCAGTAGTGCATCCCTATTTCGAGGCCCTTGTGGATGCATGTTGAAATCACCTGTCAGCAGAAAGTCAGACATTGATTCTTCTGAGATGAATCTTGGTATTTTGAATCCCATGAGTTTGACTCCATTGGCTTTGTCTTTTTGATGTCAGTATATGTTTAGCACTATTATGTGTTGTTTTTGGTTGCAATCACCTATATTCACTTTGAGAGCCTTTATTGCATTTGTAGAGGTTGTGATAGTATCTACTTCATTGGTCGCCATTATGCTCTTAATTGATGAAACTGCAGGTGCCCGAATTTGGCACCTTTTTACAGCTGGTGAAGGATGTGTTTTGAAGCCAAGTAGATGAAAAGGGTCATCTAGCCATGTCTCTCATTGTAGGATGATGTCAAAGCTTTGGAAATAAACCAGAAGCTCCCTGTCTGATGTTTTGTTTCCTAATCAGTTTATACTCCAGTAGCAGAGTTGTAGCTGGCAGTCACCACTGGAAGATGTTTTGCTCTCGCCATGTTGGTTTATTGTCCTGGCTAACCCGGTCCTGTCTTCAGGTCTGGTTGCTAGACTCCGACCTTTTGGATCTGTTAGCGGTACGTCCATGCTGCATGCCCCTTTAATCACGGATTGAGTCTGGTTGCCCAATGATGAAGTACATGGGGTTGGTTGCCCGTGTTTGTTTGGTATCAAAGGATCTGGATAGCCTGGCCTTTGTTAGAGGTGTATTTTAATTCCACAGGCCTTTCATTGGACCTCTTCTTCCAGGATTCTCCTCACTATTTCGTCTGAGGATCAAGTTGCCTTTGTTACTTCTCGACTGGAGAGCTCCTTGATATTTTGAAACCCAATTTTTTCCAGGTCTTGTGAGCTTATGCCTGCCAAGCAACTGATTGATTAAAGTAATTTTAGATAATTCCCTCTATTGGGGATATCCCCATGGCCTCTGGACTTATATTCAGGGATGAGCAGAATAGTATGGCTTTTAGTTTGTGACTCGTTGATAATTGGGGGTTTAGCCTGGAATGGCCTGCCACTCTTGGAGGTGTGGATTTAGAGGGTCAGCTTGGACTACGTAGTCTTCCCTAACGGTCGGAATTACTTTTGTTTTAGAGACTAGGTGTCCATGCCTATTGTTAGTTGAAGTGACCGGGATGCTGCTTCTTGCGGTCTTTGTATTATCATCTGGTGCTTTAAGGGTGGATTCTGGCAGGCCATCTTCAACCCGTTCTGCTCAGATTCCATGCCCCCTGTTGTCGATGTATCTAATTGGCTCGATTTGTGGTCCACTTTGGTAGACAGTAGTCCAGATATTTCACTGTGGGCCTGTCTTTATGTGCTAGCTCTTGCCCTCCATGTTTGTAAATAGTCCATTATGTTCTTCTTCCTCTTTCTTCCTTTCCTCCTCTGTTTGTGACTGTGTTTTAGGTCCCCTATTCCTACATCGTTAGTCGACTCTGGTGAGTCTGTTTCATGTTTTGCTCATTGCACTTCCTCAAGTTGTGGGAGGAAATCTATGTGCTCTGAGTCTCTCATATGCTTGTTTGCCTTATGGTGTTCAATATATCCTAATCCCCTTTCATCCCTGGCTTTCTCACTTATATGGTCTGCTGTTGTGTTAGCTGAGCTTATCGTTCTGGAGTTTGAGTGACAAGGTATCCCCTATTTCGTTGGGGGGATTATTTAAGGAACCTTTCCATCAACACTTGTTGGTCATCACCTCTTTACTACTAGTTGGTCCCTCTGTGGGGCCATTTTCTTGGTCCTCTTGAGCCGATGTACTTGCTATATTTATTACTTTCTTGATGTCTGCTAAAAGGTCCCCCATTGCAGCTGGGAGAGTAGAAAGTTTATCTACTATGGTGACAAAGTTGCATCGTGTTTGTATTAGTTGTGTTTCTGCCTGAGCCCTTTTAATCAAATTATTCATATTTGATAGTCTATTGTCGATGTTAGAAACATGAGGGGACACAGAATTAAGGATTGATAGTTGAATGCCCATCTTGTCGGAGTGATACTGCACTGATTTTATTGATAATTTCATGGTATTCAGTAGGGATGACCAGAGCTTTTCTGGGTCTATTTGATTCACTTCATTAATGTGAGTTTGTTGAATGTTAGTAGCATCTGCCTGAGCGAAGCCTAAGGTGTGTGAAGCTTCCCACCGTTCCTGTTCATGTGCTGTAAAGACAAAAGTATTGGCTGCTTTGCCATTGAGTTACTCTGTACTTCCCATTTCTAGATCCCAGTTGTTGGCTACTGGGCACTTTGAGGCTAAATGGAGTGCTATGCCTAGAACACCAGAACTTGAGCAATTTGCTGTAGCTGACTTTTTGTGCTGTGGTTCCCTGTTGTCGTTGCTCTGTGAGTTATTAGGCGCACTGGGGCTGATTAAGGTGTACAGTACTTTGTGGTCTGTCACCAGACTAGTGTGGCATAAACCCTTTGCTTAACTGTGTCTCCTGTAGCTGAGGAGCCTCGTCGATGGATTATTTTTGTTCCTCTTTAAGAGAAGCTCAGATGAGGGCTGGCACAGAGCCATAGGCAGGGCTTGCTTGGGCATTGTGGGTGCCTCATTGTAAGTTATAGATGAGAAAATTGAAGTCAAGGGGGGCGTTTGAGCTATTTGAAATTTTTTGATGATGGAACTTGTTCTACTTGACAAAATTGTGACGGTTGGTTCAAGCGGTGGACCTGAGCCAGGCTCGGTCAGGACAGAGAGTGTGCTTGCTGTTATCAGATTCGCACTAGGTGCTTCTAATGTAGATTATATATGGTGAGTTGTGATGAGGTTTTCATTTGCTGGATCAGCGTTCCCCTTCTTTTGGACTGTCCCTCCTTGGTAGCCACCTGAGCATAGAGTGGTTTTAGCCCTGTTCTTGTTCTCTTCAGTTACTATCTCAGTCTTATCTACTTTCGGACTTAGTCGGTCTGCCGCCAATGCAACAGGGGGGAAGGGAGGCCACTTAGACTTTCATTACTAGAGCAGAGTACCGCTCTGCATCCCTCATGAATGAGAATTTAGTGTAGATCTTAGGCTGGTAGCTGCTTTTTGTAGTTTAAGCGGGCGGAATAGCAGGCAGAATAGGATCTCCATCTACCAAAATCAGGTGATGGTGTGTGCCGCTCTCTTCCATCATTAGGTTTTCCTTAATAGTAATTTCATTGAGGAGTTTGCTCTTTTTTCTTCTTTTATTAAGTGTAGATGTGACCGTCTGTCTCTCTTTCCCAGATCTCATCTTGTTGCACCCATAATGTACCTGATACTTTGTCTACTTAGGTGGGTAGCTTGATGTTTGGTCTTTTTTTCCTTTTTTCTGCTTGCTTTTTGTTCATTTTAGCTTGTTTGCCCTCCTGTTTGCTAGCAATATGAGCTACACCTATGCTACACCTATTTATGTGGTGTAATGAGTCAGCCTGATCCGGCCACTGATTTGCCAATGTCCCCTTTTTCCTTTTTCCCCTTTTCCCTTTTTTTGCTGTTTATAATGCTGTTGATATTTGGTCAATCACTCTCTGCCCCTGTTGTGTGTTTACTGGACTTTCCAGCTTTGAAGGATTGAGGGTGATGCATGAAAGGTGTCGCACAACTTCCTGACTGTGACCAGAGCTGTGCGCCTGAAACAGACGGTCACTGCTGATTAGTCGGTACACACTTTTTCTGGGATGTGGCTCCCAAACCCCCAATCGGCTCTTCTTTTCTGAACTGGTGGCCACAGTAGTCTCTTCTTTTCAGCCTGCATTCCTTGCTCCTCTGCCATTCCGCCTTTCAGTTTCCGCTGGTCTTGCCAGGAGGCCCGGTAGGCCAGTGCCATGGTTTAATGTAGTTTTGTCCTACGTTCTTTAGGAGAAGCGAGAGAAGCTCCTCAACCAGTGCCCCTGTTACTCCGTTACTTGGGCAGATGTAAGGCCAGCTGGTCCCCCTACAATTCACCACCACTTCAGACTGGCCCTTGTTCGCTGCCCAGAGAAGATAGGAAGAGAACAGCTAGATGTGGCAAATCTGCACCAGATCTCGCGAGTGGGGCACAACCGGAGGAACCGCAGGCTGCACCCGGTGCTAGCCTGGCCACCTCCGCAAATCACCGGGGCTCAGGCTCTGTGAGGGCCGAGTACGGCTCTCGCACTCACAGTGCTCGTGGTCCTCATGGTGCTTGATGAGCTAAGCAAAAAATGCCTTGGATCCTTGGAATCCTCAGCCTTGGCCACCTCGGAAATGGTTGGGTGGTGCAAGCAAAACCCTGCTCAGAGACAAGGCCAGAACTGAGACACAGGAAGAAGGACGGGCCAATCTTTACGGTGCTCCCCCAGGGTCCTGTCCTGCCTCCTTAGTGGTGGTTCCATGTGGTCGGGACAGGGCCGGCCCGAAGCCGAGAGTAAGGCAAGAGTCAGCTCCACAAGGCCGAATCAGTTCCACTCCCAGCCGCTGCAATGCCGGCACACTGATTCAGCCTACTCGGAGTGCTGTCTTCCGATCTTTTCAATATTCATATTTCACATTTAGACATGCTGATCTGTACATATGGTCTGCAGTTTTATACCTGTCTCATAGACTTTGCCAACATTTGGTAGACATTAAACACTGACAGAGCAAATATTGGCTAAACATAATGCTGACAATACAGATGTTTCATAATAGGGAGACTGCCATCACTTGTGGCTTACAATTTGTGGCCTGTATGGCTAGTACCCCATTCCACAGTATCATCGATAGTAAAGGAAATAGTGGTTAAGTTTGATGAAAAGCTCAATATGGTCCTAAAAGGGTCAGCAGTATCTAGTCCCTGCAATTTTCAAATGAGGAAACTACGAAACCCCACAACAGTGCCTGCTCCAATCATCTAAGGTAGACTACTGCAATTCCTTTTAATACTGCAACCCCTGGTACTTGCCCAAAATAAGTTCCTTCGATCCCTGACTGGCCTACCTCAATCTGCACCCCTAAAACCATTGCTGCAGGACCTAGGGAGTGCATCATTTGACGAGATAGCAGGTTTTAGACCACTGGCTTACTGGAGACGCTTGTGGACCACCCCAGAGCTAGCATCTTATGCTTTGGCTCTTAAACATCTTATAGGGGTGGACAAGTCTCGCCAAATCCCTTGGCTCTATAAAATTAGAGCTGTCCTTATGGCAATAAACATTGGACATCTTTGGTTAGATCCAGTAGGGAATACCTTCCCATCGAAGATAGAGCTTAAGAGATTTTATGTTGAGATGTTCCAATTTAAATCTTACGCCCAGATCACTGGGGGTTCATTAACTGACCTCTTTATGGTCCATAAGCTTGATTACTCTCTGGAACCCTATTGGGACATTATCATTGGAACTGGAGATAGGAAGTTGTATCATCAATTCAGAGTCAGATCCCTACCTTTAAAATCATTTACTAAAAAATGGGGTCAGAATTCGGTTTCAAATATGGATACTTCCTGTCACTGTTGCCCAGGGATTCCAGAGACTATTCCACATGCTCTTTTTGTTGTCCTGCATATAGAGTTCCACGTATGAAGTGGATCAAGCCCTTGTGTAAACAGATATGTATAAGTTCTGCGCAAACAGCTCTGCGCATTTTTAAGTGCGACACAAAGGAAGTTATTGTAGTTGCAGTGGCGAAGTTTTGGTCTTCGTGTTGGGTTATAAGAAGAACATTTCTCCAGACTTAAAAATTTAACATTAGGATTTTATGGATTATTGATTTGTATTGTTTTTATTGTTATTAAATTAGTCTTGGAATATTTAATATCATTTTAACGCAATTTATTGATGATGGGCTTTTTTTTATTTTTATTACTGTATTCTATAATGTAGTATTGTATATCTTGTTGATGTTGTGTCTTTTATGATTTTTATTTGAATAAAGACTAATGAAATGAAATGAAATGACTGCATGATCATCTCCTTGATTCAACAGCTTCAGTGTATACAAAATCAAGCTGCAAGTCGAGCTTTATTAGCTTCCCAATTCAGTGTCTTCTTAAGGATTTTTGTAACTCCATATTTTGAGAAACTTTGAAATTTATCATCCTTGTTTTGCTAATTCAAGCTCTGTGTTCACTCACAGTATTGCATTATATGTTAAATGTTAAAACACAAACATTCCTCACGGAGCCTCTGCCCGGACAACAGGTTCATTGAGGGTCCAGCAACATCGCGCAAGTGCACATGGTCCTGGCCCCCGGCTGAGCTCCAAGCTGAGTTGTTCACTACAATCAGGTGTACAACCTGAGAGGAATCACCTCTTGCACACATAAGCACCATAGTGTGTACTGTACACACAGGGCACTGACAAACTCATAACTACCCCTGTAACACCCCACACATATAAGGTCCTGATGAAAGCCAGTAGAAGAAAAGGCCTGGCTAAAACTAGTTGACCGCACAGGACGTCGGAGGCCATAAGCCTACCGTGCACGTCCCACAGCCTTTGTTTTTATCGACTGCCTGGGGCCCACCATTAAAACAGTCTTTGGGACACCCAGGACAGTATTTTAAACCTCACTCAGAGCACCCTCACGAACCAAAAAAACCCGCTCTGCAGTAATCTGGCGTCGAAGCACACCTGAGGTACACTCAGTACCTCGGATGGGGCCCAATGATGAAGCATGCCTCCAACTAGGTTGGTGGGTGAGGGCCTTCATAAAAAACCTAATGTTTTTTTTTCCCACCCGCAGACATACAAACAATTTAAACCAGAGCTAGTTCTCATTGATTACTAACACATAAACTGGGGAAACGGACTAGCCTCTCTAGTTCTCCTCTCTCTTTTTGATCATAACAAAACACAAAAATACACAGATGTATGCTAGAGAGACAGTTCACTTTTCCAGGGGCCCCTCGGTAGGTGGGGGTGCTGGGCGATTGCCCACTTTGCCCATGACTTAAAGCATATCTGGCTCTGTTCTCTGGAACTTCCCCACTAGAACATCAACTTCACTGAGTACAGAATTATTTAGTATCCTATGTCTGGTCCATAAAAAGATTCTATATCTCTTATGCTTGCTGCTTATCACAGTGACTTTGTCTTTAGTAACCAACTCAACATATTCGCTCTGCAAAACTTCTGATGCTAATATTGCCCTAAATTTGCTGACCGACTAGGGGAAGTTGCTAATTTTCCTACCAATGCTCTAAAGGCTGGGACACACTTGCTTTAGTCCTAAAATATTTTGTCGCACATGCTGAGCTTCGAAGAAATCAAGATTCTGCTACATTTATCTCTCATTACCATTAGATCTAACACTGACTCAGCACTTTATAAATGTTGTATAGCTTAAAATAACATATCCACTGTCATAGCAACAAGTTGAATTCTGCATGAGTTCACTTCGACATTCATCTTTCCAAGGTAAATGAAATGAAGAAAAACTGAGTTGTGTGGACGCGCCTTTGCAAACTGCTGGTAAAGCCATATGCGGTTGACTACTTTTCACAGAGTCTCTGAGAGAGGAGGAGAAGGACGCATCTCAGTGCCTGATGGGGCTTAAAAAGGCCTGCTTTTATTACATGATGCGGTAGTCACCTTTGTAAACTGCTGGAAATGTTGCACGGGGTTGACTAATGTCCCAAGAGGACCGTGAGAGTGGAGACACAGGGATCATCTCATTGCTGGATGGTCGCTTGAATGACTTCCTTTAATTCCGCGGCATGGGACAGGTCCTTGCAAACTGTTAGAAACACTGCATGGGCTTGACTACAATCCCCAGAGGACCATGAAAGAGGAGGCAGGGGGTGAATCTAATATCCTGGATGGGCATTTGAGAAGGCCCACTTTCATTACGGAGCGTGGGATTCCCCTTTGCAAACTGCTGGAAATGCCGCACAGTATGACCACAATCCCCAGAGGGCAATGAGAAAGGATGTGGAGGGACCATCGCAGCACCTTCATGGAAAGATCAGCTACAGGGGAATCATACTTGAACCCTACTTATTGTTTACCATCTTATCTTTCCCCTGGCAATGTTATGATTTTTAACTTTAAACTTCCTCCGATCGCAACTTCTTAGCCATTGTTTTGGCGAGTATTCCTGTGTTTGCTCCTAATACCACCAAGGATTATGGCCAGCTGAAAAACAAAGTAATCTACTAGCTAAAAAAGTTTGGGATACACCTTTGTTTGAGGATATTATTATGATTAGGAGACTTCTATTGGTAGGATCCCAAGCAAAGTTCCTGGATAGCGAATGTATGGTGGTCAACTTTAACAACCCATGCTTAACTGGTTTTATCTTATCAAAGTTGCCACACAGAAAGACTTTATCCACTGGCATGGTTGTGTTTCCTTTGGGATTTTTTATAAGCCTTCATCGTGAAATTTGGTGTAGAAGTTGCCATATTAAAAGAATTATAAATTAAAGTATGGGCAATTAAAAAACACAAACAAAAAGTTGCTACTTATGGGCTCTGACCACAATTAGGTTGTGCGAATAAACTTGCCATGCCAAAAAAATAGGAGCTAAGGGTCATATGCACCATACTTAGGAATTGCGATTCCTAAATTGCCATTTTTAAGAAATCGCAATTTAGGAATCGCAATTCCTTATGCATGTAGGAATCGCAAAAAAAATTGTGATTCCTACCCATTCCTTATTTGCGACTCGCAAATTGCGAATCGTAAATAAGGAATGGCTTCCCATTTATTCCTATGGGCCTAGAAACCCATAGGACTCAATGGAAATTGCATGCGAAATTTGCGAGTACCAAATAGGTACTCGCAAATTGCACATGCAATTTCAAGGGTGCCAAAATGACACCCTGATTAAAACACATGTTGCACACACACATGCCTCAAGGGCATGACTGTGTACAACATAGAACTTTGAAAAATGCACTTTTGTGCATTTTTCAAAGTTTTCGCAAATTACCATGAACTTTAACATACAATCGCAATTTAAGTAATCACAAATTTTTCAATTACCTAAAAAGTGATTTTTGTTTTTGGGATAATGCAACCTAAATGCAAAAATTGCAGTTGCAAAGGGGCATATTCCGAAAATCTGCCTCTTTGTGACAGCATAAAACAATGATGTATGTACTCCCATGAATATACCATGCTGAGTGAAAAACAAAACTGTGCAAATCAGTGTGGAGGGTAGAACACTTTGACCGTGCACATAAAGAGTGCAAGCACCCTGATGAATCGCAAATGAAAAACAATAATCCATGCAAATCTGCGTGTGATTTTATAATTTTGCACAAACCAATGCTACAACCAAGCAGAATCGCATCTGAGACACTTTAAACTGTGCGAATGAGCAATTACTGCAGGTGGAATCACACCATTGCTGTGTGAGTCAGCGTAACCATAAATTGTGAAGGCAATCTAGAATTCCAAGAAGGTGTAGAAAATTAAAGTTGCATTGAGACACACAGGTTTAGATGCTTAGGTGATTTAAAAATAGTGAAAAACCTAGATATATAAGCCGTGCGAATCAGCGTGTGAAAGTAACATGTGATCGCACCATGAATGTTACCTCAAAATAATCCAAACAGAGTTTATGAAGTTGCTAAGCAATGCTTCCTGAGTTGACAGGACATTACCAATCAACCAAGGCAAATGTCATAAGCCGTAAGCAGGGATGTACGCAATAGCAGTGTCCACTTTTACTCCTCCCCATCTTGGTCTCCCTTTATATTGGCTAGAGGGCACATGTTTTCCAGGAGCACAGCTTTTGTGTCTGACTTTTCTTCCAGGCTCGGCTGTAAGCCTATTTAAACAAATTATAGAGCTAAATGCATTTCTTTAGCAGCATGTGGTAGTTATATATAGGAGTATGCAAGTCTAAAGATCCAGCAACACCAGGTAAGGTTAATGAAGATGTTTAATGTTGGCACCAAAGTACAAAACCATCAGGCAAAACTGGTACTGTTCAGAAAATAACCGCTATTCCGTTACAAATTGTAAATTGATACTTGTATAGCGCACTACTCACCCGCAAGGGTCTCAAGGCGCTTGTACGAATACCGCTGTGGAACCCATCCTGGCTTTCCCTGTGAGGCATCCACTCCTGGGCACCCCCAAGGTGGAGGCCAGGCATCCTTAGCGTTGTGGGGGCCGTTGTGGAGATTAAGCAAGCTATTGCCCAGAGTTGCAGAGTGGGACTCCATGATTGGAATGGCACCGAGGCGAGAATTATCAGGTCCGTGGAATTTTGAGCCCAAGACTAGGGGTGGGCGGAATTTGCGTAATCGCGTTACGCAAATCTCCGCGAAACGGTAAAAAATCTCCGCGAACACGCAGAAATTCCGCAAACATGCGGAATTGCTTGTTCGCGATGCTTTTTTCCTGTTCACAATCACTGTTTGCGTGCTCGGGGAGAAATATCTCGCGAACACGCATTTTGAGAACGCGAACAAGCAAAAATTTCGCGAAGTCGCGGAAAGCGGAATTTTAGGCGATTTCGCGTTCTCCGCAGAACGCGAAATTACCCAAATTCCGCAAATTCCGCGAACGGAACGGAATTTGCCGCCCAGGCCTACCCAAGACCCGCCGAGACGATGAATTGAACCCTGGCCCCGGGCTAGACCTCTGCATCAGGGTCTGCCGCTCTAATCATTGAGCCACACAGTTACAGAACTTAGAAGTATGACATAAAATGCACCAGTAAATCATAGACATAAAAGAACAATGCAACACATTTCCCCCCTTAAGCAACAAAATAGAAATAATTCTAACCCTCTAACTATACAATACAACTAACTTGCAGACGCTTGGTCCTATTGTTCTCTTTGACCCTTGAAGCTACAGTTCAAATACTGTCATAATCAAACTCATCAGTCAATAAAGTTTTACTATCAATTCCATTCCAATCTTTCCTGTTCTTACACTTGTCCACCCTCCTTACATTCCACACCCTACCATCCTGGGTGACCACATTGTTTTTACACACTTTCACCACTCTGATGGGATGTCCAAACTTCGAATCACCCTTCACCAAGAATCCAGGTTTCTTGATTCTCACCATATCACCAATGGTAAACTCAGGAATTGTCAAATTCCATTTTCCATCAAAACTCATTTTCATCTTGGCTTGCTTCTCTCTTACTCTTTCAGCCACCACATCCAAATCCACATTCTCAACATTCTTGCTAGACCTCTTTATCCACCATGGACAGCGGTTTGAGACAGGATCCCTTCCTTTCAAAAATCTAAAAAGGCTCACCTCAGTAACAGAGTCAGGGGTAACACGGTACATCCAAAGTCTCTCCCTCAAGACATCCTTGCAATCTCCTCCTAATTTGCATGATAACTCAACACCATCCTTGAGCACCCGGTTGAACCGTTCAACTTGACCATTTTCTCTTGGTTTATAAAGTGCTTTAGTGACATGTTTGACACCACATTTTTGGAGGAATTCCTCATCTCATTCGATGTGAGTTGTACCCCCTTGTTGGTTACCAACATTTCTGGACATCCTTCACTGGGAAAAATGCCCTTAAAAAATGCAATAACAACCAGAGAGGTAGCATTTCCCACAAAGTCAACTTCTGGCCATTTTGAATGATAGTTCACCAACACTAATGCAAACCTCGCTTCACAAGGTAAACACTTGTAGGGACCTGAGATGTCAAACACTACCATTTGCCAAGGAGACCCAGGCCAAGATACAGGCTTAAGGGGAGCAGAGAACACTCTAAGAATTTTGACACTGTTAATACATTCTGCACAGTCCCTGACAGTTTTTTCAACCATTTTGTCTAGGCCTGGCCACCAAAAATGTCTTCTAATGAGACGCTTCATGAAAGACATCCCCTAATGCCCTTCGTGGGCCAGTTGTAGAATTTTCTCTTGCATGGCTCCTGGCGGGACAATTTTCCCACCCTTTAACAGCAATTCCCCCTCTTTCTCAATCTCGTCAGAGACTTTAATGTAAGGACCCATTTCTTTACTAGCGCATCTCTCCTTGGGTCATCCTTATCTCAAATATCTCATTATCAACTGACACACAACATCACTGCTCATCTCCTTCTTCCACTGTTCCTCAGACACACCCAAAAATTCAGTCGAAATGAAATCGCTGATAGTTGCCACCATTTTGCAATCATCATCATGGTGTGCATTCTCAGTGTTAGAACATGGCAATCTTGACAAACATTGAGCAGTGACATTGCTCTTCCCAGGCACATATTCAACTTTTAAATTGTATTCTTGTAACCTAGAAGTAAGTCTTGTGATGCACATGGTAGAGTTCCATCCTCCCCCTGGAGATAAAATTCCTACAAGGGGTTTGTGATCAGTCCTCAGTAAGAATCTATTTCCCCACAAAAAGTTTCGAAAGTGTTCTATGTTCCAAATGCAGGCCAACAGCTCTTTTTCAATGACTGCATATCTCCTTTTGGTTTCCTTACCACTTCTCTGACTCAACATACTACCAATGCCATACAAACTTGCTTCTAGTGTAATAAAGCACATTTGGTTCAAATAAAACGGACTTGAGTGTTGGGGCACATGCAATCTCTCTCTTAATTTGTTTGAATGCTGTTTCTTGTTTTTCCAACCATACAAATTCAAAGCATTCCTAGTCAATTCTCTAAGAGGTTCCATTCTGGTAGCAAACAATACTTTTCCAGTCTCTCACACACAACCTTAACATGTTCAAAATGTTCCTCATTATTCTTTGAAAAGACAAGTATGTCGTCTTGGAAGCACTTCACAAATGTATTTGCATCTTTGAAGATATGATACATCACCCTTTGAAACATGGATGCCGCTGAGGCTAACCAAAATGGAATACGTTTAAATTGAATAAACTTTGTGGTGTTAGAAATGCAATGAGCTTCTTTGAATCTTCTGTCAACTTGATGTGATGGTATGCTGAACGGAGATCAAAATTGGAAAACATGCAGGCTCCTTCTAACATACCTACCACTGCATTGATGTTAGTTAAGGGATGACAATCAACCACCAAATTAGAATTCAATGCTCTGAAGTCCACACAGAGACCAAGACTTTTATCTGGTTTGCGAGCTAAAACAATGGCGAAACCCATTCAGACGACTCTACCTCCTCGATTATACCCTCTTGAACCATTCCTTCCAACACATTCTTCATTTCCTCTCTCACAACAATAGGCACTCCCCTTAGCATTTGTCTTACCAGAAGCGCTCCTTCTCTCACTTTTAGTTTGTGACTGAAACCTGCTAATTTTTCCAATTTTTCTGAAAAAAACAGTGGGAAAAAATGTAGGGCCAGATGTACGACAATAGCATTTAGCGACTTGCAAATTGCATTCAATTGTGAATCGCAACTTGCGAGTCGCAAAATGCTATGTACAACAGTGTCTGAGACACTGTTTGCGATTCCCAATGGGGTCGCAAATTGCATGCCTCATGAATATTAATTTGCGATCCCATTGGGAATGGCTGGCCCTCCCAGGTATGGTGGCCTGCTGGGCTCAGCAGACCTCCTTGTCTGGGACTGCTTCTAAATAAAGCATTTTTTCTTTTTTTTAATGCAACCCTTTTCCCTTAAAGGAAAACGGGATATATTTAAAAAAAGAAAAATGAAATGTTTTTGTTTCATTTTTTAAGGGCAGGTAGTGGTACCTGGGACCACTGCCTACCCCTAAAAAAAGATTTCACTTGCATTCACAAAGGGGAAGGGGTCCCATGGCACTCCCTTTTGTGAGTGCATTACCACCCTTCTGAGAAGGGTGGTGAACTGCGACTGTTTAGTGACAGCAATTGCGGTTGCAAAACAGTCATACATAGGGCTCAGACTCGCTATTAGAAAAGGATATCCTCGGAATGCCCGTTCCCAAATAGTGAGTCGCTAATCCTATTTAGAGAGTCGCAAAACATTTGCGACTCGCTAAGTAGGGTTAGTTCATGGCCCTTTTGTATTATGTTTGCGCATGCAAAATAGGGTCGTACATATGGCCCTTAGTCAAATCCTTTCCATCAGCACCTTCTGCCATGGCACACACTGGTTCTTTACTCCTGGGATTTAAAATAACACCCAATTTGGCCTGATCACGCGAACTCAGCACATTCACTCCATTGATAGCCACATACATTTTAATATGAGCTCTCCTATTTTTGAATTCAATTTCTGACTCCTGATAACCTAATAAGTCTATTCTAGAGACATCAAAACTCTCAGCAATTATATTAGACTCTTTGAGAGCATCCAGTTTTAACAAATCACCAAAACACTGATAGCAATACTCCTTGGTAATGATGGTCCATGGCGATCCAGAGTCCTCCATTAACTCAAGTTCCCTTTTTCATATGCATACCCAACATTTGGGAGAAGCCATCACAGTTTGCTCTCCAGTGTTATCAGAAAAATCCTGAATGGACACGATTATACCAGTTACTCCTCCTTGTGCATCACCATACGCATCCTCACTCACAGAAGCTACTTTTCCCTTGGAAGTACAGGCATTATTGTTCTTTTTTCCATCCTTACACACCCTAGAAAAGTGCCCAATCCGGCCGCATTTACTGCATTCCTTCCCAATAGCAGGACAATGTGGAAATGATGCACTATGTACAGGGTTACCATATCTGAAACAATGGAAGACCTTAAACCCACCCCTATATTCTGGAGTACCTTTAGGTGTATTCTTAGAAGTCCTAGGTGTAACACTGCTCACATCTCCTGGAACCTTGGTGTACTTGTACTTGTCCAAGGATTTCATCCATCTCTCCGATTGTTTCAGTGCTTTAGCCGTACAAATGGCAGCCTGCAAATTAGGATCACCCAATATACACACTTGCTCTTGTACTTTTTTGCTTTTGACATGTACTATTATTTGGTCTCTAATCATTTCATCTGTGATCGGTCCAAAGTTGCAGGTTATTGATATAGCATGTAAAGCAGTAAGAAATTCATCAAAGCTTTCACTTTCTTCCTGTGCTCTAGTATAAAATGTAAACCTATCAAGTGTGACGCTAGTTGTGAGTTTAAAGTGAGTCTCCATCCTCAACATAGCTTCATCAAAAACATTGCGATCAATATATCCTTCAATTTGGGGCAATGTCCTGTATACAACTTGCCCTTCTGATCCTAAACAATGCAAAAAGATGTTCTTTTTCCTTTCTGCTGACATCCTTTCCCCATCCTATGTAATGAACTATTCCTTCCATCTGGTCCATGGAATGGGGGGGTCCCCCGTATTTTGCAAGAATTTACTCAGTGGTTCAAATTGCATCTTGCAGTGTTACAGCGATCAGTTGAAGAGCAACGACTACAGAGAGAAGTATTATATGTATGGCATATACAGATAAGTCACAATAAACTCCAGCTTGAGAAAAATATTTGAAAACTTGTCATCCACAGGAAGCGAAGTTTGAAAATCCCTCAAAGAAGACTCTTAAGTTGCAAGCATCTCGCACCAAAAGCACAATGACACTTACTTTGAAAATAATTAAAAGAAAAGACACCCACCAGGAAATGAAGCTAAAAGACCTAAAGAGGAAAAACTCTTAAACTGCAAGCGGGTTACTGTTCCAGTTTAATGGGTGCTGCGGTGCGCTTTCCGTACAGAGACCACAGACATGCGAGATGTGATGCAGGCGCTGTAGAAGCGGCAGAGATTCACAGTCGTATCCAGGTAACAGACAATGACGTAGGAACGCATAGGAGACGTATGGCAGAGTTTCCAAGGGTGAAACGTCACATAAAATGGTCACAAGCATTGCAGTTGCTACACTAACACAGGAGGAGACAAGCAAATCCACAAAATTGAATAAAACACATAAGTCTTGCCTCAATAGTCGGACAAGTCAGAATTTTTGCGAAATGTTCACTCGTCGAAGATCTTTTCCTCTGGCTGTCAGCAAAGCCTACTGGTGAAGAACGTGGGTTCATGGAAGAGAGCACTGCGCCTGTGCTGCTTATGCACAGTAGCAAGTGCCTCCTGTGCTCGTCGCCACTTGTAAAGTTCCAGCAACACCAGGCAAGGTTAATGAAGAAGTTTAATGTGGGCAGCACAGTACAAAACCGTCAGGCGAAACCGGCACTGTCCAGAAAAAAACCGCAATTCCATTATGGAGCTTAGAAGTATGACATAAAATGCACCAGTAAATCATAGACATAAAAGAACAATGCAACAGCAAGCTCTTATAAATATTTTTAAGGAAACTCCTTTCCCTCTGAAGTAAGTGGAGACAGGAGCGCTTTGTTTCTTGAAAGCAAGGCTTGATTTATTGAAATTATACACCCACAACCAAACGCTACCGCCGCATACCAGGATCTCTGACAACTGAACCAGTTGTCAGAATCCTGGTACGCAACGTTCAACAATAGATTACAGAACATTGCTCAAATGATAACATGCTCTAGCCAAACACTCTCGAGCTAAACTTCCGACACAAGGATGCCGGTCAGCGTCACATTACAACTTCTCCCTCCCCACAAAACTAACAGAAAGGACAATTTAACCAAATGTACAAAATTCATTATAACACAAAAAGTATAAACTCAATAAAAACACAAAAACTCATAAAAACAATAAAACATGACATTACGACAAAATATAGTCACTTAATTTCGTGGGCAACCTCCTACAACGAACTCCCAATTCAGATGAAGAAGAACAAGAATCCGAGTTGGACACATCAGTGTTAGTATCTGCACAAAGTTCCAAACTGGGATGTGTAATGGGAAATGGAGTAGAAGATTTTCCAACATCAGAAGGTAAATCATTTAATAAATGAACCCAATCAGAATCCTCTAATTCTTGACTGGAAAATTTAAGTAAGGAATCAGCCTGGGAATCAGAGAGATGAACCAGCGATCTTTTACTCCACCATCCCTTATACCCAAGCAAAGCTGATGCCTTACTAACTCCTGTGACCTGCACAGGAGGAGAAAATCTTGAAGTCCCCTTAGGCACTTTTTTGGGATTCTTAATAAGAACCCAACTACCAACTTCCAGATTTGAAGAATTGAAAACTTTACCCTTATCATGAGTACTCTTCAAGAGACTTTGTTTTTGAGCAACTCTAGAAGCTAGCTCAATGTTGCAAGGCAAATTTTTGTCATGTTTGTTAACCAACCACTTAGGACATAAGTTAGTGTGAGCAGATCTACCTCTCAGAGGTGAAAATGGTGACACCCCGGTGGTACAATGAGGAGAGATGTTGTAAGCCCATAATTTTGCCTCAAGGAAGTCTTGAACATCTTGCCGAGAACACAGAGCTGTCTGAATGGCATCTTTAACTAATCTATTTGCTCTTTCCACCAAACAATTTGACGATGGTGAGTAAAGAGCAACTTTAAAATGAGTAACGTCACAATCAGAAAGAAAAGAACTGAATGTCTCAGATATAAAATGAGTGCCATTATCAGAAACTAACATAGAAGGTGAACCTTCAAGAGAAAACACTTTCTTCAAAAACTTTACAGCATTAAGAGAACTCGGTGAATCACAAAACATGTGATAAATCCACTTGGAATGGTAGTCAATCAACAAAATAATATACCTTAGGTCATGTTGCAAAAGGTCATATGGGCCCGAGAAGTCCAAACCAACTTTGTCCCAAGGTCTCGTAGGATAAGGAACAGGATGCAGTGGAGTATTCATAACTTTCCATCTCTTATCTGATGATAAACACTCCGGACATGAGTCAATAACATATTTGACTTGTGATTCTAAGGATGGCCACCAATAGAACAACTTAATGAGTTGAGAAGTTTTCGAAATGCCTAAATGACCTCTGTGGGCAAATTTGATAATGTCGTTCCTAATATTGGCAGGAGGCACAAACCAATCATGTCTCATGATTATGTCGTTGACTAAGGATAACTCAGGTGCAACCATGGCGAAAGCTTTTAACTCATTTGAAAGTTTTCTAATTTCTGGCCAACCATTAACAATGTACTCAGATACAAGTTTAAGAGTATCATCTTTATGCTGTGCGTCTATCCAATTTTTCTCAGTAATATTTGGACAAGAATTCACAGCATCAAGAGTCGCGATAACACATTCTGTGTCCTCTGAATTCTCAACCTCAGAGGGATCATCAAAAGCCATGCGAGACAGGCAATCAGCCCTAAAATTGTTCCCACCAGAAATGTGTTTGATTGAGAAATGAAATTCTTGCAATTTAGACAACAATCTAACCAGCCTAGCGGATGCTTTACCAAGACCGTTCCCAGATAATAATTGCGTTAGAGGCTTGTGATCAGTAAAAAGATCAAACTGACGTCCCCAAATGTAATTCCTGAACTTCTCAATTGCCCAGACACAGGCAAGAGCCTCACGTTCTATGGTACTATAATGAGTTTCAGATTGCTTCAACATCCTAGAGGAGAAAGCTATGGTGTGTTCTTTACCTGAAACCCATTGACCAAGAACAGCACCTAAACCAGTAAGGCTAGCATCAACCATAATAAAGCATTTCGAGGAGTCATGAAAAGGGTGTAATGCAGGTGCATCCATGATAAGTTTCTTAACTTGAAGAAAAGGAGAAGAAACTTCTTCAGACCATTCAAATTTTGAACCTTTACGGAGAAGAGCACGTAAAGGCTCCACCATTTGTGCATACCCCTTGAGAAAACGGGCATAATACTCTGCCAAGCCTAAGAATGAACGAAGTGCATCTTTGTCTTTGGGTGGAGTAGCATGGCTAATGGCTTTAATAAGAGACATTTTTGGCTTGATACCCTCCGGAGAAAGTGCATGACCCAAATATTCTAACTGTTGAGTTGCAAATTTACATTTTTCTGCTCTAATTGTCATGCCTGCTTGGTTTAATTTACTTAAGACAGAGGATAAATTGTTCAAATGAGTCTCCCAATCGTTAGCGTAAACTAGAATATCATCTTGATACGCATGTACGCCTGTGATATTTTTAAATAGTGTCCATGATTTTTTGAAATACGCTTGCTGCAGAAGCTAAGCAGAAAGGAAATTTAAGGTATTTAAACACACCAAAAGGTGTGACAAAAGTTGTGAACTCCTGAGAATCAGCTGTTAAGGGAACCTGATGATAAGCTGAGCGCAAATCAATAAGTGAAAAAAACTTTGCCCCTCCCAAGTTGGCCAAAAGTTCATGAATTTTGGGGAGGAGATGACAGTCAACGAGAATGTTATTATTCAAAGTGTGCAAGTCCGCACATAATCTGACCTCACCAGATTTTTTGCGGACAATAACGATGGGAGAAACCCACTCAGAGGAGTCACAAGGGGCAATGACGCCATCATCCCATCCTCGTCGCCAAATGAAGTAAGTGGAGACAGGAGCGCTTCGTTTCTTGAAAGCAAGGCTTGATTTATTGAAATTATACACCCACAACCAAATGCTACCGCCGCATACCAGGATCTCTGACAACTGAACCAGTTGTCAGAATCCTGGTACGCAACGTTCAACAATAGATTACAGAACATTGCTCAAACGATAACATGCTCGAGCCAAACACTCTCGAGCTAAACTTCCGACACGAGGATGCCGGTCAGCGTCACATTACACCCTTCTCAATAGTGTATCCTCCTTTATAATTCATGAGGAGTTAGGGCCTGATTATTTAGAAGATGTATTGATGTTGCGCCCCTTACTCTGATGGATTTTGGTACGGGTCCACCCAGCTAAGCATTTTAATCATTTAATATTAAAAGATTGTTTAGCACTAGATCGAGCCGCTAGTATTGAATGAATCAGTTACATTAAGGGCTGCTTTATTAAAGTTGGGATGACCTGAGTTCTTTGATCGATCATGTGCCCCTCCACCAGCACCTACACAGAATGGACTACATTTGGACTAAGACAGCTTTTTCAGCCTGGATGGCTAGTGGGAGAAGACTATCGGTTAGGGATAAATCATCTGTGAAATCCCATTTATTAGTCCAGACATCAATGTTAATTGAACGGTACCTTGTTCACAATATGTCTGATCACCATTGACTTCTTTTAAAATGATTTAGACTGAATTTAATAATCACTTATTAGCAGTTCCGCAAGGAAGTTCTTATGGCACTACTCTCCTCCCATGATGTTGTGATGGTATCTCACCCCAGGACACGTTGCACTTGACTGTATTTTGAACTTTTTATAAAAAACTTAGAAAGCTTTATATTGTTCAACCTGCACTGATTTATCTAATGTTATTACCGGATGTGATGACTTGTTTTCACTTAGCTAATTTTTTATCTGGTGCTATCCATTGTAGTAAGACTCTATGAACTACATGTTGTAATGTCAGAAAAAACAAAGGCATCTTTTGATAACATTGATTTTATCCTGCATTTTTTATTCTTGGTTGATTTGAACTGTTTTGTATATGTGTTTTACGGTTTTCTTGAAAAACCAAACAAAGTTTGTTGATGAGGATGAGTTGTGTAGCAATAAACATCTGTTATCTGTCAATAAACTCATAATACACCCAGGTGGCAGGTATGTGCACTCTACAAATGTGAGTGTTATAATATGCTTTAAGTAAATGAACAGGGCTGCTGTGTCACTGGCAAAAGTTGACAGTGGAGAGGGCTTCTATGAGGTGAGGGCTTCCATGAGGTGAGGGCAGCCAGGGTATAGGGAGTCTCAGGGCTGTCTAGCATCTGGTTAGTTTCCCTTACATCTATTTTTTAAATATTGTGATTTAGTTACAACTGGGCATGGATTATTCCTGAGTAAGAACTTTGTCATTGGTTCCACCATAATGTTTTCTAGCCATTCAAATTCAACCATGCAGCCAATGTGCAACTTTTACAGCTAGAAAATACTTTTAGATGGCTGTGTCCCACCAAGATATTTTTCTTCTATTGAGTAAAAAGTAGGGGTGGGAATAACTCACACAGAGTTACCTATAAATATCGAGATTTTGCTTGAATTATGCAAGAAGAGTAATTCTGTGTTAGCGCTAAATGCAACAGAACATGGATGGTGAGTGTAAGCAGTCACTCATGCTCACTTTATGTGCTCTAGGGGTAGGACTTTTCCCCAACTCACTACGAGCATTTAGCGTCATCCACAGATCCAGATTGGTTGCGATGATGGATTTTGTGCTAAGAAACAGCGCTAAATGCAGCAGAACGTGAAGAGCAAGAGGAAGAGGCAGCTCTTCCTCCATAAATATGCGCTTGCAATAGGATTTTCCACCAAGTTACTCTTCATTACGCAAGTCAGAGTAATTGTGCGATTGTCGGTAATTCCTTGTCAAAGATAACACGAAATTACCAAAACTACTGGAAATTCCGCTCAGGCCTACGGAAAAGCTGAAGTATACCTCACTCTGACAATTATGCATTCCATGAGTTTTGGTGAACTTTGTGCATAACAGGCCACTCTCCCTTTTCCAGCTCAACTATAAACTCCATATTGTTATTGATTCACATCATTTGTACCTGTACAAGTAATCTGAAGCGGTCCCATAACTCTATGTTCACGTTTATCTTGCACTGGCCCAATTAAACGCATTATTTCCTTCACAAAAAAATTACACTATAAATTCAAGGGTTTACAACACATAAATAGAACACCACCCAAAACCGTTTCTTTTGATACACTATGGTGCCCCTCCACCGGCCAATCAAACACCTGCACTTATTTTAAATGCAGAGCCTGGCTGGACTTCCCTTCTAGCCTGAGAAATAACAGAAAGCTTCTCTTCTGTACATTTCTGATGCATTCTGGCGGTGCTGTTTTATTGAATTGATTGAGATTCAGCGCGCTCTGTCAGTGTGGCCAATTATCCCTCTCTCAAAGAGTGAGTGATAGTTAACAGAAATAACATTGCCACTTTCATCAGCATAGGCGCTCAGTGCAAATGCATTGAATCTGCTCTAAGCATAGACAGGTCTCATTTGTGGAATATCCCACTCTTCAAGCTAATAGAAAGTGATGGCAGAGAATGGAATAGTTTGCTGGCCTGCTGCAGTCTGTTCACTTACCACATTTCATTTCTCTTAGCAAGGTCGCTTTAGGAGAGGATCATATTTAACTGGGGCTCTATACGGAAAGCCAAAGAGATTTGACAGAACCTGAAATATTTTGTGTGGTTTACGTGAGAGCATATTTGTCTCAGGGCTTGACAAAGACATCAGTGCAGATCCTTGGTTTAAAGTCTGAAAACATGAATAGAACATTGGATTCTTCAGTTGCCACTTTAAAGCAAAGTTACCTTGCTCCTGCCTCTGTGAAATTACCAGTTGTTCCCTCTGAAGAATGGACACACCTACAATTATACCACACAGGGCTTGAACTATGGTCTCTGACCTTTGTGCTTTCTGTAGTAGTATAAAACTGCAACATAGTGTAGATCTATTATTATTTTTCATTATGAGATAACAATGTGTTACATGTTTTCTCATTAGGAGATAACAATGTGTTATTGACTGACTCCTGGGAACTTATCAGAAGGCTTCGCATATAAATTCCTGCTTAGGGGTGTCAAACGAGACTGGTTCCCACGGACTACCAGACTTGTAGGAACGCGGCAGTGGCGTTCTTCCGACTGCCCTATTAGGACCAGGGAATCGGAACGTCCTGGGGCCACCACAGCTCCAGGGATCAGAGATTCCTGGTGTTGCGGCGATCTTGAGAACGCTATATGCTTGGTGGGGCTCTGCGGCCCGACAAGCATTTTCTTTTAACCATATCTTTATTGGTATTTAGTGCTCAGCATCACAGATATAGGAACCTTGCAATTGCAAATTTATAAACTTCAATCAATTCGACACCGTACTGATTAACATGTACATACTGTTTTTGAATTTTAACATGCTCTAATATTTTTCGAGATGGGTGGTCCGCCATTCTCAGACCTAAACGTATATGTATTTCCGGTTGTCAGCGGGTCCATTTTGTTAGTTTCACTGTTCAAATCAATAACGTACAAACCCAATACACAATAAGATAAATCAAGAAAAATAAAATAAAACTTTTGCAGAAGAGGGGTGCAAATGTTCAGTTTCAGTAACACTCTTGTGTTGTTTAAGGCGGGGTCCCCACTGCCTAGTTCACTCCATTAATCTCCGCTACCACCAATGCCTCATCCCGCTCTATTCTCTTCGGGATTCGCATCACCAGGCTTTTCCCATGTTATCATTACCTCCCTCCATTGCCCAGATATTAGGAGCTTCCTCCCTTCTCTGGCTCCTACCCCCTTGCAACACTCTGCCTTTCGCCCAGCCCACATGATGACGTCTTTGTTCCAGGTGCCCAGTAGGGGCCCATCGCTGACTTCCATTCCATTGCTATTCTACGCTTAGCGAGGCCCAGAGCAAGGTCTCTCAGTCTATTCCCACCTTCCACCTGGGCTGCCTCGGGAAAAGGCCCAACACGCATGCCTGAACCGTGAGCGGCAGTACCCTATTTAATACACTTCTAATCTTTTCTAAAACAGCTTCCCAGAATAGCTGCATGTATTGGCAGCTCCGGACCATATGTCCGAAGTCCGCATCAGGGTGATTACATCAAGGGTAGTGCCGCATCTCCTCCCCATATGTCACATTGAGACGGTGAGGTGTTAAATATGACATGTGTATGTAATTAAACTGGATGAATTTTAGGGGTGTATTTCTGGAGATCTTTTGGGGAAATAGCAAGGCCTTACGCCACTCCGTGTCTGTGAGCTCCCCTCCGACAAGTCTATCCCATTTCTCTTGAAGCTCACTCAAGGGGCCGGGGGATGCTGCAGCTAGCGCAGCATAAAACCACTTTACAAGATGCCTTGCTGTGCCTAGGGTAAATAGGGCATGTAGCACCGGGTGTGTCTCTGGTTCCTCCCTCCCATTATTCCGGAGCTGTACAAAAGTACAGGACAAGGTCTCATATTGTAAAAACTGACCTGGGGTAGTACGTTGTCGTCTACCAAATCCTCAAATGAAAGCAGTGTCTTGTCCGAGTAGCAATCCCCTACATTATCCAGACCAGCGTCCGCCCATAGTACCAATTGTTCGCTTGTGAATACCCATTGGGGGTAACCATGTGGCAGCCCCACCAGTGGCAGCACCGGCGAATATTTGACCAGGCCATGGCCCTTATTTTGACACCTTTTCCAAGCTTGTAATGCAGTACGCTATAGCAGTGAGAAATGGTGTAATTGTTGTCAGAATGAGCAGTTTGGCCATCAGTAAGTTGAGACGGGATTCTGGGTTGGTCAGCCACGTACCTCCCTCATTCACCCCCCCAACTTTTGTGACAACCACTGCAATTGGGCCGCCAGCATATAGTATTCAAAGTTTGGAACTCCCAGTCCTCCTTCTGCCATAGGACGCTGCAATGTCTTCAGGGACACCCCCACACCAAGCCTCGCAAGAGGGTGTTCAAGGGCCGGGACACCTTGGCATCAGGACCAGCACGTTAACAAAGAAATACAACAGGCGGGGCAACATAACCATCTTGGAGAAGGAAACCCTGGCCATTATGGGTAATTGAAGGGTACGCCAAAAGTGTACACATGAGCAGAGGGAGCACAGTGCTCTATTCAAGTTCCCTTCCTTCAAGTCACCTATGAATGAAAAACATGTGTGCCCAGGCATTTAAACGTATCTTGGGCCCAATGTATATTCGCAGTCAAGGTCTCAGGCTTCATTATTGGGCCCGCAACAGGGAAGAGATGCGTTTTGGCTGTATTGACCCAAAGGGACCCCATGAAAAAGCTCACCTCCCTGGCGCAGAAGCCCTCATGTACTTGGCATCCCTGGAGGAAGGACGAGATGGCAACTTGGGGTAGTGGCGCGAGCCAGTGAGACGCCGCAGCAGCCACGGACCACATCCCCCAGGTGCCCCAGCATCTACCGGCGCGCACCTGACGTCACCACCAGCGCCCGGAGGCGCTACTTAACGGCGGAGCGCCGAGAGCTCTTGGGACCCCGTGAAAAAGCTCACCTCCCTGGCGCAGAAGCCCTCATGTACTTGGCATCCCTGGAGGAAGGATGAGACGGCACCTTGGGGTAGTGGCGCGAGCCAGTGAGACGCTGCAGCAGCCACGGACCACATCCCCCAGGTGCCCCAGCATCTACCGGCGCGCACCTGACGTCACCACCAGCGCCCGGAGGCGCTACTTAACGGCGGAGTGCCGAGAGCTCCTGGGACCCCGTGAAAAAGCTCACCTCCCTGGCGCAGAAGCCCTCATGTACTTGGCATCCCTGGAGGAAGGACGAGATGGCAACTTGGGGTAGTGGCGCGAGCCAGTGAGACGCCGCAGCAGCCACGGACCACATCCCCCAGGTGCCCCAGCATCTACCGGCGCACACCTGACATCACCACCAGCGCCCGGAGGCGCTACTTAACGGCAGAACGCCTCCCGCTCCGCGGGACGCACGCGGGCAGCGCCGGGCTGAGCCCGGGCAGAGGGCGGGCCGTCTGTGGCCGTCGGAGGCCGGGCTGGGCCATAGACCTTGGTCCAGCAACCCGGAGGAGCGTATACTTCCCAACTATTGTTCATGTGAGACTTTCCCATATTGTGGACCTTGCTTGTCTTTGTGCTGGAGTAATTATAAGTCATATAGCTTGGTACTTTTCAAGGTCTGGTCATCTTTATTAATGCTGTTGCCCCATATGGTCTATTATTGTTTTATTATTTATAATATCCCAATTCTGACCATGCCTATTGGTAAACATGATAAATCCGCAGCTGGAGCTGGTCTAATTGACAACTACCTAGTCAAAGTGGTTAATAAAATTAATAATGACCGGAGAGCCTCACTTGGTAAAGGGGGCCTACCTGCCCCTTTTGATATTACCTCCAATTCTGCGGTTGGTAGTTCAAATGAGGATACCACCGGCTTGAGCATTCGGCCGGTCACAACGGTTGAAGCTCAGGTTTATCCAGAGCCCTTGGAGGATTCTCCGGATACATCCACTATTGATTTAGAGGAAGCTCCCCCTAGCCCTAGACCTGTGAGAGCCTGTAGGAAACAACGTAGTAAAAGGGGGGGAAAGCATACCAAAAAAAGAGCGGAAGCTCTGCACCAAGCGCCAAATAATACTGCTCATGGAACCGTATTACAGGAAGGTAATAGCTCAGTTTGTATTAACTTATCACCAGACCAATTTGCATTACTAGTATGTACCTTACAGGCTAAATTTGAGGCTAAGTTAGCCGAGTATACCCAATCTCTAATGCTTCAAATAAACACGGCTAACTCGGAAGTTAAGAGGCTTGGAGATCTTATAGAGAATCTTTTGTCCGTTAGCGAAAGTGATAAGGCATTAGCCATGGGTTCTGCTGCTGTCTCCCAGGGCACAACATGTGATTCTTCTCAGTGACCCACTCAGTGTGCCGTTATACCGGAAATTGTTCCCTCTGACCCTATACCACTTAATGGTTTATCTAAGCAATCTTCCATGGGTCAAGGAGGTACATCAACCCTTAGACAGGGGACAAATATTGGTTTTACTAATCTTCCCACAGATTGCGCGCCATATGTGGTTGTCCTGACAAATGTGCCCCCCTTAGAAAATGAGCATGCTGAGCCCCGTGAGGAATCACATGAGTCTTTAAAAATAAAACAGTGTCATGGCTCAATAGAAGATGTGGCTTCCCGACAAACCTCGCAGATCAAATTTTATCCACTAGAAGGACGAATAGGTTAGAACATGACACCTGGAAAATAAATCTCGAAGGGCTCAACATTAAACTAGACAAGTACAGTAGAGAACTACAAGAAGACAAACTCAGGAAGTATAAAAGAGACACCATTGACTACAAGTTAAATGAGGTTTACACCTGGGCCGAAATATACGCACGAAAGAGATTCGAACCTCGTAAGCAAACAACCCATTCATCTGAGGAAAGCTTGGTTTCTGACAAAGACATCTCTACATCCAGAGTACCTGTGCAGTCCGCGACCTCATCATCCAATTTACCAACATCAACCAAGGACACTACGGAACAAGTTGATAGAACCAATACGGTGTCTTTTTTATCCCAGGCCCCGGACCAGGGAATACCTCCAGTATTACAACCAGAAACTCAAAGCGCAGCCACAAGATCAGGAGAGGAAAGGGGAGGCAAATCGCTACGCAGCGGGAAGAACATTCCCTGATTATAAATATTTCTTCTGTTGATATCACACCCCACCAAAAAGCCGTCCTAAATAGAGGTTTGTCCTTTGTTCCAACCTCTCATGCCAACCAACTGGATATTGATGTCGCACTGTACAAATTTATGCGGACGTTACGTCTACGCCATTACTTCTCTAATGTAGTAATCTCAGATCCGACTCCACCTACCAACCAAATCACGAAATTTAAACCACGAAGCACTTTTCAAGCCCCTGTGTCACACAAGATGCTGGATACATTCGAGATTCTCATTAAGAAAGACATCAAAAACCTAACACTTCGTCCAAATACACACTGGAACCTAACAAACAATGAAAGGATTACATTGAGAACCCTCGCCAGAAATCCAGACATTACCATTCAACCCGCTGACAAGGGGGGAGCAATTGTCATAATGGACACAGAATTTTACTCAAAACAGGTCAATATTCATGTGAATGATCAATCTACATACTTACTTCTACAAACCGATCCTACACCACAACTGGAAATCATTTTGCAAGGAATATTGCAAAAAGCTTACGATCTAGGATGGATTGACGAACAAACCAGGCAGTACCTCACTACACCAAATCCACGCAGACCACACCTTTATATGTTACCAAAGATACACAAAAATCTTCATCAACCTCCCTTCAGACCCATTGTCTCAGGATGCGGTTCAATTTTTGATGTTGTAGGAAAATATTTGGATCACTACTTACAGAGATTTGTGCAAAACTGGTGGTCATACACCAAGGACACCACTGAGTTCCTCAAGAAACTTCAACTCATTCAACTCAATATCCAACCGACATGGTTACTGTGCACTATTGATGTGGTGGCTCTCTACACCTCTATCCCTCACTCCACAGGTTTGGAGGCAGTAGAATGGGCCTTACTCCAACGTGAAGACATTGATACAGAGAAGGTTTTCATCTTGCAACTCTTACACTTTTGCCTTCACCACAGTTACTTTAAATGGAATGAACAATTTTATGCCCAACTCTCGGGATCTTCTATGGGCTTTCCAGGAGCTCCTTCTTATGCCAACATTTTCATGGCGATGTTTGAACAAGAATACATCATGGACACACCTCAATGGTGGACAAACATTTACACCTACAGTCGATATATTGATGACATCTTTCTGGTTTGGACTAACTCCCAGCAACTCTTGGAAGAAATGATATCTACTTTAAATTCTCATAACCCCAGGATACAATTCACTCACAGGATTGAAACACAAACCATCCAATTCCTTGATGTTACTATCAATAAAAATCTTGATGGTCCAGGACTCTCGACTACGGTCTACACTAAACCCACGGATCGCAACAATGCGTTACATTTCTCAAGTTTTCATCCCAGTAACCTTATCCACAACTTACCTTATTCTCAGTTTATCCGCATTAAACGTATTTGTTCTAACACGGGAGACAGCATGACTAAAATTGATGAACAGAAAGAAAAATACCATGAGCGTGGGTACCCTCCAACCATCATTGACTCTTGTGCACAACGAGCATTGGCCAAAACACGGGAAGACTTATTGACACCTACCAGCAGAGACAACAAATCAAAGTTAGTCTTCATATCCACATACTCTACCTGTTCCACAGCCATCAAGAAGATAATCAATAAACGTTGGGAACTCCTAACAAATGAAGCTGAATTCAACAACATTTTCTGCGAACCGCCAATGCACGCTTATACTAGAGGTCAAAACCTCCGAGAACTACTATCGTCTACCAAGCCACAATCTCAAATTGCCCGCATCCACAAAGGCACCGTGAAATGCCATAATTGCCAACACTGCAATAACATCATTGTAGGAAACATCTTAAAACATCCCACCACTGGCAAGGACGTTGTATTACGACATACCAGTGATTGCAATACTTCCAATATAATTTATGGGATCAAATGCCCTTGTGGCAAATTATACATTGGAAAAACCGAACGAAAAATGAAAATACGCCTGACAGAACACAAAAGCCGCATCAGAACTTTAAGCAAAAATTCTCCTCTGGCATCCCACTGGCATGAAGCTAACCACTCCATATCACAATTAAGATTTCAGATTATCGAACATGTGGAGTTACAACAAGGCACTAACAATCACCTCAGACTTCTCCAAAGGGAAGTTTTCTGGATCAAAAATTTGGACACTCTGGCTCCTACCGGTCTTAATGACCGGATGGATATGTCATGTTTTATCTGATAAAAAAATTTTTTTCAACCAATCAGCATCCCCTAAGGCCAAATACCATAATCACGAACTCCGTCCATAATCTCGCAGCAATATTATTTCCAATTTAATGCTACACACACACATCAAATCACTAAATATACTAATTAAGGTCATCACGCACTATGTAGTGGTTTTAGCAACTCACAACATCCACCAACACAGTCTGATGCGCACTTCAACACCTGTGCGCTAACTTTATTGCACACCACTCTTTTGTTAACATTACCCTATGAGTCTAGGAGTCCGCAAGATTAGGCTCCACTAATTCGAGTATATCCATGCAGATAGAACTTTATACTTCTTAATACTTTAAGTCGCCACCATCTTTGAATTATCATTCATATCTTACCTCCACATAACATACTCGTATAGAGACATTCATCACCCGATTTTTGGAGTCCGTTTTATGAGTACGCTCTAGTGATTATTTAGGCACTCATTTCAGTTCTGATTGTATGCTCTTTTTACGCTTTTTCCTGTACCCTGTTTCTCCCCCCTCATATCATCGCGTTACGCCTCCGTTCCAACATGGCCCCCATATATGCTATGAGATTATCTGCTACTTAGATCTTATCCCAGTTTACTGAGTCCGTTGTCATTGCCGGTTACTTCCGGTGTAAGTCTCGTTTCGCTCCTCTTACATAAACGTATGCTCGACTGACGTCTCTAACTTGTTCACTGGTGTTGCCGAGACGTTCGCTATTCCGTTCACGAAGCATTCTTAAGGTGAGGTTTCTATGACGAACTGCCCGTAGGCTAAGATCGTTGTTATATAGCGTTATATTGTTATGATAACGCTTCCGCTTCCTAACAAAATCCGGTTTCTTTTTCTTTTTCTTCCATTTCTTTACGCAGCTTATTACCAAATCTCCGGAGGTAAGATTTCAGTTGTCTAGTCCCAATGGCAATTTCTCTCTGCGTGTAATTTTAAATACTGTGCACGCCAAGTTTAGTTGACTTGACTCGCTATTAGCTCATATACGGTACTGTTATTTCCTTAACAGCTTCACAGCCGATGACCTCACTTAAGGTATGAATAAACTATCTTCATTGTGACGGCAATTTTTCTCAGCGTGTAATTTTAAACATTGTGCACGCCAAGTTGAGTTGACTTGACTCGTTATTAGCTCATACACGGTACTGTTATTTCCTCAACAGCTTCACAGACGATGACCTCACTTAAGGTATGAATAGACTATCCTCATTGTAACGTGACACCGATTACCGTTTACTTGCATTAGGACCCCAGTTCTGATTACTTGCATTAACACAATCCGGTTCATTTTCTCATCCTTTCAGATATATGAGTTTTTTTACACCCAGGTAAGCCCAGAGCTGACCACTATCCACTTTCCTCTTGTTCGCAAATTTTATCATGTGAACCTATGTTGACTCAACCACATTTTCGTCCCTTTCAGTGAATATCCAACTACACAGTCAAACAGGTAACTTGTTGTCAAACACATCTGTTTTGTATTAGAGTCATTGAGATTGAGCCCCCATTACATGATCCTAATCAGAAAAATGGTTCGGTTTATTTTTCAGATTGGCCCCTGACGAAGGAACCGGCTGGTTCCGAAATGCATTGGGCATTTAAAAAATCTTTCTGCTGTGTATAAGTTTTTATGTTATTGCAATATGTTCAGAACATACAACTTGGAAATATGTGAAAAATGATTGTATCGATGTTACTCATGTACAAATGACATTAATTTGTATTGGCACAAACTACTACATTTTTGAATGTTGTCACATCTGATAATCATGTGTAAAACTTCAGAGTAAGCTTTGATTTATCGCTGAAAATTAAAAACACACGTTTCAAACAAACCAGTGTCAGGAAGGACACTTTGTGAACAGTGCTCAGTTGTATACAGGCTCTCAACCTGTCAATACCCGGTCTTGATTACAGTAGGAGAGGACAAACTCCTACAGAACTGATGCACCGCTGTCTCTTCAAATTGATAACTATTGATTAATTCACCACAACAAAGGAGTGCTCTCCCCATACAATTGCTGTTTCCCCTTAGAAAATGAGCATGCTGAGCCCCGTGAGGAATCACATGAGTCTTTAAAAAATAAAACAGTGTCATGGCTCAATAGAAGATGTGGCTTCCCGACAAACCTCGCAGATCAAATTTTATCCACTAGAAGGACGAAGTGGGTTGGCCCATCTCGAAAAATCTGTAGTGGGGATTGCATTATAGTTAATTTTAAATACCCCCAACATGTTAATACAGTCTTGCTACGTGCAGCTTCTTTGGTGGGCGATGCTAACAGTGTTTGTGCGCGCCCGCTGGGATATTTTTATACGCACTTAATTAAATCCCCGAACCGCGTGAGACCTAGACCATTTATCTTCAGGGAGCCCCAGACCCCTGTAGCCCCCCAAGTGTTTAATGTTGATAATTATTGTGGGTTTGGTTCTAACATCACCACCCATAATAGATTTGGGGCACTTTCGGGCATGGAGGCCTGTGATTGACGTGAGGTCCCTGAGATACAGGGAAGTGTTAGTCTGGCTGTTTCGGGCTCCCGAGAAACTGTAGAACCAATATTGAAACATGGCAATTTTCAATCCAATCCTGATAGCGTTGTAATTGACACCGGGGAAATGGTAAAATTGTTAAGTTGGAATATTGCGGGCTTACGGACAAAAAAGAATGATACTGGCTGGCTCAATTTTTCAAAACAATATGACATTATAGCCCTTCAAGAGACTTAGGATAAGGACTGTGACTTTTGGTTTGATGGTTTTACTTCCTATTTTGTTCCTTCTCAGAGCTCTATAGCGGGAAGAGACAGGGGTGGTCTCATGTTTTTAATCTCAGTAAATACTATAGGAAGAGTTAAGAAGGTTGCATGTACCTCCCATAATTGCCTTATATTGGAAGTAAGCCTGACAAACAACACCAAGTTTATTTTAGTCAACTGTTATAACTCACAGCAAGAGGAGTCCCATAACGAGCATATTCATTTGCTGTCAAAATTGTTAGAATCCTATAAGGAAAATCAATCCACTTTTTGTTATTATATCCTGATGGGTGATTTTAATGTGCATTTATGTAATCTAAATTGCAATTATAGAGATAAGGATGGCCCACAATTCACAACCCCTCAACATTTTGAACATAGATCTAAGGGGGAAGCTCTGGAGACCCTTTTGTCTAATAATGAACTGTATGAAGTAGGGTTCCCTGACAAGATTATTCGTGTCCCCACGTATGTTGCTAGGGATTGTGAATCTATAATAGATTACATATTTTTATCTGCAGGGCTTTTAAGGCACGTGATTTTTTATAATGCTTTACATTCCTGTTTTAGTGATCATAACCCGGTGGTAATGATATTAGCTAATGATTTCCCCCTTATGGATAAACCAGCTCTGACACCTGCTTTAGTTAACGTGAAAGTCAAAGATCAGGGGAGGAGATTAAACTGGAGTAAGGTAATCCCTGAAGATTTTTTCAATTCAATCACCTTAAAGGTTGGTCCACATTTAAACATATGCGCTGATCCGCCTTCTTATGGCAGGGATGTAATAACATCTTTTGAAGCTATTTGTTCACAAGTGGCTAACGAACTTACTACGAAAGGCAGTGTTGATAAAAGTAAACCTGCCTGTGGTTGGTTTAATCATAATTGTTCCTTAGCCCATAATTTACTTAAAAAAGCCCTTAATGACAATCCTAGAAATAAAGGGCTAGTTACTCAGCTAAAGAAAGAGTATTCGCAAGCAATTCAGGCACGGAAAAGGGAAATTAAACAAGATGCATGGGTAGCCTTAATGGATAAAGCCACACTGAAAGACAGCTCTAAATTTTGGGAAATTATTAATTCCCCCATGTTATCTGGCTCCCAGAACTCTGCGCTAGAATTGAACATCTCTGAGGAGGACTGGTTAGGCCACTTTGAAAAAATCTATGGGAGTAACCTTGAGCTGGAATCCTTTGTGGTACCAATTTCTAATCCTCCCCTCCCCCCTATCAATTTTACTATTGAAGAGGTGGCAAGGCGCCAGGCCCAGACGGGGTGCCTTCTGATATGTATAAGGCTAACCCTAAGTACTGGGCTAAAATATTGTTAAATGTTTTTAACTCTGCGGCCGTAACAGCTTTTCCGAAGTCGTGGTACCAATCGATTATAATCCCTGTGTTTAAGAAGGGCCAAAGGGGAGACCCTAGATGTTATAGGCCCATATCCCTGTTGGATTCTTCGATCAAAATCCTTGGAAAGGTTATTTTAGCCAGGATATCAAACTGGGCTACAGAGAAAGGTATAATTTCCAATGCCCAGTATGGTTTTAGATCAGGGAGGGGTTCAGAGGATCAATGTCTTAATTTACACTTAATTGTTGCAAAGTACACAAAAGCTATAGGGGGCTCGATTTTTCTAGGTTTTATGGACCTGTCCACGGCTTTTGACCTGGTTAACAGATCTAAGCTTTGGTCTATGCTCCTGGAATTGGGTCTGGACAGGCCCCTTGTGTACTTCTTGACGGACTTACACAAAGATCTGAAAGCCTCAATAAGGATGACTCAGGAGGGGAAATGTACTGCTAGTTTTAAATCTGGTAGAGGGGTACGCCAGGGCTGTATCCTTGCTCCTATGCTATTTACATTGTACATAAATTCCCTAGAAGATAATTTGTTAACTGCATCTCTTGACATCCCACGGATAGATGGTACTCCTATACCTGTACTTCTCTATGCGGATGAGATTTATTGGCCCGGACTCCGCTCGGGCTCCAAAGATTATTGAATTCTTTTGGGGATTTTATGAAATCTTTGGACCTTGTGGTCAACAATGGTAAATCCCATATTATGGCACTGGGTAAGGGAAAGAACCACCTCAAAACCTTTTATTGCAGTGGAGAAGTTATTACTAGAGTGAAAGTGTTCACCTACTTGGGAGTCGTTTTCGACGATAAAGGAACTTGGGCACCTCAACTATCTACCAAGGTGAATGCGGTACGTAGCTCCTCGGCTGCAATATTGGGTTTTGCGAAAAGGCTGGGAGGGAAACCCTGTGAGGCTATTCTAAATATATACCAAGCTAAAACTGTTTCAATAGCTAGGTACGGGGCTGCAATTTGGGGGTATATTAAATCTGATCCCATTCAAACAGAAGGAAATAAATTCTTACGTGCCCTTCTTGGCCTCCCTCAATCTACTGCGACACACTCGGTCCATCTTGAACTGGGGATAGGATATATCTCTGACATTATAAAAATAGCTCCAATTCTGTTATGGATCAGAATCTGGTTGAACCCGGACCTTACGTTGAATCATAATATCCTGAAAGATTGTATTAAATTAGATAATATGAAGGAAATTCAGTGGCTGTCCTATATTAAATTGATATCTAAGAAAATTGGACGCCCAGAGTTTTTCACCAATCCCGAAGGCCTATGTAAAGCTGATCTAATGTGGGTCAAAACTAATAATAATAAGCACTGCGAGGTTGAGCGAGAATCTCAGGAGCTATGCAAACCTACAGTAAGGGCTCACTTCTTGCTTATTTTATCTTTGGCTATGCACCCATATCTGTCAACAGTTACAAATTTTTATCATAGATGGCTACTGACTAAATTCCGTTTCAACCAGATCCATTTAGTATTAAGTGTCCCACCGGGTTGGTCTAGGCCGGAAGATGCGGCCCCTTGCAAATGTGATGACTTCTCTCTCCAAGATACAATGCATTTTATGTTTTTCTGTCCTCTGTACCGTGAAGCTAGGAAAAGGTTTATTTTCCCTATTTTGAGAGAGAAAGCTTTCGTACAAATTAAACCTGCATTATTGTTTTTACAATTAATGGAATCCCCTGTAACTATGTTTGGTGTTGCCAGCTTCCTCGTTGCATCCATTAGGTCAAGGAGGAATAGACAGGCAGCCATATTGGAGGAAATTAATTAGATTTTACAAATTTGATCCACCAAGATAAATTATTTTTTAACTATGAAACTGTTGGAATGTTTTTAAACTGTTTAATCATGTACTGTATACTTTTATGATTTTAAATAATCGAATAAAGTGGTTTTGATGATGATGACCCAAAGGCCTGAGTATAGCGCAAATCTATCCAAGATCTGCAGGGCCTCGGAGGTGCCTGCATTGGCCTCCTCCAGATAAATTAACAGATCATCAGCGTATAGAGATATGTTATGTTGATGTCCTCCTATCGTTAGTCCTATCCCCACCCCGCCCTGCCAGACACTCTCCGCTAGGGGCTCTATAGCCAGGGCAAACAATAGAGTGGAAAGTGGACACCCCTGGCGCGTCCCCCGCGATATTGGATATTGCATTGAGATCGTTCTACCTGTTTTGACCCGTGCAGTGGGTGAGGCATATAAGGGCTGCACACATCACAGCCAATCTTCCCCCAGACCCACATGAAGCATCACCTTGAACAAGTACTTCCAGCCAACTGTGTCAAAGGCCTTTTCTAGGTCGACTGATAGAACTGTGGCCTGTTGTGATAGAAGCGTCCGTGTGATAGAGGATAGAGTAGAGTCTGTGGAGATTATAAGAAATACTGCGCGACAGAATGAAGCCATTTTGGTCAGGATGTACTAGGGATCTCTTGTGTGGGAGGAGCCTACCCGCCAGTACCTTGCTCAATATCTTAAAGTCCAGATTAAGCATGGAGAGAGGTCAAAAGGCAGCTTAGTCTTTGGGAGTGGAATCACTAACGCGGTCTGGGTAGACCTAGGCAACTCCCCACATTCATATGACTCTGTGTCCAGCTTAACAAGGTGTGGCACTAATGAATCAGCATATCTTTGGTAGAATTGTGCCAGTAGGCCATCAGACCATGGCGTTTTACCAGTCGCCAGCCCCATTATAGCTGCTCTGATTTCTTGTGGGTTTATAGGTTCCCCAAACTCCTCCGGTGCTGAGTCGTCCACAGTGCGGGGTGGCAGCAGGCCCAAAAAGCTTCTGATGTCAGGCAGGTGTGCCCCCACTGGAACAGTATATAGGAGTTCGTAATAAGAGCAGAACGAATCGTTAATGACCACCGGATTATGTATAACATCCCCCGCATCCGATTTCAACGACATCATTGGCGTAATGATCGTCCCACCCAGTTCTGGTTTAATTAATCTTACTAAGTGGTGACCCACCCTGCCCTCCTCCCTCTGTACCCTATCCAGATATTCTTTGAGGTTATAGCACTCTAGGCGACTGAGTACTTGTTGTACCTCCCACAGGCTTCTGATAAGGATAAACGGGCTGTTTCCCCTGTCTCCTGCACGTCATCCAACCTACATAGTTCTTCCTCTAAGCCAGCGATTTCCCGCTGAATATCCCTGGGTGCTCCAATCATTTGCCCCATGCAGGGGCCCCGTACTACCACCTTAAATGCCTCCCACTCCACCAGGATAGAGGAGGCTGTGTGGGTGTTAATGGGAAAATATGACTCAATGAGCGCCTGCAGTGAGTCCTGGAAAGGCGCATATTCCAGCGCCAAGGGGTTACATTTCTTTGTCGGAATCGGGGGTTGACCCCCTGACATATGATGTATCAGTGGGCTATGATCAGACAATGTGCGACCTAGGTGCTCGCTATGGACTACAGTACCATTAAAGTCCGGAGTACAGAGGAATGTAACATGCCTAGTGTGTACCTGGAGAACTGGTGAGAAGAAAGAATATTCCCTAGGTGCTGAGTGTTGTGTCCTCCAGACCCCAGTTGGATATCCAATTGCAAAATCCTGCTGTCGTGCAGTGCGGCTGCGCTCCCTGCAAAGGAGGATGCGAACGGTCCGACGAAATATCCGCGACGCAGTTAAAGTTTCCACCCAGGACTGTGAATCCCGTTATGTGGTTAGCCAATATAGGGGATAAAGTCTCAAGGAATCCCACTTAGGAGCACAGATATTCCCTAAGGTCACTGCCTGACCAGCCAACCTCCCAGTGATTAGTATGTACCTTCCCTCTGTATCAAGGGACACACTATCTAGCACAAAGGGGACCCCCGGTCTGATCCAGATCAGCACTCACCGTGCGAAGGCCGAGGTCAAAAATATTTGCCCCCTCCATGGTCGCTTCAGCTTCCCTGCCTCCTCCTCATTTAAATGTGTTTCTTGGAGGTAGGCTATATGAACATCTCTGCTCCGCAGGTACGAATATATGTTGTGACGCTTAGTCATGGACCCCATCCATCGTATATTCCACGTAAGGATGCGTATCGAGTTGTGTGGGTGTGCCATTGTAGTAACACGACCTTGGGTGACCTCCCAGTGTGACCCCACCCCTTCGCTGCTCACTCATTCCTGCACCACCACCCCCCACTGCAACTTAAACAACTTACTAATCTAACAAAAGACCCCCAAGATGGTCAACTCCCCATCCCCAGGGCAGTCCGACAATGGTCGGCCGCCCAAACATAGTTTGGAACATTATGCTCTTAAGTGAGGCTCCAACCTAGTGGGGCACTCAGTGGGGTGGCAAAGGTGAAGACATTGTACATGGTGCGTGACCTCCTAATGCACGCCAGCCCTACAATAGGAAGCTCGGACCAGGACCTGGGTCTGCAGACAATAAGTCCCCGATATTCAGGGTCCCAGTATCCCTCCCATTCTCCCTCCATTTCAAATGATCTCATCGGCTGTATGTGGAGTCACCACCAGTGGTTTGTTGCTATCACTATGAGAGGAATCTGAGTCATGATCCTCAGTTTCCTTTGAAGAGCAAACTTTAGGTTCTGGAGAGGGGCGTCTGCCCGTCATGAGTGCCACAACTGCCTGCAGCGCCTCTGCCCTCTCCTTCTCTGTTGTGCAAAGTCAGTCTCTTAGCAAGACCCCTCCGGGATCTCCTTCTAGCAAGTTTCTCAAGTTCCGCTGGTTTCTTTGCCGGTGAATTGGAGCTCTGACCCTGGGTGGCCCCACCTTTGTAAGATTCAATCCATTCCCACGCATTCGATTTGTCACAGTAATGCGTGTTCCTATCTAGGATTATACGCAGCCGGGTTGGAAACATCAATGAGTAATGCAGGCTCTCCTCTTTCAGGGCTCTGTTGACCTCTAGGAATTAGGCCCGTTTTCTCTGAACCTCTAGCGTGTAGCCCGGGAAGATGGAAATGTTACTATTGTCCAAAATGTACGGGCCATCAGCACCTGCCCTTTGTAGAAGTAAGTCTCTTTCATGGTAATGCAAAAGTCTGGCCACTACTGGCTGCGGAGGTCTGCCTGAAGCCAACGATCTAGCCAGTACTCTGTGAGCCCTTTCCAGGGTGTAGAATGTTGACAGGCCCTCCGGGGCTACATTGGATTTGAACCATTGTTCTAGGAAGGACACCATGTCACGTGCCCTCTGCCCCTTCCGGAAGGCCCAGGACTCTGATATTGTTCCGTCTGTTGCGTCCTTCCACATCTTCGGCTTTCCGCTCCAGCTCACTCACTGGTATCAGGACTGCAACATTAGACTCTGTCTCCTTCACCATTTCAGACAGTTTCTTGTGTTCTTCCAGCAGTAATCCTAGCCCTGCCGCCACCGTGCTGATATCCTGCTGGAGGGTGGCTTGTGATTCTGCAATAGCCTCCCAGATCTTGCTTAGTTCTTGCTGCACCAACTCCTCAGTTGCCCACTGAGGCTGCTCCTGCACATTATCCTCCTGGAAAAACTCACTTCACTGCCCCACTCACTGCAGGGTCTACTCCTAGGCTGTGTGCGGCAGATGAGTTGATTGATATAGCCCACGTGCCGGGCCAAGCACCGCAACTGCTCAGAGAACTGCTCCGCCCAACCGCTGGGTCGCAGGTCAGCAAGGGTACCACCACCTACACCGATTCACCACTCTAACCTTGTCCAGTTCGGGGCCACTTCCATTATGCCCTATTTTAGTGGACACATTAGCCCCAGTCGCTCACTCTTATCAGCCTGCTCCCATATGACTTCTGCTGGTCCGACTGACTCTAGCTCAGGCGGGGCTGCCCAACAACTCTCGCCCACCAGAAATCCTGTGGAAGGCAGTAGGCAACAGTACAGGGCCCCCACTCCTAGGCCCTGCTCTTTCCACTACCGGCCCGTAGAGTTCAGCGGTAGCAGGCAGTGCACCCTTGCCAGTTTTTCTGGTCTCACCCTCTTCGTGTTACAACAGGATGGCAAGGGGCTGGTCTACTCAACCATGTCAAGGTCAGGCACAAGGGTCAGGCAGTCCACCGCAGGGTTGTTTCTGCCCTCCTTGGTTATAAGGATACTAGAGGCCTATTCATTTGTGTCAGATCTGGTGTTTATGAAGCGGCCCCTCTGTGTTCCATCACCGGTAGCCAGACTAACACGCGGCCCTCTGAGCCCCGGGTCCAGGCTCTGATCCATCCCCTTGCTCCTTACTGTCGAGGATTCCTCTGTGACTCGCCTGGGGTCACTGTACCGTCCCCACCAGCCAAACTGCTCTTGATCCTGGCTCAGAGCCCCGCTGTTCCCAGGTCTCGCGTCTCACTCCTAGTCCGCCGCTCCACTCGGGACGCCATCTTGAAGATGCTCAGCCTCAGCTGCCTCGCGGGGCAGAGCTCATCACCGTCACCCCTGTGAATTACTGGGCTGGCAGATTCAGTCCCGTTCCTCGGAGGGGTCACCAGACCTGTTTCGGGCTGCTCCCAGTTTCCAGCCGCCAAGCATTCATGACGATAAGAAGCGGGCCGGCACGGAGCTCCGGACTCACGCATCCGCCATCTGCAGCTCCTTGGCCACGCCCCCGCCCCGACAGGCATATTAGAAGTTTCCTCACCACCACACCTTTCATGACCCAAATGAATGAATGAATGAATGTATTCTTTATTTGTGTGGTTAATAAAAACCATTAGAAAAACACCCATTATATAAAAATAATAAAGAATTAAAATAGATAAATATATGTACACGACTTATTCATGAAAGCCTCATTTGCTGTTGTTGATTTAAAACAGTAGAAAAAATGACAGTCTTTTAGGTGCAATGAATCAGTCTTTCAGTGATGGCCATAGGATGTTGCGGTCTACCCCTTCTAATGCTGCTGTGTAATCAATGAAACAAGCAAAAAGCGGTGGGGTGCCGTGAGCCACTGCTTGGTGTACTAGGTATGATAGTGATGTACCATAAAAATAAACTATAGGACTATACCTACCAATAGTCCCAATACCATTACCAAATAATCAGTCAGTTGGCAGTGAAGAAGGTTCAATCGTTTATTAAACAAAATACTCTATCAAGGAGCTTCTCCGAACCTCACCCATCAGATGCGCCGAGAAGACTGTTGGCTCGTATTCAAACATGAGGTTATATACTTTTCGGTTCAACACATACAATCACTGTAAAAGGAAAAATACCAGTTGGCCCTCGAGCTCTAGGGAAGGACCATATATGGCACACATCAGATCAGTACAAAGGCTTGACTATCTATTACACAGGAGGTCAGGAGGGGTGACTCCCTTTCGTCTTGGTGCCTGGGAGTGTAGGCACGGTGCCTCCAAGAATGCACTTATCGCCCCCAAAGCCAGATGTGACCTTGAGTCTTAGTACAGTCGAGTAAAACAGCCTACCTTCAGCTGCTACCAGTAACTCAAATGAACTGGGGCCTGACAGCTGCACGTGATCAACACGTGATCGCGGCCCGTGCTCGAGCCTATGATCAGAAAATGGCGTCTGTATGGTTCTCGGCCTACTCTTTTAGCAATAGATATACAAGAAGGTAATAAATGAATTTCCTCCAAGCAAAAGCATATATATCAAACAGGGAGTATACATATAGATGCATCATGCTAACATAATATAGGTCCGACACCCATTATATTCGGGAAATCTACTTTTTTATCCCTCAATAGGACAATGATGTTCTCTATGGTAGAGCCTCCTGTTCGTAACCCGGTCTGGTAGAAGGTGAGGAGATTTTCTTTGCTGACCCAATCCGCTAGTTCCACCAAAAGCGTGCTTGCATAAGCCTTGCTCTCAATGTCCAATAATGCAATCATACATTATTCCTGGGGTCAGTAGTTGGGCCTTTTTTGTATATTGGATGCAGCAGTGACCCCCTCCAGGAGTCTGTACGTCCTCCAAAAACCTGCATTCGGCATACAGATGAGCCAAATTGTCAGCCCAAAAGTCGATGTCCTCCCTAAAGAGGGAGCCAGGCAGGCCATGTGAATGGATCAGGAGGGTACAACATGTGCCCCCCTATTTGCATGCACACCAGTACCTGCGCAGAATGGACTGCAGCACTCTATGCCGTGCAGGTACTGCCTTTGACATTCCCATTGCTGTGCCAATTTCATAGGCACCACCTTGGGAACGCCAAAGAACTACCCACCAGACAGAAGAAAACTCCTGGTGGGAGGTACCTACACGAGTTTGACAAGCTGGAGCAGGGCGATCCCTCACCCGCACCATCAAACACATAATAAGGCCCGTAGTCTGCCAGTGCTGCTTTATCCACTGTACTGATCTACTTTGGGAGATAACCAAGTGGCAGGAGGAAAGTGAGGTATCTGTCTTTTACTTTGCCGCATAAGCTCACAAGCTATCCAAATGTACTTGGGGTCCAAGAGAAACCAACAGGGCGATGCCAAAAACTTTTTGCACACTTCCACCTTGATCCCAGACCTAATAGAATTGTCTTCAGATTTGCTGAGTTAAACTCTCCCTCACTGAAATGATGACATCAACATTTTACGAACAGGTGCCACAATTGGAGCCGTTTGACTCCAGTGTGGAATGGTAACAAGTCATTTTTTACCTACACTTCCCAGAACACTTGATCCCTCCAACTAGGACAGACAATTGAAGAAAGGCAAACTGTGCCCTTTACCCCAGTGCTCACCGCTCATATGAATTTCTCCATGGAGTTCAATGGGTGCAGCAACAGGAAATCTACTTCAGGATCAGAAACTGCCCTTGAAGTGGCCTCACTCTTCCTCTGTTTGAAACATGAAATAGTCACCTTTCAACTACATTGAGGGGATGATAAAGCCTATTAGATACAGATAAACATTGACAACTAGGCTAAGAGAGTAAGTCCAATATCTGCAGACACTGCCAAATCCCATGATGTCTAAGAACCCTCTTCGTCTAATTTGTTCTGGGGGACACAGTCTAGCTACATGCGGTTTTTCACTCATCTTACTCTTCAGGAGAGCTGACACTACCTCACTCATGGTGTCACGGATGACAACAAAAGTAACATAATTGATAATATCACGTGTAATATGACAAGTCACCATAACACAATGGGGTCTGGATGCTAAGACCAGGCTCATCATACAGACTCTGTTCTACCCAACCCAGTCGCGCTCAGCGTCTGGCTGTGCACTTCATCCTCTGAGTCCATGATCTGGCATTCTGCCAGGTCCTGGACCTATTCTCTGTCCCACTCAAACCAGCTGACCATGCCCTTCAGCAAAGCTTGGTATACTTCCTCACCACACTCAGACCAGTTGCTCACAGCCTTCAGTCCCACACAGCAGACTCTGAGCCAGACACTGCATCCAGAATCCACCGCACCCAAACCAGATGCACTTAGCTTCTTGCACCACTCACTGACTTATCGACACAAAACCCTGCATTCATCCAAGCACTTTGTTCAGCCCCCATCTAACACAAACCAGCTGTACATGGCCTTCTGACATACACAGCAGGTTTCCCTATCCCATTCAATCAAGCTGCTCGCAATAAGGCCTTATGCAGTATCCGGTTGGAAGGCCTTTTTCCAAGGTCCAGACACTGTGCCCAGTCCTTCACCCTACATGCAGCATGTTCTGTGTGTATGGCCTGTCAAAAAATGTTTTTGTTAATAATTTAGATGCTGTTTGATAAATGTGTATCAATTTTAGCAGATGGCAAACTAAGTTCAGGTATTGTATTGAAGCACATTCCCCCACTGTTAGAATCCGGGTTCTCTGGTTGGCACAGGTAGGTACTTGTGTCAAGTAGGGAACCTTTCCTTCAGTCAGGGTAGGGGGTACACTCCAACAATAACCCCTGCTCACCCTCTAGGTAGCTTGGCGCGAGCAGACAAGGCCTATCTCAGAGCGTTCAGGTTAAGCATTTGTGAACACCCACACAGTAACTCAGTGATAACCCCACAAATGGACTCCACACTGGGATATATAGAAAAATAACACTTTATATATATAGTTAGCACAAGACCAGATAACGTTTAAACGTCCCACAATACTTATTAGACAAAGAGTTCTTGGTTTTAGCGTAGTTTTAAAGTTCTGTGCGCTTCGTTCCTGCTTGGAAACGGGTCTCACACGCACTGTAGGTGCTTCGGGATGAAGCGTACACCCTACGGTGCGAACAGGCACAGTACCTTTACTTTTGGTGAGTTCGTCACGGATGCTGCGCTGACATCAAGCGCGATGTACGGTGCATTGTCCTCCTGGTGCGATGCGTACTACGGTACGTTAGACCTTGGGCGTGCAGGGCTTCAGGGGACGGTGCATAGGTATGGTGCTTTCAATGTTCGTCGCGGCATTCGCACCGTACCGTGAGATCGGCAATCTTGATTCGAAGCGCTGGATACAAGCGAACAGTACGCTCCATACAGGGGAGACGTACGCGACTACTGTACGCACCGCAGCCTTTCCAAAGCAGGGGAAAGGAGCGTACGCTGGGCAGTACGGTTCGTAGGGGATAGAAGCAAGTACGGTTTGCAGTCCTTCCGTTGCGTTGCGAGCTACGGCTCGTAGGGGCCTGTTAGTCGCGGTGCTCAGGCCGGACGATACCTTCCTTTGCGGTGCAAGCTACTGCTTGTAGAGGGGCCTCAGACGCTTTGTTTGGGCCGGACAGCGGGATACCAGCTTGCAGGGGGCACGCTGCGATCAGCAAGATGTACGCAGCAGTTCGAGTTGAAGATGCGGGGAAAACGGTCCGTTTTCCAAGGCGATCTCACGGCGGTGAAGTCCACTGGTCCTGGGACTTCGTTCAGGGGGCAAGCTCACTCACAAGCCCTTGGAGATCTCTCAGCACAAGTCAAATAAATGTTTCTTGAGTCTTTTCTTCCTCTTCTTCAGCATCAAGGCAACCACTGCAGGCCAATCCCCCAGGTCAGGGACAGTACTCCTCCATGCAGCTTTTCCAGTTCCTTCAGGTCGGACAGAGGTTTCTTCTTGGCAGGAGAGGATCTAGTTTCTTAGGAGCAGGGCTCCTACATTTATACCACAAATCCTTTGTTCTCCCAGGCCAGGGGGGCCCTTGCCTTGTTCAGTCCAGTTCTGGAACACTTTGTTGCTGCGATGCAGGCTTCTTCTTTCAGGGTGCAGGGCAGAGCCATCAGACGCTCCACAGGGGGCGGAGCCAGCATTGTCGTGGCGGAGCACAGCTCTATTCAGAGTCCAGGTGTACTCCTTCCACCCATCTACCTGCCAATCTTCCTATTCACCACCAGGCTACCTAGCCCTGCCCATCTGGGTTTCCCCAGCCCTGTCACTCACACAAGCCAGACAGCAGATACACATCACGCAGAGGCGGGCTGAAATGATTAGGCAAGCAGAGGCCAACTTTCTAAAAGTGGCATTTGCAAACGCAGAATATTAAAATAAACCTTACTAAAAGATGTACCTTATTATTCTGAGTTCAGGCATACTAAACTCGATTTTCTACCATGTTCCCTGGGCCTGTTAGGATCATAGGATGTAATAATGTTAACAGCCCATTCTGGCCTATGAGAACAGGGTGGCCTTACAATAGTGAAAAACGGAAATGGCTGTAATTCAATATTAGGACATGCCACACACATCAGGGCTTGTCCTACCTTATGCTTACAATGCACCCTGCCCTAGGGCCTACCATAGGGGTGACTAATATGAAGTTAAGGGAAGGTTTAGGGACTGGCAAGTGTGTGCACTTGCCCAGTCAGCCTGTCAGTACCAGACTGCACGCAGGTTCTGCAAAGGCAGACCTTAGACATAGTTTACCAGGCCGCGTCTGTGGGTGGCACAACCAGTGCTGCAAGCCCACCAGCGGTATTTGTATTTACACGCCCTGGCACTCCTGGTGCACTTTACTGGGGTCTGATAGTAAACCAAATGAGCCAATCATGGAATCCAACCAACATATACATTTTACATAGGAAGCACTTGCACTGTGGCACTGGTTGGCAGTGGCACAGTGCTCTGAGCGGCCAACACCATAAAAACACATGAGGCACAGCGAAAAAAGTGGAAGGGAGACTCACGCCAAGGTGCCAGGTCTAACACCCACCAAAGCTAATATAATAGTAAAGATAAAAGACTAGGTCCTGCGCACACATTAAGGATAATACTTTCAATAGTGTCTGGTAGAGGAATGAAAAGGCTCAGAGTTTGTAGGATTTTGAAACAATGAAGGTTGACATCAGAAGAATTAGTGAAAAGTATTCTTTATGTATGTCAAAACTGACCAATACAAAATACACAATAAATCAGCCGACACGTGTTTCGTCACACCGTGTAAAGATATGACTCTTCAGGGTTAGGAAGGACATAAAGAAAAGATTGAGTAAGTATACTTAAAATGCTAAGCATCATGAAGAAGAAAGAAATAAATACAATGGGCTAGTTCAAAATGTGATCAGTGCTCACATTAAGTAAGAGTGAAACATTGTGCATCCGGAATAAACATTAAAAAGGAAAAACATGGAAAACAGAAAGCAAAAAAACCAGGAATAACACCCTACTGTGGTTGGAGTAGCTAGGGACTAGTTCAACAGAGGAGAAAGAGAAATGAAGTGTGTACAAGCCATTTATAGATCCAAGAGGATAAAGTGATGAGATTCATCAGAAGCAAAAGATGAAGTAGAGTGAAACCAATGCGTTGTGAAACGTACATAATATTGAGGGCGGGCTTGCGTGTCCAAAACACACAAAACATGCAAAAGTCAAAACTTTAGTTAACACAATGCATGTGATAATGGGCCTGAACAAACACAAATGAGTGATATAACAGATTAGGTGCCTGAAAATCACACATGGAAAATGCAGAGAAAAGACAGTAAAAACGGAAAAGGGTAACGGCTTGCAAGACAAGAAATAGCCAGCAAAAAGACCTCACAGAGTTAGCAGGAGCTGAAGGGAATACTGGACAACAAACAGTAGCATTTCAAAATCTGTATATGTACGTTGTCGAGCCACATGGTAAGTATAACAGACTTGGTGCGTGAAAATAATGGCAGTTGAGTATCTGGAGAGAAACAATGGAATAGGATTTATTTAATTTTCCCTAGTCTGTCTACATCCCCCCGCCCCACCGCGCGTACCAGCAGCAGCCTCAACTGGTCCCTACCATCCTTCTCCCTCTAAAGATGAAGGAGGGAAGGACAGGGAAAGCTGACGGCTGCCCACTGCCCTCTTCACAATTTCAAACAAGCATTGGCATAGCCAATAGGTCTCGCTTTTGGGACCTTATAAGTAGTTAGTTATGCAGCACAATATGCATGCAACAACATCAACTGTCGCATGGCTAAACACTTATAAGGTCCCAAAGGCAAGACCTATTGGCTATGCCAATGCTTGCTGAAGTTGGCTTGGTCGTTGGGCATTTTATTGGCGCCTCAGGTTCTTTCCAGTCATTTGCAGGTGTGTTTGGAGGATTTGAGCTCCAAGGTAAACCAGCTGGCGGTTGTGCTGGGTCTGCCCCATCTGGCAGGTTTGAGGGGGGAGAAGGCCAGTGTATTGTTTAAATGACCTCCATGTTATCCACAAATGATGTTTGTAGTGTGTAACTGTAAAGAATCCCCTTCAAAATAAGCTTAGAATTCAATTTCGGTTTACTAAGCTTCATTAATAAGCCCACAGGAGCAGATACGAGTGAGCAGAAGAGCAGAAATCTCCATTGCGAAGCAAACATTCTTAACTTACCCAACCACAAAAATGCTCAGAGATTAATTAGGTGGACATTTGATTTCTTCAATGGAACACACAAAGGCGCGGCGTCTTGGCGCTCATTTAACATGTTTTATTATGACTAGGATTGACTTTTATTTGCACCTGGCTTTGAATGAGCTTTGAGGATTTTTAGAATTTTGTTTCCATACCTACTGCTGAACACCCTGCGCACCTTTAAGAGAATGCATTCTGTACATTTGTATAGCTTGTGCTCATTAGACCTTCGCTGAAATGCTGACACATCACAGACCAGAAAGCATTATAAACCACCAAACCAAAGGGTGATTTGTTAGCACTGACACACACCTAACACGAGAAAGAGTGTTTTCTGCCACCTGGGCTGGCAGCAGTGAAACAAAAAAAGTCTCGTCCACAAGTCTCAGTCGAATGTGTGATGATCTCATACATTTCCTTAAGGTTTATAATTATTGGTCATCACTGGGAATTGGGAGAGTGGTGTTATAAAGCAGCCAGAGACCTGGACCCCCTCCCCCATGACTTACCTCCGCTTTTTTTCAGAATGACTTGTTTTCCTTCATCGCCCTGCCCAAGTGTTAGCATGCTTGCATAAGCAATGAAGAAAATCACATTGAAATTCTGAACAGACGTACAGCTACCGAGGCAGCCTTGGAATCACAGGATGGTCTCTAAATAAAAGCACTTATGGTGCGTAAGATAAAGAGAGGAAAGCATGAAAACTGTAGAGATGAACAAAGGAAACGGAACGAGGAAAAAAAAAAAAAGCTTGTAAAATTTTCGTCGAAGAGGCCGAATCCTCCGGAGGGTGTTAGAAGTTAGAAAAGCATTGAAATTCTGAAGGAGTCTGAGCACAAAAGCAAGTGAAGGTGATGCGTTACTAAAGAGAAACAAGCGGCCGCGAAAGTGATCGCGATCTCATCAAACATCAAAGCGGCCGCGTAAGTGAAAGTAATCTCGCTCAAGCGCGGCGCACGTGCCCGCGCACATGCAGCGTAGCTCTAGGCTGGCCTGGTAGCACTTTTTGGAGCCCTCTCAAAAAGTCTCACCAGGTCAGCGCATGCGCTGGGTCAGGCGAGACCTAAAAAGCACCAGGACAGATGTTTGCTGTCCCTGGTCTCCTTCACCTTGAAAGAAACAGAGGATGAAGGCGGCCTGCATTAGCGGCCGCTGCCCCAGAGCCCTACTCACAGTCCCGAGCAGCGCCCCGGGGCAGACGTCAGCTGCCCCAGTCTTTTGTGGCCTGCTCCATGTTGTAGCTCTGAGGGCATAGGGGCAACTATCAGCTGCCCCACCACATGTTTTTTTTTGTTCTCCTGGTGACAGTACCTTCTACCGTCTTTGGGCACGGCAAGGGTTTGTTGGACTCACGATCATCCGCCTACCCCACTCACGTTGGGGTAACAAATACCACCCCCCCTTGGGCAGAAAGTGAGGGGAACTGAAGGCCAATGCATAACTTCCAGCCATTGAGTAAAGGGGCGTGCTGACAAATATTTACATTCAACTCCATCAGCATTGAACATTTTATTTGCAATCTCACCTAAAAAAAATATTGAGGCAAACACGGTCAATCTGAGGGTTTGTCAAAATGTATCTGACTGTCAAACAAACAGATTTTAAATCTTAGCATCATTATTAAAGCTCCTACTTATTTCTGATTTCACTGGCTTTGATGAGTAAAGTATTATGGGGCAGATTTACAAGCTCCTTGCGCCACTTTTGCGCCACTTTCCCCATGTTAAAAGTGACGCAAAAGTGGCGCAAGGGGCTTGTAAATCTGCCACTATGTATTGTTGCTTTTAGCATTATAAAGACTCGAGATGCATGTATTGGTTATTTATTGGACACATAAATGTGCAAGTATGCTAATTGCAAATTCCTTTCATAGAGCTAGGGAGCAGCAAGGGGGGGGGTGAAGGAGGGGGTGGGTCGCAGGAGGTGACATACTCGTGAGGCAAATAAAGGCTACATTATTACACAGCTAACAGCAGTGCAAACGTTCCTCTCTCAAAACTAGTCTAGCGTGCACAGAAAGAACGAGTACAAAACATACGGCACCAGTGCAGACTTCTTCTCGACCTTTCACTCACACACAGGCACACCCTCATGAACTCGCACTCTGGTGAGGAATAATGCCGGTTTCACCCACACAGGTATACCATGAGCTACTCATTCCAAGCTTCCCCAATACACCCATTATAAAAGCAGCAGAACAAGCTTCATTTATGCACACAAAAGGGCCATTAAACTTCTACCATAGCGACAGGTATGTTAAAAGAAGCAGCTGTGCAAGCGTCTTAAACACAGAGTACAGTAAAAGGCAGTGTCAAAGCAGCAATAATGCAGGCTTCTGTCATATTTCCACAACATGAACTACAAAGCAGCAGTACATGGTTCCCTTAAAGAGAACAGGTATAGAACCTGCAGCAGCAGGGTTGACCCCATACACAAAACAAGTCCAGCTCAAGCAGCAACAGCAATGCAAGCTTACCTCTCGCACAGACACACCCATACAACAGGTAGAGCACAATTTGCACGCCTAACCGGTATAACATAGGCATAGTCTGCAGCAGTGCATGCTTGCATCACAGTCGCACAGTAACAGCACAGCACTGGCAACAGCAGTACAGGTTTCCCTTGCACATACAAGAGTTGCAGCACAAGAAGCACTAGTTCTAAATTCTCTTCTGTACTTTCAGGACAAGTGCTACAAGGGAAAATAACATCAAAACGTGAGAAAGATTAAAGGGTGAAGGAAACAAAGGCAATGAGAAAGAGCAAGAGTTGAAAACGGGGAAATAATCGTTTTGGTTTTTACATAATGAACATATTACAAAGTGTTATTGACAAAAACATAGCTTGCACAGTAAATTAGCTAGTTTGCCACCATCAATCCTGTCAGGTTTCCCAGGTCCATGTGTGATGCTCCAGTTCCAGGTTTTTTTACAATTGAATTCTGGGACTTATAGTCAGTGCCACTGGAATTATGCGACTGTGCGGCCGCTGCGAATTTCGCATAGTTATGAATTTGGCACAAAATCCACCATCTGCATAATCTGCAGATTGAAAAACACCGGTCCCGCAATGTGTCAAAAGGTGTGATAACTGCTATACTAAAGCAAATGGAGAATTGCATTTCCAAAGGATAACAGCCTTCACCTGTGGGCTGCTTCCTCTGTTCCATATTCCAGGTTCCCTATTCAAAGTGGAATACTCTGCTAAAAGAGTTTCCAAAGATTTAAGGCTGAAAATGAATCATTATGAGTAAAATAAAGTGCCGCAAAAATGCCGCTAAATTTCCATATTTGTGCCGCTAAATTTCCATATTTGTGCCGCTAAATTTGCGAATCCATGCCGCTATATCCTGGGGAGTCTGTATAATGTATTCATATTGATAACATGTGCATCGCGCACATACAGATAAATACAAAAACAGAGGGGTCTTCACTTAAACTGTTGCCGCTCCCCAAACACACTGAATGAATTCCATGCGCTGCTCTTCAGCTATGAAGAGAAGCGCGTCACCAAGCAGCGCTGACGTCCATGAATATTTACTCTGTCTTTTAATTTATTTCAAGCTGCATTTTATTTCCACTTTATTATTATCACCTGCCGAGGGTTTCTCGTTGCAGCGGTCCATGTTCATGATGGATTAGTATTTTTAGCGGGTTCCACACCTGGCTGTGAGCACCGTGCGGCGAGCTCCGCGGCGCTGCGCTTTGAAATGTTACTCATAGCGAGTATAATTTCACTAAATCATAGAACGTTTTCTTCCAGCCTGAGAGAGCTTTAAACATCTTTGCTGGATAAATCAGGATTTGAAATTTATTTTCCAATGCTATATTTAAAAAATTCAGCAAGACACCTCTTATACAGAAAATAAGTGCATCTAAATAGAGTTACCATAAGATTTGTTCTGGAATTTATATCTTCATGTGGTGAGGAAGTACTTAAGACGTCATTGGAAAGATGCCTACCAATACACTTAGGCCTTGCGACAATTTTGCACCGCGCATGCGACACTTTAACACTGCCGGTGCATCACCTTCTGTGAAGCACTGGCAGTGTAAAAAATGCGCAATGACTCGCCCTATTTACAAAGTGACACATCTAGGCAGATGCGTCACTCTATAAACCCAAGCGCTACATTATACCTGCGTCAGGTATAATGTATGCAGGGTGGGCATTCCCCACATCAAAGCCTCGTAGAGGTGGTGCATTGAAATCTATAATATTTCAGTGCCCCACTTCTAGGGCGCCAAAGTGTCGAATCCTTACGCCTGTGTCATAGCAGGCGTAAGGGTGACGCAGTGCAGTAGGCTTGGCCCTCCCACTGCATTGCAGGAGTTGCGTCATGCTATCAACACAACTCCGCAATGCTTCAGTTTTGCGCCAACTTATACATCAGTAATACTGGCATATCTGTTATTCCATGCGCAATACGCCATAATGTGTCATACAGTAAATATGACGCATCCATTGTGTCGCAAGGAGTGCACAGTGAAAACTGTCGCATTGCTGATTTCATGCAGCAATGCAACAGCTTTATTAAATAAGGCCCTCAGTTTATTACAATAGCTATCAGGCGAGAACATTGTACCAAACCGAAGTCAGATAAACAGTGCATTACTATAATATTGAGTAGCTCATCACGCATGGAGAAAAAACTAAAATGAAGTATCGGGGGAATTGTGGAGGTACTTTAAATTAAAAGTCGTGTTGGTCCAGCGTCACCTTGAAAGCCTAAGGGTCCTCTTTACGAGAATGTCACACTGTGCAGTGCTTGATAGGGAAAGGGCAGGAATTCAATACGGCACATTTCTGCCTTTACCCTTGCGCTGGTGCCCTTTTGGTATCCTAGCACCAGCGCAGGCACCCTTGCACAAGGGTGCCTGCAGTGCATGCAGGATTGCAGGGACACCTTCCTGCACAAAACAATCCTGAGAGGCATATTCCGGCAGCACACATAGAAAGAGGAAGCAACGAGGTGAAAGAAAGATGTTTCTCCTCATTATGTCTAACCTGAGTAGGCATATCTTTTTGGCACATTGCCAGTTCTACCACTTCTGGTAAATCTGGGAATATATCAAAAACGTTGGGTGGGAACGCCCATGCAACGCCCATGAAACGCCTTCCCAGGCCAAAGTAAGGCAACAAAGTGATTTGCCTTACTCCAGATATATGGAATCACTCAGGGCCACACAACGTGGCCTTGTGTGGTCTGATAAATCACATGTAAGCTTTGCATCGCTCTTGCACCACTTTGCATGGTGCAAGAGCGATGCAAACTGGCCCATAAATAGGCCCCTGAATTCTTGGGGCCTGATTTCGACTTTGGAAGACAGAATACTCAGAAGCTGATTCTGATGGCGGTGAAACTGCCACCGACAGGCTGTCAGTGACGTGTTCACCACCATCGTGAGGCCGTTTTCCGCCTGAAATATTATAATGGTGTACAGTACCATGGCGGCCTGGAAACTCCAACCGCCACGTATCCGACAGGCTCCATGAGCCCGCTGGTGCTGCAGAGGCCTCTCAATCCCATAAATGGTGGCGGTGACTATCATGCACCGCCGTTGGGATTATGATGGTCCATCCCCGTCAGCCTTTCCATGGCGCTTCACCCGCCATGGAAAGGCTGGCTGGGATGGACATTGGGGGCCCATAGCGGGCCCTCCTTCACCCTGAGCACTTTTGTTTGGAGGTTTGGATTTCCCTGCAGCATATGGCAGGCACCGCCTGCCACGTAGTGCATGGAAATGTAAACAGTGCCTTTTTTACATTGCAGCGGGTGCTGCAGCCAGCAGCAACCGGCGCAATGCAATGCAAAGTGTGGTTAGTGCGACCGCCACAGTGGCGGTCTCATCCCAATACCCCCTATGGGCATGCCTCCTTATAAGCGGGTGGTCCAACTCCAGAGACGATGGCGGACGGACTGGAGTCTGCCCGCTTCGTAATCAGCCCCTCAGTCACAAATGTAGCTGAATACACTTTCCGCTAATCCATTGGTACACCCTCTCTATTTAAATTATGGTGACTGTCCAGTTTCCAACAACTGTGCCTCGGCTGACGCTGCCATTGGAAAGCTTACTCCAATGGACTGACAAATTAAGGCACGCTTTTAATTCCTGGCCATCATTGCCAAGAAAAATTTGGTGGTACCAAAGGACAGAAAAAAAAAGAAAAATTAAATACATTCCTGAAAAATAATAACATTTGGTGCATGAATGACAGATGGCGGTCGTTCACCATTCCTTTTAAGGCACAGAGATCAGGGTTGTGCTGATGGTAATCTCTAAATATGGGGGGCTGTAGCCTGTAAGGGTGGCAGACATGTTCTCTGCCACTCTGATGAACTCAGGCTTTATGTCAGGCGCTTAGTCTGCTATGCAGCCACACTAATCTGCTCTACTTGCTTGTATTGGCCCATATTTACCAAAAGTTTGTTCTTGGTCAAACCAAAGGCTTCAATCCACTTTAACCCGCAAATGTTATTTTGAGGACTAGTCAAACCTCTTTGTGGCAATCTCCTGTCAATGTATACAAGGGCAACATGTCAGGGTTGGAACAATGCAAAAAGCATACGTTTTACCACAAAGTCAGATATAGAAATGTAACACGATCTGGCTTTGTCTCAAATTCTAAAACCAAGTAAAATCAGGCGCAAACAAGGAGTAAAGCTGTACATTACTTGATATACCTACATTTAACATGTGTGCTTTATTGTAAAGCACACATTTTGCATGTTTGAGCCTGTGCTGTTATCTACACGTAGGAATTTGACTTGGAGTGTGTACCTTGAGAACGAATACTAGGCCAAACACTACTGGCTTGACTTGTACCACTCCACGAAGCAGAGCATCATGTTGAACAGAGATGTAGTGCAAGGACCACCAATGAATAATCAGCTGGGAACTCTTGCAGAATCTGATGCATCACTATTTTTTGCAATGCAGAACATGTTGTATGAAGGACAGTAAATCTTGGCCATTGTTTTTATGTTTTGCACGGCCCTTGTACCGTGATAATAGGCTGCCATATGTTGTTCATAATAGTTGATTCAATTTTTCCCATAGGAATGAATTATCTTCACACATATATGACATTTCTATGGTGTGCTGACTTGTGTCATAATCGAGATAATCGATTCTCACTGTTTATACTTCATTTGCTTTTAAACTTTGTAATCTTTCACAATTTAATCTTTAATTGGTAGCTTGGCGGTGTTTGAACAAAATATCAAAATTATAAAAAAAAATGTTTGTGATGCAAAAGATACAAAAATATTGTGTCATAAATATTGTCGGGACGAATGTCAAGGGAATGTCAACGGTAAAAATTAGTTTTTCGTGAGATCATTTATTAATTAAAAAAATTGTGAAATTTGTATTTTTTGTGATATTTATGTATACACATAATTACTAATTTATTTTTAACAGTGGGATATCAGGATTTTGGGAGTAGGGGTGGGAACATATTTAAAAACTGGATATTATAATGTAAATGTAATGTTAATTATTGTCATGATGTGCAATTTAATATTTTAAAATTGTTACAATTATTTTCTAATAATAATAATATTTATAAATTATAATGTCTTCTTAATTTCAAATATATATTAGTTGATTACATTTTAAAAATAATGGTTTTATATAAACTATTAAAATAAATATTTACATTAGAACTTTTTTCACAAATTAAGATATATAAAACATTATATTTAATAAAGTAAAAGAATTCGAATTTTTGTGAAATAATATTTTACGTTTTTGAACTTTTTGTGAGAATTTTATTTAAATTCGAAAAAAAGTTTAAAAAATGGTGTCATTTTGAAAATACGTCTTTTTTTATTAAAAAAATGGTGTTATATGTATTTTTAAATGTTATGGTTGTTTTTTAATAGAGGAGGGCCAGATCGGGACCTTCTCCCAGTGCTTTTTGTCCTGCCCCTCCTTTGGGCCCCACCACCACAGCTTTTGACTGTCCAAAGAGACACTGTACTTTGCCACATGTGTTAATTCGTCCAACTACCTTTCACTGCAAAGGAGCATTGTTTACGGAGAGTGCATATATATCTTTATAAACATGTAAGTAGCTTGAGGTACATGCACATACATACAGTTAGATTTAAACATTTGAAGCCAACATGTACACAGAACCATATATATCCATATGTGGGAGTTGGCTTTACGTATAGTAGTAAAATACTACTTTACATTTAAAAATATGAGCAATTCACTCAAACAAACAAAGGTTAACTTAACGTTATATTTAGGTTTGATTCAAAAGATCTGTTGGGCGAAAAAGATGCAGAATTGACATTCAGAGTTGTTAAAACATTTGCAATGACAAGACATTTTATTTTTCACCCTTGCTAAGCCTTCCTCTTTGTAAGCACAGATTTGGAGGGTGAACATATTTCATATGCAGGACTCTAGATCTCAGGGTGGAATGATGTGAGAAACTGGGGGTCTGCTGCAGTACCCCCCCACAATTATTTGACTGGCTTTTGATGCAACGTTCACTGAGGTGTACTGGCTCCCTGCCAACCAGGCTTCCAGTACCAGTGTTCTTTTCCCAAAACTGTACCACGATTGGCACAACTTCAGAAACCCCTGTAAGTATCTAGTAAATGGTACCCTTGGTGTCTAGGGCATGGGTACTGAAGAGGGTCAACTGGGGCCACAGCAGGAATTGTGCCACCCCAGATACCCCTCACCAAGACCATGCACACCACCACTGCAAATTGCATTTCTTGGTGCAGAGAAAACAGAAATGTCGACATGGCACACAGCCCTGTGTGCCATGCCCTCATTCACTGTATGAGATAGAGGTAAGCCACCCCCACTGTGGGTCTTACAGTCTAATGCAGGGTGCACCATATCCCATGTGTTGACATATCTGCATGAGCAGATATGACCCTGCAATATCTGAACCACTCTTAAATATTCTAAGTGCTCAGGGAAGCCATGGAAAGTACATGGGCTAGATACTAGTCATCACGAGTTTCCTAGCTTCATAATGGCTTCACTGTACCCTAAGATGTTTGGTACCAAACATCTTGCCTCAACAAATCCTCACTGATGCCAGTGTTGGATTTATTGATAAATGCACACAGGAGACCCTATTGAGGGTCCCTTGAAAACCTACCAAGCACTTGTTTGGTCTCCCACTAGCTACCACCAGACATGTTTCTGACATCATGGGGTGAGGCCCACTTTCAGAGGTCAGAAACAAAAACTTCTCTGGGCGTAGATGCTTCACACCTCCTCTAGGCCTAAATTGTCTTCCAGAGCTGGAAGCTTCAAAGGCGATGTGCTTTGATGTGCAGCCCAGGCTTACCCAGATGGTTGGAGATGCCAAATCTCCTGTCCTGCTTGACAACTAGTTAGATAAGGAGGAGTGTCCCCATTCAGCCTGCACTACCCCCAAGGTGTGCCAGGCGATGTGGACCCCCCTCTTGAAAATCCACCATCTTGTGATGGTAGGAAAACAACCTATCTGGGTTAGGGTAGTGCCCCTTTCCACAGGAAGTGGTCATTTAGAGGGTGTAGACACCCTAAATATAGGTAGCCCATTTGCTACTGCCTGACTCCCCCTTTAATGCCCCTAAGTTCTGCATTCAGTGGCATCCCTGGACACTGAAGATCATATTTGATAGGCAAGACATGGACACAGAAGAGCTGCTGCCCGAGAATTAAAGCCATTCTGCAGAGGAAATTAGTGCCAAACCCTGCCCGCTGTCCCAAGGAGTCAACAATCGTAGTAGTGCAGTTTTGTTCTGATCCTGTGAAGACTCCAAGAACCCCTGGAGCTCCTCCAACCTTTCAGAAGTCAACTAGACTAGGAGTAAAGGTATCACTCCCCTGCACACTGCAGGCACTGATCCCTCTAAGCCCAGTTTGTTGACTTGCTACTGCCCGGTGACTAAGGCGCAGCACCTAATTCAGAAGAGATACATTAGATCTATCTCCTCATCAAGTTTAGAGAGATACGGGAGCCACACATATCAATACTCGGGGTACAGGACCCCTTCAGCAAACAACAACACAAGGAGTCCATGTGGGACTCCAACTATCCCAGAAGCAAGCACCCATTGACGGACGTCAAGAACCCTGAGGCCCACGTCGTGAGTGGCCCAGCTGTTCCAAAATCGCATCTTGAAGTTGCCTGCTCCTAACCACAAGGACATCTAGATGCACGGCTCCCGGCTGACCTCTCTGCTCTCCATTTGACCTGGCCAGGTATGGTAATGACTTACCAGCTGTGCTCCCATGGTCCTGAGAACCTTTCCATCTCCTCTCTTGAGTGGGGCCCACCGGACTTACCTTTAAGTCTTCCTGTGCAGTGACTTTTCTAGTGGCCCCCTTCGGTGTAGCGCACCAGCTACCAATCTTCTGCTGGTGGAACATTGGACCTGGTCATGCTATCAACCTAAAAAGGAAGGTGAACTTTGAGAAAGCATTACCTAATTTTAGATGCATTTTTCTGCTTTATCCCTTTAAATTCAATGGTGCTTCATTGTGCATAAAAAGTGATATATTTTGCGAACTCTGAAAAATCCTAACTCTAAAAGTACTTACTGTAAATCAAAATTCATTATCTCAAAAATTACATAAAAATCAATACTATTTTTATGGAATTTATTCTTGAGCGTTTGTCTCATTTATTGGCTGTGTGAGTATAACAAATGCTTAGCACTACCCACTGATTAGCCTAACTGCTCACCTACACTATCACAAATTTAGGGTTAGTATTATCTACTTTTGCCTCTGTAAATCAATACGGGACTCACTGAACTCTCTGAGCAGTGCAGTTCATTTTAGATCACTATATAGAGAGCCAGCTTCCAAAAAATGAGCTTTCAGGGGACGAGAGGACTGAATTTTATAAATGTATGATTTAAATCTGCAGTATGCACGAACAGTATGTAATCTGATTAATCGGCACCAGCTTTCTTGCTACATTTTTAGGGCTGGTATTAGTCAAGTCTTTAGGACTTTACTAAAATGATATGTATAATATACTTACCTGAAGGTGTTTCAGCCACCTCTCTTCATCCATTGGTCTGTACATTTTGCTTCTACCCAATACAGCATACAGCATGGGACAATGGGTCAGCTTATTTCAGCCACTGGTTAACTTAACTTTCAGTTGCTGCATTTAGCCCTTTCACAAGGAGCACATCCGCACACAAGGTAGAGCCCTTCAGTGGCAGTGTTTTTGCTTTTACTTTATTATTAATTTAGTTTTGTCTTTACTCACAGAGCCTGGAGTGAGTACAGGGCACATTCCAGCTTTATCAGTTCCTGTCTCTTGTCAATGCTGTTATAAATTCCTTTTGAAGAAGCCTATTTTTATATGACTGTTGGTTTTTAACACCACACCAGCAGCTCATATGAACTCTAAATATTTGCTTATAAGGATACTTTATCTTTGCAGCCCTGGGCTGTCTGTCTTTGTTTCTTCCATTATTTCTTTGTTTCTTTCTTTGTTTCATTCTTTTTATCTTTTACTTGCTCTTTTTTCCTTTTTTCTTTCTTTCTCTCCTTCTTTCTTCTTTATCTCTCTTCTTTCTTCTTTTTCTCTTTATTTCTCTTATTTTCTAAAGACAAGAGGCTGGCAGCCAATGCCAGACCAATTGGCTTTTTATAGGTCTGTGTTACATAATTTTATTTTACTTAAATTGAGGAGTAGATTTACTATGATTTTGCATCGGGGTTACATCACTTTTGTGGTGCAACCATAATGCCAAATCGTTTTTGTTATTTACTAAGCCATGCAAAGCCATTTTGCGTGACTTCGCATGATATAGTATATACAAATGAACGGAACTCAGTGCATAGCGCTGCCTTGATGTACCTTACATTAGGAAGTCCTTCCATGGATGGAGCATGGGCGTTCACATGTATCCACCTATGTATTTTGGCACATTTCCAGATTTACTAAAGCTAGTAAATCTGGGAAAATGCCAGTGAGGTGTATTGTTAAGAAATATGTTTAATTCTGCTTTTTCACACAATGCAGCACAACAATGTATCGTTGTGCTCTGCATTGCATGAATGCTGAGTAAGTGTGCCTTGTGTGTACCCCATAGTTACTTATAGGGGTTTTCAGCCAGACTCCATCCATTTAGTCTGTGTTTGTGTCATTCACATTCTTCTTCCACCTACTCTAGCAAGCATAAGGGAGCAATCTGCCAGCCTACCTCAGCCATTGGCTGGCTTCACTACGAGTTAGGGCACACACAAAGGGCCATATTCTCAAGGAGCGATTTCATCACCCTATTCACAAGCTGCCTACGGCCAGTCCAACATCATCGGGCCTGTGTTATATGCTAACTTTTACTTTGTGCCACATAAGTTATCTTTTGTTATACATTCTAGTTCCAATTGGAACCATTGACTAGAACCTGGGCTGAGACTGGCCAGTTGTACTGGAGCTGTCTTGGTGTCAGTTGTTCCTGTTGCTGTGCTGCATATCTGTACAATAAATCAACTATTTAATACTGGATTAATAGTTTCTTTCAATGGCGACGAGGATGGGATAATTTAAGGATTATTCCCACCAGATTAAACTAAAGAATAATGCCACACCAGTTAGACAAAGGATTAGACCAGTACCCATAAATGTAAGGGACGAGTTAAAAACTATGTTAAAAGATTTGGTATCAGAAGGCATAATAGAGCCCATTAATTCATCTGAGTGGGTTTCGCCCATTGTTTTAGTCCGGAAACCAGATAAGTCTTTGAGGTTGTGTGTGGATTTGAGAGCTTTGAATTCAGAAATAATTGTTGATTGTCACCCATTACCCAATATAAATGAAGTGGTGTCATTATTGGAGGGGGCAAAAGTATTTTCGACTTTTGACTTAAGGTCGGCATATCACCAAGTCTCTCTCACTGAGGAATCGAAAATGCTAACAGCATTTATAACTCCACAAGGGTTATTTCAATATGTTATGTTATGTTATGTTATGTTAAATGGGACTTTTATAGCGCAACGGCTACTCCAAAGGAGTGTCCCGGCGCTTTTGTGCTTTTGTGCAATATAACAGAATGCCGTTTGGTTTGGCCTCAGCGGCATCGGTATTCCAAAGAATCATGTTCAACATCTTCAAGGACATTGATAACTTCGTGAAGTGCTTTCAGGATGACATCCTAATATTTTCACACAATAATGAAGAGCACTTAAAACACCTGGAGGAAGTTTGTCTTAGGTTAAAAAGAAATGGTTTAACCCTTAAAGCTCATAAGTGTAAAATGTTTTTAAAAAGTGTGGAGTATCTGGGGCATACACTAACGGGTGATTCCGAAAAAATCCAACATAGATGGAATTTTAAATGCTCCTTCGCCCAAGACTAAGGAACAATTATTGTCTTTCGCAAGAATGTGCGAGTATTATTCGAAGTTTGTGTCAAATTTTGCGAATAAAATGGAGCCTTTAAGGAAGTTATTGCGGCAAAAGGCCATTTTTGAATGGTCAGATGAGCAACAACAGGCGTTTATGGTGATCAAGAAAGATATTGTCAATGCTCCCATTTTAAGACCCTTTTGCATTAACAAACATTGTGTAATTACAGTAGATGCTAGCTTGTATGGAATTGGGGGTGTTCTATCGCAGAAATCAGGCAATGAAGAATGGAATGTGTGTTTTGCGTCTAGAACCTTAAATGAAACTGTACAGGATTAATAGTTTCTTTCAGCCTGTGATGCAGGGAGACGGCACAAAGCATTGGTAATCCCCTTCGTGCACCCTGGTGTAGTGGTGAATCATAGTATGCGATGCGGACCTCACTACGTCGGTGCGCAGGAGAGCCTCTGCCATTCACAGCTCCAAGGGTCGCAAGGCAGTCTTCTCACACAGGTCAGCAACGTGTCTCCATGCGACTTGCCAGACTTCACCACTAGGTACGGGCGATCGTCACGCTTCAATGTCTACTGCCATGGCTCATCTACGCCACAGCTACTCCACATCCCACTTCAGGCTCCAGACGCAGGTCCAGCGAGGCATCCAGGCTCCAGATGCAGGTCCAGCAAGGCATCTAGGCTCCAGGCGCAGGTCCAGCAAGGCATCCAGGCTCCAGGCGCAGGTCCAGCAAGGCATCCAGGCTCCAGACCCAGGTCCAGCCAGGCTCCAGACGCAGGTCCAGCAGGGCATTCAGGCTCCAGTCGCAGGTCCATCAAGACATCCAGGCTCCAGACGCAGGTCCAGCTAGGCATCAAGGCTCCAAGCGCAGGTCCAGCAAGGCATCTAGGCTCCAGACGCAAGTCCAGCGAGGCATCAAGGCTCTCATCCTGTTCATCCTGGATGCAGGATGGCTTGCAGGGGTTGTTGATGTGTGCTGCACTTGGCCCTGGCTGCTCCATTCTGCATTTTATTGGTTTTTATGCCTATTTTATATTGGAGGTTAGGTGATAGGCTATTTTTTGCATTAGAGGCAAGAAAAACTCAAGCTAGGCTGAATGACGTGAGTTTTTTTTCGCGAATGGGATTATTCGTAGTTTTCACCCGCTAACGCTGGAACTCCTATCACCATCACGCTAATGTTAGCGTCAGTTTTCGCCGCTGATCCCTGTAGCTATCCCCATGTAGCGACATGTTGTGAATACGTTGATAACAAGGCGATAGTTTTCAGTGATACTCGCCGATACAAAAACTGCCGCTAACTGAGGTTAGCGATAGTTATCGCCATTTCTCGTGAATATCCCCCAAAGTATGTTCTCTTCAGCACCTGGGAGTTCTATGGCAGTGTGTCCTTTTTTGAAACCTAAAAATGTTTGCCTTCAAGCTATTTTTTGTTTGTTTGCATTGACGAGGGCCCGCCAGGAGCCCCCCCAAAAAGTTTTGTAAAAACCATGGGAAAATCAGAAACGTAGATAAAGGCTGGCTGACAAAGCCACGCCTATTGGCTTTGCCAATGCTTGTAAGCACTTAATAACGAGTTTGTCCTCTGCTTCCTCATTGATTTCTGTTCTGTCAGTCTGGGCTGTGTGATCATCACGTCATGGCACATCACACCACTGTTGTCCTGGAGACACTCAAGGCCCCGGCCTGCCGCCTCTTGTTATCTTTTCCCGCTGCAGAGAGCAGGGCGTCCGTGTAACAGCCCACAAACTCGGATATCATCTTCCGGCTAATCTTACATGTGCGATTATACGAAGAAACCATTTGTTCTGTGGGTTCCGTTCAAACTCTCCATCCGTCTCAGTCACAGGCGATATTCCTGCTAATCCATTACAATACAGCCTGAGCGTCCTGCGAGGCGGGCGGAACACATTAAAATATTTCACTACATTTAACATTCTATTGTTTGCTTTAGGAATATTATACCTTTAAATTAAGACTGCTTTCCCCACGCCCACATTTTCACGCTTCATTAATTAACGAAGTGGTGTCAATGTGTCTCAGAGTTTCTTCCCAATACTCATTTTAATGAAAAATAATCTAAAAAATGAGCTAATTGGTCGGGTGTTTTTTCCAGTGCTCGTAAAATTGAGATGCGTTGCACTGTCTGCGTCAATTCCTCCTCCTTCGTCTTCCCGACAGATCTCAGCTAATGTGGTCCAGGCCTGCCCTGTTCGGCTCTGTCGCGATCAGGCTGCCCTTGGCAGCAGAGAACCCTGACATCTTTTTATTGAGTTCATAAATTAATCTGCTCTACATCTCAAAGTTGGCACAGGAGCACTAAAATGTTGATGCTTTTAGAGGCAGCAGGGAAGGGTGGAAACTGAGGGACAGATTTACAAAGAGCTAGCGCCGCTGCAGTGCCATTGCTTTGGCCCAGTGGTGGTGCAATCAGTGCTCCACACTGTTCCTTATTTAGAAATTGATGCATTGGGCCCAATGCTTCACTTTGTAGAGTAAGACCTCCGACCATCTGTCTAGGTCCACTCTCTCCCAGCAGCTCCGCTGTGCCGTCTCTTGCCTCCAGAACCCGACCTCCTCCTTCGGAGGTTCGAGGCTGCTGCCCGCTCCTGCGCCTGCTGCCCGCTCCAGCTGGGACCAGACTGCCTGCAACCACTGTAACCTTTCTCAGCCGTTTTGTTTTTCTTAATATTTTCCCTGTTGTGCCACTGTTATTGAGCCCATCTGTGTCTTGCTCTAATTCCATCACTGTTTTTATTTTCTCGTGCCTGCCTGTTCCTTTCGCCTTTTGCCGCTGCTGCCTCTGCGGCCCCTTCCCCCGGAATTGTCCCGCTCACGTCTCCCAGCCTCTCCTCCCTCCCACCTCCCCTACTTAATCGTGGCCGCTGTGCGGTCGCGCAGCAGACGCGCACAGCTGGCGCGCCAAAGGCAAGCCCGTCTGCGCCTGTCCGCGACCCGACCGCGGCCACCGTCAGGAACCCTGGACCTCCTACTACCCATCGCTACGACACTACCACCCTCCTTGCACTCAACCCTGGAAGACTTAGAGAATGCCAAAAGGCCTCGCCGAATAGGACCCACGGCCAGTTCTTCTGCCTCCACTGCCGCCAGGCCCTCACCGCCACCCCGGCCTCCAACACTGTCGATGCCAGCACCAGCGACAACCTAAAATGCATTGTCCTCAACGTACACTCCGTACACTAACACTAGACCTGGACCAACGCATGCTCCGCCCCTAACATCAGCACCGCCATCCCAGACGGATACAAGATCCAGAGGAAAGACAGCCCCAACCATCTAGGAGGGGGCATTGCCATCGCCCACAAGAGCACCCTTTGTCTCTCCACCTCCATCGAAACTTTCCCCTCTGCTGAACACCTGCACTTCCAGATCCAGACCACCCCCAAAGCCACACTCTGAGGAACCCTCGTCTACAGACCCCCTAGCCCCCGAACACCCTTATCCACCACCATCACCGACTTCATTGCCCCCCATGCCATCCCCTCAACAAACTACATACTCATTGGAGACCTGAACTTCCACTTAAACAACCCAGCGACCCCCAACTCCACTATCCTTTGTGACAACCTCACCAGCATCAGACTTAAACAACTCGTGAACACACTGACTCACAGAGCAGGGCATACCCTCGACCCTGTCTTCGCGGCAGGAAACAGCGTCAAATTCAGCCACACAACGCAGCCGCCATGGACCAACCACCACTGCGTACACTTCGCCATCAACAAACCCAAGGCACCCAAACCAGCCCCACACCCACAATGAAGTTACCGACAAGCAACTTAACTCCACCCTCACCCAAGACAACCACACCTGGGCACCCGACGCAAACGACGCAGCCAGATAACTCCACACCTGGATCTCCAACTGTGCAGATGAGCTCACCCGACAGACAATGCCCCAGGAAAGCCGCCTGGTTCACCACCGCCCTCCAAGACGCCAGACGCACCTGCAGACACCTGAAGAAGAAATGGAGAAACACCAAGACAACCGAAAACCACACCACCTACAAGGACGCCATGATGGACTACCACAACCAGATCAGAGCCACCAAGAGGAATTTCATCCACAACAAAATCCTGGCCAACTCCACCAACTCCAAGGAACTTTTTAGTGTCATTCAAGAATTCACCGACCCACGCAGCAAAGCCACACCATCACCCCATCCCAAGACCTCTGTGACAAGCTTGGCACCTATTTCCACCTCAAGATCAAAAACCTCTACAACAACTTCATCGACCATCCACCAGGTGCCACAGATGGCCCCTGCCCCCCAGAAACAGCAGCCAGCCCACCATCTCCAACTGGACACCGATCATGGCTGAAGACACTGCCTCGACCATGAAAAGAATCCACTCGGGAGCCCCCACCTACCCCTGTCCCCCTCACATCTACCACAGAGCCGCGGCCGCCATCGAACCTGAACTACAACGCACCAGCAACACTACCTTCAAAACAGGAACCTTCCCAGATGACTGGAAGCGCACAGAATTCAGACCCCTACTCAAGAAGCCCACAGCTGACCCTACCAATCTCAAGAACAATCGGCCCATCTCGCTCCTCCCCTTCGCAGCCAAAGTTGCAGAGAAAACATTCAACAGTAAACTGACACGATTCATTGAAGAGAATGCCGTCCTCAACCTATCCCAATTCGGATTCTGAAGCAACCACAGCACAGCGACCACCCTACTCGCCACCACAGACAACATCTGCACCCTACTGGACCAAGACCACTGTGCAGCCCTCATCCTACTCCACCTATCAGCGGCCTTCGACACCGTCTCCCACTGCACACTAGTCGCCAGACTACACGACGCAGCCATACAAGGAACAGCCCTGGACTGGGTCCGATCATTCCTCACTGGAAGAAGCCAGAGGATCAGACTCCCATCCTTCCTCTTCGACCCCACGAAAATCACCTGTGGAGTCCCACGGGGTGCATCACTGAGCCCCACCCTCTTCAACATCTACAAGGCCCCCCTCGCAGCCATCGTCCGACAACACGGCCTCAACATTGTATCCTACGCCGACGACACCCAGCTCATCCTCTCCCTCACCAAAGACCCCACCACTGCCAAACTCAAATTCTAGAAAGGAATGCAAGACGTCGCAGTCTGAAAGACCAACAGCTGCCTGAAGCTCAACGTTGAGAAGACAGAAGTCCTCATCCTAGGTACCACCCATTCTGCATAGGACAGCACCTGCTGGCTGACCGCCCTCGGAAGCCGACCTACCCCCTCAGACCACAAAAAGAACCTCGGCATCGTACTCGATTCATCACACACCATGAACTGACAGGTCAATTCTGTCACCTCCAGCTGCTCCAACACCCTCCACATCCTCTGCAAGACCTTCAAGTGGATCCCCCTGAGTCAAGGAAGACAGTCACCCACGCACTAATCACCAGCAGACTGGACTATGGATACGCACTCTACGCCGGCATCAACAAGTCCGTACTCTGCAAACTCCATACACTACAGAGCACAGCCACCAGACTCGTCCTCGGCATCCCATGACACGAAGACATCAGCCAACACCTACGAAGTCTCCACTGGCTCCACGTGGAGAAAAGAGTCACTTTCAAAATTCTCACTCACACCAACAAATGCCTACATAACAACAGACCCAAATACCTCAATGACAGAAACAACTTCCACATACCCAAAAGAAACCTCCAATCTTCCCACCTCGCACTGGGTGAAACCCCACGCATAAACAGAGCCAGAGCAGGCGGAAAATCCTTCTCTCACATTGCAGCCAAGACCTGGAATGAGCTACCGGCAGACATCAGACACGCCCCCTCCCTGAATATCTTCAGGAAGACCCTCAAGACCTGTCTCTTTGGCTAAACAGATCTGCGAACCCCCCCCCCCCCCTCCTCAGCGCCTTAAGACACTCACAGGTGAGCAGCGTGCTTACAATTCCCTGATTGATTGATTGATTTATTAGTGTCTAGAGATGTCTGCCACACATATGCAGCTTGCTTCGATCTGCCACTAATCGTGATATATTCCAGCAGCACCACGATAGTAGAGTGGATAAAAATGATGTGATGCATGTATGGAAAGGTGCAGCAGGTCTTGTGTAAGGGAAGAGGTGAATGCCCTGTGTGAGTGCCAGGGATGTCTTATAATGTTGTGGTAAACGTGTTGCTACAGCTACTAACGGGACAGAAAGGTGTACTATGCAGAAGTGCAGTTCACATCCATAAATACCTCAACGATACACTGAGGTTGCATGTGAGGTGATGACGCAGGATCTTTTGGGGTAGGGATTTAGCTGCTGAAAGTTGCAGTGAGGAGAGAAGTCTGAATGTATTTTTTCTATAGTCTTTTAGGATAGTGAGTGGTCGTCAGTGGCACAGAATAGCACATGCCTCCACTGCCTTATAGCTAAGTACGCACTGTAAAACTACCACATCCATACAGTCAATTTGGCATTCATATTGACAAATCAGAAAAGTGAGCAGAATGAGACCAAACAAAAGTCCCAGAACCTAAAGAAATAAAATTTAAGTGTGAGTGACACACTCAGAGAAAAAAAGGACAAAGACAGCTTGTCACAATGGCAGGACACCCAATTCTCGTCCTAAATTTTCAGGGAGAAGTTAGAGCAATGCCCGAACCATCTTAAGGATCAGAACAGACTGAGGCATATTCACAAACTGCATTGATTCGAACGTGAAATAGTACCACTCACGTACTGTAATTGCTATTCACTAACCTATATGTGAAGCCCTCTGCCTCAGATTCTCCTGCCTCTTCTACATTGAGATCTCCACCAACCTGACAGAGATCTCTCCACACATTTGTATAACATATAGGTGTAAATATTGGAAGGACCAGGGGGGAATGGTAGAAGGGGGTCTATGTAAATGTAAGACAGGTTTAAGGAGGGACATGCTAATACAAACATACCCACAAAAAGTAGGTTCATTGATATTCACAAAATACACTTCTAAAGTTACTACACCCCTAAGACCACAACACAGGTGTAAATGTGTTCAACTACCAGAATCATGGAGCAAGTCTATCACCATGCTTATGTACTCACAGGTGCGGCAACACACTACTTCCTTACAAATTAATGAAGGCAGGGAATGAAAGTAAAAGTTAACTTATATATATATATATTCATGGCAGGATTAAGGTAACATCAAGAAGGACTGTGGTGATATGTACATGTATATACTTTGGTTATTTTGGCAATGACAACGGGCATGCAGGATGTGAGACATGTAATATACTAATTTTCATGTGTAAAGAATATTATTTAAATTCAAGATGGCTTGTCTCTATATACATGAGTTCCGACTTAATGGGTCAGGCAAAGAGTAGGTATATGCTTCTAAACAACGTATAATTGAACAATAGAAATGTTTATTTGATTTGTATTAAGTATCGAGTGTGATAATGAAATATTCACTTATTGCTGCCTTGAAGACCTAAGAAGGGAAATGTGTAAATAGTCATGTAATTGATATGTGCTAGACTAATGTGAATCCAACATGTCTGCCAATAACGATGTATTCCATAGATATGATGTGGTACCCTGTCTATGTCACTGATTTCCGGAACTCGAGGAAGAGTGAAACTTTATCTAAATGCACAATTAGAAATGTCGATACGCGTTTGTCAGTCTGACACGAGATTAAATTCATTTTTGAAACTAACATTGGTTCCAGAGTGCGCTCCTTTGAAAGATATACACTTAATAAATCAAAGGTTACTGGGGCGTTATATTTTGGAAATAGAATTTAAAAAACCTTAGAAATTCTTTGAAAAAAACACAAAGGTTACAGGGACGTTATAGTTAGGCTCATATTTCACTCATACAAAATCAGTGATATTTGGCAGTAATAGTTACCTGAGCGAATTATAATATATGACCCCGCAATGCACTGCTTATGACCTAACATATTACATCACTCATGTCATGGTCAGTGACATCACTGATGACATCTCAAATGACAATAACCAATATATGTGGTTATCCCCACTTCAAAAGCAGGCAAGAGGTATAAATATGGGAGCTCTTGAACCACTCATCAGATCACTTCTGGACCTGTGGAAGACTCAGAAGAAGGGCTGCCCTTCTGCTCTGCTGTAAGAAGGACTGCCTTGTTACGCTGCTGCTGTGCTGCCTGAATATAAGGACTGGGCCTTGCCTTTGAACCTAGGACCCCCAGAGTGACTCCAAGGGATAGTTGATTGGCCACAGGACAAAACCGGTTCAGAGAATCTATACTGTGGCCTAATAAATAGGTCCTTGATAAAGAACAAGACAAAACTGGGACAAAGGTACTCAAGAAGAGTTAAAGGTATAAGGATAGACCTTTCATGTTTATTTTACTTTTTTATGTGGTAAAGTTCATTTTTCAATTTATACAAATATATTCATCATACAAAAAACATATATGGATATAATCCAAACAATCACAATACATCAATAAATATACATTAATCAAGTAGCAAAATAGGTACCCCACTAGAACCTAAACTCAACCATACATACATACAATCAAAACCACATTCATAACATCAAAGCACATTGTGGGTGAGCACAAATGATCCTATGGTGTTCAAATGGATGAATTGCTTGTATCTCATCCAAAGGAAGCCAGATGGAACTTCAGAGAAGAGAAGGTCATCGAATCAAGCGCCAACGCGCGTTTCGGTATTGGGCCCACAAGGGCGTTTTGCGTTCAAGCGTAACAAGAATTTAAAAAACTGCTTGATCAGAGGCAAAATCACGGCTAATACAGCACCCATCCAAACAGCCATTGTTGGATTGAAACCAGTGGAGGGCAACCATCGTTGTGGCACTTGCCAAGCATGTTCACATGCCATGGTTGGCAATACCATTCTGGCCAACAATCGGACGATCACGCTTCATGGAATGACGAACTGTAGATCTTCCAATGTGATATACATCATCTTTTGCCCCTGTGACCTTCCTTACATCGGTGAAACGAGTCGGGAAATTAGATTGCGAATCTGTGAACACAGGTCTAATATTCGCATCAAAAAAACATCTGCCCCTCTAGTTAATCACTGGTTAAACATAAATCACAAGGACTCTGACTTAAAATGGACTATATTGGAAAAAATATACTCCCCCCCTGGAAGAAATCCCACCTCCATCAGGAAGAAAAGGGAAACATTTTGGATTTTTTATCTAGATTCAGTGCAGCAGGGGCTTAACGAAATTATCTTATGGGAAAATGCCATCTTATAGTACTCTAAGCAAAGGCACTTATTCTCCATTGGGATGTTTAGACATGGTTCGTCCATTTAGCCGCCTGACGATCTGGGCTTCAGTGTCTTTCAGTCCTGTACTGTCTGCCCTAATTTTTACCCTAGCTGTATCATTTCCTTATTCCTTATTACTTATATTTAATTCTAATTTTTTCATTTTTTTATTTTTTATTTTTTATCTTTATTATTTTTATTCATCTTTGTGAGTTTATTCTTGCCCATCCTGGGTTTCAACGATGTTGGGAATAACTTACTCCATATTTCCCATGGCTGGCCTACCCCCAACCTGATTCCCCCTCTGGTGGGGTGTTTGCGTGGCGTTGCGATGTCTATCTGAACTGCGGAGACCATGCTCTGTCACCTGAACAAATATGGACACCTTTTCTTTTGCTGTCCGTTTTGAATCGTTTTTGATCGTTTTTCACTAAGTGGTCCTTGCGGATACTCTTTCCTACTCTTATGGCCCAACATTACCTATTCTACATTGACGATCCTAAAATGGTGCTACCGTTCCTAACTATACACTGATCGACTTTACCAAGAGTCCTGTTTCTATTTTGTACTTGTTCCTCCCTATCTTTGCTCCTATTGGTGCACAGCCCGTGAGCGAGAGGTATTTCATGAGGGCGGGCTGTATTTCAAATTTACCGTGAAGGAGATAGAGACGCCGTCCCTTCGCCGAACCTTTGACACGGACTATTTTGGGGATCCCTACCCTTCGTGAACCAGTAAGTACCCTATACTAAGGCTACGCTTGGAGGTTTTGTTGATTGCTCCTGCACCCGGAGTCCGTTTTCGTTAGGATTATCCTGTTTGTTTACTTATCCGCTTATTGCCGCATAGCAGCGTTCCCCAGGCTTTTATTTTTTTGCATTAACTCACTAAGTGTTTCCATCCTTCCCTTTCGCTCCCCCTCTGGTACCATTTAGGTGGGCCATGTTCTGACCATGGTCCTCGCTCGTTTATAGTCTCGTTATTATCTGGTCATTGCGTCATTAGCTTCACTGTCCATCGATACCCATATGTGTGACATGGATATTCACTATTCCGGAGTGTTTCTTAGCCCAGCCTTTGAGATCGTTTACACGCTGCATGTGCAAAAAAAATTTTTTTCTCCCCTTTTTTCTTTTGTGTTACAGAAACTTTATTGATGTGTGTCAATATAACGCTGGACATGGACCACTAGTTGTTCCTCTGTTATTTTCAAACCTTTGAAGTCCCACATACCTTTATCTCCCAAAGACCTCCACTGGGACATCCCGGGCTTGCGCATACGTTGGACTCACTTCGAATGCTAGTAGGTTGGTTACTAAGTCTTTTCTGACTTACTCTCCTTCACACAGCTTTCTTGTTCTATCAGTGTGTATTTAGAAATATCGGTTCAGACTCAGTACTTATTATTCTTTGCTCATTTATTTCTTTTTCAGATCTTGGGCGCGCTCGACTTAAGCGCCACTACTATGCCTTTCCCCATTAGGAAAATAGAAAACCTTTGTTAACAGTGAGCCTTACCTGACGCTCCTAAAGGACACTGTTTTGTGTTACCATCGCAGCTTGGAGGCGAATTATCCATGGCCTCCTAAAAACGTCTGTTTTAGTATGTATCACTTTCTTTGATTTGTGGCTCATGATATAGGTGTTTAGGTCTGTCAAGGATCCCAGCATGTTCCTGGTTGGGTAACCCCAACCCCCCCCTTTTTTTCAATCATCTTTTTTCCGATTATTATTGTTATTATTTAAAACTCACTTATTCTTAATTGTCCTTTTTCTTTTCAACACTTACCTAACTTGATTCTTATTCTCGACTCCTTTTGGTGGTTGGATTCACACTTTTCTTATTATGTCACACTGTCTATTAGTGATGATTTGTTTTTCCATGTCACACTATTTATTAGTGGTGATTTGTTTCTCCATGCTACTGTTGGACCCATTGGGCCATATATATTAAGCAGTTTATTGGCAAGCTATTTATGACATTACTGGATATGTGTCTTTTGTACTCACTAGATTTTGGATTGATTAATCAAATGTTGCTAATAGATGTCTGCATCAGTTTTTGTTATTTCATTATATTTATTTGTTTAAATTTTTAGATCTTGTGTGTGCCCCCTATTACCCTTGGTCTACGCCCTGATGAAGGTGGGGCTCCCTTGTGGGCCCAATACCGAAACGCGCGTTGGCGCTTGATTCGATGACCTTCTCTTCTCTGAAGTTCCATCTGGCTTCCTTTGGATGAGATACAAGCAATTCATCCATTTGAACACCATAGGATCATTTGTGCTCACCCACAATGTGCTTTGATGTTATGAATGTGGTTTTGATTGTATGTATGTATGGTTGAGTTTAGGTTCTAGTGGGGTACCTATTTTGCTACTTGATTAATGTATATTTATTGATGTATTGTGATTGTTTGGATTATATCCATATATGTTTTTTGTATGATGAATATATTTGTATAAATTGAAAAATGAACTTTACCACATAAAAAAGTAAAATAAACATGAAAGGTCTATCCTTATACCTTTAACTCTTCTTGAGTACCTTTGTCCCAGTTTTGTCTTGTTCTTTATCAAGGACCTATTTATTAGGCCACAGTATAGATTCTCTGAACCGGTTTTGTTCTCTTTCTGAAGTACTTTGCCCATTACCCCTTGTTTACCGGTTCTCTATCCCGTCTTAGGGGGTCCCCCTTTCTTATTGGTGTTCTCGTCACAGCCTTGTTGCTGTGGGGGTTGAGATTTCTTTGTACAGTAGCTTATTTTCTTTATCTCCTCTTTTTTATTATATGTTGTTTATCACAGGTGTTGAACTTATCGATTTTGTAGTGAAATATTTAGACATTTTTATTGTTTGGCAGACTATAGGGTCTCGAACTATCTCCTGTTCCCTCTTTGGGCTAATTGTTGATATCTAACAGCTCTGTTTTCTGACTGACAGCATGGAAAGCATTAAAACCTTTGGGTTTTCTGATGATGATTTTGCACGCATGATAGGCCTGGCGGCCGGCAGTGATGGCCAGTTCTCACTGTCTAAGGGCCTGGAAGGTGAATGGACAAAATTACTGAACCTTAAGAAAAAATCTAAACGTACTGAAGCTCATGCCAACTTTATGCTTGAATACCTTAGGGCTGGAACCATACCCTTCGGGCTTCGTGTCCGTAATGTACCCGGTCTATTTGTGGAAATAAGATTATTTTTGGAGAAATGGGCCCTTATTTCTAATAGATGCTCTCGTGACTGGATGATGTTAATCATCGAGACAGCGAGAGAGGTATTAACCATCCTGTCTAAAGAAATAGAAGCCCTTGAGGAAAAACTGAAGAAAGACAACTCTATTGAACTGGCAATTAAAAAACTAGATGAAATTTCCCAAGAGCTTGATTCTTTCTCTACTTACCTCCTTAAAAGAAAAACAGATAAGTTAAAGAAAGATATTAGACTATTCTCGCAGGAGCGCACTTACCCCTATCTCACGTCAAACTTCTACACCATGGTTGAAGGCACTGGCCCGGGCTCTAGTAACATGAGATGGGGCAACAATAAGAAAGTGGTCACATTTTCAGACACTACAGACTCAGAAGGGGAAGGGTCTGTTGACTATGAGTCGAATTATAACACCAACTATCAACCCCGTCATGAACAATTCGATAGACCAATGACCCCGGACCATTTTTTAGGCAATCGCCGGGGGAACTTCCGCCCCAGAACTCGGGCATCCCGGACAAGGAATTACCATCAAGCTCGAGGTCAACCCCAGATGTATATACAAACCAGGCACAACCAGTACTGGAAAACACAGTAGATATCCCTGTGTTCAATCTGTCTACTTCTGAGGTCGACCAAGAATCTCTGAGCCTTCTATCTAGGGGCCTCACTTTTGTGCCTACTACCCCCTTCAATAAATTTGAGTTCTTAAAGGACCTACATTCCTTTTTCAGGAAAATTAGATTAAAAAAATTCTTTTCTAATAGACCATCACCTGACACTGAGAATAATCTGTCGGGATTAAAACCCCCCTCAGATTTCACTCCTGGACTTGATTTAGTGGGTCCAGAAGTGGGGATCTTCGAGAAAGCAGTCACCTCCAAAATTTTGAAAATCATCAAATATGTGCCCAAACCAGCCAACAATTTACCTCCTGCTGAACTAAAGGCCCTCACATCGCTTCAAAACAACAAATCGCTTACTATCAAGCCATGTGATAAGGGCGGTGGTATTGTTTTGTTCAATACCACTAACTACATCGAGAAAATGAATGTTTTACTGTCGTCTACTACACACTACAAAAGGATTAGAAGTAATCCTGAGACCCATCTTAAAGCTCGCATTTTGTCCTTGGTCAATAATGCTATTGATCATAATTTTATCTGTACCAAGGAGGCAGAATATTTAACACCCAGCTACACCCGAATACCCATTATCTATGGGGTACCCAAGACACACAAAAACGTTTTGGACCCGCCACTACGACCCATTGTGTCCACGATTGGTTCAGCCCTTGAACCCCTAGCCAAATATGTGGATTGTTTTTTGAAACCCTTGGTGGGTGAACTGGAATCGTATGTGAGAGATACGGGCCACTTTATCTCCAAGATCGAAGACATCCCATTTGACCCTGATAGGGAATTGTTGGTCACATTAGACCTTGAAGCCCTATACACCAACATACCGCAGGAGGGGGCGTTAGCGGTTGTTCAAGAAATCCTCAACAATGATAATCGAATTACCAACTCTTCTTTTATCATTCAGCGTCTTGAAATTGTCCTAAATGACAATTATTTTGAATTCAATGGTGAATTTTTCCATCAAGTACAGGGCGTCAGTATGGGGGCGTCCTGTGCACCCAGCATAGCGTGCCTCTATATGGGCAAATTTGAGCAGTTTAACATCTACAACAACATGGCTCCATTCTATGAGAACGTGCGAGCTTGGTCACGATTCATAGACGATATATTCTTCGTCTGGAGTGGAGACGACAGATCCCTGGAAGAATTTGTAGCCTGGCTAAACGCTGCCGACAGCAACCTTAAGTTTACGGTTCACTCGAGCGACTTAAAGGTTGAATTCCTAGATGTGTGGGTTGAACACCAGGATAACAAAATCAGTGTATCTTTATACACTAAGCCGACTGCCCGGAACACTCTCCTCTTATACGGCAGTTATCATCCGAGGAGCCAGAGGGACAGTATTCCATTCAGTCAATTTCTACGGCTCCGTAGAAATTGCTCACATTTGAAAGACTTCCTTGCTGAAGCTGATATTCTAAAAACCAAATTTTTGAAACGAGGTTACCCCCACAAACTCATCAAAGACTCTTTTAAAAGAGCTCGATATTTTAACAGGGAAGCCATGTTTGAAAGAAGGGAACCTGACCCGGCTGATAAGTTGGTATATGTTACCAAGCATTCCAACATCAACCATAAGGTGAGACAGACCATCAACTCCCTTTGGTACCTGTTAAACATCGGTAATGATGGAAGCAGTATTCCTAAACCTCTTTTTGCGTTCAAGCGTAACAAGAATTTAAAAAACTGCTTGATCAGAGGCAAAATCACGGCTAATACAGCACCCATCCAAACAGCCATTGTTGGATTGAAACCAGTGGAGGGCAACCATCGTTGTGGCACTTGCCAAGCATGTTCACATGCCATGGTTGGCAATACCATTCTGGCCAACAATCGGACGATCACGCTTCATGGAATGACGAACTGTAGATCTTCCAATGTGATATACATCATCTTTTGCCCCTGTGACCTTCCTTACATCGGTGAAACGAGTCGGGAAATTAGATTGCGAATCTGTGAACACAGGTCTAATATTCGCATCAAAAAAACATCTGCCCCTCTAGTTAATCACTGGTTAAACATGAATCACAAGGACTCTGACTTAAAATGGACTATATTGGAAAAAATATACTCCCCCCCTGGAAGAAATCCCACCTCCATCAGGAAGAAAAGGGAAACATTTTGGATTTTTTATCTAGATTCAGTGCAGCAGGGGCTTAACGAAATTATCTTATGGGAAAATGCCATCTTATAGTACTCTAAGCAAAGGCACTTATTCTCCATTGGGATGTTTAGACATGGTTCGTCCATTTAGCCGCCTGACGATCTGGGCTTCAGTGTCTTTCAGTCCTGTACTGTCTGCCCTAATTTTTACCCTAGCTGTATCATTTCCTTATTCCTTATTACTTATATTTAATTCAAATTTTTTCATTTTTTTATTTTTTATTTTTTATCTTTATTATTTTTATTCATCTTTGTGAGTTTATTCTTGCCCATCCTGGGTTTCAACGATGTTGGGAATAACTTACTCCATATTTCCCATGGCTGGCCTACCCCCAACCTGATTCCCCCTCTGGTGGGGTGTTTGCGTGGCGTTGCGATGTCTATCTGAACTGCGGAGACCATGCTCTGTCACCTGAACAAATATGGACACCTTTTCTTTTGCTGTCCGTTTTGAATCGTTTTTGATCGTTTTTCACTAAGTGGTCCTTGCGGATACTCTTTCCTACTCTTATGGCCCAACATTACCTATTCTGCATTGACGATCCTAAAATGGTGCTACCGTTCCTAACTATACACTGATCGACTTTACCAAGAGTCCTGTTTCTATTTTGTACTTGTTCCTCCCTATCTTTGCTCCTATTGGTGCACAGCCCGTGAGCGAGAGGTATTTCATGAGGGCGGGCTGTATTTCAAATTTACCGTGAAGGAGATAGAGACGCCGTCCCTTCGCCGAACCTTTGACACAGACTATTTTGGGGATCCCTACCCTTCGTGAACCAGTAAGTACCCTATACTAAGGCTACGCTTGGAGGTTTTGTTGATTGCTCCTGCACCCGGAGTCCGTTTTCGTTAGGATTATCCTGTTTGTTTACTTATCCGCTTATTGCCGCATAGCAGCGTTCCCCAGGCTTTTATTTTTTTGCATTAACTCACTAAGTGTTTCCATCCTTCCCTTTCGCTCCCCCTCTGGTACCATTTAGGTGGGCCATGTTCTGACCATGGTCCTCGCTCGTTTATAGTCTCGTTATTATCTGGTCATTGCGTCATTAGCTTCACTGTCCATCGATACCCATATGTGTGACATGGATATTCACTATTCCGGAGTGTTTCTTAGCCCAGCCTTTGAGATCGTTTACACGCTGCAATTGCAAAAAAAAAATTTTTCTCCCCTTTTTTCTTTTGTGTTACAGAAACTTTATTGATGTGTGTCAATATAACGCTGGACATGGACCACTAGTTGTTCCTCTGTTATTTTCAAACCTTTGAAGTCCCACATACCTTTATCTCCCAAAGACCTCCACTGGGACATCCCGGGCTTGCGCATACGTTGGACTCACTTCGAATGCTAGTAGGTTGGTTACTAAGTCTTTTCTGACTTACTCTCCTTCACACAGCTTTCTTGTTCTATCAGTGTGTATTTAGAAATATCGGTTCAGACTCAGTACTTATTATTCTTTGCTCATTTATTTCTTTTTCAGATCTTGGGCGCGCTCGACTTAAGCGCCACTACTATGCCTTTCCCCATTAGGAAAATAGAAAACCTTTGTTAACAGTGAGCCTTACCTGACGCTCCTAAAGGACACTGTTTTGTGTTACCATCGCAGCTTGGAGGCGAATTATCCATGGCCTCCTAAAAACGTCTGTTTTAGTATGTATCACTTTCTTTGATTTGTGGCTCATGATATAGGTGTTTAGGTCTGTCAAGGATCCCAGCATGTTCCTGGTTGGGTAACCCCAACCCCCCCCTTTTTTTCAATCATCTTTTTTCCGATTATTATTGTTATTATTTAAAACTCACTTATTCTTAATTGTCCTTTTTCTTTTCAACACTTACCTAACTTGATTCTTATTCTCGACTCCTTTTGGTGGTTGGATTCACACTTTTCTTATTATGTCACACTGTCTATTAGTGATGATTTGTTTTTCCATGTCACACTATTTATTAGTGGTGATTTGTTTCTCCATGCTACTGTTGGACCCATTGGGCCATATATATTAAGCAGTTTATTGGCAAGCTATTTATGACATTACTGGATATGTGTCTTTTGTACTCACTAGATTTTGGATTGATTAATCAAATGTTGCTAATAGATGTCTGCATCAGTTTTTGTTATTTCATTATATTTATTTGTTTAAATTTTTAGATCTTGTGTGTGCCCCCTATTACCCTTGGTCTACGCCCTGATGAAGGTGGGGCTCCCTTGTGGGCCCAATACCGAAACGCGCGTTGGCGCTTGATTCGATGACCTTCTCTTCTCTGAAGTTCCATCTGGCTTCCTTTGGATGAGATACAAGCAATTCATCCATTTGAACACCATAGGATCATTTGTGCTCACCCACAATGTGCTTTGATGTTATGAATGTGGTTTTGATTGTATGTATGTATGGTTGAGTTTAGGTTCTAGTGGGGTACCTATTTTGCTACTTGATTAATGTATATTTATTGATGTATTGTGATTGTTTGGATTATATCCATATATGTTTTTTGTATGATGAATATATTTGTATAAATTGAAAAATGAACTTTACCACATAAAAAAGTAAAATAAACATGAAAGGTCTATCCTTATACCTTTAACTCTTCTTGAGTACCTTTGTCCCAGTTTTGTCTTGTTCTTTATCAAGGACCTATTTATTAGGCCACAGTATAGATTCTCTGAACCGGTTTTGTTCTCTTTCTGAAGTACTTTGCCCATTACCCCTTGTTTACCGGTTCTCTATCCCGTCTTAGGGGGTCCCCCTTTCTTATTGGTGATTGGCCACAGGGACAGAAAATGCTCCGAACACCATGAATCCTGCACCTGGACTCTGTCTTCCGAGAGTCTTAACCCCCAACTGGGGTCTCTTTAGTTCTGTACCTGTGGAACTGGGGATAATGGTGCAGTGCCAGCCCATCTGTTGCCCCTATCAAAAACTGACTGGTCTCCTTATCCGTGCTGGAAGGACTACCCTGATACAAGAAATGTCCTACTGCCTTGGTATGGAATACTGGAACTGCTCCTGGAACTTAGAACCACCAGAGTGGCTCCAAGGGCTAGCTGACTGGCCTCCGGTTCTAAGCTACAGGGACATAGCAAGATCCAGAGACATAGCAAGCTCCAGACACCTGTTCTGCATCTGCCCATCTGCCTAGACTGAACTATACCCACCTGTGTCCTGCTGCTGGACTTTGTTGGAGTGAGTCCTGATTCCCCAGAGGTCCCCCCAGGTCCTGGAGCACTGGCTGACATTAAAGTGTACTCCTCCTTGTCCAACTGTGAGTTCCCTCATAACCGATGCAACAGGAAGCAGGACCTAACATCACAGCACCTCGCCGCTCCTGATCGATGGCGTCATAGAAATCGATGCAGCACAACACATCTTGATACAGGACCTCGCTACGCAGCACCTTGCATCTTATGATCGGTGGTCTTATTGGAACCAATGCAGCTTGGCAGAACTTGCAGCAGGACCTCAAATCACAGCACCTCTCAGCTCCAGATCACTAGCCACATTGGAAATGACACAACTCAATGCAGCACAACACTAGACCTTGCATCTCAGTCCTAGTACAACCAGGTATATAGGCCAGTGGCCCTAACTCGGTTCTGTACCCGGCCCACTCTCCGTTGCAGTCGGCTTGAACTTGTGGCTTGGTACTGGGTAACCTAATTTGGTGCTTTTTTGATGCTACCTATTGCTAATACTTTGAAATTGCAGAGAGGCAGTTATACTGGATTTGTGTCATTCTGGTATCATTTTATTTATAAAAATGTACACTAATTTTCTAGAGTGTTGTGAGTTTTTTCTTGTGTTGTGTTTTTACTTTATTACTGTTTGAGTGCTGCATAAATACTTTACACATTGCCTCTAGGTTAAGCCTGATTACATTTGTGCCAAGCTACTAGAGGGTCAAGCACAGGCTAATTTAGTGACTTTTTATGGTTCTCCATGATGAGGATTTTGGTTGTTGCATGAGAGGAGTTTAAACCCCTCACCCACTTTCTCACACTTTGTTTAAACAAGAACAACGTAAACATCAAATATAGGCCATCAATGCCTTTACATTGTACACTTGTGCTTTCACTTATGCAAATCACTCTCCTATACAGACACAGGTGCAAATATCTAGTTTTGTACAGTAGGAGCAATCTCATTCGGTCTGTGAGCCCCTGGTACTGGGGACATCATCCCACAGATTCTGGTTTGTCCATGGGCACGCCCCCGCTTCATATATTGACATTTTAACCAGTCTGCATTCATCAAGTGCATATTTCCATCTTGCAATGCTTCAGGCAAAAGGATTACATATATTTTGGACAATGTCTCTGTTGGAAATGAACCTTTCTACGGTGCTTTCCCTCAACTTTTTGCTTTTGCCCCTCCTGGTTTTCCTCTGTTCTACGTGGTAGCCTTAGGACTTGAGTGCGTTGACACACCGATTCAGTGCCAAAGTAGTGTGCTTGTCATATACATATTGGTGATTGGTGTATACATGATTGGCTGATTTGAGTTTGCTGTCAGTCCTCTGTCCATTGGTAAGACATATGCCTAGTATATGAAACTAATATGCTACTCCAAGAACCTGCAGCACTGGCTGTGCCACGCATAGAGGTAGATCTTCAAACGTACCACCGATTTGCCATGGCGGACCCAATGCGTGCAGGTTACTGTTACTCCACTTGGCATTGAAAAGCTACTCGCAAAACTTCTGCATTCCTGATAGATGGCCATAATCTTGGGTCACTCTAGGGAAACTGCAGACCTCTGACTCTGATGGGTCTTCCTGGGATGGATAAGAGGGGGTGAAACTGTCACCTGCATTCCAACGGGCAGGATCCTGGGCCCTCTAAAGATATTGATCAAGCCTCCCCCGGGAGGGTGGCAGACAGTATTCAATTTAGTTGGGATCGGTGCATTATAAATAGGGCTCCCGGTTACATGGTATTTATTTTTTTACCATTTCCGTCTGTATTTATCCATATTTATTTTTTGGGCATTTTATCTGTATTTATCCACATTTATTTTTGCCACAAGCAAAAGTTGAACTGCAGCTAGTATTTTTCCACATTTATTTAAATTGACAATGCCCACATGCACTCGTTGTTATTGGCCAACACAATAAATTCATCTGATAAATTTGCCATTTGCAGAATGTCCCAAATACACTTAAAAGTGCTATCATAAGCCATTTGTCTGAGCCTTGCAGTTTCTGTCATCAGTAGAGTGCCACATCCTCCCCCTCACTGAACACCATACTGCCCCACTGAGAGAAACACACTAACTTCAGCTACAACCCAATTGTGCCCCTCTATAAACACCTGGAAGCAACTCAATTTAAATATGCACTAGACTAGACTAATATGCTACCTGAAAAAAAAGTAACAACGTACTGGAAAAAGGCAAACACTTACAGGGAAGATACCGTAATGCTTTTACACTCATTCTTCAGAAATCAATGAGTGTATTTGCTTCAAAAGCTAACGACATGAAAAGAAAAATAGTGCTTCACTTGCAAACTCTGAAAGGTGGCGCTAATGTGTTTGGGTATAAATAAAACAAAACTGGCCACTTTGTGACTACTCTGTCTTGTTTTATTTAGTTATGTATTCATTGTTTGCATCTTAAAACCTTTTTTCTCTCCTCATGAGGCTGCATTGTGGTGTAGAAAAATTCCAGACAAAGACATTTGCAGCAAACGTGTTTCTCCTTTTTTTGGATCCATTTCACAGAGGAGTGATTGACGGAAAGGAGAGGAAAGAACAATCACGGTTTTCTACAAGTGAGGAGAAGTGCAGCAGAAAGAGAGGGAAGAAGAGGAAGAAAGAGGGGGGGGCAGCAGAAGTGAACACTGTCCTTGTCTTGACCAGTTAAAAAAAGAAGAGACCGCAACGATTATAGGCTATGCAGTCCAGCCACAAACTCTGCAAACACTCCAGTCAGTGGCGTAGAAAGGCTTTGAGTTTGTGTCCAGATTGTTCTTGCAGCCACACATACACAGTGTTGCTCTGCAGTCTGGCCACAAACTCGGCAACACTCCACTGACGTAGCTAGGCTTTTGCACCCCAGGGGGTGCTGGCATTCGAATCCTGTTTTTGCCACCCGCAAAACTGCATATGCCACCGACTCCAGCCCCATCCCCTCCCCCGAGGGCACTTACTTTTGTTTACTAATGGCTGGTGAAGAGCTCACTCCAGGGGCTGTACGGAGCCCCGGAAATAAATGGCTGGGCATCAACAAAAACATTTGATGTTACTTGTAGGCAGGCATAGCCCTGGAATTAGGAAGAGGACTTGGAGAGGCAACCAGGGCCGACTTTAGTGCTGGTGGCGCCCTGTGCGACAATGTTTGTTGGCGCCCCCCCCCAATCACCACCTCCACCACGGAGTCTCTCTCACTAGCACCGTTTAACAGTGACCAAGTCTCCATAACCACACCCTCTCATATGCATTAAATTAGTTATTTAGCGCCACTCATACCAGTGTAGGGTGTCCGAGCACTGCATCACACACACATTACACAGAGACAATCTATCATACGTGTGTAAATCAATGTATAAGAAATGTTACATAAGCCAAAGGACTAAAAGTGTAGGAGTCACATGTCATCCATACTGGTAGGCAGTATAGTTTAAGAGTGCTTGGTGTGGAGAAGCACAAACTCAGAGTCGAAAAAGAAACAGAATAGTTGGGAGTTTTCTTCAATAATAAGAATCGATTTCTAGCCAAATTAATCCTTTTTGCAACATTAATCAATGTTCTAATAATGTATACTTTGCAGTGTGTATGCAGTTCTAGGATGAAAGTTAATAGCTCACTATTCTAGATTAGGACTTTAAGTTATAAATTGCAATTAACAAAAGGATGTCTCTTTGAAAGTAGTAACCTGCTTATCTGTTTACATCACACACACTCTGTAATCTACTGCGTAGACGTTCTTTGCAGCAGGCATATTAACCCTCTGCACTAACTTCACTTAAATCAAAATCTCAACTGTACAAAATGCTGATCTCTCTCCAGGAAGATAAATAATCACACGAGTTATCTTGACATTTATGTGAGGCCTGGTAATTGCCGGGGGAAAGAAACGCTGCAGCAGGTGCCTCAAAAGCATAATAAACTTTCAAACACGGCACCCCCAGGAAGCCAGCACCCAGTGCGGAGGCACCGGTCGCACCCCCCTAAAGCCAGCCCTGGAGGCAACTCTGCTGGAGCCTGGCAGTAGTATTTTCCCGTTTTTACATTTAAATACAGACAAAGGAAAACTTGTTTTCCGTCTCTATTTATATGTAAAAATCCGTTTAAACGGAAAACCGGGAGCCCTAATTATAAAGGTGGCCTTTTGAACTGATCTCTTCTTCAAAGGCCATTGTGGGTATACCTACTGGGGCTCTGTCCTCAGAAGTTTAGAGATGCTTTTGGGATTTGAGCCATACTATGCTGGTTCGACACTGGGACATCAACAAGACGAACCATTGGAGCAGGAGTGACTGCAACTGAATTATCTACACACTTGTGGTGGCCTGGGGCTTGTTGTGCTCCAGGAAGGGGACTATCACTTGGTGGATTTTGCCTGGATGTTGCTGGCCTGCAGCTAATTGGCAACTGTTGTAGCATGGGTCCCTAAGAACTCTCCACGGGCTGGGTGGCTGGCCTCCTGCTCACGAGTTTCCGGGGACAGAAAGGATCTCAACGTTTCCACAAGATCATTAGAACCACGTAGGCTGCAGTGGAAATGAGTGGAAGGTATCATCAGTTGGGACAAGGACCATCCAAATATTTGCAGTAATTACACTGTGCAGAGGAGTGAACTCGTAAAGATCAGCGGCCCACTTGGGGTGATGTAACAGGAGTTTGAGGAGTTCTGGGGAGGTTTGAGAGTCTGAGAAACCTGAGCTTGCTAGTTTGCACTTCATAGCGTGTGGTGTCAGGGGACGTTTGCCGAGTCCGTGGGACCTGAGCCGGAAGTCTGAACTGTCTCCGACCTCCAGATCAGGAGGATGATCCTGCCTAACATCATGGCCTCAGTGAGAGGATGACAGCTCCCTCTACCCAGACTCACACCACATTGTACTCTGTTGTTGGTAACATCATGACTAGACCATAGGGGCCAGATGTACGACCATTTATTACGGTTGCAAACGGGAAGTCGGCCCGTTTGTGACCGCAAATTTGGTCCTGCCCATGTACAAACCCTATTTTGCGACTCACAAAATAGGGTTTGCGACTCGCTATTAGGAACGGGTGCACCAAGGGCGAACCTTCCTAATAGCGAGTCCAAATGGTATGTACCATTGTTTTGCTACTGCTTTTGAGGTCACAAAACACTTGCATATTACCACCCACTTCAAGTAGGTGGTAAGCCACTCACAATCGGGAAGGGGTACCCAGGGAACCCCTTCCCCTTTGTGAATGGGTACGAAAATATTTTTTAAGGGAAGGCAGTGGTCCAAGGGACCACTGCCTGCCCTTAAAAAAAACTGCAACGTTTCATTTTTCTTTTAAGGAAAATGGGATGCATTTAAAAAAAACGGCTTTATTAAAAAAGCAGTCACATACATGATGGTGTGCTGACCCCAGCAGGCCGCCATCCCTGGGAGTGCTAGCCATTCCTAATGGGGTCGCAAATGGCACCTGCCTCATGAATATTAATGAGGCAAGCAATTTGCCACCCCATTAGGAATGGATAACAGAGTCTGAGACACTATTGTAAAGCACATTTTGCAAGTCGCAAATTGCGAGTCGCAAAGCGGCGCAGTTTGAGACTCATAAACTGTAAGGATCGAACATCTGGCTGTAGGGGTCTTGTTGTGCGTTGTGTGCACCTACGGTTGGCTGCCTGGAGCAACTGTGCCTAACACCTCTGCCTGAGGGGAAACATTTCTTCAACTTGGAAGCACGCCAGCTTCCAGTGGCACAGTCTTTTGCCTATGGGTGATAGTGATCCCGCACTCAAGAAGGTGCCACTGGGTGTCTTAAGGCCTTATCTGGAGAGATAAAACCAAGTAACTGTTTCCTTCCGCTTTAGGTGGTCCCGACTATCTAATCAATGTGTCTCCAGCAGTGCAGCCTGTATTGTTGGCTGGTGTAGTTTGAGTGGCCGGATAAAGAAGCGTAGTCAAAACCTGTGATATCTTGACCATTACAACTGTACGGGGAATGTGATATTGGTAATGCCGTGTTTTAAGCTAATGTGATAGAAGGAAAGAGAAAAACCTCTGAACAGTCTGCATATATGTTTCTGTTGTTTTGATGTTGGAGGGATCGCTTGGATCGTGAATTCCTCGGGGAAGTACGCAAATAGGTTTATGTCCCTGCTGAGGGGAAAATCGGAGCAAGTGAATACCTATGACTGGTACATATATGTTCATGCTGTTCTGCTGCTAAAAATAAAGTTCGACAATTGCATATAACGTAAAGTAGTTAAACGCCTCGTAGTTCAGATGCAAGAAACAAAATCAGCACTCTGAAGGAGTTCAATATGGCTTTTTATTTTTATGGATTAAATCTTTTTATGTTTGATTTAGGAAATGAACAGGTGTCACAGTTATACTGCCATGCGCCTACAACCCCAACTGGGCAAATATATAATGTCAGGTTGCCCCTGGAGTAGGGTCCAGCAAAGTCCTGGGTAGTGAAGATTTACACAGCATGTCACCTACAGCCCGTACAGGGCAGGCCGTGTAAAGATGCACAACTAGGTGTAAAACCACCCAAGAGACAACAGCGACCCCAGTGGGTGAGCACATTGCTATACCTTCATGGTGCTGAGTGTGATAAATATATAGCATTGCAATAAAAGAAAAACTATTTAAATGAAAAATTAACAACAAACGAGGAATCCAGATGTACAGAAAACCCTCCCAACCCACCTCCCGCCCTCTCTCCTTCCGACAATGCCTGCCTCGGTGTAACCGTATGTTGGTGAGGCTGACAAGTGACAGGGGTGTCGCCCCGATGTGACCTAGCTCTGTCTTAGTCTAGTGGAATCAGTCTAAGGATAGGTAAATATGCAGGGCAGCTCAGCTCTCTGAACTCCTTAGAGAGGGGTCATGATTGGCCGGCAAAGACAATCGCTCCAGGCCTAGAAGTGTCCAGAGTTGATGAAGCCATTGCCGATGATCCCGTATTATGTGCGACCCCCAGAGTGCCAACAGGATCCTATGTGCAGTGTTAAGGGCCATCGCCATCTATCGGCCCCTAATGGACCGGAGTGGGTAATTAAGAGAATTGGGAAGCCCTAGGAGAGTATATGCAGGGAAACAGGGTATTTCAGTTTGAAATGCATTGTCTAGAGCATCTAGAATCTGTTCCCAGATTCTCATGAGCTTGGGACAGTTCCACAGCAGGTGAAGGAGTGACCCGGGATTCCCACAACCCCTCCAACACTGGCCATCACAGAGTGGGGTCTACTTTTACATATGTGTGGGGGTATAGTACCAATAAGATGCAATTTTATACTCCGATTCAGTATGACCAGTGTAGAATGTGGTATGGTGAGTCCTCTAAAATATATCCCCCCATTCTTTAACAGAGAGATCGCGTCCCAGTTCTGCCTTCCATCGTCTTTGTCCTGGTGTTTTGTGTGTGCAAGTGTTTGTCATTAGAAAGCGGTCGATGATGCTGATAGTCTCCACATTCTTTACGTATGTGCTAAACTGGCCCCATTTATAGATCACATTGAGACGTTTTTGACGGAGGTCATTGGTGTCGTCATTAAAATTTTGGGTTCTATGATGCTACTTGGGACTGGCAAAGATCTGGAGCAAGGGAGGCCAATGTATAAATTTAGGTATGTGCTTTTTAATATTGCTACAGCTGTAGCACGGTTATGTCTAGAGTCTTTATGGCTACAGTCGGAAGTACCATCATATGAAATGTGGCGTGCCCGGTTTTATAATATATATAATCTGGAGTTTAGTTTGTACTCTGTCAAAGGGCCAAGAAAACGCAGGTATTTATGTATTGGGGGCTATGATTGATCATATGAATGGTTGAAATATAATTTTGGTATAGTTGAATGATATGAATTGGTATTATATTTTGATTTATCTGTGTTTAAGTATTCATATTTTGATAATGTGGATTGAAAATAAAATTAAAAAAATAAAGAAAGCGATAGATGTCGGAGATAGACTTCCTGTCATCTGATTTCAGAAGAACCCATTTCTCAAAAGTGGTCATGGGTCTACCGGGGGAGGGGAGTACCTTGGGATCTAAAAGCCAATGAGCAAGTTGGGTGTGCCCATACCTGTTGTGATCAACAATGTATATTGGCCTTTAAACTCATCAAAGGGGATGAGAACATCAGAGTCCAAGAGGCACCCCAGCCTCCTACATCCACCAGCTAACCAACGTTTTGCTAATTGCGCCGAGGTGCACGGCGGAAAGTCAGGGTTGGCGAAGAGCAGGGTTAATGGAGATGGGAATGACGAAAGACCAGCTGTGTGTACGACTTTATCCCAGACCTTAACCCCTTCGCTGCTGGTCCTTTTCCCCTCCTGTGCCAAGTCTTTTTTTGGCTATTTGGGGTAGTGCGCGCTTAGGCCCCTGTAACTTTTTGACCACATAAGGTATCCACGCCAAATTTGCGTCCTTTTCTTCCAACATCATGTGGATTCTAAATGTACCCAGTGTTTTTGGATTCCCCCGGAGGGGTCAAAAAAGGATTTGTGGGGCTGAAATCACAATTTTCACAGCTTTTAGGGAATGACAGACGTTTGTCAGCAAACCAACATTGTTTGCACGGTTTTGGCATTTTTCTGGGACGTAGCCTATTTTTGCTATTTTTTGGGCTTTTAACCCCCTTCCAGTTAATGGTAGAAATGGGTATGAAAGCAATAATGGATCCTGAAAAGCTATACATTTTTAGAAAAGTAGACAAAATTCAGAATTCAGCAAGGGGTCATTTGTGTAGATCCATCAAGGTTTATTTATTGAAACTAACAGTTAAATATATGAAAAATTGAAAAATAGTTGAAAAAAACAGCCTTTTGTGTCAAAGTTTTCACTTGTAACTTTGTCTAATTATGACAGCTGTTTGAAAGCAATATACTGTTACATCCGCTGGACCTTACTGGTTGTGGGGATATATAGGACTTGTAGGTTCACCAAGAACCCGTCAAACCCAGAGTCAAACACTGAGCAGCAATTTGCAATGACTTTTTATTATGTACCGGGTATTTATCAATTTTTGTGGGAAAATGTATACATGGGAAAATCGGTGTGAAAGAGACCTATGTATTTCTGAAATTTGAACAAAATATAGAGTTTAGAAACAGTAGATGTTTGCACATTTCCGAAATGGGGAAAACTCATACTAGCATGAGAATTATCGGTCATTTTTCAAAATGACTTCTTTTTTACATAATGTCTTTCATTTGGAAGGCAGAAATGCATCAAAAGTCAAGAGGTAATAACAGTTGCCTTACAAATCTGAATTACCCTAAGTCTCCCGATAAAAATGGTACCTCACTTGTGTGGGTAGGCAAAGTGCCCACGACAGGAAATGGCTCAAAACCCAATGTGAACACACCACATTTTCACATTTTACCCTTTTTTTGCAAAGTGCCTAGCTTTAGTTTTTGAACACTAGCTCTGCTGGCACCTAGGGAAACCTAGCAAACCTATACATTTTTTAAAACTAGACAACCAGGGGAATCCAGGATGGGGTGACTTGACTGCCTCTCACCAGGCTCTGTTACCCAGAATCCCTTGCAAACCTAAAATTTTGTAAAAAACCCACATTTTCCTCACATTTCTGTGATGGAAAGTTCAGGAATTTGTGTGGATCCACAAATTTCCACCCACCCCGCGTTCCCCAAAGTCGTCTGAGAAAAATGGTATCTCACTTGCGTGGGTAGGCCTCGTGCCTGCGACAGGAAACGGCGCAAAACGCAATACGGACACACCCTAATTTCACAGTGAAAAATGACCCTTTTTTAGCAAAGTGCCTAGCTGTTGTTTTTGACCCCTAGCTCTCCCGGCACCTAGGGATAACTAGCAAAACTATAAATTTTTGAAAACTATACAGCCAGGGGAATCCAGGATGGGGTAACTTGACTGGCACCCACCAGGTTCTGTTACCCAGAATCCCTTGCAAACCTAAAAAATTGTCCAAAAAAACACATTTTCCCCACATTTCTGTGCTGGAAAGTTCTGGGAATCTGAGTGGATCCGCAAATTTCCACCCACCCCGCGTTCCCCAAAGTCTTCCAATAAAAATGGTACCTCACTTGTGTGGGTCGGCCTAGTGCCCGCGACAGGCAACGGCGCAACATGCAACATGGACATACCTCAATTTCGCAGTGAAAAATTACCCTTTTTTGGCAAAGTGCCTAGCTGTAGTTTTTGAACCCTAGCTTTGCCGGCACCTAGGGAAACCTAGCAAACCTATACATTTTTGAAAACTAGACACCCAGGGGAATCAAGGATGGGGGGATTTGACTGCCTCCCACCACATTCTGTTACCCAGAATCCCTTGCAAACCTAAAAAATTGTCCAAAAAAACACATTTTCCCCACATTTCTGTGGTGGAAAGTTCTGGAATCTGCATGGATCCATACATTTCCACCCACCCCACGTTCCCCAAAGTCTTCCGAGAAAAATGGTACCTCACTTGTGTGGGTCGGCCTAGTGCCTGCGATAGGAAACGGCGCAAAACGCAACGTTGGCACACCTCAATTTCGCAGTGAAAAACGACCATTTTTTGGCAAAGTGCCTAGCTGTAGTTTTTGAACCATAGCTCTGCCGGCACCTAGGGAAACCTAGCAAACCTATACATTTTTAAAAATTAGACACCCAGGGGAATCCAGGATGGGGTGACTTGACTGCCTCCCACCAGGTTATATTACCCAGAATCCCTTGCAAACCTAAAACATTGTCAAAAAAAACACATTTTCCCACATGTCTGTGGTGGAAAGTTCTGGAATCTGCGTGGATCCACAAATTTCTACCCACCCCGCGTTCCCCAAAGTCTTCAGAGAAAAATGGTACCTCACTTGTGTGGGTCGGCCTAGTGCCCCCGACAGGAAACGGCGCAAAACGCAACGTGGACACACCTCAATTTCGCAGTGAAAAATGACCCTTTTTTGGCAAAGTGCCTAGCTGTAGTTTTTTAACCATACCTCTGCCGGCACCTAGGGAAACCTAGCAAACCTATACATTTTGTAAAACTAGACTCCCAGGGGAATCCAGGATGGGGTGACTTGACTGTCTCCCATCAGTTTCTGTTACCCAGAATCCCTTGCAAACCTAAAAAAGTTTCCAAAAAAACACATTTTCCCCACATTTCTGTGGTAGAAAGTTCTGGAATCTGCGTGGATCAACAAATTTCCTCCCACCCAGCATTCCCCTAGGTCTGCCGATAAAAATGGCACCTCACTTGCGTGGGTGGGTCAAGGACCCGCGACAGGCAAGGTCCCAAAACCTATTGAGGCGACATCAAAATTACCTATCACTAACCAACCTGGGTTTGCATGGGGGGTCCTATGAGTTTTTTGCCCGGGGCTTGGCAGCCATCTAGGGAAACCTACCTAACCTACATATTTCTGGAAACTAGACACCCGGGGGAGTCCAGCGAGGTATGGCTTGCATGGGTTCCCATTCATTCTCCTACCCAGAATCCCCTGCAAACCTCAAATTTCGCCGAAAAATGCACTTTTTTCTCAAATTTCTGTGGTGGAAAGTTCTGGAATCTGCGTGGACCCACAAATTTCCTCCCACCCAGGGTTCCCCCAGGTCTCCCGATAAAAATGGTACCTCACTTGTGTGGGTAGGCATAGTGGCTGCAACAGGAAATGGCTCAAATCGTACTGTGGAGACTTCAAAATTACCTACAGCAAAGCTACCTGGTTTTGGGGGGGTGGGGGCACCTGAGATTTTGGCCCCGGACTCGGCGGCCATCTTGGGAAAGTACCAAACCCAAACATTTCTGAAAAGTGGACACCCAGTGGAGTCCAATGAGGTATGGCTTGCGTGGATCCCCCAAAGTTCTCCTACCCAGAATGCCATGCAAACCTCAAATATAGCTGAAAAAAACACATTTTCCACATATTTTTGCGGGGAATCACTGTGCTGGCACAAATGTCCTACCTCCCAGCGTTCCCCTTGTTCTCCCAAGTAAAATGATACCTCAATTGTGTGGGTGGGCCAAAGGCCTGTGGCTAGGAAGAGCCCAAAACATAGGGATTTAGAGTATAGCACCAAGAATTCTAAGCACTATATTTTTTTTAAAATACGTTTTTAGACAGTTCTGCTTTGGACATCCACACAAGTGAAGTATCATTTGCATAAAAAAAGCCACCATAATTGTTGGCGTCTAGTGGACGTTTTGCCCCCCCGGGGGGCAGATTGGGGGCTACTGCCCCCATCTTCACCCCAGGGGGGGGCAGAAATGCTGTAATTGTTGCAGGTAAGGGCAATGACATGCCTGTTTTGGGCAGCCCTCACCCTAAGTAAAATTTGCCCAAAAAAATATCCCTGGCGTCTAGTGGACTTTTTGCCCCCCCGAAGGGGGCAGATTGTGGGCTACTGACCCATCTGCCCCCCAGGGAGGCAGGAAGGCTGTAATTTTTGCGGGGAGGGGGTGGGGGCTTGGGCATGCCCATTTTGGGCAGCCCCCACCCTAATTCAAATTTGCCCCACAAAAATCCCTGGCGACTAGTGGGCGTTTTGCCCCCCCCCAGGGTGCAGCTGGGGGCTAATGCCGCCATCTGCCCCCCAAGGGTGGGGGGCAGAAAGCCTACTAGACACCAGGGATTTTTTTGGAGCAAATTTTAATTAGGGTGGGGGTTGCCCAAAATGGGCATGCCAATGCCCCGACCCTAATTACAATTTGCCCAAAACAATCCCTGGCGTCTAGTGAGCCTTTTGCCCCCCCAGGGGGGGCAGATTGGGGGCTACTGCCACATCTGCCCCCCAGGGGGGCCTGGAAGGCTGTAAATTTATGCAGGGGAGGGGGTGGGGGCATGGGCATGCCCGTTTGGGAGCCCACACCCAAATTTGCCCCGAAAAAATCCCTGGCGTCTAGTGGGCATTTTGCCCCCTCCGGCGGGGCAGATTGGAGGCTGATGCCCCCATCTGCCCCCCAGGAAGGGGGCAGAAAGTCTACTAAACGCCAGGGAGTTTTTTGGGCAAATTTTAATTAGGGTGGGGGCTGCCCAAAACGGGAATGCCAATGCCCCACCCTAATTAAAATTTGCCCCAAAAATTCCCTGGCGTCTAGTGGGCTTTTTGCCCCCCTAAGGGGGTGGATTGGGGGCTGCTGCCCCATCTACCCCCCAGGGGGGCAAGAAGGCTGTAATTTTTGTGGAGGAGCGGGTGGGGGCATGGGCATGCCCGTTTTGGGAATCCCCACCCTAATTAAAATTTGCCCTAAAAATCCCTGGTGTCTATTGGGCATTTTGCACCCCCGGGGGGCAGACTGGGGGCTACTGCCTCATCTGGCCCCCAGGTGGGGCAGGAAGGCTTTAATTTTTGCGGGGGAGGGGGTGGCAGCATGGGCATGCCAATTTTGGGAGCCCCCACCCTAATTCAAATTTGCCCAAAAAAATCTCTGAAGTCTAGTAGGATTTTTGCTCCCCTGGGGGGAAGATTTGGGACTAATGCCCCCATCTGCCCCCTGGGGGGGCAGAAAGGCTGTCATTTTTGTGGGGGGGTGGGGGCATGCCCATATTGGGCAGCCCCACCACAAATTATAATAAAAAAAGAAATGCCTGGCATCTAGTGGGCTTTTTGCCCCCCAGGGGGGGCAGATTGGGGGCTACTGCCCCCAACTGCCCCTTAGGGAGGGCAGATAGGTGGTAAATTTGCGGAGGTGGGGGCATGGACATGCCCTTTATGGTCAGCCCCCACCCTAATAAATGTTATGCCCCAAAAAAACATCCCTGGCATCGACTTTTCCCCCCCCCCCGGGGGGGGGGGCAAAAAGACTAAATCTTGCCAAATATATTTGGGGGAGCAAATGCCCTTGCCCAAGGGGCCGCTCCCCCCTCCCTGGTGTCTAGTGGGTGTATCCCTGCTTGGGGATCGCCCTCCTGGGGTGATCCCCAAGCAGGGATCCACTGGGGAGGGGTACCATTGGAAAGGGGAGATTCTCCCCTTTCCAATGATACCTCTCCCGTCTTTCTACGTGTGCGCTAATCGTCATTGCACAGAAAACAGGGAGGGGGCCTGGGGAGATGGGGAAGCTCTTCTCCAACTCCTGAGGCTTTGGGGGAGATAAGGAAATCCCTCTGCTGTCTGCAGCAGAGTGATTTCCTGCCCCTGCCCTCATGACAGAATGGTTCCGTCATGAGCACAGGGGCACCGATGCTCATGACGGAACCATTCTGTCATGAGCATTGAAGGGGTTAAGAGTAGTGCTCGTGACCGTGGACGAATAAAGGCCCCAGGCCCTGTGAGCCTTCGGGAGCCACACTTCCCTCCAATTGTGAGAACCCGTCACTGTTTAGTCGATGAAGACCCAGTGCTTTTCGGTCATGGGACAGTTCCATTCCATCAGAAATCTTAGTTGGGTGGCTTGGAAGTATTTCCAGACATCCAGGACCGCCAGATCCCCATCCTATTTTGTAGGATGTGGGAGCTGCTTCTGCAGTGTTCGTTTCGACTTCCCCCAGATAAAGGGGTCTAAAGTCTGCTGAAGCTGTGGAACCATCCCAGGCGGTGAGGTGAGAGGCAATGACTGAAAAACAAATAAAATCCTAAGAAGCACATTCATTTTAACCGTGGCGATCCTACCCATCCACAACAGGGGCAGCCATTGCCAATGGTCTAGATCACTATGGATCACTTCTCTAAGTGTAGGGTAGTTCGTCTCGGCTGTCTTTGAGAGATTCCAGTCCAGGACTACAACCAAATATGCAAGTGCCCCCTCCACCCATTGAAACTCATATTGTGCTCAGAGGGCGTGTTCAGCGTCTGGATGAATAGTAAGATTTAGGATCTGCGATTTGGACAGGTTCATCTTGAAGCCAGACACTGCACCAAAAGCTTCGATCTCAGCGATAATCACCTCTGATGAAGAAAGGGGTTGGGTGACTGAGAAAATGATGTCATCAGCATATAGGCTAATGAGATGTTGATCGTCCCCAAATTTTATGCCAACCACCCCAGGATTGTCCCTTAACCTCTGAGCAAAAGGTTCCATATAGATGGCAAATAAGAGCAGGGAGAGTGGGCAACCCTGTCTAGTGCCCCTCTCGACGCGCAATCCCTCCGATCTCACCCCGTTCACTTGCACAGTAGCCTTGGGCTCATTGTAGATGCTACGGATCCAATTCAAGAAACGGCCTCCCATCCCAAAGTGCTGAAGGGTTGTGACCAAATAAGGCCAGTGCACGCCTTCTCCGCATCCACCGCCACAATAAAGTCTTCTCCCGGGATCTTTGAACTTTGTCAATGAGTTGACAGAGACGCATGGTGTTGTCCCCACATTGGCGAGATGGGATAAACACTGCTTGATCAGGATCGATAAATCCTGGACTCAAGGGATTGAGGTGATGTGCTAGGATCCCCATGAAAAGCTTTGCATCGACGTTCAGCAATGAGATTGGGTGGTATGAACTGCAGAGCTCAGGAGCTTTCCCTGATTTTGGGATCACAGAGATGGAGGCCTGAAGCATGGTGTCGGTGAGCGAGTCGGACTCCGCGAAGGAATTAAATAATCTGGTTAAAACAGGGGCCAACACTTTACAAAAGGTCTTATAAAAGGCGGCACTAAAGCCATCAGGACCTAGAGCCTTCATGGGCTTTAGTCTGGCGATTGCCGCTATCACTTCCTCTATCTTTAAGGGCTGTCAAGCGTGTCATCTTCCTGAGATTAGGGTGATCGCAGCCGACTGTAGATAAGAGAGCGGGTCAGGGGCCAACAAGTGGTCCTTCGAATATAGAGAAGAGTAGAATGCTCGGAATTGCGCCACTATATTAGTGGCCTCTCGTTGTATCATGTCTTTATGGGATCGGATAGCTTTAACAGTGTTTGCGTGTTGGGCGCTACGTAAGCAGTGTGCTAAAATTCATCCCCCCTTGTTAGTGCTTACATGGAATTTGTGTTTTAAGCGGAGCATGGTGTATTCTGCTCTGTCCAGATCAAGACGCTTAAGCTGAGTTCAAGCTTGTTCCCATTCCTGCCAGACACGAGGAGCACCCGTGCGTTTATGAATATATTCTAATTCCAGAACAGTTTTCCCCAGTTCCTCCCTTTCGTCCTTTCTGAGTTTGTTTTCGTATGCGGATTGTGCAATGAGGGCCCCCCTTTACAACCACTTTAAGGGCCTCCCAGACAGACAAGAGAGAGTCCTCTCCTGTGTCATTTACAGCTAGGTAGCTAGTTATCACTTGCCTAATGGAAGACTGTGTTTGTCTGGTGAAAGCAGCATAGATTCCCATAGGCGCCATGTGGGACGGTGCAGGCTAGCTGTCCGGATTGGGAAAGTAAGAGAGATAGCAGCGTGGTCTGAAAGGGAGCGGGTTTCAATAGAAGAGTCAGAGATAAGCTCCAAGGCCACAGGAGAAGCGAGGAAGTGATCTAACCTTGCATAGGTTTTGTGGGCCGCAGAATATTATGTGTAGTCCCGGACCCCGGGGTGCTGCAGGCGCCATACGTCATGTAGCCCGCATTAGGTCAGCCAAGCTCAGGAGTGAAGGCCCCTGTCGGTCCATCCGTTGTGCCGAGTGATCTGTCCCTCCGTCCATAACTAGGTTGAGGTCACCTCCTATGAAAAGAGCTTTGTCAGGGAATTGGAGTATCCCAGCAATTACTTTGGTTAAAAAGACTTCCTGAAGTTCATTAGGTGTGCATAGTGAGGCTACTGTGAAGTGAAAAGTCCCAAGCTCAGCCCGTACTGCCAATGCACAACCCTTCATTTCAAAGCAAAACAATCCCTTGGAAGCGTTGGGACAGAAGAACCGCAACCCCACATTTTTTCCCCTTCATAGATGACCATACCTGTCTGGGGAATTTCCTAGAGTGCATTCTGTGGGTGTCTTGTGCCAAAAGGTGCGTTTCCTGGAGCAGACAGGTATCCCCATGTGAATGTTCCAGAAGGGAATGAATCACTGCTCATTTAGTAGGATTATTGAGGCCCTTGATATTTAAGCTAAGAATTCTAACCTCCATGTGATGGGCTAAAAGGAGAGGGTAGCTCTGACAGGGAGGTCAACCTATTAGCAGGTCGGGCACTCCCACCTACCACCCAGAGTATAGCAAGGAAATATACGGGCGTGTAGGCAAGCTTTTTCAATGAAAGTGACAGCCGAAAGGAGAGTCCCAGAACGGTGTCCCAATCCCAAAACCTTAATAAACAAAAAATTTGCGGACTAACAGGTCCTAATGTCTTTCAAGTGGAGAAAGTCTGAGTCCTGTGGGACAGCCATGTCAATGATGGTCAACTCCAACCAGGTGGGCGCCCTGCCTCAGTCCCTACCCTTGAATCACACCCCCAAGCATAAATGGACAAAACCTCAATGGGGGGAGTTTGAGACTTGCAGGTCTCTGCCTGAGAGAGAGCGCAGCACCTCCGATCTCTCTTTTGCCATGGTTGCAGGGTGAGGACGAAAGAGCGTAGATCGTAGGCAGCGCCTGGAGCTTTGGTTGTCCCCCTCATGGGCTTTCTCTTTTGACGTAGGGTGATGAGATGGCAGATTCAGGGGAGTTGTGTCAAAGACTATGTAAGCCTCCGCGAGAGAGCTTATTTGCAAGGACCTGCCGTTGAGTGAAAAGATAAGACGCAACAGGTGGCCCCAAGCATATGATATGCCACAGGATCGAAGGTGGCTCATGATTGGGTGAAAATCCTTCCTGTTCATTAGTGTGGACGTAGCTAGATCCTGGAAAAGATGGAGGGGTGGCTGCGAAACTGAAACTCCTGGACTACCCAAGCTGCTTTGAGGATCGCTTCTTTTTCTGTAAAGTTATGAACACATAAGGATGTCCGCTGGTGGTCTTGGCAGCACCCTGGGGGGGCAGACTCTGTGACATCTGTCGATTTTGACGCTCCCAAACAGTTCCCCACATATCTCTCCATGTCCGCTCCTTCGTCTCACGTGGGTGCGCCCCTAATGCAGATGTTGTTCCTCCGGGACCTGTTTTCCAGGTCCTCAGCGTGGGCCTGGAGGTCAAGCTACTGGGCCTGCAAACAAATAATTTCCTACTGGAGGGCCTCGATCTCTGCATCCCTGGTAAGGTCGGCCACCCTCTCTCCCACCTCATCAATGTCTCTCCTTGCTTCACTGAGCTCAGAAGTGAGGTCCTTTTTGACCGTTTGAAGGTCTTCTCCTAGAGAGGTGTAGAGGGCTTCCATTAATTTGCGGGTAACACCACTGTCTCCCCCCACCTCTCTGCTCGACGATTGGGAGCCTTCCTCTGTGGGTGACTCCTGTTGGCTAGCTGCGGGCCCTTGAGGAGCATGTCTTTGACTGAGTGGTCTTTTTTAGCCTTGTCAGTTGCCATAACCTCATAGGGGCACGATGAGGTAAGCAGGCATGGTAAATAGGATGCCAACAGAGAGCGGGCAAGTGGGCAGGGCAATCAGATATGTAGGAGGTCCAGATTAATCAGGGAGGGTCTAGAAGGCCTCGCTGGGTGGTGAAGACCAGGAAACCACACTAGGAGCGGCTCGCCAACAAATGCAGTTGTGTGACGGGCCCGTCCGCAGAGGACTGGATGCCAGTTATGGGAGGGGGGACAGCCAAAGGGGCTCCGGCCAATCCCCACACAACCCCCTTCTCAATGTAAGCTGCTGGACCGCAACTGTATTCTTGCACGACGTAAGGGCCCTCCACTGTGCACTCCGTGGACATATGTCATCCCTCTGCCTCTACTCCACGGAGCAGGCCCCTGGGGAAGGAATCATAAGCTTGCGTCTGCGATACTGCTGCGAGGCCCCAGAGCCTAGTTTTAAGAGGAGCAGTGTGGAACCACACCCTCTCTACAGGCCCAGAGATCCCAGATGTGCAGGTGATACCCCAGGGGGCCAACTGGAAGGTGTCCCAGGCCTGTACCAGGTGTTTCAGTCTTTATGGGGTGAGAGCACTTCACTGGAGTGGGGTCCGCTGCGGGCGTCACCCACCCACATTAAGGAGTGCACTGAGGTCCATCCGCCCCCAATGCAGTGGCCTCGTTGCTGAGGAGAGGTTAGCGGCCTCGCTATTGCGAGGGGTAACAGCGGGCTGTAACGCAGCCGCGACAGGATTGCACTGGGGAGAGCTTTTTCAGTACTCCAGCACACTCAATGCAGCAAATGTAACAACCATCTTGGAACATGCATGTATGCCTTAATATCTCAATATTATTTTCGCAATATTATTTGCGCAAAGGTTTCATCACAATATATATAGTCAATACTCATTAAACCTTTTGTTTAAAACATTTTGCTTACAAGAAATTTCAATTGGAAAGTTCAAATAGTACATACATAAATATTATAAATACTATTTATCTTAATATACTCTATGGACTTTTTTCCTAGAATTAACAAACAGTTTCTACAGGTGTACTATATATTTACCTTTAGATTTAAAAGTGCATATGTGTTTTTATTCCATAGCTGCCTTTACCTTATAGTGCTTTATAGATCTTTCAGTACCTTGTTTCTATGTGTGAAAAAACTTACTATGTGTCTCCCATTTAAAGTGCAAATGCCCTCTAAGTGCTATAAATATCACTAAGGTGCCCATAACTATTTAAAGACTATAACCCTGCTTTAAATCCCTATTCTCTGGAAATTAGTAAAAGGTTTACATTAATAAATAGATAAAAATCAGTTTTCTATGTAAACTAAAGTGCTACCTTTATAAAGTGCTAGTGCATGTCTGCCTTGTCCTCTTAAAAACCTTTTTTTTTAAAACAATTTGTCTCTTTGCTCTACTGATAAGTGTACAGGTCTAGGTACAAAATTCACTATAAACAAGTAAGCAATTCCTTACCCATATTAAAACCATTCGGCTCCATACTGTCCAATTCCAGGAGGAAGTATGTTTCTAACTTCCTCCACTCCCTTTCTCTATCTCCACCCCTAACAATGGTTCACTTTGATGCTCCTTCTCAAAGTGCCTGGACACAGGGTATCTACGATCTCCATTAATAATGGCTCTCCTGTTCCTGCAGTATCTTCTTATGTGCCGGCAGTGTGTTACTGCCGACATATTTTCTTACAGGGGCACCTTAAAATGCACACCACAAAATGTGTTTTACAAATTAAAAATCCTAGTATTTTTATAGTTCTACCAAACAAGGTTTAGTAAGATGACATATTTTCCCCATATTGGCATGCCTTGCAATTTCAGAAGCCTTGTTTCTGTGATAGCCAGGTCTGTTGTCTTGTAAACCCTAAGGTATCACTTCTAAATAGATAATCCCTCAATTATTTGGATTTTTCTCTAGCTCTTGGCCTATTATAGGGTCTCCCTTAATAAAGTGCCAGTGCTTAGTTAAAATCCGTCTCAATATCTATGTGTTCAATGTTAAATGTTGTTATAAATCTGTGTGTACTATTCTGTTTCCTATGCCTTAGTCATTGTTTTAGATGGTTAAAACAATACATTCTCAGGATTTAACTTTCTCCTCTTATATGAAGCTGTTTTAAAAATGAAAGTGGGTAACCCCTTTGAATAAAAACGACATTTCATTTCCTCTTCAATGTTGTTGTATTCTTCTAGGGTGCTGCATGCTCTCCTTGTTCTAAAAAATTCCCCAAAGGGGATACTTCTTATAAGAAGTGTCGGGTGCGAAATACTAGTGTGTAAAATTGTGTTTCCCGCCATTGGTTTTCTAAAAATGTTAGTTTTCCAATTCATCCTACTTTACCCAGATCTTGATATCGATATATCTTTATATTCTATCTATGTCTTACTCCTCTGCCCTACAAAATTCAAATTAATAATAACAAATAAACCGGTCTGCTCCTGTCTCCGTGCCCTGCCACAGCACAAAGATGTCATCAATGAATCTCAACCACGTTAATATTTTTTCTGTCCAGTATTCAAAGTTCAGGGCCCCAAGCACCTGCTCCTCCCACAGCCAAGACCTTAATTAGCATAACTGGGGCAAAGCAGGTGCCCATAGCCGTTCCTTGTTCTTGTTGGAACAATTAATTACCAAACTGGAAAATTTCTTTGTCAGGCACCACTCCATCATTTCAAGCAGCATCCGATTATGATCCAAGGGCCTCATGAGCTTCCTTCTGAGAAAGTGTTCAGTTGCTCTCAGTCCATCTTTGTGTTGAATACTTGTATAAAGAGTGGACATGTCCAAAATCATAAGCACCATATTTCGTTCCCATTTCACATCATATATTTGCTTCAGGAAATCTGCTGAATCTTACGAACATGATGGCAGTGTTTTTACAATTGGATTAAAAAAATCAATATATTTAGAGACATTTTCAAAAAGACTGACTTGAGCTGAAATTATAGTCCTCCCGGGTTGGTTACGTATGTAATGTGGACTTTGGGGATCATATAGAATACAGGAAAGACTGGGTGTTCTTTGTTTAATAAACGATATTCATCCCAACTCAATAATTCCTGTTCTTTCCATGTTTTGATTCTTTCAAAAAGCAATTCCGACACCTCCTAGTAATCCATCTTTGTAATCCTTTTGTAACAGTATTTGTTGTTCAGGTAATTCAATGCTTAATGATCTTTTCCCCATAAAACTACATTTCCTTCCTTATCCGAAGGTTTCACTATTACTTTAGGATCTTTTTTGATTTTATCAATTGTGCAGAAAACTTTCAATTCTTTTGGATCTCTGTAACTTTTGTGATTAGCTACCTCTTGGTATAGTTCTCTCAAATCCCTTGTTACATTTTTCGAAAATATATTCAGATTATCCCTTGTCATCTGTAGTATATATCTTGACTTAGGGTATAGTACTCTGCTTGCAAGGCTAGATTTGTGGAGCCCGCTACATGGTCTTCCGTTATTACTTCCTCATTCATATTTTCATTTTGTAGTGACCATATGTCCTCCAGGATTGTTAAATCTGACACTGTGAGGTTCGTTGGGACCAATGGAAGTAGTGTTTTATCTCTCTGTCTTGTCTACTGTATTGTACATTCTTCATCTTGTGTAATTTCATTAATTTAAGCTTCCTCGCAAATCTATATAGATCCATCCTGCTATTGGCATAGTTAAAATCCTTTGTATTGCAATATGATAAGCCTAATTCTAGTGTCTCCTTATCTTTGCTGAATAAATCTGTTGAGCTTAGATTATTGATTGAATTACTTTTTGTTACTGTTTGTCCTTTTGTCTTGAGTTGGAGCACACATTGAGCTCACTGCTGTGTATCCTTGTATTCCGTCTGCGTACTTTGCCCATGCTCCTCTGTTTCCTTTTCCTTTTGGTCTCCTTCATCCTCTCGTTGTTCGATGGTCGGTTCTCTGATCAATTGTAAAAAAACGCAATTCATCTGCAATCGTGAGCCTTGTAGTGCCCATTCTTATTCTAGAGATTTCCTCCTGTTACAATTCTGAGCCTGTATCTTACCTTATTTCGCTTTGCTAATTCTCCTTTTGGGATGCATTGCTGTTTTGAAATTTTTGTCTCCTTACTTTGCCACTGTATATTTTTGTCTATTTTCATAATCCAGTCTATCTGGCAAAAAGTCTGTAGCTTTTCTACCTTTATTCTTTTTTCATATTTATCCACTTCAAGTCACTATTAAATTTAATAATTCTAGTTTAATTACTTTCCTTATCCAAAATCACTGTTACTTTCTTTATTTCTTCAATGACTTTGTTCCTTTGAATTTCCACATATTTGATAAAATTTTAATCATGCCCTGTCGCGATCACCCGAAAATGGACCGATAACGACATCACCCAGAATACCCTGGGGCGTGCCGGAAGGACTCGCGTCATCCGAGTGCGTATGAAAAGATTGCCTCCCCCTCTAGGAGGCGCTTGACAATGTTTTGGGCACAGTTCCGAGTTTTGGTTGCGTGGATCTGCTCCCTAGGGTGCCGAGAGTGCGTATTGTACTTGTCTTCGTAGGAAGCAGAGAAGCCGGAACTCTCCATTTTTCCTTTCCCCGAGTCTACAGCCGACGAAGAATTCCGCTTGGACGCCGGCAAGAACTACTTCTTCGCGAGACCTCCAGGAAACCCACGCTGTGTTGCGGAACGGAAGTTCAGAAACTCCACGGATGCAGAAACGCTCACGCCGTGAAGGAACAGCGGTCCAGCGCAACGGAGAAAGCGCTGTTGCTCCCTGGGATGTCGCACGCTCCTGCTGTGAAGAAACAGCGGTGGAGTGCGTTGGGACAAGCCTCATCCCCATACGGAGCGGTGACTCTAGCAGCGCAGCGAGGGGCAAGACGCAGGATTGTCGGGGGCCAAGAGAGCCCTCCCTTGACCTCTCTCCTACCATTTATTATTTCCTCCAGAAACATGCGGTAGCATTCCTTGTTCTTTCTTGACCCTGAATGGTGTTATTGTTAGGTAGAGGTGCATAGGGGCCCGACCTTTGAAAAGGATACTGACTACAAGCCGTTGAGTGATCCCTACGCCTCCTTACAGATAGTGCAACAGCCTGGATATACAGTGAGTACAGGGCATTGGGGTTAGGGCATTAAGGATTGCATGAATGTATTATGTTCTGGTTGTAGCACTCTTTTTTCTTGCCCATAGGGCCGAGACCGGGAGACCCTTTTGAGCCAGTCCTTGATCAGCCGCTCGCCTAGAAGCCCTCAAAAAAGTACCTCCACACCTTTCTGATTCTGATTTCCCCTTTTTTTCCCCCGATTGCTCCCGTGCACTGTGCAGGCTTTTTGTCCGTGGTGAGCGATAGCGGAAGTGGGAAGAGAAGGGATAGGCAATGCTCTCATTGTTCCTGCTGGCCGGCTCAGGTTAGTGGTTTGGTACATTATACTGCTGACACTCTGACCCATTCGTGACAGATTGTCAAGCCCAAGATTGTATCCCAGCACTTCTGGAGAGCTTTGCGGCTCTTCAGGCGGAGGTACAGGCCTCCCGCTCTGAAAATAGAGAACTCAAAAGCGAATTAGGTACCCTTCGCCGAGAAGTAGCAGGATTATCCCGACAAGGGAGACCTGACTCTAGGGGGGCTTACATTAAGGAATGGACGCTCCCTCCTCCTGGTATTGCGCAAAAACCTGGCCAGTTAAAAGGGAATGGAGTCTTTTCCCCTCAGAGCACTATTCCCGTCACTGAAACCGTCCCCACGGTACATGTGTTGCAGAACACTAGTATACCCCTGGCACCCCCCTGAAAGGTTTTACGGAGACCCGAAGAAATTCGAGACATTCCTCAATCAATGTAGGCTGCATTTCCTCTGTAAACCTGCGGTATTCCAGGATGAAGCGGCGAAAACAGCGTTCACAATGTCCTACATGGGAGGGAATGCAGCCAGTTGGACCATCCCCCATATGGAAAGGAATGACCCTGTGCTACATCAATTTACGGATTTCTGCGCAGAGATGAGGAAGCTGTTCGATCGAAAATCACATATGCTGACTCTGGACAGGGAATTGATGTCTCTGAAGCAGGGGTCACAAGATCTCCTTACGTACATCACCTCGTTCAACCGTCTGGTGGTTGAGACAGATTGGCCACAGGAAAAGCGCACTTCCCTTTTCTATCAAGGGTTGAGAGGGGAGTTAAAAGATGATCTTTCCCAGGTGGTGCAACTCCCTCCAACGTGCGAGGAATTCATCGCTCTCACGGTCCAATTGGAACATCGTCTTCAGGAACGGAAGGGTGATAGAACTAGAGGAGAAAACCGATTCACGTACGTCCGACCTAAGCTACCCCCGGGTGACTTCCTTAAAAATAATGACATCTCTGAGCCTATGCAGATCAGAGGGATTAAGGGACCCTTGACGTACGAAGAACGCGAAAGAAGACGGAACATGAAACTTTGCCTCTACTGCGGTAAGAGTGGGCATTTCATACGGGAATGCCGAACCCGAACTCGACTCCCTGAGAAAACTGGCAACTCAAGAATGCAGGTATCCTCGGTGCATCACGAAGAGACATCGGAAAACTAGTAAGCCCGAGTCTAGACGAGATCCCTAGACCGGGTGGGAAACAAGCAGCGATCTCCCCCGCCGTCGCTAACACCATCCAGCCTGCTGTAGCGCATCTCAACGTAGGGGTTACCCTTTGGATCTATCCTGATACCCCCTTGGACGTGCCTGCTATGTTGGATTCCGGTGCGACCAGGAATTATATGGACCTAAAGTATGGCAACACCATAGGGGTTCCACAAGAAAAGAAGAAACACCCGGAAGAAGTCAAGGCGGTAGACGGCACTGCGCTGTCCTCTGGACCGGTCCTCTATCGTACACAGCCTCTTCTCATGAAAGTCGGTAGTAACCACTATGAATACATCTGTTTTGATCTGATCGATGCGCCTCACTTTAGGCTCATATTGGGCATGCCATGGCTCACCTTGCATGATCCCGTTTTCATTGGGCTGCACGCTCCGTCTCCTTGCAATCCGACTATTGCGTGGAACATTGCAGTGACCAAGTAGTTTGTCAAGTAGAGAAGGACAACACACAAGCTAGCCTTCTGGCGTCCGGTTGTGCAGAAACAGGATTCTGCTGCTCCATCACCTTACCTGACGTTTACCGTGACTACCTTCAAGTGTTTGATAAAAAGAAGGCCACTCGACTCCCCCCGCATCGCTCCTACGATTGTCGAATTGACCTCATTCCAGGGGCTGCTATTCCATGTAGCAGGGTGTACGCTCTCACGGAACCCGAAACGAAGTACCTCCAAAAGTACCTTGCCGAGAACCTGGCCTCCGGATTCATCAGGCATTCCTCATTCCCCGCTCCGTCCCTGCTTTTTTTTATACCAAAGAAAGATTGCGATGAACTCCGTCCATGTACCGACTTCAGGGCAATCAACCGAATTACAGTCAAGAACCGATACCCACTACCGTTGATCCCCGTGCTGTTAGACCAACTCAAAGGAGCACGATGGTTTACGAAACTGGACTTAAGAGGGGCCTATCACTTGGTACGTGTGAAAAGCGGGGATGAGTGGAAGACAGCCTTTAGAACCAAGTTTGGTCTCTATGAATATCTGGTGATGCCATTTGGGCTGTGTAACGCCCCTGCAGCCTTTCAATATTTCATGGATGAAGTACTCCGAGGCTTCCTGGGGGGTCATTTAGGAATTTACAAAACCATCTTGTGTCTTGAACGATCCTTTTGGTGGCCTACCTTGAAAAAAGACACCCATGAATACGTGACGACCGGTTCGGTTTGCGCTCAAGGCAAGGCGCTTCATAAAAAACCCGCTGGGTTCTTACGCACAATCCCTATTCCCCCTCGACCATGGCACACTATCTCGATGGATTTCATCGTCGAAATGCCCCCATGCGAAGGATATACCGTAGTACTGGTACTGGTGTATCACTTGACAAAAATGGGGCACTTCATCCCTTTGAAGAAGCTCCCCTCCTCCGCAGAACTGGCTCTTGTTTTTCTCCAACACATCGTAAAGGCACATGGTGTCCCGAGTATATTAATCACTGATAGGGGGTCACAATTCACTTCCCGTTTTTGGAAGGCTGTCTGTGAGACCCTCTCCATCGATGCACGAACATCCATGAGCTTCCATCCGCAAACAGACGGAAAAACTGAACGCTTAAATCAGACACTTGAGCAATATTTGCATTGTTTCACGTTGCAAAATCCCATGCATTGGTGTCCCTTACTATGGATGGCAGAATTCGCGTATAACAACACTGGCCATTCCACATTGGGGTGTTCACCTTTCTTTTGCCTCTACGGTTATCATCCCAACATGCTCCCTTTTGACTGGCCCGCGCAATCCAAACTTCCCAGCATTCAGGAAAATCACGCTCACCTTCGAGCAGTGTTGATCGAGGCCAAACAGAGTTTGGCTTCTGCCCAGGCAGCTCACAAAAAGTGCGCAGACAGAAGGAGGGAGGAGGAACCCCAGTACGAAGTGGGGGACAAAGTATGGTTATCTACACGTAACCTCCAGTTGAAAGGGGTAGACAAACTTAAGCCCAGATACATCGGACCGTATAGCATAGAAAGAATCGTGAATCATGTAGCCATGAGACTCTCCCTACCCGTAGCCTGGCACATACATCCTGTATTCCATGTGTCACTGCTACAACCATGCCCTGTCGGCATGAGGCTCCCAGAGAGGCCACACTCAGTGGAGGTGGACGGCCATGAGGAGTATGAAGTACAGGAACTACTAGATTCCCGTATAGTAAGAGGGAGGGTCCAATATTTAGTGGATTGGAAAGGCTTCGGGTGGAGGACAGGACATGGGAACCGGCCCACAATCTCCACTGCCCTGACTTATTGGACTTATTCCATACCACACATCCTGGGAAGCCGGGTCGACCACCGGGACGGCAGTCCTCGAGAGGGGGTTCTGTCGCGATCACCTGAAAATGGACCGATAACTACATCACCCAGAATACACTGGGGCGAGCCGGTAGGACTCGCGTCACCCGAGTGCGTATGAAAAGATCGACTCCCCCTCTAGGAGGAGCTTGGCAATGTTTTGGGCACAGTTCCGAGTTTTGGTTGCGTGGATCTGCTCCCTAGTACGCCGAGAGTGCGTATTGTACTTGTCTTCGTAGGAAGCAGAGAAGCCGGAACTCTCCTTTTTTTCCTTTCCCCGAGTCTACAGCCGACGAAGATTTCCACTTGGATGCCGGCAAGAACTACTTCTTTGCGAGACCTCCAGGAAACCCGCGCTGTGTTGCGGAACGGAAGTCCAGAAACTCCACGGATGCAGAAATGCTCCCACCGTGAAGGAACAGCGGTCGAGCTCAACGGAGAAAGCGCTGTTGCTCCCTGGGATGTCGCACGCTCCCGCTGTGAAGAAACAGCGGTGGAGCGCGTTGGGACAAGCCTCATCCCCATACGGAGCGGTGACTCTAGCAGCGCAGCGAGGGGCAAGACGCAGGATTGTCGGGGGCCAAGAGAGCCCTCCCTTGACTTCTCTCCTACCATTTATTATTTCCTCCAGAAACATGCGGTAGCATTCCTTCTTCTTTCTTGACCCTGAATGGTGTTATTGTTAGGTAGAGGTGCATAAGGGCCCGACCTTTGAAAAGGATACTGACTACAAGCCGTTGAGTGATCCCTACACCTCCTTACAGATAGTGCAACAGCCTGGATATACAGTGAGTACAGGGCATTGGGGTTAGGGCATTAAGGATTGCATGAATGTATCGTGTTCTGGTTATAGCACTCTGTTTTCTTGTCCATAGGGCCCAGCCCGGGAGACCGTTTTGAGCCAGTCCTTGATCAGCCACTCCCCTAGAAGACCTCCTGTACCTCCACACCTTTCTAATTCTGATTCCCCCTTTTTTTCCCCCGACTGCTCCCGTGCACTGTGCAGGCTTTTTGTCCGTGGTGAGCGATAGCGGAAGTGGGAAGAGAAGGGATAGGCATTGCTCTCATCGTTCCTGCTGGACGGCTCAGGTTAGTGGTTTGGTACATTATACTGCTGACACTCTGACCCATTCGTGACAGATTGTCAAGCCCAAGATTGTATCCCAGCCCGAACGATGGATACGAACGTTGTTCTCACTTCCCTTCTGGAGAGCTTTGCGGCTCTTCAGGCGGAGGTACAGGCCTCCCGCTCCGAAAATAGAGAACTCAAAAGCGAATTAGGTACCCTTCGCCGAGAAGTAGCAGGATTATCCCGACAAGGGAGACCTGACTCTAGGGGGGCTTACATTAAGGAATGGACGCTCCCTCCTCCTGGTATTGCACAAAAACCTGGCCAGTTAAAAGGGAATGGAGTCTTTTCCCCTCAGAGCACTATTCCCGTCACTGAAACCGTCCCCACGGTACATGTGTTGCAGAACACTAGTATACCCCTGGCACCCCTGAAAGGTTTTACGGAGACCCGAAGAAATTCGAGACATTCCTCAATCAATGTAGGCTGCATTTCCTCTGTAAACCTGCAGTTTTCCAGGATGAAGCGGCGAAAACAGCGTTCACAATGTCCTACATGGGAGGGAATGCAGCCAGTTGGACCATCCCCCTTATGGAAAGGAATGACCCTGTGCTACATCAATTTACGGATTTCTGCGCAGAGATGAGGAAGCTTTTCGATCGAAAATCACATATGCTGACTCTGGACAGGGAATTGATGTCTCTGAAGCAGGGGTCACAAGATCTCCTTACGTACATCACCTTGTTCAACCGTCTGGTGGTTGAGACAGATTGGCCACAGGAAAAGCGTACTTCCCTTTTCTATCAAGGGTTGAGAGGGGAGTTAAAAGATGATCTTTCCCAGGTGGTGCAACTCCCTCCAACGTGCGAGGAATTCATCGCTCTCACGGTCCAATTGGAACATCGTCTTCAGGAACGGAAGGGTGATAGAACTAGAGGAGAAAACCGATTCACGTACCTCCGACCTAAGCTACCCCCGGGTGACTTCCCTAAAAATAATGACATCTCCGAGCCTATGCAGATCAGAGGGATTAAGGGACCCTTGACGTACGAAGAACGCGAAAGAAGACGGAACATGAAACTTTGCCTCTACTGCGGTAAGAGTGGGCATTTCATACGGGAATGCCGAACCCGAGCTCGATTCCCTGAGAAAACTGGCAACTCAAGAATGCTGGTATCCTCGGTGCATCACAAAGAGACATCGGAAAACTAGTAAGCCCGAGTCTGGACGAGATCCCTAGACCGGGTGGGAAACAAGCAGTGATCTCCCCCGCCGTCGCTAACACCATCCAGCCTGCTGTAGCGCATCTCAACGTAGGGGTTACCCTTTGGATCTATCCTGATACCCCCTTGGACGTGCCTGCTATGTTGGATTCCGGTGCGACCGGGAATTACATGGACCTAAAGTATGGCAACACCATAGGGGTTCCACAAGAAAAAGAAGAAACACCCGGAAGAAGTCAAGGCGGTAGACGGCACTGCGCTGTCCTCTGGACCGGTCCTCTCTCGTACACAGCCTCTTCTCATGAAAGTCGATAGTAACCACTACGAATACATCTGTTTTGATCTGATCGATGCGCCTCACTTTAGGCTCATATTGGGCATGCCATGGCTCACCTTGCATGATCCCGTTATTCATTGGGCTGCACGCTCCGTCTCCTTGCAATCCGACTATTGCGTGGAACATTGCACTGACCAAGTCATTTGTCAAGTAGAGAAGGACAACACACAAGCTAGCCTTCTGGCGTCCGGTAGTGCAGAGACAGGATTCTGCTGCTCCATCACCTTACCTGACGTTTACCGTGACTACCTTCAAGTGTTTGATAAAAAGAAGGCCACTCGACTCCCCCCGCATCGCTCCTACGATTGTTGAATCCTCCAAAAGTACCTTGCCGAGAACATGGCCTCCGGATTCATCAGGCATTCCTCATTCCCCGCTTCGTCCCCGCTTTTTTTTATACCAAAGAAAAATTTGATGAACTCCGTCCATGTATCGACTTCAGGGCAATCAACCGAATTACAGTCAAGAACCGATACCCACTACCGTTGATCCCCGTGCTGTTAGACCAACTAAAAGGAGCACGATGGTTTACGAAACTGGACTTAAGAGGGGCCTATCACTTGGTACGTGTGAAAAGCGGGGATGAGTGGAAGACAGCCTTTAGAACCAAGTTTGGTCTCTATGGGCCCGATTCACAGAACAAACTTATAACAAAATCCTAAACTTAGTACCATTTTGGTATTCACAGAATGCACTTACTACTTCTGGTATTCACAGAATGAACTTACTACTTTTGCGATTCACAGAATAAACTTACTACTTTTGGTATTCACAGAATGGATTTACGACTACTAACTTTACGTCCGCACTCGGGCCGGAGCTTCCGGGCCGGAGGCGGGGCTTCCGGGCTGGAGGCGGGGCTTCCGGGTCGGAGGCAGAGCTTCCGGCCCAGAGGTGGAGATTTTGGCCATGGCTAAATCTCCGCCACTGGCCGGAATCCCCACCTCCGGGCCGGAAGCTCCGCCTCCGGGCCGGAAGCTCCGCCTCCGGGCCAGAAATTCCGGCCCGAGTGCGGATGTAAAGTTAGTAGTCGTAAATCCATTCTGTGAATACCAAAAGTAGTAAGTTTATTCTGTGAATCGCAAAAGTAGTAAGTTCATTCTGTGAATACCAGAAGTAGTAAGTACATTCTGTGAATACCAAAATGGTACTAAGTTTAGGATTTTGTCTTAAGTTAATTCTGTGAATCGGGCCCTATGAATATCTGGTGATGCCATTTGGGCTGTGTAACACCCCTGCAGCCTTTCAATATTTCATGGATGAAGTACTCCGAGGCTTCCTGGAAACGTTCTGTGTGGTGTACATCGATGATATTCTGGTCTATTCCACCACTCCAGAGGACCATGTGCTGCATGTTAAGGCGATGTTGGACAGACTACAGCAACATTCCTTGTTCGCAAAAATCGAGAAATGTTTATTTCACGTAGAGGAGGTCGCCTTTCTAGGGTACATCATCAACTCTCGGGGTTTCCAGATGGATCAGGGCAAGGTACAAGCTATCAAAGACTGGAAGGCCCCCCACAATGTAAAGGCTGTGCAGAGATTCCTAGGATTCGCTAATTACTATCGGCGATTCATCAAAGACTTCTCGAGGATTAGAAAACCCATATCTGGTTTATTGAGAAAAAACACCCCCTTTTTGTGGGGAACCGAAGCCGATCAAGCATTCCAGGCTCTGAAGGACCGATTCACACAAGTTCCTATTCTAAGGCATCCGGATACTCAACTCCCGTTTGTTGTCTAGACAGACGCGTCTCAGTATGCTCCTGAAACAGGACAGCTCCATCCCGTGGCATATTACTCCAAGAAACTCTCCCCTTGTGAGACCAATTATACCGTCACTGACAAAGAGTTACTGGCGATTAAAAAGGCCTGTGAGGAATGGAGACATTACCTTCTGGGCGCACGCCACATGGTCGAGATTTACACTGACCATCGTAATCTCCTATTCCTGAAGACAGCAAAAGCCGTAACTCCCAGACAACTGCGATGGACACTCTTTTTTTCTGATTATGATTTAATTATCAAATACCGCCCTGGACCTCAGCATGGGAAGGCAGATGCATTATCAAGGGCTGATGAGTCAGTATGCAACGCAAGGATGGAAGAAGGAGTACCTCCGTTTATCCTCCCAGACAAGCAGGTATCCGTCAAGACAATCGCTCAGATCGCCCCACGAGATTTCTTGGAAGACCTGAGGGTAGTTGTGGCAGAAGTGGATGCACAGACCTGGATACTAGAACACCCCGAACAAGGACATGAAAAGGACTGTCTTTTGTATCACTGCCACGCCTTATATATTCCAGACCCTCTTCTCCAACAAAGGGTATTGTCCTGGACACACGATTCCCCTCTGGGGGGTCATTTAGGCATTTACAAAACCATCTCGTGCCTTGAACGATCCTTTTGGTGGCCTACCTTGAGAAAAGACACCCATGAATACGTGACGGCCTGTTCGGTTTGTGCTCAAGGCAAGGCGCTTCATAAAAAACCCGCTGGGTTCTTACGCACAATCCCTATTGCCCCTCGACCATGGCACACTATCTCGATGGATTTCATCGTCGAAATGCCCCCATGCGAAGGATATACCGTAGTACTGGTACTGGTGGATCACTTGACAAAAATGGGGCACTTCATCCCTTTGAAAAAGCTCCCCTCCTCCGCAGAACTGGCTCTTGTTTTTCTCCAACACATCGTAAAGGCACATGGTGTCCTGAGTATATTAATCACTGATAGGGGGTCACAATTCACTTCCCGTTTTTGGAAGGCTCTCTGTGAGACCCTCTCCATCGATGCACGAACATCCACGAGCTTCCATCCGCAAACAGACAGAAAAACTGAACGCTTAAATCAGACACTTGAGCAATATTTGCGATGTTTCACGTTGCAAAATCCCATGCATTGGTGTCCCTTACTATGGATGGCAGAATTCGCGTATAACAACACTGGCCATTCCACATTGGGGTGTTCACCTTTCTTTTGCCTCTACGGTTATCATCCCAACATACTCCCTTTTGACTGGCCCGCGCAATCCAAACTTCCCAGCATTCAGGAACATCACGCTCACCTTCGAGCAGTGTTGATCGAGGCCAAACAGAGTTTGGCTTCTGCCCAGGCAGCTCACAAAAAGTGCGCAGACAGAAGGAGGGAGGAGGAACCCCAGTACAAAGTGGGGGACAAAGTATGGTTATCTACGCATAACCTCCAGTTGAAAGGGGTAGACAAACTTAAGCCCAGATACATCGGACCGTATAGCATAGAAAGAATCGTGAATCCTGTAGCCATGAGACTCTCCCTACCCGTAGCCTGGCGCATACATCCTGTATTCCATGTGTCACTGCTACAACCATGCCCTGTCGGCATGAGGCTCCCAGAGAGGCCTCACTCAGTGGAGGTGGATGGCCACGAGGAGTATGAAGTACAGGAACTACTAGATTCCCGTATAGTAAGAGGGAGGGTCCAATATTTAGTGGATTGGAAAGGCTTCGGGGTGGAGGACAGGACATGGGAACCGGCCCACAATCTCCACTGCCCTGACTTATTGGACTTATTCCATACCACACATCCTGGGAAGCCGGGTCGACCGCCGGGACGGCAGTCCTCGAGAGTGGGTTCTGTCACGATCACCCAAAAATGGACCGATAATTACATCACCCAGAATACCCTGGGGCGAGCCAGAAGGACTCGCGTCATCCGAGTGCATATGAAAAGACCGCCTCCCCCTCTAGGAGGCGCTTGACAATGTTTTGGGCACAGTTCCGAGTTTTGGTTGCGTGGATCTGCTCCCTAGGGCGCCGAGAGTGTGTATTGAACTTGTCTTCGTAGGAAGCAGAGAAGCCGGAACTCTCCTTTATTCCCTTTCCCCGAGTCTACAGCCGATGAAGATTTCCGCTTGGATGCCGGCAAGAACTACTTCTTTGCGAGATCTCCAGGAAACCCGCGCTGACGGAAGTCCAGAAACTCCACGGATGCAGAAACACTCCCGCCGTAAAGGAACAGTGGTCGAGCGCAACGGAGAAATCGCTGTTGCTCCCTGGGATGTCGCACGCTCCCGCTGTGAAGAAACAGCGGTAGAGCGCGTTGGGACAAGCCTCATCCCCATACGGAGCGGTGACTCTAGCAGCGCAGCGAGGGGCAAGACGCAGGATTGTCGGGGGCCAAGAGAGCCCTCCCTTGTCCTCTCTCCTACCATTTATTTCCTCCAGAATCATGCGGTAGCATTCCTTGTTCTTTCTTGACCCTGAATGGTGTTATTGTTAGGTAGAGGTGCATAGGGGCCCGACCTTTGAAAAGGATACTGACTACAAGCCGTTGAGTGATCCCTACGCCTCCTTACAGATAGTGCAACAGCCTGGATATACAGTGAGTACAGGGCATTAGGGTTAGGGCATTAAGGATTGCATGAATGTATTATGTTCTGGTTATAGCACTCTGTTTTCTTGTCCATAGGGCCCAGACCGGGAGACCCTTTTGAGCCAGTCCTTGATCAGCCGCTCCCCTAGAAGACCTCCTGTACCTCCACACCTTTCTGATTTCCCCTTTTTTTCCCCCGATTGCTCCCGTGCACTGTGCAGGTTTTTGTCCGTGGTGAGCGATAGCGGAAGTGGGAAGAGAAGGGATAGGCAACGCTCTCATTGTTCCTGCTGGCCGGCTCAGGTTAGTGGTTTGTGACATTATACTGCTGACACTCTGACCCATTCGTGACATGCCCATTGTACTCTTTGCACTATTTCCATCCATTCTTTTAAGAGTCTCGGATTAGGGTTTTCATAAGTCAGTGTTATCATAATTATCAGATCTCTGGGTATAACACCCACCTGTATGTATTGTTTGAGAGAGGCTACCTCCCTCCAGCATGAGATTTCTCTTTTCTTGAGTTTCTCCAACTGCTGCAGGTTTCGCCAATATCATTACCAATGAATTGTGTGGACATGCCACTTCCATTATTTAATACTCTCAAGGAAGTTGATTCCGTAAAATGTTTTAATGCCTCCTGCTCCCTTGCTGTAAATTCATCTTCACTCATTTTCATTTGTTTATTATGCAGATGAGCCTCCTCATTGATCTGCTTCGATTTCTCTCTCCTTTCCAACTCGGAGAGCTAGTTGCTTCACTCCTGACTCCCGCTCCCCACTGCTTGCCTTCTTACCAATGGGGGACGTATCTCCTCTCTTTCTTCTCTACTGTATGTTACATGCTACAACTGCAAATCATATATAAGTTGTGCATGTCATTTTGATTTCAATGTGCGTGTAAGGAAGACCTAGGAAGACTTTTTTTGTGATTTTCCAGTACTAGGAACAGCCTGTATCAATTCCTCCTCTGCAAGTGACAACTGACTATAATCTTTTCCTGCCACCACTGCCAGTCTTTCCTGGCCATATTAGAGGACAGCAGTCACTCTAAAAGTCGTGGTACATGTCCTGTGCTGTACCAGAGCACACAGCCATATTCTGGGGTCACAACCTCTTGCATAGTTGGCCCCAGTGAACACACATGGTTTTCATCATCAGGGAGGCAAAAAAAACCTAAAGAGACATAGCACCACTTTCCCAGTAGTCTAGCACAGTTCTGGGGCACCTACACTCCAAAGTTCCTTCTATCACAACAGCATCCTAATACCTCTGTATTCCATGTCATTCATTGCTACTAAGCACCTAGGCATTTTCATCTAATTCAGTCAGTTGCATAATATCTTCATTAGCCATCAGCTTACAAACGTTTATTCTTCTTTGGCATAATATTGACAACAAATATATTGTGATATCAAAAAAACATTGAGGACACAAAGATCGACGTTACATTCTTAGTACTAAAAAATAAAGTGGACCTAAATATTCTCATTACATGTAAGAATATAGAATTTAACATATTGAACAATACATTAAATTGAAAATAAAATGACATGTAAAGTATATACTTATGATACAGAAAATATATACATTTTAACTTAAAAATAAAATGAATATATAATGTTTAAATGAAGATAATAAACATAATATATAAATAAAACAATAGTTTAGTAAACATTAATAAATAAAAAAACTAATATTAGTTGAAAATATAAATATTCTGCAAACATGGATAACAATAAATACAATTTTAATAGAAAGCAAATTGATTAAAGTTCTAACATCAAAGTAACTCAAATAAAAAATAGATCTATCAAATGGATGAAACTCTGTTAAAATATAAACAACATTCTAATCAACAGTATGGAAAGTATTGGACTTTGGAGGGAGCATACTTGCCATTCCCACTTCAAGCTAAGCAATAGAGGAGAAACTGTTGGACTTAAGAGGAGTCAGATTTACTATTTTCACTCCAACAAATGCAACAGTCTGAAAAGTATTGGACTTTGGAGTGAGAATTATAAATCTGATTGCTTCTAACCAAACAACAGTAGGGAAAGTGTTGGACTTTGGAGTGGTCAGCTTTACTATGCGCAATCCTAAATATAGATAAAAATATTCATAAACATACAATTCAACAAATGTTATAAAAATTAAAATATTACCTACTGGCGGTCGCCAGTAGGTAGTTATAGTTAGGACCCCTTTTCCATAGGAAATCCGCAACATTCTATTTGGAATAACTTTGGCGCCGGTCGACGAATGTTCGCGAATTTCTCAAAATAGGTGGGGCGCTACGCTCCGCTCCTACCCTGAAAGTCTCGGGGGGATTTGTCAAGCGGGGGCTGAGATAAAAGGGGGTCCCAAAACGCGTTTTTCCCATGCATTTTTCCATAGGACCTTTAGACAGGGCTACAGCCCGAACGGCTGAACAGAATTACTAGAAATTTGGCAGAGAGGTAGTCCCCAGGTCAAGGAAGTGCCTTTTGTAGGTCTGGTGTAAATCTGTTCAGTAGATTCTGAGAAAATAGCCTTTAAATCAATATATATATCTATAAGCGCGCAGAGTGCGCGCTGGGTGCGCGCACCTCGCCGTGCGCGAGCGCAGTTCTGATTGGTTGTTAGATCTTAGTAAACATTCGAATCGGTGGAAATCAGGAAGCGGCGGCCGCAATTTTGTCAATCCCATAAAGAGGGGGTGATAAACAAAGGGGGAGAACTTGAAAAGGGGGCAGAGTGGGTAGAAATAGACCCAGTAGGCATTGTAAGGGGGTTAAAGTAGGACCTTGTAGGGATAAAAAAAAGGTTAATATTTTGTAAAAAAATATCGCCGAGTGCGCGCACCCAGCGCGCACCCGAAAAAAAACTTAAAAAAAAAAAAAAAAAAAAAGGAATTCAAGCGAGTGGGGTTTTGAGGTTTGTACTTCTGTACAATCACATTTTCAATTTTTAATTGTAGTCTCTCAAAAAAAAAAAATTAAAAAAAACATGGGTGCGCGCAGGGTGCGCGCACCTCAAAAAAATTTCAAAAAAAAATTCTAAAAAAAAAATGTGTTTGATTAAGTTTATAAGTGGCTCTTAAAAGAGCCCTTGAGTTAATGGAGGGAAACAGGAAGAGAAAAACGCAAAAAAAGAAAAAACATCTATGGCCTAGTGCACGTATGCGCATCAAATTTTCTCTGAAGGAGATCAAGACTGGTCTCCCCCACAGAAATAAGAGAACCGCAATCAGTGCACCGTGTAGACAACCTCGCCAAACAAGGTGGACCAACAAGAGGTAAAGAAACAGGTGAAGGCACCATCGCAGCTGAAGTGCTCGCCTGAGCTGCCGAAGATGTGCTCGGTTGAGCTGCTGCAGATGTCGTCGGCTGAGCAGGTGGAGGGTTTTCTCCAGAAGCTCGACGATAAGATACTGGATGCATTTTGTAAACATGTCTCAACATAGTGTGAATGCTAAAAGAATATTTCTTGTTAGGATTCCCACGAGATAAGACTTTTTTACAAAGTACACATGTAACTTTCGGTGCATTTACCTTTTTCTCATTCTCTGGAAAAGTGAAAAACTGCCATATAAAGCTGTCTTTCTGCTTCCTGTTCCTCTGCCTCTCAAGAGTGTCCTGCTCACTGTCTGAAGTAGGTTGCTGTTCAGCCATTGTCTCTCAACAACAGAATAGCTCCTTCTCCAAAGGAATCAGAACTAATAATGAGGGGAGTAGGTGTGGTTTGGGAAGAATCTGGAACAGAAAGTACTTCAAACCAATCAAAAGTGAAGATTCTTGATCACATGACTTGCCATGAGGGGATTGGGTGTGGTATTGATACAATTAGAAACTGAAAGTAATGATAACCAATAAGAAATACTGTTTTATTATGTATAAACCCGAGGTGCGCGCACTGCGCAAGCTCCGTGCGCGCACCCCGCGATGACGTATGCACGAACGCGTAAACGCGAAGGTGCATACGTCATATACGCGTACCTAGCGCGCATACGTTGAACACGCGTATACGCGACCGTTATTGCGCATAATTTTAGCGTATGCGGAAGTAAACCGCGTCGAGGGCGTAGGACGCATGCGTACGTACGTACGCATACGTACTGGGTGCGCGCTCCCAGCGCGCACCATTAAGTATATTTGCGTACGTAAATAACGTACGCCGGAATTCATAAAATAGTACTAGGTGCGCGCTCAGAGCGCGCACCCCAAGAATTTATAAAAAAAAAAAAAGTGGACATAAAAAATTAAATAAAAAAAAATATCCAAATTGAATTTTTAAAAAAAATAATTTATAAAAAAATACAGATAATATATAAATGAATATAAAGTAATTTTATTTAAATAAAAAAAAATATCTTTAATTAAAAATACATAACTTAGCATATAAAAAACCATACAAATTCTCTGAAAAAACCAAAGGTTTCAAAAACGATATAGTTAGGGATTAGCATTTAAAAAACCTTGCAAATTCACTGAAAAAACCATAGGTTTCACACACGTTATAGTTAGGAATTAGCATTTAAAAAACCTTGCAAATTCACTGAAAAAACCATGGGTTTCACACACGTTATAGTTAGGAATTAGCATTTAAAAAACCTTAGAAATTCAGTGAAAAAACCATAGGTTTAACACATGTTATAGTTAGCTGGACATTTTACTCGTAAAAAACCAATGAAATTCCCCCGTTATAGTTAGTTCAGCTAACTATAACTCGCGCGCCCGCAATGCACTGCTGATGACGTCACATATTACATCACTCATGACATGGTCAGTGACATCACTCATGACATCACTGATGACATCTCAAATGACATCACTGATGACATCACTGATGACATCATCCTTGAGATAGAGTGGCAGAGCTCCTCTTCCCCTAATATAACCTTTGATACACACACTCAAAAATACAAACTAACATTTTCAAAACAATGGACATACCAATACCAATTACAACAACCTCTTCAGTAATTCTAAGATTCACATACACATCCACTCATTCACCAACAGTCCTATACAGTCACTCATACATGTACTCACTCATCATATGTACTCATACACCTATACACCCTGTTACACAATGCCACTCATCCATGGAGTTACTCACACACATAGTCACTCATGCTAATAAAGAATCAAACATCCATTTACTTAAATATACAGTTATACACACACCACCACACTTACTTTTACGGAAACTTACACATACTTACTCTTTTAAACAATCACTTATAGAACCACATACTTATTCTTTCAGGAACTCTTTCAATCTCTCACTCTCACATATACTCACTTATATACACCAATAGTCACATATACTAGTTTAAAACATATGTAGTTACTCATAAAGACACTATAGAGACAGTCAATCACTCACTAACACACCCATACACACACTCATGCACCCATAGAGTCCTGCACACATGCTGACTTCAACACATACAAAGACTGAGTCATTCATTCATGCACCTATGCACTACGTAATACCCCCCACCAAACCATACAGACATCAGACACTGATACTCAAAAAACCAACAAATAACCTATATAGACACTCATGTAGCTACTCACCAACCCATGCAGCCACTTATACACAAAGAGATAGACTGATACAGATATTTAAATATTTAAACAATACTCACTAAGCCATGTATTCACTATGATACACTTAATCAGTCAGTTACACAATCAATTTTTCAAATAAAAATCATCCATTTAGACACTTATATACCCATTTATTCTTCCATCGACCTTGAGATATACATATATAAAACATATTTAATTTTCAGAAAAACACACATTCACTGGATGATGTCATCAGTGATGTCATTTGAGATGTCATCAGTGATGTCATGAGTGATGTCACTGACCATGTCATGAGTGATGTAATATGTGACGTCATCAGCAGTGCATTGCGGGCGCGCGAGTTATAGTTAGCTGAACTAACTATAACGGGGAAATTCATTGGTTTTTTACGAGTAAAATGTCCAGCTAACTATAACATGTGTTAAACCTATGGTTTTTTCACTGAATTTCTAAGGTTTTTTAAATGCTAATTCCTAACTATAACGTGTGTGAAATCCATGGTTTTTTCAGTGAATATATATATATATATGATTAGTAACATGGATGATAAAAAACTAAGAATAGAAATAGAATATGTATTTATAATATGTAACTATTTATCCACGCAAACAGGAGCAAATATATTTATTTAAAACACTTCCCACTGCATATAAACTTAACAACCCATAAGCAAAATTAAAAATAACACTAGAAAAATGAATATTAAACATTAATTTAAAAACATAATACCATAAATTCAATATTATTTAAAAATACTTAACATAGTACTTTTAAAGACTATAAACAGTTATTTAGAGCAATCAGATAATTTACAGAATCAATAATCGAAAAAACAAATTCCAAATGATAAAATAATTACACTTTTTATACGCAATTATCAAGTATTTAACCAAAATACTTCCCACCCTCCACCACAACAAACCTGGCAAAATCCCAAAAATGTATCAGAACATTACTAGAAAGCATTTAACAGCAAACAATAATTAAAAATGTATTTAATTGATATAAAATACATTTAATCAATACAATCAACAATCAAATATTATTAATAATCCATTTAACCAGTCAATCAATCAATAAAATCTTTATTTCACATACAAATAAATGCATAAAAAGCACATAAAATCATCGAAATGTAAAATACATCATATAAAACAACAATTCAACTTTGGAAACTGTTAAAAAAGATGATGTTAGATTCATAAAACAGCTATAAAATTAATTTAAATAGCCATAAAACCGTATACATAAAACGGCTTGCCCCCACTGAAGGATAGTGTTGCAAATTCAAAAAATGTACCCCATGTGGATTAAAGTGCATTTTTCTGATTTTAAGAACAGTGAGAAAGAATTTGGCGAGCATAAAACATATGAGCAGAGTTACTAACAATCGGAATGTTTCAAGGGCTTGTTTGTGCGATCGAATACAGAATTTTTTCAACAATGGAATAATGAATGTTTTCCACTCTACCGTGAAAAATGAACAAAAGAATAAAAGGTGTGAAATAGATTGGGAGGAAAGGCCATCACACGGGCACTGAGATAACTGATTTATTGAAAATACTTGTGCCGGATAGGCGGCCATTAATGGGATGTAATGAAGTACTGGGTATTTTAGACCCAGCGGTGCAGGGGCACACACCCTATGACTTCTGGGTTCACCCTGTTCCAGACCTACAGAAACACAGAGTCTTCTGGGTGAAGTCAAAGATCGTTTATTGGCTGCAGACCAATTACAGGTATCCTAGAAGTACAACAGCGTGTATGTTCTCAGGAGACTGCTGAAAATCATAGAAACGGACTTCATCTTAAATACGCTTTTTCCTGCCTCAAGCATACATTCCTAGGTTTTATGATACGGCAATATACAAGTGTACATTTCAAAGAAAAGAGCAGAGTCATGATGACCATCCCACATTCCAGTTCGGCCAGCCCACAATGATTTACACAGCAAGGTTCAGATCCCACATTAGATAATCGATAGGCCCCAATAAACATGAGCATCTCCTGTTTTGGGAAACAAGCCATAAAGCAGGAACAAGCAGGTGCGAAAGTGATTAGCCGGAGGCTTGTGTGTGATGAAAGGACTTTATGGTGCGCTGAGCCCTGATGCTAATCACAGGTGGCCGGAGGAAGGGGAGCTCGTGAGACCAGTTTGACCTGGGGCAGCAGAGCCAAGCTGCCCAGGTCACAGAAGAGTCAAGGAAAGGCACATGCATTGCAAGGCCCGTAGTTGCTTCATTATAGCCTATGTGAGGGCAATCACAAGATGGCCACTGCCTCCAAAATGGAACCCGCGTAGTGAAGCAGAATAACGTGTACACAGTGCATTCATAGCTAGAACGATATATAAAGCACTCGTACATGCCGCATTAACCATTTGCGGTTTGCTAATACCAGGATAGACAGTGGTGGGGCCCTGTCCCCTACGCGGTAACAGAGATTAAAGTATGACAGACCCTCCTTTTGCCCTTACATAGGCAATCACTATACTCATCTTAATCCGAGTCTAGGTCAATGTTCACAAAGTCATGGAGATGTTGCTGTAGCATCATCCTATTACTTAGCTCGTCCCTCGATACAGGTTTCCTTACACATAAGGTAGCACAGAGGCCACATATCGCAGGAGCACACTGTATGCACAGACAGAACAGGAAAAGAATGGCTAAGATCATTCCAATGACCATTAGAACTTTCCAACCCCAGGCAGATATCAATTCCCAGAGCCACCCCACCAGTGACCAGTCTCCCTTATCCACGTGTATGGATTCAGATATTTTATGGAGTTTGGAGATGGCTTGATAGACTGTTGGAGCGTTATCTGGTATGAAAATGCAACAACTGGATTGGATAACCTTACATACCCCACCGCGGTCTGCAAGAATGACGTCTAGAACCATGCGGTTCTGCAAAGTCATAAGGCGATCCGCTTGGAGCTCAGCGGTCAGATTACCAAGGGCACCAGCCGTCACATTGACAGTGGATTCAACCACACGAGTCAGTTGTCTCAGGTTCCTACTATTTGCCATAGGTCCCCAAAACGGCAGGAAACCCAAGAAGAAGTCTCCTGCTTCCTGACCGGCAGTATCTTCCTTACTAATCACACCTCTCACAACTCTGGTCTTGTGATAATCAGAGGCAGCAGTAAATGTTGGCGGTAGCAAGTTCGCAATATAACATGTGCCCGAGAAATCAGGGGGCAACCATGTATATGCTCGGTCATTGCAGATGAAATATGTGCCCTTGGCAGCCAAAAACGCAGGGGAAAACTGTGACGGGAAAGTGTACGTTTCAGTACAGTCACTTCTCCCCAGTTGAGCTCTAGGATTCTGACCATTACCCTGTAAGCAGAACCGACCCATGTGGGGTACGACCCAGATTGGAGATGAGATTTTTTGCTGTCTTTCACCCAGACTAATACTATACCCCGTCGCATTCCACCCTACATAAGCTCTCAGTTCTTCTTTGGGAATGGATGAGTATGCATCAATATCCCTACTCATATCGGCAATTCCTCTCACTAAGGCTTTATTATTTGTACCAGGTCTGATGGAACGCGGTTGTCGCGGGGAGTAGGCATCTAGAGCATAGAGGAACATGGTCTGGAATGCCCATGACGATCCATTGTAACTAAATGGCAGCACCAAATAAGGAATACCCTTGTTAATGGTATGTGGCATTAACCCACACACCCAGCAATTGGTCGTATTCATTACTAGTTGGTGCTGGTGCAAGAGCTGGATAAACGAGTTATTTACAAACTCTGATCGTCTGGTCTGTTCGTGCTCAGGCAGAGGGTGAAAAGAGTGGGAGGAGGCAGTAGAAAGAGGTATAGGCTGTACAGTGGGCGCAATGGTCTTTTGAGAGGAGAAAAACACAAATCCTACGATGAACATTATTATACTACACAGTGTAAATAGGCACAAAAATACAAAACATTTACTTTTTACAATTCTACACATCCTTGCTTTAAAGTTCATTTCCTCAACGGGTCTCTCCATCTTAAAAAACTCCATCCTCTAATCGGGCCGCTCGCGGCGGATGAGTTTCTTCTGCTAAGGAGTACGCCTGTCAGTCAAGGGAAACGCCCTAGACCAACCAGAACCGTTGACCTAACGTCTTCAGCCTGTACCCCAAAGTCTTGGCACCGCGACCCTGCGGCTGAACCCGGATGGTGGTTCGAAAAACAAAAATCAAGAAAGTCCTTCAGATGGGAGAGCTAAAATGTCAAATAGGAAATAGTAAGGAAATCTTTATTTGTCCATGGGCCTTGGTCTCAAATTATAGCGGAGACGGCCAGGTGCTGTTTGGTCTTGGAACAAAAGTTCAGGCTCTGTGGTGTCCAATCGATTTGACAGTGGCACAGCCTCTTGCAGAATATTGTCACTCTCTTGGTCTGAAACTGTGCCTTCTATGCGTGCATCACTGAATGATACAAAACGAGGTACAGTGTCTGTCTCAGAGTCGGCGATACCCTCCTGGACCCACTGGTCGTATGGCAGAGGCAAGGGGACTACTTTGCAGTGGGTGCCATGGATCCAGTGTTTCTTCCCCTTTACTCGCACCGCTGATCTTGTTGATAAAAGTACAAGGTGAGGGCCGATCCAGCGAGGCTCGTCGTTGCTCTTGCGCTGGAAGTTTCGGATCAGCACCCACGTACCAGGGTTGATAGGGTGTCCAGGAGTTTCAGAAGCTTGAGGAAGAGTATCATGTACCTGTTGGTGCAAAACACGCAGTTTAACAGTCAAATCATACAGGTAATCGAGTAGTACTGGATGCTCAATCTCACTAAATTTCGCCGGTCTTGGCACGCCCCATACATTAGCCGGGCGGCCAAAGACGACCTCATAGGGACTAAGTCCCACTCGTGAGTGTATGGTCATTCTGGTGGACAGGAGTGCTAAAGGCAGAGCATCAGGCCATTTAAGACCGGTGCTCGCCTGGATTTTAGCCAGCTTAAGTTTTAGAGCACCGTTGTAGCGCTCTACTAATCCCGCTGATTGGGGGTGATTTGCAGCGTGGAACTTCTGCTTGATGCCTAAACCTTCACATACATTCTTCATCACTTTACCCACAAACTCACTTCCATTATAACACCACACCATTCTTGGCATTCCAAACCTAGGGAAGAATTCTTTCACAAGGGCTTTGGCTGTGGATAGGGCAGTGTTATCCTTCAGAGGATAGGCCTCTACCCATTTGGAGAAAGCACAAACAACCACCAACACATATTTCAGGTTGTTGCACCTTTCCATGTGAAGAAAGTCCAGCTGCAAAACTTCGAATGGACATGATGGGGGTGCAAAGTGACCAGCTGGAGTTGGGGTTCCCCTACCAGGGTTCTATTTCAAGCATACCATGCAATTCTTGACCACATTCTCTGCACACTTGGGAATCCCAGCATTCTGCCATACTGGAGCCAACAACTTACAAATTCCTTTCGTACTGATATGTGCCATCCCATGTGCCATTGTAACTACTGGAAGCACATATGCATCGGGCAACAACCATCGCCTATGTTCTGTCAGATCAATCCAACAACCATTCTCATCTAACTTACCCACACTTTCTCTCCACTTGCTTAATTCTTTCTCTGTAGCTTCAGCTTGAAGCAACTTCACACTCTCTATTGTGTTTTCACACATCCCAACATCATCAACCCATCTTGCGGGGCCTGCAATATACATTCTAGTCTTTACATTCTGTGCTGTTTCTTTCGCGATCTCATCAGCAAACGCATTCCCACGTCCAACATCATCTGTGATTTTCCTGTGCGCACTGCATTTCATAATCGCAACTTGTAATGGTAGGGTCAGTGATTCAAGGAGATCATTCACCAGCTTGCCATTCTGAATTTTAGCTCCATGCGACGTCAGGAACCCACGTTCTTTCCACAGTCGTCCAAAATTGTGAGCCACGCCAAAGGCGTGCTGGCTATCCGTGTATATATTCACTCTCATTCCTTCAGACAACACGCACGCTCTCGTGAGGGCGATTAATTCTGCTTCTTGGGCCGAATTATGTGGCACTTGTGCAGTTTCCACGACCGTGTGTAACGTCGTGATAGCATATGCAGCAGTCGTATCACCATTAGGGAGCTTGAAACACGAACCATCCACCCATAGAGTACCATCACACTCAGTCAGGGGAGTATCTTTTAAATCTACTCTCCCTTTCGTCTCTTCTTCTGTTCTGAACAGACAGTCGTGTTGCTCATTCTCATCTAGGTCTGCTGGATTTGGCAATAACGTAGCTGGATTCAGCGTGTTGCATCTCTTTATGTGTATGTGATTTGCTAACAGTGTGAGCTCATAGCCTGATAATCGCGCACTAGTCAAGTGTTGTGTCTTGGTTCTGTTCAATAATGTGTCTACAGCATGTGGAACCATAACGATCGATGTGTTGTCCATTACCAAACCAGCAGATTGTCGGATAGACATAGCTGCAGCAGCTGTCGCTCTCAGACAGCTTGGCAATGCCCTCGCTACAGGGTCCAAGGTTGCTGAAAAATATGCGCATGGGCGCGGTCTGTCACCAAAAGGCTGTGTTAACACTGATAATGCGCAACCATCTTTCTCGTGAACATACAATGTGAAAGGCTTGCTGTAGTCAGGAGTACCCAACACAGGTGCTGAACACAATGCATTGCGCAATTCTACAAAACTTTTCTGGCACTCTTCAGACCATGGGATAGGATTCGGTGTGTCTTTGCATGTTAAGGCTAACAAAGGTTTTGCCAACAAGGAAAAATTTGGGATCCAGTGCCTACAGTATGAGGTAATACCCAAGAAAGCACGCACTTCTCTCTGTGTTCTTGGCACACTCAACTGCGCAATGGCTTGAATTCTTTCTGGGGTCAGTTCCCTTCCCTCCTTCGATAAGAGATGACCTAAGTAGGTCACTTCTTGTCGACATTATTGCAGCTTGGAGAGAGACACTTTATGATGGAAAGCAGATAAATGGCGCAACAATGACAATGTGGCTTCTTTGCAGATCTTTTCAGTATCCGCGGCGATTAGTAAATCGTCCACGTACTGAATCAGAATAGCGCCACTAGGTAAAACAAGTGCATCAAGCTGCGCTTTCAAAGCTTGACTGTATATGGATGGACTCTCACAGTAGCCCTGGGGAGCGCGTTTGAAGCAGAAGCTTCGGCCTCCCAGACTAAAGCCAAAAATGTCTCTGCTCTCTTCTGCAATTGGGATGCTAAAAAAAGCATTCTTTAAATCGATCACTGAAAACCATGCAGCAGAGGCTGGAATCATCGTTAACAAGGCAGTTATATCAGGGACAACTGGAAACTGTGGCACAACAATCTTATTAACCTCTCTAAGATCAATCACAAATCTGTAAACAGGTGGCTGTGAAGGGTCCGTTTGTTTTAAAACAGGTAAAATCGGACTATTGCAAACGTTGCCTCTTGTCTCTTCAATTACACCCTTATTAATCAAATCGCTGACGATGTCTAACAATGCTTTCTGGCCTTCATTAGAGATCTTGTACTGGGGAATACGTGGCAGTCTGACATTAGCCTTTAAAGTTACCACGTATGGCGGTATTTCCAAGAGGCCCACATCATTGGGACCAGTAGCCCAAAGAACATCCGGAAGGGATGACAATTCCGACGGAATTGTATTTTTAGACAAGTACATCGGGGAAATCACTTTCCTGCCTAATGTAAGTTGTACCCCTGACGGTGAACAATACAGTGTAGCATGTAATCTTTTCAACAAATCTAACCCTAGCAAATTCTCACCACAACCTGTTGTTAGAATCAGGGGTGCTTTCAGCTCGCAAGGTCCAATAGAAAGTGACATGGGACTAGAAATCGGGTTTCTAACTGCGGCGCCAGAAAAACCTACTGAAACATTTATATCGCTAGACAAAGGTGCGCCAGGGAGTTTTGAATGCATGATTGAACTCTTTGCAGCACCAGTGTCTAGCAGAAAGGGCTCCGTTACATTTGCTGTAGTCACCTCAACATACGGTCAGCTCTGATCCACTGGCACTGAAACAACTCCCTCTCTGTGTCTACGGCTGTCCTAGTAGTCATTATTTCCTGCATCGCCGTCCTCTGCATAATAATCATTATTGTAGTACTGAGCTGTATTACTAGTCGTGTTAGCTTGCTGGTCAAAACTATTGATGGTATTTTGAGGCGGCAGAGGACGCGCGTTCTGGGGAGCATTTCCACGCCCTCTGCCTCTAGGAGCTTGCTGACCACCCCTACCTCTTGCGCCATAAGCATTACCGTTCCGCTGCATTAATTTAGGGCAACTATATTTAAAATGACCTTCCTCTTTGCAGTATGAACATTGGTTGGGACCTACAGGGACACGTGGTTGATAATACCCGTTCATTTGCTGATTGTTCTGAAATTGTTGGGGTTGGTGATAGACACCTTGGGGTTGCCTATAATTATTCTGACTTCCACGTGGCGGATAGGCCTGCTGTAAAAGGACCTTTGTCTTTAATTCCTTCGTTTTCTTTTCTGTTCTATCTTTTTCATCTTTATCTCTGTTCTCGTAATACTGTGCAGTAGCCAGTATTTGCGCTGAAGAGGAAACAGCCCAAGAACTTTCTGAATCTTTTAACTTTTTACACAGGTCAGGAAGTAAATTCTGCACAAATTTATCCACAAATAACCGTTGGCCACCTTCAGTACTCATATCTTGCCCACTGTGATCAATAAACGTTTCTTCAAACCTGGTAAAGAAGTCTGACACTGTTTCATCTTTCTTCTGCTTGCATGCAGATAGCTTGTCCCAATTTACGCGCATCGCGGGCATTATTGTCTTCATATACGTGATGATTCTACCAGGCAGTTCTGCTATTAAAGGCTCAGGTTTCGCGCCACCAGTTTGTCTAGCGTCAACGGCAATAATGTCTGCCCATGTAGCACCTAGTTCTGCATCGTGATCTGCATTACGAATTGATCCCCATAGAGGCTGTGGAACAACATTACCAAACAACATGTCTATGTCGGCCAGATTCATAACGCATGACCCTGCCGTCTGTGACAACTCTTTATAATAACCTGCGGGGTTTTTACGGGGATCAGGCAATGACTGCTTGAGTGCTAACACCTCAGAACGCTTCCATGGCACATGCACCCAAACACGCTGGAAATGCGCTGGTACAGCGGCGATACCGGCACCGGCATCAGCCGCAACTGCTTCCTTCCATACCGGGGGAACTTCTCTCATGGGGTATTGTCGCGCTTTTACCTTCTTCCCCACAAGGACATCTTGTTCAAATAATGACTGTTGACAATCAGCATTCCTTAAGGATAATACAACCGCAACTGCTTTATCTACCTCGCGATCCACAATTGTACCAGTTCCAAAATCAAACCTCACTCTACACAACTCCTGCGGGCTCGGGTCTTTACCACTATCCTCCAATTCTTCACAGAGAATTTCACACATTTTCTCAAACACATATCTCTGTTTTGGGGCATCCCATTGATGGAAAACGTTGACAACTGATTCCACATCATACAGTGAAGGGAAAACAATCCATCTACGCGCCATGCGATCTATTACCTTTTTCTCATCGGGGTTAGGCAACTGACTACGCAGTTGCTTACGCTGTAAACCAGGAGTCGCACTAGATGACTCAAAGAGAGGCGACATTAATGTAGTAACCACATTAGCTAAGCGCTGTCGCGCTGAAGGAGAAGCTGAGGCAAAAACAGGGGGATAAACAGAGGGGAGAAAAGAGGATGCAGAAACAGGTACTGGAGTGGTGCAAGGAAGAGTATCAGGGGAGGCAGTCAATATGCTAGGCAAAGTCGCAGGGAGCGCGGGGGCAGTTGGAAACACAACTGGCGGCCCTTGAGAAGGCTGCGCTATAGGAATAGGAGCCGGCTGCAAAGCAACTGGCGGTAGCGGCAAGGCTTGCAGTATATTGACTGGAGGTGGCATATTCACAAGCTGGGGAGGCGCCGTGGCATTTTGAGCATACGGGGGTGGCGAACTCAACAAATGCGACATCAGGGGATCTTTCTCCTTTTCTTCTAACTCATTCTGTTTAGAGTGCGGTAAAGCTGGGTAACATTTGTCGATCCCTAACTTATGCTGCCTGTGCAATTGCTCATTCATCTGCTCCTCCTCATTGTCTTTGAATTGTACAGCTGCTTGCATTACTGTCATACCTCTCTCCCTTTTATTCTTTTTCGCTGGCTTAATTTCCTTCTCTTTGGCTTCCTTTCGCCATAAGCGGAAAGAATCAAACATCGCCGGCCGGACTTTCTTTTTAAACAATTTAATTTCCAAATTATCTAAAATATCGGTATCGAAACTACCATTTTGGGGCCATTTTAAAACACCGTCTTTTCTGGTGTAGTGGATCCACACTTCGTTATATGCAATAGGGCCTACGCCATGTTTTACATAGAGCTCATAAGTTGGAGTTCCAACCGGAGGAACCGGACATGATTCCTCCAGCTGTAAATCTCTTCCACAACCCAAACAAAATATTCTACCAAATATTCTAGAACCAGGCATCTTCGCTCACTAGTCTAGATCTAAACGTCAGAGGATTATCGATTACGATAGTCTCGTGAATACACGAGTCCTCTGGCTTTGGCGTTTGCAAACTCCAAATTTCCAAATCAAAACGATCCCGAGGGATACCAAACAAATGGGAGACGCTCCACTTATACTTAACTGAATATTGATGATCAATGGCGTCACCAGAAGACTCTCTCGATTGTTTCGCTCTATCAAAACTCGTCAAGGGTCCAAAACAGGTCGATTAATCAGGGCAGCAGTCCTTCGTAGCCGTCGGGACGCGGAGAACCTCGCAGAAAAGACTTTCGGACCACGTCGACATGCAGGGGTCGATGAAGTGGCGGCCTTCCTCCGGAATTTCCACACGAAGCTCCTCACGAACGTCTGGCTTGGACTGGTACCGCTGAAATCGTCCCGAGTTGGGCGCCAAACTGAAGTACTGGGTATTTTAGACCCAGCGGTGCAGGGGCACACACCCTATGACTTCTGGGTTCACCCTGTTCCAGACCTACAGAAACACAGAGTCTTCTGGGTGAAGTCAAAGATCGTTTATTGGCTGCAGACCAATTACAGGTATCCTAGAAGTACAACAGCGTGTATGTTCTCAGGAGACTGCTGAAAATCATAGAAACGGACTTCATCTTAAATACGCTTTTTCCTGCCTCAAGCATACATTCCTAGGTTTTATGATACGGCAATATACAAGTGTACATTTCAAAGAAAAGAGCAGAGTCATGATGACCATCCCACATTCCAGTTCGGCCAGCCCACAATGATTTACACAGCAAGGTTCAGATCCCACATTAGATAATCGATAGGCCCCAATAAACATGAGCATCTCCTGTTTTGGGAAACAAGCCATAAAGCAGGAACAAGCAGGTGCGAAAGTGATTAGCCGGAGGCTTGTGTGTGATGAAAGGACTTTATGGTGCACTGAGCCCTGATGCTAATCACAGGTGGCCGGAGGAAGGGGAGCTCGTGAGACCAGTTTGACCTGGGGCAGCAGAGCCAAGCTGCCCAGGTCACAGAAGAGTCAAGGAAAGGCACATGCATTGCAAGGCCCGTAGTTGCTTCATTATAGCCTATGTGAGGGCAATCACAAGATGGCCACTGCCTCCAATATGGAACCCGCGTAGTGAAGCAGAATAACTTGTACACAGTGCATTCATAGCTAGAACGATATATAAAGCACTCGTACATGCCGCATTAACCATTTGCGGTTTGCTAATACCAGGATAGACAGTGGTGGGGCCCTGTCCCCTACGCGGTAACAGAGATTAAAGTACGACAGTAATTCAATCTAAATCTAGTCAATACAAAGCAGTGGCTGGTATTTGTAACAAATTAAATGTAGGATAAATCACCACTACTTGGAAGGGGTGATGCAAAGTATGTGGTCACTGTAATATTACTTTTATTTTCTTGCCACCTTTGTGCGTTGCATTTGTTATAAAAGAGCTCTTTTAGGCATGATTTAGAAAAGGATATGCACTCAGACGGTGAGTTGCATAACTGCTCCATACCTAGTTCTTCTGAGATTTTATCCAATAAACCAATTAAACTGTATAAAGGAAATTAAGGTGCCGATTCCGATCCTGTAAAACCCGGGTACAAATGGTCGTACGGAGCGTTTTCTCCATACGACTCGTACCCGGGAATTCCACCGTACAAACCAGCAAGTACGATTCGTACAGAAAAACCATTTCCGTACAAATCGTAAAAACACACCGTACGGCTAAAAAATATATACAATTCCGATCCTACGTCCGCACGGAGTCAGGCAGCGTTTTACGGACCAGCAAGAAGGATTGGTACCCACAGCACTCCGCACGGCTATATTTTTACGGGAGCCAAAAAGTGCCGGAAAAGCTAAGTACGCCGCGATGCACGAGGAAAAGGGGGCCCGGTACGCGCCGTACACGCCATCACCCACATCAGACGTGTCATCATCTACAGTGCGTACCCCAACATTGCATATGTACGGACAGTACCCCCCACCCCGTATGTACGGACCGTACCCCCCACCCCCCGGATGTATGCGCCGTACCCCCAGCCCCATATGTACGCACCGTACCCCCAGCCCCGTATGTACGGACCGTACACCCCACCCCCGTATGTACGCGCCATACCCCCAGCCCCATATGTACGCGCCGTACCCCCAGCGCCGTATGTATGTGCCGTACCCCCAGCCCCGTATGTACGCGCTGGGGGTATGGCACGTACATGCGGGGCTGGGGGTACGGCACGTACATACGCGGGTGGGGTGAGGGTACGGCGCGTACATACGGGACTGGGGGTATGGCGCGTACATACGCGGGTGGTGTGGGGGTACGGCGCGTACATACGGGGCTGGGGTGGGGGTACAGCGTGTACATACGGGGATCGGGTGGGGGTACGGCGTGTACATACGTGGGTGGGGTGGGGGTATGGCGCGTACATACGGGGCTGGGGTGGGTGTACGGCGTGTACATACGGGGCTGGGGGTACGGCACGTACATACGGGGCTGGGGTGGGGGTACGGCACGTACATACGGGGCTGGGGTGGGGGTACGGTGCGTACATACGCGGGTGAGGGGTACGTCTGGGGTACGGTCCGTACATACGGGCTGGGGTGGGGGGCCGTACGACTCGTACCCCGGGCACAAGTGTACCCGGGGTAGGGGTCGTACACAGTTCGCTCCGCACGGATCGTTTTCCATACGCTTGTGCATTCGGAACGCCGGTACGGATCGTACTTGTGCGCTCGGACTTCAGTTTTACGACTCGTACGTAAAACTGTCCGGGGACGTCTCGTAGACTTTTCCCGAGGTGATTTGTATGTATTTTTCCCGTACGAATCGTACTTCACCGTTTGTACGGTACTTGCACGATTCGTACGTAAAAAAATACGAGTCGTATGGGAAAAAAAAATACAGGATCGGAATCGGCCCCTAAATGTTTATTAACATTTATAAAGTTTGTTTTTAATAACCGTTCCACCTTACTCCCCTAGAAACCCAACAACATGCCAATAAATAAAAATATATTTAAAAAAAATTGTTTGAAAATACAACCAAAACGAAAATAATATGCACTCTACCAAAAACTATGTACACATAATTAACATTAAAATAATAATGCACAACACAAACATTAATGCATTGCAACATATACAATGATAATATAAACTACATTAAGTAAAACAATATTAAGCACTGCAAAAATGAAATTATTACCTGCAATATTTCCCCCCCACAATATTCTTGACATCATTATATTTCGGATATATTTGTGTGCAATAATTTTTTTGCAACAATTTTGAAGTAGTGATCCATATTTACATGACACAATGAATACACATACTCCCAAACCATGCATTGTTATAACATTTAACACCTTGCAATAATGTGTAAAGCATGCATTATCTAGTGTCTAAATAGCCAGAGCAGCTCTGACGTTGCCTATGTATGTGAACTGTATATTGTGGGTGACGCCTGATCATATATAAAGGGCAGAGTGCAAGAGTAATATCCACACAATTCCTGTTATGGTTTGCAGCTTTCATTGCAAATCATAACAGAATGTTAGGATTTGAAGGAGAGAAACTAACTTAATTGTCAATTGGCAGGGTGACGTGCACCGAGGAGGGTCTGCTGGTTGTACAACTGTTGAAGTACATTAGTGGGTGTTCTTATCAACCAAGTCCAGCCCGATTACTTCATTTCCCCAACAGACTCAAGTATAATAGTTGGTAAAAAAACATAAAGTTGTCTCCAAACATTAGCTTATTGTTTTATTGAAATGCACTGATTTTGGCCCTGGGTCCAGAGTCAACATTACTGCCAGTGTGTAGAGCATTATTGCTGCCCTAATGACCTACTGCAATTGTGTGTAGTGCCACTATACTCACACCGAATGTCCACATTGTCCATGCATTTATAGCACCATTCCCATCTAGGCTTCACAGTTGGCATCATTATGTAAATAACTGTTACCATTTCAATGTTCTCTCATCACTGGTATTTAAAATCTTATAACTATACAGTGGCAATTTAGCAATCCAGTAAGTAAGGCACACTTCTGTATGTCAATCATCAAGGACACCCTAATGACTTAATATAGTGCATCGTTGCCATGCCAGTATCCACCTTTCTCTTTCATTACCATTAACATATTTGTTGCAGATATGCTTCATTAAAGGTTTAGGCATGTTATTTTTGGGAAACCAGGGAATTTTAGGACCACATGTCTTCAGAACGCTGAATTTAGCCAAGTCGTTTGCTAACTATTCAGTTGGTTCCAAGATCCCACTGTACCAAGGACCAAATAACCCAGGCACAAATTGCAATGCAACATTCTTGGTGTCACTATAACATTATTTGTTGGATGCACTGCACTTGCCTGCACAAATAGGCATGAGGCGCATGGAGGCACCCCTGTCTTTGCTTCTAAAAGTACTCAACAATGTCAGACTCTCTCTTGCAATCAAGTAAGAATACTACTACTAATGGTATTTCTTAAGTGATTGTAGATCTCAAAGCAATATGGGCTACTGTCATAATTCTACACCTAGCTTCATCACTTAGGAGCCAATTATGATGTCGTTCGGAAAGGCTTCAAATGGGATTCGGTATTGCAGAATGTGATTCGGAACCCTTGTTTCCAAATGAATGATACACATTTCCCAACGACCACTTAGGATGCCGGAAATCATTCGGGCAGGCCGAATCTATTCCTAAAGGCATTAGGACAGCCTGGGTGTTTCAGAGCCAATTCATACAGCTTTATGGACACGGTTTTCAGACGAGCGATTACGATGACCGATTTGGACAGCCGTTCCGATTCAACATGAAACGGATGTCGGAATCTGCCTATGGGGGCGTATTGCAGACCCCCTTCACCCAGAGGCCACCGAATGGGGCCCTTGGGGGTACCCAAGGGACCCCTCTTTCCAACCATGCACAATGAGGCAGGCACCATGGGGTGCCCGCTACAGGGTGCAAGGTTTTCACCACCCACCCCTTTTTGCAATGGGAGCCTGTGTTCTCGTTTGGAAAACAGACTCCCATTGAAGTCAATGTGAATCCGACCAAAAGACGTTGCGAAGCCTCATAATCGGTCGTCCGGACTCACAGGACTCGATTCGTTAAGAAACGAGTCCGAGACTGATTCGTTCAGAGCATTGTCCGAACGACATCATAATCAGCCCCTAAGTTGGGGATAAAAGGGAAAAAGAGGAGGAGTTCCAACCAAGTTGTTTGTTTGTCAGAGTCTGTCCTACTCTTTATAAAAACATGAACTCTCTTCCATAATCAACAAACATCTATAATTTGGCCTCTTTTTCCTTGACTGATCATCCTATCATACTTTGCCAGGATGACAATCACATCTCTTATTCCAGACTGCATTTTTTGGTGGTTAATAATGAGCCAATAATCAATTCTGTGGATAAATTCTGGAAACAATATGTGGCCCAAAGGTCTCTAAATTGTTGCTGCTCTTGTATACACTCAGATAATATGCAGCCACTCTAAAAATCTCATATATCAATGCCAAATAATTGGGAGAACATGCTTCTGACCAGTACAATCAAGATAAAATGATTAATTTTCTTGCTAAAACTGAAACATGCTTTAAAGAATACTCTAATACTGTTATCAATAAGGCTTGCCCCACCACCACTCTATTCACTATGTCAATTGTAAAGGTGCACTTTGGCATGGTTTCTTGCTTAAAGGTCAATGTCCGGAAGACGCTGTTGTTTCCTCTGGGGTGGCTGGTATGGACACCTCTCGAGCAGCTTCCAGACGTGGGAATCTTTTGGGAAACAAAGAGTTTTCAATATCCGGGCATCCTGGTCATGCACACAGAGGCTTTTCACCTCTGCTGGAATGTTGATAGGGTTTTGGGGACCTCACAAATTCTTTTGGGTTCTGGAATAAATTGCCCGTCAGTGATGGGTAGGGCTGCAGTCGCCAAAATGTTTCTCCCGCACTGTCTCTATCTGGTACAAAATTCCATGTTCCTGCTTCGTCCACAATTTCTCCATCAGTTTAACATCCAGTTGGTTTCCTTGATTTGGGCCAGATGGTGGAGCAGGGTGACTCTATCAGTCCTTAAAAGGGACATGGAGGATGGAGCCTAGACTCTCCCGGACATGCAACTCAATTATTTTGCAGCACATTTGCGTCATGCTGCTCAGTGGCTTGCAGAACCTGACAATCCTGAAAAGAGACTTTTTCTTGGATCTGCTTGGTGGTGATACATTGGCCTATTTACTGATGGGAGGGAGGGAGTTGATTGGAGCATCCCATCCCACATCTGGTCAGGCACACTGTCACAATATGGGAGACGGTGGTTAAGAAGGTGCTTTGCAGGGCTTCCTTTGACAGGGAACTGATTCTAGGGCCATTTTGTGTGATTGAGGTGGCTACTGGCCTCACAATACTCCTGGGGAATGCGTGTTGGGTATGGTGGGGAAGCCAAAGGGGCGAAAGAATCTTCACAAAATTTCCCAGCACGCACTCCTCCTGGCTAGGTGGCGGGTGGCCATTGGGCGGCTGGCACCCAGGGCGCAGCAGGTGTCGTTCTGGATTAAATATTATCTTGAGTGTGGTGTAGTTGAAGAACATCACTTGTTCCTGTCTCATATGGATGAAAAGGCTGCTGATGATGAGATGGCTTCGTGTTACTGCTAGATACATTTAATGGTGGTGAGGACTCTGGATCCGGGAATGAGAGGTGAAAACTGTGTGGGGCAGATTTATGAGCCCCTTGCGCCACTTTTGCGTCACTTTTCCCATGTTAAAAGTGACGCAAAAGTGGCGCAAGGGGCTCATAAATCTGCCCCTGTGTTTCGTACAGGAGCCGTGGCTGCCCAGTGTGGTTCTGTTTCTATGTCTTGGTCTATGTTATACTGTATTCCTCATTATGTAACCTCATTATATCCCACTTTCTGATGTAATGCCTCACTTATCATTGGAGACTGATATAATACTTTGGGGCCTATTACGATGTCACTGTAGTGGGATGCAATCCGCCCAACTATTAGTCAGCAGTTCTATCCGCCCAATTAGGATGCAACACCCTATGGACGGCCAGAAACATCCATTATTCTATTGCTGCTTGTGCAGCAGCCGGAAAAGGCTGCAGCACAAGCTGCAATAGAAAAATTGATTTTTTCAAACATCCATGCACCTTGTGCTAGCCACCATGCGGTGTCTGCCACATGGTGCTTTCATGTTCCGGGCCCTATAGCGGAGGCCAAGGAGATAGGGGGCCCTGCTGCCCCAAAGTCACTCCCCCCTGCCTTTTCAATGCAGGTGGACAGCCATGAAAGGGCAGGCGGAAAATAAAATTGTAATCCTCACGACAGAGCCAAGCTGGCGCTGCTGCCTATTGAGGATTACATTTGTGACTGCCATCCCGACAGGCCCCGTGAGCCAGTCGGAAGAGGAGCAAAATGTCCCTGTGGGTTTCTCTTCAACTGCTAATATCAGAATGGGGCGGTCGGACAGAAGCCTCTGGTGTCAGCCAAAAAGCCTGCACGAGATTCCAGGTGGCTTTCCGCCCGACATCAGAATGGGGCCATAAGTTATTCTGTGAAGTATATGTAACTGGATCTTTGCAGTGCTTGTGTGACTGTTTACATGGAAAACTAATGAAACAAAGTTTGCATTTTTTTGGGTGAATTGTGGAAAGGTGGAGGTGTGGCGTGTAGCTGTTTTCCAAGCCCATTAAACAAGCTGATATCAATTCTATGAAGATGTTGGGCATCACTTCGAAAGCTATGTGCACCTGTTCGACTGACATATGACTGTTATGAGTGCAAAACGTGGGAGCTGATCCCCTTGAAGTTAGTGAACATCCGTAGACTGAAAGCTTTATGGATCTTAAACTACTTTCTTCCTCTTTAAGCAGTCTAAACTTCACGAGTTACAAGAACATGAGTAAATTCCTTTCAAGGAGTTCCTGCCTATCTGGGGTTTAAAGGGACTCGGTCCCTCCATGGAAAACATTGTCCCTGTGGAGCATTTTACAATATAAACATTCATACTTTCACTTTAGAGGATAACATTCTCAAACCTTTCCAGGATCATGTCTGAAAAGAAGCATTTCCAGGTAACATGGAAAACTTTCATGAATGTCAAAATATGGAAATCTTCGAAGTATTGTTTTTATTACACAGCTGGTGAATAGTGCAACAAAAATAAATTATGGATCTCTTTGGCTAGCCAACTGAGAGTCAAGGGGTATGGCTGGAGGGCATAGTAGCACCCTTGCTACGTCCCTGCCCTGTGACATAGTAAACCTGTTAATGGATATCAAGTTCTCCATCTATGTCTGCCTTTTTTGTGTATGAATCTATACTTTCCCCTCAAACAGACTAGGTTGTTCTTTCCCTAAGAGGTCTCCGGGGGGATGAGGAGGCAATGTCCTAGCAGAAGAATGCAGAGACCTCTTTAATTTCAGGATGGATATCAATGGTAAATTTCTGATTGTTGGTGATTTCAATGAAGGGGCAGACAAAGCAGATGACCCCAAGGTGGTTTATTTCTAATGTCACAGGAAAGCTGTGGATAAAATCTCACATGCTTGAAGGCAGGTCTAACCTCAGAAATCTTGTGTAATAAAGGTCAGTTTGTAACCAAGGTCTGACCAATCCTCTTTGACCAGGGGCAGCTCCTCCGTTGGAGCAGAGGAGCATCACCCCACTTCAATTACACCCAAAGATGAAAAATAAAATGGGAATTCATTGCTATTTTTTTCATCCCACGTCCCGAACAGAGCATCAGAACAGGGTGGGGCCTGCTGAGTGACATCAGCAGAGAGGGCTGTGAATGCACTGTTTAAAAGTGTGCATGTCTCTTTGGTCGGGCGTCTTGCAACAGCCAGCCATCCATGTGCACTTTAAACAGATGATACACAGTTGAAGGGCTAAAGAAGTTGTAAAATCACACCTTCTTTCAATAAAGTAAGGTTGTTGCAGGAACTAGGAAGACCTTTATAGAGATAAGTAGCTATAAGCACACCATCATATCCCTGGTGTACACACAGCCATCCACTATCAAGCAGCAAAAGTCTAGGCCTCAACAAGTCATAGTTCTAACGTGAAAGTGATCAAATCATCAAAGCAACTTGGCCTATGGTCTGTGCCTTTACATGTCCAAGAATCCCCTCTTTAACTTACACTATGTTATGTTTGTGCGATATATACAGCACACATATACCCTAGGGTTTCTTGGCGCTAGCTGAGCCACATCATGAACTCTAGTATCCTAATTAATAAAAAGCCATGTTTTGAGTTCCTTCCTAAAGGGGATGACTCTGATGTGTGTGGGGAGGGCTGTTTCAAAGTTTGGTTGTACCTGTGACAAAACGTCTTCCACCCCAGTTATTCTTCCTGAAGCTGGGTTTGTAAGAGTTCTGGTGCCCAAAAAGGGTTGTGGTCTGTTAGGAGTATACCATTAAAAGATGTGTCTCAGAAACGCAGGGTCTGTATTGTGTAATGCTTTATGGACTTTGAATTTGACACAGCTTTGAACAGGGAGCCAATGAATTTTCCAGATTACTGAGGATATTAAGTGAATTTGGGCAGTCCCAGTACTATTCGGGCTGCAGTATTTTGTACTGTCCGAAGTCTTCCTATATGTTGTTCTTGAACATTCATGTAGAGGCCTTTGCAAAAGTCTAATTTAGATAATACTAAAGCAGTGACAACTGTGTTGCAAGGGATGAATTGAAGAATTTTGTTGATCATCCTGAGTATGAGAGGCTGATGAAACCACCACTGATACCTGGATGCCAAAATTTAGCTTGCTATTTATTTGAAAACCCAGGTTCTTGGCTTTGGGCACAGGTGTGGGCAGCCCATCTCATCTGGCCACCAAGAGGGTGACCAGGTGGGAAAAAGGTAGCCAAAAAAAACAACCTCATTTTTTCTGGGGTGAGCTTCAGAGAGTGCCTGCTCATCCATCCATTATTGCTCTCATACAGTCATGAAAATGGGATGACACTATGGGGTCATTGTTAAAGGTGGAAACTACTAACTGAGTGTTGTCAGCATATGCGGTGAGAAGTTGAATCTTTTGGTTGAAGTGACCAGTTCAAAAACATAAATGTTAAATAGTGTAGGACTATGCGAGAATCCCTGTGGGATCCCTCAAGAAATTCCCCATATGGGATCCTGTTTAATAAAGATGTTTGATGAAAACTTTATGCATGTAGGATCGCATTTGTTGCAGTCTGTTTTCTGTGAAGTGTGGTTTGAATTTTGTTCTCATGGATGTAGAATTATGTGTCCAAATACACAACTCTAGATTGACTGATTGTATACGTGAATTTCACATTGGTATTCATTGAATTTTAGATCTTGAAGTATTCCTCGAAATCATCATCCGTTCCGTCCCAGATGATAAAGTGGTCATCTATGTACCTCAACCACCTAATTGTTTTGTTTACATGTTGATCATACTGTGGTTGCCAGGCCATTTGTTGCTCCCACCATCCCATTGTTAAACAGGCATAACTCGGACTGAATGAAAAACCCTTCACTTGCCTGAATAGATCATTTCCAAACAAAAAAACATTGTGGGTTAGGCACAGTTGAATCATTGTAAGTAACATCTCATATGTCTGGCAAACTGTATGTTTCTTTTGTTGAGGAAACATTCACAAGCTTTCAAACCAATTTTATTTTCAATATTCGTGTACAAGGAAATTTCATCTATTTTAATCAATTTAAAAGTCTCTTGCCAAGGAATTTCTTGCAGATGTCTTAGAAAATCACTTGTGTCTTTCAAGTAGGAATTTAAATCTTGTATAAAAGGCAACAAAAATAAATCAATGTAGTTGGCGACTGGTTCAAAAAGTGCTCCTTTCACTGAAATTATGGGTCTCCCAGGATGTTTTGCAGGATGTTTGTGAACTTTGGGAAAAAAATACATAGTTGGTGTAATGGGGTGAACGGTGGTAAGATATTTGCATTCATCATCATCTAGTAAATTGCTTTCTGTCCATTCTTTGAGGTAGTTGGCAAGTTCCATCTTGTACTGCGCTGATGAATTAATTTTCAAACTCTCATAATAGTTCTTTTTCTTAAGTTGGGAAAAGGCTTTCTTTATGTAATCCTCTGTATATATACATACATATATATATTTCTACGGAAGGGAGTTCTTTGTATATATATATATATATATACATATATATATATATCGCCAGTAGGTAGTTATAGTTAGGACCTATTTTCCATAGGAAATCCGCAACATTCTATTCCCAATAACTTTTGCGCCGGTTGACGAATCTTCGGGAAATTGTCAAAACTTTTGGCCAGCTCCGGTCCGCTCCTATCCTGAAAGTCTTGGCGTGATTTGTCAAGCAGGGGCAGAGAGAAAATGGAGGTCCCAAAACATGTTTTCCCCATGCAATTTTCCATAGGAACCTTTAGTCGCAGCAACATCCCAAACTGCTGAACGGAATTACACCAAATTTCGAAAAAAGGTAGCCCTTGGTTCAGAGTCGTGCCTTTTGGTTAAATGGTGTAAATCTGTTCAGTAGTTCCTGAGAAAATCAAAAGTAAAATCACATATATATCTGGGCGGAGCCTAACCACACATCTCATCGTGAGATCTGATTGGCTGTCAGCACTTCATCCAAGAAGTGTTGGCAGCCATCTTGGGACCAATATACATGATAGCACCTCATTAAAAAGCATTGCAGTTAATAGAAAGTTTTAAGACTTTAGTTACATTATAAATCATTTGTTGATGGTGCCATACTCATTTTAGGAATTGTGGTGTGTTCTAAGGTGATTTTACCATGTGAAAAAGCCTTCTGCTGGGATATCATGAATGATGTTTGAGAGAAAAATATTTTCTCATGCTTTTCCCACAGAGGTTTGGAAGGTGATCTATAAGCTAAACTGAGAGCATATTTTCTGTACATTCACATTATCTTCCCAGAGTATTCTAAAGAACAACTAGAGCGCTAACAGTCCTACTTATGACAAACGTATTGCACACCTGAAGCCATCTTGATTGGAATAAAGTGGTAACTCTTAAAACATTTAATTTGCAAAGGAACAAAATGAGGGGGTTCATTTTGCCATATAAATTATGATTAGTGCTGCAGAAAGAAAAATTAGGGCACCTTTTGACTTCTCAAATCCTCTTCTATTTCATTAAAACATTCTGACATGCAGACTGAAGCATGCATTTGAATACCAGCAGTAGACTTCCCTGGTGAGTAGTAGCTTTACCTCAGTGATCTAATGAGCAACTAGAGTGCTAACATTCAGAATTTATGGCAAATGTGTGACACATCTGAATGCCTTCTTGATGGAACCAAAGTAAAAAACTGAAAGTATTTCCTACTGAGGAGACTGCAGTAAATGAGGAAATTAGGAAACTTCATAATAAATAAGTCTCCCAAGATGGCCACCAAAGACAAAAGAGCCCAAATGTAGCACAAATATCACCCAGATGTAGCCCAAGTATAGCCCAATGACAGAATGTTCCAGAGTGTTCTTAAGAATAACTAGAGGGCTTACTGTCTTACTTATGACAAAAGTATGGCACACCTGAAGCCATCTTGATTGGAATAAACTGGTAACACTTAAAACATTTAATTTAAAAAGGAACACAATGAGGGGGTTCATTTTGCCATAGCAATTATGATTAGTGGTGAAAAAAGAAATATTAGGGCACATTTTGAGTGACTTCTCAAATCCTCTTCTATTTCATTAAAAAATTCTGACATGCAGACTGAAACATGCACTTTTAATACCAGCAGCAGACTTCCATGGTGAGCAGTAGCTTTACTGGGAAACAACAAAGTCAGTGTGATGTAAACAGAGCACTGTATATCAAAGGAGCATGGGTCCACAGGTTCAAAACAAACACTTATATTGTTGAGAAAGACGTAGACCTCTACAGGCTATACCCATTATGTACACAGCCCGTTATGTATAAAAACCCTCACTCGCCAACCTGGTTGGTGACATGCTTCATCATCGGGCTCCACTGGGTATGACCGAATGTCATCCCAGTGTGCTGCGACGCCAGGTTACTGCGGAGCGTGGTTCAAGTGAGGTGACAGTTAATTTAAAATTGCCAATTAAGTCAAAAAAGTAAAATTTATTCGTTTTGCTAATTGGGAAAGTTAAAAAGGGGAGTGAAGGTCAAAAAATAAAAGACCTGTTTCACTCCTTGGCGGTCAACATGTTTCTGCCTCAATGTGTGTTCAACAGGCTTACCTCGAGGAACAATCTTCTTGATTTCACGAGCTTCCATCCTCGTCCATTGAGGGAGAATCTGCCCTACGGGCAATTTCTCCGTCTTCGACGGAATTGCACTTCCCTGAGTGACTTTAAAAATCAATCCAATGATCTGACCACTAAACTGTCAGCCAGAGGGTACCCTCTTGCCCTGCTGTCTAGAAGTTACAAACGTGCTAGACACCAACCTAGGGAAGTACTTTTGTTGGACTATGCTAAAGAGGTCGCTCCCATACCACTAACATGTGTGACCACCTACAGCACCCTATCCGACAAAATGAAGAAAGCCATTTCAAAACATTGGGGTATTATCAACAGTAACAACCGTAGATGGGAAAAACCTCTTTTTTCCTTCAAACGAGCTCAAAGTCTGCGCAATAGCCTTGTACATACACGCCCCATCGCACAATCTGACACGTCCCAAAGATCAATCACTGAAGCATGGGGTTTACCTAAAATCACTGGACACTTCCCCTGCTCTGATTGCAGCGTATGTCATTTGACTTCACAGACTAACACTTTGAATCTTGAACCCGGACGGGTATGGACTCAAAGAGGGCACACCAACTGTAACACGCCCAACGTTATTTATCTAATTACCTGTCCTTGTGGCCTACGCTACGTAGGCATGACCACAAGAAAAGTCAAACTCCGGATATGTGAACACCGGAGCAACATTAGGTGCAGACGGGTCACTACCAAACTGAGTGAGCATTTCCTATCTGTCAACCATACAGCAAATGATGCAAAATGGACTGTCATAGAGGAGATCACAGCAGGCAAAAACATTCCTAAAATCCTTTTTGAAAGAGAACAAAGATGGGTTTACCGTTTGGGAACCAACCTTTACGGCCTGAATGATAATATACCTTGGACCACCATACTGTAACCTCCTTCATACATAGATGGATTAACCATCCGCCATCCTTACTTTCCCGTCTCCTTGCTAGATAGAGACCGGTATCCCTGCATACATCATGCATCCTTATATGTTCTGGCGACTTAGATGGTTTGACTACTTCCATCTTTACACATGATCGTTGCCTTTAGTGCTAGTCAGTGACAGGGATCATTACATACATTCTCCATCCTTTAATTTCCTAGCTGAACCATGCGTGCCCGTTCCTTTCCTGGACAGTCTCGTTTAGCTGATACAGCAGAGTTGAGACTTTTATTTTGCTTCTGCATTTCCTAACTTAAACGCTTAGACTTAGCGTTATAGTTACCATGGTTTCTTTCAGGCTCATGACTGTACACTCATACGAGTTGCGAGCCTGACACCCTGATGAATAAAGTTTTTCACTTTCCTTCTACGCGTCGGTCCACCACAGTGGATAATTCACTGATCGTCATTGGCCTAACGGCTATGACATCAACCTATCACAGGAGAGCTGGGACGAGTCTGGCCAATCCCGTGAGCTCTCCCTTTTCCCTCTGCCACACTGTTGTTAACGACATCACCTCTTATACGGGCCCTCCGTCAAGGGTTTTTTCATCCTGGACCCGGTGAACAGAGGCGCTCTAGGCTTCAAACGGGTGCCGAGCAGCGAGGGCGTGAGTAATCTCCATTATCCCCCTTCCCTTCATTTTACGGTAAGCGGACCTACAGCCCCTATACTTGAGGTCGTGATTCTTCCATTGTTTCTTTCCTTTTCTATGTCTGTAGGGTGTGCCATATTGCTCCCACCCCCTTCCCGGGATCCCTGAGGCTTCAAACGGATTGCCTCTAAGTAAGATTTCCCTCACCTACTCCTGCATGATAAGTCCTAGGTGACTTACACAGGGGCAGTTTCGTCGTGCCTCAGCCCATATGCATCCTATGAGTCTCACACAGAGTTCTGAGTTCCACGTGTGTCCCGTTATATTCTAGACACGTTATCGAGGATAGGTAGCATTCTAACTTATCCTACACCGATATAAGGATAAAGCCTAGGTGCACTACTCTCACTATTTCTGCACCTGAGGTAGACGCTAATGGCACTTTCTCATCTGAGCACTTAAGTTCAATTACGAGTTGACTACCAAACACTTACAACTCTTCCATGTTTTGTCTTTTGTTTGTTTGTCTACCCAACAACAGAATAAACTCGTTTCTCTCCACCATTGTACTTTTTTGGCGGATTTTTCTCACTGTAAATATTTTTCACACAGTAGTCCTCGGAAGGGTGAACCTTAGCACGCTAATACCTCCGTGACTCCGCACTCCCACTCTGGTCCTGATGAAAGCCTGTTGAACACACATTGAGGCAGAAACATGTTGACCGCCAAAGAGTGAAACAGGTCTTTTATTTTTTGACCTTCACTCCCCTTTTTAACTTTCCCAATTAGCAAAACGAATAAAATTTACTTTTTTGACTTAATTGGCAATTTTAAATTCACTGTCACCTCACTTGAACCCCGCTCCGCAGTAACCTGGCGTCGCAGCACACTGGGATGACATTCGTCATACCCAGTGGAGCCCGATGATGAAGCATGTCACCAACCAGGTTGGCGAGTGAGGGCTTTATACATAACGGGCTGTGTACATAATGGGTATAGCCTGCAGAGGTCTACGTCTTTCTCAACAATATAAGTGTTTGTTTTGAACCTGTGGACCCATGCTCCTTTGATATACAGTGCTCTGTTTACATCACACTGACTTTGTTGTTTCCCAGTCTTTCCCTGAGGGGAGTAGTCGTGTTGTTCCCTTCCTCTCTTGTTGTTTACACGGAGCAGTAGCTTTACTACAGTGATCTAATGACAACTAGGGTGCTAACATTCAGAATTTATGGAAAATGTGTGACATATCTGAATAGCTTCTTGATGGAATCAAATTAAAAAACTGAGGAGACTTCAGTAAATGAGGAAATTAGGAAACTTCATAACAAATAAATCTCCCAAGATGGCCACCAGAGACAAAAGAGCCCAAATGCAGCACAAATATCACCCAGATGTAGCCTACATGTAGCCCAATGACAGAAGTGTGCAAAACACTTTTTATTTTTTGTGTTTTTGCAGTTTTATAAAGTGCAGACTTGTCAGGTATTGGAGTGCTTTACATGAGCATTGGTTACATCACACAAGAACACATTCTTTTGGTTGTAGACATGGGGAGATTACGTGATTTAACCAGAATCACAGAATGTCGAGCTAAAGCAAAAACTCCAACCTGGTTTCCCAGTTGCAAAGTCTGCAGCTCTGGAAGTAACACCACATCCTCTCCCCTAAGTGCAACATTTAATCAAGTGTTCAACTGGATAAAAAAACATAAAGATAACAAATAATTTAAAAGTGCTTTGTCACTATTTGAAAACTCAGAAATGATGTCCTCATTTTAGTTTTTTAGAGCACTAACCATAATTTTGATGCACATAAGACCCTCTCATATATGTAATTTCTAAAGGAAATGCTCTAGGTATTACAGTTTTGATTACATCAAGATGACGTCAGGCGTGCCACTCTTTTGTAATAAATATAGAATGTTAGCAATCTAGTTGTTCATTAAGATACTGTTGAGAGGCACAGGCCAGGGCCACGGACTCTGAAAATTGAAGGTAGGTAGGAGGGTGCAGAGGCAACAATTTGACCACACTGGGCAGGCAGGAAGGGCAGTGGCAGCACAACAGACTATGGAGGGCAGTGGAAAGGGGGGCAGGGGCAACAAACCAACAATACAGGACTGGCAAGAGAGGCTGTGGCAATATAATAGACCATTGTGGGCAGAAGGAAGAGGCAGTGGTAGTACAACCATACATGCCAACAGACCCGATTCAGCCAGGAAACGTTCAATGTTTTTAAGCGCAAATGGGCTTTATTTGATCTGTCTCCTGTCTACAACCTCCTCTTTTTCAATGTAACTCAAAGGGGAAAATCAATACCCCAGTTTTTTTCCAAAATCTCCCTCTTACCAAGTTCAAAATGTTCGTAAGTATGGTACATTGGATCATGGAAGGCAGGAGGAATTGGGGTAAGGACATGGACTCGGATAACAGAGGACAGAAGGGACATGGAGAGGTGCACCAAACTGACCCTAAAGGGCATGCATCAGGGTTTGCAGCAGCACAATACACCACACAGGGCATGCGGGACGGGAGTGCAGCACAACAATCCATAGAAAGCAATAGGGTGGGGACAGGACCATGCACATGGACAACAGAGAACAGAGGGGAAAGAGGCAATGGTAGCTAGCTGACCATAATGGAAAGACAGGAGAGAAAGCTGCAGCATAACAAACCATAACGAGCAGGAGGGACGGATCAGGGGCATTACAATGGAACAGACAAGTCAGGAGGGAGGGAATAGGGGTCTGCACATGGAAACAGAGGGCTGGGGCAAAGGGGCAGGGCAGGAGCAGCAAGATGACCATGGAGGTCAGGCAGGATGGGCACTAGAAGCAAGACACACCATGGAGAGCAACAGTGAGACTATGATGGCATACACACAGACCATGGAGGGAAGGTGGGAGGGGGTCAGGGGCAGCTAGCTGACCACACAGGGAAGGTGGGCAGGGGGAAGAAGAATAGGGGCAGCAAGCTAAGCACAGAGGATAAGCAGGGGGTCAATGATGGGGCATAGAATTGGGCAATGGAGGGCAGGAGGAGTGGACTGGTACATTATGCTAAATGGAGGGCAGTGGCAGAACATCAGACCATGCATGGCAGGAGGGAGGAGGCTAGTCCATGGATTCAGACAACAGAGGATAGGGAGGAGGTGGACGGGGCAGCAAGCTAACTGTTCAGAGAAGGCGGGAAGGCCAGTGGCAGAACAACGGCCACACAGGGCTGTAATAAGAGTACATGGACTTGGACAATGGATGGCTAGGAGGAGGGAAGGCAGGAGCAGCAAGCTTGGGTGGGGGCAGCACAATGTCAGGCCCTGCTTCCAAACCCCCACCATCCATTGTGATATGCATCTTACTTAACGTTAAAAAAAACCTAGAAATTTGCTGAAAAAAACAAAGATTACAGGGTATAGTTAGACTCAATCAATCAATCATCATAACTTTATTCGGTTATAAAATACGATAACCATCAAAGTACAGTGTTAAAAGGAAAAAATTTTAAAACAATAAAATCCTAGTCAGGATATAAATGTTGTACAAATCACATAATCATTGATTTCCGGCATCTAAAAACATTTTTAAAAAATACAGTAACAGATGCAATGACAAATTCGTTCTCTAAAAATTGCAGTGCTAAAAAAGCCGGGCGACAACAACTCAAACCAAAACTCTTCAGGACTGGGGCAATACATCTCTTTCTTTGTATATCATAAAATTTACAAAATAACATAATGTGGATGGTGGATTGCATAGAGGTACCGTCGCAAGGACATTTAGACAAATCTTTGGACCAATCATTCATGACTTTGAAACTTAGGAGTCTGAATAAAATATTAAGTCTAAAACGGGTCAACAAGAAACGATCAAAGTCATAGTCGGTTAAGGATATATATAGCTGGATAGTGGGTGACAACAAGGTTAAATAATGAGCTTGGACGGTAGATTTTCTCATCTCAATAGCTGTTCTATTTTCAGCCAGGTAATCCATGCAACAGGCCTTAAGATCTTTTCTAGAACTAGTACGCATAGTAATATGGCCTTAAGATCTTTTCTAGAAATAGTACGCATAGTAATATGTGTAGTATTCAGGATGACCTATATCTGACATGAATCTTTTCACGTATTCCAGCCACCTAATAGATTTTGCACCATCAGACTTCAATACGTCAGTCAGTAGGTAGCGGTTAAAGCCAGTTTCATCTGACAGCCAGATTCTGTGCCACAAAAGAACATGTTGGATCTTAATGGTATCTTCCAAATATGGGATTCCCAGTTCCATGTGTACTATATGCGTTGAGATGCTTTGGGGTACACCTAGAAGGAACTTCAAAAACATGTTTCCAGCGACCTGCAAGGTCTTAGTATCTACGTAACCCCATACACCCGCTCCATATGTGGCAATGGACACACATTTGCCCTTATAGATGTATAGGAGTTCAGCCGGTGGGCGCCTAACTAGTTTACGACTGAAGTTTGACAGGGCCGCTAATGCCCTAGCAAACAACAGACGTCTGCTCTTAATCGCCGCACTCCAGCTTCCTGTCCTATCAAATAGGATCCCTAAGTAAGAAAATGTTTTTGTGTGCTCTATTGGGCTGGCGTTGATAAATACGGTCTTAACCCTCTTATTTGCTCCTACCCCACAATTCATAGTGTACGTTTTAGAACAGTGTATAGACAGTCCCAGCTTAGACATAAAACTGGTAAATGAATTAACTACCCTTTGCAATGAAATTGGGGTGCGTGCCATTAAGACAGCATCATCTGCATACAGGAGTGCTGGAATGGATCGCTTGGCCACCTTGGGTAGGTCCCTACATTCTTTAATTAAAATTAATTCCAAACAATTTATATACAAGGTGAAAAGAAATGGGGCACGGACACAGCCCTGCCGCACCCCTTTCCCAATTCCAAAGTGACTTGTGCATTCTCCATCCCTTCGATATCTCACCTTAGCCCTAGCTCCAGAGTAGAGTTCCCTTAAAAAAGCAATAATTAATAAATCTACACCAAGCCCTTCTAAAATCACCCACAGCTTATCATGTATAACACAGTTAAATGCTGCCGTCAAATCAACAAATGTCATAAAAAGTCTTCCCTTTTTTGCCTTAGTATACTCATCCATTAAGATGTGCAAATTTAATCCCTGTTCGACTGTACCCAGACCCTCACGGAACCCATATTGAAGGTCGCTAATGATATCTTGCTCATCAGCCCAGGTCTGTAGTCTATTCAATAGAACCCGGCCGATGATCTTAGCAGTAGAGTCCAGCAGCGATATCGGACGATAGCAAGCAGGATTCGATCTGTCTCCTTTTTGAAAATTGGTACGATCACAGATTCGTACCAAGTTGGTAAAAAGCCATTATTGTTGCATGCGTTAGAGACCTGAGTTAAAAGTGGGCCCCATAGTGCTATATTTGATTTAAAAAGATCCACGGGAATACCATCTGGACCTGGGGCTTTACCTGCAGGACTAGAATTAATTGCTGCAATGATCTTGTTTAAGGTAAAATTCATTTTAAAATCATGTGCTGTATCCAGGGTATTGGGAATGTTGTCTTGTTCCTCTAAGTTTGTGTTTTTGTACAAGTTAGAATAGTGTTTTACCCATTCGGGTTCCGAGATAGCAATCTCCATTACTGCCAAATCCTTGTTTGCCAGAAATGGTGAATTCACCACTTTCCAGAAAACAGAGAAATCACGACTATCTGCAGCATCCCGTAACGCCCGCCATGTATTTTGTTTTAGGGTAGACTTGGTATCTTTGAGGACAGTTTTATAGTTGCGTCTTGCATCCCTTATATGTTCAATGTTTTTGACTGGTGCATGAATACAGTGTTTAAGATTAGTGTATGCTTTTGAGCATTCAGCATTAAACCAGCCTTGTTTTCTTGTCGAGATCCTGGTATTTTTAACAAAAAGTGCCTCTTTAATATATTTCGAAATATGCAGGAAGTTTGCCCTAATCACGTTGCTGGGTGTAGTTTCATCTAAACATGTCAAGAGCATGCTTTTACAGTTGTGAGCAATTTTTAAAATAAGTTTTTTAGTATTTACGTTGGCCCATTTCAATGCAAAGCCATTTTGCCTGATGCCAGCAATGTGTTCAACATTGTCAGCGGCTATTAATCTAGCGTTAGTGCTCTGCTTGAGTATAGTAACATCAACACTGAGGGGGAAGTGGTCACTTAGGACTATCTCGTGCGTCATAAAATTATTAATGCAGGAAGAGTATCTGCATGAGGACAAAATAAAATCTATTGTAGAAGTTAGACCTCACGCATGAAAAGTTGGTGTAAAAGGAATCATAGGGGAACATAATCTATTAACAAACCCTAAATTAAGAGTAAACATTATATCATTTAGAGCATCCCCATATGATGTGTGCGGGAAATGAACAAAACTCTCCCCATTTCCATAAGTTAGCCCACATACATCTACTGCAGTATATTTACAATTAGGGGAATTAAAATCCCCTCCCCAAATCACAAACACCTCTTTCTTTAGTCGAGTAATTAGTGTATGTATAGAACAACTCAGTGATCTCAGGGTGTCTATAACCAGTGCATATAACATATTATTGCAAAAATGTACAATTACCAGGCAGAGAGTTCTATCCAAGTGAAAAATCACTATATGGTAATGGGGGTCAGTGGATATGAATTCAATTTTCCCAACAGTGAGGTAATTAAAAACATATGTACACAGCCCCCCCTTGGCTCTGCCAGATGACGTGGCAGTAGCTGGCGTGTGGAAAGTTTTGTAGCCACTAATATGTAGGGGATCTTTCGCCCATGTTTCTTGTACATTGATTATATTGAAATTATAAATGAACTCAATCCACAGGGTGTTATCTTCCTTTGATTTTAGCCCTGCGATATTCCAGAATAGTATTTGGCTCCGGGCATCTTGACCTCTACCAGTGTCTTTTATTCCTGATTTTTCAATCTGGGGCTGAGGGTAACAGGTGTTTTGTATTAGGCTAGAAATTCCCTCCCGTATGCTGGTACCCGCCATATCTCGCTCTGGGCCGGTGCTTGTTTGATCATTGTGTGCGAGTGGCTCGTCTGATATGTTATAGGGTAGCGAGTCAGGTTGACTCAAACTATGCACCCGGTCCTTGGTGTTAGGTGTAACTATACCAGGAGATTCCCCCAATTGTTGTCAATCAACTAAGTTGAGATTTGAAAGTGTTTCGAATCAGTTATATACAGAGACATTGAACTGATTTATAGGACCCGGGATAGGAATTTCCCTAGAGTGGGCAGAATTGTTAAGGCTAGCTGGATGGTAAAATAAGCCTAATGGTACCAAATTAATACCCTGGGTAATGGTGGTGCAAGGCCCAACTCTGTACAATATTTCACGGACCAAATTTGGTGATTTAAATGATAGGATCACACAATCCCCGCTCATAAGCTTCTGGCCTTTACCTATCCACGGTGCCCTTCTGGCCAGCTTAAAGTCATCATACAGCCTTTCTGTGAGACCAGTCCTAGAGCCTAACCAGTCTAATGATTTGATTCTTAGGCTCTCCCATGATTCAATGACCCCATTTGGTAGAGTCGGTACGTTTGTTAGCACAACTACATAGGGGGTGGTTGCAGGTGGTAAGTCCGGATTGTTATTGCGTTGGTCACCTGCATGACCCAACCCAGTATTAGGAGGGTTGCAATTAGGGTCAGAAAGCTTTGTAGATATAGGCATAGCTAAAGGTTGAGTATTTAGGTAAGCCTCAGATTTCACTCATACACAACCAGTGAAATTCAGCAGTTATAGTTACCTGAGCTAACTATAACTTACGCCCCCGCAATGTACTGCTAATGACCTCAGACATTACATCATTCATGACGTGGTCAGTTACATCACTCATGACATTACTCATGACATCTCTAATGAGCTGTGAATGGAATGGAACTATAATCCATGTCATGAATGATGTAATATGTGACATCATCAGCAGTGCATTGCAGGCGCACGAGTTATAGTTAGCAGAATTAACTATAACAGAGGAATTTCTATGGTTTTGTACGAGTGAAATGTCCAGCTAACTATAACACCCCTGAAACCTATGGTTTTTACTGTGAATTTCTAAGGTGTTTTAAATGCTAATTTCTAACTATAACGTCTCTGAAACCTATGGTTTTTTCAGTGAATATATATATATATATATATATATATATATATATATATATATATATATATATATATATATATATTATCTACTGGCGGTCGCCAGTAGATAGTTATAGTTACAACCTAGTTTCCATAGGAAATCTCAAAATTCTATTTTGAATAACTTTGGCGCCGGTTGACGAATCCTCGCAAAATTTTCAAAACTAATGGGGCGCTCCGTTCAGCTCCTACCCTGAAAGTCTCGGGGTGATTCGTCAAGCAGGGGCCGAGAAAAAAGGGGGTCCCAAAACGCATTTTCCCCATGCATTTTTCCATAGGACCTTTAGACACAGCTACAGCCTGAACGGCTGAACAGAATTACTTTAAATTTGGCAGAGAGGTAGCCATAATGTCAAGGAAGTGCCTTTTGCAGGTCTGGTGTAAATCTGTTCAGTATTTCCTGAGAAAATAGCATTTAAAAGCAGATGTATATGTGGGCGGAGCCTAACCGCACATCTCATCCTGAGATCTGATTGGCTGTCAGCCCTTCATCCAAGAAGTGTTGGCAGCCATCTTGGGACCAATATACATGATAGCACCTCATTAAAAAGCATTGCAGTTAATAGAAGGTTTTAAGACTTTAGTTACATTATAAATCATTTGTTGATGGTACCATACTCATTTTAGGAATTGTGGTATGTTCTAAGGTGATTTCACCATGTGAAAAAGCCTTCTGCTGGGATATCATGATGGAGAGAAAAATATTTTCTCATGCTTTTACCACAGAGGTTTGGAAGGTGATCTATAAGCTAAACTGAGAGCTTATTTTCTGTAAATTCACATTGTCTTTCTCAGTCATGTGAGAAGGAAGTCTGACATTCTCAGTAAAACATGTACATCCAACAAGGGCAGAGACTGTCAGTTGATTCCTTTGTGTTCTACTGCAGCTTCCCAGAGTGTTCCAAAGAACTACTAGAGCGCTAACAGTCCTACTTATGATAAACGTATGGCACACCTGAAGCCATCTTGCTTGGATTAAAGTGGTAACTCTTAAAACATTTAATTTAAAAAGGACCAAAATGAGGGGGTTCATTTTTCCATAAAAAGTATGATTAGTGCTGCAGAAAGAAAAATTAGGGCACATTTTGAGTGACTTCTCAAATCCTCTTCTATTTCATTAAACAATTCTGACATGCAGACTGAAACATGCACTTTCAATACCAGCAGCAGTTTTCCCTGGTGAGCAGTAGCTTTACTACAGTGATCTAATGAGCAAAAAGAGTGCTAACATTCTGAATTTATGGCAAATGTGTGACACATCTGAATGCCTTCTTGATGGAATCAAAGTAAAAAACTGAAAGTATTTGCTACTGAGGAGACTGCAGTAAATGAGGAAATTAGGAAACTTCATAACAAATAAGTCTCCCAATATGGCCACCAGAGACAAAAGAGCCCAAATGTAGCCCAAAAATCACCCAGATGTAGCCCAAGTATAGCCCAATGACAGAATGTCCCAGAATGTTCTTAAAAACAACTAGAGCGCTTACTGTCTTTATTATGACAAAAGTATGGCACACCTGAAGCCATCTTGATTGGAATAAACTGGTAACACTTAAAACATTTAATTTAAAAAGGAACACAATGAGGGGGTTCATTTTGCCATAGAAATTATGATTAATGCTGAAGAAAGAAAATGAGGGCACATTTTGAGTGACTTCTCAAATCCTCTTCTATTTCATTAAAATATTCTGACATGCAGACTGAAACATGCACTTTTAATACCAGGAGCAGACTTCCATGGTGAACAGTAGTTTTACTACAGTGATCTAATGAGCAACTAGAGTGCTAACATTCAGAATTTATGGCAAATGTGTGACATATCTGAATACCTTCATGATGGAATCAAAGTAAAAAACTGAAAGCATTTCCTACTGAGGAGACTGCAGTACATGAGGAAATTAGGAAACTTCATAACAAATAAATCTCCCAAGATGGCCACCGGAGACAAAAGAGCCCAAATGTAGCCCAAAATCACCCAGATGTAGCCCAAATATAGCCCAATGACAGAAGTGTGCGTGCAAAACACTTATTATTTTGTGTTTTTGCAGTGTTATATAGTGCAGACTTGTCAGGTATTGGAGTGCTTTACATGAGCATTGGTTGCATCACAAAAGAACAAATTCATTTTGGTTGTAGACATGGGGAGACTAAGTGATTTGACCAGAATCACAGAATGTCGAGCTGAAGCAGAAACTTCAACCTGGTTCCCCAGTTGCAAAGTCTGCAGTTCTGGAAGTAACACCACATCCTCTCCCCTAAGTGCAACATTTAATCAAGTGGTCAACTGGATAAAAAAACATAAAGATAACAAATAATTTAAAAGTGCTTTGTCGCTATTTGAAAACTCAGAAAATATGTCCTTATTTTAGTCTTTTAGAGCACTAACCATAATTTTGATGCCAATAAGACCCTCTCATATATGTAATTTCTAAAGGAAATGCTCTAGGTATTACAGTTTTGATTACATCAAGATGATGTCAGGCGTTCCACACTTTTGTAATAAATATAGAATGTTAGCAATCTAGTTGTTCATTAGGATACTGTTGAGAGGCAGAGGCCAGGGGCATGGACTCTGAAAATTGAAGGCAGGTAGGAGGGTGCAAAGGCAACAATTTAACCACACTCAGCAGGCAGGAAGGGCCGTGGAAGCACAACAGACTATGGAGGGCAGTGGAAAGGGGGGCAGGGGCAACAAACCAACAATACAGGACTTGCAAGAGAGGCTGTGGCAATGTAATAGACCATTGTGGGCAGAAGGAAGAGGCAATGGTAGTACAACCATACATGCCAACAGACCCGATTCAGCCAGGAAACGTCCAATGTTTTTAAGCTCAAATGGGCTTTATTATATCTGTCTCCTGTCTACAATCTCCTCTTTTTCAATGTAACTCAAAGGGGAAAATCAATACCCCAGTTTTTTTTCAAAATCTCCCTCTTACCAAGTTCAAAATGTTCGCAAGTATGGTACATTGGATCATGGAAGGAAATGGGATAGGGACATGGACTTGGATAACAGAGGACAGGAGGGACATGGAGAGGTGCACCAAACTGACCCTGCAGGGCAGGCATCAGGGTTTGCAGCAGCACAATACACCACACAGGGCATGCAGGACAGGAGTGCAGCACAACAATCCATAGAAAGCAAGAGGGAGGGGACAGGACCATGCACATGGACAACAGAGAACAGAGGGGCAAGAGGCAATGGTAGCTAGCTTACCATAATGGACAGACAGGAGAGAAAGCTGCAGCATAACAGACCATAAAGGGCAGGAGGGACGGATCAGGGGCATTACAATGGAACAGACAAGCCAGGAGGGAGGGAGTAGGGGTGTGCACATGTAAACAGAGGGCTGGGGGCAAGGGGGCAAGGGGGCAGGGCAGGAGCAGCAAGATAGCCATGGAGGTCAGGCAGGATGGGCACTAGAAGCAAGACACACCATGAAGAGCAACAGTGAGACTGTGATGGCATACACACAGACCATGGAGGGAAGGTGGGAGGGGGTCAGGGGCAGCTAACTGACCACACAGGGAAGGTGGGAGGGGCCATGGCAGCACAGAAGACTATTCATGGCAAGTGGGAGGGTTAGTGGCAGCACAATGGCTATGATGGGCAAGAAGGAGGGTTCAGGGGCATGCACAAAGGACGATGGAGGATAGAAGGGAGGGTCAGGACCTGTGCACAGACAAGAAAGTTCAGGGGAAGGGGCCTCACAACAGACCACACGGGGCAGGCAGGAGGAGCAGTTGCAGCACAACAGACCAGGGAGGGCAGAAGGGTGTGGCAGTACAATGGACCATGTAGGACAGGAGGAAGAGGATAGGGGCATGGCATGTGGACAGGCAGGGTGGAGGTGGCAGGGACAGGTTACAGTCATCTGACAATGCTAGGCAGGTGGGAGGGGAGTGGCAGCTCAACAGAACACTCAGAGTAGATAGGAGTGGCAGGTCCATGGGACATGGTGGGCAAAAAGGATGGAGCAGGGGCATGCACAAAGACATCGGAGGGCAGGGGGAAGGAGAATAGGGGCAGCAAGCTAAGCACAGAGTTTAAGCAGGAGGTCAATGATGGGGCATAGAATTGGGCAATGAAGGGCAGGAGGAGTGGACTGGTACATCATACTAAATTGAGGGCAGTGTCAGCACATCAGACCGTGCATGGCAGGAGGGAGGAGGCTAGTCCATGGATTCACACAACAGAGGATAGGGAGGAGGGGGATGGGGCAGCAAGCTAACTGTTCAGAGAAGGCGGGTATTGGGAACTTTATTGTTTTTAAAACATTGTGTCTGTGCGAACTACTTAAAATATGAACAAGTATGCAGCATAATCTCACTTTTATTCAGGAAGAAGAGGACGTTTGTGACTGTGACTCCGGGCTCACTTGGCAGAAACACCCCCTGACCCTCCACCCCTATCGCAAAATGTAATGCCTGTGAAAAGGGTAGGTGAACACAGTGTTATATAGAACATAGTCCTGAGAGCACGATTGAAAATGAAAACTAGATATAGTGTATGGTATAAACTATGCACCAAAAAGTGTGATATAAGATGAACCGGGCGTGAAATATAATATGCAATACATTGTGCGCAATGACAGATTCATTGGAGAGCGCGAGATAGCACAGGCACTAGCGCGTGCTATGCGATATGCGCCTTGGAGTGTAATATGCACAGGGCAGTGTTGTGTAACCTAACTAGTCTCTAAAGTTGTAATATAAAATATGTGCTGGGGAGTGTAACGTTGCATATGCACTGTGACAAAGATATGGATCCCAGATTGTAATATGTATGGCATAGCACTGTGCGTTATAACTTAGGCATCGAGGAAGGCACGTTAGATGGGGCAATATAACCCGTGCGAAGACAAGTGTGGCATGACATATTCACGGGGTGGTGTTACAGTGCACATGGGCTAGAGAGTGTCATAGCATATGCACTAGCTAGTGGAATACAACACAGAGGTGTGTGGCACTCGGCAGGCAATGGTGGGTGTAACACAGCATTGGGCTCTGTCAGGAGCGCGCTGTGACTCTCAAGTGATGTTCGTCCCCTTTCCAGAGAGTAAAATAAAAAGTATTACACATCCGGCAGTGGATGTGTGTTTTATTAACCGTGAGGGGGGTTTCTTGCATATTTTTGGTCTAATTTTTGTCGAATCCCCTTTGAATGGCTTGGTGTGCATGTGTATTAAATGTGCCCGTCAATAGCTACCCATGTTTGTATAAATAAACGACAAGGGTGTCTACCGGGATTAGGCACGGTAGGGCATCAGACATGTCAGAGCTTCACTAGTGGTGTAAATACATTCCACGTGGATTCATTGCATGCATAGTCGCCTTTTAATGAATATCACGCAAATCGTCATGGTGATAGGTACGTACGGTTTGTCCAGCATGTTCTAGGTGTGTCTATAAATATATATTTTTTTAAAATAATAAAAAACAGTGGTCGGCCCTGGGGATTGGGGTCAAAAAAATATAATTAGGAGACAGGCCCTGGGGGATGGGGTCATCAGGGCCAATAATTTAGAATAAGAAGGGGAACCACACAGCCCCCCTTCTTAAAAAATTAAAATAAATAAAAGACTGGCATCGTGCCGGAGGCCATGCCCCCTCCGTGCAGCACTCTGCAAACGCGCCCCCAACAGGCATCTCCAGTATGCGCCAGGGAGCTGCGCTGTAGACAGGTGTTCTGAGGCCAAGCCCCTTTTTACACCTCTCTGCAACGCAGCTCTGTGGCGCTTACTGGAGGTACCTAGTAGTCTAGTTTGACCCTAGGGACCCTTAGGATTCAAGGGGACTTAATCTCTCAACTTAGAAAAGCCACAGCGCGCGTTTACACAGTGGTGAAGGGAGGGGACGGGGCCTGAGGTGACGTGTGCAAACACGCACTATGGCACGTTTTAAATTGGGGATATAATTTCCCTTCAATACTGAGGGCCCCTGGGGGCTAACTAGCCCACCAAGTGCTTCCAGTAAGCGCCACTGAGCTGCATTGCAGAGAGGTGGTCCAGGCCGTGCCACTTTTTACACCTCTCTGCAACGCAGCTCTGTGGCACTTACTGGAGGTACCTAGTGGGCTAGTTGGACCCTAGGGACCCTCAGGATTCAAATGAACTTAATCTCCCAACTAAAAACGGACACAGGGCGTGTTTACACAGTGGTGAAGGGACGGGACGGGGCCTGAGTTAACGTGTGCAAAAACGCCCTGTGGCCTGTTTTAAGAGGTAGTTTTAATCCCCATGCCCTATTATCTACTAGGGGCTTACAGAGGAGGTCATGCTAATCACAGGGGGACCCCAACGCATAATGTTCCCTAGTGTATGTAGGTGTTTTCACTGTATTCTAAGTGTCTTTTAACATAGCACTGGCTCTAGGACTGGTTAGTCAGACTCAGTTACCACCAGTATCCGTCTGAAAAAGTTGAGGGTACAGGATGATATTGCAACAAGGCTTCTTTCTGCTCTTCTTTTTGTTCTTTCTGCACATTATCCTTCTTCCTGCACTTATCTTCGTATTTGAGGACTTCTGTTGCTTCTTTCTGCACTTCTTTTGTTTCTTTCTGTGCATTTTTTCTTCTTTCTTCACATGTCCTATCTCTGTAGGCATAGTTAGAAATTAGCATTTAAAAAACTTTTGAAATTCACAGAAAAAACCATAGGTTTCAGGCACATTATAGTTAGGAATTAGCATTTAAAAAACCTCAGAAATTCACTGAAAAAACCATAGGTTCAGGGGTGTTATTGTTAGCTGGACTTTTCACTTGTACAAAACCATTGAAATTCCCCTGTTATAGTTAGTTCAGCTAACTATAACTCGTGCGCCCGCAATGCACTGCTGATGACGTCACATATTACATCACTCATGACATGGTCAGTGACATCACTCATGACATCACTGATGACATCTCAAATGACATCGCTGATGACATCACTGATGACATCATCCTTGTGATAGAGTGGCAGGCCTCCTCTCACCCTAATATAACCTTTGATACACACATTCAAAAATAGAGACTAAAATTTTCAAAACAATGGACATACCAATACCTGTTACAACAACCTCTTCAGTAATTCTAAGATCCACATCCACATCCACTCATTCACTAACAGTCCTATACAGTCACTCATACATGTACTCACTCATCATATGTACTCATACACCTATACATCATGTTACACAATGCCACTCATCCATAGAGTTACTCACACACATAGTCACTCATGCTAATAAAGAATCAAACATACATTTACTTGCATATACAGTTATACACACACCACCACACTTACTTCTACGGAAACTTACACATACTTAGTCTTTTAAACAATCACTTATAGAAACACATACTTATTCATACAGGAACTCTTTCAATCTCTCACTCTCACATATACTCACATATATACACCAATAGTCACATATACTAGTTTAAAACATATGTAGTTACTCATAAAGACACTATTGAGACAGTCATTCACTCACTAACACACCCATACACACACTCATCCACCCATACAGTCCTGCACACATGCTGTGTTCAACACATACAAACAGTGAGTCACTCATTCATGCACCTATGCACTACATAATACCCCCATCGAACCATGCAGACACTCAGACTGATACTCAAAAAACCAACTAATAACCTATATAGACACCCCTGTAGCTACTCACCAACCCATGCAGCCACTTATACACAAAGTGAGAGACTGAAACAGATATTTACATATTTAAACATTACTCACTAAGCCATGTATTCACCATGATACACTTAATCAGTCAGTTACACAATCAATTTTTCAAAAACAAATCATCCATTTAGACACTTATATACCCATTTATTCTTCCATCGACCTTGAGATATACATATATAAAACATATTTAATTTTCAGAAAAACACACATTCACTGGATGATGTCATCAGTGATGTCATCAGTGATGTCATTTGAGATGTCATCAGTGATGTCATGAGTGATGTCACTGACCATGTCATGAGTGATGTAATATGTGACGCCATCAGCAGTGCATTGCGGGCGCGCGAGTTATAGTTAGCTGAACTAACTATAACGGGGGAATTTCAATGGTTTTGTACAAGTGAAAAGTCCAGCTAACTATAACACCCCTGAAACCTATGGTTTTTTCAGTGAATTTCTGATGTTTTTTAAATGCTAATTCCTAACTATAACGTGCCTGAAACCTATGGTTTTTTCTGTGAATATATATATATATATATATATATTACCTACTGGCGGTCGCCAGTAGGTAGTTATAGTTAGGACCCCTTTTCCATAGGAAATTCGCAACATTCTATTTTGAATAACTTTGGCGCCGGTCGACGAATCCTCGCGAATTTCTCAATATAGGTGGGGCGCTATGCTCCGCTCCTACCCTGAAAGTCTCGGGGGGATTCGTCAAGCGGGGGCTGAGATAAAAGGGGGGTCCCAAAACGCGTTTTTCCCATGCATTTTTCCATAGGACCTTTAGACAGGGCTACAGCCCGAACGGCTGAACAGAATTACTAGAAATTTGGCAGAGAGGTAGTCCCTAGGTCAAGGAAGTGCCTTTTGTAGGTTTGGTGTAAATCTGTTCAGTAGATTCTGAGAAAATAGCCTTTAAATCAATATATATATCTGAGCCAGCTTACGGTACTCTTACCGTAAGCTTACCGTACGCGTACGGTGGCGTGCGCGAGTGCGATTCTGATTGGCTGTTAGATCTTAGTAAATATTCGAATCGGCCGAAACCAGGAAGCGGCGGCCGCCATTTTGTGTGTTTCACTCAGAAAAAAAAGAGTGAAAACAAGAAAAGGGGGCAAGGAGGAGAGTTACAGACCCCCTTACATTTGTGAGGGGGTCAAAGAAGGACAGAAAAGTACATAGAAAACATTTATTGATTTTTAAAAAAATCACGGTGTACGCGTACGGTAAGCTTACGGTAAGCGTACGGAAGAAAAAAAAATGAAAAAAGAAATGAAATGCAGATTTAAGAGTTTAGATATTAGGGGGCTCTAAAAAGAGCCGTTGTGTTTATGAAGTGATTTTTTAAGTGGTACCTACAAGTAAGTACCGATGCAGAGTCTAAGGTTCAAGAGGAAGACTCTGTTCCCTTCATCATTGAAGTGCACACCATCTCCTCTATAAATGTCTTGCATGTCATAACGCAAGTTGTTGTGGTAAATGGCACCCATACCATAGTCACGGAGGAAAGCAGAAACAGATTTGTTGACGTGCTTTCTTGCTTTGTCAATTTGCGGACAGAAATGATTGGACCAGTTCCATTTTTGCCTTTGGCATATGTTGGAAAACACAAAGGCAGTTTTAGGGAAAAGTGAAAACAGTTGTGCAAAGGTGTCCTTCATAAGCATTTCCAGACCTACCCCAGTCAAAGTGCCTAGGTCATTGCCACCACAGTGCACTATTATGAGGTCAGGGTGTTGGATTTGCATGAAGGATTTCACCAATGGCATCAATTGGTGCCACTTTAACCCTCTCTGACCAATCCATTTAATGTCTACATTTGGCAAAGCAAGGTCTCTCACCATACCTGTTTTCTCTGCAAACTTTTCACTCCAGAAGACATAGCTGTGCCCTACAATCCACACTGTGAACATCTTCAAAGGAGAACTGGATGCACTCAGGAGGTGTCTTTCAGTAGAATGGCAATATGAAAAGAAAGACAGTTTGGAAATGGAGGCATACATATTTTTTTCAAAACAAAAAGAACTGATTGGCTGTTTCATACCATTCTAGAATAAAAACTAGGCTGTATGTGTAAATTAATAGAAGCATGTTTTGTATTGGTACAAAAAAATGTGTTACCAAAGAACAGTACTATGGATTTGCTGTTAGGTTTGAAAAGTCAAGCACTCTTGCTCTGTGGAATTGAAACATTGTGTGGCGAACTTCTGACCTAACTCCACACAGCAGTGTTCCATGAGCTGTTGCTATGGTAGCAGGCAGAAGTCAAGTTGGGGGAAGGGTACTAGGCAGAAGTCAAGTTGGGGGCAGGGTACTTTTGGAAAAGGGTTGGTTTTCAACCAATAGAAATGTGTGATTACATTTGAAAAAAAGGGGGAAGCACTGAGATTTGAAACTTACATGTATATGTGTGGAAAAATAGAGGGAAAGTTTGCCATTATCTGGTTCTGCTGAGAGGAGAGAGGTGTAGAGAACAGAGATCCTGGCTCTGATAATCTGCTGTTTGAGTGCCACATTTCTTTCACAACTAACTAATTTTAAAGGTGAGTTTAGAGTTTGAGAGGGGATGTATATGGTAAATTAAGAAATGAATAATAGAATTGGAATTCCTTTTGTAGAAGTTGTGTTTATTATTTTCTGTTTTGGGAGAAATTTAAATGTGAGGAACATGTAAAATAATATGGACTATTTTTTCATGATAAATTAAGGTGTACTGGTAAAAATAAGGAATACTTTAAGGGTTTGAGGTTGCAGTCAGTAATGCAAATACATTCAGCATCACTAAGGCTGGTTGCCCTTGCTGGAGTGTAGGCAGTCACCGAGGATACACATGGTGGTGGTCTGAAAAAGCAGTTTGGACATGGGCTTTTTAAAAAAATCTAAAAAGTGGATTCATAATGTGTCAGTCTGTAAAAGTGATTTTCACTTGCCAAAAAAAAAGAGCAGTAAGTGTGCATTTAAATTGGCAAAGAAATTTCGTTTTGTGACTAATGTGAAAACATGACTCTGTGTGCAAATAGGAATTACAGGCAGAGATTTATTGTGTTTTGCTCTGGTGATTTCACAGTTGCATTAGTAGGAAAAAGGGGGAGCGATTTTTTGGGGGAAGAAGCAGACTCTTAGCACACACCCAGCTCCTTTCCATGTATAATCATGCACAGTATTTAGAAGCGAGTGGGGTTTTCAGGTTTCAGTCTGTAATGCAAATACATTCAGCATCACTAAGGCTGGTTGCCCTTGCTGGAGTGTAGGCAGTCACCGAGGATACACATGGTGGTGGTCTGAAAAAGCAGTCTGGACATGTGCAATTAAAAAAATCTAAAAAGTGGATTCATAATGTGTCAGTCTGTAAAAGTGATTTTCACTTGCCAAAAAAAAAGAGCAGTAAGTGTGCATTTAAATTGGCAAAGAAATTTCGTTTTGGGACTAATGTGAAAACATGACTCTGTGTGCAAATAGGAATTACAGGCAGAGATTTATTGCGTTTTGCTCTGGTGATTTCACAGTTGCATTATTAGGAAAAAGGGGGAGCGATTTTTTGGGGGAAGAAGCAGACTCTTAGCACACACCCAGCTCCTTTCCATGTATAATCATGCACAGTATTTAGAAGCGAGTGGGGTTTTGAGGTTTCAGTCTGTAATGCAAATACATTCAGCATCACTAAGGCTGGTTGCCCTTGCTGGAGTGTAGGCAGTCACCGAGGATACACATGGTGGTGGTCTGAAAAAGCAGTCTGGACATGTGCAATTTAAAAAATCTAAAAAGTGGATTCATAATGTGTCAGTCTGTAAAAGTGATTTTCACTTGCCAAAAAAAAAGAGCAGTAAGTGTGCATTTAAATTGGCAAAGAAATTTCGTTTTGGGACTAATGTGAAAACATGACTCTGTGTGCAAATAGGAATTACAGGCAGAGATTTATTGCGTTTTGCTCTGGTGATTTCACAGTTGCATTAGTAGGAAAAAGGGGGAGCGATTTTTTTGGTGCAGAAGCAGACTCTTAGCACACACCCAGCTCCTTTCCATGTATAATCATGCACAGTATTTACAAGCGAGTGGGGTTTTGAGGTTTCAGTCTGTAATGCAAATACATTCAGCATCACTAAGGCTGGTTGCCCTTGCTGGAGTGTAGGCAGTCACCGAGGATACACATGGTGGTGGTCTGAAAAAGCAGTCTGGACATGGGCTTTTAAAAAAATCTGAAAAGTGGTTTCATAATGTGTCAGTCTGTAAAAGTGATTTTCACTTGCCAAAAAAAAAGAGCAGTAAGTGTGCATTCAAATTGGCAAAGAAATTTCGTTTTGGGACTAATGTGAAAACATGACTCTGTGTGCAAATAGGAATTACAGGCAGAGATTTATTGTGTTTTGCTCTGGTGATTTCACAGTTGCATTAGTAGGAAAAAGGGGGAGCGATTTTTTGGGGGAAGAAGCAGACTCTTAGCACACACCCAGCTGCTTGCCATGTGGAATCATGCACAGTATTTAGAAGCGAGTGGGGTTTTGAGGTTTCAGTCTGTAATGCAAATACATTCAGCATCACTAAGGCTGGTTGCCCTTGCTGGAGTGAAGGCAGTCACCGAGGATACACATGGTGGTGGTCTGAAAAAGCAGTCTGGACATGGGCTTTTTTAAAAAAATCTGAAAAGTGGTTTCATAATGTGTCAGTCTGTAAAAGTGATTTTCACTTGCCAAAAAAAAAGAGCAGTAAGTGTGCATTTAAATTGGCAAAGAAATTTCGTTTTGGGACTAATGTGAAAACATGACTCTGTGTGCAAAGAGGAATTATAGGCAGAGATTTATTGCGTTTTGCTCTGGTGATTTCACAGTTGCATTAGTAGGAAAAAGGGGGAGCGATTTTTTGGGGGAAGAAGCAGACTCTTAGCACAAACTCAGCTGCTTACCATGTGGAATCATGCACAGTATTTAGAAGCGAGTGGGGTTTTGAGGTTTCAGTCTGTAATGCAAATACATTCAGCATCACTAAGGCTGGTTGCCCTTGCTGGAGTGTAGGCAGTCACCGAGGATACACATGGTGGTGGTCTGAAAAAGCAGTCTGGACATGGGCTTTTTAAAAAAATATAAAAAGTGGATTCATAATGTGTCAGTCTGTAAAAGTGATTTTCACTTGCCAAAAAAAAAGAGCAGTAAGTGTGCATTCAAATTGGCAAAGAAATTTCGTTTTGTGACTAATGTGAAAACATGACTCTGTGTGCAAATAGGAATTACAGGCAGAGATTTATTGCGTTTTGCTCTGGTGATTTCACAGTTGCATTAGTAGGAAAAAGGGGGAACGATTTTTGGGGGGAAGAAGCAGACTCTTAGCACACACCCAGCTGCTTACCATGTGGAATCATGCACAGTATTTGGAAGCGAGTGGGGTTTTGAGGTTTCAGTCTGTAATGCAAATACATTCAGCATCACTAAGGCTGGTTGCCCTTGCTGGAGTGTAGGCAGTCACCGAGGATACACATGGTGGTGGTCTGAAAAAGCAGTCTGGACATGGGCTTTTTTAAAAAAATCTGAAAAGTGGTTTCATAATGTGTCAGTCTGTAAAAGTGATTTTCACTTGCCAAAAAAAAAGAGCAGTAAGTGTGCATTCAAATTGGCAAAGAAATTTCGTTTTGTGACTAATGTGAAAACATGACTCTGTGTGCAAATAGGATTTACAGGCAGAGATTTATTGCGTTTTGCTCTGGTGATTTCACAGTTGCATTAGTAGGAAAAAGGGGGAGCGATTTTTTGGGGGAAGAAGCAGACTCTTAGCACACACCCAGCTCCTTTCCATGTATAATCATGCACAGTATTTACAAGCGAGTGGGGTTTTCAGGTTTCAGTCTGTAATGCAAATACATTCAGCATCACTAAGGCTGGTTGCCCTTGCTGGAGTGTAGGCAGTCACCGAGGATACACATGGTGGTGGTCTGAAAAAGCAGTCTGGACATGGGCTTTTTAAAAAAAATCTGAAAAGTGGTTTCATAATGTGTCAGTCTGTAAAAGTGATTTTCACTTGCCAAAAAAAAGAGCAGTAAGTGTGCATTCAAATTGGCAAAGAAATGTCGTTTTGGGACTAATGTGAAAACATGACTCTGTGTGGAAATAGGAATTACAGGCAGAGATTTATTGCGTTTTGCTCTGGTGATTTCACAGTTGCATTAGTAGGAAAAAGGGGGAGCGATTTTTTGGGGGAAGAAGCAGACTCTTAGCACACACCCAGCTCCTTTCCATGTATAATCATGCACAGTATTTACAAGCGAGTGGGGTTTTCAGGTTTCAGTCTGTAATGCAAATACATTCAGCATCACTAAGGCTGGTTGCCCTTGCTGGAGTGTAGGCAGTCACCGAGGATACACATGGTGGTGGTCTGAAAAAGCAGTCTGGACATGGGCTTTTTTAAAAAAAATCTGAAAAGTGGTTTCATAATGTGTCAGTCTGTAAAAGTGATTTTCACTTGCCAAAAAAAAAGAGCAGTAAGTGTGCTTTCAAATTGGCAACGAAATTTCGTTTTGGGACTAATGTGAAAACATGACTCTGTGTGGAAATAGGAATTACAGGCAGAGATTTATTGCGTTTTGCTCTGGTGATTTCACAGTTGCATTAGTAGGAAAAAGGGGGAGCGATTTTTTGGGGGAAGAAGCAGACTCTTAGCACACACCCAGCTCCATTCCATGTATAATCATGCACAGTATTTAGAAGCGAGTGGGGTTTTGAGGTTTCAGTCTGTAATGCAAATACATTCAGCATCACTAAGGCTGGTTGCCCTTGCTGGAGTGTAGGCAGTCACCGAGGATACACATGGTGGTGGTCTGAAAAAGCAGTCTGGACATGGGCTTTTTAAAAAAACTGAAAAGTGGTTTCATAATGTGTCAGTCTGTAAAAGTGATTTTAACTTGCCAAAAAAAAAGAGCAGTAAGTGTGCATTCAAATTGGCAAAGAAATTACGTTTTGTGACTATTGTGAAAAGAAATGTAGTAATATATTTAAATAAAATAAAGGAATTTTTTTTTAGTTTTTTTCAGGTATTGCTGAAGAGCAGTGGACAAAATTTAAGATGCCTACAAAATCCAGAGTTCAAAAAACGCACAAAAAAAACCTATATTTGAAGACAACTAGAGGACCAAAGTTAGTAGAAGATGCTCATGTTGGGAAAAAGAAAAATTCTTCTGGTAAGCAGAAAAAACAATTTCTAAAAAATATATTCAAAAGAATGAAAAATGTACAAAATGTCTGTACTCGAAAGGATGTTTTCAAAAAAAAAGGAGAGGAAAAAATTGACAATTTAGTTAATGCAAATATACCTTCAGCAACTGAAAAGATTTATATAAATAGAAAAACAGCGTTTAAAGAGATACGTAGAAAAATGTTTCAGAGAAGAGTTATGTCCAATTTGATGAAGGATGTGAAGAAATATAAGAAAAAGACAAAGTTTTATAAAAGAAAAAAAGAAATAGAAGCCATTGCAGCAAAGGCATTAGAATTAAAAAGGAAACTATTCATTTTAATTTTGAATAGGATGCGTACATTAGACAAAATGGTTAATGTACTGAAATCACATAGCAAAAGGAAAAGAGTAGTGAACAGAACAAACTTTTGTAAAGTGTTTTTAGGAAAGTGGATGCATAGTTCAAGTAGTGAACCTTTTTTTAATGAAGAGAGCTATTTTCAAAGTAATAGTTTGCTGCATGCAGTTGACACCAGAGGTCGTTCTTACGAAGTAAAAAATGGTTGCATAATGGAGAAGGAGATAATGGTTCCAAGAGATGAGGTACAAGTGATGGCAGATGAGGCTATGGGGAGACGTCCTAAAGCCCCAGTGTACACTTGGAATTGTAGTAGTATTTGCACTGTGCGTCAGGAATCTATTGACAAATTTTGAGAGTTTCTAAGAGAATATAGTAAAAAAAGTATAAAACAGAAGATTAAGGTGCTTCAAAGTCTGGATCCATGCAGAGTGAGAGAGAATACTGGTTTGCAGGGTCATTCTCTGGCTTGTCTATCTAGAAAAGTGTGCAATAGTGTTTTCCATCATTTTAGGATGCTGGCTGTTCATCATACTGAAATGAGAAAGTTTGTGAGACGGTTGTATTTTGCCAAAAGTCCAGCAATAAAGTTAAATGAATTGAATAGGGCTCTGTTCCGAGGAACGGTATCAGATGTAGAGAAGGTTGTTGATGAAATTCAGTTTTGTTACTTTGGTCCTGAACAAACCAGTGCAGAGAAGGACACAGTAAATGAGGAAGAAGTGGAAGAGAATGTAGAACCCTCTGTAAGTAACACATTTAATGATCACATAACAAAATTTGCAATAGTCTCTAATGAAAGACCAAATTTTACTTGTATTTGTTGCCGCAGAACTCATTATAGAAAACAAACTAGGAATGTTGATCTCTACAGAAAGAGTGAAAATGAAGATAATTATAAGTGGAAGGATTTTGCCACATATATATTTCTAGAAAATTGTTTTGATTTGGGTGAAGATCAGCGTATTTGTAAATACTGTTACAACAAGTTAGAGGAAAATAGAATGCCGACCAGAGCTGTACATAATAATTTAGAATTGGATGCTATTCCTGCTGAACTTTCTGAATTAAATACATATGAGTCTATACTCATTCAATGTGTTCATCCGTTCCAGACCATAGTACGTATGGAGCCCAAAACTGGTAAATTACCTCCTTCTGATTTACTGAGAGGTTTAAAAGGAAGAGTGGTGTATTTGCCCTTGGATTTGAAAAAAAATATGGAAACTATTGATGCGGATACTTTGGAAACTGAACCATTAGTTATTCTGGTTAATGGTGTACCTACAAAGAATAAGAAGATTTGGCAGGAGCTGGTAGATGTGCGGAAAGTACAAAGAGCAAATTTGTATTTGAAAAGGAATAACAAATGGTATGAATCAATTTATATAGAAGAAGAAGAAGAAGAAGAAGATTTACAAGAAGACACAGAAACACCAACTGGACAAATAGAAAAAGTGGACAAGTCAAAGGAAGAAGAAATTTATGAACATTTTAGCATACATCCTCTTCATTCAAAAGAAGTTATGGGAGATAATATTGATCTCTTTCAGATGAAGAAAGCAAAAGGAACTCCCGTGAGTGTATGGGAGGAGAGCTTGGAAGCTCGATGTTTTCCCCAGCTGTTTCCTAAAGGAAAAGGAGGACGATACGATGAACGTCCAGAACAGATTCCAGCTTCTGAGTATCGGACTACAAGACTATATGCTGAAGATCCCAGATTTCGACAAAGTATTCCTTATTTGTTCCATCTTTTATTTGAAAGCGACTTGTCTGCACTGTCTTATGCAGTAAATCACATTTTAAAAAGTGGAGTACATTTACAAAATGTGTCTGCTAAGGATTTTATGGAGAAAGTGCAGCACCGAGATGATCATTTGGAAACACAACTGATCAATCTGATGGCTTGTCAGCGTGGGACAAATGAATATTGGTACCGACGCCATGGTGAATTAAAATGCATGTTACGGAATTTAGAAACACCAACATGGTTCGTTACCCTAAGCTGTGCGGAGTACGCTTGGGATGATTTACTGGATTTTCTACGAGAGGCAAATTCAAACATTAAAAACATCGAATACAAGACAGCAGGAGAACTGTGCTCATTGGATCCGGTTAATGTTTGCAGATATTTCAATCATAGATTTGAGGCTATGATGTCCTTCATCTGCAATAAAAAAAATCCACCTCTTGGAGAAGTAGTAGATTTCTTTTGGAGAAAAGAGTACCAGGCAAGAGGTGCTCCTCATATTCATATGCTGTTGTGGATCAAGGATGCCCCAAAGTTTGGAACAGATACTGATGAAGCAGTGTTATCTTTCATTGAAGAATATGCAACATGTGCTATACCAAAAAGCACAGAAGAGAAAAAGTTAAAGGAGCAAGTTTTACGTTTCCAAAGTCATCGGTGTGGAAAATACTGTCGACGGAAATACAAGAGCAAAGATAAATACTACACTAAATGTCGATTTGGATTTCCTAGACCTGTTCTTTCAAATGGAAGAGTCAACAGTTTTATGTCAGCTGTGAGACATACTATCACAAGAAAATCACCTAAGAATACCTACAACCTAAAAAGAAAAGAAGAATCAAAAAATATAAATGACTACAACCCAGTCATTTTATCCATGTGGAACGCTAACATGGATATACAGTATGTAGCTGACAATTCCATTGCTGTTGCTCGATATGTAACGTCTTACATTACGAAATCAGAAAAAACAGAATTGAAGGAAATGTGGGAAGAGATTTCTCACGAGAAGACTGTCAGTAAGAAGCTGTACAGTTTCAGTTTGAAGATGTTATCGCATCGAGAAATTGGATCCTACGAATGTTCAGATAGGTTATCTTCTGCAAGTCTCTACTCAAAGTCAAGAAGAATAATTTGGGCAAGTTTAGGCCTTGCAGCAATGAGAAATCGGGTACTGAAATCTGTTGGAGAAATTGAATATTTGGCCGAGAATGACCCAGAAAGTACAGATATTTTGAAATCAAACATGTTGGACACATATTATCCCAAGAGAAGTCAACATCTGGAGAACATTTTTCTCTATGCAGTGCTGCAGAACTACATTTATTCACGGAAAGCCGCAGAAGACATCAACAATGGAAAATATAAAGTCGTTGGTGAGGAAGGATGTTTGGTGAAGCAAACAAAAGGAAGTTTGATAAATCACAGGAAGCTGAGTTGCGACACTACTGACAAGAAGGAATTTTACTACTTGGCTCTTTTACAGTTGTTTAAACCATGGCGTACAGAGGATGAACTACTGGGAGAATTTCAAAGCTATGAAGATTCTTTTAATGCTTGCAAAGACAGCATACAATGCAGTACATTGTCAAGTTATCTGCAAATGTTAAATGAAGAAATTGAACAGGAAACTACAATTGCAGCAGAAATAGCTAGAGACAGTTCTCAGGACAGCCAAAGTTCAGGAACACTCAGTCAAGATGCCCTAGGACAACCAAACGTTGAAAATGAAGCATCAATAGCCATGAATGAAGTGGAAACGGCTATGAATCAAGCTCAAGAAGAATTTATAGACTTAGAAAATTTGGAAAGACAACTGAATCAAGAGCAGCAACAAATTTATGAAGAGATCAGAAACAAAATTGATCACGGATTTCTACATGAAAAAAAAGAGTGCTCATGCACATCATTTCATCCAATCAGGATGTATGTAAGCGGACAAGCTGGAACTGGAAAAAGTTTCCTTATAAAAGTCATCAGAAGCTACCTACAGCAAAAAACAGATTCTACTTTGTCTTGTGTGGTTACTGCTCCAACTGGGTTAGCAGCATATAACATAAAAGGAATCACTTTACCTCGTTTGCTAATGTTACCAGTGGAGCATGAGAACAAAATACAATACAACAAGCTAACTGGAGAAGCATCCTTGGAAGTTTCAAGAGTATTGAAGAAGATGCAAGTTCTCATTATTGATGAGGTGAGCATGGTATCAAACTTAATGCTTGCCTTTGTGCATTTAAGAATGCAGCAAATTTTGAAGACAGACTATGACATGTTATTTGGTGGAAAACACGTCATAGTTTTTGGAGATCTTTTGCAACTTACTCCAGTTAAAGGACAACCAGTGTTTAATACTGTCACACATGAAGACACGAAGAAGTCATTGGGAAGCATCGGAAATACAAATATTTGGTCCTTCTTTGAGTACAAGGAACTTACTACTAATATGAGGCAAGCAAGCGATGAAGAATATGGAAGTATTCTGAAAGATATCAGAATTGGACTACTCACAGAAGTTGGCAAAAAAGCATTACAGAGTCGGCTGCTACATAATTTATTTCCAAAGGAAGAAATAGTTGCAGAGAAAATATACAAGAACATTGCAGAAAACAAAAGTGTCATCTGCTTAATGCCAACTCTACGTGAATGCTCAATATTTAATGAGGAGCTTTTGAAATTGGAAAAGGAAGAGATCAGGAAATTGGAAGCAGTGGACAAAATTGAGGATGGAAGAATTACTGTCACAGTAACAGGCAAACTGAAAAATAAATTGGATTCACTAGAGAAGAACATCTCCAAAACAGCTGGATTAGAAAAAAATCTATATGTTTGCATGAACTGTAGAGTATTTTTAAGAAGAAATTTGGATGTTGAAAAAGGTTTAGTTAATGGAGCTATGGGAAGAGTTGTGGGTTTTATTGATTATCAGAAAAAAGATGGAATTGAATGTTTAAAAATAAAATTTGATCAGATAGAAGAAGTTAAAGATATTTGTCGTTGTACAGTTCGTTTCATGCTTGTGAAAGACTTATATGTACGTAGGAAGCAGTTTCCATTTTCTCTAGCATATGCTGTAACTATTCACAAGTCTCAAGGATTGACTGTAGATTGTGCATTTGTGAACATTGGTTCAACTGTGTTCAAAGAAGGTATGGCATATGTTGCTTTGTCACGAGTGAAAACATTATCTGGTTTATTCATGATAGACTTTGATGATTCAAAAGTTAGTGCTGATACAAACTGTGTAAAGGAGTATAATAGATTAAGAAGAAGCTATGCTCCTCATTTAGGTCAGTATCCTGTGTTGGAGAAACGTGTAGTTTCTCGTAAAAGAAAAATGAGAATATCTGTAATAAAGATGTAGAGAAGATGAAAAAAAAGAGGAGTGATGTAATTGCAAGCAAAAAGAAAAAGGAAAATGAAGAACAGGTTGTAGGATGTCATTTTGAAAATAGCTCTGGTGTCAACTGCTACGCAAATGTAGTGCTGAATGTTGCATTTTATCTGGAAAGTTTGCAAGAGCAGATAATAGTAAATCAGGGAAAAATATTCTGTTCTGAGCTGAGTCTCCTTTTTCAAAAGCTGAGTAAAGATAAAACTCAAATAGAAAGTGCTACTGAAATTAGAAAACTTTTAGATATATGTTCAGGACGAACACAGTTTTCTCAAAATGAACAGCAAGATGCACACGAATTTTTGATGTATTTTCTTCAAGTACTGGAAGAAGAAGGGGTTCCCATTGAAAATGTATTTGGTCTCTCTTATAAATGGGAACATAGTTGTGAAAACTGTTATAATATATGTGGCTCTAATGTTGATAATGAAAGGTTTATTTATTTGACATTGCCAGAGAGTAAAACAGTCACTTTTGCAAAATTAGTTAAAGATGCTAATCATAGCATGAAATCTGACATGTTTTCAACATTAATTTTAAAGGAATACGGACAGTATGTAATTTTAATGATGCAACGATGTAGAGCTGATGGTTCAAAATTGGATACTTTAATAAAGAAGTTTACAGGACAGCAATTATCAATTTCAGGAAAAACTTTTGTAACTGTTGCAATAATTTTCCATGATGGACCTACTGTTACTTCTGGACATTACACAGTTTATCTTAAATGTGAAAGAGGCTGGACACTGTGTAATGATTCCCAATTGATTTTCAAACAACGTTTGCCTTTTGATTTAGCAAATTCCTATCTAATCTTCCTGAAACCTAAATTTTAGAGAGACTTGGCAAGATCTGGACAAAATAATTTTACCATTTTACTGGATTACCATTGGAATTTTCAAAAAAAAAGATTTTTTAAATTATCATTTGGCCTAATGGAAAGATAACCAATTGTAATGTGGACTTTTTTAATTTTTAATGAAACTTTCAAAAACCAATAATTTAGAGAAAATCGGTAACATCTGCACAATTTAAATTTTGGAATGTTATTGGAGTGCCATTGGAAATTTTTTCAAAAAAGATTTTAAAAATTACTATTTGGCCATGCGGAAAAGTAACCAATTCTATTGTGGACTTAATAAATTATTAAAAAAAATTTCGGGAACCAAAATGTTACAGAGAATCGGTGAGATCTGGACAAATTAAACTTTAGAATTTTATTGGATTACCATTGGAAATGTAATCCCAAAAATTTTTTTAAATTACTATTTGGCCTAAAGGAAATGGAATCAGATGTATTGTGGAGTTATTTGAGATATAATATTGTGATTATACTTCTGAAACAAAAATATCAGACGGTATTTTAAAGAAATAAGTATTGTTTTTTGATGATATTTTTTTAGAATATTATGCATTTCTGTAATGTTAAGTTTAAGTGAGAAGAGATTCTGGGCTTTTTTAATACAATCTTTGAGATTGTTATTTTTTTTTTGCCCGTTGTTAAATGATGAATGCAATTGCTTTCACAATTTAAAGTGAAATGCAATATATTCTGAAAACAGCAAAAATAAGGCAAAAATATTTTTTGGTAAATATGTAAATACGTGTACTGTATTTTAAAATGTTTAAAAAATATTAATACTTTTTTCTTTTTTTTCAGATTGATATAGAAAAGTTTCGAAAACTAGAACCATTTTTAAAGCAATTTTTAAAAAAAAAAACAAATGAATAAATATTTTTTTGAGTGGGTATGGTAAGTCAATAATAATAATTGTAGTGTTTCAAAGTCCTTGTTATGTGATTATTGATTTTTAGTGTTTTTTGAAAAAAAAAAAAAAATTACGCGCACCGTACGCGTACGGTAAAAAAAAAAAAAAAAAAGTTTTTAAAAACATCTATAAAAAAAAGATGAAAGATAAGGTTGGCTCTTAAAAGAGCCGTTGTGTTCATGCAGGGAGAGAGGAAAGAAAGAATGGGAAAATTAGTCTCTGTGACAAGTGTGCTGATCTATTTTGAGGTTCACTAGGGAAACACTGGTCTCCCTATGACAAATTAGATCATGACAAGAGGCACATCGAATATCAACCCTCAGAAATCGAGGGTTAATTTCCAGAGGGCCAGCAAAAGGAGATGCTCCCCCCACAGATGAAGGGCTCACCTGACCTGCAGAAGAAGGAGTCAGCCCTGCAGATGATGGTCCAGGCTGAGCTGCTGTGGATGTGCTTGGTTGACTTTCTGAAGGGTTACCTCCAAAAAGTCGAGCATGTGTCCTTTTGTGTACATCCTTGAGGTGCCTCATCATGGTATGATTCCCAAAGGAATACTTCCTGTCAGGATTACCTCTTGAAAGTACACGCTGACACAGCTTGCAAGTCACTAAGGGTGCATTTACCTTTACCTGGCCTTCAGGAAAAGTAAAATAATCCCATACATAAGAGGTCTTTTGTTTCCTCGCTCTCTGCCTCAAGGTAGTGCTGCTAGTGCTAGCCTCACTCTCAGAAGAGCTCTGCTGTTCTGCCATCGTATCACAAAGACAACCCAGCTCCTTCTCCTAAGGGATCACAAGCAGAAATGAGGGGAATGGGTGTGGTGTAGGAGAGTTCTAGAACTGAAAGTAGTTTCAACCAATCAAAAGTTGTGTTTCATGATCACATGACCTACCGTACGCTTACGGTACGTTTACGGTACGCTTACGGCAAAAGTGCGCATGCGCGTAAAAAAGACACGCGCTTGCGCGCATGCGCATAACAGTCACTGCCCGACACTTCCGCGTAACGTGCGCGTGTAGCGTACACGCGTACGCGTCGTACGCGCGGCTACGCAAATTGCGTAACTATACGCAAACAGCGTAGATAAATTACGGGCGTTGCGTAAACCGTACGCTTACCGTAAGCTTACGGTACGCGTACTAAAAAAAAAGGAAAAAATGTACTGCAAAAAATTATAACATGTTTATTTTATGAAATATATTTAAAAAAACATATTAAAGAATTTTAAACATTTAACCATAGTCTTTATAAAAGGTTAGAACCTTAAATTAAAAATATGTTTAAAAAAATAGAAGAAAAAAAAAAAATAGCATTTAAAAAACCTTGCAAATTCACTGAAAAAACCATGGGTTTCACACACGTTATAGTTAGGAATTAGCATTTAAAAAACCTTGCTAATTCAATGAAAAAACCATAGGTTTCACACACGTTATAGTTAGGAATTAGCATTTAAAAAACCATAGAAATTCAATGAAAAAACCAAAGGTTTCACACACGTTATAGTTAGCTGGACATTTTACTCGTAAAAAACCATTGAAATTCCCCCGTTATAGTTAGTTAAGCTAACTATAACTCGCGCGCCCGCAATGCACTGCTGATGACGTCACATATTACATCACTCATGACATGGTCAGTGACATCACTCATGACATCACTGATGACATCTCAAATGACATCACTGATGACATCACTGATGACATCATCCCGTGAATGTGTGTTTTTCTGAAAATTAAATATGTTTTATATATGTATATCTCAAGGTCGATGGAAGAATAAATGGGTATATAAGTGTCTAAATGGATGATTTGTTTTTGAAAAATTGATTGTGTAACTGACTGATTAGGTGTATCATAGTGAATACATGGCTTAGTGAGTAATGTTTAAATATGTATATATCTGTATCAGTCTTTCACTTTGTGTATAAGTGGCTGCATGGGTTGGTGAGCAGCTACATGAGTGTTTATATGGGTTATTAGTTGTTTTTTTGAGTATCAGTCTGAGTGTCTGTATGGTTCGGTGGGGGGTATTACGTAGTGCATAGGTGCATGAATGAGTGACTCACTGTTTGTATGTGTTGAAGATAGTATGTTTGCAGGACTGCATGGGTGGATGAGTGTGTGTATGGGTGTGTTAGTGAGTGAATGACTGTCTCTACAGTGTCTTTATGAGTAACTACATATGTTTTAAACTAGTATATGTGACTATTGGTGTATATAAGTGAGTATATGTGAGAGTGAGAGATTGAAAGAGTTCCTGTATGAATAAGTATGTGTTTCTATAAGTGATTGTTTAAAAGACTAAGTATGTGTAAGTTTTTGTAGAAGTAAGTGTGGTGGTGTGTGTATAACTATATGCAAGTAAATGGATGTTTTATTCTTTATTAGCATGAGTGACTATGTGTGTGAGTAACTCTACGGATGAGTGGCATTGTGTAACAGGATGTACAGGTGTATGAGTACATATGATGAGTGAGTACATGTATGAGTGACTGTATAGGGCTGTTGGTGAATGAGTGGATGTGTATGTGGATCTTAGAATTACTGAAGAGGTTGTTGTAACTGGTATTGGTATGTCCATTGTTTTGAAAAGTTTAGTCTCTATTTATAAATGTGTGTATCAAAGGTTATATTAGGGTGAGAGGAGGTCTGCCACTCTATCACAAGGATGATGTCATCAGTGATGTCATCAGTGATGTCATTTGAGATGTCATCAGTGATGTCATGAGTGATGTCACTGACCATGTCATGAGTGATGTAATATGTGACGTCATCAGCAGTGCATTGCGGGCGCGCGAGTTATAGTTAGCTTAACTAACTATAACGGGGGAATTTCAATGGTTTTTTACGAGTAAAATGTCCAGCTAACTATAACGTGTGTGAAACCTTTGGTTTTTTCATTGAATATATATATATATATATATATATATATATATATATATATATATATATATATATATATATATATATATATATATATATATATATCCCAATGTCAGTTGACACTGGGTAGTTATAGTCAGGTTAGCATTTCCGTAGAAAATGCCTTTTTTGTGTTGGTAACAACTTTCCAAAAAAGTGCTCTGTTTTGCCTAGTTTGTGCATGGAATAATTCAGAGGGATCAATGAGGTGGGGCAGAGAAAAAAGGGGGGTCCTAAATGGAAAGTCCCCATGAATTTTCCTAAGACTTCTTTAAGAGGTGCTACTGGATAAACTGCTAAGTGGAATTACACCAAATTTGGGAGGAAGCTAGCTTTTGGCCCACAGATTGTGCTTTTAGTGATTTGGTCTAAGTCTGTTCAGTAGGTTTTGATTCTTTACCCAAGAGGATCATTACTAGGAAGAGCATGAATAAAGGAACTATGGCCAGATGGAGAAGATAAAAGTTGAATAGGCAAACCAGGAGACCAGGAGGACTAGTAATAGTAGGATGGGGCAGGAACTAGTTATAGTACGGCTTATCACCCGGGAGGGTGTCCAGACACTGTCTGTGGGCACAGGGAGATTAAGTGATTTGCCCAGAATCACAGGATGTTGTCTCAACACAAGACTCGGACTGAACCATATCCAGAGGAGCTGGGAATTGCAGTACTAGGGAAATCCGGGCCATTGTAGCTAGCACCATAAGACCCAATGCAGGAGGACCAGACAAAGGAGTACCAGAACTACATGGACTAAGGAGACTAGTGTCAGAATGATTAGGAACAGACAAATGTGGGGACTAATTAAAAGAGGGGAGCAGGCCTAGGGGGAATGATAGATGAGAATTAGGGTGAGGAGAATGAAAAGCTCCAGGACTGGGAGCCTGTGAAACAAGAGACCCAGGATTGAAAGGATTAACGGCAGGAGAACTAGGGAATGATGAAGAGTCAAACCAGTACCATGAAGAATGGGGCTAAGTTCTTTGACTAGAATACACCAGAGGTCAAGGAATATCAGAACTAGAAAAGATTAGGCTGATTGGTGACAGGACAAGTTATTTCATAAACATGTGGGCAAGAGGCAGGAGGACTAGAGCCAGGAGGACCAGGACCAGATTAAAGAGGACTAAAAAGATCAGAACTGAAGAGCAATGTCCAGCATGTCCAGGATACTAGGATAAGCAGGACAGGTACCAGGAAGACTGTGGGGAAAACCTATAAGATTAGATCAAGACCACAAGGTAAACAAAATGGATCTTGACCAGGAGGATTGGAAACAGGGCTAATAGAGTCAGAAAGATCAGGGCCTAGGGAACAGGGCTCAGATTATCAAGTGGCAAAGATCAATCATTTCAAGTCCCAGGACCAGTGTGACAAGGATCTGAATTGAGAAAGCCAACTAGAATCTGGAAAACCAAGTAGATTGATAGCGGTGGCCACAAGGACCAGGACCAAAATATTTAGGCTCAGGAAGACCCAAACATGGAGAAACTGGATCAATTGCTGCAGTACCAGTAGGACTAAATGGTCCAGGAGAACCGGGACAACCTAAACAAGGAGGACAAAGACCAAGAGTGCCAGGACATGAGAAGCAAGATAAAGCAGGATCTGCGGTACTGGGGCTGGTGAAGCTGATGGTGAGGAGAACCAAGACAAGGTGACTAGGACCATAAGGACCACAAAGAAACAGAGTCAGATGGGCCACGACTAGTGGAACCAAGAAGAACCATGAGGGCTGCTGTGCATATAGCAGAACATTTTCATTATTTAGCAAGCCACTGGCTAAATAGCAGAAATTCTGCACTGTTAGGCCAGTGGCCATGCAAATAGCAGGAAAAACTTCACTATTTAACCTTCTGCTGGCTCAATAGTAGAGATTCTGCACTGTTTGACCGGCAACCATGCAAATAGCAGAAAATGTCACTATTTACCCGGCAGCTGGCTACCTAGTAGAGATTCTGCACTGTTTGGCTGGAGGTCCTGCCCATAGCTGAAAAGGTTCCCTATTTACCGAGTCACTGGCTAAATAGTAGAGAATCTGTACTTTATGGATGGCACCTGTGAAAATAACAGGAAAACTTTATTATTACCCAGAAGCTGGCTTAATAGGAGAGATTTTGCACTATTTGGTTGACGCCATGCAAATAGCAGAAAAACGTCATTATTATCCGGATGCTGGCTAAATAGTAGGGATTGCGCACTGTTCAGCTGTGGCTGTGCAAAGAGATGAAAAACATCACTATTCACCTGCCTGCTGACAAATTGGTAGAGATTCTGCATAGGTTGGACAGCAACAATGCAAATAACAAGGACATTTCTCTTTTTACTTGCCCACTGATAAAATTCCTGAGGTTTAATATTATTTGGCTAGTTGTTAAGAAAAAAGAGAAAGAACTTCACTCATTACCAAGCTGTTGGAATAACAGCATATATGTACAAGTAGTCCAGCAGCCATGTAAATAGCAAATTAGCCTAAATATTTATGTGGCTGCCAGTTAAGTAGCAGAAATTGTAAACTATTTGACAAGTACACTGGCAAATAGAGAATACATTTCAATATTTACTCAACAGCTGGCTAAATTGCAGAAATGATGTACTGTGTTGCCCGTAGCCTTGCAAGTAACTTGAAAAGAAACTCTTCAATTTGCCTAGTGGCTGACTAAATAGTAGAAAGTGAACACAACTTGGCCAGTAGCAACTTCACTATTTACCCGTTTGCTTAAATTTTTTTATGGCATTTTTCCTTATGCAGATTTTAACAGGTACTTACAGCAGGTTGAACTACAAACAAGGAGGGATCAGAAATGGCACCCATCTCCTAATGAAAGTTAGGGTCCTGCTTTATTATTTCATTTGCAAAAAGTGTCTGCAAATTCCACACATATATTTTGTGAATGACATATGTACTGTTTGATCGGTTAACAAAATCCTGAAATGCAGAGGGTTGCCAAATGACCTGCCTCATTAACATTCATTAGACAGGTGCCAATTTTGAACCCTCTGTGATCGGCTTTAATAGCAGAGACTGTGGTCTGCAAGGGACAGCACACAATCATCTCTATGACTGCATACCAAAATAAAAAACATGTTTTTTTTTCCAACGCAGCCCATCTTCCTGAAAGGAATCAGTGCTGGTTTAAAGAAAAATCATGTTTGTTCTCAGAAAACTGCTACCCCTTGTGCCTACCAACATGATTCCCAAAGGGAAAGAGGCCCTAAGCGGACCCCTTCCTATTTTCAAATTAGTTACCGCCCCAACTCAGGGGTCATTAGCTCATCAATGGTTTGCTATACTAATTGTAGTCATAAACCATGAATAGATTCCTTTTCAAATTGGAAAGGGGAAGGAGGAAACCCCTTTTATGGACTCTCCTAATTGTAATTTGGAAGCACTCACTAAAGTCTTTTTACTAGTCGGAATAATTTTCAAGCTCATAAAAAGAGTTTTGTGCATAATAATATATACACAAATGTGGTCACACACCATGTGATTTTGCGACATGAGACCCTTGATGCTAAAACTGGCACAGTAGTGGAGACACTAACATATAGGTTTAAATGTACCAAATGTATTTATGTTTCCAAGTTATTTTGACAGACATGGCACAGAATGAGCTCCATTACACCATGGACCAAAACTTAGTGACTTGGGGTGCCCTTCATGGAGCTATTCTTGTGCTCCACAAATGCTCCTATTCCTTTACATTTACCTACAGATGTGACTAATGATGAAGGTGATTAGAAACTTTGCAGTTTAATCTTGTAAAGCTATGCACTCGCACTTACTCAAAAAGCTATGGGAGTTTACAAGGCCCAGATATAGGATTAACAAAAGGCTTCATGTTATCGAAACATGACTTTTGCAGCAAATGTGTGCATTCTGGAAAGATTATTTCTAGTTCAGTTCAATTAAACAAATAAGATTAAAAACACCTGAAAACAATTATTTGTATAAGCAAAAACCAGAGATTGAAATGTTGTACCCCAGTGACACAGAGCCATCTAATATTTAGGGTGATTTTATTAAATAGAAACAATTGCAAAGGACCCCTTTTGAAGTAACTAACAAAGTATAATTGAGAGGCTTCACCATGTGCTCACTCCGGCTCCGGACGAGCGCGAGGTGCAGCAACAAAAGCACAGCACCTTGGCCTCGACCTGGTAGTGGAGATCTCTCTGTGTTTCAGGGCTGGAAGGGGCATCTCAAGGATAACACTGAGCTGTTCTTGGTCTTTTGGGACTGACTCAGGGGTCTGAGACTGGAGTGCCAGTAGCATGAAGGTAGGCGAGCCATTCTGAGCTGTTCTCCAGTTGGTGAAACAGACTCAGTGGTCTGCAATTAGCACGGCGTCCTGGGTGCAGTCCATGTTGCCCCAGGTGATGCATTGGAAGGGAGGCTTCATTGCACCCTGCTTGAAATGCTGGTGTCTCTGTCGCCTTGAAGAGGGAAGCACTGGAGGGCACTAAGTGTTAGAAGTATACACTGCCTTAGGGAATGATAAAAATGCTCCATGCGCTGCCTTAGAAGCTTAGGGTTGCCATACTCTGTGTCCAATGGCAAGAAATTGATGATACAGAGTCTTTTATAGCCCTGAGACTCTGAATGAACAAGAGGCAGACCATCAAGCCCTTGGAGAAAACTTGGGGGTACAAAGGAAATAGCAAGCAGCAAGCCAGCCTGTTTAGGTCAGGTTGCAAACTGGCATTCCCTCCTGCAGCCCAGCAAACAGGAGGCAGCAGGCCAACACAGCAAAGCAGTCAGTAAAATGGCGGTCACTCCTGGCAACACAACAGTCCTTTGTCAATATGCATGTGTAGAGCTAGCAGCATCAGGTTACAAGTCACCTGAAGTGTCTACAAATGTGGTGGTGGAGTCCCAGTACTTATACTCTAAAATGCCTTTGATGTAAAGGGGTGTCTTCAAATGAACCCTTGGAAGCGCACAACACCCCTTTCAGCCTAGCCCTTCCTCTAGATCAGAGGTCTTCAAACTGTGGGGCGTGCCCCCCTGGGGGGGCGTGGATGGGTTCCCAGGGGGGCGCGAATACCTCTGCAGATGCATGTAAATGAAGATGGCCTGGAAGTGTGGCGATCTTTATTTGCCGCATTTCCAGTCTGTCTTCATTTATTCCAGAGTACAGTGAGGGCAAGGGTCAGTAAATGTGCTGGCAGGATCAAGGAGGTTGCCTAAAAAGAAATCTGGTCAGCGTTAGGCACAGAGCACGCAGCGCGCGACACTTATAAAGCCATCCCCGATGGCTCTGAGGAGCACAGATTTTATCGCGGGCGTTTGCGGTGGTTCAGTCAAAGGCCTCTGCCCTGATAACACTGTAATGCATACCATTGTATGCATTGTATTTCCAGTTGAGGACCATATAGCAGTGACAGGTCTTGCAAGCTGTTGGGAAAGAATGTTGAGCTATGTCAGTCAAGCCATGAATACAGAAATGAATACAGAAGCTCCTCGATACAGGGTTCATGCACCACTCAAATAGCAAAACAGCTCAAATGGGGATTATCACTGGCGTCATTTGTATACAGAGAGGAGCCATGTGCAAGCGGGCGCTGCTGCCTGGGAGTTTCCGTCAGGTGTTCGCATTTCATACACACGAGAACCCATGTCAGTAAGTGTTTTGTGTTTTCACAGTAAAGGTCTGGCATTTGAAAAAGTTACAACTATTGGCGTCATACATTGTAATGTTTGTTATTTTCTTTTTGGGTCTGTAGTGGAGTGATTGTTTAAGGAACAAAGTGCACGTGATTCTATATTATTAGAATTAGTTGGGGCGTTACGGAGTTGGGGGTGGAGGGCTATGATGACAGGAAGAGGAGGAAGGTGGACAGAGGTTTAGGTGGAAAAAGATGAGGTGTGAGGTAGAATAGTAAGATGAATTGAACATGCTTTGGATGGAAAAGGCAAATAGAAAATTGCAAGAGGTTATGGAAATCTAAAATGGTAGACGGTCGGTAGGTATGTCAGATGTACACTAGGAGAGCAACAAGGGAATAAATGAGCGAATGTGGGGAAAATGCAGATAGATTTCCATGCAGCATACTCCTGTACATGTGTGTTTCTCATAAGGAACAACTACAAGAATTCATCTTTAGTAGTTTACTGGCCTTAATGGCCACACATTGTTAGTTTCAATGTCCCCATGTTGTTAGTTTGTTTGTTAAAGGTGCAGACGTCAAAAGATGTTGTTTTCGTTTCCTTGTGGTTCTGTTTCAGTGGGGACACTTTGCTAATTTTTTATTATGTTCATTGAATCGAGTGTTTCATGTGTCTGATATTGTGCACTAAGGAAATTGATACATTTTCTCATAAACACATATGGTGGACATATTTGGGACTCACTGTGGACAGCATTAATTGCATGTGGCGGCTAATTAGGTCTTTGAGTATTAGAATTTTTTTCTGAATGGTATACCTAGGAGTGCCATTGTTTTGTTAGAGTACCAGAACCTACTGAGGCACAAGTATTGTAAATATGGTTTATTTAGCTCTGTGATTGATTGTTTGCGAGGGGGGGTGCCTGCCCCTGAACATAGCCATGTCCCTCCCGCTCCCTCAATCTATACATAACGTTTTGGAGGGGGGCCGACCTCAAAGCATTTTGCTTAAGGGGGGGCTCAGAGCTAAGAAGTTTGAAGACCTCTGCTCTAGATGATCTGATCAGTAGGGGGTAAATCAGCCCTTTGTGTGAGGGCAGGAAACATTCTATTCAAATGTAAGTGTGACCCACCTCCCCCTTTCCCTCCACAGGAAGACTATTAGTATGCAGATGAATGCAGATGTATCCCCTTTCACACCCAGCCTTTCCAGTGTTGAGGCTGTCTGGAGAGAATGCTAAAAGTGTAGGTGTCACTCACCTAGACCAGATGTGTATTGGAGACAGGCTGCAAACCACAAAGAGTTATAAGGACAGAGAAATGCCCACTTCTAAAAGTGGTATTTCTAAAATAGTAATGTGAAATCCAACTTCACCAGTAAGTAGGATTTATCACTACTATTCTAAACATACTAAACATGGCAACACCACTACTTTCTGATCAGAAATTACCGCTTAAAAGTATGTGAGGGAATTCCAAATGCTAGCCTTTGAGAGTGAAGTGAAACATGAAATAGGCTGTTTGTCACTACCAGGACATGAAACACATAAAGGTACATGTCCTACTTTTTACGTACACCTGCACCATGCCCATAGGTCTTCCTAGGTCCTACCTTAAGGGTGCCCTATGTTGAACGAAAGGGGAGTTTAAGGCTTGTCATTAGTTTGAAAGGGCAAGTCAAAGTGGTAGAGCAGAGAGGCCCTGCGGTGGCAGGTCTGAGAGAGGTTTGATAGGCTACTTCCGTGGGTGAAACAATCAGTGCTGCAGGCCTACTAGTAGCATTTAATTTACAGGCCCTGGGTATATGATATACCACTGTACAAGGGTCTTACAGGTAAACCAATAATACCATGTTTATGGGGAGGGAGCTCATGCACTTTAGCACAGATTAGCAGTGGTAAAGTAACCAGAGTCCTAAAGCATAAAAAAGGTCAGAAAATTAGGCAGAGGAAGGCAAAATGTTTGGAGATTAACCCTGCAGAAAGGACCAGGTCCAATAGTGGTTATATAGCTCCAGCGTGTACAAAGCCCACAGCACCAGTGTGGCCAATGCCCAGTGCCCAGACCTTAATGCCCAGTGCCCAATACCCCGAGTCACACAAGACGGAATAATGTACCTTTAGGTTTTCCTTAGTTTTATATCTCGTTGCGCCTTTTTTTATAATTTTGACTAGTTTTTCTGCAACCGCATTGTATAAGCTTAACGCTTCCCTTTTTAATGAGAAGTGCTAGCTTTAAAACAGTTCTGGTGTTTTACGAGCTATTTGCTGAAATCTCGCGAGACTTTAGCATATCTCAGTGGTCATGACGGGCAAGGTTAGTATTTAAACCATGCCCATCCTAGAGCGCATGCTTTGACTCAAGCCTCCTGGAGAAGCAAGTATCGCTGTCTCTCTTCGAAGACAGCTGTAAGGCGCCTAAGTCTGCAGCTCCGTAGTGGATTCTCCTGAAAAGAAAGAAAAGACAGTTAGTCAGAAAAACTATCATCATTCAGATACCGATTTATTTACAATTCATTCACATAAGCTATACATTACGCCAATTCTACGCACAGGATTTATCTAGAATAACAACACAATTTCTCTGGTGACTTGACATTTGATTAGTAACCTCATTTCCAATGCTAACAGAAGTTAGAAGGAATGCAGAAAGAGAACGACTGAAACTGTCTCCAACTACCAGCTTGTTTATTAAACTCATCTGGGTAAAAACTTATTGTGATATAAGAAGTGAGTCTGCTTTGTATAATATACGTATAAAACTATTGAACGTAAGAGGTTATTGTTAAATGTGTGAGTTGACAGATAAAGGTCTAACCACATTTCCTTTCATTTGTAGGAAAAACAAAATTACAAATAACAGAAGATTAAAGAGAAGTTCCTAATAGTCTACCTGTATGCATCCTGTACACATCATAACAGCGCACCCATTCCACATAGGTGTTGGACTTGGCCCTTCTGGCAGGTTCACCCCTGAACTTTTTGCTTTTTATTGGTGACTTGGTGATAGTACTTTTTGGTTTCTGCGCACTTTCCCTGTGTCCCAGGGTAAAGTGCGTGCGCACTCTGAGTGCATGTGGTGAGATAAGCCTGCCCTCCCATAGGAATGCATGGGGAATGTATGTGTCCCTGGTAGTTCCTGATGCGTGGGGTGTGCAGGCTCGAGTTTGGTATGTGCGGACTCGTGTGATTGAATGCTGCGCGATGATGTGTGCGGCGTGCATGTACCTAGTGTGGAAGTGCCACTTCTAGAAGTGGGCACTTCTGTGTGCAGTGTGTCTGGCGTGTGATTGGCTGGAGCTGGCTGGTGAGCCTGGCTCCAGGAGTCTGGTTGTGTCTGCCCCAGAGGTGAGTGTGAGATTAGCATGCTGATGGCTGGGGAGGAGTGCACCTTGGACCTGAATAGGGCAGGGCTTTCCCCACACAATGCTGGCTCCGCCCCCTGTGGTGCGACTGACGACCTTAGCCCTGCCAGTGAATAGAGTGAGGGGCTGAGCACATCAAGGGTGCTCCCCAACCAGCTGCGACTGGTTTTCCCCCTCACCCTGAACCAAGAACAAAGGGTTTTAGTGTATAAAAATGGGTCTGTGTCCCCACAGAAACTGTTCTCTTCCAGGATCCTGAGGGGGGCTGCTGCTGCTGGAGGCCAGGAGGAACCGCCACTTTGGACTGCCTTCCTGCCTGGAGGGCCCAGTGAGCTGGCCCCTGGCCCAGCCTTGCCCCCTGCCCACCTTCCTAAGGACTTTGTGGCTGGACTTGCTCCAAACGCCTGAAAGCGCTTTTATTTCACTTATAGCGCTAGGAGCGCTCTATTTGTGGCCCCAGCAGCGCTGAGCTGCAATATTTAGCGAGGGAACCCCGGCGTGGGATTCCCCGCTTGTCTGCCGTGTTCTAAAGTGGGTGCCCACCCCGCATTGTGGCGCTTGGTGGCGGGAGCCTACCCCGCGTTATTACCGCCTCAGGGAATAACTTCGCTCACTTGCGGGAGCCTACCCCGCTTATTTAAGTATTCATACGGCAGGTGCCCACCCCGCCGTATATTACATATACCTCTTATTGCTAGAAAGATCACCGCCGCGGCCCCCGCGGAACAGGAAGTCAGGCAGTTCTGGTGGTGACGTGGGCGGGGCGCTAGACAACCATCCGGAAGTCCAAGCAGGGCTCCCGTGAGCGTGAGGGAGCCCCGCGGTACTGGAGGAAGGAGCTGACGGGAGCCTACCCCGCGCTCCCGTGGCAAGGCCGTCCCGGAGGAGAGAGCCCCCGAGGAGCGGGAGCTCTCTTGTGCCGTCGTACTGCCCCACTGAGTCCGGTGTGCCTAGAGCCTCGGAGGCTCCCGAGGAGAAGTGCAGCAGGCCGGTGACAAAGAGCGGAGTCCCCTGAGAACAGCCCGGTAAGTCAGTAAGGGCTGGGGGGACTCCGTGTGTGTGTGTGCTGGGTGCCGGTCCCCGACCGGCCTACTTCCCAAGCGGCCCCTGCCTGAAAAGGGGGGGTCGCTCCAACGCCGGCCATCCCTATTGTCTAAGAGTCCAGAGGGACTCAAGCTACGGGGGCATTCTGGGGATAATCAGAGCGGCCCCGGAAGGCAGTGGGCCGCTCCAACGTTGGGCGCATTGGTTGCTTAGAGCCCACGAGGCTCCCACCACGTTTTAGGGGGCATTTCTATGTCAATCAGAGCGGCCCCGGAAGGCAGCGGGCCGCTCCAACGTCTTAGGGGCACATTTGTTTATTGAGCCTGTGAGGCTCTAACGGGGGCATTTCTTTATTGTTCAGAGCCCAGAGGGGCTCAGGGGACAGTCCGTGGACAGAGGCTGCCAGGCTCCAGCGTTGGCCCCATCATTGTCCTACAGCTGCCCAGCACTTCGTGGGCAGCTGCTCCGTTTAGGCCCCTGACTCTGCTGGACATAGGGCGTCCTTGCCCCTTCAAGGCCAGTTGGCCTAGGGACTGCCACAGTGGTGGCTAATGTGAGTTTTGCGCTGTTGTTCCTACCTGCACCTCTGAGTGTGTTTTTATGCATCATGTGCCTTGTTCTTACACCGCTGAATGTATTTTATGCATCATGTGTTTTCCTTCCCTACACCTCTGAATGTGTTGCGATGCATCCTGTGTAATGGGCGTTTACCCCTACAGGTATTGTGATACTTAGGTGGTTGTTTTCTCCTAGTACAGGTGGTGCTAGTGAGGTTCTGGTTCCCTGCGGGATATTCTCCTAAAGTGGTTAGGGTTGCGTAGGTGGTACTTACCTGATACCAGTAGTTACTGGTTGTGTGCTACATGTTATTTTGTGCTACAATAATTTTATATTCTATGTCCTAAGTGCTATGTTCTAAAAGTGCTAATTCCCGACAGTGGTCCATGTGGCCCTGTCCCCTGTACATATAATCCCTTGTAAATTCTGCACGTGCCTGTTGGCACATTGTAGAGGGTGTGTTCTTATCTAATGTGTTTTGGTACAATACAAAGGCTTTTTTTATATAATACCTTGTGTGGAGTTTCCTTTGTGGTGGGCCTTGGGTGTTGTTGCTGGGTGCGCGCGCAAACGCTTTACACATCACCTCAGAGATAAGCCTGACTGCTCGTGCCAAGCTATCAAGGGGGTGAGCAGGGGTTATCTTTGGCGTGTAACTTCCTTGCCCTGACTAGAGTGGTGGTTTCTGCCTGACTTTGGCGCAAGCCTTAGCCAACCAGAAATCGCCATTTCTAACAATAGGCAAGCAAGTTGATTGCAGGTAATTGTTGCTACTGAAGAGGGGATAGATGGGCAGTAGGAACAGCACTAGAATATACTAAATTTGTCTTTGTATTGAAGGTTCACTAACAAGCAAGAATGGGGATATGGAAAAACGGCAACAATAGTCCCTCTTCTCTAGTCCCGGCCAGTCTTCCTTGTAGTTAAATCAGACACAAGAAAGTAAGGTAGGGCGTAAGGTGTTGGGTCAATATCATACCTGCTGCGTCACAGCGTGAATAATAAGGTAAGATCACACTGTACGTCCGACATACTGTTGCTCACCCTGATTCAGCTGGTCTCTTGGTTATTTATCCACCAAGCTCTCTTGTCCTGGTTTTCCTAGGGCTGGCAGTCTTATTCTTCTGGTTTGGGTCTTCCTGATTCTCCTTGCCCCGGTCCTTGTGGTCCACATGGTATTGTGTCCAATAGTCCTTTTCCTCCCTTTTAGGGCTTTCTGGTTTGGGTCACTTTGATCATTGTCTGGTCTTATTGCTCCCCTTGGTTCCGGTTTTCCAGGTTCCCTAATCCTCACCAACCTGGTCTAATACCCCAGTTCCTATAACTTCTGCTCCAATTGGAATTGCAGGTCCTGGTCCTGTTGGTTCTGACCTGTCTGGTCCTCCCAGACCTGCTCCTGGTTCTGCTTATTCCGATCCTTCAAGCCCACACAATCCTCCCTATTCTAGTCCCTGCTCTTACTGGCCCTAGTCCACCTTCTCCTGACCTGACTAATTCCCTTGGTCCACCTCCAACTTGTAATGACACTCTTGGCCCTGGTCCTCCTGCTCATTGTAATCCTGGACTAACTTGTTCACTTTGTCCTTATCCTTCTTTTTCAGGTTATCCTGTTCTTAGCCGCCCAGCTTGGTCATCATGGCTCCTGTCATCCTGGCCTTCCTTGTTCTGGGCCTCCTTTTCATCCTCGTCCTGGTCTTGCTTGCCGTAATATGCCAGGTCCTGATACTCCTGGGGCTCAGTGACTTGAGCTTTCTTTTCCTCTTGTCTGTGGTCTCACTGATTGTCCTTGTCATGGCCCTTTTAACTCTTGCGCTGCTGGTTCTCGTTACCTGGCCAGCTCCTCTTGATTCTTCAGGTCTTATTCTCCTAGCCTTACTCACTCTCAGTCTGGTTTTTCTGGCAAAGGCCTTCCTATTCCTGATCCTCACAGTCCAAGCTATATTTCTGTTTTTCTGCACAATATACTTGATGCTTTTGCTTTTAGTACTCCTTGCCCATCTTGGTCCTTTCAGACCCCCTTCTCCTAGCTATTCATTTTTTTACTGATCCTCCAGACCCTCATCCATTTAACCTGGTCCTTTTGATATTTCTCAACATGCAAATATGATTTCCAATACATCAGTTCTTGGTCCTGCTGATCCTCTCGGTCTATCTGGCTTCTTGTATACTTGCTTCATTTAGATCTCTGTGTTCAGTAAAAATGTAGTATAACATTAAAACAAAGGCTGCACAAAATTGCAACAATTCTAAGCTCGCATTTTTGAACATTTTAAACCTTGCATGCGCTGCAAAGTATAAATTTAGCAAAGTCCAAAAAGTAGAACTGAAGAGGGGTACTGCTTAGTAGCAAGAATGTTCTTAGTCCTTCTCCGGGCTAAAAATCTGCAGTCGGGCAGCATGTAATCCTCTGCCAGATCAGTGATGCCTCATTCTCCCCTGCTTGATGTACCAGGGCTGGACTCCCTGGTACAAGGAAGACGCTGAGCCACAGCTATTGTTCCTCTTCCTTGCTACTCAAGGCTGGGGCAGTTCCCCCAGAGTGATGTCCTGTCCAGTGGGATGGGGTTCACTACTTCCACTCATGGGTATCATTTTAGCAAAACCCCAGCTCTAGCACCCAAGACAACAAGCATCCTTTGCACACAATGACATCACAGGTTTTTATCTGTTTAACTGCTCTTATCCCTCAAGAGACTTGTTTGCTTTGCAGGGCTTGGAGAGGACCACGGAGTGTGAAATACATAAAGGAAATCAGGATTTAAGAATCCTCTTTATTTTATGCTCCTGTATTCATGGCTCTCAGATTAGTGTTAGCAAGTGCTGTCGCAGAGGTGCCAGAGGACCACTTATGAATGAAGGAACATGCAGATTTTGTAAAGCACACAGCTACACCAAGGAGTGTCCTGACACAAAGAACTGCAGATACAGTCAAAAAGAATTCGACCAGGAAGTTCTGCCACTAAAGGGTCAGGCTTTGCGCCACCAACTTGTCTAGCGTCTGCAGCAACGATATTAGCCCATGTACCCCCTAGTTCTGCAGCATGATCCGTATTACGGATGGATCCCCATAAGGGCTGTGGAACAACATTCCCAAATAACATATCTATGTCAGCCAGATTCATGACGCACGATTCTGCAGTTTGGGATAACTCCTTATAATACCCTGTAGGGTTTTTACGGGGGTCAGGCAATGTCTGCTTAAGCGCTAACACCTCAGATCGCTTCCATGGGACATGCACCTAAACACGCTGAAAATGTGCTAAGACAGGTGGATTAGCATTCGGATCAGCAGGTCTCCAAACTGGGGGAACCTCACGCATCGGATATTGGCGCGCTTTTACCTTCTTCCCCACAGGGAAATCCTGCTCAAACAACGACTGCTGGCAATCATCATTCCTCAAAGATAATAAGGTCGCAACTGCTTTATTCACATCGGGGCCCACAATCGTGCCTTTTCCAAAATCGAATCTCACTCGATATAACTCCTGCGGGTTTGGATCTCTACCATGATCATCCAATTCCTCACAGAGGATTTCACACATTTTCTCGAACACATACCTCTGTTTCGGGGCATCCCATTGGTGAAAAACGTCAACAACTGACTCCACCTCATAGAGTGAAGAAAAAATAATCCACCTACGCGCCATATGATCTAATACCTTTTTCTCTTCAGGATCAGGCAGCTGACTGCGCAATTGCTTACGTTGTAAACCAGGGGTCGCACTAGATGACCCAAAGAGAGGCGACATTAAAGTAGTCACTACATTAGCTAGTCGTTGTCGTGCTGAAGGAGAAGTTGAAGCGACAACGGGGGGATAGACAGAGGGAAGAAAAACAGATTCAGATACAGGTACCTGGGTAGTGTAAGAAGGAGCGCCAGGGGAAGCCTCTGGCGTGCCAGGCAAAGTCGCAGGAAGCGCGGGGGTAACAGGTAGCAAAACTGGTGGCCCTTGAGAGGGCTGCACTGCAGGGATAGGAGCCAGCTGAGGAGGAGCTGGCGGCTGTGGGAAGGCTTGCGGCATATTTACTGGAGGCTGCGCATTTACAAGCTGTGGAGGTGCGGTGGCATTTTGCGCATACGGGGGTGGCGAGCTTAACAAATGGGACATTAGGGAATCTTTCTCTTTCTCTTTTGTCTCATCTTGAACAAGGGGTGACAAAACAGGGTAACATTTATCAATCCCTAGTTTGCGCTGTCTATGTAACTGTTCCTTCATTTGTTCCTCCTCATTATCTTTAAATTGCACAGCTGCTTGCATCACTGACATTCCTCTTTCTCTCTTATTTCTCTTCGCTAGCTTAATTTCCTTCTGTTTGGCTTCCTTTCGCCATAGGTGGAAAGAATCAAACATCGCCGGCCGGGCTTTCTTTTTAAACAATTTAACTTCCAAATTATCTAAGATATCTGTATCGAAACTACCATTTTGGGGCCATTTTAAAACACCGTCCTTTCTGGTGTATCGGATCCATACTTCATTATATGCAATGGGGCCCACGCCATGTTTTACATAAAGCTCATAAGTAGGAGTTCCAATTGGAGGAACCGGACATGAATCCTCTAACTGGAAATCCCTTCCACAACCCAAACAAAACAATCTACAAAATACACTAGAACCAGGCATCTTCGCTCACTAGTCTAGTTTCAAACATCAAAGGATTATCGAATACGATAGTTTCGTGAATACACGAGTCCTCTGGCTTTGGAACTTGCAAGCACCAAATCAAAATGATCCTGAAGGATACCAAATTCAAACTAGGAGACGCTCCACTTATACTTAACTGAATATTGATGATCGATGCCGTCACCAGAAGCCTCTCGATTGTTTCGCTCTACCAAAAAAAATCGTCAAGGGTCCAAAACAGGGCGATTAATCAGGGCAGCAGTCCTTCGTAGCCGTCGGGACGCGGAGAACCTCGCAGAAAAGACTTTTGGACCACGTCGACATGCAGGGGTCGATGAAGTGGCGGCCTTCCTCCAGAATTTCCACACGAAGCTCCTCACGAACCTCTGTCTTGGACCGGTACCGCTGAAATCGCCCCGCGATGGGCGCCAACTGAAGTACTGGGAATTTTAAGCCCAGCGGTGCAGGGGAACACACCCTATGACTTCGGGGTTCTTCCTGTTTCAGACCTACAGAAACACAGAGTCTTCTGGGTGAAGTCAAAGATCAGTTTATTGGCTGCAGACCAATTACAGGTATCCTAGAAGTACAACAGCGTGTATGTTCTCAGGAGACTGCTGAAAATCACAGAAACGGGCTTCTTCTTAAATACAGAATATCCTGCTTAGTTTACGATATGGCCATTACATGTATACATTACAAACGAAAAGGCAGAGTCATGATGACCATCCCACATTCCAGTTAAGCCAGCCCGTAATTATTTACCAAGCAAGGCTCAGATCCCACATCAGATATCGATAGGCCCCAATAAACATGAGCATCTCCTGTTTGGAAAACAAGCCATAAAGCAGGAACAGTCAGGTGAGAAAAAGATTAGCTGGAGGCTCGTGTAGGATGAAAAGACTTTATGGTGTGTCAAGCCCTGATGCTAATCACAGGTGGCCAGGGGACGGGGAACTCGTGAGACCGGACTGACCTGGGGCAGCGGAGCCAAGCTGCCCAGGTCACAGAAAAGTCAAAGAAAAGCACATGTGCTCTAAAAGGCCCGTATTTGCCTCATGCTATGTAGCCTATGTGAGGGCAACCATAAGATGGCCACCGATCTAAAATGGAACACACGTAGTGATGTATAATAGCGTATACACAGTGCATTCATAGCTAAAACGTTACACAAAGCACTTGTACATACCGCATTAACCATTCGCGGTTCACTAATACCGGGATAGACAGGGGTAGGGCCCTGCCTCCTACGCGGTCCCAAATTGCAAAGTACGACACTAAAAAGTGTGCGATGGACCAACAGATTTAAAAAGAATCCACTTCTTTATGGGCAGCCAGTGGAGACCTTAGATGGAGACAGCTTAGTGTATGTATAGGAAGTCTCATAATAAAGTGAACTGCATCATTCTGAAAAACCTGAAGATGACCAAGCAGGGCTTCCGACAGCCCTAAATAAAGTGCATTGGCATAATCAAGCCTAGGTGTAATAAATGAATGAATCACCGTCTTCCTAGAGTGAAGAGGCAACAGAAACACAATTTCTTTTCATGGCACAAAGCAAATCAAGCACCACCAAATGCCAAAAACTGCATTGTAAATGAGAGCTGGTTATCAAATTTTACTTTCAAGATCTTTGCCACTGAGGAAGGAGGTGGAGACCGGATGGACTGAAGACCAACTTGACTCCCATCAGTTGGCTCGATGGGACCCAAATTCCATTTACTCTGACTACTATGCATTCAGTGGAAGACTGCGTGCATGGAAGCATCGAAAGACTTTTCACCACCTTTTGAGACACACTCAAAAGAGAGGAGCAACTATGTATCATTGGCATAGAAGATGATTTTGCATTCAAAGGATTCCACCAGAGGAGCCAGAAGGTTCCAAAATATGTTAAATAGGATGAGGCTCAGTGAAAGAAAACCTGTGGCACCTTTTGCTTAGGAGATTTCACAGCTGATCAAAAGAGCGCAAACAAGACCGACTGCCCACTGGAATCTGGCAATGATTTAACTCAGTCCCACACTATGCCCTAAACCCATGTTGAACCAGGCAGGAGTAGTAGTGCATACCCTTGGTCACTCCTAATTTACACCTCTTTCAACACACATAGTTAAAACATGTTGGGTCATATGTATGGGAAAGTAATGCACCGCAGCACAGAGGAGCAAGTCACCTTGCTACACTGTGTTGCATTACAGGGAATGGACAGGAATGCGTGGAATTTCAAAGAACACGATTCATTCCCATCCTTGTCCCTGCACTAGTGCCATTGTGGCTGCCGAGAATCAGAGTGAGCACCCTTGCACCATGGTGGAAGGGTGCCTGCATTGCAGACAGGATTGTTTTTGAGTGGAAATGGAACACCTTCCAGCACAAAAACAATCTTGAGAATGAAACTCCTCTTTCTATGAGTGCTGTAGAGTGCAGCACACATAGCGAGAGGAAGCAACAATGAGAAATAAAGATATTTCTCCTAATTATGCCTCCACTGAGAAGGCGTGTCTTTTTGCCACATTCCCATGTCTACCACTTTTAGTAAATCTGGGAAAATGTAAAAAACCATGAAAGTTGCATGGGAACACCAAAGCAATGCAAATGGAATGCTTACCCAGGGCAGATTAACGTAACACAGTGATTTGCACTGCTTTGTATTACTCCAGATTTCTAGAGACACTCACAGCCACACAAAGTGGCTTTGCGTGGCTTCACAAATCTGGCTTAAGTCTTGTGTCTCTCTTGCACCACATTGCGTGGTACAAGAATGACGCAAACTTCCTCATAAACAGGCTTTATCAAACAATCAGGCTATATGTGTACAGTACTGCTAATCACACTAGAGTGTATCCAGGTGCTGTGCTTGCAGTGTCAGTCAAAGAGCCAGGTCTTGAGTCCCTTCCTGAAGTGGAGGATCTTCCAGGACTTGGATGCAAAGTGAGAGAAGGAGCATCTTCCAGTGCAGCTTTGGCGGATGCATGGTATGAGGGTTAGCAGACCGGAGCAGAGGTTCCTGGGAGATAGGTGGAAGTTCAGGTGGTGGTTCATGTAGGGGGGCCCTTGGGCATAAAGGGCTTTGTAGACTTGGGTCAGGAGTTTGAAGTGGCATCTTTTCTGGATGGGGAGCCAGTGGAGGTCTTTTAGGTACTGGATGATGTGGGTCCTCTTAGGCAGGTTTAGGATCAGTCTGGCTGCTGCGTTCACGATCATCTGGAGTTTTCTCATGAATTTGGTGGCAGTACCTGCATAGAGTGTGTTGCCGTAGTCCAGCCGGCTGGTGACGAGGGCTTGAGTCACAGGTTTCCTGGTGCTGATGGGGAGCTGCTCAAAGAATTTGCGGAGCATCCAGAGAGTGTAGTAGCAGGCTGAGGAGACTTGGCATTTCATGGAGAGTTCGCTGTCCAGGATGATGCTGAGGTTGCAGATGTGGTCTTTTGGAGTGAGGGTGGGTCTGAGTTCCAATGTCCATCAGGAGTTGTTCCAGAGGGTGGTGTGTCTGCTAAAGATCAGTAATTCGGTTTTGTCTCTGTTGAGCTCCATGCAGTTGCTCTTCATCAAGGCTGAGACGTTCTTCATACAGTTGTGGAAGTTCATATTCATCATGGTGGGGTCTGCTGAGAGCAAGAGGACAAGCTGGTTGTCGTTGGTGTAGGAGATGATATTGATTTTGTGGGTTCTGACGTTGTCTGCAAGTGGTGTCATGTAGATGTTGAAGAGGGTGGGACTGAAGGATAGGCCTTGGGGGACGCCACAGATGGTGCCCTTGGGTTAAGAGGTGAAGGGGGAGATGGATTCTCTGGGTGTGTCCTGTGAGAAAGGGTCCCATCCATTTGAGCGCATCATCTGTGATTCTTATCTGGCGCAGTCAGTCGATGAGTGTGTGGTATCAAAGGCTGCAAAGAGGTTGAGCAGGTTCAGGGCAGCTGATTTTCCTCTGCCAAATAGGGTGCAGATGTTGTCTGTTGCAGTAATTGGGGCTATCTTTGTGCTGTGATTGGCACTGAATCTGGATTGGGAAGGGTCCAGCTGGCTCGTTTGGTGGCTCTCTGCATTCTGGCTGGTTTGGTGGGAGTGACTCGGTGAGCGGCGTTAGTGTTCCAGGTTTTGAGGTTCTCTACAGCTTGATCTACGTTGGTGGAGATGTTGGGCTCGGAAATTCTGAGGACATCGGTTCATTGTTGCTGAGTGACCTTGGCCCAGCTGCAGAAGGGGGCGCTGTAGCAGTTGGAGTGGTGCAGGGGGTCCGGTGATAGTGAAGTGTACCATGGAGTAGTCTGACTAGGTGAGTTTTGTGGTGTGGTTGTACCTGATTCTGTTAGTGGATGTGAAGATGGGGACCAGCATGTGTCCTGCTTTGTGCATGGGGTCTGTGACTAGTTGCTTGAGGTCCATGTTGTCCAATTGCTCCAGGAGCTTGGTTGAGTTGGTGTCGGTGAGGTCCTCCAGGTGGAAGTTGAGGTCTTCTAGGAATATGAAATGTGTGGATTTGATGGTGGCGTTTGATGAATTCAGCAATTGATGTAGGCAAGAGTGCCTTTGATGGTGGTTTTGTCATTGGTAAGGAGCTGGAATTTCATGTGATCCATGATCGATGTGGTCATGTTGTCGGTGGTGGTGCAGACGATCGATTCTTTGTGTACGATGGCGATGCCGCCTCCGTGTCTGTTGGTGTGGTGTTTCATCTTGTAGCCAATGGGTGGTGCAGTGGCGATGTCCAGGTCAGATGAAGGTCACGTCAGCAGCAAGGATGGAGATGGTGTCCCTGACTTCGGGGTCGTGTTTGCAGAGCGACTTGGCATTAATCAAGAGGCAGCTGAGTTGTTCCGGGGGGGAGGGAAGTCACAGCCGGTGGAGGTGGTGTTATTCTGGTTAAAGGGATGGCAGTCGGTACTAAGGTGGTGGTGAACCGGCAGGGGATACAGGAGAAAGGGCCTGCTGTAGAGCGAAGCGATGTGAGGGAGCAGAAGTTGCTGCTTCAGGGGCCCAGGGCATGGAGATCTGTGGTCGAGTTTCTGAAGGAATGTGGGGGCAGGCTTCCTGCCTCTGGGTGCGGTCCAGGAACTTATGGGTGCAGACGGGCTTGCCTTTGGTACACCACGACGCACTGGTGTGCCGGTGGTGCACCGAGCAGAGGCCTCCATAAGTAGTTCTGGGAGGTGGGTGGGGCATAGTTCTGGGAGGTGGGTGGGGCTGTCCAGGAGGCAGGAGGATGGGGAGCGGGAAAGTCGCATGAGCAGATGGGACAGAAAAGTACTACAACAAAGATGAACACAAGAAATAAAGTAAAAGTCACCAAATTAACAAAAACAGAAACCCTCAAAACAAAAGTCTTTTACTGCTCCAGAGGGTAAAATAGACTGAGGCAAGAAGGAATGTCATGGGAAACGGACACCAGAAAGCGGGGAACGAACAGGAATTTATGGCGCCTTTGGGTGAACTCCTTCCTCGTCAAGCTAGGCAGCAGGGTAGGGGGGGAGCGGGCACAGGACCAGGGGGCAAGGGCTACTCGCCATTGTTCTACATCCCAGAGTAAGATGGCATTACTGTTATTGCACCATCAGGGTGTTTATCTTGGGGTAAAGATGTCCCAAAATAAGCTGGTTGGTTGTAGAATGCACTAGTTGAGATCTTCACTTCTAAAGCTGAAATGAAGACAACAAAGATGTCCTCATTGTTCCTAGAGCAGGACACATGGATCACTTTTCCAGCAGTCACATTTGCCTAGTGATCAGAACCCAGGGCCCAGTTCACAAAGGTAAACTTAGACTTTTGGTGTCAGTTAAACTCAAGACCAAAAGTTAAACTTTACTACCTGTAAATGCCCTTTGTGAATACCAAAAGTCATAAAGTTAGACTTTCGTCTCAGTTTACCTTTGAGAATCAGGACCCCGGAGTTTAGCAGAAGCAGATCTGGGATCAGGGCTTTTCATGCTGACTTGTTTTCGTTAAGTCTAATGCTTCAATCTTCTATCAAAGTGCTTTCCAGTCCCCATACTCCTTTTAGTGTGCACTGCTAAAAGCCTACTATAAATGGATGATCATGAAGTTAGCTAATAGAGCATTTTAGTGCCTTTCTTTTTACATCTTTGCTATGCAAAGTTCGAAACAGTAAACATCTGTTTTGGGATGGCTTCCCACAGCAAGATGATGTGAAAAGGAAAGAATAAAAAACATTACTTGCATTAGTAATTATCAGACAAGCTGGCTGAGAGCCACATACATTTGCATCACTGAAAAAGATAAGCTAACATGACACAGATTTCATGGTGGGAGCTATTTTGTCAGAACCATTGTCTGTGTTTTTACAGAGTGACTTATTTTTCCAGATAGATGCTTTAACACCCTTGCAATAAAATCAATCCACTCCAGTGGAAATTCAGCCTTTGTGTGCTTTGAATAATGCAGGCAGCCAACTGTTTGGCACACAGCACTATCCATCTGCAGAGGAATTAATGATTCTGTCTGTTAAGATGGTTTGAAAATGATTATGCAGAGTGGTTTACATAGATTTCAAAGCTGCTTGGAAAGATGGAATATCTGAACTGTGGACACAGTGCCTGGTGCGAGGGCAGCTACAATAGTCGAGAGTCCCGTGTGGCCTTTTAAGGCCAGCAGTTCAGCCCTTACAAATCACAGGAGGAAAACCACCTGTCCTCCCAGTTGCAGCGCCAGAGTCTCAAGTGAAAGCTCCTGAGATGGGAATTTGCAGCAAACCTAGCTAAGATGGTGATTTCGTTTGGGCTTTATCATGTGTGGGTCCTAAGGGATATTTAAGGCCACAGGTATCAATATTATAAAATAGTGATTACCTTATTGTCACCATGTCTATGATTGCTTTTAAATAAAGCAATAATGTTTTTTTAAATGTGGCCCATTTTCAGTAAAGGAAAAGGGGTTGTGCTTAAAAGAAAAAAATGAAATGTTTTCTTTTCATATTTATTTTTAAGAGCAGGAGGCAGTGTTCCTTGGGACCACATCCTGCTCTTAAACAAATGTTTTCGCCATCAATCACAAAGAGGAAGGAGTCCCTTCGGGACCCCTTCCCATTCCAAACGGGTTACCATCAGATTGAATCTGATGGTAAACTGCAAATGATTTGCGACTGGTATTTGGTTGCACAACATTCATACATAACACTGCAATTCTGTATTAGGAAGGGATGCCCTATACCTGACCCTTTCTAATACTGACCAGCAAACACATTTTGTGATTCAGTAACTGGTTACCAAATTGCAAAATAGAGGTTGGTACACTGGAAAAGCCTTTTTTGCATTCACAAACGGACAGGGCCTGTGAGATCTTCAGGAAGGAGACATTAGTGTGCTAGATTATGCACTTTAAGAACGCTAAGGAAACAGTAGTGCAGAAACTGAAAGCGTGACAAAAGTTAGTCCGACCTAAGGCAATCAAATGCAGCTTTCTGGGGTCTACATAGCTCTTGTTTGTATTCGAGATATATTTAGGCTTTGAAAGAGGATGCACAAACTGAAACAATCATGCTTTCCAGGATGAAATATTCTAGTGCCATATACCTACTCGGGTGCATACAACATTAAAGTGAAAATGTATGTTTGGACTTTAGAGATACTTTGTTTGCTATGGAATACTGGTCTTAGCATCTTAGCTATCATTTATTTTTTTATTTATTCATAATAGATTGTGACTATCACCAAGATGGCATTTCGCTGCTGGGTCATGCCACAAAACAGCCGAAACTAATAGAAACAGGAAGTAAACCTCTCTACTGCCGCTCCCATGAAGGATGTTTTAGAACTCTCCAGCAGCCGGAATAAGCAAACATTTGCAGACGCTGGAATGATAGGTCATTCTATAATGGGGGCTTTGGACTTTCCCTCTGCAGTGGGATCTTTTGAAAGCAGTGCAGCTTCAACAAATGGAGATAACTAGTTCACTGGGCTCTCGCCGGAGATTCTGCGTGATCACAGAGAAACACGGGGACAGTTCAGTAGAACAGCAGCTACACGCTACAGGACCCTTGAAAGGGACCATCCAGCCTAGAGAATAAAAACACTTCTTTTCACTCATTTCAGTATTGCAAACAGTCACTAACAATGGCGATTCTAGAATGTTGTTTTATGAAATTTGTTTTTTGGCTGATGGGGCTGCACTATTCTGAAGCAACAAACACAATCCTTCTCAGGGTAAACCACAACATTCACGAAATTACCCTGTGCTTAAACCTCTGGTAGCTTGGCACAAAAGCAGTCAGACTTAACGTAGAGGCAATGTGCTAAGTATATATGCAACACACAAACAGTAATAAAGTGAAAACACAACACCAGAAAAATCCCAAACCAAACTAGTAACATAGAGTATGATTTTTTTTCTAAATGAGACCAAAATGACAAATATCAAATCAGTAGAACCAGAGATTAAAGTAAGTTCTGCTGAAAAAGTTACCTTCTCAAAGTTTGGCGCTCAGACTTCAAAGCTTGAGGATTTCACAGGAGAAGCTCAACTGATTCCAGCCAAGGGTTTAGGACCTGGGGAGGCACCTCTTGCAGTCAGAAACCCACCCCAGCACAGGACAACAGTGCTCAGGCAAGTCTTATTGATGGTCCAGACTGGTCCAGTTGCAGGTCTAGGCAGGCCCAGTTGCAGCAGGTCAGTTGGGCAGTTGCCAGGAGGCCTCTGGAGCTTGCTCTGTCCCTGCAAGCTCAAAAAAGGAGGTCAGCCAACTGGCCCTTTGAATCACTCTAGTAATCATGGGTTCAAGAGGATGATCCTCTCTCCTTCAAGCTGCAAGGCACTCTTCTGGCAGCAGGAGAATCGGTCTTCTCTAGTAACCATAGGTCCAGGTGTGTACTAAAGAGTGAGTCTGGGGTCCTAATTTTCTACCTGGTGAGAGCTTTGAAGTGGAAGCAGCGTCTATAACATTTTCCCCCCACAGACCTGTCAGAAATGTGTTGCCTCCCTGCCTAGGTCCCAGGCTGTCTGTAGACACAATAAGCTAGTGTGAAGTTCTTTGCATGTGAGCTGAGGCACTGTCTTTGAAGTGCAAGAGGGGCTGCCCCTAGCTCCTCCTCCTCATCCTGCCAGGACAGCCCATGCTACAAAATAGTAAGGACAAGAAAATGCCAACTTTCTAAAAGTGGCATTTTCGTAATAGTGACTTAAAATCTGACTTTACCATTGAAGAAGATTTAAATTAGAATTACAAACATGGCATTTCTGGCGTCTCTCAACCAAAATGTACTTATTAATTGTAATATTGTAATCCAATATTATCCTGTGGCAGAGGTAGGCCTCACCGTAATGAAAAATTAATTTGTGAGCTTTTAATTAACAGGACATGAAAAACTTAAAAGCACATGTCCAACCTTTTAAATACAATGCATTCCTGCCTGAGGGGCATCTATGGGCACTAGGGGTGATGATATGCATTAAAAAGGAAGTTTTAGGCCTGGCAAAAGACTTATTTTGCCAAGTGAAATTAACAGTTTAAAACTGCACACAGGCTGCAGTGGCAAGCCTAAGACATATTTTAGGGAGCTACATAAGTGGGAGGCACAATAAGTGCTGCAGACCCACCAGAAGCATTCATCATCATCATCATCATATGATCTTTATTCGATTTTAAAAATAAAATTATAAAAGATAAGTCAGTTAAAAACAAAAATTGACATGCACATGATCACACTTGCTTTATAACCCCTAAGAGATAAGATACACGAGAAAAACAAACTGTGAGTGAGTTTAAAAACAGTAAATACAGTAGAACCTGCCTAACTTGCATAAAGTTCCCAGATTTAAAATAGGTCACAAAAACATATATTGTAGTGTATTATATTTTGGACAAATCATAACAATGTGTAGCATGTCATTGACCAAGACATTCTAACAGTCAGATAGGGGAAATTCTGAATCCTTAAAACAACCATGATTTAAAAAAACTAAACGCACAAATAGAGCCAGCCTAAAATAAGTCAATAAGCATCGCTGATGACAAGTCATGTTCCAAGTCAAATAAGGTTGTAAATTGCTGACAGTTTTCACTAGAATCGCATGTCTAACTGAAAGTTTAAGTATTGCATAGTCCTCAGTGTCTGCTGCTATCGTGCCTGTTAATGCCGCTGGAACCCAATTTATGATCAGACCTTACTAAGCAGCTGGGTTTAACGTATAAATCGTGCCTCCCTAAAGACGTCATATTATGGGTGACACAAGCCAGCCCCGCGATCAGGAAGGGCTTGTCCAATTTTAAACAATCCTGCAATATTAATCTATTAAATCCAATCTCTTTCTTTGTCCAAATTGATAACCAAAGTTTTTTTTGTTTTTTTAAAAACATTTTTATTAAAGCCAAACTTGTCACATTCAGATTTAGAGATGCACATTTTTCGGTATATATAAGGTAGTTATTTGTCAACATTTATCACATACATTGTGGTAGATCATCTATTCATGTTCGTGATTCCCCCTTTTTGACATTTCCATTTCCACCGTTGGCGAAATACACAAATCGCCTCAATAAATATTCCATCCTCCCCATGGGACAGCATCTGGAATTATAGAAATCTTTTTCAGCAATCTGTTCGCTGCTCCCCACTTCACAGCAATTGCTCTCTTCACCAATGTGTAGCCTAGAGTGAATAATTGCTGTTCTATGTCATTTAAATCAGTGGCCTCCCAAATATTTAGAATCCCCATAAGTGGTGTCAACGTGATCTGTTTCCCAAGTGCATCTCGTAACTTCTCTGTGGCCTTCTCCCACAGGAGTCTCATCTGGGGGCAGTCCCAAAGAATATGATAAAATGTTGCCTCTTGATTACAATGACGTAGGCATAGTGCATCCTGCCTCGTTCCTATTTTAGCTAGGGTCTTTCCGGTGAGGTATGCAGGATGCAGAACCTTCAGCTGAATCAATCTAAAGCGCTGGTTTCTTGGGGACATCAATTCCGCCTGCCAGTCATCATCTTCAATAGGCCCTAAGCGTGCCTGCCAACGGTTTCTGTGAGGGTGAAAAGGGTCAGGCAAATTGTTACACAATTTACGATATGTGAGGGAAACGTCTTTGCCGAGGAGGGGTTCCGACAACAACCGGTCTTCTAAGGGAGACGAGTCTGGTAGAGTTAATAGGTCAGGGAGTGCTGTTTTGATAGCATGTTGAATTTGCAGATACCTAAATACCTCCCCTTGTGTTAGTTCGTGTTTCACTTGTAAGTCTTTGAATGTGAGAATCTTACCTTGGTGTATGAGATCTCCTATAGTGGATATTCCAATGGTGTCCCATTTGCCAAAACTTACATGGTGACAGAGCAACCCTAACTGTTGAGAAGACCATAAGGGTGTGGCTTTCGTCAATACTCCTGTCCAACCCAGCCGCTTTGTTGCCTGATGCCAGATGGTGATCGTTTGAGCCATTGGGCCCAAATACTTCCTTTTCCGAACCCTGGTGTATAATGCCCAAAGATAACCCTCTCGTCCCGTTTGATATTTTTCCAACCTATATGCTGGGTTCATAGGAGGGCCATACTGCCAATGGTTAATTGCCACCAGTTGTGATGCCCAGTAGTAGAGCCTTAGATCTGGGAATTCAATCCCCCGTCATACCACCCCTTCGTCATTTTCCCTAGGGCTATTCGCGAAGCCCCTCCATCCCACAATAAAGTACGGACCTTCGCCTCCACGTTATTAAAATATTAGTCGGAGATCTTGTATGGACAATTTGGTAGCATGTAAAGGAATCGCAGCAGAGCCAGCATTTTAAATAGGGCCGCTCGACCTACTAACGACAATGGCAGCCACCTCCAGTGTTTGACGTCCTCACGGAGTCTATTGAAGGGGCCTGCTAAGTTCTTGTCATAAAAAGTTCGGGGGTCGGGAGTAATAAAGATCCCCAAATACCAGAACCCTTCAGAGACCACAGCAAGCTCACATCCCCGGGGCAATCTAGGTGTAGGGCAATCAGAACAAATAACACTGACTTAGACCAATTAACCCCTTCGATGCGCATGACGGAGCGGTTCCGTCATGCGCATCGGTCGCCCTGTGCGTATGACGGAACCGCTCCGTCATGGCCCCGCCCGTGCAATAGAACCTTCAGCACAGTGCGGTAATCCGCGCCGCGCTGAAGGGGTTAATAGCATATCCTGAATATTTTCCGAAATTAGTAAATATGTTTAATAGGTAGTATATTGAGGCAAATGGGGATGCTAAGTAAATCAGGATGTCGTCTTCATACAACAAAATCCTATCTTCATTGTCTTCCCCCCATTTTAGACCCCAAAGAGTCACGGCATGTTTCACCCAGGATTCCAGTAGTTCTAGTACCAAGGCAAAGAGTAGGGGGGACAGGGAGCAGCCTTTTCTGTTCCCTCTGTTCAGTTTAAACGTTCAGGATGTATGTTTATTCACCCTGACTTGACCCGGCCGTAACTCAGTGTAAAGCAGCCTGACCCATTTCACAATGCGCGGGCAAAACCCTAGACAAAGCAGGACCTGAAAAAGGTAAGGTCATTCTATAGAATCAAATGCCATGGAGGCATCCAGCGACAGTATTACCGCATCCTCTTCTATACATTTGATAAGGCCGGATTCTTGCCTACCTGGTTATCTCCAAGAATCCTCTCAGGTCACCAGGATCTTTTTATTTGGCAAATAGCGTAGGGGGGACAAACCCAATTATCAAAATATATCTACCACAATTAGACTTCATTTGGAAAGGACCACTGACTCCGAATCTAAAATTTGTAAGATTTTATTACAACAAAAAATACCTGAACATACAAACACCTCAACACAAGGTGAAAAAGATAAATGGGCACTAGTACAAAAGCGAGCCTACGCAAAATTCTCATTCGGCTTAACACAAAGAGAATCACCGACTCCAAAATCATCAAAAAGGCAATTGTAAGACCAATGTCTGAATTAGGAATCATTAGTCAAGGAAGGAAAACATTAATCTGTCCCTACACTAACTCTAGGGTGTCAGAAGTGAAGACTCCCTTAAGAAGTACATTCACTTAGTCAGAACTCGTTCTAAGCTTCCCGTCTAACCCACCGGGCACTGTCCCTAATACAAAACCCCAAAATCACAGAACATGCCCTTCGGCACACCTATTCAGCCAGGTCTTCCTTCAGTAGTTTTCCACAATGTTGTCTTGCATCCAACGACGGTTAGCTTGTCCTTGGGTCCCAGGCACCTTGCGCAGCAAAAGTAACAATCTCACATTCCAAGGCACTCCCTTGTTGGCTTCTCACAGCATCCTAACTCCTAAAACAAAGATCTATTCTCTCTAATGAGCTAAATGTCCTTGCACCTGCAACAAAAACATGGGAAGGAGAAAAGCCATTTCACATCTTTAAGATTTAACATTTCCCTGCAACCCAAAGCCTTTACCAAGGGAATCATTTTTGGCCTACAACATTAGCTAACATAAGGAATGAACAGGCCTTCTCTTTTGACATATATGTGATCAGGCCTTTACCAAGTTAAACACACTATTAAACCACACTCTGAGCATTAGTTCATTATTTTCATATACGTGAATAAGCAACCTACACGTAAAACTTTAACATGGCACACGTTTAGCCTAATACATTGCATTGTACGAAAACAAATGATTATTCATTTTGTTGAATACATTCACGATAACTTGCAACGTTGATCCTCACAAAAGCATTATTACATTTCTATACACCTCTAGGTTAAACAATTACATCAATACATTTCTATGACACTTCTAAACATACATTGATTAATATGCGGGTGCTGGCTAACGGTGAATATGATGCACCCCTATAAATTTCAGAATCTTAGAACGCTCTATCAGTTCCCCCCTTTGATGACAAATGTCATCACACCATCACAACCACATTCCCTTGGAGAAAGAACCGGCATAAACAGTGCTTGTCGCCATTCTATTCTGTCAGAACCTCTCCATTCTCTTAAGATTCTGATATTGACTGTCCTGCAGTCTAGCCATTCGCCTCTCACTTGCTCTAAGAGCTCTTTCAACCCTGTTTCCTCTGTACCACTTAAAGGCTCTAATGAGACCCCACAAGCAGATCACACAAACCACAACAATAATAAGAGGCTTCAACACAAATCCAAGGAATCCTTTCCCCAAGCTCACAAACCAACTTCCCACATGACCGAATCCTTTACCAATCTTTTCCCACACACCCTCTTCAGTCAAATCCGCAATCTCTTGTTGAATCATGGTAATGTTGTCAATATATTTCTCCAAATCTTTGCTGTTATCTGGAATTTATGTGCAACATTCCTGAACTTTCAATAATTTACAGACTCCACCCTCTTTTGCCAATAATACGTCTAAAGCAAGACGATTTTGCAAAACCATTGTCCTTATCGACAACATCTCTCCATCTACCAACAACAAAGACCTTGCAGTATTCATTGACAACTCATCAACTACAGTCGCCAACTTTTTTATCTTCACATCATCCAAAACCACACCCAAACTTGGTATAATTGCTCCAAAGATATCACCAATCACTGCTCCTGCACTTGCAGCTCTCCGTACTTTGGAATGATATCCAGTCTCCAAAAGATTTAAGTCTTCTGCATGATAGATCTTCGGAAAAATAATAGCCAAGTAACATGTACCATTCCAATTCGCAGACAATCTCACATAGGCATTCCTTCCCCACACAAAATACACAGTTGGAATCACTTGCACCGGACCTTGCAAAAAGTTCTTAGCAGAGTCCTCCATAGTAAAGGTAGGGTCACACGTACTCTGTCCCACCGACACACACACAACTTCCCCTTCTGGATCTGATCTAGCGCTATGGGTCCATAACTCCCCTTAGATCTGTGCACTCTCTCCTCATCGGTCCAATCTACAGGACTCTCTCCTGTATTTCGTGTCTGGGTTAGTTTTCTATATCTATCCTCTATCTGACCAATAAACTTCTTTTCAGTTTCCGACAATAAACATGTTAGATTATGTCGGTGAGCATAAGCCGTATCCAAACTCATAGTTGGTATGAAATACTTCCAAATTCTTTCCTCTGACTTATAATAATCGTACTTATTCAAATGCTTATAGGCCGGTACTTCAGGAAGTACTGCATCATAATTGGAAAAGAAGTACTCAAATTGTCTTCTCTCATAAATGATGCTAAGCAATAAGCTGCAAGAAATCTCATAGGTTAATGGAAGGTGATGGTATCTAATACCCTCATCTACGGAAGAAGGTAGCTGCATGCACACATAGCAATCCTTCGCATCCATTGCATCAACATTCTCATACAACAGCTTCGCATAGGCATTAAGCTTAAAGTCACTTCTAGACAGATCTATGTGAAACCTACAACTCTCTTCAAATATCAAAGCTCTTTGAGCTCCTATAGTAACCTCTTTCTGGCTAGAGGTGGTAGGTGTAGGTGTCCCCTGTACCTCCCCCTCCTGCTCATGGGAAACTATATATGAGGCTACAAGTACCACAACTATAGCAGCTATCACTACCCCTAAAAGTGTACCTATCACTAATTTAGCTCTACGATGGGTTTTTCCAGCATCTGCCATCTTTGCAAAGTTCTCAGAATTTCAGTTCACCAGCAACATGTAAAAAGTCTCTTTCTCATCCGAGTATTGCTTGTCAACCCAGTTCACACAATCCCTTGAAGCTGGAAGTCCCCTAGCAATTTTCAGTTCCTTATTTACACAGTCCACGAGAAGACTTTCCTAGCCCTCTTTCAGTAACTTGACGGAAAGTCCCTAACTTTGTTCTTCTGCTACTCGGGCCTAGGTTATCTTCTTCTTTTTGGACCTTTATGTACAACAAAGGGTTTACTTTTAGTCCAGAATGATATTCGCTCGCAACAGCTCTAAAACTCCTTGCAAAATCTCAAGACCAAGGATCACCAACTCCTGATATGGTGGTACAATATCAAAAGTCAGAAAAACCAGCGTCTCCAGAATCAACTCTCGAACTTTACTCAGAAGCGGTGGATTCGGAATATTGAGGGTTAGTATTCCTTCGATTCCCAATCCCGGAACTCTCAGCAACACTTCTATTTTCAAGTTGGGAGAATTGCTGATCAACGTCAGGGTTCTCAGCCTCCCTGTGCTCGGTATGCCTGGCATCAGTCACAGCGTATGTCCACTCTGGTGAGGCGTACCTTTGACACTGCACTCTTGCTCTCCTTGACCTTCTCAGATTAACTCAAGCTTGCTCTTCGTCACTTTGCTCAGATTCAGACGTTTCAGAAACTGGGGCAAGATCTCTTCCAGGTGCCAATCTCAAGTTTACCCGTCTTTGGTTCACGGGCCAAACTCTCTCGGCTTCTGTGGCATTTGACTCTACTCCACCCACAGCAACACTTTCTCCGTCTGAGTCAAATTCGGGGCTTCGATTTGCACAACCCCTTTCAGCTCAATCTAGTGCAGAACCAACTGCATCAGCGACCCTCACAGCTTGGCTTGCCCTCTCAGATGGCTCTGCCACCTCAGCTGGATTTTCATTCATGAGAGGGGCTGTATCTTCCAAGGGTGCTGGAACTCTGCGAGTATGGGAGGCATGCACCCAGTTCGGCAGTCCCCCACACTTCACTGCTGTGTTCGTAACCAGTATTACCTTGTACGGACCACGCCAACGAGCATCCAGGCAACTCTTCCACACGTGTTTACGCACAAGTACCCAATCTCCTGGGCATAGGTCGTGGCACAGGTCACTCGCGGCTGGAACAACTGCTGCTTGCACCTGCTGAGACACACAACGGAGTACGTCAGACAGGCCCTTACAGTAGTCGAGAATCAAGTAATCAGTGATGTTAATCAAAGCAGTAGCAGGTATTGCTGGTAATCGCATCGCTCTCCCCATGAGTATCTCATGAGGTGACAACCCAGTCCTCCTATCGGTAACACTACGGAGGCTCATGAGAACTAAGGGTAGTGCGTCAGGCCATTTCAGTGATGTCAAAGAACACACTTTTGCCATACGTGCTTTCAAAGTCCCATTAACTTGTTCCACAAACCCAGAAGCCTCTGGTCGATAACTGCAATGCAATCTCTGATCCACATTTAAGGCCGCACAAAGCAATTTCATGATCTTACTATGGAAATGTGTCCCTCTGTCTGACTCCAAAGAGGTCGGAAACCAGAACCTCAGGAGAAGCTCTCTCAGTAACAGTTTAGCTACAGTGAGTGTGTCACATCTACGTGTTCGGTAAGCCTCCACCCATCTTGAAAAGACACATACCACAACTAAGATGTACCTCAACCCATTGCACTTTGGCATCTCAATGAAATCCAACTGCATCCTATTGAAACGCCCTCCTGACCTCCCAATGTGGCCCAAAGTCACTGCAGTTCTCTTTCCTGCATTCATCTGCTGGCATGTAACACACCTCTGACACACAGCTTCAGCTACTGCACGAAACTTCGGATTGTACCAGGTCTGTCGAAACACTCGCATCATCGTATCTCTACCAAGATGCACAGCACCATGTATCAGTCGTGCCATTGGGTTCAACAAACATTCCGGCAACACAGCTCGTCCATCGTTCGAAATCCATACATCCACATCTCCCTTTTCACATCCAGCTCGTATCCAACTGTCTCGCTCCTGATCAGTAACTTCATCCTGCACCCGTTTTAGCTCCTCCCATGTATCAGCCATGGTCAACATCATGCTGAGATCGGTTCTTTCTTGGCTCTTTTCTACATGCCCTTCAGTAAAAATGCATTCGTATTCTGCACAAAACCGGGCAACTTCATCCGCATAGCTATTACCCCGTGACACAAAATCATTCCCCTTGCTGTGCGCAGAACATTTGTCAACCGCAATTTCCTCTGGTCATTGCAATGCTTCCAACAATTGTCTCACATATTCCTCCTTTCTGATGAGCGAACCAGAAGATGTCATGAACCTTCTCTGTGACCATAACTGTCCAAAATCATGAACGACACCAAACCCATACTGACTATCGGTATAGATCGTTACCCGAATCTGGTGAGCAGCCAAACAGGCACGGGTCAAAGCAATGAGTTCAGCCACCTGTGCGGAGTATAATCCTTCTAAACAAGCGGCTTCAACCACTCCTGTGATGGTACATACAGCAAACGCTGCTCTCAGTCGACCAGCACTGTCTCTTAAACATGAACCGTCCACGAAGAAAATTTCATCAGGGTCTGTGAGCGGCTCATCAACAATGTCTGGTCTCGGTTTGGTGCATCGAGACAATCATGGTCCTCGCAATCTTCATCATCTACATTTGGAATAGGCAACAATGTGGCAGGATTTAAAACAGAACACCTCTTCAAAGTCACATTCTCTGCAGCAAGTATAACTTGCTCGTAGTGAGTCAATCGATTGTTTGTGAGGTGCTGTGTTTTAGTCCTTGTCATCAAAAGTTCAACAGAATGTGGTACATAGACTGTAAGCAGATGACCCATTACAATGCTCTCACATCTTTCAATACTGACACCTGTTGCAGCAACGGATTTGAGACATCCGGGCAACGCAGAAGCTACTGGATCTAAAGTAGCTGAGAAGTAGGCAACTGGTCTACGGACGCCTCCATGACTCTGAGTCAAGACTGCCAATGCGCAACCTTCCCTTTCGCAGCAGAATAGGGCAAATGTCTTATTGTAATCGGGCATCCCCAAAGCTGGAGCACAACACAAGGCTTCTCTCAGCCTCAAAAATGATCTCAAACAGTCTTCGTCCCATGGTACCGGATCACTCACATCCTTGGGCGTCAGCCATTGTAAAGGCTTCACTTCGAAGGAGAAATTGGGAATCCATTGGCGACAGTAGCCAACAATCCCCAAGAACATCCTGACTTCTCTCTGAGTGGTAGGCACAGGCATATTCATAATAGCCTCAATACGGCCTGGTGACACCTTTCTCCTGCCTTTCTCAATTCTGTGACCCAAATACTGCACTTCACTCAGGCAGTACTGTAGTTTGCTTGGAGACACCTTGTGTCCATTCTCTGCCAGATAATTCAGTAGGGCCATTGTATCGATCCTGCAAGCGTCTTCAGTCTCTGACGCAACAAGCAGATCGTCCAATGGTGACCGGTACCTTTAGAGCATCCGGTAACCGCACACCTCTCCCAACCTCTGTGCTGGCTACAGGCTGGTTTCTAGTACTCTCACCTCCTGTCGAGATCTTCAAGTCTATTTACACTTCAGACTGAGTCGGTACTCCACTATTCCCTTCTGACTGAGCCGATTTTCCTTCGCAAAGATTAGGATTGTATGGAGGTGGTCTCTCAGACAACAGCCTCTCTAGTAGACTATCATCTGTATCACTGTCATCATCCTCATCTACACTCTTTACCCTTGAGCCATCAGTTTTTACCAGTAAGGGATACAACCTGTCTCCTTCTATTGTTTGCACTCTCCACCTTTTCTCTTCTGCATCCCACCTTGCATTCTGAAATGCCTTAAACGACTTTTTCACCCTCTCCTTACTTCGATCTCTTTTCCTATCATGCGCTGCTCTAATCCATGCATGTAACGCTTCAAACTGGGTTGGTCTCGGCAAAGGTCGTAGTGCCGCCATCACAGATTTCAACTGATACAACACTTCCAATCTAAATGAGCCATATCGCGGGAAAGCTAACTCTCCTTCATTCTGGGTCATTTTATGCCAACTTTCAAGCCAAATTATAGTATGCAACCCCACATTTCTTGCCATATAGTGCGCTGGAGTATCCTCGGGAGGGGCCTCTTCTCCCCCACGAGGAACCACATGTTTGTCACCTCTGCACAATTCTTGGAAAACTCTAAAACACTTCATGATGAACAAATTTCAATCGCACACAATGTTTTCGTTTACTTCCTGATGTCAAACCCCACCAATAACACCGACCGACCTATTGCAGCGCGGCATCGTCTGACGTCATCCGTACTCTGCTTGCAGCAGTTCCCCTCCTTCACAACTCACGTCTCACCCTTGCATTCGTCCCATTCATACGCTGAAATAACCGTTTGTCCCAAACAACTTACTTTTCTGACTGTCCGTCCACAGTCTCTCAAAGTTGTCAACCTCGGTTGGCAACTGTCTGTCCATGTCCGACCAGACAATCACCTCTGATAGGTTACAAATACTCAAATTCCACGTACAACAACCCGCGACCAGTGTCGGTTTCTCAAGCACTCACACATTCGCTCCCCCTATCTCGGTCCAGGTGATCGATGACGTCTCACGATCCCCTTTTGGTGGTCAACAAAATCTACCTTGGGTGTCTTCTACACCACAATCGCTTAAGCTACTCGTCGAGCCTAAGACTTTCCCGGGCTGCGCAAGCTCACAGCCTGATCTCACAAACACTCTCTCCAACTCCACAAGACATCACACAACAAAACAACACAGCAATCTACAAACATCTCACCCTATTCATACTCACTCCTCCACGAACTGCTGCTTTTCGCCGCACCGCTACTCTCCGTCAATCTCCATCAACCGCCGTCGTACGCTGCTCACCATCCGATGAGTCACCATCACTTGACTTCTATGGGCCTCAAGGATCTCTTATCTTAATCTAGATCTCCCCTCGCCATCGGAAATAACCATCCTACTCTACTACCAACTGATAAGGCCGGATTCTTGCCTACCTGGTTATCTCCAAGAATCCTATCAGCACGCCAGGATCTTTTTATTTGCCAAATAGCGTAGGGGGGACAAACACAATTATCAAAATATATCTACCACAATTAGACTTCATTTGGAAAGGACCACTGACTCCGAATCTAAAATTGGTAAGATTTTATTACAACCAAAAATAACTGAACATACAAACACCTCAACACAAGGTGCAAAAGATAAATGGGCACTAGTACAAAAGCGAGCCTACGCAAAATTCTCATTCGGCTTAACACAAAGAGAATCACCGACTCCAACATCATCAAAAAGGCCATTGTAAGACCGATGTCTAAATTGGGAATCATTAGTCAAGGAAGGAAAACATTAATCTGTCCCTACACTAACTCTAGGGTGGGATCCCTATTTTGCACTCCTATCCCAGGTAAGAGAATCAAGGAAAAGGTGTCAGAAGTGAAGACCCCCTTAAGAAGTACATTCACTTAGTCAGAGCTCGTTCTAAGATGCTCCTTGTAGTTTCCCGTCTAAACCTCATCTGCTCAACCCACCGGGCACTGTCCCTAATACAAAACCCCAAAATCACAGAACACGCCCTTCGGCACACCTCGTCAGCCAGGTCTTCCTTCGGTAGTTTTCCACAAAGTTGTCTTGCATCCAACGACGGTTAGCTTGTCCTTGGGTCCCAGGCACCTTGCGCAGCAAAAGTAACAATCTCACATTCCAATGCACTCCCCTGTTGGCTTCTCACAGCATCCTAACTCCTAAAACAAAGATCTATTCTCTCTAACGAGCTAAATGTCCTTGCACCTGCAACAAAAACATGGGAAGGAGAAAAGCCATTTCACATCTTTAAGATTTAACATTTCCCCGCAACCCAAAGCCTTTACCAAGGGAATCATTTTCGGCCTACAACATTAGCTAACATAAGGAATGAACAGGCCTTCTCTTTTGACATATATGTGATCAGGCCTTTACCAAATTAAACACACTATTAAACCACACTCTGAGCATTAGTTCATTATTTTCATATACGTGAATAAGCAACCTACACGTAAAACTTTAACATGGCACACGTTTAGCCTAATACATTGCATTGTACGAAAACTAATGATTATTAGTTTTGTTGAATACATTCACGATAACTTGCAAAGTTGATCCTGACAAAAGCATTATTACATTTCTATTCACCTCTAGGTTAAACGATTACATCAATACATTTCTATGACACTTCTAAACATACATTGATTAATATGCGGGTGCTGGCTAACGGTGAATATGATGCACCCCTACAAATTTCAGAATCTTATAACGCTCTATCACATTGTTGATGGGCTAAGACATTATTTACTCTGTGAATATTTAGCACTGTATTCCGACCCAGTATAAAGCCTGACGGATCTGCATGTACCAGTGATGGGAGAATGACACTCAGACGGGAAGCCAGCAGTTTTGCTAGAATTTTTGCCTCTGCATTAATCAGGGAGATCAGTCTATAGGAGATACAGCTGGCTTCCCGGGTTTCCGGATTACCACTATGGAGGCCAATCTTTGGTCTTCGGGCAGAATTCCCTTCTCTAAGCTTTCTATATACATATTTTTAAGATGGGGTGCCACCCGTAGGGCCATCAATTTGAGGAACTCAATCGGAATCCCATTAGGTGCCATTGCCTTCCCTGATTGGATGTTAAATATGTCTTTGCCGATTTCTTTGTCTGTTATGTCTGCATCTCGTTCTGAATCTGACAATGTGCGCAGGTTTATGTCAGTCAACAGCTGACGTGAGTCTGCCAATGTATGCGTGCTGGAGGAGGTATACACCGCCTCCAAATAATCAGTGAATGCCTCCGCTACTTCTTGGGGATCAGAGACCCCTTCATTGTCACCAATGGATAGTTCAGGGACCCATCGTGCCCCCGTTCCCTCCTCTCCAGCTAAACACGCATTTTCCCCGCTCTATCTCCCAGTTCATAAACCCTATGACATGTGCGAAGTAGTTTTGCTCGAGTTTTTCCTCGTACCATGTTTTTATATCCGAGTTGCTTAATGGTTAAGCTGTGCATGGTGGCTGCACTAGGTGAGGAGTTGTTTTGCCTCTCTAGTTGGTGCAGCTCCTCCTCTAATTGCAGTATTTTTTGGGTATGTTGTCGTATATAGCCTGTCTTTAATGCCAGAACATGTCCTTTAAGCACCACTTTATAAGCTTCCCAGATAGTCTGCCCTGAGGCAGAGGCGTAGCTAGAGCTTGTGGCACCCGGGGCTATCCCTCAGATTGCCACCCCTGGGGGGGGAGGTTTGCTGGGGAAAAAGGACGGCAAGCACTTGAAAGAGGACCAAGAGACTACGTTATCGCCGCTAATAGTTACCTCGATCATGCAAGTGACATGCATATACATGACACGGGCCAAGGCTACACAGTTGAATACACCAGTGACTGGCAGTACAAAAGAGAATACACAGACTGCATGATCTATCTGGGGACTCAGAAAAACCGCATGTGACATCCATCAGAGAGCTGCCTGAAAAATTACCTGATAATCCCCTCAGCACAATGCAAACATGCACATACACGACACTGTTCAGGGATCCATCATCTACAGCTGACATTAAATGACCATTCATCATGGTCCCCCCATTAAAGCAGTGCTCTTTGTGATCTGCATGGTACATGTTCTTTGCAGCAGGCTCATTAACCCTCTGTGCTACCTTTCCGGGAGTCAACCCTTCCACTAGACAAAACTCGGATCTCTCTCTAGGAAGAACATTAATCACCGAAGTTATCATGACATTTTTATTGTTTCTGAAAATTGCTGGAGGCCAGGAAGGAGGCAGCAAGTTTTTTTTAAACCATAATATACTTGTAAACACTACGCACCCACCCGAAATAGGTACCCAGTGTGGTCACACTGTTCGCACCGCCCTAGCCTGCTCAAGGTTCATGTGACCTCAGTGACAGTCACAGTGACTGGACCACTGTTGCTATAGGGTGTGCTGCTTCGTAGGTCTGCCCGCAACTTCAGTATGGATTGTGGTGGACAGGCCTTCAAGGTGAACCCACAATTGACACCACTAGGGTACACCTGCTTGTGCTAAGACATCAAGTCTTCTAAGGTCTAGTGGGGTCTTGTAAGGTCTAGCATAGGAATATGCTCCCTCAGTAGAGTGGTCTGGTGGACTGGTCATGAAGGCTGAACCCAGTTCCCCAGTTCCAAATTCGACAGCTCTGGCCATAGTGCCACATCCTCTCCCCCACTGAACACCATACTGCCCCACTGAGAGAAACTCTCACTGCCTTCAGCTACAACCTAATTGTGCCTGCTATAAACACTTGGATGTGGCTCAATTCAAATTATGCACTTGATAAGAGTAATATGCTGCCAAAAAAAAAAAGTAAAAGCAAACACTCATAGGGAATGCAAGATTAAGTAAAGCATGTGGAATGTAAGCAGAAACAACATGGTTACCTTAAAGATCTCTCACTCACTATTCAGAAATCAGCGAGTGGTTTTACCTGAAAAGTTAAGGACATGACTACAGGGCCCTGAAGGGAACCGTTTCAATGTCCATTGCTTATATCCTTAATAAACGTAAGCAGTATGGTTTAAAAAGACCACATCCATAAACAGAGCCATGGTAGGCATTTTGTTTTCCAATCCACCCCTCAACCAGGTATTGCAGTACCTCCCCCACCTGGGGACAACAATGCTGTTCAAAGAAAGACGAGAAAACAAAAGTAGCGCTTCACTGCAAAGTCTGTAAAGTGAGGCTGATGTGTTTGGATGTGAATAAAACCAATCTGGCCACTTTGCAACCACTCTGTCTTGCTTTATTTAGTTATGTATTTATTTTTCATACTTAAAACCTTCTATTTCTCTCCATCCCGCTACATTTTGGAAGAGAAAAATGGCAGAAAAAGGGCATTTCCCGCAAGAGTGTTTTTCTTTTTTGGATCCATTTCACAGGGAAGCAACTAAATGAAAGAAGGAAAGAGGTTGTGAACCGTTTTTTCAAGTTACGTTTTTCAGCAAGTGAGGAGCAAGACAGAAAGTGAGGGAATATTAGGAAGAGAGAGGGGGGGGGACAGCTGCCAGCACAAAAAAGAAGAGGACATTGCCCGACTCCTATTCCTTCTCTGCCCGTCCACGAAAGCAAGCCGAGCCTTATCTGAATGCCTTTGTCCGCCCCCAAAATAGTATCGCCTGGGGCAGACCGCCCCCACCGCCCCCCCCCCCCCAGCTACGCCACTGCGCTGAGGCCACTGACCCTAGATTTTAGGCAAAATAATAGTGTCTGTTTAGTGAGATCCTCCTTTATGTCTGGGATCGTTAGAAGCCATGGGTTAATAATTATGGAGCTACGTTGTCTCCTTTGGTTGAAGGTGAGTCCAAGCCATACCGGGGAATGATCTGAGATGCCCCTGGGGAGTCCACGAGGGTTTTGAAAGTGGCTGAGGTATGCCAGGTGCGTGAGGAAGTAATCAATGCGGGACATGCTTTTGTGTGCATTAGAGTAGTGGGTGTAATATGTCGTGTTTGGTTGCAATGAGCACCATATTTCTGTCAGTCCCATGGCTCGAGTAAACTCCTCCATTTGAGTGCTGCATTGTAGTGGGGGTCGTCGAGGATACCTGTCTAGTGCATCGTCCATTGTCATGTTAAAGTCTCCTCCCAGTATTAATGTACCTTCTGGGAGATCTATTAGAATGTTGCCTAAATCGCTGAGTGCTTCTTTCCCCAGTGCCGGTGGAAGATATCACATTGATTGGTTTCACCTCCCAACTGGCCGTCATCAGCGCGAATCGGCCCTGGGGGTCGGCCCATGTGTGCGTGGTTGTGAGGACAAGGTTTTTTCGCACTAAAATACCTACGCCTCTGGAGCCGGTTGTAAATCCTGCGTGGACCAAAAGTTTGTATCCCCACCTGTTGTGAGCCTTGCAGCTATTATCCACTAGGTGTGTCTCCTGCATTAATACTAAATCAGGTGCCTGTCTTTTGAGGTATTGCAATACCACCCCCTCTTTAATTTATCACCCAGACCGTTCACATTCCACATCATAGTGGACAATTTCGTTTCCATTGTGCTACCCATGAGGAATCGACGCTAGGGTCCTGCAAACTGCTGTGGATATCCCCGGTGGGGTGACTGTCTCCCCCAGCAAGATAGTAACACTCCACAGAATCTTGGTCCCATTGTGCGCTCTAAAGTGATCCTGAAACATCATCTTTCTATACCATGCCATCTTAGAGGGAACATACGTTCAAATCTAGATCAGAACACTGTGCTTTGTGACTTTCAACATCAAAACTAACATAGAATAAACCCCTCCCCTCCCCACACCACCCCTTTCCCTGCCCCCCTGCCAGTGGATTTCCAACTACCCACACCCCAACAAGGCAGAGTGCCTGTCGCCCCCCCCATTCGTGAGGTGCTTGGTTACAACTCCCCCCTCCCGCCATAATTTTAGGATAAAAGCATGTTACACTTTATGGAATACAAATATGCCCAAGTCCCTTCATGTGTCATTATTACTGAAGCAGCTCAGTAATGGTCATTTTGCAATTGGAGCACATTCTATCAGCAATGGGGCGGTGGTGAGTACCCCAGTGCTTAGCCAGGAGTTTTACCTTATACCCAAGGGCATCAATCGTCACTCAATTTCACCCTCTGTCGTCTAATACCCCGTGTCTATTTTACCTTTCATTGATAGGTTTGGCTCGCCCAGGGTCAGGTCTTCTTCTCATGCTTGATCTTAAGATCCAGAAAGGTGGTTATCGATGACTACTGCCATGTTGCCAATATCATTTACTCAGCTGCGTGAGGTGGATTCAGTCTCTCCTCGAGTGGTGTCATTCCACTGTCGAGAATTTTTATAGGATCTTCCTGATCTAGGTCCTCAATTACAGTCCTTATTTGATTTTCCTACTTGGCGCCAGCCCGCAATTCACTCCCATGCCTCCACCGGGGAGGAGAAGAACCCCGTCCTGCCGTCTGATTCAATACGGAGTCTCGCAGGGAAGAGCATGGCGTATTTTATTCCTTTTTCTCATAATGCTTGCTTGACTGCCATGAAACTACGTCGTTGAGCTTGTACCTTAGTGGTAAAGTCAGGGAAGAAGGTTATCTGGCTGTCCTCGAATTTAAGCAGCGGATTTGTACGAGCCGTTCGGAAAACAAGATCACGATCCCTGAAATTGAAGCCCGGGCTATAATCAGTCGAGGAGGGGCCCCCTGCCGGGGCCTACCCCCGGGGACCTGAAGGGCTCGCTCTATGGAATAGTAGCTTGATAGCCTTTTTGGGTGAGGGTGTTTCAAGATTAACTCTTCCACAAATAAGTCTGTCTCCGGGCCTTCTGTTCGTTCTTGAACTCCCAGAATTCGCATGTTGTTTCTACGCACCCTTCCTTCATATTCATCTAGTAGTCCCTCCATTCTAGCCTGTTTTTCCTGTAGCTGACTTACTTGCTTTTTTAGGAGGGCGGTATCTGAGGTCAGGGCCGTGGTGGCTTCATCTACATCTTTGACTCTGGAGTCCATTTTCCTTAGGTCGGCTCGTATCAGGGATACTTCCACATTTACCTTGTCTAGACAAGTCTCTAGGGAGGTACGTACTCCCGTGATGGCAGCCAGAATGTCTTGGAGTGTTGGATCTTTTTGCGGATGCGGATGGTCCTGGTCTTCCGAGGATCCCTGCTCGTTTGCTCCCCTGTCTTCGACCAGGCCAATTTATCTGGCTTAGCTTGCACGGGTGTTTTGCTTACCTTTCTACTTGCCATCTTGGGTTATTTCATATGATGGTAGACTTTGTTGCCAATGGGTGCCGGCCCAGTTCTCACTGCCGCCTACCCAGGGGTATTGTCCCCCCTGTTGGCTTGTCGGGTTTCCTAACCCAGCGACCCTTCTTGATAGCCTCCGTCGGAGCCGGGAACCGCTGTGGTCCCAAGGCGCTTGTGCCTCAATCCATCACACTGTACCCCTTTCTTCACCCCACTTAGGGGTAGCACCACATGTTCAGCAGGTGCACACGGTTATTATGCTTGGGGATTGTCCCTTGACCACCCAGAGGCCAGATCAGCAAGGGTTTTCTCTCGTCCCTACGGGGTTACTGGATCGTGTGTGCGACTCAAATTGCTGCTGTCCACCTTCTTTTCCTCACACCTAACCTCGATGGATTCAGCTATTGGATACTGTGGAGGCCTTTTTCTGGCTCAGAGCGCGGCCCACCGTGTCCTTCATCTGCTTGCAGTCCATGTGGGATTTATGTAAATGCCCCAGACTCATACGTGGCGTGAAGAGCTGAACCGCTGCGCTCCCAGCCCTCTGTGTCTCCCCCTCAAGCTGGATCTGCACTGGGGCCCACTCCACCCCTGGAAGCCGGTGCCCCAATTAGCCTCTCATCCGGCCTGTACCCCTTATCACCTGCACGCCTCGGTCACCAGCGAGCCTCCGCTGCGGTGTGATACTCACCGCAGATGCGTGTCGGGGCTCCACACAAAGCAGTGCAGTCTCGAAGGTGAGGTTACATGTATTCCGCTCGATCTTGCTATTATCAAAGGAGGACACCAGGTTGGGGCCCCCCGCACCTCCCGAAGCCAGGGGCTAGATTTAACTTTCAGTGGGCTCGCACTCTGCCCCACACACCAGCTCCTGTCTTCGGTATGCCTCTACTGCGGCGCAGCATTCATCGCTAATAATGTTCGGATCCCTGCCTCAATAGGTGCTCCCGCTGGAGGTGCCCCTTGCAGCCAGGGCCGATACTTTTACCTCTGATCTGCCCTGCGGTCATCCAGCGGCCCACGCCTGTCAGTCCCAGCCCCTCTCTATGCCTTCTCAGAGGGCCGTGCCAGTTCGCGTTCAGGTCAATCTTCCGTCCTTGGTAATTCCCCCGTGGCAGCCGGATTTGCTTGATCACACTCCGCTAGCCTCTCAGCGCAGCTCTGGGGTCATCTGCTGAAGTGAGGGAGCACTGCCCTCTTGGGATCGGCTACCGATCATGCCCAGGGTTCATGGCTTCTTTCTCACCCCTACAAGCGGAGCCTCGCTGCCTGTCTAAGCCACGGGACTCTGGGATGGTTTCCCCCATTTGAGAATGGGTCCAGGAGGATTTCATCTGGATTAATAGCAGGATAGGCTGTCGTGGTCCGGAGCCGCTTAACGTGTGGCCATTCCCTTCAGCTGTTAGCCACGCCCTCCTGATAACCAAAGTTGTTAAGGGGAAAGTCGAATCTGATCAATAATATAACCTAATCCCAGTTCTTGGTGGACAATTTCAAAAGGTACACTTTGCGGGACTCCCAGTACGCCACTTGAATTGTTTTTTTTCTGCTACTTGGATCTGGGTGGCCCGGCCATAGCCCCATTTCCCACTGCCATAGCTCGCTAATGGAAAGCACTTTGGCCCTGAAAATGTACACAGCGGATTTAATGTGAGTGCGCACAACCTGGAGTGATTAATCATGGCTCTGTTAAAGGACATCACATTCTGGGATATAAGTGTGTGTCAGTTTAGACCAGAGTCCAACTGGACCTCTAAATATTAAAACGTATCTACCTGACTGATGTGGTGTCCATCTATAACAAATAACAGAGACTATTATTGATTGAGACCAGGGATGAGGGAGACATCCGTCGACAACTAAGTCTAAGTGCAACGTTAGCAAGGGAGCCCAAAAGTCTTTGTTTGTTTGTTTGATGGTAGTCGGGAAATCCTCTGCTGATGACATATGTGTCTTTATGAAAAAAAATATTTGTAATATATGTATAGCTAAAATTTAATGGAAGAAGACATGGGCAAATAAGTGTCTAAATACAGTATTAGCATCAGCAGAAGATTGCGGTCGCGTGAGTTATAGTTGCCTGCACTAACTATAACGGGGGAATTTCATTGGTTTTTTATCAGTAAACTATAACATGTGTGAAACCTATGGTTTTTTCAGTGAATTTGTACGTTTTTTTAAATGCTAAGTTACTTTACGCCATTCGTGGCGTGCGCGCCCACTTAACGCAGTTCGTTCCGTGCGCGCACGGTGCGCTTCGCGCACAGCGCGCCCACTTTACGCAGTTAGTGCCGTGCACGCACGGTGGGCACGCGGGGCGCTACGCGCACCTCGTGCCCACGTTACGCTAGATGGGCCATGTACGCACGATGCGCTTCGCGCACCGTGCGCACATGGAGGACATATGATGCGCTTCGTTGTGAAAGGTAATATTGTAATTTTTCTTATAAGTAAGAATGTTGCTATTTTGGCATCTGGGAAAGCCTTTCTGTTAGAGAGCATTGCATAAATAAACCCCAAGCCTTATTCTAAAAAGAGAGTCTTTGCATTTTGTAAAATAAAACCCTTTTCTAGGTGTTGTTGTGTTTTATGTTTTGTTTCACCGTGTTTGAGCCACTGTGTGGGAGATTCTGTAGTATCTGAAAGGTGAAGCAAGACCGTGGCAAAAAATCTTGCTAATGCCACTGTTGTCTGGAGTGTGGGGTAATAACACATTCTGCAAAAGGTTGCAGGAATAAGTCTAATAAACAACGGATCAAATACATCACATTAAATTAATATAGCACGGAATCCATTAATGACGGAGTGATGCACAAGTCATCTAAAAAAAAAAAACGAAATAATTCTGAACGTTAGCTAAGCATTCAAAGATAATGGAGGTATGGTCAATATATCTATAAAGGAAGCTAAAACCCTTTTGCTGGTTGACTTCAGGAGGGATTTTTCTATAGGTAGAAGCCAACTCGAGTACAAAAGCATTGTCAAGAAATGTTATGAAGGGGGTGGACCTTTAATACCTCTGGCTATCAACTCGGAGAGCTACACAGAGGATAGTGGAGAAATGTTAGGTTTTAGATCCTTAATTGTTCGGTTAAAAGAAAGGAAGGCTTTTTATATAGTATAGGTCACTGTCAGTTAGCCATCTGTTCTTGGGTGGAAAGATCAATGGTCTCTAGTCAATATAGTATACTTGATCCAAATAGTTTGGAGCAGCTGTTGTTGCATGTCAGATTGAAAATACCAAGTGCTGGATTTTCCAGACAGAAATTCTTCAGAATATTTGAAGGCATGACTGGGTAGCCAAATACATACATTATTTTAAAGTCTAATACACAGTTCAAAATACATGAAGTAAGAAACCTACCTTTCATTGTGAGCGGTAAAGTTAAATGTGAATTAAAAAAAAGTATAAGATGCAAGAGCCATTGAACCTATTGAATCCTCTGAGTGATCTCTCATTTGGAAGAGTTCAGGTTGTGTTTTGATCTAAAACGTTTGAGCAGAAACATTGTTGTTGATCAATTTCCTTTACCAAGAATTGATGAGATATTATTCCTCACCAGAAATTCACAATGGTTTTCAATGGTGGAGCTATGCTCGGCATATCATCTAATTTCATATCAGCCTTGAGTCGGCCGTTTGCTTGTCACCAGTTCCACAGAATGCCTTTTGACCTTGCTTCAGTTGTAACTGTCTTCCAGAGGCTGATGGGGAAATTATTTGGTTAGAACCCTGCACCAAGCCCTGACTTCCTCAGAGCCTCTGAAGCCTAGGAGCCTTGGGTGAAAATCTGAGGAAAAGGGGCTTTCTTTTGTAAATTTCTGACTTCCAGCTGCTGGAGGACAAGGACCAACCACCACACCCGATCCAACAAAGGCAGAATTTGGCAGTGTTGATGACACAGGTTTTTTTTATTGGAGCCTTTCCAGAGCAGCAAATCCATTTTCTAGTTTGCTTGGTGAAAAGATATCCAACCATGTGGAGCCCACTTTTGATATAGCCGGCCGCCTTGCCCTACTAAGATATTCTCATTTCCATTTTGCTGACTAAGGGCACAATTTAAATGTTGAATGAGACGAAGAACATACTGCCGACATGAAGGTTGGTCCACCCGTCCACCCGATTTAAATGAGGATTGACCTTCATTTTGGCTATATTCAAAAAGAAAGTCCCGTTTTGGGATTACTTTTTGAAAATAGCAAAGGAAAAAAGTTTGGTGCAGGGCTCCGTCATTGTGAGAGAGTCTTTCACCAAACTGTTAGAAGCATTGCCTGGTACTACTCACCCTATTGATGTCATGCTTGGAATACTCAAATGGTTTCTTGTTAGACCTGACATTCCTGACATGGTTTTCCCCCTAAGACTTTATCTTCAGACCTTCCGTTTTTGCTCATTTTTTTTTTGCTGGCCTTAGGACTGCACATTTTTCCACTACTAACCAATGCTAAAGTGCTTGCGCTCTCTCCTTAAAACATGGTAGAATTGGCTTATACCCAATTGGCATATTTAATGTACTTGTTAGTTCCTTGCAAAGAGGCACTAATTGTCCCCAGGGCCTTTAAATTAACTGCCACAAGTGAGCCTGCAGCAATCATTGTGCCACCCATATAAGTATCACTTTAAACATGTCTCAAGCCTGCCATTGCAGCCTGTGTTTGCAGTTTTAAAATGCCATTTTGATCTGAAAAAATTAACCTTTTTGCCAGTACCAAAGCTCCCTTTTTAATATATATAGGTTACGCCTAGAGTAGGCCCTCAACAGTCCAAAGGTCAGGGTGCAATATATTTAAAAAGTAAGACATGCACCGTTAAGTTTTACATGTCCTGGCAGGAAAAAACTCTTAAATTTGTTTTCACTACAGCAAGGCCTATCTTTCTCAGAGAACAACATTGTGGTTTATCCATTACATTTTATAGGTGACATTTCCAAATGGGACTAGGTAACCGGGTCATGTTTGGTGTCCCTGGAATCTGGAATGGTGAAGACAGATTTTAACTTGCAATCCTGAAAATACAGCTTATAGAAATCCAGCATTTTCTTATGTCACTTTCAGAAAGTTAGCATTTTCTTCCCTTAGCCATTTGGTTCCTGCAGCCTGTTTCTGGGTCGCATGGCTGGGTGTGGGTAAGAGTTGGACTTTGTGTATTCCTCCTAGAAAGCCACACACAATGGGGGAGTTTTAGTGTGACTGGATTTGTCATCACTCTCAAGATGGGAAAGAGGGGCTGGGCCCAACCCCACTAACACTTGAATAGGCTGTGTCCTGTCGCCATACAGAGGGCTGCATACACCCTGTAGTTAGTCTGGAGCAATGGGCAGGAACGCAGGGATTCTGTGCACTTCAAAGTTATGCTTCTAGAAGCTTCTCCTCACTTCAAAGGCACAACTAGGTATAAATACTGGGCCACCAACTCTTCAGTGCACTTCTAGACCTGTGAACACTCTGCCAGGAACAAGGACTGCTGCGCTGACAAAACGACTGCCATTCTGCTGCACTGCTGCTCTGAAGTAGCTGCTGCCCTGCTGTGCTGGCCTGCTGGGGAGGAAGAACTGGACCTGCAACTTCATCTTAAACCTGGGGCACTAGAGTGACCACATGATCTAGTCTGCTGACCTCCTGAACTGAGCCTAAGGGACATAAATGGCTCTCCAACATCCTTTACCAACCCCTGGACCCAGCTGCAGAAGTTCCTGAACCCCAATTGGGGGTGTCCCTAAGGTCCTTGACCCTTGGGGTGGGTCACCAAGGTGAATCAAGCTTTTGGGTTCTTTGATACTACGAACAGGTCCTTTCACACCGAGACCTCGCTCCTTGCACGCGATTCTACGTAAAGCGCCGCCAACCCAACTCTTTGCACTTTAGCATCGGCCACTTGAAGGGGACTGCCAATGCAAAACTTCAGCCTGCCTACCCTTGACACCTGGCTTGCTCTTCACGCTATATCGGCAACCTCCTGCCATGCTCTCCTTGCTCCTCTAGGCCCTGTCCAATCCAAATGCAGCTTGCAGCTCTTGTCGCTGTCTTTAGAAGGTAAACCTTCAGTGGAACTAACCTGGGGACTGTAGCCAACCTGCGCTCCATTGTGGTTGACCTTAAGTTCTGACTTTGCCCTGGTCCAGTGTGACCCATTAGCCAGAGCTGGTGCTTTGTGCTTTTTGGCGCTGTTTTCACAAAATGTATCTCTTCGAATCTACTGATTGGATTTTTGTCATTTGGTATTGCTTTATTTTTTAAATCTAGCTCTATTTTCCTAACCAGGTGTGGGATCCCATTTGTGTGTTGTTTTTACTGTGTTAATATCTGAAGTGTTACACAAACACTTTACACATCGGGCCTCATTTAAAAGAGGCCTGCGCCGCTGGAGAATCACTTTTAATAACTCTCTGGTGGCACAGTCCTCTCAATCATATCTACTAGGCCACGGACAACCAGCCTGTGTGGCTTTTCATGGCCTTGTAAATCTGGTGTAAGGCAATGCAGCTCAAGTCACTGAGTTGCCTCTCACTGCCTGGGAAGGTGTGTTATGGCCATTGCGGTGGGTGTTCCCACTCAACACCCATGGGTTTCGACACATTCCCAGATTTACAACATAGCGTAAATTTTGAGTATGCTTCAAAACCATGCGTAACAGTTGTTTTTGTGCAGGAATGTGTCCCTTACTTCATAAAAACAACCTGATTTCGACCCAGCCCCCATGGTGCAAGGTGCCTGCTTTGGCGCTAGGTAGCCAATTGCAGTGTTATGGGACAGGATTGCCCCGTATCTTATAGATACAGCAGATTCATGCCCTTTACTTTTGATGCAGGGCAGCACAGCAAAGTGACGTGCAGTGCTGGCTTCTGTCAAATTGTTGTAAATGAGGCCCATTGTATCTAAGTTAAGCCTGACTGCTCTGTACCGAGGTGTTGAGCCTGACAAGGATTTTCATTGCTGCCTGACCAGGGTTCACACCCCAGTCAACCATCATCCCAATTTCTCACAATTCTACATTGGCATCCTTAACATTAAACCTGAAATCGAATATAAATGTACAATACTGCAGTCAGACAAGTATTAATCCCGAGCAGACTAGATCACAGGCATATATGTTTGCATGTATTGTATATATGTATGTCTGTATGTATGTATGTATATCTAGCCACACAAATAATCTCCTTCAAAAACCTCTGTATTGCATATCGTAGGTCCATGGGGCATGCCAAATCTTCCCAAATTCTAAATTTGAAACCTTATTTCAAGAATGACTCCACTCAACTATGTTCGAGCTCATTCTCACTAGGATAAAGGAGCTACGTTTAAAGTAATCTCAGGAAATGTTTTCTCTCCATGCTAGACTGTCAAATATTGAGGAAATAATGGGCAAATTCCCGGAGTGCTCCCCAAAACACCCTAAAGTCAGATGCCAAATGAAGTTAGGAGCACTTAGCCAATCAAGACACAGCACATACAGTACACACAGTGATCATCCGCTCCCCATGCCGAGACATCTTGAAACGTTACCCACTGGCCTCATTGTGTCCATGCAAGTCAAGGCCCGCCTCAATTCCTCATCCAATACACTCATTTGTGGCTCCAAAGACAGACGTACACATTCCTTAACAAAATAGGTTTGGCAGAAACGTTTTATTACATTCAGTGAACTGTATGAAGTCTGTGTCAGACCAATTGTAAATTGAGACAGTCCTCAGACCCTACGCCTCTGACTGTGCTCCCGGCCGCATGGTTTCATTAAATGAACTGTTCCAGTTTTGGCAAACGCCTCTTATTTCTTCATGGTATTTAGGGCCTTATTTATCATAAAGTAACGCAGTGCAGAGCCGTAAGCCATTTGGCTGTGCCACGTTACTTTGGAAGCAAAGAGATGAGTCATATCTACAATGATATGATGGATTCCTGTGCTGGTGCAATATTGACTGCCACGCAGGCACTCTTGCACAATGGTGTAAGGGTGCCTGCTTAGTGGGGAGATTATTTTTCTGCAGGAAGGGATCCCTTCCTGAACAAAAACAATCATGAGAGGTGATTTCTTCTGTGCGTGCTGCAAACTGCAGCACGCATAGAAAGAGAAAAAAACTAGGAGAAATGGAAACATTTATCCTCTGTGCGCCTCCCTACGCCTCCTCTGGGGAGGCATAGCATTCTGACTCAGTCTCAGGTTTACGATTTCTTGTAAATCTGGCAATGTGTCAGGTTCTATGGGTGTTGCATGGGAACACCCAAAGCAACACCCATGGAACGCCCCTTTCAGACAAAGTGCTGAGTGTAAAGAGGCTGTATATACAAATATACAGCAGCAAAATGCGCCGCCGGTGCGTCACAAAAAGTGATGCCCCACGGCGCAAGGGGCTTGTAAATATGATTCTTAATATTTAAGCAACATATACAAGTGCAGAAGCATTGTTGCAATCTCAGCTGATTATTCGGATTTTTATACATGAAATTATACATGGAATCACAGTTTCTTTACTTTATATATGGCAAAACAATTGAGCCACTGACTTAGTTTTGCAATATTTTCATGATAAAAGATCTGAGACCCCAGTGTTCTTGACTTAGATTCTTGATTTATTTTTACAGTTTTATATATCGATTATGTAACTCAAGGTTGTTAGAGTGTTTTTAATTCAAAATGTAGTTGAGGATTCCCAAACCTTTCACGATGGGATAACATTGTCCTTTTTCTTTTTGTCTTGATACAAGGAGCTGGCACAAAAGAACAGCTCATAAGGCCTCCGAAGTTGGATTTGAGTCTCAGGGTTTCGCCGGGTTGAGAAGTCCCAGCCCACAGTATCTCTAAGTGGCTTTCCAGAGCTCATTTTTTTCAATGCAAGCTGACCAAGGTGAGGATTTAGCCTTGTAGGGGCAGATTTACAAAGATGTTATGCAATAAACCATGAGAGAGAGAGAGCAGGACTGCACCATGTCTATTAGTATATGGCACTAATTCTCTCTATGTCAGCTCTGGTGCACAGTCAGTCTGCTTGGTGCCGGGAGACATTCTTTTACCCCGCATACTTTACTCAGCATGCCATTATCTCGCATTTTTTACTCTGCAAAATCTTTTACAATGCAGGGCTTTACACCGCAAAACTGTGACAAGGCATTCCCCAAAGTAACGCCCCCGTGTAGTTTGAATAGTAATTGCATTGGAATGAGAACGCATTGTAGTGGATAGCGCTGTAAAGCCCTGTATTGTAAACGTTTTTGTGGAGTAAAAAATAAGGGGTAATAGCATGCGGAGTAACATGTCCTATTCCTTGGTGCCATGCTATTATGTTGTTATTTTTACTGTGCACTTTCACCTGTGGGGGTATCTTTGCACTTTGGCAAGTGCGTGAGGCTATCCTCGGAGGGACTTAACCCAAGATCCAGGTCTTCCGATTCTTGTGGAATTCAAGAAGGAAGGAGGAGGCTCTAATGTAGTGTGGGAGGGTCTTCCACTCTTTAGGAGCGATGTACGGGCAGGCTTAACCTCCTGCTCTGCTTTTGTGTATTTGTGGTACATGTGTTAGTGGGAGTCCGGTTGAGCGGAGGAGCATGGAGGGTTGGTGGAACTGCACACAGCTGTTCAGGTAGACTGGGGCTCATTGTTGTGATTCTTAGTATTTGTGAGTTAGGAGCTTGGATTGTGTGTGCCTATGTATTGGGAGCCAGAGGAGTTCCCTCAGGTGTGGTGTCACCAGAGTGGGAGGTTGAGGACCAGTCTGGCTGTTACGTCTTGAGCGGTCTGAAGTCTTTTTGTGAGATTTTGAACTGGATTAGCAGTAGAAGATTCTGTGGTGAGACAAACTTTAAAACTTTTCATATTTTGCATGGTTTTTAAACGTTTGCAGAAATAAAACATTACTCATTTTTTATGCCAACCACAAAGAGGGATAATGTTTTGGTGAATGCCCCCTTAACCCTTATTAGCAGATAGGTCTCTGTCAAAAACCATGCGTAGTTGTTACTTTCAGGTAACTTTCCAGCACTTTGCACTGGAAACTAAATCCCACATTTTGCATCAGTTTGCATCACATTTGTGGCACAAATTGTTAGTAAATGTGCTCCTTAGCGCGGGCATCAGCAGTGTGAAACTGAGGAAATAAGGAGAGAAACCACTGGGGCAACCCACACAGAAAGTAGTGGGTTGGCAGACATTATATGAGCATGTCCTATGAAACATGAAAGATTCAAAACAGGACTATATACATTGGAAAATGTGAAGAGGACTACAGAAGGTTTTTCTACAACCACCTTGATTATCTCGCTCTATTATTTGCAAAATCATAGGGTTTCTGACTGCAAAAGCCTTTTTTTATGTGTATTAACCTCATTTTGTGATTCAGAAAAGTTTTTCTGTATCACAAAATGGGGTTTCCATCCCATATCAAATTGCACTTTAGAAGGGGTGTGTAAGGGACGTTCTTTATAAATTGAGAGTCAGAACACCACAAATAAAATTGATTAAAACGGAGAGAGTGGACTTGCAAGGCTAATCACCCATTGACCAATATTACTACAAACCGGTGTAATATAAAGTAAAACTATCCTAAAAGATTAAGGGAAAGAAACTCTTTGAGAAACAAAGTCCATTTCCATATGTGAACTGGAGTGGTAGAAAAGTGTTCATTAAGAGTGTTTTAAGCAATGGAGTTCACTAAAGTCCTGCGTAAGTGCCGCTCAGGAGATCCAGGATGCTACTGCCTTTATCCAGGTATCTCCCTAATAACAGGGAGACCACAGCCAGGCAGCTGCGGCCCGTGCAGGTAAGAGCGGTGGGGCGTTGGGCCCGGTTGGGGGGATTTCGACAGATGATGGAAAATTAAATAAATATTTAATTTTCAATCGTCGGTGTCTGTCCACATCACCACCCCCCTCCCCCCACACCTGGCCCCACCGTCCCACTGATCTTATCTGCACGGGCCGCGGCTGTAGCCAGGCTGATGTGGGATCTCCCAAGAATCCACGGGATACAAGATGCTACTGGAAGGCCATCAAGATGAAGGGCAGACCTTGACCAAGCCGCAAGGCTTCACCCCCAAACAATATGGCTAGCACTATCTTAGGGCTAAATCTTTATCTCGCCAGGCAGGGCCCCTGCAGTATGGGCTCAGGGTAATTCGCCAGGGGCGGATCCTGATTGACAATGAAACATTAACTGGCTTCAGTAATGAGTCAATTGCATACTCCTGGTGATGTGGCTCCATCAGCAAAACTTTCCTCAGAGAAAAGTGTATTGGATTGTGGATATGCGATGTACTACCGACAAAAATTGAAAAGATGAGGCCATGATGTGGTATGCTAATGCAATTCCTGTGCTTTAACTTTTAGTTGTTGTGAGTGTGCTGCATTCCTAGGGTCGTATTACCAGAGGGCCCTGGAGGAGCAATATGCGATTGGGCCCGCTTTTCAACCCCTGGGCTGCTTTGGTAATTCCAATAGCATCGGCACACATAAAGCACAAGCGCTATCATCAAAGGGCTTTCCTTCATTTGCATAGGATGGAATCCCTTTGCTTCTGCACCCATGCAGTAATATAGACACAGCCGCAGAGGCAAAGAAGCTGTTGAGAGGCTGTCATTGCACCTCCTGAGAGCAGCCCTCTGGAGGGGGTTGAGAGGGTCCTATGGACCTCCTCGACATCCCCTTGCCGGCAGGTACAGTCCCTCACTGCACTCGCCTGGAAAGATATCTCTAACACCCCTTCAACGTGCAGGCCAGGCGGCGCCTGCAGAGTGAAGGAAAGAGCAGCTTCAAAGCAGCTGCTCTGTTTTCACCTGAATGCCCGCAGGGTGGCACGAGTACGCAGTTGCCCTGGGGGCAGCGCATTCACTATAGCATTCACTATAATGCAACACACCTTTTGAAAATGTGCTGCATACATTATACGGCCCCTGGTGTGCATCTGTGGATTTCCAATGGTTTGGCACCCACTGCAGTTCTAGATATGCCTCGGGTATCACCTCCGGAAAGCACTACTGATGTTAGTGGATCTATGTACATGTAACTAGCTCTACTGTGTACGGTTGCTTCCACGTTAGATACTGGAGTACATGATAAATTGTGTTTAGATATTGGTGCTCTGACTGCTGTATAATGGTGTTTATGGCTTGTACATGAGGGGTGTGTTAATTTGTGCCATCTGATGTCCTTCGTCTGGTCATATGATGTTGTTTCCGTTGCTATGAAATGTCTTGGAAGGAGTAGGATAGGAGACAACACAGCTCCTGATGGGGTTTATAACACCTGTGGTAGGGAATTGTTAGCATGATCAATACATTTATTTCAACAAACCCAACAAAATAGTAGACACAATGAATCAACAAAATGTGTGATACAAAGTTGTATCATACTGACACATGACATAAATAAGAACATTCAGAACAAATGAAGAGGTAGAGATCAATATCTTGTGCCATTGCAAAGACACCCAAAATGATGCAAAGCAATGCAAAGTCTTGATAAAGTATTTGTTTTCAGCGAAAAACCTCTTTTACAATGAGTAAAATAGTGCAAGTAGTTCTTGTGCTTCTCTACTTTGAGCAGAAGGGCATTCTATTGGCGATTCCTGGGCATTCTAACACTACCACCCCTACATTCTGATGCAAAGTCAGATCTTCAAAGACTGTTGGATCTATTTATTTCTCCTAACATTTCACGTATTGTATATGTGATGTTCTGTACAACAGACATTGAATGTGATAAAACTTTTAAAACACTTGATTTTGTACTGAAAAGGTACCTTTCTAGTCCAAAACCTGTTCTAGCCATCACTAACATGCAAAGGTATGAGTGTGGCGCTAAGCAGGAATAAGGAATCTCAATTTGAGATTCCTTAAATGCAATCGCAATTTAAGTAATCGCAATTTAGAGATTACTTAAATTGCGATTTTTGCATTTGGGATGATGCATCCCAAATGCAAAATTACCGGTCGCAAAGGGGCAGATTCCGAGAATCTGCCCATTTGCGACCGGTTTTTGCTTTGATGCATGTGGGCCTTATTCGTTAATTGTGCAAGGCCCTCTTTTCTGACAAAATAGCGCTCCAGCAGTGATTGAAGGACGCTTCCCAAACTCTAAGGACATTTAAACCCCCCTAGCAGTGCAAGCAGCCGCGCTGGTCCAGCAGCAGTAAACAGGCCATAAGCTCTGTGAGAGAAGCTCGTTTATAAAACATCAGAGAGGGATAGTTCACAGCTCTGTATTGTGAACTGCGAACGTCAATGCGCTCTCCTGAATCAGGCCATTTGGGCCCCAGAACCAGCCTCTGTGAGCGTCTTTGTGAATAGGGCCAGATGATTGGAAATGAATGAGGTGCGGATGTGGCATTTGGACTGGAATGGCTGGCACAGAGGGCATTTCTGGCTCCAGCGAAAATGAATGTAAAACACATGGTATCCTGACTTTCTGGCTTGCTCTAGTAGCAATCCAGTGGGGTATCTGCATAAGTCACAGCAGGTGTTAAAGATGCCAGATGGCTGAAACCACCAAGGCAGACCTTCCAGCCAAAAATTCAACGCGTGGCCCAAAGCACTGTGCCACATGCAGGTCCAGCTTCTAATGCTGTGATCAGTAATTATCTGACAGCAAGAGCAGGTGCTGCACAGGCCTTCTGCTTGGCTTCCAGTTCACCTTACTCCAGATTTGAAGAGTCGTTCACACCTGCCCTGTTGAGCTCAATGCATTCCTTTGGACTGTGTGGTTGTTTTGACATACGGGTCCATGCGTTTCTCAAAACATTTATTTCAGCCACACTCCTAAATACAAATGCTTGCCAAAGGAGTCAATGTGACAGTCTCAAATGGAAACACCATGGGGCATATCAGCAAAACCCGGCGATAATTATCGCTCAGCGCTCTTAGCGTGTGAATAATTATCGCCGGGTAACGTGGATTTTTATCGCTGAGATAGCATACTATTAGCAACGCTTATCTCCTCAGCGATAAAAATCCTCACGCCAACTGCCTGACGTGAGATTATTGCTGAAACCCCAGTGATAATCTCACGCAATGTGGCGTTAGGTTGCTGATAGGGACTCACAAACGTAGTCATGATATCCAACTTCCATAGGATATCATGGCTAAGTCAGTCCTGAAGCAGGCGTAAGGAAAGTAGCGATAACAAGGGTTATCGCTACTTTTCCTGACGCTATGCTTCATAGCGTGGGGCTTGATGATAGGAGAAATGTCGCTTAGCAACATTTCTCCTGTCATGTTAGGTCAGGAACGCCCACTTTGCATCTCATTAGAGATGCAAAGCTGGGCGTTAGGAATCCCGACGTTAAAGCAAGGTTTCACGCGTTAGCGTGGCCTTGCTAATTAGGCGATAAAATTATCGCCGCTTTTCGGCCAAATACGGCCGCAAAAGCAGCGATAATTATTTATCGCCAGCTTGTAGATATGCCCCCATGCTCGCCCTTTTCAGAATTGTGTTTTAGAGAAGGTTCTCCCCATACTATGAGCCGTAAGTCTGTTTGGCGCCTACCGATGCCTTTTCCAAGTAAGACACACACTGCTCAGTTTCCCGTAGCAGAAATATAAGGGCACATGCATCAAGGTATTTTGGAATCGCAAACTGTGCAATTCACAAAAATCGGCTGTTTGCGATTGCAAAATGGCCTTTTGCAATGCATGACAGTATTAGAGATTCGCAATTTAGGTCATCGCTAATTCGAATGCAAATAAGGAATCACAATTTGCGATTCCTAAATGCTAATGCAAGAAGCCTTTCCTAAATGCAAACTGTGCATTTAGGAAATGCTATTTAGCATCAACTTCAAGTTGGTTCTACTATATGCATACTTTGAAAAATGAAAAAAACTGCATTTTTCTAAGTGCCATGTGCCGCACACGTGTGCCTTACATGTGCACCTATGTTTTTTTAGGGGCCCTCAGCAGGCCTTAGGCCCCCGGGCACCCTTGCCTTTGCATGACCTAATTTGTGATTACCAATTAGGTAATAGCAATTTAGGTAATGCAAAACTATTCTCACCTATGGGCCTTGAGGCCCATTGGAAAGAATGAAGTCGCAATGGCAAATAGATAATTTATAATTGCGTATGCGATTCTTAAGGAATCACTATTTGCTGCCTGTGTTAATGCATTGCATCTTGGGGTGACCAAATAGCGATTTCTTAAATATCGCTATTGGCAATCGCTAAAAATGAAATTTGTTGCATGTGCCTCAAAGTTTTATACACTCAGAAGGCATTTTCTCAATGAAATCATAGGTACATGCTGGGTTGTTTACGTCTTCAAAGCAATATTGGAATTGTGAGAAGAGCTGTTGTTGAATTTGTGGCCAAAAATGCTCTTCCTGCTAAAACTACACTGAACCATCATTTAGTAAATGTAAACTGCCATTGTGAAATATGTGCCTTATGTTCTCAACTAGAGATTTGGGTTTTCAAATTCTTAATAAATTGATTAATTATTGACTTGGTTTTAAATATTGAAGGTCTAGTTTAGAGTTTGGCTCCTGTTCCACCAAACTTGTGGTTCACACATTTCATTCAGAGTCGAGGGAAGTGTCAGGTTTGCACTGGCTACTCCAGGGTAAACCTCTTACCAGGTGACTCCTCTGCCAGATGGTCAAGAGGTCAGTGTGATGGTTGGCCTGCCCTTTTGAGGAACATCACTCATGTTCCCTGCTTGTGTCTGCCATGAGAAGCATGATGTACACATGGAGGGAAATTGCAGAATGCACACCCACAGGCACAACGAAAACTACTACTTTGGAATTTTGTTTACTTTGAACAAAATTTTTTGCTGTGCAGTCACCTTGCACAAAGCATCCTTTTGATATTGGTACGCCACGACTCACTTCCAAAGGAGTATCTAGGCGCTTGCTACTCAGAGGCGGTACAGAACATTTCACAAACAATCAGTGAGGTGAGTGGAGCCGCGGTCACGCCCACTCCCTTCACACCATAGAGATCTCAGGCAGGCAGTCGAGGATCACTGAATAGGGCAGACAGTCCTCTTCCAGGATCTAACTCTGATCCTATGTTACTTAGGATGAAGCACTGATCCTAAGATGGAGCTAAACCATAGTAGAAACATCATTCTTAACATGTTAGTTGCACCTATGAATAACTGACAATGTAAATACGATTTCAGTAGAATCTAAAAGCTTCTTTTTGTTATTATTTAAGTTAGATGTCAAAAGAACATCATATTTGAAGAGGATCTATATTTCTGTGAATCTCTTTGTAACCCTAACAACGGCGTTTCTTCCATTCATGTTCCATGCCCCAGTCTAATTTATATTTCTATTGTCATTGTAGCGAGAGAAGTCCAAAGCCTTCTTGTAAATTGAATGTTCATTGATTAGATCCATTGGCGGCATGAGGCTATGATATTAGTCTAGACATCACCTTCCAGGAGTACCTCCAGCTCTCTCTGTTGAATGCTTTGTCAGCATTTATGGAAAGGTTGGCTAAAGAGAGCTCTTGTCACTCATCTTTGACTCAGGGGTCAACTAAAGAGTCAGCAATGTTTGCCAAGAGTTAGGAAGGATCAAGACAGAATTGATCAAGACAATGATCTAAGCATTATATTTGTTTGCCATGGTTAATATGACAATATTTTTGTAACTTATTGTTTCCTGACATTTCACAACAAAACATCAAAAGCATTGAAATCACCTAAAACTGAGGTCAGGGAGGAGCAGGAGGACATGGCCATCTCCCAGGTGACTCCTCACTGTTTCTAGCTCTGCCCACTGTGATCAATATCCTAAACCATCTCCCCAATAAGCAGGATACACAATATATGTAGGAAAGGTAGGGGTAACAAAGGGGGTATGAGGTGGGATCAAGAGAATGTGACAGACAGGGGAAGGGTACACCACAAGTTTCATTTGGGAGCAGTACGAACGGCGGGAGTGTGGGGATATTACCAGAAGTCCATCCTCAGCGTAACTCTGTCACTAAAGGGTATACCAACGTTTGCATTGCCGCTTGCATGGCACAACCCAATATTGTGGTGCTCTACAGTCTTTATTAATACTAAATAGATGCTTTGCTTTCTTTGTGTTGCACCACAAGAGGTTCCACGTAAGATTTAAGCAAATATTCCTTTAGGTGTCTACAATAGTGGCCAGGTTAGGGAAGTCAAACCACTGAAGCAACCGGGACTCCCTATGGGCTCGATTGCTCCATCTGGGACTCTCTCAAGCATCTAATTGGCGATCCAATTTAATTGTCAGATAATCCGTGTGAGGGATTTGTGGCTAGCAAAGTCCCCTCATCTGAGCAACCTTGCTTCCTCTCTGGGCCAGGTTGCTCACTTGATCAGTGGCTGAATCATCGGACCGATGAGCCGATTTCATTGGCAGATGCTGCATGATCATGGCATGTGCAAAATTCCAATAATTTGCCTTTACGTAATGACGTGAAACTTCAGCTAATTGCACTAAACAGCACGTAGTGTGAAGAACTCCTCAAACAATTTATATTGAAATACCATTCCCAGTACAACGTTATTTCACACCCCACCGACATAACAGAAACAAAGCAAATAAAGAAAAAATCAATTGCATTCATTTGGTGTAATTATTTACCATAGTAGTGGCATCTGGAACATTCTGGTCTCCACACTCCATCCTTTATTGACGACGTATAGCTTTATCTTAATGTTGCATTTTGTATGTAACCATATGGAATCAATCAAAGGAGCAAATAATATCAGCAACATAAAAAAGAGGAGCATGCATCTAATTGTTGTTTACCTTATATATATATTAAGATGTATGATCGTTGAGGGTTGATGTACCCCACATTGATTCATGCATTCCACCAATCCATTAGCCCATGTGCAGTACAATGCTTAATTGCCATGTTCATCTACAAAACACCTTACTTCCTGTAGAAGATTCCAATACATTGTTCCCAGCCAATATAGGCTCAGGAACACCTCATACCAAAACCACTTCCCTAAAGAAGTTTCCTAGTGACTAAACTGAATACCCACACCACCATACATCACTGACAACATAGACCTGCCATTTGAACCCAAACACCCCATTAAATTAATACTGTCAAATGCTAATTTGACCCATGACCCGACTGGTACATTCACAAAAAACAAAGGAGCCATCTGTACCACACTCACTTTATCACATGCCATCCACTGTAACGTACCATCACTTTGTGCCAAACATGTACACCAAGTCCCATCTTGAAACTTGCTCTTTGTAAGGTTCCTGCTTACATGACTAACCAAATTCACAATTTTCTCATGCAATCCCTCTGAAGGACCAATTTAGCACCGTTTTAGTAACTTCTGTTCTTCGTTCCCTTACTCATTCTTGCTGTGCCAACGGGTCACTAAATTACTTTAAACAACCTTAAAAAAAGATTAATTTCCATCCACATTAGTCAGAATGCATATTAGTCTCTATTGAAAACATATCACCCTTCCTTCGCCTGCTTCTGCAAAGGCAACTGGGGAAGGAAGTCTGCAATCACTTTTAATAATCCTGTTTGATATTCCAGTTTAAAGTAGTAACCTCTGAAACATAACAACCTACGAGCTATACACCATGACTTGTAGACCACCTCAATTGAACACATATGCATGCAGCCCCGAGGGCCACCAAGGCAAAAGGTACACTGTTATCTATAAAACTCACACCTAAGCCCTGGTGCTAGCATCAGTGATTAGAACTATATGATCCGAAACTTCAAATCTTCCTCATGAAGGGTGCACCACAGATCTCATCCTTTACTAACTCAAAAGCATTTACCACTCCCAGTTAAAACAAAACCTAAGGCCTAATCATGACTACTGGGGTCCGGTGGAGTGCACAAGCCACAGTGGCAGTGTGGGGACCACTGTGCCAGTAGTGTGACTGTCATATTACAAGTTGGGCAGTTGGAACGCCATGGGGCCGCTGCAACTGTCAGGGATCAGAGATCCGTGGAGGTGCTGCGGTGGTCTTGAGCCCGTAATATGCTTGGCGGTGCTGCTGTGTCACTGCCAAGCATATTACGAGTTTCGTCTCTGCCGCGGTTTGCATGTCAGTGAGCACGCCATGAAAACTGTGGCGGTGACGCAAAAAAGGTCCATAGTGTGCAATCAGCGGGACACATGTCGGGCCCCGCTGTGTGCAGACAACCCAGTTCCTGCATGGCATGGACTTAACAGTCCATACGGTGCATGAAAGCGTTTTGGTGTTCCCATTGCAATGAATTTTCAATAGGCACACCTTGGGAATGCCAAAGGACTGCCCGCCAGACCACAAGATTACTTGCAATCTAGCAGGCGGTCAATGGCCGAGTTTGGTGGTCCTGGAGCGGGGCTCTGGCGTGGCGGCCCATGCCAGGACTGCAAAACTCATAATCAGGCCCTAACTCTCTTTATTAGCATCTAATCAAAGGAGCCAACTCCTTAGAACAATGTTTACAAATGTACAGTGTTGGGTTCTCTTGTTGTCATTTCTTCTGTGTTAGAATTGGAATGTTCAGATGTGGGTGGAATACATTACATGAATGTAGGGACAGTCAATGGTTCCTGCCTGAAGCTGCCGGCCCTACCATTAGATGCTGAAATAAAGTGCACATTAACCATGCATTTTTTCATATCCAAGCATCCTTTTATTGGTGACTAGATGACCGGCGGTGATTCTAGAGATGTGTGCTGATCTTAGGCCTGCCTTGAGGCTTTGGCAGGACTTCCGATTCCAGGGTAGTGAACTGTCATTTTGCCATTGCTTGTTCATGCCAGAACAGGTGCCTTTACTATGGTAAGTGGGTTGTGATGAGTCATAAGGTCCTCATTTCATCTCACCTCACCGCATCATTGTGACAATGGGGCAAAGGAGTTTGAGGCTTTGGGAAAGGGGAGTTAGAATTTTGAGGCTCATGCTTACGTGAATGAACAGGCATCAGCGCGAGAGCGTGTGCACTTCCTAGCAATGGCAGTGGGAGTTTGGTGGCTCGCGCTTACTCTCGATCATCTGCCGGAGCGCGCGCATAAACGTGATGTCCTCATTGTGCCTCATCACCTGTTTTTAGCTGTGGGTAGTTTCAAGGCAGCATTGCTTGTTTATGGAACTTTCTGTTCCTCAGCAATGCTTCCTTCATAGACACGCAAAAACCCTGCTTCATGTTCTAGTGTAAGAATGTCACATTGCTTAATCGCTCAGGGATTCTTCATGGGATCGTGGTGATTCGCACCCCTAAAGGCTAAAAAAATGGAAAGTTTATAAGTGCAGTTTTTACGGTGATCTGCACACCATTTCAACAAAATAGGAGAAGTTCTGTTTTGCACTCCAGCCTGTGGCATTGTGTATAAAATGTGCTGAAAATGTGCTAAAAGCTGCAAGTAGGACAAATCATAAGTGCTGTCTTTGCAGTGATCCGCATACTATTTTGAAGGTGCAGTCATCATCTTTTCAATTGCAAATGGTGGTGATTCGCACACCAATTGGAAGATTCTTATACGAAAAGGGAAGGTGCACCAGGAGACAAAGTAAATGTCCTCCAGACATGTCCAAAGAGTATCCTTTTATTATTCTTGAAATTGAAACATGGGTGTCTGCCAACGCGTTTCGTTCCACTGAGGTAACTTCATCAGGGCTCATATAAGAATACGAGGTACAATATATCCATAGTTTAGGTCAAAGTATATCCAAAATAGAAATAAAAGCGTCCAAACTCCTAACATATCAAAAAGAGGTGTAGTGTGCCAGTGCTCTATATTAAAGTATATTCAAAGTCGAAGTAAGTAATACCAATCCAAAGATCTGACATTTAGATGGCAATAATATATGGTATCAATCTGCAATGTTCACAGCAATTAAGCTCCAAACTTCCAATGGCAAATTATAAACCAGTATCCTTGATACGATACATCCTCTGCCAGTGATATCGCCTTCACGATATTCGTTTACTTTGTCTCTTGGTGCACCTTCCCTTTTCGTATAAGAATTAAATTTCTGGTTTCCAGTGGAGCTTAACTGCGGCAAGCTCTAGAAGTGATTGCACAAGACTCTGAATGTTTATGAAAACTTGGGATTTGATGTGCTGAACCTGTGGTCAGCCGTTGATGGTGTTTTTTCTGTTATCACCAATTGGAAGATTATAAGTGCAGTCAGTCATCTTCTTTTTAGTTGCAAATTGCTGTTATTTTCACACCAAGTGAATTTTTTTATTTTTTATTGTTCTTATTATTTTGCCTATTTACATTGGAGACCCTCTTCTGACTGTATTGTTCTCCAAGAAAATAAACATCATATCCCCAGATATCAAAGTATAGTACCCCCACCGTCATTTTTGCCAAGTGCCACTAATTCTAGTATTGATTTGGAACAGTGGAAAGAAAGCGTTGAAGCATACATGGCAGCTGTAGATGGTGAAGACTTTACACACAAAAGAAGTATGCTTTGTTGCGGCATTGTTTAGGTGCTGAAGGTAGAAAGATCTTGAAACATTTTCCCCAACAATCTATATTAGGGGAGGGTGATGTGATGGATTAATATGTCTCTGCATTAAAATGTTGGACACATGATTAAAACCACATAAAAATGTTGTGTTAGAAACACATACATTTTATAGACGCCATCAACTTACTGGAGAGCCTATAGAGAAACGAGAATTATGTGGGCACATTAAGATTATTAGCTTCTACTTGTGAATATAAAGAATTTGAAGATGAACTAATGAGGGATCACATTGTGGAAGACACTAGCAATAGGAAAATTCAGGAAGTTCTATTTACTACACCTAATCTCACATTGAATAAGGCAGTGTATTTAGTTGCAGATTTTGAGAGTACTGCATCGTTCATGTCTCAAATTTCTCATAGGGAATCTGTATCAACCAAGGGACTGGTTGCTGATGTGCACACCTGTGACAAAAAGAAAAAAGAGACTATGGAGGCAAAGAAGAAGATTGAAAGGAAAGGGAAAACGATTGTGTTATCAGTGTGGAAGTTCTAACCATTTAGGAAACTCACTAACGTGTCTTGCCCATGGTAAAATATGCACAGGATGTAAGAAGAGAGGATATTTTGAAAAAGTGTACAATTCTAGGAAGATATTTTGTAATCCCAAAGTAGTGAGCAGTGCTAGAGAGCATGAGGGGGAATATAAATCTGAGTCAAGTGATAAGAGCGTTGTGTTATGTGTGGAATCTTCACAAAGTCAACACCAAAACGGAGTTGAAATCATGCAAATGGAGGCTAGTTCTATTAAAGGACCACATTGCCAGATATCTGTTGGTGAGGTTGGAGTCAACGTGATGGTGGATTCTGGATCTCCATTTTCATTAATTGGTTTGGATGATTGTAAAACTTCAGTAAAGTGGACCTTAAGTAAATGGTAATATTGAAAAAGTTGATGTCAATATGAATAACTTCACATTCATATATAAAAACGAAATCTCATCTATGACCAATGAGCACGTTGTGAACTCAGACTCAGAAATACATAGTTAGACAGGCTCCGAGTCCCATGCTTGAGGTCACTAATTGACAGGTCACAGGTGGAGTGGCATGTAGCCAGCATACAAATGCATGAACAGGAAATCTGAGATCAATCCCACAGATAGGCTCAGCGACACCACATTGGTACAGGGAAATCGGCCGCAATAAAGCACCTATGGCCAGAGGGTTCCCAAAACACCATAAAGTCAGGTGCCATATGAAGTTAGGAACGCATAGCCAATCAGGACACAGAATGGGCAGTATATGCAGTGATCCTGTGCTCCCCATGCCGCACATCTGGGCAAATTACCGACTAGCCACATTGTCTCCTTGCAAGGTCGAAGTTCACCTGGATTCCTCATTCAATACATTAATTTATTACTCCAAAGGCAGAGGTTCACATTCCTTACCAAAAAAAGATCATCAGAACTATTTTATTGCATTCAATGAACTGAATAAAAACCCATGTTAGACCGATTGTAAATTGAGACAGTCCTCAGACCCTATGCCTGTGGTTCATCTCCCAGCCGCACTGTTTAATTAAATGCACTTCTCCCATTTTGCCAAACACCCTTTGTCTCTTGTTTTTCCAAGGTATTTCATGTTCAAGCAACAAAATCAGTCATTAGAACTCTGGTGTATGGGGGTAAACCTATTGAAGTAATAGTTGAATTTGAGACCACTCTTCTTTTTAATGGCAATTCTACACCTGCTGTGGTGTATTTTGCAAAACACGGTTCATCATTATTGGGATGGTTAGAGCAATGGAATTTAGAGATCACCTTAGACCCCAATAGCCCTGAGCATGGTTTTGCTTAAGTTTTTACAGGGACTTGTGGAAAGCTGGAGAGATTTAAACACTGGATTCATCTTAAGACGGGAGTGAGCCCTTTGGTTCACAAAGTGAGGAGAGTACGCCTAGCTGTTAGAGTGGAATTGCGAAAAGAATACAAGCTATAAAGCCAAGATATCATAGAGCCTATTGAGAGGTATGAATGGTTGTCGCCTGATGTGTTAGTTAGGAAACCTGATGGAAATTTGAGAATGTATGTCAACCTTAGGGGCTTAATTTCCAGGATCTGGGGGGATCACCACACACTTCCTAACATAACAGAGATGTTGTCATTACTCAAGGGAACAAAGTGGTTTTCCACTCTTGACATGGGTGCCACATCAAATAGTTTTACATTAGGAATTGCATCAACTAACTACGGTCGGGCTTGCATCTGCATCAGCTGTTTTTAAAAAGGCTCATGGAAGTTTTATTCAAAGATGTAGAGGGTGTTTTATGCTTTCAAGATGATGATATAGCATTTGGTAGTGATAAAGTTAACTATGTCTTGGAATAGAAGAGAGTCACCATTAGGACAGACAAAATAAATTATCTGCTGTTGGAATAAAACCCAAAGGGAGTTTAATCAAGGCAATTATTGAAGCACCTACATGCCAGCATGGGAGCCCTAGAGGCTAAAGTGGAAGACTTTGAAGGGAGATCTCGCTGACATAATGTCTGCATTGTTGGAGTCCCAGAATGTGTGGTAGGACAGGCAGTAGATATAGTTGTAGGGGATCGGATACACAAATATTTGGAGCCCAGGGGACTCTAGAATTATTTCTCAAATGGGTGAACTAGGTTCCTGGTGTGCCACCGAGGCTGGGGTTTCCACTACATCCTATTTTGGCATGTATCTTCACTCACCAGGACCGTGATGGTATTCTGCAGACGGCGCAGACTGTGCCACTGCACAGGTGGGATAATGGTGTCATCACCTTTTTTCCTGATTTGACCCTCATAGTACAAAAAGTGCTCTGTTCCTTCTTAGAGATAAAGAAAGCTCTGCAGGAACGTGAGTTCAAATATGCAATGCTATACCCGGCAAGGATGTGAGAGGTGGTGGCGGATGGAATGACTAGGTACTTCGACACACCAGAAGAGGTCTGGGAGTGGCTTGACAGATGGCAAACAGTTAAGGATAAACCACTGAACCAGCAGGGTGCAGGCCCTGGGGTCATGAGGGCACGGCAGGACCAACCAGCCGATGATGACTATGGAGATGATCAATAAAATGTGATGGCATAATACTGCCTAGGTTGAGGAGGGCTTGACTTACCTTTGCAGAGGTGGTAGTGCTTCTCCTCACTGGGAAGTGATCCAATGAAGGTGTGTGTCCGGTGGTGTGCTTCACCTCCTGCTCTGAACTGAAGACATCCAGAATGGGCAGTACGAACTCTATTGCAAACCTTATCAGAGACTAGACGGTAATCGGGTGCCTTCAGGGTGGCTCCATGTTTCCCTTTTATCAAGTTAAATGTTTTGGGGCAAAAAAAGCTCTGCAATGTTGGGGGTTGGTCAGTTCTAAGTCCATTATGCAGGGCGGCAGGGTGAAGGGATTGGCAATTGGTGAGAAATGGTGTGGCTGTTTTCACAATATGTTCTTTTCTTACTGGTGACTTTCTCTTGCAAACACAGTCAACTTAGGCTTCTTCAACCCAGGCTCTTCTCAACAGTAGTCACAGAGGTTTGCACCACCCCCTGTCTCCCTAGCCACCTGGCGATGAGACCTCAATTGACCCATCTTAGATAGTGCTTTAATGGTTCCCTCAAAGTGTCATTACCGTCTCGTCGGTTGAGTGCTAGTGCTCTCACAATATACACACAAAATGATTGATACGCTTCATTCTCCATGTTTCCGTCTTCTTTCCTGGAACGTGAGTGGACTGTGGGACAAGATTAAGAGTGGGTTGGTCCTACAGTATCTGAAACGACACTCCCTATATGTTTTTCTGTTACAGGAGACACACCTTCAGGGACTGACCCACCGTGAAATGGATAGATGGGGATACAAAATGGTGGCCCACTCTGGTTATACAAGGGTATTCGCAGAGTAGCTATACTGCTGCGTAAATTGTTTCATTTTATTATACAAACCATCACACATGATAACCCTTGGGAGATATGTAGCAATCACGGGACACTGGGAGGGTCAGCTCTTTAATATGATTTTGTTTTATATGCCCCATACGCTGCAAATTCCAATGTTCTTGGACCTGGGGGACCTCCTCCTCCGACTCCCCCAGGGAGAATTATTGCTAGGGGGTGACTGTAATACAACCCACAGCAACAGCATTGAACACTGTTTCACACGTATGCAAGGTTCCACTGACAGGCATCTGGCTGAATTCCTGTCTGCAATGGGTCTCACAGTTATATGGAGGGCCCTCAACCCTTCGGACAATCAATATACCTTCCATTCAGGAGTCCATGGTTCTTTGTCTCTTATTGATTGCATATTGCTGTTGGTCCATCAGCTCCCACACTTCAGTGAGGTTCACCATCTCACTAGGGGTATATCAGATAATTCCCTGGTATGTGCAACATATTGGCTTGGCGCGACAGGGTCACAAATGCACAGCGGTACTCAATTCCTGGTATCTTAAAACCCCTAGAATAGTACCAGCCTTCAAGAGACCACTGACCATTATTTTACTGAAAATAATGGAACAGTAGACACAGAACAGACATTAGGGGAGGCATATAAAATGGTTATTAGGGGACCTGGTATCTCTATAATATTGGGCCACAAGAAAGAAAAGAGGGCTTGGATGGAGACCCTAGAGCAGGAGATCCAGCCTATCTGGAGTCCGCTAGCCATGACATTGTTCAATATTATCTGTTATTTAAATGAAAGTATAGTGATGTTGCAACTGTAGAGGCTGGAGCATGGATCTGTGGTAAATAAAATTCATTACCGGGACTTAATTTGATACGGAAACATAATAAAATAGCTCAGTAAAATGAGAGGCAGAATCCGTGGTATTGGAGGTTCGGAATGGGCTTTATTCCAATGATCGATTATAATCGGTTGCTCCAAGTTCCATCACCACGGAGGTTCAGGAAGTGAAGTACATACTTTATTGACAAGAAATGACTTTTATAGTACATACATTACAATGAAGCGAATGCAGTAGGCGTAACAATTGATAAGGAAAATGACGATTCATATGCGTAACCGAAAATGGGTGTAATAAGGAGTAAAAAGGAACATAATTGGTTATGATGTCATATATAGGTGGATCTATAAGATAATACTTGGCATAGATGCGCGCGCAGCAGCATGACGTGTGATTGACGTGCAACTAGGGGTGAAGGGGACTTGACATTTAGCTCTACATGTGGAGACGAAAAGTCTGGGGGGTCAAGTCAACCTAATCCCAAATCATATCTAACATCCTATGTTTAAAGAACTATGTTATCCACAAAAGAAGGACTCTCGGACAGAATCTATTCTATACTGACTGTGCGTGCGTGTACAAGCGTCTAAGTGTCTACACTAGATGCGAGGGGGTAGGAATATTCCATGGTAACAGGACTATGAATTACTTGCATAAAGACAGAGAAGCCGAGCCATTGCTCGGTAGCTGGAAGAATGTTTACTTAAGCTACTAGACAGGAATGCATCGGCTAAGGGGTGAAGCAGATAACTCGAAGGTGAAATACAGTTCTTGGCAGAGAATAGGCTGATGTCAGGCTTCGTGAGCCGCGCAGAGAATGAGACAAAGTTCATGGTCACGGATGCAGGCTCAGACTGGAGTTTTCAGAGGCAGAAGGCAAGAAGAGTTTGACGACAGAATCAGGGCCTACTTGCCTGAACTGTAAAATGGCATAGGTGAACCATATAAAGCCGGTGGCTTTTCATACTTAGGAATGGAATATCCGGCCTATTCATGGCGGATCTGACAGAGGACATGTTGATGGTGGACGCACATGTGTTTGCGTCTTCATAACTGGAACTGGAGGAAACATACATGTACTTGTAATATGCACATAGAACCGTTGGGGTCCAAGATAGGGGACATATCTGACCAGAAAAATCCATATTTCCACATTCCCTCCTTGTCCCCTACTTGCCCGTCAAGAGATATCAATCTTCATCAATCCATTGATCTGTTCATATAACATCATTTGTTCTTCTTTCTTCTTTCGTGACGAATGAATTCTTGGTGGTGGAATACATGATGTGGCACACAGGCCACAGATCGCTGGTCCACATTGTAGACATAGACAGCAACTGAATAGTATGAGAAGGCCAATACCTAGGAAGGATAGAACTCTCCATCCCCAGGCTGATATCACACTCCAAAACCAACCGGACCAAGTCCAAGTGCCTGGGTTCTGGTGTATCTGGCTTACAATCTTATGAAGGCGAGTTATAGCTTTATATACAGATGGCGAATTTTCTGGTGTGAATACGCAGCAGCTTGATCCGATGACCCTACAAGCTCCGCCCCTATCAGCCAGGATGACGTCAAGGACAAGACGATTTTGAAGCACAACAATCCGCATAGCAGACTGCTCTTCTGTTAAATTGCCTAAGGCGGAAATAGTTTCATTCACTACCGCTTCAAGGGTTCTAGTTAATCTACGTATCAGCTTACTATTAGTAACAGTACCTATATAGGGAAAGATGCCTTTATTGAAATCTGTGTATTTTTCCCATGCTGTTTCAGTGTAATCGACAATTGGGAGATCTCTCCGCTCTCTGTTGTGTACTAAATGAATATTTCTATAATAATCAGGAGGAGCTAGGAAAACAGGTGGCAAAAGGAATGCAATGTAGCAGGTACCATCCCAATCTAGAGGTAGACGCATATATGCAGTCTGACCACATATAAAGTAGGAGTGGCGATAAGCTCTAAATGAAGATTTGCCTTGATCACTGAATTCTACTGTAGTAGTGCATTTACTATGGCCCATATGTATGGAACCAACTTTTCTTACACACAATTCACCTTTCGCTGGGAATACTGACATGGTTGGTAAAACTAGTTCAACTTCGGATTCGACATTTAGAACCATGAGATTAGGAGTAAAGTTACCTAATCCATATACTTCATTTTCTAGATCAGTTCCTGTTCCTTCGGGGCGACCCTCCTTGTCAGGGTAACAGACTTTGAATAAAACTAGGTTCAGTTTTCCCCATACCCACTGGTCTTGGTAAACGGCTGTATCTGAGTCTATGGAATTGATTAAACTAAACCATGCTCCACAGGAGCCATTATGTGTAAACGGATGTGGAAAGAAAGGCAGAACTCCTTCATAATTCTGATAGGGAGGGAGCCGGCCACACACCCAACAATTAGTTGCATTACTAGTCTGATGGGAATGATGTAACATACTAATGAAAGTGTTATTGCGCAGCGCAAGTCTATAAGACAATTCATGCGGGGGTAAGTCACTAAAAGAATGTTCAGCAGTAACATTGTAAACGTTTCTGGCAATAGGGTAATATATGTGCAACAATATACTTGCAGTAATTATTAAAAGACTTAAGAAAAACAAGATTAATAATGTCACTATGCAACGGCTACGCAGTGATTTACAATACGCCTGTCGTTTCATCATTTTTCGCGACTGTCCATGATTCAGGTCTAGGCGATACATGTCGGAGACAGATTCAACCGCTTCACCTAGCAGAGGACTTAAACAATCAAATCGTCCGACGGCCTAGGCCTTAATTTTAGTCTATAAAGTTCTTTACTGTCGGCCTCAGCCAGAGGTAGTTTTGAGTCAATTGGTGAGGACACACGAGGTGGGCTGTTTACATCTGAAGGAAGTCCATGAAATTTTTTGATATGACTTGAATGCACCCATCCTTTCCTGCCCTCGATCTTCACGGCTGTCCTTGTGGTCAGCAAGACCAACTTGGGTGTCTTCCACCTGGGCTCCAGCTGAGTCTTTCGGTCGAAATTCCTCACAAGGACGAGGTCCCCCGGAATTACGTCATGGGGTTTCACCTCAGTGTTGTCGGGAAAGGCTGCAGCTACCTGTGAACGACAAGATTGTAGTGCAGACATCAAGGAAGCCAAGTAATCTGTCAGCATATTACAGTCAATATCAGTTATTTTGCGTGGTATAGGCGTCCCCCACATATTTGGTGGTCTGCCGAAGATCACCTCATACGGGGATAGCCCTGTTCGAGAGTGTGCTACCATTCTTGTGTAAAAGAGTGCAACTGGTAGCGCTACTACCCAGTCGACACCTTTCTCCCTGCATATTTTGGACACTCTAATTTTCAGGGTCTGATTATGTCTTTCTACGAGACCTGCTGCCTCAGGGTGTCGGACACAGTGGAATTTCCACTGATAACCTAACAGAAGTGAAACATGTTTCATTAATTCGGATGAGAACGGCTGGCCGTTATCTGAGTGAACAACACGTGGTAAACCGTATCGTGGGAAGAATTCTCGAACTAACTGTTTGGCAGTAGTCGGGGCAGTGTAATCTGAAACCGGGTATGCCTCCGTCCAGCGGGACAGAGCGCAGACAACTACGAGAACATATTTGAATCCTCGACATCGTTCCATCTGGATATAATCCATCTGGAGTACTTCAAAAGGGTGATTAGGAGGATGAAATCCACCTTGTTCTACGGGAACACTTTTTCCTGGGTTGAACTGGCAACAGATCATACAGGTACGGACCTTTTGTTTGGCTGCTGCTCGTAAATGTTTATTGAACCAAATGTGTTGAATGCTGTCTAGCATAGCTTTTTCTCCTAGATGTGCTGGACTATGTATAGTGTTAACTATAACTTGGACCATTGAATCAGGAAGGAACCACACAGACTTTTCCTTCATCATCCATCCTTGGTCCGTTTGGATCCCTCCTAATTCAGTCCATTTCTTTATTTCGTCTGGTGTAGCATGTGTCTGTATGTCAATTACGTCAAGGGTAGGATCTTTAACTGTCATACAATGTGTCGGCATCGGGACTATTGTCTTTGTCATGTCGGATGTTTGGGTTTGAGCAGTCTGTTTAGCTGTTCTGTCGGCTAGATCATTGCCTTGAGAAATGATATCAGTAACCTTCGTATGAGCCTTACATTTCATAATTGATATTGCAGTAGGTAGATGTATTGCATCTAATAAGGCATGAATGAGGGGTCCGTGCTGAATGTGGGCACCGTGGGAAGTTAAATAACCTCTCTCTCGCCATAGCACGCCGAAGTCATGTACAACTCCGAATGCATAACGTGAATCAGTGTATATGTTGACTTTTTTATTTGTGGCTTGAATACAGGCTTGTGTCAGAGCAATAAGCTCTGCGGCTTGAGCTGACAAAGTATTTATACGATTAGTTTCAATGACTTCAGTATCTGTTGTGACTGCGTAAGCAGCCACCAACTCTCCTGTATTTGTTCTCATACATGAACCATCTACATACAATGTCAGGTCTGGGTCTGACAATGGGACATCGGTTAAGTCTTGTCTAGGTTTCGTCGTTATTGTAATAACTTCAATACAGTCATGGGCTAGTGGGTCTGTTCCGATTACTGGCAAAAGTTTGGCAGGATTCAATGTGTTACAGCGTCTGATTTCTATGTGTGGCTGGAACAATGTAAGCTCGTACCCTGTAAGTCGCGCTATAGTCAAGTGTTGTGTTTGTGTTCTATTTACAAGAACCTCTACTGCATGTGGTACTTGAACTGTCAATGGATGTCCTAACACTATAGCATCGCTTTGTCGTATTGCTAAAGCTGTCGCTGCCACTGATTTCAGGCACGCAGGAAGAGCCTGAGCTACTGGATCTAATGTACTAGAAAAATAAGCACATGGTTTGTGTGCTCCTGCTTGTTCCTGTGTGAGTACTGACAAGGCAGTACCTTCGCGTTCTGTAACAAAGAGTGTAAACTGTTTTCTGTAACATGGCGTTGCTAAAACAGGTGCTTGACATAAACCTTTCTTTAGGTCTTCAAAAGCTTGTGTATGTTCCTGAGTCCAAGGGAGAACAGTCGATGTGGCTGCCTCCTGTGTTGTCAACTGAATGAGTGGTTTTGCTAGAAATGCGTACTGAGGGATCCACTGCCTGCAATATGACGTGAGGCCTATGAAAGCCCGCACCTCCTTTTGTGTCTTGGGTATTGGCATGTTAGCTATTAACTGAATGCGGTCGGGTGTAAGCTGCCTTCCCTCCTTGGACAGCGAGTGTCCAAGATAAATAACTCGCTGGACACAGAATTGCAGCTTAGAAGGGGACACCTTGTGCCCCTTTTCGGCTAGAAATTGTAAAACTGTCAGTGATGCTTTTTCACATTCCGGTTCACTTCTCGCGGTGATCAACAGATCATCGACGTATTGAAGCAGAGCAGTGTTAACTGGCATGTGGATACTGTCGAGTTCTCGTTTCAGTGCTTGGCTATAGATGCTGGGGCTTTCTGTAAATCCTTGAGGTGCGCGTGAGAATTTAAAGCTACGTCCATTTAAACTAAATCCGAACAAATATTGGCTTTCCGGATCTATTGGGACGCTGAAAAAGGCATTCTTGAGATCGATTACAGTAAAGAATGTCGCTTCGGAATCAATAGCTGTCAGTAATGACGAGATATCTGGGACCACAGGAAATTGTGGCACAATGCATTTGTTTAATTCGCGCAGATCAATAACCAATCGATATACTGGCGGGGCCTTTGGATCTGTTCGTTTAAGAATCGGAATTATCGGTGAATTACATACATTGGAGTCTGTTTCTACAACTACTCCTTGGGTAATGAGCTTGTCAATGATTTGTAGTAAAGCCACTACAGCATCTGGTGGTAACTTGTATTGTCGCATTCGTGGTAGCACCACTCCTGCCTTTAATGTGACTCGATATGGTGTAATATTCATGCATCCAACATCAGTAGGGCCTTGTGCCCATAGATGTGTAGGTAAAGTCTGCAGTCGGGGATCCATGTCTCTAGACACATAATGACCTTTAAAATCACGTAAAAACAACCTTACTCCTTCCGGAGAACAACATATTATAGCTCCTAGAGCTTTCAGTGTTTTTATTCCTAGCAGATTTTCTGGACATGATTTAGTAAGCAATAAATCTGTAGTTCGGGTCAAAGGTCCTATCGTAAGTGGGAGAGGCTGTGACACTTCATTAACAATAGGTTTTCCTGAAAAACCAAGGGAAATATTCTGTGAGCCTGAGAGGGGTGCCCCTGGAACTTCACTACGTTTTATGGTTGTTCGACTTGCCCCTGTATCGAGTAAAAATTTTCTGTCTTGGCCTAACAATTCACTATGTACATAAGGTCCTTCTTGATCTACAGGGATCTCGATAAGGGGTAAGTCAACTTCCCTCTCTAGGCTTGTTCATGCGTATCGTTGATAATCAGGATAGTCGTACTGTGCGGTCTGGTACAGTTGTCGTGTCGTGGTTTGTGTGGCAGCAACAGGCAGCGCTGGTGCAGCTGGCACAAACTGTATAGACTGTTGTGAAGCTGGCATGGACTGTGCATGCTGCGGAGCTCCTTGTTCATTCTGGTCCTGTCTAGGTGGCCGTGGTCTTTCTTGTGTTTTACCTATGGCGATATTATGTTTCAAAACTGGACAATCGTGTACGTAATGACCTGGCTTTTTACAATAATTGCATGTCCCTTTTACAGGTCCGGCTGAATCACCGGAATGTGTCATACCCTTTTTATGTCCTTCAGCTGGAACTGTCTGAGAAACTAACATTTTCATTTTCGTGTCTTTCATGCGTCTGTGTTCATGTTCTTGTTCCTCTCTAATTCTATTGTGATGGTACTGTAACATTTGTAACATTTGTGATGGAGTGTTACCTTGCCAGGTACTCTCGAATTTTAATACTCTATTCTTTACTTGGGGCAGAGCATTTTCTACTAATTTTGTTACAAACAGATGTGGGTATGATTCGCTACTTGCTTTTAGGCCACTATTTATACCAAAACATTTTTCAAATCGGGCATAGTAATCACTAGTGTCTTCATCTTGCTTCTGTTTACAGGCTGAAATTGTACCCCAATCTTCCTTTTTCGTAGTTAATAAATGTGGCAGTACCTGTACTAATAAACCTGGTAGTGCTTTAGTTTTATCCCCGAGTCCTGCTCCTGCAGTTCGGGCCTTTTCTTCTGCTTCTAATACTGACCATTCTATCTTTTGGTCTCCTACCTCCCACTCTTTTTCCCTGAGTTTCTCATAAATGCCAGCAGGCATCAATACCTTTAATATTGTCATAATGTCGGGATAGGTATACTCTCCCATGAGTAACATGTCTTTAATTTCTCGGTGAAAACCCGCTGGATCTTTGTCATGACTGGGTACCACTTTCTTCATTTCTAACAATTCTATTTTTGATATGGGCGTATATACAAATACGCGCTTAAACTCGTTGTCCTCGCCCTTTATTGGGTGCACTTCTCGTAAGGGATTCTGTCTATCCATGTAATACGTGGTTCTTTCCTTGATGGGCAATGAGACACGGTCTGAACATACAAAAAGAATATACTGCTTTCTTGATTCTAGAATTTCTTTAATTAATTTAGTACCTGAACCTCTCCATCTATTCATAAGCAATTCAGTCAATATGTCAGGTAAGGGACCAGGGTCCGAATGCTGACTCTGATATAGTATAATGAGTTGTTGAATCATATAAATCCCAGCTAACCGCTGTTCATCTGGGGTGAGATATAAAAATGCGCGTGCTACTGTATCATCACTATATTTTCCGGGACTGTCAACCCAATGGACAGCTGACCTGGCTAATTCTTGTTCATCCATAGAGTTGAGGAAATGATAACCCCTTCGTTCTCGGAGTAGTTTGTCGACGGCTTGGAACGAATGCTCGTTAGACCTGATGTTAATTATAGGTATTTGGAAATTCCTGTTATTATCTGGACATATCGGACGTATCGGGTCAATAGGACATCTATTACTATTACAAGATCTTCCTCTACCTACATAGGCTATGGTTTCTGACTGTCCTGTGGGCAGTCCTGATCCTTCCTCCTCGCTTTGTTCGAACTGGTCTACCGCTAATCTCTCTTCGTGTAGGCGTTCTATTTCTTTACGGATCTTTCGGCACATGGCTATTATACAATTTTGTTTATCATGTCTACCTTCTGATATATTCTGGCTCCATCTGGTAAGAATTTGCATTGCTTCCGGGTCTACCCCCGGTCGGTCTTCATTTCTGATCACACAATTTATGAGGAAACGTAACAGTTCCCCCTGTATCTCCACTTTCTGATATTCCATAGCTCTGTTAATACATTCTGGATCTCGCTCTGTTTGGACAAAATGGTATATTTTATCTAGATGCGCAGTCATTCCTGGTAACTTCCCTAAGTACACCGCGGCTCGTCTGATACGTAATGATGCCATGATCATTTCGTCCTCTTTGCCGGGCACAGGGTCATATCTGCAATCTATAAGAAGTTCCTTAAGCGTACGGGCATTTATGAGTTTGGGGGTACGTGAATGTGCTGACTCTTGAAACGTAAGTTTATTTATTCTGGGTGGCGTAGAAAAAGTGTTACTAGCACCTCCCGTAGCCCCATCTGGGGTGTTGGGTGTGAAAGGATTCGTTGAACGTGACACAGCAACTATAGGTGTGGACACAGCTATAGAAGCAGCTGTGGGAACAGATGTAGAAACAGATGTGCTTGCCGGAACTTGTGACACGATCTGTTGCTGTAGGGATACGGGTACTGGGTCTTGGCGTTGAACCTCCCTGATAGGCGGTCTATGTGGGGCGGAATTAGCATACTCGGGAGCTGCGTCATCTAAATATGAAGAAAGAAAAACATCTTCTGCGGTTCTAGGATGCCCCTTAGGATGTACCTTTATTGGGAATAATGGGGGCGGCAAGTCTTTCGGTATTTCTGGAGCAGCTTTAGGTAATCCTTCGGCCAGAAGGGGATACATACCATTCATAAGGGCATTTCTTTGTCTGTCTACTTGTTCTGATTTCACTCGGATACCTTCCTCAATTAATAGATTTTCTCGAACTTTATTGGAATTCTCTTTACTCTTCTCCTCCTGTCTACGTGCTTTTTCTGTACGTCTATGAGATTCTTTACGCCATAACTCAACGGCATCTTTCTGTGACTGTCTAACTTTCCTTTTCCATAACTCTTCTTCTACTTTCATGATGCACTCTGCATCCCAGGTTCCCGCTGTGGGCCACCTCTGACTTTCTGGTAATTCCTTGGTGTAGTCTACCCATAAATCAAGAAATAATATAGCGTCTAAGCCATGTTTATGATACATGAAGTACCCTGGAGTGTCCCTAGGAGGAATAGGAACGGCTTCTTCGAGTACCCCTCTTCTTGTAGTGATCTGTCTTAGTTTCGAAAAGAGCGGCATATTGAGAACTGATCTGATACTTAATCTTGAACACACTTAGTACAAAAGCACAATAATGAACAACCATTCATACCACAATATGCAGGACGTTTAACACATTAAACATTAAACATTAAACATTTTTTTAACCTTTAAAATAACCAACAATGATGATCGTCTGCATAACTAATCACCAAGCATAATTCTTTGACAATAACTAGATACTTCGGAATACTTGATATACTGCTAAACAGTACATATACACTGCTAAAACAGTGCAGACCGGATTTGTGTACCCAAACCCGTCTTGACCGGCACAACCTATGTGCACGTCAGAAATGCCTCCCCAGCAATGGTACTCACCGGGTAGCTTCGGAAACGGAAGGCCTCGGAAACTGAACTTGGACCGGACTGGACTCGACTCGACTCGTCGGAAACTGGACTCGACTTCGAACTGGTGGGCCTCTGTATACCTCGGATCTTGCTCTCTCAGCCAGGCTCTGGTCGGGATACTTCGCACTTCTCACCGCCTCGTCTGGATGTTGATCGCAGCCTCAGTCGCCCCCGCTTGACCGGAGGGAGATACAGGAAATCCTGCTGGTACGCGTTATTGTCCGTCCAGCTGTGGCAGGAGACCGGGCCTGCAACTCACCGCCGGCGCGTGAGATGAGAAAGTGTCCCTGTTCGGGCGCCATTCATGTGGTAAATAAAATTCATTACCGGGACTTAATTTGATACGGAAACATAATAAAATAGCTCAGTAAAATGAGAGGCAGAATCCGTGGTATTGGAGGTTCGGAATGGGCTTTATTCCAATGATCGATTATAATCGGTTGCTCCAAGTTCCATCACCACGGAGGTTCAGGAAGTGAAGTACATACTTTATTGACAAGAAATGACTTTTATAGTACATACATTACAATGAAGCGAATGCAGTAGGCGTAACAATTGATAAGGAAAATGACGATTCATATGCGTAACCGAAAATGGGTGTAATAAGGAGTAAAAAGGAACATAATTGGTTATGATGTCATATATAGGTGGATCTATAAGATAATACTTGGCATAGATGCGCGCGCAGCAGCATGACGTGTGATTGACGTGCAACTAGGGGTGAAGGGGACTTGACATTTAGCTCTACATGTGGAGACGAAAAGTCTGGGGGGTCAAGTCAACCTAATCCCAAATCATATCTAACATCCTATGTTTAAAGAACTATGTTATCCACAAAAGAAGGACTCTCGGACAGAATCTATTCTATACTGACTGTGCGTGCGTGTACAAGCGTCTAAGTGTCTACACTAGATGCGAGGGGGTAGGAATATTCCATGGTAACAGGACTATGAATTACTTGCATAAAGACAGAGAAGCCGAGCCATTGCTCGGTAGCTGGAAGAATGTTTACTTAAGCTACTAGACAGGAATGCATCGGCTAAGGGGTGAAGCAGATAACTCGAAGGTGAAATACAGTTCTTGGCAGAGAATAGGCTGATGTCAGGCTTCGTGAGCCGCGCAGAGAATGAGACAAAGTTCATGGTCACGGATGCAGGCTCAGACTGGAGTTTTCAGAGGCAGAAGGCAAGAAGAGTTTGACGACAGAATCAGGGCCAAATGCCTGGACTGTAAAATGGCATAGGTGAACCATATAAAGCCGGTGGCTTTTCATACTTAGGAATGGAATATCCGGCCTATTCATGGCGGATCTGACAGAGGACATGTTGATGGTGGACGCACATGTGTTTGCGTCTTCATAACTGGAACTGGAGGAAACATACATGTACTTGTAATATGCACATAGAACCGTTGGGGTCCAAGATAGGGGACATATCTGACCAGAAAAATCCATATTTCCACAGATCGTGCAACACAGCACCGCCTTTATGAAGTCGGTGATAAGGTGAGCAAGCTATTGCCGTCGCTGGATAGGAGAGAGGCTGTGTTACCATGGGTATTCTAGGTGATGACAGAGGAGGGGACCCACTTAAGGGACAGACAGGGCATAGCTGAGGCATTTTAGGCCTATTATGCACATATATACACCTCAGCATCAAAACAACCATTGAGAAAGCACGGGAATTGTTTTCTGACCTCCAAATGCCGCAATTTTCTCAGAAAGAGTTGGATCTTCTTGAACAAGAACTCACAGATAGTCGGGCTTTATGCCAAGTTGAAACACTGCACTTAACCTATGAAGTTTGCATGGAGTTTTGGTCGAAGCTGTTAACATCTATGGAGAAGCCTTTGTTGTCTGATTGGTGGGTGAGATTTGTTCTATCCCCCGGCTTATCTTATTTCCTCTCTCCTTTCTGTGAGAGCCCAACGGTTACCCATTGCGTAACTGTTTTTACATTCCTTTCTCCACCCTACCCATCCAATCATGGAGGGACAGGGCTTGAGTTATGGGGATGATCAAGCAGCAGAAATTCTTCGGACCCCTTCCATTCTGGGTCTCGACCACGAACTGGCTACTGGTAGTCAATCAGCCGAGTGGCAATCACTCTCAGATTTGAAAAGAGAATGGGTACGCATCACCCTACACGGTGCCCTTATGACTGAGTACTTCAGGGCCAATATTTCTCCCAATGGCCTCATAGTGAAAAATTTCCCCAGAATTTTCTGGGAGGATGGGCAATTTAAAATTGAATGGTCTCAGATATCGTGGAAGTGTACCCGGGACTTGTTGATCCTGATTGTGAACACTGCCAAGAGATTGGCAGATGAGTTACTGACACGCATCCAGACTATTGAAAGTAGTCTCAAACAAAGCAATCCTTGCTCCCAGTATAAATCGAAACTACCTGAACTTAACAACGAGATAGCCGAACACAGAGAATATTTAATGAAACAAAAAGTTGCGAAGCTTCAAAAAGACATCAAACGCTTTGATAAGGAGAAAGTCTACCCCTATCTTAAAGCAGACTATGTCCCGCCAAACACTAACTACCCATCAGATATTGATTCAGATTCCTCGAGGAGAGGATCCTCCACCAACAGTGACTCTAGTACTGAGAATATGAGACCTAATCAGTCTAGAGGGAAGAAAGGTAGACGTGGATATAATTTCTTTCCACCAACACCTTATCAGGGACCAGCTTTTTGGCAATACCCAATGTACCCACAGGGCCCCCCTCAATTTGGCCCTCACGGCTTACCTCAATTTGTATCCCAGGGCATGAACCAGCCCTCACCTTTTTTAGGCAGAGGTTGGGGCAGAGGGTGAGGGCGAAGAAGAGGGGCCCCACAAGAGAAAAGAGTACAATGGGAAGAACCACCCCAACGGGGAGTGGAGACCAGGAGTCACAACAGCAAAAAACAAACTTAGTTGTTAACTTGTCATCCCGACAATTGACAGACATAGAGGATGATGTCCTCCAGAAAGGACTAGGATTCATTCCCACCCCTAGGGTAGATCTCTTCACCCAAACTTGCGAATTACATCAATTCTTCCGCAAGATCCGGTTGAGATTTTTCTTTGAGAGCAAAGACTACATACCAGACAATGATTCAGGTTTACACAACCCCTCAACCTTTACTCCCCATGCAGGGATGATACCCAACGAACTACTGACATATGAACAGGCAGTACTAAAGGATATCAAAAGCATTTCTGGACATAAACAGTTCAACAAGCTCAGCAGAACAGAGAGGCTCGCCATCACAACATTGGCCGACGATCCTACCATCACCATTAAACAGGCCGATAAAGGTGGTGCCACTGTCATAATGACAACTACTGATTATGACAACGAGTGTTTGCGACAATTGGGCAACAGGAAGTACTACACCCCGATTCCGAACAACCCCACTGAACGTCTAAAAACGACTATTACTGGTTTAGTTGATTCAGCAGAGAGCAACGGTTGGCTAAGTGAGAAGGAGGCTTCCTTCTTAATCAAAAAAGAACCGAGGACCCCCTATTTCTATATTCTACCAAAGATTCACAAGGGGGTCACACCGGTGCCCGGACGCCCTATAGTATCGGGCATTAACTCAGTTCTTGAACCCCTATCGCAATTTTGCGATCATTTCTTGCAACCTCTAGTCAAACGTACACCGTCATACATACAAGACATGACGGACGTTTTACGCTTACTGGACCAGACCCAGGATACCCACAACATCAACTTCCTCATCACTCTAGATGCTTAATGCTATTAGTGGGGGAGCGCCTATCCCGGCATCTTGGAAAGGGGCGGTGGTCGTCCCCATTTTCAAAAAGGGGGCTAGGGACGACCCATCAAATTACAGACCTATAAGCCTGCTAGATATAACTCAAAAGGTGGTCCGGAAGGTGTTGTTGGTCAGATTATTACAATGGATCGACGAAAACGGCATCCTTTCCGACTACCAGGCAGGCTTCAGAGCAGGCACCGGAACAATCGAGCAAGCGTTCAGATTGTTGCTTGTGTATTGGAAGGTGGTGGTCCTGGGCAAAGGCAGTCTTTATCTCGCCTTTATCGACTTAAAGACTGCCTTTGACCTAGTACCTAGGGAGGCTCTTTGGAAAGTCCTTGCTGTCATGGGGGTGCCCCACTATTTACTCCTACTAATGGTAAGGCTGCATGAAAACACCTTTGCCCAGGTTAGGTTGGGGAGAAATGGTGAGAAAACCAACAGAATTCCGGTTGAGAGAGGGGTACGCCAGGGATGTGTTCTAGCTCCCACCCTTTTCTCTTTATACATTAACGGTGTAGTTGAGCATTTATTGAAAGATCCCTCAGATGAACCATCCCTGGCGGGGGAATGTATCCCCACCCTCCTCTTCGCGGATGACACACTCTTACTTTCCAAAACCCCAATGGGCCTCCAAAAACTCTTAAATAATTTCCAGCTCTTCTGTACAGACCGGGGCCTGGTAATCAACAGAGACAAAACAAAGTATCTTGTGTTGAATCCCCCTAAAAAATCTATGCGCCCCCCAAAATTGAATGACGAACCTCTGGGGAGGGTGGATGTGTTTGATTACTTAGGGATTCGTCTATCCCATAATATGCAGTGGGGTCCCCATTTATGCAAGATGCTGTTATCCCACAAAAGGGTCACAGGGGCTCTTGTGAAGGAGCAGCGCTCCTGTGCTATTAGACCTATAGCCCCCGTCATTGAAATTTATGCAGCAAGAGGAGTTAGCTCTGCCCTTTACGGAGCTGAGCTTGGGGGCTTTTGTGATATTGGTGACCTGTCAAGAGCAGAGAGGAAGTTCTTCAGGGCCATTATGTCACTTCCCCAAGGTACCCCTACGATTCCATTAATGCTCGATCTTGGCTGTCACCCCATCGGTGATTTGGCAAAATTTCGCCCTTTACTGCTATGGGCTCGTTTGTGGCGGGTCCCGGAATTAGCCAAATATGCCAAAGGTCTCTCAGAAATCATGTCACTTCCAGGATGGCACAGGATAAAATGGTTGCGTGATATGAAAGCCCTCTTGTATAATCTGGGGCTTAATGCAGCATGGGAAAATAGATCTTCCCCTCCGAAAGCCACGCTTAAGCTCTTATATTGGAACTGGATTGCGACCCAACGGATCACGAATACGTCACTGGGGAGACTTACAGAGGACTTTCTGAACTTTAAGGATCAACCAATCCGGGAACTATATCTTGACATTATTGAGAGCCCTTTTGACAGAGCCTTGTATTTTAAATTTAGGACCGGGACCCTCCTACTCTATGCTTTTACATCACGATGGAATTCTTTTCCTCAGACCTCCGAACTTTGCCCCTTTTGCACATCCAGACGTGAGTCTGTGGCTCATTTTTTATTTGAATGCCATGAGTACGCCCACCCAAGGAGAAGATGGCTCAAGCAACTGTGCCGCTCCTTGGGAACTAGACACCATATTGTGGCGCTCCGCATTCTAATGTCAGACGCTCGCCCATTGTACGTTTGTGCCCTTGCAAAATTCTTATCTTGGGCATGGCGCATTAGAAGTAAAAGGCTCAAAGAAATTGTTTAATTCACTCTTAACCATTATTTATGACCTGCTTTGCTCTTTATTGTAAAAATAGGTTTTTTAAAGTCAAATGAAATTAACTTATTCTATTTTAACTGTTATGCTTTTATGATATGTTTTTATCGAAATAAAGCCTTTGACTGACTGACATCACTCTAGATGTTGAAGCCCTGTATACAAACATCCCACAAAGGGCAACCCTTGAAGTGATTGAGGAAGTACTTGGACGTGAACCTTGGGAATCGCCAACTCCAGTGTCCTTCATCATTGAGTGTGCCACCTTAGCCCTGACAGAGAACTTTTTTGAGTTCAAAGGCCAACTATACCACCAGACCCAAGGTACTTCCATGGGAAGTACCTTTGCTCCAAGTCTGGCCTGTTTATACATGGCCTGGTTTGAGGGGATACATATTTTCTGTGATACAAATCCATATCGTCATAACATTCTACTATGGAGACGATTCATAGATGACATCTTGATTTTTTGGACAGGAGATTCTACGAGCTATGAAGCATTTTTTACATGGCTCAATCATCTGAATCCCCACCTTAACTTCACAATCACAGCATCCCCCTCCCATATTGCATTCCTCGATTTAACCATCAGGTTGACCGAGGGCATTCTCTCCATGACTCTCTACAGGAAAAGCACTGATCGTAACAGCCTGCTACATTTCACCAGCCATCATCCCAGAGCTCTCAAAGAGAATTTACCCTTTGGGCAGTTTCTTAGATTGAGGAGGAACTGCAGTACAATTGATGCTTTTAAAAGTGAAGCAGAAATTCTTTCCCGTAACCTAAGGGAAAGACAATACCCACTGAAGAGTATCACTCAGTCCAAAAAACGGGCCAGGAATAATAACAGAGAAGCCCTTTTGGAACCCAGAGAAAACACCACAACTATCTCCGACATCCTTACCTGTGTCACAACTTTTTCACCCAACACCAATCAAGTGACCAAGGTTTTAAAGAAACACTGGAACATCCTTAATACTGGAGCGATGAATCTTGAACCACCCAGGTTTGCATACAGACGCTCCAAAAATATTAAGGATTTGGTTATTCAAACCAGACCCAGATCCAAAACCAAACCTACACAGAGCACACTATGGCAATTACCTGCAGTAAAAGGACACTTTCCGTGTGGTATGTGTACTGCCTGCACGTTTACATCCATACATAAAACCGTCACCCTTAACACTACTTTCACCTGGGAATTGAGGTCACATACAAACTGCAATACCAACAATTGCATATACCTCTTAACATGCCCCTGCAACTTGTATTACATAGGGATGACGACCAGACCGATAAAATTGCAAATCTCAGAACATCGCAGCAATTTTCGGTGCCATAAACAGAACACCAAGATCAGTGCCCACTTCTTAGAGAAGCAACACTCACCAGATTATGTTAAATGGCTTATTCTAGAAGCCAACCCTCATTTATCTCAACACAATCTTTTTAAGAAAGAACAGAGATGGATACACCGTCTGTCTTCGAATGTCATTGGGCTCAATGACGATATTCCATGGGGGTCACTCAAACTCTAGATTGACATATCTCAGCAGACTTTTCAATTATTGTCCTTCATTAATCCTGCCACCTTTGCCCTTGCTGAAATTATTTGCCTCTTTCAATGATTTTATAGGCATCGTGGTACCAACCCTTTCCCTTGCCACGTCCTATTTAGGTTACTATTATCTCTTTTTTTCAACTTTTTTAGGTTTCTGCCACTTATGACAGTGATGATTAACTTTATTTATAAACCACGTCTCCCAATCCAAGATGGCCGACACTGTTGTTTTTCCTTCTTTATCGGAGTAAAACTAATTTATCTTATGAGACTCTGAGGATGATTCATTGAACGGCGCATCTTCATTGTAAACTCTCAGATAACTCCTGTTTTTACACGCTTAATTCGTTTCTTGTCCGTGGTTTAGTTGCGATCACGTGACATAATCACGTGACGTGACCGGATGCTCATAATCTCCGCGCAGCATCCCGGACGCTACCTCCCAGACTCGGTGGCTCGGGTAGGTCTAGAAACGCAGCGTGAGCGGGGCAGATGTGAGTACAACATAATTTTTCTTCCTGATACCGCTACATATACTTGTAAGACCACGTAATAATTAAGCAACATCACCGCTAGCGCCATCTTAAAGGTTTCCTTTAAACGCCAGGCTCTCCATTACTTGTGAAGCACCGGCGGTTTGGCTAGCCTCTTTAAACTTCCAATTCCGACTCATAGCTCTTTATTTATCTGATCTATCAGCGAGGAACACCACGCTTATTGCGAGCATGTGGGATAGCGCTCACATACACTAGATCTTAGAAACTGTCCCTAATACAGATTTCTATAGCCACGCTGGATAATAGCCTCTGTTTAAAAGGGTTTTTAACTTGTATCCACTTTACACCCTTTGGATCACACCAAGATCTACGTGGTTAATTATTATTTACTATCTGTATTATTACTGCTCCATGTGTTCTCATGTCTATCTGCTGTGACTTGTGACTCTCCCTCCCCTGTTCTACACCATTAAGTTCGTTACTACCCTTTGGTCTAGACCTACTTTTAGAGGTCCTTTGGCTCATGCTGAGTCCACCAAGTACTGTTGTGGTCCGCAGTCCTACTGAATAGGGTGAGTCCAACGATATTTTCTGCCGCTTTTATTTTTTATTTTTTACTTGTTCCACATAGGTGAATAGTCACTGTAGTTCACTTTGATGGTACACCACTTTATATGAGCGGTTCTTTGACGCTCATGCATCAGTAGTCACCACTGATTCCTTTAAATTTGACGGAGATGAATCACCTTGAAAGCCTTTTTGTTTGTTATTCATTTATCTATTACCTGTGGTCATATATGTCTTTACAATGATCTGTTTAACCTACCGTCCTCCCTCTTTTACAGGTAGCACCAGACCATGACAGGTATTCTAGCTAAATGATTTTTTCACATTACTTATTGTGACTAGGAGACCAATATTCTGTATAGTCCCCCTTTTTGTAGATAGTTTTATAGGTCCTGAAGAATCGCGAGCGCACGAGCTCTGAGCGAGAAACATGTTGACCACCAATTTTAAGCACTCTAATTAGAGACATTAAACTCTACCGAGTGCCACACACACCTTTTAATCAGGGAAGGAGACCTTTAGAATAAAATTGAATTTCCCACATTGGTACTCTCGACCCTGTTTTAAATCAATTTTTCGTATCTACAATAATCAGGCCCCCACACCCGCACTTCACCAAACGGCTGTTGGATTAAAAGAACTCCGATAAAGTGCCCCTTTTAGGGAGCCCGTTGGGCATTGCACCGCCGGCCCGACGAGGAGCAGCCCAGATGATGAAGCATGACACCTGAAAGGGTGTGTGAGGGCATTAATATCCAACAAAAGGATTACCCACTTCACACATAGTGCACATGTAGTCCTATAAGGCTCTCTTCTCGATTCACCTCCAATCTTCTCTTTCCATTTAGGAACAACTGGTAACATTCTTCTTGATAGTCTTACTGTTGGGGCACTTTACCAGTCTGGACCTCCCACTCCCTTGTGTGAGTGGAAAACGCCCCCCTTTATCCCTCTTATTTGAAATCGAAGCCTTTGTTGTGTCATTAGATGCATGAATGACCTTTGATAGTGTGGACGGGCCCTTCATGTATGCAGTTCTGGAAAGACAGGGCTTCGACCATGCTTTCTTGCTTGTGTTGGTGGTCAGCACTTTTCCACTTGGAAGGGGCATGCAGCACAGTTGTCCCCTATCCCTCTTGATGTTTGCCCTGGTGATGGAACCACTAGTGGTTTGGATAAGTGGCTATTCTTGGTCTATGTCCTAAGTGGGACAAAATTGCGTCTCCCTGAGGAATGCACAGCCTGAGTGGTCATGGAAGAATTCTGTAACTTGGGAATTTTCATCCCAAGGGATCCAGTCGTCTTTCATGAGTCATGAGTCGTCTTTCATGAGTGTAACCTGGAACCTCCACTCGCACGTCTATCGATTGATGACAAACACTGGATGGGGCTTCCATTGTCACTGTTGGGGAAAGTGTCACTTTGTAAAATGATGGCACTGCCCGCTTTCTTTTTTCGCTCCACAACACACCTTATCCGATCTTGTCTTCCTAATTCCGGTGGACATTGTGATTCGAACACTCTTGTGGTTGGGGTGTGCTCTGAGAATATCCCTCCCAAAATTGAGAATGAGCAAGTCTAACGCGGGAGTATCTTCCATCTCTTCAAAAATACTATTGGGCTGCCCAACTTACAGGGGTGAATCATTGGGTTCAACTCCCATAGGAGGAACCTGCTTACAGCATCGACCGATGTAATATGCAGCCAGGGGGGGCTGCCTCAGGACACTATATGATGGGAGGCACTGTCAGTCCTTTCCAACTCCAAATTCCATGTGGCACACTGCGCTGTGGTCATTGGGTGGAGGGGTAAGATCACCCGAACTACCCCACTAGGGGATATGGCAAAACTGGGCACACCGGTTACACAACAAGGCTTCGATAAGTGGGATCTTATAGGCCTATCAAGGGTGGGAGACATGTGGGCCAATGGGGGGTGATGCCCTTTGCTGACTTACAGTGGGACTATCAATTGGCACATATGGAGACATGCTGCTACCTCCTGGTTAGCCACACCTTGCATAAGGTGATAAAAAGAGGGGAGGATCTCCTAGAGGCCTCCCCGCCAGAGGGTAGACTGCTGGATGACTATTTGAAGAAAAGGCTATTTCATTGACCTATCGTAAACTCCGAAATAACGCCCATTTTGCTACAAGATAGAGTACAATTGTGGTAGTAAGAATGTCATGGTGGACTGTTTGTCGAGATTACCAATGAATTCAAATGATGAAGATCAGAACATGAGAGCGAGGAATTAAGAAGACATGGTGGTTAGTGAATTGACATATATAACAAACAATGCCATGTCAGAGACAGAATGGTTAGTTGCTTTAATTCAAGATGCTACCATAACAAAGGTTAAGAAATATGTCAGTGAAGGTTGACCCATAGGCAAACTTGTAGATGATGTCATGGTTGTTTTTAAATATCATTAGTTTGAATTGTTAGTAGTGAGAGGGCTACTGCGTAGGTTGATTTGTTGGTGGTCCCTATCTCCCTAAGAAGAAAAGTTGAGGAGTTTGCCTACAATGGACATATTGGCATGGGAGCTATAAAAAGAAGGGTAAGAGGGTTGTTTTTCGTGGCCTGGTGTGGACAGGGAAATAGAGCAGTATGTGAGGGAATGTGAATCATGTTTTGCAAGTGATAAGACTCAGGTCACAGTGCTGATTCCTATTGTTACAGTCCCTGTTCCTGAGAATGCGTGGTCTAAATTGGTCATGGACATAATTGGTCCAGTGGGGGTAAGCAATGGTCATGTCAAGTATGTTGTAGGAATCGTTGACTATTACTCTAGGTGGTTGGAAGTGGCTTTTGTTGATAACATTACTACATCTGTGGTGGAGGATGTTATGAGGGCGTTATTTTTCCGTGAATGAGTGCCAGAAGAGATTGTCATGGATAATGGACCACAGTTCACTTCTCAGGAATTTGAGTTGTTTTTAGCCAATTTATGCATTAAGCACATCACAACTTCATAATATCACCTTAGAAGCAATGGATTAGTTGAAGGCTCTAACAGAATAATAAAGGAGAACATACAATCATCTGTAGTGAATGGATTAGATTAAATGCAAAAGTGCAAAATGTAATCTGGGCTCTCAGCACTGCACTATATGCAGAAACCAAGTTTTTTTTCTTTTGTGCTGTTGAAAGGGAGATTACCTGGATCGAAAATGAATGGATTACGAATGAAAACAAAAATTATCTCTGATGAAGTTTTAGACAAAGTGAATGGGAAATGAAGAGAAGCTCACAGTAAGCACACTACAACTGAGAAAAGGGCACATCATCTGAAGGAATGGTGACTATTTAGGGGTAAAAATTCCAATTATGGGAGTGAAAAAAGTCATGTTTTTCTGTACCAAGAAGGGGGGGTTTATATAAATAAATATTTGTCAAGGTTGTAGGATGGAAAATATTGGAACATGAACAAGTTACCGGTTGTTCGAAAAAAACATAACCAAGGAACTTTGGAGCTGAAATCTGAGACGCTTCTTGGTGTTGCTTTTTGGAAGTTATGCAGGAGTACAAATCTCCCATCAAAGTTGCAGGAGTTTTTTTTATATTCAATGCTTGTCTTTTAGGATAAACTTCATGCTGATATGTATTTAACAAACTTTATTTGTAGTGTGGTTTATTATAATTACTAATATTATTCTTTTATCTTTCAGTACGTTTATGGAGGTAATTTAGTTTGTAAAAATTCTGATTTGTTGGGTTTTTGTTTTACATATTTCTGGACGTTTTTCATGAGGGAAATTGAAAATTGCATATATCTGTACGTTTATAACTTGTTGCATGCAGTAAGATGTGTTGGGTTCTCTTGTCACCATTCCTTCTGTGTTAGATTTGGAATATACAGACATGGGTGGAATGCATTACTTGAATATGGGGACAGTTGAAGGTTTCTGTCTGATGCTGCCGGTCATACTATTCAATGCTTATATAAAGTGTACATTTACCGTGCCTTTCTCATATCCTGGCATCCTTTTATAGAGCAATACTCAACTATGTCTAGGAAAATCTTGAGATGTTGGATGCCTTCCTCACCACTTCTACAAGATCTAGCGTAGGCTTCACAATATCCTTTGATATGGTGTACCCGGAAAATATGACACCATCCTCTTTCAACTGGCATGATTTTTTCTTAACTGTCAGTCCACTGCGCTCTGTCTCCACCATTTTCAACAATACACCAAAACTTCTATGAAATATGTAATTTGAAAAAACAATACATTGAAAAGTTCCAAAAGAGCCTTCTCAGTCTCTTGCTTGAAAGCTCCTGCAGCGAAAGCAGGACCAAAAGGCATTTTGCAGAAAGAAAATGCCCCCATAGGAGGTCTCGTCTCACATACTTCTTACACGCCATGGACATTGTGGGGCATATGTATCAAGCCCTTTTACCGATCGCAAACGGGCCGACTCTCAGAATCGGCTCGTTTGCTAACGGGAAAAGGTCTTTTGGGATGTATCATTCCAAAAAGGCATCGCAGATTAGAGAAGAGCAAAATTTGCGATTCTCTATTTTGCGATTGCATTTAAGGAATCGCAAATTGCGATTCCTTAAATGCGATGTATGAAGCACAGAAAAAGTGCGATTTGGCCGTAAAGAATCGCAAATTACCACCAACTTCAAGTTGGTGGTAATTTGCGATTTCTTTGAAAAATTCACTTTTTCATTTTTGAAAGTGCCATGTGGCGCACATACATGCCCTTAGGGCATGTATGTGTGCCACATGTGCACACATACATATTTCAGGGGTGCAACAGGGTGTCCTTTTGACACCCTGGCACCCTTGAAATTGCATTCTCATTTTGCGATTCTCTAATTGTGAATCGCAAATGGAGAATGTCTTCCCATTCATTCCTATGGGACTCCTAGCCCATAGGAATGAATGGGAAGGTATTCCTTAATTGCGATTCACAATTTGTTAATCGCAATTAAGGAATTCCAAGGAATCGCAAAATATTTGCACATTTTTTATTACATCCCGTTTTGCCATTCTCAAATAGCGATTCCCTAAATCGCTATTTGAGAATCGCAATAACGGTATTTGATACATGAGCCCCTATATTCAGTAACATTGTCATTTTAATTAATAAGGGATAGGGGTTCTTGTCTAAACTGCTTGGTGTCACTTCTTGCTCAGCCTAAAAGTCTCCTTCAATCAAAATATTTTGCGGAATCAGTCAATGTATAAGGGAAATCTAAATTTGCAAAAGTACTCATCGGCTTTTGCTTCTTAAATATCCCACACTGATGCTTCTCCACTGTCCCCTTTTCCTCTCATCACTAATCCATAATATCAACACATTTAAGCCTACCCACTTATTAGTTAATGTATAAGGGAAACCCAAAATTGCAAAAGCACTCACCGTCTCTGCTTCTGAAATGTCTCACACTGATGATTTTCTACTGTCTCCTTTTCATTGTTGAAATATCAAGGTACAGATTTTCTCCCAACATTATTCTAAAACCTCGACACATTCTAAAACCGACTATTTAAATTCTCATGCAAAGTGGTACCTGCACCCACATTTGTCCATCTTAGGTCCATCTTAGGTCTATCTGCTTTCGTCATGACCTAGGATTTGCCACTCTCCTTCATCTTCAGTACAACTTTCAAAGTACACACTTCTTGATCGTTAGCACTCTATCTCTTTCACGCAATCCACAATATTCTCTTCACATTAAAAAGTTACAACCACCACTTCAAATGTGTGTGGCACAATTAATATATTCCACTATGATTGCCTTGCTAGTTCATCGTATTAACTGGTAAAATAAAAGGGATTCACATGATCCACTAAACTCACTCATTTTATTATCTCTGTAGGAAATTGGATTACTGGTTGGGGGGAGTAAAACTCTACTCATACAGCAACTACAATTCCTGTCAGGGTGAAGCCACACGCAAACCCCAAATTAACCTGTTCTTAACCCTTTGGTAGCTTGGCACAAAAGCAGCCAGGCTTAACTGAGAAACTATATGTAAAATATTTATGCAGCACTTCAAACAGTACTACAGTGAAACTCAACACAATGAAAAATTGCACACTACTATAGAGAAATAGAGTTGATTTCAATAATGAATTTGACACCAAAACAACAACAATCCATTCGGTAGAAATGGAGATATGCAATTATTTAATAGTTCAGGTAAGTAAAGCACCTAAAAGCACAAAGCGCCACTCACGGTTATCTGGTTGTGGGGAATCGGGTGAAACTCCTAAGTTGTAATGGAGCATGGGCCAGATATAATGAAAAGGTTAGTACAGTCAAAAAAATTATCTTTCCAAAGTCCAGCTTGAAGAGTCCAGTTTACGTAGGATGGTGATACGAGGAGCAGGGAGAGTGTTGCAGATGGTCATCGCTGTAGCACAAATATCAGGCCAGGCGATGCCACCAGTCATTGCTGTAGTGCGAAGATCTTGTCGGTGTCGCAAATGACCATTTCTGGAGATTCACGTTGGTCGTCATCGCGGGCTGTCGATGGTGTACGGCAAAGTGAGGATCTTGCATTGCTGGTGATCGCATGCAGTCACTGTAGTGTGAAGAGGTGGCTCTTCCGAGTTTTGCATTAGTGGCTGGGCCGGACGGTAAGATTTTGGCACCAACGGGCCCACTGATGAACGCGTAGAGCCAAAAACTTCATGATGAACTCTACAGATGATGCACCAATGGTCTTGGACCTGAGGGGAACAGCTTGGGGATCAGGAGCTCACTCCAGCAGAGGCCAGCAGGGCTCAGGCATGTCCAATTGCAGGTCTAAGCAGCATGTGCCTCTTAAGCTTCTTCTGTCCTGTATCTCTAACAGGAGGTCAGACAGCTGATTCTTGTAGTCACATCAGCCTGGGATAAAGGATACAGGCCCAGTCTTCCTTCTCTGCAAGTAGGGCAGGCCTCAATCCACAGGTCCAGGATTGTATTGAAGAGTTGGGTCGGAGAGTCCAATATTTATTCTTGCTGCCAGCTTTGAAGTAGAAGAAAATTCTGGAGGTTTCCACCCCCAAAGGTGTTTGGAGTTTTCTGCCTCCCTGCCTGGTCCCAGCTTGTCTGGAGGTAGAAAAGACTGGTGGGAAAGCCTTTGTAAGAGAGCTGATGTGCTGAGGCAGGGCCTTTGGCATGTGCGAGTGTGATAAGTGACAGCTCCGCCCCCAATCAAGTCAGAAATGCCACATCCTGCCAACATCTTTTCCTCCTTTGTCTCACTGTCTGAGAGTAACAAAGACCAACTGCCAGCTACACCTAGTCATGAGACCCAGGAGCAGGCTGAAGGCACCAAATAGTTTGGAAAAGAAAATGCCAACTTTCTAAAGTTGTGACTTTACCATTAAAATGGGTTTTAAATTACAATTCTCTAGACACCAAATTCAACATCTACCTGCTTCTAATGGAAATGTATCACTTATCAAACATAATAAGGTAGCCCAATGTGTTCCTATGGCAGAGGCAGGTTTTGCAGTAATGAGGAGAAAATCTAAGTTTTTTTTACTACCAAGACATTCAAAACTTAAAAGCACATTCTCCAATACACTGCATCTCTAGGGTAGGCTGTTTAGGGCCAACCATAGGAGAGATTTATGTCTAATAAAAATGAGGATTTCAGCCTGGCAATAGGTTTATTTTGCCAGGTTGAACAGCCAGTTTAAATCTGAACCAACAGCCTGCAATGGCTAACATTGGAGTTACCGTATTACATTTACCCAACAGTAATTTCCAAATTGGAACAGGTGCCCAATTCATGTTTGGTGAAGCCAGGGCATTTTAAAGAAAAACCTCTAGACTCTTCTCCCTCACCTCTAAGGCACAACTGGGTATAAATACAGGACCTCATATACCAATTTTGCAGTACACTTCTGGGCCTGTGGATATTCTGCCAGGAAGGACTGTTGTGCTGCTGCAGAACTGCCACTTTGCTGTCTTGTTGGACTACTGCCTTGTTCAACTGCTGCACCCCTGCCTGGGTGAGATGGGCTGGACCTGCATCTTTTGAACCCAGAATGCCAGACCGACTTCAAGGGCTAGTAGGTTGGCCTCCTGACTTGAGTCTCAGGGACAGAAGTCTCCAACAACCCTGACCCAGCACCTGGACTTTGCCATACGTTTGTCTACTATACCAAGTGCTGCTTGCTGCCCCAGTCCGGGACTCTTGCAAGTGAGCCTAAGGTACTCTGCCAGCATCTGTGGATCCAGTGGAACTGACACATTTCCTTGGCTGTGCAGTGCAACCCTGAGCGGAAACTGCTTTGCATCTCAGCCTGCCACTGCATCAGAACCACCACTACGTGACACATTCTCGGCGCAGGCCCACACATCCCTTATCGATGGCAGCTGCAACGCTGACAGATACTATGCTACTCATCATAACTGACACATCGCCCTGGCTGTTAGACACAAACCGACTCAGGACTTTGCATAGCAAGTCCATTTCGATGAGATCTACAACAACGAAGCAGCAGGCACTTGCAACGCAGCCTCGCCGCATTTCTGAACAGACGCACCTTTGATGCTGAACTTCGCATTGCATATATAGGAACAAGGGGCAACCCAGTAACCACCAGACTTGGGTAATCAAGTAATAACAGTGGTGGCTCAAGAGGCAAGAGTGAACCTCTATTTCCTTGGAAAAAATGTGTTTAACTATCAACAGTTGGTACCATTTCTAAAGAGGGGAATTTTATCCAATTCGTTCAACAACAGAAAAAAGCATTACAACTTCTTAATCAAGCCAATTTAAAAGTAGAAAGGTGATCCCAAATGGTGCGTGAAATAATTGAGTGTAAAGTGCTTTGTTGCTGTACAGTCTGTGTACATAAATAGTGACTGATTCAGGATGCAAAGGTGGTTGGTACCCACTCTGGCACAGAGTGAAATTCTCCGGATTAAAATAAAAACATTATACTATTTGCATTGCAACCCTCCGCAAATCAGGATTTAAGGAACTCTGTCCAGCAGGCTTAACTGGGTCCATGTAGCTGTCCCATGCTCCATCGGGTTCGGCCTGAACTTGTGTCTTTGTTCTGGTCCGGCACAACCAGATATCCACAGTTGGCGCTTTACACCTTTTGGTGCTATTATTACTAAAATCTTTAAAGTTAATTATTTCGAGTTCTACTAATTGCATTTTTGCCATTTTACTCTTGTGTTATTTATAAAAATGTTCTCTATTATTCTAAACCTTTTATAGGCCCCTATTGTAGTGTGTTTTCACTGTGTTACTGTTTGAATGCTTGCATAAATATTTCAGACATTACCTCTGAGTTAATCCTGACTGCTCTGTGCCAAGCTACCCGATGGTTGAGCACAAGTTAATTTAGGATTTGCTTGATACTTCACCCTGAGGAGAATTCTGGTTGCTGCTTGAGAAGGGTTTCACACCCTCAAACAGTAAACCAATTTCTTACACTGGTGTTTAGTGGTGGGGATTTAGACTTGTGTTTGGGCAGTGTCATGCAATCATCTTGTGTTACACTGCCACCCCACACGGATAATCTAAAACTAATTTGAGTGTTTAAATTCTCCTTGATTGACTCTTTTTATTTTATCAAATCTAATCTCATTCCTACTAATGGACTGTCTGAAACCATACTTGCACCAATGGAGTTTGAGCTGGCCCACCTGGAAAGTTACGCAGTAGCTGAGGTTAAACAATTCTTCTAGAAAAGGGGGACTACAGATAAAGAAGGTTGGAGCTGCGGAAAGCTTTGAGTACCTGGACAGAGGTCCACCAGTTGATGACAGCCACAGAGGAGCAGGATGATGAGGATAATGTGGAATACCAACATCAGGAGATAGACATCAACCCTGAAAAGCAGCATAAAGTGGAGGAGGATGACCCTATTTCTGAATCAGAATTCCCTGCCAGAGCAGACCAGTAAGTTCCAGATTGTACAAGCTACAGTGCTGTATCTGGGCTACATGGTGGGGGAGGCAGGGTGCAGTTCCCCCAGGCCAAGACATAAACTGTCCTGGCCTTGCAACCCCCTAAAGCACAGACTGAGGTGAGAGTCTTCCTGGGTCTCACTGGGTACTATAGGAGGGATGTTAAGGGACATTGCTTCTTTGTTGCCCCCTTAAAAGAAATTGCTTCAGATAAGCAGCACAGAAAGGTGACATGGACAGAAGCCTATCAGAAAGCCTTTGATACCTTCAAGGAGGCCATCTGTTCAGCACCCATACACAAGGTTTCTGACTTCTTTAAGGAGTTCATAGTGGAGACAGATGCTTCAGAGTATGGCAAAGGGGTTGTCTTAGCACAGGTAAATGCAGAGGGCCTATTCCAACCAGTTGTCATCATTAGCAGGAGGTTACCTCCACAGAAACAAAGGTGGAATGTGATTGAAAGGGAGGCCTTTGCTCTGGTATGGGCACTGAAGAAGCAGAGACCATACCCACTTAGGACTCCCTTCTACGTTCAGACAGACTGCAGTGCCCTCAGATGTCTCATGCAAATGAGGGGTGAAAATCCCAATGTGTTGAGATGGGCCATCTCCCTACAGGAAATGGGCTTTACTGTGTAACACCAACCTGGGTTAGACCACACCAATGCTGATTGTCTAACCATTTTTTTCCACATTAGTGATGAGAACTCTGAAGCGGTTGGGTAGGTCTCCCACTTTCAACTGGGGGACACGTGTTAGATCTTAGGGTAGTCTTCCCCCAAACTTTTTACCTTCCTCCTCCATTTTCAGAGAGCAGTCTTTGAAATGTAAAGGGAATCTCTTCTTTTTCCCTTCAGTGTGTCTCCACCCATCACACAGGAATGCAGCGATACACAAATCTATCTCGGGGGGGGGGGGATTCCTTTCCTCCTCATGTCTTTACCAGACAGGCCTGGGTTTTCTAAAATGGAACCTAGGGTTCTTCGTACAATGTACTATTGCAGGCACACTCACTATCGGTATTTTCACTGCACACTTTGGTTTCAGCACTGTAACCTCTATACATTGTACCTTTACATGTACACATGCATTCAGCACACACAGTCAATCTGCATGTACTGTTGAGCACTGAAGCTTTTCTATCTTTAACCAAGGTTTGCTGTTTACAAACACACACACTGCCGGCACACACACTCACTATGTGCGTGCTGCACAGCCCTTCCCCTTCATATTGTACTCTACACAAGCACATATACACTCAGCACAACTTTATCCAAAATTGCACTGCACAGCACTACACATTTCATGTAAAATGTTACCCCTGGCATACATACATCCAGTACATGTACTAACCACACATAAACTGCACAGTACTACTCCATCCCTCTACTGTACCCTTCCCAGGCACACATGCAATGAATGCAGAGTCAATACTCCTGCACAGCACTCCACATATAAGTGATGTAGGTCAAGGTTGGGTTAAGCACAGAGCAGCTGGACTAGTGAGTGAGCCTGTAGGCCCCTCTCCAGTGACACAGGTAAAAGGTCCTGTCAACTACTACTGATCACTACCCCGTATCCTGCCACCGTCGCGCTCATGCTGCGTGGAAGGCAGTAGCCTTACACCAGTATGAGGGTATAATTTTGGACTCCCGTCCCTATCCAACAAGATCACAATCTCTGAGACAGGCCTATGTCATGGCGCACATGCATGATTTGTGTTCACCTATGACAAAATAAACAGCATTAGGCATCCAGACAACAGTGCAGTTGGTCATGCAGGGCAGGGGTACATGCCTCTTACCATGCAGAGGACTTTTCTGTCCCAACAGCTGGTTGTGTTGTACACTTCCTCCATTGATTAGTATGCTATTCTCTTTCAGTAACTGTGAGTGACCATATGTGTTGTGTGACTTACTCCAAGGCTTAGCTGGGTAGACTTGAGCCTGTGTGGGCTTGGGTTCTACTGGATGTAACTTTGGTAAAATGTAACGGACCAACTCTATTGTAGATGTGTATTGGGGGCTAGTATATGAAAGCATATTTAAGTATGTAACCTATTGCTCCAGTTGCACTGCTGGACGTGCTTCTGATTCTAGCATACGCCTGTCTAACTCCTGAAAATCGTGGGGGCTCATCTACAGAGGCATTTTTGACAATGTGAAGTAGAACTCCAGTTTTACTGCTTCACACACTGCTGGCTCATTCCCGGAGATCATGACTAATACAAAAGAAGATGTTTGTCAATCAATTCCTCCGTGTTTGGGCGCAAGATATAGGACACAGCATCTGCATCTTAGTGAACTGCTTTTGGTATTACACAAAGAAGTAAAACTTGAATATTGGTCTAAATACTCAAACATCACTTTCTAAATTTCCCTCATGTGATTGTTGTTCTACATGAAAGGTAAAATCGTTCTAGTAAGAGCACACCATTCCTGAAATAATCTTATTCAGAGGTTTCCAAATTGCACATAAAGAGATTCCACTCAGCTTTACTGGAGTAATGTTCCATAGAGCCACCTCTTTAGTCTTTATCTCGTCAACTTGCAGAGCTTTTACTACACGCATCCTGTCAATCACACTATACAATGCAAAGTTCTGCTTATAGATAGATGCTTCTGTCCAGGTACCAGGTACCAGGACACAAACGTGTCTATGATTTGCTGATATGTCTTCATTTTTGTGTATTTTATTATTCTGGCACCCTTATCTGGCAATGCACCTGTCAATCACTCTAGCAGATGGTTATGCAGATGGAGATAGCTTAACCACCCAAAAACCAAATGAAATAGGGCATTAAGGACTTAAGGACGCTGGTGCATCAGAAACGTATAAACAATACACAGGCTGCAGCCTCTCAAAGAGAGAGGTTTATTGGGCGTTGTAGAACGGTGCCTCTATTTAAATACCTTTTTTTGTGGTTAAACTGCTGTTCTGTATAGCTGATTTCAGTCGCAGGTGCAACATGATATTACCCGAACAATAATAATTTGTGGAACGCACATGGTTTTCATGAAGATCTATTATCTTCAAAGCAATGAACTGCATTCTGTTTCTGTGAGAGCCAAATGGAAGGCAGGTGTTGAGTCTGCTAAATGCCTGCAGTCGCAAGAGTAAAGACGCTAGTGTAAGGTGGACGTCTCCACCCATGCGTGCTGACACCTGCACGCCGCCGTCTATTGTTGTGATCTGGAACCGCCATGACAGCCCCAGGTGCGGCTCAGCGCCTCCTCCCCTGCCCTGCCAGTGCATCTCAACCCTGCTCTGAAGTGGCATCATTATTCCAAATGGGCCTTCTTCTGCTGACTCGTCTGCCAACTACGTTGGGCCATGGAGGTGTTTTGGCATATGAAAATTCAAGACATGGAGGTCATATAATTTGCTGCAACTGCATTTCAAAAAGAGGCAGCCAGGCACTAGATCCGGATAAAATGCAGTTAAAAAGGAGCAGAGGTGTGCTGAACTATCTGTGGTTGCATACCTTGTGAATTGAAAAACCCTATGTATTGCACCACCAAAATATAGTTTTTTTTTAATTGTACTAAACCTCTTTTGAGTTCTGGAAAAGACTTTCTGAGTCACAAAAGTGGTTTATCAATTCATTCAACATTGCAAGTAGGAGGTGCAATGAAAGTGATGTCCCCTCCTCTTTGTCGTTTTCAGTGTCTGTTAATGATTATTGGCTCCCCATCGAAGCTAGAGTCACCTTCAAGATGCTCACCCATGCTCACAAGACCCTCCACAACACCGGACCAGCATACCTGAACAGCTGACTCAAATTCCACGCACCCCAAAGGACCCTACGATCAGTCCAGCTTTCCTACGCCGCAGTCCCCCGTACCAGAAAGACCAGATCAGGAGGCCGCTCCTTCTCCTTCCTCATGGCTAGAGTCTGGAACGACCTTCCGCTCCACCTCAGACAGACAACATCACTCCCCATCTTCGCAAGGAACCTCAAAACCTGACTCTTCGACAGATTCCCTCCTTGAAGGACTGAAACCTGTGACCCCACCTCCCCCCAGCGCCTTGAGACCCCTACGGGTGAGTAGTCGCGCTTAACAAACACCTTGATTGATTGATTGATTGTAATTCAATAACACAAAACTTGCCAAAGGCAGTGGAAGTTACACTGAGATGTATCAATGGTTTGTTGTTACAAATGGTTGAAAAGTTACCAACACCACAGATGAGGAGGCAATTCAATTATGAAGCTGCGCTTTGGGAATTGTGTTGAAGGACCACAGGGACCCCCACCTGCACCCGGTCATGCTTTCTCAACAATGCAGGTTACAAAAAATATTTTTCTCCCTCAAGAACGCAAACACAGGTGTGGTAAATGTCTGTTAACTAGAGGCCCTCAACCCTTTATTCTTCAACCCCAATCCCCAAGAGCTCCATAGTGTAAATACGGCACATCCAGGGTGTTGCAAGGATAGCACTATGAAAAGTGTTGCATCGCTGTTTTTGCCAAGCGATGGGGAATTTTTAATAAATGAGGCCCTATGGGCTGCCTAGGACCAAAGCAGGCACATGCCTGCGTTGCATGTAGGATTGTGTTTGTGCCCCAAAACAATTGTGGGAGGCATATTTCTCTATCTATGTGTGCTGCATTCTGGAGCACACATAGAAAGAGGAAGTAACAAGGATAAATAAAGATGTTTCTCCCCGTTATGCTTCTCCTGGGAGGCATATCTTTTTTGGCACATTCCTAGATTTACAAAGCCCACCACAACACCCATTGCCCTTCCCTTTCACGCTAAGTGTAGCATGAAAGGGGGCCTTGTTTACAAGGCAGTGTTAAGCCACGTTAAGTGGCTTAACGCGGCCTTGTACATAAGGCAAATCTCCTATCGCCACCAGAACGTCATAAAAAGTAACATTCCCGTGACGATAGGGGCTTGTAAATATGCTCTAGGGATGCTTGCCCTTAACTAAATGATGTAAGTGCTTCTTTGTTTGGTGGAGATGTGCTTGTATTCCTCTGCATCAGTAACCGTCACCAAAATCATCCAGAAACGAGCTAGAGGGCCTTTTGTTATGCTGCCCATCAACGTGGAAAAAGGTAGAAAGTCATTTGCATACTACTAAAGAAAATGTGCATGGCCAAACGGGCGCAGCTTGCAGATGATTTTGGGCATTTGCGAACTCAAAGTAATTTAAAATGAGTGAACCATGCTGCTGTTATGTTGATGAGTCTTATAAAGCACAACAGCTACCTCAAAACAGGCCTCCCAATGCTGATAGAAGGATCCAACTGAGAAACAGAATCAACTAACAGGTAAATCATTATGTGAAAAGGTGAGTTTTAAGTTGTTTCCTAAAACGTAATAAATTGTTGATCCGCATAAGTTGAACAGGAAGAGAGTCCACAATTTGGCCCCCAGGTAAGCAAATGAGCGGCCTCCTCCTCTTGCTCTCTTGATTCTGGGAGCATCAAGAAGAGTGTGGTTGTTTGATCTCAATGCGCTGAATGAGCATGAACCTGGATGAGGTGCTGGAGAATATATACACCTGGAAACTGTTTTAGTCTATCTGCAATAGATAGGGCTTTAAATTCGATTATTGACTGGCAGTCAATGATGTTCAACAAGTGCTGGATGTGCCGAGTTCCTTTTCAGCATGTTTAGTAGTGCTCGAGCTGCTGCATTTTAGATAACCTGCATTTTTAATGGCACATGCTGGGCTGCCCAATTATAAAGAGTTACCTCTTTCCAACTGAGAGAGAATTAGGCCTTCTACCGCCATTCTCTAATACTCCAGAGGAAGCCATTTAAGTGTTTTTTTAAGGGATCTTAATATTCAAAAGCATGTGCCAGGCACCTTCTTGGCATGGAAACCCATACTCTGATCCTTGTCTCGCATGACACCAAGGCTCTTAACCTCAGCTTTAGGGGTACGGGCCGGTCCCAGGCACAGGGGCCAAGTAAGTTGGTCCAGGGTGAGGGTTAATTGCCGACAATCAAAACCTCAGTTTTGTCATCGTTTATCTTTAATTTTCTTGCCGCCATCCAGCTAATCACCTGACACATACACAAAGTAAGCTTAATAGAGGTGGCATTGATATCCGGTGACAATGCAGCAACTATCTGTGTGTCATCTGCATATGATACCATTGTGAAGTGTCAGCAAGAGGACGCACATATATATTGAGAAGCGTAAGTTTAAAGACAAGCCCTGTGGTACTCCACATTCCAGCTTGTACATTTCCTACAAAAATGGCCCTGCAAAATCCATAGACAAGATGCATCTCTGTGAAGAGACCGTAGCGGTCTCCTGATCCCTCGCCCCTCTATGTTAACTTGGGAAGGGTAACGGAGCCTTAAAGACATGAGGCTCGCTCTTCGAAAAAGGCACTGCAAGTGGAGTGCCTACTTGGGGCAAAGAAGCGACTCCGTGGCTCGAGTGGCCGTCGGGGCGTGGATGGTCCTAGTGGCAATGGGGGCTTACCTTACGAGGCTCACTCTCTCCGTCTGAGCTGCTACCGAGCTTCTGGCTGTGCTTGTGGTATGGCCCGAGTGGCTCTCGGCATGGAAAAGCATAAAATTAATTATGCCCCCCAAGTTTGCCCGCTCGGTTCGAGATCATACTGCAGAAGCTGGACAGCCTGGATTGGCAGCTGTTACTAAGATGGTGTTGCAGGGAAACAGGACCTCTGTATATATTGGCTGAACCTTGCTACTACCTTAGTACCCAAAATCCCAAAACCAACTAGCTATAGTGTCTCATTTGTTCTCCTACTTAATCACAAAGCTACAAACCCAGAACACAACACTCCTGCCTCTCCCGGGAATCGCGGCAGCAAGACATGCCCTTTCACTCACTCACTCATACTTGTCCACAATAAGAATCGTCAGAGTCACAGTTATGGTTCAAAATGTTTATTTTAACTATCGTGCAGTATACGAGCAACTACCAGCAGCGAAATGCATAAACGTAATACAGCAATTCAAAAGAATATAAAGGGGGATGTCATCATATACAGACAGTGGATAAAGGACTATAAGGCCTAACCACCCGCCCCTCGGTAAGGTGAAGTTTATTATGTAAAGGAAGATCTCTGGGCTTTGTCAGCAGACCCCATACTTTAGTGCCTAGATGGAAGTTTTATATCATAGGAACAGCATAGCTCTTCTCCCTGGAAAGTTCCCACTCCAAGTGTGTCTCCAGAACAACATGCATCCACGTAATATCAAAGCACGAGTTTCCAGCAGCGTAGCTGTGTTAGCATGTTTTGTCTAGGTGCTTGGGACTGACCAGAACAGAATAACAAGGGGTAATGTTTATCGACCTTGCACATCATGTTCAGACTAAACTTCAGGAACAGAAAGAGAATGTAGAAAGCAGACCGTTCTCATGTGAAAGGCACAAACAGAGTCTTGCAAAACAAAGTCATGTAGTAACGTGCGCAAAAGCAGCAGCATGGCAGCAGAGCTCAGGCTAACGTAGCAATGTCGACAATGACCTGATGGCGATATAACAGGGGCATGTCCTTCCCCATGCATCAAGGGACTAAAAACCACTCTTTCCAGTGGGTACAAGAATGCCTGCAAGGGAAATAAGGTCCTGGAGTCTATTCCCAGCAAGAATATTTCAACTAAAGATAGGTAGGTGACAGGGTCAAAAGCAGATTCTGCCCTGCAGCAATCTTTTACTGAGTTCTTTACCCCCACGATGATGGCACCTGGAGGACACCAGAACATTGCTAGCGAGGTAGGAGGTGATGGGGGCAGAGCACCAACCTACAAATCAAGGCAAAGAACTGTACCCCAATGATTGTGCTAACACTGAGTGGGGCGGATCTGGGTCAGAACAATTGACACATAACCCAATGAAAGAGATTCCTTCAACTGCACCAATCCATGAAGACCCATGTGCCATCAAACTGGAGAAAGCAACTCAGGCCACAGAGTATAGTAAGGCCATGCCAGAAGTATACCTTGAGACAAAGGCATTAAGAAGAGGGTTGCGAGTCCCAAGTCCCTTGGGGAACCCCTGGACTTAGGGGACACGTTTTTTGGCTCTGATATGAATGTGGCAATATCTGAGGGAGAGAGTGTGTCTATAACTTTCAGCTCTGACCCTAGCAGCCAAATGGATGGGCCTAATACGGTAGTTCACAGGAAGAAAAATCTCAGGCCATGCAAAGAGCGGATGTCCCAGGGTCTGGGCGAGGAGGGCTGGGAAGAAACAAGAGAGCCTCGCTTTAAAGTGGGATTATTCTGCCACGCAAAAAGCATAGGAGGAGCCCTATACGGAGGTCAGAAAGGGAACCATAATCAAAACCCTGAGGAACTGACCTTGAGACTGATATATGACTTGATCAAACAACACCAGGAAGAGACGCGGCAAGATGGCTAAAAACCCGCCTAACAACCAAGAAATTACAAGGTGTTGTCAGAAAGGTAGGGAAAACCTGTACTGTAATTGGCAAAAGAATTACAGCAGTTGAGGAATGTACGGCAGGTCTAGAGAATGAAGTAACAAAGGTACAGAGCCAAACAGAAGCACAGGGAGCACAAATAGCGGCCATGCAATGGAAGCTCAAGTACTATGAAAACCGGCTAAGATGCAACAACCTAAGTATCCTGGGTATAGAAGAAGGCATAGAAGGAGGAGTTATCAGAGCCTATGTCTTAAAGCTGTTGAAAGGGGCTTTCGCGGAGTTCCAGCAGTGGAATTGGGACATGAAAATCCAACGGGTCCATCCCCACTCTCTTATGCTGAAAAATCCCAGGCAGGCTCACTCAGGGGGCATGCAACCAAGATTCATCATGGTTTATTTCGGGAACTTTTTATTGATTGAGGCAGTATTTCTTAAAGCTCGCTCGGACTCCAAACGATCACATGAACAATAGCCATTCTTCACTCGAGCTCACATCTGCCATGTGACTGTGGAAAGAGGCTGGTGCCTGAGACAGGTGATCCAACCTTTTCAAGCGCAGGGGGCAGAGGCGTATCTACTAAATCCAGCCCGCTTGAAAATAATTTTCAATAGCAAAGTGAGAGTCTTCACATCTGAAATACAGGAGAAGGAATATCTGGACGAAATACGGAAGTAGAGACAGAACAAGAGTAATGAAATAAATCTGTCATTTGGATGATGAAGGGATAAAATGGAGCAGTGAAGAGAGGCTTTGCTTAGACGCTCCCAAACACAAGGTTTGATTATAGGTGTGAGTGGAGGGCCCTGAGCGGTCGGGGGGAGGGACACCGGCACCATCACCCAGACCTCACAAGGTCTGTTTCTCTCACTAATTGGGTGGGGGGGATTTAAAGGGGGAGGGAGGAGAGAGGAAGGGCCTCTGGGGAGGGGAAGTTGAGGGAGGGAGGGGGCGGGGGTTAGGGGCAGTAAAGTGAGGAAAGGGGCACAACAAGCACAAGGGAGATTTCAGATCAGAGTAGTTGTTAAATCTTGGGAGAGGATCAGCAAGAATAGAGTATTCAATGGAGGGAGGTAGTTTCTCCTAGAGGGAGAAAAAAGGTTATCATGACTAACTTAAGGATAGAATCGGTTAATATTTGTGGCCTAAATGATCCTGGAAAACAACGCAGGGTGGCAGAGGAATTGAAAATGCTGCATTCTGACATTGTCTGCCTGCATGAAACTCATATTGTGGGTGCAGAAAAAAAAGTTTCACATCAATTGGAGTATAATCTTAGAACTCATACTACACAGGGCAACAGAACTAGAAGGGCTAGCTATTCTAACTTGGAGAAAAGAGATTGTATGCAAGAAACAACAGGCCGATAAATACGGGCGCTGGGTTATCATCGAGCTATATATTTCTGCATTCTCATTTACTTTGTGTTCAATATATTGGCCAACGGGGGATGACCCTGAGGTTTTTGATTTTTTAAAACTGTAATTAGGAGGAAGGCTGACCCCGATTATAATGTGTGGGGATTTGAACATTAATGATATTGGAGTGCTGTTGGGTGACAGCCCAGAGTCATATAAAGGCCGGAAGCCCAGGGTCTATAGGGCTTTGTCTCATTTGGCTGAAAGGATTGGGCTATTAGATGTAGATTAGATTAAATTCGTCTATAAACGACAAACCTCGATTCAGGAAGTACCTATTTCTCGGACCCTCACAGAACAGTTGCCCGGCTGGATTACTTTTTTGTTTCTCAGTGTATAATTAGGAAATGTCGTATTGAAAAATTTCCACACTAAGGGGTCCATTAGGATGGATGGCGGATGTCCTCCGCTGGGTGGCAGTTGCAACCGCCGGACTAGCGGCGGAAATCCGCCCGCCATCGAAGCCCTGAACACCGCCGGTCCGATTAGTATTGCGGTCGTGACTGCAGCGGTGTGATTTCCCGCCCGCCACTTTTCCGACAGTTGCAGTTCGCCCGCTTGCCTGGCGTGCGGAGCTGGACTGCTACAATTGTGGCGGATCAGGGCCAAGCACCGCCGGCACGATTATGATGCCGGCGGTAGCCAGCTTTCGGCGGCAGTGGAACCGCCATGGAAAGGCATGCGTAGAATGTCTCCGGGGGTCCATTGCGGACCCCCAATGTGGTGGGGGGGTGTGGGGGTGCACTGGGGGGGGTACCCATGGTACCCCCCTACATGTCCCTGTACCAGGTGTCAGGCACTGTGCAGTGCCTGCAACACAGTGCAGGGACATGCAGGACATGCTTGTTTGGACATCGCGGTGGTGCTGTTGGCAGCACCACCCGCCACAATGTTAACCGTCGCTATCTGACCGCCGCAGTCGGATTTCCACTGCGAGCATAATAATTGGACCGGCAGTTTTCCCGCGGCCCTGGCGGGTGGTATTTTCCCGCTACCATGGCGGTTGGGGTGCTTTTCCGCCTGTCATCCTAATGGACCTCTTAATGTCAGACCATAACCTCCTAGTCCTAGGGATAATACAGATTGGGGGGGAGAGGAAACAACAGAAATGGACCTTTGAAAGGGGGCTGCTAGTGGATGAAGGTTATATTGCCCACATGAAGAAATGGATAAAAGAGTTTCTGGGAAATAACAGAGGGAGTGCCTGAATTGGTATGGTCTGAGATGACCTAAAGGCTGGCATCCATGGAGAGACACTGAGTTTTAGTCTACACCACTCCAAAAAGCAAAATCAGCAACTAACTGAATTATATCAAAGATTAAGCGTAATTAAAGAAGAATTAGTTGTGGAAATAGAGGCTGGAAAGAATATGGAAGGTATATTGAGTAGGCTTGACCTAGCCAAAGCGGCAATAGGTGGGGTAGTTATAATAAAGGTTACAGAGAAATATACAACTCACAGGGAGGAATGCTATGACTGCTGTGAACGGGCAGGACGTATTAGCAATGCGTACTAGACTGAAAAATGTGTGGAGTGAGATAACAGCAATTCAGAATGAGAAAGGAAATCTGGTTACTACAGCTCCGGGAATCCAAGAGGAATTCCGCAGGTTCTATATGTAATTATAAGATTCTGAGAGGGACAGTGTGGACAGCGGGGAGAATGCAATTAGTGAATATCTAGCTTCTGAATGCTGGGAGAAATTCTCTTCAGAGGACAGAGAAGTCTTGGTAACTGCCTTCCTACCTGATGAAATATTTAGAGAACTTAGTGAGCTTTCAGCAGGAAAAGCTGCAGAGCCAGACCGAATTCAGCTTAGGTTTTATAAGCTTTTTGGACATCTCTCTGGCAGACCTCTCTAGTATGCTCTGTCAGGTACAGATGAGGGAGCCTCCTTCAGAATCTTGGGCACAGGCTAGTATTGTGGTATTCTTGAAGAAGGGGAAGCCAGCCATAGATCCAAGTTCATATCGACCAATCACTTTGATGAACACGGATGCCAAAATATACTCTGAGGTCTTGTAAAACCATTTGAGCCCGGTTATCGGACGAGTCTTCTCGCCCAGACAACATGGATTCATACCTGGGTGGGAGACCACAGACCATGTCAGAATAGTTATTATGCTTTTTGATGCTGCTTCAGTTGCAAGAGACCCCGTGGCACTTACATTACAAGATGCACAGAAAGCATTTGATAGGGTCTCCTGGGACTTTCTGTGGGCTTCCCTTCAACGTCTAGGGGTCGGAATGTGGTTTATTAAAGCCCTACGCATTTTGCATGCCTCTCCTACAGCTAGACTCATATTGACGAGAGGACAAACGGAGGAATCCAAAATAAAAAGGGAAACTAGCCAGGGTTGCCCTTGCTCTCCATTATTGTTCGTCTGCTATATTGACCCTCTAATTCGCAGGACTGACGCCAACCCAGGTCTAAAGCCTATAAGCTATCATGGGTTAGAAACCAAGATTTTAGGCTATGCAAATGACCTAGATGTTATTACATCACTTTCAGAGTTGGCATTGGCTGAAATAACGAATGAAACACTGGCTTTTGGGAAAATATCTAGGTACTCACTTAATCAATATAAAACCCACATTTTTATTAATGAACATCTCGGTCTGAATGACCCTTGGATCGCTCAGGTTGCAACGTATTTAGGGGTAAATATATCACCCAATATAGGGCAAATTGTGGAGCTGAATCTAGACCCTGTCATTCAGAAGAGGTCACAGGATTTCGCCCGGCTGAATAATCTCCACTTATCATTGATATGCCACTGTATTGTGGTGAAAATTATCTTTTTGCCTAAAGTCCTCTTTTTTTCAGATCAATACCTATGATATTCGAGACAGAGTGGTTTAAGAAGTTAGAGGGGATGGTAAATAGATTTATATGGGCATTCAGGAAGACAAGGCGGACCCTGAAATTCATGTCCCTCCACAGGGAGAGAGCAGGACTGACTGTCCCAGATCTTAGCATCAGCCCTGCAATATATGGTGTGGACTAGTTAGGGTAAAACACTGTGATCCCTGGAATCAGGGGAGGTTACCCAACATCTATGAGTTACGGGTAGGAAAAGATGCCAAAAACCTCTATTTAAGATTTACTGAGCCCAGTTAACACAAGAAGGTGAGGTTCAAGACTCTATTAGCAGCCGGACTGGTTTGGAGGATGGTAAAGAAAAAGATGTGGATAGAAAGAATAAATTACTATACCCCCCTATACATGAATCCACCACTACTGATAGTCTTTCACGGTAATACAATGAGACGGTGGAAGGGCCTAGGGGTAGAAACGATTGGAGATTTAGTTGGTGTAACCGTAATCAGGTAATTTACTGAGATACAAGACAGATATAGGGTAGACAGGAAATAATTTTTTTAATACTTACAGGTACGTAATTTTTCAGGAAGAAAACAGGACTAGCCAAAAACACCACTATGGATGGTCTAAGGGACGAAGAAGGTTGTATCATCAGTAGGATATATAGTGACCTGATCGCCATGCAACCAGACGATCTGGAGAAGCAGGCGGATAAATGGGACCGGCTTCCTCGATTCCCTAGATAAGGGACACACTATACTCTGCTCATCAAAATTACAGGTGCAGCATTTTAAAATGATTTTAGATTTGTACTACATGCCAGATAAAATTGCAAATTGGGGTGGATCAGTGGGTATCGGTTGCCCTCAATTCCAAGCCCTCAGGGCAGATGTTGTTCACATGTTCTCGACCTATCCGCGGCTTGATGCCCTCAAGAAAAATATAGAGCAGTTCCTAGAGCTAACCCTGAAGGTTAATGTGGTTTTAACCCCAGAATTAATGCTACTGAGTGTACGTAGCTCAGTATCAGATGGTACCCAACCTTATTTTATGTTTCTGCTGATGGCAGTGGCTAAAATCTGTATCGCCACAGCTTGGTTGGATCCGGTGGCCCCATCCTTTTTACAACGGCTCACCCGGCTCCTCTCCATTTTTAATCTGGAGAAAGGAATTTATGAAAGAGAAGGCCGAAAGGCCCAAAAACAGGGAAAAATAATATGGGCTCCAATTTATCTGTGGAAGGCGGGTGTTGGGGTTTTTTGAAATAATAATGAATTGACATACTGTATATGAAAGTAATGCTGTTTTATATGTATAGGATTTTACCCCAATGCCTATTTTATCTCTATGAAATCACTCTGATTATGAATCTATTTATGTTCCCCACTCAAAAAATACTTCAATAAAAATATTTAAAAAAATATATTAAAAAATGGTCCATCACTCACTTGAAAAGGTCTATTTGCCAGGGAGAATGTTAACCATTTTAACACCGTCCCTTAGATTCTCAATGCTTCTATCCTTTTTCTCATGGACTCTGCTCTTACCAGGAGACATTGAGAAAGAAGTCACTCGTCACAGTTAACCCAGATCAGATCGTGATCCAATAGATCCACAATGCAGTCACATCCATTAAGGATTTAAGATTGTTTTTCAGAATTGAATATGAGAGGGAAAACATTGCCTTGCCTTCACCAAGCCCAAGAAGTTAGGATCCTTTTCTTATAAACAAGGCGAGTGCTGCCCCCTCTCCTGGCTGATTTCGGCCTTGGGGATCTCATCACCCAGGGCCTGGTCAACATTCAATGGTGGCACCCCCTCTATGGACCAATTTCAGCCTTGGGGACCCCATCCGCAGGGAGCCTGGTCAAGACTAAATGGGCCCAGCCACATCTACCTGGGTGCCTGGCTCCACTCAGGACACCCACTGTTTATCGTTGGGGAGAGCAGAGGGAACCTAATGGCACATGTGGTCTCAGCTGTCTCCCGCCTTCTACGGGAGCTGGCATTGCTGTCATAGGCAGGGATCTGCTAAATATGCAGCTCCCTGTGTGCTGAAGAACTCTGTCATCTGTTGCCCTGCCTGAATGACAGCGGTAGGGAAACAGATGAAAACTTCCCTCCCAGTAACTGGGTGCAGTTAGACAGCTTGCTGGGAGCATAGATATCTTTGCTCTCGCTTGGCGGTATCTGTCAGCTACCACCAAGCAAAAACAAAACTTCTATGTCTCTTGCTGGTGGGCTCTCCAGGACAAAGCAGGACTAGGGTCTCTTAAGGGCCAATAATAGTTCTAGAAGGGGGCCCGTGAGTCCCCACTTCTTTAGTGGGCCGGCCCTGGGGAGTTGGTGGACTCCAGGTCTGTATATGGCCCAGGAAGGGAGGCCCCTCTACCAGTTTTTAAAGATCCACGCAGCCCCATGACACTTTATTTAGCCCTGGGGTGGTGGTCCCTGGGGCATATTGAAGCCCCCTCCTCTAATGTTAAAAAGCTCCTGGGAAGCCCAATAGAGTGGGGTTTGCGTGCCCCCTCTCCTAAATTTAAATAAAGCCCCGGGAATGTGGTGGTTCTCAGGGCTACAAAGAGTCATAGAAAGGGGCCCCATGTGCCCCCTCCTTTTTTTAAAAAAGTTTGTTTATGTCCCAGAGGCTTTTTTTAAAACAAGCACGGGAGACCGCGCCTGTTTTTTTTAATTTGGAGCAGATTCACAACTATGTCATGATTTTTTGGCAACATTTTTAAAAATGCTTTTTTGCCCTGCCGGGTCCCATGGTGACTTTAGGACCAGGGCTAGGGGGTCAGGGTATTTCTACCCTGCACCCTTTCCTTTTTTTGAACTTGTTTTTGGGACATGGCTGCCAACACTTCCTGGCATAATTGTTGGCAGCCAATCAGATATCAGTATGGGACTGTAAAATCCTTGGAGGAGCTTTGTCCCTAGATATACAAATATAATTTTCCTTTAATATCTCGAAAACTACTGAACAGATTTAAGAGTGATTCGTCTAGCCGGTGCTGAGAAAAAGGGGGTCACAAAACCAGCCTTCCCTGCTGGCCTGGGGCCACCACCTACCTTATAATTGTATAAATTGGGGGCCTCTTGGAATCTCCAGCCCATGAAACTGCTACCTCCCGGGCCATTACTTGAAAATAATGCAGGGTGGACGCGTGGACCGCCCTGCAGCCCGGGAACCGCCACCTCCCTGGGGCTTCAATAAGACATAATGTGGGGGTGCGTGGACCTCCCCCCGCAGCCTCTGGAGGCAGCCACCTCCCCAAGCCTTTAATTAGCAATAATGCACGGTGCCACGCAGCCCCCCACAGCCCCTGGGACCACCACCTCCCTGATGCAAATAGAAAGAAAGGAGGAGGGGCATGTGGTTCCCCTCCTGGAGCCAACATGGCCCTGGCACCCCCCATGGCTGTCTCCCGTCTCCCACGGGACACTGCAGTTTGCTAAGGCTTTGTGGGAACAATACCACTCCTGCAAAGCCAGGGCAAACTCTGCTCCTGCTTCTAGAAAAGGAGAGCAGAAAAAATGCTCTTGCTTACTAAAGGCAGAGCAGAATTGCTTTTGGACAGAGGGAGCTGCTTGTTCAGCAGATCCCTCTGTCCACAAGCAATGCCAGATCATGCAGGAGGTGAGAAGCCCACAGGGACTGCAGGGGCCTTCAGGCTCCCCCCATGGTTTCCAACAAAGTGTCTCAGTGTCCTGTGTGGAAGCAGGGCACCCAGACTAGAGGCCAAAAGCGACCTGGTAGGGTGGACATTCGGCTCCTACTACCTTTAATTACTTTTTTTTAAATGCTGGGCACCGTGGGAAAGGGAACCTGGGGCTGAATTTGGCCCAGGGAGGGGCCACAGAGCCCACCTCCCCATTGAATCCCATTGAACCCTGCCCCTACTGACATGGGGCTGGGGGTCCCTAAGGCCCAAAATGGCCCAGGCAAAGGGGGACACCCTGCCCTCTTTCTAAAAAATGAATAAATAAATAAAAAATAATGGGCAAGTCACCAGAGGCCCCACCCTCTTTCTCCCCCACCCTGCAAACGTGCATCCTGGTGCACTGCTAGTGGGGGGGCTAAAGTGGACTTCTTCCCCAAACCAGCAGTGCAGGGTGGTGGGAAAAGGGAGCGTGGCCTCCAGCATACTCTTAGCAATCCTGTTGTGTGGGACTTACTGGAGGTAACAGGAGGGGTAGTTGGCCCCCAAGAACCCTCAAGAGTAAAGTGGATTTCCTCCCCCAACCGTAGTGCACCAAGAGATGCGTTTGCAGAGAGGTGGAAAAAGGGGGCATGACCTCCGAAGACCTCTCAGCAATCCTGCTGTATGGGCCTTACTGGGGGTAACAGGAGGAATTGTTGGCCCCCAATGACCCCCTGGAGCTGAGGGGACTTTATCCCCCAACCATCAGTGCAACAGGAGGTGCATTTGCAGAGTGGTGGAGAAAGTGGGCATGGCCTCCAAAGACCTCTAAGCAGTTACGCTGTGTTGGACATACTGGAGGTAACTGGAGGAGTTGGCCCCAAGGACGTCCTTGTGGACCAACTACCCCTCCTGTCACCTTCAGTAAGTTCCACACTGCAGGATTGCTGAGAGGTCTTTGTGGACGCATTCTTTCTCCACCACTCTGCAATTGCCATTACTACTTAAAAAGCCATAGAAATTAACTGAAGAGACCAAAGGTTACTGGGACGTTATAGTTAGGAATTAGTATTTAAAAAATCTGACAAATTCACTGAAAAAAACAAAGGTTACACAGCCATTATGGTTAGGACTAAACAAAACCTTAGAAATTCACAAAAAATCCAAAAGGTTTTGGGACATTATAGTTAAGCTCAGGTTTCACTCATACAAAACCAGTGAAATTTAGCAGTAACAGTTAGCTGAGGTAACTATAGCTTGTGCCCCTGTAATGCACTGCTTATGACTTATTTTTTCACTCATGACATGATCAGGGACATCACTGATGACATCACTAATGATGTCTCAAATCACACCACAGTTGGTATCATCCACAAAATCACTAACGTACCCACTCATACCCGCATAGAAACTTTCACACTTACACAACCATTCACAAACCCATGCACAGACCCATACCAGTAATTACACACCCGCTCACTGTTTCACAGATCTACACACACATCCACTCGGTCACCCATACAGCCACTGATACATCCACTCACTTACTAATACTGCCACTGACATATCTACTCACACACCCATACAGCCACTCACACACTGAATTGTAGTAAGGACTCCCTTAATACGTACATACATTGTTAAGTTAGCATAACCACGTTAGAAGTTAGAAAGCCATCTTGCTGCTTTTGCACACGACACTGCGTTCACATGTTATTGCTTAAACAAACTGCTGACTCGAGTTTTGCCTCACACAAGAGCAATCTGTTGTTACCATCCCGAGCTCTGCGCAGCGACCTTGGTCTGCACACAATGTGACAAACAGTCTGAGTTGTTAGACAATGCATGTTTTCCACTCTAGGTTAATCGACCCACTATTTAGTCATAACACACGAGCAGCTGCACATACCTGAAAGTTGGTGCTTTTAATATCACAGACATCATGTTTATTATTCAGACCGAAGACGAGCCTTCCTGCGAGAAGACTCCTGATGCTCCTGTGATGTGATTTCACTAAGCTGATCTTTGAGGTATGCGGTCCCCTATTCAAGCCTAAGAGACCTTCTGTTAGTCTAATAATAATATTAGCTTCTTAGTAAAGGGAAGGTGGTAGTATCCACTGTCATTATAACATGATCACCCCTTTTATATTCTATGGAATTGTAACTATGTTGATGGTTTTGATTTTAATCATTTGTCTGCTTGTATTAGCCAAAGTACTGCATCTTAGGACACGTGGTCTATAAAAATAAACTCTTTTTATTTTCACCGTGTCTCTGTTGATTCTTGTTGTGGACTGATGTGAGAATAATATACAAACAGGTATTTCCGATTCCCACCATTCCTGAGTATGTACTGAGTCGCTTGTTCTGGGTTGTCTTTTCATTGGTACCGCCGAGCTAAATCTCGGATAACGAATGGGACACTTATGCTAGCCGGATACTGGGTTCTGGGTTCTGAGGTGAGTTTTGGTACACCACAACTCACTGAGGTCCTGGGGTTCTACGCATAGTTCTGTGTATAAGCAGAATCCCTGCAACATGGCGCACCTAACGTTTGGTCTATGAGTTGAAACGCCTTAGTAGTGCTCGCGTTTGTCCACAACACCCTCATTCTTGTTTCCGGATAACAAGTCTGACGGAATTAAACCTACCTAGGTCTATTGATATAGGTTCCTTCAAGCTTGATCATTAAAAAGGTTATTGAACCCTTGTGCTACTGATAGTTTCAAGTGTGTGTTGTCCTAATGTCGGTGGATATTGCGGCGCATAGCCGTGCAGCTCTGAAACGTCATTTGACGCAGTATGGGGTGCCGGACACTGGTATGAACGTCATCTTTGTGGTGGGAGCCGATGCGGCTCATCCCTATGAGTTGTTCTACTCTTGGGTGACGATTCCGGCGGTAGGGGATGATGACACCTTTCATTCTTACACTGCCGCTGCCGTGCCAGCGAACTATACGCCGTATAGGACACAAGAAATACCAATATCTGCTTGGCAGCATCTTATTTGGTTTAATGGCGCACTTCCCCATGTGGTTATACCGCCAAGAATGGGCCCTTTATCAATTGCAGGGGCCACTTGGCCGGTACTAGCCGGATTTACGCCTCATCCCCGTTACCTCACGGTGACGGTGGCTGTGTTGCGTGTACTGCACACTGCCCTAATTACGGTATATAGGGCGTTGGTGCAGTACGTGTCGCGCAATGTGCAGGCGGGGGCACCTGCTGTTGCGGGGCAGCCTACTGATCATCACACGGTGGTCATTAGTCCTGTTATGGTTAATTCTGTTATGGGCAAGCGCCCCCAAAATAGGGATGATTTCCCCTTTTGGCTTGCTGAAAAATTTGACCAAATAGAAGCGGTTTACCCGAATACTTCTCCTGTGGAGAAACACAGGATCCTCACCATTAGTTTGCCTAAAGACTTGGTCCCCCACATAGATGATTGTGTAAATTGGGGCAAGGTCTTTGCAGCGACGTACGCGCAGTGCTTTGGCACTCCGTCTATGTTGCAGCTGCCCTCCGTTATCAAACGAGTTCAAGAGAACCATGGTGCGGAGTCTGCGATAGAGTTAGGGATGCGGCTCCTCGGTCAATTTGACCTGGTGGCTACCATGATAATTGGAAACCTTAAGGGTGATGCTTTGCATTTCCAGGTTCGTAATGAACTGAAGCGAGTTGCTGAGGAGGACAAACCGCAGGAATTTGCGAAAATAATCGCAGAGGCATATCGGGATTTGGGTCGTAGCTCTTTAGGAGTTAAGCCTGTCATAAAGAATCCCGATCTAAAACAGCAGGGTAAGGCAGAAACGTCTGGTAAGGACGAACGACCAATTTTTCCAAAACAAAAATGGCAGTTTAAACAACAGGGAAAGCAGCAGCAACAGAAACAGGGCTCTCGGCCTGCCTCTCCCGTACAGTCAAGTAGTGAACGCACTTATGATCTGCGCGATCGTGCTACTATAAAGTCTCCTGATAGATTTCAGGTTTCTGAACAGCGCTCTCCTCGTTCTTCACAGGAAACATCGGCTACACAGTCCGGTGGCGGAGGCGGTGGCAAAGGTCGGGGTGCTCCACAACAGCGTGACCAGCCCCGACAGACTGAGGGTAAAGGCAAGCAGGACGAATTTGCACGACAAAGACCCCCGTTTCAGAAGAATAAAGTGGCGGCTCTGACGGCAAGGTATGCCTCAGATAGTGCAGACACAGCTTCGGAACCGGACATGGGCGCTGACGCTCCTGGACAGCGCAGCGGAAATTACCATAGTCCGTCAAGCTCTGCGTCCATTTCTGGCGGTGACAGCAACTGATATATCGGTTACTGTTGAAACAGCTGACACCAGAGTGGCTCCCCCTGACAGACTTTATGAAATAGTCTTATTAATTGAGGGTGACATACAACGTACAATAAAAGGGATTTTTTGGGATAATCTGACCACCACCTATGATATCCTCCTAGCGGTGGCAGATTGGCCCCCAGCTTTCATTTTAGAGGCTCCTAGAGGGGAGGAAGTAATCCTCCCGTCCTTTGCGCACACGGTGCCTAAGGACCAAGCTGAAGTGTATGCTGGGGAGTGGGCGCTTGCGCTTGCGCCGGCGGTGTATCGTACTCAGGTGGGATGGGACAGATTGTCCCCCTGCCATGAGATTCCATTGCGGTCTATGCCCCAGCCTCAACCTCAATATCCTATGCGTCGTGAAGCGAGACCCCACGTCGCGGCAATCCTTGAACAATTGGAATATCAGGGTGTTATTGAAACATGTGTGTCCCCTATGAATAACCCTTTATTCACTGTAACGAAGCCTGACGGCTCGTACCGTTTAGTTTTGGATTAACGGCACCTAAACTCCCATTGCCGGACCTGCGCGGTACAAAATACACATAGCTCGGCTTTGGTCGACAGTCTCGTGCGTAAAAGGTTTAAAACGACACTTGACATTTCCAATGGCTTTTTTAGCCACAACCTGTCCACACTGAGTAGCCAGTGGACAGCGTTTACTTCGGGCGGCAAACAAAAACAGTTTACAAGATTAGCCATGGGTTACAAAAATAGCCCTGGCGTCTTTTCTGCTCGCGTGGTTTCTCTCTTAGAAAGAATAGACCCCGACGCATACTCCTATGTTGACGATATCTATCTTACGGATGATGAGCTGATGCAGCATCTGTCTCGAGTCGACAATATTATCGTGAGTTTTGCTGACTATGGCTACAAATTCAATTTTGCGAAGTCACACATCGCAGAATATACGGTGTTGTTTTTGGGCTACGAGCTCAACAATGAAGGTAAGGGGTTAGCCCCCCACTTTCTGGAGAAGTGTGCACGCTTAAGTGCTCCTACGACACTGAAGAAATTACAATCTCTGCTGGGTTTTCTGAATTTCGGCCGTACATACATTCCTGATTATGCCCAGCGTATCAAGCCGCTTTACGCCTTCGTACAACCTTCGTTTTCGAAGTCTAGCTGGCAGCTAGAACACTCTGCAATTTTACAGTCTTTACAGGCTGACCTTCTTGCTTCACAATACTTGCTGACACGTGATAACCGCACTAACCTGGTAATAAGAATAGTACCAGGCGCCGTGGGGTTCACGTATTTGACGTTTAATGAGGGCGACACAGTCCCCATTGCGTACAAATCCCACTTGTACACCTCTGATGAATTACGTTTTTCCACGGTCGAAAAAGTTCTGACTGCTGTGCAGATGGCGATCCTCAAGGAACGCGCACTGTCGCATGGGAAACAGATTCTGGTTGTAACACCATATCCTGCTTTAGAGGCAGTGACTAAAGCAAGTGTACCAAATTCTAAAGCTTTGCATCCACGGTGGATACAATGGGCCACAACACTGACGTCGCCAGATGTCACTTACATCTTTGATGCCTCATTACAGACTCAAGAGTACTTGCAGTATGAATTCGTTCATCCGGCACCTCTGTCTTTGCGCCCGCTCGAAGAATACCATTGTGTCATATACACTGACGGGTCTGCGCAACCCGCAATTGGATCGAAGCACGCTTATTCAGCGGCTTGCGCAATTGTCGTAGGTACATTCGTAAATGGTGAATTCCAATCTGATGCAGTGCATACACAGTCGTTGGGTGATTGTACCGCGCAATTGGCGGAGCTCCGGGCTCTGGTGCTTGCACTGGAGTTTGCTGATCCCCGAGTCACTACTCTTATAGTGAGTGACTCCTACTGTGTCCAGTCCTATAATGACAATTTACACTTCTGGTCTCAGAATGATTATCGAGACACTAAAGGTAGCACAATTAAGCATAAAACGCTTTGGGTTCGAGTGGCAGACTTTAAAGAACGTCTCCCTCTCGTGAGTGTTATTCACACTCTTGGTCACCAGCGGCTTGGTGTCCATGCTGTCGGCAACAGCTTAGCTGACGAGGCAGCGAAAACAGCAGGGGCTACATACTTAGTGGCAGCAGTTACAAGGTCCAAAAGTAAGATTGATGATGACATCTTGGCAGCTATTGCTGCTACAGAGAAGGGAGGTGATTACCCGAAGGGTTTTCCCTCTCGTTATATTTATCATTTAAGTCCTGATAACGTCCCATTAGTGAGAATTAACGACGTTGGTGACAGAATTATTCCCAACGCGGACTGCAGACCAGCACTGATCCTAGCTGCGCACGAGGGGTTGGCGTCAGCCCACGCCGGTGTGTCAGCTCCAATATCTCTGCTACAACAACGTTACTGGTGGTTTGGTTTATATAAGCAAGCGCGCGCATATGTTCTTGATTGTGACATTTGCCAACAGATTAAACCTTCTACTGTTGCGCGCCCACCACAGACACAGCTGTACATCTCTAATAAGCCATTTGGTTGTGTTTATTTAGATCACTGCGGTCCTTTTTCTTCTGATACTGCGTACAAGTACATCTTGGTTGCAGTGGATTCGTGCACACGTTTTCTATGGGTATGGCCACAAAGGAGTGCTGACTCGCGGACTGTCATCAGGGATTTGCGTGTCTTTGTGGGAACTTTTGCGTGTGGTACCTTCCATTCTGATCAGGGCCCTGCGTTCGCCTCTAAGGTTTACAAGGAGGCTATGAGAAATTTGGGGGTCCTAGTCAAATTTTCGTCTCCCTACCGACCTGAGGGTAATAGTGTGGTGGAGCGAATGAACCGTGACTTAAAGCAATCATTGACAGCACGTGTTTTAGGCACAGGCCGGAACTGGCTAGCCCATTTGTATAACGTCCAACGTGCACTTAATAATCTCCCTAGAAGGTCTCTGGGTGGACGGACCCCGTACATGATGCTCTTCGGAATCAGAATGTTTGTTCCAGACCTTGATGGTCTAGACATTGCGGCGTCGACCGCACCCTTTGACGTAGATGATCACTGTGCTGTTTTGCAGACTCTACAAAAAGCCAGAGACTCTCTTTCGAAAGAACATTTGCCCTCCACATCTGAAGCTGAGGTTCAGATTCCGGTAGTTGGCTGGCTACCCCGAGTTGGAGATCTGGTCCGTGAGAAGGTGGAGAACAAGAAGGAGTTCGGCCCCTCTTATCGTGCACCAGTTCCAGTGCTTGGAGTGCAGGGTACAAGAACAGTCATTTTACCTCCACTTCCTGGTCGCAAAGAAAACAGGTACATCTCTATTGACAATGTCAAACTTCAGCGAGTGGCCGATACTTCTTAGTATGACTCCGGCAGTTTCATGCCAGACAATGCAGAGAAATTCAATGTTGGTTCCTGCTTCTACCACCTTGTCTGATGTTGCCATCGAGATGCATTCAGTTACTGATCCCTTGCTGATACCACCGGCTGGTGGTTTGCCCGAAGAGACTGAGTATGCTTATCCTACACGTGGACCCTCGCCTGTTTTACAATCTACAGCACTTGGCCAGTCCCGTTTTTCCTTTGACACTAACTCTTTGCCCTCAACTCCCCCATCGAACATTGCTGTTTTTGTAAGTTGGTTTAAGAGACATTTTTTGATAGCCCCTTGGACATACATCTGGTTGCTGCTTTTCAGTATTTTTTTGTTCATGTCCATTGGATTTGTTGTAGTTTTCTTCCGTTTGGTGGATGGCCATTATCTCAAAGAGAGATCGACAATTAGACTTATCAATGGAACTTTGGCCCCCCACTCCTCATCCCACATCATGAAAAGGGACCAGACTTTTGTGAATATTACTGCCTGGCCCGTCATGGATGGAATCGCATGGGATGCAGTTAAATTTCAAATTCATGGGCCTACAGAGGTCATTAATGTGCCTAATGTATTTCGTGTTTCTATGGGTGATGTAGTTAAACAGAACATACGTTCTGATGATTGGGATGTACACGCCATTGAAGCACTATTTTCAGATTTGAAATATTATGCCGCCTTTGATGCTGATGATTTGTATGACAATGCGGCTAATTATGCAGAACAGTATTGTTTTCAACATTATGGCAATCACTTCCTGCATAAAGCGAATACGTTTAGAAATTTTGTAAATTTTACCCAGTGGGAACATTGTCCCACCCCCTCGTTTGGCAGTTCACATACATTAGTTGATAAGTTTACTTATTTTACTGATTTCAGTGTTTCAGCCCCGGCATCCTTTTATTTTAAAGTTAAGCCTGAGTCTGCCTCCAAGGTTAGACTGACACACACCAAATTGCTATATTCTAAGTCCTTTATGGATGAGTTGTCAATCAAAGGTTATGATCTATGGAAGGCTACTATTGATCTTAAGTCGGTTTGGGGTTCCAAACCGTGGCAGGTTCAGGGAACTGAAGCTTTACACCGTGCCTGTCTAGTACCAAATCATATGTTGTTTTTAAATGCAACCATCTTCCAAACCACCTGTTTCGGATTGGCCACTTCTAAAAAACTAAATTCGCCTTCTGTGCCGGATCTGGGTGCTTACCCAAATTGGAATAACCACACAGATCTGTCCCTTCCTGCTTTGCAGTTATTGGTTTCTAATTCATCTTTCAATATTTCAAAATTTAGTAATGAGGGATGGTTAATTTGGCAAAGCAGTTCTGATACCTGTCAACGTCGTTTTCTAGGGCTGAAACCGGGGTATATTCAAGATCGCGTAGACCCCCGGTTTGAGTCGTCACATACAGTAACTACATACTCTGGAAATTATGTCAGTCCTGGCTGCGACATTCTACCTTGGCATCTGTCAAAGTTCATTTATCAAAATTACATGACAAAATAGATTTGAATGATTTTGTTAAAGGTCCTGTGGGTGGCAGATCCAGGAGATGGGTGTATGCTATTTACAACGAAGTATGGAAACTGTCGCAAATTGAGGCAGCTTCAAGATTGAGAGCTATTGATCAGGCTAATATGGAAAAAGTATTAGCAGTTATTGATAACAGCATTAACACTCTTTCTTCTCGCATTTATACATTAGATAATATTGTTTCTTCAATTGTGGATATTGTGCAGGATGATATGTCTGTGTTGTATCATGGTCAAAACCAGTTGCGTTCTGTTATGCAGTTTGCATGGACATTACAAACATTGAAGGCAGGGAAGGTCCCTTGGGACTATCTGAATACAATATCATTATTTCTTCCCTTTAACCTTACTGACAAACAGCAGTTCATGTCCATGAAGGATGCTACATATTCCTTGCTACATATTGAAAAATTGGAGCCGTTACCTTTCTCTGTAGCGGAAGTAGATTCCGCAGTGTGGCTCTTACACGGATTGATAACTCTCCCGTTCGCACTTTTTAAGTTTACCTCTTGTATGAAACACTATGCTCTGGGTAGATATGAACAGCTGGGTACCGCTTTCATACATGAAGTTTGGTCCCTCCCCTTTACGTATAGATGTACAAGGGAGGGTACTGAGGTTTATCTGAAGGGTGAAGAATGTACAACGTCACCTGATCATTCTGTTGTATGTAGGCACATTCAGTTGCACGGAGCTTGCAATGTACACGCCCCGAATTTGGCCTGCGTCCTCAAAGGTATCCCGGTACCAGTGATTATGCCATCTTTCACGCTGCTTGCAAACGGTAGTTATTTAATTTTAAACAATGAAGCTTGCTGCGGGATGTTAGTGGGGATCCCGTATATAGTAACTGTATCGCAGAGGGTTGTCTGCTGCAATAACGTTCTGTTTCCTCCCCCGCATGGGAGGCTAGATGCTTCCATCTGGCCTTCGATTCCAACCTTGAAAGCAGAGTTCAACAAGATGAGCAGAATAAGAGCGCTATTGTCCCAAAAGGAGGTGCCATTGTCTTCCTCCCGGGAAACATTTGTCCTTCACGTAGCAAATACGCGCACTGAGGTACAGGCGCTTTTGAATACTGACCTCCCCCTGCATTTTGGAGCTTTGATCCAAACAATTTTCAATGCCTCGTCCACGACTGGCCTGGCTCATTTTTTTAAACTTGTGGGCTCGGGCCTCGTGACCTCTTTCCAAACTATTTTTGGTGTGATTCCGGCGTTTTTTCATTCTATTTTCTCGAACGTCTTTGGAGGTGTCCCGTTAATTCTGGCGCTAGTGGCAGGTGTGGTACTTTTACTTTTCGTCTTGCGGAATGGCTGCTCTTTCTGTGCCACACGACAGCCTGTCCCGTCTGCAGCTTCTTCATGACAGGATGCTTGATTACTATGGTGTCCTGCCGTTGGCGACGTTGAGCCTGGCATATGGATTATCCTTCCGGTATTCCTACTTCACCTGCGTGCAACCTGTCTTCCACTGCCTAGATTGTCCCTTTGAATGGCCTATGGATTTGTGCTTAACCAACATGGTGTCTCCGGACCCGGATTATGATCGACTGATGAGGCCCTTAGTGTCTCACGAGTCCGCCTGTTCTGGTGTTCGGATTATGGCCTGCGGTGCGGCGCATGGTATCCTGGGTAATTGGGACATCGCGAGAGCGGCATGTGACTTCTTGGATATGAGTTATTTGGAAGTACACGCTGGTTGCCCTCTGATGGTGCTAGAGGCTCCGCTAATAGAAGAACATGTATGTTCCTTTTCTTTGATTAACTGGATGGCTGAAACTTTCAGTGGCCGTGCCAATGATTTTCTGCTGGAAGCAGTGGCCACATATGCTGCGTATACTTTCATGGATTGAGTGAACTATCGTCCACAATGTTTTCCTCACGTGTCTTGTACTGTCCCTGTACGTCTGCACTTCTGCCCGGTGAGGCGTTTTTTCATTTTTTCACCCCCCACGGCACGTTTGAGGTTTTTTGTTTTTTCTTTCCACTTTAGGTTTTTTCCTATTCGAACTTTGCCTGAACTGACCAGTGTTTTTTAAATTGGATACGCCTTGTTCTGCTCTGTCGCGCTTGAACTCTGCGTTCTCTCTTTTCTTGCATACTAAGTAGTGCTACGATCAAGGGGGCATGTAGTAAGGACTCCCTTAATACGTACATACATTGTTAAGTTAGCATAACCACGTTAGAAGTTAGAAAGCCATCTTGCTGCTTTTGCACACGACACTGCGTTCACATGTTATTGCTTAAACAAACTGCTGACTCGAGTTTTGCCTCACACGAGAGCAATCTGTTGTTACCATCCCGAGCTCTGCACAGCGACCTTGGTCTGCACACGATGTGACAAACAGTCTGAGTTGTTAGACAATGCATGTTTTCCACTCTAGGTTGATCGACCCACTATTTAGTCATAACACACGAGCAGCTGCACATACCTGAAAGTTGGTGCTTTTAATATCACAGACATCATGTTTATTATTCAGACCGAAGACGAGCCTTCCTGCGAGAAGACTCCTGATGCTCCTGTGATGTGATTTCACTAAGCTGATCTTTGAGGTATGGGGTCCCCTATTCAAGCCTAAGAGACCTTCTGTTAGTCTTATAATAATATTAGCTTCTTAGTAAAGGGAAGGTGGTAGTATCCACTGTCATTATAACATGATCACCCCTTTTATATTCTATGGAATTGTAACTATGTTGATGGTTTTGATTTTAATCATTTGTCTGCTTGTATTAGCCAAAGTACTGCATCTTAGGACACGTGGTCTATAAAAATAAACTCTTTTTATTTTCACCGTGTCTCTGTTGATTCTTGTTGTGGACTGATGTGAGAATAATATACGAACAGGTATTTCCGATTCCCACCATTCCTGAGTATGTACTGAGTCGCTTGTTCTGGGTTGTCTTTTCATTGGGACCGCCGAGCTAAATCTCGGATAACGAATGGGACACTTATGCTAGCCGGATACTGGGTTCTGGGTTCTGAGGTGAGTTTCTGGTACACCACAACTCACTGAGGTCCTGGGGTTCTACGCATAGTTCTGTGTATAAGCAGAATCCCTGCAACAGAATCAGTCACCCATAAAGCTACTCACCCATACAGTCAATCATATCGCCACTTACTCACCCGCACAGTTACACACACACAACCACGTACTTCCTCATACAGATATTAACACGTACTCACTCACCTATAAAGTCACTGACATAAGCACACACTCACCCATACAGCCACTCTCACATTTACTCACTCAACCATACAGTTACTCATATACCTCCATCACTCACCTATACTGCCTTTCAGATGCTCAGTTTCTCGCCCATATACCACTGACATATCCACACACCCACACAGCCATGCACACACTCACTCACCCATACCGCCCCTCACACACACATTCACTAACCCATACAGCCACTGACTCACTGGCTCACTCATCCATACATATAAAGATACAGTCACACATCCACTTACATTATATATGTTAGAAGTAGTATCACTCAGTAGTAGTGCACCTATTATACTAATGATCTTTCCCTAGAGCCTGCACTGCCGTGCTTACCGCTGCTTGTGTTTTCCTCAGTCCCCTGGGTGTGCTGGTGCACTGTGCTCCTTGTCCTGCTGTCGCCGCCCTGGCCTGTGTGGAGCCCAGCGCGGAGACGAACTACATTACCCAGCGGCCCTAGCGGCGGACCCGGAAGCCGCCGAACGCGGTTTCGCGCCTGGAGGCGCTTAAAAACGAACGCTGACACTGACAGAGCGGGTGATCTTTCCCTAGAGCCTGCACTGCCGTGCTTACCGCTGCTTGTGTTTTCCTCAGTCCCCTGGGTGTGCTGGTGCACTGTGCTCCTTGTCCTGCTGTCGCCGCCCTGGCCTGTGTGGAGCCCAGCGCGGAGACAAACTACATTACCCAGCGGCCCTAGCAGCGGACCCGGAAGCCGCTGAACGCGGTTTCGTGCCTGGAGGCGCTTAAAAACGAACGCTGACACTGACAGAGCGGGTGATCTTTCCCTAGAGCCTGCACTGCCGTGCTTACCGCTGCTTGTGTTTTCCTCAGTCCCCTGGGTGTGCTGGTGCACTGTGCTCCTTGTCCTGCTGTCGCCGCCCTGGCCTGTGTGGAGCCCAGCGCGGAGACGAACTACATTACCCAGCGGCCCTAGCGGCGGACCCGGAAGCCGCCGAATGCGGTTTTGCGCCTGGAGGCGGTTAAAAACGAACGCTGACACTGACAGAGCGGGTGATCTTTCCCTAGAGCCTGCACTGCCGTGCTTACCGCTGCTTGTGTTTTCCTCAGTCCCCTGGGTGTGCTGGTGCACTGTGCTCCTTGTCCTGCTGTCGCCGCCCTGGCCTGTGTGGAGCCCAGTGCGGAGACGAACTACATTACCCAGCGGCCCTAGCGGCGGACCCGGAAGCCGCCGAATGCGGTTTCGCGCCTGGAGGCGCTTAAAAACGAACGCTGACACTGACAGAGCGGGTGATCTTTCCCTAGAGCCTGCACTGCCGTGCTTACCGCTGCTTGTGTTTTCCTCAGTCCCCTGGGTGTGCTGGTGCACTGTGCTCCTTGTCCTGCTGTCGCCGCCCTGGCCTGTGTGGAGCCCAGCGCGGAGACGAACTACATTACCCAGCGGCCCTAGCGGCGGACCCGGAAGCCGCCAAACGCGGTTTCGCGCCTGGAGGCGCTTAAAAACGAACGCTGACACTGACAGAGCGGGTGATCTTTCCCTAGAGCCTGCACTGCCGTGCTTACCGCTGCTTGTGTTTTCCTCAGTCCCCTGGGTGTGCTGGTGCACTGTGCTCCTTGTCCTGCTGTCGCCGCCCTGACCTGTGTGGAGCCCAGCGCGGAGACGAACTACATTACCCAGCGGCCCTAGCGGCGGACCCGGAAGCCGCCGAACGCGGTTTTGCGCCTGGAGGCGCTTAAAAACGAACGCTGACACTGACAGAGAGGGTGATCTTTCCCTAGAGCCTGCACTGCCGTGCTTACCGCTGCTTGTGTTTTCCTCAGTCCCCTGGGTGTGCTGGTGCACTGTGCTCCTTGTCCTGCTGTCGCCGCCCTGGCCTGTGTGGAGCCCAGCGCGGAGACGAACTACATTACCCAGCGGCCCTAGCGGCGGACCCGGAAGCCGCCGAACGCGGTTTCGCGCCTCGAGGCGCTTAAAAACGAACGCTGTCACCGCATCGCGGGACCGCGCGCGGGCGGCGCCGGGCTAAGCCCGGGCAAAGGCGGGCCCTCTGTAGCCCTCAGGAGCCGAAGGAGGCCGGGCCGGGCTCACCCCCTTGACTCTTGGCGGAATTGTTGTGACTCTGCGGTATATCATACTCGTGGTTTTAGTTTTTAATGTTCGCCTTGTGTATTGTACTGTTATTTAAATTTTGCGTCCAGGTATTGTTAGATTTGCTTCACAAGGGTTGCGGTCTATTAGCTACATTATCATGGCCAGTAAAAAGGGTACATTAGATGGCTATGTTTGGAAAGTTAATCCTGGGGCAGACAGAGAAACGACCCTTGCCGAACTAAGGGCGAGACGTCGCAGCTCTGTAGAGCATATAAAAAATATGTCCCTAACTTCAAATTTGCTCCATAATGTTAATTCACCTCATAAAAGCGCCCTTCCCGATCACGAGACTTTATCTTGCTCGGATAACACTGACAAGTCAATACCCCCTGGTAATCCTTCCATGTATGATCTATTGGAAACTTTGTCCTTTACTACCTCACCATGTCTTACAGAGGTAACTTCTCCGCCAGTTGTATCTAACGATCTACAAATAGTGGCATCATCATCTCAAAACACTATTTTCTCAGGGGCACCTAAACGAATAGGTCCACTACCAAAGAAAAGGAGGAAGCTAGATTCAGTAACTTGTAAAAATAAAGGCAAACACAAACCCAGCCATAATTTGAATCGGGCTCATACTGTTAATAGTCCCATCCACGATGCCATTGATACACCCCTTCCTGGTACCTCGGTATCTTGTTTTGTAAACGATATCACAATAGCAGAACTAATGGGCAACATAGACAAATTGTTCAAAACCCATTTGATACCCATTTTTGATAGTCTAAAAAATATTGAAAAAAGGCTGGCGAAAGTAGAATCTATAGTTGTTAGCAAAGGAGACTCATGTAAGAGTTCTGTAAAGTTAACAATGCCGTCTTCTACTGTGTTCGTTCCTGCGGCATCATCTCCCACTCTACTTTCACACCAGATAGTTAGCCAGGGTGAGAGTAGTATAAATAACGCTATGAACATCCACGCAGGAAGAACCAGTATTGTCAAGTCAATCCAGCCAAAAAAGGACATGCCATGCCAAGGAGGAAATATTCTATTACCTGGGGTAGTAAATCCTGACAGTGAGACTCGTCGTTTAGCTCCTATGGCTAAGATGCACGATTCTCCTTCTGTTAATCTCCCACCAGAGGCTGTACCGCTTGCAGTGGTGCTTGCGGGTGTTCCCATTTTGAAGAGTGAGGCTAAAGAGGGATATTCCCAATTAAAAAACAAGGTGATTCACTGGTTGGGACAAAATCGTCCCCTCCCCTCGTACATTAATGGGGAAATCCTACATGTTAGGCGTTTATCATGGTTGGGTAATACACCAAAAAACATAAAAGGAGACATTATCCTGGTTAACTTCAGGGACCCCAGGGCTGTTAATTACATCTTAAACTGGCATACAGATCACAGGAGGTCCGTTATTACTACCTGGGAACTAACTTACTTCTTTCCTAGACCTAGGCCAGTTTCTACTTTTAATCTTGGGACCTCACTACGTAACCAAATAAATGCCCCAATTTTGACGAGTAATCGCTTTGAGGTGTTAGCCAACCTCGAAGATGTAGATTGACTTAATAACAATCTGGTCATGACAGCGAGCCCTGTCAACCAATGCTTGATCCATTTCTTTTTAGAAATAAGATAAGAAATCTCCAAAAGGAAGCAATTATAGACATCTGTCCTAAGCAAGTCTATGATCCTCCATTGACCACTATATGCCCCAGTAATGCCCAGGGAACTAAGGGGAGCTTATTGTCCTGGGATATTGCTGGGCTGATTTCCAAACTAGAATCAGCAGATTGGCTTAGTTTTCTCAACAATTATGACCTTTGCATATTCGAGGAGACTTGGTCATGTGAACCTTGTTTTGCTCAGGGATATCTTAATTACTCTGTGCCGGCTTCTAAGGGCCTTAGGGGCAGACCCATGGGAGGATTAACAATATGGGTTCGCCAGTGCCTAAAGCTGGTTATTAAAGTTATTGATATTAATAACCATGATATCCAACTAATTAGACTGGAATCAGATAACTTGGGAAGATTGGACATTTACAATGTATATGCCCGGAGTAACAAGGGTAGAAGGTCTGATACTTTAGTCGCTCTAAGTAGTCTACTCGACACCTATTCTTTAAACAATAACATTGTCATTGCGGGTGATTTTAATAGAACTTTTGAACCCCTACTTAATAATGATGACTTATTTGGTGACGAGGAGGATCAACAATGGGGTGTTCCCAAACTAGAGCTTCCACCGGTTCTGCGGTGGACTCCAGATGTTATAGCCCTAAATTCCTTATGCTATGAAAAGGGCTTAAGAGCCCTAAACGGTAGGACTAGCGGTGACAGGAATGGGTCAAATACATTCGACAATGGTCGACATACCACTAGAATTGATTATGTGATATGTAGCTTAAAACTATGGCCCCTGATCTGTGACATGGAGGTTGTAAAGAGGATAGAGAGCGACCACAATCCTTTGTGTACCACTCATAAATGGTGGCTCTATACCATTTTACCCCCTTGTCCTTTTGCGACTGCTCCCCCACGGGTCGTTCCTACAAACGACATGCGGAGGTTAAGATGGGAAAATGTAGCAACCAACCACCAGGTCATTGCCGCGATTAATTCACGGGTGGACACTGCAATATCAGATATAAAGCACCTAAATTCACTTGGAAGTGGCTTAGGTGAGGTTGAAGGATTACATAATGCTCTTTTTTACAAGATCAAGGAGTATTTCCTGAAACCTGTTAAAAATAAAGGCAATAGAGCTCCTAAGCCTGCCAAATGGTATAACGAACAATGCAGGAAATCAAGATTAACCCTAGGTGAAGCTATTAAAGGGGGTCAATCCACTCTAATTCAAGCCGCTAGAAAGAACTATAAAACTAGCATATCCAAGGCTAAAAAAGCTTGGGACGAACATCACTGGATCGAGTTAAAGGCAGCCAGTGACAGTAGGGATTCCCGGTTATTTTGGCATATTGTTAGATGGGGTAAAGCTGGTTCTCCGGGGTCCCCAAACAATAATGTGCCTGAAGAAGCATGGATAAAAATTTTCAAAAACCAGTATGCTGCTCCAAAAAATGACAGCATGGCCCAGGAGCCTAGGGTTGACCTCCCTAAAGTGAATCTTTTTGGCACTGCTGAAATTATGCTGGCCCTGAACACGGTTGCCTGTGGTCGTGCTCCTGGTCTTGATGGTGTGCCAGCTGATTTATTTGTAAATGACAAGGACCGCTGGTGCCAGTATATTCACCTTCTTATTAATGCTATAGCCTCGGGTGCTGCGGTACCAAAATCCTGGCAGGGTGCAGTTATCATTCCTATTTTTAAGAAGGGTGACCGATCCCTTCCAGGCAATTACAGGCCAATAAGCCTTATTGATACCGTCCAAAAGGTTGTGGGACGTGTGATCGTCAATAGGCTCCTGGAATGGGCGGATGAGACAAATGCCCTCTCACCATTCCAGGCTGGCTTTCGACGGTCCACAAGCACGGTCGACCAGGTATTCCGTTTTACCCTGCTACAATGGAAGACGGTGGTGCTGGGTAAAGGCAGCTTGTATGCAGCCTTTGTCGATCTACGGGCCGCTTTCGACCTTGTCCCTCGCTCTAATCTCTGGACGGTTCTAAACAAGCAGGGTCTTCCTAGCGATCTACTGTCTTTAATAATGAGGCTACATGAATCTAACTATGGCAGAATTCAGTGGGGAGGACTCGGTTCGGTAACCACGGACTTCCCTGTTGAAAGGGGAGTCCGGCAGGGATGTTCGAGGGCTCCTGTCCTTTTCACCTTATACATCAATGATGTGGTAGCTCGCATGACCTCTGCACAAGTGGACGCTCCCTTTTTAGCTGAGATAAAAACTCCTATTTTAATGTTTGCTGATGACACGCTCATCCTATCTAAAACCCCGAGTGGTCTGCAGCGTGCCTTATCCATTTTTGACCAATTCTGTGGGGAGTATGGATTAGAAGTCAACACTGCCAAAACAAAGCTTATGATATTTAACCCTCATCGTAGCTTTAAATCAAAAATTATTTTAAATGATCGCCCGCTAGAAGTAGTGAATACTTTTACATACCTGGGTATGCACATTTCTAGCGAGAAGAATTGGCGACATCATGTTGATATTGCTACACTCAGACATAGGCAATTGGCAGGTACCATTTCCTCAGAGCACATTAAATCATTGACCAAACCTGTAAAACCTGCTCTACAGGTTTACGAAGCAAAAGCTCTAGGCTCCGCTTTATATGGTGCAGAGCTCTGGGGCTTTGAGAAGGTTGTTGCACTCCAATCTTCAGAAAACAAATTTCTTAGGGCAATAACAGGACTCCCTAAAAGTACTCCATTGGTGCCCCTCAAATATGATTTGGGCAGAAAAGCAATTTCAGACATGGCACAACTGCGCCCGATTTTGTACTGGCGCAGGTTATGGACGACTCCTGTTCTTTCCCATTACGTAGATGGTTTCTTAGACATCATAAGGTCTGATGCTCATCACAAAATAGAATGGTTAAAGGCACTTAGGACATCCCTGTATGAGCTTGGTTTGCGCTCACTCTGGGATGATCCTGCGAGAGCCAGCTTCCCATCCAAAAGTATTCTAAAGAACATTTACTGGGAGCTGGTTGCTCGACGGAATTGGAATAGCATGAGTGCTGGTTCTATGACTTCAGATTTTATAGAGGCAAAGATGTATCCCTGTCTGGAACCATACTGGGATACTATAACAAGGCCCTTAGAAAGAAAGCTTCTTTTTCAACTTAGAGTAGGTGCACTTCCCCTTAAATTTTTGACATCTAAGTGGGAAGGGGGTTCTGGCGATGGATGTCCTGTATGTGGCTCAGGTAAAGAAACCATTGGTCATTTTTTATTTGTTTGCAAGTTTTACGCAGTCCCTAGGCGTTACTGGTTGACCCCGATGTGTAAAAATTTAGGAACAACCAGTAGTACCGTGGCCCTGCATATTATACGAACTAATACTTTGCCATGGATATCTGTAGCCACTGCAAAATATCTAGGCTGGGCGTGGTCAATCAGACAGAGACTGCTAGTCGTTTGACTATTCTCATGATCTGGGAGAGACTGCTAGTCTTTTGATTATTCTCTCCTATGTTTTATGTCATTGTCTCTGCTTTATTTAATTGGCTTTTAAATATCCCTATTTCATCATTTAGTTGAGTTTTAAAATTTTTTTATTACTTACCGCCAAAGACTAACATGCCGCAGGGTTACACTTATGATAAAAAATTTATGTGTATGCTTTGTATCTGATCTTTTGATCACAGTTTAATACTTCTTTTAACCATGTATGTAATTGTCTTTGCAAAATGTATTTTTTTGCTTTTATCAATGATATTCGAATAAAGCATACTTTGACTTGACTTGACTTGACTACTTTAACATTTGTAGTAGATTACTATATATGTTTAACTCTCATAAACTCCTGAAAACACTTACACTCACTTGATGATGTAATCAGTGATATCATATGAGATGTCATCAGTGATGTCACTGACCATGTCATGAGTGATGTAATATGTAAGGTCATAAGCAATGCACTGCAGGGGCGTCAGTTTCTGAATTTCACTGGTTTTGTATGAGTGAAACCTGAGCCTAACTATAACATCCCTGTAACCTTGAGTTTATTCAGTGAATTTCAAAGTTTTTTTTAATTCTATTGCCTAACTATAACGTTCTTGCAACCTATGGTTTTTTTCAGTGAGTTTCTATGTTTTTTTAAAGATTGGATTTCCTCATTGTAACGTCCTTGTAACTTTTGGATTTTTAGGTGAATATCATTGTTTTTAAAATGTTTGTATCGTAAGTAAAAGTTCTGTCTAACTTTTGTTCTTAATGGTGATTAAGTAAAGTCTTTTATTTTAATATTTTGTTCTAAGCTGTAAGTTTTGAAAGTGATTGTATGATTTTATAATTTTATGCTTTAGTTTGTATGTGGGAGTATGAGTATGTTTATGAGTGTTTGGTTGCATGTATGAATAAATGTATAATTGAGTGCATGAGTGCAAGTGTTTCTGGAATTATTGTTTTGCAAATGCTAGTGTGTTATGTATAATAAAATTCAAGTTTATAAAAAAGTTAGGAGTCGAGTACTAGTCGTGACCCCTCGTTTATAGTACATAACTCTGCATACTGTAGAAAAAAAAAATATATATGTATATAAAGACTTGCAGTATTTAGAGTGACATGAGAGGATTACCAATATACTGAATTAAAATATGTTGGCAGGAGCAAACATCATTTTAATAGTGATTTAGACTAATTTGAAGGCATTGCAGTGCCCTCTTGCACTGTTGTGGTTCGTATTTCCGGTGTCACGTAGGAAACGGGACTGCGACATTATTTAATGTTTTTTATATGTACATTGTAGGAGTTTTTTACTTTACTTTTAATAAAAATGTATAGTTGTAGTTGACTGAAATATTATAAAATATCGGGGAAGTTGGTATCTACAACAATAGAAGTAGCTTACCTGTAACGACGCATCATGCTGGATACATGACTCCCATGTGTTTTTGGCAGTAGTAAAAAAAAAATTTGGAGACGTATAATATTTATATTAAGGTAAGATATATAGACAGTAGTAAAAGATATCTTTAGGAACTATAGTGTAATTACAGTTTAAACCAATTTACAGATGACTATTTTGCTACATTTTACGGAGTCGCGTTTCTGAAGCGACAGTCGCATAGTATACGCGATCCCTATCTGACACCAAAAAAATGAATTTCTTCTGTTAAACACCTTTGTATGATGATTAAAGGAAGTTCAACCCCTCTGCTACATGTATTGGGTGTGGTCTCAATTTTCAGAGGTCACTGTAGGAAGAGACTAGCCTGAATTTATCTTGGTGGTTTTTTGCAAGTTTCAAATTGGAAAAGGTGGGATCTGCAGAAGATAATTTGGAAGAGGAGGAGCAAAGTCTTCTGTAAGAAGAAGAAGAACAATGAAAAAAGAGACCTGAGAATGCTGTGTGGGTGTTTTTTCTAACACCAGAGGGTAAAAGTAAAGGAAATGTATGTAAGTTCATGTGCACTTCAGAGGGTCTGAGAAGAAATACAGCTGCTGCAGATCTAATAAATATAAGCATTTGAAGACTATCCATGGACCTTGTCTGGCACATGCAGATCTGGCATGATTGAAAAAGCAGCAAGCAACTTTTGGAGATAGTGCTGGAACATCTACTGCCATACCATTCCCCCCAAGTTCGACCAACAATTGCAAAGTTTGGCAAAATTGGCATCTATTGTCCCGAATGCAATGATTTTCTGAGTGTTGGTGACCATTGCGTAGCTACACTCATCAACACTTTAAATGTACATAGCTGCTAAACGTTTTTGAAAGGTGAAGCACCATTATTGCTTTTTGCTCCTTGTTATGATTTAAAATAATAATTTACAAAAATTATAAATTAAGAAATTGTTAGAAAAGCCAAAAACAAAAAATGTTGTTTTTTTTTAAATGGTTCTTGTTAGGACCGACTAATCCAATTTAAGAAAGATATTATATATGCGAGGGATGGAAAGGGTAGGAACAGCTGGGAGGGAGATCTGGGTAAAAACATAGAAACACAAGGTAAGTGTGTATCAGAATACCTGTATCGCCAGAAGAGAAATTACCACATTCCAATACTGCTAAACCTCATACACCCTACCTGCAAAGGAAAAAGGTAAGCGTTTGATGCCAGAAGAGAGTAGGGTGGATGCAAAGTTCCCACATGAACTATGAAGAAAGAAAGAGATACACATATGAAATAACTCCTACCCTTTTTGACACTCTGTTATACTAACAATGATTCTCTCTTACACATACCTACAAATGCATGTGGTAACAATTGTAGAAGCATGACTATAACAGGCTGGACATCCCATTTTGCTATCTTTCTCCTGGGATAGAAGATAAAGAACAACCAAATGATTTAAAGTAATTTCTGGGTAAGCTAATAAAGATCTTAACATAGCCCACAATCATAACAGTTCAATGGGAAATATCAATATCACCGTTTGCTCATCCACAATGCACGAAGGAAGACAGCAATATTCAAATGCTCAACTTATGCAGCACTGTTATATAATACAATGTCTGTCGAGCGAGGATGGCTCATTTCCGTGAGTAAAACGAACCACTCAACAGTGTGCCGATGATGATTTTAGAAACCTCCCCCGCAGGAGTCTATTTAATGTCAGCCTCAACCAATGGAAGGAGATTCCCCAATGGTAAATACCAAGTCCATGAAAACAGGAAACCACTCCCGCAAGAGACTGCGAAATGCCTGCCTCAACATACGGGAGAGGAGGACTAACGGAATCCGAGGAGTCCCTGAAATCAGAAAACCTTCCCCACAAGAGACTACGGACTGCCGGTCTCAGCCAACGGGAAAGATACATCCAGGGGAGAGGGGCAGAATTACGCTGAACCCTGCTGCCTCTTCTGGGATGTGGAACTATGGAAATGTGCACATCGCACATTACCGCCTGAGGGTAGCTGTAGTCTGAAGTAGTTGTCTGAGGTTCTTTCATCAGAATAATCGGCAGCGATGTCTTTTACCGGCTGCCTTTTACTCCGTTTCCTGCGTGACGCCTGGATCACGTGCGACGTGATTCGCGGGGCATGCCAGGAACTGTAGTTTGAACAAGGGTTTCTGATTCCTGGTTACCGCGTGTGTGACAGTCAGCGCGTAACCAGCTTTTAAACCCTGACAGTTGGTGTCTATGTGCATGTATGTATGAGTGATTGAATAAGTGCATAAGTGGTTGCATAGAAAACTGAGTGAGTGTGTCCATGGTTATATGGCTGTGTGAAAGTCTGTATGACTGGCTGTATTGGTGACTAAGTGGGTAGGTATTTCACTATATGACTGAATGAGTAGGTCTGTAAATCAGTGCAGGGGGCAAAAGTGCAGTGTAAGTAAGTGAATGTATGTGTCAGTGAGTGTATGTATGAGTGATTGAGTACTTGAGTAGTATATGGGTTAGTGTGTTTGCTAGTCTCTGTATAGCTGAGTGAGTTCCTGTATAAGTAATTATGTAGGTGAGTGTCTGCCTAGGTGAGTGGGTATGTGGATAAGTAAAATGATAGAAGAATGACTGTACAGGTAAGTATGTGGATGGATAAGTAATTGTATTTATGAGTAAGTGGGTGTGTAAGGGGCTGAGTGATGGCTTTGTTACTAAGTGATTGGGTTTGGGTGTGTATGAGTAAGTAGAAGAAACAAGGGTGAGTCACTGGAGTATGGTAACTGAATTAGAGTCACAATGGGTGTATGGGTGGGTTCATGACTAGTATGTGTATGAGCGAATGCATGAATTACTGGCTGTGGGAACGAGGCTACATATGAGAGAGTAGTCGCTCTAAATGTATATGTATATGTATATATATTAAGTGGTATATATAGTTTCTTGGGGTGAAATAAGTAACCAGTTTTTTTATTGACACTATCACGGCATCCGATCTTAACCTAGATCTACACTCAAAAATCGACAGTGGGCTTAAGGGCAAATTGAGATTCACTCCACCGATACAAGGCCTGAATTTTGTTGATAAGTTCCAACATAATGTGATGCAAGACCTGTATAAAATGGAGGATAGATTTCATTCAAAGCGTAGGTTTCACAAGCAAAACATCACAGTGGAAGAGAGGTTAGCTGTAGAGACTCTTAGAACTAATGACTCCCTTGTCATCCGAGAGGCTGACAAGGGAGGCAACATAGTGCTAATGAACCATCAGGACTATATGTCAGAAATAGACAGACAGCTTAGTGATACCTCTACATACGATAAGCTTAGTAGTAATCCAATCAAAAAAACGAGAGAGCTTATACACTGTGAATTGAAACGTTGGAATGATTTATGTCTGATATCAGATTTGGAAACCAAATACCTCTATAATGATGCACCATCATATCCGTGCATATACTGCCTTCCCAAAATTCATAAGGAGGGGACTTCCCGCCAGGAAGACCTATCATTGCGGGCATTGGATCCCCAACATAAAAAATCTCAGAGTACATTGATGTTTTTCTGCAGCCCTTGGTGATGAATCTCCCTTCATTTATTCAGGATACTGGGGACGTCCTGAATAAAATAGCACATGTAGACTGGGTAGATGGGCACTATCTGGTTACTATGGATGTGTGCTCGTTGTATACTAGCATACCAGGACATCTTGGTTCGATTGCGGTCCAGCACTTCTTAGAGACCAGATCAATAGAAACTTATGAACATTCGAAAATGTTATTGGAAATGATAGATCTAGTTCTAAATAACAATATTTTTTTGCACAATGGTAATTGGTTTCATCAAATAAGAGGTGTGGCCATAGGGCCGAAATTTTCGCCCTCAGTGGCCAATCTATATATGGGACAATTCGAACAGGTACACATATGGCGCAAAGGGCCAGCAAGTCTGACCAATAACATATTATATCAAGGAAGATATATAGATGATCTACTAATGTTTTGGTCAGGTAACATTGAAGATTTGGAACTATTCTTCCAACATCTGAACGACAATCCCTTCAATCTTAGTTTTACCAAGGAACAAAGTACTACTAGTATAAATTTCTTGGACATTACTATTGTAGTAGATAATGGCAGGTTGTTATCAATACCTTTCAGAAAGTCTACTGCATGCAATGCTTTGTTGCACGCAGAAACTTCTCATCCTATCTCGCAGATTAGATCCATCCCCTTTGGAGAAATGGTTAGAACAAAAAGAAATTGCAGCGACACAACAAGACTAAATGAAGAACTATTACTAGTTGAAAAAAGATTCAAGGCTAGAGGCTATGATAAGAGTCTAATTGGGAAAGCACGTGATAAAATTCTTTTAAGTAACAAAAAGAATAGGAAAAAAACATCTAACTTGAATAGAATTAGATTTGTAACACCTTACTCGCAAGTAAGTACGGAACTATACAAAATTCTTAAAAAACATTGGCAACTCCTTTTGGAGGATCCAAGCTTACACGAAAGAGTAGGTTTAAAACCGTCAATTACCTTTAAAAAAGGCAAAACATTAAGACAGACATTATGCCCTAGTTATATTCCACCATTAAAAGTTGGTACATGGTTACCCACTGCTCCAAAGGGTTTTTACAGGTGCGGGATGTGCAGTGTGTGCTGTTTCGCACTAAATAAAACTATGGAATTTGGATACAACACCTCCAAAAAATACATGATCAAACACTTCATTAACTGCAATACAACCTATGTTGTTTATTGCATTAAATGTTTTTGTGGTAAGATTTACATTGGCAGCACTGTGAGACCCCTTAAAGAAAGAATTCAGGAGCATGTGAGGGCGATAAGAAATAAAAACACAGACTATCCCCTAGCGGTCCATTTTCTCAACTGCCATCAAAACATGGAGAAAGTTAACATAGGATTTCATGGCATTGACGTGGTGCCAGTTAGTCAAAGAGGTGGCAATAGGACATTAAGATTACGTCAGATCGAGAGCAAATGGATCATATCCCTTTGGGCAGTGGAACAGGGACTAAACATTGATAAAGAACTATTTGAATTTCTCTGAGAAACTACCTGTTTAGATACTGGTGGGACATGTTATGCAGAATTGAAAGTATTAACGTAAGTAATGTATGAAGACAATGTAGACGGATGAAAGAACATATTGGCATAGGTTTATAAAAATGTATTTTCAGTATGGGGACATGTTTACACAACTAGTGTCGGTAACTCTTGTGGTTACAAATCATATACATTTAATAATTTCATCAGATTTTCAATACAAGAAAATTGTGAAATACATTTTAATAATATCAACCAATAGTAATATGATGAAAACAGTGGATTGAATTGGTGCAAATAAAAGCCTAAGTATGTGCTTTCTCAAATACTGACCCCCACTGTTAACAGTGATATCCAAGACACTAATTGGGAGGCTCAGAACATCAGACTTTAACAGGTGGGAATTCTTCTAAATTTAAGAGGGACTCATTAGAACCAATGTCACACCTATCAGGAATATACTTAATTGATGCTTATACAATATAAGCGAAATTAACTTTGAACATGACAATAAATTAATTCAGGAGATTTGAGATGACAGCTGTATTGGGTATAAGTCAAATACAGCATTGGGAATTGTGCTCAGTGTTACACACACATATCATCTCGAGTTATAGGTTAATGTGGGAAGCTCAAGATGGCCGCCGTTTCCGATTGAATTGATGTAACACTCACGTCTACACTCAAGCCACTACACCTAGTCATAAACGTGGTTTTTCTGTTTACATATGGTCCTGTCTGGGCGCGTTGTTAATGCACATTGGGGATGCTTAGTCTCCCCTTCTTTTAGTAGTATGGAGCTGTTAGACTCAACAAATGAAGAGAACTTGGAAAGCCTAATATGGCCACCGTATTTGTATCAAAGATATGCAATACCTGACGACTTGGTCCTTTGTTGATTTTTGATAATGGACGCTTGCCGTAACCCATAAAAAACAGATGGTGCTGGGCGCGTGGATCGCCGAAATTTGATGAGAATGAACTCATGTCTAGTCGGCAATCTTGATTTGTTTTTACTAAGAAGGATGGCGCAACGATTGATCGACATATACACTACTTTCTCTGTTGTAGGTGGAACTTATCAAGGCTCCAACAAACATGTGATATGAAAGATTGGACTACCACAAACGTCATATGAAATAGATATAATACAATACAGTTTCAAGGTGGGTGCGCGACGTGCATTCTCGAGGAATGCTATAGAATATACACAGAGCCTAATGAAGGATTTTGCGCTTTTTTTAATATGTGGTTACTTACATTGTCATTTTAGCGTCCCTAGTAGCTTGACATTCGTGTTTGACTGGAATAGATACTCAATGAACACTGATGGTCAGATTTGGACCGACGGTCCTATATAACTGTGATGAGAATAATTCAGTTTACTCATATTACGCCTTGGTCACGGGTGCCATCATCTCTTAATTAAACTTGTAACACGAATACTGGATCAGCGTTTTAGTGGTTGTCACGTAACTTTTCATGACTTCTTTTATGATCTCAGTCTTATTTAGAAGGTGTGATATTGTGTTAGTTTGGGTCTTCTCAATTTTTTGCACTCTATAGGAGTTCTTTTATACTGATCAGGGTAACTATTTAAAGATACCCAGAAATGTTTCTGTCTTGGATTTCACATAGGGGTGATTGGTGGTGTTGGTCTATACTATTCTGATTTGAATTATTGAATCACTGGAAAAAAAAGGAAAAAAATAATTATTTTTCTTTGATTTTGGTATATTCCTATCAGTAGAAAATATGTTTTATAAAAAAGATAATTTTATCTATCTGTATATTTTTATATGCGACAACATATGATTTTATGTATAATTTGCAGCCGTGAGGAAGCCCTGTTCAGGGCGAAACGCGTGTCGGCTGGCTGCTAAATATCCATAGAGAGAAATAAAAGTACCGTCTGAATGATCTACAGCGACTAATCGAAAATTCTTTTCATGTGAAATAATGAAATGATGTTATGATACATATTGGATTATAGTAACATGCATGGTGTGCCTTTGAGTCTTATTCCAAATAACACTGCTTCATTAAGTGCCAGATACATAAGACTTGTGTCTGTGCATGTTAGTAAAGGTGTACATGCTTGAAAATCTGTGTGGTGGAATGTATTATGAGCTCTCCTCTTTTATAACTACTTATATGGCATTCAGGTGAATATAAAACTGTGGATGTATAAGTGAGCATGTGTGCCTAAACCTATCTATGCACCTGTCCGAATGTTCTAACTACATGTGTCTGATTTATGCAGATACAGTTTACCCTGTGACCTAGCTACAATCTACCTTAGGGGTGAGCTTTCGATAGTACTACACTAGATTAATGCTTGCCAAGGGGTTTGAAATACCACATTTGTCTAGCGGTACAACTGCAAGCACAGAATGAAGGCTGCTAGGTCTGAGACATGTTGAAAGAGATACTATTCTAGGTGGTTCACTTGTAGTATCAGATCTTTACTACATATCTGGTTAAATCTCATAGTTTGTATGTAGGGGTCTCATTCTATATGTAGTAAAGTTTCATAGCATATTGCTTGCTCTACTTCTGACTGGCTTTGCAAATGTACATGTAAGGGATAGTATGTATTGTCTGTTGGGTGTGTCAGTTATAAGTGAGTTGTTTAAATGAGAGTGTCACTGCCTATGTTAATGCTAGATACATAAAAGTTGTGTCTGTGCAGATGCTTCAAATTTTGTCTGAGAGGGTGTATTAGAAGCCGTGCTGTTTCATAAGTGCCTACATGACATTGAACCAAGTTACCACAATGGATGTGTAAGCCAGCAGCATATGCGCCTAAAAGTGTGCATGTACCTATGAAAAACATGTAACTACATTTCTTTGCTTTTATGCACATACAGTTTACCCTATGGCATACCTACTGCCTACCTTAGAGGTGAATTATAAGTAATAGTACAGCAGATTAAGGCTTGTAAAGGGGTTTGAAATACTACATTCATCTAGCAGGACACCACTTTAACTATGTATTGAGTGTGGTGTGTGGGGCTACAACAACCTGCTTCTTTACATTGAAGCACTGTTGCTTTAAACTAAGTTTACTCATGACATCAGTGGGCATGAAGGCAAACTTTGTAGAGCTAAGCCCGAGTCCTAGTTTAAACAACATTATGAGGTGTAGATATGCATTTTCTTTAATGTATGTTAATTAGGCCACGGTTCTGTGAAAAAGCCATCTTGTACATGATAAAGAAATGTCACTCATTCTGTGCATCCCCTACACACATCCTCTCCTCACAAGCACCGCAGCACACAGTCAAGCTTTAATGTACTGAGATATTTACTGCTGTTATTGTTCACAGGGTTGTTCTACTCCTGAAGAACCTTCACCTGTGCACCTGGAACTTGTAAAATGTTCTTCTGCTTATTCACTGATACTTTTTCATTCATATAACAAATTATGGTTAATGTACCTTGTTCCGTATGAGCATCACCAGATGACATTAGCAGGGAGGGCACTGAATCATTGCCCATGAAGTGGGTTAGCGCTTAAGTGTTAAGACGATATTCTTTTCAATGTTCATGTCCTCTGATGTGCTCGAGAAATAATGCATTCTCTCACACCACAATGAATCAGCAGGAATTTTGATTTAATATGCAATAATAATGTCCAAAAACCCTCAATTTTGGGGGTGACGCTAAAGACTTTCACGTAGATGTGGAAGCTGCTATGGATCAGGTCAGTTATTCTACTGATCTTGCTGCTCATTTGGGAATTAGAATGGTTTCAGATTTTCAAATCATCTGTATAGCTCGCATTGACAGCCTTACATGACATTTACTCTAAACTGATTGTTTTTGCATTGTGTAATAAAACCCCTTATACTTTGTATTGCTCTAGATCTCAGTTATTGATTGGGCCCATTAAATCTGCACCATATTCATCTAAAATTATTTAATGACTTGTATGTTTCCTGATTTTGATGTTTTGGAGGTGTTTTAAAGTGGTGACACATCCCCTTATGAAACTGAGGGTAAACCGTGTCTCCAATTCAGTGAAATGTAAGAACACTGAGATAAATCTTGGGGTGTCAATTTTGGGGTACAGTCCTTTACACACGCACACAAGCACAAATACATACACACATGTGAGCTCCTGACATGCATAAAGATGTTCATTTTGTTGCCTTGTCACCCGGTCAAAAACCGACCTAAGCAAATTTGCTCTATGCATTTTTCCTGATTTTGATGTTTTGGAGGTGTCTTAAAGTGGTGACACATCCCCTTATGAAACTGAGGGTAAACCGTGTCTCCAATCCAGTGAAATGTAAGAACACTGAGATAAATTTTGGGGTGTCAATTTTGGGGTACAGTCCTTTACACACGCACACAAGCACAAATACATACACACATGTGAGCTCCTGACATGCATAAAGATGTTCATTTTGTTGCCTTGTCACCCGGTCAAAAACCGACCTAAGCAAATTTGCTCTATGCATAGAGTTGTTTACTAGGTTATCCCCTGGTCAGGTGTTGTTGTAATTTAATCTTCATATGTTAATTGCACATCCTATTTTATGATCTACCCGGTGAATTACAAAAATGTTGTTTCAAAAATATTGAGTTGCAAAAATATCATGTCAAAAATGTCTTCAAGTCAAAAATATAGAGAAGTGAATATAGAAGGTAAGGCTATTGTTTATTATGTATGTATTATCAATAATAACAATATTGTTGAATATATATAGTACTTTTAATATTTTTGTATAAAACATTTTAAATCGGATTACTATGTACTAGTAATCATATGAATTTCAGGTATTATTATTATATTGTTTATACTATTTAGCATAGTTTGGAGATTTTGATGCATAATTTTAAAACAAATTATAATTTTGTAGTTATAATTTTGTTGGGGTTGTTGGGTTTATAGGGGTATAGGGTGTGAACTTATTTGAATTGTAAACTATTATTTTTGTATTTTACATTAATTGTTATAGATAATTACATATTTATTTAGTAATTAAATGTGTGAATTAATGTAATTGATTTACTGTTATTTTAATAATTTATGTGAATTTTGTGAGTTGTTTTATGTGCACTGGGAATAGGATAGGAAATTATTTAAAATTCTAAAGTATAAATTATTGTTTTTGTAAGTTGAATTGAATTTAACTGCTCATTTAATTTTAAATATGCAATAGATAATGTAAAGTATGTAATTGATCAATTATTGATTAGTATCTATTTTGATTACATATGTGTGTTTTGCAATTTTTAATGTACTTCTTATTTTATAATTGATAGCATGTTTTCTGGATTGTAGGGGAAGTAGGGGACTAGGGTTGAAAGTTATTTAAACTATACATTTTTTTCTTTCAATCTTTATTATGTGAAGTAAAATTTAGATTAAGTAATTGAATATGTTAAATATTAAATTGATTATTTGTAGTTGTAAAGGATTTTTTTATTTTAATAAATGGTAATTCGGGGACAAGTGTGTTTAATAATAGAAATTTAATTTTTTTATATTTATTGTTTGTTTCAATTTTATTTGTTTTATTGAATTATGGTATTATTGTTTTATTTATGATTTATTTTAAAGGTTTTTTTTACTGGTGATTTCGTTTGGGGAGAAGGAATGAAACGTATTTATTCCCAATGCTTTTATTTAGTTTATTTATTTGTTGCATTATTTTTGCATAGTTTTCCAATTACATTTAATTTTATTTATTTATAAAACATATATTTTCTACTTTAAATATGTTTTAATATTTGTAGGTGTTAAGTATTTTAATGTTTTGTAAAAACGATTATGGATTGGAATTATATCTCTAGCCTTTCCTAAATCAAACATGTTACCTGCTTTTGCTTAAAGTTGGAGTTGTTATAGTAACTCCAAAGTCCAACACTTTCCCTACTGCTTCAATGATTGGAGACGTCATAGTAAATGTAACCCCTGCAAAACCCACACTTTTCCTTGATTTTGCTTATGGTGGAGTGAGAATTGTAAATGTAATCCCACAAAAACCAACACCTTACCTACCGCTCTTTAGATTGGAGTGTGAATAGTTAATCAAACCTCCCAAAGTCTAACACTTACCATACTTTTGCTTACAGTTACATTTTCTTGTGTTGTTTATTTTAATAAAATTTTTCTATATTAATTCTATTTTAATTGTTTAATTTAGTGTGATATATTTTTTGTTATTATATGCTTTTTACTTTTGTTAATATAAGTTTTAAACTTAGCTTTTTAATTTTTTGGTTATATTTGATATTGAATTATCTATCTATCTATCTATCTATCTATCTATCTATCTATCTATCTATCTATCTATCTATCTATCTATCTATCTATCTATCTATCTATCTATCTATCTATCTATCTATCTATCTATCTATCTATCTATCCATCCATCCATCCATCCATCCATCTATCTATACACATACATATATCAATAGATATATGTATGTGTATATATTACAGTAGATAGTTATAGTTAGGACCGAGTTCCCATAGGAAATCTGAAAATTCTATTTCGAATAACTTTGGCGCCGGTTGACTTATCTTCGTGAAATGTTCAAAACTAATGGGGCGCCCCGCTCAGCTCCTACCCTGAAAGTCTCGGGGTGATTCGTCAAGCGGCGGCTGAGAAAAAAAGGGGGTCCCAAATGCGTTTTCCCCATGCATTTTCCCATAGGACCTTTAGTCGAAGGTACAGCCCGAACGGCTGAACAGAATTACTTGAAATTTGGCAAAGAGGTAGTCCTCGGGTCAGGCATGTGCCTTTTGCTTAAATGGTGTAAATCCGTTCAGTAGTTCCTGAGAAAATCATAAGTAAAATCACATATATATCTGGGCGGAATCTAACCACACATCTCATCGTGAGATCTGATTGGCTGTCAGCACTTCATCCAAGAAGTGTTGGCAGCCATCTTGGGACCAATATACATGATAGCACCTCATTAAAAAGCATTGCAGTTAATAGAAGGTTTTAAGACTTTAGTTACATTATAAATCATTTGTTGATGTTACCATACTCATTTTAGGAATTGTGGTGTGTTCTAAGGTGATTTTACCATGTGAAAAAGCCTTCTGCTGTGATATCATGAATCATGTTTGAGAGAAAACTATTTTCTCATGCTTTTCCCACAGAGGTTTGGAAGGTGATCTATAAGCTAACTGAGAGCATATTTTCTGTAAATTCACATTATCTTTCTCAGTCATGTGAGAATGAAGTCTGACATTCTCAGTAAAACATGTACATCCAACAAGGGCAGAGACTGTCAGTTGATTCCTTTGTGTTCTACTGCAGCTTCCCAGAGTGTTCTAAAGAACAACTAGAGCGCTAACAGTCCTACTTATGACAAACGTATGGCACACCTGAAGCCATCTTGGTTGGAATAAAGTTGTAATTCTTAAAACATTTAATTTAAAAAGGAACAAAATGAGGGGGTTCATTTTGCCATAGAAAGTATGATTAGTGCTGCAGAAAGAAAAATTAGGGCACATTTTGAGTGACTTCTCAAATCCTCTTCTATTACATACAAAAATTCTGACATGCAGACTGAAACATGCACTTTCGATACCAGCAGCAGACTTCCCTGGTGAGCAGTAGCTTTACTACAGTGATCCAATAAGCAACTAGAGTGCTAACATTCTGAATTTATGGCAAATTTGTGACACATCTGAATGCCTTCTTGATGGAATCAAAGTAAAAAACTGAAAGTATTTCCTACTGAGGAGACTGTAGTAAATGAGGAAATTAGGAAACATCATAACAAATAAGTCTCCCAAAATGGCTACCAGAGACAAAAGAGCCCAAATGTAGCCCAAATATCACCAGATGTAGCCCAAGTATAGCCCAATAACAGAATGTCCCAGAGTGTTCTAACGAACAACTAGAGCGCTAACAGTCTTACTTATGTCAAAAGTATGGCACACCTGAAGCCATCTTGAATGGAATAAAGTGGTAACACTTAAAACATTTAATTTACAAAGGAACACAATGAGGGGATTCATTTTGCCATAGAAATTATGATTAGTGCTGCAGAAAGAAAAAGTAGGGCACATTTTGACTTCTCAAATCCTCTTCTATGTCATAAAAAAATTCTGACATGCAGACTGAAACATGCACTTTGAATATCAGCAGCAGACTTCCCTGGTGAGCAGTAGCTCTACTACAGTGATCTAATGAGCAACTAGAGTGCTAACATTCAGAATTTATGGCAAATGTGTGACACATCTGAATGCCTTCTTGATGGAACCAAAATAAAAAACTGAAAGTATTCCCACTGAGGAGACTGCAGTAAATGAGGAAATTAGGAAACTTTATAACAAATAAATCTCCCAAGATGGCCACCAGAGACAAAAGAGCCCAAATGTAGCCCAAATATCACCCAGATGTAGCCCAAGTATAGCCTAATGACAGAATGTCCCAGAGTGTTCTTAAGAACAACTAGAGCGCTTACTGTCTTACTTATGACAAAAGTATGGCACACCTGAAGCCACCTTGATTGGAATAAACTGGTAACACCTAAAACATTTAATTTAAAAAGGAACGCAATGAGGGGGTTCATTATGCCATAGAAAGTATGATTAGTGCTGAAGAAAGAAAAATTAGGGCACATTTTGAGTGACTTCTCAAATCCTCTTCTATTTCATTAAAAAATTCTGATATGCAGACTGAAACATGCACTTTTAATACAAGCAGCAGACTTCCGTGGTGAGCAGTGGCTTTACTACAGTGATCTAATGAGCAACTAGAGTGCTAACATTCAGAATTTATGGCAAATGTGTGACATATCTGAATACCTTCTTGATGGAATCAAAGTAAAAAACTGAAAGCATTTCCTACTGAGGAGACTGCAGTAAATGAGGAAATTAGGAAACTTCATAACAAATAAATCTTCCAAGATGGCCACCAGACACAAAAGAGCCTAAATGCAGCACAAATATCACCCAGATGTAGCCCACATGTAGCCCAATGACAGAAGTGTGCAAAACACTTATTTTTTGTGTATTTGCAGTTTTATATAGTGCAGACTTGTCAGGTATTGGAATGCTTTACATGAGCATTGGTTACATCACACAAGATCATATTCATTTTGGTTGTAGACATGGGGAGATTAAGTGATTTGACCACAATCACAGAATGTTGAGCTGAAGCAGAAACTCCAACCTGGTTCCCCAGTTGCAAAGTCTGCAGCTCTGGAAGTAACACCACATCCTCTCGCCAAGGTGCAACATTTAATCAAGTGGTCAACTGGATAAAAAAACATAAAGACTACAAATAATTTAAAAGTTCTTTGTCGCTATTTGAAAACTCAGAAAATATGTCCTCATTTTAGTTTTTAGAGCACTAACCATAATTTTGATGCAAATAAGACCCTCTCATATATGTCATTTCTAAAGGAAATACTCTAGGTATTACAGTTTTGATTACATCAAGATGACGTCAGGCGTTCCACACTTTTGTAATAAACATAGAATGTTAGCAATCTAGTTGTTCATTGGGATACTGTTGAGAGGCAGAGGCCAGGGGCACGGACTCTGAAAATTGAAGGCAGGTAGGAGAGTGCAGAGGCAACAATTTGACCCCACTGGGCAGGCAGGAAGGGCAGTGGCAGCACAACAGACTATGGAGGGCAGTGGAAAGGGGGGCAGGGGCAACAAACCAACAATACAGGACTGGCAAGAGAGACTGGCAATATAATAGACCATTGTGGGCAGAAGGAAGAGGCAGTGGTAGTACAACCATACATGCCAACAGACCCGTTTCAGCCAGGAAACGTCCAATGTTTTTAAGCTCAAATGGGCTTTATTTGATCTGTCTCCTGTCTACAATCTCCTGTTTTTCAATGTAACTCAAAGGGGAAAACCAATACCCCAGTTTTTTCCCAAAATCTCCCTCTTACCAAGTTCAAAATTTTCGCAAGTATGGTACATTGAATCATGGTAGGCAGGAGGAATTGGGGTAGGGACATGGACTCGGATAACAGAGGACAGGAGGGACATGGAGAGGTGCACCAAACTGACCCTACAGGGCAGGCATCAGGGTTTGCAGCAGCACAATACACCACACAGTGCATGCTGGACGGGAGTGCAGCACAACAATCCATAGAAAGAAATAGGGAGGGGACAGGACCATGCACATGGACAACAGAGAACAGATGGGAAAGAGGCAATGGTAGCTAGCTGACCATAATGGACAGACAGGAGAGAATGCTGCAGCATAACAAACCATAAAGGGCAGGAGGGACGGATCAGGGGCATTACAATGGAACAGACAAGCCAGGAGGGAGGGAATAGGGGGTCTGCACATGGAAACAGAGGGCTGGGGGCAAGGTGGCAGGGCAGGAGCAGCAAGATGACCATGGAGGTCAGGCAGGATGGGCACTAGAAACAAGACACACCATGGAGAGCAACAATGAGACTATGGTGGCATACACACAGACCATGGAGGGAAGGTGGGAGGGGGTCAGGGGCAGCTAGCTGACCACACAGGGAAGGTGGGAGGGGTCATGGCAGCAGAGAAGACCATGCATGGCAAGCGGGAGAGTTAGTGGCAGCACAATGGCTATGATGGGCAAGAAGGAGGGTGCAGGGGCATGCACAAAGGACCATGGAGGATAGAAGGGAGGGTCAGGACCTGTGCACAGACAAGAGAGTACAGGGGAAGGGGCCTCACAACAGACCGCGCGGGGCTGGCAGGAGGAGCAGTTGCAGCACAACAGATCAGGGAGGGCAGAAGGGTGTGGCAGTAAAATGGACCATGGAGGACAGGAGGAAGGGGATAGGGGCATGGCATGTGGACAGGCAGGGTGGAGGTGGCAGGGACAGGTTACAGTCATCTGACAATGCTAGGCAGGTGGGAGGGGAGTGGCAGCTCAACAGAACACTCAGAGTAGATAGGAGTGGCAGGTCCATGGAACATAGTGGGCAAAAAGGATGGAGCAGGGGCATGCACAAAGACATCGGAGGGCAGGGGGAAGGAGAATAGGGGCAGCAAGCTAAGCACAGAGGCTAAGCAGGAGGTCAATGATGGGCCATAGAATTTGGCAATGGAGGGCAGGAGGAGTGGACTGGTACATCATGCTAAATGGAGGGCAGTGGCAGCACATCAGACCATGCATGGCAGGAGGGAGGAGGCTAGTGCATGGATTCAGACAACAGAGGATAGGGAGGAGGTGGATGGGGCAGCAAGCTAACTGTTCAGAGAAGGTGGGTATTAGGAACTTTATTGTTTTTAAAATGTGTGTCTGTGCGAACTACTTAAAATATGAACAAGTATGCAGCATAATCTCACTTTTATTCAGGAAGAAGAGGACGTTTGTGACTGTGACTCTGGGCTCACTTGGCAGAAACACCCCCTGACCCTCCACCCCCATCGCAAAATGTAATGCCCGTGAAAAGGGTAGGTGGACGCAGTGTTATATAGAACATAGTCCTGAGAGCACGATTGAAAATGAAAACTAGATGTAGTATATGGTATAAACTATGCACCAAAAAGTGTGATATAAGATGAACCGGGGCGTGAAATATAATATGCAATACATTGTGCGCAATGACAGATTCATTGGAGAGCGCGAGATAGCACAGGCACTAGCTCGTGCTATGCGATATGCGCCTTGGAGTGTAATATGCACAGGGCAGTGTTGTGTAACATAACTAGTCTCTAAAGTAGTAATATAAAATATGTGCTGGGGAGTGTAATGTTGCATATGCACTGTGACAAAGATATGGATCCCAGATTGTAATATGTATGGCATAGCGCTGTGCGTTATAACATACACATCGAGGAAGGCACGTTAGATGGGGCAATATAACCCGTGCGAAGGCAAGTGTGGCATGACATATTCACGGGGTGGTGTTACAGTGCACATGGGCTAGAGAGTGTCATAACATACGCACTAGCTGGTGGAATACAACACAGAGGTGTGAGGCAATTGGCGGGCACTGATGGGTGTAACACAGCATTGGGCTCAGCCAGGAGCACGCTGTGACTCTCAAGTGAGGTTCGTCTCCTTTCCAGAGAGTAAAATAAAAAGTATTACACATCCGGCGGTGGATGTGTTTTTTATTAACCGTGAGGGGGGTTTCTTGCATAGTTTGGTTGAATTTTTGCCGAATCCCCTTTGAATGGCTTGGTGTGCATGTATATTAAATGTGCCTGTCAATAGCTACCCATGTTTCTATAAATAAACGACAAGGGTGTCTACTGGGAGAGTACCCACCGGCGGGGGCTCCGGGATTAGGCACGGAAGGGCGTCAGACACGTCAGAGCTTCACTAGCGGTGTAAATACATTCCATGTGGATTCATTCTATGCATAGTCGCCTTTTAATGAATATCACGCAAATCGTCATGGTGATAGGTACATACGGTTTGTCCAGCATGTTCTAGGTGTTTCTATAAATATATATATTTTTAAAATAATAAAAAACAAAGGCCGGCTCCGGGGGATGGGGTCCCCGGAGCTATAAGTGGCCTGAGGAGGGGGGCAACACAGCCCCCTCCTGAAGAATTTAAATTAAAAAAAGGCCATGACCCGGGGGTTGGGGTCCCCGGGGCCGATTAAGGCCTTGGGAGGGCCAAATGTATTTTTTTCAACAAAAAAAATTAGGGTGCAGGCCCTGGGGGATGGGGTTCCCAGGGCCAGTAAATTAGAAAAAGAAGGGGGGCCACACAGTCCTCCTTCTTAAAAAAATAAAATAAATAAAAGACCGGCATCGCGCTGGAGGCCACTCCCCCTCCTTGCAGCACTCTGCAAACGCGCCCCCTGGCCAGTTGTAAGTTGGGGAATTAATTCCCCTTCAATACTGAGGGTCCCTGAGGGCCAACTAGCCCAAAAGGTATCTCCAGTGTGCGCCAGGGAGCTGCGTTGCAGACAGGTGTTCTGAGGCCACGCCCCTTTTTACACCTCTATGCAACGCAGCTCTGTGGCGCTTACTGGAGGTACCTAGTGGGCTAGTTTGACCCTAGGGACCCTTAGGATTCAAGGGGACTTAATCTCTCATCTTAGAACGGCCACAGGGCGCGTTTACACAGTGGAGAAGGGAGGGGACGGGGCCTGAGGTGACGTGTGCAAACACGCCCTGTGGCGCGTTTTAAGTTGGGGAAATATTTCCCTTTCAATCCTGAGGGACCCTGGGGGCCAACTAGCCCACCAGGTGCTTCCAGTAAGTGCCACAGCTCTGCGTTGCAGAGAGGTGGTGCAGGCCGTGCCCCCCTTTTTACACCTCTCTGCAATGACGCTTACTGGACATACCTAGTGGGCTATTTTGCCCCTAGGGATCCTCAGGATTCAAGGGGACTTAATCTCCCAAATTAAAAAACGGCCACAGGGCATGTTTACACAGTGGGGAAGGAAGGGGACAGGGCCTGAGGTGATGTGTGCAAACACGCCCTATGGCACGTTTTAAGTTGGGGAAATAATTCCCCTTCAATCCTGAGGGCCCCTGGGGGCTAACTAGCCCACCAGGTGCTTCCAGTAAGCGCCACTGAGCTGCGTTGCAGAGAGGTGGTCCAGGCCGTGCCACTTTTTACACCTCTCTGCAACGCAGCTCTGTGGCGCATACTGGAGGTACCTAGTGGGCTAGTTGGACCCTAGGGACCCTCAGGATTCAAATTAACTTAATCTCCCAACTAAAAACGGCCACAGGGCGTGTTTACACAGTGGTGAAGGGAGGGGACGGGGCCTGAGTTAACGTGTGCAAACAAGCCCTGTGGCACGTTTTAGGTTGGGGAAATAATTCCCCTTCAATCCTGAGGGCCCCTGGGGGCTAACTAGCCCACCAGGTGCTTCCAGTAAGCACCACAGAGCTGCGTTGCAGAGAGGTGGTCCAGGCCGTGCCACTTTTTACACCTCTCTGCAACGCAGCTCTGTGGCGCATACTGGAGGTACCTAGTGGGCTAGTTGGACCCTAGGGACCCTCAGGATTCAAATGAACTTAATCTCCCAACTAAAAAGGGCCACAGGGCGTGTTTACACAGTGGTGAAGGGAGGGGAAGGGGCCTGAGTTAACGTGTGCAAACATGCCCTGTGGCGCGTTTTAAGTTGGGGAAATAATTCCCCTTCAATCCTGAGTGACCCTGGGGGCCAACTAGCCCACCAGGTGCTTCCAGTAAGCACCACTCCGCTGCGTTGCAGAGAGGTGGTCTAGGCCGTAACCCTTTTTACATCTCTCTGCAACACAGCTCTGTGGTACCTACTGGAGGTACCTAGTGGTCTAGTTGGACCCTAGGGACCCTCAGGATTCAAGGGGACTTAATCTCCCAACTTAAAACGGCCACAGGGCGTGTTTACACAGTGGGGAAGTGAGGGGACGGGGCCTGAGGTGACGTGTGCAAACAAGCCCTGTGGCGCGTTTTAAGAGGTAGTTTTAATCCCCTGCCCTATTATATACTAGGGGCTTACAAAGGAGGTCATGCTGATCACAGGGGGACCCCAATGCATAGTGTTCCCTATTGTATGTAGGTGTTTTCACTGTATTCTGAGTGTCTTTTAACATAGCACTGGCTCTAGGACTGGTTAGTCAGACTCAGTTACCACCAGTATCCGTCTGAAAAAGTTGAGGGTACAGGATGATTTTACAACAAGGCTTCTTTCTGCTCTTCTGTTTGTTCTTTCTGCATGTTATCCTTCTTCCTGCACTTTTCTTCGTCTTTGAGGACTTCTGTTGCTTCTTTCTGCATTTCTTTTTTTTCTTTCTGTGTGTTTTTTCTTCTTTCTTCACATGTCCTATCTCTGTAGGCATAGTTAGAAATTAGCATTTAAAAAACCTTTGAAATTCACTGAAAAAAACATAGGTTTCAGGCACGTTATAGTTAGGAATTAGCATTTAAAAAACCTTAGAAATTCACTTAAAAAACCATAGGTTTCAGGGGCGTTATAGTTAGCTGGACTTTTCACTCGTACAAAACCATTGAAATTCCCCTGTTATAGTTAGTTCAGCTAACTATAACTCGCGCGCCCGCAATGCACTGCTGATGACGTCACATATTACATCACTCATGACATGGTCAGTGACATCACTCATGACATCACTGATGACATCTCGAATGACATCACTAATGACATCACTGATGACATCATCCTTGTGATAGAGTGGCAGACCTCCTCTTCCCCTAATATAACCTTTGATACACACATTCAAAAATAGAAACTACAATGTTCAAAACAATGGACATACCAATACCAGTTACAACAACCTATTCAGTAATTCTAAGATCCACATACACATCCACTCATTCACCAACAGTCCTATACAGTCACTCATACATGTACTCACTCATCATATGTACTCACACACCTATAAATCCTGTTACACAACGCCACTCATCCATAGAGTTACTCACACACATAGTCACTCATGCTAATAAAGAATCAAACATCCATTTACTTGCATAAACAGTTATACACACACCACCACACTTACTTCTACTGAAACTTACACATACTAAGTATTTTAAACAATCACTTATAGAAACACATACTTATTCATACAGGAACTCTTTCAATCTCTCACTCTCACATATACTCACTTATATACACCAATAGTCACATATACTAGTTTAAAACATATGTAGTTACTCATAAAGACACTATTGAGACAGTCTATCACTCACTAACACACCCATGCACACACTCATCCACCCATACAGTCCTGCACACATGCTGTCTTCAACACATACAAACAGTGAGTCACTCATTCATGCACCTATGCACTACGTAATACCCCCCACCGAACCATACAGACTCTCAGACACTCATACTGATACTCAAAAAACAAACTAATAACCTATATAGACACTCATGTAGCTACTCACCAACCCATGCAGCCACTTATACACAATGTAAATGTGCAGATATTTATATAGCGCAAATCACCAACTGGTCTCTAAGCGCTTGCTTAGGGAACCCGTCCTGGTATTCCCCTGTGAAATAACCCAGCAGGGCATCCACAAGGTGAAAGCCAGGCATCCCGCCGCGAGGGGCCATTGTGGAGATTAAGCAAGCTTTTGCCCAGAGTCGCAGAGTGTGAACCCATGAATTGAGTACGCACTGGAGCGAGAATTATCGAGTCCATGGACAATTTATGGACTCAAGACCCAGCCGAGCCGGGAAATGAACCCTGGTCCCGGGCTGACCTCTGCTTCCAGGTCTGCCTACTCTAACCAGTGAGCCACACTTCTCCACAATGTGAGAGACTGATACAGATATTTACACATTTAAACATTACTCACTAAGCCATGTATTCACTAAGATACACTTAATCAGTCAGTTACACAATCAATTTTTCAAAAACAAATCATCCATTTAGACACTTATATACCCATTTATTCTTCCATCGACCTTGAGATATACATATATAAAACATATGTAATTTTCAGAAAAACACACATTCACTGGATGATGTCATCAGTGATGTCATTTGAGATGTCATGAGTGATGTCATGAGTGATGTCACTGACCATGTCATGAGTGATGTAATATGTGACGTCATCAGCAGTGCATTGCTGGCGCGCGAGTTATAGTTAGCTGAACTAACTATAACGGGGGAATTTCAATGGTTTTGTACGAGTATAAAGTCCAGCTAACTATAACGCCCCTGAAACCTATGGGTTTTTCAGTGAATTTCTAAGGTTTTTTAAATGCTAATTCCTAACTATAACGTGCCTGAAACCTATGTTTTTTTCAGTGAATATATATATGCATGCATATATATATATACACATATCGATATATGCATATTTATCTATAGGCGGCGCGTTTACAGAATGGTGAAGAAAGGGGGAATGGCCTCCAAGTCCTCTCAGCAATCCCCTTGTCTGGGGACCCTGGACCCCAAGGACCCTCTGCATCCAAAAGAGCCCTTCATCCCCTAACCACCACTGCACCAGGAGGCATGTTCACAGAGTAGTAGTGAAGGGGGTGTGTCCTCCATCAGCTTGCCAGTGTTTTTTTATCTTTTTAAAAAAATATATAATTTAAGGGGCTACGTGGCCCCCATTCCCTGGGTCATTTTCGGCACCTGGGACACCAACCCCTGGGACCTGGCCTGTAGTGTGGGTGCTCTGTTCCCACTCAGGGTACCCACTGCCTTTGATGGGAACCATGGGGGTAACCTGCGGGCCCCCGCTGTCCCTGCCAGCTCCTCGCATCCTGCGGGAGCCTGCATTGCTTTTCATGCAGCTTCCTGTGTGTAAAAGCAAATTGTGCTCTGCTTTGAGCAAGCAAGAACAAAATGCTCTTGCTTGCTCAAAGCGGAGCACTGTTTGGTATGGCTTGGCAGCATTGGTGCTTCCGACATGCCATAGCAAACTACAATGTACCGGGGATGGGCACCCCGGGACAGTCCTGGAGCCTGCCCTGGGGGTTGGCGGGCCCCAGGGCCATATAGGGCTCTACGAGTGGGGCAGCATGGCCCACCACCTTTGTTCAAATTATCCCTGGGAAGGTGGTGATCCCCAGGGCTGGGGGTCTGCAACAAACCCCCTGCATATATATAATTTGAGCCTAAGGGAGGTGGCAGTATCCAGGGCTGCGTAGGACCATGAGTCCCCCGCTTTTCTGTTAATCATTTGTATTTATTATTTATTGCCCCAAATTTGTGGTGATCCTAAGGGCTCTGAGGGGCCTAGCGGGCCCCTCCACATTAATACATGATGAGACCTGGGGAGGTGGCAGTCCTGGGCCTGCAGCTGAGGCCAGAAGGCCTCCCCGCATTATTTTTTATTTTAAATCTGTTCCTCAGGGTGGTGGCGGTCCCCTGGGCAGCAGGGAAGCTGTGAGGTCCCTTTTAAATGGTTTTCTGTTACTCAGCTTCAAGCTGAGTCACAAGATGGCTGCCAACACTTTCTTTTCTGCCAGCCAATCATAGCTTAGCATGAGATCGGAGCGGTATACACAACTGGAAATTTAAATAACTCTGAAACTTCTGAGCAGATTTACACCATTTAACAAAACGGACTCTATCTGGACCAGGAGCTACCTTTCTTCTAAATCCAATTCAGCTATTCAGGTTATATCTGTGTCTAAAGGTTCCTATGGAAACTAACCTGGAGCAAATGTCTTTTGGGACCCCCCCCACCACCGTTGTACTCGGCCCCCGATTGACGAATCATCCTGAAATTTTCAACTAGCAGCTGAAGGGAGTGACAAATTTGTTTTGAACATTTGATGAGTAGCCACCACATCCCCATGGCCTTGGGAACACGGAAGGGCTAGGAGAATGAAGGAAAAGTACCAAAGAGCGCCTCACACAAACAAACTGCTGTTCCTTTTTCTTGCGTCAAACAAGAAGGAAACGAAGGGAGCACTTTACCGGCTTCGACTTATCTGCTTCTGTTTTTGATCAAAGGAATGACACCGTGGGTCTGGAGTCTCATCCGGCAGGGTCTGATCGACTCACGGCGCTCCTCTCTCAGTAGGTTCTCCCTTGCTCATACACCTGGCTGCTCCTATCTACAGGGAATGGCTCCGCCGAGTTCCACAGCTCAGAAAGGAAGTCGAGCTGGATCGCGCTTAACTGCAGCATCAACCAATCATGCAGTGCTGGCGGCCACAGAAGATGAAATATATTTCTCTGCTACAAAGGGCAACGCAACTGGCCCGACTACTTCCAGAGTTCGACGCCCTATCTTGAAGATATTGCAGTCAGGTAAAGCTAATGAGGTGATCAATCCTGGTTGTTCTGTAAATATGTGGCTGGAAAGGGAGATGGTGGGCGCACTTATGGAGGCAGTTTTTAATGCACCAGAGGAGATACTAGCGACTTTACTGGACCTCATGCCGGCAATGAGCCCTGAAAATACTCTGAGCTTGGACTCTTTACAACTTAATCCTCTAAGCGCTGTTGAAGAGGGTGAGATACATAACTCCCCCAAGGAAGGGCCGGATGTTAAAGGGGTGAAAATCTGCCATGGCTGAATGTGGTTGTTGGGGCGAGCAGCTGAGTTGTGGACTAAATGAGCAATCTGAGACTGTGATGGCTGCACAGGCAGCAAACTCTCAGCCAATGGTTACTATTCAAGGGGCCCAGCTGAAGAAATTCAACTCAGATCAGGAAGACACACCTAATCATCAGATCGACTTTGGGAAGCTGCAGCGGGGCAGCAGTGCCAGCACCCGGGTGGCAGGACCTGGGGGGGCAGATACTTCCGTATCCCAGCAAAAGCAGGCTATAACCCCCTCAACTAGCACTAATGGCATTTTAAGTTGGAGTATTAATGACACTTTGGACACTAACAAAGATGTTTAAAAGGACCCTGCCCCTGACAAAGTGCCACTACACTTTGAAACGACCAGCTCACCGCCCAAAAAGAAAAAAGGCAACTCTAAGGTCAAGACTGCGAGATGTTATAAAAATGGGGCGATTTACGGGACATACACGACGGCAAGACTATGGCTAGTAAGCTGGGTACAACCAGCAGCCCACTGCGCAAGTGGGTTACAGCAAAAACCTGATATCAAGACTCTCGGCTCAGGTCCAGGTCCAGCTATGGGTTATGACTATAAATGTACAGCTCAAGGTACCAGTCAAGAACCAAGGGGCATATCAACAAGGGCTTTATCTTTGCTTTTTTGGCTTAAAAAGCCAAAAAAGCAGAGATAAAACTAGAACCCTATCAACAACAGGGTGCTAACATGCAAATTTGCATGTTGGCACCCTTTTACTCTACGCTTCCCCTTGCTTCTCTAATGAGATGCAAAGGGGGCGTTCCAGAGTACAATAATAGGAGAAATGTCGCTAAGCGGCATTTCTCCTATTATCAAGAATGTCGCTAACCCTGTTAGAGACAAAAAAAGCAGCGCTAATCGCGGTTAAAGCTGCTTTTTTACGTCTGGTATTTTTCTGATTTAGCCATGATATCCTATGGAAGGATGATATCATGGCTAAGTTTGTCTGTCCCTTTCAACAAGCTAACGTGAGATTATCGCTGGGTTTCCAGCGATAATCTCACGTTAGCCACTTAGCGTGAGGATTTTTATCGCTATTGAGATAAGCGTTGCTAATAGCACGCTATCTCAGCGATAAAAATTCACGCTAGCCGGCGATAATTATCCTAGCGCTAAGTGCGCTTAGAGATAATTATCGCCGGTTGTTGTTGATATGCCCCCAACTTTCTTTCATGAAACTGAAGAGATAAATAGCAAAGACCTCCCCAATCTCCCTAACCTCTGTTGCCGTTGTGGGTTAGGGGGAGCCAGCTTTATCAACTATTGGATCAGTGGGTTCTTCTGTCGGGGCGATCCTTCAAGCATTTCAGGCCCAAAGAGACGAAGCTCAAGAGTATTACACACAGGCCAGGGCAGATAGCTCAGCGATCAAACAGTCTCTCGCAGTAGTAAACAGAGAAGTACTGGCACTAACAACACATGTCACGGAGCTGCAACAACGAGCCACGGATACAGAAGATTTTGTTCTTTTCTTTTTTTTCTCTTGGCACAGATAAGTTTTAGATATGCTATAGGCATGAGTGGTGGGGTAGCTCTCTGGGTGTGTTGTCTCTCATAAGCTGTCCGGTCAGGGGCAGCAGTGAGGGGGCTGATTATTTTCCACGGATGCAGGGTGGGTGTGAGCGGGAGTGGGTTTATGTTGAAAAAAGCAAAGGGGATTTGAAATAGGAAGGGCAAAATGGTACAAATAAGAAGCAGCTTATGGGAGTTTTTATAATTGGAGACAGTGTCTATATGGACTATGCAGAAGGAAAATCAATGAAGTATGATGAAATGTTGAAATTGTATGGCTTTACTTAAGATCCAATGCTCGAATGTCTCTGGTTTAAATGCTAGCCAAAATTGCCAACTTGTCCGGAAGAAATTAAATATATATAAGCCTCACCTTGTATTCTTATCAGAAACTCATCAAGCTTCTAAGGATAGGGGATTGCTTAATCAGCTAAGATACCAAACAATAGAGTGTACATCACAAAATGTCTCGATTAGAGGAACTGCTATTCTATCTAGTAAAATGCTTCCATATGAAACATGCAGGTTAGTAGCAGATCCTAGGGGTTGATGGGTAATTATGGAAATATATGGTATAAAATATGATCTAGTAACTATTTATGGGTCTAATGGTGATGACCCAGAGGTTTTTAATTCATTAATATTAACATTACGGTAATGGCAAGAGGTCTTACTTATAGTAGGCGATTTTAATTGCATCATGAATTACTCTATGGACTCTACTAGCAGGACACTCCAGCACCGCACGGCCACCAGCCATGCCGGTGCCTTCTCCCTTCGCTGCTCAGCCTCGCTCAGTCCTCCGCCCGGCTCCGCCCAGCTGACCCGCCTCCCCCTGCGGCGTGCTCTGCTGCTAGGCAACGCTCGCACTCCGTGAGCGCTCTCCACCTCTAACTCGGCTTCGCCGGATCTGGTAGCACCCTGCTGCCCGGTTTGTCTTTCTGCGCTATTGTCTAGTTCAGTTCTATTTTTGTGACTTGTGACTGCGGTTTTTCTGCACGTTTCCCTGGTGCTCGTTCCCCCTGTGCCCTCCCCGCCCTGCTCCCCGCTTCCCGCCGCCGTTCTCGTGGCCACGTCCTCTTCCTTTCTGTGCCCTCCCCGCTCCCGCCTCCCAGCTGCCCCTCCCTCGCTCCGCCCCCCCCACTCTCCACTTATGGCAGAGTGGATAACGCGCAGCGGTCACGCGCAGCGGGCGCGCCGATTGTGCGCCGAAGGCGCGCCAAAGGTAAGCCCGTCTGCGCCCGTCCGCACCTGGACCGCGCCCAGTGCCAGGACCCCTGGCCCCCGCAGACCCCAACCCACCCGCCTGACGTACGACACCGCCACCCTCAACGCACTCAACGCCGGCCGACTCCCGGGCTGCTACCAAGCCACCCCGAGACGCACCCACGGGCCCTTCTGCTGCAACTCCTGCAAGTTCACCTGCATCCGTAACTGCACTACTCCAACATCAACCAAGACTAAGACGAGCAACAGCAGCAGCCATCTGAAATGCATCCTGCTCAACACCCGCTCCGTCCACAGGAACACGCCATCGAGCTCTGGAACCTGCTCGACACTACAGCCCCAGATGTCGCCTTCCTCACGGAAACCTGGATGAACGCCTCTTCAGCGCCCGATATCGCCATCGCCATCCCAGACGGCTACAAGATCATCCGAAGGGACCGCATCAACCAGACCGGAGGAGGCATCGCCATCATCCACAGGAACACCATCCGCATCACGACCAACACCGACGACACCCTCGCACCCGCTGAGCACCTGCACTTCCAGGTCCACATCAACCCCAAGACCACCCTCAGAGGCACCCTCATCTACAGACCCCCGGGACCACGCACACAATTCAGCGAAGACACCGCCGACTTCATCAGCCCGCACGCACTCCTCTCCGCTGACTACATCCTCCTCGGGGACCTCAACTTCCACCTAGAAAACAACAATGACCGCAACACCACCACCCTGCTGGACAACCTCGCTAACCTCGGACTCAAGCAGCTGGTGACCACCCCCACCCACTACGCCGGACACACACTCGACCCCGTCTTCTCATCCAGCAAGGACATCGCCTTCAGCCACACCACCGGACTCCACTGGACGGACCACAGCTGCGTCCACTTCAGCTTCAGAAGGACCACGATCCACCACCACCAGCAACAGGTTGCACGCAGAAGCTGGAACAAGATCACAGCCAATCAGCTCGCGTCCTCCCTGAGCATGAACCCCCCCACCAGCACAACGGAACCAAGCCAGGCGGCCACCAACCTCACAAAGTGGATCAGCGACTGCGCAGATGACCTCGCCCCCCTGAGGACCCCGCCTAGCAGACACGGCAGCAAGAAGGCCCCATGGTTCACCGACGAAATCAAGAGCTCCAAGAAGCACTGCCGAGCCCTCTAGAGAACCTGGCGCAGAGACCCAACCCCGGACAACATGGCGGCCCTCAAGCTCGTCACCCGAAAGCACCACCAACTCATCCGCACCACCAAGAAAACTGCATTCAAGGACCGACTGGACAACAACGCACACAACAGCAAGGAACTCTTCAACATCGTCAAAGAGCTCTCCAACCCCAACGCCGGAAACAACGACATCACCCCTTCGCAAGACCTCTGCAACTCCCTCGCCTCCTACTTCCACAACAAGATCGCGGACATACACAACAGCTTCAGCACTCAACCAATGCACGCCATGACCAAACCTCCGCCCCCCACCACCACCCTCCGCGCCTGGACCCCGATCAGCACCGAAGACACCGTCCGCATGATGAACTCCATCCACTCCGGATCTCCGACCGACCCCTGCCCTCACCACGTCTTCAACAAGGCCGACGCTATCATCCCACCCCACCTGCGGGACATCATCACCACCTCCTTCGACACCGCCACCTTCCCGGAGAGCTGGAAGCACGCCGAACTCAGCGCTCTACTGAAGAAGCCTTCAGCCGACCCCACCGAACTCAAAAACTACCGCCCCATCTTGCTGCTCCCGTTTCCTGCTAAAGTCATCGAGAAGACCGTCAACAAACAGCTGGCCGCCTTCCTCGAGACGAACGGATCCCTCGACCCCTCGCAGTCTGGCTTCAGGGCCAACCACAGCACCGAGAACGCCCTGATCGCAGCCACCGATGACATCCGAGCGCTGCTCGACAACGGAGAAACAGCGGCCCTCATCCTCCTAGACCTCTCCGCGGCCTTCGACACTGTCAGCCACCGTACACTAGTGCAGCGACTCAGCAACGTCGGAATCCAGGAGAAGGCACTGGAGTGGATCATCTCCTTCCTCGCCGGAAAGACACAGAGAGTCCGCCTCCCCCCGTTCACATCTGAAGCCACCGAAGTCACCTGCGGCGTTCCTCAAGGCTCCTCGCTCAGTCCAACCCTCTTCAACGTCTACATGAGCCCCCTCGCAGACATCGCAGGCCAGCACAACCTCAACATCATCTCCTACGCCGACGACACCCAGCTGATCCTCTCCCTCACCAACGACCCCGCCACCGCCAGAGCCAACCTTCACGAAGGGATGAAAGAGGTAGCCGAATGGATGAAGAGCAGCCGCCTGAAACTGAACTCGGACAAGACGGAAGTCCTCATCCTGGGATCCTCACCCTCCGCCTGGGACGACTCCTGGTGGCCCCCCGCCCTAGGCAACGCACCCAAACCAACAGACCACGCACGCAACCTGGGCTTCATCCTGGACTCCTCCCTCTCCATGACCAGACAAGTCAACGCCGTCTCCTTGTCGTGCTTCAACATCCTGCGCATGCTACGTAAGATCTTCCGGTGGATCCCCACCGAGACCAGGAAGACGGTCACCCAGGCCCTCGTCACCAGCCGTCTGGACTACGGGAACTCCCTCTACGCCGGAACCACCGCCAAACTCCAGAAGAGACTCCAGCGGATCCAGAACGCCTCAGCACGACTCATCCTGGACATCCCCCGTCGCAGCCACATCTCCGGTCACCTGAGAGACCTGCACTGGCTCCCGGTCAACAAGAGAATCACCTTCCGACTCCTCACCCACGCACACAAAGCCCTACACAACCAAGGCCCAGGATACCTCAACAGCCGCCTCAACTTCTACGCCCCCAAACGCCAGCTTCGATCGACCGGCCACGCCCTTGCCGCCGTCCCCCGCATCCGAAGAGCCACCACAGGGGGACGGTCCTTCTCCTTCCTCGCTGCCAAGACATGGAACTCCCTCCCGACCCACCTCCGCCTGACCCAGGACCACCTCGCCTTCAGGAAGCAACTCAAGACCTGGCTGTTCGAGCAGTAGCGGACCCCCCTCCCCCAGCGCCTTGAGACCCTCTGGGTGAGTAGCGCGCTATATAAATGCTTTGATTGAATGATTGATTGACTAGTTGTCGAACGAACATAAGAATGCTGAAAGTATGGGCGTCAATTCTAGAACTAGCACGCTTGCAGAACATCAAAGATGAATGGCGAACTCTCCACCCAATTCTCCCAGGACATACATATTATTCATGCCTGCACAAACAGTATTCAAGAATAGATATGGTATGGACTAATGGCATCACATTTCAGTCAGGCACGATTGAGGGTTGTCCACAAATAACATAGGATCATATTCCTATTATATTTAGTTTTCAAACACAGGTGATAAGTAAACCTAGGCGTTCCTTTTCTTTCCCACAGCATTTATTGACAAATAATGAGCAGCGGCTGCTTTCACACTGGTTTCATGCTTTAGAAGAGAAAAGATGGTGACGTTCCATCTTTGACGCATCAAGTAAGCATTTTTCGGATGATCCTATAAACTGGAAGATGGATTTGTTGATCTGCCAGTATCTTTCTGTGGCTCAGAATGAGCAAGGGGAATCCCATAATTGCTGCTGTGTCCCACTGTCCCGCTGATTTTGGTCTCAGGGAATGGAGCGGAGCCGGACTACAAGTCCCAGGTTTCCTGTGGCTCCTGCTGCCGCCACCACCAACGACGCCAGCTTTTCGCACCAGGAGGCGCGCATAAATTCAACACGGGGCTCCCGCAGCATGGGAAGCCCATAATTGCTGCTGCTGCTGTGTACCGCTGTCCCGCTGACTTTGGCCTGAGGGAGGGGAGCGGAACCAGACTAAAAGTCCCAGGCTCCCTGTGGCTCCTGCTGCTGCCACTACCAACGACGCCAGCTTTTTGCGCCAGGAGGCACGCATAAATTCAACATCGGGCTTCCACAGCACGGGACGCGCGCGGGCGTGCCCTGGCGAAGCCCAGGCCAAGGGCAGGCCCGTCTGTTACCATCAGCGACTGACAGATGCCGGGCTGGGCATCCCCTCTTATGTTTTGGAGCCAGAATGGGTAAGTGCAAATTAGCTCCTTCAAATGACATGCTGAAGATGAAAGCAAAAGTCCCCCGCAATTGTGCCTCCATAATATCTTACTTAACGACTGCTGTGTGTGCCATTACATCTGAAATTCATAATGTGGAAGCCCAATTGGCTATGGGAGGTGAGGCTGTTGTTGGTAATCCCCTCCAGCTGGAGGCCCCATCTGATGAGATTCCTAATCTTATTCCGGTTGAGGATCCTCCGGAGGAAATTAGTGGCTTAACGCGGGACAGTATCTCTTCATTGAACCCATACCCTGAATCATCAATTAGAGATGTTGATAGTCCGGAAAAAATCCTATCTAAGGAGTCTGTTTCGGCCCCCGTAAGGAAAAAGAGAAAGAAGGGCACCCAGCTGGGTTTGAACAATAAGGAGCTGGTAATGCAGGAGGGGGAAGAAGTCTTTCAACTGTGGCAGAGCGGCCGCCCGTCCATCCTGTAAACAACACAATGGATATGGAATTAGTTCTAACCCATATTGACACTCTCTTCAACACACTAAGAGTTGCGATAATTAATTGTATGAAATTTGGGACAGAGGGGATTATGAAGAAACTAGCTTGTCTAGAAAGAAAATTGGAGGGTGTGTCATGTCCTCATGCTATTACCAGGGAGTTGAATAGTAATATACAGTGTAGCAAAACACTTTGTAACAAGAATACCCTACATGTTGCCAAGGCGACTCCCATGGGGGATGGCGGTTCAATTGTGCCTCACTCAGGGATTACCCCAGGGAAATCCCCCAAAGAAGCCGAAATGAGTGATAATCAGGTTGGGTTACCTAGGAAGTCGGAAATAAGATCAAAGGTGAAAATGTGTAATTTAATGGGGGGGTTAATCAGGTCAGGCTCCATCTGCCACCTGAAGCCATCCCGTTAGTGGCAGTTTTAACCGGGGTACCCCCTCTTAAGGAAAATGTTGTGGAAGCATGTGACGAGTTAATTCGCAAAGTTAAATTCTGGTGTGCTTCACACTCTGAAGGAGGATTTAATGCATCTTCACATGTTATTATGGCTAGACGGGTCGGGTGGGTGGGTCCCTGCCCCAAACAGAAGGAGGGTGATTGTGTTGCTATTAATTTTGACCAGAGGGATATTGTGGGTTTGCTTTTTCAAGGTATCGAACAGGTTGAGAAAGAGGGTATTATTGCATTTCCCTTAAGCTTCTTTTACCCGCCCAAAATTGTTGATCGACCATACAACCTCATTCCCCAGTTTAACCGGCAACTAGACACACACAGGCATGAACTGGACATTTGTTCTAGGCCCAGGGGTTACCACCACTTTCAGAAGGGATTAGGTGGTAATCCTGCTGCTCCCCTAATCTTGGGGAGAGAGGTGGGAGTAAACTCTGTCAACCACAGATTAAAATTAACAAATAGATTTTCGCCACTGAGCGAGATGGACGGAAATGATTGAATGATTGGTGGCTCCCGTATACAGGGGCAAGTTGTAGATTCTCCGAGGGTGGATGCAAACACTCTGCCCAATAGAAATGGGCCTAAAGCATCAAGTCAAGTTAAAATACTGAGTTGGAACATAGCAGGATTAAGAAATAAAATGGGTGACCCCTTATGGAATGATTTACTACGGGATTATGAGGTCATCGGGCTCCAAGAAACTTGGGAAGTTGACAATATTTTTTGGCTGTATGGTTACGCAACATTTATTGAGCCAGCAAGGCCCTCTATAGCTGGCAGATCCAAAGGTGGTCTTATAACTATGATCTCATTAAAGGTTGCAGGAAGCCATCGCAAACTGGATTTCGGTTTATCGAACTGTCTAGCTGTTGAAATTGTTCCCACTAATGCAGCTAGGATTTTAATTGTGAACTTTTATAATTAATTTGATAGATCTAATGCTATGAAGCATCTATCTAGTCTTAAATTGTTCCTGGAATCATACAAGGAGAAACAAGTCATACTTTATTCGGTAATAATTTTGGGTAATTTTAATATTCATTTATGTTAAAAAAAAAATGCCAGGTTACAGATAGTTTAGGCCAGGGGAAATATATGGACACACATTTTGAACATTCGCAACAAGGTGTATTTATTGATGACATCCTAGTGGAGTTTGGTCTCCTATACCCAATTGAAGGGATTGGCGAGGTTGTTGTATCTTCTTTTAAAGGTAGGGGAATGAACACAACTATTGACTATATTTTCATTGGTTCTTCCTTGGAAGTTTAAGTCAAAGTTTTTACTGCTTTATGGTCACAGTTTAGTTACCACAATCCGTTGCACTTGATTTTGGCTGGAGCAATAGGGCTTAATTCTGAGTTTGACAGATGTATCCCTAATCTACCTATTGACTCCAAAGATTAGGGTCATAGACGTAAATGGTGTAAGGTGATCCCTGAAGAGTTTTGTAACGAGTTAGATGTTAAAGAGGTATCGGAGTTAGAGCTCTGCCGTGACCCTAGGACTTTGGATAGCAAAATTCTTGTGGCCTACGTTGAAATATGCAATCAAGTGCCTGGAGCTTTAACGTTCACCTGTAAGGAATACCCTAATAGAGGTGAGAAATGGTTTGACCACGAGTGCACTACTCCTCACCAAAAGTTGATGGTTGCTCTGAAACAAACACCACATGACAAACCCCTTATAGTCAACCTCAGGAAAAACTATAAACTAGCGGTATATATTCGTAAAAAAGAAATTAAAGAGGAAGCTTGGATTGAGTTACTTTCCACTGACGTAATTAAAAATAGCGCCAAGTTCTGGCATGTTGTCAACAAGCCGTTCTTTTGAAATAATAAGAGCGTCCTGTTGGATTGCAACATCCAAGAAGAGAAGTGGCTCAACCACTTTAAACATATTTATGGGGATCAAGAGGATAAGGGGCCCCAAAGCACACCTTAGGTCGTGGAGAACTATACTCTTGTGTTTACTGCTTAAGAAAGTAGTTGCGGCTATTGACCAGATGTCAGGTAATAAAGCATCTGGTCCGGATGGTGTCCCGGTAGATCTTTTTAAAACTAATGTTCTATTATGGTCTAATATACTTGCAACTGTTTTTCCGTGGCATGTAAGTTTGGCCTACTACAATCTTGGGTCTCGGTCAGTTATAGTCCCAGTCTTTAAAAAGGGAAAAAGAGGAAACCCTCGATGTTATAGGCCTATCTCATTGATAGACACTGCTGTGAACGTTTTAGGTAGATTTGTCCTTGGTAAAGTCACTGACTGGTTAAATGATTGCAATATCCTCTCAAACCTACAGTATGGGTTTAGGAAAGGGAGAGGAATCATGGACCAGTGTTTAAATTTATCTTTATTGGCCGGGAAATATACGATCGCGAAGAAAGTTTCACTTTATCTGGCGTTTATGGACCTTTCTTCTGCCTTCGATAGAGTAAATAGATCAAAACTCTGGGAGTTGTTATTAAAACTCGGTCTAGATAAGAACACTGTAAATTTTCTGGCTGATTTACACAAAGACCTATGTGCCACAGTTAGATTTGACCAATAAGGCCACCTTACCAGTAGCATCCGTATTGTTAAAGGTGTGAGACAGGGATGCATTCTTGCACCACTCCTATTCACTTTATATATTAATAATTTGGAATCAGTCTTAATAGGAGCAAGCAAGGACATCCCACGTGTGGGAGAGCGGTTAATCCCGGCTCTCCTATACGCGGATGATGCTGCCTTGATAGGTCATTAGACCTGGATGGTAATTTTTCACACACAATGATCTTAGGACGTAAACCAAGGAAACTAAAGACTCTTGTTTGTGAAAACAATGTGATATAATGGGTTAATTAGTTTACTTATTTAGGGATTTTTTTTTTATGAAAGGGGATTGTGGATTCCACAAATGAAAGCCAAAAGAAATGTTATGGCCAGATCCACCTTAGCTGTTCTTGACTTTGCCCATAAATTGGGGGCAAAGCCTATGCAAGCTATGTTATACATCTATAGGGCCAAATGTATTACCATACCATGTTATGGATCTGACATATGGGGATACAGGGAATCGAGGGACATTCAAATAGTTGAAAATAAATTTCTTAGAAACTTGTTATCTGTCCCACAGTCAACATCCTCTTTTATAATCCATCAAGAAACTCTTTTAGGCTTTGTACCTGACCTAATCAGCATGGCACCCTTATTAAAGTGGATAGGCATTTGGACAAACCCAGAGCTAGGGATCAATCATGAAATCATTCATAATTGTTTAGCACTTGATTATGAAAGCAGTATCCCTTGGCTGGAGGTAACAGGAGGGGTAGTTGGCTCCCAACAACGTCCTTGAGGGGCAACTACCCACGTCCTTGGGGGCCAACTACCCCTTCTATTACCTTCAGTAAGTCCCACACAGAAGGATTGCTGAGTTCTGATACCAGGCTACTGCCCTTTGTCAACCACTCGGCAGATGCGACTCCTGGCGCAATCTTGGTTGGGGATGAATTCTCCTTTGCTCCTTGGGGTCCTTATGGGACAACTAGCCTGTCTGTTACCTCCAGTAAGTGCAACACAGCTGAAAGGTGGTCGCAGACCACGCCCCCTTTCTCCATCACTCTGCAAACACACCTCCTCGCACGCTCTTAGTTGGGGGCCAACTAGCCCTCCTGTTACCTCCAGTAAGCCCCACACAGCTGGATTGCTGAGAGGTGGTCAGAGGCCATGCCCCCTTTTTATACCACTCTGCAAACATGCGGCCTGGCGCAGTGAGCAAAAAGGCGCATTTGCAGAGTGGTGCAAAAAGGGGCGTTGTCTGTGACTACCTCTCAGCAATCCCACTGTGTGGGGCTTACTGGAGGTAAAAGGTGGGCTACTTGGCCCCTAAGGACCCTCAGCATCGAGGGCACTTCATCCCCAACAAGAGTGTGTCAGGAGGCACGTTTGCAGAGTAGTGCAGACAGGGTGAAGGGCCTCAGGCGAGTTGTCTGCTTCATTTTTGTCCTATTTTAGGTAGGGGGCTGTGTGGCCACCTGTCCCTTGATCCTTTTTGGGTCCTGGGGTCCCCATCCCTATAATAGGTGCATTAGAGATTAAGTGGATGATGTCACCAGTGATATCATCAGTGATGTCATTAACCCTTTCCATGCACCCGTCGGCCAACGACTGTCGCGAGCACTACCTCCGTAGTGCAGCGCACGTCTGTTGGCCGTCGCGGCCCCGCCCATGCAAGAATTTACCCACACCACGGCGGATTTTACACCGCGGTCAACGGGTTAAAGATATCATCAGTAATGTCATCAGTGATGTCACTGACCATGTCATGAGTGATGTAATATGTGACCTCAACAGCAGTGCATTGCAGAGGCGAGAGTTATTGTTAGCTAAGTTAACTATACCAGGCTGAAATTCTCTGGTTTTGTGTGAATGAAATATCAGCCTAACTATAACGTTCCTGTAACCTGTGTTTTTTCCATGAATATACATATATATATATATAAATATGTCTCCAAACAGTGCCCTGGTGTACTCAACAGGCAAATGATTCTCTGAATCCTTTATTTTTTTTCAAAAAAGCATTTGCTTTCCAATTGATTATTTTGCCTGACTCGTTTCGAAGCAACCAGGTCCCTTACTCATAGGCAGTGCTTGAAGACCCCATCCCCCAGTAAAATATCTTATTTTAAGGAGGGGGTCACGCAGCCCCCTTCCCGGGCCATTTCGGCCCCGGGGACCCCATCTTGCAGGGCATGGCCAGGTGGTTAGGGACCGCAGAGGAAGCCTGAAGGCCCCGTGGTCCAATCTGGACCCCGCCTCCTGCGGGAGCCGGAATGTATTTTTTACCCCCAGGGAGCTGCCGACATGCAGGTCCCAGGGGGTAAAAAGCAAAGTGTGCTTGTTTTCAACAAACAAGAGCAAATGGCTTTTACTAGTTCAAAGCGAGCACGCTGTTTGCTATGAGATGGCGGGAGAAGTGGAACTTTACATGGAAAAAAAGTGTTTTGGGACCCCCCTTTTTGTCGGTCCCCACTTGATGAATCACCGTGAAACTGCCAACACAGCAACTGACTGGACCGCCCCATTAGTTTTGAAAATGTCATGAAGATTTGTCAAACAACGTCAAAATGATTTTTCCTATAGAAACAAGGTCCTAAAGATAACTGCCTACAGGAGACCACCAGTAGGTAATATATGTCATATATATGTGTGTGTATATATATATACTCACTGAAAAAACCATAGGTTTTACAGACGTTATAGTTAGGAATTAACATTTAAAAAACCTTTGAAATTCACTAAAAAAACATAGGTTTCAGGGACGTTATAGTTAGTTGAACATTTGACTCATATAAAACCAGAGAAATTCGCCTGTTATAGTTAGTTGAGCTAACTATAACTCGCGCACCCGCAATGCACTGCTGTCGATGTCACATATTACATCACTCATGACATGGTCAGTGACATCACTGATGACATCTCAAATGACATCACTCATGATATCACTCATGACATCATCCACGTGACAATCTGATGCACATACTGATACTCTAATATGAACTTTGATACACCCATTCTAAAATGCTGACTACTATTTTTGAAACCATACACAGAAGAATGCCATATACTACATAGCACTCACTATTTCCTAGGTGAATTTCTCTTGTTTTATATGAGCCAAATGTTCAACTAACTATAACGTCCCTGAAACCTATGTTATTTTCAGTGAATTTCAAAGGTTTTTAAATATTAATTTCATATTTTAATATTTATAAAACCTATATTTTTTTCTATTGTATTTTTAAATATTTTGGAACTCTATTACACTTCTTGTTTTTAACTTTAAAAATCATGTATTGTCTTATATCTTCCCCCAAAAAATGTATATTTTCTTTGCAGGGGAGAAAACTGCACTCCCATACAGGTAGCGTACCACGCTCCATCACGACACAAATCCTATCCGCCATATTGCTAAACTCGTAAATGATGCGCATTTCGTATCCGACGAGTTGGTGGCACCACGTCCTGTGTAACATCATATATGCATGAAGTCACCCCAGGTACTACTTTGGTATCCGACGGGTAAGCAGTACCAAGCCATGCGTTACGTCATGTATGTATGGGGTCGCGCCTGCTGCGTGTTGCGTATTCGACGAGAACACGCTGCCAGGCCCTGTGTTGCATCACAGATGTATAATATAATATCGCACCGGGTACGCCATTCCCTTTTTGTTTTTGTCTCAAAAGTATATCTAAATAACTTTAAACAGTATATGAGAGCACGTGAAAATCTAAATTATTTTAAACATTTATATATTTCTAACTGTAATAAACTTATATTATGATAAATATATTTTGGCAAAATCGTGTCGGGTGCGGCCTCCTTGCGCGCTCAGTGCGTGATTGCCATGTGACCTTAAAAAAAAGCATTTGATTGGTTCATAACATTTCCCATTGTAACAGTTATACGACCCCACCCATTTTACTCATTCTCTCTACAGCGTTTGATGAGAGACACCTCTTCTGCTTAGAAAGCTTTTTTGAAAAGTGTTTTCCTGTATACACAACATGCAACGATCATCTTGATAAATATTCATGCTCTGTACATTAGCCGTCCACGTGTGATTGCCATGCATCTCAAACATTCCATCAAAAAACAAATATGTGTTACACGATGCCCCTGGTGTGTGTGTCTGCACATTATTGTGCTGCCTTTCGGCCTGGGTATTGCTGGCTCTAAGGAGCATCATCAGCCATGGGAAGACTGCACATCCTAGATCACATGCCATCTCATTAACGATAGTTTCCGCCCTCCCGACACATGCTACACTAATCTAAATTGCACACTCTGCGAGGTCAAAACCACAAAAGAAACACACATAAGTACACTTCCCGGCCAGGCAGGAACTGAACAATGCCCAAGTCCCCGGAATAATTATTCACACCCCAATGCTGGCCTGGCGTACGCAAGCCCAGCCCACTTTGCGTACGTATAAATAGGATAAACACAACGCCACACGTCCCTCTTCTTGCACACTACCTCAAATGCTTTGCTGCATCCACCTCGCATATCACAATGCGCAATAAAAAAAAGAAATGGATCCATGAGGTGTACTCCATCCTTCCAATCAACACGGGCTCTAAATTGTGAGCCCTACCGCCCGTCGTCAACGAAAGGGATCCATGAGGTGTACACTCTCCTGCAATCTACACTCCATCTGACTTGTGAGCACTGCTGCCCATAGTGTTTGCTCACACAACAATGACAGCAGGTAAGCAGAGTGACCTGGGTGCACAGGGCCTCCAATTGAGGGCACTGCAGTGAGGGGTGGGGTGCTTCAGCCTAGCTGCACAGGTCCGGACAAACGATATTGCCATGGGTTATGAAGTGATCTTTGACATCATTCATTCACATCTCTGTCTCATTTTAAAGACCTGCTGGACTGTACTGTAGGTCTGAGCCAGCGGGCAACGCTGCCCTACAGACACCTCTTCAGCACGGTGCTGAGGGAGGGATGGGATGCATCAGCCGGACTGCGCACGTGCGAATAAGCGATATTACCATGTGTTATGATGTGATCTTTGACCTCATTCAGTCACATCTCTGTCTCATTTTGAAGACTTGCTATACCATAAGGTAGGCTTGAACCTATGGGCAGCGCTGCCCTACAGACACCTGTTCAGGGCGGTTCTGCGGGAGGGGTGGGGTGCATCACCCTGAGTGCCCATGTGCGAAAAAGCAATGTTGCCGTGCGTAATGATGTGATCTCTGACCTCATTCAGTCACATCGGTCTAATTTTAAGGACCTGCTGGACCGTACTGTAGGCCTGGGCCAGTGGGCAGCGCTGCCCTACAGACATGTGGCATTGGCTTTTAGGACACTGTAGTGAGCTCCTTACTATGGGGTCGATTTCGATCCGGGTCGGACCTGTTCGTAGCCTTACTTTGCGACCGACCCGGAGCCGGTCCGTCCTGTTGATGAAGTACGATGCGCATAACTGCCAAAAATCCAACGAACCGTAGGCTGTGATTCAAGCTTCATTCTCCGTAACTCCGAACGCCGAACTGAGTCGCACGGAAGCAGTATCCATAGCAGTTTCCGGCCAGACAAGTACGATGCGTACTTCCTACGCGCCGGACGGTTCACCGCGTACGGCATGTCACAGCATCCGGAAAAGAAGCATATCAGGTACGATTCGCGCCACAACTCAATCCACGGCGATGAGACGGCCCAGCTAGCAATGGGTACGAGACAGAGCTACAAGCAGCGTGTACGAGACGAACACATCATGAATCCCATCGTGCAGGTCATACCAGTACTGTACATCTATGACCGGATCAGGAACAGACGCGGACGATAAGTCAGACATCCACCACACAAACAAACAACACGTACCCGCAAAATGTCACACACACACAGGGGATCCATATCCTGGCCACTAGCAACAGGCCACCATAGGGGTTTCATGGCCAGCACCACTACCACCCCCACGCATAGGGCCTATGTTGCCCATCACTACTGCCACACCCACCCATATGGGATTTGTTGCCCATCACTCCTGCCACCCCCACCCATAGGGCTTATGTTGCCCATCACTACTGCCACCCCCACCCATAGGGCTTATGTTGCCCATCACTACTGCCACCCCCACCCATAGGGAACCTGTTGCCCATCACTCCTGCCACCCCCACCCAATGAGCTTCTGTTGCCCATCACTACTGCCACTCCCACCCATAGGGGACCTGTTGCCCATCACTACTGTCACCCCCACCCGTAGGGCTTATGTTGCCCATCACTACTGCCATCCCCACCCATAGGGGACCTGTTGCCCATCACTCCTGCCACCCCCGCCCATAGGGCTTATGTTGCCCATTACAACAGCCACCCCCACCCCTAGGGGACCTGTTTCCCATCACTACTGCCACCCCACCAATAGGGTACCTGTTGCCCAGCACTCCTGCCACCCCCACCCTTAGGGCTTATGTTGCCCATCACTACTGCCACCCCCACCCATAGGGAACCTGTTTCCAATCACTACTGCCACCCCGACTCATAGGGGACCTGTTGCCCAGCACTCCTGCCAACCCCACTCATAGGACTTATGTTGCCCATCACTACTGCCACCCCCACTCATAGGGGAAACTGTTGTCCATCACTCCTGCCACCCCCACCCATAGGGACTATGTTGCCCATCACTACTGCCACCCCCACCCGTATGGGACTTGTTGCCCATCACTACTGCCACCCCCACTCATAGGGGACCTGTTGCCCAGCACTCCTGCCACCCCCACTCATAGGACTTATGTTGCCCATCACTACTGCCACCCCCACCCATAGGGGACATGTTCCCCATCACTACTGCCAACCCCACCCATAGGGGACCTGTTGCCCATCACTACTGCCACCCCCACTCATAGGGGACCTGTTGCCCATCACTCCTGCCACCCCCACCCATAGGGGCTATGTTGCCCATCACTACTGCCACCCCCACCCGTATGGGACTTGTTGCCTATCACTCCTGCCACCCCTACTCCTAGGGGACCTCTTGCCCATCACTCCTACCACCCCCACCCATAGGGACTATGTTGCCCATCACTACTGCCACCCTCACCCATATGGGACTTGTTGCCCATCACTCCTGCCACCCCCACCCATAGGGCTTATGTTGCCCATCACTCCTGCCACCCCCACCCATAGGGACTATGCTGCCCATCACTACTGTCACCCCACCCATATGGGACTTGTTGCCCATCACTCCTGCCACCCCCACCCATAGGGCTTATGTTGCCCATCACTACTGCCAGCCACACCCATAGGGGACCTGTTGCCCATCACTACTGCCACCTCCAGCCATAGGGTACCTGTTGCCCAGCACTCCTGCCACCCCCACTTATAGGGCTTATGTTGCCTATCACTACTGCCACCCCCACCCATAGGGCTCATGTTGCCCATCACTAATGCCACCCCCACTCATAGGATGGGTGATGCACCACACATCCATCATACACCAACATTAGGTATGTCAGCAAAATACATCCCCCCTAACATCATGACAACAGTGTGTAGTCTGTGACAACTGCCCGCAACAGTGATTATGACTTTTGAACATACAATGTAACTACCATCACATATGTGACCAAAAACTGAGTGTGCCCTACACAAGGCAATTATCACTAGCGCTGTGTCAATGTAAAAATAACACCCCCTCACTGTGTAGTACAAAAGTTAAGTGTGTGCTTCCAAACTGCAGCAAATGTTGAGCATTGTGGTGATGGGGTCCAAAACCCCCCTCATCACAGTGACCAAAAGGTAAGTGTCATCATGGTCAAAGATGCAAATGTGTAACTGCATGTATGATTTCTGGCCCCAACGCATGAAACACTTTTGTGGCAAAGTAGTGGTTGTGTCCCATACCCACAGAGATGTGGTGAGGCTAACAGCGCTGTGAAAACCTAACATACTCTCGGCTATGTGCAGACAAGCATCACCCATGGGGGCTGACAATGCATACAGTGTACAATGACACAAAAGCAGATGTGACCATCACAAAGCATACACACATCTCAAAAATAGACACACAAATCAAAACAACCTGTGTAGACTGTAGGTGTCAGGTCACAAACTCCCATTCCATGCTAGCAATGGCACCTAACAAGCAGGATGAATGTGCAGAATGATGTGATATGACTCACAGGGACAGTAGGGAAAATCACAAAAGCAACATCCAGACAATGGCTCACAACAGCAATACCATTGCACTGGTGCAGATGCACAAACACAAACAGGCAACCTCACACTGCACATCTGACACAACATGTGTGTGTGTGTCTCAGTATCCCCATGCAACTACACAACACATGAGGGCGGCTGAACCACAGTGAGACAGATGTGGACACAGTGCCAAACAAAAGAAAACCATCAATGGTTCCCCCTTACTGGGCAATCAGGCATTGTGAGATGAGAGGGAGCACAACAGACACATGTGACACAAGCTGGAATGAACAGCAACTAACACAGCAAGAGGCTGACACACAACAAGACTACCCACAGGGACCAGACATTGGGGTGACACAAGCATGCATGACACGTGCACTGTGCTGACAAAGGTAGATGTCATACAAACTGTGAAACCCAGACATATATCCTGTGCCACAAACGTACATCACACATACACAAACACAAATCACTCAGCTTGGCACGTCATCCAGGGACAAACGGGAGCTAGGTCCCATCCATGCAAACATTTACATCAGCACACCCTCAACATCACACACCCTGAACTGCACCAATGTGCATCTGTGAAGCCCACATGGACAGGTGACATTGCACATGCACCCATGACAAACACAGTAATGTTGGGAGGAACTAAGGTGCACAGACTCATCACACAAGGACAGTTTATAACCCTGGTGAATGACATACATACTGCACAGTATGCGGTATATGGCCATAATGTCAAAGCTCACGTAATCTTCCGAATACCTGCCACAGTCCCAGGACAATGCAGAAGCCAAGGAGAACCACAAGGCACACATGCTGACACCTGCAAACATTGCAGCCCTGAACCGGACAAGTGGGAGCAGTCACACACACATACAGATGTCTCAATCACTGAAAGGTACCACCTAGGGACAACGACATGATATTGCGAACAAACAAGTGCCTTGTGGATCCCTGACTGTGTCCCATCAGCGTCTGACAACATCATCACCACTTAGAACAGACAAATCCCAATGATGAAACACCAATTAACAGTAGTGTGTCATGCACCCACACATCTGGTAGCCCATGGCAAAGTTGTGGGATGAACACAGTACCACTCAGCAAGCATCAACAACAGGAACATATCAAGGGAACACTGCCTGTGTATGAAAAGGGATGTGGACACACACACATGCCCACACAACACACAACATGGGCCCAGGCAATGTCACAAAACATCACACTTACTTGAGGGGACTCAACTCCTATGGAAGCTCAGCTGTTTCAAACATAGCCACAGCAGGTCTCAGTCATGTCAGCAGAACACTTGGTTAGTCAGCCATCAGTTACCACACAATGAAGGCTCTGGTCACAACAGCCTGGTTACGGCAGTGTCCCTTAAGTCATATGCACACACTCAATACATATGTCCAGCAAGTTGCACAGAGGACCCAGTTGCTCCTACACCAATGATGCCCAAATCTACATGCCCAGTGGAGATGCGCCCACAGTCAGGGAAATAGACAAATTGGACAATGGGAAGCACATCATATGTGCATGTGTGCAAGCCAGAGATGTGACCATGCAAATGAAATGTTTACAAAGTGTCCACAAATTGTTAATCATGACACACCCAGTTAGCTGCAAAGGATGATATGGGTAACTAGCAGAATAGGATACATATTTCATGGGCCACATAGAGTACCTCACATCAACACCTCAGTATTCAACATTTGAAATCCAGCATTACAACTGCAAGGTCATGCTAAACATCATCAACATAATGTACAGCTAAATCAAATTCACAAGGAGAAAGAAAAAAGCTTTATTCAGCAAATTAAAAATGCTAAGTCCTTTCAAAGCAAAGGCCAATGGCCAGTCCATATCTAAATGACAAGAAGTTAACTTGAGTGACAACTGTCACACGTTGCTTGCCTGCTATGGTAAGGACAGGGGACATCCCCTCAGAGGGGCATACATGTGTCCAGGCCAGGTACCGCAGGGACAGGATCAGGGCGCAGTAGAATGAGGCAGTGAAGGGGTGGTGGATGCAGGAGAGTCACTGACGACTGCAGTGGAGCTGACTGAAGTAGTGGGTGCAGTCACAACTGTGGGGCACAAGTCAGATGGGGTGTGTGCCGGCACAAATGCAGTGGGCAGGTCAGATGGAGTGGACTGGATCCCCACTGCAGTGCCCAAGTCAGACGGGGTGGTCATGGACTCCACTGCAGTGCCTAACTCAATGGGAGCGGAATGGGGTTCAGGTTTGGTCGGCAGGACAGAGGGAGGGAACACGGTCCCCACATCAGTGGCACAAACTGTCTGACCAGGGGTAGAAGAGCAAGTGGTAGCGGGGAGGGCCTCAGCATTTTGGGGATGGTGGGTCTCAGTCTGACTGTGCCTGTGGGAGGGTGTCCGGGTGTGAGGGGCACTCCCCTCTGTGTATGGGGACTTCCTCTTCCCCTTGTAAGATGGATCTACTGGGTCGGTGGGGAAGAGGCCAAGGTCACAGAGGAAGAGCTTCTGTGGAGATGGGGTTGCAGGTGAGGCAAGGGAAGGGGGCTGGGAGGGAGAGGTATCGGAGGACTGTGGAGTGGTTGTGGATGACTGTGTGTGTGTCTGCAAACCATTCCCTGTGAGTGTGGTATCAGTCCCCTGTGCTTGCTTGTGTGCACGTCTAGTCCTTGGTTTGGGTGATTGTGTGCTGCCCGTGTCTGTGGGTTTGTGAGAATGTGCAGGTATGTGTGTGCTTGGGACAGGTAGGGTGCTAGGAATCGTGGGTGGTGTAGGGGTAGGAGAGGTGCAGGACTGTTGGAGGAGGGACACTACTGACGTCAGGGAGGAGGCCACGGACTGATTGGTCCTCTGTAGGGCAGACATGCCCGATGAAATGCCCTCCATGAATGACACCAGTTGTGTCAACAGACTGGTGTGTGCATGGAGGACACTCAGCATTGATGTCTGTCCTACATGGATCTGTCGAAGCAAGTCCACAGGGCAGCAGGGGCCACAGGGGCAGGGGGTGCGGTGCCTGGCACAAAGGAGACATGCTCCCAAACTCGGGAGCCTCCACGGACCTCTGGGATGGGAGCCGATGGGAGGGTGGTGATGGTGGTGGTGGGGGCGGTGGGGGGAACAGCCTCACTAGCTGGGGTTTGGTGGCTGCTGACACCCGCCTCCACAAGGGAGTCCTCCTCTGAGCTGCTGTGTCCCTCAGCTGGGGTGGATGTTGCTGAGGACTCCTCGGTGTGGCTCCACTTGCCCTCCGTGCCACTGGGTCCCTCCAACTCCTCGCCTTCTGTCCCAGTCAGGCTCTGTGGCTCCTCCTGGTCCATGGAGCTGTCCCCTACTGTGGCTGTGGATGTATCTGGATAGTATTAGGAAAAAAGAGAACAACATCAGTCACCTGCACTGACTGCACACACCACAGTGAGTACATCACATCACAGGGCAAGCCCTGGCCTCATCAGCTGAACACTGCTCAAAGTGCTCACACTGTTTAGAATAACCCAATTGTCAGTCTCACCATCAAGCATGGCACTCATATCCCTCCTGGACTTGCACCCATATGTCTGTTGCATGTTGGATGCTAATACCCCAATGTGCCGACATGCACCACCCACACATTTGTTGGACATGCAAGTGAACATGTAGGAGTATGTCACTATACACAAATCACATCTCTTGCCACTGACTCAGTACAGGTGTCAGGATGAAGGGATGGGCAGAGTCTCATTTCAAATGCTTGTGATGCATGCCAGCAACACACACTATGATGTTCTCATGTCCTGATAGTCAATGCCACAATGGGGTGCATGGGGTACACTTGAACACAATGCAGGATCACTCATAGCAATGCCATGGCACTGGTATGCCTGGAAAGTCAGTCAACACTGTCTCCTGTCACAGGGGCAGGGCATCGAGACAACAACAGTATGCACTGTGTCACAATCATAGCCCAGGGGTAAACCAAACTCTGCAGCTGACAAGTGCACTTGCCCATCCCCTGAAAACAACATATCCCTGACCCAGAAGACCCCCGCATCATACAAATCAGACATATGAGTCTCTGCGAACACAACTTCCTGTACATTAGCACATCACAGTCTGCTGAGCATGTAACCCAGCTGCCTGAAGTGCACAGTTGCTTACACCATTGTGCACTGTCAAGTGATCACACACCTATTTGTCTCTCATAGTCACATCTCAGATGTCCTGCTGACCCTCAAACTCATGAACACCCCAGTTGTACGTAAAAGGAAGCCACACCACAATGACACAGAGGCAGACAGCTGAAGGCACATGTCACTAAGCACAACCTGTAAGTTGATACACAGGAGTGGGATTACAGAGTGTTTCTAAATGCCCTTGAGTAGGCATGACTGCCCAGGTCTACGTGAAACAGTGTTTAGCCCTGGAAAGTAGTCAGGTGGCTAAGCAAGTGTGACACACTTGATATACATACTCCTGAGGCACACACATCTGAGTCCCCTGCTGCATGTGTTTGTTTGAAATACCCCAGCCACATGTGGCGAGTCAGACCAGCAATTGTAACACATATCAAGGGCACACTCAGATCACATGTCAGATCTCAGGCATTGTGTAAACAATTGACCCACCCATGAAACACACAACAGAGTCACGTGAACAGGTGCTGTCCGGAAACTGAAGCATAGCTGAATGCAGAGATACAGTGCCCTAGTGACACAAGCAACAGACTGTAGGGTCCACACCTGTGGATCAGATGAGGAGGGTGCATCACACAATTGAGGGACATGAGTATTGGACTACAAGACCTACGTAATGTGGAAGTGTGACCAGGCCAAAAGACTGCAATTAGCATGTCAGAAATAGTACATAAATTAGGCATGGACTTACCCCCTCCTTGCTGCTGTCTGGCCTTCAGCTGCCCATCCATGTCTGGGAACACCACCCACCACCAGTATCCGGAGCATGTGAGGGTCAGGGTCCGGTGTCCGCCCCTCCTGCGAGGCGGCAACAGCTTCTGCTGGACCCTTGCGATCCTCCGGGTCCAGGCCTGAAGGTACTGCCACCTCTTCTGGCAGTTGCGGATCTGGCGCTTGTAGACCACCACCGATCGAACTTGCCCGGGCGATGGTCAGTCATATCTCCTGCTTTTGGTGGGCATCAACCTGTGAGGATGACAAAGTTAAAAGTCCATTAACACACATGCCCCAGATTTGTGCTGCACACAGTTGGATATACATGTCATCAGGAAAATGAGTTACACAGGTAGTGCACCCATGGAAAAGGACAAAAGCATTGCATGTCTGACATGTTAACAATGCCTGGGAAGTTAAAGCTTGCACAAATGCACTTTAGCTGCAGAACGCCTGTTCATTACATGTACCTACACACTTTGGAGGATGAAAGTACTCAGTGAGTATGCTTGCCACTGGTGTACACACTGCTAGTACTGCTAGTCAGACAACATGCACAATTAGGAAGGCAGTGGACTGCACACTCACCTGCTCCCCCGGTTTCCCATACAGCTTGCTGTACTGTGGAAAGAGCCCATCCAGCAGGGCCTGGTTCTCCTCCTCAGTGACGGCTGGGGCCCTCTCCAGAGTACGTGCTATAGCAGTAGCCAGAGGATGCAGAGACAGCAGCAGTGGCAGCAGGGATGTGGTCCTCTAGCATGTAGTGCAGGCAAGTGAGCTCCCTGGGAGCCAGCCATACTTATATATGTGATGCAGAGGCAGACTATGTGCCATGTGTCCCAAGTGATAGGTCCAATACGGTTGCATTCTATGAATCTGGCCAATCCATGGAAATGTACGACTCGTACACGTCTTCCGCATTGTTCAAATCTTCACCTTCATAAAACCCTAGGAATTGCAACATTGTTGTAGGCATCCAACTGAATTTCCAACGCATAACTCGTACAAGTTTTGAATCTGCATCCGTCTCCATGACAGTCCAGAGCCAATGGGTGCACCCGGCTCATTCAACTGACTGTACAACGTGTAATTTGAAAATACACATGCACCCGTCTCCATACGATTCAATGGCCAAAGCGCATGCCGGTCTCGGACCATGCCTGCCCGACACGTATGCATGATAGTCACCCGCGTCGGACCTCATTGCAGTCAATGGCAAAGCATATGCACGGCTCGGTCATGAACTGTGCAATGCGTACGCATTATCACCCACGTCGGGCCTCATTGCAGTCAATGGCAAAGCCTATGCACGGCTCGGTCATGAACTGTGCACTGTGTATGCATTGTCACCCGTGTCGGACCTCATTGCAGTCAATGGCAAAGCGTACGCACGGCTCGGTCCTGAACTGTGCAATGCGTACGCATTGTCACCCGCGTCGGACCTCATTGCAGTCAATGGCAAAGCATACGCACGGCTCGGTCATGAACTGTGCAATGCGTACGCATTGTCACCTGCGTCGGACCTCATTGGTGTGACTATTTGACGGCTTCAACACCTAATTACTTGCCAGGGACTCAGGTGCACACCTACCACACTACAGCATTGGCCACATAGTGTACCATGGCATGTAAGGCTGAATTCCCTGTGTGTTGGAGGGGGCAACATTTGGTTTGTTGTGTGGCACTTTTGTGCAGCCACTCCCAGGCTGTGCACGTGTTCATGGGGACAGAATCCTTTGTGTGTTGTGCACATTACCACTGTGATGTGAAATTGTACAGTTATGGGCATGAGTCATGGACACAGTTGCAGTTTGGATATGTTTAGGACATGTCACATACACCCTGAGTCATGGGGGTGATGGCATGTATGTCACAGTGAGACCTGTAGCCACAATTCTGATGTACACTCACAGTCTATGTGCATGTTGTGTCTCTGATGTGGCTGATCAAATGTGCCCAATGGGAGACAGTCTCCACATCCATGTGGTTTGTGCATCAACATTGATGTTGTGTGTGTATCTATGAGACGTAGATGTAGGGCCTGCAGAGACAACAGTGTCCACTACCTGTGGGACTCATGGTTGCCTTGTGGCGTGCACATGATACACCATGTCATGCCATTGTCGATGTGGCAATACAGCGACCCTGGGTATCTGCATGGCAAAGATCTGTGATGCATCAGGCCTCCCTTGTCACTGTGGTGTGTGTTTTGTAACGTCACAGCAGTACATAGGTAGGGTGACACAGCCCAATGATTGGCCATTGCACTACATGAGACTTATGTGGACATGTGGACTTGAGATGTGAGGTGATGGCCATGTAGATGACATATGTGTACATGTCCAACAGCACACACCTCTGTACATTGTGTACTGTCATGATGTATCATGTGAAATTTTGCTTGGTCATAGCCACATGGGTGGATGAACCAACAATCATCCTTTGTGCATCTCTGTTCTGCAGGGCACCAGCTGTCCATACACCGTTCCTAGACCTTGAAACCATGCAGGAACGCGACTGCATCCGACGGTACCGCTTCACCAGGCCACTGATTGAGGAGTTGGCGGAGCAGTTGGTGCCACATCTGTTACCTGGCCGGACATACCCTACAGCACTGACCCCAGAGGTGAAGGTGATGGCAGCCCTGCACTTCTTTGCTACTGGTACCTTCCAGTACACTGTGGCTACTGCTGGTGGTATGTCGCAAACTATGTTTAGTCGTGTGCTACGCGATGTCTTGGAGGGGATGTTTCATTTCCTTGACCTGTACATCAAGTTCCCTAGCACAGGTCAACTCCCTGAAATGAAGGATGCCTTTTATACACTGGGGAGGATGCCGAACGTCATCGGATCGATTGATGGTACACATGTGGCCCTGATACCACCACAGGCACATGAGCAGGCATACCGGAACAGTAAACATTTCCACTCCATCAATGCTCTGGTGGTATGTCTTGCACACATGTGTGTGCACGTTTCCCCGGTTCTGCGCATGATGCCTACATCATGAGGAGTAGTCACATTGCAATGCTGATTTCACAGATGCCAGACCAGCGTGCCTGGCTTGTCGGTGTGTACTGACTGTTTACCATTGTGTGTGTTTGGCAATGTTGTATTCCACCCTCCTTCAAAACTCTGCTAATTGCTCAATTGTTTGTGTGTAGGTGACTCGGATACCCCACCATGCCGTGGTTGCTGACACCACTCCGGAACCCTGTGACACCAGCCGAGATGCGCTACAATGAGGCACATGGTCGGAGCAGGAGGGTGATTGAGCGGACATTTGGTCTCCTGAAAAGCCGCTTCCGCTGCCTGGACAAGACCCGAGAGGCCCTCCCATATGAGCCTGCAAAGGTGTGCAAAATTATCCTTGTATGCTGCATGCTACACAACATGGCAGTGCGGAAGAAGTTGCCTCTCATCCAGGATGACGATGACCGACCTCCGCCACCTGTGGAGGATCCAGGCCTGGGACACGATGCCAGTAATGATGATGATGATGATGAGGGTGACGTCCGCACACAGCTAATCAACAACTTCTTCACCTGAATGTGTGTTTACAGGGTTGTTATGTCAATGTATGGAGTTAGACTGAAATGTGTTGTGGCTGCTCTGTTGCTGTCTGAGTGTGTCTGTGTGACTGGATGTGTGCAGTGATGTGTCCATCAAGGTGGTCTGTTCTCCACAATAGTGTAGTACTGCTCACTTGTTTCTGTGTAGGTTTCTTGTGACATGTTTTGTGAATGTGTATTGCATTTCTCTCCTGTTCTGCTGTGCTTTTGACTGTGTCTTGTGTCTGTCCTTCCCAGGGTACTTTACCTGTTGTTTGGTCAACACTGACCTCCAACACTCAGAATCCAACACCAGTGTGGGAGTAGTCAATTCCCATCAAGTGATGTGCCACACACCCCTGGACCTCAATTCTCAGACACTTTGTGACCATGTGTCCACTGTAATGTACAATTACCTTGCAACTATTGTAGAATAAACATGTTGCTGATGTATAATGAACCTGTGCTATGCTTTGTTAGGTGTGTTGTCTGTCTTCCCACATCTGAGTGACATTGGCTTACCTCACCTGTGGACTTGTTACCACTGACTGTGGATAGGTGTTGTGTCTGTGTATACCAATTTGTTTCAGGTCAACATCATCGTGTGGGATGAGTAACATGGACATGGTGAGTATGTGTTGTGGTGCCATAGTGGTGGTCACATTGTTGTAGTATTTGGCATGCACTGTGTTGTTTAGCAGATCAACATCTCCTTGACACATGACAAGTTGGAATCACAACAGAGGCAAGTATGGTGTACTGGTGAGTTTATTTATGAACATGTGTGAGGATAGTGCACAGGATGGTGGGTGCTGTACTTTGGGTTTTGGATCCAAAGTTCACAGTAGAGTTGGAAGCGTTGGTAGATGAAATGTCCAGAGTAAAGTCCACAGTCATCTGCTACATTGGACCAACATGAACCCTCCATGTCATTAAGGCGAGTTGTGTCAGATACAACAAGGTGAACGGGTTGCGCACAAAGAACATTGTCCAGAACAGGTTTAGAGGCCCTTGGGGATGTGCAGGGACATCTGCGTCTCACATGTCCTTCTTCAGATACCCGTTTCTTCTTGAGGAGGGGATCCTCAGGTGCAGGCCTCTGCGTTGCAGGGGACTCTCCGCCAGAGTCCTCCTCCTCCCTCAGGGAGGTGTGGACATGTTTGTGCTGATCTGGTGGAGGCATTGGAGTTTGTCCCGATGCACCGCAGTAAGTGCATCCCACTTTGCCTCCATGCGGGCATGGTGGGCTGCCTGCTCCTGTTGTATGTCCTTGAGGATCCCCAATACCTGGCCAGATACTTCAGTGCTATCCTGGTACGCATCTATGATGAGTGCCAGTTGGGGGTCATCATGCAGTCCAGACCCCTCTGCAGGGTAGGCCCTCTGCCTCCCACCCCTCCCAGCACCCCTATCCACATGGGCAGGACCAGCGGCGGCACGCACAGGTGACACTGGGACCTCTTGGGTGGTGTTGCTGGTGGTGTTGTCTGTAGCTTCCGGGGGTTCTGTGTCCCTGTGCTGTCGGTGTTCTGTGGCCTTGGTCTGTCCTTGTTGGCAGGGGTGCCCTGTCTGTTTCCAGATGCTGGAGGCATGGGTACAGGGGGTGCAGATGTTGGTGCTGCTGGTGCTGCATGATGACTGAATAAAGGAGGGGATGAGCCTGCACACCAGATGAGAAATCGGTTACCCAATTGTGTAATGTGTTTTTTTTAATGTTATAAAATGAGTGAAGCGTGCAGTCATGTGCTGGGGTTTAGCCCTGACCCCACTATGAAAGAAATGCAAAGGAGGAGGAATGGAGTGACCCAAACCTACATGACGCACAGCCAAAGACTGCAAAGGTCTATACACATAATTTAATATGCTTTAGTATGTTTTTTAACATCGCAATATATGATGTTATAACTCTTCTGAGTGTCAAAAAGGATTACAAAAGTAACAGTAAATTGATCAGAATCGTATGACAATCGTTCAACAAAAATGTATTCACTTCTTCAAATATTGTTAACTCCACAAGCAATACAAACAATGGACTCTTCATTACAACAGGAAGTCCCAATGCATTTCGGGTTTGTCAAACCCTTCTTCAGGGGATGCACATTGTTGAAATATGTCAATTTCCAAATGGTCCACCATAATACGAACTACAACAAAACAGAAAGTCTCATTGACTATATGAGTAAAATTTACAAATGTCTCAATAGGATTTGCACTCTGAAAATATACATTGAGTGGAATAAAAACTGAGTGAAATAAAAAACCACGTGGCTATTAGAAATGTAACCCAAGGTTTCATATAGACAGCCTTACACATGTGAATTGACAAAAATAATCAAAAAGCAAACAGAAGAAGGAGAAAGTGCCCCAGTGCTTTGTAGATGAAAAAGAGAGATACTAGTGATTCGGTGCTCAACGCTATCCGATTAAATAAAATAAACATATCGCTAAAGATGAAGTTAGGCAAAACCTTTGGTTGAAATGGTACTCACAGCGAGGCTAATCGCAAGCAGGTGGCAAAAGACGGAGTTAGCCGCTTGCCGAGAAAATCAGGCATCTGTATAGCCGGAAAATGTAAAGATTAAATATACTACCCAAGTGCTGGCCAAGAAATTGCTACGTGTTCCCGTTTAAAGAACCCATGTGTTTATGTCTCAAGTCTTACCCAGGAGACCCACGATACTGTCCACACGTTAGATCGAAGAAACTGAAAAAACCAAGAGTAAAGACTAATCAGCCTGAATCACAAGGAGACCGGTGAAAACAAGGCGTGTAGTTAGACACTGCTTACCAGCAGGACGAAGAAATTCCGGCGTGGTACGTGTTCCGTCGTGAGTAGAGAGCGTGCGTATTGACGCATGCATACTCGGGATGTTTTTAAAGGGGTCGTGCTGTCAATTAATCGGCTGAGGTTTGAAAAAACTTTATTGGAAACGTGTGTGCTCAAAAACCAAGACAATGCCAAGACGATAGAAGTCAAATGTGAACCAAAATATAGGAAAAGAAGAAGAAGAGAAAAGAGTGCAAATCCCTTACAAAATAGAAAACCTGTGACTTCAGATCAAAGTATGTCCTATGTAAAGATATAGAAAGAGACATATTTTATAAATAACATTGTTTTAAGAAGGCATTTTACAGAAAGCATAACAGTTCCACATGGTCATTGAGGCCGCCCGGGGTCAGCGTGCCAAGTTTTTTTATCCATATGGTTTCTTTACGTGCTAAAATTGTACTTAAATCAGTGCCTGTGGTAGATTTAATTTTTTCCAAGACTGTAAACCGCAATTGTGGTATAGTGTGTGTGGTGTTTACCCAATGTGTTGCTAGGCATGATTTAAATTTTTTATTGCGTATTGTGCTTTTGTGTTCCACTATTCTCGTCTTGATCTTTCTTGAGGTTCTGCCTACGTAGACTAAACCACAAGGGCACTGAATTGCATAAATGACTCCCTCGGTGTTACAATCTGAGTAGTGTCTCAATGTTATTTTTTGACCTGACTGGGGATGTGAGAATGTATTGCCTACAATGACGTTGCCACATTGACCAAAATTATGGCATTTACGCATACCTTTGTGGGTTTGTCTGTTGGGCGAATGTTGTGATTTAAGTAGTTCTCGGATATTCTTGGACCTACTGTGTGCAAATAGAGGGGGGCCTCTATATAAGTCCATGAAATCAATTTCTTGTGAAATGATCTCCCAACGTCTGCGAATAACTTTCTTTATTTGTGAGGCTTGTGATGAATATTTTAAAACAAACACCTCGCGTGGGTTCATGTGTTTCTGTGATGGACGAAACAATTCTTCACATTTTTTGGAGGTCACTGTCCTTTGGGCATCCAAGAGCACATCCTCAGGATATCCACGTTCCGTGTATCTCGTTTTTTGTTCCTCTATGACTTTGATGCATTGCGTTTCATCAGATGTTATTCTCTTGATCCTTGTGAATTGAGATACTGGTAGATGTTTTTTAAGAGAATGTGGATGTGCGCTGTTAAAGTGTAGCGCATTGTTAACATCTGTGGGTTTTTTGTAAACTCTTGTTTGAAGGCCAGAAAGTGTTTTTTGAATTTCAATGTCTAGAAAATGAATTTTGTCAGTTTGAATATATGAAGTGAACTGAATACTAGAGTTACACAGGTTGAGATCTTGAATACAGCATTCCAAAATATGTCTTGGGCCTTTCCAGATGACCAGAAAGTCATCTAAGTATGGCATGCTTGCGCCATATGGGATTTTGAAGAATATATTGATGTTCGAAGTATGCCATGAACGTGTTGGCATATGCTGGTGCCCCGGGAAATCCCATTGATGTTCCTGTTTTTTGCAAATAAAAGTGCTCTTTCCAACTGAAGTAACTGTGATAGAGTGAAAAGTGTAAGAGCTCCAAAAGGAACACGCTCATGTCTGGTTCCAAAGAAGATTCCAGAAGTCTCCATTCTACCGCTTCAAGACCTTCATTATGAGCTATTGATGTGTATAGTGCTACCAAATCTATAGTACAAAGTACTATGAAATGAAATGAAATGAAATGAAAAAGATTTCTAAAGCGCATGGCTGCCCTTGAGCGTCCCAGCGCTAAACAATGTCTTCCTCAATGAGATGTTGTATGGTCTTTAGTTTCAATAGACAGTTCAGTTTCTTCGATCTAACGCGTGGACAGTACCGTGGCTCTCCTGGGTAAGACTTGAGACATACACACATGGGTTCTTTAAAAGGGAACACGTAGCAATTTCTTGGCCAGCACTTGGGTAGTATATTTACAGTTTACATTTTCCGGCTATACAGATGCCTGATTTTTTCGGCAAGCGGCTAACTCCGACTTTCGCCACCTGCTTGCGATTAACCTCGCTGTGAGTACCATTTCAACCAAAGGTTTTGCCTAACTTCATCTTTAGCGATATGTTTTTTTTATTTAATTGGATAGCGTTGAGCACCGAATCACTAGTATCTCTCTTTTTCATCTACAAAGCACTGGGGCACTTTTTCCTTCTTCTGTTTGCTTTTTGATTATTTTTGTCAATTCACATGTGTAAAGCTGTCTATATGAAAGCTTAGGTTACATTTCTAAGAGCCACGTGGTTTTTTATTTGACTCAGTTTTTATTCCACTCAATGTATATTTTCAGAGTGCAAATCCTATTGAGACATTTGTAAATTTTACTCATATAGTCAATGAGACTTTCTGTTTTGTTGTAGTTCGTATTATGCTGGACCATTTGGAAATTGACATAATTTCGACAATGTGCATCCCCTGAAGAAGGGTTTGACAAACCCGAAATGCATTGGGAATTCCTGTTGTAATGAAGAGTACATTGTTTGTATTGCTTGTGGAGTTAACAATATTTGAAGAAGTGAATACATTTTTGTTGAACGATTGTCATACGATTCTGATCAATTTACTGTTACTTTTGTAATCCATTTTGACACTCAGAAGAGTTATAACATCATATATTGCGATGTTAAAAAACATACAAAAGCATATTCAATTATGTGTATAGACCTTTGCAGTCCTTGGCTGTGCGTCATGTAGGTTTGGGTCACTCCATTCCTCCTCCTTTGCATTTCTTTCATAGTTGGGTCAGGGCTAAACCCCAGCACATGACTGCACGCTTCACTCATTTTATAACATAAAAAAAAACACATTACACAATTGGGTAACCGATTTCTCATCTGGTGTGCAGGCTCATCCCCTCCTTTATTCATTCGTACATTAAGCCCACCTCTTTGAACCAGCACCCACTGATTAACATGTCGTTTAAAGACATAGCAGACCTTACCACTAACCAGGCTGATACCAAAGCTTACTCTACAGATGAAGCAGAATCAATCTATTCCTTGATACATGAAGCTCGTACCTTTGGCACCACCACTGGAACTACAACCCAACTACTCAAACAATTGGAATACACCATGAAAAAAGAGATTAACCAACGTCTCCACGCCACCGCTCTCATCGAATACCACAAAGTTAAACGCATCCCCAGGGGATTGACAATTGCTTTGAAACCGATGTGCATCCCCTGAAGAAGGGTTTGACAAACCCGAAATGCATTGGGACTTCCTGTTGTAATGAAGAGTACATTGTTTGTATTGCTTGTGGAGTTAACAATATTTGAAGAAGTGAATACATTTTTGTTGAACGATTGTCACACGATTCTGATCAATTTACTGTTACTTTTGTAATCCTTTTTGACACTCAGAAGAGTTATAACATCATATATTGCGATGTTAAAAAACATACAAAAGCATATTAAATTATGTGTTTAGACCTTTGCAGTCCTTGGCTGTGCGTCATGTAGGTTTGGGTCACTCCATTCCTCCTCCATTGCTGCATGATGACTCCCACCGGAGGTGCCAGGTTGTTCGTCGTCATCCAAAGGGGACAGAGACAGATTCAAACCAGAGAGCTGAGTGTCCACCAGAGTCTGGGACTGGGACTCCTCTTCATTTGGTGCTGTGTCTCCAGCACCACCTGTGTTTGGAAGAGACACACAATATAAGTTAGGTTTCTACAGGTATCAATGGTTCACAAACATGACATTTTCTACTGTAAGAACGGATGCCTGCCTGTACACTACTTTGTCCAGGGTTGTCACGGACAGAGATTGATATTGTTGTTGCACATTGCCCAGCCAAAATGAAACATTTCAATGTGCATGTCGAAGTGTGTGCAAGCCCAGCTCATGGATAGATTTGTCTGTACATGACCATTACTACTCAAGGGCCATCTCGTTGCTGACAACGGTGTGTCATCCCTGTACACATGTGAGCTTTAACAAGGACCTACATGCTATTCCACTGAGGATATGTGGTAATATTGGGGCTTGTGTGGTAGCAGAGTTTGCTGGTCTTTGTGTGCCACATTGGTGTATTGGTACGACATGGTCACAGTCCGGTATGCCTGTGATCTCTTTGGAGAAAGTGTTTTTTTACAGTGTTCCTAGTTCCCATCTCATTTCATACAAGTGATGATGTCACCATCGTTAATGAGTCGGGTGCTGAGTTTTGTACGTGCATATGTGATTTGACTTGTAAATGTTCTCCATGGTGACATGGATTGGGTAAGGTAGCACTCTGGCTTTTCAATGCTCATGACAGTGAGGGCCGGTGGTGTGTGTGTTACAGGTTGGCTGCAGTGAGTAGCATGTCTCCTCCAATGCAGTCCAGGTTAGACCTTGTGTCTACAGTGTCTATGTCAGTGAGTGGTGTGTTGTGTGAAGGATGCATATGTTTCAGCACGATGTAGGAGTGGAATGCAGCTCACAACAGCACCGGGTGTGAATGCGAACATGCTATGTCGGCTATATTGGTGTGTCCGTTCCATTCACTGTCAGATGTCCCCTGTCAATGATGTATATGTGAGTTTCTATGTGCTTTGTGCAATGTACCATATATGGCTCTCCACACTTGTCATCTGAAACACACACCTCCCAAGCCCGGCCAGGGGGCACCCCTGGACACTGCATCCCCAGACAATGATTTTGAACATATGGTTGCAATGGCTGTGTGTGCGACCGGGTTTTGTTTGGCCAGTGCATATGTGTGATTGTCAGCCACATCATTTCTCAGGCCAAGTGTCAGTCCATTTCCAGTCCCTGTGAGGCGAGCATGGCTCAGTGTGAGCTTGCTGGGCCATTTGGGTGGGTGGGGAATGTCTGTGACTGCATCTCCCATCATGATCTTGGCTACACCCCCCTTCCCAGCATGCCCATACTCTCTTCCTCTTGACTCTGCTTCCCTGTGAGGGGGTATGACAGCAATGGCAAGATGGCTGACTGTGAAGTCCTTCTGTTTGTTTGGCTACAAGTCCAAAGAGAGCCTCTGTGCTTCACACAGCAGCACCCAGCACGGTGTATCTTTTGCTGATATTTCAGAGGGGCGAGTCAATGCTTTCCACCCGGTGAGTTGTGTGGAGTTTGTGTTGAGGGGGGTGTGTGTCTCTACATGCTGGTAAGTATGGTCAGAGGTGTCAGTCCTCCTTCCCACCCAGCCAGACATCCCATCATGAAACGTGCTTCCATTGGAGGGCGTGCAAGTTGTCTTTCAGGATGTCAGTCAATGGTGTCTTGCTTCTGATTGGCGCACAAGCCCTACCAGGGCCTTGTGCTCCCCACAGCAAGAGCCAGTGTCAGCCATCTTGTCAGTCATTTTCCACTCCCTGTGATGTGGGCATGGTTCAGAGAGGTCTTGGTGGGCCAATTTTGAGGGGGAGCATTATCTGTGACTACAAACCCCATCATGCTTTTGGCTACACTAACTTCACCTGCATACCCACTATTCCTTACTGTCAGTCAGCTGCACTGTGAGGTAGTGTGTTTGTGGTGTCAAACTGTCTGACAGTGTTTATTTGGCTTTGTGCCTCTGCCTTGCTCTATTTGTTTTTAGGTTGGTACATGTCATGACACAGTTCCAAGTCACTATGAGATGGCAGGTATTGTGCTTGTCTGACTAGCATACACATCTTGGGATGATTATCTATTGGTTACTGTGGCTTTGCTAACGGTGCATGGTTTCACTGTACCGTTGCCACACAATATTGAGTATATTGTTTGTGTACTCACCAGGCTCTGGTATGTCTGATAGACCATGGACGCTCTCTGGAGGTAGGATGTCCCGCACCTTCTCCTTCCAGGTCCTGAAGTAGACTGGTTTGGCAGGAGGGCCAGCGCCAGTGCGCTGACTAAAGGCGTGATCTTTCTCAATGAGTTTCTTGACCCTCCTGCAGACGTCATACCACCTGTTCTGGATATCATCCTTTGTGCGCAACTACGGTGCTTGTACGTTCACCTTGTCCACAATCCTCACCAACATCTTTGTTTTCTGTGACATGGGGGTCCTTTGGACCAATGTACCAAACAAATGTGGCTCTACTCTGATGATCTCGTCTACCAGCACTTCTAACTCATCATCTGTGAACTTTGGATTCTTCTTTGGAGGCATGGTGATGGGTGGTGGTGGTGAGTGATGTGTGTGTGAGGGTGGGTTAGTGTTGGTTTTGCTAGCTGTATGTGTGTGTGCTTTTGGTGAGGTGCCAATGGTGTGAGAGTTGTGTGATGGGTGAGTTGTGAGTGTGTCTGTGGTTGCTGTGTGATGGTGTTTGCTACTGGCTGCTGTCTCCTATTTGCAAAGGATCATGGTAGTGATTGATGGCCTTTATATAGGTGGAGTTGTGGGTGTGTTGTTGTTCCAGGTTTTTTCTTTTGATAATTATTGGCTTTGTTATTGCTTGTTTGGTCCTTTTTTTGTCTTTTTTCCTTTGGGTTTTCTAGGCATGAAGGAGACATTCTTCTGACTGAGAAGGACGCTGATGTTGGCTCGTGCGGGCTTCTCCGGCACGTTCACGCTGACTTTCTTCTGTGTTTCATACATGTTGGTCACGGAGATCTCTATTGCTTGGGCTCCCTGTTTTCTGTGCGTGTCAGTCATGCGGCTTGGGCTCCGTGTGAGTTGGTCTGAGTTTACATGCATTGCATCGTACTGCGCGGATCGGACAATGCGGGTACGTGTCGGTCGTGTTCATTCCGGGTACGTGTCGGTCGGTGCAACTCGCGTCGGTTTTCCGGCCGAATCACTGTTTTCCCTACGGCTCGTCGTACGGCTTTTATTCCGTACATGTCGGTTGAAATTCACACGAATTGCATCGTACTGCACGGGTCGTACGGCGCCTATCCGTGTTGGTTGGTTTCGGTTCCAGGTCCGTGTCGGTCGGTACGATTTGCGGCCGGATTCGGAATCGGCCCCTAAGTGTACATGCACATAGGCTCCCGCCACTGCATTACACGTGCACATTATGCTTCTAGCATGCACTCTGTTCCTTTGTATGTGAACGTTGGCACAACATATTATTATTTAACCTTGTGTATTCTCGTGCACTCCAACTCCTCTTTGAACCACGATTACCACTAACAGTTGGTGGACCGTACTTCAAAAACGAAGGATGCACTTAACTCCTATTTTCTATCAAGCTTGAAATAAACCTTCATTTACCTCCAGACGTTTCCACCATTAAATTATTTCTCTCTTTTCAGACATTCCATAGATTGCCACAAGAAGGGCGGAGCGGGAGCTTACCCCGCAATGATGCCCTGGCATTCTGACACCTTCCATCGTGGTATCAAGACACCGTCCCCGACCGGAGACCTGGTCTATCGGACAAACATACCCCGGACTAGGAGCTTGCACCAACATGCGGTGGGTCACACCAGTTGTGGCAGGTGAGCAGTGAAGCTTCGGTGTGCAAGACCTACAGTGAGCACAGTGCAGGGGAAGGGGTTGGGGCGCAGCACCCTGGGTGCACAGGTGCATGTAAGCGATTTTCCCGTAGCTAATAATGTAGGACTATTTTATCAAACAACGGCGATAACATTATCACCACTTTAGCGACAGGAAACTGCAGCTAAAGCAACGATAAGGGGTTGATAATATGCCCTTGTAAATTCCCATAGAAGCCCAGGTTCACACCAGAACCTGGGCTTCTAAGGGAATTCACAAAGACCTATTATCAACCCCTTATCGCCGCTTTAGCGCCAGTTTTCTGCCGCTAAAGCGGCAATAATGTTATCGCCCTTCCTTCATAATATGGCCCATAATCTCTGGCCTCATGTATTTAATTTTAAGGACTTGCTGAACCACACTCTTTCTCGCAGACCCCAGCGTCCTAGACAAACGGGTGACAGAGTGTAAACACTAAGGGCTGGGTGCAATAGGCCAACGCTCTGTCTCCTCCTCCCTCTCTTCTTTTGACTCTCCTTCTCCTTCTCCCTTCCACCCACTCCCCCTCCCTTCCATTCCCACTATGGTCCTTTCATTCGGACTACCTTTCCTTACCTCTTCCACATAGCACACATACTTATGTTTCATTTATGTCTTGCAGGTTTCCTACGCTGCTTCCACTGGAGTCCAACCCACGTTTTTTTTTATTATACTGTTCTGTTAAAGTTACATTTCTATTTTTTTCTGTTTTAATAAAGGCTACTTATTTTTTTAAATAAATAACAGAGTGTATAGGTCTTCTTTTTCTGACGACTATTGTTTATTGTGAAAATCATCTGTTTATAGGAGATTTTAAGGACAACATTATTTAATATTAGAGTGCACCTACCAAACGTAATCTAACTGACTATTAGACAAATGAAGCCTGGGTAATTGTACAACTGCAAGAATGTTATGAGTGTATCTCTTTATAACACCATAAGTAGTGTCCGTGTGATTACAGAACAAATAAGGCACTGCCTAGGACCACTGAGGCTTCAGGGACTGCCAAGGCTCACCCTGCATATTAAAATAAAGACCCGGAGTGTGGCGATCCCCAGACTTCAGTTGGCTTCGAACCCCTCGAACAATTAGTAAACAATACCCGGGAAGGTGCCGCTCCCCTAGGCTTCAAAACGTCTCTGTGACCTTCTGTGCCTAATTTACATGTGACATTAAGATCCCCAGTCCCACAGAGACCCCGCAATATAATAATTGGATTGGCCACGGAACATTGCCCACCCACCAGGGGCCTCATTTAAAAGATTTTTACCATCCGCATCCCCTCTATTACAGCAATACGAGGTTTTCCTCCTCTCGCTTCAAGTAGTCGAACAAGTATTTGGTATCACAGGGTGAAAGCCTTGCACCACCCTCTAATAGCACACACAAATGTCCAGCAAATGCACACCTCGGGACATTGTAGGAGCTGAGCCTGAGAGGTCGCCCTCCCTACTACCATGATGCATTTGTTAGTATAAATGCATACTAACACTACTTACACACGTGTAGTACAGCGACCAGAATGTAGTGAAGAAGCAGAGGAAGCGCAAAATCTAAAAATATAAATCCTACCAGAAGTCGGATGACATAGTTCAATGAGCCGACGACCCTGGCATGAGTAGAAACAGCTACACAAACAAAATAGGTCTTCAGCACAACGCAAGCAATTTTTAAATATTGCTGAGTGGTGCCTTCTTTTTGCCTTCTCCCACTCGTCACCAAATTTATGTAGTGAAGAGGCAGACAGCAATCCAATAAGTAGATTTATTACAAGAAAACAAGACACATGAAACAACCACCAACAGGAGCAGACAGCAAAACAACCGTCTAATCCAGCACCATGTACAAACTCCACAAAGTTCCTCTCATGACAGCCCTACATTCTAACATTACATACTGAGGGCCATATTATCAAGGAACGGCGTTAAAATTATCACCGCTTTGGCGGCAGGAAATTGCCGCTAAAACGGCGACAATGGGCTTGATAATATGCCATAGAGAATTCCAATAGAAGTCCATGTTCTCGTGTTAACATGGGCTTCTATTGGAATTCTCTATGGCATATTATCAAGCCCATTATCTCTGTTTTTGCGGCAGTTTCCTGCCGCTTAAGTGGTCTATAATTTTAACGCCCTTGCTTGATAATATGCCCCTTAGATTCTAGTAGAATTACATGCTAACATTCTACTATGACTTACAATGGAATACTACACAGAGCACATGACTTTACAGCAATGAGCTCATAGTTTCATCCACGAGTCTTGACACCGGTAGGGGTAAGACTTTCGCTTCGCACTCCCTATATTGTATAAATGTAAACTAACACTTCTTCCACAAATATGCTACAGCGCCCAGAGCACATCACATTACAGCAATGAGCTCACAATTTAGGCTCACGGTTTAATCCCTGAGTCTTCACACCAGTAGGGACGGGTAGTTCGCTTCCCACTCCCTATATACTATAAACGCATACTAACACTACTTACACACTTATACTACAGCGGCTAGTATCCTACACCATCCACAGCCCATCACTTTACAGCAATCAGCTCGGTTTCATCCCCAAGTCTTCACACCGGTAGGCGTAACTACTTCGCTTCCTGCTTCCAGTATACTATCAACACACAGCAGCGGTCAATAGTTCGCTTCCCACTCCCTGTATGGTATAAACGCCTACTAACACACGTATGCTACAAACACCAGACCACATCACTTTACAGCAATGACCTCACGGTTTAGACTCTCAGTTTCATACCTGAGTGTAGCACCATATCATATCACCACCATGCCACTCTGAGCAACACCGCACTTTCAGACCGTTAACAGTGATAACTACCTACGGTCGACTGCCAGTAGGTAATCCAGAACAAATTACAATAGTTCCTTGATTCTTTTAGCTTTAAAATTTTTTCTCTATTACTGTCTTTCTACTTTTCCATATAAACAGTTTTTTTAATATTCAAGTACAAATCGAAGTCAGAAATGCAAAGTATTCTATCAACACACTTTCTAGAAAATTCTACAACACGTGGAGGTTAAAAGTTCATCAGTTTTTTTAAACCTAACGATATTTTTTGCAACATTTTCTCGAACATTTAATGGCACGTGCATGTTAAAGTTCACAATTGCTTTAAGTTCGAACAGTGCCTTCCAAATGCAAGTAGCAGGTGTGGTTGAGTTGAGCACATTTTATTCTATAATATGTACGTGCTTTTGTTAACCAATCACAAACCTACTTTTCCACAAAACGAATGTGCACCCTACTTTAAAAAAACAATACTTTTCATCTCCCGATCAGGTACCGTTTTGTATGTGAAAAGAAACTAGTTCCCCATCTTTAAACATATCTCTTATTCTACGAAGGAACTGCATGAGCTTCAGACATCTTTCCATTTCTTCCAGCCATACCTTCAAAATGCTAGTGTGGATCATAGGACAAAGCTATGTTTTCTGGTGCGAGAGGTATGGAGAATAGAGACGTATTGACTTAGACCTAGGTTTACAAAATGTGGACATTAAATGGTTTGGACAGAGAGGATTGAAGTGGCACCAATTGTTGCCTTTGGTTAAAACCTGTTTGCATCTCAAACACCCTGACCTCATGATTGTGCACTGTGGTGGAAACGTCCTAGGCACATTGACTGGGGTAGATTTGGAAATGCTTATGAAGGACACCTTTGGACAATTGATGTTACTTTTGCCTCAAACTGTCTTTGTATATTCCAATATATGCCAAAAACAGAAGTGGAAATGGTCCAAACAATTTTGTTCTCAGATTGAAAAATCTCGGGAAAAAGTCAACAAAGCTGTCTCTGCATACCTCAGAGACCACAAAATGGGGTCCATATACAACAACAACATACGTTTTGATACGGCGGATATATACAGAAGTGATGGAGTACACTTCACATATCAGGGAAACCGAGTTTTCCTGAATAACTTGAAGCTGTGCATCCGCACTTATATGTAGCTCCAACTAATGAACACAAGAGCTCTTTTTAGAGCCACCCTATAACTTACAACTTAGGCCCGCTATTTTATGGCCAGATAATGCCAACTCCCGCACACTAGCCCAAACGTATTCTCCACACAGCTGTGAGGCAGCGGCCAGACCATCTCACTTTGCAGCACAGACCTCTTGCTTTGTTCCCCAGCTCAATTCACCCATAGGGGTGAGTAATTTGCGCTCTACAAATACCATATTGATTTACCTCCGCACTTCCTATGCAACACCACCTAAGCACCATACACAAGCTACAATGTTCTAAACAAAAGTTCATCCAAGTACCTCTAACTACATGCTGCCACTACTTGCAGCGGCCAGAGGACATGACTTCACAGCATATGACACACAGTTTGGGCTCACGCTTTAATCCCCGACTCCGGCAGCAGCTCAGCTTAGCAACATGAGACTCTAGACAATACCTCACATATATTCTGTACCCCAGGACTTTCATACCAGTACAGGTCAGTAGTTCATCCTAGTAGTTATAAACACATCCGGACACTACTTCCACAACTGTAGTGCAGCGGCCACGGCACATGACTTCACAGCATAATACACACAATTTGGGCTCAGGCTTTAATCCCCAAGTCCCGCACCTGCTCACCTTACCCGCATCAGACTCTACCCAATACCTCACTTAATTTCCGTAGCCCACCACTTACATACCGGTAGGGGTAAATACTTTGCTTCGCACCCCCTCTATAGCACACCCTAAACACCCCACAGAGGTTACAGTGCTCCTACCCTCCTATTTCCCACTTCTTCCCCCTTTTTTTCCCCTTTTTTCACCTTACTTGCTTCAACGGAATCACAAAATGGCGGCCAACACTTCCTATTTGCAACCGCTCGCAGCCAATCAGCAATAAGTTTGTGCTCGTAACGCCTCAGCCAATCAGATAGCAGAATTCTCAAATATCGATATCTGTAAATGTTGATATTTCTCAAAAACTACTGAACGAATTTACACCAAATAAACAAAAGCATGCTTTCTAGACCAAGACCCTTCTCCCTGCCAAATTTGGGGTAATTCCGTTCACTCGTTCGACCTGTAGCCTTGTCTAAAGTTTCCTATGGAAATTAACATGGAGAAAACACGTTTTGGGACCCCCTTTTTTCTCAGCCCCCCCTTGACGAATCACCCCCAAACTTTCAACATAGGAGCTGATCTCAACACAGAATTAGTTTTGAAAGTTTCGCAAAGATTCGTCAATCTGCGCCAAAGTTATTGAGAATAGAATGTTGCCATTTTCCTATAGTAACTAGGTCCTAACTATAACTACCTACTGGCGACCGCCAGTAGGTAATATATATATATAGACACACGGACCACAGATATTTAGTGCAGATTAAGTGTTTACTGTAACCAGTCCATCATTACACGTTTCGGACTTTGCCTTTTATGTATATATAAAATGTACATAAATGCACATAACTCATCTAAGGGAGCTTGTGAGATTGTTACATCGCTGTTAAATTTGAGGCAAGCATCCTCATTTATATCTCTTTCACAGCATCATTGCAAGGGTATTGGCAAGTCTTTGTACAGTAGGAGCACTAATATCTATTCCTCTGTGGTTGCTTCTGGTGATCCAGGACAGAGGTTCCCAGTCTTTTGTCCTGATTACGTTTTATCTACATGACAGCATTATGTTTGAGTCTTTGAAGGATTCTAATAAATCTGGTTCTCCATGTGATCATCTTTTCCTGAGTTTATGACAAAGATTAGACCTGTTCTCTATCTTCACTTACTGTGTCTCCTAAATTCATCCTTCAAATTTGGAAACACTCCATGGTGGTACATTTACTTAAAAAGTCCACTCATGCTGCAAACTTATGGGAAAACTTCCAGATCATTTTTCTTTTGCTGATTTATGTTAAGATTGGAGAAAAGCACATTAATCCCAGCTCTCGACTTGAAAAACGATAACCTATTACACCCTTCTCGGTCTGGCTTTTGCTCTGTCTTTAGCATAGAAACTGCTCTTCACAGAGCACTAGAATACCTTAGTAGACAACTGGATATTGACTATAATGCTGCTCTAATTGTCTTGGATCTCAGTGCAGCTTTCGATACAGTGTCTCATCAGTTTTGTGCCAGAGACTACTGGGATTCCGCCATATCCTGGTTCACCTCCTTTCTTCAGAATGGCACCTTTAAGGTCTTCGCTAAGACCAACAAGTCTTCATTGATCTTATCTGCCATATTGTATGCCACAACGTCTTTCCCTGAGACCTACACTTTCCATGTTCGGCTTTTGTTCACCTTAGTTGAGGGCTATTGTCTGTTTTAATTTTTTTTTGTGTATGCTGGTGATACCCAGATCAATGTGTCTCACTTACTGAAAAGGATGGAAAAGAGGTGTCCATCTTCCTCCTCTGCTTCACTAACATGGTGGGATTGATCAGGCTAAAGGCTGGATTACGAGTTTGTCCAACATCCCGAACATTATGGGAGCGGGCACTAGAAGACCGCAGCGCTGGCTGTCTTCTGTCTGGCATTTTATGTGTTGACTGCAAGGCCTGCAGTATGGCTGTGGTGGTCTTGCGGTGGTAGGCAGTGGTTTTCCTTATCTATTGATGCCTGTCTGTACATTTAGATTGCTCATGTGTTGAATGTACACATATGCATGATACATGTGGAAAAATACCACCTACCAATTTTCAGAGTCTGGCCCATATGTGGCCAGTTCAGGCAATAGGTATGTGGTACAAAACGGACTTACCTATATTTCGCTGCAAACAGTTTTGTATTCTTCAGAGTGAAGATATTGCTGTAAAGGGGGAACCAGAGAAAGGGATCTGCGTCAAACTCTGACAGGTAGAACAGGAGATGGGTGAGTATCCTTAGTTTCCACCAACTCAAAGCTAGTTATCACACCATTACCGGTCATCGGAGAGCCACCTTGTAATATGGAGGAAGGTAGAACTCCTGTGTACAGTCCTATGGCAGCTAATATTCCCTGGCTGCTACCCAGGCAGAGGGCCGTGTGCTGGCATTGTCCACGGTACAGCCATGTTCTTTGCAATAGCAATCCACCGATCTCATAATACGGCGGTCAGACTGATGAGTTCACGGTGGTCAAACTGCGACTGAGGGTATGGTGGTTCATGGACCGTTAAACTCATATTCCAGGCCTTAAATCTCGTTAATTGAATGGCAACAAGACAGAGGTACTTGTGGTTGGTATTCAACTCCAACACAGGGGCTTTAGTAGTCGGCTACTGATCTTGGTCGGTTGCAAACTCCCTGTAAGATGATTAAGAATTTGGGCATCTGTCTTGAGTCCAACCTTTCTCTGGACTTCCACATATCTAAGTTTGCTGCCTACTGTTTCCTGTTTCTCAAATAACTCAGGAAAAACTATTTGGCTTCTTCATGTTTCTGCTCAAAGAGCTATTGTTAAAGCCTAGATTATTTCTAGGCTACACTATGGAAATGTGCTCTATTTAGGTGCACCAAATAAATTGCTGAGGAGACTTCAGATTTTACAAAATGTGTCAGCACGTCTTCTTTGCCATTTACTTAAGCATTCACTGGTTGCTATCCAACTATGCTCCCTCCACTGGTTGCTTACAGAGAACCATTTTCATTTCAAAACTCTGTGCTGTATGCACAAAGTGCTTAATGGCTATGGCCCTTCTTACCTTAGCACACTGGTTCAACTCTATTCTCCTAGGCGTACTACTTAATTTGGGAAGCAGCTTTTAGCTACCACACCTTGATATAATCTAGCAAGGAAGGGTGACAGGTCTTTGCAGTTTTTGGCAAAGTTTTATGGAATTTGCTCCCTTCATAAATCTTGACGTTTTGTAGACTGCTGAAAACCTGCCTAGTGTAAGAATTCTGCTGCCGTTTTCTGATTGGTAGCGCTTAGTACATACTAACTTCAGCTATGTTTATATTAATTGTACTTTTTTAAGTTAAGTTTAGGTTTAATAACATATTGTATTAGTCTTTTTTGATAGATGTTAAAATATTGTTTTTATATTTTTAGATAATACATTTATTAATTTAATTCATATTATTAATTGAACAGATTTATTCTTAACTATACTTTTATTTTGTATTTGAAAATGTTAAATAAATTACATATAAAATTATATACATTTATATAAAAACACTGAAATTCACCAGTTGTACAAACTTCACAACAATAAATTGCACAGTCGTAGATTTAATCAGTGATGTAATATGTGAGGTCATAAACACTTCATCACAGCATTGTAAATTATAGTTATGTCATTTATGTATAACTGGTGACTTTCCATTAGTTTATGTTTTTCAAATGGTAGTCCCTTTTTAGGGAATTTGTAAAGTTTTTTTAATCTAACTTTAAATCTTACTGCTCTCCTGTGTTGTTTTCAGAGAATTTCTATGTGTTTTTTATGTCAAGTAATAACCTATGTATGATATGTTTATAGCCAATCTCCCGCTGCACATGGCCATTTGACCACAGACCCCACATTTTCTTTTTTTTTTTTGCATCTCACAGGTTCTCACAGGCGTAGGTCATATTCGCTCCTGTTAGACTCCCCAAAATATTTATATTTTTTATTTGACACAAGGAGTAACCATTCGGGACCCCACCACAATGTCCAGTGTGTCATGGTACTCTTACCTTGACCCCTTATACCATCTTGTTTTCATGTGCAGGGGACTGGGACCGACCAACCGGTCATTTGCTCTGTATCGTAATTTTTGTAGCATTGCAGTTTTCCTATGGCATATGTGTGGCATTGTGCTTTTGAGTGACAAGCCATGTTAATCTCAAACTGTGCTCTGTTAGTTACACTGTGATGATGCAGCATAGAATTCAGTAGTAGAATGGCGGGAAAAACATGAGCTAGTTGTCAGTTATGTCGACAGTTGCGCCAGGTCTCCGTAGGGTGAGGTGCCTTCAAAGAAAGACTCTTATATTTGACACCCTCTTGACACACTGTTGTTATCATATTGTTTCAGGCATGGCAGCTTCACACTGGCAAAGATCGATGGGATACTTTTAAGGAGACACATGAGAGTGAAGGCACCTTGACCCTAAAACCTGGCAAGTAAGAAGACTTCTTGTTGGGTCACTCAGTCAGTCAAAAATACTTTATTTCTGCCTCCAGGTCCATAAAAGTACAATTCATAACAGTATACGAGATGCATTACAGAATAGATCATAAAAATGCATTGGTTATCACTAACCCTGGGCGTAGTTCACGAAGTAGCACTACGCGTAGCTACGCAAAGTGCACTTCGCACTGCACGAGCTACGCGTAGCACTTCGCGAACTGCGTAGTACCCTGTTCACACTGTGCAAGATGTCGTTTTCAATGATTGCACAGTGCGGACACGTATCCGGCACTGTGCAATCATTGAAAATGGCATCCTGCATAGTGCAAGCTGTAGTTTTCTGCCGCTCGAGTAGATTTTTACTTGAGCAGCAGCTTTCTCAAAGCGGACTGGTAGTTTCTCATCGCGAGTAGTCGCGAGCATACGCGACCACTCGCAATGAGAAACCTAACCTCCCCGCGTTGAGAATCTCGCCGGGAGGTTTATTTTCCATGCTCGCGATCGCCAACTTGATGTTGCTGATCGCGAACGAGGAAAAAGTCTCGCCGGGATGTCACTTTGCTTGCTCGCAGTCGCCAACTTGACGTTGAGGACCGCGAGCAAGCAAAAAATGACCGCTGCCCTACGGAATACTACGCCAAGCGTGTTTGCACTGTGCTACGTGCAATTCGCGTAGTGCGAAGTAGCGCAAACTTCACAAACTACGCGAGTGTAGCGTAGTGCTTTGCCCAGGCTTAGTTATAAAAATATATATATGTACACACAATGAGGAAAAATTGTAAAATATCATTAAAAGCAAAGTGTTCATAAAATGTCGCAAATGCAATGCACCTGGATATAGGACTTTAAGCGGGAGAGTGACAAAGGGCTTTTCGCCAGAGGATCCAAATTGGCAATAGAAATAACCATTACTGAGCAAGAATCTAATCTGAGAATGTGGAGGGCTTCCTGATAGTTCCGTACACCTATTGACCCACAAATCGGTGTCAAACAATTCTGCCGGGGGGATAAATAGCTTGGGCCCATGAAGAAGACATGGGAGACACTTTCCTTAGGATGGTCACAAATGGGGCAAGTGGTGCCTCCATGCCCTTCCAGCCTGATGTAAACATTCAGGATGGGTAAAGTGCCTGTGCAAAAATGAAAATAGAGTTTTCTATGCAGTGGAATGGTCACTACATCCCAAAATAATTCCCATCCCTGAAAGTACTTTATGTCCATGTAGTCACTGGTTAACTTAGCAGTGGCTGACTTCTGAAAATCCTCAGCCACCAGAAGTGACCAGTTTTTTTATTTTCTTCTTGGCCTTGGATGGAAATACAGAAGTGTACAGTTAGTCCCACAAATCATGGAGCCCTAACGAATACAAGACTAACTTCATATTTTTGAGGCATGAAATGTTATTGAATTTGTCAGCCTACATATCATCCTTTAGACTGTCAGTGTATTGGGCGAGTTCGGGAGTGGTCCACAGGCACTACCAGTACAACAAGGGGCGCAGGCAAATTTTGTCCATGGCCCTAGTGATGCTGCCTAGGTCACAAAACAGTGAATATAATTGAGATCACTCACTTTATGAGTTGTACAACTAGAGCAGAAGCACAGCAATAGTAAATTTCTTGCGACAGCGGAAATAAAATTCAGCGACAGGACAGGAGTGGATACTCTGCGGCAGCAAAAAAAGTGGTGTACAGAGTTTCTGAGTGAGATTAAAAGTCACCCAATGCAGTGACACTTTGAACACAGGTTGTCCGCTTCATGTCTCTGCTCAAAGAACTATTGTCCAAGCCTTGATTATTTCTAGGCACTCATCGGTCACTATCCATCTATGCTCCCTCCAGTGGTTGCTTATAGAGAACTATTTTCATTTCAAAACTCTGTGCTTTATGCACAAGGTGCCTTACCGCTGTCGCCCCTCCCACCTTAACACGCTGGTTCACCTTTATTCTCTTAGGCACTGCCATATTTATATTAATTGTACTTTTTAAAGTTAGGTTTAGGTTTAACAACATATGTTTTTTGTCTTTTTTAATAGATGTTACATTGTTGTTTTTATATTTTTGGAGAATACATTTCTATATTTAATTCGTATTACTAATTGAACCTATTTATAGGCCTGGGCGAAGCACTACGCTATGCTCGCGTAGTTTGCGAAGTTCGCGCAACTTCGCACTACTCGAACTGCACGTAGCACAGTGCGAACACGCGTAGCGTAGTGTTGCGTAGTGCTGCGGTCATTTTTTGCTTGCTCGCGGTCCTCAACATCAAGTTGGCGACCGCGAGCAAGCAAAATGACATCCCGGCGAGACTTTTTCCTTGTTCGCGATCGCGAGCATGGAAAATAAACCTCCCGGCGAGATTCCCAACGCGAGGAGGTCAGGTTTCTCATTGCGAGGGGTCACGTATGCTCGCGACCGCTCGCGATGAGAAACTACCAGTTCGCGTTGAGAAAGCTGCCGCTCGAGTAAAAATCTACTCGAGCAGCAGAAAACTACAGCTCGCACTGTGCAAGATGCCATTTTCAATGATTGCACAGTGCCGGTTGCTTGTCCGCACTGTGCAATCATTGAAAACAACATCTTGCACAGTGCGAACATGTTACTACGCAGTTCGCGAAGTGCTACGCGTAGCTCGCGTAGTGCGAACTTCACTTTGCGTAGCTTTGCGAAGTGCTACTTCGCGAACTACGCCCACCCTTACTTATTTATTCTTAATTATATTAATATTTAGCGTTTGAAAATATTAAATAAAATTACATACAATGGTATATATATTTATATTTAAAAAAACTGAAATTAACCAGTTATACATAAATTACATAACTATATCTTGCATCGTCAAAGATTTAATCACTAATGTAATATGTGAGGTCATAAACAGTTCATTACAGCGGTCCAAGTTATATTTATATCAGTTATGTATAACTGGTGAATTTCAGTTGTATTTTGTTTTTTAAATGGCAGTCCTTTTTCAGTGAATTTTTAAATTTTTTTTAAGGTAAGTTAAAATCTTACTCCCTTTATGTGTTGTTTTCAGGGAATTTCTATGTGTTTTTTAAGTCAAGTAATATCCTTTTATGATATGTTTATAGTCAATCTCGTGCTGCACATGGCGCACTGACAACAGACCACAACTTTTTAAAATATTTTTTTTGCATCCTGCAGGATTCTCACAGGAGCAGACGTGGATCATGTTCGCTCCTGTTGGACTTTTTTTCAAATTTGACACAAGAGGTACCCGTCTGGGACCCCCACCACAAGGTTCAGTGTGTCAGAGTACTCACTCTGACCTCTTATACTTGTTGTTTTATGTACAGGGTACTAGGACTGACCAAGTAATTTTCTCTGATTCGTAATTTTTGTAGCGTTGTAGTTTTTCCTATGGCATATATGTGGCATTCTGCTTTTAACTGACAACCTGTGTTAATCTCATACTGTGCTATGTTAGTTACACTGTGATGATGCAGCATAGAATACAGTAGTAGAATGTAGAATTGTGGGAAGATCAGGAGCTAATTGTCAGTTGTGTCGACAGTTGCTCCGGATCTCTGAAGGGTGAGGTGCCTTCAATAAAGACTCTCTTATTGACTGTAAACCTATTCCTAGGCTGGAACAGTATTGGGATTTTATTACAAAGCCCCACGAGCGGAAACTTTACTTCCAGTTTAGGGTGGGTACACTGCCGTTAAGAGTTTTTACAAGTAAATGGACAAAAGCATTGCAGTGACTTGTGCCTTGTATGCCAGTATGGCAAGGAATCACTGGCCCGTCTATTGTTTGAATGTACTGGATATATTGCTCCACGCCGTGTCTGGTTGACACCAATTTGTAGGCTCTTGGGAACAAGAAGGGCCAGTGAAGCTGAAAGAATCCTAAAAACCGACACAACAGAAGCGATTGTCATAGCAGTGGCGAAATTCCTGGGATGGGCGTGGGAAATAAGAGCACGTCACCAGGATTAGACATTAGGTTAAATGAGAGTAAGTCATGCTGTACAGTATTTTTCTTTTGTGGGAATACTTGCCGTTTTTTAATAACCACCTCATTCCGAAATTTGAAGTCCGTATTATGAATAACAACAAAGTTTTATCATAATAACTTTTATTGTATTTTTATATTTGTACATAGTGTTTTTATGATAATTGTATTTATCCATCCATTTGGGCGTCTTCGACTTTTGACATGATGTTTAATGAATTGTTTTTAGATGTCTTATGAATTGTTGTAGATGTATTTTTGTGTGCTTTTATGACATAACACATCGAATAAAGCTTTTTGGAATGGAATGGACTCTCTTATTTGACTCCCTCAAGCTGTTGTTATCATATTATTTTGAGGCGTTTCAACTTCACAATATGAATGGGGAAAAAGTGTTTTAGGATCCTCCTTTCCCAGCCCCTGCAGGACGGCTCACCTTGAAACATTCTAGGAAGGACCTGATGTCGACAAACACATGTTTTTTTTTTTTGAAGATTCGTCAAATGGCACAAGAGTTATTAGCAAAACAAATATATACATAACCCTTGTTTTACGATATACCAGTATTCTCCGTCTTAGTATGTACATTTGATATTTTAAGTGGAGGATATTTTTGAAACGTAAATCTAGTGACACAATATTGTTTTCTCAAAACTCTGTCATTGAACTATCCGGCTTCCTTTGCTTTCCTTTCCCTGAGCCTTCGAGCCCCTTCTTGACATGGAATCTTGGCGCCTGAGTGTTCTGTTCTGAAGCCAGTGACAGCTGGGACACCGACAGAAACAGAAGAAAGAACGAGTTTAATTTACATCGTGCGCTCCTGACTGGCACTTAATTGTTCACGTGATTGTCCCCAGTTGAAAGCTCACCCTGACACATTTCCTCCAAGCAAACAGTTGTACGTGAGACTTTTAGCAATAGTGCTTTCACCCAGACACACGTGTGTGCTTCGGATATGCACACAGTTGATTTGGGAGTTTTTTGCAATTCAAGAGCCCACACTGACACATTTACTCCAGGTATCCGGTTGTTCCCAAAGTTGTTACCCAGTCTTTCACCCCAACAAAAGCATACGCTCCTGGCATTCACACAGTCGTTCATGGCTTGTCACACGGACACATTTACTCCAGGCACACATTTGTTCTCGAACTTGTACTCCGATTAAGTAGAAGTATCAACTCCGACACAAGCATGCACACCGGAAATGCACATGGAGGCTGTTCATTGAGAGAAAGCCTGCTCCCCTCTCCCCCCACACACCCCACGACACCAGTTTAAGCTCAAGGTACATTCACATTTGGTCCGTGGAACTTTCAAAAAATAAACAGAAGCTAAAGTTTGCTGACCTACACTCTAATACCATACTGCCATACTGCGAGCACATCAAAACAATATATCATACTAAAATGTTGCTATCCCCATCATGAAAAGTTTTTTACCACTTCTTGAACTGTAAAGGAACCGACCCCAGTGTTCTAAAATGCACTGCAAAGTCTTTTTTGTGCTCAGAAGCATGTTGCTAGGCAACACATTTTCACACACTGGCAATGTCACGCTACAAAAACGATAAGCACTGTCACTCATTCACATTGCTTCAGAAAACATTAAAAACCTTTGGGTAATATCAAGATTTTCGATCACGAAAACAGCATTCCCTCGAGAAAGTCTGTTTCCGATAAGAACGGAGCGGCTTTCTACCACAGTTCATTAATTCCGTTCATTGGTGTGAAAACAAGACTCATCAGAAGACTACTCAACTCTTTACATTTCTCTCCTCGCCACCGACACATATGCCGGCCCCAGCACGCACGACGTAAATGTATAGGCCGAGTGGGTCAAGGTCCTGCTAAACGTCAAATGACACTGAGGGGCAGTAGCACAGAACTGAAAAAAGTAGGCATGAGCAGGGAGGACTGAAGCAACTTTCTGTCTCAGGTGAGGGTGATGTGTCACCCTTATGGGGCCATGTGCTCAGATGGGAAATGTAAGTGAAAGCACTTGCCCACACTATCACATGTAAAACAACTCAAGAACCCGCCTGGAATGCCTTAATCCAAATCACCAGTAAAAACTAGTCAAGACACATTAATAAATCTTTAATAAAGTATCTCCAACACTATATAAACCATGATTGGAACTACTTGGGTATTAGTTGTCCGGGATGTGAGGCCGGCACATGTAATAGGTCCACAATTGCCTCCTCCAAGCACCAAGCACTCAATTGTAGAACTTGACTCTCTGTCAGGGTAGCGAAGCAGAGCAGTCCAAGGCACCACATTATTCCAACAATAATCACATGTTAAAAAAGGGTTTTTAATACAGACAGAAAGACAAGTGCCTCGGTGCAAGTCAACAGCACTATAACATGCTTTGTGCGACTGCAACACTAAAGTATTGAACTGCCTTTGAAAAAAACAGTGAAGCACTTTCCAATGGCAGTGAAGACACATCCCTCCACTCCAGGCCTCTATTCACCAGATACACTTTGCCAGAGTTTTCCATTCAAAACACTGCTTGCCCCATCTGTTTTCCGGCAAGACCCAGCCCAGCTCCGTAACCCAGCCACCTGGGTATAGGCGTACTGGACATAGCAACTACGATAGAATTATCCCATTTGTCAGATACAGGGAATGAAATGAATAAACAGGGACGGTTTTGGCATCACTTAATCTCTGCGCACCTAAAACAAAAAAATGGGAATTACCTTGTGTAATGTAACTAGTGCTCATATAAAGAGCTCCAACTCCTTTGGGTTGCTCGAGTTCACATATAATAAAAAATGTCTCACAGTCTCTAGGGAGGTGGCATGAATGAGCTTTCAAATTAGAACTCTGAGAAGAGGACGCCAGGAAGAGGCAGCAGGCCGGGCATGCAGCGACATGGAAGGACGTGGGAGAGGCAAACAGTGCTCCCATTTATCAGGTAGAGGAGAAATAATGAATAAGCATGACATCTGCATCACTTAATCTCCAGCCACCTAAACTTAAAAAAATTAACCTGACCTTGTAAAATGTAACTGGTGCTATTACACAGCTCTTCAATACCTTTGGGTCACTTGAGTTCGCACGCTACACAAATGGCACCAAAGGTTAATCTGACATTGTGTAATGTAACCAGTGCTCATATAAAGCGCTCCAACACCTTCGGGTCGCCTAAATTCACATTATATGATAGGGATGCCTCACAGTCCCTGGGGAGCTGCTGTGAATGTGCTTTGAAAGTAGAGCTCTGAGAGGAGGAGGACAACAGTAGGAGACAGCTGGGTGGACAAGCAGAGAACATGGGTGGAGGTGGGTTGGACAAATGCTTCACCCATTTGTCAGATAATGAATAAACATCAGTGGCATCAGCACCACATAATACTGCAGAACTAAAAACAAATACATTAATCTGATCTTGTGTAATGTAAGTGGCTGTAAAGTAAAGCGCTCCAACACCTACGAGTCACTTGAGTTCACATTATATAAACAAGTGTCAGAGATAATGCGACAGGAGTTGCTCAAACCTGGCCCTTAACTGTGCTACAAGGTTGGGCTGCTGACGGTCCGGTGGCAGAGGCTCACCAAAGGAACAGGCAGCGAAGTGGGATGGGTTCGGGAGAAATCCTTGCACTTTGAAGGCAGGGAAAATTAGAGGTGATTTCAAAATCAGCGTCTGAAGCATCTGACATTTCTTCTTGGTATTTGAACATATTTGGGGCACTGGAGTTGAACCACCGAAGAATTGCAAACAAACAGTGACCGTAGCAGAAATCGAAGAACAAAACACTAATTGGGTTGCGCCCTGTAGGAGGACACCGAACACAAAAAGGAGAGACAAAGAGGAAGGATTAACCACTAGCAAGCAAGAATTTTTGAACAGCAATCGAAGGGACGAATAAAAAGGCAAAGGGTGGGCTGTAAGCCCAGAGAATGAATACAGCATGTCTCAAAGAGACAGCTCATGCGCTGCCAAGGCTTGACCTAAAAATCATCTTATCACTAGAATCAGTAACCATCGTTAAAGTGCAATTATTATTGCTCATAAAAGCAGATCAATGTTTATCGAAAATGATTGTCGCCAAAATATACTTTAAATAAAATATTGAAAATCATTATAACATGTCTAAGTCTTTCTTCTATACTTTTAAGCCAAATTGCAGCCAAAGGACGAATCCCTGGTGGTCCCTGCACTCCTGAGCTGTAGAGCGTCAAACCCCAGTATGGTACTTCATTATTGGAGTCAGCCTACCTCGAGAGAGTGCAAGGCTGTTGGACCTTTGATGCTGTTCTGGAATTGTTTGTGTCGAAACAGCCGATGTTCTGTTGTCTCAGGTGCTGAATCTGCCAGTCAAGTACTCTGCTCCTGAGAACAATTTTGACGATTTAAGTTGCTCTCCGGTTCATACTGACTCTGTGTGCTTTCTTCAAATTGGCGATGAGGAGAACTGGTCCCCAGCTGTGCATTCGAACCTCTGGGGAAGAATCCACCTTCTCCTGTCTTCGCTGCGTATTGCTGTGGTGTCTTGTACCGTTCCTTCTTTTTGTTACCTCCAGTCTGCCCATGTCTCTTGTCCAACTACAGCCCTTCTTGGAGCATTACAATTAGAAAGCGTGTCCTGCATCCAATGCAGAGTTCCACGTCGGCACTTAAGTAAGCGGCTGCCCCGCATCAAAGCCTCCTTCTGCTTCATTGGCAGTGACTTGACACTTCTGTCTGCATTTGGATGTCTGGCCGAACGTGCCTGCAAGCAGCTGATTAAGTAGTACTTTATCTTGCCCTAAGCCATCCTTCTCCAGCGTACAATGGGGCATATCAACAACAACCGGCGATAATTATCGCTCAGCGCTCTTAGCGTGAGGATAATCATGACCGGCTAGCGTGAATTTTTATCGCTGAGATAGCGTGCTATTAGCAACGCTTATCTCAATAGCGATAAAAATCTACACGCTAACAGGCTAACGTGTGATTATCGCTGGAAACCCAGCGATAATCACACGTTACCTTGTTGATAGGGACAGGCAAACTTAGCCATGATATCCTCCTTCCATAGGATATCATGGCGAAGTCTGAAAATTAGCAGACGTAAAAAAGCAGCGTTAACCGTGGTTAGCGCTGCTTTTTTTGTCTCTAACAGGGTTAGCGACATTCTTGATAATAGGAGAAATGCCGCTTAGCGACATTTCTCCTATTATTTTACTCTGGAACGCCCCCTTTGCATCTCATTAGAGATGCAAGTTGAAGCGTAGAGTAAAAGGGTGCTAACATGCAAATTTGCGTGTTAGCACCCTGTTGTTGATAGGGCGCTAGTTTTATCTCTGCTTTTTTGGCTTTTAAAGCCAAAAAAGCAGAGATAAAGCCCTTGTTGATATGCCCCTATGTGATGCCATTTTTGTTTTTATTTTTTTGATTATTTTACTTGACAGCAATTACAGTTCTCCCTACGGGCCAGTTTCCAGAGATGCATCGGCCTTGTTGTTGTGGCTCACACATTTTCGAGTGTGTCATTAGTACCTCCTATTACCAGTACTTACCTTCACAGTCTCTTCTTAGGTACCATTTCTTCCTTGGATACTTTGTTGCCATTCTGCATTGTCACCTCCCTATCTCTACCATTCTTATTTGTCAAGATACAGTATTTTACAACTCCACCTCCACTACTCCAAAATCCTGGTCACCAGCCTATGAAGTGGAGTAAATGGTTGGGGATTTTTAAGAATTTGGGGGCATATTAACAAGGGCCGGCGATAAATATCGCAAAGCGCGCTTAGCACTTGCATATTTATCGCCGGCTATCTCTGGAATGTATCGCCAGGTTAGCTCGTTATCAACAACGCGCATCGCCGAGGCGATAACATTTCCAGAGATAGTGTGGATATCGCCGTTTTCCATGGTGGAAAACAGCAATATCTTAGATGATAGGGCCTGTGGTCTTATCCACAGAATCCACCCCCCCATGTTAAGTATGCCTTAGTCAGGAATTTAAGAGATGTTAAATTCCTGCGTTAAGGCATACTTAACGTGATTTAAATAATCGCTACCCTTCCTAGTTAATATCACAATATTTTCCCTGGTTGGTTTCACAGCCACGCCTACGTTGCATCTCATTACTGATGCAAAGTTAGGCGTGCTGGAAACGGGCGCTAAGTCAGCAAAACACGTGATAGCGTGTCTTTGCTGATAAGGCGATAAAATTATCGCCGCTTTTTGGCCGAAAACGGCCGCAAAAGCGGCGATAATTTTATAGCGCCGCCTTGTTAATATGCCCCTTAATGGTGGCTACTGATGGAAATTATTTTTTTGTTGCCAGGAAGGAAGGTTTATTGTTAAATTCCATTGGTACCTTGGTACAAGGCATTTGTTAACCACACTACAAGGTGTTCAAGAGTACAATGAATTTAAGGGAGGCTTTATATAGACTCGTTACATTTTACTGTCGAACCACATGTGTATATTGAATGGCTCAATTTTTATTCAAGGCATCAATTGTCTACTGAACCTACTGAGAACTATGTGGTGACTTTACTTATATTGGCAGCGACTTGTGACTTTGGGGTTATTTCAGAGCAGCATAAATGTGACCAAGTAATTATACATTGCTACAACAAAAACATTCAGGAACAATGGCTCAGGCATAACAATCCATCCCTTTAAAAAGTTATGGAGATGGCCGATGGCATTGAAAGATCTGTAAGCTTATTTAAAGTTTTAAATGAAGATAAAGAGAGTCATGCATGTATATTCATGATTTGCAATTACAACAGAAGCAAGATTAATCAAAATAAAAGGTACTCTAATGGAGGGAAGGAAAAAAGGTTGAAAATATGGTTTCTATGTTCATACCAATAATGCTGCATGCCCTGCCAATTAAAAGGATTTTTTTTAAGTGTGGCAAAGGGGGGCATTTTCCAACATATGTAGATTCTAAAGCAACATTAATTTCATTCAGGAAATTCGCACTGAAGATGCTGAAAGAGAGAACATTATTTTTGTTGTGGAAAATGGTGGTGTAGAATTCACATCAGCTATTGATAAGGAGCCGTGCAAGCCAACAAATAGTGAGGTGATCTATTGTCGGTGCAGATTAAACAAATACAGCCAATCTCTCTTCGTGGGTCCACTATTACAACTTGGATCACTAATGAAATAATGACCAAAATCATAGATTCAAGTCTGTATTTTATAGAATGTGGTATTAAGGTTGAGAATTGGACCCCTTTAGGAATATCCCCAGATCCTAGAGGTATTAGCCGCTGAGGTGGAAAAGGAAAGAATAATGCCCAAAAGTAATAAGCGAAATCCAGTACTTAGAGGTGCAACAGGTCCAACAGCTAATCAATCTTGTAGTACAGGTCTGCTTATAACCAACTCACAAACAGTGGGTTGTATTTGAGAATGGTTACTCAAAAATAATGTGCGAGTGGAGGATTGGTCCTGGCTTCCAGCTGGGCTTGCAAATGTGCACCGAGGAGAGGGAAATTGAATGCTTTAGCTATAGATGATGAAATGTGCAATCACAACTATGCTCATGGAATGTTAATGGGCTGATCCATCTACTGTCCCACCCAGATACAATCATAGTCCTAAATTACTCTACAATTTTATTATTTCAAGAAACATGAAGAGAACAAACAACACTCCTGCTTTGGTTCTATGAGTATGGTCTCCGGGTAGTGCGCTCTAATACATCAGGCCGTGCTAAGTGTAGGCTCTCGTGCTACATTGCGGCTGACCTAAACTTAGTAGTAGAAGTGGTGGATTTCGATCTGGATTGGCTACAATGCCTTGTGCTACATAATACAGAACTTAGTCTAATTATACTTAATGTATATTAAATGCCAGGAAAAATAAAACCATGCAGCTGTATGTCTTGTGGGATATCCTGAGTACATTAATTCTCCGGCACCCTGAAGCCGGCTTTATAGTCTCTGGTGATTTTAGTTTGCATTTGATTTTGTTTCATTCAGTAAATGGCAAGATTAACGGAACTGCAACAGAGTGTTGTGAAATAATGTTTCAGGTTGGGTTTAATTTGTTAAAAGAAATATCTAGGCTCATTCCATCATTTAAAAATTCATCACAAGGTTCTATTATTGACTATACATTTATTTCAGAAAACTTAAGATCAAAATTATCTGAATATACGGTAATCCCCGACTCGCAAGTGATCATATATATATAATCTGAAGAGGTTATTTTGGCGTATGGATAAACAACAGGAAATAATACGAATGGCTAAAACATTAATAAAGGAAGGTGATCAGTGTGAGTTAGGGAATGTCAATATGATCAACAAATGGAATTACATAACAACATCCCTTGTGGGGAAATTTTCAGTTCAACAGCATACGAAACTAAATAATCTTTTAAGATCGTCAAAGATATGGTTCACTTCTAAACTATTTAAGTTTAAAAAGCACTTAGAGACATACGGGGGGCTTACTCCCACAGATTAGGCACTTAGGAATGTTTATAAACAAGAAGCATGGAACGACAAATGTAATTATCAAACTGGACTTTGGAACAGCTTATTTTCTGCCGCCAAACAAAATAATGCAAAAAGGTTTTGGGCAGTAATTAACAAGGTCGAAAGGGGAGGCAGTAGGGCATTATGTGTAAATATATTGGAAACTGGTTGGTTAACTTTTATCACTAATCTGTATGGCACAGTGGATCAAGCTGTAAATCAACCAGACACGTGGTATGGTTATAGGAAAAATAGTACATCATTGATGGAGAGTGGTATGTGCTAGGGGATGAATAATTCTGTGAAACTTAGTGATTCAAGTTTTGATTTGAGTATTAATTTAGAATGTATAAGTTGTAATCAAATAGTAACTCTTTTACGTGGTCTTTGTACAAATGGTGCTCCTGGTCCTAATGGGCCGCCTAATTACTTGTTCCGTGCCAATACTGACATGTGGGCTGGAATTTAACATAAATTGTCTAATGAAGCTTCGACATTGGAAATTGTGCCAGCATCATGGCAAGGTAGTATTCTGAAGCCTATTTATAAAAGTGGTCCGGTTGACAATCTTGCTAACTACTGGTTAATTTCATTAACTGATGTTGATGTCAAGATTTTTGCCTCAAGTTTGTTGAGGGAATTGGAAAAATGGGCTACGCCATAAAGTATCATTCTGCTTAATCAAGCAGGTTTTCGGAAGGACCAATCTACCACTACCAACGTGTTGGCACTTACCTTACTTGCGGAACAGGCTGTCTTAAAAAAACAACATTTATATATTGCCTTTATAGATTTAAAAGAAGCTTTTGAGTCAGTGCCTTGAAATTTGGAATGGAAAAAACTGGTTCACTGGGATATTCCAGGGAAACTGTTAAAGGTTATTACCTTTTCGTAGACGGACACCTGAGTTCAAGTCAAGTTGGGTGATGGTAGCTCTTTATCAAGGAAAATCAGAACTTATAATGGCCTAAAGCAAAGTTGTGTTCTTGCTCCTTGCCTTTTATCCTGTTTTTTATCAGATGTTTTGAAGCATTTGGACACTGTTCATGCCCATGCCCCAAGATTGGGAGAGGTGCTAATCACCTACCTCCAATATGCTGATGATACTATCTTTCTGAACCACACAACTATTGGCCTACAAAGACTCATACATGCTTTTTATGATTACATGCACACAAATGGCCTTGAACCGAATGTTAAAAAAACTAAAATTATGAAAAATGGAGTAGCAAAACTTCATGGGCTGCCAAAGCAGGGCAATTGAAGTTGTTAAAACATATAGATATTTAGGTTTGGTGTTTGATCATAGAGTCTCTTTTAAATACCATTTTAAAGATCTAAGGGCAAAAACCGTGACTTTAATTCACGCTTTTAAATAATTGCAAAAATCGTTGAATTGCCAATCTCATTAACATATTCTTAAGGTCATAAAAGCCAAGTTACAGCCAACCCTTACATATGGCTCACCCATCACCAGAGGGAAAGTTGTGAAGCTTATGGATTTATTGTTAGTCAAGGACTACAAATAAACTTTTGGGATTCCCAGGTCAGTAGGTCAATCTGAAATAAGACTAGAGTTTGGTCTCCAAAGACAAGGAGCTTTTTTGAAATGTATGTATTCTATGTTTTCCTCTGCTCATGCTTCCTTAGGGAATAACTGCTGGATATAAATAACTAAGTCTGCTTATGCTGCTAATTGAAGATCCCATATTTCAACTTGCCTAAGGGATATTGGTCTGCAAATAGCGCTTCAAGAACTGAAAATGCCCAATTATAAATTAATCCTAAAATCCAAATCAAAATTGAATCACTTAAGATGAATAAAAATGCTTTAGAAGCGTAAAATCTTGAATGGCATGTGATTAATTTATACCAGTTTTTACGCATTCAGCCATACCAGCCTGCTCATTTCTCTGCAAAAATAAAACAAATATTTTTAAATATACTAATGAGAATAAATCTAACAAAAGAGGGCACATCGCCTTGGATTCAGCAGTGGACGAATACTAATTCAATACTTTGCGGATGGCCACAAGAATCTTTATAGTATATAGTATGCGTGTGTCCTAAATTGCTTAAAATTTGGCGTATCTTCTTAAAACCGCTATTTCTGAAGATCGCGGTAAGATCAGCTCACCTTTCCCTTATTAGGTCCCTATCAGGTGAATTGATTCCGCTGCTATGCCTATTGATAACATTTTTAGATGTAGCTGAAAAATGTTTGCTAGAGTCTATTTGAGAGGTATTATATTTAGTTCCCTTTGCAACAAGAGAATTTTTGCCCTGTTTGATATTCAGTACAACTTAGTGTTCATGCTACTAGGTTAATAATTAGTACTGTAATAACTGCAGTTATCCTGTGATAGTAATTATTGATGCACTTTATAATCAGTTTGCCCAATGCTGCTAGGGTAATAATTAGTACTGTAATAAATGAAGTTATCCTGTTATATTAATTATTGATGCACTTTATAATCGGTTTACACAATGGAATTACTATTTATCGCACGTCGGCACTTTAATATCTAGCCCATGTCAGATTGGGCGCAACTTTTTTGAAACCCCTATTTTTTTATTTATTTTTTAAGATCGGGGTTAGATCAGCTTGCCAGGCCCTTATTAGGTCCCTATTGGGCAATTTAAATTTAGCTGCTATGCCAATTGATAACATTTTTAGACGCAGCCGAAAAATGTTTGGTACAGACTGGTTGTGGTGTATTATATTTGTGTCCCTTGGCCTCAAGTGATATTCTTTGAACATGCCCATTTGCACTGTTTTTTATTCTGTAGAACTTAGTGTTCATGCTGATAGGGTAATGATTAGTATTGTAATAATGGAAGTTATCCACTTATAGTAATTATTGAAGCATTTTATAATTGGTTTTCACAGTGGAATTACTGTTTATTGCACGTTAGCAGTTTGATATGCAATGATCTAGCCCATATCTAAAGATTTTACAATTGCTTTTTTTTGGTTGTATGATGTTTGATAAACTTGATTGGTTTTATGAAATAATTTTGAACGTATTGGTGAATTGTTACTAATATCTGTGGTAGTGTTTAAAAATATATATATATATATTGTACGATTGTGAAGATGTTTTAATTGCAATGATTTTTAATCAAGCAATAAAGATTTTACTATTACTTGCAAAAAATTTCCCAGAGGCAAAATTGTATTTTCAGTGACGTGGCTGAAGCCCGCACTTATTCCAGCAGGGTGTTGTTTGATGTTTGCGGGGCAAATGGGTTGGCTGTAAGGTAGGTGTAGATACAGTGAAGTACATACATCAGGTGACTGAACTGAACAACGTGAAACCAGAAAATCTGTGATTTATCCCAGTTTCTCCACTAACTCTTTAGGATTATGTGATCCTAGACAATTGTTTTATTTCACTTCCCCCCTTCTTTTTGCATAATCACATATCAGAGAACCTTGGAATTCATGGCTTCATGATGTGTGCTGTACAAAACTTTCTCCAGTGTTTGATTTAATAAACTATGATGGTGTTCATGTATAATAGGAACACAGGTCACCAAAGAGTGCACATTACAACTAATGTATCTCTTAGTTCACAATTGGCATTGCTGTTAGGGTTGCGGACAGTGGAAGAATTAATGTTATCAAATTCAAGTCTGAAAACGACCCCTTTTAAAAAATTATTCTGCATTGCACCGATAAAATCTGATGTACTAAGGTGAAATAGACTGTTAGAATATTGAAGAGACATTATCATACTTTTGCACATATGATACAAGAGGACTTCCTTTCTTCAACTTAAATTAACCTTGAAACACACATTTGCCTGTTTATTGAACATATTTTCAATGTTAGTCCTGTGTTAAGTTAACAGAAGCCTAGTCCTGCCGTTGACCAGAGGGCCACTTGTAAAGGTCAGGAGGGCCGCATGTGGCACCCTGCCTGCACTTTGAGGATCACTAGTCTAAATCTATGAAATAGATATGTAAATGGTTACCATCATCCTTTGTATTGAAATATGGATATTAATGGCACATTACAGTTGATGTCAGGACCTCATCTGTGATCCAGACAACACTGTCCAGGGGTTTGGGAGATATCTTGGCTGCAGCAGTCAGACGCACTACCATCCCTCCGTCAGGCAAGTGTTCCATATAGTGTTGTAAACTATTGATTCCCAAATTAGGCATAAGAACTAACTTCGAAATTGCTACTTTTCTGTAGCATCTGAAGTTGGTGCATAAAATGTTCCCAATCATGTTCAGTGATGTCTGTGTTAATTTTGCATGCTCACATATAGCAACAGCAATGAGGCAAGGCATTCTCGCCAATAGGGCTACTATGCATGATATCTCAGATCCACTACAGCAAATATGCCAAATCCTTCAGATGATTGATAGACAGACCAGTGTCTTGGGCAGGATTGAGAAAGACATGGTAAGGAGGCAAAATGACATCATAGCAATATATAGGGAATGGAGTCCAAGTCACCATGTCTTGGCCATGAATATGATGGATGGAATGTTGAAACTGTATTAATGTCTTCCTTAACTGTCAATGCATTAAGGGGACCCAGCACACCTACCTGCACCATCCCCCACCCACGCACCTGTACCACAACCTGCACAGGCACCCCTGACGTCCACAGGCACCACCCCACCTGCACACGCATCCCGCCCAGTCACATCCCCCACCTGTAAAAACAACAGACCGACCAGTACAGCCAACCTCACCCCTTATTCAGGCACCCTTCCAACCTGTAGAAGCACCCTCACCCCCTGTATAGGCACCTGCCCCACCTGTGCAGGCACCCCATCCCCTGTACAGGCACCTCCCCCACCTGTACAGGCATACTCTCACCTGTATAGGCACACTCAGTCCCCTGCATCACACCCACCCATACATCAAAACCAACACAGTAGACGCATTTGCCCGCAGAGATCCGCATCATCACAATAGCGAAGACGCAAGAGAGGTCCCCCATGATTACTGTAAAATATGATGCCCCTATTATATGTAAATAAAAAGTTCTTCTACAGTCAATACTGAGCTGCATAATATTTTATAATGACCAATTGGTTGCCCCAGTTGTAGGCATAAATGTGACAATAAATGTGTATGAGTAAGGCATGTAGATTTGTAGGACCATTTGTGTAACAAGGTATCATGTTGAAAGTATAAAATCTTTATTTTTGCAAATAAATGAAATTGAAAAACTATCCATTGGAAAAGGAGGAATAAAATCAAATAATAGTCTTCAGGCAGAATGAGCAAGGGAACGTTGAGGGGGTTGGGCAAAATTAATGAAACATGTCAGTACCCTTCAGGGGAATAAGTCTATGTACATTGAGAAAACAAAAAGTCCACAGCCCAAACATTATCTAGTCACTGGTCAACCTCACAGGTAACAGGGCGACAGGTGGACAGTGATCTGGGTGGGACACCGGGCTAACGCAGACAATAAGGCTGTGCCTAGGGAAGTGATAGAGGCATTGACGGAGGCCATTTCCCTGGAATTTGCGTCTCGGTACCTACAAACTTCATCGAGAATCTCCTGTATAACCCAAGAGGACACATTCAGGTCACCATGAGATGTCGCCATTACTTCCTGGGATGCAGCCACAGGAGTGATGACACATGGAAGGGTTTGGGTATAGCATGATTTGGATCCCTGTTTGGCAGAGGTGTGTGCCATTTTCTGGTAGCAACCACAACTCTAGTCAGGCTAAGCTAGATACAATATTTTAAATTAATCTGTGCTCACCCTCTGGTAGCTTGGCACAGAGCAGGCAGGCTTAACCTAGGGCAATGTGTAAAGAATCTGTGTAACACTCACACACAGTAACACAATGAAAACACCATAAAAAGACTCCACACAGGTTTCGAAAAATATAGTAAACAAGACCAAAACAACAACAATCCAATCTGTAAAAGTTGAGATCTGAAGTTTTAAAGAATAAACGCAAAAACAACACTCAGAGATCACTAACGGTCAAAAGGTTACTTAAGGTCATAAGGGACCAGTACAAATCCAAAGTTCATGCTGACCGTGATGGAGGGTAGGTCGGCTACTGGACCCAGACTGGTCCCGCTGAAGAAATACCCGAGTTGAAGCAAGTGTCAACGTCGAGAGCCTACTGCGCTGTCATCAACTTATGTAAAGGGGAACTAGTGTCATCACAGAGCTTCGTTGGAATGAATGCGATGCATCATTGTTGAGCTGCACAGAGCATCGTCATTGAGCTGTGCAGGCTGTAGATCAACTGTCATTGAGCAGCTTCAGCGTCTGTGTCAAATTGCGATGCGGCAGAATTTCTCACGCAGTCCAGGCGATGCGTTGGTTTTTATAGAAATTAGTGTAGAACTCACTTCTGAGGCCTAAGGCAGGATGTGGCACCTCAGGCAAGGGTAGGACTCACAGATGGCAGAGTCCAGCAGCATCAGCAGAATTGCAGGAAATCTTTTGTGTACCTGAGACTTCAGAAAACAGGAGGCAAGCTAACCAGCTCAGCCCTTTGGAGTCACTCTGGGTACAAGTGAGATGGGTACAGTCCTTGTCCTCATCAGGGCAGAGATCAGTAGGCAGCAGGGCAGCTCAGCACAGCAGAACAGCAGTTCCACAGAACAGTCAGTCAAGGCAAAGTGGCAATCCTTCCAGCACAGCAGTCTTTACTACAGCATAATTCTTCCCAGGTCCAGTAGTGTACTGATTTGGTAGGGCGAGAGCCCCAGGTCTTGTACCTCAAACTACCTTTGATGTAGGGAGTGACTTCAAAGCAACTCCCTGAAGGGCACAAGGATCCCTTTGAACTCAGCCCTGTCTGGTAGTCTAACTGTGGAGGCAAATCAGTGCGTTGTGAGTGGACAGGACACTATCTATTGAAGTGAAAGTGTCAGCCCCTCCCATTCCTCTCTGCCCAGGAAGACCTAACAGAATGTAGATGAATGCAGGTGAGTGCTCAGAATGCAAATGAGCCTCACCTTTGTGTGTCTGTGGCTGTCTAGAGGGAATTCACACAAAGTGTAGATGTCACCCAGCCCAGACGTGTACTGGGGAAAGTATACAGGCACACAGAGCAAAGTTAAGAGCAGAGAAATGTCCACTTTCAAAAAGTGGCATTTCTAAAACAGTAATGTCACATCCAACTTTACCACAAAAGAGGATTTATCATTACCATGCCAAAACTATGAAACATGATTTAGCTATTCCTTTCTAATCAGGAATTACAGCTTAAAAGTGTTTTAAGGAAATTCCCAATGCAAGCCTATGAGGGAAGTAGGCCTCACAGTATTGAAAAATTTATTTAGCTGTTTGGCAGTATCAGGGCATGTAAAACCTAAATGTACATGTCCCACTTTTAAGTTGCACAGCACCCTGCTCACAGGGCTAGTTCGGCTTACCTAATGGCTGACCTATATGTAATAATACTGGAGTTTAAGTCTTGGCAATCGGTTTTAAATGTCAAGCCAAAGTGGCAGTAAACTGCACACATGGACTTGCAATGGAAGATCTGAGACAAGTTTAAAAGGCTACTTGTGTGGGTGGCACAAATAGTTTGGCAGGCTCACTAGTACCATTTAGATTAAAGGCCCTGGGTATATGATATACCACTTTTCTAGGGACTTATAGGTAAACTAAATATGCCAAATCGGGTATATACCAATGTCACCATTTTTAGGGAAGAAGCACTTGCATGTTTGCACTGGTTAGCAGTAGTAAAACAGTAGCTGGACCTGACATCATAGCTGGACATCCCAAAGAGGTTTATCCTTTGTCTAAAAATCCTGTCTGCTCTCCTCCACCTCCTTCTCCTCAAATCATTCTGTTGCATGACAAGGGGCAGTCTGACAAACACTTTCAGCGACATGTTGAAAGAGCTGAAAGATCCGAAAAATTGTGTGTGGCAGTTCTTCTTTTATGTTTGCAGCAAGGCTGGGATTGGCTAATGACTTTCAGCTGGAGGTGGGTGAGGGGATAGTAGGCACTGACACAGGTGTGTAAGGATAAAAGCAACGTTTCTCCACCCTGAGTTTGGAGATTCGGCCTGAGTGCGGCATCTCCTCCCAGGTGCAGAGATTCCGCCATAAGTGAGTAAACTCTGCCTTGAGTGTGGACATAAAGATACCACTCTTAACTTACATGTGTGAATCCCGAAAGTTGTGAAAGTAGATTTTTGTTCTAAGTTATACTTTTTGTCTAACATTACCTTTGTGAATTGGGCCCTAGGTGTGTAAGTAAAGTAAAGCTACCTGCTGGACCAAAAAGAGAAGTTTTTACTTTTTGGACGGTGGAGGTGCAGACATGAAATGGACAAAAAGGTGAGTGAGACTCAGAATATGTAAAACAGAGATTAATTACAGCTGAACAAATAGAGCCAAGTGCAGGGAGACAATAGATTGCATATGGTGAAGATGGTAAAACTGAATAAAAGAAAGAGACAATAACAGAGAGCTATGGAGGGAGAAAGGTAGAAGGAGGTACAGAGAATCTGAGGTAGAGAGATATAATAAAATCAATAGCGAGATCGAGAACTAGAGAGAGAGAGGGAGAGTAGAGAGAGTAAAACGTTCCTTCCATTTTTAATACATCCTGACATTAATATATTTTTGCGAAGTTGCTGTTTATTGTGTCTGCTGCAAATAAACCGATTCTGATCTGTTTTCTCCAGGATTTCATTTTGTATTCAGACAGCTTTCATAACTGATAGCCACATCAAATATTACCTTGATGTCAGCCTTTGCTATCTATGAAGAATCAATTGTGACATGGATTTTAATCATAAAATGAAAAGCAAGAGCTTTCTGATGATTGTTTGGGCAACAATATTATCTTAATTTCTTTTTCCCATCTATTTAGACTATTTTAGATGATTAACAACAAATGCATTTTGCAACTTGTTCACATGATGCAACTACACGTAGATGCTGTTTGACTACCCATTGTGCATTTTTTTTCATTTGTTACGCTTATGTATCTTCTCCTCAATTCAGTGGTTAACAATAATTGCTTTGACCATAAAGCTTGAACACATTACAAATGTATTCTTGAAAGTTATTTATATGCATCGTTTTATTGCTCCTTCATTTCATTGTCAAGTTAGTTTTCTCTAGTGTGAATATTGTCTGTACCAATCTTGCAAAAGGCATTTCAACGTTGGTGGGTTCAAATATGACTTATAATTATTGTGTGGGGTGAAATTTCATTTTTTCCTGAAGAACAATGCAAAGCTTATGAATGTTATGTTAAATTATATGGCTTGCACTTAGTAGATATCACGTATGAAAATTAAACTTGAGGCCCTACCTTGAGTATAAATGTCAATGAGATACTGGCAGGGTGAATCATTTAAAGTCTCTTTGTTGTGACACACATTGATTTTACTGTTCTCTTGAGTCATTTTCCACGTAAATTAGTCTCATGTAGGTGGAAAAATGTGTGAGTACCTATATCCACCTAATCAAGAATAAAGAAATTCCTTATTTTATTAGGTTCTGGCACAACTAAGCAGAGCAACAAAGGTTGTGGAGCTATGTTTATCAAAGTGCAATAGAAAAATTACAATATCTATTAAGATTTGACACTTATAGGGGCGTGGCTTGGACGCCGGTTAAGATGGCCGCCTGAGCTCGGAGCTCCGCTGCGCCGAGACGGACTTTGCTTTTATTCTCGGAACTTTACTATCTTCCCAGCGGGTTCGTTGCAGTCCCTGCGAGCGGAACATGAGGCGCATCTGGTGTGACTGAAAGGTTCGACTATTTTGCTCAAAATGCTCAGTTTTCTCCGCAATATGTAAACGCCTCAGCGCGTCCACCATTTTACGACCTGCGCGACGCTCGTGTGAGGCTGGACTGCACACATCTGTCTTCATAATGCGCAGCACCCGTAAAACTTGATGGCTTCTCTCACATATATAGTATGCTCCTGGCTTACTACACCTCTCGCTCCTCTCCATCCTTCAACAGAACGGGTGCACACCAGCCCAGTCGTACATACTGAGTAGCAGTTAACCCTCAAGCGATTTGATAGGGGAGTATTTTTCTCAGTATTCATCAGTGGTGTTCCATGAAGGGTCACTGTACCAATATATTGCACAAGAGGCCAGACACTGCAGCGAAGAGCTCCCTCACTGGAAGACTCTTCAGTTTGTTTGCTTTCTGTCATACTATAGTCTAATGGATTTGCGCCTGTTGATTCGCGCCAAAGAGCGTAGTTGTGTTCGTGCCCGATACAGCTAATAGGGCATTACAGTTTTCTTGGCTGTGTCAGAGGGATATATTCTTATGCGTCAGCCATTGCACTATCCAAGACAGCCCCAAATGAGACTTTTGAGCAGTTGTGTATGGGTTTAGCGAAAGACCACTATATATGTTAAAGTAAATTTCAAATGTATTTTTAACACCAGATAAATGAGGTTCTGTGCGTAAAGTACCCAGTGGAACAGCGTTCCCTCAGCCACCATCAGAGGAGAGACCTTATGCCGATTGGGACGACCTTTGGAGCCTGGAGCACTACTGCTCCGTAGTTGACTTTTATTGTTCATGCTGGGTCCTGCGCTTCCTTGTTGAGCATCTTGGTAATTCCTGTGCTTGGGGCACAACGCGCACCTGTACTTTGGTCTTTGTCTATTTCACTATTTGCACGTCCAGGTCTCTATGGGCAAATTACGTAACCCAAAATTTGTCTTTGTGCCCTCAAAGAGTTCTCCTGTGGTCTCTTCCTCTTCCTCCTCCACAGCAGACTCTTCTTCTACCACAGATCAAATGGCGGCAGCAGCTCCTACTCATCCCTCTTCATCACAGCCAGTTTTAAACAAAACTTCTCCTTCTACCACATCATCTAAACGCTTGAAACAGGACTCCCCTCCCCCAGATAAGTCGCCATCTCCTATATCTATGGAGTTATTGCTGGAGGAGATACGTGCTCTACGCCCGTTCGTAGAAGAGACCAACACTAAGATGCAGCTTTTTGAGGCAAAGTGGTCAACTGTGGAAAATCGTGTGGCCTCTGTGGAGCAGCAGGTTACAGACATCCACATTAACTCTCAACGTATTTCCTCACTAGAAAAATCTGTTCTTGCTCTCCAACAGCACACTGAGGACTTAGAAAATAGAAATAGGAGGAATAATCTACGTATTTATGGTCTGCCGGAGTCTTTGGAAGGAGATGACCCTGTCTCGTTTTTCTCCTCTTTTCTTCTGAAGCTTTTGGACCTCCCTGCTTCCACCTCCTTAAGCATCCAAAGAGCTCATAGACTTGGTCCTCGTTCATCATCGTCAACTAAGCCGTGAGGAGTCATCATTCTGTTCCTGAAATTCACTGATCTCCTTCTAGTTCTTTCTGCAGCTAGATCCAAACGTCAAGTCTCCTGGTTGGGCCAGAGGGTATTTCTCGCTCAGGATGTTTCTAATGCTACCGCTACAAGGAGGAAAGAGTTTTTGAACCTTCGTGCTCCCCTACGCTCTCTTGGTGCCAGATTTGGGTTGTTTCACCCTTGCATCTTCAAAGTTACCCATCAAAATCAAACTTGGACTTTTCATGACTCTGCTGAACTCAAAAACTTCATTTATATTCAGACTAATGCTGGCATAGATACCCCCACTTCTGCTCATGGCTGACTATTTTGTTTCCCCTTTTTTCTTGCAGGCTCATTCAGTTATCGTTCTTACATTAGCCTCTGCCTGTTATAGTGTTGGTTTGCTGTTGTTATAACATCTTCCCATGTCCACTTTTGTTACCATTCTCAACTGTTTGCTGGATTATAGTTCCTTCTCTACGCATTTATGTTTTTTTTTTTCATATGTTTTCCTTCATTATAATTGTCTCTAATATCTATCTAATTCATCTAGACCGTCTGGTGTACTCCCCTTCATCCCATATGGTTTGTCTTCATCATCTTCCGTCTTGGTGCGGCCTGAGCTCCTGATGCCGGGAGGTCACTCTTGTCGAATCCTCCCACAACCCCGTTCTCCTTTTTGTGTCCCCTTCAGGTATGTTGTTCTCAGTCATCCTTTTTGGATATGTACTGTCTCTTCTTGTACTTTTTTCTCCTCATCCTCTCCTTCTTCTCCCTTTCCTTTTGTTTCATTTGTTATCTATTTTTGTCTCCCCTCTGTTTGTACTATTATCCTATTCTTTCATTTGTTTTCTTTCAATAGTCTACTTTTTATTTTTTATTTTCCTTTCCTTTCCTTTTGGAACCTTCCTTTTTTCTTGCTTTTTTCTTCTTTCACTTTTTGGCATTTTTTGCTCTTCATATGTTGCTGTAATCTTTGTTTCTATTAATGTTCTCCAATTTTTTAATTTTTAATTTCCTGGAATGTAAAAGATTTTATTAATCCCATTAAGCATCAGAGAGTTCTCTCCCACTTAGCTTCATACTCCCCTGACATAGTTCTTTTGCAAGAGACTCATCTCACCGAAGCTGAGTCCCTTAAGCTGAAACGAGCATGGGTAGGTATGGTCTTATTCTCTCCCTCTACCAATAAGAAGAATGGTGTTGCTATTTTGTGTCACAAGCGTTTAAAGTGTAAAGTTTTGTCACAAGAATCAGATGCTGATGGTAGATGGATACTAGTTAAGTTACTAATTAATTCTATCCCCCTTACTGTGTTTAATGTTTATGGTCCCACTCAACCCGATTCACTTTTCTGGCCCTCAATTACGAGCAAATGTATTCAACATAGAGATGATTCTTTCATCCTTGGTGGTGATTGTAACCAGATTGTAGATCCCTTTCTTGATCATAAGTCAACTGTCCGGTTTATACCTCACAAGCCTCACAAACAATTTCTAGACACTATTTCTCAAATCCACCTCACTGACTCTTGGAGACTTTCTCATCCTGATACCCTTGACTATTCCTTCTTCTCTCCTCATCATGCATCTTTTTCTCGCCTTGATTACATTTTTCTTTCTCCCTCTTTATCTCAAAACCTATTATCTTCCTCTATTGAACCTATAGTCATTTCAGATCATGCCCCTATTGTGACGGACCTTGACTTGCTTCCTCCGCGTCCCAAGCCTTCTCGTTGGCGCTTTAATAATTCTCTTCTTACCGATCCCTCTTTCTCCTCTTCTTTTTGTTCTTTTGCTACCAATTTCTTTTCGCTTAATGAGGATCCTAGCATCTCTCCCCACCTTCTCTGGGACTCTTTTAAAGCCACTGCGCGCGGATTTGTTATTGACTTTGTTTCCAAGAAGAAAAAGCGGTTTCTTCAGAAGCAGAAAGATATACTAGCTCGTATTAAATCTTTGGAGCATGAGTTCTATATTTCCCCTAATAATAATGTTTCTCCGGAACTTATTCATACCAAATTAGAATTCAATAAAATCACGACTGATAATGCTTCCTCGGTACTTCTTCGCAGTAGTGCTCGTTATTATGGTGGTCGCAATAAATCAGGGAAGCTCTTAGCTAATTATCTTAAGTCACGCAAAGAACGCTCCCTCATTGAATCTATATATTCTGTCGACAATGTTTTATTACATAAAGATCAGGACATTATTGACCAATTTCAGTTATTTTATCGCGCTCTTTATACACCAGAGACTCCTCCCACTCCTCCTCTTATTCAAGCCTATTTTGACAAAATTCCTAAGCCCCTGATTCCTCATCTTAATTTTTCGGATCTTGAAACTGATCTTTCTTTGCATGAACTTTCTACTGCTCTGACCACTCTTACTAAAAGCAAGACGCCGGGCCCCAATGGTTTTTCAGTCGAATTTTACTTACATTTTTCTGACCTTCTACTTCCCAGACTTCTGACTCTCTTTCAATCGTTTTATTTATCAGGTAAGGCGGAGGGTACGTTTCAAGAGGCCCCCATTTGTCTTATTCCTAAGAACGGTCGTGACCCCAAATTCTGTAAAAATTGTCGTCGGATCTCTTTAATCAATGTAGATTATAAGTTATTTGCTAAAGTACTTGCTTTGCGTTTAGATCCCCTTATGCCCCATCTTATTGGTAAAGAGCAGTGTGGATTTGTTAAGGGGCGACTCACCTCTGATAATTCTCGCCTCTTCCTTAATATTTTGAATAAGGTTCCTTCTCTTTCTGTACTCTTAGCTGCTATCTCTGTTGACGCAGAGAAAGCCTTTGATAGAGTTGATTGGTCTTTCTTATTCGCTTCACTGCGTTGGCATGGTTTTGGCCCCCATTTCATTTCTCTTATTTCTTTGCTGTATTCTGCTTCTAGAGCTTCGGTTCTGGTTAATGGTCGGGTCTCCTCGTATTTGCCTCTTCAACGGGGTGTTCGTCAAGGCTGTCCTTTATCTCCACTTCTGATTGTTCTAGCTCTTGAACCCTTTTTTGTCTTCTATTCGCAATAATGATTCCATTTTGGGTTTTCCTTATGGGGATAGTCAATTGAAGCTTTCTGCCTATGCGGATGATATTCTCTTATTCATCTCTGATCCTGAAACTTCTATCCCTTCTTTATTGTCTGAAATTGACTCATTTTCACTGGTTTCAGGATATAAAATTAACTCAGATAAAACTGAAATTCTCCCTCTTACTAAGTTTTGCCTCCCCCATTTCTTTTCATCTACTGGGTTTGCTTGGAACAGTTCGAAAATCAAATACTTAGGAATCTGGTTTTCCAATTCTATTTCCTCTTCAATTAATCTGAACATGTCTGTGGTACTATCTTGAATTGAGAACTTATTCTCTTCTTGGAACCCCTTGTTTCTCTCTTGGTGGGGACGAATGGACTTAATCAAGATGATGATAGCACCCATTTTATTATACCTCTTCTCCATGTTGCCCGTTCATATCCCCGCAATGTACTTTAAGCGAATTGACTCTTGTATATCTAAATTCCTTTGGAACAACAAGAAATCTAGAATTTCCTTTACAATGCTTCGTAAGTCCAAATCTAATGGTGGTGTCAATTTCCCAGATTTTCGTCTTTATCACAAGTCTTTTTCTCTCCGTCAAGCGTCTAGATGGCTTGCGTCTGCCAATTCTCCTTTCACTCCTCTCTGGCTTCATATCGAACAGGCATTGTTGTTGCCCTTTTCTCTTGAAGAGATTACACTTTTTCTGCTAAGACTTCTCATATGTCACTCCCTTTATGTAAATATACTTCCTCTCTTCTGAGGCCTCTTCTCAATCCTATGCCTATTACTCGTGAATCCTTTTTGAACTCCACTATTTGGTATAATTCGCTTATACTTATAAACAATAGACCCATCTTCTGGAAATCTTGGAGGACCAAGGGCATCATATGGGTTAATCAGCTTTTTGATGGACTGTCTCTCTGCTCCTTTCCCCAATTTCAGATTTTCTTTCAATGTCCTCGTTCCTTTTTGCAAAAATTTGTCACTCTGATGACAGTTATTCTCGACCTCTTTTACTCTCTTCCCTCTTCACCCTCTTCTTCTGCTCCCCAAACTCCTCTTCTCAAAATCCTTTCTATTCTTCCCAAGGCCTCTCTATTTTATAAATTCTTCTCATCCCCTAACCCAGAGCTTCTTAAGTCTAAAGTGGAATTATCTTGGGAGGCGGACTTAGGTTGTGCTTGGGCCGTTGCTCAGTGGGATAGGCTTTGGTCTAGATCTTTGAAAATTGCTCGTTCTGCTTCTCTTACTCAATCTTTATTCTATTTATATCACCGACTATATCTTACTCCGCTTTCTCTAGCCCGTTTCTCTTCCTCTTCTGATTTTAATTGTTGGACATGTTCTTTGCCTAACGCTGACCTTCTTCATCTCTTGTTTCTCTGCCCTTCTGTCTCTCAATTCTGGAATACTGTCTGGTTATATATCTCTCGTGTTTTCGCACTCTCATTTTCGCATTCTATACCTATTCTTTTTCTTGGCAGCCTATCTGATTCTTTAGACCTTCCTCTGCACTCTCATGGTCTCTTTGATCTTATGCTTGCCCTTGCCTTTCAGCATATTACTTCTAATTGGAAATCCCTTACAAAGCTTTCCATACGCTGTTGGTGGACTCTATGTCACTTTCACAGAATAGACATTGCTTTTGCTTCCTCCTGTTACCCCACACATAATAGGGATCTATTCTGGTTACCGCTTACCTCATATTTAGATCGGGTGGCCAAGAACAACATGTCACGTACTACTTCCGAAAATTTTAAGCCACCTTGAGGAGATTATTCCTTTTTCTCTTATACTAAAGTGCTGATTTCTTTATTATTACTGTCTCTTTCTTAACTGAAAACATTGATTGCCGTTTTGTTTGCAGCAACCATTTTATTGCATAATGTTACTTTTCTTTTTCATATTGCAATGTTAGATCTTTCTTTCCCCTTTTATTTATTTATTTGTCTCCACTCCCTTTTCTTTCCCTCTCCCCTATCCCTTAAAAATCTCTATAAATATGCTTTTGTTCCTATCTACAGATATTAGCTTGTTCAATGTTATTTAACTCGTATTTTGTTTAACCTATATGTATTGGCTGATATCTTTTGTATTTCAATACTTTTAATAAAGCTTCTCAAACTTAAAAAAAACAAAAGATTTGACACTTATTTTCTCCCCCAAAGCTGGGTAATTTAGGATGCCGTACGACAACAGATACAATTTTGCACCATAGTACAAGTGAGTGGGCCTTCTGTGAATCATTGAATTTGTACTGGTAGAGTACCCTCCAAGTGCAAACACAATGCTTTAAAAAAAAATCAATTTTGTGTGCTGTAAAATGCAGTCCACTATTATGCCGTCATTTTTTGGTGCAAATCCTCTCTACATATGTTAGTAGATTAAGGCTTTGTGTACAGACCCATAGATGATTGCATAGGAATGCCCATGTGCCACCCAGGGTACAGTCCCTTGGCACAAAATAGTGATAATTTATTTTTAAAAAGTGCCAGAAACCGCATCAGTAGCCCACTCTAGCTTGCACCACCCATTTCCACTCTTTGCACTGCCAATTCGTTTTTCAAGACACCTACTAACCGTCACAGTCATACCAGGGTGACAATTCAGATTGAACGAGGTCCTCACAGCTCCAAGAATGACTTGGGAGCAGGTATTCGTTGTTTTAATATTTATATTGATATTTATTAATAAACAACTGTTGTTTTGCTTATGTTTAAATTACACAAACAGCGCCACCATATGGCAGCAGTCAAAAGTGTCAGTGCCGAGCGCGCGAAACCACCAGCTCAAATTAAGCACAACATATTGTGGCATTCAGTTGCATTACAAACAAATTACAACATTTGTTTTTATCAATCTAAGATAATCTTGGCATCTGCAGTACGCAAATTAATTCTGTAAAAATGTGGCAACAATAATGATTCATAGAAATAAGTCATAATTCATAAAAAACGTTCAGAAATTATATTGGAAATCAGTTTAGATTATGCAGCTATTTTTCTAAGCACGGATACATTTAGAAGCTGCTCGTCTTTAATAATCAGCAACTTTTCTAAATAGGATTGTGTAGCTATGATTATTATGTAACCCTTACTGCATAATTTGTATGACAGTCTAGTTGATGAGACTGACTGTAACGCCTATTTAAAATATGGCAACGTCGTACATGACCCATGCTCCGACCAGTAAGATTCTGAAACTGATGTAAGACATCAGTTATATATAAATATGAATTAATGTGACTATTTGGATAAGTGTCTGAGAGAAATAGAATTCATAGTCTTCTTGAGTCCTATTGTCAGTTTTAGCGTTGCATCTTGAACTTTCTGGATGTAGTTAAGTGCTGTTAGGTAGGCTAATGAGAAGTGCACTGACCAAATTAAGACTGGAGGTGACCATTTTGGTTGGTTGATATAATTATTAATGAAATGTTTTAATCGGTTTGCAAACCTATTTAGAGTGTACAGGTTGACCCTTTGCACTGGCAGTCTGGATTCCGAAAGCTGCTAGTGCTTCCGAAGGAAATGACCGTAGGATTTAATCTTGGTTCTAAATAAAGTTGGATACTAAGTCATTCTTTTCCCAAAATAAGTGGTGACTCTTTCTCTAAGCCACTCATTTCTCTAGTAAGAGTAACCACATGAAAATCAGGGTATATATATGAATGCTTTGGAGGTGAGCTAATAATAATAGCATTTATAAAGCAGAACAGCTACCTCAAGCAGATGTGTCCTGGCGCTTCGCGAAAACAATGCAGGTGAGGAAAAGGTCCAATAGAGGTGCTAGTCTTGACTGAAAAGCCAGGTCTTCAATGTCTTCCTGAACTCACGTTCGGACTTGATCAAGTGCATGTGGCAGGGCAGGGAGTTCCACCCGTCCCAACTGTAAAGGATCTACCTCTCATTGGGGACTTAGCATAGCGAGGTACACAAAGCAAGTGCTGGGAGTTGAATCTCAGAGGTTTTTGTTGATATAGGCAGAGCCGATGCCTGAGATAGAGTCGCTGTCATGCAAGGCATGAAATGCCAAAGTCAGTGCCTGGAACTCTATCCTTTTAGCTACAGGGAGCTAGTGAAGTTGTCTGATGTGGGGAGAGAAGTGGTGATGGAACGGGACCCGATGTAGTGATCTCGCTGCTGCATTCTGTACCATCTGTAGTCTATTGATCAGGTAAGAAGGCAGCCCCTGGTACATACTGCCGAGATGTCACAGTGGCATGGAAAATAACCGTTCAACTTTTCTCCACCAATAAGTGCAAAAATGTCCTCATGCTTTGTAGCTTCCCAAAACATTAGGATGATATAGGACGGAATTGTGCCAAAAAAAAAGTTCAGTATCCCATTTAATGACCAGGTTCCTCGCTGTGTTTGCCGGTAATGGTGACAATCCCATTTCTGCTGGCCACCATAGTCCTTCGGGGGGAGGGGATGCCTGGCCGAAGAACAAGTCCTCCGTCTTGTCCACATTACATTTTAAGCTGGTATTATTCATACAGCACAGGATGTCCTTCAGACACCCCTTAAATCTAGCATACAAATCTGCCGAGTGATCCTTTAAAGAGAACACCAGCTGGGTGCCGTCTGCATAGGAGACTGCCTTCTCTTCCCAAGATGCAACAAGAGTGAACAGTGGCACCAGGTAGATGCTAAGGAGCAAAGGACTCAAGGCTAAGCCCTGTGGCACTCTGCACCACAGTAGCTTGGGTTCAGATTAATGGAGTTGGAAAAAGACCCTTTGAGAGCGGTCCGTAAGGTAGGACTGGAACCAGGAGAGTTCTCCCCCATGCAAACCCAACTGTTTGAGTCTGTCCAGTAGAACTGGGTGCGCAACCGTATCGAATGCTGAAGCCCCTGCGTCTACAGTCATCCTTGCAGATTCCGCCACCTCCACCAGTGCAGTGTAGGTGCTATATCCTGACCGTACACCAGGCTGAGTGCCATGCAGGATGTCATGATCCTCTGTGAAATTGGTAAGTTAGCGTTGCACCAGTTTTCCAACATTTTTGCGGGTGCTGGTAGTAGTGAGACTGGGCGGAAGTTGTTAAGCTCCATAGGGTCAGCGTTTCTTTTTTTTAATAGGGGTAGTAGAAGAGCATGTTTCCAAATATCTGGGAGAAATGCCGGTGGATAACTAGGTATTCAAAATTTGATTTAATACCGTTAATCACGTGAACCAATTACCTTAAGAGCTTGTGGGGGGGGGGGGAAGGGATCCTCAGGGGAGCCAGACTTGCATCTCAGGATTTCAGCCAGTGATTTCTGAAGAGAAACAGAGAGAAATACAGAGAAGTGGTTGTGGCTCTACCGCCTCAGCCCCAGCCGTAAACCTTCTGTATTTTTTCCTCAAAGAAGTCAGATAAATTAATTCACAGGGAGGGGGAAGGCTGTATATTTCCCTCCATCGCAGAAGGATTGGTAAAGGATCTGACTATCCTGAAAATGTCCTTACCAGAATTCGCCGCACTCTTGATGTGCTTAACAAAGTATCCCCTTCTGGAATCCCTTATAATTTTGCAGAGCTTCTTCAAGGCTTCCTTATAAACTAGTTTGGCCGCCAAACTATAATCTTTCCTCCAGTAGTGCTCAAGCCTTTTACACCTCCTCTTTTCCACTCTGTGGTAATCCAGGAACCAGGGGTAAAAGGGGACTCTCTCGGGGTCCCAACAGGTCTCATAGGGGCCACTGTATCTAGGGCAGTAGAGATTGACATATTAAACGCGGCCGAAACATCAACTAATAGCGCTGAGCCAAGGTTATCAGCTGTTATCTTTTTCCAGATCCTTTTCAACACCGGGTTTTTACCCCACTTGGCTGTATTTTATCCAAAATGAATGAGGAGGGGACCAGGAAGTGGTGAGTGCAGACCATGCACGGGGGGACCTTTGCTATTGTGGATGGAATGTTTGAAAAAATTAGATCAAGAATATGACTTGGTCTGTGAATAGGAGCATTCATGTGCTGTGTAAGGTTGGCTCCATTAAGTGACATTGTTAGCAGAGAGGCCTGGAGGCAACTGGGATCATCTATGGGAAGGTTGAAATCTCCTAAGGCCGTAAAGCCGGTGTATTGAAATGATCTCTGGACAATGAGATTGCATAGTTCAGGGGTAAAGCTATGTGGACAATCAGGTGGGCTATAAAACAATATACCAACGAAGGAGAGAGTTGGAGAGATCTTTATACAGAAATGTAAGCCCTTGATATTGCCCATATTTCTCTATTCCATTGTGGAGATCTCCCACAATTTCTTCCAAATATTGGCTCAAGAGAGGAAATCTCTGCAAAGATAAAAAAAAGGCAGGAAATAGCTGGATACAAAAATGTATGAAAGGCTTTTGAGGGCATATTTTAGTGAGGATGGTTTGAACATGAATTCTATAGCAAAGAGAGACAACACAGGCCTCCAAGGATGACAAGCTAGCAGTAAACAAAACAGAGATAGAATACGAAAGGAATTGTAAATGGACCACTCTCATGGCATTTCAGCTGGTAATTCCCAATCAGAACTGTACTAACTAAGTCCAGAAAGGTAAAGTACTTAAGTCAGATAAGGGGAAAACAATAGATGTTCAAAAAAATGTATTAAGGGTTTTTCGCTTTGCACTGTCGCTTCCTTAGTGCTCACAATGGATCTCATAGACACAAAACATCTCATTACAACCAGGCTTACAAAATATATTTACATCCCTCTGCAATATGTCATTACAATGTACAACAGGAGGGTTCTTTGATATTAAGATACTGCTTATCAGTATGGAAACTCTGATCAGGGCAATAAGAGAGGAGGTGGATTATGTTAGTATATGAATGTCATGTACCTAGGAGGAATTCACATCTTTCACTATAGTTCTTTACTATAAGTTCCCTGTTGCAGACACTCTGCTACTGCGTAGTAAGAAGTTGGACATACTGAAGAAGGGTACCATAATTCTATCTAACATGAAGCAGAAGAAATAGTATGGAATAAAGGGTTCTAGTGAGTCAATATGAGATGTGAGTTCATATATGTGATGTATTTTTTTGTATTGTTATGTGTCTATAGAATGTAATTTGTTTAATTTAATCCCAATTCGATATATCTGAAAAGCATGACGCATGAACATTGTTTGGATGAAGGAATTGAAGTGGTGATTTGGAATATTAATATTGTTTCTCCATATAGTTTTATTGTGCACTGGAGTGACCAATTTGTGGGTTGTCTGTCTTTGTTGTGAAATGTAATGGTACATAAGAATGAATATGAAAGACTCGAAATACAAATCACATAGATTATAAAACTAGTGTAAGAGGATGTAAGAGGATGTGAATATTTTTTGTTAGCTTGGTTTTAATTTTGTATGGCTTAGGTCCATTGTGAGTAAGCAGCGTTACACTGATAAACACGTGTTAGCTCTTTGTTAAATCTCAGGCTCTTCTTCTTGGTTCCAGACACTAACCCTTTATGGTGTTTTCAACACACTGCATTGAATTAGATTTGGAACCAGGACTACATTTTGATTCTTGTGAAAAACTTGGAGAAGAAATTTTAAACAATATTGGGAATATTACAGACAAAAAATCGATATAACCCATTATATTACAAAGTGGACTTAAGGATTGGGACAGAAAATGGGCAGAACTTCAACTGAACTCTTTTGAACTAGTCCCGAAAACCTTCCTTTGGGATAATTGTCCATGAGAGCTATGAATGTTTGATTTTTTAAGAGTTTGTATGTGAAACACTGAAAAAACTTAAATATATTTTGGATGTATAGCATTTGATACTATTGGGCCCGATTACGATGTCGTTAGGAAAGGCTCCGAATGGGATTCACTTTTGCAGAGTCTGATTCGGAACCCTTGTTTCTGAATGAATCATAAACATTTCCCAACGGACAATTACGATACCCGGAAACTATTCGAGCAGTCCGAATCGGTTTTCAAAGGCATTTGGACAGCCTCAGTCTTTCAGAGCCGATTCATACAGCTCAATGGAGACGGTTTCCGGATGAGTGATTACGATAACCGATTCGGACTGATTGGCCTGCCCGAAACAAAACGGCCCCCCTTCACCCAAAGGACCTCCTTCACCCGGAGGTGTCTGAATGGGGCCAGTGAGAGACCCAAGGAAACCCTCTTCCCAAGCATGGGGATCCCGCCACAGGGTGCTGGGTTTTCCCCAACAACCCCTTTTTTCAATGGGAGCACAAGCTCCTATTGAAGTCAATGCTGGTCTGACCGAACGATGTTGGAAGTACAACCCAACCCAATTCAATAACAGGAATGTAATCACAGTGGGGCTCAGTGACACCACAGCAGAGTTTAAGGACATCACAACTGGCAATCACAATGGGGTTCAGTGACATCACAACAGAGCTCAAGGACATCACAACCATACTCAATGCAATCACAGTGGGCTAAGTGACACCACAACAGAGCTCCAGGACATCACAGCCGGACCCACTGCTATCCCAGTGGGTCTCAGTGACACCACAATCGAGCTCAAGGACATCACAATTGGACCCAATACCAGCCAAATGGGCTCAGTGACACCACAACAGAGCTCAAGGACATCACAACTGGAACCATTGCAATCACAGTGGGCTCAATAACATCACAACAGAGGGGCGCACTGACTTTACAACAGAACCCAATGTCATCACAGTGGAGCGAAATGATATCACATCGTGCTCAGGAACATTACAGCAGAACCCAATGACATTACAGGAGGGTAAGAAACATCACTGTAGATCACATGTACATCACACCTGGGATTCATAGACATCAACGAAAAGTTCAGTAACATCACAAGAGGGTCCAATGACAACACAGTGGAGATCAATGATATTACATCACAACAGAGCCCAATTAAATGTGAAGTGCCCCGATATCTTCAGGTCGAGTTCACGCAACAGAAAAACTGCTGAAAAATGCACAAAGAGGTAAAAACAAAGCATTAACATAAACAAGTTTTGGCAAAGCTAATGGACCTCACCTTTGGAATCTACTGGCTTTGTCAATGGTTTCAGCGATGCTGTACACCATGAATAATCAGAAACATTTTCCCAGTTTTCCCAGGGGGCAAAAAAGTATGGTCTGTTGTGCGCCAAGGGCTGCCTTGATGCCAACAAGGCAGGGATCAGGGAAGAGGTGGATTTAAGGTGGGCGTAGGTGGAGAGAAGGATGTAAACTTTAGGAATGCTTAGAAACATGCTCAGTTTAGCCAGCAAGTGATACAAAAAAGCTTTGACCGACCCCTGCTTTGCTGAGACTTTCACTATAAATGTTGCTGATAAAAGGAACATAATGGATGGTTCTTTTAATTGTCATCTATAATATGCGTGCACATACATTCTTTATTGCTTCTGAATATATCGGTGTAGTTTTAGATACTTTTGAAAAGTCCTCGGTATGCGACCTTGAGCTGTTTTCAGGAGATCCTATTAAAATCTATATCTGTTATAATGTTTTGTTGAGATGTGAATTAAAAATAACACAGTAAAAAAAGAAAAAATGGCACATTCTCTCATCCTTAACTTTCTTTGAATTGCATTTTAATTTGTGGAGGTGCAGATTTTTATATGTTTATACTGACAATATTTTTTTCTCTTTTGTGTTTTTATTTCAAATATTACAGGCTGAGACATAATACAGGAGAGCCTACTAAGTCGTTTCGAATATCCGATAAAGGGGTTGCTGATTCTCACAGTATGCACTAACTTTATTTGTGGAACATGCATCATAGGGTGTTCCTACCAAGTCTTCCATAAGGCTAATGGTTCATCATAGGATTTATTTCTGCAAGAATTAAAAAAACACTCAGATGCTGAGCTAGTGTAGTTAAGTTACATTAGTGTTATCCATTGTTGATTTATGTTTCTGATGCAGTTCTTGTGGAATAAACTCAAAACAAATGGCACACTTTCAATATTTTTTTTATTTTCAAAAACAAAATCCAAAACCATGATTGTTTTTATATAAAATAGAAAAATAAATTACAGCATCGGAATGGGATTTTTTGCTCCTATGGCGTGGGGGTCACAACAAGGTTTTACTTTCACTTACTGCCACATTTTGGATGGTGGTGAGTAAAGTAAAAACATGCTATTTGTTAGTCCACTCTAAAAAGAGCGGAAGGACAAACAGGAAAACCTCCAATGGCCCTTACTCCGTGGGCCTTCAAAAGTATGTCAGCGGCAGAGACATAAAGCAGTGGCTGCAGTATATTGGTTTTTTTGAGAAACAGTAGTGTGATCAGACCTTTTTTTCTACGCCAAAAAGAGGTGAGCCTATTGGTCCCTCACATGTAAAGTTCCGCTACTATGTGAAACCTAAAAACTTGCAGTGGCATTCCATATGCATGTTGAGTGCACGTGCATACAGTGAGCGGACATCACATGTATGAGTAGTAGGACTGTTTGTATTGTGTGAATATGAGTACTGTGCAAGAGGTAGCCATTTTGTTTGCCCCTGCTTCATCATGACACAAATGGAGGATGAGGACAGCCTCCCCAGACTGTGGAATCATATTGACTCCTTTCCTGCCTCCTTTGGTTTCGATGGGATTGTGTTGCAGCACCATTGTTTGGCCATGTGTGGTGCTTGATGTACTTCAATACTGTGCAGGAATACATTTAAGCATACGTTGACACAATTAGAGCTGTAGTCAATTTTGAAATCCATTTTGTGACTCACAATGGTCTTCCTCATATGTGGCTGTGTGTTTGTGTTAGTAAGTCCCTCAATAAATTCCATCTTAATTTTCCCTAAACCCTATCCATTTTGTATTAACTATTTCCCATATTCTCACCACTCCCCAGATTGCTTCCACATTTACTTCAGAGTGCCATGTACCGCGTGCAGAGATTTCCGCCGACGTGGCAGATATTGCTGTACAAACAAAATAGGAAAGGTGGAGGTAGATATCTCCAATAGTAGGTCTGTGAATCGCATTTTGTCGTAAGTAAACAGCACTAATGAATTAGTGATTTATGTATTCCAAAATGAAGTCTTTGAAATGTGCTCTTAAAATCTATCTTACATGTAGGTATATTATTATTATTATTTAGAGATTTGTAAAGCGCCTGGTGACCCGGAGGCATCCCCGCGCTGTGAGAGCTTGAAGTAGGCCAAGAAGGGAGGGAAAAAAACTTATTTAGGGAAAAGCAGAGTTTTAAGCTGCTTGCGAATACATTCTATTAACTTAATTAGGCATACTTCTTGTATCAGAGCACTACAATTCCCATTGTTTTCATTAATAATAATGTTTACAAGTACAACATTTTGTGTCCTTCTATGTCTCCAGCAAAAAAGTGCAACATTTGTGTACAGTCATCCTTGAAATAGTAGGGCCTCAACTACAATGAATTGGCATAGGCCAGCACCGCAAGTTTTTTTCTGTGATGTCCGATGCCAATTTGAAAGTGTAGGAATGCACAATATTTACAAGATAAAGTGCACTCCAGTCCTTTCTGCCAGCTCCAGCGTACAATTTGGTGCCTAACACCAGCGCAGGCAATATTGCACCATGGTGCAAGTGTGTTGGCGTTGTTGGCAGGATTGATTTTGTGCATGAAGGAACACCTTCCTGCAGAAAACCAATCCATGAAGACTTTTTCTTCTTCCTCCTCCTCACGCCTCTCCTGGGGAGGCGTGCATTTGTGACACATTCCCAGGTACACAGATCCTTGTAAATCCGGAAATGTGCCAAAACCAATTGGTGCTGCATGGGAAAACCCTCTGCAATGCCCCCCTGATGCAGTGAAAGGTAACACAGTGACCTGCGCTGCGTTGCCTCACACCATATCTATGAGGCCATGAAAAGCCACGCAAAGTGGCTTTAGTTGCCACGTAGATATGGGTCTGCAATGCAATTGCACGTGCGGTGCAAGGGTATTGTAAATAAGCCCCTAAGTTTTGGATATTAAAGACTCTTTGGGCCTTCTTTACTATAGCACATATAGAAAGAGGAAAGAACCTCCATGGATTGTTTTTGTGCAGGAAGGTTTGCCTTCCTGCACAAAAACAATCCTGCCAACAATGCAGACACCCTTGCACCATGGTGCAAAGGGGCCTGTGTTGTGCACTGGCAGAGGTAGAAAGGACCGGAATGCAAAGTATCATGTAAATACGGTGTATTACTGTCCTTTCCAATTGTCTAGGACAGCACAGCAAAAAGACTTACAGTGCTACCCTACGCAAATTCATTGTAGATAGGCCCTTTGTCTATTATGGGTTTGAAAAGAAAAAAATATTTAAATAGAAGCTGTATCTGATAACACAGACAATGGAATGATTGTATTGCCTAAATGGCACACATTTTAAATTTAAGTGGAACAGAGGTTATATTTCATCACTCCCTTTACAAAAGTATTACATTTTCATGATCACTGTGATATTGATTTGTGTGGTCCTATGCTTATTTCTCAGCAAATGGAAACATAATTGTTGGACCAGGCCCTTTCTGCAGGGTCACCCCAAATGTTTGACTTTGCTGATTCCATTTTTGTGGGCTTTCACAACTCTGTGTATGTTCCTCCTGCTAAAACACTTGTAAATTACTTGTGCTCTCCTCCGAAAACATAGTAAAATTGGTAGACACCTGGTTGGTCCATTTAATGTACTTATTAGTCCCTGGTGTATGGTACTACTTTTACCCACGGCCTGTAAATTAGATGCTACCATCAGACATCAGAGAACTGATGCTCTGAGCACATGCAATATTTAAGTCTGAAGAAAGAAGTACTCCAGATGCGTCAGAAATGAATTTCTGGGGGGGCGTGGCTTGGTGCCTGAGGGTGATGGCGGCGTTCGAGTAGAGCTCCGGGGCGGCGCTGAGAGACGAGCCAGTTCCTGCTCGCGTCTCCTGAAGGCGTTCGACTGAAAAGGTGTCGGAACATGTCCTGACTTCACCAAGCGTCAGTGGGACTCTTTTTATGCCTCCGTGACACAGCAACTGAACTTGTAAGTTCTGACGAGATTCTCTCGTCGGCGGCCGCCATCTTGGATCCGCTAAATGATGCGTGTTCTGTGGCGGTTTTTCCACTGTCAACCCAGCGCTAATTACACATTTTTAATGGGCTTTTAAATCACTTATTTGCTCTGCTCCCTTGCACCAAGTCTCTGCATTATGGTACCACTCACCTTCTGTGCAACGCAACCATAACGTCCCTTCATGTGGTGCCCTTGCTCCACATGATTGCCACTAAGTCGTTCCTCAAGGCATAATTTCTTATATCCATGCTGCTCTCTGAATCTGCCTACGAGTGGTGAGGTGTCTCTATGGCACGCCTGGTTGCTTTCTATTATTGATATCATTATTCAATGCGGATTCCTGAGAGGTGTGTCACGAGGCGCTTCATGTCACCCTTTGTAATGAGAATTAAATCCGCTTCACATGTTGCGGTGAGCTGCTGCCAAATCTCTGCAATATATGCCGTATACATGCTACCGTGATCTCCTCATGAATGGCCTCACTTGCCTGTCCATGTATGCTTTAACGACTGTTTTTTAACTTAAGCACTATGAAATTGGCCATATCCCTCTCATAAAATATTCAATTTGACCCGTTTTTGTTCCTGTGACATCTACTGTATCAGTCATTCCGCGACTTTACTACATGGGTAAACTTAAATCAATGTCGCACCTGCCTCGCTTGACCAAACCCCAGCTAGTGAAGAACTCTAAGGTTTTCTCTGCTTTCTCGCAACTGGAAGACTCTCTTAACTCGTCTGGTTCAGACACACCAATGGATCCTTCCAAGAATACTCCGGATAATTCTAAATCTACCACAAAAAGACTTAAGTCAAATTCTCTCTCACCTCCAAAACACTCAGGTCCAGTATCAATGGAATTGTTGTTAGAAGAGATAAGGTCCTTGCGTCCTTTCATGGAAGAGACCAATATTAAACTCCAGGTCCTTACAGATAATTGGCCGCAGATGGAAACGAGGGTAACTTCGATGGAAAAATCTGTTCAGTCATTTCAAGAGACGTCCTCTGTGGTCTCCAACCTAAAGTCTCAAGTCTCAGACCTTCAACAACAAGTGGAGCAGTTGGAGAATAGGAATAGACGCAATAACCTCCGTATTTATGGCCTGGCTGAGGGACTTGAGGGATCTGATCCAATCGCCTTCTTCAAGTCGTTCCTTCCCAAGCTTTTGCATCTGTCACCGGACAAGACCCTTAACATCCAACGTGCTCATAGACTGGGTCGACCACCTTCTTCTGCTTCCTCCCCACAGAGACCTAGAGGGGTCATCATCTATTTCTTGGAATACACTGACCTTTTGATAGTTCTAACGGCGGCTAAATCTTCTCCGAATTCAGCCTGGTCTGGCACGCCCTTGTTTTTTGCACAGGATTATGCTAAAGCCACAGCCACCCGCCGTAAGGTCTTTCTGAGCCTAAGAGCAGATCTGCGGGCGATGGGTGCGCGATATGGCCTGTATCACCCGTGTCTATTTAAAGTTACCTATAACAACAAGACTACAACCTATGAGGACCCAGTGCGCTTACAAAGTTTCATCAATGCGCACAAGTCATCTGCCATGGATGCCTCCGGACCGTCAACCTCTGCTCATGGTTGACTAATGCTTTCATAATTCTTATATGGCTGTTGCATTTTATCCTGTACTTGCTCAGAGATTCTCTCTCAGTTGCAGTTCACTCGACTCTGTCTGATTTTCCAGAAGCTTACTTTGCTGATTTGTTATTGTTTATGCATGATGGTTGTCCCATGTTTTCTTGTTAGTCATGGTTCTCGCATGGTGTCCTGATTTGTTTCAGCTCTTGTTCTCTTTTTTCGTCTTACAGGAATTTTTCCCCGTGTCTGATGATGTCTCTTGGTCCTTGCCTCGCTGCTCCTGGATGTGCTGCCCCACCCATGTGGCTCCTTCCCTCCTCGACCCTTCCTCGTACCCCTCCTTTGTAGGTATGTTCTTTCTCTATTCCCTTATCTGTTTTCCCTGTGCATTTGATGGTTTCTTCCCTTATCCTTCCCTTCTCCCTCTTCTCTTGTATGTATTCTTATTCACATGTTTATATTTTGGCATATTATTTTTGACTGAAATCTTCTGCTTATGTAAGAGTTACATTCCTTGTTTCTCCTGGTGCACTTATTCTTCAGTTTCTCATTTATCCTCTTCTTCTCCTCTTCTCCAGCATGTCTACACTGGTTCTCACTTTCTTCTTCTTTCTTCATGTTTTTTCCACGGTACATGGGCTTTTCATTCTTTGATCATGTTTTTCACATTTTTTGTAGATAGGTTATCGTTATGTCCTTGAATATTTTGTCATGGAATGTGAAGGGTATTAACTCTCCAATTAAGCGTCAAAGAATTTTGTCACACCTAGCCAAACTGAATGTTGATATTGCATTCCTTCAAGAAACGCACTTAAATGATGTAGAGTCAGTTAAGCTTAAGCGTGGATGGGTGGGCGAACTCTTTTACTCACAGGGTGATGGCAAACGGAATGGTGTGGCAATCCTTTGTCGCAAGTCTCTGTCATTTCAGGTTCTTACTCAAGAATCGGATGTTTCGGGTCGTTGGGTTTTTGCCAAGCTATCACTCAGAGGTGTTCCAATTTCCCTTCTTAATGTTTATGGCCCAACTACGGGTGAGCCCTCCTTTTGGGCTGATTTTTCTCCATTCCTAACTAAATTTATGGATCACAACTTTATTTTGGCGGGGGATTGTAATCAACCTCTGGATCCCTTTATTGATAGGAAATCTATGGCCCCCTATATTCCTAACAAACCCCATAAGCTATTTAGTCATGCTATCTCACAGCATAAGTTGGTGGATTCCTGGCGCCTCTGCAATCCCAAATTACGGGAGTACACTTTTTACTCTCCCTGTCATCGCTCCCAGTCAAGACTTGACTATGTTTTTGTCTCCCACAACCTTGCTCAATCACTATTACACTCTGAGATTGGCCCGATATTACTTTCGGATCACGCTCCCGTCCTTACAAGCGTTGATGTGTTCCCTAAGGTTAATGGTCCCAGAAGATGGAGATTTAATAACTCGCTCCTAACTGATCCCAAGTTTACGTCTACCTTCACTTCCTTTTTTGATGAATTTTTTCTGATTAATGATCACACTGATATTCCGGATCATACTATCTGGGACGCTTTTAAAGCGGCTGCACGTGACTTTATCATCAGCTACGTTGCGAGTAAGCGCAGGGCTGCCAGAAGGTCCACCAAACAGCTCCTTTTAGATATTAAGAAGTTGGAACACACATATTTTACCTCCCACTCTGAGGATAGCTTGACAGCCCTTGTTGCTGCAAAATTTGAAATTTAATGAGAAATCTACGGAGGACGCCTCCCTATACTTGTTAAAATCTACTGCTAAATTTTATGGGGGTAGGAATAAAGCAGGGAAGCTCCTAGCTAACTATTTAAAGATTAAGCATGATAAGTTCAATATTGAATCTGTTTACGACTCTAATGACACTCTGAAGCATAAGGATGTTGATATTTTGGCTGCGTTCTCCCATTTTTATGAAACATTGTACACGTCTGAAACTCAGCCCTCCCCCAACTCTCTTGCTCATTTTTTCTCCACCATTCACGCACCACCCACTTTTCCTCTTGACCTTTCCTCCCTAGAATCTGACATCACACAAAAGGAACTACTCACTGCTTTGCAACACCTTAAACTTAATAAAGCTCCTGGCCCCGACGGTTTTACCGTTGAATTCTATCTTCATTTTTCTAAGCTTTTGATCCCACGCCTGCACTCCCTTCTCCATACTTTTATTGCTCAAGGTACTTCCTCAGGGACGTTCTCAGATGCTCACATATGCTTAATACCTAAACCTGGGAAGGATGTACAACATTGCAAAAATTATAGGCCCATATCTTTAGTCAATATTGACTATAAACTTTTTGCTAAAGTACTGGCGGTCCGATTGGACCACCTACTTCCGGATCTTCTCGGTGAAGAGCAATCCGGGTTTGTTAAGGGCCGACATATTACGGATAATACTAGACTTTTATTTAATATTCTATCAAAGTCTTCCCGCTGTCAACATTCACTTGCAGCGATTGCCCTTGACGCCGAAAAGGCGTTTGATCGAGTTGAGTGGCGATATCTTTTTCACACTCTTACTTGGTTTGGCTTTGGCCCTAAATTTATTTCTTTAGTTTCCCTGTTATACTCACACCCCAGAGCCGCAGTAATTGCCAATGGCCAAATTTCTTCTTATTTCAATCTGGGTAGGGGCGTTCGTCAGGGCTGCCCCCTCTCCCCCTTTCTTTTCAACCTCGCTCTAGAACCCTTTTTATCTAGAATACGTCAAAATCCTGCCATCCATGGCTTTCAGGTTGCGGACCTTCATCTTAAACTTGCTGCTTATGCAGATGACATCTTACTTTTTCTCTCCAATCCCGCGGAATCTGTCCCTGCTTTTCTGGATGAAGTTCGAAATTATTCCTCCCTCTCTGGGTATAGACTTAACCACGATAAATGTGAGATCCAACCCCTGACCAAATTCACTTTCAAACAAGAATTTTGTGACTCTCAATTTACTTGGTGCCCCACCCACATTAAATATCTGGGGTTATATATCACCCCCTCTATTCCTGACACTATCTCTCTTTGTTTGTCTAAATGTACACAAAAAATTACGGACCTTACTGCAAAGTGGCATCCCCTATACCTCTCCTGGTGGGGCCGCCTCGATACTATTAAAATGATGATTTCCCCCCTTATTCTCTACACCTTATCCAATATCCCAGTATCTATTCCAATGAAATTCTTTAAAAAGATCAACTTAACGTTATCTTCATTTTTGTGGAGTTCTAAAAAACCTAGAATGTTTCTTGCTAGACTTATACGCCCCGCCTCTGAGGGTGGTGTCAACTTCCCTGACTTTCCTGCATATCAGAAGGCCTTTTTGCTACGTCAAGCTTCCCTCTGGCTACAAGATATCACTGTTCCTTGCCCTTTGTGGATCAAGGTTGAGCGCACTCTCCTTTCTCCATTCTCTTTTACAGAATATCTTGCTTTCTCTCGTAAACCTTCTTTGATTCCCACTCCTATTCACAAATATACCCTTAAGCTCTTGTTATCTGGGGACCCTGGCCCTCCCACGACTGTTACCGATTTCCTCTCTTCCACCATTTGGCATAATAAATATCTTCTAATTGGTAATAAACCCTTCTATTGGAAGACATGGAGGTCCCGAGGTTTGATATGGATTTCACAACTCTTTTCTGATTCCATCTTTCTCTCTTTCTCTGATCTTAGTTCTTCCTTTGGTCTACCTTTATCTTTTGTCCCCAAATACTTATTACTTAAAAGGACCGTTCTAGAGGTTTATGAGAGGCTCTCGGGTTCTTCTTCTCCCTCCCCTGTTCAACAATCCCCCACTCTCCAACTCCATTCTCTTCTATGTACGAGCCCCAAAGCATCCCTTATCTATAAACACCTTCACTCACATCAATCACTTAGACCTAAATCTAAGGTTGAGATCCAATGGGAGACTGACCTTGGAACAGAATGGCCGATATCTCTCTGGGATAAGATATGGGCAAAACTCCGTAAAACTTCCAGAGCAGCCTCCCTGACGCAATCCTTATTCTTTATATACAACAGATTACTTCACACTCCTTCTACACTACACAAACGCTTTTCCAATACCCCAGACACTTGCTGGTCGTGTGGCTCCCCCAATGCTACCTTATTTCACATGATATTTCTCTGTAAATATGTGCATGACTTTTGGTTACAGGTATGGGCTCAAGTCAACGTTATTTTTCATGCCTGTATTCCTTTTTCTCTCACTCATCTTTTCTTGGGTAGCCTGTCCCCGGGTTGGGATAATGTGGATATGTGTGTTCGCATTGTAGATCTGTTATTAGCTGTAGCCTTTCAGCAGATTACTGTTAATTGGAAAACTGCATCTAATATTTCTCTCAAAGGGTGGTGGTACAATGTCTGTCATAACCATAGACTCGATAATGCTTTTGTTTTTCCTGTTCAGTTAGCTACCAAACGAGCAGAAATGTGGCTCTCCATTACACTGTACCTAGATAAATGTACTGCCCATTCGTCTCGTCCAACGCCTGCTCAACAAGAGGTTTCCAAACCCCCATGATACCCTTTCCACATCCAAGTTTTTTCTTAATATACTGGTTTTTTTTTTCTTTTTCTCTTCTTTTTTGCCCATGATCAACTGTTCAGATGCTCATTGCCCATGATTATTGTTTTATTGTATACTTTCCCTTACGTGCTACATTCTGTTATTCCCCCTTCCCCCTTCTTCCCCACTTTCCCCCTCCCTTCCCTCTCCAAATTGATGTTATGTATTGGTTTATTCTTTCCCACTGACTAATAAAAATTTTATTGAACTTAAAAAAGAAAGAAGTACTCCAGTCGTCTTCCACTTTTCTCCAATTCTTCTTTTTAATTGAATATTATACAGCAGCCTCGCCCCAGCCACCAGGTGTGAGCTGTAGCAACGGACACGGAGACGCTGTGCCGAGGAACACCTGACCACACTCGAGAAGTGGTAGTCCACTATTGGACAGCTGGATTCTATATACTTTTATTGTTATTTCCTCATCAATTTAATTGGATAGCTTGAGTTCAGCAGAACATTGTTTAAGAAGACAGTGAGATACTACAGCTCTGAAGAAGTCATAGGGTGACTAAACCCGAGGACGAAACACGTGTTGGCTAGTGCGAGGCCAATGTATAATATTCGATTAAAAAGATTATTTGACGAAAAGTGGAAAACGACTGGAGTACTTCTTTCTTCAGACTTAAATATTGCATGTGCTCAGAGTATCAGTTCTCTTTGTGTATTCTGGGGATGAAGGGTTGACATCCCTACTCTTGGAGCACTGCTGATTGTTGTGATTCAGTATATGTTGGTTACAATGCTTTTGTGCACCTGACTTTCTTTATTCACCCATATTTGTTTTAAACCAGTAGGCAGCAGCATCTTTTTTGCCACCCACTCTAGTAGCACTGAAAACATGTCTCAGGCCCTTTAAACTCTATAAAAAATCATTTGCTGGGCCTAAACTTCCTTTTAAATACTTATATGTCATCCCTAGGATAGGCCCCAAACAACCCATAGGGCAGGATGCAGTGTACAAGCCTTTCTACCAGTGTCAAGGGTCACCTGGCTGTGAAAAGCACTCTTGTTGTGTGTGTTGTGTAGACCTTCCATAGATAGGGTCAAAAATGGTCTCAGTGTAGCAGAAGTGGGTCTTCCTGACAGGATGGCTAAGGAGGAGTTATGCCATGCCCTGATTATACTTCAAAGGATCCTGTTTGCAGCACACAAAACAACCTGACATTAGGTCTACCCTTGCCTGTTTCACCCGAGACAGTTTGGAGCTAAAACGCTGGGTAAGAACTGACCCCCTCACAAAGACTGACACTAGGTATGAATGTTGCACCTTCGGAACCTCTGATGGAAACACTCCTGTACCTGTGAAAGATTCAGGAAAAGGACAGATGTACTGTCTGAAGTAAGAAGAATGGACCTGCTTGCCTTGAACCTAGGATCTCCAGAAATGGCTCCAAGGGTCAGTTGGCTGACATCCTGTCTGATCTACAGGGACACAACAAGCTTCCAGAGGCCTCCCTGCCACAGCCCGGATGACCAGCACAACCTATATATGCATGAGCCAAGCTGCTGGCCTCTGCTAGAGTGAGTCCCAATCCCTGTAAGATGCCCCAGGACCTGAACCCTTGGCAGGCATCAGAGCATACTTTTCCTGCTTCAAATTTAGAAAATGTAAACTCCTGGGGTAAGACCTGTCAGCCTTATATTGGTCTTCCACAAACCCTTTTGCCATACTCCTCCCTTTTTATTGACCTTGTTTTTGTTGGCCTTAGGATTCTGTGCACTTTACTACTGCTAATAAGTGCTAAAGTGTGTGTGTTCTCTCCTCTAAAGACGATGAAATTGGCTTATACATGATTTGCACATTTCATTTACTTATAGGTCCCTAGCAAAGTAGTACTACCTGCACCCAGGGCCTGTAAAGTAAAATGTAGAAGAGGTCATGCAGCACTGACCTCTCCACCCACTTCAGTAGCCTTTTAAACATGTCTCAGGCCTGCCATTGCAGCCTCTGTGTGCATTTTTAAACTGCCATTTCCACCAGGCAAAATATACCTTTTGCCAGCTCAAAACTTTCCTTTTTAATACATTTAAGGTACCCCTAGGATAGGCCCAAAACATCCCATTGGGCAGAGGGCAGTGTATTTAGAAAATTGGACATGTACGTTTAAGTTTTGTATGTCCTGGTAGTGACAAATTTGTTTTCACTAACTGCAAGGCCTACATCTCCCGTAGGATAACATTGGGATAGCTTACTTCTTTTAATAAGTGCTAACTTTCTATTGTGAGCAAGTCGAAATTTCGAGCTTGGTGTCCAAAGAATTGCAATTTAAATATCTTTATAATGGTAAAGCTGTATTTTAAGTCACAATTCTGAAAATGCCACTTTTAGAAAGTCAGCATTTACGTGTCCTAACCATTTGGTGCCTGCAGCCTGCTTCCTGGGTCACATGATTGAGTGTGGCTGGCAGGTGGATAGGCCATCTCTGACATGGTGGGGAGAGCTGTCACCTACCACACTTGCATATCAAAAAGGCTCTGCCTGAGCAGAAAGAGTTGGGCTCAACAAGCAGGTCTAGAGCAGGGAGGCAGTAACTCCAAAAAGCTCTGGGGGTGAAAACCTCCAGAACCTTCTCCTACTTCAAAGTGGGAACCAGGTATCCATAATGGACCCTGAGGCCCATATCTTCAGTACACCTCTAGACCTGTGGATGACTCAGAACTGCTGTACTGCTCTGCAGGAAGGACTGCTACTCTGTTGCCTTGCTGCCTGAGTGAAAGGACTGGACCTGCAGTGACAAAAAAGGCTCTAACCATCTCAAACCCAGCACCTGGACTCAGTCTGCTGAGAGTCTTGCCACCCCAGTGGTGCTACCCCAGTCCTGGACCCTTAGAAGTGGGCCTGAAAGTGCTCTGCCAGGCCTTCTGTGATCCTGTGGTAAGAACTGATGCATCTCCTCATAGCTCTGCTTCACAAACCTCACAGTGTGACACATCCCCAATGCAAGACCTTGTGTCACAGGCCACAGTCTCCTCTGAACCACCACTGAACGATTCATCCTAAATGCAACCCTATGCATCGCAAGCACCTCATCGACTGTATCTTCGAAGACTACGCAGGTCTTTGCATCTCAACTCTGCAGGTTCTTCGTAAACTGCCAGTGTGCAACACATCATTGATGCAGGACTTCACATCGCAAGCCCCTTGTTGACGGTATCCTCAACAATGGTGCAGGGCTCCCCCTGACTTCCATGGAGCCGCTGCTGCACCAAGCATCTTCAAAGCGGGATCTCTCAACACTCCACAACCAGAATTTAAAGGTACTTTGTTTTGCAGGCCTAACTTGGTCCCTGTATCTGGCCCATGCTCCATCATGGTCAGTATAAATGTGTTACTTTTTCACGGTCTGTCATGACTTTATAACCACAGTTGGCACTTTGTGCTTTTAGGCACCATTTTCACTTAAATCTTTAAAATTGCATATCTCCAGTTCTCTGATTGGACTTTGGTAATTTTGGTCTCAAATCATTTATTACATTTTACTTTATATGTTTCTAATTTTTTTTAGGTTTTGTGTTATGTTTTCATTTTATTATTGCCAGAAGAGCTGCATAAGTACTTTACACATTGCCTCTAAATTAATCCTGGCTGCTGTTGGGCCAAGTTACAAGAGGGATACATACAGGTTTATTTGGCATTTCCTTGTCTTTCACCCTGACAAGAATTGCAGTTGCTGACCTGTGGGATCAACGGAGATTGCTACGGCGAGTCCTGCCTACGTGTAGCACAGGTGACCACTTTGCCCTTGCTCCTGCTATTGAGCCTGCTGAGTCCCGTTCATGAGCGCACGTGGAGCGGAGTGGAACAGCGCCAGCTGCTGGACTGGGGTGTTTTCTGTCATTGCTACTGCTTCGGACCGCAGGGCGGGGTTCTAGCCCGACGGCCGCTGCTACTTTTCCTGCATGTACTGACCCCCCGCTGGCTTGAGAGGAGCCGCGAGTGAAAGTCGGGCTGAGGAAGGCAGGGGCGCCCAGCTGTGTTAGAGGCACTCTGAGCAAGCTGGATAGACTCCTGAAGACTTGCACGGTGAGGCTACTGAGGGTAATATCGGTGTTTCGGTCTCTTGTCTGGAGCTTTTTAGTTGGAGAGGCTGGCATAACTGAGATTGACACTATATGTACCATAAAGGCAGCGAACCGGAAGGTTCATGCAGAAATAGATCTGCCTGAATGTAACATATTATTTTGGAACGTGGCTGGGTTACGCCAGAAAGTAAGAGCCCCACAATGGGTTACTTTTTGTCGATATTTCAATATTATGCCTGCAAGAGACCTGGCTGAAGAACGAGTTGCACATAAATGGTCATAAAACCTACCACACACCAGCGGTTAGCTTGGTTTGTGGTAGAAACAAGGGGGGGGGGGGGAGTGTACCTATGTCTCTAATTGTATTACTGTTAATAAGACAGATTTCAAAGTTTCGAATAGATTTTATCATATTGTATTATTGTATATGGATAAGAAGCACACACTGGCCCTTGTAAATTTTTTTAATAATATCCCCAAAGAGCAGCTACATGGTGTTCTGAGCGAACTGCGGAAAGATATCTCTTATATACAGGATAGCTCGATGGAAGATTTGTGCATTATTTGGGGCGGGGACTTTAATCATGTTGTATGCCAATATGCTATGAGGGGGATTTGTGGTTTAAGTATGGACAGAGAAGTCGAACACGCCCACTTCCAACACACAACAACAGGAGACTTGTTTAACACTATTGTTTATCAAGTTGACTTAGGGTTCGCTAACGAACTTTGTTCCCCAACGGTCCCATTCAAGAGTACATTTAATAGCAGAGGACCTGGCTCTATAATTGATTTTATTTTAGTTACAAAGACCCACTCAAGCAGGGTGTTTCATTTTGTAACACACCTAAATGCAATGAGTGACCATTTTCCAATAAGTTTTTCTATCTTCTTAGTAAGCGCTGCATCAAGTAAGGAGCCACTAGTGGAACAATACCCTTTTGAAATTTCACTTAATAGGTTAAATGAGTATTCTCTGAGCTGGGAGAAAATAGATCCGACTGCGTTCTTTAACCAACTAATAATCAAGTGTAATAAGGCTGTGGCTGTCTGCCTTGATGAGTTTGCTGCCGATATCCAGGTTTTAAACTAATTTCTTATTATTATGAAGGAGACTAAGAAGTTATTAACAGTGAACATCAAGGAAAGACAGCAGATGAAACATGGATGGTTTGTCTCGGGCTGTACTAAAGCACTTGCAAATTTAAAAATGCAGGACAGTTCCCAAAGTGATAGAAGATCGGCAAGGAGCGCCTTTAGAATGGAGCTTATTGCAGGCAAAGAGATATTAAGAGCCCAGACATGGAAGTCTCTGCACGATGCCTGTGTGCCTAGAGATAATAATTGGCTTCTGGAAGGTGGTTAATGCGCCCCTGCTAGCTCCAAGAGATCTACCTTCAATAGATGCAGCTATTAGTGAAGCAACATGTGTAGAGCACTTTACTAATGTATATAACGACGAGAAGCAAGACAGGGCCCGTGTAGAACAGGATTCCACTTTGCTGCCTGAACACAGTTGTATGTTCCCCTTGGATTTATGTTTCTCCTTGAATGAGGTTACAAGTTCTATAAATGATAGCGCTGCAGGCAAAGACCCCGGTCCAGATGGAGTGCCTGTGGACATGTATAAATCTAATCTCCCGTTCTGGGGGCCACTACTAACTCATGTTTTTAAAGTTTTCTGCCAACAGGGCCTGATTCCATCCTGGTCGGATTTTAGAGTGGTCCCAATATTTATAAAAGGGGGCTTGCAATAACCCTACTTGTTATCGGCCGATCTCCCATTTGGACTCCTTTCTAAAAATAACTGGGCGTATCATCCTAAACAGGTTACAGACCTGGGCGGAAGAGAAAGGTGTTCTTTTTAAATTGCAATATGGCTTCCGTCAGGGTCTGGCAACCACTGGACAGGGGTTAAATTTAAACCTTGTGATTGGCAAATACACGCAAGCCAAGCAAGGAAAATTATTCTTACCATTCGTGGATCTGAGCTCCACTTTTGATTGCGTAAGACATGACAGACTATGGAGCATATTAAAGGAAATGGGCGTGCATTCCCCCCTTATACTTTTTATGGGACAGTTGTATAGTAACGCTGGTGCAAGGGTCCGGTATGGAAAGCGGGGCGAGTGTACACCCAAATTTCCAATTAATAAAGGCGTGAGGCAAGGCTGTGTGCTCGCCCCATTTCTTTTTACTTTATATTTTAACGATTTAGGAACATTTTTAACTGAACAATGTCAGGATCCCCCTTTTATAAATAAACAACCTGTGCCCGCACTGCTTTATGCAGACAATGCGGTTTTAATGGCTCACAACAACTAGGATTGCAGAGAGTTTTAACCAGTTTTACAGTGTTCATGCGTTCAAGGAGACTGAAAGTAAATATATCAAAGTCCTATATAATGAAATGTGGTAAAAACAGTTCTAGGTGTCGTGATATTCACATTGAAAATACCAAAGTGGAATGTATTAGTAGTTTCCCATATTTAGGTTTCCAATTTATTTATGGTGGGACTTGGGTACCAGCTGTGCGGGTGAGAAAACTGATGTTTATCAGGACAATCGGTGCACTGTGCAACTTTGCTAGAAGACTCGGCAGAAGACCGGTGTCAGAGTTAATACTAATATATAAAGCTAAGTGCCTATCTACAGCAATGTACGGAGCAGGCATTTGGAGTCACACAGATGTGCAATCAATACAGCTAATAGAAAATGCATTTACAAAATATTTATTGGCTGCCCCTATAATCACGGCCAATTTTATCTGTCATTCAGAACTAGGCTTGTTGTATATTAGAGATTTGATTAAAATGTAACCGTTGTTAGGGTGGCACAAAGTATGGGCCTCTGAGGATACTAATTTTAATCGGGACGTTGTCAGGGTCTGCTTGGGGATGTCTAGGGTGACCACTATCCCGTGGTTAAAATATATAAAAAAGTTCACGAGTGACATCGGCCACCCTGAATATTTTGAAAGTCCTGACAGTATTGTTGCAATTCCAAGAAAGTAATTAAAAACAATTTGTCTAGCACATCTACAAACCACTAGACTTACTCTGGAGATTGTTAAACCTACAGTACTGGACAATCAACTGATGCTATCATGTTATGCCACACAGCCATAATTAGTTTGTGTACCGGGGAGCTATGATAGGATGCTCTTAACTCGATTTCATTTGGGGTCCTTTCACAGACTTATAAGCTTCCCTACAATTAATGATTGGTCCAAAAATTTGGGAGTTTGCCTGTGTGTTACTATATCGTAACAATCCACATTACATATTACTGTATTCTGTAAGTTCTATTTGCACCCAAGAAAAAGATTTTTAAAACCAATTTTAAAAAAGAGGGGCTTGAGACAATGTCGCACAATGTTCCTAGCATTACAAATTTTAGATGATGAGCTGACCATGTTATCTGTTGCTTCCTATTTGAAAAATGTTATTAATTATGGAAAATCTATGGGGGTATCTGAACACTGATTATTGTGTAACTATCAATGTTTTCTTTCCCTGAAAAATGTTTTTTTAGAAATGTATTTTAATGAATGTTAATACTGCTTTTATGATTTTGTTTTTAAATCGAATAAAGCTATCTTTGAATTGATTTAATTAGGAGTAGAGGCCGGAGTACAGGATTGAGCATGCATAAATGAGCTGAGCTTTGGCTTGTGGATCAATGTTTCTTTGTGAATCTTTTCTACACCGATTGGAGACTATGGGGGATAAAACTGTTGCTACATAGTTGCTACATAGTTGCATATTCTGCTATTAATATCTCTGTAGGAGAAAATTCAGTTTATGATATGACAGCCGCCACAGATGATTGCTGTTTGTGGATTCCTTGACGAGCAGAAACAGTGTTGGGCTGACTTCTGTTGCTGTGCCCCAGTGATCCCCTGGGGGGCTGTGCCTACGGAGTTTCTCAAACTACTGTCAAGGTGTTGTCAAGGTGCTGCTGCGGGGTTATGCTGCAGGATTGAGAGTGCTGCTTGGCCGGAGATATTACGAGTGCGCCTAGATGAGCAGCAAGTTTCCGTTCTGTTGAAGTGACCCAGACCGAGCCGTGGGATCCCGCTGGTCCGGCCCTTGCAAAGGTTTTCAGGTGAGATCTACCACTATTACTGCTAGTGGCAACCATGCATGGAAGTAAACAGGCATCTATGTAAAGGCTGAAGGCGTATTCCACGTAGAGATTGTCAATTTAGGAGAATTAGTTCCCAATGACCCAGAGACATTTTTTGCTTACTGCGGAGGTCACTCTACTACTTCTGGGATATTCATAGAACCTCCCCCTCCCCCCGGGTCAGTTTCACTGCGGATCCCCTGGGCTTTACCACTTTTGAGGTCTGTCGGAAGCAGTAAACATTGACAGTCGCCACACACTCTATCCTGGGAAACAGTTCTTTCCCTCCTAACAGGTTGAAACAAACATTGTGTGCTTGGTTTGCTGGTTTCTTGTTATGATGGGGAAGCACTTAAAGATCACCAATGTAATAGCCCCTGTTGATTCAAGTGGGGGTCTCAGGTCAAAAACTCAAACGACCCAGATGAAGACAGCCTCAGCAATTGCAAGAGCCGAACGTTCGCAGAAAGCCCATCAAGGCTCAGCTGCAATATGAAGCACACCAAGCTTGGAAGATGATCTGCTGGAGCTCGGGAAAGGAATTAATGGTTATCAGACCCTGGAACATTTTGAGACTCCTCGCCTTGAAAAGTTGAATGAAGCACTAGCTGCTGAGGGGCTAGTTTCAGCCAAATTTGACTTAATCACTAGAGGGTTTACCACTCAGGAAGATAGCTGAGCAGCAGGAAATTTAGAGGGGAGCCTGAGCCAAGAGACCGCAAAGGAAGACTCCGCCACCATACATCAAACCAAAACCAAGGAATAACCATTATTTCTTTTAGCTAAAATACCCCTACTGCCTGTGCAACTTCCAGGTGCATTTTCAGAACAAAAACCCACGGGGAAAATACAAGTGGCCACTGGATGTCCAAGCATCTGCCTTACCTCCTAGGCTCCTGGACTAACTGAAGGGAGATCTAAGGGATGGCCAGCCTCTAGCCTCTCTGGCGGAAACAATGACAACAGCAGAATAGCAAGATCTGACTCAACTAGCTCCGGAAGAGCCTGTAGGAAACCAGCTTTCAGAGACCGGGGTCAGCTTCTAATATGACATAAAACCCATGTTGAATCTCATTCTGGATGAGATACGTGAGCAGAAAGTAACACAAGCAAACGTGATTGCAGCATTACACCTCCGATTGCCAAAAATTGAAGAAGCAGTCGGTAGTCATCTGGAAAGGTTACAAGAAGCTGAATGCAGGATATCTCACCTCAAGGACCAGATGACCTTGATGCAACACCAGGCTACTTTGGACAAAAAGCAAAAAAATGTTTTAAAAGCAAGCTGGAAGAGCTGGAGAATCATTCTCGATGATCCAAACTGCAGCTGTTTGGGATCCCAGAAGGCTGCGAGGGGTCAAAAATGCTCCACTGGGTTGTGTAATTTATCAAGGATAACGTGCTGCCCGAGTTCTCTGGAGAACTAACCATCGCAAGAGCACATAGGGTCCCAGCTCAGCGATTTCCAAACTCAAAGTTGCCCCGAACAAGCCTAGTTATCTTTGCAGACTTTCGAGTCAACGGACAGATATGGACCAGGGCTATTCAAAAGAAGCAATTTTCAACTCATGAAGTTCCCAGATGCCACATTTTTTCTGATATGTTAGCAGCAGCGGCTCGCCGCCGAAATAATTTGTCAAGCTCCTCTATCTGTTCAAGGCTTCCATAGCCCAGCAATCTAAGCTATGTGTCTTGGTGCAAAGAAAATTCCATATGTTTGCAAATCATGATGAAGCACAGGAGCTCCTTTAGAAAATCACTATGAAAAAATTGAGACCTCGGACTGGTTGTAATGCTCTTTTTTCCTCCCTTTTCTGTTTATTTCTTGTTTTCTAAAAATGCTTGGGCCTTTTTTTTGTTGTTTTTTTATGCTGCTATGCTCGATGAGACTGTGGGGGGTGATAGGTCACTAAGGGTGCAATTACATGGCACCCAGCTTTGGGGTTAGTCAGCGGGGGAGGAAGGGTATATGGTGAGCTGTTCTTCAACTGCGGGTTGGGGAGAGGTATGAGGCGGTGGCAGAGGTTAGGGAATGGGTAAGCAAGGGAAAAATGAACAGGGAAAGAGCGAATTACACAGGATGTGCTCTGGTGCATTTGTGGGAGACGATGGTAAAAGAAAGTTAAAATAGCAGAGAAAAATTTCAGAGTGGGTAAAGTTGAGATATGCTGTCCATGATGGATCAAAGGAAGCGAAATATAAAAATGATTAAGTGTCAATGGATTGCTGAACCCGCATACAAGTTGTATTTTTTTTTAATTGGCTAACATCCCTCTATCCCGAAATTATATTTCTACAAGAAATGCATTTTAGGACTGACACCTAAGAAATATGCGCTGGCGTACTACTCATCTGCTAATTTAGTGGTGAGAGGGGTTGTCATTTTACTATCTAGAACGCTGGATTGGCAGGTTAAGGAGTTCGGCGAGATGGAAAAATATTTGGTTATGTGTGAATGTAAAATGCGAGGGAACAGTGCTAAATTTTGTTAATTACTACCACCCCATAGAGGACGAAACCACAGCACTTGAGAAAATGTATCAATTAGCAGCAAGTATGGAAGGTATGTTGATCTTGGCTGGCGATTTCAATTTTATTCAGAATCTGGCACTCGGCACCTCAAATAAAGCAAAACGACAGTTAAAACCTAAAACTGCAAAGTTAATAAAAGGTTTGTCAATAGATTTTGCCCTAACGGATCCTTGGAGACAGGGGCTCCCTGGCTTCTCGCAATTTTCCTGATACTCTTTAGAATACAGAGCAGCATACCGATTGGATTTGTTTGGTGGATCAGCTGTTTGCCAATGGTGAATCAGAAATATTGGCCAACTCTTTTTCTGATCATTAATGTTAGGGATCATTCAGAAAAAGAAATCAAGGTGGCAGTTTGATAAATCTTTACTACAAGATACTACTTGGGTGACGGAAACTATAATTTTTATCAGGGATTTTTCCAGTTTAATGCAAATACAGCCCCAATCTTTATGGTTTGGGAGACATTTAATGCAAATTTTAGAGGACAGATGATAGCCTATAAGTCTAGAGTAAGTAGACTACACAAGCAAACGATCTGGAATTATAGACCGCTGTGGAGAAAGAAAGATAAGGCATGAACTTAATAGTGACAGCAAAGCATATTATTAGAGTACAACAGCAACAATTATCAAAAGCTAAGGAGCAATTGAAGGATTTTTTTTGTTAGAGGAGATCTCTGGAAGCAAGGCTCACCAACAAAAGCTTTATGAGGAAAGCAAGCATATTGGCAGATTTCTGGCCTGGTCCACGAAGAGTCAGAAAGCAGTGCAAATAATTAGTCATGTTAAAAATCCTTCTACTGGCCTGCTATAAGAAGACAAACATGCGATTTCTCAGGTGTTTCTCTAACATTTGAAACAAATTTATACGGAAATACAGGCGGTAGAAGAGTCAGAATTGATGTCTAATTTCGAATCGCTGGAGTTACCGCTGATATCACAGCAGCTCATTGAGACGCTCAGTGGCCCAATAGGAATCTCAGAAATTCTGACAGTATTAAAAAGTATGTCCAATTCCAAGGCTAGTGGGATGGATGGGATTCCGGCGGAAGTATATATTATATTATATATTATATGGAAGTATATATTCCAAGAAGAACTACTTCCCTCATTAACAAAACAGTTTGATCAAATAAAGGACGGGATAGACACCCTCAAATGTTTTAGGGAGTCAGTGTTGGTAGATGTCCCTATAAAGGATAAAGATCCTCGCAATCCTAATTCCTATCGCCCTATCTGTTTGTTAAATACAGCCTACCAACTGTTCATGAAAATTTGGGCAAGAAGGATTGCCCCATGTGCCCAAAAGGTGGTTTATACAGATCAAAATAGCATCCTTCCAGGATGGCTAATGGCCACTAACATGTACTTTTTAATACAAGCTAATAAAAACATTTCCGCTAACTAGACCAATGCGGCCATTCTGATGATGGATGCCGAAAAGGCTTTTGAGTTTTTAGACTGTCACGCCTTATTGTTTATTTTGGAGAAGTTTGGTGTCCTGCCACAGTTGATACATATGCTAAAAGAATTATATAGTCATGCGGGAGCTAAGATAATCATTAATTGAACAGATGCCGGTAAGGTAAATATTAAACGTGGCACATGTCCGTTATCCCCTCTTCTGTTTTCATTGTTTATTGGACCCCTAGCTGTTAAAATGGCAAAGATTAAGCTACATGCAGATGATATAATCCTATATCTTAAAGCGGGGGGGTCTAATATACAGAATACATTGGATGAAATCCAGAAATGTATGCAGGTAGGGGGATATAAAGTGAATCAAGCTAAAACAGAAATCCTTACATTTAATTCGGTGCCTTCTGATATCCCGGCTTCCCTACAACTACGATCATCACATCCAGTCAGATACCTAGGTATCCATGTCACAAACGACTATGGACAATTATTTCCATTAAATTATAGTAGTACGCTTGAGAAAGTGAAAAAATGTTTAGATAAGTGGTCCTTTATCCATTTATCATTGATAGGACAGATCTCCATGGTTAAAATGTCAGTGCTCCCATTATTTTTGTTTCTTTTTATTAATCTTCCCTTGAAAATCCCAAATTCCTATTTGAAAGAATTGGACGAAATTATCCGGAAGTTTGTGTGAAATAATGAGTATCCCCAGGTTAGGTTAGACACATTACAACTGGATGTAGCACAGGGAGGATTATCACTCCCGCATTTAGTAACCTACTACCAGGCCTCCATGATCAATCTGTTATCACAATTAGGAGAGGGAAATTCAGTCTTTGACAACGTTTTTCTAATACATATGCTGAAGGAAAGTGCCATAAAGCTTCCCACTTTTTTACGATTAGCAAAACTATAAGGCATAAGCAACAAGAACTCAGCGTTTTTATGAATCACAAGATATTCCAGCATATCATGCTTATACTCCTATCCAAGAATGTGCAGCAAGAGGTCTAACGCTGCCTAGAGGGCTTTGGTCAGCTTGGGGATTTTTATAATCATGAGACATTAATTACTTGGGAAATGGTACGATTGCAATCTTGCACACTAAACACCGCTTTCTATATGAGTTTTCTTCAACTCATGAACTTTCTCAAAAACAATTATACCATGCTGTGTGAAGCTGCACGTCAAATCACTAGGCAAATGTCGAATAAAATGGTTGGTGTGGGATTTTGGTACCGGCTATTACATCATAAGGCTCATAGTGACGAGATTATTATGAAAGAGCACCAGAAAATTCACTCTGAGACCTGCTGCAAGGTTAATGAGAAAGAGTGGCAGCAGCTCAGAGAGTTATTGAATAAAGCATTGCAAGGTGCTCATTTTAAAAGAATGAGGGGCATATTATCAAGGACGGCGTTATAATTATCACCGGTTTAGCGGCAGAAAACTGCCGCCAAAGTGGCGACAATGTGCTTGATAATATGCCGAAGAGAATTCCAATAGAAGCCCATGTTGACACCAGAACATGGGCTTCTATTGGAATTCTCAAGGGCATGTTATCAAGCCCATTATCGCTGCTTTAGCGGCAGTTTTCTGCCGCTAAACTGGCAATATTTTTAACGCAGTCCTTGATAATATGCCCCTCATTTTTTTATCCAAATGGTTAGCATATTACACCCCCCTGAGATTGCATAAGATGTTTTCAACTAATCCGAACCAATGTTTTAGATGCAATAATCAGGGTGATGGGGGCTGGGTACACATATTTTATGAGTGTAGAAATCTACAGCAATCTTGGAAGGATGTTTTTATCATGATTTCTCAATTTCTGTCTTTGAAAATTGCCCCATCATCTAAGCTGGTTTTATTTGGTTCATCGGGGTAGGTAAAATGGTTATCGAAATATCAGCAGTATTTTATAATAATTTATATAGCGGTCGCTAGGTCACTTGTCATACAAATTTGGAAAACTGATAAATAACCTAGGATTGACCATTGGGTTAATAACATGCGCAGGATTTACAGATTTGAGTAGGCCTATGCAAAACGTGTAGGAGCTACTGTAAGGTTTAGAGCCATCTGGCAATGTCTCTACTCATCTTATATCGGAGTAAAGTAGATTTCAAGAGCCTTGTGTTGTAAGGAGCTAATCTCTGCACTTTATTAAAATAGCTGCTGCTAGCCGTACATGCACTTTAAATAGTTTTGATTTAGGTACTCAAAGTCTGATGTAGGTATAGTTTAGCTATTAGTTAATCTTTGCACTTTACCAAAATATCTGCTGGTAGCTGCATACACACTTTAAATAGTTTTTGATATTTGTATGCTAGGCTGATGTAACCTTTGTATAAATATTATTTAATCTCTGTACTTGCTGAAATATCTGCTGCTAGCCGCACATGCACTTTAAATAGTTTTTGATAATTGTACGCTAATCTGCTGTAGCCATTGTATAGATTTGTTGCTAACTATGTAGTGATAGTCACAAATGAATATATGTATTGGTGTTCCTGGGGAATTACCAGGAGGTAGCAAAAGCCTGGTAGATTAGAGGATCAAAGGTTTGGGCGGGTTACTGTGGAATACATTCCATAATCACTTGCCTATTTTTATTCTTCTCAGATTTTTATCGAGTACCTCTATAGCTGATATTAACCCTGAATTTTCCATGCAATTTCATGTAAGGTATTTTTGCTGCTAGCAATTTGATATCTGTAATTTTAATCTCTCTTTATTCATCCTCTGATGTCATGTTTATTCTGCTTTTATTCCTGCTCAAATAGAGATATATTTTTAAAAAAAAGAATTACAGTTGCTACCTGGGTAGGGTTTCAACCATCTCAACGAGTAAGCCAATTTCTAACACCAGGTAAAAAGTTGGGGCTCTTTGTGACTGCAAGCAGACTCCTCACATCAGCAACAGTTGCCGCATTTCCTGCCAATACAAATTTCCAAAGGCTACTTGCTCTTTGAGACAAATATCGCCCGCCCACATCACCTGCCAACATGAAGCTCCAGCGACGACCACCCCTCACTCCGACATCAACCTCTTTCCGGCCCCCACCAACGTGAAGCTCCAACTGAGACTCCTTGTGTGAACTTGGACTTTGAGGAGGTGAACTCTTCACTGGAACAATCATGGTCTGTGTATTTGATTTGTGCTCCATTGCGACCGGCCTGAAATTGTAATTTAACACAGTCCAGCGTGACCAGATAACCACAAGTGGGCTTATGTGTTTTTTGGCACTATTTTCAGTTCAAACTTTTAAAATTCATATAACAGAATCTCCTAATTGGATTTTTGTCATTTTGGTGTCATTTTATTTATTAAAATGTACTCTATTTTTCTTAATTGGTTTGGGGTTTTACTTGTGTTGCGTTTTTACTTTATTACTCTTGGAGCCAGCATAAATACTTTATATATTGTCACTAAGTTAAGCCTTACTCCTTTGTGCCCAACACCCACAGTTTTATTTAGTGACTTTTGTGGTTCAGTCTGGCAAGGATTGTGGTTATTAATTGAGGTGTCTTCTCACCCCTTACAAATATTATTCACATTTCATATAAACAAAGTAAGAAGTAGCTCCTAGGATAACACATTTTATTTCAGAGAAACATATAGAAAATGATATATGATTGTTATCACTTAAAATGTAGAAATTATTCCAATGAAAAATATTATGGTCACTGAACAACTTACATTAAGTGGAAAATATATTTTTTCATTGCCTACTTTCACAGATTCATTGTTTGCTTGGCATAATGAGGAACAACACTGGATTACACTAACTGCGTTATTATCTATATAGCTATCTATATACAGATGAATATATATATATATATATATATATATTCACTTAAAAAACCATAGGTTTCACACATGTTATAGTTAGCTGGGCATTTCACTCGTGAAAAACCAATGAAATTCCCCCGTTATAGTTAGTGCAGGCAACTATAACTCACACGACCGCAATCCTCTGCTGATGACGTCAGATATTACATCACTGTATTTAGACACTTATTTACCCATGTCTTCTTCCATTAATTTTTAGCTATACATATATTACAAATATTTTTTTTTCAGAAAAACACATATGTCATCAGTGATGTAATATCTGACGTCATCAGCAGAGGATTGCGGTCGCGGGAGTTATAGTTGCCTGCACTAACTATAACGGGGGAATTTCATTGGTTTTTCACGAGTGAAATGCCCAGCTAACTATAACATGTGTGAAACCTATGGTTTTTTAAGTGAATTTGCAAGGTTTTTTAAATGCTTATTCCTAACTATAACGTGTGTGAAACCTATGGTTTTTTCAGTGAATTTGTGCGGTTTTTTAAATGCTAAGTAATGTATTTATTTATTTATTTTAAGGTTTTTCACCGTGCGCGTACCGTGCGCGCGCTGTGGGCGCTCGGTGCGCTTCGCACACCGAACGCCCACGTTACGTAGTTCGCAGAATTTTTCCGTTTCTACCGTGCGCGTACGCTACGCGCACTCCACGATTTTTCATAAAAAATTTGAAATACATTTTTGCCCTTGGGGGTCCTTCTGGAACCCCCTGACCAAGGCTAGGGGGTCAGGAACTGTCCAACCTGCCCCCTTTACACGTTATCCACCTTTGTTGTTCACCCCCTCAGACTGTGAGAGACAAAATGGCGGCCGACACTTCCTGGTTTCGACCGATTCGAATGTTTACTAAGATCTAACAACCAATCAGAATCGCGCTCGCGCACGGCGGCGTGCACGTACGGTAAGCTTACGGTACGCGCTCGGAGCGCGCCTATAGATATATATATTGATTTAAATGCTATTTTCTCAGGAAATACTGAACAGATTTACACGAGACCTTCAAAAGGCACATCCCTGACCTGAGGGCTACCTCTCTGCCAAATTTCAAGTAATTCTGTTCAGCCATTCGGGCTGTAGCTCGGACTAAAGGTCCTATGGAAAAATGCATGGGGAAAACACGTTTTGGGACCCCCCTTTTTCTCAGCCCCCGCTTGACGAATCCCCGAATCCCCCCAAGACTTTTAGGGAAGGAGTGGAGCGGAGCGCCCCACCTATTTTGAGAATTTCGCAAGGATTCGTCAATCGGCGCCAAAGTTATTCAAAATAGAATGTTGCGGATTTCCTATGGAAACACGGTCCTAACTATAACTATCTACTGGCGACCGCCAGTAGATAATATATATATATATATATATATATATATATATATATATATATATATATATATATATATATATATATATCACAATCCAAAATAAAGTAAGATGCGCACTCAGGATGCAGAGAATTGCCAAATTTTTATTTTCTTCGTAACGCGTTTCAACACCCACTGGTGTCTTGTTCACACAATCGTGTGAACAAGACACCAGTGGGTGTTGAAACGCGTTACGAAGAAAATAAAAATTTGGCAATTCTCTGCATCCTGAGTGCGCATCTTACTTTATTTTGGATTGTGATACCGATTTCCGGCGTTTGGGGTACCTTCCGGTAATGCGCCACCCGACCATGGGATTAACCCCGGAAGGACCCTAAGAATCTTGGATATATATATATATATATATATATATATATATATATATATATAACACACAGCGTTTTCTTCAGAGAAGGACTCGCACTCGGAAGGAAAAACCAAAGATTTATTAATTCCTCGTTACGCGCTTCGTCAGTGAAACTGACTTGATCACACATATATACTACCTACTGGCAGTCTCCAGTAGGTAGTTATAGTTAGGACCTATTTTCCATAGGAAATCTGCAACATTCTATTTGGAATAATGTTGGCGCCGATTGACGAATCTTCGCAAAATTTTCCAAACATTTGGCCAGCTCCGGTCCGCTCCTATCCAGAAAATTTCACTGTGATTCGTCAAGTGGGGGACGAGAAAAAAGGGGGGTCCCAAAACACGTTTTCCCCATGCATTTTCCCATAGGACCTGTTGACGCAGCTACAGCCCGAACTGCTGAACGGAATTACACCAAATTTAGCAAAGAGGTAGTCCTCAGTTCAGACTGGTGCCTTTTGCTTAAATGGTGTAAATCCTTTCAGTAGTTCCTGAGAAAATTAGAGTTAAAAAGATAGATATATCTTGGCGAAGCCTACCCACACATCTCATCGTGAGATCTGATTGGCTGTCAGTACTTCATCCAAAAAGTGTTGGCAGCCATCTTGGGACCAGTATACATGATAGCACCTCATTAAAAAGCCTTGCAGTTAATAGAAGGTTTTAAGACTTTAGTTCCATTATAAATCATTTGTTGATGGTACCATACTGATTTTAGGAATTGTGGTGTGTTCTAAGGTGATTTTACCATGTGAAAAAGCCTTCTGCTGTGATATCATGAATCATATTTGAGAGAAAAATATTTTCTCATGCTTTTCCCACAGAGGTTTGGAAGGTGATCTATAAGCTAAACTGAGAGCATATTTTCTTTAAATTCACATTATCTTTCTCAGTCATGTGGGAATGAAGTCTGACATTCTCAGTAAAAAATTTAGATCCAACAAGGGCAGAGACTGTCAGTTGATTCCTTTGTGTTCTACTGCAGCTTCCCAGAACAACTAGAGCGCTAACAGTCCTACTTATGACAAACGTATAGCACACCTGAAGCCATAAACATTTAGGGGCAGATCTATATTGGAGATGCGCCACTTTTACGCTGCCGTTTCGTCACTTTTGTGACGCAGCGGTGGTGTAAACCCTGCGCCACGTTGCGCCATATTTACATCGTGACGCATCTATGGAGATGCGTCACGATGTAAAGCCCTGCACCACGTAAAAACCTGCGTCAGGTTTCACGTGGGCGTGTCGACAGAGGGGGAGGGCGTTCCGTCGCAGGAACGCCCCTGAGAAGTGACTCAGTCAAATCTATATGATTTGACTGAGTCACTTTCCCAACGCTGATGCGACAAAACCCTGCGCCTGCTTGAAGCAGGCGTAAGGCTTGACGCACCATGTTAGGGATAGGGTAGGTTGGAACAGTGCTGGAGTTGCGCCGCGCTTGCGACGCAACTGAAGCACTGCGCCAACCTTACGCCATCGAATGCGTCACGCATCTGTTTATTCCTGCGCCATGATGCGCCGCATTGTAAATGCGGCGCATCATGTGTGGCGCAAGGGTAAACTTGCGTGACGCATCATTCCTGGCGCATCCTTGCTGATTTGCAGGGATGCGCCAGGGAACATACATCTTCCCCCAAATTTAAAAAGGAACAAAATGAGGGGGTTCATTTTGCCATAGAAAGTATGATTATTGCAGCAGAAAGAAAAATGAGGACAGATTTTGAGTGACTTCGCAAATCCTCTTCTATGTCATTAAAAAATTCTGACATGCAGACTGAAACATGCACTTTCAATACCAGCAGCAGACTTTCCTGGTGAGCAGTAGCTTTAACACAGTGATCTAATAAGCAACTAGAGTGCTAACATTCTGAATTTTTGGCAAATGTGTGACACATCTGAATGCCTTCTTGATGGAATCTAAGTAAAAAACTGAAAGTATTTCCTACTGAGAAGACTGTAGTACATGAGGAAATTAGGAAACTTCATAACAAATAAGTCTCTCAAAATGGCCACCAGTGACAAAAGAGACCAAATATAGCCCAAATATCACCCAGATGTAGCCCAAGTATAGTCCAATGACAGAATGTCCCAGAGTGTTCTAACAAACAACTAGAGTGCTAACAGTCTTACTTATGACAAACGTATGGCACACCTGAAGCCATCTTGATTGGAATAAACTGGTAACACTTAAAACATTTAATTTAAAAAGGAACACAATGAGGGGGTTCATTTTGCAATAGAAATCATGATTAGTGGTGAAGAAAGAAAAATTAGGGCACATTTTGAGTGACTTCTCAAATCCTCTTCTATTTCATTAAAGAATTCTGATATGCAGACTGAAACATGCACTTTTAATACCAGCAGCAGACTTCCGTGGTGAGCAGTAGCATTACTACAGTGATCTAATGAACAACTAGAGTGCTAACATTCAGAATTTATGGCAAATGTCTGACACATCTGAATGCCTTCTTGATGGAATCAAAGTAAAAAACTGAAAGTATTTCCTACTGAGAAGACTGTAGTAAATGAGGAAATTAGGAAACTTCATAACAAATAAGTCTCTCAAAATGGCCACCAGTGACAAAAGAGCCCAAATATCACCCAGATGTAGCCCAAGTATAGTCCAATGACAGAATGTCCCAGAGTGTTCTAACAAACAACTAGAGTGCTAACAGTTTTACTTATGACAAACATATGGCACACCTGAAGCCATCTTATTTGGAATAAAGTGAAAACACTGAAAACATTTAATTTACAAAGGAACAAAATGAGGGGGTTCATTTTGGCAAAGAAATTATGATCAGTGCTGCAGAAAGAAAAGTTAGGGCACATTTTGACTTCTCAAATCCTCTTCTATTTCATAAAGAAATTCTGACATGCAGACTGAAATATGCACTTTGAATACCAGCAGCAGACTTCCCTGGTGAGCAGTAGCTTTACTACAGTGATCTAATGAGCAACTAGAGTGCTAACATTCAGAATTTATGGCAAATGTGTGACACATCTGAATGCCTTCTTGATGGAATCAAAGTAAAAAACTGAAAGTATTTCCTACTGAGAAGACTGTAGTAAATGAGGAAATTAGGAAACTTCATAACAAATAAGTCTCTCAAAATGGCCACCAGTGACAAAAGAGCCCAAATATAGCCCAAATATCACCCAGATGTAGCCAAGTATAGTCCAATGACAGAATGTCCCAGAGTGTTCTAACAAACAACTAGAGTGCTAACAGTCTTACTTATGACAAACGTATGGCACACCTGAAGCCATCTTGATTGGAATAAACTGGTAACACTTAAAACATTTAATTTAAAAAGGAACACAATGAGGGGGTTCATTTTGCAATAGAAATTATGATTAGTGCTGAAGAAAGAAAAATTAGGGCACATTTTAAGTGACTTCTCAAATCCTCTTTTATTTCATTAAAAAATTCTGATATGCAGACTGAAACATGCACTTTTAATACCAGCAGCAGACTTCCGTGGTGAGCAGTAGCATTACTACAGTGATCTAATGAGCAACTAGAGTGCTAACATTCAGAATTTATGGGAAATATGTGACACATCTGAATGCCTACTTGATGGAACCAAAATAAAAAACTGGAAGTATTTCCTACTGAGGAGACTGCAGTAAATGAGGTAATTAGGAAACTTCATGACAAATACATCTCCCAAGATGGCCACCAGAGACAAAAGAGCCCAAATGTAGCCCAAATATCACCCAGATGTAGCCCAAGTAAAGCCCAATGACAGAATGTCCCAGAGTGTTCTTAAGAACAACTAGAGCACTTACTGTCTTACTTATGACAAAAGTATGGCACACCTGAAGCCATCTTGATTGGACTAAACTGGTAACACTTAAAACATTTAATTTAAAACGGAACAGAATGAGGGGGTTCATTTTGCCATAGAAATTATGATCAGTGCTGAAGAAAGAAAAATGAGGGCACATTTTGAGTGACTTCTCAAATCCTCTTCTATTTCATTAAAAAATTCTGATATGCAGACTGAAACATGCACTTTTAATACCAGCAGCAGACTTCCGTGGTGAGCAGTAACATTACTACAGTGATCTAATGAGCAACTAGAGTGCTAACATTCAGAATTTATGGCAAATGTGTGACATATCTGAATACCTTCTTGATGGAATCAAAGTAAAAAACTGAAAGCATTTCCTACTGAGGAGACTGCAGTTAATGAGGAAATTAGGAAACTTCATAACAAATAAATCTCCCAAGATGGCCACCAGAGACAAAAGAGCCCAAATGCAGCACAAATATCAACCAGATGTAGCCCACATGTAGCCCAATGACAGAAGTGTGCAAAACACTTATTTTTTGTGTATTTGCAGTTTTATATAGTGCAGACTTGTCAGGTATTGGAGTGCTTTACATGAGTATTGGTTACATCACACAAGATCAAATTCATTTTGGTTGTAGACATGGGGAGATTAAGTGATTTGACCAGAATCACAGAATGTTGAGCTGAAGCAGAAACTCCAACATGGTTCCCCAGTTGCAAAGTCTGAAGCTCTGGAAGTAAAACCACATCCTCTCCCCTAGGTGCAACATTTAATCAAGTGGTCAACTGGATAAAAAACATAAAGATTACAAATAATTTAAAAGTTCTTTGTTGCTATTTGAAAACTCAGAAACTATGTCCTCATTTTAGTTTTTTAGAGCACTAACCATAATTTTGATGCAAATAAGACCCTCTCATATATGTAATTTCTAAAGGAAATGCTCTAGGTATTACAGTTTTGATTACATCAAGATGATGTCAGGCGTTCCACACTTTTGTAATAAATATAGAATGTTAGCAATCTAGTTGTTCATTCGGATACTGTTGAGAGGGGGAGGCCAGGGGCACGGACTCTGAAAATTGAAGGCAGGTAGGAGAGTGCAGAGGCAACAATTTGAACACACTGGGCAGGCAGGAAGGGCAGTGGCAGCACAGCAGACTATGGAGGGCAGTGGAAAGGGGGGCAGGGGCAACAAACCAACAATACAGGACTGGCAAGAGAGGCTGTGGCAATATAATAGACCATTGTGGGCAGAAGGAAGAGACAGTGGTAGTACAACCATACAATGCAACAGACCCATTTCAGCCAGGAAACGTCCAATGTTTTTAAGCTTAAACAGGCTTTATTTGATCTGTCTCCTGTCTACAATCTCCTCTTTTTCAATGTAACTCAAAGGGGAAAATCAATACCGCAGTTTTTTTTCAAAAAACCTCTTACCAAGTTCAAAATGTTCGCAAGTATGGTACATTGGATCATGGTAGGCAGGAGGAATTGGGGTAGGGACATGGACTCGGATAACAGAGCACAAGAGGGAAATGGAGATGTGCACGACACTGACCCTACAGGGCAGGCATCAGGGTTTGCAGCAGCACAGTACACCACACAGGGCATGCGGGACGGGAGTGCAGCGAAACAATCCATAGAAAGCAATAGGGAGGGGACAGCACCATGCACATGGACAACAGAGGGGAACGAGGCAATGGTAGCTAGCTTACCATAATGGACAGACAGGAGAGAAAGCTGCAGCATAACAGACCATAAAGGGCAGGAGGGACGGATCAGGGGCATTACAATGGAACAGACAAGCCAAGAGGGAGGGAATAGGGGTCTTCACATGGAAACAGAGGGCTGGGGGCAAGGGGGCAGGGCAGGAGCAGCAAGATGACCATGGAGGTCAGGCAGGATGGGCACTAGAAATAAGACACACCATGGAGAGCAACAATGAGACTATGATGGCATACACACAAACCCTGGAGGGAAGGTGGGAGGGGTCAGGGCAGCACAGAAGACCATGCATGGCAAGCGGAAGGGTTTGTGGCAGCACAATGGCTATGATGGGCAAGAAGGAGGGTGCAGGGGCATGCACAAAGGACCATAGAGATAGAAGGGAGGGTCAGGACCTGGGCACAGACAAGAGAGTTCAGGGGAAGGGGCCTCACAATAGACCGCACGGGGCAGGAAGGAGGAGCAGTTGCAGCACAACAGACCAGGGAGGGCAGAAGGGTGTGGCAGTAAAATGGACCATGGAGGACAGGAGGAAGGGGATAGGGGCATGGCATGTGAACAGGCAAGGTGGAGGTGGCAGGGACAGGCTACAGTCATCTGACAATGCTAGGCTGGTGGGAGGGGAGTGGTAGCTCAACAGAACACTCAGAGTAGATAGGAGTGGCAGGTCCATGGAACATGGTGGGCAAAAAGGATGGAGCAGGGTCATGCACAAAGACATCGGAGGGCAGGGGGAAGGAGAATAGGGGCAGCAAGCTAAGCGCAGATCCTAAGCAGGAGGTCAATGATGGGCCATAGAATTGGGCAATGGAGGGCGGGAGGAGTGGACTGGTACATCATGCTAAATGGAGGGCAGTGGCAGCACATCAGCCCATGCATGGCAGGAGGGAGGAGGCTAGTCCATGGATTCAGACAACAAAGGATAGGGAGGAGCTGGATGGGGCAGCAAGCTAACTGTTCAGAGAAGGTGGGTATTAGGATCTTTATTGTTTTTAAAATGTGTTTCTGTGTAAACTACTTAAAATATGAACAAGTATGCAGCATAATCTCACTTTTATTCAGGAAGAAGAGGACGTTTGTGACTGTGACTCCGGTCTCACTTGGCAGAAACACCCCCTGACCCTCCACCCCCATGGCAAAATGTAATGCCCGTGAAAAGGGTAGGTGGACGCAGTGTTATATAGAACATAGTCCTGAGAGCACGATTGAAAGTGAAAACTTGATATAGTATATGGTATAAACTATGCACCAAAAAGTGTGATATAAGATGAACCGGGGCGTGAAATATAATATGCAATACATTGTGCGCAGTGACAGATTCATTAGAGAGCGCGAGATAGCACAGGCACTAGTGCGTGCTATGCGATATGCGCCTTGGAGTGTAATATGCACAGGGCAGTGTTGTGTAACCTAACTAGTCTCTAAAGTTGTAATATAAAATATCCCAGATTGTAATATGTGAGGCATAGCGCTGTGCGTTATAACAAAGGCATCGAGGAAGGCACGTTAGATGAGGCAATATAACCCGTGCAAAGGAAAGTGTGGCATGACATATTCACGGGGTGGTGTTACAGTGCACATGGGCTAGAGAGTGTCATAGCATACGCACTAGCTGGTGGAATACAACACAAAGGTGTGAAGCACTCGTCGGGCACTGGTGGGTGTAACACAGCATAGGACTCAGTCAGGAGCACGCTGTGACTCTCAAGTGATGTTTGTATCCTTTCCAGAGAGCAAAATAAAATGTATTACACATGCGGCGGTGGATGTGTGTTTTATTAACCGGGGGTTTCTTGCATAGTTTGGTCGAATTTTTGTTAAGTCCCCTTTGAATGTCTTGGTGTGCGTGTGTATTAATTGTGCCCGTCAATAGCTACCCATGTTTGTATAAATAAACAACAAGGGTGTCTACTTGGAGAGGACCCACCGGCGGGGGTGCCGGGATTCGGCTTGTTAGGGCGTCAGACACATCAGAGCTTCACTAGCGAAGTAAAAACATTCCATGTAGATTCATTGTATGCATAGTCGCCTTTTAATGAATATCACACAAATCGTCATGGTGATAGGTACATATGGTTTGTCCAGCATGTCCTAGGTGTTTCTATAAATATATATTTTTTTTAAATAATAAAAAACAAAAGCCGGCCCTGGGGGATGGTGTTCCTGGGGCCATAACTGGTCTGAGGAGGGGGGCAACACAGCCCCCCTCCTTAAGAATTTTTTTTTAAAAAAAGGCCATGACCCAGGGGTTTGGGTCCCCAGGGCCGATTAAGGCCTTGAGAGGGCCAAATTAATTTTTTTCAACAAAAAAAATGAGGGTGCTGGCCCTGGGGGATGGGGTCCCCAGGGCCAATAAATTAGAAAAAGAAGGGGGGGCCACACAGCCCTCCTTCTTAAAAAAAATAAAATAAATAAAAGACCGGCATCGCGCCGGAGGTCATGCCCCCTCCTTGCAGCACTCTGCAAACGGACCCCCTGGCCAGTTGTAAATTGGGGAATTAATTCCCCTTCAATACTGAGGGTCCCTGAGGGCCAACTAGCCCAACAGGTATCTTCAGTATGCGCCAGGGAGCTGCTTTGCAGACAGGTGTTCTGAGGCCACACCCCTTTTTACACCTCTATGCAACGCAGCTCTGTGGCACTTACTGGAGGTACCTAGGGGGCTGGTTTGACCTTAGGGACCCTTAGGATTCAAGGGGACTTAATCTCTCAACTTAGAACGGCCACAGGGTGCGTTTACACAGTGGTGAAGGGAGGGGACGGGGCCTGAGGTTACGTGTGCAAACTCACTTATATACACCAATAGTCACATATACTAGTTTTAAACATATGTAGTTACTCATAAAGACACTATTCAGACAGTCATTCACTCACTAACACACCCATGCACACACTCATCCACCAATACAGTCCTGCACACATGCTGTCTTCAACACATACAAACAGTGACTCACTCATTCATGCACCTATGCACTACGTAATACCACCCACCGAACCATACAGACACTCAGACACTCATACTGATACTCAAAAAACCAACTAATAACCTATATAGACATTCATGTAGCTACTCACCAACCCATGCAGCCACTTATACACAAAGTGAGAGACTGATCCAGATATTTACATATTTAAACATTACTCACTAAGCCATGTATTCACTAAGATACACTTAATCAGTCAGTTATACAATCAATTTTTCAAAAACAAATCATCCATTTAGACACTTATATACCCATTTATTCTTCCATCGACCTTGAGATACACATATATAAAACATATGTAATTTTCAGAAAAACACACATTCACTGGATGATGTGATCAGTGATGTCAGGAGGGATGTCATTTGAGATGTCATCAGTGATGTCATGAGTGATGTCACTGACCATGTCATGAATGATGTAATATGTGACGTCATCAGCAGTGCATTGCGGGCGCGTGAGTTATAGTTAGCTGAACTAACTATAACGGGGGAATTTCAATGATTTTGTATGAGTGAAAAGTCCAGCTAACTATAACGCCCCTGAAACCTATGGTTTTTTCAGTGAATTTCTAAGGTTTTTTAAATGCTATTTCCTAACTATAACGTGCCTGAAACCAATGGATTTTTCAGTGAATATATATATATATATAACCAACTGGCAGTCGCCAGTTGGTAGTTATAGTTAGGACCTCATTTCTATTAAAAAAGCGCTTTTTCTTTCGCCAATATCTTTAACGCCGTTTGACGAATCGTCGCGAAAGTTTCAAAACTAGTGGTCAGCTCATGTCTTAAAAGTTTCGGGGAGATTCGTAAAGCGGGGTCCGAGAAAAAAGGGGGTCCAGAAACGCGTTTTCCCTATGTTATTTTCCATAGGAAACTTTAGACAAAGTCACAGCCCGAACTAATGCACGGAATTTGACAAAAAGATAGGTCTTGGTTCAGAAAGAGCCCTTTTTGTTAAATGGTGTAAATCTGTTCAGTAGCTCCTGAGGAAAAAGAAAAATATTGATATCTGAGCACTGAGGAGGGTTCGCGAACCCACCCGGGCATGAGTTTCACTCTGATTGGCTGCCAACATTCCAATCATCATATAGAGACATGGACATGCTTAGGGAATTAGTGTTCCCATTCTGTAATATCTGATTAGAAAGGCAAAGGAAGCAGTGTATTTTGTATACGTTTCGAGCACCTGAGAAGTAGAAGTGCATATACATAGATGGCTAATATCTTTTTAGAAGTAGTCAGGTGGGAATGTTGGTAAATTCTGTAGTGTAATACGGTCCATACTAGAGGGCTAGGGAATATTTATACATGCAAACGAAAGTCAGCCGTCACAGGAGAGTGAACAAGAAACAGTCCAAGAACAATAAATACACATATTGAAATATATTTTATACCATAAACCTATCATAATAGTCATTGGAGTGACACATGTTTGCTCTGATTTTCCAAAGAATAAACGAGAATTGAGATGCAGTAAACATGCACACCAGATTAAGCAAGATTTTGAAGGAAATCTAGTGAAGATATATCTTGTCTTCTCTGCCGAGTTTCACATTTGTTGTTAGCAATTAAAACTAGATTTTTTTTTATTTATGATAAATTTTCAGACGGCTAGGAAAGGACTTATGTAAACATGAAACAGGTAAAAAAATACCTGAAGGTCATAAACAAATGGCAAGTTTTGAGGTACAAGTAATAATCTTTTTAAGATATACCTTTACAGTGATTCCATAAAAAGCCTTTAATGGGTTTAAGAGGTAAATGGAGATTTCCATCTGATTTCAAAAGAAAAGAAAATATTTTCCATCTGATTTTCTAGAAAAGAAGAAAAAAAGAAATATGTTGATTGCAAGCATTGGAAGTAGTTTGGACCTTTAAGTTTGTGGCACTGATGATTAATTCATACTAGTAGCCTGGAATAAGTGAAACACATTAATTATATTTTAGAACTTTTCGAGGTTTAATATTTAATAAGGTTAAAGTGCTATAGAAAGAGATAGTTGTGTTTACATAGGAGGAACGCTTTAGACTGCATTGATAAAAATCAAGTAGATAATGAAAGAGGAATGCTCTTCTATTTAAAAAAAAAAAAGGTAAATGATGACATACAACCTTTACACCATTAAATCTGAAAGTGCATGCCATTTTTACAATAAAGACATTCCTCTGTGTTTTTTCAGGGACAACTTTCTGTTGGAAGAATGTAATTACATTTTTAGAAAGCCGTACATTGATATTACACAAAAGTGGCACCTATTTTGATAGAGCCAAACAAGAACATAAAGTCTTGTCCTTGTAGACATTCATATTGATGATAAAGCCCTGACTGCTTTGGAATCTGTGCCTGGTTGTAAGATACATTTTCATTGTGTAGAAGTATCAAATTAGTAACTCTAATTGTAATGAATTAATCATTTTTTAATATTGTAAGGGGACATGGAAAATAATGGATATTATTGAAATTAATTGCATCTCCTTCAGTAAGAAATTTTAGTTGTATCAATGATCTGGTTAAATGAGATTACTGAGAAGTAAATAATTATGGGAGACATCTAATATTATTATAATTTAAAATATAGGGTTGAATTTAGTAACCTTTGAAACTTGGTTGCTCCGTTGTGTTTTATCAGTGAGAGAGAGAAAAACAGTGGGCTATCAGCTATAGTAAGGCATGGGTACACATTAGGCTGTCATGAGCAAACCCACACAACGTTGCACTATAATGCAAGGGTGTATGCGGTTGGTCAAGCATGGGTTGTGTATTGGAATACTATTCTTAATATGTTTATATACTTTTCCACCTTTGCATGCTTGCTTTACAGTCTAGCACACATGCAAAATTGAAAAAGCAATGAACTTACTCCTGTTATGCTGCCGACCGTCCCACAGATTCCTTTGTGTCACGTTGTATAGAGTGAGACATGTCCTCTGCTCACCCACAGGGCAGGGTTGAAGCTGGTGGGCCACCTCACTCACCTGTAGACTTCCTCTCACTGTGACCCGCCAGTGCTATCTCTAGTGGTTTTCTCCGAGGGGGCCACTTTGAGCAGTTCCATGAGTGTTTTCTTCCTTACAGAATCCTTGGGGGATCCATGGGGTTTTTCTTAGCCAAATCCAAGATGGCTGAAATTTCTCTGTGCTTATTATACTATTATACTCTCCTTAATTCAAGAAGGCAACACCAATTCCATGAAGTAACTTCCAGTCCTGGAAGTATAAGTAGAGGAGGGATTCTATTGTCTTTGCACCGCAACACTTCTTCACTCCAGTTGGTGTGTTTCTTTGCTCCTGTTGGTGTTGTCCTGTTTCCTGCTGGGGTTACCTGGTTCTGTTTGTGGTTCTGTATGTAGCCCTCCTTCTCCAATTGGTTTCCTGATTCTGCTTGCTGGTTTCACTTTTCAAGACCAGTCTTCTTGCAGCCTACAGTCATCTTTAGAGTTTTTTTCCCCTTTGGGGTTCTTCCATTCTTGAGGCTCCTTCTGGGAAGCACTATCTGCTTAGGCACTCAAAGTGTCTGTGACATTTTGGCTACTGGAAGGAGGTCATCAATACCTCTGGCAGACCTGAACTGTCAGGAGTTAGGCTCTAAGATCTCCTCACCATTCCAGGCCAGTCAACAGAATATGTCCATCAGAGAGATCTGACAGATTGCGACCCCCAACTTCCCAGTCTTAACAGTGACAGCATGGGTTCTGCACCACATCTAACTCAGGCTGGACGGGCTGATTAGGTGCAAGCCTTGGATCAGACAGTTCAACAGCAGCTCAGAAACATCAACAACTACGGAATGAAAATGTTGCACTTTGTCAAGTGCTGCCCTCACAAGCATCTGATGTTCCTACTGTTTCTTCTACTACTTCCCATTTCCCCAGTGACCTAAATAAGTTGAAGGACTTTTTAGATTTATTGAATGTCTTCCTTGCCTTTTATCCAGCACAATTTACTTTGGATCGAGCAAAGGTTGAATATTTCATTGGTGGTCTGTCTAGTCCAGCCCTAGCACAGACATAAAAGACCCAATTATTTCCAATTACTCCACCTTCATTGCAGCCTTTAGGCAAATATTTGAGAGACCTGGTCTGGAGTTCTCTGCCAAAGAGGCCCTCTGCGATATCCAAGGCAGCCAAGATATTTTAAGATACATCACTCACCACCTTCTGCCAGTTGGCCGCTATTAGGTCGAGCCAACTCTTGTGACCGTTTTATATCAGGGCCCTCGGGCAGAAATAAAGGATTAGCTAGTGAATTCAGTTTGAGGAGAGACAATCTCAATGTTGGTGGACCTAACACTATCAATAGAACATCACCTTTACAAACATAGGTCTGAGAAACAGAGAACTCAAACTCATCTGTCTCAGGGAAGTTCTTGATCACCAGTTTGGAGAATGCAGTTCTTACAACAGAATTTTACATACTATCTAGTGAAAAGCCAATGTAAAATGCCTTGCCCAAGGAACTCTTTAAGAATCCAAGAGAGAGCATCGATGGAAACATAGGCTTTGTAAGTATGGTGGGTAACCAAGACATTCAATTTGTTCTTGCTCAATCTGCCCCAATACACTTTGGGAAACACCAGGTGAAAGGGGAGAGTATGCAAATATTCTATAGCCATTTGATTTGTACTTCAGGAGAACTGCTGGTCTCACTTTTTCTTTTGCCTGTGTAGGTCGAAATTCCAAATGGAAAGGATGACAAGGTTCTGGCACCTTTGGATAGTGGAGCCAACAATCTTTATCTGGATGATAGCTGGCACATGAATGAAGAATTCACTGAATACCAAAGGAATCTCCAGAACAAGTGCAGACTGTTGATGGTGTTGTAAACAGAACTTTGCCTGGGATCGCACAACATCAGTATGTATGCACTGAGTCACAATAACACATCAGTACCTACGAGCCCCAGTGCAGACTAGCTCATAGTACTTTACCTGCCCTCCTAACCTAGTGACAGCTAAGTTAGCACCCCAGAACACAACACTCTACTCTCCTCAGCAAACCACGGAAACCTTTTGTTTTCTCATTTATGCATGTTCATAATGAAAAACAACAAATACAAAAGAACAGTTTACAATATTTATTGAAACTATTGTGCCCTATCATAAAACATATGTGGTGCGACTAGAAAACATGTGCATCCCAACAGAGTGATGAGCATTACATGTAAACTCTAAACAATAAGAAGCACTACCATGGGGAATTCTATATCTGCCTCAGCCTTCCCTTACTTTGGACACAACATTATATATTATAGATCTGTGGGTTTAGTGGTGAACCCAATACCTTTCATGCATAAATAGTTATTCTACATCTCAACTGGCACAACTCGCACATCTCAGGACCTTTGCTCTGCTAGAATGTTTTCTCTCGGTTTTCAAAATGGAACGTCCGGGTGTATATTTTACGAGTTGTCTTCTTGAAAACAGCAGATGTGAATCCATGTTGTGTCTAAGTGGAAAGCTACGCTTTCTAACCGATCATAGTCTGGACACAATGTTGTTTGACCTTGTACAAGATGTTCAGACAGAGGCTGAACCAATACCATAGACAAGTACATTGATTTTCTAAAATAATGTCTTGGCACAAAAATTAAATGTGCAAAGTGTAACATGTGAAAGGTAAAGCAGCCTTTAAGTGTGAGCAAACTAAAATATGACCAAGCTAAGTGGACCCTAAAGGAAACACACAACAATGGTACACTGTTGGTCCCTGGACCTATTTGAAAGATCGCTATTCGCCTAAATCTATTGTTTGGAAGACTTCATTAGGTTCTCTATTTCAATCTAATTTCTTCACCTTATCATGTCATGATTTTAGCAGTTCCTTGGCTTTTTTCCCATAATCCATACCTAAACTGGTAAACAAGAAGCATATCTCTTTTCTTCCAGTTTTTCCATCAATTCTGGTATGCTACAGAAGATTATTGAGCAATCATGGAACCATTAATGTTCTGCAAGGAGTTCCTCTGGACTGCCAAGAATCTACAGATTATTTAAAAAAAACTAAAGAAATTTCGCTACATCCTCACTGAGTTTTGGATTGTGCAATTCCCATAGAATCTGGCTCAGCCGTTACATTCGGAAGGAGCTGGTCCCTCTTGGATTCAGAATAGAAGGCTTTAAGGGAATACCTAGAAGAAAATCTCAAAAATTGACTCATCACTTGGTCCTCTTCACTTGCTGGGTCTTCACTATTTTTTGCACCAAAAAAGTCCAATGAACTGCAGCATTGCATAGACTTTAGAGGGTGAAACAAGATGACCATCAAAAACAGCTATCCTTTGCCTCTTATTAAGGATATTCTATAGCCTGCTTGGGGTGCCAGAATATTTCAAAAATTGGATTTTCGTGGGGCCTATCATCTCTTACGAAGTAAGACCTCTTTGCTTTGACAGTGAGTCTTTGTTCACGCAACACTGACTTATGACTAGATAAGATGAGAGCTACTTAATTATTACAATTAATTGGCAAATTCTGATTGAATGTGGCAGGCTGAAGGACATTGATGTCTACATAAGGACTAACACTGGGCGGAGTTCTCAGAGTTCTGCAGCGCTACGCGGGCTCTGCAATTGGCAGAGTGGGATCCAAAAATGCTGTTCGCGGTGATTTGTGGTGCCGGATGCTTCTCTGCACTGTGCAATCATTGCGAACGGCACCATGCACAGCACAAACGGGCGTTGCTTTCCTTTCTGCCACTCAAGTAGATTTTCACTCGAGCTGCAGCTTTCTCAACGCGAATGGACAGTTTCTCAACGCGAGAGGTCACAAGCATACCCGACCACTTGCAATGAGAAATCTGACCCCCTCCGAGTTGATAAATCTCGCCGGGAGGTTTATTTTCTACGCTCGCGCTCGCCAACTTGATGTTGATGATTGCGAATGAGGAAAAATGTCACCGGGAGGTGGATTTTCCCCGCTCTCGCTCGCCAACATGTCGTTGACGAGCGCGAAAGAGGAAGAGAACGCCACTCTGCAACGCAAACTGAGTTTTTGGGAACTCTGCGATCTCCGCGTTTACGCGGAGTGAGGAAAACTCCGCAAGCAGAGCAGAGTTCACACCCAGGGTTAATAAGGACACAAACTTTGATGGAGATAATAACAGCAAACACAAAGAAACATTTTTTGTACTAAAAAGAAAGTGGAAGATGAATTAGAAGTATTGACTGTACTTTGTTTTTTTCCACAATGAAATTGCTGTCTTTCTCTGCCATATGTTTGGCTTTCCACTTGAAATGAAACTTATGTGTAGCTAGGATTTACATCAATGCATTGCTGATTCACCACACTTTATGTGCTGCAGATGAGTTTTTCAAAGTTTAGTCTGTGCTACCATCATTATGTAGGATGTAGTGTTTGGGAGCCTGTGGTGGTTTCTAGAGATGCATGGTAGACCTGTGTTTGACCATGTCTTCATCTCTAGCAGCATGTCCCTTTTCCCTGGGACATCAAGGGGCTCGGAATGGCATGCCATGCTTGCATGAGATTGTGACATGACTAAAGCGCAGGTAGCATTTAGTACCATAGTGGACACAGATTTTTCTACATCACCCTCCATGGAAATCCCAGTTTGAGAACCATGACATGTCTCTGGCCTCGCTAACTTTGTGCCACACCACAGGTCCATGGAGCGATGGTTTGCACAAGACTGTTGCAATGTCGTCAAATAAAAATCCTTTGCTGTGTAATGTTCATGATTCTGTGAGGACTCCTTCATTGCTCTATCAATGAAATGGTCACATGTAGGTAAACAAATCCATGCACAATCACTGACAGATGCAATATATCAATGGCTAAATGGGTGATGAATGTGGGCTAATCAATATGTGAATGACCCAGCTTCCCAAGGCTGACCAAGGCTGACCATTAGCTTATTTCTCAGGGTACAGATCAGCCACAATAACATATGGAGTGCAATAGACTAAAAAAGAGTGAGAGTAGGTTAGGATCATCAAATTGTATGTGGTTCAGCCAGCACTACTGCACCCATCCAAACGCAAGGGAGGCAACCCTGCCATGGAAACAAGAGATATATGGGCTGAGCCAGGGCCTGGGGTAAGTGAAGAGCCAGGTCTTCATTTTCTTGTGTAATATAAGAAATGAGGAGATGTTTTTTTTTTTTTGTAGCAGCAGGTCGGTCCAGGCTTTAGTGAGGTAGGAGAAGGCATGACCACCAGATCTGGTTCTGCATATCCAGTGTATGTGGCGCTTTTGTGGCTGTAGGAGCAGAGGTCTCTGGTACATTTGTGGATGTTTATTCAGTTGTTGAGGCATGTGGGGCCAATGTTGTGTAAGGCTTTGTTTGTCTGCATGAGGAGTTCAAAGAATGCTCGTTTATGGATTAGGAACCATTGAAGCTCGTTGAGTTGCGGGGTGATGTGACTGCAGGCTGCCGAGATTTGTATGGTCTGAAGTCTTCTGGTCAGTTGGGCAGCTTGCTGGTGATGAGTGCTACGGGTACAGTTCTACGAGTCTTTGTGGGGAGCCATTAGAAGGTCTTCTTGAACATCTTGAGTGTGTTGAAGCAAGCGATGGAAACTGCATTGACCGGTTTGGCGAGCTGGTTGTTGATTACTATTTCAAGGTTCTTCACGTGTATTGCAGGGAGGAGTATGGATTCGAGTTCAGCAGGCCATTAGGTGTAATAAAATAAAATAAAAAAACCCACACCAATTTAAACAGGGTCTGAGGCAAATTTTAAAGACCTCACGTGGATAAACTACCCCAATATATGGCACTTCTACAACAATTGAACAATAAAAAATCTGTAACTAGAAATATGCGCCAACTTCCCTAACTAAGGCCGCTAACATGGACAATCCTATTAGGCGGACGGATTCCCATCACTCACCAATGGTGACATGCTTCATCATCTGGGTCTCCTCTTGGTGTCACACTAGTGGCACTATGGGCTACAACCCTTACATAGGGAAAGGGGAGCCCGAGGATGTTTTCTTAAGGGTTATCAGTGAAGCACTATATTACCCTCCTAGTTAGTTGTCCAGATGTGAGCGATTGAATTGTGTGGGAAGAAATGCAGTGCACTATGTTATGGTGATAAGTGAATTAAAATTGTACTGTGAGGGAACCAACCTTTATTAATATCTCCCACAGTCCAACCTAAAAACAGTGCAAACAGCAGTTTTTAACAAATAACTGTCTATTGTTTGGAAAAACGGGTCAACATGTTTCAGCACATAAGGGAAATCTTTGTCCCATGCCTTCTTCAGGACCACTAATATGTTGCTACTGCAAATGTGAAAAAATATAAATAACAAATAGAGGTACACACATTAGGTGTAATCTCAGAGTGAGATGTCCTTGCAGAAGATTACTACTTCTCTCCTGTCTGTGTTGATCGTGAGACAGTTGATTTTTAATCCATATGATGACTTTGGTCATGCAAATGGTTTGTGTGGTTGGTGTCTTGTCAGAGAGGGAGAGTACGAGCTAGGCATATGATGTGATATGTTGTTTCCTTTTCCCTGGCTGATGCTGGAGAGTGGAGTCTTGTAGGCATTGTACAGGGTGGAGCTGAGTGAGGATCCTTGTGCAACTTCACAAATAAGGTTGTCGGCTTCCGAGGTGAAGATGGCCAGTCTGACTGACTGGGTGCAGCCTGTCACGTATGAGTGAATACAGTGAAATGTGGGTTCTTGGTTGCCGGCTTCATACAGTCATTGGAAAAGGATTGGGTGGGAGACAGTGTTGAATGCTGTAGAAACATCCAGTAGGATGAGGGCTGCAGTGTCACATCTGTCTATGATCATCAGGATTTTATATGTGGCGGTTATGAGAGTGGTTTCTATGTTGTTGTTGAGCCTGAATCCAGTTTGAGTGGAGTTAAGGAGGTGGTGGGTGTTTAGGCATTTGTTTATCATCTTTTCAATGACTTTTCCTGGGTTAGGTAACCAGGAGAGAGACTCGTAGCTGGCTATCATCTTCTAAAATGATGGGGTATTCTTGAGGAGGGGAAATATGGTGCTGTGTTTCCTGGTGTCTGGGTAGGTGGCTCTGATGATTGATTCATTAAGCATTGGGGTGAGGGCTAGACTCATGGGATCCACTTTTTTTATGAAGAAGTGGCGAGTTTAGGGCTCTGAGGGTGTTCCAGGAGTATATAGACTGCATGGTTGTTATAGTTTCTTGAGAGGTGATAGTAGGCCAAGTGGTAAGGTTGGACCTCCAGGTGTTGGTTGAAATGGGCAGGAGGGCTGCATGGGTGGAAGGATGCGGTTGAGGCTTGTAGTTGTCATAGTTGCTGGTGATCTCTATGTTGACGAATAGGGACAGCTGGTTGCAGAGGTCCGCAGAGGGGTTACACTACTGAAGCTTGCTACAAGAGAGATGAAGTCTTCAACTATACAAATATTTCCTTGTCATTGTTGGTGCTGCTTTTGATACAGTTGGTGGTCCTGGATCGTTTGATGGTTCTCATTTGCTGATGGTAGCATCTGAGGAAGGCTCTGTATGTGCTCTTCATGTCCATCTGCATTCGAGTTGCTTACAGTGGCATTTGGTGAGACTGAGCTGTTCCGTATACCAGTTTGCTTGTGATCTTGTGCTCAGGGATTTGCTGCCTTTGAGAAAGCCAAAGTATCTGTGCAGGTGGTGTTCCAGACATTGAGGTTGGAGATTGATTCAGGGAGGTTGTTGTTGTGTTGAAGCAGGTGGTGCAGAAGCACGGAAGACTAGGATATTCCTGAGATTGTTTTCCAGTCTTGTTGTGACGATTTGGTGATGGTGTTTCTAGGGGGGTGTGGGATGAGTTTGCTGAAGTTGACGAGGGTTCAGTCAGACCAGATAACCACCATGGGGTTATCTTTTCTGATGTCGCAGATGCTGGTGAAGATGGGATCACTTAGGTGTCCAGCGTTTTGTGTGCGTCGTTCCACTCGCTGGGTGAGCCGGAGGTTGAACAGGTCCTCTAGGAAGCTGGTCGTGTTGGGATCAGTGAGGTCCTCCAGGTAGTAGTTGAAGTTATGAAGGGGATGAAGGCCCTGCAGTCCAGAAAAAAGCATCTGTGGATGGGGGTTATACCAGGGTGCCGCTCACAGTGAAGTTGGCAGTGATGAGGAGTATGAAGGTCAAGTCTTCCATGCATCCTTTCAGTGCTCCACTATCTTTCCAAGATAGCGGAGCACTGAAAGGATGCTTTGAAGATGACAGCGATTCCACCTCCTAGTCTGTTTGTCCTGTTTTTGTGATCTTATTCCAGCGGGGACTTCCATGCAAAGACGGCGGTTGAAGAGGGAGTCAGCCAGGTCTGGCGATTGGTTATGTGGCAGATACTATATATCGGTGGCATGTTTAGTGAGGGAGCAAGTGTTAAGGAGTATGCAAGACAGGGAGAGGGACAGTGTAGTGGAGTTCGGATGTGTACGCTCTTTTGTGTTGAGTATGTTCGGTGTGTGAGTTGTAGGGGGATTTAGGTGGGTGCGGCAGTGTGCATGTGAAACAGCATGTGTTGCAAGAGGATGTACCTTCAGTTTTGGACTGTGAGCTGTGACAGCAGCCCTGGGAGATGAGACTGGGGTTCAGGGGGTGGAGGGTCATGGTGGAGTAGTGACGGGAGAGGTGCGTGAAGGGAGAGTCAGGGGTCCTGGTGCTGAGTGTGGGCGGAGCATGGATAGGTGCAGACAGAATTTCCTTTGACGACAATGCCACACAGGATCTCACACTATTGCAATTCATGCAAAGTATTTTAATTGGAAAACTATTTTTTGTGATGATTGTTTAAGTATATTATCCATTGAGGATTACACTGCTACTGTGTTTTTCGGAAAATAAAACTGTGAAAACAGTGATGCATATTTTCATTTTGCCTCAAATTGAGGTCGCAACTTGGATTATAGTTTGAAATGATTTTCTGAAATAATGTGTGGAAAACCAAATTCAAGTTTGGCATAATGGAAAGAAAAGTCAGAATATTTTGCTATTTCACACAGACCTCAATCATAAACTTTGAACAAAACCACCAGTGAAATACATCTGCACAACTCTACTTTAGTGCATGATAACCAACTCAATAAGTGGATTATTAATTAAATTTTAATTGGTTAAAGCCTACTAGTGGATGTTTGTATGAAGCAGGTAGGCACCCCTCCTACTCCAAAGAGTTTTCAAACCTGTATAAACAGAAAATGAAAATTCCTGATATAATGAGTTTTGAGAGAAAAAGAGCTGAAAGCTACTGTCGCTGTAGGGTTCGCCTGCAAAGAAATATAGCTTCCCAATTGCATTTTGGAGATAAATTTCAGCAGCAGTTTTATAAAGGTGACATTCTTCTAAAGTTTGTGAAGTTGCAAAGTGTTTTGCCCTCTTAAAACTTTGCCTGATAAATTATGTTTTGCACACTCCTACACAAAGAAAGGGAATATATACCCCTCATAAAACATCCCATAGAACTTAAATGTCAACATGATCCATGTCCTGCTTATGAATGCTTCACAATGTATCTAATGACTGTCATATTTATAAGTGCCACTAATATCTGTCCTCCTCAGTGCATACATTTGATAACTTTAAGACCACTTATTATGCGTAGCCTTGTAATCCCAAACAATAGTTTTCACCAAAATCAAGATTACAAGCAATTTTGCTGTACTACACTTCTAAGCTATTTTTCCCAAGCACAATTTGATGGGATAAATGTTACGTTTACATGGGGGAAGATATATGAGAAAGACGCTCAACATGCGGCAATCAGGTGGGCACATTCCTTCCTCAAATAACACTGCTAGGAGGTTTGCCACCTCTACTTCATCTGCCTCCGATGGATCAAAATCCCTCTCCATGAACCAACATAACCATACTTTCCATGAACCTCTGTATCTTTTTCTTCATCATGATGCCCATAACTCATTGAGTAAACTTGTCCTGAGAATCTACCTAAACACCCAATATCCTCCATACTAGAAGGCTGAGAGAACCCGATTCCACCAAAGGATGCTCCTTGTCTTCTATGCCTAACAAAAGTCCTAGGCATTATTAAATGTGGTATATCTACCACCACCACCATTATAGTGGGAAAACTTGCCTGTGATTTCCGAAAAGGTGTAACTAGGACTGGCTGACATCGCTGTTTCCTGTGTAACACCCTTTAAATCATCGAGAATGGGAGAAAAGCATACCCTCTCATTTCTTCCAATTCTGCATAAATGCAACCTCTGCTGTGCTCCTGGATCAGGTCTAAAACTGATATAATTTGGTAAATGAGAAGTCAGTCTGGAAAAAAATAGATCAACCACCAACGGTCCTATTAGTCTCTGAATCCTCTGGAATATATCCTCCCTTACCTTCCAGTTGCTCTAATCAGTCACACTGCATTAATTCCAGGCCACTATCGCATTGTAAACTTCTGTAAAGTACTCTGCTTTCAAATATATTTTGTGCTCCAAACAAATTCCCACATTACTTTTGATAATTCTGATCATTTCTTGCGCCTGCTTCCTCCCAACTTGGGTACATACGTCATTGCAGGCGTGCTGTCCATCTTTAATAGAACTAGTGAAAATAACCCTACTTTCTTCTCCAGAAAATGTATATATTCCTCTTTCTCTAACAGAGTCAAAACTCCACCTGTCTCATGGCCTAAGCATGTAGCTCCCCATACTAAATTGCTTGCAACCATATCCAATACAAAATCAGATTGTATTCCAAAAATAGCCATCCATTCCAGTCTTTAAAACCTTCTTTCCACCATATTAACTCCTCTCTCACATGCCTGCTCCGAGACACCATATCCTCTTAACAAATTTATTTCCAAATCCATGCTTTTCAAAAAGGAATCCTTCACATCTTCAAATATTTTGCAAACGGACCCAGGATGTCCAATACCCTGTCCAGCCATTGGATGAGTGATTTTTCCAACACTTTCCATGGGTTCTTCCCCAAATTAAAAGAGGTATGTAATGAGCTCAGGGTCCAAATTCAGTTTCATGGTTACATATTCATAGATCACAGGGTGAGAAAACTCTACCCGCATTATATTCTTCTCTTCCTTCTCAAGTGATCTTCACAATCTGGCCTTAATGTAGCCGGACACATGGTCCAATGGCCAATTCCCTCTGGGGTACCATAAGTCTCTAGAGTTAAACAATTTCTCCCCAATGGAACTTTCACTGCAGCCAGATCTTGATTTTTATTTTTACTACTCATCGCATTTTCTTCATCCAAACCATCCTTACATATTACAAGTCCAGAATGTTATGTTATGTTTAGCTATTTTTAAAGTGCAGCGTATACCCAGAGGTGTATTGGTGCTGATTTTATAAGCAACGTTGGGCAGAAGAGAGGACCTAATGATTGAAGAGCCAGGTTTTCAAAAGTTTCCTTAACTGGGGCAGTGAAGGAGCTGACCTAAGATTCAGTGGAAGGAGATTCCAGGATGTGGCTGCTCTAACCGCAAAGCTGCTATCACCCCATTTGGATTTTTTAAATCTGATGGGATTTATTGTGAAGGAGCCTGCTGATCTTTGGTTTCTTGATGGAATGTACCATGAAAAGTGTTTCCTCAGAAAAGAGGTCCTGAATTGTGGAGGACTTTATATGTCAGACAGAGGGCATTAAATTTGCTTCTGTTTTTGAATCTCAGCCAATGAAGATCCTTAAGAGCAGAAGAAACAGAGCGGTGCTTAGGCAAATCCAATAGGAGTGTGGCTGCCAAATTTTCAAGGATGTGCAATTTGTTCAGGTATTGAGCTTGTAGGCCAACGTAGAGGCCGTTGCAGTAGTCAATCTTGGACAACACCAGGGTGGAAATAACCATGGGGCATATCAACAAGGGCTTTATCTCTGCTTTTTTGGCTTTTAAAGCCAAAAAAGGAGAGATAAAACTAGCGCCCTATCAACAACAGGGTGCTAACATGCAAATTTGCATGTTAGCACCCTTTTACTCTACGCTTCCCCTTGCATCTCTATGAGATGCAAAGGGGGCGTTCCAGAGTAAAATAATAGGAGAAATGTTGCTAAGCGACATTTCTCCTATTATCAAGAATGTCGCTAACCCTGTTAGAGACAAAAAAAGCAGCGCTAACCACGGTTAACGCTGCTTTTTTACGTCTGGTATTTTTCTGACTTAGCCATGATATCCTATGGAAGGAGGATATCATGGCTAAGTTTGCCTGTCCCTATCAACAAGGTAACGTGAGATTATGGCTGGGTTTCCAGCGATAATCTCACGTTAGCCTGTTAGCGTGAGGATTTTTATCGCTATTGAGATAAGCGTTGCTAATAGCACGCTATCTCAGCGATAGAAATTCACGCTAGCCGGCGATAATTATCCTAGCGCTAAGTGCGCTTAGAGATAATTATCGCTGGTTGTTGTTGATATGCCCCTGATTTCCTGACTGAGATGGGCAGGTAGATTAATATTTTTTAAGTATTCCCAAGGTATTATACAAAGAGGAGACCATTGCATTCATTTGATTTCCTAGGAGTAAGCGATCGTCAATCATGACACCTAAACTCTTGACTTTCCTGGTGGGAGCAGGAAGGGGGCCCATGTCATCTGGCCAGCAAGGAGCAGTCCAGAGAAGGGGGTTATTGTCGAATAAAATCACCTCGGTTTTTCCAGCATTGAGCTTAAGCGGTGTTTGTTCTTGCAGCCATAAATAGATTTCATGCAGTAGTAGATGCGAAGACACGTGTGGTTGACATAGTTGTCGGGTGATAGCACAATTTGCAAATCATCCGCATAAGAAGTGAGAGAAAACCCGAACGATTTGACCAGATTAGCCAGATCAGTGGCGTATATATTAAAAAGAGTAGGGCTGAAAGAGGATCCCTGCGAAACCCCGCAGAGCAAGCTTATTATGTTTTCCCTGTCCGAAAAGAAGGCTTGAGACTAGTTTCAAGACAAGATTTTTTATACCTCTTGCTTTCAAACAGTGGATCAACGTGAAGTGATCCACTGTATCAAATGCAGCAGACAAGGCCAACAGGATAAGGGCAGCTAACCTGCCCTCATGCAGGATGAATGTAAGCACATCAGTGGCCTTGATCAAGGTAGTCTCTGTACTGTGTTCGGATCTGAATCCAAATTGAGTGGAATCCAGGCAGTTAGAGTCCACAATGAACGGATTTAATTGAGTGTTCATCACCTTCTCAACTATTTTGGCAGGGAAGGGAAGTCTAGAAATAGGCCGATAATTGGCCGGGTCTTCGGGGTCCAGATTTGTGTTTTTTTTCAATAACGACAGAATGGAGGCTCATTTCCATTGGGATGGAAAGATACTGAACATGTTATTGAACAGGTTTGAGAGATGGACTACAATAATGTCAGGCACAAGCTTAATAACTGAGGGCGGACAGGGCTCGTCCGGAGAGCCTGACTTGGTGGTCAGGATAAGATCTTTTATTTGTGATGTAGAGACAGAGGTAAATGACTTGAAGCTATTAATGGCCAAGTCATTATCGGAAATGGTATCCACATTATCTTGACTGGTGGGCGGTGGAAGATTACCATGGTGACCGAATGAGTTAGAAATTGGGTCGATTTTACCCCTGAAGTGCAACACAATCTCAGTGCAAAAGGACTGGCTAACCCTCTCCCTTTTGTACTCCCATTGTTTAGTGAGTTTATTGATGACTTGATAGAGTTCTTTAGCTGAGTTTTTGGCAGATTAAATTTGCCAAGAGAAGTAGGCTGCCTTTTCTGTAACCAATAGGGCTTTAATTTATATATAGTTAACAAGGGCTTGAAAGTTTCTCTCTCGTGGGAGTCAATATTAAACATGGTTGTTAGAGTGCATTGTTATTTGAGGTTGCATCCTCAAGCTATGTCTGTATGTATTTGAAATGTTGTTATTTATTTATCAAGGCAGACGTGGTTGAGTCAGTTTCTTCCTGACCACTGAAGGTGAGGAACGCATGCTCTGTATTTTTACTTGGAATTAAAGAAGCAATTCTTCTAAAAGAACATTGGTTGTCGTGGATTTCTTTCCTTTTGCACATTCTTCCCTTTGGTACAAAGAACTTATATAGAGGCCCAGGGAGAAAATGCTTTAAAAAAGGAAACATGTGGATGTTGCTGAAAGTAGCTTTGACCCAAAGAGGAGAAAGGGATGCCATAAGGGAAAGGTTAAGTGTAAACTTGTAAACTTGTAAACTTGGGGATTTATAGAGCGCAATTGTTGCCCAAAGGCGTCCAAGCGCTAGGATAACCGCGACCTACAGGGAGCAGGGAAGGGACGAAAAAAAGACAACAAAAGTTTAGCATGAAGATGTGAACAGGTGGGTCTTCAGTTGCTTGCGAAACATAGTAAGATTCTGGGTGGCTCTAAGATGAAGCGGTAGAGCATTCCAAGCCTTCGCTGCATTGTACATGAATGTCCTTCCGCCGGTTCTAGATCTTTTTATTCTTGGAACTGCTGCTAAGAAAGTCTGGCTGGAGCGGAGACTGCGATTTGGGATGTAATGGGTGATCAGATCACGGGTAATGATGGGTCCCATATCCCAGAAGGCTTGGTGGGCTATACATAGTGCCTTGAACAGAACTCTCTGCCGGACCGGTAGCCAATGGAGGCTAGTCAGTCCGGTCCTCACTGAGTGCCTGTGCGGGATTTTAAGTAGAAGGCGAGCTGCGCTGTTCTGTACAGTTTGCAGCCTCCGAAGAGTGTATTCTGGTGCACCCAAATAAAGTGCGTTGTTAAAATCAAGACGTGAATGGATGAGCCCTTGAATGGCAGCCTGTTTGGCTTCCAGGGGGAGGAGGGGGAAGATTTTATTTAGCACTCGCAGAATGCCAAAACATGTGGCTGACAGTTTTGTGGCTTGGACATTGAAAGACAGTGAGCTGTCTAGCCATACCCCAAGACTTTTGATGGTACTTTTGGGGTTGGAGGCGGTCCTAGGCATGGGGGCCATAGGGAAGGGGAAAGTGCCGGCTCTGAGGGTCCTAGGAGCATCAGCTCAGTTTTTTCTCCGTTCAGTTTCAGGGATGATGACGACATCCAGCTCCTCACTTCCTCCAGGCATTCTCTGAGCCCGCCTGGCGCAGTTCGAGATGCCTCCTGCACCAGTGAGACCACCAGCTGCGTGTCGTCCGCATATGAGATGATTTTAATTCCAAATGGGCGGACGACACTGGCCAGTGGTCTCATATAAAGGTTGAATAGAGCAGGGCTCAGAGAGGAGCCCTGAGGAACTCCACAATTTAGAGGTCTACTGGAGGAGGCTGAATCGCCATCAAAAACCCTGAAGGATCTGTTCCCCAGAAAGGATTCAAACCATGCCCAAGCCTTATCCTTGATCCCCACACCGGACAGGCGGCTTAGTAGGGTGTCATGACACACTGTGTCAAAGGCCGCGCTTAGATCAAGGAGGATCACTGCCACTGATCCTCCCTGATCCAGAATTTTTCTCGCTTCCTCTACGACCATGAGGAGAGCGGTCTCTGTCCCGTGCTTAGGTCTGAAACCCGTCTGAGTGGGATCCAGTATGTGGTGGTCCTCTAGATAGTTCACTAACTGTTGGTTCACATATTTCTCCAAAACCTTGCTCAGCCAAGGGAGCAGAGAAATCGGGCGGTAGTTAGCCAACTCAGACGGGTCTAGATTGGGTTTCTTAATCAGTGACCTAACCATGGCCTGCTTCCATACGGGGGGAACGGTGCCTGAGGAGATGGAAGAGTTTAATACCTCTCTGATGACAGGCAGGATGGTATGGGATGCTGCCATTAGGATGTCAGGAGGGGCAGGGTCGGCCGGAGAACCTGATTTGACACTGAGGGCTAGTGATTTTAAAGTGGGGAGGTCTAGTGGGGGAAAGTGAGTTAAGCTATAAGGAGTGGAGGAGTGTGACAGGCTAGAGGGGTTATTAGGTTGAGTAGACCGGTCGGTGTTTGGGGAAGAAAAAGTTGAATACATTTTATTAATTTTCTGATAGAAAAATTCGGCAATGTCATTGCATTGAGTGACCGATTTCTCGACATGCACCATAGGGGATGGGTTCGTTAGCTTTTTAATGATCTGGAAGATCTCTTTGGGCTTGGATCTTGCATTCAGGATTTTTTCGGCGAAAAACGACGACTGAGCTGCTTTTATTTGAGTTTTGTACTCGTTGATGGTTTCACGGTACCGGGTTTTGTTATCCACCGATTTGTCTAAGCGCCAGCGTCTCTCCGCCCTTCTACAGATACGCTTTTTTTCCCTGAGAGACTGGGTGTACCAAGGGGCAGTTTTTTGCGGCCGCTTCAGTACAGTCTTGCTCATTGGGAGAGTAGAGTCAAGAGTGTAGGAGATCCAGTTGGTATACGCCTGATTAGCTAGGGCGGGGTCATCCTGAATTTCTGGTTGTGAACTAGCCAGTTTAGTGCACCACTTATCAACCTCAAGGCGCGTCCAGGCTCGTCTTAGTTTGGTGGTGGGAGCCGGAGGAAAAAAATTGGGAGTGGTCCATTTGAAGGGGATTAAAAAGTGGTCAGTCCAGGGTAGGATAATGCTTGGGTCCACTGTGATCTCAGCGCAATTTGAAAAGATAGGATCCAGTAGATGGCCTTTTTCGTGGGTGGGGGAGGAGACACGTTGAGTAAGTTGTAGAGCCGCTAGATCATCTGATAGACTAGCAGCTGAAAGATTGGAGGAGGAGTCAAAGTGTAAATTCAAGTCGCCCAACACAGTAAAGCTAGAGGAGGTGCTGACTCTGCTGGCCACATTCGATGGCAGTGATAGAAGAAACTGCTTAGGGGGGCCGGGCGGGCGATAAATTAAAGTGCCTGAGAAGCAGATGTTAGGAGAGAGGTTGATGTTAAAACCCGTGCTCTCACAGTCCGAGATGGTCTCAGGAGAGAGTCGACAATGATATTGATCCTTATGGATGATAGCAAGGCCTCCTCCTCTCCCTTTTGGCCGGTCTTGCCGTGTTATTTGATAGCCGGTGGGGAGGGCCTCTACTATCGCCGGGTTGGACTCACTGGTAAGCCAGGTTTCCGTAAGGAACAATATATCCGGGGTATGCTCTTCTATCAATAAGGCCATTTCGGCGCTATGCTTAGGCAGCGAGCGGCAATTTAATAGGAGCATTTGAAATACCTGTGTGACCGTTGTGCGCAAGTTAGGTTTGAGAGGCGCAGAGCAGGTAGGACAGGTTGAAGGAAGGTCCATGGCTTGGAGGGAGTGCCGAGGGCATGTGTTAACGGAAGGCCTTAACTTGTAGAGGGTTGCTAGCGAATAGCGTCTTTGTGCTGACAGCTGGGGGGCAGGGGGGGTGGCCCAAGGCCCGGACTCGGCGCGGACGAGCGCAGACGAGCTTGCCTTATGCGCGCCTTCGGCGTGCAATCGTCGCGCCCGCTGCGCTCGTCCGCTGCGCTTCCGGAAAAGACACATGCTTTATGGTAGTGACGGGGTGAATAAAAGGGGGCGTGGCTGTAGTCGTGGGCGTGCCTCGGCGAACCGGCCAATCACGCTACTGCAGCAGAGAATCCCTACCCACGTCAGCTGCTTTGGACTGCTGAGCGAGGGAGAAGGGACAAAAACGCCGATTAAAACAACGGAGCAACAATGGTGACAATACAAGATTAAAAAGCTATCTATTCCCTACTCCCGGCTGTGCCTCAGGAGTTATAGTTCTAAAACGCCGCGTTCGAGGCCAGCGCTTGTTATAAAGAGAAGGGGGCGTGGCTGTAGTCGTGGGCGTGCCTCGGCGAACCGGCCAATCACGCTACTGCAGCAGAGAATCCCTACCCACGTCAGCTGCTTTGGACTGCTGAGCGAGGGAGAAGGGACAAAAACGCCGATTAAAACAACGGAGCAACAATGGTGACAATACAAGATTAAAAAGCTATCTATTCCCTACTCCCGGCTGTGCCTCAGGAGTTATAGTTCTAAAACGCAGCGTTCGAGGCCAGCGCTTGTTATAATGAGAAGGGGGCGTGGCTGTAGTCGTGGGCGTGCCTCGGCGAACCGGCCAATCACGCTACTGCAGCAGAGAATCCCTACCCACGTCAGCTGCTTTGGACTGCTGAGCGAGGGAGAAGGGACAAAAACGCCGATTAAAACAACGGAGCAACAATGGTGACAATACAAGATTAAAAAGCTATCTATTCCCTACTCCCGGCTGTGCCTCAGGAGTTATAGTTCTAAAACGCAGCGTTCGAGGCCAGCGCTTGTTATAATGAGAAGGGGGCGTGGCTGTAGTCGTGGGCGTGCCTCGGCAAACCGGCCAATCACGCTACTGCAGCAGAGAATCCCTACCCACGTCAGCTGCTTTGGACTGCTGAGCGAGGAAGAAGGGACAAAAACGCCGATTAAAACAACGGAGCAACAATGGTGACAATACAAGATTAAAAAGCTATCTATTCCCTACTCCCGGCTGTGCCTCAGGAGTTATAGTTCTAAAATGTGTGGATGAGCATAGCAAGAGGAGGGGGCTTGGCGGTCATCTTCCGGGAGAAATTTAGTGCCACATTCACTACTATACAGTCTGAGGACTGTGAAGCACTGTCCTTCAAATTCGGGCCCATAAATAATTACACCTTTTGAGGCTCTTTCATTTATTGCCCTCCTGGTGTTAAAGCCGGCTATCTAAACTCCATCAGTTCCTTATTCGAGACAGATATCTGCACTGCCAATTTTACGGTCCTTAGGAATTTACATTTTCACTTAGAACAAACGAAAGACAAGGATACAGTCTCATCAATAGAAATCATGGATGCCTTTGATCCTAAACTCCTTAGTACTGATCCCACTCACAGTGGGGGTCATATGCTCGATGCGCTGTTCTCGAACAACAATGATATCTCTAGTCTCAAAGTACTTCCACTGATCTGGTCCGATCACTCTGCTATCTTCTTTAAGATAAATTGCCCTACTACTTATACTGCCCCGAATATGTGGTCTATATCAGCCAAGTATAGATACTGGGCAGAAGTTGATCAAAATCAGCTAGAGCAACAACTGATATCGGCAGGTTGCACACGACTTGGGCATGTGCACAGTGGCAGTCAACAGGACTGTTTCATGTTGCCCTTCACATCTCAAAGGGATGTCATGCTTCATCATAGGGCTATTGCTCCTAGTTGGGCTGGCGCTGCAATGATCTTTTTGTATGCCGTATGATGAATGCAAGGTAGTGTCTAGGTAGGGTGGATCTCATGTGTGATGGTGTAGGTTAAAACTGGTCAGGTACGCCACCAACTACTTTTAAAAAAGGGACCGCACTGTCAGATTAAAAACCTTTATAGGTTAATGATACCAATGGGGTCATAAAGTACCCTGGTAGTCTGATGTGAGTTCCCTATTTAGGATCCAACTTTAGTCAGTTGGGGTCATAAAGTACCCTAGTAGTTTGATGTGAGTTCCCTCTTTAGGGTCCAACTCTAGTCAGTCAACATGTTTTGCACCCCTAGTGGTCAGGAGGATCCGTGGAGCTTTAAGGATTTCCAATATCTTCGTTGTTTGAAATCTATTATTTTAACATGTTTCAGATTTTGTATCCTCTATTGCTAATACTAATGCTCCTTCACAGTTTTTAAATGTCCTTGGCAACAAAAGGACTTTCAGATGATAACGTTGTCAATGAACGGTCCTTGCACACTTATCTCCTTCAGAAATAGAGCGTGATGTTTTACTTTGCGCAACTGCCTGCAGACACAGCAGGTGAGTTTCAAGAGTTTTATTCTGGTAGAGGAGGCAGCTGGAGCCGTCCAGCTGTTGTGAGTCCAACACTAAGTCTAGCATTTCCAAGGACACCTCAACAGCTGAGACGGACAGCTCGTTAATCACAACTTCGAATCAATACATAGTACAGAATGCAAATGCAGAATGGAGAGAGGAAGTAATGCGATCCGGCGTGACTCCCACTTACACCATAATACAACATCTCCCCCCTTAAAAAACCTGCAAGAAAAGAAATAACAAAAAAACAAATAAGTCAACTCTACATGGGTGCAAGTTATTTCATGCAAGTTTCAATTTAGTAGAATTCAATGCAATAAACTTTATTCAATCTAGTTAAATGCCATAGATCATAAAAGTATACAAGTTTAAAAAGTCAATTTAGACAGCCTTTTGTAAAATTAACAAAAGCTAGCAATTGAGGCAAACCATGATGGCTCCAAAACAGTAGATTTCAAGGTATAGTACAAAGCATTAATTGATCATGCAACAGTCTTTGCCCAGCCCATTATCACTTAATTAATAATAAAAACCTCAAACAGGGGTTAATTTAAAATGTACACATTTCTCCCTCATAATATACATCTTCTACGTAGCCAGGCCCACATAAAAGATGCTACACAGACATACAGACATAAGGGTCACTAAGCTTCTTCATAAAAAACAAAGCAGTTCGACATTGGTTAAAATTGTGGCACCTTAAAAGAGGTAAAAGATATCTAGATCTCTGATCCTTGTAGTATTGACAGAAGAAACAGAGGTGAAGGTCAGATTGCAATGATAAATTATCACAGAGACATTGTGCCAAGTCACTGAAAGAGTACTTTTTAGCTGGAAAGCCCAACATCAAGGGTATTAAGTTAATGCGAAATCTTAAAAGAATAAATCTATGTGTAAATTGTTTACACCCTCCAAGTACGAGTATTCACTTTTGGTTATGAGAGGGATCTGGTGATAAAATGTTGCTACTGTTTTTGTTTGGTGTATCTCCCTCCTTACATATTCAGACTTGGACAAAAATAGGGACTTAAGTTCCTTTTTAGGGAATTTGGAGAAAAAGCTTGGGTTTGTATACAGTTCTGGGACGCCTAAGGAGTGTAACGTGGATTTGACATACTCTAACAAAGCAATTTTATGGCATTGTCTAGTGACAAACAATTTTGTCTTATGGCCTGATTGACATCCACGGTGTTTCTTCTCCAAATTGAATCACCACAGCATAATTGGAGCAAGTCTTGCTATGTATGTTATACAGGGTATACCACATTCTAGGTGACAGACATAGTTAGAGAATGAGGCGGGAAGAGAGGCAACCCTTTTTAAAAAACAAACCTGGAATCTATCGGTGCCATTCACCACAACCAAGCCCGATATGTTGTGCCGAAATTGTTTTGCGTTATAGATCTTCTTTATCGTCGCTATAGGTTTAGAGCCCTGTCTTTTACAAAAGCTGGCGATTGCAACCAGAGTTCTTTCCATTGTTAATGCCCTACACTTTACCATGTGTGCCCACGTTTGTTTATTATCGGATGTAGGAGAGTAGGATATGCACTTATGTTGCCCTCACTTTTTTTCTGATGTTTACACTGGTTTCTGGCTATAGTCTGGCTGGGTCCCTGCTAATCAGGGCCCCAGTCTCTCTGTTCTCTCTAAACAACTTGGAGTGCTTATTAGATGCACTAGTGATTGGATACTGTGGTGCCTTATGAGCCCCTAGTATATGGTACCTTAGGTACCAAGGGCATAGGTACTTCACAGGCCTACCAGGGGATGAAGCATGTATTATGCCACCCCTGGGAAGCAGACTAAATCTGACACCACAGGCCTGCTACTGCAGCCTGAGTGAGGTAGTGTTAGCACTCCTCACTGAGGTATAGGTTCCCTATATCTCACCGTACACACACATATAAACCTATCAGTCACCCCTAAGGCAGGCCCTATCAATCCTGAGGGCATGGTGCTTGGTTTGTGAGGGGGTGCCTCTGCCTGAGCAGGGACCCTCTGCAGCCCTCAGAGTCTATTCTCTGTGGCTGTTTGTGGATGCGGTTAGACCATATACTCTTAAGTAACCTAGCGGTAAATGCTAACTTTGGGATGGCTGCATCAAAACATGTCGTGTTTGGTGTCAAATGCCTTGGAATCATACCCCCACACCAGTAACTGGTGTGGGAGTATGATCCCACCCTTCTAGAGGGAAAGGCATGTACCTACTATGAAAACTCGGTAGAAATCTGAAAGAGCCTGGCATCACAAAATGGATGCCACCAGCACAGACACTGGGCTGCCCTCCTGCTGCTGACTGAAACTCGCAGTGAAGGAGGCCCAACAATAGGAATCCTGTCACAGGGAGGTGTAACCACCTTCCAGACAGGATTTAGTGTATTGGGGCTGGGTGGGTGCACTCCTAGAGTGCTTTGAAGTCCTGCACTGGGGGAGCAGTAGGCTCCTCTGTGCATATGCCAGCTCAAACCGGTTCAGGGTCTACCTCCCTTTCCTTTAGTATAAGATAGGGAAACCTTGCCATTGCAAACTAGATATCCCTGGACGACGCTCTACAAGAAGAATCCTGGACCTTCGATGTTCCGCTACCTTTGGAAGATTGAAGAATCTCCCTTGGAGTCAAGGAGTGACTCCCCTGCTTGGCAGGCACCAAAACTTTGAATCAATGGTCGCAAACTTTCCCACTCCCGCCGGAGTCTGAAGTCCCTGCTGCCCTGAAAGTAGATTTCCTAACTTCTTGACGGTGATTGTGAGTCCCCAGCAAACCTGAGGCAAGTGGACCCCACAAGTGACGAGGAACAGCAATACCTGGGACCCGTGCACTATTGTCAAGTGAAACCACCTCACAACATACGAACTTGTGCATTGGACCAAGTGTGGTCCAAGCCTCCAGCAGGATTTCCCTTGAAAATCAGAGGCCTACCTCGTCCCGAGTGAACGTGGGCTCCTGTGAAGTAAATACTCATGAGGCGTCTTTGCGATCCCTTGCCGGTTGGTTTGTGGGTCCCCTGAAGACTTTTTTATCAAACCAAAGGGCTCCCCTGGTTGCTCCAGGCCTGCCCTGACTTACCCTTGCTGGGTGAGTCCCTCAGACCTTCTTGGTCTGCACCGCTGACTTTCTTCACATTCCACAAGACTTGCTGTTGCCAAGGCTTGTTGGCTCCAATCCAGTTGCCGACACCTCAGTAAGCTGCAGACTTTGCGGTACACTCCGAATCCAGCTCCTAGTCATCGTGGATGCCTCCTGGACCTCGTGGCTGAAGAGTCAAGAGACCCATGAATCACCTGAAATCACCTGACTACCGTGGGCATCCATCTTCCTGGCCCCGGGTCACTGGCAAGTGACTGTTAACACTCTCCCTTCTGCTTTCAGGTCTTCCTTCTTCTGAATCCAGCCTTGGATTCCACCAGACACTTCTCCAATCTTCACAAGCAGTAAATCTTCTTCGACTTCCATTGAAAACGACGCCGCGACCCGACACCAAAAGACACCTATGCACCCGGCTTCCCTGGGTGAGGTAACTCGTGCACTCCGGTGCTCCTGTGTGTGTGTCGAAGTACTTACCTTGTAAGTGGCTTGCTTGTAGACTCTCCCGAAGTACCATAAACCTTTAAAAATCCAACCGCGACTTGCTCCATTGAAATCAATAGGGAACCCGCGGCTGTGTTCTCACACTGCACGCGTCTCCCGTGGGTCCTTTACTTACCTGCCTTGGGTGGATTAGTGAGGCCCCAGCGATTCTACAGGCCCTAGGCCTTGTCCCCTTGCAAGTCGACATTCCTAAACGTCTTTTTTAGTATGTGGTCTGGTACGCCCCTAGGGCCCCAGCCATATTTGTGCTTAACTTATTGTGAAATGTTGATATTTGCATATGTTCCACTACCTCTGGAAGACTGAAGAATCTCCCTTGGCAGGCACCCAAACTTTCCATCAACTGTCGCAAACTTTCCTGCTCCCATTGGAGTCCAAAGTCCCTGCAGCCCTGAAAGTAGATTTCCTAACTTCTTCAAGGTCCCCTTGCTGAGGCAAGTGGACCCCACGAGTGATTAGGAACGGCAATACCTGGGTACTGTGCACTCTTTTCGAGTGCAACCCCTTCACGACATTCTATGAACTTGTGCATTGGACCACATAGGGTCCAAGCCTCCAGCAGGTTTTCCAATGAAGATCAGAGGCCTAACTCGTCCCGAGTGACCGTGGGCTCCTGTGAGTGAATCCTCCCAAGGCATCTTTGCGATCCCTTGCCGGTTGGCTTGTGGGTCCCCTGAATACTTTTCTACAAATCCAAAGGGCCCCCCTGGTTGATCCAGACCTGCCCTGACTTACCCTCACTGGGTGAGTCCCTCAGACCTTGCTGGTCTGCACCGCTGACTTTTTACACTTTCCAAGAGACTTGCTGTTGCCAGGGCTTGTTGGCTCCAATCCGATCACCGACACTGCAGTACGCTGAAGACTTTGTGTGACACGCCTAAACCAGCTCCTGGTTGTCGTCGATGCCTCCTGGACCTCTTGGCTGAAGAGTCAAGACACCCGTGATCACCTGAAATCATCCAACAACTGTGAGCATCCAGCTTCCTTGCCCTGGGTCACTGCCAAGTGACTTTGAACACTGTCCCTTCTGCTTTCAGGTCTTCTTTCTTCTGAATCCAGCCTTGGATTCCACCGGACACTTCTTCTGTCTTCACAAGCAGCAAGTCTTCTTTGGCTCCCATTGAAAATGATGCCGCGACCCGACACCAAAAGACACCTATGCACCCGGCTTCCCTGGGTGAGGTAACTCCAGCACTACGGTGCTCCTGTGTGTGTTGGCTCTAGACCTACTTACCCTGTAAGTGACTTGCTTGTAGACTCTCCTGAAGTATCCTAAAACTTTAAAATTCCAACCGCGACTAGCTCCATTGAAGTCTATTGGGATCCCCAGCTGTGTTCTTACACTACATGCGTCTCCCGTGGGTTCTTTACTTACCTGCCTTGGGTGGATTAGTGAGGCCCCAGCGATTCTAAAGGCCCTAGGCCTTGTCCCCTTACAAGTCGACATTCCTAAACCTCTTTTTTAGTATATGGTCTGGTACGCCCCTAGGGCCACAGCCATATAAGTGCTTAATTTGTTGTGAAACATTGATTTGTGCATATGTTCCTGACTTCTAATCTCATAGAGAGATTAGTAGAGTGTGTCTAGAAATAAATACATATATATTTTATATATATACCTGTGTGGTGTCTTTTCATTTGGTAATTCAAGAGATTATAAGGTAGAACAAGCTGCTTTACATTCCTCAGAGACTTAGCCTGAAGCTGCTCTCCACAGCTACCACTAGGATAGCTTTCTTTAAAAGGTTGTCTTAAACCTATCTACCATAAGAGTCGAATTGGACTGGTGCAAGGTGGCCACTTTAACTAGTGACCAGCATATGCCAGGCCAACTTCTCACATCGTATAAAACTCCCAGATATGAGAAAGTCTCCACTATTTCTAATGTCCTTGTCCCTGTATGAAAAGATGGTAACCTACTCGCTGGCAGAGCACCTCCCACCATAACAAAGGAGTTGGACTCATTGATCTTTAAGTCCAGTGATGACATGTACCCTACATAGGTGTTTATTAAGCGTTGAAGCGCAACTTCCGTCCTGGCTATTAGGACTGCATTGCCCGCATAGACCAGGATCGGTAGTGAAGCTGGGGGGAAGGTTGTGATGTCTACCGTAGATCTTGTTAAAGCAGCCCATTTGTGTATAATGAGATCAGGAATGGGGCAGGCACAAAGCCTTAGCTGGCACCTTTCATAATCTGGAAAGGTCTTGTGCATTTCCCCTCTCTGCCATACCGGACACATGCAGTCAACTGTGAGTACATTTCGCGGATAATATTAATCAGCTGAGGGTCAATGCCCATCTCTAACATTAAAGACCATAACTTCACATGGCTTACGCAGTCAAAGGCTGCTGTTAAGTCCATAAAAGCCATGGTGATGTGCCCTTCCTTGGCTACAATATACTTTGCAATGGTCAAACTAAGGTTTAGGCATTGATCAATAATGCCTCGACCCTTCTGGAAACCATACTGGGTTGGCATCATGATTTTTTTCCCCCGTCCAATCTTCTAACCTGTTCAATAAAACACAGCCTAACAATTTTCCAATGCATTCCAGTAGGGAAATTGGGGGATAATTCTGGGGGTTGGATTTATCACCTTTCTTGTATATTAGGACTATGATGGTTGTTTTCTATGAAGGAGGCGGTTCCTTCTTGGCAATTTCATTGAATATGATGTTTATCAATGGGGCCCACAACTCTTGATGTTCCAGAGAAAAGTCAATGGGGTCCCCATCTGGGCCGGGTGCTTTTTGGCACGACTACACTTAAGCAGTGCTGTTTTCACCTTCTCCAAATTAAACATCAAAGACTCTCTTGATAGTACCATAGAGTCAAAGGGATCATCCCTCGTCATACTCCCAAAAATGCCTTCAAAATGCAGCACCCATGTATCTTCGTCAAAACGATTATCCAAAGTTTTGTCTGAGCTGTTCTTAAAATAAGGAGCATTTCTAACATTCCAAAAGTTCCTGCAATTATTAGAGTAGGTTGCCTTGGCTAGATCTTCCCATGCATTGCCTTTCATCTCCACTTCCCTGTTCTTCCTAGATTTCTTATATTTCATACGTAAATCCTTAATCAGGGACTTGTCTCTGGGAGATGCCTTAAGGGCCTTGCGAAGGTCTTGTAAGGCCTGGGTGCTTAAGCCTCATCGAATCAGCCAATTTTCAGTCTCTTCTTATGGACATTAGGCCAGTTTAAGGATACATTAATTTCCTTATGTAGTTCTACAATGTTTGGAAGTAGGGTGCAGACATTGCGTTCGGATCAACACACTTCATAATCAGATCTAATTTATTAGCTACAACTTGCTGAATGATTTGCTTCTTATCTATTCTGTCCCATTTCAGATAAAACAGATTCTGCATGGCTAAAATTGGTTTAGGAACCTTTTCTGTCAGCCTTGGGTAAACTCCTACACCAGAGACCTAAAAAAACAGTATTGCATGGTCACTAAGATTAGAGAATTCTGTGATAGTGTGAGCAATATTCCCATAGGAATGGGCAGAGGCAACTATGAAGTCAATTGTCGACCCATAGTTGCCACGGAAAAAGGTCTTATCTAGACCACCTCCATCTGGATCTCTTTTGTTACAGACTTCTAGATTCCAAGAGGTTAGCAACCTATTTAAACTGTTACCATATTCATTGTGCATAGAGTGCAAAGTGCAATAATGGATCCCGGTGCGCGTCTTCTACCCCACAGACCATTTCCAATAGGTGGGAGCATATTTGGGCATTAAAGACCCCTGCCCACAACATATTAATATCCTTAACTGGCAATGCCCTTATGACTTTTGCAAGCTCACTCTCCAAGGAGTCTACAATTGACGCCATGCTACCCCCTAAATTATTGTTACATTAGTTTACCGTTAACCATACTTGCGCACATTCTCCTCTAAAAGCTAGGTGATGGAAATATGGGGTTGAGTGTTCGAACTTTATAATATTGACATTTAAGGTATTTAAAATTAAAGTGAGCAAACCTCCTTTTGCTCTACCTGCTGGAGATGGAAGTGCACCGGTTTGTAAAGATTGGTATCCATTCATTGAAATGGGTCTGTTGCCCATGTTTCCTGGAAACAAAAAATTTCTCTACCCTGTCATATTGATACTTACTCTGGTAAGGCCTGCTTTTTGGCGATACCTTCAATATTCCATGTGGCTAATTGTACCACGTTCTTTTGACACAGGGCAATGCACCTGTATTACTAATTCGCTCAAGATCGCCTGTTACCTTGTCAGTATTTCCTCCCACTGGTAATTTGGTCTGGCTCATAAGTGCCAGTGCCTCCGGGATATTAGCTAACTCATTAGGACTACTTATAGTTCCTAATCTACAATCATTGGGTAGTCAGTCACAGGACTTTAAATCAACCAGGGGCGCAAATCTATTTGTCAGCTCATCCATTTCCTCAGGTCTATAATGGCTTACACTGTTCTGTGTTGCAGAGATAGGGGGGCCTAGGGGCTGGTTTAAATCTCTCCAGTTATTGGTTTGTTGGTGCAATCGAAGTGTGGGTCATGAAATGGATCTATAGAAATTTGATAGCGGGGAGACAGTGATTTTTTAATTAGGAGAGGTATTGTTAGAACAAACCCTCAACAGATTTCTTACTAGATGCTGGTTAAATAAAATTCACGACCACTCAATCCCCACAAACTACTTTAGAAAAAGGCCCCAACCAGCATACTCTCCTGGCCATAATAATGTGCAAGTCAAATCTAGTGCCCATAAGCCAAACCCTTTAGCATGAGTGCTAAACCAAAAAAGGACTTTTGCCATTAGCTGGGCAGTGGATTCCCTCTGATCCCTGTTCAGTGGGGGCAACCAGAACCAGGATGTATGCGAGGGCTTAAGTGTGGAGCTGTTTTGCACCCGCTGACAAGGGCTATAGAATATGAGCTGTCCCAACAACCAGTCTTTCTCTTAGACCAGTTGGATTCTGGGAGTCCTGGGGTCCCTGTCCACCCTGTATATGTATAAGTGTTGGTAGTGCCCCGGAGTATCACTGTTTACATCCCCCCATCAAAGTAGGAAGAATATGTGGGAGGCAAGGGATGTGGTGAGACGTATTTTGTGCAAGTGGGGGTTTGAGAGAGTATTGTGGATTCTCCTATTTGACTCCTCCTGGCCCCCTACCAAGTTTGCAACTCCTCTGGAGTTAGATCAGATGAGGGAAATTGGTCTGCCCTCGGGGTGTTACTGCCATTTAAATCCCTTTTAATAAGGATATCCAGTTTCCCTTCAATCCTTCCCAGTCTCCTATTTAATGGCTCCAACAGACTAAGAACTACACGAAAATATCTTCTCTGCCCACCCCGAGTCTTCTCCTGGGTCTGTTGGCGCTCCAGTCCTAAGTTCGTTGGCCGGTATGTTCAATCTTGGGTCCCTCTGTGATCATGGCGTCGGCTTCTGTTCCCCCCCAGGCTTTTACCTTTTTACAACAGGTTCAATTATTGCGTCATTGGACACAGGGGATGCAGACACAGGCAACAGAGTGAGGTGTGCAGACACAGGCACACAGTGATTAGAGATAACACGTGGCTCATCATCATCATCAAATACTTTTGGATGCTGAAGTAGAAGGGGTTACAGTATGAGGCCAGATCGCCTTCCTTCCTCCAGGGAGAGACATCGCTCAGTAACCTCAATTTCATTAGATAACTCATTCACAGCTCTTGCCAGGAAGCAATCTAGGGTATTTACTATCTCCCCACTGTGTCGCTTGCGGTGCGGCTTTGCACTTACCCATTATGTTAGTGTCCGCCGGCCCTGGGGTACTTTAGTCCTTCAGGAACTTTGTTCGGACGATCTATACAGCAAGGCTTAGGGGGGTCCCAGCCCAGCCTCTTTCAGGCTCCGATGGGCCCGGACGGGCCTGCAAGATCGTGGCTCGCTTTTAAGCGTGTAGTAGATGCAGAGGAGTTTGGGAGTTGTGATCCTCCACAGCGGTGATGTCACGGCTTCTCCGCCAGCTCCTGCAGCAGTCTCCTAGCAAGTGTCAAGCGGATGCAATTACCGCGAGATCATGACACACTTTCAAGCAGGGCTGGACTGGGAACCAAAACCGGCCCTGGCAAAGTGCTCGGCAGGCCCCCCGGGGGTTGAGAGTACCGACGAGCTCTTTGCCAGGGCCGGTTTTCGGCAGATTTTGTAACAGGGCCGATTTTGCAGCTATGCTGCAAAAACGGCCCTGTAACAAAAACGGCCCCCAGGGGCCTAAAACCGGCCCCCACCCGTGCGGCGCACCGGGGAATTGCCCGGTGCCCGCTACGGCCAGTCCGGCCCTGCTTTCATGAATGTAGCAGATCCAGAGGAGTTTGGGAGTTGTGGTCCTCCCCAGCAGTGATGTCACAGCTTCTCCCCCAGCTTCTGCAGAAGTCTCCTGGCAAGTGGGTACAATTGCCGCAAGATCGTGGTGCGCTCTTAAGTGCATTGTAGATGAAGAGGAGTTTGAGAGTTGTGGTCCTCCCCAGCGGTTATGTCACGGCTTCTCCCCCAGCTTCTGCAGCAGTCTCCTCGCAAGTTGCAATTTAGTACATAATCCATCGACTTGTGCGGCATTATCTCTGCCGAGTGGCTTTACTACTAGCACTCTAAACCGTTTAAAGTGTTGCCGCAACTTGATGTGTTGTTGCAGCTTGACATGAAGCCCTTTGTGCAGGTGCAAAAGCCTCCATAAATGGACCAGATTGCAAATTACACTTTTCAGGTAAGTCAAACCAATCACAGTTATCTCTATTGATGTCAACATGTTTGCTGATGATATAAGCTTGTGAACTAGAAACTTTGACCAAAGATCTCTTGTTCAACCATTCTTTGTTGTCTAGAAGTTACAGGAAATGAAAATTTAGAGCACTATTTCCCCACCTTTCTGGGGCTATTAATGTGAACCCAGTCACTGGGTCTCGTGGGTCACTGGACTAAAGCAGTCACTGCAGGGCCCTGTGTTGGACCTGATGGTCACAGGTTCAAATCCTGGTGGGTCCGCTCAGCTTTTCATCCATCCCAGGTCGATAAAATGAGTACCATTGAGTTGGGTAACAATAAATATCTGTTATTCAGCGGCAGGACACCTACAGGTAAATGTGCTCTTTACAAATACACCTGTTATGTTATAGTTTGGACCATTGAATGCTTACTTCAGTCAAAGCGCTCTTTCATGCTATTTTGTTTCTGTAGCACATTTTCTTTGGACAATACTGGAATGTCACCTTTCCCCCCTTTATCAATTAACCAATTGGGCAGCAAAACAGTGTGTGCTTTCCTACCTCTAAGGAGAACAAAGGGAGCAATATCTGTGGTTGAGTGTGGGGTAGTGTTGTGAACCCACACAAATACCAATAATGCTACCTACTTTTTTGTTAAACACCAAGGAAAATCGATTAATGATGTGATCAACACCAGTTCCTGGAATGAAAGAGTTAAATACATTTGGTTCAATGTTGGGCTCTGGAAGAGAAAGGTTGGATGCATTTGCATTGTGTGAATCAGCGTAATCATAATAACCAGGAAGAATATCTCCAAGGACAATGGATTGTTCCGCCCCTGGCAGGAGATACAAACCCGTTTTTGCTAAGTTCATCCAACCTGTGATGTTACTACCTTTTAGGGCAACATACACCATGCTAAAGGTACGTCTGCCTAAGCATTCAACCTGGAATGAAAATAACCCAACATGTCAATATCAGTCTCTCCAAAGGCTTTTGGGTTAACATCAGATTTAGAAAGAACAATGTGTCATCCCAATTTGTATGAAATGTGACATCAGATAATATGGTGAGAGGTGACCCTGACTCTGCTTTCATTTGTAAAGATATAGCCCCAATGATAACCTCACCCCAAGGCCCTTTGATATGACCGAGATCGATGGAATTGCATTCAACGGTTAAAACAACATTATGTAACTTTTCTGAACAATTGTCTAAGTCTTTGTTGACTTCTATGCTGTTGACCCTGGTGAATTTCGTTCTTCTCTACATACAGCCTGGAAGTGTCCAATTCTTTTGCAGGAGCAACATCTTTAACCAGACGCCAGGCAGGTAGGTGAGTTCCCTAAATGGTTCTTAGATCCGCATCTGTAGCAACTGAGGGGTTTCATGGGTTGTTACTTGGGGAATATGTTTCCAGCGTTTACCGTGCACACAGAATTGTCCTCAATGGCATGGAGGCTTTGATGTATCTGACTTTCTTGCAGAATCTTAGAAGAAATGGTTGCTCATTCAATAGCTTGAGCAATATCAACCATTTCTATTAGAGTAGGGTTTTTGCATCCAAGTAACCTTTCTTGGATTTTTTTAGAGAAACACAAGAAGATGAGCTGATCTCTAAAACACATGTTTGTAGTAGCACCAAATTTGCAAGTTGCTGCGAGGATTCTTAGCTCAGCAATGAAGTCTTCTACACTCTGAGCAGAACTTGGTTTACGCCTAAATAAATTGTGCCGCTCAAGTACAATGCTGGGTTCCTCGGCATACTGTTTGGACATACATGCCAAATTCTCGTTATATACATCCCAATCATCACCTGATCCACTAGGTGCTAAACATTGAGGAAGGTTCCCAAATCCCTGTTGTGCAGCGATGCCAAGACATCCATACAAAATAGCTACTGTGTCACTTACGACTAGGGAATTTTCATACCCTTTTAGCCATTGTCACCATTTAATGATAGGTTTGCCAGGAGAGTGCAAACATGGAGCAGGTTGTTGGAATTGTTGTACAGAAGCCATGACAATAAATTAAGCAACAGTTTGAACTGTTAGGGGCGTTGACAATTGAAAATATGAGCATTAACACCATGTGTGCATTAAAAGCAGGCGTAAGTAATGTAGCGCTGTATTGCACTCAAAGGAAGAAAGGTCACCAACAGCGGCAGTAGCCTAAAGTAATGCGTGATTTGTGAATTCTGTAGCAATGTCATAATCGCTGGCAGAAAAGGAAGTGCAGGGTTTTTGTTTTTATTTTAAATAAATTGGAAGCAGTGCGTAATGCAAAACGATGAGGAGACACATTGTCTTGCTAACGCGTATTAAATTACGGAGGCGTGAGGCTAACATTTCCTAGCAACATGCGTAGCCTTGTGCGTCATTATTAGCACGCTTGTGCATCTGCCTTGGTGGTACCTGGTTTTGGAAGGGGTGGTGCCTGAGCCACTTATCCGGGAGTGCCAGCAATATGCAGCTGGGAGCCGCTTGAAGGCAGGATCCAGCGTGCAGCAACGACAAATCCAGCAAGGCTCCATGACGGCTGGAAACAGGGGAAAAGCAGGGTTCGCCCCAAATCTCGGCGGTGGCTGCAGGGGCAAGGTGTGTCCGCTAGTCGCCAAGTTGTAGTAAGGAGGTAGACTCAGCAGGTGAGTTTCAAGAGTTTATTTCTGGTAGAGGAGTAGCACGCACGACTGGAGCCGACCAGCTGCTGCGAGTCCAATGCTAAGTTTAGCGTTTCCAAGGACAGTGCAACAGCTGAGATGGGCGGCTCGTGAATCACAACTTCAAATCAATACATAGTACAGAATGCAAATGCAGAGTGGAGAGAAAGAGTCACACGAGTTCGCGTGACTCCCACTTACAACATATTACACCGCCTTTAAAAACAACATAGGCGTAGACCAGCTGATCATAAGTGTTAACACTGCACTGGAACAAGGCCTATCATCTTGTAAAATAAATGCCAGATGCATCTTGAAGGACTAACTTCAATCTCATTGAACCTCTAGGGCTGCCTCTACTGCTAGTCTGATGCAGCAAGAGGTGTCACAAAACCTTTGTGTGCCGGTGTGGACTGCACTACTTTATTACTGTTATTTTCAAATATACACATACAAAGAAAAATGGTCATATATTAAAACTACATGAATCCTTATGATATATATAGCGGTTGAAAAATAAATATATGGATGGAGTACTTGGATCCCTGAGAGTGCGTATCAATTTATCGTTGGATTATATTGGAATATGCCGGTTTGGGTTACCACGCGCCACCTGACAACGGGACAAAACTCAGCAAAAACCCACCTTGGTATTGAATATATATATATTATTTTCATACTACTAAACAATTCTACCCATGAATTGGGTGTAGTACATAAATACATTTCCATCTTAAAATCCATATATAGTAAACTCAAACCAGTCATATTAAAATAATCATAAAGACCCCAAAATACTTATCTGGTCAGAAGCAACAATCAAAAGAGGAGGAAGATGGAGGAAAAGGAGTATTTATTGGACTAAAAGTTCTAAAGTTTAATTGTGATGTTTTAAAGTTTTATTTTGGAAGCTTTTAAAGGTTGCTGCTCAGAAGAAGTGAATACATGTTCATGCATATTGCTAGCCTCCTTTTTTACAGTAAAAATGTGTGGTAATAAGCACCGTGTGTTTTCCTCATAAGTATTTCTGCATTAAAATACTGGACTACAAATAATGAACCCCTAATTGTTTTTAAGAGACTGGAGACACGCAACAGATCTTTTGAGTGTACCAAACATAAAATACTGCCTCTTCCGTTCACATTTGTGATGCAGTGGTAATATTGAAAAAGCAGATGTCAATAACAATACATTCATGTATAAAAACTAAATTGCATCTTTATTGAAAATTCCCTCGTTGTGAACTCCACGTCAATCCCGGATCAGAAATACATACATAGTTAAGCAGGCCCCGAGACCCGGGCCTGAGGTCACTGAATGACAGATCACAGGGGAAGTAGCCCATAGCCAGCAGACCAACACGTGCCCAGGAAATACTAGATCACTCACATAGATAGGCGCAGTGACACCACAATGGTCCGGGGGGATTGGCCTCAATAAAACACACATGATGCACGTGTCCGTAAAACACCATAAAGTCAGAGGCCACATAAAGTTAGGAACATTTAGCCAATCAGGACCCAGCACATACAGTACATACAGTGATCCTGTGCTCCCCATGATGGTCATCTGGACACGTTACCCACTGGCCACATTGTGTCCACGCAAGGTCAAGGCCCACCTGGATTTTCTATTCGAAACCTTAATTTATGGCTCCAAAGACAGAGGTACACATTCCTTACCAAAAAAGGATCGCCGGTAACATTTTACTGCATTCAATTAACTGTATAGAAGTCTATGTTAGACCGATTGTAAATTGAGACCATATGCCTGTGACTGTGCTCCTAGCCGCATTGCTTCATTGAACGGATTCTGCGTCTTTTGCCAAATGCCTCCTGTCTCTTGTTTTTTTCAAGGTATTTCATTATTAAGCAACAGCTGTATAACGACTTGTCACTTCAGGATCTCTGGCATGACCCCCATTACACAGTAAACCTACCTGAGCATGAAGAAGGAGTTACACGAGGTGTCAGTATCAGGCATCACAAGGTGAGACTCCAGGGAGGCTGCCTGTCAGCTCCATGTCAGGCAGGGATCCCATGAAGATGACCTGTCTGCTGCCAGAAGTCAATTTAACAGCCCCCCCCCCCTCAATATAAAGGTGGAAGTGACGAAATTCTCATTATTTTCAGCCCGAGGGAGGATGATGCTGATAACCTGTCAGTTGTACAGCAAAGTGGGATTTCAAAGTCAAATTTGTCACTGAAAACCTAATAGAATGGTAAAGATGTCAAAGATAAAAATACACGCTACGCTTCTGTGGGACTGAAGCAGAGCCATGTTACGTCAAGTGCATTGGTGCTTGGCATTTTTGCACCTGCGCAGCTCAGAAATGCACCAGTGCGCTGCAGTTTTGCACCACCATTTACTCTGAATTGATAGATAAACTTTGCATCCGTGCAACAATGAAGTGAATGCTCTTCTGCACCATTTTCTGCTGCATGTGTGATAGGGGATGGAGCAAGCAGTTTGTTTCTGGTGGGCATTTACAAATTCATAGCACACGAGCGCAGCAACCAAAGAGGCTGTGCAGCACTGCGCTAGTAGGACAGAGCAAAGCGGTGCCATATCTACTAAGGATTACGTAGATTCCCCCAGGATGGCGTTTTTTCAGGCTGACTAGCCCCACACGCATCTGCGCAAAATAACGAAAAGTGGTGCGCCTGAAGTTAAGCACAGGTTTTGTACTGGAATAGCAACCTTCAAGTGCAAATTACTACGCTTAGACGTGCTCTTAAACTTTTTCCACATTGTACGTGTACTGGGCAATGCATCACACATACAATGCATTAAAAGTTCGGAAACATTTCTTCCTGTCACCGTCTCCCACGAGGAGAAGCTGTTCTGTGTCTCAAAGCCCTATTTATCATTGTTAGTACTTAGGGTTTTGTGTCAAAAACCATAGGTGGTAGCACGAGAACGCCCATGTACTACCCATGGAACACGCTTTAGATACAAGGTATTGCAAAGCAGCGCAAAGCCCTTTTTGTGTTACTTTTAGGGCTACTTACCAGCCCAAAAAGGATTGGGGTGGAAATACTTTATTCACAATTTGCACCGGTTTGCGTCATCTTTTTTTACTTTTCACCAGCGCAAAGAAATGATCAAGCTGCCCCAGATATTTCATAAGGGGAGTACCACCACTGCAAAACTGGAGAGAAAAAGAATGTAAAGCAAACCGAAAAATAAATAATACAATGTTAATTTATAAATGATTTAACAAGCATTAAGATCAATTCAAAACTGAAAAAACAAGTAAACTACATTTTCTTCTTCTATGCTGTTTGTCCCTTTAACAAGAAATACAGTAAAATAAAGCCTCAAACTTAAACTCAGATTCACTATGTTTGCATGGGTCCCTGCATAAACGGACGCCGTTAGACGTGGGAACTTTCTCATGATAAATATATTGGGGCTTATTTGCAAGCCCCTTGCGCCACCCGTACATCACGTTTTCCATGTTAAAAATGACGCAAAAGTGGCTCAAGAGGCTTCTAAATAAGCCCCATTGCGTGCCAAAACGTTGACGTGTGCTTTACATTTAGATGTGGCAAACCCCTGATAAAAAACACATAGGGGCATATTCTCAAGCCCCTATCGCCACGGGACCGTCACTCTTTCTGACGTTCCCGTGGCAACAGGGTCAGCTCCTTATTCTCCAGGCTTGAGAATAAGGCCCCTTTCACGCTAAATTTAGCGTGAAAGGGACGTGCAGTGGGTGTTGCGGTGGGCGTTCTACCGCAACACCTGTTGTGATCGACGTTGCCACCTATTATCAAGGGTGGTGATAAGTAGCAGCGCTGAACTTTAGACCAGAAAAATTCTGTCTTAAGTTGGGGAAACAAGGCTAAATGCGTCATTTCTCCTCGTTTTGGGTTTTTCCATGTGCTGCCTTGTGCAGCACACATGGAAAAAGCAAAATGGTATTTCAGGAATGTTCATGTGCAGGAAGGGGCACCTTCCTGCACATGAACAACCCTCCCCTGCACACAGACACCCTTGCAATCTGGTGCAAAGGTGCCTGCGTTGGTGCTAAGTCGTGAAACTTTGCGCCATCGCAGGGGGAAACGCCAGGCTGCACCACATTCTTGGGAATAGGATGCAGCCTCATGTTTAGGAAGTGTCGGTGAGAGGCGTTAAGCCAAGGAGGCTAACGCCTCTCACCGCCACTTTCATTGAGAATATCCCCCATAGAGAGAACAGCCCCGCACCCCACGATATCACCCAAAGCCCCATCCACCAGAGTAGCATAGCCCGCCATTGTCTGACAACTAGCCCCTAATAAAACGATGCGCAAACAATTTGTCCACAGACTACAGTATGATAATCCCATGTACATTGTTTACTTTTCACGAATTACACATTTTATGCGGCAGTTGTCATTGCCTAAACATGTGTGCTGAAGGGTGTACTTTGAAAACAAATGTCACGCCAGACCGTGTTGTCACACCTTTGCGGCATGCCTCAGCGCCTCGCATGGCGCTAAAATGGCGTTTTTATGCGAGCGCAGGAAATGACATCATCGGCGCCCAACTCTTTGCAAATATGCCGCTGAGCAATTGTATATCTTATAATAACGTGGACAAGAGACTGTTCCATTTATTGCCGGGATGTACCAAAAAAGAGATTTGCTCCATCAGTGCCAAGATGCATTACCAGTTTGAAACATATAATAATTAAATTTGCAGGGATGATCCAGTGCGGATGGTAGGGCACAATCACACTGCACTGGAGCAACTTTGCCTGACCCGAGTGTCCAATGTTCAGGGCCAGTAAAATGTACGTAAGCTGTCTCACAGACATAACATGCAGTATATGAAAATAAAGAAAATACTTTATTGGCACTGCGAGTTTGCGTTCGTTCCTGCATCCGCTGCCTGTAATAACTTAAACAATGCTCCATCGAGCTCTCTCTCAGAAAGGATGGGGAAAGCGTCTTTGCTCAATTACTTGTCGATTTGCCAGGAAGGTAATCGATCAATCAGCTGTCTAATGGTGTGACCCCCGCTTTAAGTTTCATCAATACAGAACCGCAGGATTCAAAAGCCAGTAAGAATATCGTAAATCGACAACGCATGATCTGCTAGACTGACAGGCGTCTCTGCTTCTAGCATCAATACGTTCATTGTTGCGTCATTCTCCTGGAAGGTGACCCTTCATCACCAGCTAGGAAGCATCACTCCACAGTCTAGTGTCAGTCAGAGCACTGTGACGAGAGAACGCTCAGGTGTCCCTGCTCCTTCCTAACTTTATTGTACATTTCCCTTCAATGCATACCTGCACTTTTTCTAAGCACAGTAAATAACGTGTGTTACCGCTAACCACTTTTATGACACTTGTAAGGAAGGAAGGCTGACTTTGTCAGGATTTAAACAGGTGGCTTGTGGATCGCAGACATCAGCAGTGAGCTTTTAACTCACTGAGCAATCTTGTTGACATGACTACAGTTCCATTTCTATTGTAGTAAAACATAATATTGAGCTGGATTTCCTTGCAACCTACGTCTCTAGCTTCTTCCCAAGCGAGAACAGTTTCCAGAACAAGATCCTCAGCGCCAATGTAAAGACGGGTCTCAGACCATCGTGAAATCAAGATGTTTATTAACAAATAAACATGGAAATAAACCCACCAGTGCGGATGACAGACACCCTCCAGCACCGGTCAGCACAGAACCAATCCTCCTCCCAGCATTCTCATCTGTAACCAAGTAACACAGAATGCACCTACATCAGAGTAGTGACATATGAAGATTCCAACAAGAATAGTACTAACAAAAAGGATAATACACAACACATATGCCAGTGTTTTTTGGCACAGGAGTGTGTGCAATCTTCACTAGCAGTCACTGGATGGCGCAGTGAGTGCATTGGGGTGGTAGAATAGGAGAACAGAGACGCTAACACGATAGTGCCCTCTACCCTTCCCCCCCAGATTGTTTGGAATCAGCAGCTCGTTAGCCACTGGTAGCTCTCCAGCTATCTGTGAGTAGCCCACCTGAGCGCAGCCCACCATACTAAAAGAACAGTTTTTACTTTGCTGAATACATTTATACCAACATTGAAAAGTGTGCTTTAAGATGAAAATGTGTGTACTGTCAAACTCATGAGATGATGCTTAGAGAAAAATTCGTGATTTTTCAAAATGTTTGTAAAGCTGATATTTGAATGATAAATTGTTAGAACCGGCGGTCTCTAGTTGGCAGAGGTATACACTTCTGACAAATAGGGACCCACCTTCTCTAGTCAGGGCAAGGGGATTACACACTCAGATAACCCCAGCTCACCCCCTTGGTAGCTTGGCAGAGCAGACAGGCTTATCTCAGAGGCAGTGTGTTAAGCATTTATTACCACATACGCTTTTCGCCCTAAGTGGGATGAGCATTCCCAGACGTGGGACCCGTGCTCACTACGCCACTGGAGTCAAGCTATCCTGGCTGATGATGGCTGATAGCCAGAAACCGGTCCTAGGATGCTTGATTCCGGTCCAGGGAAGACATGGCTTGGCAGTTCGGGCTGGACTGTTCCCATGAGGCACAGGGTCAAGACTGATTTGCATATGGCCATGTCTAAACTGGGGTGGCATAGTGGGCAAAAGAACGATGGATTTAACCCAGATCTCTTGACTGGGGGAGAATGTCTGCATTGTCAGCATTCCGTCCATCATTTGTTTGTTGTAACGCTTTTCGCCCTAAGTGGGATGGGTATTCCCAGACGTGGGACCCGTGCTCACTACGCCACTGGAGTCAAGCTATCCTGGCTGATGACGGCTGATAGCCAGAAACCGGTCCTAGGATGCTTGATTCCGGTCCAGGGAAGACATGGCTTGGCAGTTCGGGATGGACTGTTCCCATGAGGCACAGGGTCAAGACTGATTTGCATATGGCCATGTCTAAACTGGGGTGGCATAGTGGGCAAAAGAACGATGGATTTAACCCAGATCTCTTGACTGGGGGAGAATGTATGCATTGTCAGCATTCCGTCCATCATTTGTTTGTTGTAACGCTTTTCGCCCTAAGTGGGATGGGCATTCCCAGACGTGGGACCCGTGCTCACTACGCCACTGGAGTCAAGCTATCCTGGCTGATGATGGCTGATAGCCAGAAACCGGTCCTAGGATGCTTGATTCCGGTCCAGGGAAGACATGGCTTGGCAGTTCGGGCTGGACTGTTCCCATGAGGCACAGGGTCAAGACTGATTTGCATATGGCCATGTCTAAACTGGGGTGGTGTAGTGGGCAAAAGAACGATGGATTTAACCCAGATCTCTTGACTGGGGGAGAATGTATGCATTGTCAGCATTCCGTCCATCATTTGTTTGTTGTAACGCTTTTCGCCCTAAGTGGGATGGGCATTCCCAGACGTGGGACCCGTGCTCACTACGCCACTGGAGTCAAGCTATCCTGGCTGATGATGGCTGATAGCCAGAAACCGGTCCTAGGATGCTTGATTCCGGTCCAGGGAAGACATGGCTTGGCAGTTCGGGCTGGACTGTTCCCATGAGGCACAGGGTCAAGACTGATTTGCATATGGCCATGTCTAAACTGGGGTGGTGTAGTGGGCAAAAGAACGATGGATTTAACCCAGATCTCTTGACTGGGGGAGAATGTATGCATTGTCAGCATTCCGTCCATCATTTGTTTGTTGTAACGCTTTTCGCCCTAAGTGGGATGGGCATTCCCAGACGTGGGACCCGTGCTCACTACGCCACTGGAGTCAAGCTATCCTGGCTGATGATGGCTGATAGACAGAAACCGGTCCTAGGATGCTTGATTCCGGTCCAGGGAAGACATGGCTTGGCAGTTCGGGCTGGACTGTTCCCATGAGGCACAGGGTCAAGACTGATTTGCATATGGCCATGTCTAAACTGGGGTGGTGTAGTGGGCAAAAGAACGATGGATTTAACCCAGATCTCTTGACTGGGGGAGAATGTATGCATTGTCAGCATTCCGTCCATCATTTGTTTGTTGTAACGCTTTTCGCCCTAAGTGGGATGGGCATTCCCAGATGTGGGACCCCTGCTCACTACGCCACTGGAGTCAAGCTATCCTGGCTGATGATGGCTGATAGCCAGAAACCGGTCCTAGGATGCTTGATTCCGGTCCAGGGAAGACATGGCTTGGCAGTTCGGGCTGGACTGTTCCCATGAGGCACAGGGTCAAGACTGATTTGCATATGGCCATGTCTAAACTGGGGTGGTGTAGTGGGCAAAAGAACGATGGATTTAACCCAGATCTCTTGACTGGGGGAGAATGTGTGCATTGTCAGCATTCCGTCCATCATTTGTTTGTTGTAACGCTTTTCGCCCTAAGTGGGATGGGCATTCCCAGACGTGGGACCCGTGCTCACTACGCCACTGGAGTCAAGCTATCCTGGCTGATGATGGCTGATAGCCAGAAACCGGTCCTAGGATGCTTGATTCCGGTCCAGGGAAGACATGGCTTGGCAGTTCGGGCTGGACTGTTCCCATGAGGCACAGGGTCAAGACTGATTTGCATATGGCCATGTCTAAACTGGGGTGGTGTAGTGGGCAAAAGAACAATGGATTTAACCCAGATCTCTTGACTGGGGGAGAATGTATGCATTGTCAGCATTCCGTCCATCATTTGTTTGTTGTAAAGCTTGGCAGAGCAGACAGGCTTATCTCAGAGGCAGTGTGTTAAGCATTTATTACCACATACAGTAATAAAGTGAATACACTACAAATGGACACAACACAGGAGTTATTATAAAAATAGTATTTTTATATAAGGCTTAGCACAAGACCAAATAACGACAAAAATATACCACAATCTTAATAAATACTCTTTGGAAGGAAAAATAATAGTTCAGGTAACGTTTCTTCTTAGGAAATAGTTCTTTAGCAACAAAAGTAAGTATTCTTCTGAAAACACAGTTCTTGGCAACAATGTGACCCCACAGGAGTCACACGACGTCGAGTTTACGATATTCCCAAGGTTCGGCGTCGACCGCGAGGAGCGCTACGTTGAGCCTGGAGTTGAAACGGAACCCACAAACACAGTACCTTTGGAAATGAAGAAAACGATGATCCACGGCGTCGAGATGTCGGCGTCGAGGTCGGCGTCGATCGTGCCTCGGATTCGGGTCGATCCGCAGCGGCGTCGAGAGGTGTCGGGCCGGAGCAGCGCTCACGGCGTCGAGAAAGGCGTCGCGTCGATGCGATCAGCAGCGGTGTCGAGACGGGGTCGCTTGGAGCTGGAGCCGAACTCACTACTCAGTGGCGTCGATACCGGCGTCAAGACGGGGTCACTTGGAGCTGGAGCCAAACTCACTACTCACTGGCGTCGCTACTGGCGTCGATCGGGCCCGGCGGCCGGCGTCAAAGGCTCGGAACACTGGAGCCGGTACTCACGATCTCGAGCTGGATTCGGCGGCGTCGGCGACGTCGAGACTGCAGATTTCCCCTGTGCACTGGAAATAACACTTTCCAGCAACCAGCAATTCAGTAGAGGGTGAAGTCCTTTGGCCCTGTGACTTCAACAGGAGGCTGGCACTCTTCCAGCCCTTGGAGATTTTCTAGCAAGCTTTTGAGAGTACACACAAAGTTCCTCTCTCCTTGTTCCTTAGCAAAAATAAAGAAGCAGCTTCAGGTTCCCCCCAGCAAACAGCACACTGGCAGAAGGGGGAGGCAAGTCCTTGGATCAGCAGGCTTCTTGTCCTTGGTAGAGGTTTCCTTGTCAGAAGTGATCTGAGTTCTTGGTTCAGGGGTCCTTCTTTTATACCCCTTTTCTGCTTTGTTCCCTTTGTCCAAGCAGGGAAATTCCCCCCATCCCAGGTTTGTTGTGGGTGTTGCCATGCCAAGGCACCTGGCCTATTCACTGAGCAGGGCAGGGTCATCAGCCGCCCAGCAGGAGGTGGAGCCAGTATTGTCACTGGCAGGGGCAGGGCTATCAGTCGCCCGGCAGGAGGTGGAGCCAGCATTGTGTTAGGCAGGGCAGGCTATCAGGGACTACTCTTCCCCCACTCTAAGTGTAGATGCCTCATTAACCCCACACTGACTCATTCAGACCTCTGGAGCCACCCAGCCCCTGACACACACACCAAACCAGCAGAGACCGGTGGATAGTTGGACAAGAAAATAGCCACTTTCTAAAAGGGCTATTTTCAAACACAAAATTTAAAAACCATCCATCCTAAAGGGTGTGTTATTAAATTCTGAGTTCAGGGATACTAAACTCGACCTGCTACCATGCTCCCTGAGTCAGATAGATTATAATGGAGTTAATAATCAGTCTGCTCATTCTGGCCTAAGGGAGGCAGGTAGCCCTTCAATAGTGAAAAACGAAAATGGATGTAATTCACTATTAGGTCATGCCACACACATCAGGGCATGACCTACCTTTTACCCACAATGCACCCAGCCCTAGGGCCTACCATAGAGGTGTCTGAAATGTGGCAAAGTGAAGGTTTTAGAGACTGGCAAGTAGGTTTCCTTGCCAAGTCGACATGGCAGTCAGGGACTGCATGCAGGCTCTGCAGTGGCAGGCCTGGGACACATTTTAGAAGCTGCTTCTGTGGGTGGCACAACCAGTGCTGCAAGCCCACCAGCCACAGTTAACTTACATGCCCTTGGCACACGCGGTGCACTAGACTAGGGTCTGAACAGTAAGCCAACCAAGCCAATCATGGTAACACCAATCAATGTATCAATTTAACATAGGGAGCACTTGCACTGTGGCACTGATCAGCAGTGGCCCAGTGCCCAAAGCAATATTCCAGCAAAAACATCATAAACAGCGGAGGCCAACAGAAAATAATGGAGGAGAGACTCATGCCAATGATGCCAGGTCTAACATGTGTCCCCTCCAGCTGAAATGTGGGGAGAACTATCCTTCACCCAGGGAGTCCTCATCACTAAGGCGGAAAAATCTGGACAGACCATCAGCATTGGCGTGATCTGTACCAGGGCGGTGTTCCACCGTAAAGTCCATCCCCTGTAGGGAAATGGACCACCTCAACAGTTTTGGGTTTTCACCCCTCATCTGCATTAACCATCTGAGGGGCCTGTGGTCTGTCTGAACCCGGAAGTGAGTCCCAAACATGTAAGGTCTTAGCTTCTTCAGCGCCCAGACCACAGCAAATGCCTCACGCTCTATCGCACTCCACCTCTGTTCCCTGGAAAGTAACCTCCGGCTGATGAAGGCTACAGGTAAGTCTCGGCCCTCTTCATTTATCTGTGCTAGAACAGCCCCCACACCATGCTCTGAAGCGTCCGTCTGGACAATTAACTCTTTGGAAAAGTTGGGTGCCTGGAGGACCGGTGCTGTACACATTGCAGTTTTCAGGGTGTCAAAGGCTTTCTGACAGGCGTCCGTCCAGATCACAAGTCTCGGCTGCTTCCTGGAAGTCAGCGAGGTCAAGGGGTGCACAATGTTGCCATACCCCTTGACAAACCTCCTGTAGTAACCCGTGAGACCCAAGAAGGCTCTCACCTGAGTCTGGGTTTTGGGCGGTTCCCAAGCCAGGATGGTATCTATCTTGGGTTGCAGGGGGGCCACTTTGCCGCTCCCTACTTGGTGTCCCAAGTACACCACTGAACCCTGCCCAATCTGGCACTTACTGGCCTTGACTGTGAGGCCTGCTCTGCGCAGGGCCAACAACACTTCCTGGAGGTGGCGCAAGTGTTCCTCCCAGCTGTCGCTGAACACTGCTATGTCGTCCAGGTAGGCGGCGCTGAAATCCTCCAGTCCAGTCAATACCTGGTTGACCAACCTCTGGAATGTGGCAGGGGCATTCTTCATCCCAAAGGGCATAACCCGGAACTGGTAGTGCCCATCTGGTGTGGAGAATGCAGACCTCTCTTTTGCCCCATCGGTCAAGGCGATCTGCCAGTACCCAGACGTTAGATCAAACGTACTAAGGTACCGGACAGCCCCCAACCGATCTATGAGCTCATCAGCTCTGGGGATGGGGTGCGCGTCAGTCTTGGTGACCGAATTGAGTCCTCGGTAATCCACACAGAACCGAAGTTCTGGTGAAGCACCAGGCGCTGCAGCCTTTGGGACCAAGACCACTGGGCTGGCCCAAGGACTGCTAGAGGACTCAACCACCCCTAGGGCAAACATCTTGGAGACCTCCTCCTTGATGTATGCTCTGACCTTGTCAGTCACGTCACCCTGTAGGCCTTGTGCCTCACAGGAGTGCTGTCCCCGGTGTCCACATCGTGGACACACCACTGAGTGACACCAGGGATTAAGGAGAACAGATCAGGGAATTGTCCCAGCAGATGGAGACAATCTTGCTGCTGCTCAAGGGTCAGTGTGTCAGAGAGGACAACACCATCCACTGACCCATCTTGCTCTTCTGCACACAGGAGGTCAGGAAGAGGCTCACTCTCCTCCTCCATTCCAGCATCTGTGGCTAGGAGCATGCCCACTTCCGACCTTTCTAAGTGGGGCTTTAACCGGTTGACATGCAGGACCCTCAAGGGGTTCCTGGGAGACTTCAAGTCCACCAAGTAGGTGACATCTCTCTTTTTCTCCACAACCTCAAATGGTCCAGTCCACCTGTCCTTGAGCGCACAAGGTTCTACAGGGGCCATGACCCAAACTTTCTGACCAGGTTGAAGCTCAACCAGAGTGGCATTCTGGTCGTACCACCGCTTCATCTCTTCCTGGCTGGCCTCCAGATTTGCCTGAGCAAGATCTCTGAAGCGCCGAGTCTGGTTCCTAAAGGCCAGCATGTAACTGTATACATCCTGGGGAGGTTTCCTGGGAGATTGCTCATAGCCTTCTTTGACCAGACTCAAAGGCCCTCTTACCGGGTGTCCATACAAAAGCTCAAAGGGACTGAACCCAAGAGACTTTTGTGGCACCTCACGGTAAGCAAACAGCAGCCATGGTAAGAGGACGTCCCATTTACGCCTCATTGGTTCTTCAAGACCCATAATCATGCCTTTTAGGGTCCGGTTGAATCTCTCAACCAGCCCATTACCTTGAGGGTGGTAAGGAGTGGTAAACTTGTAGGTTACCCCACACTCCTTCCACAGAGACTTCATATAATTAGAAATGAAGTTGGTGTCCCGGTCTGACACCACCTCTCTGGGGAACCCCAAGCGGGAGAAAACACCCATCAGTGCCCGTCCCACCACGGGGAACGTCACTGTGCGGAGAGGGATGGCTTCCAGGTACCGGGTGGCATGGTCCACCAAGACCAGGATAAACCTGTTGCCCATGGCTGTCTTGGGGTCCAGTGGCCCCACAATGTCAATCCCCACTCACTCAAAGGGGGTACTGACTACGGGAAAAGGTTGGAGGGGAGCCTTCTGCTTCCGCCCACTTTTCCCACTTGCCTGGCAAGTTTGGCAGGTCCTACAATGGATGTCTGAATCCCTTCTCATCTGGGGCCAATAAAAATGGGTGACAAGCCTGTTATAGGTCTTGTCCTGCCCCAGATGTCCAGCTAACGGAACGTCATGAGCCAACCCCAGTAGAAAGGCTCTGAAGCGCTGGGGTACCACCAGCACACGGGCTGACCCAGGCTCAGCAGCCTTAGGCTCGCTATACAGGAGGTCGTTCTCCCAGTAAATCCAATGTGATCCTGACTGATCACCTGTCGTTTGGGCTGAGGCCTGCTGCCTCATACCCACAAGAGAAGGGCACACTTTCTGTTCAGCACAAAATTCCTCCCTGGAGGGACCACCATCCTGCTGCCAATGGGTCAGCTCGGGCAGGTCTCCCAGTTCAGCCACTTGTTCCCCTGTAGGTTCCAGGGCATCCCTCTCAGAGTCTGCTCCCTCCTGGACCGTGAGAACGATGGGGGACGGTTTCCCACGCCCCCTGCCTCTTCTCTTCACGGTTGGGTCCTGGGCCATACTTTCAGGCTCCAGGACCCCATCAACACCCTTACTAGCTGACATGGACCGGGTGGTCGCACACACCCACTCCAGCAGACCCAACATTTCCAGATGCGCTTTCCGCTCCACCTTAGCCCAAGGGGAGTCCTCCAAATCATTGCCCAGGAGACAATCAACAGGCATGGCGGGCCTCACAGCAACCTGAAGAGTACCTGAGACCCCCCCCCACTCAAAAGGAACTTGAGCTACCTCACACTTACTCTGTGAGTTGTCAGCAGCTACAACGGGGTAGAATGCATGAGGGACCATCTGCTCTCTGGACACCAAGTGACACTTGACAGCTGTCACACTTGCTCCAGTGTCTCTGAGAGCTTCCACCCTATGGCCATTAATGGTCACCCACTGCCTATATTTCTTAGTGTTATTAGGCAGAGGGGTTGGAGGGACCATTTCCACGTCTCCTAAAGAGACCAGGGACATTTCTGCGGGACCCCACCCACCGGGGGCACCCATCTCACTCCCTCCCAGGGCTACATTCGCTACCTGACGGGGGGTGCACGCGGCGGTGGATTCGAATCCTTCATGGGACACTGGGGATCATAATAACGGTGTCCCACCTGCTTACAAATGTAGCAGGTCATTGGGCCCCTGGGAACAGGTTTACCTGTCGGGACCTCTGTCTTCTTTACAGGGGGAGGTTGGAAACCCTTCCCTTGGTTCCCTTGGGGATTACTTTGGGGCCCTTTCTGAAACTCCCTCTGTTTACCCCTGTCCCCCCCACTCTTCTGCTGGGGACCCTGCCCACCTTTGGCTGAGTCTCCCACTGGACCCTTGTGGACCCTGGTACTGACCCAGCGGTCCGCTTCCTCAGCAAGTTTTCTAGGGTTAGATATCTTGCTATCACTAAGGTGCTGGCGTAGCTCTGGAAAACAGTTATTAGACAAGTGCTCCCATGCAAACAAATCATAAAGAGCATCATAACTATCCACCTTGCTACCCTTTACCCAACCATCCATGGCTCTGCAAAAAAAAGACACATATTCAACCCACGTAGTACCAGGCAACTTCTTACATTCTCTAAAGGCTTGTCGGTACTTTTCTGGAGTTAAGCCATACCTTAACATTAAAGCGTCTTTCATATGAGTATAAGACATCCTTTCCGCAGCAGGCATGTCCAACAAGGTATCTCTCCCTTCATTGACAAAGCGACCCCTCAACCCCGCTCCCCAATCTTTCTCAGGGACCCGGTGGGCCAACAATGCTAACTCATATGCTTTGAACCATTGACCAATATCCTCATTTCTACTGTAATCTTTGATCACATCTTTGGGAAAATAAAACCTACTTTCTGCAGGCACAGATGGAGTGCTGCCACCAGAGGGATTCAACTCTAAACTCTTAGTTTTAAGCTCCATCTCCCTCACCATCTTCTCACGTTCAAACGCTAATTTCTCTCTTTCAAAATCTAATCTTTTGCTCTCCATTTCAGCTTCTCTTTTGCTTCTTGCATTCTCTAATTCCAACTGCCCTCCTAATTTAAGTTTTGCCATCTCTAACTTGTACTCCCTCTCCTTCTCCCTGTCTTCCAACTCTTGAGGAGAAAGGCTCTTAGAAGAAACACTGCTGCAGGGAGATTCCACGTGCCCATTCATGGGCTCTTCCACTTCCTCTTCCTCTTCCGGTACCACCCCCGGATCAGAGGGATTTCTGGCTTCTAACCAGGCCTTCAGCGCTTTAAGTAAGTCCTCTCTCACTCTGAGACCTGTGGTAGGAACTTTACACTGCTTGCAAAATTGCTCTAGCTCCTTTTTCTTGTACTTATTTATCAATTTTTTATCAAATTTCTCCACAACAATAAGAGCAGGGGTAGCAGCTCCGGCATCCTCCATGGTCAAAACTGGCAGTGTTTAAAAATAAGCTCCAGGAAAGCGGAGAACAAAAATAGAAGATCCTACCAAAACAGATTGTGGCTGCACTATGGTCTGCTTTCACTATGTAGCGTACACTAATCACTGCACATGAGTCATAAATGCAAAGTTCAATCCTCACCGCTGACCACCAGTGTTAGAACCGGCGGTCTCTAGTTGGCAGAGGTATACACTTCTGACAAATAGGGACCCACCTTCTCTAGTCAGGGCAAGGGGATTACACACTCAGATAACCCCAGCTCACCCCCTTGGTAGCTTGGCAGAGCAGACAGGCTTATCTCAGAGGCAGTGTGTTAAGCATTTATGACCACATACAGTAATAAAGTGAATACACTACAAATGGACAGAACACAGGAGTTATTATAAAAATAGTATTTTTATATAAGGCTTCGCACAAGACCAAATAACGACAAAAATATACCACAATCTTAATAAATACTCTTTGGAAGAAAAAATAATAGTTCAGGTAAAGTTTCTTCTTAGGAAATAGTTCTTTAGCAACAAAAGTAAGTATTCTTCTGAAAACACAGTTCTTGGCAAAAATGTGACCCCCACAGGAGTCACACGACGTCGAGTTTACGATATTCCCAAGGTTCGGCGTTGACCGCGAGGAGCGCTACGTCGAGCCTGGAGTTGCAACAGAACCCACAAACACAGTACCTTTGGAAATGAAGAAAACGATAATCCACGGCGTCGAGATGTCGGCGTTGAGGTCGGCGTCGATCGTGCCTCGGATTCGGGTCGATCCGTAGCGGCGTCGAGAGGTGTCGGGCCGGAGCAGCGCTCACGGCGTCGAGAAGGGCGTTGCGTCGATGCGATCAGCAGCGGCGTCGAGACGGGGTCACTTGGAGCTGGAGCCGAACTCACTACTCACTGGCGTCGATACCGGCGTCAAGACGGGGTCACTTGGAGCTGGAGCCAAACTCACTACTCACTGGCGTCGCTACTGGCATCGATCGGGCCCGGCGGCCGGCGTCGAAGGCTTGGAACACTGGAGCCGGTACTCACGATGTCGAGCTGGATTCGGCGGCGTCGGCGACGTCGAGACTGCAGATTTCCCCTGTGCACTGGAAATAACACTTTCCAGCAACCAGCAATTCAGTAGAGGGTGAAGTCCTTTGGCCATGTGACTTCAACAGGAGGCTGGCACTCTTCCAGCCCTTGGAGATTTTCTAGCAAGCTTTTGAGAGTACACACCAAGTTCCTCTCTCCTTGTTCCTTGGCAAAAATAAAGAAGCAGCTTCAGGTTCCCCCAGCAAACAGCACACTGGCAGAAGGGGGAGGCAAGTCCTTGGATCAGCAGGCTTCTTGTCCTTGGTAGAGGTTTCCTTGTCAGAAGTGATCTGAGTTCTTGGTGCAGGGGTCCTTCTTTTATACCCCTTTTCTGTTTTGTTCCCTTTGTCCAAGCAGGGAAATTCCCCCCATCCCAGGTTTGTTGTGGGTGTTGCCAGGCCAAGGCACCTGGCCTATTCACTGAGCAGGGCAGGGTCATCAGCCGCCCAGCAGGAGGTGGAGCCAGTACTGTCATTGGCAGGGGCAGGGCTATCAGTCACCCGGCAGGAGGTGAAGCCAGCATTGTGTTAGGCAGGGCAGGCTATCAGGGACTACTCTTCCCCCACTCTAAGTGTAGATGCCTCATTCACCCCACACTGACTCATTCAGACCTCTGGAGCCACCCAGCCTCTGACACACACACCAAACCAGCAGAGACGGGGAACAACCTTTACAACGCAACTTTTACAACGCACTACCATTACAACGAAACTGTTACAACATGAGTGCATTGACAACGCAGGACATTACAACGCAAGTCTTTACATCGACTTGCACTAGATGGCGTGCTAACATTAAAAATAGTGTAGTTTACTATCCCAACACCTTCCCTACTGTTACGTGGACTGGAGTTGGAATAGTGAATTACACTTTTTTAATGTTAGCACGCCATCTAGTGCAAGTCGATGTAAAGACTTGCGTTGTAATGTCCTGCGTTGTCAATGCACTCGCGTTGTAAAACTTTCGTTGTAACAGCATGCGTTGTAACAGCATGTGTTGTAACGTCATACATCCCCATCCATCCTAAAGGGTGTGTTATTAAATTCTGAGTTCAGGGATACTAAACTCGACCTGCTACCATGCTCCCTGAGTCAGATAGATTATAATGGAGTTAATAATCAGTCTGCTCATTCTGGCCTAAGGGAGGCAGGTAGCCCTTCAATAGTGAAAAACGAAAATGGCTGTAATTCACTATTAGGTCATGCCACACACATCAGGGCATGACCTACCTTTTTCCCACAATGCACCCAGCCCTAGGGCCTACCATAGAGGTGTCTGAAATGTGGCAAAGTGAAGGTTTAGAGACTGGCAAGTAGGTTTCCTTGCCAAGTCGACGTGGCAGTCAGGGACTGCACGCAGGCGCTGCAGTGGCAGGCCTGAGACACATTTTACAAGCTGCTTCTGTGGGTGGCACAAACAGTGCTGCAAGCCCACCAGCAGCAGTCAACTTACATGCCCTTGGCACACGCAGTGCACTAGACTAGGGTCTGAACAGTAAGTCAACCAAGCCAATCATGGTAACACCAATCAATGTAACAATTTAACATAGGGAGCACTTGCACTGTGGCACTGATCAGCAGTGGCACAGTGCCCAAAGCAATAATCCAGCAAAAACATCGTAAACAGAGGAGGCAAACAGAAAAAAATGGAGGAGAGACTCATGCCAATGATGCCAGGTCTAACACACACCCACACGTGTTTACCTTAGATGCACCTGCGCGTGCATGGCCGTAGAACTCTGCTGGCCATACGTCGAGTTAAGGGGGTTATGGTTTGCTTCATTCCTTTGCTTTGTTCAAGTTACAACAGAATAACTAACAGCGCAGCGGTGTGATGGGCAGTAAACACGCTCCACTCCAGTATTTTGTTTCTGTGCCTCAATGCCTTTCTAGATGTGCAAGCGCTTCACACAATATTAAGAAAATATACCTATTGACAGACCCAGTTATATTGCACACATATATATATATATATATATACATATATGCGATTCTGCTGCTTACTCCTCTCCCCAGTCTCTGGGATACAAAAGCAGGCACGGACCACGATTCGGTGCAAATTCGTTTATTGCTTGCTCAGTCGGCCATGACGCGTTTCGGTCCCTCCTGGACCTTGATCACATGACAACGCTACTAGGCTTCAACCGCCATTTTGTAGTTACAGAAAGTGCAAAGTGCAAAGTACAGCATGGAAAGCAACAAAATACTTTTGATTCATTACAAGTCGGAATAATGGTAACGTGAGAATATAGCTATTATACTTTGTTTTACACTGGACATAGAAAAAATCAATCTAGTACCAGGTTAGAAATTGTTTTTGGAAGCTTAAATGCTTACAGTTATTACAATTTAGAAAGCTTTGAAAAACAAATAACTAATCGCATCGTAATGCATAAAACTTTTTTCTTTTTGAATGTTCTCAATATAGCTCTAAAATTTCATAAAAACAAACATATAACAATATTCATCTGCAAATTCCATTGTGATGTTAAAAGTGTCATTTTTGAAACGTAACAGCATAAATGCAAAATAACATCCTTGTATGTTAAAATGACATCGAAAAAATACTAAACTGTCGCTTAACCATCCGTTGCTGTTAATAAAATATGGTGTGACTTAACGTGCTTAGTAAGTGTGTAAAAATAGAAAAAAGAATTCTACGATTTAAAAATTGATCAGAACAAGGGGGGGGCCATCAAGTGACAGCAAATGGCAGGAATTGTCTTGGTTATATTGCAGACTCGGTTCGACTAAAAACTAGATAAATATGTATATAAATATGTACCAAATATAAAACTATATAAATATATAAATATATATAAATATGTAAATAATTAAAAACATTTATATACATATTGTATTGAGGAGGGGAAAAGTAGTTAGGAATGATTGTTGCCCGAGTCATATAGTTTATAGGCAAAATATGTTGCTCAAAGTTGGCACCGTAGGTATTGTATCCTTGACCCATCTAGATGCAGGTGTAAAGGTCCTCAGTGGCATTGAGACCTCCCGGTATCTTGCTATCTAGATTTAAAATGTACCGGGTTTCTAGCTTTCGTAATGTATTTTCCCTGTCTCCTCCTCTTCTATTTTTAGGTACCGTGTCAATCAGATAATATGACAGGTATTTGGGGTCACTATTATGTTTTTCTTGAAAATGTCTAGCGACTGGGTAAGAGGGGTCTTTATTATTAATCGCTCTTATGTGCTGTAGTATTCTTTTGTTAGCCGGGAGTTTAGTGCTGCCTACATATTTAAGATTGCAGGTGCACTCTAAAACATATTCGGCGTGATCCGATTTACAATGTAGAGATTGTTTTATTTCTATCTCTTTTTCACTGAAGGGAGTTTTGAAAGTTTTTCTACTGGTACCATAAATGCATGCTTTACAATTTTTACATGGCACAAAACCCTTTCTCTGAGCGAGCCAATAAGTAGGTTCTGTTACCTTAGGGCAGTTTGTAACTAGACTATTGCTCACCGAAGGCGCTTTTCTGAAAGTTAATCCTAAGCTTTTTGGTACCAGTGATCCTATTATTGGATCATCTAACACTATTGGCCAGTTACGCTGAATTATATTTCTGATAGTTTTATGTTGTAAGTTGTAAGTAGTGATCAGTCGCAATTCATTATTAGAATCCTTTTTAGGTTTGGTGACCAACAGTTCCTCCCTTTCCAATTTTCTCGTTTTTGCAATGGCCGAATTTAAGGTTTTTATATTGTAGCCTCTGTCTAGAAATCTTTTTTTGCAATCTTCTTGTGCTTTTTGTAAATCGGACATGCAGCTACAGATGCGTTTGATTCTTAACATTTCCCCGTAGGGTATACTATTAATCAAATGTCGTGGATGGAAACTAGACGAATGTAATAATGAATTCCCTGCCGTCAGTTTTCTGAAAAGCTTAGTTTCTAGTTTGCCATTTTTCACATAAACCTCCACATCCAAAAAATTAATGTTGTGATTGTCAATTGTAGCCGTAAAACTTAAATTGATTTCATTCATGTTTAGGCTATTAACAAAATTGTGAGCATCTTGTAGCGGTCCATCCCAAACCAGAAAAATGTCATCTATATATCTATATAATAGTTTGACATGGTTTTCTACCACAGAACGGTGCTCTACACCGAGGACCAGCTCCTCCCACCAGCCCATGTGAAGACATGCATAGCTGGGGGAGAAGCTGGCCCCCATCGCCACGCCCCGTGTCTGCTGGTAGACAGTTTTGTCAAATAAGAAGACATTATTGTGCAGACAGAATTGGGTCAGATCGCTTATCATCATATTGTGTGCAGAAAGTCTTGGTTTTCCTTTCCCTAGAAAATGTTCCAAAGCTCTTATGCCATCTCTGTGTCTTATACTTGTGTACAGGGACACTATGTCCAAAGTCATTAATAAATAACTGTTCTGCCATTCGAAATTGTTTATTTTCTGCAGGAAGTCACTAGTGTCCCTTATATACATATATATATATTATCTACTGGCGGTCGCCAGTAGATAGTTATAGTTAGTATCGTGTTTCCATAGGAAATCTGAAAATTCTATTTTTAAGAACTCACGATGTCGAGCTGGATTCGGCGGCATCGGCGACGTCGAGACTGCAGATTTCCCCTGTGCACTGGAAATAACACTTTCCAGCAACCAGCAATTCAGTAGAGGGTGAAGTCCTTTGGCCCTGTGACTTCAACAGGAGGCTGGCACTCTTCCAGCCCTTGGAGATTTTCTAGCAAGCTTTTGAGAGTACACACCAAGTTCCTCTCTCCTTGTTCCTTGGCAAAAATAAAGAAGCAGCTTCAGGTTCCCCCAGCAAACAGCACACTGGCAGAAGGGGGAGGCAAGTCCTTGGATCAGCAGGCTTCTTGTCCTTGGTAGAGGTTTCCTTGTCAGAAGTGATCTGAGTTCTTGGTGCAGGGGTCCTTCTTTTATACCCCTTTTCTGTTTTGTTCCCTTTGTCCAAGCAGGGAAATTCCCCCCATCCCAGGTTTGTTGTGGGTGTTGCCAGGCCAAGGCACCTGGCCTATTCACTGAGCAGGGCAGGGTCATCAGCCGCCCAGCAGGAGGTGGAGCCAGTATTGTCATTGGCAGGGGCAGGGCTATCAGTCACCCGGCAGGAGGTGAAGCCAGCATTGTGTTAGGCAGGGCAGGCTATCAGGGACTACTCTTCCCCCACTCTAAGTGTAGATGCCTCATTCACCCCACACTGACTCATTCAGACCTCTGGAGCCACCCAGCCTCTGACACACACACCAAACCAGCAGAGACGGGGAACAACCTTTACAACGCAACTTTTACAACGCACTACCATTACAACGAAACTGTTACAACGTGAGTGCATTGACAACGCAGGACATTACAACGCAAGTCTTTACATCGACTTGCACTAGATGGCGTGCTAACATTAAAAATAGTGTAGTTTACTATCCCAACACCTTCCCTACTGTTACGTGGACTGGAGTTGGAATAGTGAATTACACTTTTTTAATGTTAGCACGCCATCTAGTGCAAGTCGATGTAAAGACTTGCGTTGTAATGTCCTGCGTTGTCAATGCACTCGCGTTGTAAAACGTTCGTTGTAACAGCATGCGTTGTAACAGCATGTGTTGTAACGTCATACATCTCCATCCATCCTAAAGGGTGTGTTATTAAATTCTGAGTTCAGGGATACTAAACTCGACCTGCTACCATGCTCCCTGAGTCAGATAGATTATAATGGAGTTAATAATCAGTCTGCTCATTCTGGCCTAAGGGAGGCAGGTAGCCCTTCAATAGTGAAAAACGAAAATGGCTGTAATTCACTATTAGGTCATGCCACACACATCAGGGCATGACCTACCTTTTTCCCACAATGCACCCAGCCCTAGGGCCTACCATAGAGGTGTCTGAAATGTGGCAAAGTGAAGGTTTTAGAGACTGGCGAGTAGGTTTCCTTGCCAAGTCGACATGGCAGTCAGGGACTGCACGCAGGCTCTGCGGTGGCAGGCCTGGGACACATTTTAGAAGCTGCTTCTGTGGGTGGCACAACCAGTGCTGCAAGCCCACCAGCCGCAGTTAACTTACATGCCCTTGGCACACGCGGTGCACTAGACTAGGGTCTGAACAGTAAGCCAACCAAGCCAATCATGGTAACACCAATCAATGTATCAATTTAACATAGGGAGCACTTGCACTGTGGCACTGATCAGCAGTGGCCCAGTGCCCAAAGCAATATTCCAGCAAAAACATCGTAAACAGCGGAGGCCAAAAGAAAAAAATGGAGGAGAGACTCATGCCAATGATGCCAGGTCTAACATAAATCATGTGGCATTGGGGAGGTTTATTACTAATGCTGTTTCCTTGGTGCCACGAAAATGCAGTAATCGCTGTTATGTAATACATATGCAACGGTATTCCAAATAGACAAATCCTCTATTTTTTACTGCTGGCAACCGTGGCTGATGCACTGAGGTGATCATTGCTGGTACTCTTTCATTGTGGGGTCACTAATGTAATATTGTCTGATGTGGTCAGTATTACAACGCTAATAATACTAGCAGCTTGGGATAATTTTACTTGAACATAAGTAGCTCTTTTTACAGAAAAAGGTTGGAGAACCCTGGCCTAGATGGTTGTGAATTGTTCCCACCTGAACGGGGAGTGGGTTCCGCAGACATGCAGTCAGGATATATTGTGGGTTAGGATTTCGATTCTGAGGTACATCTTTGGACTGAGACTGGCACTAGCGGGCACCGGGCATTTTCCCCAGAGGGCCCCCAGGGTGGGCGCCGGTTTTGGGCTCCTGGGGGGGCCTTTTTGTAACCGGGGGCCAGCAATATCGGCCCCCTGTAACAAAATCGGCCGAACTCGGCCCTAGCAAACAGCTCGGCCGCAACCCCCTGCCCCATAGGGGGACCAGCAGAGCAGTTTGCCAGGGCCAGTTTTGGTCGCCAGTCCGGCCCTGACATTGAGTGATTCAGGGGTCCTTGAAGGAGTCACTTCCTGCAGTCAGGCACTAGAGTTGGGCCTTTAGGACTGTTCTGATGTAGCTTCATGGCTAATTCAGGGGTATATCTACAGTGCTTTGAATTTGTTGCCGTCCACGGAGCAGACAAGTGAACAATCTCACAGTATACTGGGAGAGCGTGAGTGTGTTGATTTTGCTGGTGTCAGTAATGGCTGCCCAGGAATGGAAAGGCTCTTATTACAGTTCTGAGTTGCTGGAAGGAATATTGCATGACCACGCTGATCTAGGTGGTGTGGCTATGGCTAGAGTCCAAGGAAACTCCAAGGCATTTTACTGCTGGCTATGGGCATCATGAGTGATGTACAGGCAAAACTGTCTGTCTTCTTAGTATTCAGTTCCAAATGCTGTCAGATCATCCAGTCAGAGATGATGGTGAGGCAGAATCTGAGTGTATAGTAGTGGACATCTGAATGTAGTTTCACTTTCTACAGGATCTGTATGCCATTTGCATAGGTCTAGGAAGTTGAGCATATAGATTCGATGGGATAGGGCACTAGCTTGGGGAAAATGCAATTCAAGATTGGAGCAATCACGGTGCCCTGTGGTATGCAACAATGAACGCTACGTACAAGATGGGGTTGACATGAACAAGGTATTTTAAAGAGAAGGAATATATCTTGTCTAAGGCCTTATTTTGCATCAGAAGGTTGAGGAGAGTGAAGTGTCTAAAACAAAGTGAAATTGGGCTGCGTAACAGTGTCAAGCACCTCAGACTGGGACAGACAGATGACTGCAGCAGTTTATTTCCTATCCACTTTCGACCTGAGCTCATCCCCTATTGACCTGATAAAGGACTCTGTGCCAAATTTTAGGTGACAATCCTGCAAGGATTCCGCAGCCACCCTGGGATCACTGCATCCGCCAGATGGAGCGGCGGTACTGTGTCCGCTGTATGCTTGGCTGGGCCTCTGCAACCCTGCCAAACATATTATGAATTTCCTCAACAAACATATTATGAGTTTCCTCACCACCACACTTTTCATGGTGGTGTGACTGCCATGAAAAGGGTGGTGGTAAGGAAACAAAGGGACCCCTATAGGGCCCCCTGGTGCCTCACGCCATGTGGATGCACACAGAGGGGGACAACATGTGCCCCCCGCGCATGCACCACAGCACCTGCACGGCATGGACTGCAGAAGTCCATGTCATGCGGACACTACCTTAGACGTTCCCATTGCAAGATTCATGAAGCAAGAAAAACAGGAAGATCTCAAAAGAGCAAAATAAATACAAGACTGATTATGTAAAAAGGAGTATACACTAGCATGCATTATTAGCGAATCTAGTACCACTCCCAGATATTCAGCATGCGCTCTGATCATCAACATATTAAAAAAGTATTCACATAGCATTAGACTGCTGTTGATGCCAGACCACTCTAACTATATTGCTATGTGCACAACTATCCCCATTTTAGATCAATGACATATTAGTGTGTAAAACTTATTGTCTTACAAAAAGATGGGTAAAAACAATTGTGTACACAAATATTTAAACTACAAAAATATCGCTATACAAAATACCCATTTTTGTGAATAAATAAAACAGATATATTGAAAACAAAAAAATAGTTTATAATATATATGTATATCATATATTCACTGAAAAAACCATAGGTTTCAGGCACGTTATAGTTAGGAATTAGCATTTAAAAAACCTTAGAAATTCACTGAAAAAACCATAGGTTTCAGGGGCGTTATAGTTAGCTGGACTTTTCACTCGTACAAAACCATTGAAATTCCCCCGTTATAGTTAGTTCAGCTAACTATAGCTCACGCGTCCGCAATACACTGCTGATAACGTCACATATTACATCACTCATGACATGGTCAGTAACATCACTCATGACATCACTGATGACATCTCAAATGACATCACTGATGACATCATCCAGTGAATGTGTGTTTTTCGGAAAATTACATATGTTTTATATATGTATATCTCAAGGTCGATGGAAGAATAAATGGGTATATAAGTGTCTAAATGGATGATTTATTTTTGAAAAATTGATTCTATAACTGACTGATTAAGTGGATCTTAGTGAATACATGGCTTAGTGAGTAATGTTTAAATGTGTAAATATCTGTATCAGTCTCTCACTTTGTGTATAAGTGGCTGCATGGGTTGGTGAGTAGCTTCATGAGTGTCTATATAGGTTATTAGTTGTTTTTTTGAGTATCAGTATGAGTGTCTGAGTGTCTGTATGGTTCGGTGGGGGGTATTACGTAGTGCATAGGTACATGAATGAGTGACTCACTGTTTGTATGTGTTGAAGACAGCATGTGTGCAGGACTGTATGGGTGGATGAGTGTGTGCATGGGTGTGTTAGTGAGTGATAGACTGTCTCAATAGTGTCTTAATGAGCAACTACATATGTTTTAAACTAGTATATGTGACTATTGGTGAATATAAGTGAGTATATGTGAGAGTGAGAGATTGAAAGAGTTCCTGTATGAACAAGTATGTGTTTCTATAAGTGATTGTTTAAAAGACTAAGTATGTGTAAGTTTCTGAAGAAGTAAGTGTGGTGGTGTGTGTATAACTGTATATGCAAGTAAATGGATGTTTGATTCTTTATTAGCATGAGTGACTATGTGTGTGAGTAACTCTATGGATGAGTGGAGTTGTGTAACAGGATGTATAGGTGTGTGAGTACATAGTACATTCACTGGATGATGTCATCAGTGATGTCATTTGAGATGTCATCAGTGATGTCATGAGTGATGTCACTGACCATGTCATGAGTGATGTAATATGTGACATTATCAACAATGCATTGCGGGCGCGCGAGTTATAGTTAGCTGAACTAACTATAACGGGGAATTTCAATGGTTTTGTATGAGTGAAAAGTCCAGCTAACTATAACGCCCCTGAAACCTATGGTTTTTTCAGTGAATTTCGAAGGTTTTTTAAATGCTAATTCCTAACTATAACGTGCCTGAACCCTATGGTTTTTTCAGTGAATTTCAAAGGTTTTTTAAATGCTAATTTCTAATTATGCCTACAGAGATAGGACATGTGAAGAAAGAAGAAAAAACGCACATAAAGAAAAAAAAGAAATGCAGAAAGAAGCAACAGAAGTCCTCAAAGACGAAGAAAAGTGCAGGAAGAAGTATAACGTGCAGAAAGAACAAACAGAAGAGCAGAAAGAAGCCTTGTTGCAAAATCATCCTGTACCCTCAAATTTTTCAGACGGATACTGGTGGTAACTGAGTCTGACTAACCAGTCCTAGAGCCAGTGCTATGTTAAAAGACACTCAGAATACAGTGAAAACACCTACATACACTAGGGAACACTATGCGTTGGGGTCCCCCTGTGATCAGCATGACCTCCTCTGTAAGCCCCTAGTATATAATAGGGCAGGGGATTAAAACTACCTCTTAAAACGCGCCACAGGGCGTGTTTGCACACGTCACCTCAGGCCCCGTCCCCTCACTTCCCCACTGTTTAAACACGCCCTGTGGCCGTTTTAAGTTGGGAGATTAAGTCCCCTTGAATCCTGAGGGTCCCTAGGGTCCAACTAGACCACTAGGTACCTCCAGTAAGTGCCACAGAGCTGCGTTGCAGAGAGATGTAAAAAGGGGCACGGCCTAGACCACCTCTCTGCAACGCAGCGGAGTGGTGCTTACTGGAAGCACCTGGTGGGCTAGTTGGCCCCCAGGGTCCCTCATGATTGAAGGGGAATTATTTCCCCAACTTAAAACGCGCCACAGGGCTTGTTTGCGCACGTTAACTCAGGCCCCGTCCCCTCCCTTCACCACTGTGTAAACACGGCCTGTGGCCGTTTTTAGTTGGGAGATTAAGTTCATTTGAATCCTGAGGGTCCCTAGGGTCCAACTAGCCCACTAGGTACCTCCAGTATGCACCACAGAGCTGCGTTGCAGAGAGGTGTAAAAAGTGGCACGGCCTGGACCACCTCTCAACGCAGCTCAGTGGCGCTTACTGGAAGCACCTGGTGGGCTAGTTAGCCCCCAGGGGCCCTCAGGATTGAAGGGGAATTATTTCCCCAACTTAAAACGCGCCATAGGGCGTGTTTGCACACGTCACCTCAGGCCCTGTCCCCTTCCTTCCCCACTGTGTAAACATGCCCTGTGACCGTTTTTTAAGTTCGGAGATTAAGTCCCCTTGAATCCTGAGGATCCCTAGGGGAAAAATAGCCCACTAGGTACGTCCAGTAAGCGCCATTGCAGAGAGGTGTAAAAAGGGGCACGGCCTGCACCATCTCTCTGCAACGCAGAGCAGTGGCACTTACTGGAAGCACCTGGTGGGCTAGTTGGCACCCAGGGTCCCTCAGGATTGAAAGGGAATTATTTCCCCAACTTAAAACGCGCCACAGGGAGTGTTTACACACGTCACCTCAGGCCCCGTCCCCTCAATTCACTACTGTGTAAACGCGCCCTGTGGCCGTTCTAGGTTGAGAGATTAAGTGTGGCCTCCAGCACGATGCCGGTCTTTTATTTATTTTATTTTTTTAAGAAGGAGGGCTGTGTGGCCCCCCTTCTTTTTCTAATTTACTGGCCCTGGGGACCCCATCCCCCAGGGCCAGCACCCTAATTTTTTTTGTTGAAAAAAATTAATTTGGCCCTCCCAAGACCTTAATCGGCCCTGTGGACCCCAACCCCTGGGTCATGGCCTTTTTTTAATTTAAATTCTTTAGGAGGGGGCTGTGTTGCCCCCCTACTCAGGCCACTTATGGCTCCGGGGACCCCATCCCCCGGGGCCGGCCTTTGTTTTTTATTATTTTAAAAATATATATATATTTATAGAAACACCTAGGACATGCTGGACAAACCGTATGTACCTATCACCATGACGATTTGCGTGATATTCATTAAAAGGCGACTATGCATAGAATTAATCCACATGGAATGTATTTACACCGCTAGTGAAGCTCTGACGTGTCTGACGCCCTACCGTGCCTAATCCTGGAGCCCCCGCCGGTGGGTACTCTCCAAGTAGACACCCTTGTCGTTTATTTATACAAACATGGGTAGCTATTGACGGGCACATTTAATATACATGCACACCAAGCCATTCAAAGGGGATTCGACAAAAATTCGACCAAACTATGCAAGAAACCCCCCTCACGGATAATAAAAAACACATCCACCGCCGGATGTGTAATACTTTTCATTTTACTCTCTGGAAAGGAGACAAACCTCGCTTGAGAGTCACAGCGTGCTCCTGGCTGAGCCCAATGCTGTGTTACACCCACCAGTGCCCGCCGATTGCCTCACAGCTCTTCCACCAGCTAATGCGTATGCTATGACACTCTCTAGCCCATGTGCACTGTAACACCATCCCGTGAATATGTCATGCCGCACTTGCCTTCGCAAGGGTTATATTGCCCTATCTAACGTGCCTTCCTCGATGTGTATGTTATAACGCACAGCGCTATGCTATACATATTACAATCTGGGATCCATATCTTTGTCACAGTGCATATGCAACGTTACACTCCCCAACACATATTTTATATTACAACTTTAGAGACTAGTTATGTTACACAACACTGCCCTGTGCATATTACACTCCAAGGCGCATATCGCATAGCACGTGCTAGTGCCTGTGCTATCTCGCGCTCTCCAATGAATCTGTCATTGCGCACAATGTATTGCATATTATATTTCACGCCCCAGTTCATCTTATATCACACTTTTTGGTGCATAGTTTATACCATATACTACATCTAGTTTTCATTTTCAATCGTGCTCTCAGGACTATGTTCTATATAACACTGCGTCCACCTACCCTTTTCACGGGCATTACATTTTGCGATGGGGGTGGAGGGCCAGGGGGTGTTTCTGCCAAGTGAGCCCGGAGTCACAGTCACAAACGTCCTCTTCTTCCTGAATAAAAGTGAGATTATGCTGCATACTTGTTCATATTTTAAGTAGAACGCACAGACACACATTTTAAAAACAATAACGTTCCCAATACCCACCTTCTCTGAACAGTTAGCTTGCTGCCCGATCCACCTCCTCCCTATCCTCTGTTGTCTGAATCCATGGACTAGCCTCCTCCCTCCTGCCATGCATGGTCTGATGTGCTGCCACTGCCCTCCATTTAGCATAATGTACCAGTCCACTCCTCCTGCCCTCCATTGCCAAATTCTATGGCCCATCATTGACCTCCTGCTTAGCCTCTGTGCTTAGCTTGCTGCCCATATTCTCCTTCCCCCTGCCCTCCGATGTCTTTGTGCATGCCCCTGCTCCATCCTTTTTGCCCACTATGTTCCATGGAACTGCCACTCCTATCTACCCTGAGTGTTCTGTTGAGCTGCCACTCCCCTCCCACCTGCCTAGCATTGTCAGATGACTGTAACCTGTCCCTGCCACCTCCACCCTGCCTGTCCACATGCCATGCCCCTATCCCCTTCCTCCTGTCCTTCATGGTCCATTTTACTGCCACACCCTTCTGCCCTCCCTGATCTGTTGTGCTGCAACTGCTTCTCCTGCCTGCCCCGCGCGGTCTGTTGTGAGGCCCCTTCCCCTGAACTCTCTTGTCTGTGCCCAGGTCCTGACACTCCCTTCTATCCTCCATGGTCCTTTGTGCATGCCCCTGCACCCTCCTTCTTGCCCATCATAGCCATTGTGCTGCCACTAACCCTCCCGCTTGCCATGCATGGTCTTCTGTGCTGCCATGGCCCCTCCCACCTTCCCTGTGTGGTCAGCTATCTGCCCCTGACCCCCTCCCACCTTCCCTCCATGGTCTGTGTGTATGCCACCACAGTCTCATTGTTGCTCTCCATGGTGTGTCTTGTTTCTAGTTCCCATCCTGCCTGACCTCCATGGTCATCTTGCTGCTCCTGCCCTGCCACCTTGCCCCCAGCCCTCTGTTTCCATGTGCAGAAGCCCTATTCCCTCCCTCCTGGCTTGTCTGTTCCATTGTAATGCCCCTGATCCGTACCTCCTGCCCTTTATGGTCTGTTATGCTGCAGCGTTCTCTCCTGTCTGTCCATTATGGTCAGCTAGCTACCATTGCCTCTTTCCCATCTGTTCTCTGTTGTCCATGTGCATGGTCCTGTCCCCTCCCTATTGCTTTCTATGGATTGTTGTGCTGCACTCCCGTCCCGCATGCGCTGTGTGGTGTATTGTGCTGCTACAAACCCTGATGCCTGCCCTGTAGGGTCAGTTTGGTGCACCTCTCCATGTCCCTCCTGTCCTCTGTTATCTGAGTTCATGTCCCTACCCCAATTCCTCCTGCCTACCATGATTCAATGTACCATACTTGTGAACATTTTGAACTTGGTAAGAGGGAGATTTTGAAAAAAAACTGGGGTATTGATTTTCCCCTTTGAGTTACATTGAAAAAGAGGAGATTGTAGACAGGAGACAGATCAAATAAAGCCCATTTGAGCTTAAAAACATTGGACGTTTCCTGGCTGAAACGGGTCTGTTGGCATGTATGGTTGTACTACCACTGCCTCTTCCTTCTGCCCACAATGGTCTAATATATTGCCACAGCCTCTCTTGCCAGTCCTGTATTGTTGGTTTGTTGCCCCTGCCCCCCTTTCCACTGCCCTCCATGGTCTGTTGTGCTGCCACTGCCCTTCCTGCATGCCCAGTGTGGTCAAATTGTTGCCTCTGCACTCTCCTACCTGCCTTCAATTTTAAGAGTCCGTGCCCCTGGCCTCTGCCTCTCAACAGTATCCCAATGAACAACTAGATTGCTAACATTCTATATTTATTACAAAAGTGTGGAACGCCTGACGTCATCTTGATGTAATCAAAACTGTAATACCTAGAGTATTTCCTTTAGAAATTACATATATGAGAGGGTCTTATTTGCATCAAAATTATGGTTAGTGCTCTAAAAAACTAAAATGAGGACATATTTTCTGAGTTTTCAAATAGCGACAAAGAACTTTTAAATTATGTGTAATCTTTATGTTTTTTTATCCAGTTGACCACTTGATTAAATGTTGCACCTTGGTGAGAGGATGTGGTGTTACTTCCAGAGCTGCAGACTTTGGAACTGGGGAACCAGGTGGAAGTTTCTGCTTCAGGTCAACATTCTGTGATTGTGGTCAAATCACTTAATCTCCCCATGTGTACAACCAAAATGAATTTGATCTTGTGTGATGTAACCAATGCTCATGTAAAGCATTCAAATACCTGACAAGTCTGCACTATATAAAACTGCAAATACACAATAAATAGGTGTTTTGCACACTTCTGTCATTGGGCTACATGTGGACTACATCTGGGTGATATTTGTGCTGCATTTAGGCTCTTTTGTGTCTGGTGGCCATCTTGGGAGATTTATTTGTTATGAAGTTTCCTAATTTCCTGATTTACTGCAGTCTCCTCAGTAGGAAATGCTTTCAGTTTTTTACTTTGATTCCATCAAGAAGGTATTCAGATATGTCACACATTTGCCATAAATTGTGAATGTTAGCACTCTAATTGCTCATTAGATCACTGTAGTAAAGGTACTGCTCACCACGGAAGTCTGCTGCTGGTATTAAAAGTGCATGTTTCAGTCTGCATATCAGAATTTTTTTATGAAATAGAAGAGGATTTGAGAAGTCACCCAAAATGTGCCCTAATTTTTCTTTCTTCAGCACTAATCATAATTTCTATGGCAAAATGAACCCCCTCATTGTGTTCCTTCTTAAATTAAATGTTTTAAGTGTTACCAGTTTATTCCAATCAAGATGGCTTCAGGTGTGCCATACTTTTGTCATAAGTAAGACAGTAAGCGCTCTAGTTGTTCTTAAGAACACTCTGGGACATTCTGTCATTAGGCTATACTTGGGCAACATCTGGGTGATATTTGGGCTACATTTGGGCTCTTTTGTCTCTGGTGGCCATCTTGGGAGATTTATTTGTTATGAAGTTTCCTAATTTCCTCATTTACTGCAGTCTCCTCAGTGGGAATACTTTCAGTTTTTTATTTTGGTTCCATCAAGAAGGCATTCAGATGTGTCACACATTTGCCATAAATTCTGAATGTTAGCACTCTAGTTGCTCATTAGATCACTGTAGTAAAACTACTGCTCACCAGGGAAGTCTGCTGCTGGTATTCAAAGTGCATGTTTCAGTCTGCATGTCAGAATTTGTTTATGAAATAGAAGAGGATTTGAGAAGTCAAAATGTGCCCTAATTTTTCTTTCTGCAGAACTAATCATAATTTCTATGGAAAAATGAACCCCCTCATTTTGTTCCTTTGTAAATTAAATGTTTTAAGTGTTACCACTTTATTCCAATCAAGATGGCTTCAGGTGTGCCATACTTTTGTAATAAGTAAGACTGTTAGCGCTCTAGTTGTTCGTTAGAACACTCTGGGACATTCTGTCATTGGGCTATACTTGGGCTACATCTGGGTGATATTTGGGCTACATATGGGCTCTTTTGTCTCTGGTGGCCATCTTGGGAGATTTATTTGTTATGAAGTTTCCTAATTTCCTCATTTTCTGCAGTCTCCTCAGTAGGAAATACTTTCAGTTTTTTACTTGGTTCCATCAAGAAGGCATTCAGATGTGTCACACATTTGCCATAAATTCTGAATGTTATCACTCTAGTTGCTCATTAGATCACTGTAGTAAAGCTACTGCTCACCAGGGAAGTCTGCTGCTGGTATTCAAAGTGCATGTTTCAGTCTGCATGTCAGATTTTTTTTATGACATAGAAGAGGATTTGAGAAGTCAAAATGTGCCCTAATTTTTCTTTCTGCAGCACTAATCCTAATTTCTATGGCAAAATGAATCCCCTCATTGTGTTCCTTTGTAAATTAAATGTTTTAAGTGTTACCACTTTATTCCATTCAAGATGGCTTCAGGTGTGCCATACGTTTGTCATAAGTAAGACTGTTAGCACTCTAGTTGTTCGTTAGAAAACTCTGGGACATTCTATCATCGGGCCCATACTTGGGCTACATCTGGGTGATATTTGGGCTACATTTGGGCTCTTTTGTCTCTGGTGGCCATTTTGGGAGACTTATTTGTTATGATGTTTCCTAATTTCCTCATTTACTACAGTCTCCTCAGTAGGAAATACTTTCAGTTTTTTACTTTGATTCCATCAAGAAGGCATTCAGATGTGTCACAAATTTGCCATAAATTCAGAATGTTAGCACTCTAGTTGCTTATTAGATCACTGTAGTAACGCCACTGCTCACCAGGGAAGTCTGCTGCTGGTATTGAAAGTGCATGTTTCAGTCTGCATGTCAGAATTTTTTAATGAAATAGAAGAGGATTTGAGAAGTCACTCAAAATGTGCCCTAATTTTTCTTTCTGCAGCACTAATCATACTTTCTATGGCAAAATGAACACCCTCATTTTGTTCCTTTTTAAATTAAATGTTTTAAGAGTTACCACTTTATTCCAACCAAGATGGCTTCAGGTGTGCCATACGTTTGTCATAAGCAGGACTGTTAGCGCTCTAGTTGTTCTTTAGAACACTCTGGGAAGCGGCAGTAGAACACAAAGGAATCAACTGACAGTCTCTGCCCTTGTTGGATGTACATGTTTTACTGAGAATGTCAGACTTCATTCTCACATGACTGAGAAAGATAATTTGAATTTACAGAAAATATGCTCTCAGTTAGCTTATAGATCACCTTCCAAACCTCTGTGGGAAAAGCATGAGAAAATAGTTTTCTCTCAAACATGGGGTATGCGTTGTAAAGGTAGTATGCGATGCAATGGAATGCGTTGTTAAGGTAGTTTTTAAAAATGCGTTGTAGTGTCATGCGATGTAATGGAATGCGTTGTAGTGGATGTTGCGTTGTAAAAATTGCGTTGTAAGTGCATGCGTTGTAAAAGTATGCGTTGCAACGTCATACATCCGCTGACATCAGTCATAGTTAACTTACCATCCAGGCACCTCCTTGTGCCTAGAAACCACTCAGCTATGCTACATATTTTGTGTCCATCAAAAGACCCTCTTGAGCCGGACTTACACTGGCCTGGACTCCTGCACTGCCACCCTCTGAGCTATTGCTCCATCCACTGACAAGGCTGCTCCCTTTGTGAGAGGTGTTGCTTTGCCCCTTACTGTTAGGACCTGTGGTTATAGGCCGCCACAGGGGTATAAAAGGCTAGTTTTGCTTCGCCCCTTACTGTTAAGACCTGTGGTTACAGGCTGCCACAGGGGTATACATGGCTGGGTTACCATGATAATGTAGCACCTGCCGGGTAATTACCCTGTGCCCGAGGTGAAGTTTGTAAATTGTACTCCATAACCACCTTTACCAGGGAGCCTCCGGTTACCGTATCCTCTGCTATGTGTCTCTTTATTATAAATCCTCCCACCCCCGCATGGCCAACACTATGTGAAGATGGCGTTGCCCTTGGTCGAGGGAAGCAGCGGCTGGATGATTTAATATATTGCCTGGTAACTAGCCAGACCCGGTAGCCCACGCAACAATACTCACCGTTCAGCCCCAAACTGACTGACTACTACCCTAACGGTTATTATGTCCCTCGCAAAAGACCCCCTACGGGAAAGGAATAAATACTGTTCCATATCGGCACAAACTGGTGATTGTAAACTTGGGTTTTGGAAGGGGTCCTCCTGCAACAAAGCCTTGAGAATGTTTTTGCACTGTCTCCTCACACTTATTGGCATCACCGTGTAAACATAACAAGAAACTATCCATGCCAGAATTGGTTCCCCCGCACTAGCGGCTCAAGGGTAATTGTAAGCAGACACAATTTCATCTGTTTCCTGACTTCTTAGCAGCACCATGAGCACTTGATGAGACGTTCTCCATCCAGGCCAAGGCTGATTCCCCCTATACTATCACACCAGCCATGTGATTATGTTGGCAAGACAGAGTTTATGTCCCTTGTGCTGAACTGACCATAACGTTTCACAGATAACTGGAAGAAGGTAAAAGTTTTGAACTGTTAAACCATTTTTTTTAATTTTTTTATTTTTTATTTTTATTTTAGTATATGGTCTGGTACGCCCCTAGGGCTACAGCCATATGTGTGCTTAATTTATTGAGAATTGTTGATCTTTGAATGTTTACCTGGCTCTAATCTCATAAGAGATTAGTAGAGTATATTTAGAAATAAATACATATATATTTGATATAAATACCTGTGTGGTGTCTTTTCATTTGGTAATTCAAGAGATTATAAGGTAAAACAAGCTGCTTTACATTCCTCAGAGACTTAGCCACCAGGACCATTATGGCTGGCAATTTTAACCGTACCGTGTTACACCCAGGAAACTTGGTTATTGTCACTGATGGGAGTATTGGGACCAAACGTACTAAAAGTGACTGAGACCAATGGCTGATTTCCTTATTGCTGGTAACGTAAAACGGAAATGAGTATGTGCTGCCTTTACAATAACAGCATTGTCCGGTTTTAGATCTACAGAGTTCCTACTGGACTACATAACCTTACTGGAGTTGGTGTAATGGGAGCTAGCCCGAATACGCAAAGTTCTGCTCAGCTGTGCCTGCAAGAGCCCATTCTAACGTGTACCTTATCAATGAGGGAACGCAGTGCGCAAATCCTGCTGTTTAGAGAACTTGTATATGCATTGTACCAAGTGACCTATAGCAGAGCAACGTAATGCCGCACATGGGGGCGCCTGGCTCGGAACGTTTAGAATGCTTCACACAGCAAACGCTCGGCCTATCGTCCTATTTAACATACGCCCTATAACTAATACCCCACTACAGTAAAAGCGTGTGGATTCAGGTACACATCCGGCGCCTATTGAAACTGGGCTGGATTAGCTCCCAGTGTTTCCATGTGCAGCCCCTATCCCACTGTCTCGTTGCGATGTACCGAGAGTGGTAATAAGCGTACGCCCACCCAGAAGCAATGCTCACTACTAGCGTGCAGTTGCTGTGCGCAGCGGTGTGCTTCCGCGCCATTTGGCATGTATTGTACACTCACACAGTAAGAATACCCACTATTAGCATGCGGCAGCTGTACGCATCGGTGTTTTTCTGCGCCATTTGGCATGAATTATACACCCCCCCAGAAAGAATGCCCGCTACTAGGGTGCGGTTGCTGTACGCGACAGTGTGTTTCTGCACCATCTGCCCTGAATTGTCCACCTTTGTGCAAGGAGGCACAGCATACTTCAGCATAGCCCAGGCCTGAAAACACACTTGCACGTGGTAGGAATGCAAGTCAAGTACCACTTACAACCAATGTTGTATTTGAGAAAAAATTCCACCAACATCGTAACTGAGGCTTCCGGGGCAACGACCCCCTAAACATTACAACGCATTCGTATTCAAGAAAATAAAATAATATTCGTAACTGTCGCCTGGAGGGCAAAGATCACCCCATAATTAGGGTGTGCACGGCCACAGCCCTTCCCATAACATGCATTTAAAACAGTGTAGTTGTGATAACACATTGAGTTAAAATAGCGCTCTTATGACGCAAGTCTAACAATTGCTCTTTTATTATCCAGGCCATAATCTCAACTGCATTTGCACCAATGCCCTTGAGGTTATTCAGTAATCTCATCAGTAAATGAAATACGTTCCCCAGAGCCCGTAACCGAAGCTACAAACAATACCTTAACTCCTTGACACCTTCTTCCAAGGAAAAATATTCCGTAACTGACAAACACGTGTGTGACACAGTAATTTCATCAGTAAATGAATTACGTTCCCCAGATACATTAGCCGAATTTACAACAATACCTTAACTCCTTGACACTTTCTTCCAAGGAAAAATGTTCCGTAACTGAAAAAACGGTAAAAACAGCAGGTATTTAACAACTGCGACTACCATGCTAATTATACGCTTTAAGTTGCGTCTTGGAGTTTGAAATCTCTAATCCGTATTAGCACACATTGCTGTATTTGCCCACGATACCTTACATATGATTTATCTGTGTTCCTCTAAGGCCGACGCACGGGGAATGAGGGCGCCTGCCTGACCTTGTCTCTGCTAACTGATCACATTGATTCCCATTTTGCTGGACGAAACAGGGTTCCTCCGGGTTGAAATCGACCACCTTATCAATGGAGCCCCACCCCCTGCACATACGGGCAACGCCTCTCCCCGCAAGGCAGCTGCACCAAATAACACCGATCCCGATATCCAGTATTCAAGCTGTATTACCTTTCGATAAATAGCGACGGCACTGTTAAATACATTAAATATATTTTTAAATACTGGCCTATTACTTGATCTTGTTCTCGCCCCACGCTGCCGCTCAACCTGAATCTACCGGACCAAAGGCGACCGCTCTGATAATTGAACCTCACTCTAATACAGGTTCAACCTCATACTCGCGGCTTCTAATCTCAGCTACCGCTTGACCAGAGACCCTGCCCCCGCTCGTGATAACTATGCCTAACAACCTTTATTACCCACCCGCGCCACACTGCCATCCCGACTCTACATGTGTGGCTGCACTCTCAGGTAAATTAACCCCATATAGCGGGATGAACCCGGGCTCCTCTGGGTTGAAATCGACCGCCCGTATCAATGGAGCCCAACCCCCTGATAATACGGGCACCGCCCCTCACCCGCAACGCAGCTGCGCCAAATAACACCGATCTCGATAATAGACTCCAAGCTGTATTACCTTTTGGTGATACCAACGGCCCTATTAACTAGAGCAGATACATTGTAAAATACTGGCTTATTAAATGATGTTGTTCCCACACACTCATACAGGCTTGTGCTCATACCTGCGTCTTCTAATATCACCTACCGCATGACCGCCACACTGCCATGCCCAAATTTACATGTTACCAAATACCACCGCGCCCCTCGACAATAAACGGAGCATCCCCTCGCAAATAGTGGCGAAATGCCTCACACTACAACCGTATCTTTCCTGTAACAGCACGGCCCTCAAAAGGAAATTCACAAGAAAAACAAAGGCGCACCCCACCGCATATGGCACTGAGACGCCTCGCACTCTAAAAGGGAATTTAGTTAAATACATGATCGTCAAACTATCCTAAAACTACGCCTAGGGCCCCCTCAAACCTCCTGTGACACACTCGGCACACCACCGACTCGAACTCTCTCCGCGTTGACGATGTGCCCCTGCAGCTTGCCGGAGGTTCAAAGGGACAAAGAGGCTGAAGATCGCAGGGCGCGGATTTAAATAACCTTCCCGCGCACCCCGATGACGTCACCTCATTCAGCCCCCTTTTCGGCCCTGGGAAAGGTCCAGTCCCGTGGCGCTACTAAGGGCGCCCCTCCTCTAGGCGCGGGGGGCGCCGGTCAATACTATGGTGGAATGTCTACAAAAGAACCATGCAAAAGAAACAATTGATGGACAAAATGCAGGACAATGTAAACATTCACCCCCAGTCACAAGGATCTGGGTTTAGTCATTCTTTTGCTCACCACACCACCCCAGTTTGGACCCAGCCATATGCAAATCAGTCTTGACCCTGTTCCTTGTGGGAACAGGCCAGCACAAACTGCCAAGCCAGGTCCTTCCTGGACCGGAAACAAGCATCCTTGAACCGGTTTCAGGGCATCACCCTTCATCAGCCAGGCTAGCTTGAATCCAGTGGTGTAGTGAGCACGGGACCCACATCTGGGCATACCCTTCCCACTTAGGGTGACATATGCAAAAGAAACAATTGATGGACGGAATGCTGGACAATGCAAACATTCACCCACAGTCGCAAGGATCTGGGTTTAATCCATCATTCTTTTGCTCACCACACCACCCCAGTTTGGACCCACCCATATGCAAATCAGTCTTGACCCTATTCCTTGTGGGAACACACCTGCCCGAACTGCCAAGCCATGTCCCTCCTGGCTCAACAACCCAAGAGAAACACGGAGATTTCAAAAGAGCAAAATAAATACCAGGTAGGAGCACAGTGTGTCTTTTTAAGCAGCAAGATATGCATGGATGTATGTAGCACGGGTTTTCAGCTCGGGGGCACGTCTCATTGTAGAAACTGTTTTAGGTGAAAACCTGTTTTCACAGGTGAGGTTGCAGATTTCAGAGTATTGTATATTCATTATGGGGGCACAGCAATATGACAAAGTTGAAGGTATTGTTCAAGACATTTCAACAGTACATATGTGTAGCGCATGGTTTTGCTCTGATTCACATTGTAGTTATCCCTTAGAAAGGGCAACATTTGCCTAAAATGCATTGGGATTAAACTCTTTACGTTGGAGTATGCTATATTTTTAACCTCTGTGTCTATGAGTAAAGCCTGGAAAGCACTCATTGAACTTGAACAGAAAATGGAAACAAAAAGCATGCATTACTTTTGGATCACTGGTGGAATAAATTGGTTTACAAATGGATAACGTTTTGAACTTTATTGGATGGTTCACATACACATTTTGGCTATGCATCCTGGTTTGGGTGCCTGATGAGGCTCCAGCATCTTTGGGATGACTACGAAAGCACCATGGCTCAACAAGCCAAAATCAACAAGGCAAAATAAAGGCGACAAAATGTCTTCCAAGCTACACTAAGAAGAACCCAAGCAAAAAAAATTAATAGAGGCCATCCAAAAAAAACGAACTACCCACAACTCAGGATAGAGCAATAAGGAAACCGAATCAATCCCACAATCAGTAAACAAACCAGTAAAATGTACGAAATGCTACAATGTGAGTGAGAATCTTTATTAATATCAAAGGAGTATACTACTTAGAAGTAATAGCTAAATCCCTCTTAGAAATAACCAACCTACCTACACAGTAACTTGTAAAAGTGAACAAAATAAAACACCACCACAACATAAACAAGTAGTCTAAAAGTACATATAAATAAAAAAGATAAGACAGAAAATTAAATATAAATTATTTAAATATGTAATTCAAAATGTACACATCAACAAACACAAATCACGATATTAGGGATAAACATAACATGAAAGAAATTAAATCACGCACATAGAAAATGAAACATTTATATTTCAATTAGACTAAAATACATACACATAAAAAATATAACATTTTAGCTGTAGATTATCGTCCACATCCATCTCCCAAAAAATCCAATCCACAAAAAGAGTCAAATATATTTTTCAAAGAACCCAAAAAAACAAAAATTGAAAAAAATCCAAATTAAATCAACTGAAGTAATATACAATCATAAGGAACCACGAAAACCCTGAACATTTTAAAATATGAACGACTCCAGGAAACCCAAAAATGTGAAGGAAATTAAAAAAAAACCTTGGTTTCTAATAAATCAAAATATTTTTTTTTAAAACATGTTAAAAACAGGTCCAAACGAAGCCTTCTACTGTGTAAACCTGTAACAAAACATAACATATCCACCCTCACAGAGCACAACTCTATAATAAACAATATATCAAAACTGTACACACTCAAAAAATAATATCAAAATATCTAAAACAACACAACAGTACTAAAAAACAATAAGTAGCGCTAATGCATAACTCAACAAAACACGTAACACAAACTATCACAGAACAACTTTCAAAGACAAAGTAAAACTATAACCCACTGTAACTACATCCATCCACATCCCCCTACCCCATAAGCCCTAAATACAAACTTGAAAAAGGTTGTACCTTAAATGTCGAACTGCAGCTAGCAACCATGATTTGTTCCCCCAAATTCTACCTTAAAATGACATTAATTGACCACAAAACCCATCTAACTGAAAAAATGGGTGTTAAATGGAAATAAAAATGATTGTTTTAATTGTTGAAAAATATATAAATATGCTTGAAGAATGCCCCAAAAATGTATTAGAAAATATGAATAAATATGTAAAGTATAGCATAAATAGCACTATAAAAACATGACAATATAATATATTACTATTTATTGCATACTTAAAAAAGGTAATGACAAATTTAAAAATACAGACTTATATGTGTCACAACTGTATATGGTAAAAATATTTACATACCATTTTTGTAGCAATGTTTTCAAATGAAAATATGTTAAAACTGTTAAAAAATGTTATATCTCTTAACGTAAAAGTGTATTAAAGCTGATAACACTATAATAGAGAAAATGAATTTGTATATTAGAAAGGAATATATATAAAAGCGATTGTAAACATACACCTTAAACTTAAAAAAAAAACGTTATTTATCATTTTCTACTTACGAAAAGTGGACAGTATGAGACACAGTAATACAATCAATAGCAGAACATTTTCATGGCAGTTCACAAGTTAAAGATTGCAGTATGTAATGTAAAAGCTAGACTCTTCAGTGCATCAACCAAAGGGAGGTGCGATCATCGATATAGGGAGTGATAGAGGGAGTGAGCGGTCATATGTTGTTGTGTCTTGACTAATGAATCAAGGGGAGAAGGAGCAGTTGAGCTCCGGGGATCTGGCTCCAGAGAAAGTAAATAAGTACGGAGGGGTTGGTAAATATCATTTGGACTAGCATTGGGGGGTTATAACGTAGCATATATTTATCTATTCAGGTCACAGTAAGTCATTCTTCGCAGCCAGAACTTAGTGGTAGGGCATTTCCCACTGTCCCAGTGATGTGCAATCTCTCTTCACTAGCAGCAGGGAGATTGCTGTGAATCTGTGGATGCTCTTATTGACGGTTGCCACGTCACCCAGACGTACAATTAGGGCAGAGAGTTTGAGAGCAATTGAAATCATGTGGGTGAGGATAATGAATACTTCAGTCCTAAACGTGGCAACGGGCCAACAGGTCCAAGCCAATTGGAGGAAGTCTGCCTAGGAAATCTACACTTTGTACACAGTGATGACCATGAGGTGGCGTGCCTGGCTAGACCAGCGGGGCTGCTATAATATCTGTGCAAAAATCAAAAGTGAAGTAGCTTGTGGTGGTAGTCAGGGAAGATCAGTTGTATCTGTGCACAGCAATAAGACCAGTCCTTGTCAGATATAGGGTGGACCAGATCTTTTTCCCACTGCTGACCTTGCTGTCATGGGCATGTCTGATAGTAGAGTTTACTAACTATATGAGTCCCCTCAGTGTTGGCTATTAACAATGTAAGGGGAAGAAAGTATTTTGGGCAAGAGGGTATATGGGGATGCGGGAGCATATGTCCGATGCTGCCAGCAAAATACAAAATTATCCATGTACATGGCATCAGCAAATCTAGTGTTCACCGAATTGGATAGTACATTTTTGTCCGGGAAAGAGTCACCCAGTGTGTGGAGGTTGAGTCTTGTTAGTGTGCGTTGAACAAGTGTTTGGATGCCAAAGCCAGTCATGGTTTTGTGAGATAGGAAGTTCAGGAAAGTCACAGCCCAGGACTACAGTAAGTTTTTGTTAGACCTAGAATGTTGTAGACAAGTTCTGGATATCTAAAAGGTCTAGCTTGAGACCCTGAGGTAACGGAGCCGCTAGGAGTGTCGGGTCTGCAAAGTCTTGTTTGGGTTTAGCATAAGGGAAACCAGCATCTTGATGATAGCAGTGGTATGCAAACTAGGCCTGGGCACCAAGGAAGCTCACTTGTAAATGTGGAACTTCTAACCCATCCGGTCATATGGGATGATGAGAATTGTTTCAGGTGATCCGGGTCCTGCGACCTGCCCAGATCAGTTTCAATAGGAAGCTATGCAAGGTGGCAAAGAATGAATTAGTCAATGGAATGGGTTTCCTTAAAAAAAAAAAAGTGGAGAGTGGGGGGCACAACTATTTTAATATTTGCAATATAACCTGCCATGGAGAGAGTAAGCAGAATCCTGCGCTCGATAGGACTGCAAGTCTGTCTACGGCGGGCCATAGTTAAAGTATTTCACTTGTTCTTTGTCTCTATATAAAATAACACCTAAATATTTAATAGAGTCTGCGCACCAATTAAGAGGATACTCACAAGGGAAAGACCCAGTGATGTCTGTGAGGGGTTAGAGTTCGGACTTCTTCCAGCTAATGTGCAGACCAGATACGGCACCAAAACAAATGATTTCTCGCACAAAGGGGGCTAAGTTGAGGGATACCGATCTAATAACAAAATGTCATTGCATACATCGAAATGAGAATGGTTCAGGTTTAAAATGTAGGCCAGGATGCATGTGGTGTTCTTGGAGGTGGCAGACTAGAAGGTCCATAGCTGTAATGAACAGCAGAGCCAAAAGAGGACACCTCTTCCTGGTGCTTCTGAATATGGCAAAGTGCTCAGAAAGGGAGCCACTTACCAGTATACATTCTGTAGGGTCCGAATATAGGAGAGATACAAGGGTGATAAATCCCATGGGGATTCCAAGTCTCGGTAGAGTGGCATGGAGAAAAGGCCGTTCTTAAGAATCAAACGAATTCAGCGCATCAAGAAGGGCGACCACAGTGGACATTTCTGGGCAGACCGTATTCAAAACAGAGAATATGGCATGCAAGTTGAGTGAGGTAAATCTATGGGGAACAAATCCTGATTGGATAGGGGATTTGTTTGAGCAGCAACAATATTCTGGGGACCTCTGCTTTGGCTAGGATCTTATTGTCAAAATTGAGTGAGAAAAGTGGCCTATAGGAGGCACAGAATATAGGGTCTTTACCTGGTTTTAGCAGTAAAGAGACCACTGCTTCTCATATAGCGGATGGGTAGATCCCTTTGTCTAGGGCTTCAGCATGAACATCTAGTAGATGAGGGACATGAACACCCTTGTATGCCTTGTAAAAGGTGCAGGTGAGGTCAATAAGGCCAGGGGTCTTGGAGCCATCAAGGGAGTCGATAGCCTGGGTGATTTCTTCAGCAGTGAAGGGTTCACTCAAAAATTGGGATTGCCCCATGGTGTGCCAGACCATGGCTATTTCCTCAAAATAGGAAGTATGCAATGTTTCCTCAGGATCAACACTTGAACTGTATAGAGTCTTATAATATGACACTAATTCTCAGATAAAGGCTCTATTAGCAGTAATTGTAGTGCCACTGTCCAGACAAAGTTCAGCAATGCACTCGAGACACTGATTGGTGCATGGGGGTGATCAAAAATGTGATCAAGATGCTCTCCCTTGCCATATTTATGAGCCATTGAGTATTTTCTGACATAAATGGTCTCCCTAACGCGAGGGCCTGGCACTCCATGAGGAAAACCGACCGTCTGTGAAGGGAAGAGGACTTAGATTGGGAAGAGTTATCGTTGTCAATTTCAACAAGCTTGTTCTCTATCCGTTCCAGACTGCTGCGGATGTCTAATAGCATGCCTGCGTGTTTTGAAATGCAGATTTCATGAAAATATGCATGAAAAGAATCCCATAAAATAGAGTGACTACCAACGGAGCCAGAGTTGACTATAAAATATTCAAAGATGGAGTTGTGGAGCTCCAAATGAAAAACCGCATCCAATCAAGCATTAGAGAGGAAGGTCCACTACCTCTCCCAGCCCCCACCAATTTAGCTGGGCTTGGTCGGACAGCGTCCATGGTAATCGATGCATATCCTTGAGCCATGGACCAGCCCTATTGGATATATAACATTAGTCTAGCAGTGTCCCCGCTGCATGCGGGGCAGAGTAGAAAGTGTATCCCGGTGTATTGAGTTGACAGAGATGCCAAACATCTATGAACGTATGTGATTTAAGAATATCCCAGGGAGCACATAACGCTCATGGTTTACCACCAGAACATGCACTGTTGGTGTCTAATAAGTTTGTGACTAATCGGCTGAGGAGGTTCGACAGCTTCTAACAACTCCTGAAAGAATGAGGGATTGTCCACCACAGGGACATAACGTCCATGTTTATCTGCGATAGTGGTATGATGGCTAAAGGGGAGACTTTGTGAATTAGTGTGCATACCTCATGGTAATATATGTTATAACTGGCTAAGTATCTATTGTGCTCAAAGAATGCTGCAAACGCAGGAGAAGTTTGGGAAGGGAGATGTGCGGCCTGTAAGTTTCCTACCATAACACCATGTCAATTTAGATATGAGGATACCTGTTCACCCTTTCAGGGATTGTTAAGGTCATGAATATTCCACGTAAACAATGTGAGTTCCACTAACATTGTCAATGCAAGGGGAACGGCGGTGGAGGTCAAGTCGTGCGTGTGAAGTCATAAGTGGTCTTGTCCAACATATTTTATAGAAATAAAGGTAACAGAATACAGTAGTCACAAAAACTAGCAATGACATCCCCCCCACACTGGGCATTGGAGACCCAGTGAATCACAGCAGAATGGAGTACTCTTTGGAGTGGGGGATGAACAATGCCATGGCAATCGATGCCAATCATGAAAAGTTATACCAATAGACAGCTGTCAGAACAAATGATAAAAAGTAGGGAATACAAAGAGGCCATTAAACAGTTCAGCCATGGGGGAAAAAGTTGGTGCTAGCCGAAACGTGGTGGTCTGGAGAAGAGCGTTCCAGGGTAGTGTGGGACTAAGAAGGTCTATTAGGGCACAGTTATTTGCAAAAAGGGAGCACCTCTGAGGGGTATCAAAAAATCATCCCTTGCCATCCACAACCACCTGGAGCTTAGCTGGGTACCATACTTGATTCCATGCCTGCAGAGTTGGGCTTTTGTGTCGTTAAACATCCGCCTCGCCTTCTGTACAGCAAGTGTAAAGTCAGGATGAGTAGAGATCTTTGTGCCCTGATACTGCAATGGACCATGTTCACAGGCTAGGCGAAATATAGTATCACGGTCTCTGTAATTTAAAGGGCTAGGTGAAATATAGTATCATGGTCTCTGTAATTTAAAAGGCGAGCCAAAATGGGGTGAGAGTAGGTGCCTGGAGATGAATGTGGGCCCAGGTATCTGTGGGCTCTTTCGTTATTGAATGTAGGCATAGAGTGCTGGGAGCCAAATAGTTCAGTGAGCAGGCTCTCTGCTAAATGGTCAGGATGCCCCATATTTGTGGATTCCACAAGGCCAACTATGCGAATGTTGTTCCGGCATGAGGGTGCTTCAAGGTCCTTATTTTTAATAGCTACTGTTTTCAGGAGAAGCTCCGTCTACTCCAACTGCCAGGTCAAGGAGGTCATGCTGTCCTTCAGGCCAGAGACATGCTCCTCTGCTGGATCAAGAGGAGTGTCATGCGGTCTAGCGGTGCGGCCAGGATTACAAAACGGGCGTTGAAGCCAGCCCGAATTTCTGCCATTATGGCTGCAGAACCCTCTGGGGGATCAAGGAGTTACGCTGCACCCATCGTCCACATCCAACAGAGAGTCGGATCTCCCCATTGCCTTTGCCTAATCAAAGGATAGTTTGCGCTGTTTGTTGTCCCCACGGCCTATGACGGATAGATCTCCTAATGTACCATAAGGGAAACAGCAGTAGAATTAGTGGGAACCTTACATTTGGGGAGGTGGTGATGGTGGAGAGGAGGTCCAATGGTTAGAAGCTGTAGGCAGGCCAGAACACCTCCTGGCCCATAGGTTGCAGCAAGGGTCTCACTGGCGGAGATACCAGAGTGGAAGAAACAAGTAGAGGTCACAGTGGGGGCAGAAGTGTTATGGGAAAACCACGATTGGTAGCACTTACCCATTCTGTACACACTATTTACCCAATGTTTGATTGTTTACTGTGCAAGAACAAGGTCTTCACACTTGCCACTGCAGGATGGTTATTGCTTAATTTTGCCAATGATTGTTTACTGTGCAAGAACAGGGCTCCACATGTGTGTGTTGATTACTGTTTGATTCACCAATGATTGTTTGCTGTGTAAAACGGGGTTTTCTCACATGTTTTAGGGGAAGCACCTGTCAAACTCACGTTTCCTCAGTAAAAGGGATGCTTCACGTGTATTTCATGAATCAGGGCCACGTACGCAAGGACACGTGATAATCCATAACGTGAGTAACACGCCCTTCCTTTCCCACTATAAAAACCCCACTCGTCTCTATACTGATGCATCGCTTACTTGCAGCGAATCTCTGAACTGTTCCCAGAGCATTTACACCAGCATCTCCTTCCCGATTCCCAAGTCAGCAGCACGTCCTCTCCGGCTTCTGGCTCCAGTTCCGGATTCCCCTGCGGAGAAGTCCCAGAGTCTTCTTTGGGTCCGACGTCCTTTCCAGTTCCTGCACTCGAAGCCCGTCCTTCCTTCGGCTGCTCATCTTCCGGTCCTTCGACCGCTCCATCGTCTGGTTCCTGCGAAAACAAAGAGAAAGAAAGGAAGTTATTTCAAAGACGGTAAAGTACAATTATTAAACAGCAACTACGGAAAAACGCGGTAAGACCTGAACCAATCTCTAGACAGAACAGAAAGCGGATCTCTGAGCAAGTTGAGTTGCCAATCTCTAAAGACATTAGAAAGAACAATTCCTTGAACTGCTATGATTTAGAGGTTTACTGTGTTAGATCAAAGACGGCCACATACATTGGGACTCCTGTGTTATGGTAGAACCATGACTCTCATGGTTATAGAAATACCTGTGTTGTGTAAAACAAAGACTACCGCATTGATTGGAACGCCTGTGTAGTAGTTAAATAAAGACTGCGTATTTATAAAAATACCTGTGTTATATATATTTTAGAACGCATTCACGCAAAAATCTTTTTCTCACTGTGTTTCTTAAGTGATTATGAGGAGTAATCTAGACGCGCTTTAAAAATTAAGGGAGTATCCTAATCGGAGTACAGTCAGTATTTTGTTTTGTTTCTCCATTTTACTTGTCTTTTAGTTTTCGAAACCTTGGAGGCAAGACTGCAGAGAATTCGAGGTATGTTAAAATTAGAGAGAAACTAATTAATGCCACAATTAACACACTAACAAACTAATAACATAGTATTACATTTAAGCTACATTTAAGCTGCATTAACATTTTATGTTATTTAATGTTCCTTAAGGACCAGACACCTCGTACTCTGATAGCAGTGATATTTTTCTTACGAAGTGAAACTATGAGCCTATCTTGTTTGGGTAGGTTTGGTCTTGAATGAGGAGAGTAATGTTTTTAAAAGCACAGTGAAATTAAGTTTGATAGCTTTTATTTGTATTTTCATAGAAATACTTTCCATCGGTTCAGTGACGCTTCATCCTTGAGAAAGCAGTGAACCTTTCAGACAAGAAGCTGAAGACCTACTCAGCGTCTCTTGTTTTTTCTCATTCCCACTCCGCTTTCCCTTGTGGGTTTTCTCAGAGTGGTTGGAATATTTTCTCGCAAGCCTAGTAAGCCTTGAAGGGATTTGGGACCTATCGACATCGAAGAAGAAACAACCGGAGAACAGGTGGGTGACTTCGTAACTGAAAGCGAAGCCTAAAAAGAACCACTTCCCTTGTTTCTTCTTCGATTTCGAACTCATGGATCTAAAACAGGAAAGGTTGGACACCTTGCAATTGTTACAATTGGTCCGTAAATTAAAGGAAGAGATGCAGGAGGTACGGCAGGAGAATCAGGCTCTAAGACAAGAATTGGACAGGACCAGATCTGGGTTTACATCTTGGAGGGATTCCCAAGGCAGTGTGACTAAGCCCATAATAGCACCTTCTAAATTCAATCCCACCATGTTCCCTTCCCAGCATTCTACTGGAGCAACTTCAGACCAACCTTTACAAGTTACTGTGTTTACCCCAACCCCTGTCCCTCTAGCTAATCCAGAAAGATTCATGGGAGACAGTAACTGTTTCACTACATTCTTGGGTCAATGCCAGTTACACTTCTTGTGTAAACCACAGGTATCCACTTAGACACGGCTAAGGTAGCGTTCATCATCTCATATCTAGGGGGAGTAGCTGCCAATTGGGCCATGCCTTTAGTCGACACCAATGATCCTTTGCTACATGATTTAACAGCTTTCAAATCAGCAATGTCTAGTTTATTTGCCAAGCATGTCTTTATCCAGGCCTCTGATAGCCTCTGATAGCCTCTGATAGCTGTTGAGTCTACGGCAAGGGTCAAAATACTTAATCACCTATGTGACCACCTTTAATAGGTTACTGGCAGAAACTCACCGACCTGAAGACAAGAGAGTTTCATTATTTTATAAAGGCCTTAGGGACGAGTTAAAGGATTCTCTAGCCCACATTGTGAATCTACCTGACGATTACAGTGAGATTGTTGATTTGGTGATTAAACTAGATCATAGGTTCGGTGAACGAAAGAGGGAAAAACCCAGAGGGGACATTATAATTTACATTTTAAGACAGAGAAAAAAGACGAAAATAATTTACATGTAGAGCCAATGCAAATTGGTGGCATAAAAGGGCCACTTTCCATGGAAGAGAAAGAGCGTAGGCGGAAGAGTAATTTGTGTCTTTATTGCGGCAAACCTGGTCATTATGCTAAAGATTGCTCAGCAAAACCCACCAAAAAGAAAACAATAGCTACGGTAGATGGGTTAGCAAAAGAATTGGAAAACTAAGATTCTCGGGGAAAGAAGAGATTGTTTCCTCGAGATCAGAATCCACTCCGATCTCTCAGTATGCTACAAATGTCATCAATAACATCCCTAAACATTTCACGATACGAATGACCTTTGTTATATCCTCTCAGCAAAGGCATTGTTTACCTGTTTTAATTGATTCAGGAGCTACCTGTAATTTCTTTGATTTGAACCTAGCTCACAAATTACGGATAACTCAGATATTGAAAACCGAACCTGAAGTAGTGAAGGCAGTTGATGGTTCTGCTTTATCTTCTGGTTTAATCAGATACCATACTCCACCTTTGACCATTGTCTGTGAAAATGGTCATACCGAAGAAACTAAATTTGACCTTATCGATACACCAACTTTTGGAATCACACTGGGAGTACCATGGCTTGAATTGCATAACCCGAAAATAGATTGGGTTAAGAGAACTGTTACCTTGGATTCATCACATTGCAAGATTCATTGTTATCTAGAAACACAAGACCCTGTTACGCCTCTTTATTGTGCCATTTCAAATCAGGAACCTATATCTATACCAGTTGAGCTCCAAGATTATGCTGATGTATTTGACCCCATTCAAGCTACCAAATTACCACCCCACAGAATTTATGGCTGTAGAATCGACTTAATACCTGGGGCAATCCTACCTTGTAGTAGGATTCATGCTTTGACTGAACCAGAGAATCAATACTTGAGAAAATATCTTGATGAACTACTAGACATCGGGTTCATAAGACATTCAACCTCTCCAGTCTCCTCGCCGCTCTTTTTTGTAGCGAAAAAATCTGTCGATTTGAGAGCATGTTTTGATTATCGTGCAATCAATAAGGTGACTATTAAAAATCGTTATCCTCTGCCTTTGATCCCGGTACTATTAAATCAAGTAAAGGGGTCTAGTATTTATACCAAGTTGGACCTACAAGGGGCGTACCATCTAGTCCGTATGAAAGAAGGCGATGAATGGAAGACCGCTTTCCGTACAAAATTCGGTTTATTCGAATATACTGTGATGCCCTTTGGCCTTTGCAACGCCCCAGCGGTGTTTCAGTATTTCATTAACGAAGTCTTACATGATCTCCTTGATGTATGTGTCATAGTTTACATCAATGACATATTGATTTATTCAAAGAACCAAGACGAGCATACTGAACACGTTCATGCAGTTTTGCAGAGATTACATGACAATTCACTTTTCGTGAAACTTGAAAAATGTGTGTTTAACGCAACTAAGGTTGAATTCTTGGGTTACTGGTTATCGCCCGAAGGAATAACCATGGATCCTAAAAAGGTGGAGGCAGTTTTTAATTGGCCATCTCCATCCTCTGTAAAAGACACACAAAGAATGCTAGGGTTCGCAAATTTCTATAGACGCTTTTTTCTGAAATTGTTACACCCATCACTCAGTTACTTAAGAAGGGACCCCAGAGGCTGAATCCGCCTTTGTACAATTAAAAGAGGCATTCACCTCAGCTCCGATTTTGATCCACCGTGACCCGGATAAACCATTCTTTGTGGAGGCAGATGCTTCTCAAACGGCTTTGGGGGGAGTCTTAATGCAGAAAGATTCTGAAACGGGGCATTTGCATCCAATTGCCTTTTACTCGCGTAAATTACTGACTGCCGAACAGAATTACACCATAGCAGAGCGCGAGTTACTAGCTATAAGAGCAGTTTTCCAAGAATGGAGACATCATTAATTGGGAGCCAAACACACCATCACAATATTCTCGGACCACAAAAACCTCCAATTCTTTTCTACGGTAAAAGCATTGACTCCAAGACAAATGCGTTGGTTGAACTTCTTTAGTGAATTTGACTTTCTCATTACTTATCGTCGGGGACAAAAACAACTCTTGTCCAATACCTTGTCCCGGTTGGTTTGTGAAAAGAACAACAAAATGACCACAGACCCTCAAAGCATTATTCCACCTGAAAAAATCTCTGCAACTACCCAATCCGAGTCCTTTGTGAATCAAGTCAAGAAAGAAACTTAAAAGCTAAATCAACAACAATAGCAAGCACAAAAATCAAACTCTACTCACAAAGGGTTTCTCTTTGATAAAGATAAGTTGTACGTCCCTCACAGGGACTTGCAATTACAAGTTTTAAAATGGAATCATGATTCTTCTACAGATGGGCACCCAGGGGTCAATAAAACTCTAGAATTGTGTCAACGGCATTTTTGGTGGACTAACCTTAAGCAAGATGTACAACAATATGTTAAGTCCTGTCCTGTTTGTGCACGACAGAAATCATCTCATTTGCCTCCCACAGATTTGCTACAACCTTTGCCGGTCCCCCCTCTTCCTTGGCACACTATTAGTCTCGATGTTGTCACAGACTTACCTAAATCACATAATTACACCACAATTTTAGTAGTAGTTGATTTGTTGTCTAAAATGGGGCATTTCATTCCCTTGTGCAAATTACCATCTGCAACAGAACTCAGTGACATTTTCTTGAATAACATTGTAAAACTTCATGGCTTGCCCAGCAAGATAATTTCAGACACGGGCCCTCAGTTCGTTTCAAAATTCTGGAAACAGTTGTGTCAACAATTAGGAATAGAAATAGCATTCTCTTCAGCATATCACCCACAAACCGATGGCCAGACTGAAAAAGTGAACTAAGCCTGGGTGTAGTTCGCGTAGTCGCGCTTCGCGAAGCTACGCGAAGATGTTCTTGCACTACGCGAGCTACGCGTAGGTTCGCGAGCTTGCGTAGTTGCTTGGGGCGCCCATTCGCAATGGCTTTTTCTTGTTCGGGAGCGTGGTGAGTGTGTTTGGGGAGCTGTTTGCATGCTCGGGGATAATATCTCGCAATCTTACCCATGCAGTCGCCAATGGGCGCGGCCATCTTGTTTTTCAATTGTCCCGCCCGCTCGCGATGCCTTATTTCCTGTTCCGGGTCGCGGATAGCGTATTCGTGATGCGCATGTCGCGTTCGGGAGCGCATTTTACTTGTTTGCGACAATTATTGCTTGTTCGCGAGAAATATCACGCAAACTTACCCACGCGGTCGCAAATGGGTGAGCGGCCATCTTGTTTTTCACTCTATGCTATGGTTCTGGGCCTACTTTTCTATCCTCCCTTAATCTTTGTAATCCTTTGTATTTAAAACATTTTTTCTGACTTTTTTTAGTTACCATCTATCTCTCTCTTTCCCTAAGTTTATATTTTGCATTTTATTTCTATTTTTACTGTGGATTTTTTACTTTTATTACTTTTTTCTTTCTTCTTCCCACTAACTTTTTTTTCCCCTTCTAATTTTTCTTTTCCGCCTCCCACCCACCCCAGAACCATGGCCAAGGGCACACCTAGTGCTAAGGGCAAGGGACCTGCAGCAGACAAGAGCCGCCTGCCTTGCGGCAGAATGCATCCTGCAGGGGTGCAGGCCCGGCAACTTTTTGGGGAGGCGGAGGTGGCCGCCCTTGTTTTTTTCATTCAGCGCCACCTCCCCTTGACCTTGGCAGCAGGCGGCAGGCCCGGCTCCGGGTACGCTACCCAGGAGTGTCACCGTCGGTGGGCGTAGGTGCGCCGGGCAGGGTTCCGGGGCTCAGGGGTCCGGCGCTCCCATAATCAGCTGGCCCACCGGTGGTCCGACATCCTGGACCGGGAGCAGGACCTGTTGGACCTGCTAGGTGTCGAGGTCGTTGGGCTTGGTGAGTAACTTATGTTATTGTGTATAAATTAAATATTTGAAGAATAACAAGATTACTGCTGTGTGCTACGCATTGCTGGTAAATTACGTTCCAAAAAGCAAAATCTTCTGTGATTGTAGGACCCCGGTGCTCGGTGGTACTCTTACTTGTTTGCAACTTAGTTTGCGCTAGCTTGTGCTGATTATGTAAGAGTTTATTTTAGAGAACTGAAGTTAGGTGATGCGATTTGCTAGAGAGACTCTAGTCCTTCCATTGTCCTACTGTGAAATAGTGGTGGATGGATATTGGATACTAGGTTTAGTTAGTATTAGTTAATAATTGTTTTACGCGGTCTGCGGTGTCCTTAATGTTTGTCTCTTTCTTTCTTATATTTTACATGATCATCAGCACCACCCAGGGGCAAGAAGACGGGGTCGGAGTCTGCGGGAGAACCACAGGACCGCTCCACTACCGAGGCTCCTGCTGCTGGCCCCAGTAAGTCCTACAGTGGTTATATTAACAGTTATATTTCCCTAACTTTTACTGCATCTGTTTTTTTCCGAACTATAAATTATGGTTCCACTTTCTAATTCTATTTTTTACAAAAGCTTCTTTGACCTTGACTATCTGTTTCCAAATTCTGTTTGTCCCTGCCTCTAACTAAGTTCCTTCTAACTGCCTCTGCTATGACTCTCTGTACTTCTACTACTACTATTATTCTGTCTGTAGCGAAGCTTGCACAGTTGCCCACTCTTTATTGAAGGTTTTCTTTGGAATAATAAAACTCTGATGGACCAATAGCTCTAGCAACTGTGTCCTGCCCTTTGGGTTGTCCTCTTCTAGTCTTCTCAATGTTGAGGCTTTGACAATTCCCACAAACAAAATGCCCAACCAGATATTTGACTAGTATTTGGATCGGATAGTACATGATGCTACTACTGTTGCAGTGATTCTGCAGAGCCACATACAGAACTATGCACAACAAAATAGGATGTTGGTGAGGGGAGGTTGGACCTTACTGATCACACCTCAGTCCGAAGAACCCACGATCCCCTGACCGACTAGCTATAGTGTCTCACATTAGGGTCCCACTCCCGACCCCCCCCCACGAAAAAGATACACAATGTTGACGATGACTGAGACAAACAACCCAGAACATAACACCATTTTGCTCACTCACTTGTGTAAGTCCACCCACCACACCAAATACCACAGAGTCTATGTGTAAGTTCAAAAGGATTATTTGAAACAAGTAACAAGCTCTGTACGTCGTTATATGAAATATAATTTACTACAGCCATCGTCAATAAGCCAGCAAAAAGCATAAGATTAAAAAAGTAAACATTTACAAGTGCATGACAACAAGAACAAGAGACAAGAAAAAACATTTTTGAAGACCCCTCACCGTAGAACTTAGAAATACTGGTTACATCATAAGCTCTATAAATCTCTGGTTTGTAGAAGGGAATCTTCCGCCTATTATATGAGAAAAATGCTGCGTGTTAGCCTTTAGATAGTATACTGGTGAATGCAAGCATTTTGCAGTCATTGCAAAAAGTGTAACATGTATGTGATGGCTAAGCAATACGGACTAACCAAACTCGATAACAAAGTGGCTTGTTTTTCGACCTCTTAACTTGTATGCAACAGTTATGTGGCCTCAAAGGCGTCTACTGCACATGTCAATAAGTTGCCAGGTATAATTAAATATGCGCCAAAAGAGTAGTTGACATGATGAATCTAAAAGGGTTACACATGGCTCAGGCTAACTTTCAAAAGAGTAGAGTAGGAGTAGATGACCCTAGGAACCATATCACTACTAGTGTCTGTCTACTGACTGTACTACTCTAGTGCTGATGTATGTTGCATTAAAATTTTTTTCAATGTTCCAAGTGAACACTAATAAAATAGGGGGAGGACTCCAGGCATCTAAAAATTTGTTATGTTTTTTCTAGGCACACTACACTACCAACCACCAGTGCCGGCGGGGCCAGCGGCGATGCGGCCATTCCTGAGGGGGCGGGAGAACTGGCGGCACCTTCAGGAGCGACAGGGGGGGAGCCAGCAGCAGTGGCCGGCGGTGGTAAGTTATATTCATTACTTCTTGACATTACTACTAGATGTAAGTGTGTTCACTACTTCACTGTACTATGCGACTTACTAAGTTGTAGTGAACATTATACAATGGTTGAAGAAGACACCCTTTACTTAGCATTAGCAGCGTGAGTTGAGTAACCAATGGCCTCTTCTATTTGACTCCAAAATCAGCTGTGAAGGTTTTATGGAGAACACAAACTCAGATCAGATGACCTTGATGGATGTGTTGAACAAAGAGGGAAAGAAGGGTGGAAGGATGGGCGAGATAAATAATATGACTGACTGGCAGAGAAGGATATGTTGGAAACATGCATAGGTGTCTGATAGTAATCAGATCAGATGCATGGGTTGTTGAAGGATGGGTGGAAGGTGAAAGAGGATACCTGCCTGGGTGGGCGACACAGAATGGGTGGATAGTACTACTAGATTTCAAGAATCAGCGGTGTTTGGTTCAAACTCAAAGCCAAGGCAAGCAAGGAAGGAGCGGAAGCATGGGTGGTTGTTGGTGAAACCAAATAAGGTTTGTTAAGAGATATATAAAAAAGAAGGATAGACGTTTACTTTAATGGATGTATGCCTGGATGTACTATCATCAATAGACAGCATAGGTGGAAACTGTCACTAAAGAGTCTTACTTTGAAGAAAATGTAAAAGAAACTGCACCAGAGTAGCAAAGTGGAGGAGAATATATAAGTAGAATTTTCAGAATACAGTTGACTCACAGTAGTTTACAAGCACGTATAATATCAAGCCGAAGCGCCTTCCTCCGGCTCCGGGGACCACTCCCTACCTATGTTAATGTATTTTCGATTGGGTCAGCCAGTCTGCCAAGGGTGGCGTATCTGTTGGTTACACAATCAATGAAAGCAAAGTACCCCATGCAGTAGCGGTTGGTGGTGGGAGTGCTGGCAGGCGGTGACATGGGGAGGGGCAGGGTTGGTGGCAAGTAAACTATGTATTACGGCCAAATACAGGTAAGTCAACATAAAAATAAATAAAATGATTTTCATTGTGCGCACTGCACCGCCGAATGTGATGCAGTGCATGCAACAAATGTTTTTATTTTTTTATATGTATTGTTTAATTACCTGTAATCCATAGTTTACTACCCCCACCCTGTACCTTCCCATGTCACCGCCTGGCAGCACTCCCACCACCGACCGCTACTGACCTGATGTCGTATTACCATCTATAATATAATATAAATATAAGCAATGATCATTAGATCAGATAAATAATCAGCCTTTTTGTAGTACCCAGGGCAGGGTGTAAGTGAAATAGATCATTTGCCCTCATGTAACAGACAGAGTATGGCCAGAGTATGGCCAGTGCCACCGGCCGTAATACAAAAATATGAGCTTCCCCACCTGCAGACAGTAGTATTAAATAATACTAACGTGAGTCTGCATCATGTGACTCATATCTGTTTCTCAAGGGTGCAAGCTTATCTGACTGAGCTGGCATGCCGGCTACAACAAGGTTATGTAATTGCGCTAAACTAGAGATAAGAACAGCACGACTGGTGTGTACCGGAGTACATAGTATGAGTATAATGTAGGAAACTCCCACAAATGTTAGAGTCTGAGGAAGTAGGAGTATAGATACTTACCACCAAATCACAAATGTTATGTACTGTGCTTGCTAGTGATACTGTGACACTATGTGTTGAAGGATTTTAGTGTTTTCTGTTTTGCTAAGAGTATTGGTTACAACATGTTCTTTTTCTTTCTTGATATTGATTCCACACCAAAACCATGGAGGAAGGAGTTGGCCACCAGGAAATGAAAAAATAGTTGTAGGGATCAATTACCAAACAAACCACAACACACAGTCGTAATGATTGAAGAGAAAAAAGGAATCAAATAAATTTAAAGACGAATGATGAATGATACTAAAGTTACTGTATTATCCTGGTCCAAATGTGGAGTTGCATCATTCTCGTCATTCCTCTTGGTCCTCACTTCAATGGACACTCCGCACATCAATCTTGGATACCACTGCCTGCCTGATGCTTATTAGTAAGGTAAGTGTGAGTTGTTTCTCCCACTATAGCACAGGTTAAAGGCCGGCCTGTAAGTGTAGATGGAAAAACAAAAGGTGTATTGAAAAATAACTGAATTAAAAAAAATACACTCAATTACAGTGGAGTGCAAGAAGAGAAGACAAGACTCTTGAGAGAACACTTTCAGACTGAGGCAGCTTGGATAGGATACATAGTGTCTACTCTACAGCATTAAGCTACAACAACGGGACAGGAGCCAGCACAGCCACAGAACAGGCCAACCGCAGCACAGGCCAGGCACCCTACCCCCATTTACCTTAAATGTTGACCGAGCCAGACAAAAGGCATATGCACTGCAGCAACCTAGCATTTTCCAAATTAAGTGACTAAATCAATGCGCCACTGTCCCTCATACCACTAAACTCTACTCCACCACTACACGGACATGTAGCCTAGGTCTGCTGTGGTTCTTGTTGAAACTGTTTACCTTTTAAGGCAGTCCATGATACGCAGTTATTCTATCAATTAACTCCGATCCAACTGACTGACTGTGTGCAAAGACAGTATGCTCAGCAGCATCATGACCGTGTGGTACGTGTTCTCCAACACCAACTCAGTCTGTAGTGACTGATTAAGTTTATAGTATATTCCATATGACAAAATTGCAACAGATATTGGGCGGCACCTGCAGTGGTAGGAGTACAATGTGGTTATTAAACAACAAGGAAACATTGACTGTCAGCTGAGTCACTTTTACTTTGTAGATAAACTAGTATAGTTCGACTTCATGCACATTCACTCGTATCAGCAAGCATCCAATGCAATGCATGCCATCATTCACAATAATCACTCATTACCTGTCTTGCTGTTCTCTTTGGCTGTCAGATCAGATGCCTGCCTAGCCTTCTGAGAGTCAGTGATGAGTTTCTTTCGGCTTGGAAACAAAACGGAATATAGCTGTAGTAACGTTTCACTTCTTATGAAGGGACTGTTAGAGGCAACATGCATTGTACTATTCTCCATCTCCATCCAATGTCTGGCTTGCTTGAAATGTATTTAAGGAGAGTAAGGACTCTGAGGAGTGGAGTGGATAGTCATGCACAGACATGCAATTCCAATAGGGAAATAAAAAGAGGAGAGTGTTGATGGATTTGTTGTGATTAGATTTTGAACCAGAAAAACAGATACACAGTCACACACAAATAAAGGAAGCAAGAACAATTTGAAAGTCTAGTTGTCAGGGAAGAGGAGCTCGTCCTCAAACTCTGGTGGTTCGGACAGAAGTACGTCTTGTAAGAACCCACTACTTATGTCATCGAAGTCGCTCTCCTCTTCCTACTGTGATTCACGTATTTTGTACTCCGGTGGAATAAAGTGCTGATTCATTTTGATCATGGTTAACCTCTCCACGCTTTTGGGCGAGAGACTGGTCCTTTTCACAGTAACAATGGCACCTGCAGCATTGAAAACACGCTCTGAAGAGACACTTGCAACAGGGCAAGCCACATACTTTATCGCCAGCCTGGTGAGCACAGGCCATTGGCTTCTTTTCACATACCAATACACCAATGGGATTTGCTCCATGAAGACCTCTGTTGTGTCATCTAGATAGGCCTGAACCATCCGCTCAATGTTCAGGGGTGCTCCGATTTGCTTGACCTCTATTGCTTTTGCATCAGTAATGGACGTACAAAACCCTTTCCATAGAAACCAATCACCTGCTGTTTTTTTAAATGTGGCTGATGATCCTGTTGGTGCTGTTGATGTTATTGCTGGCAGTGTTGTTGACTGCTGGGAGGCAAATGCACTGCTCTCGGCCTCTGAAGTAGAACTTGACTCTGGGTGCCCTGTAGTACTTTTTCTGCCCTGGGGTGGCGGGCCTCTAATTAAGATCTGTTCGTTTTCAAAGTCAGTGGCTTCCTCAGCTATCAAAGTTTTGTACTTAGCAACATCCACTTCTGAAAAAGGAATTACTTCATTACTGCTTAGCAATAATTTGTAACGTGGATCCAAAATTGAGGCAGTAATGTAATGTCGATGTGACACAATGTTATTTTGAATCCTTGTATTGTCAGATAAGCGAGCGGCTAAGGTGTCCGCCAAATAATATGCGTCTACTTTGTCATCCACACATGCGTACATTTCTGACACCTCCTTCAGCTCTTGCTCTAGCATGTACAACAATGGGATAGCTTGGCCCATAGTACAGTCCTCCCTGCTGACTTCAAGTGTGAAGACCTCAAAAGGAAGTAGCATCTCTGTCAGGCATTTAACAAGGTCCCATTGGGCCATCTCAACGGTCATGCCTTTCACAGTAGGATCTCCTGATCTTTTCATGACATAAGCATTGAGTGGTATGTACTGCTCAAACAGACGCTCAAGCATATAATAAGTTGAGTTCCAACATGTTGGCACCTCCTGGATGAGTGCCTTGACTGGCATTTTATGCTCACGTTGAATGACCCTCAGCTGCTTCTGGGCTTTAAAAGAATGGTTGAAATGTGTGCATATTCTTCTGCAGGTGGTCAGTAAGCTGCTGACTTTGCTTTTATTCTTCAGAAAGTCTTGAACAACAATGTTAATGCAGTGTGCCAAACACGGGACCCTGAAATAGCCACCATCTTTCATGGCCCTAACTACATTACTGCCATTGTCTGTGGCAACAAAACCAATGTTAAGCCCTCTTGGTCGCAGCCACTTAAACACCTTGCTGTTAAACTCATCCAAAATGTTTGCAGCAGTATGAGATTTCTCCATTGCAAACATGGCTACAGTTGCATGTTTTCGAGTGTCTTTAAAAATCTCAGTGGTGTCAACAACACCTTCAGATATCTTAACTTTAACACCCGAAAAAGAGACCCAGTGTGCAGTGATGCACATGTAATCAGTGGCTTGGCAACTGGTCCACATGTGTGTTGTCAGGTGGATACTCTCAACAGCACTCTGTTTTAAGGCTTTTCCAAGCAATTCCAGCACGTCGTGCGAAATAGTAGCGGCTGGGAACCTTCAATTTTGGGCAGATGGTGGTCACAAATTCAATAAAACCCACCCCTTCAACAAAAGAAAAAGGGAGAAGGTCCAGTGCTAACATCTTAGCCAGCTTCGCATTGTACAAACGTGCTATTGGGTGGTTGCGTTCGTACTGCCCCTCCGGCTTAGAAAACATGCTAAGAATGGTAGGCTGCATGGTATTCCTTCCTGTGCTCAACGTCACACTTTTTTAAAAAGCAGTACTCCTTGGTGTCTCAGGCTGACTCTTACTCTTGTGCCACTGAGATGTTGCTGAGGACGTGGGCGTTACCACTGCAGTGCTGGGGACCGGGGCTACTTTGTGTGCCACTACCACAGAGAATGTCTCCCTCTTCTTCTTCTTCCTGTTCCACCGTGAGCGGACTTTCTACTCATTTATCCCCAACAGCAATGGTTCCAGTTTTTATGCGACGAACGTGCTCCTCCCACTGGATTGCGTGGTGTTTTTTCATATGGGTCATTTGGCCTCCGGTACCATAGTTTGTACCAAGCTTACCACGACTAACAGAGGTATGACAAACAGAGCATATAGCAATGTTCTCCTCCTTTTCGCTAACCGTAAAAAAGTCCCACACTGGGGAGCTTAACTTTTGTCTCCTGCTGGAGGTGCCACTTCCAATGCCGGATGAACTGGAGGGTGTGTGTTGAATTTGACTCTGTGCAGTACCACTACCTACTTCTGCTGAGGTGGTGCTTGTGCTGGATGTAGGATGCTGCCGGCCCTTTGCTAATGTAAATATGTAAGCTGGAGGTCGTGTTGGTGTTACCTGTGTTGGAGGTATGTGTGCTACATCCCTAGCAGCCATTTTGGATAGTGTAAAAATGTTGGTCTCCATCTCTTCAGGCCCGGGAGTGATGTTCGTGATGACTGGCTCATCATCATCATCCTGCTCTTCTACATCAACCTCCATAAGTGTAAGGCTTTCTGCAACCTTCCTTTTCCCATGCCTGCTCTTGTGCCGTGTCTCCCTCTCAGACTCAGTTTGTGGCTTCCAAGTGGCATCTAGATCAACAGAAGGGGGGCTTGGTGAAGAACTTGATGTACTAACCCTCCTGTTTCTTGCTGGGGATTTGGAAGACAATGGAACTTCTGAAGTAGTGGCTTCCTCTTCTTCCTCTGCATGAGGCTCAATTTCCTAAACTTCGGGAGGAACTACAGCTACTAATGCGGGAGGTGGTTGCGGCTGTTGTTGTTGACCACTTATCTGCTGTGTTCCCTCCTGTGTTGATTGTGTACTACTTTGAGATAGCGATAAGTTTAGTTCAGGCTCAGCATCACTGCTTTCCACCATAAGGCTGGCTACCTCTTCCACACTCATCTGCTTGGGCCTGGGTTGGTTGGTTGGGCCCACTGATGCGTAGGTGCTGCCCCCAGCTTGGCCCCCGGACACTGCTGCTGCAGGCGTAATTTTTGGTGTTCCAAAAAAGGTTTTGGGAGCAACACCAGACTTAAGTGACACTTTCTTCTTCTTCTGTTCCTTCTTCTCCATGGCAACTTTCTTGGTACCGGAGGACCTGCTACCTGCTTTCTTTGGGGGCATCTTCTTCAGATGTCAAAACAGCACTCAGTTGCACAAGTTGGAGAGATGTCTGGTCAGGTCACTCACACGTCACGTCATGTCATGTACAGCAGCAGGACGTCGGTCTGGCACCACAACGGTCGATGATGATGACACACCTCCTCCGTCTTTTGTGCACCTAAAAGCAAAAAAGCCAGAAGAACATCAGTCAAAATATCTATAATATAATATATAACTTCTTATTCTTAGTGTATGGTGGGTGGTCACAATTATTACATTTTATCAAGTCAGTGAACAACAACAGTATAGCCATTTATGAGACTGACAAGGCCAGGGCTCCTGGTGTACTGTGCACACTCAGGAAGAATAAGAATAGCAAAGAACAAAAACATAAATGTAGTGTAGCCTGTTTGCCCTAAATAAAAATGTGTGCATCTTATGGGATGGATGCAGCATCAGGGAGCAACAACATCGAACATATACACATAAAAACTAAAGGCATTTATTTACAACACCCAAAAAGTGAAATATACCCCAGAAAAAAAGTAAAACCCACATTTTGCTATTCAATCCAAAGCCATCCATGCCATTCATGATGTTGAAATTCAACACACAACACAGTTGTTTAACTTCCATGCACCTGTGATGATTGAAGAGTAGTACCCCTGGGCCTACTGGCAGACTAGGCCACAAGCTTGGAGGCCTATGGAAAAAGCACAGTGGCTGGTCCCACAAAATGGCCCCCACCACATGGCCAGGCCACTCACAAAAGCAAGAAAAGGTCAGGAATACAAGACAGACAATGCAGGCCTATTGCAAAAGCACAATGCCTGCCTCCACAAAATGGCCACCACCCACATGCTCAGGCCAGCCACCACAATGATAACAAAAAAGTGATTACAAAGGACAGGAACAGGAAGTTGTAGTCTCTGTGGAACTTACTTCCTCTCCTAAAAATATTTTTTTTAAAATAAAAGTGACTCCATGCTCCAAAACTACAGCAGAATGACAACCTGAGGAGTTTTTTTTAGCAAAATGCACAAAATCAGCATTTTCGAGAAGGTTTTAAGTTGCTTGCGAGATATTGTTTGCCAGATTGCAAATGCTACGTGTTCGGGATCGTGAACTGTACAAAAAGTCGTTATCGCGTGCGCGAACACGTATATTCAGAGCGCGAAAATGACAAAAACTGTAAGTCTGTGTTGTCGCGCTGTGCAGAGTTACCGAGAGTACGCAAGCTGAATCCCTAGGGTTACCTACTGGCCGAAAAGCCCTATTTATTTAACACACACCCAAAAACTGCAATTCCACCCCAAAAACACCTTTTGCAATTCAATCCAAAGCCATCCATGGTGTAAAAAAAATTCAACATACAACACAAACTGTTTCTAATGCACCAAAGATTTGAGGATGACTACCTCTGGGCCTACTGGCAGACTAGGCCACAAGCTTGGAACAGAATGGCAAAAGCAAACACACTGCTTGGATGGCTCCACAAAATGGCCGCTACCCACCCACAACAACAAGAAATGGAAGACAGACAATGTAAGCCTATGGCAAAAGCACAATGCCTTCCTTCACAAAATGGCTGCCACACACATGCTCAGGCCACCCACCACAATTATAACAAAAAACTGATTACAAAGGACAGGAACAGGAAGTTGTAGTCTCTGTAGAACTTACTTCCTCACCTAAAAATATTTTACAAAAAATAAAAGTGACTCCGTGCTCCAAAACTACAGCAAAATGACAACCTGAGGAGTTTTTTTAGCAAAATGCACAAAATCAGCGTTTTCTAGAAGGTTTTATGTTGCTCGCGAGATATTGTTTGCCAGATTGCAAATGCTGCGTGTTCGCGAACTGTACAAAAAGTCGTTATCGCGTGCGCGAACACGCATACTGAGAGCGCGAAAATGACAAAAACTGTAAGTCCGCATTGTCGCGCTGTGCAGAGTTACCGAAAGTACGCAAAAACACCTTTTGCAATTCAATCCAAAGCCATCCATGGTGTAAAAAAAATTCAACAGACAACACAAACAGGACACAACAACAACAAGCATAAGCCAATGGGAACAAAGAAAAGAAATGCAGGCCTTTATGGAAAAAGAAGCACACACTACTAAACTACCACCACAAAATTGCCACAAGCCACATGGCCACTCACAGTCACAACAGGCCATGGAAAACAATGAACTGAAGCAGGCCCATATATGACCGGACAAAGAGGCCTGCTAATAACACAGCTTTAATACAAAAATGAAAATCAACAGGGCTACAAAAGGATTGGAAAGAAGTTGCACACACATCCAACAAAGGTATTTCACACACACACACAAACAGTGAAATACACCACAGCCACATTTAGCATTTCAATCCTATGCCATCCATGCCCTACATGATGTTTAAATTCAACAGACACCATGAAACATGGACCCATGGGTACCCTACTGGCTGAAATTGCAGAGAAAAACAAGTAGGCCCCTATTGAAAGTACAGGCCACCCACAACAATAATTTTTAAAAACAATGAAAATCCCAGGAAATGTAGGTACAAACGAGCCCCAATGAAACAAACACACCAATTCTCCAACTTACTTGTAGTAAATTAAATCTCAAATCAAAAAGTCCTCTAATAAATCTAATCCAATGGTATGATGCAGCAGACAGACACAAAAAGTGATCCTTCCAGCTCCAAATCCAAATCAAAATGAACAGCAGATGGACAAAGCACTGGGAGGAGCCTGCTGGACAGGAACAGGAAGTTGGAGACTCAGGGGCACTTCCTTCCTCTTGAAAAAAAGAGTAAAAAAAATGAAAGGACTCCTTACACAAAAGACTACAGCAAAATCACAATCTGAGGAGATTTTCTGAGCAAAATGATCATTTTAGAGAAGGTTTTATGAAGCTCGAGAGATATTCTTCGCCAGATTGTAGTTTTTGCATGTTCAGGATCGAGATCTTACCAAGACAGCCGGAATGACGTGTTCGCGTTCGCACACTCTCGCGGGCACGGGCGGCCATATTACAAATCTCGTGGCACACGCGAATGAACAGAAGAGCGAGTTGGTGAACGCAGAATCACGGTAAGACGTTAGCACGCGCACGAGAATGAATATTGAGCGCGCGAGGAAGCAAAACTACTACGCTATGCGGTAGATTTCGTAGCAATATGCAACTTCGCGCTCTACGCGAATCGCGAAGTTGCCTAAACTTCGCAAGCTCCGCGAGCGGAGCGTAGTTTAACGCCCAGGCTTAAAGTAAACCAATATCTGGAACAGAGTTTACGCTGTTTGACCTCATCAATTACATCCCAATGGGATGAGGTCTTGCCTTTAGCTGAATTCTCATATAATAATAGTCACCACGCAGCTTTGGGTTGTTCGCCCTTCTTTGCATTTAACCGGTTGGCATCCACAATCAGTTCCTGTATTATTTCCTGAAACACATACTAACATGCCAGCAGTCACTGAGAGATTAAATAAACTACAAGAATTTCAGGAACAACTACGAAGAAATTTAATCAAGAATAAACAAAAGGTCAAAATAACTACTGATAGGCATCGAACTCCAACACCACCCTATAAACCAGGGGATTTAGTTTGGTTGTCAACCCGAAACATTCAGATGGAAGGTCCTAAGAAATTAAAACCAAGATTCATTGGTCCTTTTCCCATTGAAAAAATTATAAATCCAGTTTCCATAAGACTAACCTTGCCTGAGGATCATTCAATCCATCCAGTCGTTCATGTTTCCCTACTTAAACCATATGATCCCTGTACTCGACCTGACAGCCCACCTCCACCTATTGTAATAGGGGACCATCTAGAATATGAAGTACATCAAATTCTAGATTCTAAACGAATACATGGTCGTCTACTTATCTAGTTGACTGGAAAGGATCCGATGTGTCAGAGAGATCTTGGGAACCGGAAACTCATGTACATGCTCCCAGATTGGTTAAATCTTTTCATACTCTTCACCCTGAAAAACCCCGCCCTGTGAGACGACCTTTGGGGGGGAGAACTGTTATGGGAAAACCACAATTGGTAGCACTTACCCATTCTGTACACAATATTTAACCAATGTTTGATTGTTTACTGTGCAAGAACAAAGCTCCACACGTGTGTGTTGAGTACTGTTTGATTCACCAATGATTGTTTGCTGTGTAAAATGGGGCTTTCTCACGTGTCAACCGTTTTAGGGGAAGGACCTGTCAAACTCATGTTTCCTCGGTAAAAGGGATGCTTCACGTGCATTTCATGAATCAGGGCCACTTACGCAAGGACACGTGAAAATCCATAACGTAAATAACACGCCCTTCCTTTCCCACTATAAAAACCCCACCCGTCTCTATACTGATGCTTCGCTTACTTGCAGCAAATCTCTCACCTGTTCCTGGAGCATTTCAACTGGCATCTCTTTCCCGATTCCCAAGTCAGCAGCATGTCTTCTCCGGCGTCTAGCTCCAGTTCCGGATTCCTCTGCGGAGAAGTCCCAGAGTCTTCTTTGGGTCCGACGTCCTTTCCGGTTCCAGCACTCGAAGCCCGTCCTTCCTTCGGCTGCTCAATCTTCCGGTTCCTGCGAAAACAAAGAGAAAGAAAGGAAGTTATTTTAAAGACGGTAAAGTACAATTATTAAACAGCAACTATGGAAAAACGTGGTAAGACCTGAATCATTCTCTAGACCGAACAGAAAGCGGATCTCTGTGCAAGTTGAGCTGCCAATCTCTAAAGACATTAGAAAGAACAATTCCTTGAACTGCTATGATTTAGAGGTTTACTGTGTTAGATCAAAGACGGCCACATATATTGGGACTCCTGTGTTATGGTAGAACCAAGACTCTCATGGTTATAGAAATACCTGTGTTGTGTAAAACGAAGACTACCGTATTCATGGGAACACCTGTGTAGTAGTTAAACCAAGACTGCGTATTTATAAAAATACCTGTGTTATATACATTTTAGAAAGCATTCACGCAAAAATCTTTTTCTCACTTTGTTTCTTAAGTGATTATGAGGAGTAATCTAGACGCGCTTTAAACATTAAGAGAGTATCCTAATCGGAGTACAGTCGGTATTTTGTTTTGTTTCTCCATTTTGCTTGTCTTTTAGTTTTCGAAACCTTGGAGGCAAGACTGCAGAGAATTCGAAGTATGTTGGTAAAATTAGAGAGAAACTAATTAATGCCACAATTAACACACTAACAAACTAATAGCATAGTATTACATTTAAGCTTCATTTAAGCTGGATTAACATTTTATGTTATTTAATGTTCCTTAAGGACCAGACACCTCGTACTCTGATAGCAGTGATATTTTTCCTACGAAGCAAAACTATGAGCCTATCTTGTTTGGGTAGGTTTGGTCTTGAATGAGGAGAGTAATGTTTTTAAAAGCACAGTGAAATTAAGTTTGATAGCTTTTATTTGTATTTTCATAGAAATACTTTCCATCGGTTCAGTGACGCTTCATCCTTGAGAAAGCAGCAAACCTTCACAGCAGACAAGAAGCTGAAGACCTACTCAGCGTCTCTTGTTTTTTCTCATTCCCACTCCCCTTTCCCTTGTGGGTTTTCTTAGAGTGGTTGGAATATTTCCTCGCCAGCCTGGTAAGCCTTGAAGGGATTTGGGACCTATCGACATCGAAGAAGAAACAACCGGAGAACAGGTGGGTGACTTCGTAACAAGAAGGGTCTCATAGTAGGAGTTGACATGCTGGGGGGAACAGCAGGGTAAAGAGATGGCAGAAAGTATAATGTGGAGCATCAATGGGAGTATCATGGAGAGAGGGGAGTAGCTCCAAACGGTCCTGCAGAACATCGAAGGAGAGCCAGCAATGTACTCACATGGTGCTGCTTTCCGTGGGCTGTACTGGCGGGGGAGGTCACGGGATCCAGCCTCCCTGAGGGAAGGAGGCAGATTCAGGGGAAATCCAGCGCCGCACTCCCTCACAGAGTAAGGGACACTAGCAGGAGCAGCAAAGTTGGCTCCAGGTCCCAATCACAGTTGTCAGACCCCCGTAATGCAGTGATGCTGGTCTAGCGAGGCAGCAGTGCAGCTCAATGCCAGGCTGCAAGGGACACCAGTCAAGGTGGGCAATCATGCGGGGCACACAGGGCTCCCTCAATTAGGCCACCCACCTCAAGGCCTCATGGCTCACGCGTACTGCCAGGTCCAATGCAGCCGCAGCTGGCAGGCTGAAAATCCAATGGACAAGAAATAGGTTGTGTCGGTCTGGGGTGCAGATGTGGTGGGGGTGCCGGAGGAGCTCAGCAAGTCTCTTTAGCCTTGGGATCACCCGTGCCCCTGTTGCCACAAGGTCTCCAAGACCTCCAAGAACTGCAGAATGCTTTATCAGCATAGTCAACAAAACAGAAGTAATGCCAGTGCTGCATTAAATTAAGAAAACAATTTTAACCAGGAACTGAACAGAACAGTTACACTCTCAACCACTTTTTCCGTTGATTTTAATCAAAATTAATTTCGGTACTAGATTAACTCATTAGTTTGCACGGTTACATTAAGACAATTGTGCTATTTCAAGAAATAGAAAAAACAGTACACCATTGATATTTACATTACATAGACATATGAAAACGACACAACCACTAGCATACTGAAGTCAATCAAACAACAACACAAACATACTTATCATTCATACATATAGGACACTTTATTGTGACAATCAGTAACAATTTTGAAAGAAGGCCATCAAGAAATGTTATTTGACAAAATTGAAATAGTTGGAAAATATTGAATTTGATTGTTTAGTGCAAGATTAGCCCAAGGCGAAGAAGGGGTCTACGCGTTTCGAATCCCTCAAGTTGTGGGGATTCTCATCAGGACCAAACGCTCTCTAAAAAATAGACGGAAAGCTTAATTAGACCAAATGACCCTAACACACTAGAACTGCCTGATCACACGCCTTATTCTGGAATCTTACCTGTCATTGAGTAGAAACAAAGGAGAGACTTGGAAATATGGGAAATCAAGCTTTCAAAACCTTAACAGAAACAGAGAAAAAAAGATCAATGAAAGTGTCGCCTAGAGCGCGAAGTCACAAAGAAACAGCTTTGAAACAGTGAGAGAAGTCTTACTTGTCAGCCTAACGTTGTGTCTCTATCGTGTATCTGTCACCTGGCGAGAGGGTTTGAAAGGACTGCGTGGCCCGAAGCGGTCTCAACAGCTTTAGATGAATGAGTATTCTTGCTTGGAAAGGTTATAGGTTTTCTCTAGAAAAGACCGACCAACATTGGCACTAGTTAAACATATGAGCAGCTCGCAGAATTTTTTTACAGTGCTGTTGGAGAGAGTATCGCTTACCTTCCAATAATCTTTGTTCGGTTTATGTGGAACCCTCGATCCGTGCGTGTTGCGCCATTGAAATTGAAGGTCGACTTGAAACAGGAAAACCATCTCTTTTCACTTCCTGTGTTAGACCAAGGGCGGAGTCTGGGAATTGTAGTTTCATTGAACGTTAAAGCTTGGTTGGAGCCTCACGTCAGACGGCTTTAGTAAAGAAATTCCGGGGCCGATTGAGGGCAAGGATGTATGAAGGCTCATGGGAAGTGAGGTTTACGGAGAATTTTGACAAAATTTTATTGACCAGACCGGGTCGGCCAATTCAGAGGCTCATAAGAACTATAGTTGGAAATTGAATTGAACAAGGATGTTAAAGGGGGAAGGTTAACAAAATTATGTATGGAGGCCAGGTCCGCATGGGAGCTGTAATTTAGCAAAAATGTGATTGGAGGGTGTTTGGCCAAACTTCAATACTGATGGTGAATGGCCGGGAAGCACCATCGAGGCCAGGTCAGCAGTACATTAAAGTGATGGTAATAGGCCTGCAGAAGATCTCGAGGATGTATATAATTCATGAAGACAATATTGGCATGCTAAGAGCCTAAGTTAGATCAAAAGAGAATTCACAAATTGAAGATCTCTGAAATTTCTTTCAAACCGTCAACGGACGAATTGAATTTAATGATAAGCATCGCTTCCCTTTTTAATAATTTGGCATCCAGGTCTCCTCCTCGACTGTCTTGTGTAACTTTTGAAATGACAGTCCACTTAACATCTTTTTCTGTGTGATTATTGAGCTGCCAATGATTGACCAAAGGGGCGTTTTGCACATTCTTACGTATTCTGGATTTGTGCTGTTGAATTCTGAACCTTATCTCCTGATTAGTTTTTCCAATATATAGTTTGTCGCATGGACATAGTATTCCATAGACTACAAATTTCGTTTTGCAATTTGAAAAGGAATCATGTTTCCAATGAATTTCCTGATGGGTGAAATGGTTGCCTTCCAAAGTGGACTCACAACATACACATGTTCCACATTTATGATGGCCTTGAATTGGAGGGAGATTTAGAAAACTTCTCATATTTGGACTTTTTGTTTTAGGAAGAGCATCTCTCACGATCTGATTGGCTATACTTCTGTCTTTCCTGAAGGCGAATAATGGGGGTTCTTTGAGTGAGGAATCAAGATTTTTGACCAGGTGCCAATTTTGGGAAATGATCCTCTAGCTAGGAGGTTGGTTTTTAATTTTTCAGCATGAAGAAAGAATTTATCCTTGAATGTACAATTCCGACGGAATCGCAAAAATTGGCCATAGGGCAAGTTGTCCTTTTAGTTTTGGAAAAATTGACATTGAACTTTATGTCAATTTTTCCAAAACTAAAATACCATTTCTCGACGTCGAAATCTACCCCAGCGAAGGTCACCTTGTCTCCACATTGTACACGAAAAAAACCGATAGAAATAAAGCTTTGCTCTATTCAAGCAACCATCCACGCAGCCTATGGGACAACTTGCCCTATGGCCAATTTTTGCGAATCCGTCAAAATTGTACATTCAAGGATGAATTCTTTCTTCATGCTGAAAAATTAAAAACCAACCTCCTAGCTAGAGGGTACCCTAAAAAACTACTGAAGAGAGCCATTAAACGTGCCTGGTGGACCCCGCGTGAGGTACTCTTTGAAAGGAGAGATAAATCCAAAATGGACAGGATTGTTTGTGTGTCTACCTTCAACCCCACGTCCAATTGGTTCAAAAAGATCATTTCCCAAAATTGGCACCTGGTCAAAAATCTTGATTCCTCACTCAAAGAACCCCCATTATTCGCCTTCAGTAAAGACAGAAGTATAGCCAATCAGATCGTGAGAGCTGCTCTTCCTAAATCAAAAAGTCCAAATATGAGAAGTTTTCTAAATCTCCCTCCAATTCAAGGCCATCATAAATGTGGAACATGTGTATGTTGTGAGTCCACTTTGGAAGGCAACCATTTCACCCATCAGGAAATTCATTGGAAACATGATTCCTTTTCAAATTGCAAAACGAAATTTGTAGTCTATGGAATACTATGTCCATGCGACAAACTATATATTGGAAAAACTAATCAGGAGATAAGGTTCAGAATTCAACAGCACAAATCCAGAATACGTAAGAATGTGCAAAACGCCCCTTTGGTCAATCATTGGCAGCTCAATAATCACACAGAAAAAGATGTTAAGTGGACTGTCATTTCAAAAGTTACACAAGACAGTCGAGGAGGAGACCTGGATGCCAAATTATTAAAAAGGGAAGCGATGCTGATCATTAAATTCAATTCGTCCGTTGACGGTTTGAATGAAATTTCAGAGATCTTCAATTTGTGAATTCTCTTTTGATCTAACTTAGGCTCTTAGCATGCCAATATTGTCTTCCTGAATTATATACATCCTCGAGATCTTCTCCAGGCCTATTACCATCACTTTAATGTACTGCTGACCTGGCCTCGATGGTGCTTCCCGGCCATTCACCATCAGTATTGAAGTTTGGCCAAACACCCTCCAATCACATTTTTGCTAAATTACAGCTCCCATGCGGACCTGGCCTCCATACATAATTTTGTTAACCTTCCCCCTTTAACATCCTTGTTCAATTCAATTTCCAACTATAGTTCTTATGAGCCTCTGAATTGGCCGACCCGGTCTGGTCAATAAAGTTTTGTCAAAATTCTCCGTAAACCTCACTTCCCATGAGCCTTCATACATCCTTGCCCTCAATCGGCCCCGGAATTTCTTTACTAAAGCCGTCTGACGTGAGGCTCCAACCAAGCTTTAACGTTCAATGAAACTACAATTCCCAGACTCCCCCCTTGGTCTAACACAGGAAGTGAAAAGAGATGGTTTTCCTGTTTCAAGTCGAACTTCAATTTCAATGGCGCAACACGCACGGATCGAGGGTTCAACATAAACCGAACAAAGATTATTGGAAGGTAAGCGATACTCTCTCCAACAGCACTGTAAAAAAATTCTGCGAGCTGCTCATATGTTTAACTAGTGCCAATGTTGGTCGGTCTTTTCTAGAGAAAACCTATAACCTTTCCAAGCAAGAATACTCATTCATCTAAAGCTGTTGAGACCGCTTCGGGCCACGCAGTCCTTTCAAACCCTCTTGCCAGGTGACAGATACACGATAGAGACACAACGTTAGGCTGACAAGTAAGACTTCTCTCACTGTTTCAAAGCTGTTTCTTTGTGACTTCGCGCTCTAGGCGACACTTTCATTGATCTTTTTTTCTCTGTTTCTGTTAAGGTTTTGAAAGCTTGATTTCCCATATTTCCAAGTCTCTCCTTTGTTTCTACTCAATGACAGGTAAGATTCCAGAATAAGGCGTGTGATCAGGCAGTTCTAGTGTGTTAGGGTCATTTGGTCTAATTAAGCTTTCCGTCTATTTTTTAGAGAGCGTTTGGTCCTGATGAGAATCCCCACAACTTGAGGGATTCGAAACGCGTAGACCCCTTCTTCGCCTTGGGCTAATCTTGCACTAAACAATCAAATTCAATATTTTCCAACTATTTCAATTTTGTCAAATAACATTTCTTGATGGCCTTCTTTCAAAATTGTTACTGATTGTCACAATAAAGTGTCCTATATGTATGAATGATAAGTATGTTTGTGTTGTTGTTTGATTGACTTCAGTATGCTAGTGGTTGTGTCGTTTTCATATGTCTATGTAATGTAAATATCAATGGTGTACTGTTTTTTCTATTTCTTGAAATAGCACAATTGTCTTAATGTAACCGTGCAAACTAATGAGTTAATCTAGTACCGAAATTAATTTTGATTAAAATCAACGGAAAAAGTGGTTGAGAGTGTAACTGTTCTGTTCAGTTCATGGTTAAAATTGTTTTCTTAATTTAATGCAGCACTGGCATTACTTCTGTTTTGTTGATTATATATGACTTGGCCTTGCTGCTGTTTGAGTCAAAACCCAAGGTTGTTCCTAAGGTTATCAGCATAGTAGCAAACGCTACATCTTGCCCCCCACGCCCTGGGACTGGGGGGAACATGTTCTCACATTTTTTGTAGCGGATGGAGCAGGGTGGAGTGTCATAGCCCTCAGGATAAGGGCGATCGGTGCTGGAGCTTACTGCCATGCTGCCATTATGGTCGGCGACGTGACCACCATTAAATAAAACTTGAGAAACAAAATAAACAAAATTCTAAAACCAATGACATGTTTTTTTATTTTTTATCATAAAAATGTACTAAAACAATTGCAAATCATTTTGGTAAATGCTGAACACTAAACAGGTTACATCAATTATCGACAATCCAATGTAGTACATTTTGTGAAAGGTGTTATACTAAAAAGGTCTCATTTACAACTCCCACACCACTGTTATAACTTTTATGAAAGGTGTTGGACCCTAAAGATTTTAATTATACTTTTCCAATTCAAATATGAACCCTTGTAGAGAAGGTGTTGGACAGTAAACAGGTTTGATTTACTATTCTTACTTCAATCTAAACCAATTTGGGGATAGTTTTGGACACTAAAATGGCTCAATTTACTATTCCCACTCCAACCTAACCAATTTGAGGAAGACATTGAACACTAAAAATATTATCGTTCCTATTCCCACTAAAATCTAAACTGATTTGAGGCAGGTGCTGGACACTAAAGGGTTTAGATTAGATATTTCCACGTCTATCTAAACCAGTTTGGGGAAGATGTTGGACACTAAATAGGTTATTTTTAGTATTCCCATCCAATCAAACCCAATTTGAGGAAGGTGTTAGATACTAAAGGGGTTAGATTTACTATTACCACTCAAATCTAAACCAGTAAGGGGGAAGTGTTGAACATAAAAGAGGTTAGATTTACCATGTTCACTCCAATTTAAAACAATTTGGGGAAGGTGTTGCACACTAAAGAGGTTACCTTTAACATTCCAACTCCAATCACTACCATTTTAGAAAATGTGTCAGATTCACTGTTTACCACTCCATTAAATCATACAGTTTTATATATTTTAACCCAAAATAAATTGCATTTAATATTTGTATAAATACATAATTACTAAACATTAAATTAATGAATAACTTATTAATACAATGCTAAAATCTTTTTTTTTTGAGCCATGATTATTACACGATATAGTACAAGGGGAAAAAAAAAGAAAAGAAAAGAAATATATGAATAAACCGTCAGTTATGTACAGATTATTCGTTCATTAACATTAGAAACACAAATACAATTCCATTATTCAAGATTCAAGAAAAATTAATACTTTTCTAACTCTACAATTTAATTGATTCAATGAGCAGGTGGTTTGAAATATATGTAAAAGATCTATCACAGAGGAAGAGAGAGTCATAATATACTAGCAGATTTAAATGTGCTAAAGTGACAGTGCCTGATTAGTCCCATTGTAGAGTAACTCACATCCTGTTAAACTTTAACCAAGATCGAGGCCTCCTGGCCTTTGCCAAAGCAGCCTCCATTTCATATACCTGTCTAAGTAAAGCCCACATTTCGCCAATACTTGGGCCAGAATTATTTATCCAGAATCTGACAATGCACAAATGAGCACAAACTAAGAAAATAGTTGTTAACAAGTACTCATGACTAACCTCATCGCCTTTGATCCCCAAAAATATTTCCTTCTCAGTAAACTGATAGTTTGGGCCCAATAACGGAGTGAGAATATTAGAAACTCCAGCCCAAAATCTATTTAGCCAAGGGCAGTCAAAAAACATGTGCCTTAAATCAGCTGCAAATAATTGGCATTTCGGGCAATATGACTTGGCCGAATATCGGGCTCCTGCCCACTTGAAAATAACCACTGGTGTGTAATATAGCATATAAATTGTACGGTGCTGCTGTAATTGCAAATTAACTGAGGTTACTGCCTTATCCAGTACCTCCATTGATTCCTGTATTTCCTCAGCCGTTACTTCAGCCCTAAGCAGACGACTTAGTTTGAATGCTATATGCAAACCGTCATCATTAGCAGCTGCTAAAAATGTCTGATAGGCCATACTGATTGCACCACGGCCAGAGTTCTTATATATTCCTGATAATATTTCTGATGAAATTGGCAATACTAATAGATTCTGGCCTCTGACTAGGTAATCCCTGATTTGTAAATAAAAAGAGTATTCTGCCTTTATCAGAACTCCGCTTTTAATGAGCTAAAACACCAGAACCCACATTCGTCATACAATTGCCCAATCTGGCTTACGCCGTTACGTTGCCACCCCTTCCCAATCATATCGTGAAATTTGTCGGAGAACATAGGGTTAACCCATATCGGCATAGGTTGATGTAAATGGGGCAATAAATGTTGTTTGCATATATCCCACCAGACCTTGATAACATCTTTAACTTGTTTGAAATAATTCGGGTCAGAGGTCTTATATAACAGAAACCCAGTCAATGTACAGCAGGCTAGCTAATAGAAAGCAAAGAACAACTCCGTTTCAGCCCCAGATAACAAACTCCTGATCCTTCCGAGAAACGAAGCCCAAAAGTAAAGCTTGAAATCTGGGAGCTTGAGCCCCCCTGTACATATGGTAACTTCATATACTGGAGAACCCTTCTAGCGCATCTATACCCCCAAATGAAACTACCTATGGCACTATCTAACCATTTTAAAAAACTGAGAAACTCCCAACTGTATTGCATGGAATAAATACAAATGTTTTGGTAATAAATTCATTCTAATTATGTTGTACCTTCCATAAATACTAATAGGAAGCCGATGCCAACTACGCAACTTAACCATAATTGTTTTGAGTAGTGGCTCATAATTCAAAGATACAATATCACTAACTCTGCTACTAAGACAAACACCAAGGTATATAGCTGTTTGTGTGACCCCTAATAGGTGTGATATATTTTCAGATTGAAAGTTTAAAATTGTTTGTGTCTTGGCTGCATTCAACTTCTAACCCGAAAAACAACCAAATGTTCCAGCCTGTACTATAATATTATCAATAGCTTTACCGGGATTAACGGAAAAAACTGCCACACCGTCTGCATACGCAGTATCTTTTAATTCCACGCCATTTAGACAGACTGGGGGAATCCCTCTATCCTGTTGAAGGTGTCTGATAAATTGCTCTGCCTAGTACCCCGTTGGACAGTGACCCGTGCGAGTGTGATGTCATTCAGTTTAATAGCTGCCACCGGCTTCTTAGAAAGCTTCTGGACCACAGAAATAAACCGAGTCCACATGTGTCCATAATCATCCAGAGAGCCTCCCACACCACTCTGTCAAATGACTTTTCCGCATCTATCATAATCATCCCTACCTGTTTATCAAGTTTGCCAGAGACGTTGAAGGCTGGTATTGCCATTCTAATTAACCCTGGGCGTAGTTCGTGAAGTAGCGCTACGCTTAGCTATGCAAAGTGCACTTCGCACTTCGCACTACGCGAGCTACGCATAGCACTTCGCGAACAGCGTAGTACCCTGTTCGCAATGTGCAAGATTCCGTTTGCAATGATTGCACAGTGCGGACAAGCATCCAGCACTGTGCAATCATTGAAAACGGCATCTTGCACAGTCCGAGCTGTAGTTTTCTGCCGCTCGAGTAGATTTTTACTCAAGCGGCAGCTTTCTCAACGTGTAGTTTCTCATTGCGAGCGGTCACGAGCATACGCAACCACTTGCAATGAGAAACCTGACCTCCCATGCTGAGAATCTTGTCGGGAGGTTTATTTTCCACGTTCGCGATCGGCAACTTGATGTTGCTAACCGCGATCGGGGAAAAAGTCTTGCCGGGATGTCATTTTGCTTGCTCACGGTCGCCAACTTGACGTTGAGGACCGCGAGCAAGCACAAAATGACTGCTGCACTACGCTACGCTACGCGTGATTGCACTGTGCTACGTGCAATTCGCGTAGTGAAAAGTAGCACAAACTTCGCAAACTACGCAAGCGTAGCCTAGTGCTTTGCCCAGGGTTAGTACTAATATGAGCTGTTGTATCTCGCCCATGGATGAAGCCGTGCTGTTGCTCCGATTCTAGTTTGTGAGAAATGTGGATATTGTATACAATGTATTTGAATTAGAGAGCAGGTTGGAGAGGGCTGAAATTAAATTAGTAAATGTCTGAGATGAAGTATATGTGTTGGAATGTTGCGGGGTTGAATCAAGCCAGTAAACGGCGTCTAATTGGGGAGGAACTTCGCACATTCAAACCACAGTTACTTGGGTTAACTGAGACTCATCTTGCATATAAGGATAGGTCATTGTTACATCAACTTGGTTATGATACAATAGTATGTACGTCACAAACAGTTTCTAAACGGGGGTGGCTATGATGAAATCTAGGAATGCAGTGGCCACTGTATTACGAACATTAGCTGATACCAAGGGTAGGTGGGCGATTGCTCAGTTATTGATTGCAGGGCACAAGGTTACGATGTGTGTAGTTTATGGACCGAACAATGATTGTCCTGAAGTTTTTAATGATTTAAGTTCTGAATTACCTGGTTGGTCTGGGGATTTGATTGTGATGGAGGAATTTAACTGTATCATGGACACTACGATGGATACTACTAACAGCAAAGCTCGGGCTAGAATGACTAAGAACAGGGCTGCTCTATTATCATTATTACAAATACATCAACTAGATGATGCTTGGAGGGTACTATACTATACCCAACACTTCCAGGGTATATGTTTTACTCTTACCCTCACAAGCAGTATTCCCATATTGACATGATTTTTGTCAAACACGCTTTGTTGGAAAATGCTTGTATAGAAGTATGTCCCAAAATTACATCCGATCACAACCCAGTTATTTTAACACTACAGAAACAATTTGGTATTAGAAAAGAAATACATGCTTTTTCATTTCCCAGACATCTACTTAGTAACCCTGAATATATTAATCACACTAGAGGGATATTAAAAGAATATCTCACTAAGAATCTGGGATCTGGTAGTATTTCAATAGTATGGGATTGTATGAAAGCTTTTATCAGGGGGATGACTTTACAGTTTTTTGTGGCACAAAACAGGCGAGAAGCTGAGGTGGTAGAGCTGGATTGTCAGGAATATCTAGACTTGGAGCACCAGCATGCTAGGGCAAATGGTGTAAGGGATCCAACATCACAGGCAATAAACCTTCGGCTCTTAAAGGTTAGGTCTAAAATTAACAGAGGACTAGCGGAGAAGATAGCTACTAGTTACCACAAATACAAAACATTTCAGTATGAATACGGAGAAACGGTGGGGCGGGTACTTGCAACTCAAATTGCTGATCAAAAGGTTCGATCTAATCTCAAATTAATCAAAGGGGAGGGTGGCTTGCCTTTTACGCAACCACAGGATATTGTGGAACAGTTTAGACTATTCAATGCTAAGCTATATTCCCAATTAGATTGTGAGCCATTCAATAAACATGCTTTTTTTAAATATCTACAGGAGGTCCACATATCCCAGCTTAACGTCACTGAGACTTTTGAATTACAAAAGGTTATAGAATTACTTGAGGTTGAGGTAGCCATAAAATCTCTGCCTGTGGGCAAAGCTGTCGGGGAGGACACTATACGTTAGAATTCTATAAAAAAAATTGTGACTTACTAGTGCCGGTTTTTGTGCAGCTTTGTACTGACATTACTAATGGGGGCGAGTGTCCTTACTCATGGAATGTTACTAATATCTTCGTATTCCCTGAAAAGGGAAAGCCAAGTAACGATAGAGGCTCTTATCGGCCAATATTGTTAATTAACGTGGATGTCAAAGTCTACTCAAAGATTTTGGCTACACGTCTCGCTCCTATAACTCATAACACAATGCTAAAATCTAACATAAAAACTCTAAATGATTGTGTACCAATAGCAAACAACTAAATTTAATTATCTAATAAATGAGTATTAAATAAACACACTTCCTTTGGTATAATGTAATGTGCATAAAAAATCAAAAAGCATAACAATACACAAGAGGCCGATTCCAATCCTGGAAAAAGGCTGTACAAATCGTTGTATGGAGCGTTTTTCCTGTACAACTCGTACCCAGTAAACTTTTCTTACAACCTAGGAAGTACGATTCGTACAGAAAGCCTCTTTCCATACAAATCGTACAAAAGACCATACAGCTCAAATAAACCGATGACGCGACGTCTGTATGTACTTAAGCAGCGGTTTCCAGCCCAGCAAGTACGATTCATTCCTAAGGCACTCCTTACGGCTCTTTTCTTACGGGAGCCAAAAACAGCTGTAAAAGCAGAGTCCCCAGCGGTACGAGTTGTACAGGCATACACCCCCATGCGTTGTGTATGTACGGTGCATACCCCAACATCGCGTATGTACTGTGTGTACCCCCAACATCGCATACCCCAACATCGCGTACCCCAACATCGCGTATGTACGCACCGTACATACGCGATGTTGGGGTATGCGATGTTGGGATATGCGATGTTGGGGTACGTGATGTTGGGGTATGCAATGTTGGGGTTCACGATGTTGGGGTATGCGATGTTGGGGTACGCGATGTTGGGATATGCGATGTTGGGGTATGCGATGTTGGGGTACGCGATGTTGGAGTATGCGATGTTGGGGTACGCCATGTAGGGGTACGCGAAGTTGGGGGTACGCACAGTACATATGCGATGTTGGGGTATGCACCGTACATACATAACGCATGGGGGTGGATGCCTGTACGACTCGTACCCCTGTACGACTCGCACCCCGGGAACAACTTTTCCCGGGATACGAGTCGTACAAAGTTCGCTTCGTAGCGAGTAATGGCATTCCCCGTGTACGGGACGTTTTCCGTACAAATCATAAATCGGAAAGCCGGTCCGGATCGTACTAGTACGAATGGATTGCATTTTTACAATTTGTACGGAAAAGTGTCCTGGTCCGTCTGGTACAACTTTTCCCGATCCGATTTGTAAGAATGGGGCCAATACGTACAAATCGGATCGGGAAAAGTTATATTTTTCCCGTACGAGTCGTACTTCACTGGTCAGACAGGACTTGTACAATTTGTATGGAAAAATTTACCGATACGAGTCGGGCGGGAAAAAAAAATACAGGATTGGAATCGGCCACAAATTGTATAAAGCAAATTACAAAATTAATATAAACATTTAGATAAAAAATTAAAACTTCCTATTTAATTCAACCAACTTAAACAAAGAAATAAAATCAAAAGGTAATATTTATTTATAAAAACTTTTAAATAATACATGAGTTTTATAACAAGATTGTTTATTAATAGTTAGAAAGGAATATACCATTTTAGCCATTAAATAAAAATACATAGAATTGTAAATGTACATATTATAATATATATCATATACTATGATATATTGGTAAAGAAATATTGTATAATGTAAACATTTTCATGGTGTTATAATAAGTATATTAATTGTATACATCATTTCAAACATATTTATGCATTAATCCAAAATACTTAATAACAACATAAAATACATTTGTTTTACCGAATTTGAGGTACACAAAAGAAAAATGTAAATAATTAATTATAATAATTATACCTGCACCCATCCCACAAAACCCCACATTTTTTGAAAAATCGGCATTCTAAAATGCAATTAAGTACAAAAAGCTAGTTACTAATAACCCCCAAAAATAATATTGGAATGTCATCATCTATCATTTCTAGTTAACATGATACAAATATATAACAAATATTAAAACATAACTATATCATGAATGCAAAACAATATAGAAAATGTTCAAACGTCCACATACGATATGTACATTTTATAAATAATTCCCATACAAATTTAACAATGTAAAAAAATCAAATATTTTAAATCTAATTTATAAAAGAATAAATAAAAAAATAAGCATTAAACATCTCCCCACGCTTTTCCCCTACAAACCCAACATCTCGTTCCTAATTTGAAATAAATATACATTTAATTACTAAATTAAAATGAAAAATATTAGGCCTGGGCGTAGTTCGCGAAGTAGCACTTCGCGAAGCTACGCAAAGTGAAGTTCGCACTACGCGAGCTACGTGTAGCACTTCGCGAACTGCGTAGTACCTTGTTCGCACTGTGCCAGATGTCGTTTTCAATAATTGCACAGTGCTGACAAGCAACCGGCACTGCGCAATCATTGAAAATGGCATCTTGCACAGTGCGAGCTGTAGTTTTCTGCTGCTCGAGTAGATTTTTACTCGTGCTTCAGCTTTCTCAACGCGAACTGGTAGTTTCTCATTGCGAGCGGTCGCGAGCATACGCAACCACTCGCAATGAGAAACCTGACCTCCTCGCGTTGGGAATCTCGCCAGGAGGTTTATTTTCCATGCTCGCGATCGCCAACTTGAAGTTGCTGATCGCGACACAAGGAAAAAGTCTCGCCGGGATGTCATTTTGCTTGCTCGCGGTCGCCAACTTGACGTTGAGGACCGCGAGCAAGCAAAAAATGACCGCAGCACTACGCAACACTACGCTACGCATGTTCGCACTGTGCTACGTGCAGTTCGCGTAGTACGAAGTAGCGCGAACTTCGCAAACTACGCAAGCGTAGCGTAGTGCTTTGCCCAGGCTTCAAAAATATCACAACAAAATAAAATTTCATAAAAAGTCCATTTTTAAATAAAAAATATAAACCCAAACGTTTTGTGAAAAAATATAAATTAAACAATTTAAAACCATAGGAAAACCACAATACCAAATTAACCTTCAAATAAAATTATATACAAAAACATTTTTGTAAATGATTTATAGTACAACAATATTAGAAACAACATTGAAAACGATATTCGTACCTTCAATATTCATGGACACAATATTTTACATAACACGATATTCGTGCAAAGATATTTCTGTAGCTCAATTTTTATCATCAGATATTTTGTCCAAACCCCCCTTATTTCAAATCATTTGTTTTGTAATCAGGGAGGGTGTACCATACTTTTTTCATACTATTCACACAAGCAGTGCAGCCCTCTCAATCTTCAATGATTAGATTACAGGGCCACAAGTGGCATTTAGTTTTCACATGGCAAATTTGGTGGATTATACAAATGTTGAAGTAGTTTAGTTTTTTGTTTGCACCCTGGGCACACTAATGCAATTTACAAAAGGAATATGTATGCATTCAGTATGTTACATGGAGTTCAGTTTAGTTAACATTGTTGGTTTTTTAATTTTTTTTTTGGTTTTTACAGCTGCCTTTGTGCTTGTACAGGATATAGATTTTATCTTCATTAGTAACTCTTTCTAAAGGATTGGTGAGAAGAATGTCTAAATACCCCCACCTCATTTTCCTCTAGTATTTCTGATCGAGCCGCAAATGTTTACTACGATCAGTCTTTCCACATTCTAAGGACTAGACCTTCTTACAGAGACTATTGGCCCTGTTGCACTGAAAAAGGAATGTTTGTAGCGTTTGAATAGGAATGTCCCCTACATGCTAAAGTGGTGAGTACCCCTGTTCTATGTACAGCTACTGCATGTGAAACAGACTTTATTTTGGCCCAACTAACACTCAAATCTGACATGCATGCTGTATGCTTAGTGTGCCCCACACTGTGAAGAGGTACACCAAGCTTGTTTGAGTTTAAAGTCATCATGACCAAAACATGAGCTGCTCCATAGAGTATTCAAAGAGCTGCTGTGATCCAAAGCTGGTGTCTGACTAACATCCAGTCTCCAAATGTGAAGTGTCATCACCTGAAGTCTGTACAACTTGTTGGAGAGCTGTGAGTCTGTTTAGAGGTTTGCCTACAACACCAACCCCAGTGCTAGACTGCAACCAACATGCAAGTGAGTAGGTAACAAAGGACCTGAAACTAGAACTAGAAACTGAGAAACGTTGTTTTGTATTAGGAAAGATACTTTTGCATATTTTGGAGAGATAATTGATTGCCATTGAAAACTCCTATTTTCTGTGCGGTCCAAACGTTAGCTTGCAAATATGCCTGATTCCTGGTTAGGATCTTTTTCATTGTTGCTAGAACTCTGTAGTTTTTTTAAGATTCCTGTAGAACTTTGCTAGCGTCTCTCAGTTGTGTTTTGTAGAACCCTGTAGTGCAGCTCTATTCTTGTGTGTAGGATTTCATTTTGCAGTGAGATTGAAGTACCTCTCTTTTTAATAAGATAGAATTTGATAAAGAATTGTGCCTTTTGTTTGACAGCTTGAGTCTCTGCCCTCTAAATAACCATTACCTATTTGCACTTAATACGCTGCGATTAGAATATGGAGAGATGTACATGACCCAGTTTGCAGATTGTGGTTGTCATGAAGCATTGATTTAGCCTTATGAAACTTGTTCGCAGGTTATTAAACAATATGATGGCCTGGCTCAAGGTATCTTCATAGCTGATGACTGCATGCATGAGAAAGTGATTTAGTGTGCAATGATATACATATAATTTTTAATTTAACCACTGTTAGACATGTCTATTGTGTGATGGATGTTATACTCAATCCTTTCATTCAGTGCTTCAGAAACCCAAACCTAGCTTTTGTGACGACTATAGCACAGTGACAATTGGCTTGTGATCCATCACTTTATAAAAATGAGCAATACAAATGTCATGAAACTGTCTTCTTCCACCAATGAAAACATGAAGCGATCAAGCACAAACATTTTGGCCAGTTTCCATGTGTCTACACTGAGCTGCCTATGGTCCTCCTGGTGCAGAATCTCCTTGCTGAACAGATCCATGACAGCACCTTGTATTTTTCAGGATGATCCTAATCTATTTCTGGTCCCTTGGCACTTCAGGGGCACCATTATATCAATTTCCCTCTGCCAGCTAGAGTTGACATGTCCTGCATGCAGGCTGTGAATGGCAGGGCTTGGTGTCCTCATATCTAAATGTGAACATGTTACAATTGGCAGCTATGAAGTGCTGCATATTAACATAGAAGAGACCGATGAAGCAATTCAGGTAATATGTTGCTATGCATAATTGAAAGTGAGATCCTAGTCATAGCAGTGTCAAAAGCATGTCTGAGTGTGAAATGTTGGGGAGACATAGCAATTAGGAAGATGCCACAAGGCCAAAGGATTTTATAGGCGATGGCACCTTAAAATGACACAAGGACGTTGGTCCCTCACTGAATGATGGTCAATGCATGCAACGCAACTTATGTTAAGAGTGACATCCTCAGGTTCACCAATGTGGGTAGGAAACACCTAAAGACTGTTCCACCCCAATAAGACTTACTTCCATGCAGCAAGACCGGCAACTTTCAAGTCGCCAACAGGTGAGCATTCCTGGGCAATATAGGTGTTTTAAGAAGTTCAAACATGCTGGGAAAGGGGTGACGACTGTGCTTTGAAATCCACCTCATAAACATGGGCACCTGCATGTGGCATAATTCTGCTGCATTGCACTTGAACTGAAAGCAGTTAGGCTAGACAGCAAGGGTGCTGACACCTCTGCTCTTACAAAATCTGTCACAATGAGGAGTCTAACAATTTGGCGTGCCTCTCTCTTTTTGACTGACCCAGAGAATTGATGTAAGCCTTTATTCAAAATGTAACTTTACTCTCCTTCTTGTGAAACAAAATTTAGATATTTTCAAACGATGGCTCAGCTCAACCATTTGAAAACATCATGAAGGCCTAACACTGCTGACTAATCCCTTCTCTGGCTGACACCTGAGTATGTTACACCACTGCCAACATTGGATCTCAGCTTCATGAAATGCTCTGTGCCATCACTGTGAAATCAACCCTTCTCCTTCCAATTAGCACTTATTATCCATCTGAAGTTCACCCCATGTACTTTGTACACAAGTGTCTCTCTTCTTTTTAGCTCCCTGTCAGCGGTGGAACTTCCTCTCCAACCATCACCTGATGACCTTTGAGCATCTAGCCATCCTTTGGACCTGTGAGCAACAAACACCTCCTTCCACGCAGTTTCAAAGCCACAAGTCAGAATCGGGGTAGATCTACTATACCTACCTAGCCTACCAATCCTACCTAACACAAAACCTACTAGGCCATTTATTGAATCCTCCTCTCCCTTCACCACAAATCATCACCATTCCCAGCACCTCTGCACTGCTTAGTACTGCTCTCAACTGTACAGTTGGTATCCCTATCTCCTCTGTTCTTCATCTCCACTGCCTACACTTCTGCTGATGCACCATGCCATCCATGGTAATTTCACTTCAACGCCAACTCACTGAACCCTCTAAGGATGAGCCATTGCCCACGTATTACACCAACACTACAGTTGATCCTCAAAATCAAAGTCTTTGCCTACAACCAGACCTAATAAACACACACTTGTTTCCAAAGGTACACCATTGACTCCTATGACCTTTTGTTTAACTCCAAATGCTCATAGTTGGCTTTACTGAGTCATGATTGCAAGACCATACAATGACTACTCGTGATGATGTCCCCTCTCCTGGCCATAAAATCATCCTGAAGATTCGAGAGGGAAAGTGAGGGGGTTAGTATTAGTCAGCTAGACTTGTCCAAAACTGCGGCACCAGATATCACAGTCCCCTTCTTTGAGTGTTTATTCCGACCTGGCACATCATTTCCCCTTATTTGGCAAGAAGCCCTCCTAAATTTTGAAACTCTGTTGCCTCTGGAATTTACATAAGCCTCTCTTTGAAACTTGACCTGATGACACCTCTACAAGAGTATCTGCTAACGTCAAAATGAAAGCTCTCCCTCCTAAAATGAGTAAGAGAGACAACCTCTTGTATATATTTATGTGATATCCCTCTGTCTTTTAGTTTTCACTTGTCTACTGTAGATACAAAGTGTTGCTCGCATCACCAGCCACTGATCATTCCACGCTGTTCTGTGTTTTTATGGTTATGGATGGTAAATTGAAAGAGTTTCATATCACAAACACCTGATAACTTTCTGCTGCCCTTGTTCCTGTTTGAGAATCCAAATCCCTGTTGTAACTCTTGCTCAATTTCAAGGCCGAATTGCTGTTTATATTATTCTTGTAAAGCCCTCTGAAGGCCATGCTCTTTTTAACAGTTCATTTTTCAGTCGCCTTTTTCCAGGAGACACTTTTTGCAGTTGTATGACGCAAAATCGACTAGCTTAATATCGTAGTGCATTTTACAGGGAACTGCTTTTGCTTACAGAGATATAGGGGCTTATTTATGAGCCCCTGGCACCGTTGATGCGTGGCTTTACGTGTGCCTGTAAATCTCGCCCCATTTCATGCAACATGTTCCATGTTAGGGGCATGACAAGGGTGTTGATGTGGGTCTTCCCACGCAACACCCATGTCCACTGATGCATTTCCAGATTTACCAGCAATCATAAATCTGGAAATGCATCACGAAGTAACGCCACCACCTATATGGGGCTTAATTATGGGAAACTAGTTTCAAGGCACAGGGATGCAACATATTTACAGCAACATGTTGCATCTCTGTGCCTTTCCCTGCGCTGGTGCACAAACTTCTGCCATGCGCCGGCACTGACACCCTTGCACCATGGTGCAAGGGGGCTTGTGTTGTGGGGAGATTGGTTTTGTGCAGGAAGTGGCCCCTTCTTGCACAAAAACAATCACTTGAGATGATTTCCTCTTCCAATACTTGCTGTACAAGCTAGTACATATTGAAAGAGAAACAAAACAAGGAGGCTGCTCCCCCCTACGCCACCCCTAGGGGTGGCATCTCATCCTGACGCATTTCCAAAATTATGATTGCTTGTAAATCTGAAAATGCATCAGTGGACATGATTGTTGCCTGAGAACACCCACAGCAACACCCATGTCATGCCCCTAACCTGCAACGTGTTGCGTGAAATAGGGCGAGAATTATGAGCACACATAAAGCCACACAGGGTGGCTTTACGTGTGCTTGAAAATTTCATGCAGCAGGTTGTGCTGTCGGTGCGTCACGGAATGTGATGCACCAAAGGCGCAAGGGGCTCATAAATAAGCCCCATAGTTTTTTAAGTGTGTCCTATGTATGCTTTCATTAATCTGTATACTGTATGTCAAAATATCGATTTTGGTATATTGATACCAGATATAAATAGACAATATAATGGTAAACATAGTACATGGGAAATAGGTAAACACACACCTAACACTAGCCCTTACCCTAAACCTAATGCCAGCCTTGAACCCAATCCTAGCCAAGGACCTACTTTAGACCTAAACATAATCCTAGGTCTGTACCAAACCCTTGCCCTGAATAGAACCCTAGCCATGAAACTAACTCTAGCCTTAAACTTAACACAAGCCAAGAACCAGCCCTAACTCTCAACATAAACCTAGGCCTTATCCATAAAGCTAATACTAGTTGTGAAACTAACCCTAGACTTGAATCTGACCCTAATCCTAAACATTAACCCTAATCCACACCTAGGGCCAGATTTCTCAAGGGCTTGCCTTGCCCTTGCATCGCGTGAGGCAAAGCAAGGCAATGCGAGCCCTTGGGATAGATTTCCTTTGCCATGCAGAGCCACCTTTTATGGATCTGCGAGCACAGTAAATCTAGAGTAACGCAAGGCAGCGCATGCAGCTTCCTTCCATTGCTCTGCGTGGAGAAGGTATTCCATGGGTTGGGCATGTTTACAAATATGGTCCACGATGACCTCTCTAGTTAGTTTTGTTTGCAGGTTGTACTAGAATGGGGAGATTCACAACAGGCTAGATTTTGATGAGGCAAGATTCCTGTAACACTTCCACCTTAAAGAACTCTATGTTTTTGAATTTATTTTAACATGTTTTTGACTCATTCGGAGGTTGGTGGCTTTAATGCAGGAAGTGAAGTGGATCTCAGAAGTTTTGGAGCAGTTAGATTTGCAAAATCTTTGAGAGTTTACCAACATTCTGTATCAGGTTCTGATGAGTTAGATGAGTACAATGGTTACTTTTATTATTTGCTATAGATTGAGTATTATAGTGTCAGTATCTTTAATATGAAATTCCATAAAATATACATAGGTAAAAAGCTGATTACATTGCACATGAATAGTATAAAAATTATTTTAAAAAAATAGTACAAAACAATGCCTAGAATACATAATAATACCAAAATTAATCATGTCTTAAAAACACTTAAAAATATTTAGAAGAGGTACGATATCCAATGAAGTTCCTGTAAGGTCATCGCTATTTCGGTACAAAAATACTTTTACAAACACTGATTGTATTAATAATTAAAAGTGCCACATTAAGACAGACCTTAGCCTCATTTAATTCAGACATGTATTTTAAGACAGCAATATGCTATTCATTACCTTGTGCAAGCAGAAGTGGTTTTAAATAATGGCTTCTAAAACTAGAATAAAAACCACAGAACAGAATAAAGTGCACAGTGCTTTGCTTGCTCTGACCATCACATGGGTAAGGGGTCGAATCTAATGGACAGGTTTTCATATTAGGAAAGGCAACTGGGCGGTGAGCAAGTCCCAATCTAAATCTAACTAGAACAAAACGATGCATGAGGTTAGGAATATAAAGTAAATAATCTTGACAGCCCTCCCTTGAAGGAAGTGTTAGCTAAAGCTTAACAGTTGGTTCCCTTCTCTCATAATCGAACCGGATTTCCCACGCAGGCATGTGATGATTTCTAACTCCCTGCCCCCAAATGTGCAGTGATCAATTTTTACTTACACTTTTATAATAAATAGGCTCTATGGAATGAGGTAGAGGTCTGGGCCATCTATATACATTATATATCTGCCAGGTATAAGATTGTGAAATGTGTTTGTAAATTATAACCACAGTGAAAATATTTCCAGGTAAGTTTGGCAGGAATAGTGGGGCAGGTAGAGGAGATACCACCAGTAATTAAAGAGTGCCTAACCTAATGACAAAGTTGTAAGGACGGATGCCACAATCAAGTTGCCGTGGATGCAGTGTGTATGTGTTAACAAGACTTGTCCCTAGGCACATACATGTCTGCTGTGTGCGCCCACTACAAAGATATGCATTGTGGGACTTTAAGTGCCTACCTACGGCGACATCCGCTTAGATGTGCCCTTACTAGAGATAACTGGGGGAGGCTTTCGGGATGGCTATCTGTGAGCCCAGGGAGACAGAACTCTATTAGGTTCATTGAGGAAGTTGTTGAGAGTAGAGAGTGTAACACTTGATGTAACTGACGAAGATCACCAGATCATGGGCATAAAGGGCCATGTGTACAAACACATTTCCCCATAGGCACAGAATGGGTAAAACCCTTTGATATATCTGGCCCAAATTGCTTACTGCTCCCATCAGGCTTTAAGTACTTTGGGGCAGATTTACGACTTCTGGCGAATCTCTGCAGAGATGCGCCAGAAGAGTTGCGACGCATCTGCCCACCCGTGCGCCACCACTGACAATGCGGCGCACCGTGGCACTCAGATGGGCAGATGCGTGATGCATCCCCAAGTGCGACCCAGCTCCAGCAAAGCTCGGGGGTGCCCTATCCCTAACATGCTGCGTCAATCCTTACGCCTGCTTCAAGGCGCAGGGTTTTGACGCAGCATGTCCTTAAAAGTGACTGAGTGAAATCTTGTAGATTTCACTCAGCCACTTTTAGGAGGCGTTCCTGCGCCGGAACGCTCCCCCCTGCGCCGGAACGCCTACATGTGGCGCAGGGCTTTACAACGTGACGCATCTCCCAGATGAGTCACGTTGTAAATACCCCGCAGCATGGCGCTGGCTTTGCGCCGCCGCTGCGTCACAAAAGTGACGCAACGGCGGCGTAAAAGAGGCTCAAGGGGCTTGTAAATCTGCCCCTTTATTTGCAAATTCTCCCTACTGGCATCTCATGGCTGGGCTGCTATGCATAAGAGCATCCTTTGACTTCCCATCTGTGCAGTGATGCTTCAATGAAGGAAGTTTCTTTACAATACCTGCGACTCCCACGTAATTAATTATGTGATGTGGTTATTAATTTATGTATTGTTTAATAATTGGTTGACTGACTTTTCATGTTTGCTTATAATGTTGTATTTAGCCGAACAATAATAATAAAAGCAATAAAACACAGCAGCAATAATAATACAGCATTACTGCTATGCTGAGAATGTCAAAGGCTGCGAGTTATCATTTTTCACCAGCTCACGAGGCGCTGGCTCCAAAGAAACATCTGAGCAAGGAAGTCATTATGCAAACAACTGTAGCACTTTGTTTGCTGAGAAGAAGGCCAGACATGTTCTATCTTGGTTAATGAGGCATGTGAATTGAACAGTAATGGCTGTTCTTTGAGTGTCTGAGAACAGATGGAGCCTGCAGAAATCGATATCAGGGCTACAGTACAAATCAATCCTCCGAGCGAAAAGGAATAGTCCAGGGGACAAATCTATACCTCAAGGAAAACAACAAACGTGCCCTTTGGTCATGAAACAAACAACTCCTGCATTTGCTCCGGCACGTTTTTTATCGTTTAGTGCACAAGATGCTTTCCTGAAGGAAATTATTGATACATCTATTCTATCTTTTCCAATTATCTGAGGCTGTTGCTGGGAAACAGTGTCAGGAATGGAAAATGTTATTACTAAGCAATTTTCACTCAAACTGCTTAATTATTTTTTTTTAAACCAAAAATGGCAAGTGGGGGCAATGCATTGTGAAAATTAAGAACCAGCATGGCGGGCCTTTCTTTCTTAATTTACTGCCTGCCTTGTCCCCCCTCTACACTGAAGTTACTTTCTTCATTTCAACTCTACGTGACTTTCCTTTTTTTCTCACCGTAAATGCAATTCTGTTAATCACATCAGAGGCAGGTTTGTGTAGGTTATTTTGGGTTCACAAACTCCCTGTGCGTTGCCGAGTTTAACACACTCTCCTCACACCTACTAGTAGATTTACTCACATGAGCCCAGATTTACTGATTCTTTGCGTCAGTTTTGCGTTACTTGTTTAACGCAAGGCTGACGCAAACTTTAATAGTGGAATTTACAATCCAACACAAAGTGAGGTTTATGTTGAATTATAACCCAAAGTTACACGTCCTAATGCCCTGCTGGCCTTCCTTTGTGTCAAGGGGGCGTTTCTTGGATGATGCAGGGGAAAAGGAAATGCCTCAAAGAATAGTTTTTGTACAGGAAGATCAGTGTTTCTGTACAATAACTATACTTAGCACAGTGCACACACCCTTGCACTATAGAGCAAAGGTGTCTACCTTGGAGCATGGCAGAGGAAAGTGCACCAGAGCAGGACAGCACCATATCTAGGTAGAAATGGCACTGCTCTGCTCTCTCCTGTCCATGCAATGCAGCACAGCAGCTTTACTTGCTGTGTTACGTCATCTTGCTGCGCTACCATACGCCAAAGTGAAAGGGCAGTAATGCATTGTATTTATGCAATACTGTGCATTCCTGTGCTTCCCCCCTGCACTGCTGCCATTTCGGCAGCCTAGTGCCAATGTAGGCACCCTTGCACCGCAGGAGTGCCTCTGCTGTCGGCAGGATTGCTTTACTGCAACTGCAGGAAGGGGCACCAATAAACAAAGGGGACCCCTAGTAAACTAATGTAGGTAGAGAATCAGGGGAAAATCAAATTGAACACAAAAACCATACTCTACCCTTTATATTTTTACATGTACAATGTATCATATAATCAGATTGAGCTAAAGACACTCTGGCTGGACCAAAGGCGGAGATATATATATATATATATATATACATATTACCTACTGGCGGTCGCCAGTAGGTAGTTATAGTTAGGACCCCTTTTCCATAGGAAAACCTCAACATTCTATTTTGAATAACTTTGGCGCCGGTCGACGAATCCTCGCGAATTTCTCAAAATAGGTGGGGCACTACGCTCCGCTCCTACCCTGAAAGTCTCGGGGGGATTCGTCAAGCGGGGGCTGAGATAAAAGGGGGGTCCCAAAACGCGTTTTTCCCATGCATTTTTCCATAGGACCTTTAGAACGAGCTACAGCACGAACGGCTGAACAGAATTACTAGAAATTTGGCAGAGAGGTAGTCCTCAGGTCCAGGAAGTGCCTTTTGTAGGTTTGGTGTAAATCTGTTCAGTAGATCCTGAGAAAATAGCCTTTAAATCAATATATATATCTGTGGAAGCTTACGGTGCGCTTACCGTGCGCTTACGGTAAGCTTACGGTAAGCTTACGGTACGCGTACGGTGGCGTGCGCGAGCGCGATTCTGATTGGCTGTTAGATCTCAGTAAACATTCGAATCGGTCGAAACCAGGAAGCGGCGGCCGCCATTTTCTCTCTCGAACTGTCAGGGGGGTGAATAAAAAAGGTGGATAATGTGAAAAGGGGGCAGGCTCGACAGTTCCTGACCCCCTAGCCTTGGTCAGGGGGTCCCAGAAGGACCCTCAAGGGCAAAAATAAAAAAAAATTATTTTTCGAAAAATCGCCGTATGCGCGTAGCGTACGCGCACGGCGACCTGCGGAATTACGCGTACCGTGCGCGCACGGAAAAAATTTTTTTGCGAAAAGGGAAGCTTAAAAAAAAAAAAAAAAAAATTGTGAGGTAAGGTTGGCTCTTATAAGAGCCGTTGGGTTCATACAGGGATGGAGGAAAAAAAGAATGGGAGTATTATGAGCGTCTACAAACATGCTGGTCTATCTTATTGTTAATAAGGGGAAGACTGACCTCCCCAAAAACAATAAGACCACCACATTTTGTACACCTCATTTCAACACTCGCAAATCGAGGGTTGATGTCCAAAGGAAAAGAAGAAGGTGATGCTCCAACAACAGAGGAAGGGCTCAGCTGAGCTGCCGATGATGTACTCGGCTGAGCATCTGAGGCTGGGCTCTGGTGACTTACTGAAGAGTTTTCTCCAGTATGTCGAGCAAAGGTCCTTGGGTGTTTGTCCTGAAGGTGTCTCATCATAGAGTGATTTCCAAAGGAATATTTCCTACTTGGATTTCCTCTTGATAAAACACGATCACAAAGTATGCAAGTGACCTTTGGAGCATTGACCTTTTTCTCCCCCTCTGGAAAAGTGAAATACTCCCATACAAAAGAAGTCTTTTGTTTCCTCCTTCTCTGGATCATGGTGGTGCTGCTGGCCTCACTCTCAGAAGAGCCCTGCTGTTCTGCCATTGTATCCCAATGTCAATCCAGCTCCTGCTCCTAGAGAATCACAAGCAGAAATGAGGGGAATGGGTGTGGTGTGGGAAGAATCTGGAACTGAAAGTAGTATCAACCAATGAAAAGTGTTCTTTCAAGCAGTAAAGAGGGGAATGGGTGTGGTGTGGGAAGTTTCTGGAAGTGAAAGTAATTTCAACCAATAAAAAGTGTTCTTTGTAAGTCACATGACCTACCGTGCGCGCACGTGACGCTTACGGTGCGCTTACGCAGCGCTTACGTCACTTTCGCGCATGCGCATTACACGCCCCTGCGTAACCGCGACGTTGCTTCCGGGTGTACGCGTACGGCACGCACGTATCACGTATCGCGCATGCGCATTACACGCCCCTGCGTAACCGCGACGTTGCTTCCGGGTATACGCGTACGGCACGCACGTATCATGTAGGCGCGCTGCACTAATTACGTCCAGAGCGCGTAGCGTCAGCTTACCGTACGCGTATTTTACAAGCGCGTAGCGTCAGCTTACCGTACGCGCACGGAAAAAAATGCATAAAAAAAAACCTTTCGATAATGCAGGATATAGTACATAAATTATTAAAAAAAGGCTTACAAAAAATGAAATAAAAAAAAATTGCATTAAATTATAATAAAAATATAAAATCGAAATAAAAAACCACTATCCACATTGACCCCACCCCCTGTGCTTTTGGTGGCGTTAAGTGGGCGCGCACGCCACGAATGGCGTAAAGTAACTTAGCATTTAAAAAAACGAAAAAAATAAACTGAAAAAACCATAGGTTTCACACACGTTATAGTTAGGAATTAGCATTTAAAAAACCTTGCAAATTCACTGAAAAAACCATGGGTTTCACACACGTTATAGTTAGGAATTAGCATTTAAAAAACCTTAGAAATTCAGTGAAAAAACCATAGGTTTCACACACGTTATAGTTAGGAATTAGCATTTAAAAAACCTTAGAAATTCAGTGAAAAAACCATAGGTTTCACACATGTTATAGTTAGCTGGACATTTTACTCGTAAAAAACCAATGAAATTGCCCCGTTATAGTTAGTTCAGCTAACTATAACTCGCGCGCCCGCAATGCACTGCTGATGACGTCACATATTACATCACTCATGACATGGTCAGTGACATCACTCATGAAATCACTGATGACATCTCAAATGACATCACTGATGACATCACTGATGACATCATCCTTGTGATAGAGTGGCAGACCTCCTCTTCCCCTAATATAACCTTTGACACACACATTCAAAAATAGAGACTAAAATTTACAAAACAATGGACATACCAATAACAGTTACAACAACCTCTTCAGTAATTCTAAGATCCACATACACATCCACTCATTCACCAACAGTCCAATACAGTCACTCATACATGTACTCACTCATCGTATGTACTCATACACCTATACATCCTGTTACACAATGCCACTCATCCATAGAGCAACTCACACACATAGTCACTCATGCTAATAAAGAATCAAACATACATTTACTTGCATATACAGTTATACACACACCACCACACTTACTTCTACGGAAACTTACACATACTTAGTCTTTTAAACAATCACTTATAGAAACACATACTTATTCATACAGGAACTCTTTCAATCTCTCACATATACTCACATATATACACCAATAGTCACATATACTAGTTTTAAACATATGTAGTTACTCATAAAGACACTATTGAGACAGTCATTCACTCACTAACACACCCATACACACACTCATCCACCCATGCAGTCCTGCACACATGCTCTGTTCAACACATACAAACAGTGAGTCACTCATTCATGCACCTATGCACTACGTAATACCCCCCACCGAACCATGCAGACACTCAGACTGATACTCAAAAAACCAACTAATAACCTATATAGACACCCATGTAGCTACTCACCAACCCATGCAGCCACTTATACACAAAGTGAGAGACTGATACAGATATATACATATTTAAACATTACTCACTAAGCCATGTATTCACTAAGATACACTTAATCAGTCAGTTATACAATCAATTTTTCAAAAACAAATCATCCATTTAGACACTTATATACCCATTTATTCTTCCATCGTCCTTGAGATATACATATATAAAACATATTTAATTTTCAGAAAAATACACATTCACTGGATGATGTCATCAGTGATGTCATTTGAGATGTCATCAGTGATGTCATGAGTGATGTCACTGACCATGTCATGAGTGATGTAATATGTGACGTCATCAGCAGTGCATTGCGGGCGCGCGAGTTATAGTTAGCTGAACTAACTATAACGGGGCAATTTCATTGGTTTTTTACGAGTAAAATGTCCAGCTAACTATAACATGTGTGAAACCTATGGTTTTTTCACTGAATATATATATATGTATATATATATATATAAACATATATACATATGTCTTTAGTTTAAGAAAATCAAAAAAAGATTATATTAATTTTTTTTTCTTTATTATTATTATTAATATTTTTCTGGCAAAATAGATATATAGATCACATTTTTAGTTGATCCAAGAAGACAATTCCAAAAGGACAAACATATCAACTAAGTTGAATTAATATAAATCAAAAAACTAAATAAATCACAATACACAAATATAGTGCAAAAAAGACAGGTTCCCAACAAAAAGAAAAACTAATCAATACACACGCTCATTCGTACTCAAAACAAATTCATACAGCATCTCAAGTCCACACATCACACCAATATCAAAATGCAAACTGACAAAACATTCGGGCCCCACCAGCCTGGGACTCAGAAAAAACACTTGTAAATGTTCAAGTAGATATGTGATAATGACTTCCAAGGTTTCTGAGAGCACGATTGTGACCAAAGTTCAATTGGGTAGAAGGGGGGATGGGGCCCTGTTCAAAGCGCCAACGCGATTTGCGCTGCCATGCCTTACTCCATTTCTATGAGGCCATTCAAATTCACCCATAGCGGCTTTGCGTGGCCTCACGGAGATGATATTATGATTTGCGCCGCATGAGCATCACAGAAAGAGATGCTCTGGTAGTGCAAGGGGCTCGTATATATGCTCCTCAGTCTCGGCACTCAGTAATATCAAACTCTTCGAGGAGGGACAGGCACCAATTCATTTTAACAGCTCAGTGGCTTTCGATATTGTCTCTATTCCTGTTCTCCTCAGGTCCCTGTAGGGACCAAGGGGCGAAGGAATAGACGAACTGAATAGGCCTATTTTTAGCCAACCACTGACAAGTGATCCACCACCTCCCCTCGTGTTTTTCAAAATTCCAAGCAGTGTCCTTTGGGGTGGTACATGGGCCTTGTCTGCCTTGAATCCTCAATGATTTATCTCTATGTGGCATCTCGAACAAAACCTACACGATCTCCCGATGTCGCTTGCTTTCCTAATGTTGAGGATATGCAGCTGAATGTGAAGCTGTAGGGTTCAATCAGCCCAAAAAATGTAAAGACCAGTCTTTCTGCCATTGCTAGCTGAATGGATAGACATGCCACTCCATTAAATTCCAGCAAAACAGAAGTGCTTGTCTTCAGCAATTCTCCATTTGCATGTCCAAATAACAGTGTCAGGCGCTTCTTCTATCAGGCAGACAGAGTTGTGCCTACTTCTTTCATGTGGGCGCTATACGAAATGCTGCACTATTGGAAAAGCGTGAGTCGGTCCATCATACTTTCTCACCCAGGCTTTGCAAGTAATAACTGGGCCTCCTTGGAGGGGCTCAAAGTAATTCAGAAGTCTGCAGCTGAACCCATTTCTTTCTAAAGAAATAATACATGTGCTCAATTCTAGTTTCGCTATGTTGACTTTCTGTGGACAAACTGGCCATTTTAGACCATTTTATTACTTTCTGGCTCTGCCAGAGAGAATTCGTTCTTCTCGGTTCCATTTTCAATGGGATTATGTTTCACACTACAAAAGTTGGCCTAAAATCATTTTAGATAATCCTCTGTCCCACAGATGAAGGTCGCACCTTTCAGTATTAGTGGGCAGGCCATGTAATGGGCTTTTCACTCTTTCAGCCATAAACAATCAGTTATTCTTTGGGAAACGACGGAAGACTTTTCTCCCACTCGGGTAAAGCTGGTGTGTGGTTGCTTCGACCACATTTGTTAAGAATAGCACCAAGACAATCAAGACACTGAGTACCTGCTAAGAGTTGTTCTGTACAAATTTCGTTGGACTAGGTACTTAAGTATGATGTCACAGTGCCTGCGGCTGTCACATGACCTACGTCATCTGTGGCAGCGTCATCCAGTCTTGGCTTTTTACCCGGAAGATTTTGCATGCCAGGATTTTCAATACCTAAAACAACTAAAGACTTGGGGGCAGATTTATGTTTCCTGGCGCATCCCTGCAAATCAGCAGGGATGCGCCAGGAAAGATGCATCACGGAAGTTTACCCTTGTGCCACCGCAGATGCGCCGCATTTACAATGCAGCACATCGTGGCGCAAGGATAAACAGATGCGTGACGCATCTGATGGCATAAGGGCGGCGCATTGCTGGAGTCGTGTTGCAAGCACGACGCAACTCCAGCAATGCTCAGGGGCTGCCCATACCGAACATGCTGCATCATGCCTTACGCCTGCTTCAAGCAGGCGCAGGGTTTTGACGCAGCAGTGTCGGAAAAGTGTAGATTTCACTGCGTCACTTTTCCGAGGCTTTTTCCGACGAAACGCCCACCCTGCATACATTAAACCTGACGTAGGTTTAATGTAGTGCAGGGCTTTACAACGTGACGCATCTCCCTAGATGCGTCACGTTGTAAATAAGGCGCAACATGGCGCATGGTTTACGCTGCCGCTGTGTCACAGAAGTGACGCAACGGCGGCGTAAATGTCTCGCAAAGGGCTTGTAAATCTGCCCCAAGGGGTTGTTCTGAATTAGAAAAATGGGGTTGCCCACATAAATAAGACTGTGGGGGTGTAGCTTTCACAAGCAAAAATAGATTTTCGTGACTGAAGGGGGGCATGGACAAAATAATAGAACATACCATTGTTAGAAAAATACTTTTTTCTTGCAGTAATGCAATTATAGTACACATTTTTCGGGGATCTGAGAACAGTAGGCTGACAACAAGAGCCGATATCCAATTGTACTGATGCTACCAAGTGCCAAATGTCATGTGTGGCATATTCAATCTGTCTTGGCTTATTATCCCATAGTATTTTCACTTGGTATCCATGAGTATGCCAGAGCTGTCTACTGTCACATGTCTTGGCAATGAGCCGGACCTGGTTTCTCTCCAAACAGCACTAATCTTCAGAACAGTTTTAATGGCACTTTTGTTTGAAGAAACTTGTAATAAGTCTATAAACCTAAGGCACGACACGCATAAGCATGCCTTTAAATAAACAAACGTGATTTATCCAGAACATCATATCCTCATCTGTGGCTCAGTGCCCAATGATTCAAATGCACAGCTGCATTAGAATGCCTGATAAATGAGCATGTTTCATTACTTACTCCCACATTAAATACTGATCACTCATAGATGGACGTTACCTTCATTCCCCCCAGCTCAACACTAATTTCATAAGAAGCATTCATAAGGTGCTGTAAAACACTGGGTCATTAGTGTTTTGTGAAATGCAGCCTCTTGAAGCTTTCATCAGAGCTTGCTATCCGAGCATGCCATCCGAGCTTGCCATCAGAGCTGGCCACCTGAAGCTTACCACTGAGATCCAGGTGTATCGGGAGCCCTTTTAAGCACCACCTCAATCGAGGCAGAGGTGTCAAAGTCCAGAAGGCTGTTCATGTTTTCACCCCTGTCGCTCTAGCAGCTGCCCATTGAAAGCTCATCAAGCACTGCCTGTCTTTGAAACTGGGTGCAATGAGATCTGTGCTTCCCAGAACCCACATCCGAAGAGATCCTGCGATCGAGAGAAATATATTATTCTGCACCCCCTCCTTTGTCACATATAGATTACTTGTTAGTCCCTAGTAAAGTGGCACTACCTTGGCCCAGGGACTGTAAATTTAATGCCACAAGTAGGCCTGCAGCAGTGATTGCACCGCCCATTTATGTAGCCCTTTAAACATGTCTCACGCCTGCCATGGTGCAGCCTGTGAGTGCAGTTTGAAACTGCCATTTCAATCTGGCAAAGTACTCCATTTGCCAGGCCCAACCTGTTCTTTTTAATACAGATATGTCACCCTGAGGGTGGAGTGCAATGAATTTATAAAGTGGGACATGTGCTTTTAAGCTTTACATGTCCTGCTAGTAGTGAAAAACTCGTAATGTCATTTTTCACTACCTCAAGACCTACCTCTAACATAGGATAACCTTGGAGTTAACCTATTACTTTTTTTTGTTATCTGTAATTCCAAATGGGAACAGGAAACCAGTTTTTGCTTTGTGTCTTTGGAATTGCAATGAAAAATCCTCCCTTATGGTGAAGCCAGATTTTTTATTATAATTTATAAAATTTTATACAGTTGGCATTTCCCTGCCTTAGTCATTTCAGGCTTGCAGCCTATCTCTGGTTCACATGACTGGGTGTAGCTGACACATGGGCTATGTGTATTCCTCCTACACAACCACACACAATAGAGAGCTAAGATATACCTGGAAGGGCCATCACTGGCAGGACGGGAGCGCGGGGTGAACACAGCCCTACTTATATTTGAATAGGCTGTGTCCTACCTCCACACAAAGGCCTGGCTACTCCCTATAGTTAGTCTGGAACCAGGGCAGGGAAGGCAGGAAACCTCTGCACTCCGGAGGGAAACGTCTAGGTGTTTCTCCCACTTCGAAGAAGGCATCTGGTATGAATATTGGACCTCAGACACCAACTCTTCTGTACAAATCTGTACTTGTGTAGATTCTGCCAGAAAGCTGCTGCTCCGAAGGATGGCTGCCCTGCTGTGCCGACCTGCTGCCCTCTTGCCTGGATGAGAAGAACTGGGGCTGAATCTGTTGAACCCAGTATCCCAGAGTACCACCGAGGACAAGTTGAATGGCCCCCTGATTTGAGCTTCAACAGCCTTGTATCTAGCACCAAAACTCTGCTACCATATCACGTCTCAAGACCTGATCTCTTGGCAGTGGGCCTGAAAGAACTCTGACAGCCCATCTGTGGATCCAAAGAACGGATGCATCTCCTCTGTTGTGTGGCTCAACCCCAAGCAGAACATACGCATCGCCTAAGATGCCAGGATGTTCCCAGTGCAGGACTTTGCATCAAGTTCTCAGCCCGTATGCGAATCCCCACTGTTCAAAGAACCTCCCCTCATGCAGATCCTCAAATCGCAAAAGTTTTGTCATGCCAGCATCGACGATAACGTGGGTTCTCTTATCGCAGCCTCATAGCTCCGTGGAACTCACGCATCACCTTGACTGTGCACATGTTCGTGATGCTGGAATTTACAACGGCAGTCCATATTGATGGGATTCTCAGCGACGACGCAGGACCTCTCATTGCAGCTTTGTAGCTCCTCAGAACCGATGTGTCGCCCCAGCTGCATTATGTATCCTTGACACAGGACTTTGCAGTACTCCGCAACCAGGATTTAAGGTACTCATGTGCATTGGGCCTAACTGGGTCCCTGTAGCTGGCCCATACTGCATTACTGTTGGCCTGAACTTCGTCCGGCACATCCAGATTTTCATATTGATGCTTCACGCTTTTTTGTGCTATTTTCACTGTAATGCATATCTACGTTTCAATTGATTGGATTTTTGACGTTTTGGTCTTGGTATATTGTTGATGATTACTCTATTTTTTCAAATTCGTTGTGGGGTCTTTTTCCTGTTATGTCTTCATTACTGTTTGAAGAAGCTGGCCCGCGACCTGCAGTCCATGGCAGTTGGAATGAAATCACATCTTCCTCCCGGTCAACTGGGAAAATGAACCTTCATTGCCCCTTTAATTTTCTTGCCACTGTTTACAGTAAATTTCCAAATGGTTCCCCTTATTGGATTTCAGTTTTAGTTTTGGTGTCATTTTACTCATTACATAAAATGAGGAAATTCTAAAACAAAAGTTTACATTCCAAAGGAGTTTGAATGTAAAACTTGCCATAGAGTGGAACCAAAAGAGAAAAAAGAAAGAAGAAAAAAAAGGGAGAAACTGAAGCACACATAACCCTTATGTATACAAATATCCATAATTACAAATGTATTAAAAAACAGTGGAGCTCTATATAAAGTGTTGGTAAAATTGATAAATGCTTTACTAACCATAAACAGTGGCGGACAAAAGTACGTCACAATAACAAGAAACAAACATATAAACAAATAATGTGTCCTCCATCAGTTCACAGGCCACAAGTGCGTCAACGACGTTTCAACCACTTTTTCACTATGCGGTCATCATCAGGACAAAAATAAGTTGACAGAGCATCCAAATTCTGTACAGAGAGAATATTACAAATAAGTATAACTATCAGGGTTAAGGATTGATGTTGAGCTTCCTTCATTAAAACAAAAGAAAGAAAAAGAGGAAGAAAAGAGAAGAAAAAGGAAAAGTAAGATGTTTTTGAATTTAAACACCCAAGTGCCATAGATAAAATTTATAAAAGACCATCAGTATCTAATAAAATCCAACTTGAGATAAGAAAAATTATTGTATCACCAACTGGTGTTCACATAACCAAGTAAGTCAAATTATCCCTAATTAACAAATCACTAGTCAAGACATTGGATTATACCTAAATTGGGCAACCACTACAGCATCATTTCATGGGACATACAGTAAGTGATGAATGAAATTTGTGCAGAACCAACTGCATTATAAAAATAATTAAAACACCAATTAACCACTGTCCCATATATATAGGCAGAAAGACACCAATTCCTATTTTAGATGGCACTTACGAAAGATGAATGATGCCTACACATGGTATAGTTAATCCATATAGGGAAGGCTCCTATAGCGTATCATTGCAAGGGCACAACAGTTCCCAATCACTTGATCAAGTCGTACCTTTAAATTACCGATCACTCGATATTGCCCGATAGCTGGAAAAAATATACAATGCGTCCGGTAAGGCCACATACCTATACCAAAAAATTCACAGCAATAATAGATGATATTCTATCTATATAGCGATGTCCTAATCTACACATAAAGTATAGTCCTGTAATTGTAATATATCTTATACTAGGCAAAGACAAACCAAATTACACCATTGTCCACATCAATAAAAGATATAAACGCGACTTCGCTAACTGACATGCTATCAGTTTGCCATTACATTAATAGAATCTCAATATTTTAAGATTGCGCCCTTCTATTTCTCAGCCCGTACTCAATACTTTGCATATTAAAAAACACAGCAGGTAGCCCATAACTTCAAAGATCGTGGTCACCATTACACAAACAGGCATAATGTCAGTCTATAAAGGTGATTACCAGATTTTATTCATGCAGAGTTCGTCTCGTGCATCTACATTGTTAGAACCTAAAGAGCGAGCAACTTACATGCAACCAGCTGAGTACTCTCCTAAACGAAACAGGAAGTTTACGCGGGCATGTTTCACACGCATTTATAGAGTGTTACCATAGTGAAATAATCGAAACAAACGACGTGGAAAAAATAAGGCGCCATCTTGAAACAGGCACCTATTCGTCAAAACAGCTTCCGTAAATTATTACGCAAAGCATTAAGTTATAAAAGGCAATCTAGTGCAAAAATTGATTTAAAAAAGGTGTCGACAGCTCCCCTAAATTTCACAACATTTGTAAAATGTTACCATAACAAAGTAATCGAAATAGACAATGTGTTCAAAATAAACCCCATCTTTAAACAGGCACCTATTAATTAGAAACACTGTATAAAATAGAATCGTCATCACTTATAACGAACCCATTATACATCAATATTAATTAGTGTTAGACCTGGCATCTTTGGCGTGGTTACCCCTGACTTTTTGCATCTACCCCCTGTATTTTTGATGCTATGCTGGATTTCGTTTTTATTGATTGGTTATCCATGATTGGTATATTTGTTTCACCTGTTAGCCCCTAGTAAAGTGCACTGAGTGTGCCAGGGCTGGTGATTCAAATGCTACTAGTGGGCTGCAGCACGGATTGTGCCACCCACAGGAGTAGCCCTAAAATGATGTCTTAGGTCTGCTTGCAGTGCCTATGTGCAGTCCAGGACTGCCATGTTGACCTGGCCAGTGCACCCACTGACCAGGCCTTATCCTTCCCTTTCTGTACATGTCAGGCATCCCTATGGTGGCCCTAGGTACCCCCATGGGCTGGGTGCAGTGTATCTGAAAGGTAGGGCATGTACTGAGGTGAGTAACATGCCCTGGTAGTGAATTACAGCCATTTTCGTTTTTCACTGCTGAGAGGCTAACTTGCCCATAGGATAGAATGGGGAAGGCTGTTTACATGCCTATCTTCCCATAAGGGCAAGATAGAAAATCCAAGTTTGGTATCTCTGTGTTCAGAATTTAATTATACATCTTTTTAGCAAGATGGTTTTTAAATTCACTGTGTGAGAATAGCACTTTTTAGAAAGTAGCTATTCTCCTGTTTAACCTTCCTGTGTGCCGGTTGGCTGACTGGTGTCATGTGATTGGCCAGGTGGCTCCAGGAGCCCTGATGAGTCAGCAGCAGGGTGAATAGGGAGATCTGCTTTAGATCGGTGGGAGGAGTAGTCCCTGGGTTTGAATAGGGCTGCCCCTGCCAGCACAAAGCTGGCTCCACCCCCTGCTGGCCAGGCTGAGGACTCTGCCTCTGCTGGCACAAAGAAGGCTCCACCTCCTGCTGAGCGTCTAACGACCCTGCCCCTCACTCTGAAAGGAACCAGGTGCTCCAGAGCAGAGCGGAGCACACCCAGGAACCGGTTTGAGCAGGGGAATCCCCCCACTGAAACACAGAGAGACAAAGACTTGGAGGGGTATACGAAGAGGACCCCAGACACCTAAACTTTAGATCACTTTGGAACTAAGAAGAAACCTCTGCCAAGGAGAAAGCTGAAAAGAACTGAAGAGGAGAAGACTGCCTGCTTGCTGTTTTGCTTTGCTGCCAAGGAGAGGGGAAGGACTTTGCTGTGTCCCCTTCTTTTGATTCTGATCTCCAAGGCCCTGAGAAGACCTGGCTCCCTGTTAAGAAGTCCCAGGAACAAAAGGACTTCACCACCAGCTCCTCTGGAACTCTGCTGAAAGAGTTCTGACCTGCCTTGGAGTGCTTGCCCAGTCTTGGGGCCTCAGGAGGTCGTTTTGCTGTGTTTTGGGAGCTGGGAAGCAGAAGCGTGAAAAAGAGTAACTGGTACCCAACACATCATCCGCTTGCGTGTCGCAAGAATGAGAGTGCGAGGAAAATTTCATCGCGGCACCATCGCAACACGCAGGGTCCCCGCATCGCCGAGTGTGTCGAGCATCGTCCCGAAGCGTGAAGATTCCTGACATTGCGAGGGTCGTCGCAGAACCAGTTTGCGAGCCGCACCACTGCCGGTGCGTGAAAGTCTCCAGTCATCGTGTGCGTCGACGCAGAGTCCCGTTCCGTGGCGCATCGAGAGTTGCGGCACCGGAAGTCAACGCTGCGCCGCGAAGAGTGTCGCATCGAACCTGTGCGTGAAGCTTCCCCCTAAGAAACCTACGCAACGAAAGCCAAAGTCATCGCATCCTCCCCCTACAGATCGGAGCCGGCGCATCCACCTCTGCTGCGTGAAGCAGGGCTGCTGCAAAGCCTCCCCAGGATCTCAGGAGTATCGCATCGCCTTTGCCATATTCCTTGTTATAGCTTTTGGGAACCTTATCGCAACTACAGGTACTGTTGGGCACGAAAGTGTCGCATTTTGTGCATTGAGAGTCGCATTGTGCAAGACACTGACTTTTACATCCTGGAGTACTTTCTGCAAACTCTTGAACTATCTTTAAAGTTACCTTTTGAATTATATGTTGTTTTTTCTGTAGTATTTGGTCTTGTGAAGTTTTTTGTAAAGATACCTTATTTTTCTAAAACTGGTGTGGAGTAAATCTGTGGTGTTTTCACTGTGTTACTGTGAGTGTTGGTACAAATACTTTACACATTGCCTTTGATAGCCTAGACTGCTCAGGCCAAGCTACCTAGAGGGTGAGCAGGGGTTATCTTAACAGTGTATCCCCCTTTCCCTGACTAGAAGCAAGGGTCCCTACTTGGACAGTGGTACCTACCCTGCCAACTAGAGACCCCCAGATCTAACATTGGTGGTCAGCGTTGAGGATTGAACTTGTATTTGTACTTGACCCACAGTAATTGGTGTACATCACTAGGAGTGCAGACCAATAGACAACCACATACTATATTTTTTATTTTTGAGTAACTCTTCAAGAGCATCTTGTCTCAGGTGGCAACAAGTGAGAGGGCAGAATTGGAGTTTTCCATTGCGGATTTATATTCATACAAAGTTGATGAGCTCAAACAATTCTGCAAAGACCTTGGTTGCCCTGTGAAAAGCGGAGCTAGAAAAGATGTTCTACAAAGAATCTTGAAGGCCTGGTGGGAAGCCCAAGAGGAAGGTGGTGCAAGTGAAGAGGATGGTTTTGTTCCCCAAGATCTGCCTGTGGGCAGACCAGTCTCAAGGGCTGGCAGCTCTCATTCCAGTAGGGGGCTCACCCCAGAGGAATTGGTGGAGAATCAAAGGCTGAGAAACCATGAAATGGAAATGATGAAAATGAAAATGAAGCAATGGGAAGTAGAGAAGGACAAGGCGGCGGAGGAGAGCAAGAATGCCCGTGCCTTGGAAGAGAAGAAATTGCTTCTGGCTCATGAAGTGAGCATGAGAGAACTGGACATCAAGGCCAAGCAGGTGGAGTCCGGTTCAATGGTGGCAGCGCACAGCCAGTGCAGGGGGATAAAGTATATATCCCCAAGGATTTAGTACAGAATTACAATAGGAGTGAAGATATCTATGCCTGGTTTACATCATATGAAATTGCATTGAGGATGAATGGTGTGCCTGAACAGCATTGGGGGGCGGGCCTGTGGAAACATTTTGAGGCTTCTGGGAGGAGTGCTCTAGAGCCCTTAGAATTAGCAGGTACCATGACCTATCCCAATATGAAGGAGGCCTTATGTCTCAGGTATGGACTTACTCCAGAGCAGTATAGACTGCAGTTTAGGAACTCCAAGAAGAAAGAGTCTTAGACTTGGATGGAGTGTGTGAATCTGTATTCGCGGGCACTGGAAGGTTGGATGAAGGGCAGCAAGGTAACTGATTATAAGGGGTTGTTACATTTAATTAGTTGGGAGCACTTGAGTAGTCTATGTGTTCCAGAGCTGCGCCAGCATCTTTTAGACAGCAAGCTGATGGACCCTATTGAGCTTGCTAAGGAGGCGGACCGCTGGACCAGTACCAGGGTCCACAGAGGAAATGTGGGTACCATTGCCAAAGGTGGGCAGGGTCCCCAGCAGAAGAGTGGGGGGGACAAGGGTAACCAAAAGGAGTTCTCACAAGGGCCCCAAAACAGTTCCCAGGGTAACCAGTCCCAGCCCCCCAAGTCAAAACCCAAACCAACCTGGCCCCCTAAGGGCAGGTCGGATAACAAGGGTCCCATTAGGTGTTATCACTGTCAGGAATTGGGTCACAAGTCTCCTGTGTGTCCCAAGAAATCCCAGGCACCCTCTGGTGCTCCAACACCGGGTATAGCTAGTGTAGCTTTTGGTGGGGATTTAATTTCTAGCGATTTGGAGGGATTAGCAGTTATGTCCCTTGTCTCTTTAGGAGACACAGAGATGGTCCAGGAAACCCCTGTCCCTGATAACACTAAGAAGTACAGGCAATGGGTGACCATCAATGGGAAGAGGGTGGAGGCTCTCAGGGACACTGGAGCCAGTGTGACCACGGTCAGGTGTCAGTGGGTCCCTGAGGAGCTGATCATTCCCGATGTACTTCACCCTGTAGTGTCAGCTGACAACTCTGTGCGCCTTTGCAAGGTAGCACATGTTCCCTTTGAGTGGGGGGGGGGTCTCAGGTCCTCTCAGAGTTGTTGTGAGTCCATCCATGCCAGTAGACTGTCTGCTAGGTAATGACCTGGAGAGTTCCCCATGGAAGGAGGTGGAACGCCAGGCTCATTTGGAGATGTTGGGTTTGCCTGAGTGAGTCTGTGTGACCACCCGGTCTATGGCAGCCAGACAGGGTTGTGAAGCAGACCTGGAGCCTGAAACAGTGGCCCAGGTCCCTGCCAGAAAGAGGAAGGGCAAGGGGCGTGGTGGGTCCACCCCCACTGTTCCCACGGTCCAGGAAGGAGCAGAACCTGCGGGGGATGCCCTGGAGCCTACAGGGGAACAGGTAGCTGAGCTGGGAGACATACCTGAGCTGACCCATTGGCAGCAAGAGGGTGGTCCCTCCAGAGAGGAGTTCTGCAGAGCGCAGAAAGCATGCCCTACTCTTGAAGGTCTGCGGCACCAGGCTGCAGACCAGGCAGCAGGTGCTGATCCGAAGAACTTCTTTCTCTACTGGGAGAATGACTTGTTGTACAGTGAGCCTAGGTTTGCTGAGCCCAGTGGATCACATACCCTGGTGGTACCCGCAGGGTTCAGAGACTTCCTACTGGGTCTGGCTCACGACGTGCCGCTTGCAGGACATCTCGGGCAGGACAAGACCCGACAAAGGCTTGCCACCCACTTTTACTGGCCCGGGATGAAGACGGACGTCGCTTCCTTTTGTAAATCATGCCAGACTTGAAAGGCAAGTGGCAAGGCTGGAGGAAAATGCAAAGGCCCTCTCCAGCCTTTTCCGGTAGTGAGCACCCCTTTCCAGCGGGTGGGGATAGATATTGTGGGGCCACTGGACCCCAGGACCGCCTTAGGCAACAGGTTCATCCTGGTCCTGGTGGATCATGCCACCCGGTACCCGGAGGCTATCCCTCTCAGGACAACCACAGCCCCGGTGGTGGGCCGTGCGTTGATGGGGATCTTTTCCCGTGTGGGTTTCCCCAAAGAGGTGGTATCTGACCGGGGTACCAACTTCATCTCCAGGTATATGAAGTCTCTGTGGGAGGAGTGTGGGGTAACTTATAAGTTCACCACTCCTTACCACCCTCAAGGAAATGGGTTGGTTGAAAGGTTCAACCGGACCCTGAAAGGCATGATCATGGGGCTGACAGAGCCCATGAGACGGAAGTGGGACGTCTTTTTGCCATGCCTATTATTTGCCTACAGGGAGGTACCACAAAAGTCTCTGGGGTTCAGGCCCTTTGAGCTTTTGTACGGGCACCCTGTTAGAGGACCTCTCAGTCTGGTGAAGGAGGGTTGGGAGAAATCCCCTGGGAAAACCCCCCAGGATGTGTTCAGCTATGTGCTGGCCATCCGCAACCAGACACAGCGCTTCCGGGCCCTCGCTCAGGCGAACCTGGAAGCCAGCCAGGATGAGATGAAGAGGTGGTATGACCAGCATACCACTCTGGTGGAATTTCAACCTGGGCAGATGGTGTGGGTGATGGCGCCAGTGGAGCCTTGTGCGCTCCAAGACAAGTGGACTGGGCGATATGAGGTGGTGGAGCGCCAGAGTGAAGTGACCTACCTGGTCAACTTGCGGTCTCCCAGGAACCCGATGAGGGTCCTCCATGTGAACCGCTTCAAACCCCATTTTAAGAGGTCTGAAATAACAATGCTACTTGCTACAGATGCAGGGATGGAGGAGGATAGCGATCCTCTTCCTGACCTCCTGGAAGCTAAGGAGCAAGATGGGTCAGTGGATGGAGTGGTCCTCTCGCCTACCCTGACCCCAGAACAGCAGAGGGACTGTCGCCATGTGTTGGGTCAGTTTGCATCTCTGTTCTCCCTGACCCCCGGTATCACCAACTGGTGTGTCCATGATGTGGACACGGGAGATAGCATGCCTGTGAAACAGAAGTTTTACCGGGTGGCTGACAAGGTCAGGGCCAGCATCAAGAAGGAGGTTTCTAAGATGTTGGAGCTAGGGGTGATTGAGCCCTCCAGCAGCCCCTGGGCTAGCCCAGTGGTACTTGTACCGAAAGCTGCTGCGCCAGGTGCCACTCCAGAACTTAGGTTTTGTGTGGATTACTGTGGGCTCAATGCGGTCACGAAGACTGACGCACACCCCATCCCCAGAGCTGATGAGCTCGTGGATCGGTTGGGAGCTGCCAACTACCTCAGTACGTTTGATTTAACTTCTGGGTACTGGCAGATTGCCTTAACTGATGGGGCAAGGAGAGGTCTGCGTTTTCAACGCCAGATGGCACTTCTAGTTCCGTGTCATGCCCTTTGGGTTGAAGAACGCCCCTGCCACATTCCAGAGACTGGTCAACCAGGTATTGTCCGGGCTGGAGCAATTCAGCGCCGCATATCTGGATGACATTGATGTGTTCAGCTCCACTTGGGAAGAACACTTGCAACACCTCTGCGCAGTGTTGAAGGCTCTGCACAGTGCAGGCCTCACTATCAAGGCCAGTAAGTGCCAGATAGGGCAGGGTTCGGTGGTGTATTTGGGACACCAAGTAGGAAGCGGCCAGGTGGCGCCCCTACAAGCCAAGCTAGATACCATCCGGTCCTGGGTACCCCCCAAGACCCAGACAGCGGTGAGAGCCTTCTTAGGACTCACCGGGTACTATCGCCGTTTTGTCAAGGGGTATGGCACCATTGTTGCTCCCTTGACAGAACTAACTTCCAAGAAGTTACAGAAGAAAGTGATTTGGACCAGTGCCTGCCAAGAAGCTTTTGATGCCCTGAAGGAGGCCATGTGTACAGCACCTGTACTCAAGGCGCCTGCCTTCTCCAAGGAATTCATAGTGCAGACAGACGCTTCTGAGCATGGAGTGGGAGCGGTGCTCTCACAACTAAATGATGAGGACTTGGACCAACCTGTAGCTTTCATTAGTAGGAGGCTACTTCCCAGGGAACAGAGGTGGAGTGTGATTGAAAGGGAAGCTATTGCTGTGGTCTGGGCGCTGAAGAAGCTGAGACCCTACTTGTTTGGGACTCACTTCCGGGTTCAGACGGACCACAGGCCCCTCAGATGGTTGATGCAGATGAGGGGTGAGAATCCTAAGCTGTTGAGGTGGTCCATTACCCTACAGGGGATGGACTTTACGGTGGAACACCGCCCCGGTACAGAACACGCCAACGCCGATGGTCTGTCCAGGTTTTTCCGCCTTAGCGATGAGAACTCCCAAGAGGGTGGGTAGTTCTCCCCACTTTCAGCTGGAGGGGACACGTGTTAGACCTGGCATCTTTGGCGTGGTTACCCCTGACTTTTTGCCTCTACCTCCTGTATTTTTGATGCTATGCTGGATTTCGTTTTTGCTGGTTTAGATGCTTTGGGCACTTTGCCACTGCTGATCAGTGTCAAAGTGCAAGTGCTCCCTTGGTAAATTGTTATATTGATTGGTTATCCATGATTGGTATATTTGTTTCACCTGTTAGCCCCTAGTAAAGTGCACTGAGTGTGCCAGGGCTGGTGATTCAAATGCTACTAGTGGGTTGCAGCACAGATTGTGCCACCCACAGGAGTAGCCCTAAAATTATGTCTTAGGTCTGCTTGCAGTGCCTATGTGCAGTCCAGGACTGCCATGTCGACCTGGCCAGTGCACCCACTGACCAGGCCTTATCCTTCCCTTTCTGTACATGTCAGGCATCCCTATGGTGGCCATAGGTACCCCCATGGGCTGGGTGCAGTGTATCTGAAAGTTTTTCACTGCTGAAAGGCTATCTTGCCCATAGGATAGAATGGGGAAGGCTGTTTACATGCCTATCTTCCCATAAGGGCAAGATAGAAAATCCAAGTTTGGTATCTCTGTGTTCAGAATTTAATTATACATCTTTTTAGCAAGATGGTTTTTAAATTCACTTTGTGAGAATAGCACTTTTTAGAAAGTAGCTATTCTCCTGTTTAACCTTCCTGTGTGCCTGTGTGCTGGTTGGCTGACTGGTGTCATGTGATGGGCCAGGTGGCTCCAGGAGCCTGGATGAGTCAGCAGCAGGGTGAATAGGGAGAACTGCTTTAGATGGGTGGGAGGAGTAGTCCCTGGGTTTGAATAGGGCTGCGCCTGCCAGCACAAAGCTGGCTCCACCCCCTGCTGGCCAGGTTGAGGACTCTGCCTCTGATGGCACAAAGAAGGCTCCACCTCCTGCTGAGCATCTAATGACCCTGCCCCTCACTCTGAAAGGAACCAGGTGCTCCAGAGCAGAGCACACCCAGGAACCGGTTTGAGCAGGGGAATCCCCCCACTGAAACACAGAGAGACAAAGACTTGGAGGGGTATAAGAAGAGGACCCCAGACACCTAAACTTTAGATCACTTTGGAACTAAGAAGAAACCTCTGCCAAGGAGAAAGCTGAAAAGAACTGAAGAGGAGAAGACTGCCTGCTTGCTGTGTTGCTTTGCTGCCAAGGAGAGGGGAAGGACTTTGCTGTGTCCCCTTCTTTTGATTCTGATCTCCAAGGGCCTGAGAAGAGCTGGCTCCCTGTTAACAAGTCCCAGGAACAAAAGGACTTCACCACCAGCTCCCCTGGAACTCTGCTGAAGGAGTTCTGACCTGCCTTGGAGTGCTTGCCCAGTCTTGGGCTGCGTTTTGGGAGCTGGGAAGCAGAAGCGTGAAAAAGAGTAACTGGTACCCAACGCATCATCCGATTGCGTGTCGCAAGAACGAGAGTGCGAGGAAAATTTAATCGTGGCACCATCGCAACACGCAGGGTCCCTGCATCGCCGAGTGCGTTGAGCATCGTCCCGAAGCGTGAAGATTCCTGACATTGCGAGGGTCGTCGCAGAACCAATTTGCGAGCCGCACCACTGCCGGTGCGTGAAAGTCTCCAGTCATCGTGTGCGTCGACGCAGAGTCCCGTTCCGTGGCGCATCGAGAGTTGCGGCACCGGAAGTCAACGCTGCGCCGCGCATCGTGCCACATCGAAGAGTGTCGCATCGAACCTGTGCGTGAAGCTTCCCCCTAAGAAACCTACGCAACAAAAGCCTAAGTCATTGCATCCTCCCCCTACAGATCGGAGCCGGCGCATCCACCTCTGCTGCGTGAAGCAGGGCTGCTGCAAAGCCTCCCCAGGATCTCAGGAGTATCGCATCGCCTTTGCCATCTTCCTTGTTATAGCTTTTGGGAACCTTATCGCAACTACAGGTACTGTTGGGCACGAAAGTGTCGCATTTTGTGCATTGAGAGTCGCATTGTGCAAGACACTGACTTTTACATCCTGGAGTACTTTCTGCAAACTCTTGAACTATCTTTAAAGTAACCTTTTGAATTATATGTTGGTTTTTCTGTAGTATTTGGTCTTGTGAAGTTTTTAGTAAAGATACCTTATTTTTCTAAAACTGGTGTGGAGTAAATCTGTGGTGTTTTCACTGTGTTACTGTGAGTGTTGGTACAAATACTTTACACATTGCCTTTGATAGCCTAGACTGCTCAGGCCAAGCTACCTAGAGGGTGAGCAGGGGTTATCTTAACAGTGTATCCCCCTTTCCCTGACTAGAAGCAAGGGTCCCTACTTGGACAGTGGTACCTACCCTGCCAACTAGAGACCCCCAGATCTAACAATTAGCATCAATGTAAACTGCAAAATAAAGTCTATCTATTATTCACTAAAGAAGACCAAGCAGCGTCAATAGGCCTCTCCATAGAGAGTGTGTTTGGTATATTTCTATGGTAAATTAATCAAAACCAACAATAAACACCAACTTGGAACGGGCATCAATTGATATTAGCCTCTTCCATAATAGTTGAAATATCCGGGGGCGATCTATTACATGTTCATATCGCCACAAATGTATCCATCAGACAATATGCGACAAGTACATATAGTAGGTAGCACAATTGCTATCACTATTAGCAAACTCGTTACACATCAAGGCCAGTTGTCATCAATGTAGGCTGCAAAAAAGGGAGAGAGAGATTGGTTCACCCTCAAAGTCTCTCCCGTTCATTGAAGGAAGCACAAGCATCATCAAAGGGCCTCCCTACAGAATGCATGTCAGCTCTAATCAGCATTCACATCTCAAAATATACAATCATAATTATATAGTATATTATGTAAAAATGGTGGAAATCAGATTTAGTAGACCCAATACATGTAAGTGTAAAATCATAGAGAGAACAATACTCCATCTTACACAATTGATCATTGTTGTAATCCATGACATAATACGATGCAATCTATATTGGTCTTACTGTAGCATCTGCAACACTTAAAAGAATAAATCTATAAGCAGCCTGACATTATACAACAATAGACAAAGTTTAATCAGATAAAAAACATAAGTATGTGATACAGCCCATAGTATCATCCTCTTGTACTACTCATACAACAGTACTTAGCTGAATATTATCGACTGACATTCCTCCAAAGAGTTCAGGCCATTATTTAACCTGTCACAGTGGAGGATCCAGCGACACTCAGTTTTATTTAGAATATTAGTAATGCTACCTCCTCTTTGGGGATAACGTATCAGTTCAATGACCTGCCATCGCATATCAGGTGGAGCATGGTTATGTTCCAAGTAATGTGCAACCAGTGGGGCATTCTCAGCTCTACAGCGGATACGGCTTTTATGTTGGCCCAATCGAGTTTTTATCTTTTGGGTCGTTTGGCCCACATACAAAAGATCGCAAGGACACCAGATTGCATATACAACATTCTGAGAAGACCTTTTAAGTTTTGCTGTTTCAAATAACTCCACCATCCACATCTGATTCAAATTGCACCAACCTTTCCTTCCTCTCATTTTTTCAAATGGTTACATGCCCCCCTCAATCCTTTGTGTGTTTCTATAACTCCATAAGAATTCCTGAATAGCTTGCTGACAATTCATACCTTTAACAATGGCCAGTTATCACCCTTCCTTTAACACTCTTATCCATCTTTCCACCATTCCATTACTCTGAGGATCATACACAGATGTGCGTCTATGCTCAATACCATGCTTTCAAGAAATTTTCTCATTTCATTAGATGTTAATTGCACATAATTATGTGTAACTAACGATTTTGAAAATCCTTCCCTCTCAAAATCCTTGTTCAAAAAATGAATTACTATTCTTGAAGTAACCTTTGGTACCAACTTGACATCTGGCCATTGAGACAGATGATCAATCAAGACAATGACATACATTGGATTCTAACCAATACACATGGGTCCTGCCATGTCTAAAGATATTCTCTCCTATTCTCTAGATGGTCTTTATACTGGTACTTTTTCACATTTCACAGGTTTTTGAGTTTTATCAGTGATGGCACATTCAACACATGATCTAACATTTCCTTCGATACACCATGGCTTCATGTACCATGTCCAATATTGTCTGTCTTTCTGGCACAACCAACTGGTCACCACACTTTAAAATGTTATCTTGTTCAGACAATTCCAGTGGCACATACGAAAAAGTCAATAGACGGTCATCCAAATTATTCTTCCTTTGCCAAGTTGATTTAAAATACGCTAATATCTTTTGAAAATCCTCATCACATTTGCATGCAGAATTCCATTCATTTTATTTGATGAATTGCTTGGACACTTCACAAATCGATACTACTCTTTCCAGCTTTATAATATCGTATAGAGGTAGTGATGGTTTTAAGCTATCGCACATCAAATTCTGAAATTTCTTCAATTCTCGTTATGTTACAGATACAGGTGATGGTGCCATTCAAGGTAACATGTACATCCCACTACCATGGATGTATGGCAAACAAGTATTCTTAGAAAACCTGTTTAGACATATGTTTTAAAGAGAATTGTACCTCGGCACTCTGATAGTCAAAAAAATAATAATTTCAAGGAAAAGTAGGTAGGTATGACAGGAATGGCTAATTTAGGCCATCATGTTAGTGATTTCTTTATTTTGTCCATTGAACAGGAAAGCAAGGGAAAAGTACAATTTGTTCAGAAATAGAGAACATCACTGGCACATATTTTCTTGTATGACAGTTTTAATATTAAACAATCCAAAAAAAGATTTTCTTTTGTAGAAACCACTATATGTGAATCAGATTACAATACTGATAAGTTTGAACATTACAAAGCGTGTCATGTATAACTTTTTCCAAACACAACTAAACACATTGTATTGGATTCCACGTGCAAAACAAATTTTCAGTATTGATTTATGGTATTTTTCACTGAGAACACTGTAAGCCGATGCATAGGTCAAAGAGGAAGTCCCAGTCCTGGAACTTGTCAAACGTTGACGATTGAGAACAATCAAGGACAGCCCAGTTGTGAGGTAGCAAAAGACAGCCGACACGTGTTTCGTTACTATAAAGTAACTTTATCAAGGCTGTAGACAAAACATAGTAAAAATAAGGGCTCATTAAATGTTCTTTATTGGTATGTGTGTCTCAGTAAGAGCATTCAGCTATTTCTGTGTAATTAGTCCGTGTTCAAAAAAGATTTCATAAAGTGATGTTCTCATGTTAATTCAAAATAATACAGAAATATGAAAATATAAAAAGGAGAAGACCTAAGAGTTATTTAGTTGAGTAGTGACCCAAGTAGAAAGCCGCAAAGCGTGTAACCGAGAAGAAATTAGATACGTTTCGTGATGTACAGTGAAGAAAACGGTAGTCCATAGATGACAATATGATGTCAAATACCTTGTTAAGCGTATTGGTGGACTACTATTGTACGAGGAAAATTAGGTTCCCATTTACCATCAGTTCCATCTGAATATTTGAAAGGTTCTGTGTCAGACTCTAATTATGGTACTCAAACTTACACAGGAACAGAGATGCTAGTTCCCAAATCCACCCCGACAGCAATCCAGAGCTTAGTGTGACAAGTCTCTAGAGTGGCTATCTAGGGGGAAGAGGGAAAGTGGATAAAATAACAAAAGAGAGAAGAGACTGTTCTGCGGCTTCCTTCAGGAGTCCGTCCAGCAGACTTCTTTTGCTGAAGAGATAACCTGTAGACAAGAGTTATCGTTATCATAAACTTTTAGTCCTTAACCTCTCTTATCTCTTAACCCCTATTGCCTTATTTCCTTACCATGCCAATTTCAGAACACTGCTTCTCTTCTATTTCTTTTCTGTGTGTGCTTTTATTTCCTTAACTATATTCTTCGTCTGCAATTAAAAAAAAGGAAATAGCTAGAACCAAAGGTTATCTGCCTCATATAAATCTTTATCTCTGAGCTTCTCACTTACTTCCTATTTTTCTTTTTACTCTCCTATGCTTTATCTTCCTTGGTATCTGCCTTAATTCACAGCTTCTTTTTCTTTTTTGCACACCTGTAATATAGTTACATTTATCTGTTTAGAACTTCTGCTTTCTTGTAAACTAGATGTTATCTATTTTATTTTGGTATTCTACTTACTGAGTTTGAGGTCTTTTCCTATTGGTAATTATTCATCTGTGTGTTTAATGCTTTCTTCTCTTTTCGTGGTGGTATTTTACTCTCTGTACTCAGCTACTATTCGACGACTTATTTCTGTGGTAAGTATGGTTTTATCTTATTCTAATATTTGTAGTTGCTCAAGAGTTCTAATCTATATTGCAATTCTCTCTTCAATCTTTTTCAGGACTTGCCGTTCCTACTTGTTTCCTCTGTGAAGAAATTCAGTAAAGCCACTTTCCTCACAGTAAGTTCTATGACTCTATTGCTTTCAATAATTTACTTCAGTTCTCTGACGTGACAAATATACACTCGTTAACTTAGCTTCATTTTTCTTGTTCTTCCTTCAGATGTTCCTGTTGACGCTGCTTCCTCTCCCTGACGACTCGGTGCGAAATCTTCACAAACTAAGATTTACTGTTCTCCTCAAACGTCACTTTACTTCTTGGAACTCGGGTTTCGAACTTGTATCTACTGACTTCCGAAAGCCCTTCAGGGTAGAGTCTGAAAAGCCTTCGAGCGAAAACTGAAAAACTTTTAGTCAGCGAGCACTGGAATGCGCACCTGACTCTCTAGAATTCTTGGTGAAGTGCGCAGTTCCTAGGCAGCGCGAGCCTAACCTAGGATTCCAGCGCGTTCTCTGCCAAACACTAGAACGCTAACAGCTACTCGGTTCTGGTGGCCTTTTCTGGCGCCATTTCCGAGTCAGCTCCACCCATGTACCTTCCATTGCTCGGGGTGTACAAACTTTGAGTCTTCGATGCGCGATTAAACCTATCTGTAATCTTGGGTTCCTGACAGTACCCTCCAACAAGGTAGGTTCTCTCCTCTGGGGTTTAGTGGGTGATCGTAGGTGAAAGGCCTTAACTAATCTTGGAGCATGGACATCTTCCTCTCGTTCCCAAGGCCTTTCTTTGGGCCCATAACCCTTCCAGTCCACCAAATAGTATAACTTCCCTTTTTGTATTTTGGAGTCTAGAATTTCTTTGACTTCAAATTCAGTACCAGTCTCTAGCTGAAGAGGCCTTGGAGGCAGGTCTTTTCACAGATCTTCTGGAGCCTTCTTCAACAGTGATATGTGGTAAAACTGGATGTATTTTCAACTTTGGTGGCAATTGAACTCGGTAAGTCACCGGATTTATTTTCTCCTCCACCTGATATGGACCAATAAATCTCGGTTGAAACTTCAGATTACCTTTCAATCTCAAATTCTTAGTACTTAACCAAACCTTGTCTCCTATTTCCAATGGGGGGCCTACTCGTCTCTTTCTGTCTGCATAACTCTTATATTTTTCTTTAGCTAGTTCAAGATTTTCAATTGCCCTCCTATGTACCTGATCTAACTGTGTTACAATCTCCTCCACCGCCGGAACTGAGATCTCGGTTTGCCTGAGGGTCGAGTTGGGATGTCTTCCATAATTCATAAAGAAAGGGGAATACCCAGTGGAAACATTCTTTGCATTATTATGGGCGAACTCTGCTGCCCACAAATAATTCGACCAATTTCCTTCTTGTTTCAAAAGAAACAATCTCAGATACTGTTCAAGTTCCTGGTTCACCCTCTCGGTTTGACCGTCAGTTTCTGGGTGGTAACTGGTGGAAAAACGGACTTCTGTACCCAACCCTTCCATGAAAGATTTCCAAAAGTGGGAAATGAACTGTGGACCCCTATCTGTGATTACTATTTTAGGGATTCCATGTATTTTCACAATTTGAGCACTAAAATGAGTCGCCAACTGCTTAGCTGTTGGCACTCCCTTTAAAGCTGTAAAATGAGCCATTTTAGAAAGGGAAACTACTACCACTAAGATGGTATTGTAGCCCTGACTAAGGGGTAAGTCAGTTATGAGGTCTAATGTAACAGTGTGCCAAGGATAAGGGGGAGTGGGTAAGGGCATAAGTAAACCTTTTGGGGCCTGTCTTTCGGATTTTCCCTGAGCACAGATCTCACAAGTCTTAACTTATTGCTCAATACTCTTCGGCATTTCAGGCCACCAGTAGTGTCGTTGGATCAGTTCTCTGGTCTTTGCCTCTCCCTTATGTCCTGCCAACCTTGCATCATGGCATTCCTTGATAATCTGTTGCTGCAACTTTTTTGTGGGAATATACAGAGCTCCTTGGTAGTAGGGCAACTGATTACGAACCTCCCTTCCTTCCTCCTTCGCCCACTCTTTCAAGGTCTTTTCATCCATTGCGTCAGTGATACCCTGTTCAAGATCAACTGAAGTGATTGCTCCAATAATCTTCTCACTTGGGATAATGGATTGATTTCCTAGAGGTGTCTTTTGATTTTCTGTGTCTATCCTAGACAAGGCATCTGCTTTTCCGTTCTGGGCCCCTGGTCGATAAGTAATGACGAAATCGTAATCAGCAAAGTACAGCGACCATCGCAATTGTCTTGGTGTTAAGGTTCTGGCTGTTTTTAGAAATTTTAAATTTCTATGGTCTGTATATACTGTGACTTGATGCTGTGCCCCCATTAAATGATGTCTCCAATCTTTGAATGCGTCTTTTATGGCCAATAGCTCCTTCTCTGTGATGGTATAGTTTATTTCTGCCGGAGTTAATTTTCTTGACCTATAGGCGACTGGATGCAGCTGCCCCGTTTGCTTGCTTCGTTGGGACAAAATTCCTCCCACCACCTGATCAGAGGCATCGGTCTCCACATAAAATGGTTCAGTCGGATCTGCATGTTGTAGGATTGGGGCTGACGTAAAACTTCTCTTTAGGGATTGGAAGGCTTCTTCAGCTTCAGTTGTCCATTCAAATTTGACCCCTTTTTTCAATAGACGGGTGAGTGGCAAAATCTTATGCGAAAATTCCCCAATGAATCTCCGGTAAAAATTGGCAAAACCAATAAAGCTTTGTACTTCTTTAACGCCCTCGGGGGACTTCCGATTTATCACCGCTTCGATCTTCTTGCAGTCCATAAGAATGCCTGTTGGTGAAATTACAAAGCCCAAAAATTCAACCTGAGAGACACTGAAGGCACACTTCTCTAGCTTTACAAACAGTCTGTTTTCTCTCAGCTTCTGTAAGACCCTTCTAACCTGATCCTGATGTTCTTCCTTGTTCTCTGAGTAGATAAGGATGTCATCGATGTACACCAGTGCACACTGGTCGATGAATTCCTTCAATACATCATTAATGAAGTGTTGAAAGGCTGCGGGAGCGTTACATAGCCCATAGGGCATAACCTGATATTCAAATAGGCCGAACCTCGTTCTGAAAGCTGTCTTCCACTCATCGCCCTCCTTCATTCTCACCAGATGATACGCTCCCCTCAGATCCAACTTCGTGTAAATTGTTGCTCCTTTCACTTGATCTAGCAAAACAGATATTAGCGGCAATGGATAACGGTTCTTTTTTGTAATCTTATTGATGGCTCTGTAGTCGATGCAAGTCCTCAAATCTCCTTCTTTCTTTGGCACAAAAAATAGGGGCGAGGAGACTGGGGACTGCGAGGGACGAATGAAGCCGTTTGCTAGATACTTATCCAAATACTCTTTTAGGTGATGGTGTTCTTTTTCCGTAAGGGCATACACACGGCTGCAAGGTAGATTTGAACCGGGTTCTATCTCAATTTTACAATCATAAGGTCTGTGGGGTGGTAATTGTTCTGCCTCCACTTCATTGAATACGTCTTCAAACTCTCGATATTCCTCTGGTATGTCTTGCACATGGATTACACAAATTGATTCTCCCGTCTGGCACAACGAATGTGCAGGATTCACCTCTTGCTCCTGCAGCTGGCCCCTGAAACAATTTCCCAAACAATAATCTGATTCCATCTTAATGGCTCTGGTACTCCAGTTGATTGTTGGATTATGTTCAGTAAGCCAGGGAAGCCCAAGGATCAACTGGAATTGGGGGGCATCGATTAAGTTAAACTGGATCTTCTCCTCATGTCCGTCATTCGAGATCAGATGAATTAATTCTGTGTGACTGATTATTGGACCAGAGGACAGGTTGGTTCCGTCCACTGCCCTAACGGGCTCTGCTTTTAACTTTTTGATGGCTTCGATTCCCACCTTGCTCGCAAACTTTAGATCGCAAAAGTTTCCGGTGGCTCCTGAGTCGATCATCACTGAGACTTCCCTCAGCGTCACGTGTCGAAACCTGATTTCCATTGATAAGGTTAGATGTGGCGCTGCAGACTGTAGAGTATTGGCCACCCTATGTTCTTTTGGAGTCTGATCGAAAATCGCATCCACCTGTTCAACTCCTCCAACAGATGGTGCCTTTAGTTTTCCTTCGGCTTGAAACTTCCCTTGGGTTTCTTTGGACACGCACGTACAAAATGACCCCCCCGATCCACAGTACATGCATAGGTTGTTGGTTCTTCTCTTTTCTTTCTCTTCTTTGAAAGAGGACCCCGTATTGTATCAACCTGCATTGGTTCGATGCCCTGCTGACCTTCATTGCTTCGTCCTCCTTCCGACCTTACTCGATCAAATTGTGGAATCACTGACTTGAAATCTTTCCTTTTTTCACCTTTTCTTTCCCCATGACGGAAATTGATTTCCAGCACTAAATCCACCAACGCGGAGATTTCTGTGGGTCTATTGGGTATTCCGGCCAATGCATCCTTTAGCTCATCTCTTAAACCTCGATAAAACACCGCTGCTCTCTTACTCTCAGGCCAGTTGGTTTCCACCACAAGTTTATTGAATTGAGCCAAATAAGAGACCACATCGCGGTTGCCCTGTTTCAGGTCGAGTAGTTCGTTGTCTACGGCTTGGGATATCCGCCTTCTGTCAAATATTCGAAGGAACTCTTCTTTGAAGTTCTCATAATTCCGCAATATGGGATCATCTTTTGAAATCAGAGGCAAAGACCAGGATGCTGCATCCCCACTTAAGTATGACAACACAAAGGCCACTCGAGACTGTGCATCTGGAAAAATGGAAGGGCGGCACATGAAATGTAATGAGCACTGCGTAATGAATATTTGAGCCTTCTGCGGATCCCCACTAAAACGCTCGGGTGCCGCTAATGGAATGACAGGTGAGAGGGAGTGAATCACCTGAGTTGTCATCCTATTAGTCCCTTCTGTCAATGAAGCTTGAGCGTCTGAACCTGAACCAAAAGGTTGTCTAAGCCTTTGCGCCAATTCTGCGGTTTCTTTTCTAGAATTTACTACTTCTAATCTGAGGTTCTGGTTTTCCTCTCGGACTGCACTTAACTCTTTTTGTATGGTATCTAATATTGTTCCTAAACCTTGTAAGTCTATTCCCTCAGCCATCTCTGCTCGGGTGTAAAATGCAACGTGGGCACTTCACTCTGTCAGACTCTAATTACGGTACTCAAACTTACACAGGAACAGAGATGCTAGTTCCCAAATCCACCCCGACAGCAATCCAGAGCTTAGTGTGACAAGTCTCTAGAGTGGCTATCTAGGGGGAAGGGGGAAAGTGGATAAAATAACAAAAGAGAGAAGAGACTGTTCTGCGGCTTCCTTCAGGAGTCCGTCCAGCAGACTTCTTTTGCTGAAGAGATAACCTGTAGACAAGAGTTATCGTTATCATAAACTTTTAGTCCTTAACCTCTCTTCTCTCTTAACCCCTATTGCCTTATTTCCTTACCATGCCAATTTCAGAACACTGCTTCTCTTCTATTTCTTTTCTGTGTGTGCTTTTATTTCCTTAACTATATTCTTCGTCTGCAATTAAAAAAAAGGAAATAGCTAGAACCAAAGGTTATCTGCCTCATATAAATCTTTCTCTCTGAGCTTCTCACTTACTTCCTATTTTTCTTTTTACTCTCCTATGGTTTATCTTCCTTGGTATCTGCCTTAATTCACAGCTTCTTTTTCTTTTTTGCACACCTGTAATATAGTTACATTTATCTGTTTAGAACTTCTGCTTTCTTGTAAACTAGATGTTATCTATTTTAATTTGGTATTCTACTTACTGAGTTTGAGGTCTTTTCCTATTGGTAATTATTCATCTGTGTGTTTAATGCTTTCTTCTCTTTTCGTGGTGGTATTTTACTCTCTGTACTCAGCTACTATTCGACGACTTATTTCTGTGGTAAGTATGGTTTTATCTTATTCTATTATTTGTAGTTGCTCAAGAGTTCTAATCTATATTGCAATCCTCTCTTCGATCTTTTTCAGGACTTGCCGTTCCTACTTGTTTCCTCTGTGAAGAAATTCAGTAAAGCCACTTTCCTCACAGTAAGTTCTATGACTCTATTGCTTTCAATAATTTACTTCAGTTCTCTGACGTGACAAATATACACTCGTTAACTTAGCTTCATTTTTTTTGTTCTTCCTTCAGATGCTCCTGTTGACGCTGCTTCCTCTCCCTGACGACTCGGTGCGAAATCTTCCCAAACTAAGATTTACTGTTCTCCTCAAACGTCACTTTACTTCTTGGAACTCGGGTTTCGAACTTGTATCTACTGACTTCCGAAAGCCCTTCAGGGTAGAGTCTGAAAAGCCTTCGAGCGAAAACTGAAAAACTTTTAGTCAGCGAGCACTGGAATGCACACCTGACTCTCTAGAATTCTTGGTGAAGTGCGCAGTTCCTAGGCAGCGCGAGCCTAACCTAGGATTCCAGCGCGTTCTCTGCCAAACACTAGAACGCTAACAGCTACTCGGTTCTGGTGGCCTTTTCTGGCGCCATTTCCGAGTCAGCTCCACCCATGTACCTTCCATTGCTCGGGGTGTACAAACTTTGAGTCTTCGATGCGCGATTAAACCTATCTGTAATCTTGGGTTCCTGACATTCTGTAAAGGTAAATGAAACATGACACATAGTGGCATCCTTGTTTAAGATGTTCTATTTCATTGAGGTCCCAAAATCTATGAGACATCAGAATTAAAAGCATCAGACAGTACCTCTAGTTAGATCAGTGTTTCGAGTATTTTAGTCATCGAAGGAGATAGTGTCAAAGAATAAATCCAACCGCATATTTCTCAGAAATAGTATGGACCTAACAGAAAGTATAAATGAAATACTGAGTAAAACAAACGGAAGAGGTTCTAGTCCTAATTTATTTTGTTGTTTAAAACATGATCAACAGCACAAAATCATTCAATACAAGATTTCTAGTTCATGTGAAATATGAATTTAAAAGGTTGCCACCTCTGATAAGTTAAAGAAGTGAGCTTGACATGTGTGACCATAGTGTAAGATGAAAAAAGTGCTCTATATGCCTGACGTTCGTCATTTGCATAAACTATTTCAAAGACAATTTGGAAATGTATTTATTTATGAAAAGCGCCCCTTCAAAGGTTCTAAATTCGGTAGAACAAATTGGGAAAAAAAGAGTCAAAAATAGATAGATTGCTAGAAATAGAATAATAGAACGAGTAACTTGGTTTCGACACAAAGTTATTGCAAAGATGGGTATGTGAACCAAGGTTCCAAAATAATCTAATTTTATATGTCACGTAAATACGTCCTTATTGCTAAGCGACACATCCGACGTCTAGTATATTATTTGTAAGAAACGTAATATGTTACTTACAGAGAGAAGGTGAGTTGGGGAACAAACAGGGGCTTTGATAGGTCCCTGCGATATAAGAAATCAGAGAGACATTATTGTAACGGAATCTCTCTAATTGTCACGATAACGTAGCAATGCCACGCGATTTTAATATCTAAAACTTACTGGGTTTGCGTTGCGCGGTCAAACAGTTCAAAGGGGTCCGGTTGAATGTGTTGAAACAGCCAATGCCTCCTACTTCCTATTTTATAGTTCTCAACTCATGGAAGTAGGAGGAGGACCAAATATTGGCTGCGAGGTTCCTACCTCGTAGTAGAAATAGAAAAAGGACCCAAAATAATCCTGGTTCCTATCGTCCGCCATATTTGAATGGTCGATATTGTGAGTTTGAGACGTGATACCAGCGTGAAAAGCACGTAACTCAGTATGATAATTGAGAGAGAAAAACGTTACACAAGAAGATAACGCTGTTGCCTAATAATATTGAGATGACGAATCAAAGTGGTATCAAAGAAAAATATCAGCATATCCTATGATTAAATTAGTATTTCTAATATTTATATTTGGCCAGATATTTTTCATAGTGAGATGAAAAATTAAAGGAGCGCATTCCACACTTAGTCATTATTAGTAGTGACATCAATGTTAGTTATTTGAACACAGGGAAAAGAGAGAAGTCCTCAGTGATAGAGAGAAATGTTAAAGAAGTGATGGGAAAGAGATAACCTTAAGTCGTAGTGTAGGTTTGGTTCATGAATAGAAAGGTCAACCTATACTTTGTGTAGTACAATGTTTCAATTGTCCAATATGGACAAACATCTGTTCGTATGCATTTGTAAGGGAGAACATAAACATCTACTATACTTAACAGGAACATTTTTGGCACCATTAGAAAGAGTAATACTCAATATTGGGAAAACATCTGAAAGAAAATTTACAATCATGGATAAAAACACAAGTTACAGTTTCAATAATGAAGTATTTCAGATTTAAATCACAAACAGGTCCATATATGTTACATGCATATATACTGAAGAAGTCCAGGCATTCAGTGTGGTACCAATAACTTCACCCTAAACTAAACATGTCTTAGGTTTAAAGATTATCATGTTGGAGATCATTTGCGATGTTGTACAGATAGTAACTACCCATACCTATGGTATTAATCATTGAGAAACACATGTAGTTCTTTATCATATTTAAGACCCTGTTCTACAGCTCGAAGGCGTATGATCCATTGTGCTTCCATTTTTCTGAGAATGGACATTCGATCCCCACCTCTGGGATCATTGTAGGCCTGAGCTATTCCATGAAATCTAATATTAGTTAAAGAGGTTTTGGGATGTTCTTTATTAAAATGGACTGCCATGGGATAACTACTGTCATTATTGCGTATTGCTCCTATATGTTCTTGAATCCTTTCTTTTTATGTGCGTATAGTACTGCCAATGTATATCAAGTTGCAAGAGCATTTTATACAGTACACTACATATTTGGATTCACAATTAATGACATTCTTAATGTAGTGTATCATTGAGGTGTTATAGCAGAATTCCTTGATACCATTATTGGCCAATGGGCCCATATTACAATGAGCACATTTGAAAAAACCTTTCGGTTTAGCCGGTATCCAAGTGGTGGTATTAGGTCTAGCTAGTAAATAGCTTGTGCAGAGAATGTCCCTGAGAGTTTTACTTCTCCTGTGTATTATCCTAGGTTTCTTAGTCAGATGTTTAGTCACAGATTTATCCAAGGCAAGAAGATGCCAGTGTTTGGAAACAATTTTGTAGATAGCATGGCTTTCAACATGAAAGTCCATGATCAAACCTAGTTTGTTTTTGTTTCCCTTGTGCACATCTTTATGTTTTTTCTTAAGTAATGTGTTCCTGGATGTATTCATTATTCTCGTTCTGGCATTTTTTAACATGTCTGCGGAATAGGCCCTACATGTAAAACGTTCCTGTAGATTATCCAACTCCTGGAGGAAAATATCGTCTTCACTACAATTCCTGCATATACGGGTCATTTCTCCCAAGGGTATGGCTTTAATTTGGGCTTTGGGGTGGGCACTGGTAGCATGTAATACTGCATTACATGCTGTTTTCTTTCTGAAAAGTTTGGACATAATTTTGGGGCCCTTTTCTATAGATTGTGGTATCTAGAAATTCTATTTCTGTCTTGTTGAAATTGGAAGAGAATTTCAGATTAAAACAATTGTCATTAAGATAGTCTGTCAGTGCTGTAAATTCTAACTCACTTCCTGCCCAGATGACAAAAACGTCATCAATATAGTGACCCCAATATACAATATGTGCAGTTAGATTTGGGGGTCCATTAGTCCAAAGATGTTTATGTTCGAATCTGCCCATGTACAGATTGGCTACAGACAGAAGGGGGATGGGAGCACACTGCTACCTCCAAGCACAGTTCGCCCCTTTGCATCCTGGTACATGCAGTTCAATTTAAATGCTTACTTAAAATTTTGAAGAGTGTCTCACCAAAGTTAGTGCAGGTTAGTGCTGTTAATCTCTAGACACATGTGTTTCTGGATTTCATCCTTCTTCAGTAGAGATAAAAAGAAATTCTTCTGGGGTTTGCTGAGAAAGCTGCCACAATCCTCTCAGGTCTCTGTACCTCTCCCTGGCGCACAGGTGCCTCCCAAGAGCTCGTCAGCCCAGTGGCTCAAGGGAGCCTTTTTGAAACAGAAGGGGGATGGGAGCACACTGCTACCTCCCAGCACGGTTCGCCCCTTTGCATCCTGGTACATGCAGTTCAATTTAAATGCTTACTTGAAATTTTGCAGTGTGTCTCACCAAAATTGGTGCAGGTTAGTGCTGTTAATCTCTAGACACATGTGTTTCTGGATTTCATCCTTCTTCAGTAGAGATAAAAAGAAATTCTTCTGGGGTTTGCTGAGAAAGCTGCCACAATCCTCTCAGGTCTCTGTACCTCTCCCTGGCGCACAGGTGCCTCCCAAGAGCTCGTCAGCCCAGTGGCTCAAGGGAGCCTTTTTGAAACAGAAGGGGGATGGGAGCACACTGCTACCTCCCAGCACAGTTCGCCCCTTTGCATCCTGGTACATGCTGTTCAATTTAAATGCTTACTTGAAATTTTACAGAGTGTCTCACCAAAGTTGGTGCAGGTTAGTGCTGTTAATCTCTAGACACATGTGTTTCTGGATTTCATCCTTCTTCAGTAGAGATAAAAAGAAATTCTTCTGGGGTTTGCTGAGAAAGCTGCCACAAACCTCTCAGGTCTCTGTACCTCTCCCTGGTGCACAGGTGCCTCCCAAGAGCTCGTCAGCCCAGTGGCTCAAGGGAGCCTTTTTGAAACAGAAGGGGGATGGGAGCACACTGCTACCTCCCAGCACAGTTCGCCCCTTTGCATCCTGGTACATGCAGTTCAATTTAAATGCTTACTTGAAATTTTGCAGAGTGTATCACCAAAGGTGGTGCAGGTTAGTGCTGTTAATCTCTAGACACATGTGTTTCTGGATTTCATCCTTCTTCAGTAGAGATAAAAAGAAATTCTTCTGGGGTTTGCTGAGAAAGCTGCCACAGACGGAGACAATTTTGAGCCCATTGCCACGCCCATTGCTTGTTGGTACCAGGTGCCTTGGTGTAAGAAAACATTGTTTTCCAAAACCACCTGTGTCATGTCTAGAACCATCTCTGTATGTCCATACAGAGTGGCGTCCGTTTGAAATAGGGTGTATCTAAGGGCCTGTAGACCCTGTTCCCAAGAGATGCTTGTATACGCACTGACATCTAATGTAGCAAAGGAAAGCTCTGTTGCCCATTCAATGTCTTCCAGTTTGTTAAGGAGATCGCCAGTATCCCTGAGGTATGACGGAAGATTTAATACAAAGCGTTGCAAAAAAATGTCAATGTACTCTGATAGATGCACAGTGGGTGAACCAATGCCCGAAACTATGGGTCTGCCTGGAGGAAATGCATCTGGTTTGTGAATCTTAGGGAGAGTATAAATGCATGGTGCTTTAGGTGTGGGCGTATATAGATATCTGGCCTCCCCATCAGAAATGAGGCCATGTTGTTGCCATATTGTGAGTTTGGATTATGGGAAGTCAGACTCAGTTCTTTGCATTGCGAGCCATAGATCTGGTATTGGTGGCCCCCTCCCTCCCGCGTATTTCTCCTCCTGCCCCTTCTGGTTTTCTTGGGGCATCTCGGTTGTATGTATTTCTTGAACCCTTGTGAAAGCGGTTCATTTCCTCTAAAAAAGAGGACGTTGTAGGGGTAGTGTTAATGCCATTAGTACCAATGGAAGTGGGCTCTGGTTCCATTGTGGTACTGTTTCCGCTTCGGATACTAGATAGATCAGATTCGCTGGTGGAGGCGATGCTGACTGAGGTGGTTGTCACAATGTTTTTTTCAACCTGTCGTGGTCTCTCCTCATCGAATTTTTTCGCGAAGATGAAAACTCTCCCATTTTTATAGTCTGTCTCATCTCGTCTGAATTTTCTTATTTTTTTATCTTTGATATACAATTGGTAACCACTGAGGACATCTTTAAGTATTTTATAATTCTTCTCGGTTGGTTCCGGCATATTTAGGTTCTTTATTTCCAATTCAAGCTGTGCTATGTTGTTCAGCAATTTACTGCGTTTGCGTTCCGCATGACGGATCAGAACATCCATCATTTTGTATAATGAGGTCCATTATCCTACTGGGCTACGTGCTTTACACGCTGGTATCACGTCTCAAACTCACAATATCGACCATTCAAATATGGGGGACGATAGGAACCAGGATTGTTTTGGTTCCTTTTTCTATTTCTACTACGAGGTAGGAACCTCGCAGCCAATATTTGGTCCTCCTTCTACTTCCATGACTTGAGAACTATAAAATAGGAAGTAGCAGGGATTGGCTGTTTCAACACATACGACGGGACCGCTTTGAACTGTTTGACCGCGCAACGCAAACCCAGTAAGTTTAAGATATTAAAATCGCTTGGCATTGCTACGTTAGCGTGACAATTAGAGAGATTCCGTTACAATAATGTCTCTCTGATTTCTTATATCGCAGGGACCTATCAAAGCCCCTGTTTGTTCCCCAACTCACCTTCTCTCTGTAAGTAACATATTGCGTTTCTTACAAATAATATACTAGATGTCGGATGTGTCGCTTAGCAATAAGGACGTATTTACGTGACATATAGAATTAGATTATTGTGGAACCTTGGTTCACATGCACATCTTTGCAGTAACTTTGTGTCCAAACCAAGTTACTTGTTTTATTATTCTATTTCTAGCAAACATACTTATATCTATTTTTGACTCTTTTTTTCCCAATTTGTTCTACCGAATTTAGAAACTTTGAAGGGGCGCTTTTCATAAATAAATACATTTCCAAATTGTCTTTGAAATAGTTTATGCATGACAAACGTAAGGCATATAAAGCACTTTTTTCATCATACACTATGGTCACACATGTCAAGCTCACTTCTTTAACTTATCGTAGGTGGCAACCTTTTAGATTCATATTTCACATGAACTAGAAATCTTGTATTGAATGATTTTGTGCTGTTGTTCATGTTTTAAACAACAAAATAACTGAGGACTAGAACCTCTTCCCTCTGTTTTACTCAGTATTTCATTTATACTTTCTGTTAGGTCCATACCATTTCTTAGAAATATGCGGTTGGATTTATTCTTTGACACTATCTCCTTCGATTACTAAAATACTAGAAACACTGATCTAACTAGAGGTACTGTCTTATGCTTTTAATTCTGATGTCTCATAGATTTTGGGACCTCAATGAAATAGAACATCTTAAACAAGGATGCCACTATGTGTTGTGTTTAATTTACCTTTACAGGACCTTTCAAATATTCAGATGGAACTGGTGGTAAATGGGAACCTAATTTTCCTCGTACAATAGTAGTCCACCAATACGCTTAACAAGGTATTTGACATCATATTATAGCTCTTTGGGGCACTTGTCATCTATGGACTGCTGTTTTCTTCTGGTAGAATGGTTCTCCTCACTGTTCATCACAACACTTATCTCATTTCTTCTCGGTTACACACTTTAAGGCTTTTTTCTTGGGTCACTACTCAACTAAATAACTCTTAGGTCTTCTTCTTTTTATATTTTCATATTTCTGTATTATTTTGAATTAACATGACAACATCACTTTATGAAATATTTTTTGAACACGTACTAATTACACAGAAATAGCTGAATGCTCTTACTGAGACACACATACCAATAAAGAACATTTAATGAGCCCTTTTTTTGTGCTATGTTTTGTCTACAGCCTGATAAAGGTACTTTATAGTAACGAAACACGTGTCGGCTATCTTTTGCTACCTCACAACTGGGCTGTCCTTGATTGTTCTCAATCGTCAACGTTTGACAAGTTCCAGGACTGGGACTTCCTCTTTGACCGATGCATCGGCTTACAGTGTTCTCAGTGAAAAATACCATAAATCAATACTGAAAATTTGTTTTGCACTTGGAATCCAATACAATGTGTTTAGTTGAATTTGGAAAAAGTTATACATGATACGCTTTGTGATGTTCAAACTTATCAGTATTGTAATCTGATTCACATATAGCGGTTTCTAAAAAAAAAATCTTTTTTTGGATTGTTCAATATTAAAACTTTCGTACAAGAAAATATGTGCCAGTGATGTTCTCTATTTCTGAACAAATTGTACTTTTCCCTTGCTTTCCTGTTCAATAGACAAAATAAGGAAATCACTAACATGATGGCCTAAATTAGCCATTCCTGTCATACCTACCTAGTTTTCCTTGAAATTATCATTTTGCCGAGGTACAATTCTCATTAAAACTCTTTCCAGTTTATTGTCTTTAATCTCAACATCATCATCAACCACAGTAGGTCTTGATAAACAGTCTGCCAAAATGTTTTTTAAGACAGGAATGTACTGGCGACCGCCAGTAGGTAATATTTATACATTAAAATTAATGAAGATTCATCAAATGACGCCAACGTTATAAGCAAAAAAAATGCTCTTCCTATGGAAACTTGGTCCTAACTATAACTACCTACTCGCAGCCACCAATCTTCATGAAATTTTCCAAACTAATTCTTTGTTCATATCAGCTCCTATGTGGGAACTACTCACCCCTACCGGTCTCAAGACTCGTGGATGAAACCGTGAGCTCATTTCTGTAAAGTCATGTGCTCTGTGTAGTATTCCAATGTGAGTCATAGTAGAATATTAGTATGTAATGCTACTATAATATAAGTATGTAATGTTAGAATGTAGGCCTGTCATGAGGGGAATCTTGGGGAGTTTGTACACGGTGCTGGAGAAGACGGTTGCCTTGCTGTCTGGTCCTGTTGGTGGCTGTTTAAGCTGTCTTATTTTCCTGCAATAAATCTACTTATCGGATCCTCTGCTGTCTTCCTCTTCACTACATAAATTTGGCGACGAGCGGGAGAAGGTAAATAGAAGGCAGCACTCACCAAGATTTTGAGCTTGCTTGCGTTCTGCTGAAGACCCGTTTTCTTGGTGAAGCTATTTCTGCTCATCTCAGGGTCATCGGCTCATCGAACTATGTGATCCTACCTCTGGTAGGATATATATTTTTTGATTTTGGGCTTCCTCTGCCTCTTCACTACACTCTGATTGCTGTACTACACGTGTGCAAGTAGTGTTAGTATGCGTTTATACGAATTTTGTAGTTATGCAGTAACCAATGATTCATGGACCCTATGGAGCGCCACCTCCCAAGCGCAGCTCATACAATGTCCCGGGGTGTTCATCCGCGGCACATTTATGCTTGCTATTAAAGGGCAGGAGCATGGCTTCTACCCCGTGATAGTAAATTCTTGTTTACCTCGTTGAAGCGAGAGGAGGAAAACCTCGTATCGCTTCAATAAAGTGGATCCAGATGGTAAAAATGGAGAAAAACAATGAAGCGGGGTCTCACCCATTCATTTAAATGAGCCCACTGATGGCTAATGTTCCGGGGCCAATCCTATTATTATATTGCGGGGTCTCTGCAGCACTGGGGACCTTACTCTGACATGTAAATTAGGCGCGGGAGGGCACAGAGATGTTTTGCAGCCTAGGGGATCGACATCTCCCCGGGTATTGTTTACAAATTGTTCGGGGGCTTCGAGGCCAACTCAAGACCGGGCATCGGCAACCTCCAGAACTTTACTTAAATATGCAGGGTGGGCCTCGCCAGTCCTTGAAGCCTCGGTGGCCCTAGGCAGTGCATTATTGGTTCTGTAATCACACGGGCAGTACTCATGGTGTTATAAAGTGATACACTCATAGAACCCTTGCCGTTGTGTAATTACCCTTGCTTAATTTATGTAATAGTCTGTTGGTTTATATTTGGTAAGTGCACCGCAAAATTACAAATGTTTTCCCTCATAACCTCCTATCAACTGCCGATTTTCCCAATAAACTACAGACAAGTGTTGTCAGAAAAAGAAGACCCATACGCTCACTTATTTATTGGTAAAAAAAATAACTTTTATTAAAGCAACACAAATAAATGGAAAAGTAACTTTATTCAAACAAACAACAGTAAAACATGGAAGAAGTGGGTGGGACTTCCCCAGAAGCAGCATACAAAACCTGCAAGAGAAAAAAGAACATAAGTATGTGTGCCATGTCAAAGAGAAAAAGAAAGGTAGTCAGAATGAAAGGAAGAAAGAGAGAATGGGACAAAGAGCGAGTGAGTGGAAGGGAGAAGGGGAGGGAGAGTCAAAAGAACAGAGGGAGGGGGAGACAGAGGGTCGGCCTACTGCACCCAACCCTAACAGTTTACCTCCCGTCACCCGTGTGTCTGGGATGCTGGGGTCCGCGAGAAACAGTGCGGTCCAGCAAGTCTTTATAATGAAACAGAGATATGAATGAGACCAGAGATTATATTATTATCTACGGCAGTATCGCTTGCCTGCACCTGTGCACCCAGGCTGCTGCACCCCAGCCCCTTCCCCTGCACTGTGCTAAATGCAGCTCCTGCGCACTGAGGTTTCACTGCTCATCTGCCACAACCGGTGTGTCCAATGATGTGCCGGTGCGAGCTCCGACTCCACGGTGCCTCTCAGGGTGGCACAGCAGTTCTTTTGTGTGGGACAGTGTCTTGATACCACGATGGAAGGCGTCAGAAAGGCCAAAGCATCATCACTGGCTGAGCACCTGCTGCGTGCTTTTTCATGCAACTAACTCAGTGTCTGAAAAGGAGAAATAATATAGTGGAAACGTCTTAAGGAAAATGAAGGTTTATTTCAAGCTTAAGAGAGAACACCAGTTGAGTGCATCCTTGCTTCATGAAGTACGATCTACCAACTATTAGTGGTAATCATGGTTCAAAGAGGAGTTGGAGTGCATGAGAATACACAAGGGTAAATAATAATATGTTATACCAACGTTCACATAAAAAGGAACAGAACGCATGCTAGAAGCATAATGTGCGCGTGCAATGCAGTGGTGCAAGCCTGTGTGCATGTACACTTAGTAATCAGCTCACTACAGTGCCCCAAAAGCCAATGCCACTTGTCTGTAGAGCAGTGCTGCCCGCCGGCTCACACCTACAGTATGGTCCAGCAGGTCCTTAAAATGAGACAGAGATGTGACTGAATGAGGTCACAGATCACATCATTATGCACGGCAACATCGCTTGTTTGCACCTATGCACCCAGGCTGATGCACCCCATCCCTCCCGATGCAATGCGCTCAATTGCAGTCCCTGTGCACCCAGGCACCACTGCTCACCTGCTGTCATTGGTGTGTGTCCAAACACAATGGCTAGCAGGGTTCACAATTCAGATGTAGTTTTGATTGCCAGGATGATGTACACCTCATGGATCCCTTTTTTTTATTGCGCATTGTGAAATGCGAGGTGGATGCGGCCATATCACCTGAAGCAGTGTAGAATAACTGGGACATCTGGCGGCGTCGTTATCTTATTTCTACGTTCACAAAGTGGGCTGGGCTGGCGTATGCCAGGCCAACGTAGGGGTGTGAATAATTATTCCGGGGACCTGGGCGTTGTTCAGTTCCTGCCTGGGCAGGAAGTGTACTTATGTGTGTGTCCCTGTTGCAGTTTTGACATTGTACAATCCACAATTTACATTAATGTAGCATGTCCGGGAGGGCGACAACTATCGCTAATGAGATGTTGTCCAAAAACATTGAATGGACAACATCACATGTCATTGTCAAGCTGGTGGATATTCGCAGACACGCATGTCAATGGTGTGCGGTATTATTGCAAGTGTTGCTATCGCGAAGCGCACACATGTGAATGTGCTCGGATGGAGGGAGGATCAGCAGTGAGGTTATGTCATACACAGTGATAACGCTCATTACAGTCAAGCAATGCATGTCAAACGTGAAGCTGAAAGTCTCACATTTGACACACTACTATACTGGTAAAGTCTGACAACAGAGAATACTGCAACACAAATCTACACATTACTCTTTACTGTTTGTCACATGTGATCTAAGATGTGCACTCTGCCCGTGGCTGATGATACCCCTTCGAGCCACCAATACCCAGGTCAAAAGGCAGCACAATAATGTGCGCACACACACACACCAGGGGAATTGTGTAACACACATTTGTTTTTTGATGTAACGTTTCAGATGCATGGCTATCACACGTGGAAGGCTACTGTACAGAGCATGATTATTGATCAAGATGATCGTTGCATGTTATAGTTAGTTCAACTAACTATAACGGGCGAATTTCTCTGGTTTTATATGAGTCAAATGTCAAACTAACTATAACGTCCCTGAAACCTATGGTTTTTTCTGTGAATATCTAAGGTTTTCTAAATGCTAATTCCTAATTATAACGTCTGTAAAACCTATAGTTTTTTCAGTGAATTTCAAAGGTTTTTTAAATGTTAATTTCATATTTTTATATTTATAAAACCTATATTTTTTCTATTATTTTGAGAAAACTAGACACCTGTACCGGTAGTGTACCAAGCTCCATCACCATGCGAATCCTATTCTCCATATTGCAAAACTCGTTAAGGATGCGCATTTCGTATCCGACAGCTTCGTAGCACCGTGTCCCGCCTAACATCATATACGCATAAGGTCGCGCCAGCTCCTAGTTTGGTTTGCGACAGGTGCGCGGTACCAATACGCGCGTTATGTCATTTACGTATAGGGCTGCGCGTTCTGTATGCGACGAGTGCACGCTGCCAGGCCCTGTGTTATGTGATAGACGTGTGGTATCGCGCGGGGTATGCCATTCCCTCATTTATTTTTTTATGTCTCAAAATTATATTTAAATAAGTTTAAAGTGTATAATCTAAAATATTTTAAACATTTATATATTTCAAATTGTAATAAACTTATATTATGGTAAATATATGCGCTCGGTGCGCAATTGCCATGTGACCTTAAAAAAAAGCATTTGATTGGTTCATAACATTTACATTGTAACAGTTGGAGGACCCCATCCATTTTAGTCATTCTCTCCACAGCGTTTGATGATAGACACCTCTTCTGCTTAGAGAGCTCTTTTGAAAAGTTTTTTGCTGTGTACATAAATCTTCTACTACACACAACATGCAACGATCATCTTGATCAATATTCATGGTCTGTACAGTAGCCTTTCACGTGTGATGGCCATGCATCTGAAACGTCACATCAAAAAACAAATGTGTGTTACACGATGCCCCTGGTGTGTGTGTGTGCACATTATTGTGCTGCCCTTCGGCCTGGGTATTGGTAGCTCAAAGGGATATCATGAGCCACGGACAGAGTGCACATCCTAGATCACAAGTGACAAACTGTAAAGAGTAATGTGTAGATTTGTTTTGCTAGAGCGCCCAGAGCACATCGCTTTACAGCAATGAGTGTTAAGGCACCCACCTGTGCTCCAGATTGTTTCACCCAGATGATGACAATTGCCCCAGTCCTCCCAAACACTAGCAGCGCACCGACAAGGATTGATAACCTTGCCGTCGCTCTGGAAGTCTCCGGGGGGAAAGGGGTTGGGACGAAAAGAGAAACAAAAGAAGACAATGATGTTTCAAGATGTCTTCGACAAGGACTGGTTTTCGGGAAGGGTAGATTGGAGTGCTGGATACGGGAATCACATATGACACGGGGAGTTCAAGAATATCTTTATCCTTCCAAGAATCCTAGCTTCTGAATACAAAAACAATATAAGAATCTAATTATAATTCCCTACAGTCTTACATTTATTCTAATGCTATTCCTTTTTAGGGCCTTACCTAATTATTTCTTAGGTTGTGCGCAGAATTACAGAAGAAATGCTATCGAGATATCTGATGAGCAATCTGAAATAAACAACACAGTTATCAATATTTCAGTACTAAATCAGAACAATTAATAATCATTATTTGTGGACTAAATGCTAAATAAAACAATACTTCAATCTTAACCTTTTTTCCTTGCAGCAATTATGTCCCTTTTTTTTTTCCTTGCAGCAATATGTAACCAGAATAATAAATAAAAGAGTGTGAAAATAACATAAAATAAACAATAATGTCAGTTGTACAGGGAAATAATTAGTTGTCCTTATACTTGAAGCTCAACACTTGCTTCGACATTTGTATTGCCAAGCACAAGCAATAAAGTTATTTTCAACAAAGGTTGTTCAAGTCTCTGTTTTTTCTAGTGTCTATTTTGTCCGGAGAATACAGTAATCTGACTGGAATGTCTTGGACTTGATTTCTTCTCAAGTCTACTAAGTATTCCCTTGAATAGACCTTTGTATCTTGAACCCAGAGAAATGCGTGCTCTACTGATCAAAAGTCAAAAAGACTCACGATACTCTCGTAGCTTTAAATACCTTGTTCTAAGCTTTTTTCTCTCCTTGTCTTTTACAGGTCCTGCAGTAGCGCGCTGTCCGGGAGGCACAGGAAGAAGACGTCCGACTGGAGAGTTCTGCAGGACTCCTGAAGCCAAGAAATTCCCGAGGCGAAGCTCGAAGAGGACGGAAGCCGATCAGGAGACAGGAGCTGGAGACAGGTAGGTGTGAAGGGAAACGAGGCCAAGCAACGAGTGTGAATGGGAGTGCTTTAAATACCCTCTCATTCACGCTGTGCACAATTTACGTACAAGCGTATGCTACTTGTCAGAGCGTGAGAGCACCTTGTGCATATTCATGAATCTCACGTTTTACAAGGGTTTGAGGCAAAGCGTTCAAGCACTTTTGCATATTCATGAAGTTCATGTTTTTACAAGAGTTTGAGGCAGGGCACGGAAACATCTCTGCATATTCATGAAGCTCACTTGCTTCCAGGTGTATACACGTTGATTTGGCACATTTGGCAGGTGATCTTTAATATTGATGCCAGAATGTTATAACACAGTTTTCTTCATGGGCATGTAATCATTATTATCCTGCAGAATAATGTTTAGTTGTTACAGTTACAACATGTACATGAATTAAATAGTCCTAAACCCCACTTATGGTTTCACTGTCATTTCTACATGATTGAACCAGATGTATCAGAGATTGAACCAGATGTATCAGAGATTGAACCAGATGTATCAGAGGCACATTAACATGAGAGATGCAAGGGATGCTGGGCAAACCGGGCATGAGAGAGCACACTTGTAACAATGAGCTCATGGTTTAGGCTCACGGTTTAATCCCAGAGTCTTCAGACTAGTAGGGGTGAGTAGTTTGCTTCCCACTCCCTGTATTGTATAAACGCATACTAACACTACTTACACAGTTATACTACAGTGGCCAGTATGCTACAGCGCCCAAAGCCCATCACTTTACAGCACTCAGCTTGGTTTGATCCCCGAGTCTTCACACCGGTAGGCGTGAAAACTTCACTTCCCATTTCCGGTATAGTATAAATGCACGGTAGGGGTCAGTAGTTCGCTTCCAACTCCCTGTATGGTATAAACGCCTACTAACACTACTTGCACACATATGCTACAAAGACCAGAGCACATCACTTTACAGCAATGAGCTCATGGTTTAGGCTCTCGGTTTCATACCCGAGTGTAGCAGCATCTCATCTAAGCACCATGTCACTCTGAGCAACACCGCACTTTCAGACCGGTAGGAGTGACTACTTCACTTTGCACTCCCCCACATAGGTTACAGTGCTCCTATCCTCCTGTTTCCTACTGTTTTTGCCCTTTGTATTCCCTTACTCGTGTCAACGGGATTACAAAATGGCTGCCAACACTTCCTAGTTGCAACAGCTCGCAGCCAATAAGCAGCAAGCTCGTGCTCGTAACACCTCAGCCAATCAGATAGCAGAATTCCCAAATATCAATATCTGTAAATTTCGATATTTCTCCAAAACTGCTAAACGGATTTACACCAAATAAACAAAAGTGTGCTTTCTAGATCAAGACCCTTCTCCTTGCCAAATTAGGGGTAATTCTGTACACCCGTTCGACCTGTAGCCTTGTCTATGGAAATTAACATGGAGAAAACATGTTTTGGGACCCCCCTTTTTTTTTGGCCCCCTTTAACGAGTCACCCCCAAACTTTAAACATAGGAGCTGTTATAAACAAAGAATTAGTTTGGAAAATTTCATGAAGATTCATTAAACGACTGCCAGTAGGTAATATATATATATATATATATATATATATATATATATATATATATATATATATATATATATATATATATATATATATATATATATATATATATATATATATATATATATATTCACTGAAAAAAACACAAGTTTCAGAGACGTTATAGTTAGAAATTAGCATTTAAATAACCTTAGAAATTCACTGAACAAACCACAGGTTTCAGGGATGTTATAGTTAGTTGGACATTTCACTCGTACAAAACTGGTGAAATTCAGCCGCTATAGTTAGTTCAGCTAACTAAAACTCATGCCCCCGCAATGCACTGCTGATGAAGTCACATATTACATCACTCATGACATGGTCGGTGACATCACTGAAAACATCACTGATGCCATCTCAAATGACATCAATGATGACATAACTGATGACATCATCCATGTGATAATTTGATGCATCTTCTCACACCCTAATATAACCTTTGATACACCCACTCTAAATTACAGACTGCCATTCTCAAAACCTTAGACACTCCAATTCCAATAACTGCATACCCACTTACTGATTCTTAGGTCTACACACCCATCCACTCACTCACCCATACAGTCACTCATACTTTCAGTCACTCATCAGTACAGGACTATCAGACGCACTCATACACCTATAAAGACACTCACACACTGTCAGTCATGCAAAAAATTAATCACACTCCCATTTACTCACCTATACAGTTATACACACACCACCTCACTCATACAGATACTAACACATACTTACTCTCACATACAATCACTGATACAAGCACATACTCAACCATACAGCCACTCTCACAATCACTCACTCTCAGATATAGTCATGTATATATTCCAACACTCACATATACTGCTTTTCACATATGTAGTTACTCACACATGTGCCACTGAGACATCCATTCACTCACCAACACACCCATACACACACTCACCCACCCATACAGTCCTTCACAGATGTACTCTTGAACCCATACACCCAGTGAATCACCCACTCACATATCTATGCAAAGAGTCACACACCCCCACCCACCCACACAGACACTGAGGCACCCATACAGATACTCAGACAAACAATCAATAACCCATATAGGCACTCATTTAGCTACTCTCCAACCCATGCAACCACTTTCTAGGGGTGGGCGAAATTTGCGTAATCGCGTTACGCAAATCTCCGCGAAACAGTAAAAAATCTCCACGAGCATGCAGAAATTCCGTGAACACGCGGAATTGCTTGTTCGCGATGCTTTTTTCCTGTTCACAGTTGCTGTTTGCGTGTTCGGGGAGAAATATCTTGCGAACACGCATTTTGAGAACGCGAACAAGAAAAAATTTCGCGAAGTCGCGGAAAGCAGAATTTTGGGCAATTTTGCGTTCTCCGCGGAAAGCAAAATTACCAAAATTCCGCAAATTCCGCGAGCGGAACGGAATTTACCGCCCAGGCCTACCGCTTACACATCAACTGACAGACTGATACAGACATTTACACAGTTTAGTCACTAAGACAGGCTTAATCACTCACTTATACAGTCAGTCATGCACCAACTAAATCATCCATACAGACACTCATATACCCACTCATTCCTTAATACACCTTGGCCCATATATATATATTGTGATCAAGATCGCGGAGGCTATCGAAACGCGCCTGAGGCGGACACTTGTCTGATCTATTACAATGAATTAAAGAAGGATAATTGGCACTCAGCAAACGCTTGTGGTGTATTCTCTGGGCTTACAATGAAGACTGTGGTCTGTACCTGCTAAAGTATCCCTCTTTGACATTGGAGGGTCAGGATTTTGTGCTATATGTATGCGGTCGCCAGTAGGTAGTTATAGTTAGGACCTAGTTACCATAGGAAAATCGTAACATGCTTTTCCCAATAACTTTGGCACCGGATGACGAATCTTCGCGAAACTTTATATATATATATATATATATTACCTACTGGCGGTCGCCAGTAGGTAGTTATAGTTAGGACCATGTTTCCATAGGAAAACCTCAACATTCTATTTTGAATAACTTTGGCGCCGGTCGACGAATCCTCACGAATTTCTCAAAATAGGTGGGGCGCTACGCTCCGCTCCTACCCTGAAAGTCTCGGGGGGATCTGTCAAGCGGGGGCTGAGATAAAAGGGGGGTCCCAAAACGCGTTTTTCCCATGCATTTTTCCATAGGACCTTTAGAACGAGCTACAGCCCGAACGGCTGAACAGAATTACTCAAAATTTGGCAGAGAGGTAGTCCCTAGGTCAAGGAAGTGCCTTTTGTAGGTTTGGTGTAAATCTGTTCAGTAGATTCTGAGAAAATAGCCTTTGAATCAATATATATATCTGTAAGCGCGCAGAGTGCGCGCTGGGTGCGCGCACCCTGCCGTGCGCGAGCGCAATTCTGATTGGTTGTTAGATCTTAGTAAACATTCGAATCGGTGGAAGTCAGGAAGCGGCGGCCGCCATTTTGGCTATCGCATAAAGAGGAGGTGATAATCAAAGGGGGAGCAGTTGAAAAGGGGGCAGAGTGGGTAGAAATAGACCCAGTAGGCATTGTAAGGGGGTCAAAGTAGGACCTTGTAGGGCAAAAAAAAAGAATAATATTTTGTAAAAAAATATCGCCGAGTGCGCGCACCCTGCGCGCACCCGGGAAAAAAAATAAAAATAAAAGAAATTTAAAAAAAATTGCATTTAAGTGTTTAGATATAAGGTGGCTCTAAAAAGAGCCCTTGTGTTTATTGTTTGTTTTTCGGTACCTACAAGTAAGTACCGACGCAGAGTCTGAGGTTCAAGAGGAAGACTCTGTTCCCTTCATCATTGAAGTGCACACCATCTCCTCTATAAATGTCTTGCATGTCGTAACGCAAGTTGTTGTGGTAAATGGAACCCATACCATAGTCTCTGAGGAAAGCAGAAATAGATTTGTTGACGTGCTTCCTTGCTTTGTCAATCTGCGGACAAAATTGGTTGGATCAGTTCCACTTTTGCCTTTGGCATATGTTAGAATATACAAAGGCAGTTTGTGGAAAAAGCGACATCAATTGCACAAAGGTGTCCTTAATAAGCATTTCAAAACCTACCCTAGTTAAAGTGCCTAGATCATTACCACCACAGTGCACAATAATAAGGTTAGGCTGTGGGAGATGTTGAAAGGTTTTCACCAAAGGCATTAATTGGTGCCACTTTAACCCTCTCTGACCAATCCACTTGATGTCTACATTTGGCAAAGCAAGGTCTCTCACCATACCTCTTTTCTCTGCAAATTTTTCACTCCAGAAGACATAGCTGTGTCCTACAATCCACACTGTGAACATCTTCAAAGGAGATCTGGATGCACTCAGGAGGTGTAATTCAGTAGAATGGTAAAAAGAAATGAAAGACAGTTTGGAAATGGAGGCATACATATTTTTTTTTTAAAAAAAAAAGAACTGATTGGCTGTTTCATACCATTCTACACTAAAAACTAGGCTGTATGTGTAAAATAATAGAAGCATGTTTTGTATTGGTTCAGAAAAATGTGTTACCAAAGAACAGTACTATGGATTTGCTGTAAGGTTTGAAAAGTCAAGCACTCTTGCTCTGTGGAATTGAAACATTGTGTGGCGAACTTCTGACCTAACTCCACACAGCAGTGTTCCATGAGCTGTTGCTATGGTAGCAGGCAGAAGTCAAGTTGGGGGAAGGGAACTAGGCAGAAGTGAAGTAGGGGGAAGGGTACTTTTGGAAAAGGGTTGGTTTTCAAGCAATAGAAATGTGTGATTACATTTGAAAAAAAGGGGGAAGCAGTGAGATTTGAAATTAACATATATATGTGTGGAAAAATAGAGGGAAAGATTGCCATTATCTGGTTCTGCTGAGTGGAGAGAGGTGTAGAGAACAGAGGTCCTGGCTCTGATAATGTGCTGTGGGGTTTTGAGGTTTCAGTCTGTAATGCAAATACATTCAGCATCACTAAGGCTGGTTGCCCTTGCTGGAGTGTAGGCAGTAACCCAGCATACACATGGTTTGTGGTCTGAAAAAGCAGTCTGGACATGTGCATTTAAAAAAATCTGAAAAGTGGATTCATAATGTGTCAGTCTGTAAAAGTGATTTTCACTTGCCAACAAAAAAGAGCAGTAAGTGTGCATTCAAATTGGCAAAGATTTTTCGTTTTGTGACTAATGTGAAAACATGACTCTGTGTGCAAATAGGAATTACAGGAAGAGATTTGTTGCGTTTTGCTCTGGTGATTTCACAGTTGCATTAGTAGGAAAAAGGGGGAGTCTCTCAAAAAAAAAAAAAAAAAAAGAAAAAAAAAAACCTTGGGTGCGCGCAGGGTGCGCGCACCTCAAAAAAAATTTAAAAAAAAATTTCAAAAAAAAAATTTGTTTGGTTAAGTTTATAAGTGGCTCTTAAAAGAGCCCTTGAGTTAATGGAGGGAAACAGGAAGAGAAAAACGCAAAAAAAGAAAAAACATCTATGGCCTAGTGCATGAATGCGCATCAAATTTTCTCTGAAGGAGATCAAGACTGGTCTCCCCCACAGAAATAAGAGAACCGCAATCAGTGCACCGTGTAGACAACCTCGCCAAACAAGGTGGACCAACAAGAGGTAAAGAAACAGGTGAAGGCACCATCGCAGCTGAAGTGCTCCCCTGAGCTGCCGAAGATGTGCTCGGCTGAGCTGCTGCTGATGTCATCGGCTGAGCAGGTGGAGGGTTTTCTCCAGAAGCTCGACGATAAGATGCTGGGTGCATTTTGTAAACATGTCTCAACATAGTGTGAATGCTAAAAGAATATTTCTTGTTAGGATTCCCACGAGATAAGACTTTTTTACAAAGTACACATGTAACTTTTGGTGCATTTACCTTTTTCTCATTCTCAGGAAAAGTAAAAAACTGCCATACAAAGCTGTCCTTCTGCTTCCTGTTCCTCTGCCTCTCAAGAGTGTCCTGCTCACTGTCTGAAGTAGGTTGCTGTTCAGCCATTGTCTCTCAACAACAGAATAGCTCCTTCTCCAAAGGAATCAGAACTAATAATGAGGGGAGTAGGTGTGGTTTGGGAAGAATCTGGAACAGAAAGTACTTCAAACCAATCATAAGTGATGATTCTTGATCACATGACTTGCCATGAGGGGATTGGGTGTGGTATTGAAACAATTAGAAACTGAAAGTAATGATAACCAATAAGAAATGTTGTTTTATTATGTATAAACCCGAGGTGCGCGCACTGCGCAAGCTCCGTGCGCGCACCCCGTGATGACGTATGCACGAACGCGTAAACGCGCAGGTGCATACGTCATATACGCGCACCTAGCGCGCATACGTTTAACACGCGTATACGCGACCGTTATTGCGTGTAATTTTAGCGTATGCGGAAGTAAACCGCGTCGAGGGCGTAGGACGCATGCGTACGTACGTACGCATACGTACTGGGTGCGCGCTCCCAGCGCGCACCAATAAGTATATTTGCGTACGTAAATAACGTACGCCGGAATTCATAAAAAACATACGAAATAGTACTAGGTGCGCGCTCAGAGCGCGCACCCCAAGAATTTATAAATAAAAAAAAAAAAAAAAGAGGACATTAAATAATTAAAAAAATTATTTAAAAAAAAAAAAAAAATTATTTACAAAAATAATTTTAAAAAAATACAGATAATATATAAATGAATATAAAGTAATTTTATTTAAATAAAAAAAAATATCTTTAATTAAAAATACATAACTTAGCATATAAAAAACCATACAAATTCTCAGAAAAAAACATAGGTTTCAAAAACGAAATATTTAGGGATTAGCATTTAAAAAACCTTGCAAATTCACTAAAAAAACCATAGGTTTCACACACGTTATAGTTAGGAATTAGCATTTATAAAACCTTGCAAATTCACTGAAAAAACCATGGGTTTCACACACGTTATAGTTAGGAATTAGCATTTAAAAAACCTTAGAAATTCAGTGAAAAAACCATAGGTTTCACACATGTTATAGTTAGCTGGACATTTTACTCGTAAAAAACCAATGAAATTGCCCCGTTATAGTTAGTTCAGCTAACTATAACTCGCACGCGCCCGCAATGCACTGCTGATGACGTCACATATTACATCACTCATGACATGGTCAGTGACATCACTCATGACATCACTGATGACATCTCAAATGACATCACTGATGACATCATCCTTGTGATAGAGTGGCAGACCTCCTCTCACCCTAATATAACCTTTGATACACACATTCAATAATAGAGACTAAAATTTTTAAAACAATGGACATACCAATACCAGTTACAACAACCTCTTCAGTAATTCTAAGATTCACATACACATTCACTCATTCACCAACAGTCCTATACAGTCACTCATACATGTACTCACTCATCATATGTACTCATACACCTATACATCCAGTTACACAATGCCACTCATCCATAGAGTTACTCACACACATAGTCACTCATACTAATAAAGAATCAAACATACTTTTACTTGCATATACAGTTATACACACACCACCACACTTACTTCTACGGAAACTTACACATACTTAGTCTTTTAAACAATCACTTATAGAAACACATACTTATTCATACAGGAACTCTTTCAATCTCTCACTCTCACATATACTCACTTATATACACCAATAGTCACATATACTAGTTTAAAACATATGTAGTTACTCATAAAGACACTATTGAGACAGTCATTCACTCACTAACACACCCATACACACACTCATCCACCCATACAGTCCTGCACACATGCTGTCTTCAACACATACAAACAGTGAGTGACTCATTCATGCACCTATGCACTACATAATACCCCCCACCGAACCATGCAGACACTCAGACTGACACTCAAAAAACCAACTAATAACCTATATAGACACCCATGTAGCTACTCACCAACCCATGCAGCCACTTATACACAAAGTGAGAGACTGATACAGATATTTACATATTTAAACATTACTCACTAAGCCATGTATTCACTATGATACACTTAATCAGTCAGTTACACAATCAATTTTTCAAAAACAAATCATCCATTTAGACACTTGTATACCCATTTATTCTTCCATCGAACTTGAGATATACATATATAAAACATATTTAATTTTCAGAAAAACACACATTCACTGGATGATGTCATCAGTGATGTCATCAGTGATGTCATTTGAGATGTCATCAGTGATGTCATGAGTGATGTCACTGACCATGTCATGAGTGATGTAATATGTGACGTCATCAGCAGTGCATTGCGGGCGCGTGCGAGTTATAGTTAGCTGAACTAACTATAACGGGGCAATTTCATTGGTTTTTTACGAGTAAAATGTCCAGCTAACTATAACATGTGTGAAACCTATGGTTTTTTCACTGAATTTCTAAGGTTTTTTAAATGCTAATTCCTAACTATAACGTGTGTGAAACCCATGGTTTTTTCAGTGAATATATATATATATATATATATATATATATATATATATATAAATATATATTCACTTAAAAAACCATAGGTTTCACACATGTTACAGTTAGCTGGGCATTTCCCTCGTAAAAAACCAATGAAATTCCCCCGTTATAGTTAGTGCAGGCAACTATAACTCACGCGACCGCAATCCACTGCTGATGACGTCAGATATTACATCACTGTATTTAGACACTTATTTACCCATGTCTTCTTCCATTCATCTTTAGCTATACATATATTACATTTTTTTTTTTCAGAAAGACACATATGTCATCAGTGATGTAATATCTGACGTCATCAGCAGAGGATTGCGGTCGCGTGAGTTATAGTTGCCTGCACTAACTATAACGGGGGAATTTCATTGTTTTTTTACGAGGGAAATGCCCAGCTAACTATAACATGTGTGAAACCTATGGTTTTTTAAGTGAATTTGCAAGGTTTTTTAAATGCTAATTCCTAACTATAACGTGTGTGAAACCTATGGTTTTTTCAGTGAATTTGTACGGTTTTTTAAATGCTAAGGTATGTATTTATTAATATATTTTTGTAAACAAAACTTTTTCACGGCGCGCGCACGGTGCGCTTCACGCACCGCGCGCGCGCGGTGGGCACGCGGTGCGCTTCGCACACCGCGCGCCCACTTTACGCAGTTCGTGCCATGCACGCACAGGGCGCGGTGGGCACACGGTGCGCATCGCGCACCACCCGGCCACTTTACAAAGTTCGTGCCGTGCACGCACGGAGCGCTTCGCCCCCAAGGGCCAAATACATGTTTTTTTTTCCGATAAATCGAGGAGTGCGCGCACGCTGCGCGAACTTCGCAGAATTTTTTCCGTTTGGGTGGTGCGCGCAGGGTGCGCGCACTCGGCGATTTTTCGGAAAAAAAATAAATTGTTTTTTGGCCCTTGGGGGTCCTTCTGGGACCCCCTGACCACGGCTAGGGGGTCAGGAACTGTCTACCCTGCCCCCTTTTCACGTTCTCCACATTTGTTTTTCACCCCCTCAGAGTGCGAGAGACAAAATGGCGGCCGACACTTCCAGGTTTCGACCGATTCAAATGTTTACTAAGATCTAACAACCAATCAGAATTGCGCTCGCGCACAGCAAGGTGCGCGCACCCAGCGCGCACGCTGCGCGCTTACAGATATATATATTGATTTAAATGCTATTTTCTCTGGAAATACTGAACAGATTTACACCAAACCTCCAAAAGGCACTTCATGGACCTTATGGCTACCTCTCTGCCAAATTTCACGTAATTCTGTTCAGCCGTTCGGGCTGTAGCTACGACTAAAGTCCCTATGGAAAAATCCATGGGGAAAACGCGTTATATATATATATATATATATATATATATATATATCTGTGAGTAAGCAGAAGGATACATTGAACATCTAAACAAAAATGAGGTAAATCTACAGTTCTCAGGGGAGATAAGTTTAGTGGGAGTAAACTATCTAGACCTGGGAGTTGAGATATGGGAAGGAGTGATCACGACTGCATTATTCAGAAAACCGACCGCTGGTAACAGTACGCTACATGCGGAAAGCAGTCACCCTCAAAAACTAAAAAATAGTATTCCTTAAAGAGAGTTTCTTAGACTGAAACGTAACTGCTCAAGGCAAGACGACTTTGATCTTGCAGCCAAAGCAAGCTCGAGTCGCTTTCTGGCAAGAGGTTACAGTCTAAATCTCCTGGAGAGTACCCTCAGGAAAGTAGAACTGCTACCTAGAGAGGATCTGTTTAAACAGAAAGAAAACCCAAAAATCGGATGATAACAAAATTTTCCGAAGATGCCGATACCCTGAGAAATATGATGAAGAAAAATTGGCATGTATTAAAAACTGATGCAATTATTGGTGCAGACATTCCAGTGGCACCTCTGATAACTTTCAGAAGGGCACGTTCACTTAAAGATAGCTTGGTCCATAGCCATCTAGATGCCATACCATCAAGACAGGGAACTCTTAATGAAATGAGAGGGTTTTACCCGTGTGGGAAGTGCAAGGCGTGCATTTTCAGTAAAAGGGTACTCACCTATGAAATAAAAGGTCTGAAAGCAAAGAAAAAGATAACTAATTTCATGACCTGCCAAACAACACATGTAGTGTATTGTCTAAAGTGCCCTTGCGGACTCAGGTATATAGGGAGTACCATACACTGTGTAAAAATAAGAGTACTGGAACACATGCGGGCCATTGCTAAAAGGGATTTTAATTATCCTGTAGCACGACATTTTGCTATCAAACTAAAAGTGAGAGAGACTTGCTCCAATATTTTGGTATTGACCATGTACCACCAAGTGTGAGAGGAGGGGACAGAGTGTTGAAATTAAGGAGATTGGAATCTCGTTACATTATAGACCTCCAGATAAAATCTCCTAATGGTCTAAATGGCGGAGAAGAATTGACGGTACATCTGGGTAACTAATGCTATGTAGCTATTGATCTGACATTGACCTATTGATCTTAATGAACAAATGATTTTAGTGTTTTGAATCTATCATTGAAAGTGGGGGCCGATACACGGCAATATAAAGAACAGACAGGGGATGCTCGCAACCTAAGATAAATAGGTTGCGTGAGGCCGATACACGGCGAGATTTTTTGCAATGATTGTCAAATGACAGAGTATAACAGCAATAATATATAAAAGTAGAAATGGATGTGTTTTTAACTAAAAACTATGGACTCATAAGGAATTTTTGGCTGTAATCTTTGCATCTGACAATGCAATGATAATCGTTTCAAAATGGCGCTCGCTATTTAGCGAAACACCAACCCTTGTTTGTTTTCATGATAACACATGACGCTTTAAAATGGTGCCTTGTAACGCTTTTGGTAAACATTGACGAAGGATCTTTTCCGAAACGCGTCTGTTTTTGGCTTTCGAAAAAATCACTGCTGTGATTAAGTCCCATGAGTGCTGTCTTTCCTTCTACCCTGTGGGAATTGTGAAGCATGCATATATATATATATATATATATATATATATATATATATATATATATATATATATATATATATATATATATATATATATATATATATATATATATATTTTTTTTAACAAAGTGCCTCATTCAAATAAGGATTAACGAGGCCATGAACTGGCCAGATGGATTTTAATCAGTCAGCTGGTAGGACACGTTTCGCCTGTCCTGCAGGCTTGATCACCAACAACTTTTACCGTTTACAATTGCCCATTTTAAATAAAGTGCTTTGTAGCAAGTCACATGACATGACTACAAAGATAGTGCATTAGACAAAAGACTCGTAGTTTTACACGCAGAACTAGTCAGCTTACATTTGAGTATATATAATTCATTGCAAAGAGTTACATTTCAATGTTTGGCCACATTATACTATTCAGCAAATTAAATTCATAGCTAAATGCTTTGTTTAAACACCATATATTTCAAATAAAATGCAATGTTAGCACCAATTTGAACGCGTGTTATCACAGACTTGGTATTGCGCTGTGTATTTATGCACAGTCTCGCACTACTCTAGCATCACAGTCTGCCATGAAATTCAATCAATTGTATAATTAACCATAAGTGATATTAATAAACTTATTTGCAGACTACTCGCTTATCCGGTCCGTGTGGATTAAATATCTATCCTATATAGGCGCAGATTATTGGAACATATAATCTCCCTTGCAAGCCACAGTATACAAATACTAACTCATGTAGTACATAGTATCTAGCCCTAGGGGGCACTTACTCATTCCTTGTGTATATGGTCCATGTCTATTTGTGTACGTGTTAAAAAATAAAACTTGTGACTATGCGAATTTACAAAAAAAAAAAACTAAACGGTTAAAAACAATTGATGAGAGGATGCTCATTAATGTCTCAGTAACAAAAATCCCCAGAAAACATAAATAGAGGACATTCACAAATGTGTAATCAAGTCCTCTTCCATATTTGATCCCATTGGGATTTGTGTGTTTAGTTCTAAGATGTAGCAAGACTCTAACCTTCTGGGTTTCTTTTCTCGATTGCCCCCTCGAGCATTTGGTGGAATCCAATCAATTGCAAAGTATGTCAAACCTTGTGTATTTTTCTCATGATGGGCCTGGAAATGGTGCGCCACTGGGTAGGTTTTATTGCCATTCCGAATGGCTCTAAGGTGTTGTAACACCCTTATATGGACAGGGTGGATTGTGCTTCCTACATACCTCAAGCCACATGGGCATTGAAGGATGTAGACAGCAAACTCAGTTTTACAGGAAAAAGAACCTTTGATTCTTTTAACTCGTTTAGACAAACCTAATGTATATGTCTGTGTATTTTTGCCATGGCTGCAGGCTTTACATTTAGTACACTTATTAAAGCCTTCTTTCTGTTTGAGCCATGTGATCTTCTGGGTTCCCTTCTCTTTTTTTGGAACCATGTTGCTGACTAGCATCTGCTTGAAGGAGCGTGCTCTTCTAAAAGTGATTGCTGGTTTCTTTTGAACTAGCTCCCCCAATAATGGATCATTATGTATTTGGTGCCAGTGTCTGGTTAGGATGCTCCTCACTTTTCCGTGTTGGCGGTTAAAGGAGGTAATCATTCTCACATGATTTTTCTGTGTCTCTTCTCGTGTAATCTTTCTCTGACTTTTATTAAACAAAATATCTTCTCTTGTTCTTTTAGTGGCTTTCCTAGTTGCAGCTTGCACATTCTCTTTTGTGTAGCCTCTAGCTTGGAACCAAGAACTGAGATTCTCCAATTCCTCACTTCGTACATCTTGCTCACTACAGTTATGAATTTTCCTTTGGCATTCCCCATACGCTATACTTCTTATCAAATTTTGGGGGTGGAAGCTAGTCGCATGAAGGAACATGTTCCCTGCCGCCGGTTTCCTGTATAGATTTTTGAATGTAGTTTGGAGTCTTTAACATAGATAGTCAAATCCAAGAAATTGACTGAACTGTTACTAATCATGCTGGTGAAACTAAGATTTAAACCGTTCACCTGCAGTTTTTTTATAAAGATTTTCACTGATTCTTCAGTTCCTTTCCATATGACGAATAAATCGTCACTAAATCGACTCCAATGTAATGCATTCTCTTCCCACTCCGTCTGATGCTCGACCCGGACCACCGGCTCCTCCCACCAGCCCCTATGCAGATTCGCATAGCTAGGGGCGAAGCAGGTGCCCATCGCTGTGCCACAGACCTGGTGAAACAATATATCATTAAATAGAAAATAGTTGATTTTTAAACAGAGAGAGATCATGGAGAGTAACATCTGTGTATTTGACCACAACTTGATTGGACGATTACTAAGAAAATGTTTTATAGCCTTAAGTCCGTCCTCATGTTTAATGCTAGTGTAAAGGGTGGTCACATCTATAGTAACTAGCAACAGATCTTGTTCCCATGGCAGATCATAGATTTTCTTTAGGAAGTCTCCCGTATCTTGGATATAGGAAGGGAGAAGTTTTACAAAAGGACATAAAAATGAGTCGATATATTTAGAAGTGTTTTCAAAGGCTCCACCAATGGCAGAGATAATTGGGCGACCTTGGGGATTCTCTGCATTTTTATGCACCTTAGGAATCAAGTAAAAGACAGGTATTACAGGGCTATCCATTTAAAAAAAATGAAATTCCTGGTACAAATGGTACAAATAAACATTGATTGTACCATTCTTGCAACTGATCGTTATACAACCTGAAACTGCCATGCATAATTCCTTCAGCAATTTTAGCATAGTTATTTTGGTTGTTAGGTTGTTTATAAGCTTCTTTGAGGTAGTTGGCTTTATCCCAAAGGACAACGTTCCCACCCTTATCTGCATCCCTCACAATGCAATTGCCCTTAGATGTAAGTTTGGTAATCAAGACAGAGAACTCTTTTTCATGCTGTGAAAGGGATTTATGTTGAACACTTGTGCACTTTTCCAGATTTTTGTAATCATTAATTACTAGTTCATTGAACACATCTATTGAGTCTTTAGTGCTCATTGGTACAAATCTGGAAGCCGGTCTGAAACTCGTGGGTACGTTGCCACTAATGTCTACTTCTTGTTCTTTTGCTACTTCAAAAACTTGACTGTCTGAGATTGCCAAATCTACAAAATGGCTCGATGGATTAGTTTCCGCAGAAATATTTATGTTAAAATTGTGTGTGCTTTCCTCAGCCTTAGTTCAAGCACACAATTCATATCTTCCACAGCCAGATTGCTTGTTGTAGCCTCATTCCTTAGTACATTAAGTACTGAACATGGTTTACGCTGTTGATTTTGTGCAAAATGTTTTCTTAATTTCAATGTTCTTACAAATTTGAAAACATCCACTCTCGTCGATACATAATTAAATTCTGCTGGTGGACAGTATGATAGGCCAAATTGAGTATATTTTTCTCTTTATTGGATAGTTCAATATCAGTCAAGTAGATTTTTGTAGCTTCATTTTCCGTCGCTAATGTGTTTATAGTGTTGGGCTTGTTTGGCCCCTTTGCGCCTCCGTTGCCTCTGCCTCTTTGTTTGCCTTCGTAATTCACTTGGGGTCTCGGTCAGAGATTGAATCTCCTTTCTTGTTCTAAAAAACCAAATTCCTCCAAAACTGATGGCACTACCCCACTGGCTTGACGGCTATGTCCTTCCTCTAAATCAAAGTCGACTTCGGAGCTTTGAATGCTACTCTGGTCTTATTGCGCCTCTGCTCTTATATGCCCTTTAGGATTCATTCTTAATCTTCTTACATTTTCAAATTTTTTGGCAAAGGTGTAAATATGCCCAAGTTCGTAATCATTCTTATCTCTTAAGAATTGTTGTGCTTTTCTTTCTCTGATTGTTATTTCCAATTTTTTAAAGCTCTCCATCATTTCTTTTTTGAACTTATCAATAGGTTCTTGATCAGCTTCTTTGTCGAGCATTTCTGATATTTGGGAAATTTCTTCCAGGATTTTTTGCCAGTCTATTTCTGCATACTTCACTAGAATTGCAAGCATTCTTCTAGAGGACTCCTGATTATTCTCTGCCCACTCACAGAGCATATTAGGGTTAGGGTCTTCGTATGTAGGGGCTACTAAAATACGCAATCCTCGTGGAATGCGTTTCACCTCCAGATTGAGCTGCAACGACTTTGACTCCCACCATTTTGACAACTCGCTGCACTTCAATTTTTCTAAGCGCTTGAGCCGTGCTGTCACATCTGAAACTTTTTCCTTTCTTTCAACTGTTCCCGTTTTCTTCATGGGCACACTGATATCATTGAATATGGAAAGTGCAACTTCCTCTCTCTCTTGTAGTTCAGCAGCAAACATTAGCTCGAAAATTGCAGCTTTTCGCCTGGGCTAGAAACTGTCAGTGTCTCCTTATATAGTAATGGTAGACTCGCAATTATTAGCACTGGCTTCCCCTCTTCCCGCAATGTTAGCAAAAGGGTATCTCCTACCTGAACACCAACGGCGTGCGTCGCGGGTCCTCCGACTCTCTGGCGTTCGCCTCTGGTTTCAGGAACACTTCCCTTGATGCAAAGAGTGACTGTTCTGCTTTTCCTCAATACACACTGTGGGGGGGCGGCGGTCTTCAACACTTTTTCCTCCACGCTTCGGTACTGCCGCCACGGCTCCAAATCAGCGGGTGCGTCGTAGTTAAAACACCACCGAAACACGGTCCATTAAATATTAACAAAGTTACTCATTCATATAAGGATTAACGATGCCATGTACTGGCCAGATGGATTTTAATCAGTCAGCTGGCAGGACGCGTTTCGCCTGTCCTGCAGGCTTGATCACCAACAACTTTTACCGCTTACAATTGGCCATTTTAAATAAAGTGCTTTGTAGTGTGTCACATTACATGACTACAAAGAAAGTGCATTAGACAAAAGACTCGTAGTTTTACACGCAAAACTAGTCAGCTTACAGTTGAGTATATATAATTCAATGCAAAGAGTTACATTTCAATGTTTGGCCACATTATACTATTCAGCAAATGAAATTCATAGCTAAATGCTTTGTTTAAAAACCATATATTACAAATAAAATGCAACTTTAGCACCAATTTGAACGCGCGTTATCACAGACTTGGTATTGCGCGGTGTATTTATGCACAGTCTCGCACTAATACTAGCATCACAGACTGCCAAAAATTCAATCAATTATATAATGAACCATAAGTGATATTAATAAAATTATTTGCAGACTACTCGCTTATCCGGTCCGTGTGGATTAAATATCTATCCTATATAGGCGCAGATTATTGGATCATATATTCTCCCTTGCAAGCCACAGTATACAAATACTAACTCATGTAGTACTTAGTATCTAGCCCCAGATACTAAGTACTACATGAGTTAGTATTTGTATACTGTGGCTTGCAAGGGAGATTCTATGAACCAATAATCTGCGCCTATATAGGATAGATATTTAATCCACACGGACCGGATAAGCGAGTAGTCTGAAAATAATTTTATTAATATCACTTATGTTTAATTATACAATTGATTGAATTTTATGGCAGACTGTGATGCTAGTAATAGTAATAGTGCGAGACTGTGCATAAGTACATCACGCAATACCAAGACTGTGATAACGCGCGTTCAAATTGGTGCTAAAGTCTTTTGTCTAATGCACTTTCTTTGTAGTCATGTCATGTGACACGCTACAAAGCACTTTATTTAAAATGGCCAATTGTAAACGGTAAAAGTTGTTGGTGACCAAGCCTGCAGGACAGGCTAAACGCGTCCTACCATCGGACTGATTAAAATCCATCTGGCCAGTACACGGCGTCGTTAATCCTTATTTGAATGAGGAACTTTGTTAATATTTAATGGACTGTGATTCGGTGGTCCTTTAACTACGACGCACCTGCTAATTTGGAGTCGCGGCGGCAGTACCGAAGCGTGGAGGAAAATATACATATATATATATATTATCTACTGGCGGTCGCCAGTAGATAGTTATAGTTAGGACCTATTTTCCATAGGAAATCTGCAACATTCTATTGGGAATATCTTTGGTGCCGATTGACGAATCTTCGCGAAATTCTCCAAACATTTGGCCAGCTCCACTCCGCTCCTACCCTGAAAGTTTTGTGGTGATTCGTGAAGCGGGGGCCGAGAAAAAAGTGGGGTCCCAAAAAGCATTTTCCCAATGCAATTTCCCATAGGATCTGTTGTCGCAGCTACAGCTCGAACCGCTGAACGGAATGACACCAAATTTTGCAAAGAGGTAGTCCTCAGTTCGGACTCATGCCTTTTGCATATTTGGTGTGAATCTGTTCAGTAGTTTCTGAGAAAATTAGGGTAAAAAAGTTAGTGATATCTATGGCCGCGGATGATCCGCGGACCATACCCGTACCGTACGCGCACCCTCCCCGAACGGAGCGCACACCCTCCCGATCGCGTGCTGAATGCTAATTGGCTGTCGAGCATCTCTCTACATTCGAAACCAGGAACTGTTAGAGGCCATTTTCTGCCTCGGTAGAAGCGAGGCTGAAGATGGAAGGGGAATAAGTGTGTAAAAGATATAAAGAGGACAGAGTGGAAATACTCTGACCCTCTAGATCTGCTTAGGGGGTCCCAGAAGGACCCCCTGTGGCCCCCTTGTTAAAAACAAAAAAGTATCGCGTTGGGTGCACGGATTCTCTTGCGGTGGGTGTGCGGATCCACGGCAACGTTTTTTGAAAAACGACAAGAAATCCTTGGTTGTATAACTACTTTCTACACTGAAAGGTAGCATGTATATTTTTGTTTTTTAAAGGTATGATTGTTATTGGTTAACAAAAACAGATTGTAAGGAACATTATATATGATAAGCTGATATGTTGAAAAGTCAAGCACACTTCCTGTCTTGTGAAGGAACATTGTGTGCTGAACTTGTGACCTGTGAGCTCAGTGCAGTGTTTCATGACCTGTTTCTATGGTAACAGGTAGAAGGCAGATTGGGGGATGGGTTGAAATGTATTTCAGTTGGAAAGGGTTGAAATGTTTAACCAATAGAAATGTGTGTTTGCTTTTGAGTTTATGTGTGAAGGATTGTGATTTGATGTTTACATGTATATGTGTGGAAAATGAAAGGGAAACTTTTCCATTCTTTGCTTTTGCTGAGAGGTGCACAGTGCGGAGATTCTGTAAAAGAAAATAAGGTGAGTGATTGATATACTCCTTAATCTACAAAAGAACTTGAAAGATGAGTTATTTAATTGTGAGGGGATGTATGTGGACTATTTTGATTTTAATCAGACTAATATATTTTTCCTGCTAAAGTGTAGGGAGTACTTTTTTTCTCTACAATGTGTGTGCATGTAGAAACCATTCTGTGATTGGCATTTGTGTTTTTCATGTGTTTGTAGACAGATAACTGAGCAGTTTTAATATTTTAGTAGAATTAGAAACCAGTCATTGTTTATGAATTTGTGAAATGAGTTATGTTATGTTTCCATTCTAAAATGTAGTACTACTTCTAGATGAAGAAATGTGTTTTGATATAGTGCAAGGGATAGTGTTGTTTGTCTAGAGTCACACAGTGAGTCTGTGTGCATTTGGGAACCACTGTGAGAGAAGCATTTGGTAATATTGTGTATTTGCTGACAGATAAGTGTTTTAAAACCAGTCAGGTTGTCAAGTTTTAGTAGCATTAGAAGACAAGTTATGGCTTATGCTTTCATTAAATGAGTGAGGCATTGACAGTAAATTGCAGTCGTGAAATATGTAGATTGTGTGCAGTTCCCTTACCACTTGCACTGTAGTGAATGAGTTTTGGTAAGCTCCTAGGGATAGTGGTGCTTGTCTAGAATCAAACTGTGAGTTAGTGTGTATTTGGGATCAGTGTGAGAGAATCATTTGGTAACATCATGTATTTGCTGACAGATAACTGTTTTAAAATCTGTCATGTTGTGAAGTTTTAGTAGCAGTAGAATCCAGTCTTTGCTTATATGTTGATTAAATGAGTCATGCTTTGACACTGATGTGCTGTACTTAAATATGTAGATTTTGTGCAGTACCATTAACTCTTCCAGACTAGTGAATGAGTTTTGGTAAACTCCTAGGATAGTGTTGTTTGTCTAAAATCACACTGTGAGTCTGTGTGCATTTGGGTAGGGATTGTGAGAGAAGTATTTGGTAACATTGTGTATTTGCTGACAGATAACTGTTTTAAAACCTGTCATGTTGTCAAGTTTTAGTAGCATTAGAAGACAGTTATGGCTTATGCTTTCATTATATGAGTCAGGCATTGACAGTAAATTGCAGTCGTGAAATATGTAGATTGTGTGCAGTTCCCTTATCACTTCCAGTGTAGTGAATGAGTTTTGGTACTGGTGCTTGTCTAGAATCACACTGTGAGTCTTTGTGCATTTGGGAACCACTGTGAAAGAAGCGTTTGGTAACATTGTGTATTTGCTGACAGAAAACTGTTTTATAACTTGTCATGTTGTCAAGTTTTAGTAGCATTGGAAGCCAGTCTTTGCTTATGTGTTGATTAAATGAGTCAGGCATTGACACTAAATTGCAGTCGTGAAATATGTAGATTGTGTGCAATTCCCTTATCACTTCCAGTGTAGTGAATGAGTTTTGGTAAACTCCTAGGAATACTGGTGCTTGTCTAGAATCACACTGTGAGTCTTTGTGCATTTGGGAACCACTGTGAGAGAAGCGTTTGGTAACATCGTGTATTTGCTGAGAGAAAACTGTTTTAAAAAATGTCATGTTGTCAAGTTTTAGTAGCATTAGAAGACAGTCTTTGCTTATGTGTTGATGAAATGAGTCAGGCATTGACACTAATGAGCAGTCGTGAAATATGTAGATTGTGTGCAATTCCCTTATCACTTCCAGTGTAGTGAATGAGTTTTGGTAAACTCCTAGGGATACTGGTGCTTGTCTAGAATCACACTGTGAGTCTTTGTGCATTTGGGAACCACTGTGAAAGAAGTGTTTGGTAACATTGTGCATTTGCTGACAGATAAGTGTTGTAAAACATGTCATGTTGTCAAGTGTTAGTAGCATTAGAATACAGTTATGGCTTATGCTTTTATTATATGAGTCAGGCATTGACAGTAAATTGCAGTTGTGAAATATGTAGATTGTGTGCAGTTCCCTTACCACTTGCACTGTAGTGAATGAGTTTTGGTAAGCTCTTAGGATAGTGATGCTTGTCTAAAATCACACTGTGAGTTAGTGTGTATTTGGGATCACTGTGAGAGAATCATTTGGTAACATCATGTAATTGCTGACAGATAACTGTTTTAAAATCTGTCATGTTGAGAAGTTTTAGTAGCATTAGAATCCAGTCTTTGCTTATATGTTGATTAAATGAGTCATGCTTTGACACTGATGTGCTGTACTTAAATATGTAGATTGTGTGCAGTACCATTAACTCTTCCAGACTAGTGAATGAGTTTTGGTAAACTCCTAGGATAGTGTTGCTTGTCTAAAATCACACTGTGAGTCTGTGTGCATTTGGGTAAGGATTGTGAGAGAAGCATTTGGTAACATTGTGTATTTGCTGACAGATAACTGTTTTAAAACCTGTCACGTTGTCAAGTTTTAGGAGCATTAGAAGACAGTTATGGCTTATGCTTTCATTATATGAGTCAGGCATTGACACAAAAGTGCAGTCCTGAAATATGAAGATTGTGTGCAGTTCGCTTACCACTTCCACAGTAGTGAATGATTTTTGGTAAACTCCTAGGTATAGTGGTTGTTGTCTAGAATTACACTGTGAGTCTGTGTGCATTTGAGAGCCACTGTGAGAGAAGCATTTGGTAACATCGTGTATTTGCTGACAGATAACTAATTTAAAACCTCTCATGTTGTCAAGTTTTAGTAGCATTAGAAGCTAGTCTTTGCTTATGCATTGATAAAATGAGTCAGGGTTTGACACTAAGGTGCAGTACCATGTACTATTCTGTTCACTGTGGCAGAACTGAAAATTTAAAAGTTTTACCTAAGCACTGTCCTAGAAGTAGTCTGATTATTTAGTCAGTTTCTAAGTACCAAATAGATTGCTTCAAATAAAAGTGTTCTGACATACTATACACTTGTCTTTTACACCTTCAATTACCCAGTCAGTATCCATACACTTCCAGGAAACATCCTGTCACTTCCTTTGCAGTCCTCTAGAGACCCATTCAACAGCATGTACTAATCCATTGACTGTGCCAACACTCAAACACTTATAAATTCACCTAGACACTCTCTTTCCAGTACTCTAATGATTCAGTCACTGCCTAAGTATTCATGCACTGAGCCAGGTCTTAGCACATGGACTACGTCAAACCCATATCCACTATGCATGCAGTGCTCTGACCACCTACACACTTGTCTTTCACACCTTCAATTGCCCAGTCAGTATCCGTTCACTTCCAGCAAACACCCTGTCACTGCTGTTGCACTCCTCTAGTGACCCATTCAGCATCATGTACTAATCCATTCACAGCGCCAAACCCTAATAAATTCACCCAGGCACTCTCCTTGCAGTACTTTAATCATTCAGTCAGTACCCAAGTACTCATCCAGTGGCCTTAGTATATGGACTGCTTCAAACCCTTATCCTCTATGTATGCAGTCCTCTAACCACATACACAATTGTCTTTCACACCTTCAATTCCCTAGTCAGTATCCATACACTTCCAGAAAATACCGTGTGACTCTCGTTGCAGTCCTCTAGAGACCCATTCAGCACCATGTACTAATCCATTCACTGTGCTAAAACCCAAACACTTATAAATTAACCAAGATACTATCTTTGCAGTACTCTAATCATTCAGTCAGTGCCTAAGTATTCATACACTGAGCCAGGCCTTAGCACCTGGACTGCTTCAAAACCCTATGCACTATGCATGCAGTCTTCGGACCACCTAGACACTTGTCTTTCACACTTTTAATTTCCTAGTCAGTATCCATACAGTCCAGCACTTGTCACTGCCTTTGCTCTCCTGTAGTGACCCATTCAGTACCAAGTACTAATCTATTCCCTGTGCGAAAAGCCTAGCACTTATAAATTCACCTAGGCACTCTCCTTGCTGTACTATAATCATTCAGTCAGTACCCAAGTAGTCATGCAGTGAGCCAGGCCTTAGCACATGAACTGCTTTAAATGCCTATGCAGTATGGATGCAGTCCTCTAATCATCTACACAGTTGTGTTTCACACCTTCTATTCCCTAGTTAGTATTCATACTCTTCTAGCAAACACCCTGTGAGTCACCAAGTGTGTCTCATTATACTACTGTAATCATTTAGTCAGTTAGCATGTAGTCTTTTAGTGAGGTAGGCTTTAGGGCATGAACTGCTTCAAAGTAGTATGCACTATGCATGTAGTGTTTTAATGATCGTCACACTTGTGGTTCAGGGCTATAGTTTCATAGTCAGTTTTTATATAAAATGTGTTTGTACAGTAATGGAATAGTATAAATTTGAAAGTTATTAATATACATTTATTTGTGATTCTTTTTTACAGATACAGAACAGGAGTGTTTCTCATCTGTTTGCACTCTTCTCGTGCAAGATTGTTTGGATGAAGGGTCCTTAGGTGTTTCATCATACTTGCTGTGCCGCACAAGTATTTTTTGTTAGGATCTCCTCGTAACAGAACTCTGTGGCAAATCTTGCGAGTGACGAAAGTGGCATTGGTCTTTGTTTGCTCCTTAGAAAAAGTAAAAAATGTCCTCACCACTGAAGTAAAACGTTGTTTGTGTGATGCCTTCTGCAAAACATTTTCTTCAGATTCGGTAAATATTTTAAAGTGGCAACATTTACATTTTTTGTAAGTTAAACTTATAAAATTGTGTTAGCTGTATGCATTTTATATATCTGTGATTTGTTTCTTGTGGTATTTTGTTGAGAATACCATGTTGTTGTTTTTTTAACAATCTTTCTTATTTTCCAGGTCTGTTGTCGACATCCATTGTCCCCACAGTAGTGTTCCGCCTTGTTGTTTTTTATTATTGTTGTTACATTTTGTTTATTAGTTTATTGTTCATATATATGTTAATAAAAAAATAAAGTTTGAAAATAGTTTTTCGTTTATATATTTATTATTATAAAAAATAAAGTTTGAAAAAAAAAATAATAACGTTTTTGGTTGTTCTCTTAACTGCTGTGTGACTCTTCCTTGTTCTTATTACTATTATTTGATGGAGTCCACCATGGTGTTAAATTTTGGGGGACTTATCGCTGGAATACTGGTGATATCTGCAGTTTGCACCAACTTCTGAATAGTGTGTTATATTTATCTCAACTTTACTTCCGTTAAAGTGCTGATAATGAAATGGAGAGTAGCCGTTCCTGTGCAAAAAAGACACGAGGTGCACCTTTCCGATTTATTCTAAATACTAAAATCCTGTATTGAATTGCACTGAGGTATTGGCTGCACTTACAGTGTACACACAAAATCTATTAAGAAATCTCATTGTATTTATATTGATTGGGAATAGTGCGTCAGGTGCTGGATCTTGATGAGATACACTGCTCAGTTCGTATATTGATCTGCATCACAACTTTCACACCAATTGCAATGCGAAACAAATTCCGGCGATAAGACACGTTAGCACCAGGGATTTTACACCTGCTTTCTGCTGGTGTTAAGCAGGACAACTACCTGCACCATGAAAGGGAACACAGCCAAGAGCCACACCAGAACACCCACAGGTACCATAGAGTCAATGAGCATGATACAGGGATACCCATGAGGACCAGAAGACTCATCTCAACAACTCCAGGACCTCCAATGCCCCCCAAACCCACATCTTAGTAAGTGTGTCCCTGTGGTCATTGTCTTAGCATGATAGGCACGATCCCTGCAACATCACAGTGTTCTGTCACCTCAGAGTTGGCAGTGAGCCTGGATGTGTAGCTACGCATGCATCCTCCTGCATGCACAACTGGCGTGTGCTGGTCTGGGGGTCACAGGTCAGTGCAGGGGTGTGCCTATCTGGCAAGGGGAACGGGGTGTCTCGGACATGTCCGTGTACAGGAAGTGCGGTAAGTGTGTCTCTGTGTTCTGGTGTGGCCTGCTACAAGAGCCACAGCAGTTGATGTTGTAAACTGGCATGCACCACCTCCAAACGGCACTGTGATGTTGTAGTTGGAATGTAGCAGGACATCCGCAAATAGGCATTACAATGGTGTGCTGTACGAGTGCATGAGATACAACAGCGCACCGTACAAAAGTGTGGGGGCTCGTGGGAGGGAGGTGCAGCCGTTTGGCAACATAACACACAGTGAACTCGACCATGTGCCACATGCTGGGCATCTTATTCATGATGACCACTGTCGCAGACATCCCAAAACACCAACGACTGGCCTTTGTACACATCATGAGTGATGTCATTTGAGATGTCATCAGTGATGTCATCAGTGATGTCACTGACCATGTCATGAGTGATGTAATATGTGACGTCATCAGCAGTGCATTGCGGGGGCTCGAGTTATAGTTAGCTGAACTAACTATAACAGGGGTAATTTCTAGGGTTTTGTACGAGGGAAATGTCCAGCTAACTATAACGCCCCTGAAACCTTTGGTTTTTTCAGTCAATTTCTAAGGTTTTCTAAATGCCAATTCCTAACTATAACGCCCCTGAAACCTTTGGTTTTTTCAGTGAATATATATATATATATACAAAAACACATCAGGTTGCCCTGCATAGAAACGCCATCTCAATTGTTAAACTTTCCTTCTTTATTGCGGGTGAGTAGGTACTGCGCATACACCCCTCCAAACAGAAGTGCCATACGTGTTTCCGGTACTATACCCTTATTCATTGGCTGTATGCTGAAAGTTCAAACTGCTTTATGGACTCATCACATTGAACCCACCTTCGTAGGACTTCATTGTAGATAAGCTTTCTGGGTTAAGTTGTCCTAAAGTTCCCATAGTAAACGCTGTTCAGAACTTTTTGCACACAAATGCTTTGCCAAGTGGGTTCCGTTGAGGGGAAACACGCTGGTACCTCACTTGTCCATTTCCACACAATGTCGGCTTTCCAATTCCTCATGGCACCCATATATCAAGGTGCTACCGGTCTGCTGGATAAGCGACGGGGTGTTTCCGTGGCGAGGCGCGCCGCAATTTCAATACAAAAAGAGATCAGGTTGCCCTGCATAGAAACACCATCTCAATTGGAAATCTTTCCTTCTTTATTGCGGGAACTAGGTACAGCGCATACACCCCTCCAAACAGAAGCACCATACGCGTTTCACGTTCTATACCCTTATTAATTGGCGGTATGCTGAAAGTTCAAACTGCTTTATGGACTCATAACATTGACCCTGCCTTCATAGGACTTCATTGCAGGTAAGCTTTCTGGGTCATGTAGTCCTAAAGTTCCCATAGTGAACGCTGTTCAGAACTTTTTGCACAAAAATGATTTCCCCAAGTGGGTTCCGTGGAGGGGAAACAAGCTGGTACCTCACTTGTCCATTTCCACACAATATTGGCTTTCCAATTGCTCATGGAACCCGTATATCAAGGTGCTGCCGGTCTGCTGGATAAGCGATGGGGCGTTTCCGGGGCGAGGCGCGCCGTAAATTCAATACAAAAACACATCAGGTTGCCCTGCATAGAAACGCCATCTCAATTGGAAATCCTTCCTTCTTTATTGTGGGAAGTAGGTACAGCGCATACACTACTCCAAACAGAAGCGCCATACACGTTTTGGGTCCTATACCCTTATTCATAGGCTGTATGCTGAAAGATCAAATTGCTATATGGACTCATCATATTGACCCCGCCTTCATAGGACTTCATTGCAGCTAAGCTTTCTGGGTCATGTAGTCCTAAAGTTCCCAAAGTGAACGCTGTTCAGAACTTTTTGCACAAAAATGCTTTCTCAAAGTGGGCTCCGTGGAGGGGAAACACGCTGGTACCTCACTGGTCAAACAGCATTCACTATTCCTTTAGCGAACCAACTACCACAGAAAGAGTAAAACACGTACAGAGTGTATGACGCTGGGACCTTGTTTCAAGTAGCTGTGCATAATATCACAGCTCGAGAGATGCTGCTCTTTAGACAAGATCTGATTCATCGGTTATGCTGTGTCCTTGCGCCCTAATACCAAGAGATGTGTGGGCTAGCAAGAGAGCACAATGAACTGTGCGTCACCTACTCCTTGACATTTCCCTCGGCAGAGTCAGGGCAGATGACTCATTCAAGCACACAATCACCATCACAAGTATTGCTTCTCCTGAAAGTGAAGGGCCAATGTTCCTTTTTAATTTGGTGTAGGCATAACTGGAATAATTCTCTATATCGTAATTACTTCTAATTACCTCAAAATGACTCATAAATATGCATAGTTATGTGAGAAGCGTAATCCAGCATTTAGCGCTACGTTCTAATGCAAAATGCACACTTGCGTGCAAAGTGGTCCGAAGAAGGTATTATGTCCTATGGAAATAGCACAAAGTGCTACAGGGTACAAACAGCAGTAGCCAACAGCTGCTCGCTCCCTCTTAATTTGTGGTTCCTGTGCTCTTGCGGTAGGATTGTTGCCCCACAATACTCAAGCTGGTGTAATCAAATTATTTCACAAGAATAATGCTTAATTACTGAAAATACTCTGTTAACTCCAGCGCAATTAAAGTTCCTCCCAGGCCTGCTCATAATTCTTGTTATTCCCCCTTGGAAATCACTGGAAGCTCTGACATCAGTGAATAGGGGGGGTACCAGAGTTGTATGGGCCGCTTGCAGTGACGCCAAAGTGTCTTAATCAGCCAAGTAATGGACAATAGAACAATCCCTAGCACACCTGATGTCAAATATGATAGAGGGATAATGTGGGATGTTTCCAGGGCAAAAAGAGTAATGCATTGTCAAAAATTTGGCCAAATCAAGCATTGTTGTGGCTCAGTCATTTCCGTCCGTTCGAACATCTTATTAATCTTTTGTCACAAAAAACCTGGCAAAATATGTCTGGGGAAAATGGTCAGGAAAAGGTGGGGCATGTGGTAAGCAGAGAGCAAACCAAAAATACTGAATATATACCAAACTCCGAAGTTGATACTTAGAATAGCTGCATGTTTCCTCACCTAGTAAATTCCACATCCTCTGGCATCAGGAATTGGTATTCACGCAGCACGGGAAATACCGACCCATGATGCAGTACTTGGGATGAGCAACTAAGGCCTCTTTTATGAGTGCCTTGTAAAATTCTGAACCCCATGCAAGCCACTATTTGCACGAATGTCAGAATTATATGTGGGTTGGCAACATCTGACAGATATTTTCAACAGCTCAAACGTGTCGTCATTTACTGGTTGTAAAAGATCCAGTAAATAATGGAACAAGTGGTTCTTGGTGCATTACGCACCAAAATCCACATAGTATGCCCAACGTATGCCGTTATTAAGATGTGTCTGTTAAAGTCAGATATGTGCAGTCACACTTCCTTTCAGATTTCAACATGTCTGAAGGTTTAAATAGCCTTTTTCGTGGCTGTAAGTGGGGTATGTCTCAGGCCCAGCTGTATTTAAAAAACAACTTTGAAATGGATTCTTAACTGGCATTAAGTTCATGTGCTTAACTTAACTTTCCTCCACAGTCAGTGATCCATTTCTCAAAAATGATCGTAACCATCGTTCAAGTATTCCATGTCAGTGTTGCACACAATGTTTACATTCCACTTTTTACTTCACCTTGCAGTCTCTTCGATTGTTTTAAGATGTTGTTTTTCTTTAGTTTTTTTCATGCATCCCATTACTCTCGTCTAGTGCATACTTTGAACTGGTCGATCTACGGCTTACTGAGTGGGTTCAGATTGTGGCTGGGTGGGTGGGTGGGTATTTAAGACACTGCATGATTGAGAGCGTGGGAGCTGAGGCTGAAGACAATGAGAGATTCTCATATTGCCTGTCACTGGGTCATAAAGGTGTGCAGCCTACATGTACATCCAATCTTTGGCCTCCCTGCTGGGTACAAAAAGATGGATGACCTCAAATGTGCTAATTGCCATTGTGTGAGACTGTAAGATGTGCAAAGGAAGGATTTTAGAAAAATGTAGGAAGAACATGGGCCCAACTAACAGACGGAGAGTCTGGAGAAGAAATTGGTGTGAAGGTGAGAAAGAGTGTCTGAGGCATCCCAACGACCACTACCGATTCCACAGACTGTACCAATGTTTAATTCAGTTTCGTTTTGTAGGAATGTAAGCATTTTCAATTATTCACAATAAAGTAATTGTTGTTATTCAGTTCTCTGATACAGCTAACAAGCATTGTCAAAACCACTAGCTCTGGCATGTTTATGGTGTATGTGTTAGTAGCTGTGTGGCATGTCTGGATTCAGTAACAAATGGAGAGACACCCAAGAGACACCCAAATAGTGGTCTGATGGCATGGTTTATAAAACACAGAATTTTACTTGGCACCCCTTTATTGCATAGCGATTAGATGATTTCTAGTTACCGGTCTTTGGCCACACCCTTTTTTGAGAACACACAACTTTTTTCATCCTACTTATAGCACTGGTCTCTGTGGTTTTAATGCAAAGCAAACAAAAGGCTCTGTTTTTACTGAATGTATATCTGGCCCTGAATACAAGCTGGGCAGTTAATTCCACCCCATTCGAAAATCGCTGTTTAGACACAGGACGGCATTACAAATTTGGGGCCATATTATCAAGGAACGGCGATAACATTATCGTCGCTTTAGCGGCAGTTGGCGATAATGGGCTTGATAATATGCCCTTGTGAATTCCGATAGAAGCCCAGGTTCACACCGGAACCTGGGCTTCTCTGGGAATTCCAAAGGGCATATTATCAAGCCCACTATCGCCGCTTTAGCACCAGTTTCCTGCTACTAAAGCGGCGATAATCTTATCACCGTTCCTTGATAATATGCCCTCGGTTTTATTTAATGCATTCGATAGTTACTGAATGTGTTAAATAACCCAACATGAGTTAACATTGGAAATATGTATTTACCATACCATGCAGAATTTGTTGCGTTAAACACCAAAATCCACATGTTATTCCCCAATAACTCATAATAAGTGCCATTTATTGCACCCAATTAAGGATGAACCCCAGGGTATCGCTATTTACCGGGTGCAATACATAGCACCTTTACTTGCAATCAGGCCTTCTGTCTTTTCACTAAAATGGCTTTCTCTCTTAACAGGTTGCAATGGATGGTGCGATGACCTTGGAGGAAGAAGTGCTCTACAATGTACAGAAGAGCTAAAGAGCTGATTCATCAGGAATCACTAACAGCGAGCCTCTTGAGGCACACTGGCTTCAAGCTGCTCTCCACACAGGGGCTGTCAGGGACCCCCTGCTGACTTCAAAAAGCACAGTTGTCAGCGGGAGGGAGGCGAAAGCTAAACTCCAAAGCCTTTTTCAAGGAAGCGATAATTTACAGTCAGTTCTTGATAGCGGGGATCCATCGGCAGAAGAGAGGTTCTGGGAGATAAAGTTGGCGTAAAAATTACCATTTCATCAGACTGAGATGTACTTTGGGCACATTTGACAGTTTTTATTTCAACAACAATAATATCCTCGTTTACATAAAGAAATATGCAGCAGGGCAGTGAAGCACGGCATTTATTCCTCCTTTGCAGGCGTGGAGGGAAAGAGAAGGATGCGGAGGTTGTTACCCGACTCTGTGCCACATTGGTTTGTGCCCATTTCAAGGTCACAAGAGTGCGGGCAGCAGGAAAAACAAGCATTGGCATAGCCAATAGGTTTCGCTTTGGGATCTTATAAGTGTTTAGCCATGCAACACTTGATGTTGTTTAATGAAGGATATTGTGCTGGATAACTAAACACTTACAATGTCCCAAAGGCGAGACCTATTGGCTATGCATTGGGGCTCCTTTTAAGTGTTTAGGTAGAGCTATTGACTTTGCCAATGTTTCTAAGCTGTGCCGTAGAGAAGTGTGGCTGCTGTGCAGCATGCTGAGAAGTTATAATTAAAACTGTGAAAAGCACTGAGTGATGCGGTGGTATCGTTGAGAGATGCTGTGCAGGCCCTGAGTTATGCTGTGGTGGCGTTGAGCGATGTCGTGCTGGCCCAGAGTGATGCTGTGGTGGTGCTGACTGATGCTGTGGTGATGCTGATTGATGCTGTGGCTCAACAGAGTGATGCTGTGGTAGTTCATAGTGATGCTGTGGTGGTACTGAGTGATGCTGTGGTGTTCCTGAGTGATGCTGTGGTGGTGCTGAGTGATGTTGTGGTGAAGGTGAGTGATGCTGTGGTGGCCCTGAGTGATGATGTGGTGGTGCTGACTGATGCTGTGGTGGTGCTGAGCAATGCTGTGCTGGCCCTGAGTGATGCTGTGTGATGCTGGGTGATGCTGAGTGATCCTGTGGTGTTGTTGAGTCCCCCGCGATCAAACAAAATTGTCGCCTATGGAGTCCTTTCAACATCCAGCGTGCCATCTGGTGCCAATTCGCTTTGCGTGTTGTTTTTTTGGTCAGTCCCCCCGGGGCACAAGCAGGCATCCACTTCTGTCTTTTTTGCTGTGATCAGCTGTCCTGACAGAAGTGGATGCCTGCTTGTGCCCCGGGGGAACTGACAGCAAAAACAAGCATGCATCCACTTCTTTTTGCTGCGATCAGCTTGTTACACCTGTGTATTGGATCCTTCTCACAGTACCTACCCTTCTTGTGTTATCACTCTCTTGTGAGGGAACAACACTGCCCTGCTCAGCTGTGAATCTCGTGTTTCCTGTGTTACCAAGTTATAGCTCCCCGGTGCTCGACCTGTAGCTTCTGTGGGCACTGCTGCAGTCTGTAACTCTTCCTCCCTCCAGGCATCCAAGTGCATAGTTGCCGCCTTTGACAGCAACTAACGCTGCTGCTTGAGGGTGTGGGGGTGCAGTGGGGGGTCTTAGGACATTAACGTTACCCTGTTATAGCTCCCTGGTGCTCGACCTGTAGCTTCTGTGGGCACTGCTGCAGTCTGTAACTCTTCCTCCCTCCAGGCATCCAAGCCCATAGTTGCCGCCTTTGACTGCAACTAACGCTGCTGCTTGAGGGTGTGGGGGTGCAGTGGGGGGTCTTAGGACATTAACCTATGCTGTGCCAAATCGTTAAACCTCTCAATCAGCATTAAGGCGAATTCGGGCACACGCCTGGTAATATCAGGGTGTGCGCATACCTGCCCCAGCAACGTGAAGTCAAAAACTGACTCAAGACAACTTAAATTCAATACACGCCTCCGAGTCGATGGATTGAGAGAACATGATCAAATCTATAGTAAAGCTGTTAGTACTCTTTAAATGCAGTGTTGGTGCACCGTTAAGGGGGAGATGCTGTTTGTTGTACGGTCGAGTGAGGGTGAGAGAGCTGCAGTGACCCGGGTGAGACCGATTCTCGGCGTGCATGATAGTTTATTTGCTTTGGTCTTTATTTTTTGTGCCAGACAGTTGCTTGGTTCTTTGTTGAGAGCTGAAGGACATCGGGTTTTAACATGGCAGGCAGACACAGCTAACAATTCGGTAGGATGCCACGTCGGTTACAGATTTCTTGATGTTGAGGCTCGCCGGGTGGTGAGGTGCCTGGTGTAGAGAGCCACCCGGACTCCCTCAAACAATGTTGCGCTAAAACACGCATCCCCACAACCCTTGTGGCGGGCTCGTCCCGAGGGGATAAATAAACATGGGCGGGACCGCATGGGGTCTTCCGGCCCAGAGAGCATAACCCGTGTAGATGTGTCCTTTAATGGTGCTCGCCCACCTTAACTGCGACCTAGGCCCCACCGCGCTACACTGGCGACGAGGCCGGTCGCACCCTCGCTTGTCTTTCTGCCGGTCCTGTTGGCCCTTCGGAGCTTGCGGAGCCCGCCCGAAATGCTGACGCTCTCATCGCTCACCTCATGCTGACTGAAGATTGTGGAGCCCACCCACGTGCTGCCTTCCGCGGATCGTCTGCTGACAGCGCTGCGCCCGCCCACGTGCTTCCGTCATCATCGGGGGCGTGATCGGCCGGCGGCGCCTCAGCGCGCTGTGAGAGGGGTGTGTGGCTGGCCCGGAGCCCCATCAGTGTCCTGCTCTAGCGGTGCCCCCTGCTCTGGGGTCCACGTGGGTGCTTCGCCTCGTGCTGGCTCCCGTTTGACTCGGTCGTCCTCCTGGAGGGGGCCTCAGCAAGGCTGTCCTTCTCCTGCCTGCCTTGACAAGGTAATCACACGGTGTGAAGCAGGATTTGTGACACGTAAAGAGGAAAACAGTTACAAAAGAAGGAAAAGGGTAGCTGGGACTAACAAGCATTGGCAAGGCCACGACACCAAGTGGGGGAAGAGGCTACCCTGATCAAAAAAGCATTGGTAAAGCCACAACAGCACACGGACAAACCACACAATGACCACTGTACCCACCACAGGCGCAGGCGCACCGCAAGCTAGTGGGTCCAATCCAGGCGCTGGCAACAACCCACCACCACCGGTGGTCATCCACACCGCGGTTGCACCGCTACCACCGTTTAGTGAGACCTCGGATCCCGCTACTGCTGCGCCACGATGGAAAGCATGGGTAGGGAGATTAAACCATTATTTCAAAGGGACTCGTGAAACTGATGGGACAGTAAAGCGATCCCTACTCATCTATTATGGAGGGGCTGAGATTTATGACCCGTTCGACACGCTTCCCAACACAGGGATCGATGACGACTACGACGCAACTGTTGCTGCGCTGAACAGACATTTTGACTCACAGCTCAACCCTGATTTCTAGAAATTTAAGTTCCGGGGGGCGTGGCAAACCGACACAGAATCAGTTGATATGTTCTATGCGCGGCTGCGCCGGCTGGCCAGCACGTGCCCATTCACAGACCAAAGAGTGGAGATAAGGTATCAGATCATCTTAGGCTGTCGTTCCAAGCTCTTACGGAAGCTGATCCTCCGACAGCCAGGAATCTTACTGGATGAAATCTTAGTACTGGCACGCTCTCATGAGCTATCCGATGCCCAGGCGGAAGAAATGGAAGCGGCCCTACACGCGCCCGTGGCCACGGAATCAGGGTTCAAGACCCCACCCATCAAGGAAGAAACGGTGGAAGCGATACAAAGGCGCCCCGCTGCACCTCGCCAGACGTCCAATCCCGCACCAGGAGGCCCGTGTGGATACTGCGGTGACGACCACCCGGCAACGGCCGTCCGCGGGGCAAAAGGGAAAGCATGCTCCCGCTACAGAAGGATGAATCACTATGCCAGAGTGTGCCGGGGTGGGCGATTCAGACAGACCCAAGTTCAGGACACAGTAAGTTTGCCAGGTCTCGCATGATGACCCACCGCCAGGCCTGGAACACCAGCCACAGTCACGGCCCCTGATATATGAAAATGAAGATGACGAGGTGTTCGTAGTATCCTACGTCAGCCGGACAGGCTCCCGGAGAAGGCCGCCGCCCATGTGTTCAGTCTCAGTAGGAGGCACAGAGGTAAAAGCCCTCATTGACACTGGGGCGTCCATCAATGTGATGGACTCTGATCAGTATGATCGCCTGTCACCGTGACCACCCCTGATGCCATCCAGGGCGCGAATATACACGTACGGAGGGACGGACCCTCTTCCTCTCCGTGGCGTCATCAGTGCTACCATCGCCAGCGGGGAGTACTCAACCGAGACGCAGTTCCATGTCACGGAAGGCAAAAAGGGGACCCTACTCAGCTGTCACACGGCGGAGGACTTAGGTCTTGTGTTCTTTGCAAACTAGGTTCATGACTCCCACGCCGAGGACATACTCAAGGAGTTCCCAACACTCTTCACTGGCCTGGGGAAACTCAAGGGCAAGAAATTCAAGTTGCAAATAGACCAGTCAGTACGACCGGTAGCCCTCAGGCATCGGAGGGTGCCATTTAACCTACGCCCTCAAGTGGAAGAGGAGCTGCGAAAGCTCGAAGAGCTGGACGTCATTGAAAAGGTCTCCGGCCCCACCCCCTGGGTGTCCCCGCTGGTCGTGGCACCCAAACCCAAGCAACCGGGGGCCATCAGACTCTGTGTGGACATGCGGCTGCCCAACACAGCAGTGAAGAGGGAGCGGCACATCACCCCTACGATGGACGACATTGTGGCAGACCTCAACGGGGCGAAATGGTTCTCGAAGCTGGACCTGAATGCCGGCTATCACCAGTTGGAGCTAGACCCAGGCAGCCGGTACATCACCACTTTTTTGACTCATGTTGGCCTCAGGAGGTATAAAAGGCTAAGCTTCGGAGTCTCTTCAGCCGCCGAGGTCTTCCAAAACGCGATCCGTGAAGTACTGGGTATTTTAGTCCCAGCGGTGCAGGGGCACACACCCTATGACTTCTGGGTTTCACCCTGTTCCGGACCTACAGAAACACAGAGTCTTCTGGGTGAAGTCAAAGAATCGTTTATTGGCTGCAGACCAATGACAGGTATCCTAGAAGTACAACAGCGTGTATGTTCTCAGGAGACTGCTGAAAATCATAGGAACGGACTTCATCTTAAATACGCTTTTCCTTGCCTCAAGCATACATTCCTAGGTTTTATGATACGGCAATATACAAGTGTACATTACAAAGAAAAGGCAGAGTCATGATGACCATCCCACATTCCAGTTCGGCCAGCCCACAATGATTTACACAGTAAGATTCAGATCCCACGTTTGAAGTGAATAGACCCCCCAATAAACATGAGCATCTCCTGTTTTGGGAAACAAATCATAAAGCAAGAACAAGCAGGTGTGGAAGAGATTAGCCGGGGGATTGTGTAGAATGAAAGGGTTTTATGACGGGTCAAGCCCTGATACGAATCACAGGTGGACGGAGGAAGGGGAGCTCGTGAGACCGGTTTGACCCGGGGCAGCAGAGCCAGCTGCCCAGGTCACAGAGAAGTCAGAGGGAAAGCCCATGTACTGTGAGGCCCGTATTAACTCCATCATAGCCTATGTGAGGGCAATGACAAGATGGCCACTGCTTCCAAAATGGAACCCGCGTAGTTGAGCAGAATAACGTGTACACAGTGCATTCATAGCTAGAACGGCACATAAAACACTCGTACGTGCCGCATTTACCATTTGCGGTTCGCTAATACCAAGATAGACAGAGGTAGGGCCCTGTCCCCTACGCGGTTCCGAATATCAAAGTACGACAGACCCTCCTTTTGCCCTTACATAGGCAATCACTATACTCATCTTAATCCGAGTCTAGGTCAATGTCCACGAAGTCATGGAGATGTTGCTGTAGCATCATCCTATTACTTAGCTCGTCCCTCGATACAGGTTTCCTTACACATAAGGTAGCACAGAGGCCACATATCGTAGGAGCACACTGTATGCATAGACAGAACAGGAAAAGAATGGCTAAGATCATTCCAATGACCATCAGAACTTTCCAACCCCAGGCAGATATCATTTCCCAGAACCATCCCATCAGTGACCAATCTCCCTTATCCACGTGTATGGCTTCAGATATTTTATGGAGTTTGGAGATGGCTTGATACACTGTTGGAGCATTATCTGGTATGAAAATGCAGCAACTGGATTGGATGACCTTGCATACCCCACCGCGGTCTGCAAGAATAACGTCTAGAACCATGCGGTTCTGCAAAGTCATAAGGCGATCCGCTTGGAGCTCAGCTGTCAAATTACTAAGGGCACCAGCCGTTACATTGACGGTGGATTCAACCACACGAGTCAGCTGTCTCAGGTTCCTACTATTGACCATAGGTCCCCAAAACGGCAGGAAACCCAAGAAGAAGTCTCCTGCTTCCTGACCGGCAGTGTCCTCCTTACTAATCACACCTCTCACAACTCTGGTCTTGTGATAGTCAGAGGCGGCAGTAAATGTCGGCGGTAGCAAGTTCGCAATATAACATGTGCCCGAGAAATCAGGGGGCAACCATGTATATGCTCGATCATTACAGATGAAATATGTGCCCTTAGCAGCCAAAAACGCAGGGGAAAACTGTGACGGGAAAGTGTACGTTTCAGTACAGTCACTCCTTCCCAGTTGAGCCCTTGGATTCTGACCATTACCCTGTAAGCAGAACCGACCCATGTGGGGTACGACCCAGATTGGAGATGAGGTTTTTCGCTGTCTTTCACCCAGACTAATACTATACCCCGTCGCGTTCCATCCTACATAAGGTCTCAGCTCTTCTTTAGGAATGGATGAGTATGCATCAATATCTCTACTCATATCGGCAACTCCTTTCATCAAAGCCTTATTATTGGTGATGGGTCTGATAGAACGCGGTGGGCGAGGGGAGTATGTATCTAGAGCGTAGAGAAACATGGTTTGGAATGCCCATGACGATCCATTGTAACTGTACGGTAGCACCAGGTAGGGAATACCCTTGTTAATGGTATGTGGCATTAACCCACAGACCCAGCAATTGGTCGTATTCATTACCAGTTGGTGCTGGTGCAAGAGTTGGATAAACGAGTTATTTACGAACTCTGATCGTCTGGTCTGTTCGTGCTCAGGCAAAGGGTGAAAAGAGTGAGAGGAGGCAGTAGAAAGAGATATAGGCTGTTGAGTGGGTGCAATAGGTTTTTGAGCAGAGAAAAGCACACATCCTACAATAAACATCATGATACTACACAGTGTAAAAAAGCACAAAAAGACAAAACATTTACTTTTTATAATTCTACACATCCTTGTTTGAAAGTTCATTTCCTCAATCGGTCTCTCCATCTTACAAAACTCCATCCTCTACTCGGGCCGCTCGCGGTGGATGAGTTTCTTCTGCTAAGGAGTACTCCTGTCAGTCCAGGGAAACGCCCTAGACCAACCAGAACCGTTGACCTAGCGTCTTCGGCCTGTACCCCAAAGTCTTGGCACCGCGACCCTGCGGCAGAACCCGGATGGTGGTTCGAAAAACAAAAATCAAGAAAGTCCTTCAGATGGGAGAGCAAAAAATGTCAAAAGGGAAATAATGAGGAAATCTTTATTTGTCTATGGGCCTAGGTCTCAAATTATAGCGGAGACGGCCAGGTGCTGTTTGGTCTTGAAACAAAAGTTCAGGCTCAGTGGTGTCCAGTCGATTTGATGGCGGCACAGCTTCCTGCAGAATATTGTCACTTTCTTGGACTGAAGCTGTGTCTCTTAAGCGTGCGTCACTGAATGGTACAAAGCGAGGTACAATGTCTGTCTCTGAGTCGGCGATACCCTCCTTGACCCACTGGTCATATGGCAGAGGCAAGGGAACTACCTTGCAGTGAGTACCATGAATCCAGTGTTTCTTCCCTTTCACTCGCACTGCTGATCTTGTCGAAAGAAGAACAAGATGAGGGCCGATCCAGCGAGGCTCGTCGTTGCCCTTGCGCTGGAAATTCCGGACCAGGACCCACGAGCCAGGGTTGATGGGGTGTCCAGGAGGTCCAGAGGCTTGGGGAAGAGTATCATGTACCTGTTGGTGCAAAACACGCAGTTTAACAGTCAAATCATACAGGTAATCGAGCAGTACTGGATGCTCAATTTCGCTGAACTTCGTAGGCCTTGGTACACCCCATACGTTGGCCGGGCGGCCAAAGACTACTTCATAAGGACTAAGTCCCACTCGTGAGTGTATCGTCATTCTGGTGGACAAGAGTGCTAAAGGCAGAGCGTCAGGCCATTTAAGACCAGTGCTCGCCTGAATTTTGGCTAACTTGAGCTTTAAGGCTCCATTGTAGCGTTCTACTAATCCAGCTGATTGGGGGTGATTTGCAGCATGGAATTTCTGCCTTATGCCTAAACCTTCACATACATTCTTCATCACTTTACCCACGAACTCACTTCCATTATCACACCACACCATTCTTGGCATCCCAAACCTAGGGAAAAACTCCTTCACAAGGGCTTTGGCTGTGGATAGGGCAGTGTTATCTTTCAGAGGATAAGCCTCTACCCATTTGGAAAAAGCACAAACAACCACCAGTACATATTTCAGGTTGTTGCATCTTTCCATGTGAATAAAGTCCAGCTGCAAAACTTCAAATGGACATGATGGGGGTGCAAAGTGACCAGCCGGAGTTGGGGTTCCCCTACCAGGGTTGTACTTCAAGCATACTATACAATTCTTGACCACATTCTCTGCACACTTGGGAATCCCAGCATTCTGCCATACTGGAGCCAACAACTTACAGATACCTTTCGTACTGATATGTGCCATTCCATGCGCCATAGTAACCACTGGAAGCACATATGCATCAGGCAACAACCATCGCCTATGTTCTGTCAGGTCAATCCAACAACCATTCTCATCCAACTTACCCATACTCTCTCTCCACTCGCTTAACTCGTCTTCCGTAGCTTCAGCCTGAAGCGACTTCACACTCTCTATTGTGTTCTCACATATTCCCACATCATTAACCCATCTTGCGGGGCCTGCAACATACATTCTAGTCTTCATATTCTGTGCGGTTTCTCTCGCGGTCTCATCAGCAAACGCATTCCCACGTCCAACATCATCTGTGACTTTCCTGTGCGCACTGCATTTCATGATCGCAACTTGCAAAGGTAGGGTCAGTGACTCAAGGAGATCATTCACCAACTTGCCATTCTGAATTTTAGCTCCATGCGACGTCAGGAACCCACGCTCTTTCCACAGTCGCCCAAAATTATGAGCCACGCCAAAGGCGTACTGGCTATCTGTGTATATGTTCACTCTTATTCCTTCAGACAGCACACATGCTCTCGTGAGGGCGATTAATTCTGCTGCTTGGGCTGAATTATGTGGCACTCGTGCAGTTTCCACGACCGTGTGCAAAGTCGTGATAGCATATGCAGCAGTCGTGTCACCATTAGGGAGCTTGAAACATGACCCATCTACCCATAAAGTGCCATCACACTCAGTCAGGGGAGTATCTTTGAGATCTACTCTCCCTTTCGTCTCTTCTTCTGTTCTGAACAGACAGTCATGTTGCTCAATCTCATCTGAGTCTGCTGGACTTGGCAACAATGTGGCTGGATTCAGCGTATTGCATCTCTTTATGTGTATGTGATTAGCTAACAGTGTAAGTTCATAACCTGATAGCCGCGCACTAGTCAAGTGTTGTGTCTTGGTCCTATTTAATAATGTGTCTACAGCGTGTGGAACCATGACAATCAATGTGTTGTCCATTACCAGACCAGCAGATTGTCGGATAGACATCGCTGCAGCAGCTGTCGCTCTCAGACAGCTTGGCAATGCCCTCGCTACAGGGTCCAAGGTGGATGAAAAATATGCGCATGGGCGCGGTCTGTCGCCAAAAGGCTGTGTTAACACTGACAACGCACATCCATCTTTCTCGTGAACATACAATGTAAAAGGCTTGCTATAGTCAGGAGTGCCCAACACAGGAGCTGAACACAACGCATTGCGTAATTCCACAAAACTTTTCTGGCACTCTTCAGACCATGGGATAGGATTCGGTGTGTCTTTGCATGTTAAGGCTAACAAAGGTTTTGCCAATAAAGAAAAACTAGGGATCCAATGCCTACAGTATGAAGTGATGCCCAAGAAAGCACGCACTTCTCTCTGTGTTTTTGGCACACTCAACTGTGCAATGGCTTGAATTCTTTCTGGGGTCAGTCTCCTTCCCTCCTTCGATAAGAGATGACCTAAGTAGGTCACTTCTTGTCGACAATATTGCAGCTTAGAGAGAGACACTTTGTGATGGAATGCGGATAAATGGCGCAACAGTGACAATGTGGCTTCTTTACAGATCTTCTCAGTATCCGCGGCGATCAGTAAATCGTCCACGTACTGGATCAGGATAGCGCCACTAGGTAAAACAAGTGCATCAAGCTGCGCTTTCAAAGCTTGACTGTATATGGATGGACTCTCGCAGTAGCCTTGGGGAGCGCGTTTGAAGCGGAAGCTTCGGCCTCCCAGACTAAAACCAAAGATGTCTCTGCTCTCTTCTGCAATTGGGATACTAAAGAAAGCATTCTTTAAATCAATCACTGAAAACCATGCAGCAGAGGCTGGAATCATCGTTAACAAGGCAGTTATATCGGGGACAACCGGAAACTGAGGCACAACAATCTTATTAACCTCTCTAAGATCAATCACAAATCTGTAAACAGGTGGCTGTGAAGGGTCCGTTCGTTTTAAGACAGGTAAAATCGGACTATTGCAAACGTTGCCTCTTGTCTCCTCAATCACACCCTTATTAATCAAATCGCTGACAATGTCTAACAATGCTTTCTGCCCTTCATTAGAGATCTTGTACTGGGGAATACGTGGCAGTCTGACATTAGCCTTTAGAGTCACCACATATGGCGGTATCTCCAAGAGGCCCACATCATTGGGACCAGTAGCCCAAAGGGCATCCGGAAGGGATGACAATTCAGGTGGCATCGTGTTTTTAGACAAATACATTGGGGAAACCACTTTCTTGCCTAATGTAAGTTGTACTCCTGAAGGAGAACAATACAGTGTAGCGTGCAATCTTTTCAACAAATCTAATCCCAGCAAATTCTCACCACAACCAGTTGTCAGGATCAGGGGCGCTTTCAGCTCGCAAGGTCCAACAGAAAGTGACATGGGACTGGAAATCGGGTTCCTAACTGGGGCGCCAGAAAAACCTACTGAAACATTTATATCGCCAGACAAAGGTGCGCCAGGGAGTTTTGAATGCATGATTGAACTCTTTGCAGCACCAGTGTCTAGCAGAAAAGGCTCCGTTACATTTGCTGTAGTCACCTCAACATACGGTCCACTCTGATCCACTGGCACTGAAACAACTCCCTCTCTTTGTCTATGGCTGTCCTAGTAATCATTACTTTCTGCATCGACATCCTCCACATAATAATCATTATTGTAATACTGTGCCGTATTACCAGTCGCGTTAGCTTGCTGATCAAAACTATTAATGGCGCTTTGGGGCGGAAGAGGACGCGCGTTTTGGGGAACACTTCCACGCCCTCTGCCTCTAGGAGCTTGCTGACCACCTCTACCTCTGGCGCCATACGTATTACCTTTCCGTTGCATTAATTTAGGGCAACTATATTTAAAATGACCTTCCTCTTTGCAGTATGAACATTGGTTGGGACCTACAGGGACACGTGGGTGATAATACCCATTCATTTGCTGATTGTTCTGAAATTGTTGGGGTTGGTGATAAACACCTTGGGGTTGCCTATAATTATTCTGACCTCCACGTGGTGGATAGGCCTGCTGTAAAAGGACCTTTGTCTTTAATTCCTTCGTTTTCTTTTCTGTCCTATCTTTCTCGTCTTTATCTCTGTTTTCATAATACTGTGCAGTAGCCAGTATTTGCGCTGAAGAGGAAACGGCCCAAGAACTTTCTGAATCTTTCAACTTTTTACACAGGTCAGGAAGTAAATTCTGCACAAACTTATCCACAAACAACCGTTGGCCACCCTCAGTACTCATATCTTGTCCACTGTGGTCAATAAACGTTTCCTCAAACCTAGTAAAGAAGTCTGACACTGTCTCATCTTTCTTCTGCTTACATGCAGATAACTTGTCCCAATTTACGCGCATCGCAGGCATTAGTGTCTTCATATACGTGATGATTCTACCAGGCAATTCAGCTACTAAAGGTTCTGGTTTCGCACCACCCGTTTGTCTAGCATCAGCAGCGACAATGTTAGCCCATGTATCCCCTAGTTCTGCATTGTGATCTACATTACGAATTGATCCCCATAGAGGCTGTGGAACAACATTACCAAACAACATGTCTATGTCGGCCAGATTCATAATGCATGACCCTGCCGTCTGTGACAACTCTTTATAATAACCTGCTGGGTTTTTACGGGGATCAGGCAATGTCTGCTTAAGTGCTAACACCTCAGAGCGCTTCCATGGAACATGCACCCAAACACGTTGGAAATGCGCTGGCACAGCGGGGTTATTGCCGACAGCTGCAACTGCTTCCTTCCATACCGGGGGAACTTCTCTCATAGGGTATTGTCGCGCTTTTGCCTTTTTCCCCACAAGGACCTCTTGTTCAAACAATGACTGTTGGCAATCGTCATTCCTTAAGGACAATACAACCGCAACTGCTTTATCTACTTCGCGGTCCACAATTATACCAGTTCCAAAATCGAACCTCACTCTACACAATTCCTGCGGGTTCGGATTTCTACCACTATCCTCCAATTCTTCACAGAGAATTTCGCACATTTTCTCAAATACATATCTCTGTTTCGGGGCATCCCATTGATGGAAAGTGTTAACAACCGATTCCACATCATACAGTGAAGGAAAAACGATCCATCTACGCGCCATGTGATCTATTACCTTTTTCTCATCGGGGTTAGGCAATTGGCTGCGTAACTGCTTACGCTGTACACCAGGAGTTGCACCAGATGACCCAAAGAGAGGCGACATTAATGTAGTAACCACATTAGCTAAACGCTGTCGCGCTGAAGGAGAAGCTGAGGCGAGAACAGGGGGAAAAACAGAGGGAAGAAAAGAGGATGTAGAGACAGGTACTGGAGTGGTAGAAGGAAGAGTGTTAGGGGAGGCAGTTACTGGATTAAGCAAAGTCGCAGGAAGTGCGGGGGCAGTTGGAAGCACTACCGGAGGCGCTTGAGAGGACTGCGCTACAGGAATAGGAACTGGTTGCAAAGCAACTGGCGGTTGCGGCAAGGCTTGCAGTATATGCACTGGAGGTGGCATATTTACAAGCTGGGGAGGCGCCTTGGCAGTTTGAGCATACGGGGGTGGCGAACTCAACAAATGTGACATCAGGGGATCTTTCTCCTTTTCTTCTAACTCATCCTGCTTAGAATGTGGCAAAGCTGGGTAACATTTGTCAATCCCTAACTTACGCTGCCTGTGCAATTGCTCATTCATTTGCTCCTCTTCATTGTCTTTAAATTGTACAGCTGCTTGCATTACTGACATACCTCTCTCTCTCTTATTCTTTTTCGCTAGCTTAATTTCCTTCTGTTTGGCTTCCTTTCGCCATAAGCGGAAAGAGTCAAACATCGCCGGCCGGGCTTTCTTCTTAAACAATTTAATTTCCAGATTATCTAAAATATCGGTATCAAAACTACCATTTTGGGGCCATTTTAAAACACCGTCTTTCCTGGTGTAGTGGATCCACACTTCGTTATATGCAATGGGGCCTACGCCATGTTTCACATAGAGCTCATAAGTTGGAGTTCCAACCGGAGGAACCGGACATGATTCCTCTAGCTGGAAATCTTTTCCACAACCCAAACAGAATAACCTACCAAATAGTCCAGAACCAGGCATCTTCGCTCACTAGTCTAGATCCAAACGTCAGAGGATTATCGATTACGATATTCTCGTGAATACACGAGTCCTCTGGCTTTGGGGTTTGCAAACACCAAATCACCAATTACCAAATCAAACCAAACGATCCCGAGGGATACCAAAACAAATGGGAGACGCTCCACTTATACTTAACTGAATATTGCTGATCGATAACGTCACCAGAAGACCCTCTCGATTGTTTCGCTCTCTCAAACTCGTCAAGGGTCCAAAACAGGTCGATTAATCAGGGCAGCAGTCCTTCGTAGCCGTCGGGACGCGGAGAACCTCGCAGAAAAGACTTTCGGACCATGTCGACATGCAGGGGTCGATGAAGTGGCGGCCTTCCTCCGGAATTTCCACACGAAGCTCCTCACGAACCTCTGGCTTGGACTGGTACCGCTGAAATCGGCCCGAGTTGGGCGCCAAACTGAAGTACTGGGTATTTTAGTCCCAGCGGTGCAGGGGCACACACCCTATGACTTCTGGGTTTCACCCTGTTCCGGACCTACAGAAACACAGAGTCTTCTGGGTGAAGTCAAAGAATCGTTTATTGGCTGCAGACCAATGACAGGTATCCTAGAAGTACAACAGCGTGTATGTTCTCAGGAGACTGCTGAAAATCATAGGAACGGACTTCATCTTAAATACACTTTTCCTTGCCTCAAGCATACATTCCTAGGTTTTATGATACGGCAATATACAAGTGTACATTACAAAGAAAAGGCAGAGTCATGATGACCATCCCACATTCCAGTTCGGCCAGCCCACAATGATTTACACAGTAAGATTCAGATCCCACGTTTGAAGTGAATAGACCCCCCAATAAACATGAGCATCTCCTGTTTTGGGAAACAAATCATAAAGCAAGAACAAGCAGGTGTGGAAGAGATTAGCCGGGGGATTGTGTAGAATGAAAGGGTTTTATGACGGGTCAAGCCCTGATACGAATCACAGGTGGACGGAGGAAGGGGAGCTCGTGAGACCGGTTTGACCCGGGGCAGCAGAGCCAGCTGCCCAGGTCACAGAGAAGTCAGAGGGAAAGCCCATGTACTGTGAGGCCCGTATTAACTCCATCATAGCCTATGTGAGGGCAATGACAAGATGGCCACTGCTTCCAAAATGGAACCCGCGTAGTTGAGCAGAATAACGTGTACACAGTGCATTCATAGCTAGAACGGCACATAAAACACTCGTACGTGCCGCATTTACCATTTGCGGTTCGCTAATACCAAGATAGACAGAGGTAGGGCCCTGTCCCCTACGCGGTTCCGAATATCAAAGTACGACATCCGTGAGACTCTGTCCGGACTGCAAGGAGTGATTAACCTTAGCGATGACATCCTGGTTTTTTCCAACACACTGGAGGAACATCACTCACATCTCCGGGCCACGCTCGAGAGGCTGGCAGAATGTGGGCTGATGCTACACAAAGCCAAGTGCTCCTTCTACTGAGACAGCATCGACTTCTTTGGGTACACATTCACTCGCGGAGGGCTCCTGGTAGACCCGAAGAAAGCTGAAGCCATCCGAGCCGCACACACGCCTCAAAGTCCCACCGAAGTGTGGAAGCCCGTTGCATATGCCAGCAAGGCCCTCACCGACACCGAGACAAGGTATGCCCAGATTGAAAGAGATGCGCTGGCCATCAAATGGGCATGCCAGCACTTCCATCTGTACCTGTGCGGACAGGATTTAACCATTGTAACGGACCACAAGCCACTGCTCCCTCTGTTCACCGGGCTGTCGAGGCTGGCGCCGCCGAGGATAGAACGGTGGGCCGTGCAGCTGCAGGCATACAATTTTAAGGTAGTCTATCGGCCCGGGGCTCACAACCCTGCGGACTATCTGTCTCGTCACCCAGACTCAACCCCGCCATCCACCTCGTCAGAGGACGCCGGCAGCACTGAAGCATTTGTCAGCATGGTAACACAAGGGGCGTGTCCCAAGGCCATGACACTGGAGGAAATCGGTCAAGCCACTCGGGAGGACCCTATCCTCGCTCGCGTCCACAGGGCATTAGACAGCAACGGATGGGCCCATTTCATGGATGGGGCCCGCGCCCTGCGACAAGAGGTCAGCCATGCTTGCCAACAACTGTGGCATGTCCGGAGTGAACTCAGTGTGGGGGAAGGAGGAGTCATTCTGAGGGGATGCTTCATTGTGGTTCCGGAGAGCCTCCAGACAAGAATCCTTGTGCTGGCACATGTAGGTCACCAGGGAATGGCTAAGACTAAGGCCCGGCTACGCGACAAGGTCTGGTTCCCGGCGATGGACTCAAAAGTAGATGAGATGGTTCAACAATGCCACGCCTGCACCATCACCGGAGGGAACCCTGCACCAGCCCCAGTAATCACCGAAGAAGCGAGTGAGACGCCGGGACTTTGGGAGTTTTCTGGATGGTCGGCACATGCTGGTCGTGGTCGACTCCTCGAAATTCCCTGTCGTCGAAGTAATAGCGTCAAATGCGTTTCCTCATGTCAAAAGAGTTCTAGACCGGGTGTTCACAACGATGGGGCTGCCCGAAGAGGTCAAGTCGGACAATGGGCCTCCCTTCCAGGGCCGGGACTTCCAGGAATACCTCGCAAATCTAGCGATCCGACACCGGAAGATCACCCCCCTATGGCCCCAAGCAAATGGGGAGGTGGAACAACTAATGAGAACACTCAATCGAGCGCTGCGGATTGCCGTGGAGAATGGAGAAGATCCGGAAGCAGCTCTAGACCAGTTCCTTGGAGTGTATCGACAAAAACCCCTCACAGCACTACCAAATATGCTCCGGCTCACATCCTGTTCAAGAGAGCCCTGCGGGACATTATCCCGTCAGATCCAGGGTGGGCCCCTGCCGAGAGAGACGGAGCGGCCGTTCAGGCGAGAAGAGAAGCAACAAACTGGAAAGCTAGCGAGTCCCGGAGAGCCCGAGACCCACGGATTCGAGTTGGAGATTGAGTGGTCATCAAGGATCGGCACCCTGGATGGAAGTTCCGAACCCCCTATGAGCCCGATGTATGGACTGTGACAGAGGTCCAAGGGACCATGGTTACGGCAAGAAGAGGCCAACAGGCCATTACAAGGAATGTGTCAAGTTTCAAGTCTGTCTCGGAACTGGGCTTGGATTGCGAGGAGTCCAGGCCTCAATGCTCCCCTTCGGATTGTGGTTCCCCGGCGACTCCAGGCAAAGGGATGTCCTCCCCGGTGTCCGGCCCGCAGATACATCAGGAGGGCGAGGACTGCCTCGCTGCCTGCCTCGTTGCCGGCTGCCGGCTGCCTCCGCTGTTGTTGTTTTTGCCTTGTTTTTACTGTAATTTGTGCCTGTTTCCATTTATTTCGTTGTGCCTGTGTTTTGGTTTTCCTTCCTTGTTGTCCGCCTACCTCGCCGCCCTCCGCTCTCCCTTCCCGCCACCGCCGCTTTTCCCCGCCCCTTTTTCTATTCTGTACCCTCCCCGCTCCCGCCTCCCAGCTGCTCCGCCCACCCGCACACTTGGCCTTAAATGGCGACCGTGCGACGCAGGTGAGTGTGACCCACTTGTGGGACACCCCCGCGCCGCACGGCCACCAGCTGCTGCGTGTGCCCCTTGCCTGCCCTCTGCCTCGCTGCCTGCCTCATTGCCGGCTGCCGGCTGCCTCCGCTGTTGTTGTTTTTGCCTTGTTTTTACTGTAATTTGTGCCTGTTTCCATTTATTTCGTTGTGCCTGTGTTTTGGTTTTCCTTCCTTGTTGTCCGCCTACCTCGCCGCCCTCCGCTCTCCCTTCCCGCCACCGCCGCTTTTCCCCGCCCCTTTTTCTATTCTGTACCCTCCCCGCTCCCGCCTCCCAGCTGCTCCGCCCACCCGCGCACTTGGCCTTAAATGGCGACCGTGCGACGCAGGTGAGTGTGACCCACTTGTGGGACACCCCCGCGCCGCACGGCCACCAGCTGCTGCGTGTGCCCCTTGCCTGCCCTCTGCCTCGCTGCCTGCCTCGTTGCCGGCTGCCGGCTGCCTCCGCTGTTGTTGTTTTTGCCTTGTTTTTACTGTAATTTGTGCCTGTTTCCATTTATTTCGTTGTGCCTGTGTTTTGGTTTTCCTTCCTTGTTGTCCGCCTACCTCGCCGCCCTCCGCTCTCCCTTCCCGCCACCGCCGCTTTTCCCCGCCCCTTTTTCTATTCTGTACCCTCCCCGCTCCCGCCTCCCAGCTGCTCCGCCCACCCGCGCACTTGGCCTTAAATGGCGACCGTGCGACGCAGGTGAGTGTGACCCACTTGTGGGACACCCCCGCGCCGCACGGCCACCAGCTGCTGCGTGTGCCCCTTGCCTGCCCTCTGCCTCGCTGCCTGCCTCGTTGCCGGCTGCCGGCTGCCTCCGCTGTTGTTGTTTTTGCCTTGTTTTTACTGTAATTTGTGCCTGTTTCCATTTATTTCGTTGTGCCTGTGTTTTGGTTTTCCTTCCTTGTTGTCCGCCTACCTCGCCGCCCTCCGCTCTCCCTTCCCGCCACCGCCGCTTTTCCCCGCCCCTTTTTCTATTCTGTACCCTCCCCGCTCCCGCCTCCCAGCTGCTCCGCCCACCCGCGCACTTGGCCTTAAATGGCGACCGTGCGACGCAGGTGAGTGTGACCCACTTGTGGGACACCCCCGCGCCGCACGGCCACCAGCTGCTGCGTGTGCCCCTTGCCTGCCCTCTGCCTCGCTGCCTGCCTCGTTGCCGGCTGCCGGCTGCCTCCGCTGTTGTTGTTTTTGCCTTGTTTTTACTGTAATTTGTGCCTGTTTCCATTTATTTCGTTGTGCCTGTGTTTTGGTTTTCCTTCCTTGTTGTCCGCCTACCTCGCCGCCCTCCGCTCTCCCTTCCCGCCACCGCCGCTTTTCCCCGCCCCTTTTTCTATTCTGTACCCTCCCCGCTCCCGCCTCCCAGCTGCTCCGCCCACCCGCGCACTTCGCCTTAAATGGCGACCGTGCGAACGCGCAGCGGTCACGCGCAGCGGGCGCGCCGATTGTGCGCCGAAGGCGCGCCAAAGGTAAGCCCGTCTGCGCCCGTCCGCGCCTGGACCGCGCCCAGTGCCAGGACCCCTGGCCCACGAGGACCCCGACCGACCCGCCTGACGTACTCCGCCGCCACCCTCACCGCACTCAACACCGGCCGACTCCCAGAATGCCATCAAGCCACTCCACGACGTACCCACGGACCTTTCAGCTGCCACGCCTGCAAGTTCTCCTGCATCCGGACCAGCCTCACACCAGCACCCGCCAAGTCGAACACCAGCAGCACCCACCTCAAGTGCATCCTGCTCAACACCCGCTCCATCCACAGACACGCCATCGAACTCTGGAACCTTCTAGACGCCACAGCCCCTGACGTTGCCTTCCTCACGGAGACCTGGATGAACGCCTCTTCAGCTCCCGACATCGCCATCGCTATCCCAGAGGGCTACAAGATCGTCCGGAGGGACCGAAACGCCAACCAGATGGGAGGAGGCATCGCCATCATCCACAGGAACACCATCCGTCTCACGACCAGCACCGACAACACCCTGACCAGCGCCGAACACCTGCATTTCCAGATCCACACCAACCCGAACACCACCCTCAGAGGCACCCTGATCTACCCTGGACCACGCACACAATTCAGCGAGGACATCGCCGACTTCGTCAGCCCGCATGCCCTCCCCTCCACTGACTACATCCTCCTGGGAGACCTCAACTTCCATCTGGAGAACAACAACGACCGCAACACCAGCACCCTGCTCGACAACCTCGCCAACCTTGGACTCAAGCAAATGGTGTCCACCCCCACCCACCTCGCCGGACACACACTCGACGCAGTCTTCTCTTCCAGCACAGACATCGACTTCAGCCACGCCACAGAGCTTCAATGGACGGACCACAGCTGCGTCCACTTCACCTTCAAGAGAACGACGACCCACCAACACCAGCAACAGGCCGCCCGCAGAAGCTGGAACAAGATCACAGCTGACCAGCTCGCCACCTCCCTGAGCCAGCACCCTCCTGCCAGCTCAGCGAACCCCAGCCAGGCCGCCGACAACCTCACGAAGTAGATCAGCAACTGCGCGGACGAACTCGCCCCACTGAGGACCCCGCCTAGCAGACCCGGCAGCAAGAAGGCCCCATGGTTCACCGACGAACTCAAGAGCTCCAAGAAGAACTGCCGAGCCCTCGAGAAAGTCTGGAGAAGGGAACCGACACCGGACAACAGGACCTCCTTCAAACTTGCCACCCGGAAACACCACCAGCTGATCCGCGCCGCCAAGAAAACAGCATTCAAGGACCGGTTGGACAACAACGCACACAACTGCAAGGAACTCTTCAACATCGTGAAAGAGCTTTCCAACCCCAGCGCAGGAAACAACGACATCACCCCATCGCAAGACCTCTGCAACTCCCTCGCTTCATACTTCCACAACAAGATCGCGGACATACACAACAGCTTCAACAACCAACCAACGCACACCATGACCGAACAACCACCCCCCACCACCACCCTCCACGCCTGGACCCCGATCAGCACCGAAGACACCATCCGCACGATGAACTCCATCCACTCGGGATCACCGACCGACCCCTGCCCTCACCACGTCTTCAACAAGGCCGACGCTGTCATCGCACCCCACTTGCGAGACATCATCAACACATCCTTCGACACCACCATCTTCCCTGAGAGCTGGAAACACGCCGAACTCAGCGCTCTACTCAAGAAACCAACAACGGACCCCACCGACCTCAAGAACTACCGCCCCATCTCGCTCCTCCCGTTTCCAGCCAAAGTCATCGAGAAGACCGTCAACAAGCAGATGGCCGCCTTCCTCGAGACGAACAGATCCCTCGACCCCTCACAGTCCGGCTTCCGAGCCAATCACAGCACCGAGACCGCCCTCATCGCCGCCACCGATGACATCCGAGCCCTGATGGACAATGGAGAAACAGCGGCCCTCATCCTCCTAGACCTCTCCGCGGCATTCGACACGGTCTGCCACCGCACCCTAGTACGGCGCCTCAGCAACATTGGAATCCAGGACAAGGCGCTGGAATGGATCATCTCCTTCCTCGACGGAAGAACACAGAGAGTCCGCCTACCACCGTACAAGTCAGAGGCCTCCGAAGTCATCTGCGGCGTCCCTCAAGGATCATCTCTGAGCCCCACCCTCTTCAACGTCTACATGAGCCCCCTCGCGGCCATCGTACGCAAACACAACCTCAGCATAATCTCCTACGCCGACGACACCCAGCTGATCCTCTCCCTGACCAACGACCCCGCCGCCGCCAGAGCCAACCTGCACGAAGGGATGAAAGAGGTAGCCGAGTGGATGACGACCAGCCGCCTGAAACTGAACTCGGACAAGACGGAGGTCCTCATCCTGGGCTCCTCACCCTCCGCCTGGGACGACTCCTGGTGGCCTCCCGCCCTGGGCACCGCACCCAAACCGACAGACCATGCACGCAACCTGGGCTTCATCCTGGACTCCTCCCTCTCCATGACCAGGCAAGTCAACAACGTCTCCTCGGCGTGCTTCAACATCCTACGCATGCTACGGAAGATCTTCTGGTGGATCCCCACCGAGACCAGGAAGACCGTCACCCAGGCCCTCGTCACCAGCCGACTGGACTACGGCAACGCCCTCTACGCCGGTACCACCGCCAAGCTCCAGAAGAGACTCCAGCGGATCCAGAACGCCTCAGCCAGACTCATCCTCGACATCCCACGAACCAGCCACATCTCCGGACATCTGAGAGACCTTCACTGGCTCCCCGTCAACAAAAGAATCACCTTCCGCCTCCTCACCCACGCACACAAAGCCCTACACGACCAAGGCCCGAGCTACCTCAACAGCCGAGTCAACTTCTACGCTCCCAAACGCCACCTCCGATCAGCCAACCACGCCCTCGCCGCCGTCCCCCGCATCCGAAGAGCGACTACAGGAGGAAGGTCCTTCTCCTACCTGGCCGCCAAGACCTGGAACTCCCTCCCTCCCGACCTGCGCCTGACCCAAGACCACCTCTCCTTCAGGAAGAAGCTGAAGACCTGGCTGTTCGAGCAGTAGCGGCATCCCCCCCCCCCCCAGCGCCTTGAGACCCTACGGGTATGTAGCGCGCTTTATAAGTGTCACTGATTGATTGATTGATTGACTGCCGAAGTCCAACCAGTCCGGATCCGGTCACTGAGACATCACGGAGTACCCTGCTGGGCAGCCCCCCGGAATCCTGCACCAGAAGTCAGAGGTATGGCTACGCTGACCTGGAGCGGGTGGGAAATGCACCTGGTGTGGGTCTTAGGGCTCAGAGCAGGGGAAGGGGCGGTTTTAGCTTGTTTGTTTTAGTTAGCCCCACCGAACTTTGATCAAAGTAAGTACTCGCACCGAAGACTTGAGGGACATATAACCGTATGTTTATCAAAAATATGCGCGTTTCACAGAAGCTAATGACAAACTTATCAAAATTGTACTCGCGATCCGAGAAAACGGAAATAATTTTAAAAGTTGTTAAGCGTCACATTTTTATTGGACGTCTCCATCCCCACTGCATGTACAGGAAGTGGGAGAAAATCAGGAGCTGTGAACAGGGCAAAATTTACAAATTAGCTCATTTGTTCCCACACATGGCCAATCGGATACCTCGATTTCCTAAAACCACCAATCCACTGAACCCCAATTATACGGACTCACAGCACAATTTATTTCGGCTTGAATATATTTTAAACACTAATATGCATTTGGCGTTATAACGGTAAATGACGAAACAATATGCTTTTCAATGCCGTTCGTTGTTACGGTGCTTTAAATGATTCACTACGTGATAGTGTGATAATGATATTCGATGTAAAAACTGGCGTGGTAAAGCCAGTGTCGTTAGTATGCATTTGTGGTAAACGCCTTTGTTGTAAAGGCTTTCGTTGTTGTGTCATACATCCACTCTATATAATTCATAACTAAATAAGCTATAGTCATAGGCACTGAATTGTGCCGGAGCTCGCAATAAAAATATATCTCTATATTACCAGTTGCGGCCAGTGCAGGTAAGAGTGGTGAGGTGGGATGGGAGTCGCTGCTCTTACCTGCACCAGCTGTCACTGTATATTACCTAGTGGCGGTTGCCACTGGGAATTTATAGTTGTGATTGTGTTGCATTAGGAAATGCCTTTTTTGAGTTGCTAATAACTTTGGCACAGCTTGATTAATATACACAAAACTTTACAAACAAGCATTGGCATAGCCAATAAGTCTCGCCTTTGGGACCTTATAAGTGTTTAGCCATGCAACAGTTAATGTTGTTGCACCGAGGATTTTGTGCTGCATAACTAAATGCTTATATGCCAATGCTTGTTCCATTTAGGTGTGTGGATTTCTGTATTAAACAACTGAAGCACAGTTCAGCACGCATGCAAAGTTGGAAAAGCACAGAGAAATGAAAGCATTTCTACTGTTAGCGCCTCCTTTGAAGGAGCGTTAACTTTTGGTGCAAAACCATGTCTACAAATCATGCCATGTTCCACCCATGTAACGCCCTCTAGGCGCTAAGTAATACAAAGCAGTGCTTCTTGCTGCCACTTTGAGGGTGGTTTCTAGCGCAAAACAAGTTTTTCACTGGAAAGTAAATAGCAAAAAAAACATTTTGCGCTGGTTAACGTCACTTTTATGATGCTAACTCAGCACAAAACGTTTGTAAATCTCCCCCAAAGTGTATTACATAGAACTCAATCCAAACGGTAAAACATTCAACATTCACAATACTCATAGAAAAAGATTTCATTGGGCACCCGTACCTTATTCTTAGCCTTATTCTTTGTCATGGATATGTGGAATACTAATACGGAATGCCTAATCTGTATGTCTGACCCCAATCAAAGAGACCACCAAACTCGTCATAAGGCCCGCAGGGGCATATTATCAAGGACTGGCGATGACTAACGCAAACCTAGGTTAGCGATAGTTTATCTATCGCCGTCTATCGCCTGTTTCTTCCTCCCTGTTATCGCTGTATTATCAACACGGCGCAAACAGGCGATAGCTGCAGTGAAAACTGCCGCTAATTCCTGCGCGATGGCGATGTGAAAAATGGTGATAGCGGGTGGAATCCAGCTATAAGCTTTTAGCGATAAGAAAATGCATGCTAACCCGCAAGTGTGGACTTTGCAAAATAACCTATCAGTCCACCTCCCATTGAAAAGATGTACAAAAAATACTTAAATGCAGATTTGAGCACGAAGGGCCAAGTGCATCACACACCAACAGCCCTCTCAAGCCACCCAACCTCCAGGAGGACCAGGATGAGAGCCATAGCACCCGGATGTCTGCTGGACCTGCGTCTGGTGACTGGATCCCTCGCTGGACCTGCGTCTGGTGTCTGGATCCCTCGCTGGACCTGTGTCTGGCACCTGGATGTCTGCTGGGCCTGCGTTTGGCACCTGGATCCCCTGCTGGACCTGCGTCTGGTGCCTGGAGTGGGATGTGGAGTAGCTGTGTTATGTTATGTTAAAGTGGATTTATAGAGCGCACGGCTACTCAGAAGAGTGTGAAGTCGATGAGCCGTGACGGGAGACGTTGATGTGCGAGGATCGCCCATAACTGGTGGTGAAGTCTGGCAGGCTTCATGGGGACACGTTGCTGACCTGTGTGAGAAGTCCGCCTTGTTCCCCTTGGAGCAGTCAATGGTAGAGGTGCTCCTGCGCACCAACATAGTGAGCTCCGCATCGCATACTACAATCCACCACGACACCGCGGTGCACGGAAGCGATTACCAATGGTAGGTGCAGTCTCCCTGCATCACAGGACGGATGATGTTGGGCTGGCTGGATGCTGGGAGGGTGAGGCCCCTGTCCCACACCAAACATGTGAGTTCTGAGCGCTGCAACTACACGCCTAAGGGAGCCCTGCTGCATCAACTGCATCGGGAGGTCCACCAGCCGACTACGCTGTGTCTGCTGTACCCAACCCACTGACATTACACCTGGCTTAAGCTCCTGCTGGCTGTGTCACAGATTTGGAGAAAATTCAAGTGATTGCGCCATGGGGGTCAATGTCCAGGTAAGGAGAAGGTGGGACGTGTAGCGCAGGATGGCCGGGGGGTGAGTTGCTCATGCCTGTCACATGGAGATGACGCATCCCCCAGTGGCAGCCCGACTGCTTTGGCGGAAGAGTGTTGCCCAACCACCTCAAGCAGTGCAGAAGAGGGACAATCATCACATCATGACAACTCAATCAATCAATCACTCAGGGGAATTGTAAGTGCACTACTCACCCGTGAGAGTCTCAAGGCACTGAGAGGGGGTGCAAACCTGTAGTCTTGAGGGTCTTCCTGTAGGTGTTCAGGGAGGGTGCACCTCTGATGTATGCCGGTAGTTCATTCCAGGTCTTGGATGCATCCGCCTGCTCTGGGTCTGTGGATGCATGGGGTTTCAAATAGTGCGAGGTTGGACGATTGGATGTCTCATTTGGGTACGTGGAAGTTGATTGTGGCATTGTGGTAGCAGTGGGTGGCCCGTGATCCAGGCTTCTTGGCGCTGGTCGTGGTTTGGTCACAGACGGCCGCACACGTGCTTGGCTTCGCACAGTGTATGCCATTAAGTAGGGGTGGGTGGAGGTACGATCAGCTGGGAGGTGGGAATGGGCGAGGACAGTGGTGCAGGGGCAGCTGCAGTGGAAAGCGGAAGTGCAGGCTCAGAGATGCAAAAAAAACTGTTAATAAAAGGGAAAATCAAGGGATAAGTAACTGATGTAATCATTCTATGTATCCTCAGGGGGTGGGAGGCTGGGTAGGACTGCTCCAAACATGGAGCAGGGGATGTATGACGTTACAACGCACACTTTTACAACGCATGCACTTACAACGCATTTTTTACAACGCATAATCCATTACAACGCATGACATTACAACGCATGACACTACAACGCATTTTTAAAAAAGACCTTTACAACGCATTTCCATTACAACGCATACTACCTTTACAACGCATACCATTACAACGCATAATATTAAATTACATTTAAGGTAAGTATTAGATAGTATAGGGGTAAAAGTTACTTTTCTAACTCCAGGGGGTGCAACAGTAGGGTAAGTGTTGGATAGTATAGGGGTAAAAATTACTATTCTAACTCCAGGGGGTGCAACAGTGGGGTAAGTGTTGGATAGTGTAGGGGTAAAAATTACTATTCTAACTCCAGGGGGTGCAACAGTAGGGTAAGTGTTGGATAGTGTAGGGGTAAAAATTACTATTCTAACTCCAGGGGGTGCAACAGTAGGGTAAGTGTTGGATAGTGTAGGGGTAAAAATTACTATTCTAACTCCAGGGGGTGCAACAGTAGGGTAAGTGTTGGATAGTATAGGGGTAAAAATTACTATTTTAACTCCAGGGGGTGCAACAGTAGGGTAAGTGTTGGATAGTATAGGGGTAAAAATTACTATTCTAACTCTAGGGGGTGCAACAGTAGGGTAAGTGTTGGATAGTATAGGGGTAAAAATTACTATTCTAACTCCAGGGGGTGCAACAGTAGGGTAAGTGTTGGATAGTATAGGGGTAAAAATTACTATTCTAACTCCAGGGGGTGCAACAGTAGGGTAAGTGTTGGATAGTATAGGGGTAAAAATTACTATTCTAACTCCAGGGGGTGCAACAGTAGGGTAAGTGTTGGATAGTATAGGGGTAAAAATTACTATTTTAACTCCAGGGGGTGCATCAGTAGGGTAAGTGTTGGATAGTATAGGGGTAAAAATTACTATTCTAACTCCAGGGGGTGCAACAGTAGGGTAAGTGTTGGATAGTGTAGTGTAATATTATGCGTTGTAATGGTATGCGTTGTAATATTAGTATGCGTTGTAATGGAATGCGTTGTAAAGGTAGTTTTTAAAAATGCGTTGTAGTGTCATGCGTTGTAATGTCATGCGTTGTAATGGATTATGCGTTGTAAAAAATGCGTTGTAAAGGTAGTGCGTTGTAAAAGTTGCGTTGTAAAGGTTGTTCCCCTGGAGCAGGGCATGTGCGGATTGGCATGCACATTCAAGTGCACAATGACTGTTTGGTTGGCCCACTCAGGCCACCCAATGCAGTGATACGCACTTCTCTGTTCGCAATGGAGGCTGCATTACAGCCTGTACGGAGAACATGGCCACCCCTCCTGCCCCTGGCTGCATGAGCTGTCCCATTGCCAATTACCAATCTCACCGCTGCATCGCAGCATTGTGATTGACTCAGGGGAGGGAGCCTGACTGCCTACTTCCTTTTCCTGGGAGCAGATGCAGGACTGCAAGAGCTACGAAGATACGGGACACGGATTAGAGGTAAGACTTCCCTCAATTAATTAAAAAAAACACCCACTCACACACACATCCCTGCGTACATGCACCATCCAGTATTCTTATGGCGTTTGACACCTCACAGCTGTCCAGACCCACCTGCATTCCTCAATGGTGGCCGTTGTGCACCCATGCACAGAGGGCGTACCACTCATGTGCCAAAGGCACATACGCAGTTGTGACGCATGCCATAACATCGCATTCCATTCCAATGCATAACAATACTAGGCACATTACAACAGTAGAGTAGGTGTTGCATAGCGGACACATGAAGATCACTGTTCCCACTTCAGTGAGTGCAACCCAAAACTAACTTTTGCACAACAACCCCAAAGGGGAACCCTGGAATTCGTTTTTGAACCCCCAAAAGACACCCAAAATCTCACATTTGAGACAAATGTACAGCCCAAATTACATATTTTTTGCACAAAAACACCCCCAACAATTTTCAAAATGTGCCCCCCAAAACACCCCATTTTTCATATTTTACCTCCAAAACACCCAATTTTTCATATTTTACCACAAAAAGAAACCCAAATTTTAATTTTTTACATCCACACCCCATACACACCTGAAATAGTTAAAATAACCACATAACTGACTGCACAATGCGTTGCAATGAAATGCAAAGTTAAGGCACCCTCATTGTCGTAGTTGCATTGTTAACGAAGTACTGCCTGCATTGTAATGGTCATCTCCTGTGCCAAAGGCAACCCAAAGGCTATGCCGTTTGCGCCCGTCTGTCCCTGGACCCCGCTCAGCACCAAGGAGCATTCTTCTCCTCGACATCAACCCTGGATGCCTCTGCTCTGTACTGGACATCGCCTTCGCTATCACTGACGGCTGCAGTATCAACCACAAGGAACATCCCGGACGTCAAGGGAGGAGGCATTGCCGTCACCTACAGAGGCACATTCCAACTGATCCTGCACTCTAATGTGCCAAGGGTGACTATAGACCACGTCAACTCCCAGATCCGCACCAAGCCCTAGAACATCCTCTGTGGCACACTCAGGTGCAGGCCTCCTGGGCCTCGGACCCCCATTCTCCAATCCCATTGAAGACCTCATTGCACCCCAGGGTCTCCCATCCACAGACGACATCCAACTTGGTTAACTCAAGTTCCACCTGGGCAACCCCAGTGACCAGAGCACCATCCCCTCCTAAGGAAGGTCACCGACATCAGACGCAAGCAGCAAGTCACCTCAACAGGCCTCATAGCTTGACACACGGTTGAGCACGTCACTTCCGCCAGAGGGTACTTCAACTACAGCCACAACACCGGACTTGCCTGACACTACCATCATTGGGTGAATCGCGTCTTCACCTTGCCCACCAAATGCCTGCACCATCATCTCACCCCCTCGTAGCTTGATCAAGGCCACCACAGGACGTCTCGTCAACTCTCACTACACCAACACTCCACCAATGCTTCCAAACTCTGACACCGCAGCGCGCAAACACCACCTATGGATCTCCAACATCGCTGACATTCGGGTACCCCTCACGTACGGCACTGCGTCAGTACCTTGCGCCTGCCATCAGGCAGGCGTGAGGGTGAGGCAGTGCCATAGGGATAGGCTGGCTCCATGCATTGCTGGAGTTGCGTCATGGTTGTGACACAACTGCAGCAATGCGTGACTTTAGCGCAGACAGACATGTCAAGAATCCTGACGTATCTGTCATTACTTACGTCAAGGAGCACTGTCCGTTGAGTACAGCGCATCCATGCTGTTGCGAGGAGTGCGCAAGTCATGTTTTTTGTGGTGTTAAATTCCTGTGGCTAACGGGGCTTAGCGCGACTTTTTTTATCCCCTCGCGGGTCCGGGACATCATTGCTAATAGAGCAAACTGACGTTAGCGACTTTTTTTGTGAACTTTTGGTAAGGAATGCCTACTTTGCATGTCATTATCGATAAATATCGCTGGCATGCAAGACGATAAAAAATCCGTCTGCTATCGCCGGAAAGCTGTCGCTAACGCCTGTTAACGCCAGCTTGATAACAGTGTGATAAAAAAAAAAGCGTTTCGTGCCGCTAACGCTGCGATAACTTGCTTGATTATATGCCCCTGAGTGTCACGATCGGGCTTGAGAAACTATTGAAATAGTACTCATTTTACTCAATGCATCAATGCCCCCTCATACTGACACGGTATTGCCCTCTAATGGATCTTCAAGACTTAAATTCAAATCTATCACAAACTACTTGAAGTTTCTGATTGATCAGTAATTTCAAGAACTAAAGTAATTGGTTTGAGTGCAGGTTCATAACATTCACATTCCAAATGCACAGTGAATGTGCAGGCCTAGCTAAAGGATGTTGAATCCCTATTTTTTAGGAATCTGCTTCGATCAAAAATTGCGCCAAAGTCACACTGACCTTCAACTGTTTAGCCAATGAAAAGAAGCAATTATGTTTATACTAACCTTCTCCAAAAAGCCAAGGAAGGTCTGCTTGTTTTCCTAAAGGTCTCATATCTGCCTTAAAACATACTGAACATAAGTGCAAGGCAATATTCAAGAATCCAAGACAATGAGTACTTATTCAAGATTCCAAAAAATCATACACAAAACCCATCACACAAGCTAAATAAAGCTAGTAGAGCAGCAAGCTGGCAATACTGGTGTAAGGACCCAGTGCTATCAAACCACTTGTGAAACTCAAAACATCTCTTATATGCACTCAAAGCCCACTTAATGAAATCATTAATTTTATCCAAAAGCGCTCATGGTTGTGTTATTCATACACACATACTACATCACCTTTTTGATGATTCACCCTCATGTTTGCACTTTTCTGTATGCCCACACAGCAACGACACAAAAGACTACACAAACCCCTACAATTGCTAGAAAAAAATCACATTGGTCCAAACCAAGAGCCATGCCATTCTTAGATTTTCAAGGATGGTGTCACGTGAATTGGTTGCTTTATTGACAAATCTGTCGCTTCAGACAAATGTGCAGCTGTTTTACCCATGTCACTCAGGGCTAGGGACAGCCCTATGTGAGGTAGAGTGAGAAATCTTCTTTTGATGCTGGGAGGCGCTGGCAGCGGCTGAGTGGCCAAAATATAACCTCCAGGACAAGGAGGGTGTCATTGTCTTCCTTAACAAAGGGTGGATATGCCTAACTTCACCTGACATCGGGGCATATCAGCAACAACTGGCGATAATTATCGCTAAAGCGCACTTAGAGCTAGGATAATTATTGCCGGCTAGCATGGATTTTTATCGCTGAGATAGCGTGCTATTAGCAACGCTTATCTCAAAAGCGATAAAAATCCTCACGCTCACTGCCTAACGTGAGATTATCGCTGGAAACCCAGCGATAATCTCATGCAATGTGGCTTTAGCTTGTTGTTAGGGCCTCACAAACGTAGCCATGATATCCACCTTCCTTAGGATATCATGGCTAAGTCAGTCCTGAAGCAGGCGTAAGGAAAGTAGCGATAACAGGGATTATCGCTACTTTTCTTGCCGCTATGCTTCATAGCGTGGGGCTTGATGATAGGAGAAATGTCGCTTAGCGACATTTCTCCTGTCATATCAGGTCAGGAACGCCCACTTTGCATCTCATTAGAGATGCAAAGCTGGGCGTTAGGAATTCCTACGCTAACGCAAGTTTTCATGCGTTAGTGTGAGCTTGCTAATTAGGCGATAAAATTATCGCCACTTTTCGGCCGATAATTCTATCGCCTCGCCTTGCTGATATGCCCCTTCGTCTACTAAAATATCTCCACTTGCAACTCTACTTTTAACTACCCTGCAGCAAATGTGTGAATATTGGCAGTTTACTTATTTTATGATCATCGATTGACTCTGAAGTCCATATTGCTGACTGCTCAATCGTCCATCATTGCTCCTGAAAGTAGAGTTTACTTTGAGCCTCAAAATGGCTGCCACATATGACCTACTGTCATTTCAGAGCCTTTGTGTATCAGTATTCAGTGTGAAACGTCCTACAGAAGCCATTGAACACAGCTGCGGCCCAGACATGGCTATCTTCTTTCAGACATGGACATATTTCACAGCCTAGAGAAGGTCCATCACTTCTTTCTTTCCAAGATGCCAGTGTCGTGTTATGAATGGATATAAATGCACTCCTTCTAGCATCAAATAATGCTTCTATTTATGACAAATCCATACACATGGGAGAAATAAACAGAGCACTTCTTTTTACCGAGAGGAAGCTGGAATGGATTTTATTCTAGACACTGTAAAAGGCAGAATTCCTCCTCCTCGGAAGCCCTCCTGCGCTGAGTGAGGTGCCAAGCTGTGAAATGCTTGAAGGCTTGAAGCTAAAACCCACATGAAAAATGGTCAGCTATCTACAACTGTCAAGCCGGAACTGGAGGGGGCGAAAATCCTCTGTTTATAGAGCTGTGCTCAGCCAAGAGCAATAAATCACTGCAGCAGGATGGGGGCTGCAAACAGGGCTGAGCAGTCAGTGCAAATAAAGGACAAAAGTGAGTTTCTAAAATAACCAACACACAGATTGAATTTTCTGGAACAATGCGGACAACAAATTGCTTTTGGAAGCATGATTTTTCCTAGTGTTTGCATATTGAGACTATTCCACTCTGTGCATGCATTGCTTGCAAAAGGCAGAGATTAGCAGCAACCTCCTGAGGCGGAAAGCCGGGAGTTTTATCTAGAATCATTTTAAAAATTGTTTGTTTGTTTCGAGCTTGCCTGAACCTCTCTCCCCCTCTGGGCCTACCTGCAGTTCCCGCACAGCGTCTCCATCGCTGCCTCGGGTCTGCATTCGCTCCTGACATCACTTCCTGGAACTCCCCGGGAACTCCCCAGGACACACCCACGAGCGCTGGGCACGCCCTCTCCCTTCCTCCTTCTGCCTATAAACAATGTGCCTCCAGCGGACGCGCAGCGGACGAGCGCAGCGGGCGCGCCGATGGCGCGCCAAAGGCGCGCCTAAGGCAAGCCCGTCTGCGCCCGTCCGCGTCCGACTGGGGCTCGGGGCTAGTCACTCTGCCCTTCCTATCCTTGCAACTCAATATTCCTCTGCGGATATTCTCAAACTGCACGCCGCCTGGCCGCTGGCCCCCGCTACATGTTCACAGCTCAACCTCTTGGGGTTAGCTTGTACTCGTCGCTCCTTTCCCGAGTTAGCTGCTCGTTCACACGCCATCGTCCCTTCTATCTCTCCTCACCCTCCCTCCCGGCGTCCGCTTCGTAATCTGGAACTCAAAGTATGTTACCTCAATACTCGCTCATTAGCAAAGCATCAGATTGAAATTTTCCACCTTCTCGACACCGACAGCCCCGACATTTTATTTCTCACCGAAACCTGGTTGCATGACGGCTCCTCCCCTGACGTTCTGGCCGCCATCCCTCTTGGCTACTATATCATTCAAAGCAATCGGGCCTCCGGCAAACCTGGAGGTGGCGTAGCTGCCATCATTAAACATCCTCTCAGGTTTTCTGTCATTACCACCTCTTGCATCCCCCAGGTTGACTGTCTTGTCGTTAGACTAGATTCTTCTGCACCCCCCCTCATTTGCGTCTTAGTTTACCGTCCCCCACAACCTATGCCAGACTTTCCATCCCTGTTTGGAGATCTTCTCTCCCAGATAACTATTAATAACTCCAAAATTCTTGTCCTCGGGGACTTCAACTATTGGCCCCTGGACGAGAAGGAAAGCGCCTGTTCGGCAGCCTTCTCTGAGCTATTGCACAGCCTTAATTGCTGCCAACATGTTAATGCTGCCACTCATACCAGTGGACATATCCTTGACCAGGTCTGGTCCTCCAATCTTGTGATATCGGCCCTTCTCATCTCGCCATGTGCCTGGTCCGACCATTTCTCTATTGTTTTTTCCCTCAAAATCCTTTCTCCCCCTAGTAATTCCCTTGATTCTAACCACTCAGCCCGTAATTGGAACAAAGCGGACATCGACCACTTCTTTCATTTACTTAGGACCTCCATCCCCTTGGAATCCGACTCTGTGGACACCCATGCTCAGAACCTAAACCTCTGGCTCGAGTCGGCCAGTGACGTGGTCGCTCCCCTCAAACGGATCAAACTTAGACGTCTCCACGACGCACAAAAATGGTTCTCTGAGGACCTAAAAGCCCTAAAACTCGGCCTTAGGCAAGCCGAGCGCCAGTGGCGTAAAAATTACTCCCCCGTAGCAAGGGCAGAGTTCTTGTCCCTTCTTAAAGGCTATAAAGCCGCCATTGCGTCCGCAAAAACTTCACACTTCTCCAATAAAATCATGGAGTCAGCCAATAAAGCTAAAAACATCTTTGCGATCGTCGAGGAACTATCCCATCCTGACAGAGTGTCCATTAAACCCTTCCCTTCCCAGACGCTCTGCGATTCCCTCAACCACTTCTTCATTGAGAAGGTTGCAAAAATTAAAAACGGTATCCAGGCACCGCCCATCCCGTTCCCCTGCCTGTCTCCAGCTCCCCCCTGTGTAGACCCCTCTCTTTCTCCGCACCTTTCACGGATCCCTGTCATCACGGAATTGGAGTTTCCTGCCCTCCTCAGCAAAGTCTCCTCTGGATCCCCCACTGACTGCTGCCCCCCCAAGATCTTATGCAAGGCCTTCTTGGCCTGCCCCGCTCCCCCTTTGGCTCTCCTGAATTCCTCCCTCACCTCTGGCCAAGTTCCCTGCATCTTCAAGACAGCAGAAGTGGTACCTATTTTGAAAAAACCGACTGCGGACCCAACAGTTATGAGTAATTTTCGCCCCATCTCCCTCCTCCCCTATCTTGGAAAGGTTCTCGAGACCCACGTCACTAACATTCTGAGCTCCCATGTCGAGCGTTCCCATTTTCTTGACCCCCAACAAGCCGGATTTAGGCCTGCTCACTCCACCGAGATGGTCATACTCTCCGTTATGGAAGAACTACGAAGAGGAGCCGACTCTAACATCTGCCAGGCCCTGGTTCTCCTGGACTTGTCGGCCGCCTTTGACACGGTCGACCATGCGATCTTGGTCGACCGTGTCAGACAGGCCGGGATCGAGGGTACTGCCCTTGATTGGGTTCGCTCGTTTCTCTCCCGCCGCCAACAAGCGGTTCGTCTGTCACAGTTCTCCGCAGACAAGGTCGATTTGACCTGTGGTGTGCCTCAGGGATCCTCCTTGTCCCCTCTACTTTTCAATCTTTACCTCACTCCCCTGATCAGCTCTCTCCGAGACAAAAATGTATCTGCATTTAATTATGCAGACGACATTCAATTAGTTTTCAATATCGACTCCTCGGACCAGTCAATTACCGATTTTCAAACCACCCTCTGTCACATCAGAAACTGGATGGGGGCTAACCATTTGAAACTGAATCCCGACAAGACCGAACTGGTTCTTGTCGGAGGCCCTTCCAATCCTTGGAACTCTAACTTCTGGCCCATCAGTCTGGGTTCGCCTCCCCGTCCTTCCACCTCGGCAAAAAGTCTGGGAGTCATCATCAGTAATGACCTCTCAATGAAACCTCAGATTAACGCCACTGTCTCTGCCTGTTTTTTTCAGCTGCGTAAAATCCGCAAAATTGCTCGCTTTCTTACTACGGAAGCCCTCACTCTGGCCCTCTTAGCTCTAGTGATTTCCAGAATCGACTACGCCAATTCCCTATATGTAGGCATCCCTGACTATCAGCAAAAGCGCTTGCAACTCGTCCAGAATCAGGCAGCCCGCCTCATTTTCCATCAACCTAGGCACTGTCACACTCGCCCTTTGTTAAAATCCTTGCATTGGCTCCCTGTCTCAGAACGTTGCAAATTCAAGCTGGGGTGCCTCATCTTCAAATCCTTGGCTGGTCTCAGCCCTGTGTTTATTTCTTCTCTCATCCACCCCTATGTTCCTACTCGCAATCTGCGCTCGGCCCATCTGGCCCTCCTCAAAGTTCCCAGAATTAAGCGCAAGAAATGGGGCGGTCTTAGATTTTCGTTTCTCGCCCCGTCTTTTTGGAACATTCTCCCCTTGGATATAAGATTGGCCCCATCTTATCCCCACTTTAGATCTCTTCTCAAGACTCACTTCTTCCGTTTCGCTTATAACTAACTTCTCCCCCTTCTTTTTCTCCCACCCCTTCCTCCCCAGGTAGCTGCTTACCCTAGCGCCAAGAAACCGCATGGTGAACGTCGCGCTTTACAAGTTTCTTTTACATTACATTACATTACATTACATTACATTACATTACATTTCTCTGACTAGAAATCCGAAATATACATTTCACATAACTCTGTTATATGCTTTGGTCCCACAAAGGTGTCTTAAACCCCTAAACAAGCCTGCTTTTTCTCCTGGGAGAATGCCGCATTAATGCCTTTCTTCTGTGGAAAGTGGCCAATTCATGTAGTGCCCCTCCTTGCTGCAAAAATCTTTCATACATCATTCAGTGGATTCAAAGCCTCCTCTATCAACGTGAGCCTGGCCCTCAGGGGATTCATAGTCCTCTTCCTACCACTTTCGAATTTATGTTTAAGATTGTAAGCAGATGTAAAGCTTCTGAAAACTGTGATAAACTTCTGTGTCTCTCATGGAGGGCGATGTGAGTGGGAAATAGCAGGAGCTGAGTTGCACTACATTTATATTTTTCTACAAAGTTTATGTGCTCTGTTTGCAACTCTTTGCACATTTTTCTATAAGACTAATGTCTACTATATTTTACACTAATGATTTCATTTGGAAGTGTAAGGAATATCTATACACAATGACAACAGGGGATAGTTTGTACATGTATGTCGGTAGCCCTGAATTAGCGATGCATATTTGGTGAAACGTGTATTGGCCTGTTGTGTACAATGCAGATTAAATAAAATAATACACTTTCAAATGGTTCCTTGTTAAACTCCGTCATTGTTTGGTTAACGATGGAAACTCAGTACAATAGGTTGGGAAAACCAATATAAACAAGCATGCATAGCTAATAGGTCTTGCCTCACCTATTTGTCTGGGTAGACATCTATGGGGGGATGGGGAAGGAACAATGGGCAAGCAACGAAGTGGTAAGCAATGAAAGGGACAGGATACAGAGCGAGCAACACAATGTGCAAACAATAAAATGGGAAGGGGTAGCAACAAGGACATAACAAGCAATGATGCAGCGTGTGGGAGTGGAGCAAGCAACAATGGGTAAGCAATGAAAGGGGCAGGTGAAAAAGCAACAAGAAAGTTGATGGAGGAAGAAGAAAGAAAAAAGGTAACCTCAATCTCAGCACAAGTAGTGGAAGGACAGTAATCAAAAATAAACAATCAGTACTTGGTCCATGCTCCATGGAAGAAAGAGACAAAGTAAAAAGTTAAACCAGCAAACGTTGATAAATCAGAATCCATTGAATAATGATAAGTAAGCCCCTTTTAGTTAACAAAAAGTCTTGCAAGCGACATCCTATGTGCTCTCTCAGTTGATGCTTAAAAAAATGTACATCCACAGCAACCTCAGTTTTGATAAATTGCTCCGTTGACGTAAAACATTTTGAGTGGTGGCAATCTCCTTCCACATTAACCACACCCACCACCCAAATCCACCAAGTTCAGGTTAAAGTGATTCAACAACTGTTGGTACCGGAAGCATCAACCAGAGAATGGTTCCTGAAATGAAGTTGTTCTAACCTGTGGTCAGTTTAATTACAAATGGGTAGGCAGTAAGCTCAGGTCACTTCCCTCTTTCCTTCCTGTCTCATGGTCATTCAGGATGGCTGGTATGTCTTATGAATAGGTGTGAAGGCCTATTTTTTACGTTAATCTCATCAAGACACAATAGTTGCTTCTAATAGACAATATCACTTCTCCTAAAAGGCATTAAACTAATATAAGTAACTGAAATCAGGGTGTATGTTTGAACCAGCAAGACGACAGTTACGCTGTAATTACAAATATTACTGTATTTGTCTAGATCAAAATCAATAATTGAACCTATTAACTGACAGAGACAATGTTCTGGTGCACAACAGTCAGACCCAAGCACAGGCTCTCCAAGGTTCCACATGGGTTAAATTGTGAGCATGCTTTATCCTGCTCCACACATTTCAGAGCTTACCCCTATTTAACCAGGCATGCTACTGTTTAGCCATTTATATTATTTTAAGTTTGGAGTTTTATACAGCTAACCTAAACCTGATAGGTTGCAAAGTACTTTGGGTATGTAGAGTTGAAATGCCTGTTCAATTTAGTTTTGTTTCTGTTGCATTTAGCTAATAATAGGTTACAATATGGCAAATATTTTTTTTTAAAGGCAGTTCAAGTGATTTAGATAGGAGTCCAGTGGAGTCACAGCTCACATCTTAGTAGTTCCATGCCATCCTGTGATGTAAAATTTGACATTCAATTACTGTTTCATCAAAATTGATTTAGTGTCACATTAAGGAATTAAATGGAAGGTGCAGTAAAGATTGTGAGAAGGTGAGAAGACATTTTTATTATCAATAATATTTCCACAATTCAGATCCAGAAGTGATAAACGTAAGTTTAATTTTGAGGTCTAGTTGTTAACAATGATTTTCATACTTAATGAATTGGCTCCCAGACACCACCAGACACACCGTCACTCAAGCCTTCATCACGAGCCACCTCGGCTCCCGCAAGCACTCTACGCTGAAATCACCACTCACCTACTGAAGAGACTGCAAACCATACAGAACTCTGCGGCCAGATTCATCCTCAACCTCCCCAAACGGATCCACACCAACCCTCAACTAAAGGAAATCCACTGGCTCCCAGTCCACCAGAGATGCAAATTCAAGGTGCTGACCCATGCCAACATAGCCCTGAAAAATTGAGGACCTTTGTACATCCGCCACTGCCTGAGCTTCTACCAACCCTCCAGACACCTTTGCTCTGACTCCCTCTCCCTCGCTCATGCATATAGCCCTTTACATTGCATGCGTTTACAACATATGCGATTACAACGCGGTCGTTACAATGACCGCGTTGTTACATCGCAGTACCATTAGGGGGCACACTGGATTTAGGAATAGTATAATTTACTATTTCAACTCCAGTGTGTACAACAGTAGAGAAGGTATTGGAATAGTAAATTATACTATTCCTTAGTTTAGAGCGCCCTCTAGAACAAGTCGTTGTAACTGTGATGTAACAACGCGGTTGTTGTAACGACCGCTTTGTAATCTCATGCGTTGTAATGCATGCAATGTGATGGCTGTTTCCTTTGCTCACACCCATCGCATCCGCCGAAGCTACAGTGGAATACAATCCATCTCCTACCTAACTGCGAAGTCCTGGAACAGCCTTCCCCTTAATCTCCGGATGTCACCATCTCTTCAGGAATTCAGAAGAGGACTCAAAACCTGGCTATTCAACTGATTCCTACCAAGCAGCTTGGCTTCCAGTACCTGGATACCCTCACAGGTGATAAGCAGCACTTTAGAAATACTGATTGATTGATTGATTGATTGATTGATTGATTGATTGATTGATTGATTGATAATAATGCCACCATCTCATCTGAGAAGAAATGTTGGGCCAGATGTAGGATGGCAACCTACGGCAAGTTCACTTGTCATAAGCACCTGGGCCTGTTCACCCATGGTGCAGCCACTTAGGTACTGTGCCTACAAGGGCCTATTTTGTGTCTCCTCTCAATGATCAGAGTTGGGATGCTGAACCAAGTGATGGTGTTTGGATAGTCATGAAAGTATGTCCTCCTTTGGGGGATGAGGGGCATTCGGATGGTGCTGTTTTCCCGATTAGTGCTAATGGACCCTACTACATTTCCTGCCCCCTTGAGAATGTATTGTTACCATCGTACACCCTTACCTATGCCTTGTGTGCGGTGCATAGATTTCTCTTATCAGCACGCAATCTCATACACATTTAAGAGCAGGCCCCAAACAAGACGCGAGTAGACTGACAGATGAGAAGGAACCCCACATGGATCTTGAACTGAGCTCTAATATTTTAGGCTACCCATATTATATTAATTTACTCAACCTCACTTTTTCATTCTACTAATGCGGCAAGCAAAGAATAATATTTAACACACCAATATTCTGCTAAGGATGCTGGTGAGTAAATTTCTTATCACCGTGACTCTTATTGAGTTATCACATTCAAATAAAAAACTATCACATTGTTTTGCTTGCTCTCACTTTGTAGAATCACCATATAGATGCAGCAAGAAAATAGTGACACGTGATGCACCACCTACCCGCTAAGAACACAGGTGAGTCAATATCCTTTCACTGTGACTCCTGCAACAGAATTAGAGAGATATTTCCTCATACATTTATTTGTTTTACATAGCAAGAATTCGGAATCCTCCTGAAAGATCCCTGGAGAAACCTCTAGGAGTCTTTTTACAAAGACTTGGTGAGTGTCCAGTTTTTATACACTCTAAAAAAAGGGGAGACTAGAGGAAAAAGAGGCTGGAGGGGCCCATTGTCCTCCACATATACTTTCAAAAACAAACAGGATAGAAGGAAAACCTTTAGTTTTCTTATATAAAACATCACCCACCAGAGTTGCCCTTGGTGGCAGCTTCATTATATGATATCATTGACTTGAAACATGTAGACCACTAGAATAGAAGGTACATTATCACCTACATGTTCTATTCTCACCCCGTTTTTAAGCATACTTCCCAGAGAGCAGATTAAATTATTATTTAGTTAACAGGCAGATATATTTAACCTCTCACATAAGACCTCTCCCACTCCTGCTTTTTCTACCATTTGGAGTATACCATCCAGTTTTACTTGTATTCTGTGGAGGGTTGGTGCGCTGTTCACGGACAGGCTCTTTTGTTCTTGACAGTCTTTATACATAATATATACGTCTATTTTCAAAGCAGATATATGGACTTGAATACTATCCATATTACCGTATAGAGCATTCCGTTTTTGCTGTGCTGAGGGAGGCCCAAATAGATGATTGAGTATCACGCATAGACACATGGGTCGAAACATTTACAGAAATGAAATTGGCAGTATTACCTGAATGTGTTGGGATAAAACAAACAGATTTCTATGCCTATCCAGTTGAAACAGACTTATATATTATGTAGCCAGGCTGAAACAATTCAGTATTGATAACATTTCATCATACGTCTTTTTCACACACATTCACTTATTGCATGAGCATTGTTTGTACAGAGCACAGAGCACCTTGTTGGAGCTGTATTGCTTATAACGTGAAGTGAACTATTGCAAGACAGTGTGTCCCAATTGAAAAAGTAGGGGTTCATGTTTATAAGTGTTTAAATTTTTGAATTATTTGAGCAGAAGTACTTTATCCATGAGTGGGTTGCTTTGGCAAACTCTCTCCAAGTAATGAAGCGTGAATTTATAGATCCATTTTTCAAACTACTGCAGGTCACACGCACCTCCCACTTGGAACCTTCTTGGGTTCCTGAATCCTCAACTCTCAACTGGCAGACGTGGGCAGCCAAATGACTTTCTCTAGCACCCACCCTATTTATTTTCGGATGACAATAGCCATTGGGCAAGATACATTTATCTGAGGTGGTCTGGCTTGGTTGCCATGAGAGATCATGGAGCAAGAATAACTTGATTGCTGGCCTGTGAATCACTCTAGGTGGTACATGTGGGTCAATGTGTTGATTCTTTGGCTGCTAGCCCTTCTGGTCAGTGTTGTCGTCAATAGTGATTCTAAATAGTGAAGAAAAAGATCAGTGCATATACTAAACTGACAAAATACTTCAACAGTGGATGCATTGGGCAGTTTAGGTGAGTACATTTGTAAATTTGATACTTGTATAGCGCACTACTCACCCGCAAGGGTCTCAAGGCACTTGTACGAATACCACTGTGGAACCCATCCTGGCTTTCCCTGTGAGGCGTCCACTCCTGGGCACCCCCAAGGTGGAGGCCTGGCATCCTTAGCGTTGTGGGGGCGTTGTGGAGATTAAGCAAGCTATTGCCCAGAGTTGCAGAGTGGGACTCCATGATTGGAATAGGCACCGAGGCGAGAATTATCAGGTCTGTGGAATTTTTGAGCCCAAGACCCGCCGAGGCGGGGAATTGAACCCTGGTCCCGGGCTAGAACTCTGCATCAGGGTCTGCCGCTCTAATCATTGAGCCACACTTCTGAGTGTGTTGTGTTTCGATTTAGATGCCCGTACATAGGTTTCCCTGAATCATGTCCTTATATAGGCACAATTCGCATTGCCCTTATTTAGGCATAGAATCCCAGTCCTTATTTAGGCATTAGCTATGCTATCCAAATACAGGCATGGTCACCTACATCTGTCCATCAAGTGTCACAACGTCCTAAGCACCTTCCAGGTATAAATATACCTTCCCTTACCATGGCAAGCACGGCACGGCTCAGCTCGATACGGTTCGCCACGGCAAGTGCGGAAGAAATTTGAGTTCCTGCCTCACACACTGACCAGACGCTGTCATCCCTGCTCGCAGAGAATCCAGCTTCCAGTGTTCTGACTCCTTTTGTGGGGTGTTGGAGTTTGAGATTCCCATCTCTCTCATTCTAAGGTATGGAACTGACTAGAACCTAGAGGGACTCTTGGCATATAAACTTAGTATATACCATACTATAGAAAACAGCACCTACTTCTTACCTTGTACTATACTTAGGTTAGGTACACTGGGGTAGCACTATTTAGAAGCATCAGACGAGTATTCACTTTTTAGCCTGTGTTATTTATGTATGTGTATATGAATATATGTCGTAGTTAAAAGGCAATGCTATTGCAGTATTATTTCTTCTTTCTGCTTACGCTGTGCGTATTATATCTTGCTTACTGTCTAATGATTGTAACAGCTCATATCTCTTACACGAGAAACAAGACTGTTCAATAAATCCTTTTATTGAAACACCCGTCTATCTATTTCTGTGTGACTCTGGAGAAACTAAGCATGCACAATTGACTGAGTGAAACTGTTATCTATTGTTTCCACGATTCTTAGACACGTTCCGATTCTAAGGGAAACAAAGTTGTCATGTTTATGCAGTTGTCAGAAACTACTCCCTTATTGTTTATTCAAGAAGTTTCTAGTGACCTCCAAGTTAGCTGGCACACAAAGTAATTCAGTTTAATGTACTTGATAGAGGCATACTGGCAGAGCCTATAAGGGAAAAAGGAACTACACTACATGGCGCCCAACGTGGGACAAGGCACTACTTTAACGCTAGATACTGAATTAACTCAGTCGTGCTTTTCTCAGACATCCCTACTCATAATTCTCCATAAGACGTCTGGAGTGGGTAGGGTTAATATCCAAATATCAAAGAGAGAGAGAGGACTAGAAAGTAAGGGTGGGCGTAGTGGGCGTAGTGGGGCTACGTGAAGCAGCACGTAGTGTGCCCGAATCTACGCACACTACGCGCTTCGCGTAGCCCCACTACGCGCCACCCGCCACCCACCCACCCTACTTTTAAAAGATAAAATTAATTTGTAATAAAGCAAATTAAAGGCACTTACCTGACGCGCGGCGTCTCCCGGGGCTCCCTCTTCCTGGTTTTCAATTTCCCTGACAAATGCGCATGCGCGGACGCCCGCGCATGCGCATTTCTTGCGAGAAATGCACATGCGCGGTCGTCCGCGCATGCACATTTGTCAGGGAAATTGAAAACCAGGAAGAGGGAGCCCCGGGAGACGCCGCGCGTCAGGTAAGTGCCTTTAATTTGCTTTATTACAAATTTATTTTAGCTTTTAAAAGTAGGGCGGGCGGGAGGCGGGTGGTGGGCAGCAGGCAACTACGCTTCGCCCTCGCGTGTGCGTAGGTGCTGCCTGCTTCGCCTACTTCGAAAACTGCGAAGCAGGCAGCGCTACGTACACTACGTGGGCGAAGCGTAGTGTCGCGCCCAGGGTTACTAGAAAGCTGGTCTGTATCCCCAGGGTTCTTATATGTATTCAAAAGAGGACTAGCCTATTTAGTGTGTGATACAGGACTCAGGACTGTATGGGAAAGGAAGACAGGGAAACTGTTTGGTTTCCTTATGAAGCCCTAACCCACCAACCTAGTTGGTGGCATGCTTCATCATCCGGCCCACCCAGTGACACCGAATAAGTCCCGGGTGTGCTTCAATGCCTAAATTATAGCAGAGCCGGTATTTTACTGAGTGTGCAGTGATAGTGGAGTGAAGGTGAGATTTAAAAGCTATCCAGTTGTCCCAATACCCAAGGGGGTTTCCTTTAATATCTGGGCCTCTGGTAGTGATAAAAGCAAGGCGGTGGATGTAGGTGGAGTAATAATTAGGAACTCCTGCATCCAGTGGGTGGTCTACATGTTTCAGCCAGGCCTTTCATTAATAACTGGCTTTCCTCAGGACCTTAATTATGTGAGTGTGTGTTGGACTTGGCCCTTTTTGCAGGGTCATCCCTAAACTTTTTGCCTTCCTCCTGCATTTTTTCTGACCTGTTGTTGGCTGTTTTATGACTCTGGGCACTTTACCACTGCTGTTCAGTGCTAAAGTGCATATGCTCTCCCTATGTAAAATGTATATGTTGGTTGGATTCCATGATTGGCTTATTTGGTTTACTATCAGACCCCAGTAAAGTGCACCAGAAGTGCCCAGGGCTTGTAAATACAAATGCTGCTGGTGGGCTTGCAGCACTGGTTGTGCCACCCACAGAAGCGGCCAAGTAAAATGTGTCTAAGGTCTGCCATTGCAGAACCTGCGTGCAGTCTGGTACTGTCATGTTGACTGGGCAAGTGCACCAACTTGCCAGTCCCTAAACCTTCCCTTAACTTCATATTAGTCACCCCTATGGTAGGCCCAAGGGCAGGGTGCATTGTAAGCATAAGGTAGGACAAGCCCTGATGTGTGTGGCATGTCCTAATAGTGAATTACAGCCATTTTCGTTTTTCACTATTGTAAGGCTACCTGTTCTCCATGGGTCAGAATGGGCTGGTAGAATTGTTACACCCTATGATCCTAACAGACCCAGGGAACATGGTAGAAAATCGAGTTTAGTATGCCTGAACTCAGAATAATAAAACCTCTTTTAGTAAAATTTATTTTAATATTCTGTGTTTACAAATACCACTTTTAGAACATTGGTATTTGCTTGCCTAACCATTTCAGCCCGCCTCTGCTATGATGTGTATCTGCCTGTCTGGTTTGTGTGAGTGACAGGGCTGGGAAAACCCAGAGAGGCAGGGCTAGGTAGCCTGGTGGTGAATGGAGAGATTGACATCCAGATGGGTGGGGGGAGTGCACCTAGACTCTGAATAGGGCTGTGCTCTGCCACCACAATGCTGGCTCCACCACCTGTGGAGCGGCTGATGTCTCTGCCCTCACCCTGAATAGAAAGGCAGAGTCATGTCAACAAAGTGCTCAGGAACTGGTTTGGACTGGGCAAAGGCCCCTCTGCCCCAGAGGAACAAATGAATTAGGGGTATAAGTATTGGGACCCTGCTCCCAAGAAATTAGATCCTGCTTGACAAGAAGAACCTCTGCCTGAGAAGAAGGAACTGGGAAAGCTGTAAGGAGGAGTACTGTACCTGACCTGGGGGATTGGCCTGCAGTGGCTGCCTTGCTGCTGAAAGTAGAGGAGAAAGACTACAAAGACTTTATTTCAACTTGTGCTTAAAAGGTCTCCAAGGGCTTGTGCTGAGCTTTCCCCGTGAACGAAGTCCCAGGACCAGTGGACTTCACCCCCCAGCTCCCCAGAGTTCTTTGGAAGTGCCTGCTGCTGTTGTTGGTCCTTCTGAGGGACTGCGTGTCGCAAGGAGCTGGAGGCGCGATTCAAGAAGGAGAAGCGTGCCGCCGTCGGAGCTGTTGTCGTCGCATCTCGCAAAATGTGTCGCCGATGCAGCATCGCATCGAGCGGAAGCATCTCGCATCATTCCGGAAGTATCTCGCAACGCCGAAGAAGCGTGTCGCCATCGCAGCCATCGTAGCTGACGCATTGCACAGCATCAAGAGAAGAGTTTTGCATCGAGGAAGAAGCGTGTCGCCATCGCAGCCATCGAAGTTGTCACATTGCACCGCATCAAGAAAAGCGCCTCGTATCCACGGAGAAGCGTGCCGCTGTCGGAGCTGCGGTCGTCGCATCGCGTAGAGGGGTGACGCCGCTGCAGCATCGCATCGAGCGGAAGCGTCTTGCAAACGTCGGAGAAGAGTTTCTTTGCCAAGGCCGCTGTCATCGCATCGCGTAAAGGGGTGACGCTGCTGTAGCTGACACATCGAGTCGAGTCTTCTCGCAACATCGGAGAAGCATAACGCATCTGGAAGATCTTCACGTCTTTATTTCTTTGCACCAAGAACTTCATCGCATGAGCATCGTTGCAACACTTTTGTTGCCCTGCGTGTCGCATCTAAGGTACATTGACTTAAAGTGTCGCATTTAAAAACTTAAGAGAACTAAGCAAACTTCTACCATCTAAAGTAACAGTATTGTGTATTTTTGTCGTTTAATGGTCTTGTGGTAACTCTATGTAAAGAATCCTTATTTTTAATATAAAAACCTGTGTGGTGTCCATTTGTAGTGTTGTCACTTGGTTACTGTATGTGTTCACAAATGCTTAACCTATAACGCTTTGAGATAAGCCTTGTCTGCTCGCGCCAAGCTACCTAGAGGGTGAGCAGGGGTTATTTTAGGAGTGTAACACCTTACCCTGACTAGAGGAAAGGTTCCCTGCTTGTCACAAGTACCTACCTGTGCCAACCAGAGAACCCGGATTCTAACATTGGTGGTCTGCGGTGAGGATTCTGGACTTGCATTTGTGACTCATGTACAGTACTTAGTGAGTGCAGACCTTAAACGCAACCAATACTTGTTGGTAGATTTCTTTTGGGACTGTCTATTTTTGAGCACTGCCAAGCTTAACCATGGTGGAGAAAGCAGCATCCATAGTCTCTGTTAATACTGAATTTGAATGGGAAGAAGAGAAATTGGATAGCTACACTGCAAAGCAGCTGAAATTCTTCTGCAAGAAATTTAATGTTTCTACAACTGGATGTAAAAACAAGGCAGAGTTCTACAAGGCGCTGAGGGCCTGGGTAGAAGCAAGGAATGCCACTGAGGATGATAGTGCAGATGAGAAGATGGATGGGCCAGTGGGTCCAAGAGGAAGGAGAACCCTTTCCCCTGCAGGTAGCAGTGTTTCGAGTAAAAGTTTATCTCCAGAGGAGTTGGCAGACAGGAAGGAAACCAGAGCTCATGAGATAGAGATGGCGAAACTAAATGGACAACTGGCAATGGAACAAAAAAGGCTGGAAATGGAAGAGAGAAAAAAGATGAAAGGGAGCATGAGTTGATCATGAGGAATCTTGACTTAGGGCTTGAGATGCTTGAGACCATGAGTGTCTCAGCCCAGCCACAAGAAATGTGTGTAGCTCAGAGATTGAGCTTTGCTGAGTGGGAGGAGGAATCCAGCTCAGATGGTGGCAGCCATATTGAATTTTCTAGTGCAGAGAGAATAGTACACACACCCAGAGACATGGCACCTGACTTGAAGGAGGGGGTTAACATACACCAGGAGGTTCAAGGACATGAGGTAGCTCCAGTAGTACGCAGTGTCCCTGAGAGAGATAGGGTAACTGGCGCAGGGGTTCATGGTCCTAGTAGTGGGAGGGACACTCTACTGACTCTAGATGAGAGGTGCAGGGAGAGGAGTTCCCCCAAAATTGAAGTCGTAGTATGTGAGTGTGAAGACCGCCCAGAAGAGTGTGGGTTGTGTGACAGAGACAGTCAGATACTGTCTTGCCAGTCTCAGGAGAGGGGTGTGCAGTACGTGTGTGAGGCACTGGATGGTGAGGTGAAGGATAGTTTGGTTAACCCTGCTAGGGGGCTGTGTGATCCAATTGTGGGAGAGCATATTGTAAGTCCCTGTTTTCCAGAGCTATGCCAACAGCTGTGGGAGAGTGAGTTCTCTGACCGCAGGGAGCTCACATTGGAGGCAGACCTTTTAGTGGAATCCAGAGGGTCTGGAAAGGCATTGGGGAGGGATCCCCAGAGGAGTGGTTCAGGTATCTTCAAACCCAGCGTGGTGGAAGTGGCTCAGAGTAGCCCAACTAGGTCCTGTAGTAGTGAGAGGGGTGTAGGGCCTCACGTCCTGTCTTTAAGGGGAAGGAGTGAGAACGTGTTATGTCCCGGTAGTGCCCAACCTCAGTCTCAGAGCCTGGATGGTTCTTTAAGGGAACACCAGGTGGGGTGCCTAGTCTGTCCTGAGGGGCTGCCCGTTGTGCCGGACCCCCTAGTGTCTGGTGAACGGGGAGTGTCTGTAAGCAGGCCTCCATCAGTTCTGGTGTCTGGCAGTACCGCTCCAGTTGGGAGGGTGCAGAAGTCCAGAGTGAGGGGTGAGAGGGGGAAGGAGCCCCCAGTGGAAGAACCAGTGGGTCAGGGGCCAGCCAGAAGGGCTGCGTCACCAGTGAATGACCAGGGTGACACCACTTCTGTCCTGGGGGATCTTTGCGCACTGTCAGATGGACAGGGGTTGGAAGATCTGCGCCAGGCAGACTGTCACATGACACAGGAGTTATGTGTCACCCTCAGGGGGGGCATGCGTGCTCCCCGGGAAGTCCTGGTGCGCCACGCGAGCGTTCAACCGCATGGGTTAGCCCCAGGGTTGGGAAGCCAGGTTCAGGTGTTGTCTGACCTGGAGGGTGGGACAACTGTAATCAGTGTCCTGACCCATGTTGCTTCTAGGGGTACCACTCCAGTTGGGAGGGTGCAGTACTCTGGAAGGGGGTGCAGAGGGAGGGAGTCCTTGCCTCTGACCCCGGTGCAGCCTGAGGGTTTAGACCCTAGGTTAGAGAGCCAGGTTCAGGTGTTGTCTGACCTGGAGGGAGGGACATCTCTAATCAGTGTCCCTACCAGTCTGTCTTCTTGGTGTACCACTCCAGGTGGAAGGGTACAGTCATCTGGAAGGGGGTGCAGAGGGAGGGGGTCCTCGCCTCTGACCCCCGCTCAACTGAAGGGTTTAGACCCTAGGTGGGAGGGCCAGGTTCAGGGTGTCCCCCTGACCTGGACGCCCAGTTGCAGGATAGAACCCCTGAACTGGTGGGCGAATTGCGCAGGACACCTGCCACAAGTGCCCTGGCAATTCTGGAAGGGGGTACCACTCCAAGTGGGAGGTTACAGAGCCCCAAGGAGGAGGACCGGGTGTGGGAGAGGCCACCCCAGTCTTTGGTCCAGCCGCCGGGTACGGACCTGGGGCTGGTGGTTCAGTGCCAGGATGTCATACCTGACCTGACAGGGGGGAGAATGGACAAAGGTTGCCAAGCACCTGGGGCTACTGCCCCCCACTCCCTGGCGCCACAGAGGTTTGAGAGCCCTGAGAGGCATACGGCCTGGGTCTCATCCCTGACTACTGTCAGTGGCCACTATAGCATTTTGCTGTCTGTCTGTTGGGACACACCTGTGAGCCAGTTAAGGTTAGGTGCTGCACAGGTGGTGTCCACAGGTGAGGAGAAGGGTTCCCCAGGGATTGGCTTGGTGGGCCCTGAGAGTATGGACAGAGGGATTTCAATAGGTTCAGATTGGCGTAGAACTGGAGTCTGCCCCTGCAGTTGCGGGCCAGGTCCTTGTTCTATCGCCCCAAGCAGGGAAGACCATCACGGTGGTGATTGGTCTGCCCTGCGTTTTGGCTGGAAGGGGGTAGTGTTGGACTTGGCCCTTTTTGCAGGGTCATCCCTAAACTTTTTGCCTTCCTCCTGCATTTTTTCTGACCTGTTGTTGGCTGTTTTATGACTCTGGGCACTTTACCACTGCTGTTCAGTGCTAAAGTGCATATGCTCTCCCTATGTAAAATGTATATGTTGGTTGGATTCCATGATTGGCTTCTTTGGTTTACTATCAGACCCCAGTAAAGTGCACCAGGAGTGCCCAGGGCTTGTAAATACAAATGCTGCTGGTGGGCTTGCAGCACTGGTTGTGCCACCCACATAAGCGGCCTAGTAAAATGTCTCTAAGGTCTGCCATTGCAGAACCTGCGTGCAGTCTGGTACTGTCATGCTGACTGGGCAAGTGCACCCACTTGCCAGTCCCTAAACCTTCCCTTAACTTCATATTAGTCACCCCTATGGTAGGCCCAAGGGCAGGGTGCATTGTAAGCATAAGGTAGGACAAGCCCTGATGTGTGTGGCATGTCCTAATAGTGAATTACAGCCATTTTCGTTTTTCACTATTGTAAGGCTACCTGTTCTCCATAGGCCAGAATGGGCTGTTAGAATTGTTACATCCTGTGATCCTAACAGACCCAGTGAACATGGTAGAAAATCGACCCCAGTAAAGTGCACCAGGAGTGCCCAGGGTTTGTAAATACAAATGCTGCTGGTGGGCTTGCAGCACTGGTTGTGCCACCCACAGAAGCGGCCTAGTAAAATGTCTCTAAGGTCTGCCATTGCAGAACCTGCATGCAGTCTGGTACTGTCATGCTGACTGGGCAAGTGCACCCACTTGCCAGTCCCTAAACCTTCCCTTAACTTCATATTAGTCACCCCTATGGTAGGCCCAACTTCAGTTTGCATTGTAAGCATAAGGTAGGACAAGCCCTGATGTGTGTGGCATGTACTAATTGTGAATTACAGCCATTTTCGTTTTTCACTATTGTAAGGCTACCCGTTCTCCATAGGCCAGAATGGGCTGTTAGAATTGTTACATCCTATGATCCTAACAGACCCAGTGAACATGGTAGAAAATCGAGTTTAGTATGCCTGAACTCAGAATAATAAAATACATCTTTTAGTAAAGTTTATTTTAATATTCTGTGTTTGCAAATACCACTTTTAGAACGTTGGTATTTGCTTGCCTAACCATTTCAGCCCACCCCTGCTATGATGTGTATCTGCCTGTCTGGTTTGTGTGAGTGACAGGGCTGGGAAAACCCAGAGGGGCAGGGCTAGGTAGCCTGGTGGTGAATGGAGAGATTGACATCCAGATGGGTGGGAGGAGTACACCTGGACTCTGAATAGGGCTGTGCTCTGCCACCACAATGCTGGCTCCACCTCCTGTGGAGCGGCTGATGTCTCTGCCCTGCACCCTGAATAGAAAGGCAGAGTCATGTCAACAAAGTGCTCAGGAACTGGTTTGGACTGGGCAAAGGCCCCTCTGCCCCAGAGGAACAAAGGAATTAGGGGTATAAGTATTGGGACCCTGCTCCCAAGAAATTAGATCCTACTTGACAAAAAGAACCCCTACCTGAGGAGAAGGAACTGGGAAAGCTGTAAGGAGGAGTACTGTCCCTGACCTGGGGGATTGGCCTGCAGTGGTTGCCTTGCTGCTGAAAGGAGAGGAGAAAGACTACAAAGACTTTATTTCAACTTGTGCTTAAAAGGTCTCCAAGGGCTTATGCTGAGCTTTCCCCCTGAACGAAGTCCCAGGACCAGTGGACTTCACCCCCCAGCTCCCCAGAGTTCTTTGGAAGTGCCTGCTGCTGTTGTTGGGCCTTCTGAGGGACTGCGTGTCGCAAGGAGCTGGAGGCGCGACTCAAGAAGGAGAAGCGTGCTGCCGTCGGAGCTGTTGTTGTCGCATCTCGCAAAGTGTGTCGCCGCTGCAGCATCGTATCGAGCGAAAGCATCTCACATCATTCCGGAAGTATCTCGCAACGCCGAAGAAGCATGTCACCATCGCAGCCATCGTAGCTGACGCATTGCACCGCATCAAGAGAAGAGTCTCGCATCGAGGAAGAAGCGTGTCGCCATCGTAGTTGTCGTATTGCACCGCATCAAGAAAAGCACCTCGCATCCACGGAGAAGCGTGCTGCCGTTGGAGCTGCTGTCGCCGCATCGCGTAGAGGGGTAACGCCGCTGCAGCATCGCATCGAGCGGAAGCGTCTCGCAAACGTCGGAGAAGAGTGTCGCTGCTAAGGCCGCTGTCGTCGCATCGCATAAAGGGGTGACGCTGCTGTAGCTGAGTCGAGTCTTCTCGCAACATCGTAGAAGCGTAAGGCATCTGGAAGATCTTCACGTCTTTATTTCTTTGCACCAAGAACTTCATCGCATGAGCATCGTTGCAACACTTTTGTTGCCCTGCGTGTCGCATCTAAGGTACATTGACTTAAAGTGTCGCATTTAAGAACTTAAGAGATCTAAGCAAACTTCTACCATCTAAAGTACCAGTATTGTGTTTTTTTGTCGTTTAATGGTCTTGTGGTAACTCTATATAAAGAATCCTTATTTTTAATATAAAAACCTGTGTGGTGTCCATTTGTAGTGTCGTCACTTGGTTACTGTATGTGTTCACAAATGCTTAACCTATAACGCTCTGAGATAAGCCTTGTCTGCTCGCGCCTAGCTACCTAGAGGGTGAGCAGGGGTTATTTTAGGAGTGTAACCCCTTACCCTGACTAGAGGAAAGGTTCCCTGCTTGTCACAAGTACCTACCTGTGCCAACCAGAGAACCCGGATTCTAACAGTGTGGAATCCACACTAAAAGTGAGTGTGTGATCTGTAATGTGCTGCATGCGCTAAGGTGCCATACGTGTGGGAGGGGGATTCCCTCTCCAAGCATTACTGTACACAGAACATACGGGACAGACAAACATACAGGGTAGAGTTTTAGCATGATTTAGCATATTCATAATCACGTCAGTACATATTTGCCGGTAGATTTATACAAAAATAGCGGAAGAAATGCGGCTAAAGTGTGACCATAATGGTGGTACGGTTTGGTGATTTACCGGTATATACGCTGTTAAGTGTGGTGAGCTATGTCAGAAAATAACACACACAATGAAAGAGGAGAAACTCTAGATTATCCTCACGTCTCCAATTTGCAGCAAATGCCCCTAGAGATTCCAGCAGAGGTTCTGATTCTTTGGAGAAAGAAACAGTGGCACGTCGGCCCTTTAAAAGCTGAAAAGGAAAAACTTACCCGGTGACTGGGTTAGTGGCTCTTTGCAGTGTACTCACGATTTCGTTGGTCAGGACCCTCGTGAAACCTGTTGTTCTGTGGCGGATCTCTGTTGGAAATGAGCCTGGCTTTCTACAGTGGTTATATATCCAGTTTCGCACTTTCAGGTGTTCCCCATTGCTCCGATACTGTGATTAGCATTTATGGGGGAGATAACATAGAGAAAAGACTTTGTGCGCGCGGAGACGTTGAGGCGTGTTTACGCCTGTTGCCATGGCAATGGTAGACCATGCGACGTACGGGTACTCGCCGATAACTATGTGCGTGTTTAGATCCGAAAACCAGTTAGAGCACAACTGTCTGAAGGTCCTTAGAAGGACTTAATAAAACACAATCCTACATCTTCTAAAAAGAAGTGGGAAAATAACAAGCAACATCAAAAGAGAAACTTTCTCAATCTCGAGGTAGGTCTCCTCAAAAGGAGCCCTATGACAGGAGGTATAACCTCAGGAAAAGGGATAATTTGAAAAAACCTGACAGGTATCAAGATACTGATACATGTTCCTCTCGTACCTTATAGATATCTTCACAGACATCCGAAAGAAGAGGACGGTCAGATCACAAGGAAGAACGTGTGAAGTCCAAAGACGATCAACACCTTCAGAAAAACAAACCAAAACCTCAATTCACTAAGAAAAAGGTAGCAGGTCTGAAGATCAGACATGCCGAAAATCCTGAGACCACAACTCAAGAACGGAGAATGGGCTCAGACAATGCTGGACAGTGCAGCAGAAGTAACAATAGCTCACCAGAACCTGAAGGAACTTCTGGAGATAGTGGACTTGAATGAGTACATCACAGTTGAGACAGTAGACACTAGGGTTAGTTCTCCACAAACGTTATATGAAATAACACTCCGGATGGAGGGAGACATACCAAGGAAAGTGAAAACACTCTTTTGGGAGAAGCTTTCAAGGGGTTATGATATACGTCTAGCAGAACAGGACTGGCTACCAGAATTTGTCAGGGAGTGCCCACATGGCGAAGACCTCATTATGCCAGCCTTCTCCAACCATGTTCCAATACATTTAAAATATTCGTATGCCAGGAAATGGGCAGTAGCCCAGGCTCCAGCATTATGCAAAAATCATGTAGGATGGGATGAGGACTCACCTCACCACAAAATCCAATTAAAATGTCAACCTACTGTACAAAGGCAGTACCCGATTAAGCAAGAAGCTAAAAAACAGGTCAGGGAGATCTTAGATCAACTTGAATACCAAGGTGATTGAAACACCTCATCGATGAACAATCCTTTGTTTCCTGTTTCCAAACCAGACAACACATATCGTCTAGTTTTGGATTACAGACACCTGAACACTTGTTCTAAAACATTTGCAGTGCAAAATGCACACAGTACACCATTAATGAATAACATTGTGCGTAAAAAAATATAAAACCACATTGGATATTTCAAATGGTTTCTTTTGTCAAAACATAGCACCTGAAAGTAGGTACTTGACGGCTTTCTCAATAATGGGGACCCAGCGTCACTTCTGTCGACTCCTACAAGGGTTCAAGAACAGCCTGGGGTTATCCTCAGCAAGAGTAACAGAGTTACTACACATTTATGGTGTTGAGGCATTGTCATATGTCGATGATATCTATCTGACAGACGATGACCTGGATAGGCACTTGAACAGGATAAATACCATTATACTGGGTTTTGCCTCTGAGGGCTACAAATTCAATTTAAAAAATCAAGAATTGTCAATCTCAATGTCCTTTTCCTAGGATATGAGCTTTCAAGTGAAGGCAAAAACCTGGCAGCTAACTTTTTAGAAAAGTGTGTGCTGCTCCAACCTCCAAAAACGCTGAAAAATGTACAGTCGATTCTAGGTTTCCTAAATTTTGGAAGGGCTTACATTCTAAATTACGCAGAAAGGGTTAAACCTCTCGACGAATTAATCAAACCTGATTTCAAAACAACAAGCATTGGCATAGCCAATAGGTCTCGCCTTTGGGACCTTATAAGTGTTTAGTTATGCAGCACAATATCCTTGGTGCAACAACATCAACTGTTGCATGGCTAAACACTTATAAGGTCCCAAAGGCGAGACCTATTAGCTATGCCAATGCTTGTTTGGTGTTTTCACCTATTTGCTGTCCAGCGACAAAACATATTGGTAAGGATATATAATGATTGAGTAAAGGTGGTTTGTCGCAATTTTAATGAGAGTTTTAACAGCTGCATTAAGGAAACATAAAGCTACAGGAGACACAGTTTTTAGCCGTCTTGCCAGTAGTTAACAGCAGGAATATAGCTTTGTTTGTGCCTTTGTGGTTGTCACGTTTTCTCCTTATTTTGAGGAAGACATTTGCTAAAATGGGAAGTAGTTGAAGGCTAAAAATATTTTCTAAAAAGTGCTGTAAACTCGTCTTGGCTGGGGGCCCTAAATGGGCATAGCTCTGATATTGCTGTCATGATCTCTTCTTTGGAGATGGGTTGTTCAAATTTCTTTTGGTCTGCTGTTGTAAAGTGGGGAGCGCAGCTTTCTGTAAATATTGTTTGCGATGAGTTGGGCTTGTAGGCTTTCTCTTGTAGAGGTCCATATAGAAATCCTGAAAGCAACAGTTTTAGCTACCTCTCGTGAGCGCTTTATCCCATTACTGTCTCTAACTTCTAGTATGAAGCTTTTTGACTGTCACGCTCTGAGTAAGTTGGCCAGGAGTTTGCTTGGTTTGTTACTAAGCCGCCAAGGGAGGGGGTGGCAAATGGTGAGCACTTTTGCGGCCGCTTTGATGTTCTCAGTGGCCGCGCGGCTCACTGAGAACATCAAAGCGGCCGCGAAAGTGAATCGCAGGCTGACAAATGGTGCGTGCGCCCGGCACACATGCACTGTATTTGGAGGCCTGAAAAGCACTAGTTTGCACTTCCAAATCCCCCGTTTGGGCTAAAGCGCTGGCTCAGGCGAGACCTAAAAATTGGACACAGGATTACACAGATATCCTGCATTCACTACAAGCTGACATGTTAGCAACAAATCACTTACAAACACAAAATACACGCAATTTAGTGATCCGAATAATTTCGGGTCAATGCAGATTCACATACTTAACTTTTAATGAAGGTGAGAAAATACCAATTGCATACAAATCACATTTGTATACACAAGCGGAAATGCGATTCACTTCGACAGAAAAAATTCTGACAGCAGTTTAAACCGCTGTAGCAAAAGAAAGTTGTGACTCCCTTAGAGGCAGTTACAAAAGCGAGCATTCCAAATGCAAAAGCTTTACATCCAAGATGGATACAATGGGTTAATTCTCTTGCAGCAACAGATGTTGAATATATTTTTGATCCTTATTTAAAAATACAAGCATTCCTGCAATACGAACACGTATGTCCTCTGCCTATTGAGATTCTCCCTATTGATCAGTACGATGTTATAATTTATACTGACGGATCAGCACAACCCGCTACGAAAAGTAATCAAGCTTACAGTGCAGCGTGCGTGATCGTTAAAGGTCGCATGTGTGATGGTAAATTCCGACCGATGGCCACTAAAACACAATCTCTAGGAGACTGTACAGCTCAGCAAGCTGAACTACAATCATTCAAATTGGAACTTGAAAATATGGAATATTTACAGAATTGGCTTCAAATGGTTTCAAAGATGCAAAAGGTGGCACAATCAAACATAAAACGCTTTGGGAACAAGTAGTTCAGTTGCGAAATGGACTACAAAACACTCACATGATACACACGCTGAGTCATCAATGTGATGGCGTTCATGTTGCAGGGAATTCATTGGCTGGTGAAGCCACAAAGGGGGCTGTGCAAACGGCTTCCGTAGCAGTAATCACTCGTTCAAAAACAAGAATAGACTGAGATATTGTTGGCTGTCAATGCTTCAAGCAAAGGCAGTGGTGCAGCGTTACCTAAAACAATTCTACTCAAATACTTGTATATAATTGATGCGAACAACGATCCATTTGCTCAAATCCATGGAGTGGGGGATAGGGTAATTCCAAACATGGAACATAGAGCAGCTTTGATTTATTAAGCACATCTGGGAGAGGGTCCGTCACATCAGGGGATCTCTAAAACCATATTAACATTAAAAGAGATGTACTGGTGGCCTCGAATGAATACACTGATTCACATCTTCATCAATAACTGCATAGACTGCAATAGAGATCGCAGAGCAGAACGCCACCAGACACAAGGCTGCGAAGTAGCCTGCCCAGTACAGACACCATTGTTAGACAGCATTAGACAATCTACATACAGGCGTCCTCAAGGACAAATGCAATCCCACAAACAGTAAATCAAGGGTCCTATGGATGCGGCCTCAGCGCTCTGCTGATGCTCGAACTGTTATAAAAGATTTGCGAGTCTTTATCGGCACATACGCAATAGTCACACTACATTCTGACCAGGGCCTTGCGTTTAGCTTTCGGGCTTACAAAGAAGTCATGGCCAGTTTGGGCATTGCATTGCGGTACTCCTCTCCATTCCATCCTGAGGGAAATTCGGCTGTGGAAACGAAAAACCGGGACATAAAGCGGTCTATAACAGCTAGAGTATTAGGTTCGGGTGATGGGTGGGTCAAACATCTTTATGGGGTCCAACGCTCATTAAACAATTTGCCAAGAAGTTCTCTAGGGGGGGTCACTCCATATGAAGTCCTATTTGGGACAAGAATGTGGGTTCCTGATCTTGAATGTAAATGCACAGTGGTGGAAAATAAACCAATTGATATCAAAGATCGTTTGGCTGTTTTACAGGACTTAAATAAACTAAGATCGAAACAAAGCAACATGTTCCTGAAGCCAACCACCACTTGAGAAAATCCAGCCGTCCCAGCAAGGCCTGTCTGGATCGAAAACTTGGGGATTTAGTCAGAGAGAAGATCGCTGACAAGAAGGAATTTGGGCCTTCTTACAGACAACCAGTACCTGTCCTTGCCATTCACGGAACAAGAACAGTACTTCTGCCGCCCCTTACTGTTAAAAAGGAGAAAAGATTTGTGTCCATTGACCTCATCAAACCACACAATGTGGCCAATACTAAGCAGTAGGCCATGTGGACTCCGACCAAGTAGCAGACACACTCCTCTAGCTACTATTCAAGAGATTCAGACTAAAAGACTCATCACCATCGAGAATTCAGCAGTAAGAGATGAAGGACTAAGCAACAATGCTATGGAACTCAATCCTCTTGAAACCTAAATACCAGTTCGTCCTGATAGACCTGTCTGCACCAACGTAGCAATGATCCACTGGTTCCAGCAATTTCAACAAATCCTGATGCAATTTCAACCATTGACAGAACTGCCTTTGGTTATTTCATTAACTTTGATACGTTTTCTGAAGATCCAAGCGAACTAGAAATGACACCAGCCAAAAGAACTTTCAAAGAGCAAGCACAAGACTTCTTTCGTCACGTGAAAAAGACTTATCTGGTTTCACCATGGATTGAACTATGGATTATTTCTGGAATATTTTTCTTTCTGCTTTGGCTAGCTTTAGTGATGACTCTGAGCATGCTGATAAATGGAAGATACATTCATTTCGACACAGAAAGTAAAATTGTGAACTTACTTTTGAAACCACACATATCATCCCATCATGAAGCAAGAGACTTGTCAGCAGTGAACATCACAGCAGTTCCTATACAAGATGGTATAGTTTGGGACAAAACGGATTATGATATATTCGGCCCGTCGAAACTTTTGAAGATTCCACACTTATTTGAGATATCATTAAGTGACTTTATTACCTCTAGTACCTATTCTGATGATTGGGACTTTGAGACTGTTAATAACATGATGTCTGATCTAGAAAGGTCTGCTGCATTCTCTAACCATGAATACATAGAGGGTTCAACAGACTAGGAACAGCTTTTTTGTTACAACCACTATGGTCATCATTTCTTGCATAAACACCTAGAAATGTATTTATGTATAACCAGTGGGAACATTGTCCTACACCACCAAGGGGTAGCTCAAAAAAAAAAATTTTCAGGGTACAAAACATCCAATCCAGAAACGTTCTACTTTAAAAATGTGAACAAAACAGGAACGAAAAATATGTTAACCAATACGAAACAGATTTATTCTGCAGCCTTTATTGCCCAACTGTCTAGACAGGGTTTCGACTTTTGGAAAAACACAATTGACACAAAATCTGTCTGGGGTACAAAAGATTGGCAAGTGCGGGCGATAGAAGCTTTGTTTAGAGCCTGCATCATCCCACAGCAGATAATGTTTTTTAATGACACTGTCCAACAAACTTCTTGCCTTGGGTTAGCCAAGATCAAAGACATGAACACACCTTCTGTACCAACTCCAGCTAGTAATAGGACTGAACAGGGAGTGGTGACAGTAGACACACTTTTACAAAACAACAGATCAGATTACGAATGGAAAAACTGGTTGCTCTGGTCCACAGACACAAACATCTGTAAAGAAGATTCCTGAACAAAATGCAGGGTTTTAATATCAATAGGCCAGACCCACGCTATGTTCAAAGACAGCATTCAGGGGTAGTAACAACATTCAGTGTAGGAAAACTATGCCTTGAATGGCTACAGACATCTACACTAGAGGATGTGAAACAACACTTATCTTTACTTAAGGAAGACGCAAACCTTAGGGATCTCTTGCTTGGTCCAAGAAAACCGCATCAAAAACGTTTCTTATGTGCCGTCATCTATGCTGTTTATAATGACGCTTCAGAAAGAATACGAGAAATTGATCATATTAATTTAGAGAAATCTCTCGCTGCAGTAGACAATGGGTTAAAGACTCTGTGATCCAGGATATATTCATTGGGCAACATTGTATCCTCTGCTATAGACATTGTGGAACAAGATTTGGTCCTGCTGCGACAAGGCCAGTCTCAATTACGTTCTATTCTGTTATTAAGCTGGACGCTAGAAAACTTGCGTGCAAACTATGTGCCTTGGCATTTCATTAACACATCGTCTCTGTTTTCAGAATACAATCTCACTGATAAACAGATCAAACTGGCACAAAGGGGAGCAAAGTATACAGTGCTGAGCATTGAGAAACTGGAAAAATTGCCATTTACGGTAACAGACAAACCAGCCACAGAATGGATCATTCATGGCAAAATAACTCTGCCAGTTACAACTTTCCATTTTCAGTATTGTCTCAAACACATGCCAGCAGGCAAATATGAAAGGTAAAGAATACATCAGGACATCCCGGAATTCACCTTACACACACAGATGTTGGAGTGGGGGGTGTGAAGTGTCTCTTAGCGGTACATACTGTGAAAATGCACTGAGCGGTTCACTCATATGTCGGGATATTAGTATACACGGGCCTGTAGCGGTTCCACTGCAAATTGATCCTGTCACCTGCAAGGTTCACCGGCCGCTGCGGTTAATCCAATGTTTCGACAACTTCCAAATGCTCTTCAGGACGGCCTTAGAAAAATTGCAACATGGATGCAAATCAACATCCTCAAACTTAATGGCGATAAGACCGAGGTCCTCATTTTGGGGAATAATAAAGATCTATGGGACCCCCAGCATTGGCCTACCAAAATGGGACCCCCTCCCCAGCCCACCCAAAAAGTCTATAATTTGGGATTTATTATTGATTATCAGCTGTCTATGAGACACCAAGTAGTAAAGGTTGCAGCTACTTGCTTTACGGTGTTAAAATGGTTTAAAAAAATCGTCTGGATGCTTCCCTTCACCACCCAAAGAACCATGGTCCAGGCACTTGTGACCTCAAGAATAGATGACTTTAACATCCTCTATCTAGGGGCTAACAAGGATGTACTACGGAGGCTGCAGGTGGTGCAGAACGCTGTGGCTAGATTACTATGTCAAATTCCCAGAGCTACTTCCATCTCTAGCCATCTTCGCGATCTTCACTGGTTAAAAGTGGAAAGCCACGTTAAGTTCAATGCCTTGAGATTTCTATTTAAGATCAAAGTCGGCACTGCTCCTCAATATCTGCAACCTCTAGCCCAGCCTTACTAACCTTCACGTCTGCTGCGCTCCACAACCCAGGGAAAGTTTTTGGTCCCCAGGGTAAGACTTTCACGGATGAGCGGCCGCTCCTTTGTTTTTTTCTTGGCCCTACCTTGTGGAACACTCTTCCTGCCGCCCTGCGTCACGAAACAAGCTTTGCAAACTTTTGCAAAGGTTTAAAGACATGGCTGTTCAACCAATAACACCATTATTTCCTTTTCACTCTTCAGGCTGGCGCTGGGAAACCCTTTTTGGGTAGTTGTGCGCCTTGCAAAAATAATTTAACATAACATGGGAGTTACCTCATGTTGAATGATCAGAACTGTTGTGGCATGTTGCCAGGTATCCCATATCTAGTAACGGTTAGTTCCAGGGTCACTTGCTATATGCAAGTCTTGTTTCCCCAAATAGACACAGTCAGGGAGCCGCCTTTATGGCCTTCACTGAACATCTCATCTATAGGAATTGATACTTTAAGCAGAATAAAAGCCATTCTTTTACAACAAACCGTGCCTTTGACCTCGGCCAAAGAAACCTATGATCTACAAATTGCAAGGACTTCGGCTGAGATACAGGCTCTGTTATGTACAAACTGCCGTACACATTTCACAGAAATGTTTGGACGAATCTTAAACATGTCTGATACGAGTGGTACTGTGCATGTATTTAAGACTGCATGTTCAGGACTGTTAACACCTTTTCTGTTGGCATCAGTCATGCCAACAGATATCGATACTCTGCTGGACCCGATAACGGCCCATGCTCTGTGTTGTCCACAGAGGCTATCAATCCTGATGATGGCATTCATTGAGATCTCACAGACGCAACATGCTACTGCTGAGGTACAAGATGGATCAACAGGCAAACAGGTAACATCGGTAACGAAAACTGCTACTGACGATGCGTCACATCTATGTGCAGTCAGTCTTCTAAACGAGGTAATCGACCTATCACCGACTTTGGTAGATGATTTTTTTGTCTACAGGAGTAGAAGATTTCACCAGCATCTTACACTGACTTACATTATGACATGACAGCATGACATGACAGCATGATTACAATACAGCATCTTACACTGATTTGGCTCACAGTGTACCGGATAATCTATGAATTTGGCCTTCATTTTTCAAAAACAAAATCTACATTTGGGACCTTTTCAGATAATTGACTTTTTTCTTTTATGGCTTACAAACTCTGCTTAAAGTAGAACTATTCATAGAGAATAGACTTCTTTTAACACTTCCAGGGATACATTGTCACCTTTTCTTCACATTTATGTAATCCTGACATGAAATGGCTCTGAACTCTTTTTTTTCCTTTCTGTAAACCTGGACCATTTCATTACATATGTGTATATATTTCTGTTCATTAACTTAGCATTCAGTGTAAATATATGGTACAGCACCTTTGCATTTCATGCCTAGCAAAGTTTTTTAACAAAGACTTCTTTTAGTATGCTTTTACAAATGTTTTTAGTGAACATTTGATGCTCAATTTTATGTGTTTAGCATGTTTAGCATTTATTAATATCGATCATTCGTCAATGGAGTGGGTGTTGCGTTTCGATTTAGATGCCCGTACATAGGTTTCCCTGAATCATGTCCTTATATAGGCACAATTCGCATTGCCCTTATTTAGGCATAGAATCCCAGTCCTTATTTAGGCATTAGCCATGCAATCCAAATACAGGCATGGTCACCTACATCCGTCCATCCCACAGCACAATGGCTTTTGTGCATGAAGTACTATTCCTTAGGGGTTCATTCATGATGTCTTCCTCTGCCCGACTTTACGTCAATGCTAGCATTCCTAAGCACCTTTTCAGGTATAAATATACCTTCCCTTACCATGGCAAGCACGGCACGGCTCAGCTCGATACGGCTCGCCACAGCAAGTTCGTAAGGAATTTGAGTTCCCGCCTGACGCACTCACCAGACGCTGTCATCCCTGCTCGCAAATAATCCAGCTTCCAGTGTTCTGGCTCCCTTCGCGGGGTGTTGGAGTTTGAGATTCAGAAAGAGATTTCCACCTCTCTCATTCTAAGGTGTGGAACTGAGTAGAACCTAGAGGGACTCTTGGCATATAAACTTAGTATATACCATACTATAGAAAACAGCACCTACTTCTTACCTTGTACTACACTTAGGTTAGGTACAATGGGGTAGAACTATTTAGAAGCATCAGATGAGTATTCACTTTTTAGCCTGTGTTATTTATGTATGTATATATGTATATATTTCATAGCTAAAAGACAATGCTATTGCAGTATTATTTCTTCTTACTGCTTACGCTGTGCGTATTATATCTTGCTTACTGTCTAATGATTGTAACAGCTCATATCTCTTACACGAGAAACAAGACTGTTCAATAAGTCCTTTTATTGAAACGCCCGTCTATCTATTTCTGTGTAAAAATTATAGTGTATATTATTCCAATGAGCAAAGCCTATAAGGGAAATAGGAACTACACTACAGGTGTGCTTGTTCTAAATGGTCATGCTTGACTTGTCAAAAATATGACATTGCTCCACTTCACAAAAACACATGTTGAACCTATCTGTAGCTGCCCTTGTGGGGCCTTTGTGGATTTCTGGAAAAAAATGGTTACGGGGCAGAGGGTCACATGCATGAAATCTGGCCACTCGTAAATGGCAGCTAACTGACTCATTGCGCAATACCTCAAAAGATATATTAGTGCATGGTTTAATATTTTCTGAGAATTAGCATTTTTGAAAACTGTTTGTGGGGATTTCATAGTTCACGTAGGAGAACCTTCCAGAATCATGGATGCCATCGGGATTATGCCCTATACCCGTGTAGCCGAGTTTGTAATGAGGAACTACCAGTAGACTCCTGAGATTCTTTGTTGAATGCACATATTAATGATCACACATAACTACAAGGCAGCTAAAGTGCTTGTTTATTTGGGTGTCACTATTCTAAATATACACCAACCAGTAACATAGATGGCAAAAAGTGCAACATCCCTTTTTATTTAGGCCTTTAATGAGCTGCACTGCCACATTCTGTGCCCTCCATTAACTACAAATATGAAACACCAGCTTACAGAACCTTATAGTAATGTAAGTGCAAGTTTTGCAAGTGCTCTCACCACCTTAGTGCTCTCACCACCTTAGCCCTGTGCTCTGCAACTAAAAAAGGGATCATATTTCTCAAACCATCAAGTTGACTGAAGCAAGTTATCACAATCAGTTCACCTGAGAATTGAGGGTAGACTCAACATTGAAGAGAAAGACCACGGGGCATATAAACAAGGCGGTGATATGAAATTATCGCCGCTTTTGCGTCCGTTTTCGGGCGAAAAGCGGCGATAATTTCATCGCCTTATCAGCAAAGACATCGCGTGTCTTGCTGACTTAGCGCCCGTTTGCAGCACGCCTCCGATCGCATCGCTAATGAGATGCAAAGGAGGCGTGTCTGACAAGACTCCCTTGGGAAAATATCGCGATATTAACAAGGGAGGGTAGCGATTTTTAAAATCGTGTTAAGTATGCCTTAACGCAGGAATTTAACGTCTGTTTAATTCCTGACTAAGGCATACTTAACATGGGGGGTGGATTTTGTGGCTAAGACCACAGGCCCTATTATCTAGGATATCGCCATTTTCCACCATGGAAAACGGTGATATCCCAACTATCTCTGGAATTTTTATCGCCTCGGCAATGTGCGTTGTTAATAACGCGCAAACCGGGCGATAAATTTCAGAGATAGCCGGCGATAAATATGCAAGCGCTAAGCGCGCTTTGCGATATTTATCGCCGGCCCTTGTTAATATGCCCCAAAATTTGGTTAACCTTTGAAAATACTGGGATGTCGTTCCCAAAGATTTTGGGGTGGCTAAGGAAGCTAATCATGGCCTTTGCCTAATGGCCAATCTTATGACCTCGTTTTACACTTGTGAGTTGTATGCTGGTATCTGCCTTCCTTGACTGAATTCTTAAATCCCTTTCTGACAGGCACTGGATGCTGCTCACTTCATTGCTGCTTACTTCATTGTTTCATGTGGTTTCATGGTTTGGGAAGCTCAAGACTGTGAAAGGGAAGTTGCATATGAATGAGGCCGTCTGTCCTGTTGTTCAGAGACAGAGGTGAATTGCTTGTCATCTCATTGAATGCAGTCTATAGAGCCACACATCTTAATGAACTGATCCAGTTCTCCAATCCATTCACTATTTGTGGAGGACAAGGGGAACTCAGAAGGAGGTCATTTTTGTCCCAAGCAGAACTGACAGTCAGAACTGGCCAAGCTCAAAATAAACTGTCCCAAGCGCTGTAACTACCTTCTGAAGCTGTCTTCCTGTTGCTTTGTTGCTGATCCGATGTAGCCTCTTCCTTCTCAAATCATTGCTCACTACCTTTGGATTATGTGTTTGTATATAAAGCGCTGTTATCCCATTGTTAGTAGAGCAGCGCAATGTAAAATTATTAAATGACTAAGGGCCATATGTAGGTAATTTCTATTTACCGATTCCTAAATACCGAATTTTACCGATTCGGTATTTAAGAATCGGTAAATAGAATGTAGGTAAAAAATCTGGAGGCCCATAGGAATGAATGGGAAGCCATTCACTATTACCGATTCGGTAAATACCGATTCAGTAATAGGGGGAGCATATGCAAGGGTGGCAGTGTGTCACATTGACACCCTGTTGCACCCCTGAATCGTGCATGTGTGCACATGTGGTGCACATACATGCCCTAAGGGCATGTATGTCTGCCACATGGCACTTTTAAAAAAGCACAAAATTGCTTTTGAAAAGGTATTCGGTATTTACCATCAACTTGTAGTTGGTGGTAAATAACGAATCCTTAAACCAAAAATGCACTCACTTGAGTGCTCCCTACATAGGATGTAAGGATTCGGTAATTTACCGATTCGGTATTTTACTGATTTCTTAAAATACGGATTCGGTAAATTACCGAATCCTTAACACCTGCCTCCTACATTAGAAAGGGCTAAATACCGGTCGGTAACGGGAAAATTACCGATTTTCGGCCGTTACCGACCGGTATTTAGCTATCTACATATGGCCCTAAATAACGAAAATTCTTTAAGCAAAGCTCACGTTTACAGTTATGTGAATGCAGTGCTTTCAAAACAAAAAAGGCATTTAAGGGACTGTAATGGACACATGTATGACGTGCTCTGTGATGTCAGTAACACGTGTTGTGCAGCCTCACCTCCCTCTCTAATGTGGAACCACAATCTGTAGAACATCATAAAAGCAAATCTACTATTTCATTTTCAATTCCAAATTAAACAGCATTTTGGATATGTTTTAGGAGGGAAGTGTAACTTCTGGTCAATTTTGTACATAAGAGCACATTTGGCACTTACATACTAGCACCAAAAACCCAAGCACCACAAACCGCGGTTCCTATGCGTGCGCTGAACATTTGCCACAAGGGCACGTATTACACTAACTGGTGAAAAGGCATAATCTCGAGACTTTAGTGTCGGTAGCATAGCACACAATTACTGACAAGTGTAAGCGAAATATTGCTCCAGCCTACTCATTACGAACACATCAACTTCACTGAGACACACATATGTCATTTCTTTTTCTCTAGTACCGGAACAGTACCCCGTGTGAACCAGAGAATGGTCTCTTCTGCAGACATGCCCGCCCCTTTGGCACAGATGCCCAGTGAAGCATTAGACAGCAGTTTAATCATCACTGATGCTGCATTTTAGGTCTCTGGAGAGGCCAAGGCGGGAGTGGAAAGGACTGACATAATGGATCTGGCAGAGTCCGATGGGGAGCTGCGATGATATGGTAATATCATTGCATGAGGTACAGAGAGCAGCTACTCTTGGTGCACAGAAAGGGCTTGCAGCTAGGTTGTGAAGCAAATGCTGACATTAATGACTAATCACAGCTGTTCCTATTACTTTTTGATTGCCAATATTCACGTTTTCTTTGTGGTGGTTCGTTCTGAAAAATGGACCAATTGGCAAATACTCCAGGGTAGTCCAATCAACAGCTTGCTGTCTCTGGAACTGTCTAAGATATGGATATACCAGTTATCAGTTCTTATTACAAGGTTCTCATGAGGCCGCAAACGGTATATAGGAGTGATCGCTAACACACCACTACCTCCTCGTCAGACCTCCCTATCACATCCCTTACATTTGTGAGCAACAGCTCTTCCTCCCCACAGACATTCGCTAGCTGAAAACTCCCCTGCTCCCATCCCTACCCTCCAGGCCACGCCCACATCCTGTGGAACGTTATACATGACCTTACCTCCGGAAATCCTGTTGTGTTTTTTTTCTGCTTGTTCTGCAGCTCTGATATTGAAGCTAATTTGTTGCTTGGGTATCTGCTCACATACGCAAGGACTGTGACAGGGAGGTATGACGAGGAGGTAATGGCAGGTTACTTACTGGTAATATTCATTACTCCGTGTCTTAGACCTCTCCGTCACAGTCCTGGCACCCATCCCTCCCTCCGACCTCTCCGTCACAGTCCTGGCTCCCATCCCTCTCTCCGACCTCTCCGTCACAGTCCTGGCTCCCATCCCTCCCTCCGACCTCTCCGTCACAGTCCTGGCTCCCATCCCTCCCTCCGATCTCTCCGTCACAGTCCTGGCTCCCATCCCTCCCTCCGACCTCTCCGTCACAGTCCTGGCTCCCATCCCTCCTTCCGACCTCTCCGTCACAGTCCTGGCTCCCATCCCTCCCTCCGACCTCTCCGTCACAGTCCTGGCTCCCATCCCTCCCTCCGACCTCTCCGTCACAGTCCTGGCTCCCATCCCTCCCTCCGACCTCTCGTCACAGTCCTGGCTCGCATCCCTCCCTCCCTGTGTTCGGCTACTTGTGCTTTGATTTACAGGGTTTCCAGAGTTAAGGTCAGGGGTTATGTTTCACAGGATGTAGGAGTGCCCTGGGAAGGGATGGGAGCAGGTGTGTTTTCAGCTTGAGAATGTCTGCAGGGAGGAGCTGTCTCACATATACATAAGAACTGTGATGGGGAGGTGTAAGACTCAGAGTAATGAATATTACCAGTAAGTAACCGGCTATGAGCCTGCCAGCTCTTCAGAAATCACCTGTGCTACGGAAGAGTGCTCAGCATCCTTCCAGCCTGAACCAGATGTCTTGCTCCTCTAAACATAAAAGAATAGGGTCACATCTCCCCAGTATTATGAATATCTCGGGGGATGGTGGACTGAGTTGTGCTAACTCCAGTTCGGCCTTTTCTCTAGAACGGTAAACTAATTAAGTGTTGAAACTTTATGATGTGCAGCATCCAGGTTGGAGGAGGTCAGGGTCTCCACCTCCTTAGCAGAAGGCCACCGTCCATGTCTAGAGATACCTGTCTGCACTGGCTGAAGGTGCATGTGAATTAAGAGTGGGACCCATGTTTGTTGGGACTACATCTTTGTTTTTGACAAAAATTCGGAAACAAGCTCCCAAAGGGGGAGGTTGCTTAAGAAAAACAAAAAACCAACAATGCTTCTGACACATAGTGTTTTTTTTTTCCTCTGCTGTCCACCTTGCCTTGCTTGGCTGACTCCTGCAGAGTAAATCAGTAGTATAGCGCTACTTACATTGAGAATGGCTACTGCAACTGTGACGTGGCAGCCTTGTAGCTGAGTGTTGCTGAGGCATTCTGAGCACTGGGCTATCCTTCCTAACACTTGTACATTTACTTATTCACTTGTTGTTGATGGTATTCACTTAGTATTATGTCAAGCTCTAACTAGATCGTTTTAAATAAAAGTTTGATGGTTTGTATTCCTTGCCTTGTTGTTCTCGCAGATTTATATTTTGTTCTCTGTGAGCCTCTACACCACATATTCGGTGGTCGCGTCACTGCATACAGATGGCCCTACAATATTGAAAGTATTAAAAAGTTTACGCCTTGAAGAAGGAACTATGCATGTGTCTTAGTGTTCCAAAATTCGCGGCGGCGTTTTGTCTCTTTGTTTTGTCTTTTTGCATTACCACCTTATTGTAACTTATGGGCCCATGCTTACTTTCTGTACATTTGTATGAATTTATTGTATGATTTTGCCTGTGCTTCCTAGTTGCTGCTAGGCCAGAGACCCACGGAAGAGAGACAGAGCAGAGATGCGGGATAGTGAACCCTCCTCCTAGACCCCCCAGCGCCACGACCGATGCCAACTACGCAGCCAAAGAACTCCACCGCTGGATCTCCAGCTGCGCCGACAAGCTTGCACCCCTCTGCCACCCCGTAAAACAACGCCCCCTGAAGGCCGCCTGGTTCACCACCGAACTCCAAGAAGCCAGCCTCTCCTGCAGACGCCTCGAGAAAACCTGCAGAACCGCAAGACCTGAACAAGTACAAGAACACCCAGAAGGAATACCACCAGCAAATAAGGGACACCAAGCGAAATTTCATCATGAACAAGATCCACACCAACTCAACCAACGCCAAAGAACTTTTCAGCGTCATACAGCAATTCACCAAACTCCCCAGCGAAGCCACGGACGTCACACCATCCCAGGAACTCTGCAAGAAGCTCAGCTCCTACTTCCATCTGAAAATTAAGGCCCTCTACAACAACTTCGGCGAACAGACACCGGACACTACTCCCCTCCCCACCACCAACAACCAGCTGACCGTCACTACTTGGGATCCAGCCACGGTGGAACTCGTCACTGCAACCATGAACAACACCCATTCTCGAGCCACCACGGACCCCTGCCCTCCATACATCTACAACAGGGCCGCCGTCGCCATCGCACCCGAACTAGGACGGACCATAGACACCTCTTTCAAATCCGGCATCTTCCCAGATGACTGGAAATGGGCGGAAGTCAAGCCCCTCCTCAAGAAGCCCACAGCCGACCCGACAGACCTGAAAAACTACTGACCCATCTCCCTGCTCCCCTTCGCTGCCAAAGTCACCGAGAGACTCGTAAACACTCAGCTGACCGCCTTCATCAAAGAGAACTCCATCATAGACACTTCCCAGTCCGGATTCCGCAGCAACCACAGCACGAGACCGCCCTCCTCGCCGCCACGGATGACATCTGCATGCTACTCGACCAGGAACACACTGCGGCCCTCATCCTACTAGACCTCTCCGCAACCTTCGACACCGTCTCACACCGCACGCTCGCAGCCAGACTTCACAACGCTGGGATACGAGGAACCGCCCTCAACTGGATCCAATCCTTCCTCTCCGGCAGAACCCAGAGGATCAGACTCCCTCCCTTCCTCACCGAACCCACAGAGATCAACTTCGGAGTAACCCAAGGATTGTCACTCGCTCTTCAACATCTACATGGCCCCCCTCACCACCATCGTCAGACAGCCTGGGCTCAGCATAGTCTCATACGCAGACAACATCCTGCTTATCCTCTCCCTCACGAAAAACTCTGAAGACACCAGACTCGGCTTCCAGGAAGGAATGAAAGACGTTGCGTCCTGGATGAAAGATAGCTGCCTGAAGCTCAACTCAGAGAAGGCTAATGTCCTCATCCTAGGACCCTCCAACTCTGCCTGGGACAACACCTGGTGGTCCTCCGCCCTCTGGAGTGCACCCACCTCTGCAGACCACGCAATGAACCTCAGCATCATCCTGGACTCCTCCCCCACCATGACCCGCCAGATCAACTCCGTCGCCCCCACCAGCTTCAATAGCCTTCACATCCTCCGAAAGACCTTCAAATGGATACCCCCCGAATGCAGAAAGACCGTCACCCACGCACTCATAACCAGCAGACTGGACTACGGCAACACCCTCTATGCCAGAATCAACAGAACTCTGCTACACAAACTCCAAACCATCCAGAACGCCGCAGCCAGATTGTTCCTTGGGACACCATGACACAAACACATGACCCAACACCTACAAGACCTCCACTGGCTCCCCGTTGAGAGGAGAGTGACCTTCAAACTTCTCACCCATGCCTACAAATCCCTCCACAACATCAGACCCAAATACCTCAACGAGAGAGTCTCCTTCCACGTACCCAAGAGGAACCTCTGCACCTCCAACCTCGCCCTGGCAGAGACCCCCCCACATCCGCTGAAACAGAGCTGGGAGACGAGCCTTCTCCTACATCAAAGCCAAGACCTGGAATGGGCTCCCATCAAACATCAGACGTTCCCCGAACCTGCACACCTTCAGGAAGAGACTCAAGACCTGGCTCTTCGACTGAACCAGAGCTGCGCTCCCCACCCCCTCCCCCCAGCACCTTCAGACCCTAACGGGTGAGTAGCACACTTTATAAACCCCCTGATTGATTGATTGATTGGTTGCTAACGTGGTGAGTTTATATGACGTTTTAAATACTGAACTGTGATTTGCCATTGAAACCATACATTTTCTTATCCGATGCTGACCATGCAATTTGTTAATGATGTTTATGCTGGAAACTACTATAAAAGATCTCAGATTGAGGGTAAGGCAGATCCTTTTTGTGTCTCTAAAATGAATGCTGTTCGATTTCTTGTTGATGTGCTCAGCACATTTGGACTTAGACAGTTTTCCTAATTTTACTCATTATTGCATCTATTACTGAGAGCCTTCATGGCAATTGATTCTCTGAGTTCTATAACTAATTTCTATTTTACTGAGCTATATTTTTACCTTCTGTCTTGTTCCCTAATATGTTTAACCCCTTCCATGCTCATGACGGAACGGTTCCGTCATGAGCCACGGTTGAGCTGTGCTCATGACGGAACCGTTCCGTCATGGGCCCGCCCGCGCACGAACCCTTCAGCACCGCGGCGGAATTCGCCCAGCGCTGAAGGGGTTAATAAACCCATATGGTTCTGCTAAATTGCAGATGCTGAAATCCCTTTTTTAGTCAGTCCTTTCTTTTTATTGGAATGCATTTGTGAATCTTGTCTTTAGGGACATGGTGCCTGATCTTCTCTTAAAGTCAACACCGTCCCTGACTGTCCAACCGGGTGCCACTATCATGCAGGTTTTATGTGATAGCAGTGCCATGATACCAATCTTTGGTTGGCTTGTAAATCAGGCTGATTGGTGCTTAAAGCATGCATTTTTAACATTTACTGTATCTTGTTCAACAAGGGATTTATTCAATAGTTTGAACTTTCCCAACAATGACAAGTTTAGCACATTCTTATCTTGCCTAGTGCAAACTCAAAAATGTGATCCATAGAAAGAAGTTTGACACCCTGGACTACTGAATTAAGGACACCTATATCTGCAATTAGGAATTACATCAAACACACAAGAATTTGTATCTGGTTTGAGCTTGTAATACTCACTGCAGCAAATCTGAGGCATAATCACCCAAACACCTAACCAACACTTCACCAACAAATCTCAGAAAACCCAGTGCAGACTTATGAGGATGAAATATAATTAATTTGTCCCTATGTCTTAGATTGTAATTCATTGGTTAAGAATGTATAATCTACGCAACATGCCCCTGGGCAATTCCAATAATGAAGGTTAAACAAGTTCACAATATTGCCCAAAGTCAATCAATCAATCAATCACTCAATCAGGAGTTTGTGAAGTGCAGCTCCACACCTGTGAGGGTCTAAAGGTGCTTGGGGTGGGGGGCTGCAGATCTATCTTAGTGCTGGGTTCATTCGAAGAGCCAGGTCTTGAGATCCTTCCTGTACTGGGACAGCGATGGAGATCTTCTGGTTCTGGCCAGTGACAGTTGGGTGAAGTGGAGGGGTCTGTTGGGTTCATGAATGAGAGATGGTGGTACAAGTATGCTGGTCCAACGTTGTGAAGGGCCTTGTGTGCCTTGTGGGTGAGGAGCTTGAAGGCTATTCTTCTGTTGACTGGGAGCCAGTGGAGTTCACTCAGGTGCAATGGCATAACTAGACCAGTGACCACCTGTGGCGGACTCTGCATTGCTGGTCTGTGGCGGCTGCATGTAAGAGCAGGGGGGTGCTGGTTATTCCTGTTTTTGCCCCCCTCACAACGGCCACAGGTACGAGCAGAGGGGAGGCAGCCGCCCCCAAAACTTGTGCCGCCCGGGATGGACTACCCCCCCTTACTACAAAACTGCATAGGTGTTGTGTGATGTTGCTGCGGTGGAGGATATTTAGGACTAGTCTGGCTGCAGTGTTTTTGATGTTCCCGAGCTTCCGGGGGCATTTCTGGGTGAAGCCGGTGTAGAGTGTGTTGCCTTAGTCGAATCTGCTGATGATGAGTGCATGGGTGACCGTCTTCTTGAATTCGGTGGGGATCCATTTGAAGGTCTTTCGGAGCAGGCAGAGTGTATTGAAGCATGACGATGAGACATTGTTGATCTGGCGGTTCATTGTGAGCGAGGAGTCCAGTATGATCCCGAGGTTTCATACAGGAGTCATTCATGTAAGTCATTTATTACTTGTGTTCCTTGGGTTATTTGTGACCACAAACGCATAACACATGACTACTTGCTGATTTGTTTGTACGTATGTGTGTATATATTTATGTGCAATTAAGATGGTGCTGCCTGGCCATGCCTGACTCCCTTAACTGGTGCCTCGGTCCACCAAACAGGCCCTTTTACACCCCGATTCCACTTGCTGCTCTAGATTGAGGCCTACAGGCCCTTTTTCTGCTTCCACGTTCTTGCCCCTTTTGCTCTTTTTTCTGTTTCTTTTCTGCACCATATGCCTCTTTGTGCCTTTATTGTCCTTTTGCCTTTTTTCTCTTTAGCCTTTTGCCTCTATGTGCACCTCTTTTTCACTCACTTCATCAAACTGAGCACTCTCACCACTTTTGCCCGGTTCTATTTTCTGCACTATTTCTATTTTTGCCACTTTTGTTCTCCTTTTTGTCTCCTTACTTTTGTTGTCTCTTTCCTCATTTGCTGCTTTTTTTCCTTCTTGGAGAAGAAAGAAAGAATCCTCTGGACAAAGCTACGTCTGTGAACACAGGCGGTAGAACGAGTAGAAAATTATAAAAACACCAAGTTCCACGCCATATGTATTGTTATACGACGGATATGTACATTTTAAAAGACAATTTTTTTTGTTTGTCTGTTTTACACTCTCTTTCTTTTAGCATTTATTGTTCATGTCTTTCGTCAGTCTACTGTAATTATGTATTGTTTATGTGATTATTGCTAGACATAATGCCAATGATTGTATTGTTTCCTTTATTTGAGATTTTGTGAATAAATTTATTTTTGTATATTTTGGTATTTAGATAATTTCATTGTGTTTTTTTACTCACCTGTTGATTATATATGGTCCAATTGTCTCCGGTATGAGTGAATGAGTGACAAGGGTGATGTTTTGGGTAGGTTTTAAGTGTAGTAGTTTGTTAAGCACTTAGACAGACGTAGCTTTCTCCATAGGATTCTTTCTTTCTTCTCACTGAATAGTGCCCTACTCCTTTGGTTCTGAAGGGGCCCCTCTTCTTTCTTGATCATTTTTTCCTTCTTTGCCACCTTTTTTCTCCCAGCGCTGCGCACTCACCCGGTCCTTCCTGCCAGTTGCTTCCCACCTTTCATGCCATTCTGTTGCTTGCTCCTACCACTGCCAGCCTCTCCCACCACCCCTAGGTTCTCCGCTCCTCTCCTGGACCATCTTCGGGTCCTCAAGTGTCAAAGGCAAGTTAAAGGCCACCCTGTCTGCGCACCCTGCCTTTTCCACTCAGCGCCAAAACTCTTGGTCCTCCTCCCACCCATTGCACTACTCGGCTATAGACCTCCACGTCCTGAACGCCAGATAACCTTTTAAGCACTGCACCCAAACCTCCCTCACTTGCACCTAAGGTGTGTTCTGTACTGCCGGCTACTTCTCCTGCTTGTCCTCTGGCCTGCATCCCTTATCCTCAGCCAACGTACAATAACGAGCCCCGCACAACATACATCCCTCCCTGGCATTCTGCCTCCTTTACACTTGCTCTCTTTTCGAACAAGCCATTGAAGTGTGGGACCTCCTCCATGACCTTTCCCCAGTCCTTCTCTTCCTGACGGAAGCCTGGCTAAACCTGACTATGGCCCCGGACACTACAGTGGTTATACCCCAGCTTCAAGTTTGCAAGACAGGACTGGTATGACTGCGGCATAGCGTTGCCATAGATCCACAAATACTACTAAGCGGCACAGCTCGCCATGGTCAACCAATGGGTGCATCGCCCCCCAGGAGATACAGTATACACCATGGATCCAGTATACACCATGGATCTCCAAGTGCTGCAACCTCATGGCACTGTACACCTCTCCAAAATATTGAACCCTCACCGGACCAACAGCGCTCACGGTCCAAATTTGGTATAATGCCCTCAAAGAAGTGAGCTGGGAGGGAAATATCACACAATTCACACCCCTGTTGGATTCCAATAAACTGGGCACCATGGGACTGAGGCCTGGGTGAGAGAAATTGAACATGATTGGCATTTCCAGCGTTGGGGATGTCTGGAAAGGAGGAAGAGTGATACTGTTTCCCAAACTTCAGTCTGAAACTTTTAGAGACCTTCAGGTTCGGAATGCCTTAACGGCAGCAGTCCCCAGAGGCGAGGTCCTCCCTGAAGCATCATAGAGCTCCAAGCTTGCCAACCGTTACACCTCGGCTACCTCTCCTGGTCCATCACCAACTTCAGCACTTAGAGCACCTTCTGTGCAGGCACCCTGGCCCCACTCAAGAGCTTCACCACCCCAAGGACCAGACCAAAAACCAGTTAGTAGGCCCGGGCAGAGAAATTCACTATGCTCGCGGAGTTGGCAGAATTTGGGAACTCCGTGCTATATGTGTAACGTGGAGTATCCGCTAATCAATCAAGCAATCAGGGGTTGTTAAAGTGTAACTATTCACCCGTAAGGGTCTCAAGGCACTTAGGGGTCAACTCTGTTGAGTGCTGGGGTCATCCGAAGAGCCAGGTTTTAAGGTCATTCCTGAATTGGAGCAGTGTGGGGGCTTGCTAGAGTCGGAAGAGGAGGTCGTTCCTGACCTTGACTGCAAGGTAGAAGGACTTACATCCTGTTCTGGCCTTGTAGATGCAAGGGACAGAGGCCAGAATCAGGCCAGCTGATCAGAGGTATCTTTTGGGTGCATGAAAGGAGAGGCGGTTGTTCAGGTATATAGGTTCGGTGTTGTGAAGGTCTTTGGATGCGTGAATGAGGAATTTGAAGGTGATTCTTCTTTCGACTGGGAGACAGTGGAGGTCTCAGAGGTGTTGGGAGATGTGACTGCGATGGGGTATTTTGAGAATCAGTCTGGCTGCTGCGTTCTGGATGTTCTGGAGGTTGCAAAGGAGTTTCTTGTTGATTCCAGCATAGAGGGCGTTGCAGTAGTCCAGTCTGCTACTGATGAGAGCATGCCTGACAGTCTTTCTGGATTCAGATGGGATCCATCTGAATGTCTTTCAAAGCATGCATAGGGTGTTAAAGCAGGTTGTGAGCGATGAGTCTAGTATGATGCAGAGGTTTAGTGAGTGGTCCGTCGGGTGGGAGGATTTCCGAGGGTGGGGGCCACCAGGAGTCGTCCCATGAGGAGGGAGTGGAGCCAAGGATGAGGACTTCTGTTTTCTCAGAGTTGAGTTTCAGGCAATTGTTCTTCATCCAGGTGGTGACGCCTTTCATTCCTTCTTGGAAGTTGTGTTTGTTGACTTTGAGCTCATTGGTGAGGGAGAGGATGAGCTGGGCGTCAGAGGCGAGGATGTTGAGCCCATGGTTCCTGATGATGGTTGTGAGGGGGGCCATGTAGAAGTTGAAGAGGGTGGGTCTGAGGGTGGAGCCCTAGGGCACACCACAGTTGGTCTCAGTCTGTTCCGAGAGAGGGAGGGAGAGAATCTGACCCGCTGAGTTCTGCTGGTGAGGAATGAGCATTTCCAGTTGACGGCTTTGCCGTGGATGCCGGCGTCATGGAGTCTTGTGGCTAGGGTGCAGTGGGAAACAGTGTCGAAGGCAGCCGAGAGGTCTTGGAGTATGAGGACTGCCATTCTGCCCTGGTTGAAGAGTGAGCAGATGTCATTGGTAGCGGCAAGTAGGGCTGTCTCAGTGCTGCGGTTGCTGCGGAATATTGATTGGGAGATGTCCAGGACATTGTTAGGTTCAATTAAGTTTGTTAGCTGGGTGTTGATGGCCTTTTTGATGTCTGTGGCTGTGAATGAAGCAGGGAGATGGGCCTGACATTTTTTAGGTCCAACACGTATGCGAAGGGTTTTATCAGGAGGGGGTTAATTTCAGCATGTTTCCGGTCATCGGTGAAGGTAGCAGTCTCGAGGAAACAGTTGATCGTCCGACGTAGTTCAGGTGCAATGGCCGAGGCGGCTCTGTGGAAGATGTGATGTGGGCAGGGGTCTGTGGGTGCTCCGGAGTGGATGCTTTTCATGGTCTTCAGGGTCCCTTCTGTCATGAGTGGGGTCCATTTGAGCAGGGTCTGTTGGGTGGCATTGCATGGAGGAGGAGCTGTAGCATTGTGGGGTTCTTGGTTGTCAAAGTTGTCGTAGATCCTCTGTATCATGTGGTGAAAGGTGGTGCTGAGTTCGTTGCAGAGGTCTTGGGAGGGTGGGGCCTCTTTTGTTTCACTGCAGGGTTTGGCAAATTCCTTGATGATATAGAAGAGTTATTTGGTGTTGAGATGGTTGGTGAGAATTCTGTTTTAGAGGGATTTCTTCCTTGTGGATTTGATTAGATGGTGGTGTGAGGTGGTGGCTACTTTGTAGGTGGCGTGTGTTTCTGGGGTTTTGTTTTTCCTCCATGTTTTTTAGATTTGTCTGCAGGGGGCGTCTGGATTCTTGGAGTGCAGGGGGGAGCCAACTTTCTTTCTTTATGTGACTTCCTGTCACTTTCTTGAGGGTACGAGTGTATTGACGTAGTTCGTGATCCAGCGGTGGAGGTTACATGCTGTGGTGTTTATGTCTGGCGGAGTCGGTGGTGAGGTGCTGATGAGGGCAGAGTTGAGCTGGTTTTCGGTGACTTTGTTCCAGCTTCTGCGGGGGAGGTGAGAGGCTTGCTTGTGTATGGTGGATGTTTTGAAGGAGAAATGGATTCAGTGGCGGTCTGTCCGGAGGAGTTCCATGGTGTGGCTGTAGGAGATGCTGTTTCTAACAGCGAATATGGCATAGAGTGTGTGTCCCGCTGTGTGCGTGGGGGGTGACTAGTTGCTTCAGTCCTATGTTGGCGATGGACTCTAGGAGGGAGGCGGTGTTAGAGTCATTGTGGTTGTCCAGGTGGAAGTTCAGGTCTCCTAGTAGGATGTAGTCTGTGGATGCGAGGGTGTGAGGTGCGATGAGGTCGGTGATGGCATTGGTAAAGGGAGCCCAGGGCAGGGTGGCGTGTAGATGAGGGTACCGCAGAGACTAGATTTGGGATTGGTCAGGACCTGGAAGTGGGGTGCTCCATGAGGATAGTTGTGTCATCTGGGTTGGTAGTCGTCATGCCGAGGGTGCTTTTGTAAATAATGGTGATGCCTCCTCCTGGGCGGATGGTGCGGTCCTTGTGCCGGATCTTGTATCCGTCAGAAATGGCAGTGACAAAGTCGGGTGCAGAGTTGGTGTTGGTCCAGGTTTGCGTAAGGAAGGCGACGTCGGGCGAGCAGGTGTTGAGGAGGTCCCAGATTTCTTTAGCATGCTTGTGTGGAGAGCATACATTGAGGAGGAAGCAGTTGAGTGGTTTCTGCACGGTGGAGTCCAGTAGGCTGAGGGGTGCTGCTGGGGTACGGAGGTGGGTGAAGGTGCTGCGGCAGTGTAGACAGGTGATAGGGCCTTGAGTGTTGTTCGGTGTTGAGAGCTGACTGTTGTTGTTGCATCCATGATTGAGATCGAAGAGGGTGCTGGAGTCATAGCGGAGGCAGGTCAGGGGACCAGGGTCCCTAGCGTTGGGTGCGGTCAGGTCAGAAGAAAACAGAAGGAAAAAAGAGTAAAAGGGGTGCAGAGGAAATAGTCAGAGAAGGAAAAAATGAAAGAGACAAGCGAGGCAGAACAGCAGAGGAGCAAAGTGTTCTCCCTCATGACCACCAGGGATGAAGCAAATGCAGGAGCCTGCAGGTGGAGGAGGGCCTTGAACACCCTGCAGCAGAGGGCTCTGGGCTCAAGGAGCAGTTCTCAGTGGTGGGGAAATCAGTCGCACTGACGAGGTCAGTGGTCTTGCTAAATTCCCTCATCTGGCGTGAGGTGACGCTAGTGAGTGAAAATGACCACTGCTACACCTCCAACAGATTCTTTACTCGAGAAGCAGCTCAAGCTACTCGAAAAGATGTTTTTGAGATAATATTCTACTCCAGCAGACTGTTCAAATTGATTTTTAGTGCGAGAAGCTTGTTTTTTATTTTGGATGATCAGAGATCCCAACAGGGCAGTGGTCGGAGCTGCGTTCTACAATGGTGGCTGTGCTGAGTCAGGCACCACCATCAGGAGTACAATATCCATTTCCGACAGCCTTTTCATGACGTGTGCACCACCATGAAAAGGTTGCCGGAGAGGGATATGGGGGGCCCCAAACAGTGTTGAAAAGTGACCCAGGGCACATATAGTGCCCTCACTCATCTCCATGCATCATCTGCCATACATGAAATGGTGCACAGCACATGGTGCATGGACATGCAGGATGTGCATGCATGACGTTGGCATGTGCTGCAGCCTTTTCCCAGGGCACAGCATGACACCGCTGTGTTCACAAACTCCACTCTGGTGGTCACTTCCAAATATGGGGGCAGGACTGCCCGTATGCTTGTTGGGGGTCTCCTGACCATTCCAATATTTGCCGGCGGTCCGTCCGACACGCACAAAAATTATGCCCTTTGTTTTATGATATCACAGGTAAGTCCAAAAACTGTTGTATAAGGGTGTTGTTTTTTTCATAGAGCAAAAGACACACAATTGATGGACGGAATGCAGAACAAATCACCCCTCTTCAGCCAGGATAGCTTGATTCCAGTGGCACAGTGAGCCCAGGACCCACATCTGGGCATACCTGGCGCACTTAGGGCGAGAAAGCAAAAGGCACACAACCGATGGACAGAATACAGAACAAATCAAAACATTCACCTCCAGTCAAGAGATCTGGGTTAAATCCATCATTCTGTTGCTCACCATGCCACCCCAGTTTAGACCTGGCCATATGCAAATCAATCTTTACCCTGTGCCTCATGGAAACAGTCCAGCCTGATCTGCCAAGCCAGGTCCTCCCTTGATCGGAAACAAGCATCCTAAGACCGGTTTTGGCGTTTCACCCCTCTTCAGCCGGGATAGCTTGATTCCAGTGGCACAGTGAGCCCAGGACCCACGTCTGGGCATACCTGGCGCACTTAGGGTGAGAAAGCAAAAGACACACAATTGATGGTCTGTGTTCACAAACTCCACTCTGGTGGTCACATCCAAATAGGGTGGCCGGACTGCCTGCATGCTTGTTGGGGGACTCCTCACCATCGCAATAGCTGCCGGCGGTCCGTCCGACCGGCATCAAAATTATGCCCTTTGTTTTGTGATATCACAAAACTGTTGTATAGAGCAAAAGACACACAATTGATGGACGGAATGCAGAACAAATCAAAATATTCCCCCCCCAGTCAAAAGATCTGGGTTAAATCCATCATTCTTTTGCTCACCATGCCACCCCAGTTTAGACCTGGCCATATGCAAATCAGTGCCTCATGGGAATAGTCCAGCCCGAATTGCCAAGCCAGGTCCTCCCTGGACTGGAAACAAGCATCCTAGGATTGTTTAAAAGAGGGCATGCACCAGAATTCTCTTTTACTTTTGTTCGATTTTTAGAATTTATTGTGGTGGGTGGCATACAAGTTCAGTTGGGCCTAGTTGTTATTTTGCAATTCAATTTTCATCTTTTGTGAAAGGGAGATTTTGCACAGTTCAGTACATTTTCTCCATGTTTTTTTTCAATTTGCAATATTCATTTATTTTACTGTGTGACTTAGTCTGCCAACTCGGCATCTAGCCAGTTGGTTTGTGGAAATATGGATTTTTCTGGTCAGTTATGTCCCCTATCTTGGACCCCAACGGTTCTATGTGCATGTCACAAGTACATGTATGTTCCCTCCAGTTCCAGTTATGAAGACGCAAATACATGTGCGTCCACCGTCAACATGTCCTCTGTCAGATCCGCCATGAATAGGCCGGATATTCCATTCCTAAGTACAAAAGGCCACCGGCTTTATATGGCTCACTTATGCCATTTTACAGTCCAGGCAAGTAGGCCCTGATTCTGTCATCAAAACTCTTCTTGCCTTCTGCCTCTGAAAGCTCCAGTCTGAGCCTGCATCTGTGACCATGAACTTTGTCTCATTCTCTGCGCGGCTCATGAAGCCTGACATCAGCCTATTCTCTGCCAAGAACTGTATTTCACCTTCGAGTTATCTGCTTCCCCCTCAGCCGATGCATTCCTGCCTAGTAGTTTAAGTAAACATTCTTCCAGCCACCGAGCAAAAGGCCCGGCTTCTCTGCCCTCATGCAAGTAATTCATAGTCCTGTTACTATGGAAGATTCCTGCCCTCGCATTTAGTGTAGACACTTAGACGCTTGTACACGCACTCACAGTCAGTATAGAATAGATTCTGTCCGAGAGTCCTTCTTTATGGATAACATAGTTCTTTAAACATAGGATGTTAGATATGATTTGGGATTAGGTTGACTTGACCCCTCAGACTTCTTGTCTCCACATGTAGAGCTAAATGTCAAGTCCCCTTCACCCCCTAGTTACACGTCAATTACACGTCATGCTGCTGCGCGCGCATCTATGCCAAGTATTATCTTATAGATCCACCTATAGGTGACATCACAACCAATTATGTTCCTTTTTACTCCTTGTTCCACCCATTTTCGGTTACGCAGACAACTCGTCATTTTCCTTATCAATTGTTACGCCTATTGCATTCGCTTCATTGTAATGTATGTATTATAAAAGTCATTTCATATCAATAATGTATGTACTTCACTTCCTGAACCTCCGTGGTGATGGAACTTGGAGCAACCGATTATAATCGAGTATTGGAATAAAGCCCATTCCGAACCTCTAATACCACGGATTCTGCCTCTCATTTTACTGAGCTATTTTATTATGTTTCTGTATCAAATTCAGTCCCGGTAAAGGAAAATTATTTACCACATGAATGGCGCCCGAACAGGGACACTTTCTCATCTCACGCGCCGGCGGTGCGTTGCAGGCCCGGTCTCCTGCCACAGCTGGACGGACAATAACGCGTACCAGCAGGATTTCCTGTATCTCCCTCCGGTCAAGCGGGGGCGACTGAGACTGCGATCAACACCCAGACGAGGCGGTGAGAAGTGCGAAGTATCCCGACCAGAGCCTAGCTGAGAGAGCAAGATCCGAGGTATACAGAGACCCACCAGTCCGAAGTCAAGCCCAGTGTCCGACGAGTCGAGTCGAGTCCAGTCCGGTTCAAGTTCAAGTTACTGAGGCCTTCCGTTTCCGAAGCTACCCGGTGAGTACCATTGCTGGGGAGGCATTTCTGACGTGCACATAGGTTGTGCCGGTCAAGACGGGTTTGGGTACACAAATCCGGTCTGCACTGTTTCAGCAGTGTATCTGTACTGTTTAGCAGTATATCAAGTATTCCGAAGTGTCTAGTTATTGTCGAGAATTAAGCTTGGTGATTAGTTATGCAGACGATCATCATTGTTGTTTCAGTTAAAGGTTTAATGTTTAATGTTTAATGTGTTTAAGTATGTTCTGTATATTGTGGTATGAATGACTGTTCATTATCGTGTTTATTGTATTAAGTCTGTTCAAAATCAAGTATCAGGTCAGTTGGTCAAAATCAAGTATAAGGTCAGTTCTCAATATGCCGCTCTTTTCGAAATTAAGACAGATCACTACGAGAAAAGGGGTTCTCGAAGAAGCCGTTCCTATTCCTCCTAGGGACACTCCAGGGTACTTTATGTATCATAAACATGGCCTAGACGCCATATTATTTCTTGATTTATGGGTAGACTACACCAAGGAATTACCAGAAAGTCAGAGGTGGCCCACAGCGGGAACCTGGGATGCAGAGTGCATCATGAAAGTAGAAGAAGAGTTATGGAAAAGGAAAGTCAGACAGTCACAGAAAGATGCCATTGAATTATGGCGTAAAGAATCACATAGGCGAACAGAAAAAGCACGTAGACAGGAAGAGAAGAGTAAAGAGAATTCCAATAAAGTTCGAGAAAATCTATTAATTGAGGAAGGTATCCGAGTGAAATCAGAACAAGTAGACAGACAAAGAAATGCCCTTATGAATGGTATGTATCCCCTTCTGGCCGAAGGATTACCTAAGGCTACCCCAGAAATACCGAAAGACTTGCCACCCCCATTGTTCCCAATAAAGGTACATCCTAAGGGGCATCCTAGAACAGCAGAAGACGTTTTTCTTTCCTCATATTTAGATGACGCAGCTCCCGAATATGCTAATTCCGCCCCGCATAGACCGCATACCAGGGAGGTTCAACGCCAAGATCCGGCACCCGTATCTCTACAGCCACAAGTTCTGGCAAGCACATCTGTTTCTACATCTGTTCCCACAGCTGCTTCTATAGCTGTGTCCACACCTATAGTTGCTGTATCACGTTCAACGAATCCTTTCACACCCGACACCCCAGATGGGGCTACGGGAGGTGCTACCAATATCTTTTCTACGCCACCCAGAATAAATAAACTTACTTTTCAAGAGTCAGTACATTCACGTACACCCAAACTCATAAGTGCCCGTACGCTGAAGGAACTTCTTATAGATTGCAGATATGATCCGGTGCCCGGTAAAGAGGACGAAATGACCCTGGCGTCATTGCGTATCAGACGAGCCGCAGTGTATTTAGGGAAGTTACCAGGAATGACTGCGCATCTAGATAATATATACCATTTTGTCCAAACAGGGCGAGATCCAGAATGTATTAACCGAGCTATGGAATACCAGAAAGTAGAGATACAGGGGGAACTGTTACGTTTCCTCATAAACTGTGTGATCAGAAATCAAGACCGACCGGGGGTAGACCCGGAAGCAATGCAAATTCTTACAAGATGGAGCCAGAATATATCAGAAGGGAGACATGATAAACAAAATTGTATAATAGCCATGTGCCGAAAGATCCGTAAAGAAATAGAACGCCTACACGAAGAGAGATTAGAGGTAGACGGTTTCGAACAAAGCGAGGAAGAAGGGTCAGGACCGCCCACAGGACAGTCAGAAACTATAGCCTATGTAGGTAAAAGAAGATCTTATAATAGTACGAGATGTCTTATTGACCCGGTACGCCCGATATGTCCAGACAATAACAGGGGTTTCCCAACACCCATAGTCCATATAAGGTCTAACGAGCATTCGTTCCAAACCGCCGACAAACTACTCCGAGAACGAAGGGGTTATCATTTTCTCGATTCTATGGATGAACAAGATTTAGCCAGGGCAGCTGTCCATTGGATGGACAGTCCCGGAAAATATAGTGATGATACAGTAGCACGCACATTTTTGAATCTTACCCCAGATGAACAGAGGTTAGCTGGGATTTATATGATTCAACAACTCATTATACTATATCGAAGTCAGCATTCGGACCCTGGTCCCTTACCTGACATACTGACTGAATTACTTATGAATAAATGGAGGGGTGCAGGTACTAAATTAATTAAAGAAATTCTAGAATCAAGAAAGCAGTATATTCTTTTTGTATGTTCAGAACATGTCTCATTGCCCGTCAAGGAGAGAACCACGTATCACATGGATAGACAGAATCCCTTACGAGAAGTGCACCCAATAAAGGGCGAGGACAACGAGTTCAAACGCGTATTTGTATATACGCCCATATCGAAAATAGAATTGTTACAAATGAAGAAAGTGGTACCCAGTCATGACAAAGACCCAGCGGGTTTTCACCGAGAAATTAAAGACATGTTACTCATGGGAGAGTACACCTATCCCGACATTATGACAATATTAAAGGTATTGATGCCTGCTGGCATTTATGAGAAACTCAAGGAAAAGGAGTGGGAGGTAGGAGACCAATAGATAGAATGGTCAGTGTTAGAAGCAGAAGAAAAGGCCCGAACTGCAGGAGCAGGGCTTGGGGACAAAACTAAGGCATTACCAGGATTACTAGTACAGGTACTGCCGCGTTTATTAACTACGAAAAAGGAAGATTGGGGTACAATTTCAGCCTGTAAACAGAAGCAAGATGAGGACACTAGTGATTACTATGCCCGATTTGAAAAATGTTTTGGTATAAATAGTGGCATAAAAGCAAGTAGCGAATCATACTCACATCTGTTTGTAACAAAATTAGTAGAAAATGCCCTGCCCCCAGTAAAGAATAGAGTATTAAAATTCGAGAGTACCTGGCAAGGTAACACTCCATCACAAATGTTACAAATGTTACAGTACCATCACAATAGAATTAGAGAGGAACAAGAACATGAACACAGACGCATGAAAGACACGAAAATGAAAATGTTAGTTTCCCAGACAGTTCCAGCTGAAGGACAGAAAAGGGGTATGACACATTCCGATTCAGCAGGACCTGTAAAAGGGACATGCAATTACTGTAAAAAGCCAGGTCATTACGTACACGATTGTCCAGTTTTAAAACATAATATCAGCATAGGTAAAACACAAGAAAGATCACGGCCACTTAGACAAGATCAGAATGAACAAGGAGCTCTGCAGCATGCCCAGGCCATGCCAGCCGCACAACAGCCAATACAGTTTGTGCCAGCTGCACCACCATTGCCTGTTGCTGCCACACAGACAACAACACGACAAATGTATCAGACCGCACAGTATGAATACCCTGAGTATCAGCGTTACGCATGAACTAGCCTAGAGAGGGAAGTTGACTTACCCCTTATCGAGATACCTGTAGATCAAGAAGGACCTTATGTACACAGTGAATTATTAGGTCAAGATAGAAAATTTTTACTCGATACAGGGGCAAGTCGAACAACTATAAAACGTAGTGAAGTTCCAGGGGCACCCCTCTCAGGCTCACAAAATATTTCCCTTGGTTTTTCAGGAAAACCTATTGTTAATGAAGTGTCACAACCTCTGCCACTTATGATAGGACCTCTGACCCGAACTACAGATTTATTGCTTACTAAATCATGTCCAGAAAACCTGTTAGGAATAAAAACATTAAAAGCTCTAGGAGCTATAATATGTTGTTCTCCGGAAGGAGTAAGATTGTTTTTACGTGATTTTAAAGGTCACTATGTATCTAGAGGCATGGATCCCCGACTGCAGACTTTACCTACACGTCTATGGGCACAAGGCCCTACTGATGTTGGTTGCATGAACATTACACCATATCGAGTCACACTAAAGGCAGGAGTGGTGCTACCACGAATGCGACAATACAAGTTACCCCCAGATGCTGTAGTGGCTTTACTACAAATCATTGACGAGCTCATTACCCAAGGAGTAGTTGTAGAAACAGACTCCAATGTATGTAATTCCCCGATAATTCCGATTCTTAAACGAACAGATCCTAAGGCCCCGCCAGTATATCGATTGGTTATTGATCTGCGCGAGTTAAACAAATGCATTGTGCCACAATTCCCTGTGGTCCCAGATATCTCGTCATTACTGACAGCTATTGATTCCGAAGCGACATTCTTTACTGTAATCGATCTCAAGAATGCCTTTTTCAGCGTCCCAATAGATCCGGAAAGCCAATATTTATTCGGATTTAGTTTAAATGGACGTAGCTTTAAATTCTCACGCGCACCTCAAGGATTTACAGAAAGCCCCAGCATCTATAGCCAAGCACTGAAACGAGAACTTGACAGTATCCACATGCCAGTTAACACTGCTCTGCTTCAATACGTCGATGATCTGCTGATCACCGCCCGAAGCGAACCTGAATGTGAAAAAGCATCACTGACAGTTTTACAATTTCTAGCCGAAAAGGGGCACAAGGTGTCCCCTTCTAAGCTGCAATTCTGTGTCCAGCGAGTTATTTATCTTGGACACTCGCTGTCCAAGGAGGGAAGGCAGCTTACACCAGACCGCATTCAGTTAATAGCTAACATGCCAATACCCAAGACACAAAAGGAGGTGCGGGCTTTCATAGGCCTCACTTCATACTGTAGACAGTGGATCCCGCAATATGCATTTCTAGCAAAACCACTCATTCAGTTGACAACTCAGGAGGCAGCCACATCGACTGTTCTCCCTTGGACTCAGGAACATACACAAGCTTTTGAAAGCCTAAAGAAAGCTTTATGTCAAGCACCTGTTTTAGCAACGCCATGTTACAGAAAACAGTTTACACTCTTTGTTACAGAACGCGAAGGTACTGCTTTGTCAGTACTCACACAGGAACAAGCAGGAGCACACAAACCATGTGCTTATTTTTCTAGTACATTAGATCCCGTAGCTCAGGCTTTGCCTGCATGCCTGAAATCAGTAGCAGCGACAGCTTTAGCAATCAGACAAAGCGATGCCATAGTGTTAGGACATCCATTGACAGTTCAAGTACCACACACAGTAGAAGTCCTTGTGAATAGAACGCAAACACAACACTTGACTATAGCGCGACTTACAGGGTATGAACTTACATTGTTTCAGCCACATATAGAAATCAGACGCTGTAACACATTGAATCCTGCCACACTTTTGCCAGTAACCGGAACAGACCCACTAGCTCATGACTGTATTGAAGTTATTACTATAACGACAAAACCCAGACAAGACTTGACAGATGTCCCATTGTCAGATCCAGACCTGACGTTGTATGTAGATGGTTCATGTATGAGAACAAGTACAGGAGAGTTAGTGGCTGCTTACGCAGTCACAACAGATACAGAAGTCATTGAAACTAATCGTATTAATACTTTGTCAGCTCAAGCCGCAGAGCTCATCGCTCTGACACAAGCCTGTATTCAAGCCACAAGTAAAAAAGTCAACATATACACTGATTCACGTTATGCATTCGGAGTCGTACATGACTTCGGCGTGCTGTGGCGAGAGAGAGGTTATTTAACTTCCCACGGTGCCCACATTCAGCACGGACCCCTCATTCATGCCTTATTAGATGCAATACATCTACCTACTGCAATATCAATTATGAAATGTAAAGCTCATACGAAAGTTACTGATATCATTTCTCAAGGCAATGATTTAGCCGACAGAACAGCTAAACAGACTGCTCAAACTCAAACCCCCGACATGACAAAGACAATAGTCCCGATGCTGACACATTGTATGACAGTTAAAGATCCTACTCTTGACGTAATTGACATACAGACACATGCTACACCAGACGAAATAAAGAAATGGACTGAATTAGGAGGGATCCAAACGGACCAAGGATGGATGATGAAAGAAAAGTCTGTATGGTTCCTTCCTGATTCAATGGTCCAAGTTATAGTTAACACTATACATAGTCCAGCACATCTAGGAGAAAAAGCTATGCTAGACAGCATTCAACACATTTGGTTCAATAAACATTTACGAGCAGCAGCCAAACAAAAAGTCCGTACCTGTATGATCTGTTGCCAGTTCAACCCAGGAAAAAGTGTTCCCGTAGAACAGGGTGGATTTCATCCTCCTGATCACCCTTTTGAAGTGCTCCAGATGGATTATATCCAGATGGAACGATGTCGAGGATTCAAATATGTTCTCGTAGTTGTCTGCGCTCTGTCCCGTTGGACGGAGGCATACCCGGTTTCAGATTACACTGCCCCGACTACTGCCAAACAGTTAGTTCGAGAATTCTTCCCACGATACGGTTTACCACGTGTTGTCTACTCAGATAACGGCCAGCCGTTCTCATCCGAATTAATGAAACATGTTTCACTTCTGCTAGGATATCAGTGGAAATTCCACTGTGTTCGACACCCCGAGGCAGCAGGTCTCGTAGAAAGACATAATCAGATACTGAAAATCAGACTGTCCAAAATATGCAGAGAGAAAGGGGTCGACTGGATAGTAGCATTACCAGTTGCACTTTTTTACATGAGAATGGTAGCACACTCTAGAACAGGGCTATCCCCGTATGAGGTGATCTTCGGCAGACCACCAAATATGTGGGGGACGCCTATACCACGCAAAATAACTGATATTGACTGTAATATGCTGACAGATTACTTGGCTTCCTTGATGTCTGCACTACAATCTTGTCGTTCACAGGTAGCTGCAGCCTTTCCCGACAACACTGAGGTGAAACCCCATGACGTAGTTCCGGGTGATTTCGTGTTTGTAAAAAATTTCGACCGAAAGACTCAGCTGGAGCCCAGGTGGAAGACACCCAAGTTGGTTCTGCTGACCACAAGAACAGCCGTGAAGATCGAGGGCCGCAAGGGCTGGATTCATTCAAGTCATATCAAGAAATTTCATGGACTATCCTCGGGTATAGACATTGTGCCCTGCACTCCCTCACAGACTGATTCAAAACTTCCTTTGGTGGAAAAAACTGAAAGCGAACTCTACAAAGTTAAGTTGAGGCCTAGAACGTCAGACGGTTTGATTGTTTAAGTCCTCTCCTAGGTGAAGCGGTTGAATCTGTCTCTGACATGTATCCTCTAGACCTGAATCATGGACAATTGCGAACAATGATGAAACGACAGGCGTATTGTAAATCACTGCGTAGCCACTGTATAGTGACATTATTAATATTGTTCTTCTTGAGTCTTTTAATAATTACTGCAAGCATAGTGTTGCACATATATTACCCTATTTCTAGACCTGTTTACAATGTTACCGCAGAACATTCTTTTAGTAACTTACCCCCGCATGAATTGTCTTATAGACTTGCGCTGCGCAATAACACTTTCATTAGTATGTTACATCATTCCCATCAGACTAGTAATGCAACTAATTGTTGGGTGTGTGGCCGACTCCCTCCCTATCAGAATTATGAAGGAGTCTTGCCTTTCTTTCCACACCCATTTACACATAATGGCTCCTGTGGAGCATGGTTTGGTCTAATCAATTCCATAGACTCAGACACAGCAGTTTACCAAGATCAGTGGGTATGGGGAAACCTGAACTTAGTTTTACTCAAGGTCTGCTATCCTGACAAGGAGGGTCGCCCCAAAAGAACAGGAACTGATCTAGAAAATGAAGTATATGGATTAGGTAATTTTACACCTAATCTCATGATTCTAAATGTCGTATCCGAAGTTGAACTAGTCTTACCCACCATGTCAGTATTCCCAGCGAAGGGTGAATTGTGTGTAAGAAAGGTTGGTTCCATACATATGGGCCATAGTAAATGCACTACTACAGTAGAATTCAGTGATCAAGGCAAATCCTCATTCAGAGCTTATCGCCACTCCTACTTTATATGTGGTCAGACTGCATATATGCGTCTACCTCTAGATTGGGATGGTACCTGCTATATTGCATTCCTTTTGCCACCTGTTTTCCTAGCTCCTCCTGATTATTACAGAAATATTCATTTAGTACACAATAGAGAGCGGAGAGATCTCCCGATTGTCGATTACACTGAAACAGCATGGGAAAAATACACAGATTTCAATAAAGGCATCTTTCCCTATATAGGTACAGTTACCAATAGTAAGCTGATACGTAGATTAACTAGAACCCTTGAAGCAGTAGTGAATGAAACTATTTCCGCCTTAGGCAATTTAACAGAAGAGCAGTCTGCTATGCGGATTGTTGTGCTTCAAAATCGTCTTGTCCTTGACGTCATCCTGGCTGATAGAGGCGGAGCTTGTAGGGTCATCGGATCAAGCTGCTGCGTATTCATACCAGAGAATTCGCCATCTGTATATAAAGCTATAACTCGCCTTCACAAGATTGTAAGCCAGATACACCAGAATCCAGGCACTTGGACTTGGTCCAGTTGGTTTTGGAGTGTGATATCAGCCTGGGGATGGAGAGTTCTATCCTTCCTAGGTATTGGCCTTCTCATACTATTCAGTTGCTGTCTATGTCTACAATGTGGACCAGCGATTTGTGGTCTGTGTGCCACATCGTATATTCCACCACCAAGATTTCATTCAAGATCCCGGAAGAAGAAAGAAGAACAAATGATGCTATATGAACAGATCAATGGATTAATGAAGATTGATATCTCTTAACGGGCAAGTAGGGGACAAGGAGGGAATGTGGAAATATGGATTTTTCTGGTCAGTTATGTCCCCTATCTTGGACCCCAACGGTTCTATGTGCATGTCACAAGTACATGTATGTTCCCTCCAGTTCCAGTTATGAAGACGCAAATACATGTGCGTCCACCGTCAACATGTCCTCTGTCAGATCCGCCATGAATAGGCCGGATATTCCATTCCTAAGTACAAAAGGCCACCGGCTTTATATGGCTCACTTATGCCATTTTACAGTCCAGGCAAGTAGGCCCTGATTCTGTCATCAAAACTCTTCTTGCCTTCTGCCTCTGAAAGCTCCAGTCTGAGCCTGCATCTGTGACCATGAACTTTGTTTCATTCTCTGCTTGGCTCATGAAGCCTGACATCAGCCTATTCTCTGCCAAGAACTGTATTTCACCTTCGAGTTATCTGCTTCCCCCTCAGCCGATGCATTCCTGCCTAGTAGTTTAAGTAAACATTCTTCCAGCCACCGAGCAAAAGGCCCGGCTTCTCTGCCCTCATGCAAGTAATTCATAGTCCTGTTACTATGGAAGATTCCTGCCCTCGCATTTAGTGTAGACACTTAGACGCTTGTACACGCACTCACAGTCAGTATAGAATAGATTCTGTCCGAGAGTCCTTCTTTATGGATAACATAGTTCTTTAAACATAGGATGTTAGATATGATTTGGGATTAGGTTGACTTGACCCCTCAGACTTCTTGTCTCCACATGTAGAGCTAAATGTCAAGTCCCCTTCACCCCCTAGTTACACGTCAATTACACGTCATGCTGCTGCGCGCGCATCTATGCCAAGTATTATCTTATAGATCCACCTATAGGTGACATCACAACCAATTATGTTCCTTTTTACTCCTTGTTCCACCCATTTTCGGTTACGCAGACAACTCGTCATTTTCCTTATCAATTGTTACGCCTATTGCATTCGCTTCATTGTAATGTATGTATTATAAAAGTCATTTCATATCAATAATGTATGTACTTCACTTCCTGAACCTCCGTGGTGATGGAACTTGGAGCAACCGATTATAATCGAGTATTGGAATAAAGCCCATTCCGAACCTCTAATACCACGGATTCTGCCTCTCATTTTACTGAGCTATTTTATTATGTTTCTGTATCAAATTCAGTCCCGGTAAAGGAAAATTATTTACCACAGGTTCAGTACTAGTCTTGGGTGCATGAAACAAATGACTAGTTGTTTCTGTTTCTGTAGCATCTGATGTTTTAAAACATCATTTAGGGCAGAGATAACTTTGAATTATATTAAAAATGTGTTTATTTTGCTGCATTTCTTGTTATTTTCTGCAAAAAGTGTACAGGTGGGGTGATATTTGGTACCTTGGGAGGATGTGTGCTGTAATATTTTTATAACACAGTTTTTGTGGCATTGCTGGATTAATGGCAGTTTTCTCAGTTTTACCATGCCTACTTTGTCTGGCCAGTGTGTGTGTGTGTTTGACATAGGCCTCCATTTGTCTTTGTTCTCCATGCTGTGCAGCCATGGGCCGTTTTGTCTAGTCAGTGTTCATAGGCCTGCATGTGTTCTTTGTTTTCCATGCCACCTTGCTTATTGTTTGACCATGTGCCTGGCAACCATTTTGTGTAGTCAGCCAGTGTTATTTTGCCATAGGCCTGAATGTGTTCTTTGCTGTGGCTTTCCTCCTTCCTTGCTGCTGTGGTTTGACCATGTGGCCACCGGCCATTTTGTGTAGCCTGCCAGTGTGCTTATGCCGTAGGCTGAATGATCTTGCCCCGGATCTGACATCCCGCCTGACACCGAAACGGGTCTCTGCGCCTTGGTTTACCGCAGCACTGTCGGCTACGCGGCAGCAGTGTAAGGTGGCCGAGAGAGCTTGGCGGGCGCAATATGATACTGCAGCCAAGCTGACCTATAAAACGGTGGTCAAGGCCTATCACCGGACATTCGCCTGGAAAAAAAAGCTTATCTAGCCAGGAGAATAGATGCGGCTCCTAACTCCTGTAAGGAGATTTTCTCCATTGTGAGAGAATTTATTTCCCCACGGTCTAACATCTTGGATGAAAAAACTGTCTGGTACCTGGGCTTCGGGCCTTGCTGTTTTTTTTACGAGCAAGATCCAACGCATACAGGCTTCTTTTCCATCGCCTGGGCCCATGAGCCAGACTAATCCTGAGACCACTTTATCCCCGCGGACTGGGCCTGGTGTGACGCTGAGTGTGTTTCCTCCGCTCTCTGCCCCTGACTCTTTAGCGCTAATGGGCAATCTTAAATCGGGTTCGCCTCTCGACCCATGCCCTGCTAAATTTTTAGCGAAAGTTGTGGAGGTGATCAATCCACTGGCAAACCCGCTGTTAAATCTTTCGCTGAGTCTGGGAGTGGTCCCGTACGCCTGGAAGCAGGCAATGGTGATTCCATTGCTCAAAAAGCCAGGCCTAGACCCGAAGGCCCCGGTCAATTATAGGCCTATCTCTCTGCTGCCGGCTCTCACGAAGATTTTGGAAAAGCACGTTCAGGTTGTGCTTTCCAATTTTCTTGAGACCAATGAGATCTTGCATGACACCCAGTCAGGTTTTCGCTCCCATCTCAGCACAGAGACGGCGCTCCTTGAGGTCTCAGAAACCATTAAAGGGGTTCTGGACTCGGGGGGCAAAGCCATGCTGGTGATGTTGGACTTGTCGGCGGCGTTCGACACCGTCCCCCATGATGGCCTCCTCGCAAGACTCTCTGAGATAGGTCTGCGGGGGACGGTGTTCGGCTGGTTTTCCTCCTTTCTAGCCGGCCGCCGGCAAACGGTCTGGGCCTCGCCAGATTCCGCCGTGATGCCGCCTCTGGGAGTCGGGGTCCCACAGGGCTCTATCTTGAGCCCGACCCTATTTAACATCTTCATGACCCCGTTGGCGGCACTGGTGGAATCGTATGGGGCCCGGATCGTATCCTATGCCGACGACACCCAGCTCCTCTTCTCATGTAAGAGAGGAGGAGACTTTAATGGGGAGAGCATCCGGGATTGCCTTGGGGCTGTTTTTCAATGGTTCCAACTGAACAGCCTCAAGTGCAATTCCGATAAGTCGGAGGTACTCTTTTTCGGGTGCGACACAGAGCCAGACTGGCAGGCCTGGTGGCCAATTAGTATGTTTCCCCCGTCTTGTTCCTCCCAAGTAGCCAAGAATTTGGGAGTCAAGATGGATAAGGGGTTAACATTGAAATCCCAGATCCTGGGGGTGTCGGGCACCTGCTTCGGCATCCTTAGGATGCTGCGGAGGTTCCTTCCCCTGCTGTCTGAGGAGCATAGGAAGTTGACAGTGCAGGCTTTGATCGGGTCCAGGTTGGATTATTCTAACATTCTTTACCTGGGCCTGCCGGAGTATTTGCTGCAGCGGCTCCAAGTGGTGCAGAACGCTGCCGCGAGAGCTATCTTCGGATTAAATAGACGGGCCAGTGTATCGGGCCTGTTGAAAATTTTGCATTGGCTCCCGATCCGGAAACGGGTCGTGTTCAAGGCTCTGACTCTGGCCTACAAAGCTCTCCACGCGGTGGGAGCAAAGTATATGCAAAAGAGACTGGTCTTTTATCAGCCGACCAGGTCTTTGAGGTCGGAATCTCTGTTTCTGGCGGTTGTTCCGCGTGTAAAGAGAGCTCGCCTGGGAGGCCACTCTTTTGGACTTCTGGCGCCACAGTTGTGGAACTCTCTACCACTCACTCTGCGGGGAGCTACCAGCCTACTGGCTTTCAGGAAAGGCCTTAAAACCTGGCTGTTTACCCAGTAGCTTGTTTTTTCCTGGATGTATTTGTCTGGCATTTGGTCCTTTTGTCCTTTTAACGTTGTTATGTTATTGTGTTGCAGCCCTCCTTTTCCAAAAGCGCCGTGACACTCTTTTTGAGTAGCCGCGCACTATACAAAAGAATAAATAACATAACATAACATGTGTTTTTTTTGTTGTGGCTGTGCTTCTTTGCTTGCTGTTGTTAGTTGACAATGTGGCTGGCAAACATTTTGTGTAGCCAGCCAGTGTACTTTTCCATAGGCCTGCATGTGTTCTGTTTTGTGCCTTGCCTCCTTGCTTGCTGTTGTTGGTTGACCATGTGGCCGGTGGCCATTTTGTGCAGCCACTCTTTTTTCCAGTTTTCATAGGCATTTTCTAGGGATTAATAGGACAGACCAATGCCTTTTTGTTTGTGTTAAATTTGTTACTTTTCCCTGATGTCAATGTAATAATGTGCACGAAGATCGTTGTTTTATTAGTATATTATAATTATGAACAATGTTTTATATCACATGCATTTTTTCGCATTTTTCATATGCACCTCCTTGCCTTGCAATTGGTTTCTCATAGTACTATAGTACACAAGCAATTCATTTTTTTAATCTTTTTTATTTGTTATCACAAATTATAATTACATTTTCCCTCTTTTTTTGAAACCTTTTAACATTTTTGTTTCATTTTTTTTAAATGTAACTTTTTTTTCATTTGTCGACCATCCATCAACTCCCTACAAGCCATTGGTGCACAGCTGCACAACAACATTCATTTTTAAAGCATTATTCTATTTTCCATTGGGCCCCTTGACTGCCAGAGAGGTATACCACACACAGATCAGCATTCACTTTTTAAGGAATATTCAATTTCCTCCTGGGCCACCAGCATTAATTTTTAAAGGATTATTCAATTTTCCCCTGGACCGCATTGCCTGCCATTGGCACACACCAGCATTCACTTTTTAAGGATTATTCTATTTTCCCCTGCAGCTCCCTGACTCCCACGGGTTCCTCTGTTAGCTTCACATAAAGCAAACAGTTACATCTGTATGTTGTTATGCTCATTGTAAATGAAATATTATGTTATGGTGGTGTTTTGACTTTGGAATTGATACACTGTATTGGTGCTAATTATTCAGGATAATAATAACTTAAGTAACCACTGTAAATTATATTGTCTTTGTCTGTACTAATTCAAACTGCAACAATGCCACATTTCACTAAATGATTTTCTTGCTTGTGTGCTTTTAGGTACACAAGAGACATCACCCAGAGTACTGCCAGACAGACCACACAACACGTGATGTGAGTCCTCCAATCTCTTCAGCTTGTGCATCTAAGTGCCATTGCCGACTAACAGCTTCAAGACGGCCCCAAAGAAAGGTGCTGCAAAGAAAGTGGCTAGCGAGAAGAAGAAGTTTTCCAACACTGGAGTTCCGATCTGAACCTTTTCCGAAAACCTGCACCGGCCTCTGAGGAACAAGCTCGGAGCTGCACTCCCACATCAAAGGCACCACCACAGCCTAAGCCCAGGCCCATGTCTGTCAGCGAGGCAGCCTGTGCAACCATGGTGATGCCGACGATCAGTGACATTGAATTGGATTTATCTCTTTCACAAAGTAGTACCCAATCATTGCAGGAAGCTGAGCAAAGTGTTCAAAATCCAAAGCCAGCAATAGTACATCTTTCCAAAGTAGGAGCAGAAGAGGAGGTTGAGCTTCTTGCTGAGCAAAAACCTCCTCTTTTAGAACCATTGCCTTCCAGATCTCCAGCATCTTCTCTAAGCCTCCCTTCTGATCATCTGAACATGGATTGAAACCCAGGTAAGTCTGAAACATGCCAGGAGAGACAAGGGAAAATGAAAGTTCCCGAAAGCCTTACATTAATGGCTGGAGATGAGGATGGCGAGCCAGTCATTGTCATGGAAGCTGGCCCAGAGGAGACTGACATTGCCCTGCTATTCAACCTGCTCTGAGGGATGTGGCACTGATACCACCACCACTGCCAGCTCCAATATTTGTAAGGTTCACACTGAGACCTCCATACAACACTACCTCAGCAGATGTTCGCACTGCAAAAAGGCAATCGTCGACACACCCACCTAGCTCCAGTTCATGGGGCAGTGGCAGTGGCACCAGTGGCCCACTGAAAAGTTCACTTCCCTAGTTCCGGACTTCTTTGCGATCAGCAAGCAGGAGGATAACATTGCAATATGCACTATTTGATGGTGCAAGTGATCATCGAGGTAAGCCTGGTTCACACTATGGTGCTGGAGGGCAAGCGACTCATACGGAAAACATCATGCAAACCACTAAGAGACGTACCTTAAACAAATAGCTGCAGGTGGTGAAAGTTATGAACATGGCAGATGGTGAAGATGATGAGTAAGAAGAAGATGACATCTTTACAAAAAGCTGCTCTGTCCCCAGCATTGCACAAGTATCACCCACAACAGCAACCTGGAAATAGCACAAGAGTCTGATGGAGACACCACAGCAACAGCATACAGTAACTGCCCAAAGCCGCATGTTGAGTCAACCTGCTGGTTCTTCTCTCTAAGTTGCCTGCATCAGTGGCATCAGAAAAGAAAACAATCCAGGCTACTATTACTGGCATGTTTAGGCAGGAGCAGCTGTATCAGCACAACCACCCAATGGCACATTTGAAGCTGGCTGAAATGCTAGCACTTGACCTGCTCCCGTTATGTTTTGTGGACAGAGTGGGTTTTTAAAAACAAAAATTGTGGCAGCCATCTGTCCGAAATGGAAGGTTCACAGCTGGACCTTTTTTGCCAGAGTTGCTAATCCAGTGCTCCATCCTGATGTGCTGGAATTGGTTGGCCAAGCTCTGCACCAGAGTGCTGGTCACACTATCCACCAGGATCCATCACCCATCCAGTTACAAAAGGTGTCTGAAAGGTTTTCACTCGCAAGAGAGAACAAAAACAAATATGTGCATGAGTTGGTTGCGGGCTTAATCCTTAGCTTGGCTGATAATACAAAACTACAAAGAGACATTGTGTCATCTGAAGAGTACATCTGTGCCACAAAACTTGTTCCACAATACAAAAGTACTGCCCCTTTCATTCCTTTTTTAGAAGGGGATGTTTCACAATACAAGATGTGGATTGTTGAGTGATCCAGAGACCTGGAAGAAGAGTGGTTAGACATAAGATTCCCACTCCCTGGCAGAAGTTCTGGGGTGCTGCCTTCAGCTTCCAGAGAGGGAAGTCCTGTTGTCTCAAAGCAGCCAACCCCAGCACGAGAAACAAAGGAGGCAACAACACCAATAACATGAATCGAAGAATCTGTCCCAATCCCTGCATTGACTTGGTTTCAAGTGGCAGGTCTTACGTCCAGTGCACAAGTGAAGGCAAAAGAGGTCAACCAAGTGGCAGCATCCATGACTATTCAGAGGATGTTCCAGGACTATCTGGATGACCCAAGAGAGGTCTATGTGGATCAAAACCCAATGGTGTATCGGTATAGGAAGATGCACCAATGGCCAAAGCTCAGCAAGCTGGCAATACAGTATCTGGCTTGTCTGGTAGTCACTGTGTCTGCTGAGCGTGTGTTCAGTGCAGCTGGTGCAGTTGTCCCAGTGAAAAGGACGAGTCGATCACCTCAAAATGTGGAGAGATTCACTATGATCAAAATGAACTAACACTTCATACCACACAATTACACTGTTCCTTAAATACCACAGGAGGAGGATAAGGGTGATTGGTCAGACTCAAGTGTGTTAGCCAACCAAATTCTGGCTGAACCACCGGAGTTTGAAGACAAACTCCACTTCTTTGACTGAGAGTAGGCCACCTCAGAACTTTAAGATTATTATTCATTGTTGAATTACTTGCCACAAAAAAAATGGTATAGCTAAGGTAATATTATATATTTTGTTTGTTTGTGGCTGACTGACTTATGCAGCCCCACCATTTTAGGCACATGTATAGCCGGATTGGACTTCGATCAGTGTGATTTTAAGATGCCTCTCCATTCCCTTCAAAGACATTAAAGACAATGCCTGCCTTTGTCCCATGCCTATTCATTTTTCATCCCCTAGCAGGACTGCCCTAGTGTGTTGCTTTCATCAAAGAGGAGATACAATTGTGTACCACCATGCTTGGATTGGAACAGGTAGCAATTGCATGTATGAGCGAGATATTATTGAGTGATTGTAAGTGATGATTGATGATTCATGTGGTGGCAGACAGTGAAGGAGGGCGTTCAACTAATTTGTAAACTTGATTTTGATGATTTGCAATGTTTGGGTCCTGAAGGGTGATCATTTTTCCTGAAGGTGATTGGCTCTTTCACACTTTACTGTCCGGGTCCACTCCTTTTTTCTGATTCTCAGTCTTCACAGACTAGACCAGTCTGTTAGTAAACAAACACAAATCCACTCAAAAAATGCTCAAATAATGTTTTTCTTCTTGTTCATTAACAGCAGTGCACTACATATTGATCGCTTTCATTTGGGTCAGGACGGAGTTGGACTGATTTGTTACTCAGAGTCAGGATGATGGAAAGACTCAGGGTGAGACTACCTTAACAGCCAGAAGAAGGAATTTATTGCCTTCAGGAAAACCAACATAATGATGACTTTCAAAGGCCTACTCAGCTCTATGGACTAGAGAGAGGTGTGCTGATTTGGGAAATGTTACTGAATGTGTGTGCTGGCTCAAATATAATGAAACGTCTCTAATATGTGGTTGTAATTGGGGGGGGGCTACTTGTTGTTGTACCTGGAGGCAGACATGTAATGTCACATCATCGTCACATGATGAACACACTTGACTAAATGTCAGAGGCCAGACCAGTCAGCTTAAACACAAATTTTCATAAAAAATACTTAAATAATGCTTCTCTTCGTTTTCATAATAAGCAGTACACTACAGGTCGATTTCTCTCATTTGGATCGAGATGGAGTTGGACTGATTCATTACTCTGAGTCTGGTGAAAGGACTACCACAACCTCATCAGCCAGAAAAAGGAAATTATTATTATTATTATTTGGAATTTTTTTTTTTAATTAATTTTCACAGTACTAGAAATCACATAAATTGTCCAATCAACAGTTTGGCACATTATACAGAATGTTAATGCCCTTAGGGAAGGTAGATCAGTTACATTCAAGATACATCTATGTGTCGCTCTCCAGTGTGCTGCAACTCCATTTCCACTTAAATGGTAGCGGCAGTTTCAGTCGATAACCCTTCAAGTATTGCCCGGCGGTAATCGCCTCTCATACCATTCGATAATTTACCAATGAAAGAGGCAGGCGCCGGAGACTGGAAGGCAGGAAACAAAGTTGTATTCCGTCGGAGCAGAACACATCAGATCAGACAGCAAGGTATCGTCACGAGGTGCTCTAACTGCATCTCTGAGGCCTGGCCTCTTATACACAGGTTTATGACTTTATTGCAGGTTTATTGTACATGGCACATTCTTGAGATTACTTTGATGTATAAAAGAACGTCTTCGGAATCCCCACTTCGAACTTGTTCCCACACATATCTACAGTGGAAGTCCCCACCCCATCCACAGTAGGAGATGGCTATCCCGCAGCTGGACATTCCGCCAATTCCCGGGGATTTGTGCAACCGGCCGGGTCTCAGGGGGTAGGGGCTTTGATCCACTGTAATCCCTTTGATGTGGGGTGTTTCCCTTACAGTAGGGGCAATAAACTGCATCCGCAGGGCTAGGTGATGGCCTGGGATCGGTTCGGACAATGGGGCGCAGAGGAAGGGGGTTATCAAAGAGAGGCATGACCATGTATGGGATGTCGGTCAGGCGTGGGATGTGGTTCCATGGCAGGGTCGCGCAGAATGAGGGGGGGGTTTATGGCCCGTGTATGAGAGAGCGGGGGTGGCCGGCGCGCGGGGAATGCTCGCAGCACCAGGGGAACACGCTGGCGATCAAGAATGAGCGGGGAGAGAGTGGGGTGCCTAAAATGGCGGCCGTGCGTTCGCTGTGCGTGGCGCTGGGGAGAGGCAAGATGGCGCAGATAATGTTCAGTTACAAGCTAAATTTCCACAGTCCTCCCTTTTAACATATCTCGCCAGCTTGCCTGGCCGACGTTTACCTTCGTTAACCTTCAGCTATAATATCGCTAATGTTTTTCGTACATTCCTTAAAGATACAGAGTTTTTAGGGCAGGCAGGAGTAATCTGACACATTTGTACATAGTTACATACAGGTGATAAAGTAGGCGAGGAGGTAGTACATACAAAGTTACATCAGCTGCGCCGCATGTCAGGCCCAGGGGTAGGAAGAGGTGAGCTTGTTTGAGCACAAATAGGATACTGTAAAGAAAAAAAAATGTTTCTGGCAAAGCAAGGGATATTCCGTACATTACATATGGCCCAGACTTCGTGTGGATCAAAAAGATAGTCAGTATAGTCGTGTGCATGGCTGGTGTTGTATGAATGTCATTATACAAAGTTAGATTTTCTAAACTTCTCAGTGTGCAGTCGGAAGTGACTGATGCAACATCATGAAAACTCGATAGGAAGATAGTTAATATAAAATGGTGGTTGGGAGAGGATTTTTCAACTTTAACATGGGTTCTTCTTTCCAGTGTCCTATTACGAAGAGCCATCACTGGTAAGCTCTTATTGTTGTTTTTCTTTCGTTGGCACTGTTGAGCACCGGCGGTGGAGCTAAGGTCCAGCTCAAATCCAATCTCTCACGTGGCAGGGTGTGACCATTCGCTGTTCTCTGATCACAGTCCTGTTCCTTAACACAGTTCATCATAGGTACTTTGAGACAGGGTACCTGCTTTTTGTTCTTCTGTAGTTAAGTCAAATTCATAATCCATATAAAAGGGGGAGAGGGAGAGAGAAGGGTGTGACGTGCTTCGGGATGCCGAGGGAAGAGGGGGTGGAGTGGGATCGGATCAAAATGCGGACCAAGGAGAGCAGAATCTTCCAGCACTGGGCCCATCAATCGGGCCTGATGGGTTGGGACTTCAGGCACGCTGGTCAGTGAGCAGGGGGCCTTGATATAGCCCTTCGTTCTATCACTTATCATCCTGATATTGGTGCCTCGTCTCACGCCCTTTTTGCTTCGATGCTTCCCCCTTGGTCGATGCCATAGATGTTCCATGGTCCGCAGCCAGGCTGTGCGTCACGTCCGACCCCTCTCTTCCGATGGCCGCAGGTTATCTTTGAATGGGTACAAGAAACAAAAATCTTAGAGAGTTGGCAGGGAAGACATTTACATACTTCATCCTCTCTCCCAACCACCGAGTAGTTCCGGAAATGCTTTTATCGGTTGCTGTATGATTGGTGTCTATTGACTCTGATGTTTGTGTGCGTGTTACCAATCTATTAATCATTGCTGTGGTGCAGGTTTCTGTGGGTGTCCCTGTCCATCGTCTGGCCTTCTAGGTGTCGATTTCTGCGCCCTATAATCGTTGCAGGAAGCCTGACATCTGTCAACCTTCTGGTCTAGTAAAAATTCGAACCGGCTTATCCGGTAGAGACTCGTTCATCCTAACACAAGTTTTGTTAATACACATTTTTCTCCGAGGACTGCTAAGTTTAAGAAAAGAAAGTGCGAGGTGCTACTGTCACGGGTTCACGAGTATCCATTTCGGGGAGGAACATAAGCTAAGCATTATTTTTGCTGGCGACAATAGGTAACCCTTTATCAGTTTAGGCGATGTATTATTAGAGAATAAGGTCATCAGCTGTTTCGTTCAAAATACTCTGAGGCGGCTAGTATAGGGCTGGGGTTATTTTGGGAGAACGGGGTGCTTTAGACATTCAATTTCGGGGTAATTGGGCGGGGGTAATTCTGGGCGGTGGAGATGGTGTCTTCTAAAAACAAAAACCACTGACATATAGTCCCCGTGATAAGGGCCAGATTGGGAGACATCAGTCGTCTTACCTGTCCCTTCTTTCTCAGCTAATTAAGCTCAACATTTGCAGAAAGGAGAGGTAGTAACGTGGTAAAGTATGGTCGTTCTGAGAGAGAGAGACGTGTGCATCAAGTAGGCTATTTGGCATATGTACGACACAAAACGAGAGAGAGAGACATGGGTATGATAATAGGCCACTTGGTGCACACACAACATGGAGTGGCATGGGTCAGTTCTATGTAAGAAAACACCAGCGGGAAAAATACATAAATTCGGTGATCACGTACACACAAATACCGGATAGGGTGTGACAGTACATGCATCAAGCGCAGAAACTTAAGACGGAGACTCAGGGCTACGCTGAGTATGGGGACCTCTCCTTTCCTGTCCTCTTTCCTAAGCATGCTGCGTATTTTCAGTATTTTTGTAGTTTATCTTGTGGGGGTGTTGGACCTTTTACTCTCCTCCCTTTTGGTCGATGGACGAGCACTTCAATCATACGGTGACGCTCTCTTCAAGTGACCCAAGCATGAAATGCATACACAGTCATACCGTATAATCGTAGCACACACGCACAGTCATATCATACAGTTTTTCATGTTCTCAATGGTGGTCTGCACTTTACGCACTACCCCACAACGTTTGTCTATGTTTTTCCTGATATCAAACGCGGTGCGGTCCATGTCCACTCCATTCTTTAGTCGGAACTTCGTCGTGACCTATAGAGGGGAGAAAAGAGGGGAGGGGATGTGCAGAATTCAAAGTACCTTAGCGCGCGTAGACACGAAAAAGTTCTACTTACCACGTACCAGGCTAGCCGCAGGAGTGGGTAATACCACAGACCTATTATTCTTTTTGTCCGAGGCAAAGATGCTCTATTTCATTCGTCTCCTAAATTCGGGTTCCCTGGTCGCGCATGCCTTTCTCAATCGGTCGTGTATTATGGTGCAAGATATCATACCTTGCGTTCGGCCTACACCTTAAGCTATAGTTGACCATCGATTTGACAACTCTTGGAAAAGGACAGGTGTGATGGGTACAAATTCCGTTAATCAAAAAGATTCAGGCAAATGGGGTCTGCATTATCTGTATTCTTTTGCTTGGGAGTAACAATCATTTATTCAAAAAAAAAATCTTTATCAACCTATATGATTTGTCATGACACTGATTCAGTAATCCTTTCAAGCAGCCCTTTATTTAAAACAATGTCAGTATACAAATACGGGCCTACAACCGTTCAGGCCGGCCACGGCGTGAGAGGCGTCGAATATCATGAGCAATACTATCTTAGCTAAAAATAAAAATGGGTAGGTCAGCAATCAGTAAGGTTGTACGTATGCTCGGTCAGTACCCTTCCCGTCCCTCTGCTCATCATGTGTGGGAACATCACATTCATATCCTTTTAACACAAATGCCACGTGACTGGAACGCCACAAGGAGTTGTAGGCCTCTCCTACATCGGCGCCATTTTGGGGCGAGGTCGGGCCAGTGTACAGTCCAAGTCTTTCCATGAATTAGCTGTTGGACCAGAATTCCTTTCGGTAGTTCGAGAACTTTCGTTAGCGTCAGCTTGCGTCAGCATGGCGTCACCGCGATCTTGTAGCAATGCCATGGTCCGTTCTTGGGGCGGGGCAGCAGGCGGGTTCTTCCGCTGACGTCTTGAATCAGTCTTTCTCACTGCACCAAGCGGAGGCAAGGTGGCTGCCGCCCGGGGCAAAGAACAATGGCGGCGGTTTGTCCTTACCGGAAGTCCGCGGGAGTCGAGTGCCAATGACTCCAGCAGATTCTGCAAAGCTGAGGGGAGCGTTTTGTCAAGGGTGGGGCCCACGCCCACGCCCAAGCAGACAAGCTTTCGAGTCCAGAATCGCCTCACGGAGGGCTAGGTCTGGATCCGAAGAACCGACCGCCGGAGTCCAAAGGCAGCAGCAGTAGCAGCTCTTCGGTACAGCCACCGGAGAGGGGCCAGCAGCAGCAACGACAGCAGTTTGGATGGTATCGCCACCGGGGTGGGTCCCCGATTACTTGGCTGCGGGGGCCCACTCCTCGCGTCGGGCGCTAGTGGCGATCCTGGTGAACCCGTGCTTGGGTGGCCGTCCGGCGGTCGAGTGCAGGGGGCGCCAACTTGGCTGGCCGGTGAAAAGAGACGGTTGGGGTGCCCTCATCTGCTGGTGAGCCTCCACCTGGGGAGGTGGGGGAAGCCCGTCCGCGTCGCTTCCCCCCGCCAGGGCACCCTTCGTTATTGAAGGAAGAAGAAGAAAATGGGAAGATCCGCACGGCGTGGCAGGCTCCGCCTTGGCGCTGCCAGAGCTTCGGTGCTTCGTGCAGCCTCCGGCCTATTCGCACAGTCGTCCGCCACTGATGTCAATGGATTTTTGCATGGCTTTTATAGCCCAAAACCGACTAAAAGGACCGCCCAAAACAGGCCAATGTTGCAACTTCGAGGAAGGAGAGGCGAGGACGGTGTCACGTGGATGTGGATGCTTTGGGATGCAGGTTGCAGCAGACCGTCATGTAAATAGTTGTTTAAAACGTGTTTTAACCTGTTTACCCTGTTGGTGTGTTTGTTATACCTATAAGTTATTAAAATGTTATAACTATACTACTTCGTTGGAGTGTTTGTACATATTTGCAATCTGGCGATGAGCACAAGGATGCTACTGCGTAATCGGAAAAATAACATAGCCCAATTGTGCGCGATCTAGCCCTAGTTCGGTGATGTCGATGGTGGGTATCAGCAGGCTTCCGTTTGTGCAGGATTTGGTCATGCTTATTGGGCGGGGTGGGTAGTAGGGCAGACATGTTTAGGTAGCGAGAGCGATGGAGTCGGGCTACCTCGTGGCCGTCTCGACCGTGAGCTTGGCTCCTTCCCTTAGTTCCATATATCCCACAAAGGGCTATTTCCTAGCATTACTTTAGTTTTGTAGGGTCAAAAAGGATTCTGCCAGTGGCCACTGATTCTCGGGGTCCCCCTTTGTATATTTTATGCCATAGCTTGCTATAAACTACGGCGATTAGTTCGTATTTTAGTGAACATGTCCTTATTAGGGGTGCCTTCCAGAGGAGCCGGATGGTTCACCTCTAATAAGCGGTCCGGGCAGAACCAACTACCAATCAGTGGGGAGAAGATAGGCATGACGGGTTTCAATGGGGACAAAAGTCAGCACTACCTATCTTTTCACTGCTTGCAAAGACTAGACAGAATATCTCTATTCCTCGTTATTTGTAAGCAGAGAATACCTCCAAAGAACCAATATAGAACAACTAGTGTTCGGACAATCAATCAATCAATGGGGAGATAAAGATAGGCACGACGGGTTACAACGGGGACAAAAGTCTGCGTTACCTACCCTTCACTATTTGCAAAGACTAGACAGAATATTTCTATTCTACGTTATTTGCAAACAGAGAATATCTCAAAGAGCACTATTCTTCAAAACAATCAATGTTCGGACAATCAATCAGTGGGGAGATAAAGATAGGCACGACGGGTTTCAACGGGGACAAAAGTCTGCCTTACCTACCCTTCACTATCTGCAAAGGGAGAGAGAGAGAGAGTATTTCTACTCCTCCCCGTTTGTAGACAGCGAATATCTCAAAGAGAACAATCAATGAGCAATACTAGTATTTCAAAACTTCAAACAATAAATCAATTATTTCGAAATTTGTCGTGTATCACGACCTTACCCGGACCGCGTGGACAGTTTCTCGTCTTCCGCCTCCAGCGCCCGATCGTCCTCTACTCTCCGTATTTGCCGCGGCACTCCTGATGGTTCCCAGTCAGGACCGTAGATCACTCGAGAGAGGTCTGCTCGGAACCAGTGAAGTTCGGATGATCGGCTGCCAGACGAGGGTCTATTGGGCAGGAGCTCTCCCGATCGTTGCAGTCGTTCACTCTGTCGTCAGGACCTCTCCCACTGGATCCACGTGTCTCTGATGGGCCCCACGTTGGGCGCCAATTGTTAAATGGTAGCGGCAGTTTCAGTCGATAACCCTTCAAGTATTGCCCGGCGGTAATCGCCTCTCATACCATTCGATAATTTACCAATGAAAGAGGCAGGCGCCGGAGACTGGAAGGCAGGAAACAAAGTTTTATTCCGTCGGAGCAGAACACATCAGATCAGACAGCAAGGTATCGTCACGAGGTGCTCTAACTGCATCTCTGAGGCCTGGCCTCTTATACACAGGTTTATGACTTTATTGCAGGTTTATTGTACATGGCACATTCTTGAGATTACTTTGATGTATAAAAGAACGTCTTCGGAATCCCCACTTCGAACTTGTTCCCACACATATCTACAGTGGAAGTCCCCACCCCATCCACAGTAGGAGATGGCTATCCCGCAGCTGGACATTCCGCCAATTCCCGGGGATTTGTGCAACCGGCCGGGTCTCAGGGGGTAGGGGCTTTGATCCACTGTAATCCCTTTGATGTGGGGTGTTTCCCTTACAGTAGGGGCAATAAACTGCATCCGCAGGGCTAGGTGATGGCCTGGGATCGGTTCGGACAATGGGGCGCAGAGGAAGGGGGTTATCAAAGAGAGGCATGACCATGTATGGGATGTCGGTCAGGCGTGGGATGTGGTTCCATGGCAGGGTTGCGCAGAATGAGGGGGGTTTATGGCCCGTGTATGAGAGAGCGGGGGTGGCCAGCGCGCGGGGATTGCTCGCAGCGCCAGGGGAACGCGCTGGCAATCGAGAATGAGCGGGGTGCCTAAAATGGCGGCCGTGCGTTCGCTGTGCGTGGCGCTGGGGAGAGGCAAGATGGCGCAGATAATGTTCAGTTACAAGCTAAATTTCCACACACTGATGGGGAAACACATAGGTTACCTCGGTAGGCATTCCATTTACCCCACTTCTTGTCCCACTTCTTTGGACACCCTCTCGTCTTAAATACCTCCTTTTCCGCTATCATGCATTTATCAAACTCTCTTGTCCACAATTGGCATGAAGGCCTGTCCACCAACCCCTATCTCCTCGCAATCTCACGCTTGACTAGGGTATAGCCAAGAGTGGTCAGATGTTGCTCCACCTCCATCAAGTCCGTCTGTTCCCACATGTTGAGAAGGCCCAATTTCGGAGTAAGGGCAAGCTCCTTCCCCAGGGCCTCCTGAATGTAATTTGTGTCCCCCTCCCATAGTGGTCTCACCACGGGACAGTCCCAAATCGTGTGTTAAAAAGTTGCATCCTGCCGCCAGCCTCAGAAGCAGAGCGCACCCACCCTTGAGCCTATCTTCGTTAGGGTTACCCCGGTCAAATAGGATCTGTGCAAAATTTTGAGTTGAATTAGAAGGGTGATGGCAGCCTCCCTAGGGGACATTAATGCCACTTGCCAGTCGTCATCGTCAATGGGCCCAAGGTCCATCTGCCACTTCTCTCGAAGTTTGTGGAACGAGTCGGGCAAGTTGTTACATAATTTTTTGTAAGTCAATGATATAGCTTTGGTGAGTAACGGTCCGTCAAGTAGCCTGTCCTCCAAGGGGGACGACTCTGGTATGTCAGTCAGGTCAGGAATAGCTGTGGTGAGGGCATGTCGAATTTGTAGGTATCAAAATATCTCTCTGTGGGCCATGTCATATTTCTCTCTCAATTCCCCGAACGTAAGGAGTACGCCCTTTTGCACCAGGTCCCTGATAGTGGAAGTCTCAATGAGATCCCACTTGTCAAACCTGGGTTGGTGACACAAGAGTCCCAGTCTTTGGGTCGTCTACAGCGGTGTGGCTTTGGTGAGGACATTTGACCAGCCTAGACAGGAAGTGGCCTGGTGCCAAATTGCAACTGTATGGGCTGTGGGGCCAAAATACTGTCCTTTCCGAACCTTCGAGTACAGCGCTCCCAAGTATCCTGCGCTTCCCATTTGGTACTTATCCAACAAGTAGGCTGGATCGACAGGGGAACGATACATCCAGTGATTCACTACCATTAGCTGCAATGCCCAATAGTAGAGCCTAATGTGTAGTAGGACGATGCCCCATCATACCACCCCTTGGTTAACTTACTCATAGCAATACAAGGGGATCCACCGTCCCATAATAACGTCCGGACTTCACCCTTCACCCCCGAGAAGTATGCGTCCGGAACCCTGTGCGGACAATTCTGAAGGATATAAAGGAACCGCGGGAGGGCCAGCATCCTGAAGAGAGGCGCCGACCCACTAGAGAGAGGGGCAGGGACCGCCAGTGCTTAACATCCGTGCCCAGCCGGGCCAGAGGAGCAGCAAGATTACGATCGTAAAAGAGTTGGGAGTCCGGTGTTATGAAGATTCCTAAATATCGGAAGCCCTTCGTAGCTACCTCTACTCTGCATCCTGCGGGGAGCCGGGGAACTGGGCCCTTATGGACAAGCAGTACCGGAAATTATTGACTTTAGGGAAACCAACATGGTGATGACACTAAGAGGCCTACTCAGCTCTGTGGAATGGGAGGCCTACTCAGCTCTGTGGAATGGAGAAAGGAGTGTTGGTTTGGGAAATGCTGCTGAGTGTGTGTGCTGGCTCACACGTGAAACTCCTCTATTATGTTGTTGTGGTCATGGGGGCTTGTTTTTGTAACTGGAAACAGACATGTGATCATCACATGATGCACACACTTGGCTAAATGTTATGATGACAGTTGTGAGATTGATCAGCCCAGTACATGCAGCTAATACTTGTCCATGATTGGTTGTAAAATTGCTCTCACTTCTTAGTTAATTAATTGCTCATGAGTCACAAATTGCAAGACTGCAGCAGCCTATGCTCTTGCCCTCCCTCTTAGTCTTGGTACACTCCTCTTGAAGTTTAACTTCTATCCTTCTCTTTCACTCTACAATATCATTTATGTTTTACAATTCTCCTCGTGCACAAAAGGTAAAAGCTCCATAACACTCCTGCTTCCCTTACCGGACCTGTTGAGCCAGGCACCCAAGAGTGACAGAAATTCTGAGAAGAAAGCAGATGCACCAGACAATTTGGCAATACAGTATCATTTTTCATTTAACAGTCAGAATTTTAAGAACTGTTTAGGTTCACTTCACTCCTCTATAATTTGTATTTACTATTTTTCAAAACTAGATGGCAGAACATTTGGATATATAATAATTTGGGTCTCTGGGGCTGAAGGACTGTTTGCAATGCATTTAACTGAACTGTGTCATTCTCATTCCTTTTTTTCCTTCCACATCAGATTGAAGATGTTGTGCTGCTCATGTCCCTGATAAATATTGTTGTGGTGTAGTGTTTGTCTTTGTCACATTTTACCCAAATCCCCTTTCCCATTCATTCATCAAACCCCTAACCCTCTTCCCCCATGCGGTGTGATTTATTGAGGTGTGACTTGTCAGTCAGTCATTCTTTATTCGATGATTAAAAAACACCATAAAAGCAAATCTATACAAACAATTAAAATACAATTAAATCATTACCAAAACCCTGACTGAGAATACATACAGAGTTAAGCTGAGAATGCCTACAGAATTAAAAAAGAGACTAGGAAAAACAATTCCTAAAGGAGTTAACAATCAGGCTTGCCCTCTAGTAGCCCTCAATCGCACCGCAACTTTAATAAAGTTTATAATACAACATAATGTCAAGGGATCAACCGCTTTTTGCAAAAAAATTAGAGCCTCTTTAGCATGTGTTAATTTGGCTTGCTTTAAAATTCCTACCAAAAATCTACGCCTGGGCATTGAATAAAAAGGACATAAGAGTACAAAATGAAGGGTGTCCTGCAGAGACCTGTTGTCGCAGCCGCAGGCACCCTTCTGCTCAATTAGGAATGTAAAACCTGGTGGGTCGGCCAGTAAATGAGATAAAAGATTGAGCCTAAAACGGGACATTAAAAATCTATCCTGGGCGTTATGCATAAGATAAAGATACAGCTCTATTCCCTCGGTGTTTTTTACAAAGCTATAGGCACTCACAGAACATTTGATTCCTTCGACTTCTGCTCTGTGTGTGGTTCTCTGGGCCAAAAAAGATCTCTTGATGGACAACTTATCTTGAGATACAATCCCCATGGGATTTGAAAAAAGGTCCTTATGACCAAGACTTTCCAAACTAGTCATTACATATTTGAGCCATGGTATACTCATGCCTTTATCCCTTCCCATGCAATCACTTAAAATTTGTCTACTCAAAATCACCTCGGGATTTGACCAAATTTTTAGCCATGCCAAAATAGGTCTAAGTTTAACCAAATCTTCTAAATATGGCCTCCCTAATTCTCTATGGGCTATTACAGCTGGGGTACTCTGCGGTATTTTCAGGATTGATCGTAAGATTTTATTTTCCTCCCGCTGTAATTGCTGGATGTTCACAAAGCCCCATACTTCAGCACCATAGATGGCCTTTGAACAACAAATAGAACCATAAAGATTCATTGTTTGTTCAGGGGACCATCGGCCCACTCTTCGCCCATAGCCTGCAATAGCACCATTGGAGGATATCAATTTACAGCAACGTTCCTCCACCACGGACTTAAATTGTAAAGAGCCATCAAATAGTAAGCCCAGATACGAGAAAGACTGTACCTTTTCTATTATGTGGCTTCCTATCTTGTAAGAAAAGCTGGTACAAGGTTTATTACCTGCCAACATCACATATGATTTACCCAAATTAACCGACAGGTCTAAAATTTCCATAAACTTTACAAATCCATCTATTAGAATCTGTAGACTCTTTGGGGTACGTGCAAGTAGGACCGCGTCATCCGCGTAAAGGAGTACCGGGATGGAACGTGATCCTAGGCTTGGACAATCCGTTTTTAAGTTAATCAGGGACTGCTCCAGGTTATTAATGTAGAGTGAAAATAAAAAGGGGGCAAGAATACAACCTTGCCTCACTCCGCTAGTACATGGGAAACATTCAGTCAGCCCCCCATCCATGTTATAACGTACCATTGCAGTAGTGTCCCTATGTAACTCCCTCAAAATATTAAGTGTGACTTAATTTACACCCTAAATAGATCACACACTTGGTGAGGCGGATGTTGTGAAAGTGACACCAACTCACTGCATGATCTTCTTTAGCGGAGCAATAACCGCACCCCATGCCCACTTACTTCCACACACATAAAACGGGTCTATATTTTAGCTATAGAAGAACATCTTTCAACAACATCATCATTCAGGCCTTATGTTGTGAAAACGCTTAACCTTATTCACTCCTGACGCGGAGTCCACATCTCCTGACTTGCTGATTTCATAAGTTACAGTTCCTGTTAAATCCAAGTTCCCCCTTGCGCAGAGGAAATTCAATTCAATCAAGCTTTATTCGGCAATTAAGTCATAAAAGCACATTTACAAACATTGCGTAAAACAATTAATAAATTACCTAAAAAAAATTAAGATTACTATTAAATCTATAAACAACCGTCAAGCAAGCTATTTTTTTTTAAACAATGAGAAAAGAGCATAATTTGTAGGGCCAGCCCGTAAGCACTTATATTACACAGGTATTAACATAGTGTAGCTAAGTGGTTACACTACTTTGGTTACCTTCATATAATAACAACTTCAGGTAAATTTAACTGAGTACAGTTTTGTTTTAGGGGGGGGGGGGGGGAAATTACAGCGTGCCTCAGAGCTTTTGACCTTATGCCCCAGGCCCACCCTAAAAATTTAGACACGGCTATACAGATCGGGGGTGCGGAATCTGTGCACAGAATGCGAAGGGCTATAGCATATCTTCTGATACCCAGAAGTCTACAGATTGGTTTTATCCTTATTCCCCGGGGTGCTGCATACATTGGACAGAAAAATAATACATGTCCTACAGTTTCGCATTCTTCAACACATCTATAACATTTGTCATTCTTGGTTCCTTGTGCCCCCCATCTAGAGGTGAATTCTGCAACGGGTAGAGTGCCCACCCGTATCTGGAAATATAGTTTACGATCTAAAGATTTTTCAATAATATCCCAGTACTTCTCTAGGGAAGGATAGGCTTTTAAATCAAGAAAACGGCATGATAGATGGGTGGAAAAGCCTTGAAAAGTTTCCATCTTATAGACCCATTCCCAATACATTATTTTCAACTTGTCTTTAGATGGGAAAACAGCATTTGCAGGATCTTTCCAAAGTTCAATCAAGCCTATACTACCCAAAAGAGATTTAATTCCCTGTAACCAGGTTATTATGTGGAACCTATCAGATTCTATTATATCCACAAAGCCACTCCTGTAATGGGCCAGTGGTTTTTTGCCAAGGTCCAATAGTAAAGGTCGCAATGGCGTGCTGGAAGGAAGATTTGTGATCTTGCGTAAAAACGCATTTTCTAGTACCTTCAGGCTATTCAAATTACCGAAGCCCCAGAGCTCAGCCCCATAGAGGCATGAGCTCAGGACCTTCGTCCCATAGATTTCTAAAGCTGGAGAGATTGGCTTTGTGAATGAAGTTTTGAATCTAGACAGAAGAGCACCTGATTTTTGTTTATGTTGTAGCACGGCGCGATCTAACTGGCAGCCCCAGCGCATGTCTTTCTGTAGTGTTATGCCCAGGTATGTAAATGAGGTGACCTCCTTATTCATATAAATTTTTCCTTTAAAGGATTTGTGGGCATTAAATGACATGAACTTCGTTTTCCCCGTGTTAACCTCCAAGCCCCTCGCTGTGCAAAATTCTTCAAAACACCGAGGGCCTTTTGTAGGCCACTTGGAAAATAATTAACGTGTCATCCGCGAACATGAGGATGGGAATACGTACTCCTGCCAAGGCCGGCGCGTCGGTGGGGGTCAGTGAGAGATGACCGGCCACCCCGTTGACAAAGAGCGAGAACAGGGTCGGCGCCAAAACGCACCCCTGCCGCACGCCTCTGCCAATCGGGAATTCCTCTGTCAACTCCCCCACCTCCCCCCACCGCACCCGGGCAACATTTCCCTCGTGTAAGCGGATGATCACGGTAAGAAGTTCAGGTGCAATACCCATTTCCCTCAAAACCTGCCAGAGCCTTCTACGTGGTACCAGGTCGAAAGCTGCTTTTAAGTCCACAAACACCGCATAAAGGGCGCCATTCCCCAAAACCACCGTCTTCCAATACAAGTTGACAAAACAGAAAACTTGGTCTATTGTGCTTGTCCGGGATCGGAACCCTGGCTGCGTTGGGCTTAAGATATCCCCATCTTCTATCCATGTTTGAATTTCGTGGAGGAACATACGGCCTATGATCTTTTGTATTGAATCTATTAGACTAATTGGCCTGTAATTACTCGCGATTGATTTATCCCCCTTTTTGAATACTGGGACAATTTCTGCAGCCTTCCACGAGGGGGGGATATCAGCTCCCTGGGCAATTGCGTTTGCAAGTCGCATAATATAGCTAGACCAGAGGCTTCTGCCGTTAATGAACACGTCCGCAGGAATTCCATCCATACCAGGAGCTTTTCCCCCAGCCACTTTATCTAGGGCTCTATCTACATCTTTTAATGAAAATATTGCCTTACCATAATAAACATGGCTAAAGGACTCGCTAGGGGTTACTTCACAGGGTGCAGCATACTGCGGTTTAAAGTAGTCAACCCATGCGTTCTGCGCCACGTTGTTCTGAGGGCGCTCCGCTATACCACCCCTGTCCCATTTATATGTATTCCAGAATTCCTTGCTGTTCTTGTTCCTGCAAGCGTCAAGGAGATCCTTCCACATTTCGTTGTCCCACACTCCCTTTGCCTCCTTCAGTGTCTTCCCATAGTGTGACCTGGCAGATTTTACCAGTAGTGGATCTTTCCGTTTAAGTGCACTACCGAGTTCAGCTCGGGCTTTCCTACAATCAAAATTATACCATCCCTCTTTTTTATGATATTTAAAATTTCTTTTAGAGATGGATTTCACAAAATATTTTCTCAGGCCCTCAAAAAGCCTGTTATGAACTTCCACCACTATCTGACAGGAGCTTTGACCCTCTGTTGCTATACCCGGTACTTCTAGTGCACCAGTTACTTATTCATTTATTGCTACCAAAATCTTTGGATCGTCTACGATCCGGTCCCATTTTAAATAACGCATATTGTTAGACAGCGAGTGTTCAGACTCGTGTGTACCTTGTGGGAGTAGTAAATCCCCGAACAAGGACATATTGAATAATGAAGCTAATGGGTGGTGCTCGCTCTCAATTCGGTTGACAACCTTCATGTCTCTAAAGTGGGGCCAAAGTGTAACATGGATAAGCAGATAATCTATTCTGCTTGCCCTACGGCCATTATCAAAGGTGTTTGTCCCAGATTTATCTGACAAACTTCTGCCATTGGCTGCTCTCATGTGGTTACCTAAGCACAGTCCATTTAGCTGGATTGCCGCCTCAGTCCATCTTTTTACGGGGGCGGTCTCAAGAAGTGGAATTCCCCAGCTAGCATCCTCTTCTGCAGTAAGCTGTAATGTATCATGATCCAGGGGCTCAAAGGATGTATTAAAATCACCTGCTACAAGGGGTAGAGTGTTCGGGGGCAAAGAGTCTATTGCTTCTTCCAGTAGCTTTACGACTGGAGACTTTTTGCCCCCCGGTAGACCTTGTGCATAAACATTAAAAATTTCTAACTTAATCCCAAAATTTGAAACAATCCTTACAGATAAAATGTCGTCACTAATTCTGGGGCCTTGGGTTGCTCGGCACCCCAAGTCTTGCTTTAGCCATATAGTTAGCCCGCCAGACGGGCGACCTCTAACGTTTTTTAGTGCTGGGATGTGAAAGTTAAGAAATCCATTGCATAACAAGGGATCTATAAGCCACGTCTCTTGGAAGAGACATATGTCGAATTTAGATATGAAACCCAACCAATCAGGGTCTACAGCTTTGGGGCCTAGACCTGCAATGTTCCAAGATATTATGGACATAAGGCCGTTCTCTGTTTCCTCCCTTGATAGAATCTGGGCTCCATGGTAGAAGGCTTATACTATCCCTTTCTGGGTGAGCCGGGTTGTCCTTACTGAAAGTACTTACATTAGTTATAACACCAAGCTCTGATTCTCTTCCTGAATCAGTAACACGACTTGATGGGAATATCACCCCTGTCCCAATGATTGATCGGTTTTTCTCTCCTGTCTGATACTGGTCAGATGTAATTATCCCAACAGGTTCATTACTGATTTCAACATCCTCAATTGCAATTGTACAATCAACCCATTTTTCTGTGGAAGTTATAACTAATTTAGTTGTTTTATTGCTATTACTATGAGGGTTTGATCGTCAATCACAATCTTCTAATCCGGAGGACCCGATAACCTCATACTGTACATTGGGACCTCTATTGTGTCTGGGCCAAATATTTATACTTCTCTGGCCACAGTCCACTAGGTTGGGCTGTTGGTGATCACAATAGAAGAAGGACAGGGGCAGGGAAAGAATAGGAGTACAAGATTTTAAATTCTGCCAGTTGCAGATATATTTCACTGCCCTAATGTCTCTAAAATTGATTATTATGCAGTCTCCTTCTATTGTTTTCCTCTTTGGGCCTACCCAGTTAACTCGTCTTGCAAAAAGAATTTCTGGTGAGACATGCTGGGGTAAGGGGCGGTTTGAGTTTAACCAGAACACACATTTATTCTTCAGTTCCCTATAATCCTCCCTTTTATCCAGGCCCAGAGGCTTAACCCCTGACAATATTATCACATAGGGCCTGGACTCTGGTGGAAGGTGTATACTTGGGAATTTTCTTGTTACTGGGGTACTGGGTGCTTCCCTCTCCTGATGCTTTGTTACTGGGCTTCCACATACTGGTGCCAATGCACTCCCCATACTCTCTACATTACATGTAGTAATCTTGGTGGTATCCCGAGTTGCCTGCCCCACTATCCGCGAGTTGGATTTAGCTACAGTGGCAATGAGAGTTGGGGCGACATTAACATTTGTGGTGCTTTTGTCAGGGATCATAGCTGGTAACTTGTCACATGCCTGACAATGACTAACATTTTTTTGGCGAGTCTGTGCTGACGAATACACCAACTCCAAACAGGTCAACCTATTTTCAATTCCATCCAGTCTGTCATATATTGGTTGACATGTTTTGTAGAAGATGGACTCTATCTTTCCCCAAAAGTCGTCTCCTACATCTTGTAGTTCCTTTGGTGGAGTTAGTAGGGATAGTATTGGTGCCCCATCATTTTCGCCAACTGTGGTTGTTCCTGGGAGAACAGGGGACATCTCAGGGATATCCTCGGGAATAGTTCGCCTAGCCTTTGCAATTTGTCCTCAGTTTGTCGGTTCTCCGCGTTTCCTTTTAGGTCTTTGAGTTTTCATGTTCCCCTTATTGTTAGGAGGTGGCATTTTTCCCTTTGAATTCGTGGTGGACCGAGTCTTCACACTCTCGGACACGCCAGTGGTTTGAGTTAAGTTTATTTTGCCCATTCTTGGTCTAGTACGGAGATTAACCCCTTCAGACTCCGGAAGGCAATAGATAGATCTTTCATGAGAGGGAGAATTATTTTCCGGGACACATAACGCGGAGTTTACATCATTATCGGATCCCTGATTGTTGTTGTGGACCGGGGAATGTGCATGAGTCAAATGGCCCAGAGTGGAACGTTTGTCTACCAAGGATCCCAGAGATAGGCGTTTCTCGGTAAAATCAATTTCCTTATCCAAGATAGATGATACTCTCACCAGGAATTGGTCTAGTGTTCCGGCTATGGACTTCCGGCACTTATCAGTAACAGTGGTCATTATGCGAATGTAAGTTTATAGTTAGCTTGAGGCCCGAAACACGCTATGGGATGCTGCTGGTACACCAAATGGTAGTTATATTCCTTTTGTTTTGGGACACCAAGTAGATAGTTGATTAAGACTGACCTTATTGATGGGATCATGGGGGGGGCCCCGACCCGGCCTCAAACGTCCTCTAACGGGCTCCAACGGGCCCACCCTTGGCCCGGGCTTAGCCCGGCGCGTCCCGCGAAGCGGGCCGCAGCGTAAGTTATAGGCGCCTCCTGGCGCTGGCGCTGCGTTGCAATAGCGCGCCGCCACTGGGGCAGCCGGGAATTGGAGTCCCGGGGCGGTGACGCGGAAGATTAGGGTTGCGGGTTGACTCTTGGCAGTGGCGGCGTGTACCGGGTCTCAGCAATTAAGGTAAGTTCTTCTTTCAGCTCCCCCCCGCTCCGCTGGCCGCAGCGTAAGTTATAGGCGCCTCCTGGCGCTGGCGCTGCGTTGCAATAGCGTGCGTACGCTGGGGCAGCCGGGAATTGGAGTCCCGGGGCGGCGATGCGGAAGATTAGGGTGGCGGGTTGACTCTTGGCAGTGGCGGCGTGTACCAGGTCTCAGCAATTAAGGTAAGTTCTTCTTTCATCTCCCCCTGCTCTGCTGGCCGCAGCATAAGTTATAGGCGCCTCCTGGCGCTGGCGCTGCGTTGCAATAGCGCGCCGCCGCTGGGGCAGCCGGGAATTGGAGTCCCGGGGCGGCGACGCGGAAGATTAGGGTTGCGGGTTGACTCTTGGCAGTGGCGGCGTGTACCGGGTCTCAGCAATTAAGGTAAGTTCTTCTTTCAGCTCCCCCCCGCTCCGCTGGCCGCAGCGTAAGTTATAGGCGCCTCCAGGAAGTTACTTTTGCTATTTTTTTATTTTTTATAATATCAAGTCTTCTTTGTTGTCTCAATGTGGTAGTCTGGTCTCAGTCTTTCTAAATTTATAATATAAATATAATAAAACAAACTTTCTCTTTGAGTTCCCCTAGGTGGTAGTGGAACCTCGCTTGTGATGCCTTTTTTGTTACTGTGATTGCCTGCTACTACTACCACCACCATTAAGAAGGCACCTTAGGAAACCCTGCAGTAAGAAGACTGGGAGAAGTAGCAGCCATCACTGCATACATTCAGGTATGATGGAGTGAAGTGAACTAGTTTAGTTAGTAACTAACTTCCACTGGAGATGTTGTTTGTCTAAGTTTTTGTAGGTAATGGCAATCCCAGTTACTGAGGGTAGTAGAACAAGGATATAACTAACTTGTAAACACGTTTTATGCACATTTAAAAAACAGGATTCGCTAAAAGGCAGCAGTGCAAAGTAGAACACCCAAAAAATATTTGAGGCATAAAGTAAAATATTAATTTCCCTTCAACATCTTTCAACAATCCCACAAACATCATCTCGTCCCTAACGAATGTCCAAAAGAAAGAATATCCAAAAGTTCAACTTTCCCTTCCCAATTCCTACCCTCTCCACCCAAGACAAAATTCCCTCTCACCAAAGCAAAAAAATAAACAAGTATCGGCATAGCCAATAGGTCTCACTTTTAGACATGCAGCTTATTACCCTTCAACTAAGTTATGTAATGTTGTTAAAATGTATACAGCGCTCGAATACCAAATGGTGCCGTGGCGCTAACAGTCCAGAAGCGAGCTAGTGCACTATTCGTTAGGTAGCCAGAATTTAAGGGCTTTCCTGAAGGATGTTAAAGAAGGGAGACTTCTGATGGAGGTGGGAAGGGTGTTCCAGAGCTACGTAGCACCCGCCGTGAAGTTTATGCAGCCCCAGTTAGCCTTGCAGAAATCTCTTAGACAGCATGAGTTTTGCCCCCTCAGATCGAAGGCATCTGTTTGGGGAGTACCAGTGCAGTGACCGCCTCAAAAACTGAGACAAGTACTGTGTGGTGCTTTGTATGTGGTGCATAAGGCCTTAAACTTAATGCAACACTTAACGGGAAGCAAATGCAGTCTCTAAAGATGGTTTCCCACTGATTGAAACTTAGGAATCCCAAGCAGGAGCCTCTCAGCAGCATTCTGAATCATCTGAAGCCTGTGTAACTGCTTCTCGGGCATTCCGAGATAAAGCCCATTGCAGTAATCCAGTTTGGCAAAGACTGAGGATGTAACAACGATTTTCCTGCTGTCTGCTCAGATCAAAGGTAACATTTTCTTGATCACCGTAAGTAGGAGTGTAAGTGTTTAGCCATGCAGCATGTTACCCGGGGTGGTGTGCCATCGGGATTGAAGAGCCATAAAATTACTACAGACTGGGTCCTGCAGTCTGATTCATAAGTGTTTAGCCATGCATTATAGTACCACACATATAAGTGTTAAGCCATGCATCATATTACCCTGGGGGCTGTGCAGTCAGGGATTGAAGAGCTATACAATTACAATACACTGTCTTGCAGTCAGATTCAGGAATACATGTTTGCTTTAGGAAACAGAATTAAATCTTGGTTGGTGCAGTAGAGAATAGTGTCTTTTTTGCGAATATGTCGTTATTTAAAATTTGCAACACACACTGTAAAAAATAGACTGCTATAACATACACAAAAATGTTTAAGATAAAATGTTGCATCCAAAATATAGATTTTAGTAATGCCTAAACTTTACTTGTGTTTAAGTGTGAGTGTATGCGTCTTTATAAGTGTGTGCATGGACCTCTATGTATGAATCATTGTGTAGGTGCCTATGTGTGTTTGTAGTACTGCATGGTAGCATTTGAATAGCAGTTTGCCACTTTGTACACCTGTGCGTGCCCAAATGTGTTCCTGTATCTGAATTCATGTGTTTGTGTGTATATTGTTGGATGTCTCTGTCTCCATGCATCTGTATGTGTTCGGGTTTGTGTGTAGGTGTCCTTGTATTTCAGTGAGTGTGTCTTTTGTGAGTTTAATCTGTATGTGTTTCTTTACATGTGTGCAGTGCATGCAACCATGTGTCTGTTTTGATTTGTGTTTGTATCTTCATGTGTCTGCATATCCCTGTGTGTGTTTGTGTGTGCCTCTGTGCATCTCTGCACATCTAAGAATGGTTGTGTCTAATTGTATCTGCCGGTATGTGCACGCCTATGTTTTTCTTTGTGTGTAAAGTCACCATGTACCTGTATATGTCTGTCAGTCTCCTATTGTGTATGTGTAAATGTCATTGTCCTTCTGTGTCCTGCATATAAAATTCTGGAGGTTAAATCATCTGCTGCAGCTAAATATGAAATTGTGGTGGAAGTTCCAATGTGCGCAGTGGTTACTGTTCAGCCAGCTACACATATGCAGGGGTAAAATGCAGAGCCTGTGCTAGCATTCCTTCCACATTAAGTGTAGCCATATTTTACAAGCTCTCTATCATAATTTGGCTGTAGCTCATGATTCACCAGACTGTCTGGCAGGTCAGTAGCTGACAGCATCATATTTAGCATTGAAGCCAGCCGCTCTGTAAAAGGAGGACAAGAGCCCCGTCAGACCCTTGTAGGCAGCTGCTCACCAGTGCTCCACTGAATGAGTGTGAGAGAACTGCTGTCCATGTCCATGACAGGCTCAGTCACTCTCCCTGGACACAGGCAGGGGAAGCTGCTGGAAGCAGCACAGAACCTGATTCCTGATCAATAACACCTGCTGGAACCGGCATCCAGACTGTTGCCATGCCATTCCAGCACTGGATTCTACACAAAAAGAAGGACGGGCGTCACATAGAACTGCCTGATACACCACAAACTGCAGAAGTTTAAGCTCCCCTTTTCCACGAAAAAGATCCAGAACAGAAAAGAGAATTACAAGCTTCCATCACACACAACAGCCTAATACAGCCTGGAAAAGTAGCAGCTCAACTTCCTTCACAAGCAGAACAGATAGTGAGGAAAAACAAAATACAAGCTCACTTGACACAGAATACTGGTATGTCAGGGGCTGATTGCTCGCAGTAAAATTGAACTGGAGTACAGGAAGCATGATCTAGGCTCATCATACAGGCAGAGATCCCTCTACCCACGGCTGTGCCATTTTGCCTCTTTTAACTACTGGGTCTGGCTATTTCTGATGTCCTTTGCGTAAAGTCAGTGCAGGCAGCCAAGTGCTGCCTGTTTACTTTCCACTGCATCACCAGCATGAAAACTTCATAAACCCTGCAGGGGTGTTAATTTGAATGTCCAGATTTCCAAACACAGAGGCTATAAGAATAAAAGTGCACTTATTTTTAAGTCACCTAACAATACCACCATTCTAACAAGGCAAATCTAATGCAAGGCAAATCTCTCCCACTTTCCCTTAAGACTGAGTCTCGCCTTCTGCCTTTCAGGAAATCTTTGAAAACTCTGCTCTTTTCACATCCCCGCTAAGTCTCCCCTGCTCTGCCTTGGTAGTCTATCAGCGCCAGGAAACCTATGGTGTCAGTGCGCTCAATAAATTCTCCTTAACATTAACATTAACATTAACATTAACATAATGCTGAGTCCCAGCTACCACTGAGGCAGCCAGTTACGGCCACAGGTTTTAGAAGTAGCATGCCCTTGTTTCACTCTGGTACATGTAGTCATCAAATTATTATTTGCACCGTTAGCACAGTGATTGTGGATAATGCAAACCCAGCAGGCAGCCAGCTCTGGGAATCGATAGGCGATTAGGCCATTATAGGTAATTATAAAAACAGAGGCAGGCTGGAGGGGCCTGCGAGGACAGAGTAGCTGGGACATTGGAGGAAGGGACCCTTGGGCAGGAAGCAATGTAGAGGGGTGGGTGTTTGACACTGGACTGAGGCGCGCAGCATTGTGAGCAGGGGCTAGACTGGAGAAGGGAATAGGAAGGAACCAGAGAGGAGGAAGGGATTGTGGTAAGGTAGAAAGACTGAGCGAGGAGGGGCTAGAAGGAGGGACTGCCTGAGGAGGAGAGAAGAGGGAGAAACCGGAGAGGAAGGCGGGACCTAGGAGGGGAGAAATAATGATTGAGGCGTGCCTATAAGCAGGGACCACATGAGAAGGAGGAACAGGAGAGACGAGAGGAGTGTTCAGATGTGGTGTAATGGCTGGAGCAGCTGAACTTGAAACTGGGGAACCAGGTTTGAGTCTTGGCGTCATCTCATGCATCCTGTGATTCTGCACAAATCAATTAATCTCTCCTGCCTGAAAATCGAATCATCTGTAATGCAACTGGTGGTTATGTAAAGAACTCTAATACCTTCAGGTCGAGTTAACGCTATATAACACTGCAAAAAAGCAGTGTTGTAGAAGTGGTGATAAGGGGTGAGGGGGTGGTTGGGTGAGGCAGCATGGGAAGATTAATTGTCAACAAAGCTGAAACAATAAAGACAAGTGCCAAACATTTTTTAAAGCAGTGTTGTGGGATGGGTGAGGGGTGGGTGGGTTGGGAAAACAGCATGGCAAATAAATGGGTGTCAGTGATCGTTGTATGAAGCCACTGCATGAAGTAGACAGAATAATTAACACAAGCAGAGGCAGGCCTACAAAAACAAGTGCTCTCAAAGTATCTTAAACAACCTGAAGTGTATGAGAACATGTAACAGGTGCAGTCCTCATGGGAGGATACAAAAGTCCAAAAGGAAAGACTACTTAGCCAATTCAACAATCAAAATATGGCATTTGCAAAGGAAAGTAAGAGGAGCCAATTGAAAAGATTGGTGGTGCTTAAAGCCAGTATGTAGGAACAGCAGGTCTTGAAGAGACAGCACATGCGCTGCTTAGGCGGAACCTACAAAGGACATTAGAGGACATAAACTTTGAAGCAAAGCCTTGCCACATCCTGGGGAAGGCTTGCCACCTCCTGGTTAAGCTGCCCCAGTTCACGGACCACTTGGTATTGGAAGATGTCTGGGGGGGCAGAAATGGTAGATCGGGATGAGTATTCCAGCTGCAGGCGGCGCTGCTGATGCTGTGGTCGAGATGATGGCGCTGGCAGCTAGTTGGAGTATTTGGGGCCCAGGGAAAGGAATGGCAGATGCCTCCTCCTCCTGAGCCACCAGTGGGCCTATTCAGCCTGGATGGCCTCTATCCTCAGCTACAGCAGCCGGGCTGATATCTCCTGCCGATAGGGCGGACCAGCAGAAGCAGTTATATGAAGATAATAAAAAAAAAGACAAATTGTAAATAATGCGTTGTGCAAACACTTATTCATATAATGGCTACTGGCACAGTAGCAGTGCTTTGCTGGGCCGATAGGGCCTTTAGAATTTTTGATGTCATTAGTCACAGGGCCACGTTTTTTAAACACATGCCTCACATTAAAGAAACACTGACTGGCTCCAAGGAATGAAGCCAGAATACTATACCACAAAACTAAAACTAAGTGATTTTTTTCTTTTAAAGGATTTCCTAGTAAAAAAATGGAACTCACACTTTGTGTGTTTACAAACTAAAAAGAAAAACAAATTACCTCTCATTAATGAGTAAGGCATTGTGCACTATGCAACACAAGTATTCTTGTTGTGCTAAATTAATGGAGGCATGCTAGCGCGCTAGGTACTTTGCTACTATCTGCAGTCTGCTGCTGGGGCAGCTGTAATGGACAATTTATTATCTTACTTTAATTCCAATGACCCTGCTCTATTTTGACTGCCTTTCAATTCTATCCTGACTCCAAAGAGACAGATGATTAATAATAATACATCACGCATGTCAAATATAAAACACGGATATCTTGTCTTGACAGTGAGAAAAACGATGTACTGCAGTACAGGGAAAGGAACAGGAAAGCTTTATTTGTCACGTTTGCCACAGAGTATCCCCTCATCCAAACTCTAGATCAGGCACTTAGTCCCACTTTACTCCCTGGCCTCTTTCTCCAACAGAATTATTTTCAACTAATACCTTCACTTGCCAGTAAGGAAACATACACAACTGCAGGGTAAGTTAGAAGGATTAGGGTAGGTAAAGGTTTTGCTATTGAAAAGTGAGGTGTCACTGATCTGTGCTAAGCTTTGGTTTGGTCAGTCACTGTAGTGTACTAATAGCAAAATGGAAAATTTTGAACAGGCGTAACCGTAAATCTGTTATGACAGCCATGAAATACATATACATTAATCAGTTGACTAGAAAAATGTGGCACACGCTAAGAATGGATTTTTCAATTTCTTTAGTAGGCTAGGGCAAAACTTAAGAAAGAATAAAGGAGTAAAAAACTAGTAGGAGGTGCTTGAGTAAGCACTAGGAAACACACCGTTTTCGGTTTGTAATGCTGTGAAAACTTCATAAATACCACATTGCTGAATCAGAGGCACATCGCACAGCCAACACTGCAGTGCCAAAGTGGAACATTCTGCAGTTAGGTCATGGCCCAGGTGGCGACATGCCATAGGAAGGGAGGCGATGCATGATGATGGGTGGAATATCTGACTAGCTTAACAAATACAGAGAGTGTACTTAATTTTTCAATATGCAAGCAATGTGACTTACCACCAACCATTCCTGCTGCTGCTTGGACTCCCCCTCCAACCACCTCTTCCGTTTCCAGCACTCTGGCATTGGCCATAGCACTGGTAGTCTGTGCAGCTAGAAATAAATTACATATTTTAGACACAAATACACATCCCCTTATTTTTTTTTAAATAAAATACAACCGCAATACCTCACTACAATTCGGTTAGTAGTATCTTCTATCAAAACAATCCCTTTAGGTGGTTTGCTGCTGTTGGTTGACATTGTTTGGAAAAGCCAGGTAGTCAAGCCAACCAAAAACCTTTCATAATGGAGGGGCAGAGCTATGATGAATGAGTCATTGTAACACAATGAAGGGGTAGAATAATGGTTATTCGTTGGCAAATGCAATATAGGACCTCATACTTTCCTGCCATGCTGCACTGAGATGGAAACTGCTGGTATACAAATGAATTATAGCACAGCATGGGGAGGAAACCACCATGAGCATGGCCATTCTCTTGTTTGAATTGTGTGATAATGAGCAAGAAAAAGAAACCCTTCTCAACAAACATGCGTGGTGAATAATATACTAGCTGACTTTGGCCTGCAATCTTCAAAGTAGAGTTCCAAAAACCTGTACCCTTAATCTTATTGAAGAACAAGATATATAAGGGGAAAGAGAAAGCTAAAGACAAGCAGAAGAAAGCTAAAGACAAGTACAGACAGATGGAAGTCAGCTACAGAGACATGAAATATAGAAAATAGAATAATACAGGGATAACAAGAATTTAACAAACATTAGATACTGGAGTTGAAATAAAAGGAGACATTATAAACAAAATAAACAAGGCAACATTTAAATTATTCTAATAGTTGGGAGAGGTGAAAGGTATGGAAATTAATATTAACAGGAATTACTGGGGTCAGAAGAACTATCAGCCATGGCCGTAGTACTGATGGTGGTGGTTCCACCCACCGTGGCACTGATGGGGCAGCCCCTCCTTCTGCCGCCTTGGAAGATGCCATCTTGCCCTTGGTTGCTGATATAAGAATTAAAGAAGATAAAAAAATAGATTAGTAGTACAGTATTCTCCCCAGAAAATAGCATTGTACTATTCTAAATCAGATCGCCTATTGTACTAATAGTATGAAATTGACCTATTCCTAATTTCCTAAACCTATGACCTATTCCAAATTGCTTAAATCTAAACGACTGAAGTCTTTCAATGAACAATGTTTGCTTCTCAACCCCCTTCGATGGGAAAACTCAGTCTCCCTTTTCAATGGCATAGATGGATATTCATCATTGGGAAATTAGGACTAAATGAGTTACATAAGGAAAGTCACAGAGAATGCTAGCTCACTGATATTTCTTACTACCACTATCTTAGTGACAGGACAGAGGAGTCTTCAAGACTTCATATATTAATTAGTCCAAGTGAGCGCCGATGAGTAGGATTATGTAATGCTGAGCACAGCTAGCTTACGCTGGATCACATAATATTCGTACCATTGTGAACTTAACTTACCTCCAAATGTGAGCTACATGCTACTTGAAAAAAAACAATAAATAATTACTCACCAAGCCCCATATGCTTGACACCCAGCAAGTCGAGCAGGTCCTGCTCACAGTCAATTATATCTTCCCAGCGGTGTGTCAGCTGCTGCACTATGCGCTGTACCCCACTGTGTCGGCACACACACCAGCACACTCTCCACCACAGCAGCTGACACTACCACAGGGCGTACCCCCTCTAAGGTCTGCCAAGTTGTGGTGCACATAGAAAACAAGTGCACCTCAGAAAAAATGGGGCAGTACTGCATCCCTTGGCACCACCAGCGACTGCAAGGTGTACAGCCTGTAGAAGCCACACTGGCACCAACGCCTGTTCTTTGGTGCTCCGAAATGGTGCTGGATAGGATAGAAAATAAAGAACAGAACTTACAGAAGTGGAAAGGAAGAACTAAAAAAGCAGTAGGAAAAAAGTAGCAAATGTCACAGAAAAAGTTAAAAAGAACATACAATACACAAACAAAAAGACACACACTGATAAAAAAAAAAGTACAAGAGGGAAGGATGAGTGGAAAAGGGGCAGGTTTCAAAATGATTACAAAATCAGGCCCAGCACCAAGCAAAGAACAGAAAGCATAGAAAGCAAAACGGCCACACCCATTCGAACCGTGTGGTGCTACGTGCCCCTACTGCTACTGACATGTAAAAAAACAGCACAAACTGTAAGGCGAGCACTTCTGCCAGATCAGGAAGTTCCACAGAATCTTGAATTTTTTTTTGCCACTCCACAGAATTCTGCAGAGCAAAATTCAGCAAGTTCTACTCAGGCCTACCTGCACAGAAGAACTACGACTATCTAAATGCATTTCCAAGCAACTATAAAATTGATAAAGACACATGCATAACGCATTCAACAGAAGCACCTACAGATCATCCCTAAGGCTCTACCATCAGTGACTCAGAGCGACCAAATGCTCAGCCCTGACCTTCAAAGCTCCACTACCCTCACCCCATCTCAGGATCTCTGCAGCCTGCTCCGTAAATACTTCAGAGACCAAATTAGCACCATATACAACAACTATGCTTCCCAACAGGACATCTCCGCCCTTGTCACTCTCTAACCCAACAAGTAGGACACCACATGACCTGCTAGCCCACCATCACCTTGGCGCAAACCACCTTCACCATACGCTCCATCCACTGAGGAGCCCCATCGGATCCTTGTCCAGGCTTTACTAAATTAATGGAACCCATCAGCACTGCACTCACTCTGATACTCAACTGCTCCCTCACAGCTCTCTCACCACTGACACCTTCCCAGATGCCTGGAAACACACCACCATAACATAACATGTGTATTTGTAAAGCACACATTTACCCCGTTGGGGTCTCTTGGCTCTGAACAACAGATGTCTATTATTACCCAACTCAATGGTACTTATTTTATCAACCTCAAATGGATAAAAGCCTGAGTGGACCTGCCAGGATTTGCCCCTGTGTGAATGAGGTCAAGCATGGCCTCTGCAGTGGATGCATTAGCCCACTTAGCCACCATACTACCTTTTTTGAAGAAACCCTCAGTAGACCCGTAGACTCTGGCTAACTACAGACCGATATCCTTGCTTCCATGCCCTGCTAAAGGGTTGAAAAATCTTGACAACAAATGACTGGTACCTCAATGACAAACACCTCCTTGACCCTTCTCAATTGGGCTTCAGACTCAACCACAGCACCAAGACTGTCCTCACAGCTGCCACTGACAACAACGCTGCCACTGACAACATCTGGTTGATCATGGATAAATGAGACCCAGCAGCACTCATCCTGCTCTGCCCAACTGATCCTCATCCAACACCTTCACAAAACGCGCATACACAGACTGCCTCTTTGATGATTTAGCTCCTTCCTCACTGGGCATACCCAGTTGGTCAGCCTGGCCCCATACTCCTCTGCAACAGGCAAACTGATCTGCAGAGTCCTCCAGGGATCCTCAAACAGCCCCACACTGTTTAATGTCTAGATGGCACCACTCAACAATCTCATTCAAGCCCACAGAGTCAGGTTCATCTTGTACACCAACAAGAACCATCTCATCCTCTCCCTCTCCAATGACACCCCTACCATCTGGACAAAGTTTGCCACCTAAAGTCTGAAGTCTTCAACTGGATGAAGACCAATTGTCTGAAGCTCACCTTCAACAAGACAATGGTGGTACTCATTGTAAAAGATTACTTGCTAAGGACCACAGCCTGATGGCCATCCAAACTAGGACAGTCACACAATCCGTCAAAAGATGCCTCGAACCGAGGGACAGTAGTGAATAATAAACTCTCAATGACCAGCCAGGTTAACACAATTGCCTTCTCCTGCTTCCACACCCTCAAGCTCCTTAGACATTTTTTTAGATGGCTACTTCTCAACACGCAAGAACCATCACAGTAGCCCTGATCATCAGCAACCTCAGCTATGGGAACGCACTGTACATCAGCATCACCGCTCATCTTAACAATAGACTTCAGGTGATCCAAAATGCAGCACCCAGATTTACTCTGCACTGGCTCCCAATTCATAAGCACACATTCTTCAAACTTCTTACACACACATTCAAAGCCTTGAACAATTTAGGCCCTGCTTACCTGAACAGCTACAACATTTTCCCCACCTGAAACTACTGCTCAGCCCTCCTGCTACTCTCTCACATCTGAAGAGCCAGTGTGAAGGGTTCACTTTCTCATACTTCACTTCTTAAGCGTGGAACAACCTTCCACTGCACATCAGAGCCACCAGCTCAAATTTCCAAACAAATTGTAAATTGTCTTTTACAATAGGCTTCAACTAACCCCTCCTTTTTGAACAACTAGGTTACTCACCCGGGTGATATGTGTACCATTCAAGTGCACATAACATAACAGCTGCCTGCATCTGAGTCCAGTATAGGGTGATGAACAAAGATGCACCTAGCAATTGATTGGAGGGATGGTTGTGTCCTGAGAAAATAACTGGACTGTTACTGTGTCGTAATGTACTGTACATTTATATGTGTCTTCAGTTCTTTCCTAACCTTGAGCAGCGTAATGGGTGGTTCTCATGCATATAGACTATTGTTTAACATCCTGGATGCCTGTATGGTAGGTCCTCTTGCCTTGATTTTTTCTTGTTGTACGTCTTTATTTCCTTTCTCTTTGTGTCCTGGCTGAGGGGAGCCAAGAGCAACTGGAGATGGTGAGCATTTTAGGCCTGAAAGGCAGGAGTATAACTTGTGATGGCTTTATAGACGAAGGAGCAAGGTTTGAAAATGTTATAGGACATCCAGCATCAGAACACCTCACCATTATATCACACAGTGCAACCACCTCTTCCTAAAAGCAAAGCAACCAAAAAAGCAACCAAGTACTGCACTTGATCACAGATAATCACACTATAGATCAAGCCTTTGGCCTCGAGCTGCTTCCTCTCCTCATCTAAAAAGTCCTTTAACAGGTGTGTTGCATAGGTGCAAGAGGGCAATAGCCATGTATGATTTTCAGAACATCCCATGAAAGATTTTGACCCTTAGGAATTTTCTCAAGTTAGGGATACATTCTAGCGTTTGATTCAATTCAGAAAGGACTGAAGGAGTGAGTTTTTGCCAGGGAATCTACAAAAGTCACGAGTTCCCATGACCACACTTGATGTGCCTGTTTGAGTTCCCTTTACAGCAATGAAAAAGTATTTTTACATGCATAATGTAGTACATTCAGGCAAGTATAAAAAAGCTGGTTCGTTACAGTCCTCGAAAAATGGCTACAAAAACACGTTTTATTTTTATCTTTTTTCTCTATAAGGAAAATATTTTCCCAATTTTGGGGACTTTTCTTCCCCATAAGTAGTCTCGACATACATTTACTCTTGCACATTACCAGACTGCATGTCTGACCCTGCCCCTGGTGGGGATAACCCAGAAATTGTTTGTGAATAGCCTCAAACTCACATGAAGACGTGCAACCGGTGTTCCTTTTATGGGCGTAAATCTACTTTCTTAGAATTGCACACTTGGGGGGCGTGGCTAGGACGCCGAAGAAGATGTCCGCCTAACTCAGGAGCTCCGCTGTGCCGGGATGAACTTTTATGGAGTGCTGTGTTGTCGGAGCCTTAATATGGACCTTGTCGTTATATTCAGCAACCGGAACACGTCGTCCACTCTTTGAGGTCTGCATGAACTGTTTTTTTCTTTGAAATGCATCGGTTATGCTGCGTTTTCAGTCCCCCTCATTGCGTCCGCCATTTTGTGTGTCTCGGAGTGCTCGTATGAATCCAGCGCGCACACACGAACTGTTTTAATATGCTGCTCGCTTATGCTCCTATGTGCTTTCCTAACTCATTTTTGGCGATATTATGAGGTGAACCAGGAGGGGTTTCGATTTAAGGATGTTATAAAGAGTTGACTTTTACTTTTACTTCAGCCTCTCCTTCGTTTTGTTTCACCATCTGCGGACTTCAGCTGAGGTGACATACTATGTCCTCTTTGTTCTATGTGTGTGAATAACTATTATATGGCACCAACTTGTTATTGGACATGATGTTTTATCGCCTGACTCGTTTATATTGCTTTTGGAGGATGTACTACAGGGACATGTTCTGAATTACCAAACGTGGTATCTGAACTCTCTGTTTTGAAGATTTTCGCTCTGCGTTGAGGCGTTGAGGCGCTAAGAGGTTTTGTGACAACTGAGGTGGTCGCATGTACACCGTACCTGGTAGCTCTCATTGTTCTCGGCTAAAGTCCATTATTGCTTCGAATTTTATTCAGGCGTCATACCTTTTCCTATCTTATGGTTACCACCAAGGGATTTGATTGTCTTTGGGACGCCTTGCTGAGTTCAAGTCTTGATTGCTGTTGCAGTCGTTCACCTCACCTCTGTGCTTCTTCACCGCACTGTCTGTTAATTTTTTTGATTGGAGTACGGTGCATGCCTGTCAAGGTCAGAAGGATCTTTTCTTCCACCTAATCACCTTATTGCACTTGCGTTCCCTAGTCCCCTCAGTACCTATGGGCAAATTGCGCAACCCGAAGTTTGTTTTTGTACCCTCAAAAAACTCTTCTACAACGCCATCTTCCTCCTCCTCAACTGCTGACTCTTCGTCTACTCCAGACCAAATGGCTGCTGCAGCTCCCAATCGTGCTTCCACCTCGCAGCCCTCTCCAAATTAGGTTTCTCCTCCCTCTACATCATCTAAACGCTTGAAGCAAGGCTCTCCGCCTCCGGATAAACCGTCCTCTCCTATCTCTCTGGAGCTACTCCTGGAGGAGATCCGTGCTTTACGTCCGTTTGTTGAGGAGACCAATAATAAAATGCAGCATTTTGAACTGAAATGGTCAACTATGGAAATCAGAGTCTCTTCAGTGGAGCAGCAGGTTTCAGAGATCCAAGTTAATTCTCAACGTATATCCTCACTAGAGAAATCCGTACTTACCCTCCAGCAACATACTGAGGAGTTAGAAAATAGGAATAGGAGGAATAACCTGCGCATTTATGGCCTTCCTGAGTCTTTGGAAGGCGATGATCCTGTCTCGTTTTTCTCCTCCTTCCTCCTGAAACTTTTGGAAATGCCTGCTACTACCTCTCTTAGTATCCAAAGAGCTCATAGACTTGGCCCTCGTTCCTCCACTTCATCTAAGCCTCGAGGAGTCATCATTCTTTTTCTGAAATTCACAGATCTACTTCTGGTCCTTTCTGCAGCTAGATCCAAGCAACAAGTCTCCTGGTTGGGTCAGAGGGTTTTTCTTTCTCAGGATGTTTCAAATGCAACTGCAGCAAGAAGGAAGGAATTTCTGAATCTTCGCGCCCCTCTACACTCTCTTGGAGCCAGATACGGCTTATTCAATCCTTGCACCTTCAAAGTTACTCATCAGAACCAAACTTGGACTTTTCAGGACCCTGCGGAACTTAAAAACTTTATTCACATTCAGTCCAATGCCGGTATGGATACTTCTACTGCTTGTGGTTGAATGTTTAACTCTCCTTTTTCTTGCAGGTTCTCTCTGAAAATGTTTTTGCATTGCCTTTGTGTCTTATTGTTGGTTTGCCTTTTGATCAATTTTTGCGAGTATCTTTGTGCTATTTTTCATTGATTGTTGCTATTCCTGCTGGTTTCTAACTTGCTCTTATTCTCTCTCATTTTGCATTTTGGAGTATGTTTCTATTGCACGCATTTTGTTTTTATTGTTATTTCCTTCATTATAATTGTTCACATCCTCTTTTTCTTTATCTAGGCCGACTGATGTGTTCCTCTTCATTCCATATGGTTTGTCCTATTCGTCTTCCGTCCTGACTCGGTTTGTTCTCCTGGTTTTGGGTGGTCAATCTTGTCGAATCCTTCACAACCCCGCCATCCTTTTTATGTCCCCCTCAGGTATGTTATCTTCAGTCATCGTTTTTGGATATGTACTGTCTCTTCTTGTACTTTTTTCCTCTTGTCCTTTACCTTCTTTCCTCTCCATTTTGTTCTCCCTATTATCCACTTTTGTCTCATTTTTACTTGTATTATTATTTTGTCTTTCTATTTGTATTCTTCCATTTGATTCTATTCCCTTCTACTTGTTGCAACTTCCCTTCTTTTTATCTGTTGTTTTTGATATGACATCTTTTCTCTTTTTAAATGTTGCTGTAGGTATTGTTCCTATTAATATTTTATTGCGTTTAAATTCAGAGTAATTTCCTGGAACGTAAAGGGTTTTATTAATCCCATTAAACGTCAGAGGATTCTTTCCCACCTTGCTTCATATAACCCTGACATTGTTCTATTACAAGAGACTCACCTCTCGGAGGCTGAGTCTCTCAAGCTAAAGCGAGGATGGGTGGGTACGGTGTTATTTTCTCCCTCTACCAATAAGAAGAATGGTGTCGCTATCTTGTGTCACAAAAGGTTAACATGTAAGGTTTTATTACAAGAAACAGATTCTGATGGTAGGTGGATATTAGCTAAGTTATTGATGAACGCTGTTCCTCTGACTGTCTTCAATGTCTATGGCCCTACACAACCCGATTTATTTTTCTGGCCCTCAATTACGAGCAAATGTATTCAGCATAGAGATGACCTCTTTATTCTAGGTGGTGACTGTAACCAGATTGTGGACCCTTTTCTTGACCGTAAGTCAACGGTTCGGTTCATTCCTCATAAACCTCACAAACAATTTCTAGATACTATTTTTCAAGCACATCTCACTGACTCCTGGACACTTTCACACCCTGACACTCTTGACTATTACTTTTTCTCTCCTCCTCATTCATCTTTCTCTCGTCTTGACTATATTTTTCTTTCTCCTTCTTTATCGCAAAACCTACTCTCTTCTTCTATTGAACCTATACTTATCTCGGACCATGCCCCTATTGTAATGGATCTCGACTTCCTTCCTCCACGTCCCAAGTCTTCTCGTTGGCGATTTAATAATTCTCTTCTTACTGATCCTTTCTTTTCCTCCTCCTTTCGATCCTTTGCTACTAAATTTTTTATGTTAAATGATGTTTCTAACATTTCCCCACATTCTCTTTGGGACTCCTGTAAGGCCACAGCTCGCGGGTTTGTTATTAACTTTGTTTCAAGGAAGAGGAAGCGTTTTCTTCAGAAGCAGAAAACTACATTGGCCCATATTAAATCTTTGGAACATAAATTTTACTCTTCTCCCAATAATTCCGTCCCTCCGGATCTTATTCGTGCCAAGCTCGAGTACAATAAATCTACTACTGACAACGCTTTGTCGGTGCTTCTTCGTAGTAGTGCTTGTTACTATGGCGGACGAAATAATGCAGGTAAACTCCTTGCCAATTATCTTAAGTCCCTCAAGGAGCGCTCCTTTATTGAGTCCATCTACTCTTCTGATAACACCTTATTACATAAATCTCAGGATATTCTTGACCAGTTTCAATCCTTTTATTCTACGCTTTACACACCGGAAGCTTCCCCCTCTTCCTCTCTGGTCCAGGCTTATTTTGATAAACTTCCTAAGCCTTCGAATTCTCATCTTAATCTCCCAGACTTGGAAGCTGATCTCTCTTTACAAGAGCTCTCTGCGGCTTTGAATATTCTCACCAAAGGCAAAACCCCAGGCCCTGATGGTTTTTCAGTTGAATTCTATCTGCACTTCTCTGATCTTTTACTCCCCAAACTTCTTTCTCTCTTTCAATCGTTTTATTTACTGGGCAAGGCCGAGGGTACATTCCAAGAAGCCACCATTTGTCTCATCCCTAAGGATGGTCGCGATCCCAAATTCTGCAAGAACTATCGTCCGATCTCTTTAGTAAATGTGGACTACAAGTTGTTTGCTAAAGTTCTAGCGTTACGTCTAGACCCACTTATGCCCCATCTTATTGGGAAAGAACAATGTGGTTTTGTTAAAGGCCGACTTACCTCTGATAATTCTCGCCTCTTCCTTAATGTTTTAAATAAGGTTCCATCTCTCTCTATCCCCATGGCAGCTATTTCTGTTGACGCGGAGAAAGCCTTTGATAGAGTTGACTGGTCTTTCCTCTTTGCTTCATTGCGTTGGCATGGTTTTGGTCCCCGTTTCATTTCTCTTATTTCTCTCTTGTATTCCTCCCCTAAAGCTGCAGTCTTGGTTAACGGTCAGGTTTCTTCATACTTCCCTCTTCAGCGGGGTGTTCGTCAAGGTTGCCCCTTATCTCCTTTACTTTTTGTCCTTGCCCTTGAACCCTTTTTGTCTTCCATTCGTAACAATGATTCTATTTTCGGTTTTCCTTATGGTGATAGTCAATTGAAGATCTCTGCTTATGCGGATGATATTCTTCTCTTCATTTCTGCTCCGGAAACTTCTATTCCCCCTCTACTGTCTCAGTCTGATTCCTTTTCCCATGTCTCGGGTTATAAAATTAATTCGGATAAAACTGAAATTCTCCTTCTTACCAAATTTTGTACCCCTTCTGTATTCTCCTCTACTGGATTTGCTTAGAATAGTTCCAAAATTAAGTACTTAGGAGTATGGTTTTCCAACTCTATTTCCTCCTCAATTTCCTTAAACATGTCTGCGGTTTTGTCTCGTATTGATCATTTATTTTCCACCTGGAACCCCCTCTTTCTCTCTTGGTGGGGACGAATGGACTCAATCAAAATGATGATAGCTCCCATTTTAATTTATATTTTTTCTATGTTACCCGTTCATATACCCGCAATTTATTTTAAACACATCGATTCTTGTTTGTCGAGATTTCTTTGGAACAGGAGGAAGGCTAGAATTTCATTAGCACGTCTTCGTAAGTCCAAATCCAATGGTGGGGTTAATTTCCCAGATTTTCGTCTCTATCATAGGTCTTTTTCTCTTCGTCAGGCGTCCAGATGGCTGGATTCCACTCCTTCTCCTCTTGCTCCTCTTTGGCTGTATATTGAGCAAACATTGTTGTTGCCTTTTTCTTTCAAAGAGATTATACACTTCTCTGCCAAGGCTCCACACTCGTCATTCCCTCTATTTAAACATACCTCTTCTCTTTTAAAACCTCTTTTTAATCCTTCACCTACTACTCGGGAGTATTTTCTGGATTCCACCGTCTGGTATAATTCACTTATTCTTATAAATAATAGACCCATTTTCTGGAAAGTTTGGAGGTCTAAGGGCATCATCTGGGTGAACCAATTTTTTGATGGAATTTCTCCTTGTTCCTTTCCTCTGTTTCAGAGGTCCTTTCACTGTCCTCGCTCCTTTTTGCAAAAGTTTGTTACTCTAATGACACTAATTCTTGATATTTTCTACTCTCTACCTTCTTCTCCTTCTTCTGTTTCCCATGCTCCTCTTCTTAATGTGCTTTCTGCCCTCCCCAAAGCTTCCCTTATCTATAAATTCTTTTCCTCTCCTAATCCAGATCATCCTAAATCTAAAGTAGAACTCTCTTGGAAGGCGGATTTGGGTTGTGTTTGGTCCATTTCCCTATGGGATAAAATCTGGTCCAGATCTCTAAAAATTACTCGTTCTGCTTCTCTCACTCAATCTCTCTTTTATCTGTATCACAGGCTATATCTCTCTCCACTTTCTCTAGCCCGTTTTTCCTCTTCTACTGATTCTCTCTGCTGGACATGTTCTGCCCCTAACGCCAACCTTTTTCATCTCTTATTCTTATGTCCTTCTGTTTCTCACTTCTGGGACACTGTTTGGCTATACATCTCGCGTATTTTCACAATCTCCTCTCATTATTCTATATCTACCCTTTTTCTTGGCAGTTTATCTGATTCGCTAGTTCTTCCTATTCACTCTCGCGGTCTTTTTGACCTTATGCTTGCCTTAGCCTTTCAGCATATCTCTTCCAACTGGAAGTCCCTCACAAAGATCTCCATACGTTGTTGGTGGAACTCTCCATGTCACTTCCACAGGCTGGATACCGCTTTTGCTTCCTCCTGTAATCCCGCACACAATAGGGATCTATTCTGGTTACCTCTTTCCTCATACCTAGACCAGAGGGTTCGTAAGAATCTATCAAGTATCACTGCAAAAAATTTTGATCCGCCTTGAGGAAATTATATCTTCTTTTCTTATAGTAATATTGCAGGATGTATTTATTGTTATAATTGCTCTTTCGTGTTGCATTTTGATTATTGTTTCACCTACAGCACTTACTTTCTAAAGCATGTTATTGTATTTTCATAATGCATTGTTACCATTTCTCTTTTTCCCCCTTTTATTTCTTTACCCCCTTCCCTTTTCTCCCTTTCTCCTGTTTTCCCTTAAAATCCTTATAAAAAATGCTTTTGCTCGTTTCTTATGATATTGGCCTGTTTATGCTATTTTAACTGTATTTATGCTATTGCTGATATCTTTGTACTAATATTTTCCTGAATAAAGCTTTTCAAACATAAAAGAATTGCACACTTGGCTTTACACTCTAAAATGAGCCAATTGTACATTTAAATTAAACGTCAATAACTTTGTGAATTGTAGCTTCTTTATATAAATGTATCTCATTTTGCAGTCCAGTCCTCCTAGAGCTTGAGTTTAAATCCACCCTCGGTCCTTTCACTTCCCCACCACCATGTTCTCTAGCTCTGTCTACTGAAACACATCACAAGCCCGGGGAACAGATTTCAAACATCAGATTACTAAACTAAAGTTCCCAGACAGAACTTTTTTTGAATTGTGAGTTTCTTATTTCATTAATCTTTATTGTATTGATTTTCATCAGAGTAATGCAGTACCTAAAATAATTAAAGCCTGTATCATAAAATGTTTTTCATAACTTCATTTGCTAAGATGCTTGGGAATGAACAAACTGACGTGATGCATTACTCTGCTAAAGAAAATATTTAATGGCCTTTTTCCTAACTGTTAGCATCTCCAGTGCAACTCCATCTTCTGCTCTGCCCAGGCTGATCTTTGTCCATTAATAAACAAGTACGAGTTCCCGTGTGTGGTATGCACATATGACGAACAGTTATTGAAACACATAGGACATATTTACAAGAGCATTGCGCCACAGCAACATCACTTGTAATGACGTTACAATGGCGCAATGTCCTGCTCCATGTTTACAAGGGGGCGCAAGCTACTCAATGCCACCTTGTAAATATACCCTTACCGCGGCAGTACGATGCGGCAAAGAGGCAGACAATGGGTGTTGCTGTGGGCGTTCCACCGCAACACCCATTATTTTTTGACACTGCACCCTATTTGCTATGGTGGTTTAAATATGCGGCAGCACCAAAGCTAAGACCAGGGAAAATCAGGTCTTAAACAGGTGCAACGAGGAGAAAGGATTAATTTCACCAGGATTTTATTGTTTCTTTGTGTGCTGCATTATGCAGCAAACATAGAAACAGCACATCACCATTAATGATTGTTCATGAGTAGGAAGGTGTCCCTTCCTTCACATAAACAATCATTAAAAAATGACGTTTTGCAACTTCGATATATGTGCTGCATTCTGCAGCAAACATAGAAGTTACAAATCGCCATTATTGATTGTTTTTGTGCACCGAGGGACACCTTCCGGCACATGAACAATCATTCCTGGCAACTCATGCACCCTTGTACTATGGTGCAATGGTGCCTGTGTTGGCGCGAGGCAGCTACGTCAAGAGCCAGTGCAAGGGGAAAAGCAGGGGTGTGCTACATTCTTGTAAATACGGTGCATCCCTGCGTTTTGAAACTGTCAGATCGCAGCGTTAGCAAGTTTGGCTTAACACTGCGCTCCGACAGTTGCCTTATAAATATGCTCCATAAACTTCAAGTCTCTTCAGATCTAAGTTATATCAGTAAGATATGAACTACAGCAAATAATACATGGGTCACAAATTTTCTGTTCAAATTATTTGCATTTTGGGTATTGCGCACCCTCTTTTTCAAATGCATTAAATCATGTCTAAATGTATTAAAATCATGCATTTAGTAGGAAATATATCCTCGTATTAAAATCATGCATTTAGTAGGAAATATATCCTCGTATATATCCTCGTACTATTTTATGGAATTCTGTCTTCTTTGTGGCAGGTTAGTGTTCTCAAAAGCAATGGCTTTCGTTTCACTTAAATGCTGGATATGTTATGTGCAAGGAACCACATTTCTAATGCTATTCGTGTACCATGACACGTTACAGCCCATTCTAAAAATTAAAATAGCTTCAGCAGAGATGGGTGTGTTCTATTTTATCTAAACCTTACCTTAGACTTCATTGGCAACCAGTTTGTGTGAAGTCAATTACAACTATTTCACTAAGACAAACCTTGCTATAGACTCTGTGACTTTAACTAAAATGTACAATAACAAGGGTGAAGGCATGCAAAGTGAGGCAAAATTGTTCCTGTCTGGTTAATATTAATTGAGTAGAAACAATGTTACATTTTATTTGTTAGACCTGTTATACTTAGGGTGGTCTTCACCCAAACCTTTTGCCTTCTTCCCTCCTGTTTTGCTGAATTATTTTTTTGTTGGCCTTAGGACACTGCCAACCAGTGCTACAGTGTTGTGCTCACTCCCTAAAACATGGTAAAATTGGCTTGCCTATGATTGGCATGTTTAATTCACTTTTAAGTCCCTGGTAAAGTGGCATATCATATACCGATGTCCTGTAAATTAAATGTTACTAGTGGATCTGCAGCACTTATGGTGCTACCCACTTAGGTAGCAACTTAAAACATGGACCTGGCCTGCCATTGCACCCTAAATGCTGTCTTAAACTGCCAATTCAACTTGTCAATCTAACCCCGTTGCCAAACCTAATACTCCATTTTCAGTACACATGTCTCTTTTAGGTAGTCCATACGGCAGGGCGCATTGTAATTAAAAGGTTGGAAATGTATTTTTAAGTTTGACATGTCTTGGTAGTGAAAAACTCACATATTCGTTTTTCACTACTTTGAGGCCCACCTGCCCCATAGGAAAACATTGGGTTACCTTATTAGAGGTTATAGGGGCTATCCTTTATTTAGGAGCAGGTTGAAATGCCATGTTTGTTGTCTAAGAAATGCAATTTAAAATCATCTTTAATGGTCACGTCATTTTTTTAAGTCACAATTCAGAAAATTCCCCTCTTCGAAAGTTGCCATTTTCTTGTTCTTACCATTTGGGGCCTGCAATCTGTATCCTGAGTCATGTGAGTGGGTGTAGTTGGCAGTTGGCCTCTGTGCATTTCTCACACAACATGGGAAATGGTGTTGGCAGAAAGGGACATTCTGGCAGGATAAGAGAGGCTGAGCTGTGTACAGCCCCACTTGCACCTCAAAGACACTGCCTCAGCACGCACACAAAGAACATCACACTAGCCTTCTGTGCCCCTGCTGCAGATCGGAGCATATAAATTCTCCCTACTTCCATGGACAGAGTAATTCCACAGTCATACGCACATACATTCACCATACGCTAGGGCCCATCACACCAACATTCATTCTATTACTCTATCCACACTGTATATAAGAGAACAACTCCTAAATCAATCTGCATCTAAAGTGAGGTCAATGTAACCTAAAGAAATTGTCTTGAGTCATGATTTAAACATTAGAAATACATTTGAAACTCAATAAATGACAAAGAAATAACCACCAGACGCTATAATTCAAACAATGGTTGTTTATCTAAATTAGTTCAAAAGAAAGTCAATCAATAGCAAAATCATTATTCTCATAGTTACCTATTCTAGCTAAGTGTCATTAGGGTCAGGACAGGTCTCTCAGTAAAGTCTCCCGAGTCGCCGTCCTCTCAATCAGCGTCGATCCTCTCGAGCATAGGTACGGGAAGAAGTGGCCAAAATCGGAACAGACCCTCTCTAGTCTAGTAATATTTATAAGGAAAATATCAATTTGAAAGTAACAAACAATCTCTAAACGTCCGTTGAGCTGCTGAGCAGAGCGAGCAGGAAAGGATGTTGTTTTGCAACATTTAGAAAAACCTCCGCTCTTGAAAAATCACAAAAATAAAAACACGGAAGAAGGAAGCTTCAAGCTTAAACGATACATCCATGAATGCTCTTCCTCGGAATCACAGTGAAGCCACCGCAAGATTATCAAAGTCCATTGTGGCTTTATTCTTCTCCAAGGGCAATTGGCAGCAAGCCTGGAGCTGCTGTCCTCACGGAAACTTTTAATTCAGACAGTGGCCGAAGTCAGGTGGTTTTCAACCATGCTCAGCGAGGCCTCTCGTCACAATTCAATCACTCGAGTGCAGGCTGTAAATATCGGCCATCTTGGATTAGGCCAAAACAGACCATCTTAATTAAAAGAAATACAAAACAACGTTACTACATCATAATGATTAAACAGTGTTAATTCCCACTAACACCCTTATGTGTGTGTAATTATCTAGCCTTCTGCAACACAAAGAAGCATTAGAGCACGTTATTTAAAAACGCAAACACGAAACAAATAGCACTTTTGCGACACTCATTTAATTAATTTGCTCACCAATTTAGTTCACGTATTAATAAAGCAACGTATATGCATTCCCGCGTGTAATTTCTCTCATTAGTAATGTTGATTAGTCAAGACTCTAACAAAGTTAATAATTAATGATTATAAATCAGTAATTTTATTCATGACATATAACATAAACTGGAATTTAAATCACAATAAATTTTCAATAGAAAACTCTGCTCCAGCAATCCCCCCTTTGGTGATATATTATCACCACAAAAACCAACCCAAAAAAAAACCCAATGTAGTCCCATTTCTTAGGAGAAATAGAAATGTCTTTTCAGAACACTACACACCAGACACTCTTTCATCATCCCTCTTTGACTCCAAGTAAACACTCTCCCTCAATTCTTCTAATTCTATTTCTTGTGGGTCTCTCTTTGACCTCTTTTGTTTCTTTTCAGTATTCTGTCTTATCATTTTCTTTTTCCCTCCCCTGTTTTTACAACACAAACACCCTAATCTAAGTATTAATAAAGCAACAATCACACATGTCAAAGGAAATAATATCTTACCAATTATGGTACTACCTATCTTAGCAATGAAACTCTTAACAGCCACTATCTTATTAGCTATTTTAGTCCAGATACTTTCAGCTTCCAGTGGTACTAATTCTTCATGCAAATCAGTAATATTTTTGATATAGACCTTTAGATCTTTGCTTTCATCAGGAATGTAAGTGCAACAATGTTGAACTTTCAGCATTCCACAAACTCCACCCTCTTTGGCCAAAAGAATATCAAGGGCAAGTCGATTTTGCATAGACATGGCGCGTACGGCAACCATCTCCGTATTTACCAAAAGAAACCCTCCAGCGGTACTTGTTGATAAGCGATCCACCACTGTTGACAGTTTCCGAATTCCATATGCATTTAATGAAATTCCCACTGCTGGAATTAAAGCTCCAAAAATATCACCTACAATTTCTGACCAAGATTCTCTCTTAAAGCGTGTTAGTAGATGAATGTGTTCCACATCTTCTATCTTATCTGTATGAAAAATCTTTGGAAATACCAGGCCAACATAACATGTGCCATACCAATGGTCAGGCAACCTGTAATAAGCCTTATTCCCACAAATATAATACACTCCCGGGAAAACTGGATCTTCTCCTCCCTTGAATCCCCATCCTGTTGCAATAAAGTATGTATCATGGCACTCACTAGTCCCAACAAAATAGCTATCATATTGAGACTTCTTTCTGGTAATGCATAGTTTACCCCTCTGTGGTGCATCTAAAGCCAAAGTTGGACTGGCCCCATTCCTCAACTCCTTTCCCATCTCAATATCCCATATTGTCTCACTCATTTTATATTTCCCTGCCTCTTCATGCATGCTCACTCTCCTTTTCTCTACCATATCTAGGAAAGCCTTTTCTTCTTCTTTCAAACTACAAGTTAAATTGTTTCTAAAAATGTAATCTAATGTTAATTCTTCTGTCTCAATAAAAATCTCACCAAAAATGTTAGCTTCTTTAGCAGGGTTCAGTTTCTTATCCATAGGCAATTTCCCAAAAATGTTATCTTTGTTAGACATCTCATGATCTATTCTCCCTAACAAATAAAAAACACTACTCAACACACTACATGAAATCCCATACGCAGCTGGTAGATGGTGATAAGTAACACCCTCTGAAACGGATGCAGGCAATTGCATACAGACGTAGCAATCCCTTACTTCCATTGTCTTTACGTATTCGTACAACAATTTTGAAAAAACATTGCTAGAAAAATCATTAATTGACCTATCTTTATGTATGTAAATATTACTAATTCTAGTTGGAACTACTCTCTGTGAACTCTTCTCTATGTTAGTCACATTCTCAGTATGTATTCCAAAGGTGTCTATTGTAACTCTAAAAGTAACTAATAAAGCAAGTACACCCCATAGTAGCATTAATAATCCTGTACAGCAGCAGCACATTCTACACCATCTTTTCAAGAAGGCACATCTACTTTGATTATTTTCTGTGTTAGCCATCTTATTACTTTGGCAGTGTCTTTTGACTTAGCCTCTACTACTCCAGTACTGAATTTCTAGAACTCTAGATTATTTCAAACAGCTAATTTTAGATTTTCTCCTTTTCACTCCTTCTCAAAATGACTCCTTCAGTTTACTCAATTTGGATTTTCATCACTTTTCACTTCTTCTTCAGCAACATCAAATTGTATCAGATCTTCAACATCCTGAGCATCAGACTCCTCTCCAATGTTAGTCAAGATAACTTTCAGGATTCCAACAGTTTTCTCCTCCTTAACCACTTCTCGTACGGTCCCCTCTGGATTTCCTTGACTTTCTGCCTCTTCTCCTTCAGACAGTGCCACGTACGTCCATTCCAGTGACCTATACTTCTGGTTAGGTTTTCTGATTCTCTTGATCTCCTCTGGTTCTTTTGATACTTCTTGTTTCTCACCTTTTGCTTGATTCTGACTCGACACCTCGTTCACCTGTTCAGCCTTCGATGAACTTGAACTTGCTCGTGTCAATCTGTACCTTAGCCTCTTTATCCTGTTGGGCCAAAGATCTCCTCTCACAATCCTTTTCGGTCTCACTTCTTTATTATTTCTTTCTCCGATCCAAGTTCTCTTTCTCAGAACTCGACCCTCTGATTTCTCATTCTCACTTTCATCTGATTCTGTTTCATTTGCCTCTGGTCCATGAACAACTTTCTTTTGCTCCACAGACTTTTCCTCCACCGATTGAGATTGCCCTACTTCTGTCCCTCCTCGGGTCTCCGACACGCAATCTTCTTGCTGTCTACTTGTCCCTTCACCTAGCTTATCAGGAATGTTCCCTACAACTCCTCGGGGGTCTTCCGCAATCTGTCCCTCTCTATCTTCTTCTGACCCTACCTCTTCAGGACTAATCTCAAGTGGTTTCTCAATCTCTTCATTTGACTCAGGTGTAGTCTCTGTGGAATTGTTCCTTTCTCCTCTTTCTTCACCACTCGTTGTTGGAACTTCAGGCACCCTTACAGAATCCGATCTCTCCTCTGAGACTCTCAATGTTTCTCTTGAAGTCTCTCTCGGGAAGAAAAAAGAATCACCTGACTCTCTTTCTCCTTCACCCCTTTCAGGACTCTTTTTTCTTCTTACTTGTTCAGTGTCTGGATCATCACTGGAATCTGACTCTTCAAAATACTCTTTACCAGTCCCATCCTTTGGATTCGGAACTCTTAGAGTATGACTTGCATGAACCCAGTTTTTCACACCAGCACAATTTACTGCAGTTGTCGTAGTCAGAATAACTTGTCTTGGCCTTCCTCACCTTGGAACCAAGCAATTTCTTCTTCTGTGCACCTTAATCCTCACCCAGTCCCCTGGACTCAGATCATGGGCTTGCTTCTTCTCAAGTGTGGTAGCGTCTTCTCCAACCTGGTGAAACACAGAATGAACTGCGTCAGCCAGGCCTTTACAGTAATCCAAAATCATGTCATCAGTTATTGTCATCAACTTGTTGACAGGCACAAAAGCATGTCTCATTGCACGTCCCATCAATATTTCATGTGGACTCAACCCTGTGGTTCTATCTGGAGTAGACCTAATGGTCATTAGCACTAGAGGCAAGACATCAGGCCATTTCATTCCAGTAGCTAAGCACATCTTACCAATTCTGTTTTTGATTGTGCCATTCATCTGCTCAACAACGCCAGAAGCCTCTGGTCTGTATGCACAATGTAGCTTCTGCTGTATGCTCAATGCTTCACAAATCAAACCCATGAGCTCATTGTAGAAATGTCCACCTCTGTCTGACTCAATTGTCACTGGGAACCCGTACCTAGGAATCAACTCTCTTAACAGTAACTTCGCCACAGTTATTCCATCATTTCTCCTAGTCGGATAGGCCTCCACCCATCTTGAGAACAAACAGACTACCACTAGAACATACCTTAATCTATTCACTTGGGGCATTTCAATGAAATCTATTTGCATTCTGGTGAAAGGACCTCCTTCTCTGCCTATTGTTCCTAGACTCACCACTGTCTTCTTTCCAGTATTGAACTGCTGACAAATCAAACATCTTTGACAGATGCTCTCTGCAATCAGCCTGAACTTTGCATTGTACCAGGTTTGTTTAAAGGACCTAATCATTGCGTCCCTCCCCAGATGTCCCTGGCCATGATACATTCTTGCCATTGTCGATAGCATGCTATTTGGCATGACTGGTCTTCCATCTCTATAGATCCAAACATGATCTGTCTCTCTTGGGGCACAACCTGCCTTTATCCAATCTCTCATTTCCTCATCTCCTGCTTCACCCTGCAACTGTTTCACTTCATCCCACGTTTCCAAAACATTAGTAAACATCACAGAACAAAAAGACATTTCCCTCTCTCGTCCCCTGTTAATCGAATGATTGTTCTTTGCACAATACTGTGCTATGTCATTGGCAAAACGATTACCAAGAGTAACAAAATCATCTCCTTGTCCATGAGCAGCACATTTTGCAACTGCTAGTTCTTTAGGCAGCTGTATCGCCTCAAGCAACTTCCCAATCACTTTAGCATTCTTTATTGGAGTTCCACTTGACGTCAAGAAACCTCTCTGCAGCCAAAGTTGGCCAAAATCATGAACCACTCCAAATCCATACTGACTATCAGTCATCACAGTCACTCTCAGATTCTTCCCAATCTTGCAAGCTTTCGTCAATGCCACCAATTCAGCCACTTGAGCAGACCTTACTCCTTTCAAAGACGAAGCTTCCATAACTTCTGAAACCTTGCACAACGCATATGCTGCACTTAGCACACCATCATCAGTTCTCAGACATGATCCATCCACAAACAACACATGATCACTCTCAGGTAGTGGCAAATCTCTTATGTCTGGTCTAGGTTTTGTGCAGTAATCAAGCACATCCAAACAATCATGATCAACATCATCTCCTACATTCACATTTTCAGCATCCGGTAACAATGTTGCTGGATTCACATTCACACATCTCTCAAGAGTCACATTTGATGCTCCCAGAATTATTTTCTCATATTTAGTCAGCCGACTATGCGACATATATTGAGTTCTGCTTCTTGTCAAAAGAATTGCCACATCATGAGGTACGAATACCCTTACAGGATATCCCATTATTATACCCTCACTCTGTTCCAAGCTTCAGCATGTAGCAGCTACTGCTTTCAGGCAACCTGGCAAACCCACAGCTACGGGGTCAAGTGTTCATGAGAAGTACGCAATTGGCCTTCTCAGTTGTCCATGTTTCTGGATTAACACTGAAAGTGCACATCCATTTCTCTCACTACAGTACAACTCAAACTCCTTCTCATAGTCTGGCATTCCCAAAGCAGGAGCTTCACACATTCTGCTCTTCAACTCCTCAAATGCTGCCATCTGTTCTGCATTCAGTTCCAATGGATCTCTCACCTCACTTTTACTCAATTTAATCAGTGGCTTTGCTATCAGGGAGAAATTACTTATCCACTGACGACAATAACCCACCATCCCCAAAAACATCCTCACTTCTCTCTGGGTCATTGGGGCTCTCATTCCTCTGATAATTTTGATCCTGTCATCAGTCACTTTTCTCAGACCCTTCTCAATATTGTGTCCAAGATAATGTACTTCTTTCTTGCAAAATTGCAATTTGGCTGGAGATACCTTTAACCCTCCATCTGTCAGATGATTCATCAAAGCTATGGTATCTATTTCACAAGCTTCACGTGTCTTTGATGCCACCAGTAGGTCATCAATATACTGCACCAGTACTGAGCTTTCAGGCATGATCAAACTCTCCAATGATTTTTTTAGTAACTGATTGAATATCGAAGGACTCTCTGTATACCCCTGTGGGATACGACACCATGCTAAAATACGCTGTCCAAACCGAAATGCAAAAATTGGCTGGCTGTCATCATGCAATGGAATTGAAAAGAAAGCATGACACAAATCAATCACCGTGTACCATTCAGCATCATGAGGAATCTGATACAAAATCACTGACGGATTTGGCACAATGGGACAACATGCCACTACAATTTTGTTAACTTTTCTCAAATCTTGTACAATCCTGAACTTTCCATTAGGTTTCTTTAGCCCCATTATCGGTGAATTACACGGGCTACTCAGTAACTCTCTCAAAACACCCTGTTGAATCATCTTATCAATTATAGGGGTTATTCCCTCAATTATCTCTGGTGTCAATCTGTACTGTGGGATATTAGGATAAACGATTCCCTCTTTCACTGAAATCTTCACTGGATCTACATTATTCATCAATCCCACATCTTCTCCAGTAAAATCCCAAACTGCTGTTTTCACCGTGTGTCTCAACTCCTGAGGCAAATCATCTGGATTAAACACAGCATATGTACCAACAATCTCACTTTCTCTATTATCTAGAGTCATCCTGTACAAAACATCCTCATCTGGTGTCTCAAAAGCTATTCCATCTGGAGTATAAAAAATTGTGCAGTTCATCTTACACAACAAGTCCCTACCTAACAAGTTCACTGGACTAGTGTCACAGACTACAAATCTATGCATGTCTGAAAATTTCCCTATTCTTACCCTTACTGGTTCAGTAAAATGAGTTTTAATCTGTGTATTAGCTACACCAACCACTTGGATTGCTTCATCCGAGAGAGGAAGATTTCTAATATCTGCTGACCTGACAGTTGATCTTGTCGCTCCTGTGTCTACCAAAAAAGTAACACTCTCCCCATTTATTTTCCCATCTACAAATGGTCCTGCCTGGTCTATTTCTAGAGTTGCACCAAGTATGCACTCTTCCTCCTCTCTTCGGCACCGTCAATAGTCCCCTTCAGACTCACTCCCCTCATTCTTTAACCAGTACTGCTGTACCGGGTTAGTACATCTCGGTTTGTTTACCTGCTCATCATTGTAGAATCCTGAGTCCTGGTTATACTTTTGGGACCCTCTATTCTGCGGCAAGGGCGGTTTTGGCTCTTGACTCTGCTGTCTGACCACCTTCTGCTGCTGTTGCTGCTGATGATTACACCCCTCGTTCTGCACCTGTTGATTTAATGATTTATTTTCATTACATACTAATGGTGGATTGGTACACTCGGATCTCCAATGCCCCAATTGTCCACAGTTGTGACAAGGGAACTTCTTCTTGGCCTCTTCTAAATTCCCCTTTCCTTTTCCTGCATATCTGGGCCTATTTCCTGGATTATTTGCTTGTTCCACCAGCTGTGCTTCTTGTCTTTCTGCAACTTTCACCTGTGCCCACATTGCTTTCTCTTGCAGCTTTCTCTGTTTTGCCTCAATCTCATCACTGAAGTATTTTGCATGTCTCAAGATTTCATCAATCTTTTTACTCTGCCAGTCAACTGTATGCTCACGTATCATTTCGCTGATTTCAGGTCTCAAGCCATATACAAATCTGTATACAAAATGACTCAAATCCTTATCACCCAGGTGTTCATCCCCACTGAACTGTTTAAAAGCCAGTATCAGCCTTTCATAAAAAGCATGAACTGATTCTTTTGCTTCCTGATGTGTTCGATCTATCTTAACCCAGTCTGTCTCTTTCGGGGGTACCTTATTTTTCAGGAACACTATAACCTGATCATATTTCCTCATGACCTCTGGGTCTGGACCTGTTTTCGGATCTCTTGTGTACTCCTTAGCAGGCCAATCTACAACTATTTTACACTCTGCCCACAAGTCTGCTGGAACAATTATATCAAACAGACTATTCAGGTCAATCCACAGCACTTCTGACAATTTCACAAACCTATCTACCTGCCTATACCACTCGACGGGCTTTTCTCTCAGTCGAGGGAAATCATTCGTAAATGACAAAATGTCCTGTCTAGTCCATGGGACATGTACATATCCTCCTCCAGGAATCTCTCTCATAGGATAAGCATCCGCTGTTTTTTCTTTTTCTCTCATAGGGAAAGCTGAATAAGGCCTGTCCACTGAATCTTCCTTTTTCTTGTACCACCTATCCTTCCACTTTTCCACATCACCCCATTTTCGCAATAAGGCAATCATTTCCTTAATCTGCCCTGTTCTGCCAACACCATTCAGATTCTCAATGTCCTTGTCGGAGAAATCCACTCTGTAAGGCTTCTGCAAAGCTTTCACCTTATCCATGTCAACCCCCATTTCACTCGCTATGCTCTTTAATCTGTCATGTGTACTCTTAGCCCTCCAGGTGATACCCTTACACATGTATAACAACTCTCCATCATGATGATTTTTCAACATTTCTGTAGGAATTTTTCCTGCAATAAGCTCTTCCAATTCTATGCGCAACCTGGCCACACCAATCGCCTGTGAATCTTTATCCTTCTTTTGAAGAACCTTCAACCAATCATTCAAATCCTCAGCTGTTATTTCTGTAGACCTTTTCACTGTACTCACTTGCTCTGCCATCCTCTGTGGTTCCAAAATTGATCCTCCTAAACAACCAGTATTCAATCCTGAATTAGGCTGTACATCTGATCCTCCACTACATGTGTCATGGCTCAGTTGTCTCAAATTATTTTCTCCCGTCCTCATTCCTGATTCCTCCAAAGAACAAGAACCAACCAAACCATTTCCTACATAGGGAACTGTCAAACCATTTTCACCCATTCTTTGTTTATCAAAAATAGGCATAACCGAACCTATGGTTACAGGCACTGTAACAGCTTCTAGATTTTTCGTTAGCTCTCTAATTTTCTCTGTCAGCTCAGATGTTGTTCTGGCTAATTCTCTAGTTTTCTCTTCACTTATCCGATTCTCTCTCTCTCGCTCTCTCTCTCTCTCCCTTTCCGTGAAAGAGCTACCACTTTTCAGATCAGGTGTCGCAATCTCAGTTTTAACAATTCGTAAAGTATCTCTTATGGGAGTAACAACTGGCGTTCTCTCTTCTGGTTCTGGTCAATATGGAGCTCTTATAAATCATGTCATCCAAGACCTCATCCTCATAATCATTAGCCCCATACCTTCTCACTTCTGTATCAGGTATCTTTTCCGTACCCTTCCTCTCTTCCTTCTCGTCAACTGTCCTCATAGGATATAATCCCTCTGTCATACTAGCATCTCGCCATCTCCTCATTCGATCATGATGAGTCTCACGATCATGTTTCCTCCCGATAATATACCTATAATTGCCTCCACTCCTCTGCTTTTCTCGCTCATGCACCTCATCTTCCCATTCTACCAACGCCTCGAACTGTGTCGGCCTTGGTCTAGGCTCTAGACACATCATTTTCTCCCATAAATTTCTCAACACGGCCAAATTAAATGAACCATGTTCCGGGAACGCTAAAACACCATCCTCCTTAGTGTATTTAGCCCAGTTGTCTAACCATATACAGGTATGATACCAATATTTCGCAACCATGAAGGATGCAGGAGTTCTTGTCGGAGGTAACAATTCACCTTCTCTAGTTATTATGTTCTTATCCTTGTCGAACCATCTCTTTATTTTACCGAACAAGGACTTCTTTTTCTTTTCCTCCGTTTGGTAATACATTTTTAGCCTTTACCACAATTCTCTAGTCCCTTCCGCAACTGTACGATCCTTTGTCCAATAACAGCGCGACTCACACCAATGCACCAATCCTGGAGCGTCCACGTCACTCTGTACTCCTTCCAATCCCTGCGCGGCTCACACCAACGCACCAATCTTAGCGCGAGCACTGTATTAATCCACTGTCCAATTACAGCGCGGTCTTTCTCTGACTCTCTGACATCAGTAGTCGCTGACTGCAGCTTCTACTCCTGTCTCCTGTCACTCGTCTACCCCTCCTTTACAAAGCCTTCTCAGTAGACTTCGTTTCAGATTCTACAAAATCTATTAGTTACAACATATAAACATCTCCATTGTCTGCTTCGCTAACCACAGAATAGTAAAGAAAAGTCTTTTCACAAGAATCCCGCTTCTCCCTAGAACAGCGCTTACCTCTGCTCCACTACGGAATTATTACTTTCGTTGACACAGTAGCACATCCCTCTACTCTGCCCTTCTAACATGCATCCATTAACTGTTTCCTCCTGGAATGCTCCAAAGAGTCTCACAATCAACTAAATGCTCATACATTCACACACTTTCACACCAGAAAATGTAGTACATGCACACAGAATCCTGCCTTTCCCGAGAACAGCGAACAGTCTGTCCCACTACAGAATTATAACACACGTTAACCAAGCAGCGCTTACCTCTGCCCAGTCCTTCAAACAAGCTCAGCGAATACCTATTACTCCTCCAGCAGAAAGCTTTAACGGCAAACCTTACGGATCCCTGGGACTTAAGACCAGAGTTTCACAGATAACCTTCGCTACCATACGCACTCCTTTTATACTGGAAATATGTCTCTAATAGTAACACACAACGATGTCACTGATTCCGAACCCAGACAATGTGACGCGCGACTTCAACTGTCACACGTTTTTCCTGCATACGTACAGGTAATTCCAACAATTCCGTCTTTCCCGAGAGCAGCACACACTTCCCTCTGCCCTACTACGAAACTGTCACCAGCTCCCCACGTTCCAGAAGCCGTACACACTACATAAAACTCAATACGACGACTTCAACATATAGTGTTAATACATATATCAACATCAATCAATAAATCAATGAATCCAAAAGCCTATTTACAAGCAATCTATCAGATCAAGACAATAATCTAAAACCATCATACTGCTACCAGGAAACTGCTGCAGATCGGAGCATATAAATTCTCCCTACTTCCATGGACAGAGTAATTCCACAGTCATACGCACATACATTCACCATACGCTAGGGCCCATCACACCAACATTCATTCTATTACTCTATCCACACTGTATATAAGAGAATAACTCCTAAATCAATCTGCATCTAAAGTGAGGTCAATGTAACCTAAAGAAATTGTCTTGAGTCATGATTTAAACATTAGAAATACATTTGAAACTCAATAAATGACAAAGAAATAACCACCAGACGCTATAATTCAAACAATGGTTGTTTATCTAAATTAGTTCAAAAGAAAGTCAATCAATAGCAAAATCATTATTCTCATAGTTACCTATTCTAGCTAAGTGTCATTAGGGTCAGGACAGGTCTCTCAGTAAAGTCTCCCGAGTTGCCGTCCTCTCAATCAGCGTCGATCCTCTCGAGCATAGGTTCGGGAAGAAGTGGCCAAAATCGGAACAGACCCTCTCTAGTCTAGTAATATTTATAAGGAAAATATCAATTTGAAAGTAACAAACAATCTCTAAACGTCCGTTGAGCTGCTGAGCAGAGCGAGCAGAAAAGGATGTTGTTTTGCAACATTTAGAAAAACCTCCGCTCTTGAAAAATCACAAAAATAAAAACACGGAAGAAGGAAGCTTCAAGCTTAAACGATACATTCATGAATGCTCTTCCTCGGAATCACAGTGAAGCCACCGCAAGATTATCAAAGTCCATTGTGGCTTTATTCTTCTCCAAGGGCAATTGGCAGCAAGCCTGGAGCTGCTGTCCTCACGGAAACTTTTAATTCAGACAGAGGCCGAAGTCAGGTGGTTTTCAACCATGCTCAGCGAGGCCTCTCGTCACAATTCAATCACTCGAGTGCAGGCTGTAAATATCGGCCATCTTGGATTAGGCCAAAACAGACCATCTTAATTAAAAGAAATACAAAACAACGTTACTACATCATAATGATTAAACAGTGTTAATTCCCACTAACACCCTTATGTGTATGTAATTATCTAGCCTTCTGCAACACAAAGAAGCATTAGAGCACGTTATTTAAAAACGCAAACACGAAACAAATAGCACTTTTGCGACACTCATTTAATTAATTTGCTCACCAATTTAGTTCACGTATTAATAAAGCAACGTATATGCATTCCCGCGTGTAATTTCTCTCATTAGTAATGTTGATTAGTCAAGACTCTAACAAAGTTAGTAATTAATGATTATAAATCAGTAATTTTAATCATGACATATAACATAAACTGGAGTTTAAATCACAATAAATTTTCAATAGAAAACTCTGCTCCAGCACCCCCAGACATTTTGGGACCAGCGCAGGGAGGCAGGAAATTCCAGACACTGTGAGGTGAAAACTCCAAAAGTTTCTACTACTTCAAAGCTGGCACCGGTATACATTTAGGAACCTCAGACCTACTCTTCAGTTCACTTCTGGGCCTGTGAAGGACTCTCAGAGGACTGCCCTTCTGCCTATGGCCTGCTGTTTACTTTTGAAAACTGTCCTCTTACACCAAGAGGTCTGCCCTGCTGCCTGAAACCTGCTCTGTGCCCACCGAGGACTGCCTTGCTTCTTGAGACCTACTTTTTGGCCTGAACTCCAGAGTGGCTCAGAGGACTAATTGGCTGGCCTCCTAATCAGAACTTCAGGACAGAGTTGACTCCAACCATCTTCAACTCACATCTGGGCCCAGCTTGAAAGAGGCATGACCCCCAAATGCTGCCCGTCCAGTCTGGGAGCCTTGGAAGTGGTGTAAAAGGTACCAGATGGCCCAAATCCAAAACTTGGGACTTGGAACTTTTCAGCCAAAAACTGCCCTTAGAACCAAGAGAAGACAGGGCTTTACCTGCTCTCCGATCTGCCCAAGAGGCATTGCCGGTCCGCCTGACTTCACAATAGCTCACGCTACATTTTTTTCTGGAGCAGCAAATCCTATTCAGCGGCTCCTTGCAGAAGGGATATTCGATCTCGTGGAGCCCTCATCAGCTACAGCCTGCACTTCGTCCCGCTGGATATATTTGACTTCTTTAAAAAGTCCTCGTGCAAAAATGTCCCTGTGACTTTGTCCAGTGGCTCCCCAATGACGACCCTTCTTTAAACACCATCTGCAGCCTTGCACCACTGAATTCCATCTTGTCAGAACATTTTTGTTCATACTTCTCCAAGTTCATAGGTACGCAATGACCAGGCCCAATCCACTTTTTAATCTGACTTGCAACAGCCATATTTTTCGATATTGATCCGATTCACACAACTAGATGTCCGCTGTTGGTGGTGTTTTGATCTTTTAGGCACTAGATTTTACCTTACATTTTCAAAATTCATAACTCCAGTTCTACTGAGTGGATGTTTGTCGTTTTGGTGTCAAATAATTTATTGAAATGTCCTCTATTTTTCTTAAGGGGTGTAGAATTTTTCTTGTTTTGTGTTTTAACTCTATCAATCTTTGCGTTCTGTGTAAATACTTTACACATTGCTTCTGAGTTAGGCATGATCGCTTTTGTGCCAGGCTTCTCGAGGGTTGAGCACACCCTAATTTAGTTAATTTTGTAGCTCACCCAGACAGGGATTGTGGATGTTGCTTGAGTTGGGTTCATAACTCAACCAACAACCCAATTTCTCACAATTAGTGTATACACTGGTTGATTCACAGTTTGTTTGACTGAAATGTTCCTGAAATGTGATGTCTTTGACTGAGTGACGGCAACTCATTACCTTTTGAATTCAGTCTGTAGTCGCTTTAGTCACTTGATATAACAAATAAGAAGCCTTGTGTAAGTCTGGAAAGCTTATCTGTCTCCTGCACACTGGTCTTCGCTTTGAAAATAGCAAAAAAAGTTGATGTTTCAGATTGGGACAGGGCGTTGTAGCTGAATGTCAATTGAATACATCAGGGCCTGCTTCGAGAGAGTCATAAGTAGTTGCCATGGACCAATGCAGGAATGAATTATTGTAGGATGGTCATGAGCAGCAAGTGAGACTTGCATTAATAGAGATAAGGAAAGACCATAATAGAAGAAACAGCAGGAGAATGGCGGGAAAACAAAAGTGCGGGAAAATTAAAGATAGTTAATATTGTTAGAAATGCCCAGGGCTCCCAAAAGAAAAAGCACACAACTCCTCAGTGCTTGCTATTAGAGGATAAGGCATTGCTTCACAAAGACTGCTTATCATCCTTCTGCCATCCCAGTTCCTCAGTGCCTGACAGTCTCATTGCAGAAATTGTCCTTCCTATTCGTCCCCTCCATTGAACCATGATGATCTACTGCTGCATCTTGCCCATGAGTGGGGCAATTTTCAGTCTCAAGGTAAATTTTTTCTCTGCCCTATAAGTAAGTCATGGACTTGGTTTATGTGAGTAATAGTTGCCATGGTTAGTCCCTGTGCCATTTCGAGTTCCAATGTGTTCGTTTATTGATAGTCTGAAACAATAATTTTATCATCAAAGAATTTTTGAAATTTAAAAACACAGAATAAAAGTTTACAAGATCAAAACAAGCATAAAAACAAGAATAAATAACAGTAAAAAAGTATTTGTACTAGATTAATCAAATATGCGTCAAAACAGTTTCAGTATGAGGCTCACTCTTGCACAGTAGATGATATTGTGTGCCTTAAAGTCCATGCTATTTACAAAAAATTCAAAACAGCCACCAGCGCGATGGAAGGGGTATCACTTTTGAATATTCTGTAGGCTTCTCCTAGATCTACTAAGCTGAGGGATCTACACAGGGGGACTATCCATCTGCTTCTAGGTTTAAGGTAAAGTGAAGAGAAAATGAACAGGTGTTCATCAGTTTGCTTTATATGTTTGCAATAAAAAACAATAGCCAGACCCCTGGTACATATTCACCCATTGGGCAGCGAAAGCTGAACTGAAGGTATACCGATCATGCAAGTGCCGGTTGTATGAAATCTAGCAACCTCTCAGCCTTGCTAACGGATTTGTGGAATAGAAAGGCATCTGTAAAGCTACCAATGTGAATTGGGTGCTCTCTGTGCCTTAAAGCTTTAACCTTGAACAATTGTTTTATTTTTAGTCAGTCTCCTGGGCATATGGAGCGAGGCTTTTCCCAGAATTACTCCAAACTCAACTCGATCCAGGCAATTTTGATGACTCCCAACCTCTTCTTTGGTCTCCCAATTCAGAGTTTAAGATATCCTACAAATCCTCCCTAAAGTGGGCAGTTTATGAGTGCTCCAGCCAACATTGCGATGTCATGGATGCCAAGGTCCAGATGCAGCGGAATAAGTTGCATCCCCTTTCCAAGATCAAAATGGGTCTGAGAAAATGTGAGAAATTAGAACCTGTTTGCAGTGTCCTCCCACCTTTGCTCCCATTTGGACCGCTAGATGCTGGTTTTCTGACTCTGATTGTGCCCTGGGCACTGCTAACCAGACGGCATGCCTTTGCTTCGATTAAATGTACATGGTTAGGTATAATTATAATTGGCTGTGACAAACCTCTCTAAGTCCCTAGTATAAAATAAGGCAAGGGGGATTCAAACTACCTATAAGTCCCTAGTATATAATAGGGCAGGGAGGTTTGAAGGCCCAGTAGATTTCTTGCAATAGAGTGTGTGCTGCTGAAATGCCTGCTGTCATTTTAAAAGCCAGCCCTGCCTTGCAGTCTGCTTTCAAATTGCAATTATATGCAAGTTCGACTTTGGAATTAAAGGTACTTCCAAAGTAATAATCTACTTTATTTTTAAATACGTCACCGCTAAGGTCTCCCCTTGATGCTCCAGGGGTAGGGTGCCTTGTAACTATAAGCTGGGAGATTCTAAAAGATGTTTCATAAGCCATGGAAGGACCATAAAGCTGTCTTCTTTGAGGTCAAGGCCAGGCATGCCGGTATGAGTTCCCCTCATAAACCAGTCAAGGCGGCTTTCCGGCGGGGGTCCAAAATTAGTTATACTGACTTAGGGGCCGCTCTATATCTTCCCCCCCCCCCCATTTTAGACGTAGATAATGAGGTGGCTGTGGGACAGTTTAACGACTGGTTTAGGGCAGCAATTTTTTCAGTTGCCCCCTGTGGAAAATTACTTGTAAGCTATTCTTCACTGTACTGCTCTGTTGGAATGTTGCATGACATCATGGAATGCTTGGGTGCCTCTCTAGGGGAGATTGTCAGTTGGTATACTCAGGCTGAGCTGAAAGGAGCTTGCTCCTGGTGGGGCTATCTTTCTACTATCTAACCTCTTCTACCATCCTGATCTTCTGTACTGGAACCAAGCTATCATTAAAGAAGTAACCTACATGAACAGATGGACTTTGTATCTTTCTTTACAGCATTTTGGCGACGATCTTGAACCTACGTGTGCAACAAAGGGAAAGAGTCAACCAAGGAACCAAGGATCAGCAACTAAAGACTGTAAGGACTTTAAGGTCTTTCAAAACGTCAATTGAAAGTTGGAGGGAACGCCCTGCCAGCCCCACCAGTGTCCTGTAATGATAGAGATCAGGGTGTATATAATATCCCTACTTCCACGGATAGAGTAATCTCATAGTTACACGCACATACATTCTTCATACACTAGGGCCCATTTCACTAACATACGCTCAATAATTGACAAGAAATAATAACCAACACCATATTCAAAATTATATTGCTTTATCTAAAATTAGTCAAAGAAAATCAATCAGAATAAATCATTTTTCTCATAGTTACCTATTCTAGCTAAATGTCAGAACGGGTCAGGACAAGTCTCTCGGTAAAGTCTTTCAAGACGAAGTCCTCTCAGCAACGATCCTCACCAACGCAGATTCGGAACGCGGCAAAAGGCAAATGGCAAGTGGCAAAAACCCTCTCTAGGCTAACAATTCTTATAGTGAATTAAACAAAGGAAAGACACATTTTGTATTGACTTCTTCCGTAGAACCTCTGAGCAAAGCGAGAAGGAAAGGATGTAGCATCGCTACATTTGAAAATCTCCCCTCAGGAAAAATCACAAAATAAACATAACGGAACAGGAACCAAAAAATACAACTGTATCTTGTAGTTTCCACATTTCCTCGGCAATGAGATCATAGTTCAGAGTCTTTCTTTAAAGCTCCTTTGTTTCCCAAAGCTGCAAGGACGTTTCATTTCATTTGGAGATCGCCCAAAACTGCTGCTGTCCTCACGGAAAATTTTAACCAGGCAAAGCAAGGACTGTGGTCAGCTGACTTCAGGACCATATTCAGCAAGGCTCTCTCTCGTCACAGTTTTCTACTCGAGGCCAGGCTCTACATGTCGGCCACAATAGACCATCTTAATTAAAAGAGACAAAAACAACGTTACCACAGCATAGTGATTGAACAGTGTTAACCCCACTAATACCCTTATGTGTATGTAATTATCTAGCTCTTGCAACATAGGAAAGCATTAATTCGAAAAGCGTTTTGTGCTTAAAAATAAACAGCACACAGCAATCTTTAAACATGTAAACACGCACATTATTATTAAACAGCACACTTATGCGTTCCCACGTGTAATTCTCTCTTGTTAAAACAAACGAGTTGATTAGTATAAACACTTACACAAGACAAATAATTAATAATTAATAATTAATAAATTAATATAACAAATAGACATGCCAGAGCTTCAAAACCCAGTTAATTTTCAAACTGAAAACTCTGCTCTAGCAATCCCCCCTTTGGTGATTTTATCACCAAATAAACCCCCAAAAAAAAAAAATTAGTGAAAATTTAGTCCCATTTTAGGAGAAATCGGAAATGTCTTTTTCTCCTTACACCTTACACAACACTACACACCAGTCACTCTTTCATCATCCCTCTTTGTTTCTAAATAAACACTCTCCCTCAATTCTTCTAATTCAATTTCTTGTGGTTCTCTTTCCAACCTTTTGTTTTTCTTCTCTTTATTTAATTTCTTTTTCCATCCCCTGTTTTTACAACACACACACACTAATCTCAGTATCAATAAAGCAACAATTATACAAGTTAAAGGAAACAATATTCTACCTATAATAGTACTACCTATTTTTACAATAAAATCTTTAACAGCTATCACCTTATTAGCTATTTTAGTCCATAAACTCTCAACTTCAAGTGGTACTAATTCTTCATGCAAATCAGTAATATTTTTGATATAGACCTTCAGGTCTTTGCTTTCATCTGGAATGTAAGTGCAACAATGTTGAACTTTCAGCATTCCACAAACTCCACCCTCCTTGGCCAATAGAATATCAAGGGCAAGTCGATTTTGCATTGACATGGCACGTACGGCACTTAATTCCGTATTTACTAAAAGAAACCCTCCAGCGGTATTTGTCGATAAGCGATCCACCACTGTTGACAGTTTCCGAATTCCATAAGCATTTAAAGAAATTCCCACTGCTGGAATTAAAACCCCAAAAATATCACCCACTATTTCAGACCAGGTTTCTCTCTTAAAACGCATTAGTAAATTAATATGTTCTACATCTCTTATTTTATCTATATGAAAAATCTTTGGAAAGACCAGGCCCACATAACACGTGCCATACCAATGGTCAGGCAACTTGTAATAAGCCTTGTTCCCACAAACATAGTACACTCCTGGGAAAACGGAAAAAGAAGGAACTGTTGGAATCTTAAAAGTTATTCTGACTGACATTGGAGAGGAGTCAGATGCACAGGATGTTGTTGATGATCTGATACAATTTGATGTTACTGAAGAAGAAGGAGTGAAAACTGATGAATATCCAAATTGAGTGAGAAATCACTTGGAGAAAAAGTGAAAGGAGAAAGTCTGAAAATCAGTTGTCTGAATAATCCAAAGTTGGGAAATTACAGTAGTGGAGTAGTAGAGGCTAAGTCAAAAGACAAGGTCAAAGTAGTAGAATGGCTAACATAGAGGATAATCAAAGTAGATGTGCCTTTTTTAAAAGATGGTGTAGAATGTGCTGCTGCTGTACTGGATTATTAATGCTACTATGGGGAGTTTTAGTTTTATTAGTTACTTTTAAAGTTACATTTGAGATGCATACAGAAAATATGACAGATATAGAGAAGAATTCGCAAAAAGTAGTTCCGACTAGAATTAGTAATACTTACATACACAAAGATAGGTCAATTAATAATTTTTCTAGTAATGTTTTTTCGAAGTTGTTATACGAATATGTGAAAACAATGGAAGTTAGGGATTGCTACGTTTGTATGCAATTACCTGCATCCGTTTCAGAGGGTGTTACTTATCATCATTTGCCAGCTACATATGGTATTTCATGTAGTATATTAAGTAGTGTTTTTTATTTGTTAGGGAAGATAGATTATAAGATGTCTAACAGAGATAGTATTTTTGGGCATTTGCCAATGAACAAAGAGCTGAATCCAGCTAAAGAAGCTAACACTTTTGGTGAAATTTTTATTGAAGAGAAAGGATTAACATTAGATTACATTTTTAAGAATAATTTAACTTTGCGGTTCTAAAATTGACATCCCTGAACAACTATCTTCACTAGCATCCAATATTTCACTACATGTGTCATGTCTGGATTGTCTCAGGTCACTACTTTCTGTCCTTTTTCCTGAATCTCCTGAAGGACCAACTGAACTTATCAAATTATTCCCAACATATGGAATCACCAAACCATTTTCACCTATCCTCTGCTTGTCAAACACAGGCATAACCGGACCTATGGTTACAGGCACCGTAACAGCTTCCAGATTCTTCGTTAACTCCCTAATCTTTTCGGTCAGCTCTGTTGTAGTTCTGGCTAGTTCTCTTGCATTTTCGTCACCACTTCGATTCCCTCTCTCCCTGAAAGAATTACCACTTCTTGATTCAGATGTCACATTTTCTGTCTCAATGATACAAACTGTATCTCTTATCGGAGAAACAACTGGTGTACTCTCATCTGGTTCTGGTCTATATGGAGGTGGTCTTTTGTAAATCATGTCATTCAAGACCTCATCCTCATATTCATTAACTCCATATCTTCTCATTTCTGACTCAGGAACCCTCTCTGCTCCCTCTTCAACTGTTCTCATCGGATATAATCCCTCTGACATACTAGCATCCCGCCACCTTTTCATTCGATCATGATGAGTCTCACGATCATGTCTCCTCCCAAACATGTACCTGTACTGTCCTCCAGATCTCTGTTTTTCTCGCTCATGTACTTCCTCTTCCCATTCCACTAAAGCCTCAAACTGTGTAGGTCTTGGTTTCGGGTCTAGACATAACATCTTTTCCCGTAACTTTCTCAACACGGCCAGATTAAATGAACCATGTTCTGGAAATGCTAGAACACCATCCTCTTTGGTATACCTAACCCAATTCTCCAACCATATACAGGTATGATACCCATATTTTGCAGCCATGTAGGATGCAGGTGTTTTCTTTGGAGGTAACAATTCACCCTCTCTCGTCTTAACATCTTTATCCTTGTTAAACCACTTTTTAATTTTTCCAAAGAATGTTTTCTTCTTTTTCTCTTCTTGGTAATACATTTTAGCTTTTACCAAAACTTCTACTCTTTTCCGTATTACAAATATACAATACGAATTTTCAACCAATAACAGCGCGACTCACACTAACGCACCAATCCTGGAGCGTCTACGTCACTAGAATAGCTCTTCCAATCCTTGCGCGGCTCACACCAACGCACCAATCCCAGCGCGAACACTATTCTGATCTACTATCCAATCAGAGCGCGGTCTTCCTGACGTCAGCAGTCGCTGCAGTCGCTTGTCTCCTGTCTCCTGTCACTCGTCTACCCCTCCTTTACAAAACAAAATCTTTTCAGTAGACTTCGTGTCAAAATTTCTACAAAATCTATTAGTTACAACATATAAACATCTCCATTGTCTGCTTCGCTAACCACAGAATAGTAAAGTAAATCTATTTCACAAGAACCATCAAACTTTCATACATCTCTTAACTGTTTCCTCCAGGACTTATCCAAAGAGTCTTACAATCAATTAAATGTATATGCATTCACGCACATTCATACAAGAAAATATAGTACATACACACAGAATCCTGCTTCCCGAGAACAGCGAACAATCTGTCCCACTACAGAATTATAACACACGTCAACCAAGCAGCTTACCCCTGCCCAGTTCCTCAAACAAGCTCAGAGAATACCTATTACTCCTCCCGCGATAAGCTTTAACGGTGAACCTTACGGATCCCTGGGACTTAAGACCAGAGTTTCACAGATAACCTTCACTACCATACACACTCCTTATATACCAGAAATATATTCTAATAGTAACATACAATAATGTCACTGATTCCGAACTCAGACAATGTGACGCGCAACTTCAATTGTCACACGTTTTTTCCTTACAATTCCTTATTTCCCGAGAGCAGCATATACTTCCCTCTGCCCTTCTACGGAACTGCTACCAGCCTCCAAGTTCCAGAAGCACTACATATAACTCAACATGACAACTCCAACATATAATATTAGTACATATACCAATAATCAATAATCAATATGTAATCTAATCAGATCAAGACAATCATCAATAACCATCCTACTCTGCTACCAGGAAATTGATAGAGATCAGGGTGTATATAATATCCCTACTTCCACGGATAGAGTAATCTCACAGTTACACGCACATACATTCTTCATACACTAGGGCCCATTTCACTAACATACGCTCAAATACTCTACCAGCAATAACCTGTGGAAAGAAAAACTCCTAAACACCCTGCATCTATATCGAGGCCAATAAGATCTAGTTATTGTGACTGCCCTTAAACATAATCTAAACAATCTATACAATAATAATCAAAATATAATACTCAATAATTGACAAGAAATAATAACCAACACCATATTCAAAATTATATTGCTTTATCTAAAATTAGTCAAAGAAAATCAATCAGAATAAATTATTTTTCTCATAGTTACCTATTCTAGCTAAATGTCAGAACGGGTCAGGACAAGTCTCTCGGTAAAGTCTTTCAAGACGAAGTCCTCTCAGCAACGATCCTCACCAACGCAGATTCGGAACGCGGCAAAAGGCAAATGGCAAGTGGCAAAAACCCTCTCTAGGCTAACAATTCTTATAGTGAATTAAACAAAGGAAAGACACATTTTGTATTGACTTCTTCCGTCGAACCTCTGAGCAAAGCGAGAAGGAAAGGATGTAGCATCGCTACATTTGAAAATCTCCGCTCAGGAAAAATCACAAAATAAACATAACGGAACAGGAACCAAAAAATACAACTGTATCTTGTAGTTTCCACATTTCCTCGGCAATGAGATCATAGTTCAGAGTCTTTCTTTAAAGCTCCTTTGTTTCCCAAAGCTGCCAAGGACGTTTTATTTCATTTGGAGATCGCCCAAAACTGCTGCTGTCCTCACGGAAAATTTTAACCAGGCAAAGCAAGGACTGTGGTCAGCTGACTTCAGGACCATATTCAGCAAGGCTCTCTCTCGTCACAGTTTTCTACTCGAGGCCAGGCTCTACATGTCGGCCATCTTTACTTAGGCCACAATAGGCCACAATAGACCATCTTAATTAAAAGAGACAAAAACAACGTTACCACAGCATAGTGATTGAACAGTGTTAACCCCGCTAATACCCTTATGTGTATGTAATTATCTAGCTCTTGCAACATAGGAAAGCATTAATTCGAAAAGCGTTTTGTGCTTAAAAATAAACAGCACACAGCAATCTTTAAACATGTAAACACGCACATTATTATTAAACAGCACACTTATGCGTTCCCACGTGTAATTCTCTCTTGTTAAAACAAACGAGTTGATTAGTATAAACACTTACACAAGACAAATAATTAATAATTAATAATTAATAAATTAATATAACAAATAGACATGCCAGAGCTTCAAAACCCAGTTAAATTTCAAACTGAAAACTCTGCTCTAGCAGTAACATCCGGACAGCCTGCACCCTGGGCGTTTCCTTTCTCATCACTGTGTCTGCTGTCATCTGAGGCTTCTCCAGTGTCTTACACTTATCACGGGCGCTAAGTGTTTCTCTGTTTTGACACTCTCCAAAACAGATAGATAGACGTGATCTCCTGTCAAGCTTGCTTGAGAGTAAATGTCAGTGTTGTAGGAGATCGGAAGGCGTCCAGAAAGTGACTCCGTTGGTAAGCTCATGCGCATTCTGGGACAAGCTATCCTGTGTCTCGGGGTACTCTACGAGCGGTCCCAGCGTTTTGTAGTGTGTTGTTGTCCTACAAGTGGTATCTTTTATTGAGCCGACGCGAATGTGTCGAGAGGCAAGGACCGGTGCTGACGCGCATGTGTGGTGAAGTAAGGATCGGTGCTGCGTTTTACCGTAGTTTGGGCACTTTACGTTGCTGTTTGGGATATTTGGACATCATTTTTGCTTCATGGCAGTTTAACCACTGCCTTTCAAATACCCCACGAGCCTCATCACGCGCATACACTCGACGCGTGCAACCTTACCGTTCTAGTCATGCCTGCAAGCTTGCTTCTGTGACGTCTCTCTTCTTCCAGTGACTGTCTGCGGTGGACGCTTTGGTGCACGCTCCTGCCGTGAGCCTCCCTTCACAGCGTCAGGGTTGCGTGCCACCATCTTGTGTGTGGCTCCCTGTTTCTCAGAGCTGGGTTGTGACGCTATGCTGCTTGAATGGGTTGAGAGCCATCCGGCGTGGCGTTACTATGCCAACTGCATTTTGTTCGTGTTCAAACCGAGTAAGAGAACTTTGCGGTCTTCGTGGCATTTTCATATTGTTGTCTTAATTGCCTACGAAGCAAAACTTACTTCAGGAATCGGGGCAACTGGTGGTTATGTCGTTGAAAGGACATGGAACATTGAGGGAGTCTCTGTGCTACATCGCTGTTGATGCCAACAACCAAATCGAGCTTCGTGAGAGGACTTCGGGTGTGAGATCGCTCACCAAACTTTTTGACTTTGTCGTTCATTACATTACTGGTCATCGTGGTGCATGTTCTATACTATATTAGTGTGTGGGTTTGTTGTTTTTTTGTTTTCAGGATCCTTAACAGTTGTAATGTTTATTAGTGCAGTGTGTACTCATTTATGGAGAGGTTTTGGGGGTGGTGTACCCAGCCATGGGGAGGTTCAGAGAACAGTCTGTGTTCTGATTCAGTTTTGTTTGTTTTTCTCTTCCCAGTGTGGGGTGAGACAGCGAGCGTTACGTACACTTCACAGGTGTAGTGTACCTTTGGACAGTGTGTGTCTCTTGTTTGTCTTCGTACGTATAGTGTACCTGCTAATGGGGAGGTTGTGGGGGTAGTCAATGCTTCCAATTTAGTTTCAGTTTTCCAGGGTTAGTACCCTGTGGTGTACCCTATGTAGGGGAGGTGGTAGTTTTGTTGTGTATTTTTTCAGGGTTATTTCCCTGCATTGTACTCTATTTTTAGTGGAGGTTGTTTCCGGGGTACACTATGTAGGGGAGGTGGCGTTGTTTCTGGGTAGTCAATACCTATGAGCTATTTTTCCAGGGTAAGTACCCTGTGGTGTACCCTTCTAAGTGTAAACTGGTTAGGGGATGTGGTTCACGTTGCGTTTGTAGGTAGTCTATGCCTTATGTTAGTTTCCAGGGTGATTACTCTGTGGTGTACCCTAGGGGAGGTGATGCTGTTTTCAAGATATCTACCCTGTCTAGTGGAGGTTTTTCTATTTTCAAGGGTTAGTACCCTGTATTTTTGGCGTGCTTGATTAATTTCCAGCGCTATCAATGGGTCTTCTTTTCGAGTTGACACTGTGTTCCGGTCGAAGTCCGCCTCCATGGAACTCGTGGCCAAGGGTTTCATGTTTGGAGGACTTTGAATGTGCAGTTTTTGTGTTTAGATCTCTTTTGTTACTCCTAGTGGATCTTAAGCGTCAGCATGCCTTCTAGCCTAATCAGGGGAATTTTTGTGTCTTTCCAACATGTTTTCTCTCTAGTGTCTTTCCGGTTGTGGTTGCTCTCTTTGGGCTAACTAGAGTGATTCTAATCCTTGTTGTATCTTTTATTGGGGATGTTGTTTTCTCCCAAGGGTCTGTATTTACATCCACCTGGTTAACAGGGTGTTTACCCTGGGTGTACCCGCTTTTGGGGAGGTTGGGTGGGTGTCCGCCCTTCTTGTTGCATTGTGTTTTCATCTGTGCCATGCATTGTTTTCCCTAAGGGAGGGGGATGGGGCGTGTAGTAATGTTGTTTGTGATCTTTAACACATTTCTGTTCATGCCAGTCATATTCGTGATACCTCATGCATTACACCTGAGGATAGGTGCACCTCATTGCTGCACCTTCTTGCCAAGGGTTTATTGGGGTATCTTACTTTTACTTCTTTTGTTCCCTAAGGAAAGAGGATGTGTGGTAAATTACTTGTAAGCTATTCTTCACTGCACTGCTCTGTTGGAATGTTGCATGACATCATGGAATGCCTGGGTGCCTCTCTAGGGGAGATTGTCAGTTGGTGTACTCAGGCTGAGCTGAAAGGAGCTTGCTCCTGGTGGGGCTATCTTTCTACTATCTAATCTCTTCTACCATCCTGATCTTCTGTACTGGAACCAAGCTATCATTAAAGAAGTAACCTACATGAACAGATGGACTCTGTATCTTCCTTTACAACACCCCCTTACAGACAGACAGCTACGCTCAACAGTCGTCCGGCGGGGGCACCCTGGTATAGCCCTGATCTCAAGCTCTTAAAAGTTCACTGCAGACGGTTTGAGCGCCGGTGGAGACAGGATTATTCCAGGGCCAGTAAAGATCTTTATAATATTGCCCTTTACAAATATAAAGAGGCCATTAAGGCAGCTAAGACCTCTTACTTTACTAGAAAAATTCTCGCCGCTGGCAACTCTTCAAAAGAGCTTTTTAAATCGGTTTCCTATCTGGCCAAATCTCAGCAGGGTGCTGTCTTTAGCCCCGACCAGGGTTTTTGTGATCGGCTGGCTTCCTTTTTCCATGTCAAAGTCCAAACGATTTACGATGATTTGTCTAATTCTGCAACATCTGCTCTCGGGCAAGATATTTCTCACCACTCCTGCTCATCCCCGGCGATTAGGCACGGGGTTTTTTCCAGTTTTGACTCCTTGACGGTTGAGGCGGTGACAGATCTGTTAAGGTCCACAAAATCAGGCTCTGTCTCCGACCCCTGTCCGCCGTGCGTCTTGCATCCAGTGGTAGATAAGATCAGCTCTATCCTTATGCCTTTGATCAATCAAGTATTGATGTCCGGGAATTATCCCACTGCATGGAAGATGGCCAGTGTTAGACCAATTCTGAAGAAGGCCTCGCTTGATCTTGCTGAGCTCAAAAGCTATCGCCCAATTTTTGGCCTGCCTTTTGCTGCCAAGATTGTAGAAAAGCATATGAACACTTTGCTTGCTGGTTTTTTAGACCGAAATGGTCTACTTGACCCAGCTCAGCATGGCTTTCGTCACAATCATTCCACGGAATCTGCTCTTATTGCGGCTGCAGAGGGAATCCGTATGGCGGTCGACGGAGGTGGGAGAGCTATTTGATCTGTCGGCTGCCTTTGATACGGTTAACCATACGGTTTTAGTGCAGCGACTAAAGGAGGCAGGCATCAGCAAACGAGCTTTGGCTCTTCTCTCCTCCTTTCTGCAGGACAGACATCAATCCCTCAGTTGGGAGGGCTTGAAATCGGATAACTTCAAGCTGACTTGTGGCGTTCCACAGGGTTCGGCTCTATCCCCTACCCTGTTTAATCTCTATGTGAGACCCTTGGCGGATGTGGTAAGGAAGCATGGTTTTTCTTTTGTTTCATATGCGGATGACTCGCAATTGGTCATCTCGCTGGTAGACTCCCCAGAGCTCACCGCTCTGCGGTTTCATTTGTGTCTTAAAGACATTATGGCCTGGATGTCAGCGAGTTTTTTGAAAATCAACACGGAGAAAACTGAAGTCATGGAATTTGGGGCTGGGCCTCCGATCTGGAACAACTCTTGGTGGCCTGCGGAGGCAGGACTCTGTCCTCTTCCTGTGCCAAAGGTGAGAAATCTTGGTGTCATATTTGACACCAAGATGAACATGTCTGCACAGGTTAATAGCTTAACTTCAGCGTGTTTTCTCCTGCTCAAGTCTCTTCGCAAGATTTTTCCTTTCATTCCGCCAGTTCTTCAGAAGACGGTCATGGCCGCTCTTTTTATGTCAAGACTGGACTACTGTAATGCTATGTTTCTGGGCATGGACAAGTTTCAGCTTAGTAAACTCCAATCTCTGCAGAACGCCGCGGTCCGTGTATTGTTGCTAATTCCAAGGGGCCACTCCATTTCCTCTGCTAGGCGTTCGCTGCACTGGCTCCCGATTCAACAAAGAGTTGAGTTTAAGGCACTCTGTCTGGTCCACAAGGCATTTTATGGGGGTGGCTCCATTTTCTGCCACAATCTGTTTAAGCCCTATGTCCCCCATCGTGAGCTGCATTCGGCCAATCTTGGCATTATGTGTATTACCAGATTTAGGCGTTCCAGATGGGGTGGTCGGGCTTTTTCTATCTGTGCCGCACAATTATGGAACCGGCTTCCTGTTTCTCTTCGCCTGGAGCCGGACCTTCTTTCCTTTAGGAAGGCATTGAAGTCCATGCTGTTCTAATGCTCCCTAGGTTTCCTGTTGCCTGCTTGCTTTTCTCCTTCTCATACTTCAGCGCCAAGACGCTGTTGGCATTAGAGCGCTATATAAGCCTTTTTATACTTTATACTTATACAGGAAAAACTGCATCTTTCGTTTTCCCCCATTGTAACAAATTGCTCTCTAGGCTAATATTGTAATATTTCATTTAAGAATAAATATTGATAGGAAGGAGCACAAAATGTCATTCAAGGATCTACAATGATAGTTATGATAAATCCAACAAATTGCCACTGTTAGATTTATAATAACTATCAGAGAAAATAAGTTACTAAACTTTCTTTTCTGTAAGCCACATTCCAGACTACCCAGCAGCCAACTCCTGATTGGCTAGCCTCTGACATGCTGAGCTAAGTTGTCTTAATGAGCTGTGAAGTAGCCGTTGCAGAGGCTACAGGCAGAACAGGGGAGCAGTGTCCAAACTGGTCTTCATAGGGAGAATGACACTTTGGAACAGCACAAGATTACCCCCACATCCTCAACCCCAGCCACACAGGAGCTCCTGTAATTAGATTAGGGAAGGGGGTGAAATACAAGTGTTGGGAATCTTAGCCACCCCAATGGGATGGCCTAGCCTGATATACCTTCCAAGTAGAGAGTTTCTGCATGTTGGATTTTGGAAGAATGGGGCTTTTCTGGGACTAGAATTTTCTACTCTTTGAAGGGAGTGCTCATACCCTAGGGTGGCACCCTGCTTCCCATCGGTCAGGGGTGCCCCCATGCTTCACACCCAGGGACACTGTATAAATATGGAAGAGTTGCCAAGCAACTCATATCTGCTACCTGAATCAACAAGGAGAGGAAGGATTGTCCTGTTGGAAACCTGATCTGCACCCGAAAGGTCTACACTCTGAAGGGCTTCCCCTGCTGCACATTCTAGGACTACAGCCTTAAGGACTTTTCCATTGCTTCAAGAAGGATTTAAAGAGTGGACTCCCTGCAAGCTACAGGTTAACTGAGCCCACATGCAACCTGGAGTGCATCCAGTAGACTTTTAAGGTTTTGGCCAGGTACATTGTCGGAATTGTAGTCCCAACATCCCAAGGACCATCTCAGAAATTCTAGACCCCTGGATTGGTGTTGTGGATACTTTTGAACTCTCAGGGAGACCTTCTGGAAGAAGATCCAGAAGTTTGGGAACTTTTTGGTAAAAAACTCCATAAAGTGACTGACTCGATGTTGAGAGTCATGCCGGCTACATTCAACCATGACTTGGCATGGATTTCAGGTTTACAAGATTTGACCGGTGCGTCGCAGAAAACATAGTGGATGACATTGATGTGAATGCACCCAACTCATCCTCTCCCTATCCAACGAACACAACGCAGCCAAACACAATTTTCAGGAAGGCATGAAAGCAGTTGTCAAATGGATGAAGAGCAGCTGTCTACAACTCCACACTGACAAAACAGAAGTACTCATCATGGACCCACACCACGACGCCTGGATCACCACCTGGTGGCCCCCTGCCCTCGGAATCCCACCCAACCCCACAGACCACGCACACAACCTCGGAATCATCTTGGACTTTGAACTCAAAATGGACCGCCAGATCAACTCCATCGCATCCTCCTGCTTCCACACCCTCCGTCTCCTACGCAAGACCTTCAAATGGATCCCCTTTGAACACAGACCGTCACTCACATCCTCGTCACCAGCAGACTTGACTACGGCAACGCACTCTATGCCGGAATCAACAAAAACTTCACCCGCGAGCTACAAAACATCCAGAACGCCTCCGCCAGACTAATCCTAAACCTGCCACGACACTGCCACATCTCCCAACACCTGTGCACACTCCACTGGCTCCCCATCGAGGCAAGAATCACCTTCAAGATTCTCAAGCATGCACACAAACCCCTCCACAACACCAGACTAGCATACCTGAACAGCAGACTCAAATTCCACGCACCCCAAAGGACCCTACGATCAGCCCAGCTCTCCCATGCAGTGGTCCCCCACACCGGGAAGTACAGATCAGGAGGCAGCTCCTTCTCTTTCCTCGTGGCCAGAGCTTGGAATGCCCTTCCGCTCCACTTCAGACAGATGACATCACTCCCCATCTTCTCAAGAGACCTCAAAACATGGCTCTTCGATAGACCTCCTCCTTGATGGACTGGATCCTGCACCTCCCCTCCACCCCAGCGCCTTGAGACCCTTACAGGTGAGTAGTCGCGCTTAACAAACCCATGATTGATTGATTGATTGAATGCAGCCTGAAGAGAAGCCTCGCTTGACTTCGAGCGAAAAAGCTCCAGAAGAAAACTAGGGGGCTCATTAGGATGGCGGTGTTTGGCACATCCGCGGTGTTGGTGGAAAACTTCCTTTTCCACACTCCAGCAGCGGTCCTCGCGTCCGCCATATTACAATGGGCAAAGATAGCCCATTTCCCATCCGCTGCGGAGTTTGGAACCCGCCAGTAATTTCCTTCCACAACAGTGGCGGAGGGAGCCAATAGAGAAAGACCGCTGTGCGGAATGACGTTACGACCACCGGACAATTCACAATGCCTCAAACAGTCCATCAGAATGCAGCGGAGAAACCAGCCACTCGGAGATGGCGGAAACACTGTTGCGCAGATCGAAGCACAAATCCCGGGCACTTCCACGCATTCCTGACCGCTATGGATCCAGCTGATCAAGCCCTTCTGCTGCTGTACCTGATCCACTACGAGCATATAAGACGTTGTCGCAGTCAACACCGCAGGTGAGTAAATAACACATCTCAGCATACAACCACAACACAACTCTTGTGCTGAAATACGGTTCATGTCCACATCAGACACTCTGGTGGAGACAGGAACATATCCCCCAGTGTACTCACACATGTCCTGCTTGCTAGAAATCTACACCTCCACATCGTGGTCACCCATCAACATCGAAATTACTGCAATGTCCCGGTCACGTCATCCCAGCGGTGAAGACGCAGGAAAACCTGCACACAATGTAGTAGGCAGGGCCTCAATGCACTATATAGCAGCCAGGTGTGGCTCGACCTCACACCTCACACTTCAAAGGGCAAGGTAGATTGACTGGGAAGGTGGGGGTGAAGAGGACCACCCTGCACACAAGGTCAGGGGTTGGACAACCCTCCTCCTCACACCTGCCTTCCACTCATGTGAATCAAACTGAGTAAATTAAGAAAAGAAGAGTCAAGCTGCATATTTACAACCATGGAACTGTCCACCCTGTCTGTGAAGTCCCTCAGACAGATCACACACTGAAACTCTGTCACACACACATACCATAAGGCAGCAGCAATGTATGACAATACATAGGCAAGCCCAAAGTGGAGTGCACAGTGCTGGAAAACCATGGAGCAAGCCACATAGCATTTGTACATGACATATAAAGGAAGGAACATATCTCACTACCCTTAGTCCAACAAATCAGACATGGGTGGCACAGTGATTGAAATTAAACCAAAGTGATATCTGTGCAATATCTCTGGGATACAGCAATGCAAGCTATGCATAGGCACAAGAATGATAGGAAGTATCAAAAGCCATACAGTGACCAGCCCCACATCTGTGTCAACTACCTTGACATGTGTATGCCACCAGCACAACACACATGGCTCATTTTCACACTTCCTGGCTGTCAAACCCAAGTAGGACCTTCACATATACCCCTCATCTACCCATCTCACACTTGCCCTGCTCAACACCTGTGAGAATCACACATAAAGGTGCAAAGAAGGTCCTATGAGTTTCCTGACAACCAATGACACACCCTGGTGTGAATCTACAATTGTCAGACTCCCACTCAGGGATGTCTGAACCTTTGCTGATCAAAAACCAATAGCCAAACACAAATCTCACAAACAACATCCGAATAAGTCTAACAAGCTCAGCTATGTGCAGGCAAACAGTGGATAGCCAATGTGAGTCTAGACAGAACAGGAACACACACCATTTTCACTCTGGACAAATGCAGACACCATACCACAACCCAATCAAAAAATGCATTATCAAATGCCAATCATGAACACTAACTGTGATCAATGGGACAAGTCAGCTAACACAGACATGGACACCACACCTGTTATCAAGTGAGCATGGTGTCAATGTGCACCACAAGCATACACATACACAGTCCTGACAAGTGACAGGTCAAATAAAGGAGGACATAGCACTATTGTGCACTCAAAACAAGCTCATGAACAAGACTCCACATTGCTGCATGTGACAAGCACACAAGAAATGCACACTACACATTGAACACACATCGGAATGTATTACACTGCACAAACTACTCTCACACAATGTCATGCAAATAGAACATCACACACACATACGCCTGTCAGTAGAAAGAGCCAAAACAGGCCCAACACTGCACCCATCAACAACAAAAACACAACATATGCAAAAAATAATTCATCAGATAGTCATCTCAGCTGCACAGCAGGGGGATGCACACCAGGCAAGTACAAGGCAACATACACTGACAGCACTGCATGCACAATAAGCAGTGTGTGAACACCAACAAAACCAGTATCACACATATCTGAGTGTTCTACCATGAACTTCCACATCACAAATCATCACAGCACACAGATCACAGTCAGGAAGGGTAACAGTACCTCAGCCAACAGACATAGGGCCCGATTCACAAAACTAACTTAAGACAAAATCCTAAACTTACTACCATTTTCGTATTCACAGAAGGCACTTACTCATTTTGGTATTCACAGAAGACACTTACTCACTTCGGTATTCACAGAAGTTAGGAGTCCTAACTTTAGGACTCCTAAATGCCTTCTGTGAATACCGAAAGTCTTAAAATTAGGGTTTTTCTCAGTTTAGGAGTCCTAAAGTTAGAATGATTAGGATAAGAGTAGATCATCACAAACAACCATCATCGCACCCCCAAACCTCAGAGTCAAGAAGAACAAAAGTGACTGTCACCTCTGGCAACCTCTGAAAAAGAAAATCAACTAATTGCGAATGTGAAAGTGGCATACAGAGCATGTGTCACATGAACATATAACCATACATAAAACGTTTTATTTAGCAAGGGCAGCGACAAAGCAGACAACATGAGTAACAGTCTTGATTACATAATATCCAGATAGGCATCAAAAGTGCAAACCATCAATTACATTGGCCAGTACAAATTCCTAGTATGCACATGTGTGCATGAAAACTGCACAGGAAATGGACATCAAAAGTAACAAACGACAAGGCCATTGTCCAGTACAAATTCTTAGTATGCACATGTCTTCATCACAAACTACACAGGAAATGGGCATCAAAAGTAACACAAAGCACGGCCATTGGCAAGTACAAATTCCTAGTATGCACATGTGTGCATGAGAAACTGCACAGGAAATGGGCATCAAAAGTAACAAACAGCAAGACCATTGGCCAGTCCATATTTCTAGTCCGCACATGTGTGCATGAGAACTTGCACATCAAATGGGTAACACCGTCCACTGCCATGGGAATCACCACAGCTCAGGGGCTACATATGGGCAGTCCAGGCACCACTCTTGGAGAAATGGTGTGGGGAGGAGAACTAGGCTGAAACATTTGGCTGTAAGTTGGACTAGAAGAGGGGTGATTGTTGGGGCCAGTTGGAAGACTGGACCTGGGAGAGAGAGAACTGGCAGAGATAGAGGCATCCATGGCTGTGGGAGCCTGAGGGCTGCTTGGACCGGGTGGAGTGGTGGCACGGGGAGGTGGAGGCATGCTGCGTGGAGGCACAGTGGTTGAGGGTGAATGTTGAGGGCTGGGTCTCAACTGTTTGGGGATTCGATATCCCACAAGTGTCTTGGCCGGAGTGGGAAGTGATGTGGGAACAACAGCCTCACTCTCCACCAAAGGTGCATCAGGTGCAGGTAACTCTCTCTGTGGGGATTTTCTGGACCAGGTGGTATGCTTGGGGTGGCCTTGCCTCTTCCCCTGCATCCCCTGTTATCAAGGTAAACCCCCCACTTCGCTCCCTTGTTCCTGCTTCAGAGGGGTGTGGTTGGGAGTTGACGTTTTGGGTGAATCTGCCTTTGAAATGTGTTTGGGCTAAGTCGTTGCAGGCACCAGGTTCACAGCATACAGGGTAAGAGATTGTGGGTCTTTGGGAGCAGGTGTGGGGATGGGCGTGCCCTTGGATGGTGGTAATTTTGATGAATGTGATGTTGATGCCTGCTTCTTGGCCTGATGCCCCTGAGTGCCACATGTGTGCCCGTTTTGTGTTGTGGTGATGGTGTCTGTAGTCTGGTACGCTTCGAGTGCTGCTGGTGTGTGCTGCGTGTGGAAGACTTGGTACCTGAGGGCTCTGGCGTGTGGGCACTCTCGTCAGGTGGTGCCACTGGCAGAGTGATTGCTGAAGGGACCGGAGCTGGACTGGGAGCTTGTGACTGCTGAATGTCTGCCGTCACTGTGGAGGACAAAGACTGGACAGTTCAGTGTAGGCCACCCACGTCAGAATGAATGCCCTCCATGAATTCAACTTCCTGTGTCAACTATTTTTCATGATCCTGGAAGGCATTCAGGGGAGCAGTCTGACCCACACACAGCTGGCACAAAATACCTACTGCCTCCACACTGAGGGCAACAGGGGAGACAGGGGAAGAGGCAGCGGTGCCTGGGGGAAGGAGACTCTACCCTTCATAGGGCTGCGTGCATGGACAGCACTTGTGGGAGCATCCGGGAAGGTGGGCAATGGATGAGGTGTGGTAGAAGAAGAGGCAGATCTGGAACTTCCGGTGCCACCCAACATCGAGGAGTCACCGCTGAAGTCTGAAGATGTGGAGGTTGGTGTTTCCAGGCGTGAGTCCTCCAGGGCACTCCTGTCCCCTTCCGAGGCTCTGGTCACATCAGTGTCAGTGAACTCATGTGTAGCAGTTGTGCCAGAAGCTTCCCCACTGGTGTCCGTCCCCCGTCCTTTCCTGCCCTTCGTAGATGCTGCAAGAGACAGAGACATAGGTTCCGTATAGTGCTATACTCAAACATACCCCCATGTTGGACTCCTCCATGTACATTCAGCATGTGCTACATTTATGCAATCATCAGAAGATGCATGGAAACATGCATAAATGATAGTAATGCTCCATGTGGCATTGACACAGCCAAATAGCTGGCCCTGAGCCTCCCTGTAACCACACATACTATTCTCTGTGAGCATGCCTACATGCCTGTAGGTGAGATAGGTATACATCAAAACAGGTTGTCTCTGTCACATATGGAGTCTCCTTAAGGGAACACCACAGATACAAACTCAAAAATGTCCTTTTGCAAGGGCTTCAAGCTCCTGAAATCCACCATGTTGTGCTTTGAAGCACAACTACAGTTGTACATTGGTGTCAGCTGTGTAGATGTCACAAATTATCTGTTGTGCACAGCACACATCTATGAATGCACATTAACATGAGGCTCACTGATGTTTACTTTCAGGTGATGCCTATGACACTCATACTGCAGCATATGTCATAAGGCCACATGTCATCTGTCAATGACATGGGTCATGGATTTAAACACATGAGAAACCACATGTTGTTCAAATGCAGAACAGCTGCACTCAACACTGAGGCCACTTAAAAGCCATTGCATCACACCAGAGACATCACAGAGCTTCCCAATGGCTCATGGTTGGGATTCATGCAGTCACTCACACCCAAAGTCACACTTAGCTGAATACCCACCCCCAACTTGCTGCTGATGGGCCCTCAAGCGTCCATCCAGCTCTGGCTGTGTCACTGCCAAGATGCGGGCCATTAGTGGTGTCATGCTCCTGCGCGCCAACCTGCCACTTTGAAGGAGCACCCCCAGCGTCATCACAGCCACGTTTTTGCTCAGCCGGCAGATGTCATCCCACCTCTTGGGACAGTGTGTGTTCCATCGGTTGGAGACATCCAGAACCCGCACCTTGTGTGCAATGGCCCTCCATATCGCCTTACGCTGGTGGACCTTAAGCTGCAGGCATGGCAGAAAAAAAGAGGAATTTTCAGTGACACTGTGTTATGTACCACTGTGTGTCAGTACAGGAGCATGACAATACATAACACACCAATACATAAATGTTGAGCAGAGGCCATACAGCATGACACGTAGTACACTTTCATTGAATAATCTCATGGAAATGTATACATGTATGATGATGGACACAGTACATGGCCATCTCATACACATGCAGAGTGCCAGCACAGCAACTAATGTGAAAATGACCCTCATCTGTGATGCAGTATGTGAGAGAGCATGACGCACAATACATTGGAAATGATGTGTCAGGGCACACTCACTGTGTCCAACACTACAAACCCCCTGACCAGTGAATGGCTACATGTGTCATGGTGGTCACATTTATGGCCATGATCTTACATTCTCACACTCTGCTCATCAGGTGTAGTCCTGTCTTTTGCAATCATCACAACTAAGATAGCTGATTGAGAAATAGGTTGGTGGACAACACATATGTTTCACTCAGTCCATTTAGTGATGGGTCCTTATAACATTGGGCAGTTTCTGTGCAGGCCAGAGGGACTCACACTGAGGTTAAATGTGGGCAATCAGAGAAATCACATGCATGTACAATATGAATATAGCACATTACTGTGAGTGCTATTACCACGCAATAGGTTGCAACGCGGTCGTTACAACAACTGCATTGTTACCACACACGGTATTACATCGCAAGTAGTTTCTATGACTTGCGCTAGGTGGCCAGCTGGACTTAGGAATAGTATACATGTCTATTCCTACTCCAGTTAGCACAACAGCAGACAATGTGTTGGATTTAAAATCCAACACATTCCCTGGTGTTGCGCGCCACCTAGCGCAAGTCGTAGAAACATCTTGTAATGTAAAGCCACGCATGGTAACAACGCGGCCATTGTTGTGACCGCGTTGTTACCTACCTGTGTGGTAATAGCAGCATTGTAAATGCTGTTTCCCGTACAATATGAGGGGTATACAATGCCTACACATGTGAGATTGAACAGATAATGAAATCAATAGAAGGATGACATCTCCAACTTACATTTATCTGATGTGTCACAGGTGAATTACCACCAAGAGTGTTACACTCAGGCATTGTACTCTTGTGCATAATGCAAACATCATCATGGGGGCAATTTGAAAACTGTACACACATCATTCAGTACCCTCTGGACAAAATACATTTGTAATGTCACAAATGAGCATGTGAAGACTTAATGGACTATGACATCACATAGCACAGGCAATATTTGTTCAGACTTCGACTGTCTCAAACCAGCAGTGTAACTGTATGGCTGCAAAAACACTGCATGTCACTCCCATCCTTCAATGCAGTCATGGATCTGTGGAAATAAGGCTCCACACTCCATTGATATGAAGTCAGCATGCTAGGCAGTGTATCACACATTTACATTACCCAGTCTCAGACCAACGTTTGTTCATTTTGCCATCCTCCCCACATACTCAAATGCAATTCTTAATAGGCCGGGTATGGAGCATGCTATAGGAAATGTATGGATCATTGACTTGCACTCACAGGCACATATTACTGCAGAGCAACATCATGTGAGCATTCTGAGTACTCTCAAACGTTTACACTGAAACACTTACCAGTACATCTGGTGCATCATACAGCCTCCCATACTGTGAAAGTACCTCATCCACCAGGACCTCCAACTCCTCTGTGGTGAAGGGACGGGCCCTGATATTCTCAGTTCTCGCCATCACTGAGTCCAGAATACAGGAACAGCAGCATTTGGTGGTGAAGAATGGCAGACAACAGTGTCTGAATGCAAGTGAAAAGTGTGGCTCTCTCACAGAGATTTTTAAACCCCTGGGGTTGTTTCAGTGGTACTCAGCTGCTGCAATTGGTCTTCCTGATTAGCATTTTTCCATTGTCTCCAATAACCAGGTCCGTAGAAGCGGAGCACGCCTACCGCGAGTTTCAAAAATTGCATTTCACTACCGCGATCGCGGTTCCCATTGGCATAGGCGGTGTCACACCGCGGGGGCCAGGCGGTTGCTAACGCAATCCTGCATCTTTCAATTGTGGCCAATGCCCGGGCCTGCGGTAGCAGAGCACATCTACAGTGGGTTTCAAAATTGTATTGCACTACCTCGATCGTGGTCCCATTGGCTGTAATATCATTGGCATAGGCGGTGTCACACCACGGGGGCCAGGCGGTTGCTACCGCAATCCTGCATCTTTCAATTGTGGCCAATTCCAAGGCCAACGGTAGCAGAGCATGCCTACCACGGGTTTCAAAATTGTATTGCACTACCTCGATCGCGGTCCCCATTGGCTGCAATGCCATTGGTATTGGCGGTGTCACACCGCGGGGTCCAGGCGGTCACTACCGCATTCCTGCATCTTGTAATTGTGACCAATGCCCAGGCCCACGGTAGCGGAGCACGCCTACCATGGGTTTCAAAATTGTATTGCACTCCTGCGATCGTGGTTACCATTGACTGCAATGCCATTGGCATTGGCGGTGTCATACCGCGGGGTCCAGGAGGTTGCTACCGCAATCTTGCATCTTTCAATTGTGGCCAATGACCGTGATTGCGCTGGTGTAGCACGCATACCACACCAATGGACACATTATGCTCTAACTATGGCAATAGCCAATTTTCATCATTGAACACTATACCTTTACAATGTGTTACAGCACCTGTTTGCAAAATTGAATGCTAGTGAGACATTCGACTCACTGATGCCAACACATGCCATGTCAGTGCACATGATTACATGCATTGGCATGTACTTACTCACATGTCACCTATGATATTTGTGTGCATATACACAGATTTTGTGTGTAATGGAGCCTCATATTTGTGAACATGTCAATGTGTGAGATGGCTAATCAAACCACAGTAAGGATGGACTAACCAGATAATGTGCCTATTTCACTGTGCACATTGCTGTATTGATTTTGATAGTTGATCAGCTTACACACACTATGCTCATTGTGTAGAAAAGTTGTGCACTGTGCAACTTAAGCAAGAAGGCGTGGCAGGTACAGCAGCTAAGTAGAGGTCAGCAGTGTTCCTGTTTCCAACATGTGCTGTGTCAACTACCCCCAGGGCTGGGGATACAAGATGTAGGAGTGTCCCATTTACCATTCACATAGTCAGATTCTGTTTTGGAGGTAGTCAGACCACATGTACGACTACATGAGATCAAGGTGTCTCTGCATGTGACTTGTGCATTAAGCTGTTGTTACAGTCCAGTCATTGTTGGCGCTGCGTCAGTCAAGATGTAAGATGTTTGACACATCTCATAGGGGAATTAAATTGACATGTGTCCCCTTTCATATTATGTCAGCGACGACCAAATGTGCATCATCCGTTCCCAGTGCTGGCAAATATGGAGGATGAGGACATCATAAGGAAATACCGTCTGGATTGCCTTACCCTTCAAGACCTCTGTGGTCAGTTGGAGCCCCATCTGAAGCCTCCCAGAACCTATCCGACTGCTTTGACACCAACAGTTAAGGTGAAGGCGGCACTGCATTTCTTTGCAACTGGTTAGTTTCAGTACATGGTGGCCATCGCCGGTGGGATGTCTCAAGCTATGTTCAGTATGGTGCTACGTGATGACCTGTCCGCAATGATGACATACAAGGACTGCTACATCCACGTCCCAAGGAGATATGAATTGGCAGGTGTGAAGGGTGATTTTTATGATCTTGTACACATACCTAATGTTGTTGGCGCCATTGACTGCACACATGTTGGCCTAGTTCCTCCACAGGCACGAGAGCACATCTACAAGAACAGGAAACATTTCCATTCCATTAATGTGCAAGTGGTATGCCAAAGGGATATGATTATCTCCCATGTCTGTGCCAAATTCCTCGGTTCTGCACATGACTCCTACATACTGCGTAACAGCATCATCCCACAATTAATTGCAGATCTGCATCCGAAGTGTGCGTGGCTTGTTTGTGAGTTCACAGAGTCAAGTAGTGTGCTGTATGTGTGACATGCGGTTCTCAGCTACTGTTTATATTGAAAAATTGCTCTCTGTATCTCACACCTAAGTGACTCTGAATCCCTAGCGGCCTTGGTTGCTGAGCCCACTGAGGAATCTAAGGACCCCGGGTGAAGTCCGCTACAATGATGCATATGGGAGGACACGTCGTGTGGTGGAACGTACTTTTGGGCTTCTGAAGTCTAGATTCCAGTGTCTGGACAAGAGCGGGGGTGCACTTCTCTAGTCTCCCCAAAAGGTGTTTCAGATCTCAGTTGCATGCTGCATGCTCCTCAACATGGCCTTGCGCAAAGAGATCCCCCTGCTCCTGGGCGATGATGAGTAGCAGATGCCCCCCCCCTGAAAACCCACACATGCCCAGTGACAACGATAGTGGAGAAGAGGAAGGTATTGACCTATGTCAACAGCTCATTGACAATTACTTCCTTTGAGTATAAGTGACATTGTACAACAGTGACGTTGTCTGTTGTCTTTGATGGTAGTGGCAAGGCATAGATGATCTTTTTGACTGCTGGCTGTAGTTGGCTCTGTGTTAATGGCTGCTGTGTGTGGCACTGGGTATTTTTTTCCAGGTACCTCATGTCTATGTTGATGTTGTTGCTCATTGTTATGTGTGCTGGTTTTGTACGTTGATGACTAGTGGTGTGTTTTTGCTGTAATGGCATCACCTGACAAGTAAATGTCATTCTCTTGTGTCTTTTTAGGTTCCTTCACTCTCTCAATGCCTCATCACAATCAGAGCTTGTAGTACATTGGAATCTGAGTTGACATTGTACATACTGTGATAAACATGGAGCTGACACAAAGACATATGTGTTTACTTAGGGCCCGATTCACAGAACTAACTTAAGACAAAATCCTAAACTTACTACCATTTTGGTATTCACAGGAGGCACTTACTCATTTCGGTATTCACAGAAGGCACTTACTCATTTCGGTATTCACAGAAGTTAGGAGTCCTAACTTTAGGACTCCTAAATGCCTTCTGTGAATACTGAAAGTCTTAAAATTAGGATTTTTCTCAGTTTCGTAGTAGTATAGTTAGGACTCCTAACTTTAGGACTCCTAAATGCCTTCTGTGAATACCGAAAGTCTTAAAATAAGGTTTTTTCTCAATTTAGTAGTAGTAAAGTTAGGACTCCTAACTTTAGGACTCCTAAATGCCTTCTGTGAATACCGAAAGCCTTAAAATTAGGATTTTTCTCAGTTTAGTTGTAGTAAAGTTAGGAGTCCTAACTTTAGGACTCCTAAACTGAGAAAAGTCCTAATTTTAAGACTTTCGGTATTCACAGAAGGCATTTAGGAGTCCTAAACTTAGGACTCCTAACTTCTGTGAATACCGAAATGAGTAAGTGTCTTCTGTGAATACCAAAATGAGTAAGTGCCTTCTGTGAATACGAACATGGTAGTAAGTTTAGGATTTTGTCTTAAGTTAGTTCTGTGAATCGGCCCCAGAGTGTTTATTTACAATAAGTATTTGTGACAGAGAAGTGATTATTTACAAAATTCTGCAAAGTGCATTTATGAGTTGTCAGTGATGGTAAGTAAGACAAATAGAGTACAACAACAACTTTTAGGAGGGTCACAAGAAAGGGACTTGGTTTAAGGACTGAAACAACTCCGATCCCTAATAGACACTATAGAACAAAAAGAAGAAGTACAGTCCATTCAAAACGGAAATAGCCAACTGACGGTTATTGTGATGGTGTGTACGAGAACCTGCGAATAGTTGAGGCACCCCTGCAGGAGATAGGAGTCCATCAGCCCACCCTTACTGGCGGAGCATCGTCATCTGGAACTCCAAGGAATCACTGTCTGAGCCCGAGATAGCAGATCACTCAGGTGCACAGGCTAGTGAAACCAAGAGGGAATTAAACTCCTGCAAGGGTATGGACCCAAATAATCGAGGGCTCCTGTGAAGTGCAGTGCTAAGAGAGTGGTGAGAGGTTAAAAATGTATTCATTTTTAACCTCACACCTCACACCTCACACCACTCTCTTAGCACTGCACTTCACAGGAGCCCTCGATTATTTGGGTCCATACCCTTGCAGGAGTTTAATTCCCTCTTGGTTTCACTAGCCTGTGCACCTGAGTGATCTGCTATCTCGGGCTCAGACAGTGATTCCTTGGAGTTCCAGATGACGATGCTCCGCCAGTAAGGGTGGGCTGATGGACTCCTATCTCCTGCAGGGGTGCCTCAACTATTCGCAGGTTCTCGTACACACCATCACAATAACCGTCAGTTGGCTATTTCCGTTTTGAATGGACTGTACTTCTTCTTTTTGTTCTATAGACAAATAGAGTAGTCACCACACTGATGTAGTCACACATGTGGGTAAGGATAGTTAACAAAGTCAATGTCAAGGGGAACACAGGTGCCATCATGGTTGGCTCAGCAACTTGTGTTTGGATGGTGTATTGCCCCGTGATCCTCCCCTGGTGTTTCTTGGACGGCCCCTCGTGCATTTGGCAGTGGGGCTCTGCTGCAGGCTCAGCAGTGCCTGAGGAGTCATTTTGTTGCAGCTCACCCCTCTCTGTGGCCGCAGCTAAAGTGGTGGAAGTATTAGCAGGCAGGCCACTGGAGGGGGGTTGAGCTGTCACTTGGGCTGCATGTCTGTCCCTCAGAATACCCTCAAGCTGGCCCATGAGGTCCACAAGCTGGCCCATACATGTGTCCATGGACCTCAGCAGCAGGCGGAGCTCACACACTTCTTTCACAACCTTGCCCATCTGTCCCTGGTTCTGTTCATATGCCCAAGGACTCTTGTGATGGTGGCCAGGGCTTCAGTCTCAGTGTCCTGTGTTTGTCCCCCAGTTGCCCTCCCACCTGCCCTGCTGACACAGACCTGTTGATTTGGCACTTGACACACCCGCACACTCTCCCTGGCATCTTCTGATTGTGTTGTGGTGTTGGAAAACACTGAGGCAGGGAGAGTGTTGCAGGCAGCAGTGGTGATGGTGGAGGCAGCACTGGTTGTTGTAGCAGGGGTCAGCGCTGTTGTTGTTACTGTGGTGGTGGTGGTTGTGGGGACAATGAGGGCCTGAGACATAGTGCGCCCTGGAAGTCCGGAGGGGCCAGGTTGTTGCTCCTCATCCGAGAAACGTCGGAAATCTGCATCCAAGAGTTCATGTTCCGAAGCGGAAGACAGGCTCTGCAGGTTGGTGGGGTTTTCTGCTGCAGTTGCTTGTGGATCGCCTGTTGAACAGAGGTTAAATGGTCACTTAAGTGCACTCCACAAGCTTAGTGTTAGACTTTTGGATGTTACATTCGATACACCAAACACTTTACATTGCAATCACTTGGTATGGCTGCAAGATACTGAGCATCATGACATGATGTTGAGGTAAATACATTACTTGTCCATGGTGTGATATGTAAATTGAAACTATGTGCCACGTACAGATTGTGTGATTACAGGGACATGTCATCATCTACCAATTTGCGGCACATCAACTTTATGCAATGCGTCTTTTTCATTTGCTCTTGATGGAATCAATTTCAGCGAAGCAAGAACTAGCCATTGTAATGTTATACATAGCTTTTTCATATCATGTACTTTACTTTGTTTGTCAGATTGGCCATGCATGTATTGTGTTCATGTGGGCCTTCGTGCTCTGACTCCATGGCCCTTACACATTGCATTCTGTGCTGTGCATGATTGTGCCATGAATTACTTTCACATGTGACTTGGTGAGTCAAAGTTTAATTTCTGTGAGGGTTACACACGCTTAGCTGTCTGCACACTGGATGTGGCTTTTGGATCTATGCCAAGTTGGCTGACATGTGAGTGCTGGTGTGGTCATATGGCTTCATGTTTTTTAAGAAGGATGGCAGGGTGCATGCACTGACTACCTACCTTTTCGGTGACACAGTGGAGGTAAATGGCTGCCACTTGGTTGTTGGTGTGGGAAGTGCTCCATCCTGCTCAGATGTGGGGCAAGGGGACCTGGTGGGAGTTGTACTGATGGCTTCCTACCCACAAACACCCCTCTCTGTTAAGATGGGTACCTACCTGTTAGGCAAGATGAGCAATGCAATGGCTGTCACGTGGTTCTAGGTGTGGGGAGTGCTCCATCCTGCTCAGCTGTGGGACAAGGGGGCCTGGAGGGAGTTGTAGTGATGGCTTCCTTGCCACACACACCCCTTACTGTTCAGAAGGCTACCATCCTGTGAAGTGGAGCAGAGGAAGGCAATAGGTTACACATGGCTCTTGGATGGGGGGAGTGTTCTATCCTGCTCAGGGGTGAGACAGGAGAGCATGATAAGGCTACCTAACTGTTAGTTTGAGGAGTAAAATGCAATGGCTGCCTCAAGGTTATGAGTGGGAGGAGTGCACCATTCTGCTCAGCTGTGGGACAAGGGCGCCTGGTGGGAGTTTTAGTGATGGCTGTCTGTACACATGCCCTCATGGAAATATTGCTAGCTACCTTTGGGGTGATTTAGAAGAAGGAAATGTTAGATATGTGAGACGTTTTGGGAAGAGTGTGTTATACGTAAGTGCATTTGTGTTTAGGAAGTGTAGCTTTGTAGTTGCGCAAAACAGTACAGTGTAATGGAGCAGTGTAATGGGAGACATTTGTTGGCACTTACCAGCCTCTACTCCCCCAGGTATTCCTGTGAGACTCTCTGGATACAGTACAGCAAGCATCTTCTCCTTCCATTCGGGTTAATGTTAGTGGTGAAATGGGAGGGCAACGGCCAGTCCTCTGAGCCAGCTCATGGTTCTAGTTGCCACGCTCTTTCACCCTGCTCCTAAGGTCATGCCACCTTCTCTTGATGTCCTTCAGGGTGCTCCGGGTGGGCCCTACTGCATTGACTTTGTTGACTATCCTTTCCCACATTTGATTTTTTGTGGCTACTGGTGTCTGTTGGACCATGCTTCCAAATAAATGTGGTTCTACTCTGATTATCTCATCCACCATCATTGACAACTCATTGTCAGTGAATTTGGGCATCTTCTTCTGTGACATGGTGTGTGATGTGCAAATGGGTGTAAAGTGCAGGTGTGAAGGTGGTGGTGGTGATGTGTGTGGTGTGTGTGTGTGTGTGTGTGTGTGGTTGTGATGGTTTGATGTATGCTGATTTGCCTCTCCATTGTGCTGTGGAGTTGGGCCCTTCAGTTCTGGAGTTGTGCAAAGGATTCTGGACAGGGAAGGGTCTGGTTTTATACTCAGCTATGTGGGTGGGTCAAACTGGAGTATTCACATCAGTTGTGTTGTCTGGGTTGACCTGGGATTTGTATTTTTTACTTATCATGGGGATGTGTTATTGGGGTGTGTCAAATGTTTTTTGAGGCTGAGCCAGATATACAGCCACACTCTGTAACCTTGTTGTGTGGTTGCTTTCGACCGCCATTACTCTTTCCGTACGACTGCGGCGGTCAGAATGCAGTAGTCCTTCAGCCGGTTCTCCCATTCATCATTTGTTGCAATTGAGGAGGTGGGAAACAACTGATCATTCCGCTGGTACCGCCATCGTATCGTAATTTCACATGCGGTCATTCTGCTGGTCGAACGGCGGTTTTTGGTCTTTCCACACCAAATCCGACTGTCGCGGACGGATTTTCAGCTTTTGCAGACATTCCCGGCGGAGTTTTGAGGAATCCGTCCGCCGTGGTTGGATTTTTCTGGCAGTGCATCCTAATCTGACTGCCGGTTCTGCCACGGTACATGTAGACGGTTAATTTCTGCTACCACGGCGGTCGGAATGCTTTTCTGTCCGTCATCCTAATCGACCCCTAAGTGCAAAGGTAAAATGTTTTTAAGCAATAGGAAGTGTTTATTCTTTATAAATTCATATCTCCGGTTCCCTACATTGGGTTTTTGTAGTTTTGATGTCTATTTGTTCATAAATATATATTCTATTTTTAAAAAGTAGAGTTTGATTTTTATTTGGGTTTGTGTCTTACTTATTTAATGTATTGGTGTTTTTAAATGTTTTACACTCCTGTCGCATAAATAAAGCCTGCCTGCTTGCTGCCAGCTACCAAGGGTTGAGCAAGAGATTAACTGGTGCAGAGACATAATATCGAGAAATAATATTGAATTACAGAAATCATTGTGTCAAAAATATTGTTGGTCAGGAATATCGACAGATGAATTTTCATGGTCAAGTATATAGATTTTAGGTAAGTAATATCGATTTAAAAAATATCGAAGTTTTAAATATCATTTGCAAAAATATCGCTGTTATAATATCCATTTTTTATTAATCTTATATATTTTAGTATATATTATATGCCTATGATGTTTGTTTTTTGTATAAGAATTGTTGTATTGTTATTATATGTGTTAAAATGTTAGAAGTTATTTTTTTATTTATGCGTTTTTATTTCCGTAGCAGGTTTTGGGTTTATAGGGGAATCGGTTGGGAAGTAATTTAATTATATAAAATGTATTGATTATTTTGAATAGTTAATATATTTTGTTTAATTTGAACATGTCATTTTTAGTTCCGTAGCAGGTTGTGGGTTTATAGGGGAATTGGGTGGGAAGTAATTTAATTATATAAAATGTATTGATTATTTTTAGTAGTTTTTATTTTTTTTATTTTGTGTTTTAGTTTCGTAGCGGTTTGTGGGTTTATAGGGGAATAGGGTGGGAAGTAATTTTATTTTTTACTTATTAACATTTGTTTAATTGAGATAGTAATAAATGGGTAAATTAATGTATTATTAATTATTTAATAATTAGTTGTTAATTAATTAATTAGTAATGCATGATGGTAATTGTATAATTCAACGTAGGTGTGTGGTGTGGTGTTTATAGGTGTATATGGTGGGAAAGGTGGGATGTCATTTATTTTTTATTAATGAATTATTAATTAGTTGCTAATTAATTTCAATTAATTAATTTGTAATTAATTATGGTAATTGTGTAATTATTTTTAGGTGGGTGTTGTGATGTTTATAGGTGTAAACGGTGAGAAGGGTGGGAAGTAATTTATGTTTTATAGCTGAATTATTAGATAGTTATTAATTAAATTAATTAATTAGTAATTGATTATGGTAATTGTGTAATTAATTTTAGGGTTGTGTTATGGTTATTATATTGTTAAAGATTGTGTACTCAATGAATGTTTATTAACTTTTTTTATTAATAATATTTTTAAATTCACTTATTAATTATGTTAATTATGTATATAAATGTAAATATTAAAAATGTTGAAGCCTTTTTTTATTGATGTGCTGCCTTAGGGTAGGAAATAAATACATTTATGTTTTAAATAAATTGATTGTTAATATTTGCTCTTTTTAAATAAATATTGTTTATAAATGTATTTCTTTTATATAATATTTGTACCTTTTTTATATGTAATTAACATTATAATATTTGTCTATTTATATGTTTAATATCTTTAATCTTATATTTTTAAAATATTTTTATTTATTTTTAAGGTTATTTAATTTTTTTCAGTTGTTTAAATGTTATTAGTTATTCTTGTTTCTCTGCTATCCAACACTTTCCCTACTGTTGCACTCACTGGGTTGGGTATAGTAATTTTTACCCCTGTGCTATCCAACATTTACCCACTCACTGGAGTGGGAATAGTAAATTTTACCCCACCGCTATTCAACACGTTCCCTACTGTTGCACTCTTTGTAGTGGGAATAGTAATTTTTACCCCTTCGCTATCCAGCACTTTCCCTACTGTTGCACTCACTGTAGTGGGATAGTAATTTTTACCCTTCTGCTATCCAACTTTTCCCCACTTTTGCACTGACTGGAGTTGGAATAGCAAATTTCATTCTTCCGCTATCCAACATTCAGGGGCTGATTCCAATGTCGGACGGACTCAGGTCCGTCCGACATTGGGCAGGAGCCGTAACCGACCGACCTGCTGTCGTCGGTTACGGCCCTGCTAGTACGATGCGAACTATGATGATGAACAGGGTTCGGTCGCATTCGTATACCTCACAATGTGAGTTTCCATGGTTGTTATGTGAATGTATGGAGATAGCCAGGAATGTGTTGAGCCAGCTCTGTTGCTGTCTGAGTGTGTCTGTGTGCCACTTGACTGAATGCGTGCTGTGATGTGTCCATTCAGGTGGTGTGTACTCCACAATTGGGTTGTACTGTTAACTAGTTTTTGTGTAAGTGTTTTGCAACATGTTTTGTGCATGTGTATTGCATTTATCTCCTGTTCGTCTGTGCTTTTGACTGTATCTTGTCTGTCCTTCCCAGGGTCCTTTGCCTGTTGTGTGGTCAACACTGACCCCCAACACCCAGAAGCCAACACCAGTGTGGAAGTTGACAATTCCCATCAAATGTACCACACATCCCTGGACTCTCATTCTCCAACACATTGTGAGCGTGTGTCCACTGTTACGTAGAATTACCGTGCAACTATTGTAGAATAAACGTGTTGCTGATGTGTAATGAACCTGTGCTACGCTTTGTTATGTGCACTGTCTGCCTTCCCACATCTGAGTGACATCTGCTTACCTCACCTGTGGACTTGTTTTCACTGACTGTGCTTGGTGTTGTGTCTGTGCATGCCAATGTGTTTCAGGTCAACATCATTGTGTGTGATAAGTAACATGGCCATGGTGAGTATGTTTTCTGTTGCTATAGTGGTGTGTCTACGTCACATGTGTCACATCCCCATGACTGACATTACGTTGGTCACATTGTTGCAGTATTTGGCATGCACTGTGTTGTGTAGCAGATCGACTTCGCCCTGAACATGACAAGTTTGAATCACAACAGAGGCAAGTATGGTGTACTGGTGAGTTCATTTACAAACATGTATGAGTGAGGTGCACATGATGGTGGGTGCTGTACAGTGGTTTGGGAATCCAAAGTTCACATTGGAGTTGGAAGTGTTGGTAGATGAAATGTCCAGAGTAAAGTCCACAGTCATCTGCTTCATTGGCCCAACATGAACCCTCCATGTCATGTGGGCGAGTTGTTTGCGATTGGACAAGGTGAACGGGTTGCACACAAAGAACATTGTCCAGAACAGGTTTAGAGGCCCTGGGGGATGTGCTGGGACATCTGCCTCTCACATGTACTTCTTCGGACAACCCCTCTTCTTCTGGGGGGGGTGGGATCCTCATGTGCAGGCCTCTGCGGTGCAGGGGACTCTTCGCCAGAGTCCTCCTCCCTCCCTGTGGCGCTGGCAGATGGTGTTGCGACAGATGTTGTGGGCACACAGGGGGGTGGGGACAGGTTGGTGTTGATCTGGCGCACGCATTGTAGTATGTCCCGATGCACCGCAGTAAGGGCCTCCCACTTTGCCTCGATGCGGGCATGGTGGGCTACCTGCTCCTGTTGCATGTCCTTGAGGATCCCCACTACCTGGCCAAATCCTCCGGTGCTATCCTGGTACGCATCTATGATGCGTGCCAGTTTGGGGTCATCATGCAGTCCAGACCCTTCTGCAAGGCGTGCCCTGTGCCTCCCACCCCTCCCAGCACCCCTCTCCACATGGGCAGGACCAGCGGCGGTACGCACAGGTGACCCTGGGACCCCTTGGGTGGTGTTGTTGGTGGTGTTGGCTGTAGATTCCGGGGGGTCCTGTGTCCCTGTGCTGTGGGTGTTGAGTGTCCTTGGTCTGTCCGTTTTGGTGGGGGTGCCCTGTCGGTGTCCAGATGGTGGAGGCATGGGTGCAGGGGAGGCAGATGTTGCTGCTGCTGATGCTGCATGATGGCTCACACCGGAGGGGCCAGGATGGTCGTCATCATCCGAAGAGGACAGTGAGAGAGTCAGACCAGAGAGGTCAGTGTCCAACAGAGTATGGGACTGGGTATCCTCATCATTTGTCACTGGGTGCCCAGCACGACCTGTGTTTGGAAGAGACACACAATGTGATTTATGTTTCTACATGCATCGTTGGTTCACAAACATGACATTTTCCACTTTTAAAACAGATGCCTGCCTGTACACTGCTTTTCCCAGCTTGTCACAGACAGTTTGATCTTGTTGTTGGCCATTTGCCAGCATGGCCTTGTGCTCCGCACAACAGAGCCCAGTGTCAGACATCTTGTCGGTCCCTTCCCACTCCCTGTGAGGCGAGTATGTTTCAGGTTGATCTTGCTGGGCCATGTGGGTGGGTGTAGGTTGTCTGTGACTGTGAGTCCCATCATACTCTTGGCTACACCCCCCTTCCCAGCATGCCCATGCTTCCTCCCTCTTGACTCTGCTTCCCTGTGAGGGGGCGTAACAGTAATGGCAAGATGGCTGACTGTAAAATCCTGGTGTTTGTTTGGCTACCAGTCCCAGCATGGCCTTTTGCTCCCCACAACAGAGCCCAGTGGCAGACATCTTGGCAGTCCCTTCCCACTCCCTGTGAGGTGAGTATGTTTCAGGTTGATCTTGCTGGGCCATGTGGGTGGGTGTAGGTTGTCTGTGACTGCGAATCTTATCATACTCTTGGCTACACCCCCCTTCCCAGCATGCCCATACTTCCTTCCTCTTGACTCTGCTTCCCTGTAAGGGGGCGTGACAGCAATGGCAAGATGGCTGACTGTGAAGTCCTGGTGTTTGTTGGTGCCCAGTTCCCAGCATGGCCTTGTGCTCCCTACAACAGAGCCCAGTGTCAGACATCTTGTCAGTCCCTTCCCACTCCCTGTGGGGTGAGTATGGTTCAGTTAGAACTTGCTGGGCCATGTGGGTGGGTGTAGATTGTCTGTGACTGCGAACAAGTAGATGAGTTTTGTAGGAGTGCAGAATACAACACTGACAAACACACACAATGAGAAACAGTCAGTACACACCGACAAGCCAGGCATGCTGAGCTGGCATCTGTGTCGTCAGCATTGCAATGTGACTACTCCTCATAATGTAGGCATCGTGCGCCGAACCAGGGAACCATGCACACACATGTGTGATCAACATGTCAGCAAGACAGACCACCAGAGCTTTGATCGAATGGTAGTGCTTCCTGTTACGGTATGCCTGCTCATGTGCCTGTGGTGGTATCAGGGCAACATGTGTCCCATCAATGGATCCAATGACGTTCGGCATCCTCCCCAGTGTATAAAAGGCATTCTTAATTTCAGGGAGTTCATCTTGGCTCGGGAACTTGATATACAGGTCGAGCAATTGCAATACCACCTCCAAGACATCGCGTAGCACCCGACTAAACATCGTTTGTGACATACCACCAGCAGTAGCCACAGTGTACTGGAAGGTACCAATAGCAAAGAAGTGCAGGGCTGCCATCACCTTCACCTCTGGGGTCAGTGTTGTAGGGTATGTCCGGCCAGGTAGCAGATGCGGTGCCAACTGCTCCGCCAACTCCTCAAGTCAGTGGCCTGGTGAAGCGGTACCGTCTGATGCTGTCGCGTTCCTGCATGGTTGCAAGGTCTGGGAACGGACGATGGACAGCTGGTGCCCTGCAGTACAGAGATGCACAAAGGAAGATTGTCAGTACATCCCCCCATGTGGCCATGACCACGATCACTATCACATGCTAGTTCATGACATTACACAATGGACTGAGGTGTGTGCTGTTGGGCATGGACACATATGTCACCTACAAGACCACCACCTCACATCTCAATTCCACATGTCCACATGAGTGCCATGTAGTGCAATGGGCTAATCATCTGGCTGTGTCACCCAACCTATGTGCTGCTGCAACGTTCAGAAAACCCACCCCAGTGACTAATGAGGACTCATGTCTCCCAGGCATCACAGATCTTTGCCATGCAGAAACCCAGGCTCCCTATATTGCCACATCGACACAGCAATGGACATGGCGTAGCACGTACTCACCACAAGGCAAGCGTAAGTCCCACAGGTAGTGGCCACTGTTGTTCATGCCGGCCCTACATGTACGTCTCTTAGACACACACCCCATCAAGGTTGATGCATATACCACATGGATGTGGAGACTGTCACCCATTGGTAACATGTGATCAGACACATCTGAGACACAAGCTGCACACAGACTGTGGGTGCACATCAGTATTGGGGCTACAGGTCTCACTGTGACGTACATGCCATCATCCCCAGGTCTCAGGGTGTATGTTAAGGGTGGGCGTAGTGGGCTTAGTGGGGCTACGTGAAGCAGCCCAAATCTACGCACACTACGCGCTCCGCGTAGCCCCACTACGTGCCACCCGCCTACCGCCCACCCTCCTTTTAAATCATACCCGCATGTAAAATAAATAAAAATTAAAGAGACTTACCTGAAGCGCAGCGTCTCCGGCGCTCCCTCTTCCTCATTTCCAACTTCTTCTGACAAATGCGCATGCGCGGACGCCCGCGCATGCGCATTTCTTGCGAGTAATGCGCATGCGCAGGCGTCCGTGCATGCGCATTTGTCAGAAGAAGTTGGAAATGAGGAAGAGGGAGCCCCGGAGACGCCGCGCTTCAGGTAAGTCTCTTTGGGCCCGATTCACAGAATTAACTTAAGACAAAATCCTAAACTTACTACTTTTGGTATTCACAGAATGCACTTACTACTTTTGGTATTCACAGAATGGATTTACGACTACTAACTTTACGTCCGCACTTGGGCCGGAAATTCCGGCCCGGAGGCGGAGCTTCCGGCCGGAGGCAGAGCTTCTGGCCTGGAGGCGGAGCTTCTGGCCCGGAGGCGGGGATTCCGGCCAGTGGCGGAGATTTAGCCATGGCCAAAATCTCCACCTCTGGGCCGGAAGCTCCGCCTCCGGCCTGGAAGCCCCGCCTCCGGGCCAGAAGCTCCGCCTCCGGGCCAGAAGCTCCGCCTCCGGGCCAGAAGCTCCGCCTCTGGACCAGAATTTCCGGCCCGAGTGCGGACGTAAAGGCAGTAGTCGTAAATCCATTCTGTGAATACCAAAAGTAGTAAGTGCATTCTGTGAATACCAAAAACAGTAAGTGCATTCTGTGAATACCAAAATGGTAGTAAGTTTAGGATTTTGTCTTAAGTTAGTTCTGTGAATTGGGCCGTATAATTTTTATTTATTTTACATGCGGGTATGACTTAAAAGGAGGGCGGGCGGGAGGCGGGTGGCGGGCGTCAGGCAGCTACGCTTCGCCCTGGCGTGTGCGTAGCTCTGCCTGCTTCGCCTACTTCGAAAACTGCGAAGCAGGCAGCGCTACGTACACTATGTGGGCGAAGCGTAGTGTTAGGCCCAGGGTTAGTGTATGTGACATGCCCCAAACATATCCAACCTGACACTGTGGCCTTCACTCATGCCAATTACTGTCCAATTGCACATCACAGTGCTAATGTGCACAACACACAAAGGACTCTTCCCCAATGTACAAGATAACAGCCTGGGAGTGGCTGCACAAAGTGCCAGACAAAAAAACTGCTGTGGCCCCCTCAAACACCCAGGGAATGCAGCCCCACATGCCATGGGACACTGTGTGCCCAATGCTATAGTGTGGCAGGTGTGTGCAGGTGTCCATGGCCAGTATATGTGTGTTGCATCCGTCTAATAGTCACACTAATGTGGTCCGACGCGGGTGACAATGCGTACGCATTGCACGGGTCATGTCCGAGCCGTGCGTACGCCTTGTCATTGAATCCAATGAGGTCCGACGCGGGTGACAATGCGTACGCATTGCACGGGTCATGTCCGAGCCGTGCGTACGCCTTGTCATTGAATCCAATGAGGTCCGACGCGGGTGACAACGCGTACGCATTGCACGGGTCTTGTCCGAGCCATGCGTACGCCTTGTCATTTAATTCAATGAGGTCCGACACGGGTGACTATCATGCATATGCATCCGACAGGCATGGTCCGAGACAGGCGTACGCCTTGGCCATTGAATCGTATGGAGACGGGTGCATGTGTACATTCAAAATTTGTGTTGTACAGTCAGTTGAACGAGCCGGGCGCACCCATTGGCTCAGGACTGTCATGGAGACGGATGCGGATTCAAAACTTGTACGAGTTGTGCACTGGAAATTCAGTTGGATGCCTACAACAATGTTGCAATTTCAAGTGTTCCATGAAGGTGAAGATTTGAACGATGCGGAAGGGGTGTACGAGTCGTACTTTTGAATGGATTGGCCAGATTCATAGAATGCAACCGTGTTGGACCTATCACTTTGGACACATGGCATAGAGTCTGCCTCTGCAGCACATATATAAGGCTGGCTGGACCCCAGGGAGCTCACTTGCCTGCACTACATGCTACTGGACCACATCCCTGCTACCACTGCTGCTGTCTATGCATCCTCTGGCTCCTGCTATGGCACGTACACTGGAGAGGGCCCCAGCCTTCACTGAGGAGGAGAACCAGGCCCTGCTGGACGGGCTCCTTCCAGAGTACAGAAAGCTCTATGGGACACCAGGGGAGCAGGTGAGTGTGCTGTCCACTGCCTTCCTAATTATGCATGTTGTCTGACTAGCAGTACTAGCAGTGTGTACAGCAGTGGCAAGCATTCTCACTGACTACTTTCATCCCCTTAAGTGTGTAGGTACATGTACTGAATATTTTTCCTGCTGCTAAAGTGCATTTTTGCCAGCTTAAACTATCCAGGCATTGTTAACATGTCAGACATGCATGTGAATTTTCATTCCCCAGGGTTGCACTACCTGTGTAATTAATTTCCCTTTGTGATGATGACATGTATATCTAATTGTGTGCTGCACAAATCTGGGGCATGTGTGTTAATGTACTTTTCACTTTGTCCTCCTCACAGGTTGATGCCCACCAGAAGCAGGAGATCTGGCTGACCATCGCCCGGGCTGTTCGTTCTGTGGGGGTCTACAAGCGCTGCATCCGCAACTGCCAGAAGAGGTGGCAGGACCTTCGGGGCTGGACCCGGAGGATAGCTAGAGTCCAGCTGAAGCTGTCACCTCCACGCAGAAGGGCCAGACACCGGACCCTGACTCCCCACATGCTCCGGATACTGGCGGTGGTCTTCCCGGACCTGGATAGGCAGCTGAAGGCCAGACAGCAGCAGGAAGGGGGTAAGTCCGTGCCTGATCTATGTACTATGTCTGACATGCAAATAGCAGTCTTTTGTCCGGGTCACACTTCCACATTACGTAGGTCTTGTAGTCCCAAAATCAGGTCCCTCATCTGTGTGATGCACCCTCCTCATCTGTTCCACAGGTGTGGCCCCTACAGTCTTTTGCGTGTGTCACTAGGGCACTGTGTCCCTGCAGTCAGCTATGCTTCAGGTACCGGTCAGCATCAGTTCCCGTGACTCTGTTGTGTGTTTCATGGGTGGGTCAATTGTTTACACAATGCCTGAGATCTGTACAAATTGCTGCTCTGACTCGCAACATGTTTCTGGGGTATTCAATACAAAACCATGCAGCAGGGAACTCCAATTTTTGGGCATCAGGAGTAGGTATAGCAAGTATGCCACAATTGCTTAGCCACCTGACTACTGTCCGGGGCAAAACACTGGTTCACTTAGTCCTGCCCAGTCCTGCCCCCTCAAGGGCATTCAGAAACACTCTGTAATCCCACTCCTGTGTGTGAAATTGCAGGTTGTGCTTCGTGACATGTGCCTTCAGGTGTGTGCCTCTGTGCCATTAGGGTGTGGCTTGTTGCTACGTACAACCGGGGTGTCCATGATTCAGAGGGTCAGCATGACATCTGCAATGTGACTGTGGGAGACAAGACCTGTATGACATATAGGTGTGTGATCATCTGACAGCGCACAATGGTGTATGCAACTCTGTCCCTCATGAAGCTGGGTTATATGCATGGCAGACTGTGATGTGTTAATGTACATGGATTTGTGTTTGCTGAGACTCATATGCCTGATTGTCATGATGTGGGGTCTTCTGGGTCCTGGATATGTTGTTTGCATGGGATGGGCAAGTGCGCCGGTCATCTGCAGATTCAGATTTGCCCCATAGCTAGGATTGTGAGTCAGTGCATATTGTTGTTGTCTGGATGCCCTGCCCCTGTGACAGGAGACAGTGTTGACTGACTTTCAGGGCATCCCAGTGCCATGGCATTGAACTTGCTATGAGTGAGCCTGCGTTGTGTTCAAGTGTGCACCATGCACCCCATTGTGGCCTTGCCCATCAGGACATGAGTACATCATAGTGTGTGTTGCTAGCATGCATCCCAAGCATGTGAAATGAGTCTCTGCCCATCCCTTCATCCGGACACCTGTGCTGAGTCAGTCGCAAGAGATGTGTTGTGGGTCTAGTGACATACTCCTACATGTTCACTTGCATGTACAACTAATGTGTGGGTGGTGCATGTTGGCACATTGGAGTATTAGCATCCAACATGCAACGGCCATATGTGTGCAAGTCAAGGAGGGATATGTGTGCCATGTTTGATGTTGAAAATGACAATTGGCTTATTCTAAAAAGTGTTGGCACTTTGAGCTGTGTTCAGCTTATGATGCCAGGGCTTGCCCTGTGATTTGATGTACTCACTGTGGTGTGTGCAGTCGGTGCAGGTGACTGATGTTGTTCTCTTACTTCCTATTCCTATCCAGATACATCCACGGCCACAGGAGGGGATAGCTCCACGGACCAGGAGGATCCACAGAGCCTTACAGGGACAGAAGGAGGGGAGTCAGGTGGACCCAGTGGCACGGAGGGCGATTTGATCCACACAGAGGAGTCGTCAGCACCATTCCCCCCAGCTGAAGGCCACAGCAGCTCTGAAGATGACTCCCCTGTGGATACGGGTGTCAGCAGCCACCAAACTTCAGCTAGTGAGGCTGTCTCCGCCACCGCCACCACCACCACCACCACCACCCTCCCATCGGCTCCCATCCCAGAGGTCCCTGTGGGCTCCCGTGTTCGTGAGCATGTCTCCTTTGTGCCAGGCACCGCACTCCCTGCCCCTGTGTCCCCTGCTGCCCTGAGTGAGGAGTCTGTGGACTTACTTAGACAGATGCATTGAGGGCAGACGTCGATGCTGAAGGTCCTCCATGCACACACAGGTCTGTTGACACAACTGGTGTCATTCATGGAGGACATTTCCTCAGGCATGTCTGCCCTACAGAGGACCAACCAGTCCGTGGCCTCCTCCCTGACGGCAGCAGTGTCCCTCCTCCAACTGTCCCACACCCCTCCTACCCCTGCACCACCCATGATTCCTAGCACACTACCTGTCCAAAGCACAGAAACCCCCAAACCAAGGGCTAGAAGTGCACACAAGCAAGCGCAGGGGACTGATTCCACACTCACAGGGGCTGGTTTGCTGACACACACACAGTCATCCACAACCACTCCACAGTCCTCTGAGACCTCTCCCTCCCAGCCCCCTTCCCTTGCCTCACCTGCAACCCCATTCCCCCAGAAGCTCTTCCTCTGTGACCTTGGCCTCTTCCCCACCGACCCAGCAGATCCTGATTACAAGGGGAAGAGGAAGTGCCCACACACAGAAGGGAGTGCCCCTCACACCTGGACACCCTCCCCCAGGCGCAGTCAGACCGAGACGCCCACCCGCAAGTCCCCCCAGCGCAAGAAGAGCAAGACCCCTCCGCCAGCACGCAGCTCCAAGGCAAAGTCTCAGTCCTCCATCCCCCAGGCCACCACTCCAGAGGTTCCCCTGCCACTCCCTGCCCCGGGTTCCCCCACACACAGATACACCATCCCCAAAATGCTAAGGCCATCCCCCCCTAGCACTTGCTCCTCCACACCTAGTCAGACAGTTTGTGCCACTGATGTGGGCAACGTGTCCCCACCCCCTGCCCTGCAGACCTCACCTGTCCCCCATTCTGCTCCCATGGATGTAGGCACTGCTTTGGAGTCCACGCCCACCCCGTCTGACTTGGGCACTGCAGTGGTGAGCCAATCCACTCCATCTGACCTGCCCACTGGAGTTGTGCCGGCACCCACCCCATCTGACTTGTGCCCCACAGTTGTGACAGCACCCACCACTTCAGTCATCTTCACTGCAGTTGCAAGTGTCTCGCCTGCATCCCCCACCTCTTCACTGCCTCCTTCTGCTGCGCCCTGATCCAGTCCCTGCGGTGCTTGGCCTGCCCCCATGCCTGCCCCTCCGAGGGGATGACCCCGGTCCTTAGCAGTGCCGGCAAGCAAGGTGTGACAGTTGTCACTCTAGTTCACTCCTTGGCAGTTTGACATGGACTGGCCATTGGCCTCTTGATTGCACAGACGTTTTGAATTTCATATACGGAATTTGTCACTCTAGTGCACTCCTTGCCATTTGGACATGGACTGGCCATTGGCCTTTTGTTGGAACAGACGTTTCACTTTTCATATGCTGAATAAAGCTTTTTACTTTGTCCCTGTGAACTTGATTTAGCTGTACATCATGTTGAGGTTGTTTTAGATGCCCTTGCACCTGTAATGCTTGGTTTACAATGTTGCATACTGATGTGTTGATGTGAGGTACTCCCTGTGGTCCATGAGATATGTATCCTATTCTGGTGGGTATCCATGTCATTCTTTGCAGCTACCTGGGTGTGTCTGGATCAACTATTTGTGTACATCTCTCTGTGAGCATTTAATTGCCATGGTCACATCTGTGGCTTGCACCCCTGCACATATGATGTGCTTCCCATTGTCCAAATTGTCACTTCCACATACTTCATGGTCATCACTACTGGCCCTACAGGTGTGGGCATCATTGTAATAGGTTGTGATTTGTGTTTGTGTATGTGTGATGTACGTGTGTGGCACAGGACACATGTCTGGGTTTCCCAGTTTGTACAACATCGGCCTCTGTCATCACAGTGGAGGTGTCATGCATGCTTGTGTCACCCCAATGTCTTGTCCCTGGGGATTGTGCTGTTGTGTGTCAGTCTCTTGCTGTGTTAGTTGGTGTTCATTCCAGCTAGTGTCACATGTGTCTGTTGTGCTTCCTCTCATCTCCCAAGGCCTGATTACCCACTGAGGGTGTCCCAATGATGGTTTACTTTTATATGGCACTGTGTCCACATCTGTGTCACTGTGGTTCAGCCCCCCTCATGTGTTGTGTAGTTGCCTGGGGATACTGTGACACACACACATGTTGTGTCTGATGTGCAGTGTGAGTTTGCCTGTTTGTGCATCTGCACCAGTGCATTGGTATTGCTGTTGTGGGCCTTTGTCTGAATGCTGTTTCTGTGATTTTGCATGCTGTCCCTGTGAGTCATTTCACATCATTGTGCACATTCATCCTGGTTGTTGGGTGCCATTGCTGGCATGGAACGTGAGTTAGTGAGCTGACACCTACAGTCTACACACGTTGTTTTGATTGGTGTGTCTATTTTCGAGATGTGTGCATGCTTGGTGATGGTCACTTCTGCTGTTGTGTCATTGTACGGTGTGTGCATTGTCAGCCCCCATGTGTGGTGCTTGTCTGCACATGGCCAAGAGTGTTATGTTTTCACAGCACTGTTTGCCTCACCAAATCTCTTTGTGTATGGGACACAACCACTAGTTTGCCCCAGAAGTGTTTGATGTGTTGGGATCAGGGATCATACATGCTGTTTGTTATTTGCAGCTTTGACCATGATGACACTTACCTTTTGGTCACTGTGTTGAGGGGGGTTTGGTCCCCATCACCACAATGCTCCACATCTGCTGCATTTTGTGAGCCCCCACTTGACTTCTGTTCTACACAGTGAGGGGGTGTTCTTTTCACATTGCCACAGTGCTATGGTAATGCTTGCCTTGTGTATGTCACACTCATGTGTTGGTCACACATGTGCTGTTACTTACATTGTATGCTCGTAGCCATATTCACTGTTGTGGGCATTTGTCACAGACTACACACTGTTGTCATTATGTCATGGGGGATGTATTTTGCGGACATACCTGATGTTTGCGTATGCTGGATGTGTTGTGCATCACCCATCCTATGGCTCGGGGTGGTGGGGGTGATGTGCAACAGGTCCCCTGTGAGTGGGGGTGGCAGGGGTGATGGGCAACAGGTCCACTATGGGTGTGGGGGGCAGGGGTGATGGACAACATAAGCCCTGTGAGTGGGGGTGGCAGGGGTGATGGGAAACATAAGCCCTGTGAGTGGGGGTGGCAGGGGTGATGGGCACCAGGTCCCCTGTGAGTGGGGGTGGCAGGGGTGATGGGCAACAGGTCCACTATGGGTGGGGGTGGCAGGGGTGATGGGCAACATAAGCCCTGTGAGTGGGGGTGGCAGGGGTAATGGGCAACAGGTCCCCTGTGAGTGGGGGTGGCAGGGGTGATGGGCAACATAAGCCCTGTGAGTGGGGGTGGCAGGGGTAATGGGCAACAGGTCCCCTGTGAGTGGGGGTGGCAGAGGTGATGGGTAACAGGTCCACTATGGGTGTGGGTGGCAGGGGTGATGGGCAACATAAGCCCAGTGAGTGGGGGTGGCAGGGGTGATGGGCACCAGGTCACCTTTGAGTGGGGGTGGCAGGGGTGATGGGCAACAGGTCCACTATGGGTGTGGGTGGCAGGGGTGATGGGCAAAATAAGCCCTGTGAGTGGGGTTGGCAGGGGTGATGGGCACCAGGTCTCCTGTGAGTGAGGGTGGCAGGGGTGATGGGCAACAGGTCCACTATGGGTGGGGGGGCAGGGGTGATGGGCAGCATAATCCCTGTGAGTGGGGGTGGCAGGGGTAATGGGCAACAGGTCCCCTGTGAGTGGGGGTGGCAGGGGTGATGGGCAACATAAGCCCTGTGAGTGGGGGTAGCAGTGGTAATGGGCAACAGGTCCCCTGTGAGTGGGGGTGGCAGGGGTGATGGGCAACAGGTCCACTATGGGTGTTGGTGGCAGGGGTGATGGGCAACATAAGCCCTGTGAGTGGGGGTGGCAGGGGTGATGGGCACAAGGTCCCCTGTGAGTGGGGGTGGCAGGGGTGATGGGCAACAGGTCCCCTGTGAGTGGGGGTGGCAGGGGTGATGGGCAACAGGTTCCCTGTGAGTGAGGGTGGCAGGGGTGATTGCCAACAGGTCCACTATGGGTATGGGTGGCAGGGGTGATGGGAAACATAAGACCTGTGAGTGGGGATGGCAGGGGTGATGGGAAACATAAGCCCTGTAAGTGTGGGTGGCAGGGGTGATGGGCAACATAAGCCCTGTGAGTGGGGGTGGCAGGGGTAATGGGCAACAGGTCCCCTGTGAGTGGGAGTGGCAGGGGTGATGGGCAACATAAGCCCTGTGAGTGGGGGTGGCAGGGGTAATGGGCAACAGGTCCCCTGTGAGTGGGGGTGGCAGGGGTGATGAGCAACAGGTCCCCTGTGAGTGGGGGTGGCAGGGGTGATGGGCAACATAAGCCCTGTGAGTGGGGTTGGCAGGGGTAATGGGCAACAGGTCCCCTGTGAGTGGGGGTGGCAGGGGTGATAGGCAACAGGTTCCCTGTGAGTGAGGGTGGCAGGGGTGATTGGCAACAGGTCCACTATGGGTATGGGTGGCAGGGGTGATGGGAAACATAAGACCTGTGAGTGGGGATGGCAGGGGTGATGGGAAACATAAGCCCTGTGAGTGGGGGTGGCAGGGGTGATGGGCAACATAAGCCCTGTGAGTGGGGGTGGCAGGGGTAATGGGCAACAGGTCCCCTGTGAGTGGGGGTGGCAGGGGTGATGAGCAACAGGTCCCCTGTGAGTGAGGGTGGCAGGGGTGATGGGCAACAGGTCCACTATGGGTGTGGGTGGCAGGGGTGATGGGCAACATAAGCCCTGTGAGTGGGGGTGGCAGGGGTGAATGGAAACATGAGCCCTGTGAGTGGGGGTGGCAGGGGTGATGGGCACAAAGTCCCCTGTGAGGGGGGGTGGCAGGGGTGATGGGCAACAGGTCCACTATGGGTAGGGGTGGCAGGGGTGATGGGCAACATAAGCCATGTGAGTGTGGGTGGCAGGGGTAATGGGCAACAGGTCCCCTGTGAGTGGGGGTGGCAGGGGTGATGGGCAACATAAGCCCTGTTATTGGTGGTGGCAGGGGTAATGGGCAACAGGTCACCTGTGAGTGGGGGTGGCAGAGGTGATGGGCAACAGGTCCACTATGGGTGGGGGTGGCAGGGGTGATGGGAAACATAAGCCCTGTGAGTGGGGGTGGCAGGGGTGATGGGCACCAGGTCCACTGTGAGTGGGGGTGGCAGGGGTGATGGGCAACAGGTCCACTATGAGTGGGGGTGGCAGAGGTGATGGGCAACATAGACCCTGTGAGTGGGGGTGGCAGGGGTAATGGGCAACAGGTCCCCTGTGAGTGGGGGTGGCAGGGTTGATGGGCAACATAAGCCCTGTGAGTGGGGGTGGCAGGGGTAATGGGCAACAGGTCTCCTGTGAGTGGGGGTGGCAGGGGTGATGGGCAACAGGTCCACTATGGGTGTGGGTGGCAGGGGTGATGGGCAACATAAGCCCTGTGAGTGGGGGTGGCAGGGGTGATGGGCACCAGGTCCCCTGTGAGTGGGGGTGGCAGGGGTGATGGGCAACAGGTCCACTATGGGTGTGGGTGGCAGGGGTGATGGGCAACATAAGCCCTGTGAGTGGGGGTGGCAGGGGTGATGGGCACCAGGTCTCCTGTGAGTGAGGGTGGCAGGGGTGATGGGCAACAGGTCCACTATGGGTGAGGGTGGCAGGGGTGATGGGAAACATAAGCCCTGTGAGTGGGGGTGGCAGGGGTGATGGGCACCAGGTCCCCTGTGAGTGAGGGTGGCAGGGGTGATGGGCAACAGGTCCACTATGGGTGGGGGGCAGGGGTGATGGGCAGCATAATCCCTGTGAGTGGGGGTGGCAGGGGTAATGGGCAACAGGTCCCCTGTGAGTGGGGGTGGCAGGGGTGATGGGCAACATAAGCCCTGTGTTAGACCCGGCCTCGTAGCATGGCTCTTCCTGTCCTCGCACTACCTAACCTGGTACCAGGGACCCCAAGCACACGGCCCAGCCGATCCTTCCCACCAGAACACACACACGCGACCCGGGCCTCCCCGTCCATGGCCTCTCTCCTTTCGGCCACCCCGGGCACGCGTGCCCACTTCGTGCACCAAGATGGCCGCCCAGCCCCAGCACAACCCGGGCCTAGAGGCGCCACTCCGGCTGGAGGACATCACGCTTCCAGGGGATGAGAGAGGGAGGAGCAGTTTCTATCGCACCTCTGAACTCCCCTGGGAGGATGGGTTTCGATCGGCCCTCCGGCCTCCCTGAGGGCTGGCTCCACGCCTGCTGGGTGTCTGGGACTCCTCCCGACCCGGCCCTGAAAGGATCAAAAGACAATGGCAGGAAACCTCGACAAGCGACCCCCAGGTGACAAGACCCCTGCCTGCACAGACTCCGGACATCAAAGAGGGGTCGACCTATAACAAGGGGTGCTCTGGGACTGTCCGGCAGATTCGCCTTGGAACATCTGAGCCCTGCTGAGTGACTCGCGGCTCCCCGAAGAACGTAAGACCTCCGAACTTGTGCTTGAGCCCTGCTGAGTGACTCGCGGCTCCCCGAAGAACGTAAGACCTCCGAACTTGTGCTTGAGCCCTGCTGAGTGACTCGCGGCTCCCTGAAGATCGTAAGACCTCCGAACTTGTACTCGAGCCCTGCTGAGTGACTCGCGGCTCCCCGAAGAACGTAAGACCTCCGAACTTGTGCTTGAGCCTTGCTGAGTGACTCGCGGCTCCCTGAAGATCGTAAGACCTCCGAACTTGTGCTTGAGCCTGCTGAGTGATTCGCGGCTCCCCCTGACTCTCTTTGGTCCCACCGGACCCCATGACGACAAGCGTATCCCCCAGCTCGAGGATTGTGAGCTGTGCGCCGGGTACGCTCCTGCATTTGATCCGATCCCCCCCAAAGACTGCCCCGCTACCTCCTACCCCCGCCAAGACTCTGTGAGCCCACGCTCTGCTTGTAAATATCTGCCTTGCTGATCATAAAGATCCTACCGCTTCGATTTGATAAAGCTTGAAGCCTAAGAACCCTCGGTGTGGTGTCTCTTTGTCGTGTGGTGCCAAGTGTACGATCCTAGGTACGAGATTCCTCCCCTGCGGAATCTCCCGCCAGTGCTCGGCTACGATACCTTGAGGGTGGGTCTCAGGACAGTCAGGGCCCCCTCCGGGCTCCCCTGAGGTCGCCTTCTAACATTGGTGGCAAGCGACGGGATTCGGGCCCATAACCTAGAGATCGTACCGTGAACGACTGACACACTACCGACAAAGATGGCAGAAGGAAGCGCCATGAGCCCCGCAGAAACCAACACCAACAGGGTGTTCCAGGTGGAACAACTAGAAGAATACACGCACAAAGAACTGAAGCAATTCTGCAAAGAACTTAAAATCGCTACCACCGGTCTCAACACCAAAGAAGATTTGCAGAAGGCACTGAAAGCTTGGGTGGATGCCGGGGCCTCCCGCCCAGAAGGCATGGGGGAGCGACACGACGAAGCAGAACCCACCCAAGGCGAAAGCAGCAGCAATCAGGTGCGAGGCTTCGTGCCAGACGGGGGCCTTTCCCCGGAAGAGCTCGCAGACAGAGAGAGAAGTCGCAATCACGAACTCGAGTTAGCCAAACTCAAAATCGAAGGCGAATTGAAATTAGCAGAAAAAAAGCTAGCAGTAGAACAAATGCGCGTACAAGGCGAATTGGAGGAGAAGAAGCTCCAACGGGAGCACGAAGGAAGGAAGCTCCAACTAGAGCACGAACGCAGCTTGAAGGAGATCGAGCTCAAAGCCAGAAACGAGGAAGGGAGGCCCCCGGGGAACCGAGAGGCGACCTCCCCGGCGGAACAGAAGGTCCACATCCCCAAGGACGTGGTCAAAGAATATTATAAAAATGATGACATTCAACAATGGTTCAGGGCCTACGAGGTCGCCATGACCTCTCATCGGGTTCCGCAGAAGGACTGGGGGGCAGGGCTGTGGGGACGGTTTCTGAGCGAAGGAAGGGACACCCTGCTCGACCTACCCCTCCCCCTGCAGACCTCCTACAGCCACATGAAAGAGGCTCTCCTCACTAGGTACGGCCTCACTCCAGAGATGTACCGTCAGCGATTCCGGGACTGCAGGAAGATCCCGGGAACCACCTGGGTGGAGTATGTAAACTTTTTCAGTCGGGCCTTCGATGGGTGGATCAAGGGCAGCAAGGTCACCACCCTCGAGGAACTCACCGACCTCATGTTGTGGGAACACCTGGCGGCGAACTGCTTTGTGGAACTACGCCAGCATCTGCTCGACAGCAAACTCACCGATCCCCGGAAGCTGGCTGTGGAAGCAGACCGCTGGACCAACACCCGGGTCCCCCGGAGCAGTGTAGGAGAATACCCCCGAGCCAGTCGACCACCCCGCCAGAGAGGGGGAGGGAACCAGGGAGGGCAGAGAGAGTCCCAGTCGAGTCCCCCGAAGGCCCAACCTCCACCTTTCCTGGCGCCCCCCCCCACCAGTCTCCGGACCCCCCGGGAGACGGGGGCACCGGGTAACCATCAATTGTTTCCGTTGTCAAAGGCCCGGGCACTACGCCAATGACCCGGAGTGCCCCATGGCCCCCCAGGTCCCCCCTGCTGCAAACCCTGCTAGACAGATAGCCAACGTAGACCTGGGGGAGGAGGTTGAGGACACCGGGGAGTGGGAACCCGCAGCTATGGCCCTAGTGTCCCTGGGAGACAGAGAGATGGTCCCTGGTAGCCTCCTGCCCTCCAACACGAAGAAGTACGGGCAGCTCGTCAAGATCAATGGCCACCAGATAGAAGCCCTGCGAGACACCGGGGCCAGCATCACCGGTGTCCTCAGGCACTTAGTCCCCGAGGAGCAGATCCTACCCAACGTCTTTTGCCCCGTAATTTCCGCAGATAATAGAGAGAGTATGTGTCAGGTAGCCCTGGTGCCGTTTGAGTGGGGAGGGGTGATAGGTAAACTGAGGGTTGCCGTAAGAACCTCCCAGCCGGTCGACTGCCTCTTAGGGAACGACCTGGAGAGTTCTCCCTGGAAGTACGTCGAGCGCAAGGCCCACCTAGAGATGATGGGACTCCCCGAGTGGGTGTGCGCCACCACCCGATCTATGTCCGCCCGACTCACCCCCCTGGGGGAAGTCGAGGACCCCCCGACCGAGGGAGTCAGAGCAGTCCCCGCCGAGGGTCCTCCCGTCCCCCCATCGGGAGGGTCAGTCGCCAGCGACGAACCCTCACCATCAGACACCACCCCGGTCCCCGAGTTAGGCGATCTGGCCGAACTGGCCCCGTGGCGCCACGAGGGCGGGCCCACCCGAGAGGAGTTCTGCCGGGAGCAAGCCACCTGTCCTTCCCTGGTCGGACTACGGCACCAGGCCGAGGGCCAAGCCGCAGGCGACCAGACCGGAACACACCGAGTTTATTGGGAGAATAACCTCTTGTACAGTGAGCAGAAGTCGGTGGAGCTAGGATCCGGCCGGGTGCTGGTGGTACCCCTACGCTTCCGAGACTTCCTCCTGGGCTTGGCCCACGACGTCCCCCTCGCCGGCCACCTGGGTCAAGACAAAACCTACAGCCGTCTCGTGACTCACTTTTACTGGCCTAGGATGAGAGTAGCTGTAGAAGCCCACTGCAAGTCCTGTCCCACGTGCCAGGCTAGTGGGAAGAGTGGGGGGAAGCGCAAGGCTCCCCTCCAACCCTTCCCGGTCATCAGTACCCCATTCGGAAGAGTCGGAATCGACATCGTGGGGCCCCTGGATCCCCCCACCTCCCAAGGTCACCGTTTCATTCTGGTCCTAGTGGATCACGCCACCCGATACCCTGAGGCGATCCCCCTACGCACCGTCACGGCTCCCGTGGTGGGCCGAGCCCTGATGGGGATCTTTTCCCGGGTGGGTTTCCCCCGCGAGGTCGTGAGCGATCGCGGCACTAATTTTATCTCAAAATACATGACGTCCCTGTGGCAACAATGTGGGGTGTCCTATAAGTTCACCACCCCGTACCATCCCCAAGGGAACGGCCTAGTAGAAAGGTTTAATCGGACTCTGAAGGGGATGATCAACGGCCTAGAAGAACCCCTCCGGCGTAAGTGGGACGTCCTGCTCCCCTGCCTCCTGTTCACTTGCCGGGAAGTCCCACAGAAGTCCTTGGGGTTCAGCCCGTTTGAATTACTATATGGACACCCCGTCCGAGGTCCCCTCAGCTTGGTTAAGGAAGGGTGGGAGGCAGCACCCCAGTCCACCCCACGAGATGTGTTCCAATACGTTCTGGCCCTCCGGAACCAGACCAGGAAGTTCCGAGAGCTGGCCGAGGCCAACCTGGAGGCAAGCCAAGAAGAGATGAAGCGCTGGTACGACCAGAATGCCACTCTGGTCGAGTTCCAGCCGGGCCAGCAGGTATGGGTCATGGCCCCCGTGAAGCCTGGCGCCCTCCAGGACAAGTGGACCGGGCCCTTCAAAGTGATTGAGCGGAAGAGTCCAGTCACGTACTTGGTGGACGTCCAGTCGCCCCGGGATCCCCTGCGGGTCCTACACGTGAACCGCCTCAAGCCTCACTTCGTACGGACAGAACTGAGCCTCCTGCTGGCCACCGATGACGGGGCCGAAGATGAGTCCGATCCCCTCCCGGACCTCCTGTGTGTCAAGGAGAAGGATGGCTCCGTGGAAGGAGTGAACCTCTCCCCATCCCTCACTGACCAGCAACAAGCGGACTGTCGCCAGCTCCTAGGACAATTCTCCGACCTCTTCTCCCTGATCCCCCGAGTCACCGACTGGTGTGTCCATGACGTGGACACCGGGGACAGCCCGCCAGTAAGACACCGAGCCTACCGAGTCCCTGACCGAGTCCGGTCCTGCATTCAAGCTGAAGTCTCGAAGATGTTGACCCTGGGGGTGATCGAGCCATCCGATAGTCCCTGGGCCAGCCCCGTGGTCCTAGTTCCGAAGGCAGCGGCCCCCGGTGTCGCCCCCGAGCTCCGATTCTGCGTGGACTACCGGGGGCTCAATGACGTCACCCGGGCCGATGCCCACCCCATCCCCCAGGCCGACGAGCTCATTGACCGACTCGGGGCGGCCCGGTTCCTCAGCACATTCGACCTCACCTGCGGATACTGGCAGATTGCGCTCACAGAGGAAGCCAAGGAGCGGTCCGCCTTCTCCACCCCAGATGGGCATTATCGCTTCCGCGTAATGCCCTTCGGAATGAAAAATGCCCCGGCCACCTTCCAGCGACTGGTGAATAGGGTCCTGGCCATGATGGAACAGTTCAGTGCGGCCTATCTAGACGACATCGCCGTTTTCAGTTCCGGATGGAGTGAGCACCTCCAGCACCTCCGGAGAGTGCTAACCGCCCTGCGCCAGGCAGGCCTCACAGTAAAAGCCAGCAAGTGCCAGATTGGGCAAGGATCAGTAGTCTACCTGGGGCACCAGGTCGGGAGCGGTCAGGTCGCCCCTCTACAGCCAAAGATCGACGCCATCCTAGCCTGGGAACCACCCACCACCCAAACGGAGGTCCAAGCCTTCCTGGGCCTCACTGGCTACTACCGAAGATTCATCCAGAGGTATGGCAGCCTGGTTGGCCCCCTCACCGAACTCACATCAAAAAAACAGCCCAAGAGGGTGCAGTGGACGACTGCCTGCCAGGAAGCGTTCGATGCCCTAAAGAAGGCCATGTGCACGGCCCCCGTCCTCCAGGCTCCCGACTACTCCAAGGAGTTTGTAGTCCAGACCGATGCCTCCGAGCATGGCATTGGAGCCATCCTGTCGCAGGTGAATGACCAAGGCCTAGACCAGCCCATCGCCTTCCTCAGCCGGCGGCTGTTGCCCAGAGAACAGAGGTGGAGCACCATTGAGCGCGAAGCATTTGCCGTAGTCTGGGCACTCTAAAAGCTGCGCCCTTACCTGTTTGGCACCCATTTCAAAGTACAAACCGACCATCGGCCCTTGCGATGGCTCATGCAGATGCGAGGAGAAAACCCCAAGCTACTGCGGTGGTCAATCTCCCTCCAGGGGATGGATTTCACCGTAGAACATCGCCCTTGTACGGACCACGCCAACGCTGACGGTCTCTCCCGGTTCTTCCGCCTCAGCGAAGAGAACCCCCCAAGATGATGGGTAGTTCTCTCCGGCTTTCAGCTGGGGGGGACGCGTGTTAGACCCGGCCTCGTAGCATGGCTCTTCCTGTCCTCGCACTACCTAACCTGGTACCAGGGACCCCAAGCACACGGCCCAGCCGATCCTTCCCACCAGAACACACACACGCGACCCGGGCCTCCCCGTCCATGGCCTCTCTCCTTTCGGCCACCCCGGGCACGCGTGCCCACTTCGTGCACCAAGATGGCCGCCCGGCCCCAGCACAACCCGGGCCTAGAGGCGCCACTCCGGCTGGAGGACATCACGCTTCCAGGGGATGAGAGAGGGAGGAGCAGTTTCTATCGCACCTCTGAACTCCCCTGGGACGATGGGTTTCGATCGGCCCTCCGGCCTCCCTGAGGGCTGGCTCCACGCCTGCTGGGTGTCTAGGACTCCTCCCGACCTGGCCCTGAAAGGATCAAAAGACAATGGCAGGAAACCTCGACAAGCGACCCCCAGGTGACAAGACCCCTGCCTGCACAGACTCCGGACATCAAAGAGGGGTCGACCTATAACAAAGGGTGCTCTGGGACTGTCCGGCAGATTCGCCTTGGAACATCTGAGCCCTGCTGAGTGACTCGCGGCTCCCCGAAGAACGTAAGACCTCCGAACTTGTGCTTGAGCCCTGCTGAGTGACTCGCGGCTCCCCGAAGAACGTAAGACCTCCGAACTTGTGCTTGAGCCCTGCTGAGTGACTCGCGGCTCCCTGAAGATCGTAAGACCTCCGAACTTGTGCTCGAGCCCTGCTGAGTGACTCGCGGCTCCCCGAAGAACGTAAGACCTCCGAACTTGTGCTTGAGCCTTGCTGAGTGACTCGCGGCTCCCTGAAGATCGTAAGACCTCCGAACTTGTGCTTGAGCCTTCTGAGTGATTCGCGGCTCCCCCTGACTCTCTTTGGTCCCGCCGGACCCCATGACGACAAGCGTATCCCCCAGCTCGAGGATTGTGAGCTGTGCGCCGGGTACGCTCCTGCATTTGATCCGATCCCCCCCAAAGACTGCCCCGCTACCTCCTACCCCCGCCAAGACTCTGTGAGCCCACGCTCTGCTTGTAAATATCTGCCTTGCTGATCATAAAGATCCTACCGCTTCGATTTGATAAAGCTTGAAGCCTAAGAACCCTCGGTGTGGTGTCTCTTTGTCGTGTGGTGCCAAGTGTACGATCCTAGGTACGAGATTCCTCCCCTGCAGAATCTCCCGCCAGTGCCCGGCTACGATACCTTGAGGGTGGGTCTCAGGACAGTCAGGGCCCCCTCCGGGCTCCCCTGAGGTCGCCTTCTAACACCCTGTGAGTGGGGGTGGCAGTGGTAATGGGCAACAGGTCCCCTGTGAGTGGGGGTGGCAGGGGTGATGGGCAACAGGTCCACTATGGGTGTGGGTGGCAGGGGTGATGGGCAACATAAGCCCTGTGAGTGGGGGTGGCAGGGGTGATGGGCACCAGGTCCCCTGTGAGTGGGGGTGGCAGGGGTGATGGCCAACAGGTCCACAATGGGTGTGGGTGGCAGGGGTGATGGGCAACATAAGCCCTGTGAGTGGGGGTGGCAGGGGTAATGGGCAACAGATCCCCTGTGAGTGGGGGTAACAGGGGTGATGGGCAACAGGTTCCCTGTGAGTGAGGGTGGCAGGGGTGATTGGCAACAGGTCCACTATGGGTATGGGTGGCAGGGGTGATGGGAAACATAAGCCCTCTGAGTGGGGGTGGCAGGGGTGATGGGAAACATAAGCCCTGTGAGTGGAGGTGGCAGGGGTGATGGGCAACAGGTCCACTGTGAGTGGGGGTGGCAGGGGTGATGGGCAACATAAGCCCTGTGAGTGGGGGTGGCAGGGGTAATGGGCGACAGGTCCCCTGTGAGTGGGAGTGGCAGGGGTGATGGGCAACATAAGCCCTGTGAGTGGGGGTGGCAGGGGTAATGTGCAACAGGTCCCCTGTGAGTGGGGGTGGCAGGGGTGATGAGCAACAGGTCCCCTGTGAGTGGGGGTGGCAGGGGTGATGGGCAACAGGTCCACTATGGGTGTGGGTGGCAGGGGTGATGGGCAACATAAGCCCTGTGAGTGGGGGTGGCAGGGGTGAATGGAAACATAAGCCCTGTGAGTGGGGGTGGCAGGGGTGACGGGCACCAAGTCCCCTGTGAGGGGGGGTGGCAGTGGTGATGGGCAACAGGTCCACTATGGGTGGGGGTGGCAGGGGTGATGGGCAACAGGTCTCCTGTGAGTGGGGGTGGCAGGGGTGATGGGCAACATAAGCCCTGTTATTGGGGGTGGCAGGAGTAATGGGCAACATGTCCCCTGTGAGTGGGGGGTGGCAGGGGTGATGGGCAACAGGTCCACTATGGGTGGGGGTGGCAGGTGCGATGGGAAACATAAGCCCTGTTATTGGGGGTGGCAGGAGTAATGGGCAACATGTCCCCTGTGAGTGGGGGGTGGCAGGGGTGATGGGCAACAGGTCCACTATGGGTGGGGGTGGCAGGTGTGATGGGAAACATAAGCCCTGTGAGTGGGGGTGGCAGGGGTGATGGACAACAGGTCCACTATGGGTGGGGGTGGCAGAGGTGATGGGCAACATAGACCCTGTGAGTGGGGGTGGCAGGGGTAATGGGCAACAGGTCCCCTGTGAGTGGGGGTGGCAGGGGTGATGGGCAACATAAGCCCTGTGAGTGGGGGTGGCAGGGGTAATGGGCAACAGGTCCCCTGTGAGTGGGGGTGGCAGGGGTGATGGGCAACAGGTCCACTATGGGTGTGGGTGGCAGGGGTGATGGTCAACATAAGCCCTGTGAGTGGGGGTGGCAGGGGTGATGGGCACCAGGTCCCCTGTGAGTGGGGGTGGCAGGGGTGATGGGCAAAAGGTCCCCTATGGGTGTGGGCGGCAGGGGTGATGGGCAACATAAGCCCTGTGAGTGGGGGTGGCAGGGGTGATGGGCACCAGGTCCCCTGTGAGTGGGGGTGGCAGGGGTGATGGGCAACAGGTCCACTTTGGGTGTTGGTGGCAGGGGTGATGGGCAACATAAGCCCTGTGAGTGGGTGTGGCAGGGGTAATGGGCAACAGGTCCCCTGTGAGTGGGGGTGGCAGGGGTGATGGGCAACAGGTCCCCTGTGAGTGAGGGTGGCAGGGGTGATTGGCAACAGGTTCACTATGGGTATGGGTGGCAGGGGTGATGGGAAACATAAGCCCTGTGAGTGGGGGTGGCAGGGGTGATGGAAAAAATAAGCCCTGTGAGTGGAGGTGGCAGGGGTGATGGGCAACAGGTCCACTGTGAGTGGGGGTGGCAGGGTTGATGGGCAACATAAGCCCTGTGAGTGGGGGTGGCAGGGGTAATGGTCAACAGGGCCCCTGTGAGTGGGAGTGGCAGGGGTGATGGGCAACATAAGCCCTGTGAGTGGGGGTGGCAGGGGTAATGGGCAACAGGTCCCCTGTGAGTGGGGGTGGCAGGGGTGATGAGCAACAGGTCCCCTGTGAGTGGGGGTGGCAGGGGTGATGGGCAACAGGTCCACTATGGGTGTGGGTGGCAGGGGTGATGGACAACATAAGCCCTGTGAGTGGGGGTGGCAGGGGTGAATGGAAACATAAGCCGTGTGAGTGGGGGTGGCAGGGGTGATGGGCACCAAGTCCCCTGTGAGTGGGGGTGGCAGGGGTGATGGGCAACAGGTCCACTATGGGTGGGGGTGGCAGGTATGATGGGCAACAAAAGCCATGTGAGTATGGGTGGCAGGGGTAATGGGCAACAGGTCCCCTGTGAGTGGGGGTGGCAGGGGTGATGGGCAACATAAGCCCTGTTATTGGGGTGGCAGGGGTAATGGGCAGCAGGTCCCCTGTGAGTGGGGGTGGCAGGGGTGATGGGCAACAAGTCCACTATGGGTGGGGGTGGCAGGGGTGATGGGAAACATAAGCTTTGTGAGTGGGGGTGGCAGGGGTGATGGGCACCAGGTCCCCTGTGAGTGGGGGTGGCAGGGGTGATGGGCAACAGCCAACAGGTCCACTATGGGTGTGGGTGGCAGGGGTGATGGGCAACATAAGTCCTGTGAGTGGGGGGGCAGGGGTAATGGGCAACAGGTCCCCTGTGAGTGGGGGTGGCAGGGGTGATGGGCAACATAAGCCCTGTGAGTGGTGGTGGCAGGGGTAAAGGGCAACAGGTCCCCTGTGAGTGGGGGTGGCAGGGGTGATGGGCAACAGGTCCACTATGGGTGTGTGTGGCAGGGGTGATGGGCAACATAAGCCCTGTTAGTGGGTGTGGCAGGGGTGATGGGCACCAGGTCCCCTGTGAGTGGGGGTGGCAGGGGTGATGGGCAACAGGTCCACTATGGGTGTGGGTGGCAGGGGTGATGGGCAACATAAGCCCTGTGAGTGGGGGTGGCAGGGGTAATGGGCAATAGGTCCCCTGTGAGTGTGGGTGGCAGGGGTGATGGGCAACAGGTCCCCTGTGAGTGATGGTGGCAGGGGTGATTGGCAACAGGTCCTCTATGGGTATGGGTGGCAGGGGTGATGGGAAACATAAGCCCTGTGAGTGGGGGTGGCAGGGGTGATGGAAAACATAAGCCCTGTGAGTGGGGGTGGCAGGGGTGATGGGCAACAGGTCCACTGTGAGTGGGGGTGGCAGGGGTGATGGGCAACATAAGCCCTGTGAGTGGGGGTGGCAGGGGTAATGGGCAACAGGTCCACTATGGGTGTGGGTGGCAGGGGTGATAGGCAACATAAGCCCTGTGAGTGGGGGTGGCAGGGGTAATGGGCAACAGGTCCCCTGTGAGTGGGGGTGGCAGGGGTGATGGGCAACAGGTCCACTATTGGTGTGGGTGGCAGGGGTGATGGGCAACATAAGCCCTGTGAGTGGGGGTGGCAGGGGTGAATGGAAACATAAGCCCTGTGAGTGGGGGTGGCAGGGGTGATGGGCACCAGGTCCCATTTGAGTGGGGTTGGCAGGGGTGATGGGCAACAGGTCCACTATGGGTGGGGGTGGCAGGGGTGATGGGCAACATAAGCCCTGTGAGTGTGGGTGGCAGGGGTAATGGGCAACAGGTCCCCTGTGAGTGGGGGTGGCAGGGGTGAGGGGCAACATAAGCCCTGTTAGTGGGGGTGGCAGTGGTAATGGGCAACAGGTCCCCTGTGAGTGGGGGTGGCAGGGGTGATTGGCAACAGGTCCACTATGGGTGTGGGTGGCAGGGGTGATGGGCAACATAAGCCCTGTGAGTGGGGGTGGCAGGGGTGATGGGAAACATAAGCCCTGTGAGTGGGGGTGGCAGGGGTGATGGGCACCAGGTCCCCTGTGAGTGGGGGTGGGAGGGGTGATGGGCAACAGGTCCACTATGGGTGGGGGTGGCAGGGGTGATGGGCAACATAAGCCCTGTGAGTGTGGGTGGCAGGGGTACTGGGCAACAGGTCCCCTGTGAGAGGGGGTGGCAGGGGTGATGGGCAACATACGCCCTGTGAGTGGGGGTGGCAGGGGTAATGGGCAACAGGTCCCCTGTGAGTGGGGGTGGCAGGGGTGATGGGCAACAGGTCCACTATGGGTGTGGGTGGCAGGAGTGATGGGCAACATAAGCCCTGTGAGTGGGGGTGGCAGGGGTGATGGGCACCAGGTCCCCTGTGAGTGGGGTGGCTGGGGTGATGAGCAACAGGTCCCCTGTGAGTTGGGGTGGCAGGGGTGATGGGCAACAGGTCCACTATGGGTGTGGGTGGCAGGGGTAATGGGCAACATAAGCCCTGTGAGTGGGGGTGGCAGGGGTGATGCGAAAAATAAGCCCTGTGAGTGGGGGTGGCATGGGTGATGGGCACCAGGTCCCCTGTGAGTGGAGGTGGCAGGGGTGATGGGCAACAGGTCCACTATGGGTGGGGTTGGCAGGGGTGATGGGCAACATAAGCCCTGTGAGTGTGGGTGGCAGGGGTAATGGGCAACAGGTCCCCTGTGAGTGGGGTTGGCAGGGGTGATGGGCAACACAAGCCCTGTGAGTGGGGTTGGAAGGGGTAATGAGCAACAGGTCCCCTGTGAGTGGGGGTGGCAGGGGTGATGGGCAACAGGTCCACTATGGGTGTGGGTGGCAGGGGTGATGGGCAACACAAGCCCTTTGAGTGGGGGTTGCAGGGGTGATGGGCACCAGGTCCCCTGTGAGTGGGGGTGGCAGGGGTGATGGGCAACAGGTCCACTATTGGTGTGGGTGGCAGGGGTGATGGGCAACATAAGCCCTGTGAGTGGGGGTGGCAGGGGTGAATGGAAACATAAGCCCTGTGAGTGGGGGTGGCAGGGGTGATGGGCACCAGGTCCCATTTGAGTGGGGTTGGCAGGGGTGATGGGCAACAGGTCCACTATGGGTGGGGGTGGCAGGGGTGATGGGCAACATAAGCCCTGTGAGTGTGGGTGGCAGGGGTAATGGGCAACAGGTCCCCTGTGAGTGGGGGTGGCAGGGGTGAGGGGCAACATAAGCCCTGTTAGTGGGGGTGGCAGTGGTAATGGGCAACAGGTCCCCTGTGAGTGGGGGTGGCAGGGGTGATTGGCAACAGGTCCACTATGGGTGTGGGTGGCAGGGGTGATGGGCAACATAAGCCCTGTGAGTGGGGGTGGCAGGGGTGATGGGAAACATAAGCCCTGTGAGTGGGGGTGGCAGGGGTGATGGGCACCAGGTCCCCTGTGAGTGGGGGTGGGAGGGGTGATGGGCAACAGGTCCACTATGGGTGGGGGTGGCAGGGGTGATGGGCAACATAAGCCCTGTGAGTGTGGGTGGCAGGGGTACTGGGCAACAGGTCCCCTGTGAGAGGGGGTGGCAGGGGTGATGGGCAACATACGCCCTGTGAGTGGGGGTGGCAGGGGTAATGGGCAACAGGTCCCCTGTGAGTGGGGGTGGCAGGGGTGATGGGCAACAGGTCCACTATGGGTGTGGGTGGCAGGAGTGATGGGCAACATAAGCCCTGTGAGTGGGGGTGGCAGGGGTGATGGGCACCAGGTCCCCTGTGAGTGGGGTGGCTGGGGTGATGAGCAACAGGTCCCCTGTGAGTTGGGGTGGCAGGGGTGATGGGCAACAGGTCCACTATGGGTGTGGGTGGCAGGGGTAATGGGCAACATAAGCCCTGTGAGTGGGGGTGGCAGGGGTGATGCGAAAAATAAGCCCTGTGAGTGGGGGTGGCATGGGTGATGGGCACCAGGTCCCCTGTGAGTGGAGGTGGCAGGGGTGATGGGCAACAGGTCCACTATGGGTGGGGTTGGCAGGGGTGATGGGCAACATAAGCCCTGTGAGTGTGGGTGGCAGGGGTAATGGGCAACAGGTCCCCTGTGAGTGGGGTTGGCAGGGGTGATGGGCAACACAAGCCCTGTGAGTGGGGTTGGAAGGGGTAATGAGCAACAGGTCCCCTGTGAGTGGGGGTGGCAGGGGTGATGGGCAACAGGTCCACTATGGGTGTGGGTGGCAGGGGTGATGGGCAACACAAGCCCTTTGAGTGGGGGTTGCAGGGGTAATGGGCAACTTGTCCCCTGTGAGTGGGGGTGGCAGGGGTGATGGGCAACAGGTCCACTATGAGTTTGGGTGGCAGGGGTGATGGGCAACATAAGCCCTGTGAGTGGGGGTGGCAGGGGTGATGGGCAACATAAGCCCTGTGAGTGGAAGTGGCAGGAGTGATGGGCAACAGGTCCCCTGTGAGTGGGGGTGGTAGGGGTGATGGGCAACAGGCCCCCTATGGGTGGGGGTGTTAGTGGTGCTGGTCATGCAACCCCTATGGTGGGCTGTTGTTAGTGGCCAGGATATGTATCCCCTGTGTGTGTGTGCCATTTTGCGGGTACATGTTGTTTGTTTATGTGGTAGGTGTCTGACTTACCGCCTGCTCCGTCGTCGTCGGTTCCTGATCCGGTCATAGATATAGAGTACTGGTATGACCTGCGCGATGGGATTCATGATGTGTTCGTGTCGAACACGCTGCTTGTTGCTCCGTCTCGTACCCGCTGCAAGCTGTTCCATCTCGAAGCCGTGTATTGATTTGTGGCGCGAATCGTATCTGATATGCTTGTTTTACGGATGCTGTGACGTGCCGTACGTGACGACCCGTCCGGCGCGTAGGAAGTACGCACCGTACTTGTCATGCCGGAAACTGCTATGGATACTGCTTCCGGGCGACACGGTTCCTCTTTGGGAGTTACGGCTCAGACGGAGAATGGGGCTTGATTCACAGCCTACGTGTCGGTCATGTTGTTGGCAGTTATGCGAATCGTACTTACTCTACAGGAAGGACCGGCTCCGGGTACGTGTCGGTCGCAGGGTAAGGCTACGGACAGCTGTCCGACCGGCCATCAGAATCGGCCCCTTTGTGTGAGGATGCATACTTGTGTTTAAATTACGCTATACAGTAAATTAAGTTAAGTTCTTTAAAAATCTGCTAAATTGACTTAGAACAAAACATTTGATTTTTGTTTTTGGAAAATGTTCCCTCTAGTCTCACTATTCCAGTTAGGGGAGGGAGGAGAAGTCCGTCCACATGGCAACCCCTGCTGTCCCTGGCAGAGAGTCAGCTAGCTCTAGAATAATGTTGGACCTAGCTATGGAGCAGTGGGAGGACAGGAAGACAACAAGAAATGGTGATAGCGACAATGAAGAAGATGATGACATTTCCTTTGGTGGTGGGTTTGAACCTAGATTTCCCAGGGGAATAGTTCCCAAGTACCAAGAGAGGGATGACATAGAGAAAAGGCTAGACATTTGAAAGAGCCTTTAAGGTGAAAAGGGTTTACTCTAAATACTGGTGTTCACTCCTGTGGGATTTGATTCCTCCAGCAGGGAGGGATTGGTACCTGACCCAACAGGGGGATGAAGCAGACTTCTACCTACCCATGACGAAATGTCTAGTTTAGAAATTTGGTCTGACTCCATAACAGCACAGAGTAGAGTTCAGGGACACCCTGAAAGTAAACACACAGTCATGGGTCGACTTTGTGGACTTCTCAGTATAGGCTCCAGAGGGCTGGATGGAAGGTAACAAAGTGAGTACTCATGATGGGCTGTATAACTTGATTCTTAAGGAGCACATCCTAAATCATTTGGTAGAAGAGAAGTTACGCTAGAACCTAGTGGATGCTAAACTGTCTGATCCCAGAGAACTAGGAGTGACAGCAGATGAGTGGCTGAGAACCTGGGTTTTCAATCAGTACCGGGAAAGACTCAAAGGAGGGGGTAGCAAGCCCACCACAAAGACTCTCTCAGTGCCCCAGAACCCTAAACTGGAGGAGAGGAAACTCCACCACAAACTCTGACAAGCAGAGCCAGGGAGACCCAGTTCTGGAAAAGTACTCAGACAACAAGGTGTGCTTTAACTGTCAGCAGTCAGGTCACTTCAATGGTGACCCCCACCTCTTCCAAGAAGGTGGATAGCACTCAGCTGTCCAGTGCAGCCATAGCGGAGGACTCCTCGGATGAGGACATCCTCCTAGCATTTTTTTGAGAAACAGATCAGGTTGGTGAGCTGGTGATCCCCCTGAGGGTGGGAGTAGGCACTTCCACTCCATTCAGATGAATGAGATCCCTGCCATTGGCCTGCGAAACACATGTACCAGGCAAACTATAGTGAGGGACAGGTTGGTATCCCCAAACATGTATGTGCCAGGAGAGACAAAGGGAGTAAGTGTAGCCCCAGGTGAGGTCACAACTAAACCTGTAGCCATAGTGCCCCTGGAATGGGAGGGTACCCTTAGCTGGTATAAGGTGGTAGTCAATGCACACCTCTCCTTAGATTGTCTCCTGGGCAATGACCTCCCAGAGGTTGGTCTGATCCCAAGTAGGGCGGTCACTCAGGGTGCCATTCATCCTAAAGTTCATGGGGAGCCATTTAGGAAACTGAGGTCCCAAAAGGGAAAAAGAAGAGGAAAGGGAAGCCACCCTTAAAGAGAGTTCCAGTGAGACAAGGGTCTTCTGTCCCAATAAGGTAGAACCCAAAGTTGTCACCTGACCACAAGAAAGTCCTGAGCAGTCAGGCAGCTGTCAAACAACAGGGTGCTGTCCCTGCACTGATGGAAGGGAGAGTTGAAGGAGGGTGTCTTCCGCACTCTAAATAGCAAAAGGGGATCCAGGAACCCACAGTTCCTGTCAATGGAGAGCTTAGGGTGTGGTTCTGGATTCTGACAGCTGTCAATAGCCTCTGCTGGGTGCTGGCCTTTATGGCAGAACTGTCCTTGGCATGGGAGGCAAACCCCATGCCAAAAGTAAATTTGCCCCCCTGACCTTATTGGTTATCGCATGGTTGCTCAAGTGTTTGGTGACCTCCTTGGGTAGCTAGGTGTCGCCTCAACAAAGTTAGGGACAGAGGAGGTGGGCACCTCACTACCTAAACTAAAATGGGAGTACGAAAATGAAACAGATGTGATGAGGTTTCAGAGAAAGTGACCTTGGTGGGAGTATGTAAGGCATAATACACCCTGCAACTTTACAGCCTAATTTCTGCACTTTCTTCTTCGCTTTGATACTCAAATATGAATTTACCTTGAAAAAAACAAAGGAAATGAGCTGTTTGGGAATACAAGTGGTTCAAATAAACACTTTGGCCAGGGTTATAGTTTACAGAAATGGGCCTGAGGACTGTCTCAAAGTAGAATCAATCTAAGTGGCTTTTATACAGTTGTGGGTCCTATAAAAGTACATCCAGCGATCCTTGTTTGGTTAAAGAATGCAGGCATTGTCTGTGGAGTCGGACATAAAAGGTCCCTTATAACAAATGCAGTGGGCCTCCACCTTGCGTGGACACAATGTGGGCCAGTGGGTAATGTGCCCAGATGTCTGGCATGAAGGGCGCATGTACACTGTGTGTACTGTTTTCTGATTGACTGCTTGTTCCTAACTCCATGTGGAATCTGACTATATGGTGTTTTGGGAATGAGCGCACCCCTCTGGGCAAGTGTGCTTTATTTGGATGAATATCCTCGGGCCATTGTAGTGTCGCTGAACTTATCTGGGGGATGGACCTGAGTTTCCAGTTCGCATGTTTGTCGGCCATCTATGTGCCACCCCACCTGTTACCTGTCAATCAGGTTGCAGAGCCTGCCTAATCTCTGGTTACACACCGACGTCTGCAGTGCATTAATGTGTAGAGATTTCAAAATATACTGTAGTACATTTCCCAATGAGAAACAACGTTTAAAATGTATTGTTCATTTGAGTTGCACGTTATTTTATATGTAGCTACCTGATGGTAAAAAACCCAAAAAATACATACTTTTTTATTTTTTTAGCCACACCTTTGACCACACCCCCATTCTCACTGACCCCTCCCCCCCCACACACACACAGCATGCAGAATCACATTTACCATACTTTAATACACTTTGACCGCTGGGTGATGCAGATGCATACAGGGAAGGAATGGCTTTACTAACACAGCGTTCCCTGGCAGTATTTATATTTTATACAGCTCTCCACAAGCTCAGCACCAGAGGTAGTGGAGGAGACAAAAGTGAACAAGTGGAGAATGACCACCAAAAAGGTACCAGCACTATGTATAATTTATGAAATTCCTTACAATAGCATGGTGTTGGACTCCTGGTTATCCAGCCTAACACCGCAAATAATGTTTAGGGGCATCTGAAGGAAATGCATTTCTCCTGCCCCCATGTAGTATGCAGCGTGATTACTCTGGACAGGTGTGTTGAGCATTTGAGTTGAAACTAAATGCGCTTTTTCTGACAGAGGAAACACAACTCTGACCTAGTAGGACTGCATGCTTTTGCTGTGCCAATTAGCGGAGGTTGCCAGAAGTGGTTGGAGGCTTATCAGATGGGAATAAACAAATGTTTACGTGCAAAGATGATGGCAATGTTTCACTGTGAAAAGACCATGCCTCGCCTTTGGTGCAGGTTTTCGAGAAAGGGGCATATGACTAAACTGCTATGTTGCTAATGAGGCAGAGATTAATTTCAAACCGTAGTTTCATCAACGAAGGAGTCACTTGGTCCTGCTGAATGCCCCAGACCAATTGTGTCTAATTGTAAGGCAGAAATATGTCGAACTCATAGTAAAGAACAGGAAGGGTCTAAATGACCCACTTCAGGACACACACATTGTTAACCCTGTGGTAGGGAACACAAGCTAACAAATCCTTATTTCATGTCTCACTACACAATTTTAAACATTTTGACTCCCCACACATATCAGGTTAAAAAAATATATTAAAGCTCGCCACAGACCAGACCCAAAGGTTAGAAGTGGACTTGATGATGCAGCATGCCGCATAAATGCGGGTGAGAGTCCAGGGTCCTATGATAGTGGGTATTTACCATAGAATGAAAGGTGATTGAAAAAATGTGTCATAATAAAACATAATGCAAATAGGATGAAATTACAGGCTAGCAACGTCCATGACCTCCAGCTGTGGAATGCAGCTAATGGGTTAGAGGCCAGGCCCTGCAGCTAACCCCATCTGTGCATGGGCAAACACCCTCTGCTGCAAGGAATGACTGCCTGTGGAGGGTTGGTAGCTGGGCTTAGCCTGAGACCAACCCTGGTGCACTATGAAAAAGATGTGCACTGAGGAGGTTGGCCTGCTACGGATAGCTGGATGGCTAGATGGATGGATGGATGGATAGTTGCAGGCAAGCCCCACTACACACAGCCATAAATGTACATGTCCTCACTCACCTGCTCTCTCACTTACTCCCTTACACCCTTCTTCACTTTCACTTACTATCACTCACTCTCTCTCTCACTTTCACACTCACTCACTCTCCTAACTCACTTCATCACTTTCATGCACTCTGTTACTCACTCTTTCACTCGATGGCCTGCGTTGAGAATGCACAGTGAGTTGGGCGAATGACGTGACTGGAGGCTAGGCCCTGCAAACAACTCCACCTACACCCTTCCAATGGTGTGCGCTGCAGGGGTTGATGGTAAAAATCGGGATAGAAGTAAGGAGCACCTGGTTGTGGTATATGATTTAAAAAAAACTAAAATTCTCTTAAAAACAAAAGTTAAAGTTGGTATTGGGTAGCTTTGTAAATGGGAGCTTTAATGTGTAAAAAAGTGCTGAAATTCATTAAAAAATACACAGTTATAGTGAAGTTATGGTTACCAAACAAAACCATAAAGACACTGAAATTGACACCTCCCTCGGCACTGCTTATGAACTTACATATGGCATTACTGTTGACATGTTAATTGATGATCTCACTGATTTAAAAAAAAAAGGATTTTTTATTGAGAGTTCGGATCATGGTACAATATAGACACATGCATAAAAAACAAAATAAAGTGCAATGTGCATTTGTGCTCAATATTACATTTAGCAACTCTTCAAGAATACTTAGATACAATCTACTATAAACAATAGGCTTAATACGATTAGAAGGTACAGATTCTATATATAAATTGTCGGATACTGCACAGTTCCCCATTCCACAATAGACAAATATATATTATAAAGTGAGAGGTGCATATATTTAGAATTAAATTGAGTTAAACAACTAAACATCTACATTTATATTGAACGAGTTTTTCAGACCATTAATTTCCTATGGGTCCCCAACATTTCTCAAACTTCCTAAGAGATCCAATTCTTAGTGCATAGAGCCTTTCTAATTCTTTGACTTTACACAATTTTGCTCCCCATGCTTGGAACAAAGGTACAATTATACTACATCAATTTTGTAAGATTAGATATCTTGCCACTAGGGCAGATATATATAGGCATTCTTCTTGTGTATTATTCAGCGTTGGATTTGGAGAACTTTCCAGAGCTGCTATATAATTGTCGATAGCTAAAGATTGGTCAATGGTACTTCTAAGATATTTTTCAATTTCCTCCCATAGGTTCTCTGTTTTGGGGCAATTCCAGATGATGTGTGACCATGTGCCCCCTCCTCTTTTTGCGCATCGGAAGCATCTGTCTTCTAACTGGTTATATCTACTATTTAGAAATGCAGGGGTTCTATAGAGTAACCATTTTGAATAAAATTGCATTCTTTTAAAATTAGCTCCTCTAATTACTGTGGAGTTAAGTCTGTTAATTCTCCTCCAAGTTGTTCTTGGGATCTGCATCCCTTCTTTTTTACACCATTTGTCTCGCATTTTCTCATAGCTAGAAATCGTTTTATCATTATTAAAAAATGTTATCCAAGCACTTACTGACCGCTTTTCGTGATTTCCTAGAGCTTCAATTATTCCAGAACTTGCTGTCAAAGTTCCTGTACCATTTTTTTCTAGGAAGTACTTTATTTTAATGTATGACCATTTGAGCATGCCCTTGAAATGTAGCAGCCTGATTTCTATCTCAGGCCACTTTTTCCATGAGTCTAGATTAAGGAAGTCTTTTATTTGCCTAGATCCGTTTTCCTCTCACTTTCTCAATACAGTGGGCTGTAGAAGGCTAATAATTGAGTTCTTTGTTTAAGAATACATTGGAGTACTTTGTACCGCACTTTCTTCGGATCCTTAACTATTCTTGTGGGATTCTTAATTTTATATTCTATTAACATTTTATTCATAAAAAAATTATCTACTTCCGAGATGTCAAATTGGGGAAAAAAAATCTGTATTTGATGTGTGCAAAATTTGCAAAATAATATTCTCTTATGTTTGGGAGGGCCAACCCTCCCTCTTCTTTCGAAAAGTTGAAAGTTTCTAGTGCTAATCTTGGTGCCTTGTTAGCCCACAAAAAAGATGAAAACAAACTATCCATCTCCTTGAAAAAAGACATTTGTAGGGCGCACAGTGCTGCTGCAAATAAGAAGTTAAACAGTCGTAGAATAGACATTCGGATAAGAGCTACTCGTCCTACGATAGATAAAGGAAGTTGATTCCATTGTGCTAAAATGTGCTTAACTTTTTGTACCAGGGGAATGTAGTTCAGCTGGAACAGCGCCTCTACTTTTTCTGTCACATATATCCCTAGGTATCTATTTGGGCGTGGATTGTACGTTGCCCAATGGCAGTAGGGTATCTATGGAACAACTGCATAAAATAATTTCCGTGTTGGTCTTATTTATTTTATATCCCCCTATTGCTTGGAATTCTGAAAAGATGCCTAGGATCTCTTCTTGGGTATGATCTTTGGTGTTTTAAAGAGAACAATGTCGTCTGCATAAAGTTTTCTATTAGTCATAGCTTGTAGAGGTGTGGTATTTAAAAAATGTTGTCTAATAGCTATTGCCAGAAGTTCAATAAAGAGGGCGAATAAAATAGGGGAAAAGGGACAGCCTTGTATTGTACTCCGATTTATTTTACAAGAGCCTACATTTATTGAATTAATTAATATTTGTGCCTGTGAGCCTTTATAGACTTTTCTTATTAATTGTATAAAACCTTCTGGAAAACAGAACTTTTCAAAAATAATAAAAAGACAGTTCCAGGATACTAAACTAAACGCTTTCTCAGCGTCTAAAAGCCACACATGAGCTTCAATTCTGTTCATGTTAAAATAGTCCAGGGCTTCTATTAAAAATGTCATGTTTGTTGAGAGCTGTCTCCCTGCCACAAATCCACATTGGTCTGAGTGTATAAGAAATCCCACAATTCTATTGAGACTGCAAGAAGTTTTGTAAAAATCTTATAGTCAACATTAAGAAAACTGATGGGTCTATAAGAATTGACATTTTCTCTGTCTGTCTTTTTTCAAAACACTGACTACTACTGCTGTGTGGAAAGAGGCCGGGGGTTCTCCTCCTTTCAATAGATGGTTAGCTAATTTTAGGAGTTGTATGTTAAGAGTTGGGGCTAATCTTTTATATAATTCTGCTGGTAGCCCGTCCATAAAACATCGGATGCACAAATCACCTTGCGCATGAATCACATTAGGCACAAAACTACATTAGGTCTAAACCTCATTAGCATAACACCATCACATAAACACATTGGGCATTACATTAGGGCCTGGCACCCTGCCAATACTCAACTAATCCCCTGGCCAACTGACCTTCCAATGGGGCTCAAATACCCTATGTCCCGCAGAGTCAGGACTGGCTGCACATGCAGCGAATTAAAAGTGCGCAAAGCGCTGGGGCAGGGCAGGAGTGTCTTTCGCTCCTCTCTCCCTCTTTCTGAGGAATAAAATGGCCCCAAGGCGTTGCAGCTGCCTGCGGTCTTGCAGGGCATCTGAGAATCAGGCCACCAGAAAACAAGCACTGGCACTCGGCGCGCCGGGGAGGCCCCACTCTGGGACTGTGAAATTACTGCTGCCCAGCGTTGCAGCTGCCTGCGGTCTTGCAGGGCAGCTGAGAAAGAAATGAGGGCACCGACAAGCACCAACAAGGCGCACGGTGGAGTCCAGCTCAGGTACTCTGAAGTTAAACACAATACCCCACTTGTGGCAGCTGCCCTCTATCAGACGTGCAGCTGTGAAATCAGCACCGGGGCCGGGCACCGACAATGTTCCCCGACGCACCCCCAACCACCGTGTAACTGAGCCACACTCACTGGGCTCACTGGGGATTCCTTTGCTCCCGCGGCGGTACTCTGAGCTCCTCCTCCGCTGGAGAGGCTCCAGCGGCAGCACTTCTTCCTCTGCGGCGGGGGCAGGCCACGACAATGTGCCTTGGACCCCCTCCGCCTCTACCAGCAGAATGCTGCAGCACTTGCGGGGCTCTCTCCACTTATGTGAGCTCCGCGCCACCAACCAGCCTCGCTTCACCCGGTCCCCCTTCTCGTGACCGGGACTTCGTTCTGGAGTCTGCGAGGCTCCCGGGCTGCTTCTGCCTCGTGTTACATGGCCCCGCCCACAACCAGGCAGGGCCGCCTGGCTTCCGGGTTGCGTCGGCAGTGGCCCGGCAACGTTTCTTCAACTCCTGGACTGCGGCGGTGACTCCACGGCAGAGATGCGGGGTGGGCACCCGCGAAATACACAGCAATGCGGGGTGGCACCCACTCGTAAATGAACACCAAAGGCAGCAAGAACGCGGGGTGGGCTCAAGCTTTCCCTACGCCAAGTAGTGGAATCCTACATGAGGCAGCTTCACGCTGCAGGCCACCAGCAGTCCTCCTGGGCAGAAATATAGCGCTCACAAGGACAAAAGTAAAGTGCTCCGCAAGAATAAGTAAAGTGCTCTTCAGGCGCTAGAATCAGTCCAGAGAGGCAAAGCTGGGCCCAGGCAGGCCAGCACACAGGGCCCTCCTTCAGTTAGGCAGTCCCTCGTGGCGGTTCCTCCTGAAGCCCAGCAACAGCGACAGCCCCCCCCCCCCCAGTCAGGAACAGCACAACATTTTCATGGGGTCACAGCCCCTGCATTTATACCACTTTTTCCTTTGTCTGTAGAGTACAGGGCTTGGGGGAACCAGTTCCAACTGGTTCTGGAGCACTGTTTACCAGGCTCCTCTTCCTTATTGTTAGGTGGGGGGTCGTCATCAGACACACCACATGGGGATGGAGCCAGCATACTACAGCCTGGGCACAGTCCTATTCAGAGTCAGGTGATTACCCCTCCCACTACTCTTAGCCCAGGTGTCCCATTCAGCCTAGCGCTGACTCACCCTGCCCCTCCTGGAGCCACCCACTCCCCTCAGCCCCTATCAATCACAAGCCAGACATGCAATTCACATCAGGCAGGCAGACACATAGCACACAGAAATGCCAACTTCTAAAAGTGGCACTTCTCCACCAGTCACCATAAATCTGCGCACACCTTTGCGCAGCATTTATTCTCATGAACTCATACATACTAAACTCGGCCCTGCACTCCTCTCATACCAGGAAGTACCATGGACACACTTTTCCCCCATGCATTCCTACGGGAGGGCAGGCCAACCTTTCAAATGTAACACAGAGAGCCCATGCACTTTATACTGGACCACAGTGCTAAAGAGCCTGGAGAACTAAAACCATCAACACTACACAGGGAAAAGGCTAGGAGACAGGCAAAAAGTTTAGGTTTGATCCTGCCAAAAGGGCCAAGTCCAACACCCCCCATATAATAGGACCAGGGAGACATGAAAGAGCCTGTTTCAGCTGTAACAAAGGCTGAGGATTGTCCAAGGCTGCGGCGTAGATTGTGGCCAGAGTGAGACTTGACTGATTTAACGTTCCATGTACAAGAACCCACCTGCCCCCAGATCTAACTGGGTGTTTCTTACTTGGAAGTGTACGTGTTTCCCTATATAGATTCCTACTCCCCTCTGCGCACATCCTGTATTCGCTGAACATTGGAAGCCAGCCCATTTCTGGGAGATTTTACTTGCATCAGATGCGGACCGGAAATGGGTTTCCTGTAAAAAAAAAATGGCATCCGGGTTATGGCTTCTAAGCCTGCCTTCAATTGCCTGAACCTTACGTTAGTTATTCAGGCCATTAACATTGAGAGAAAGAAACGTGATGCTTTCCTTACTCACAGTTATTTTATCAGAAGTTGACTAGTGACTTTGTGAGCTGCCCAAATAGACATCACTTCCTACCCTGTGTATCTCAAAGACAAGTATCGTTGGGCTTTGTACTGCTATTCTAAAGTGTAGGTATACATTTGCATAAAGACAGAGGTCAAAAGTGCAAAAAATAGCATATAGATAACAATGACGCATTCAGTACCTAGGATGTTTCAAGTGACAGGTGCTGATATCAATAACATCTGTAGAGAACAGAAGTCTAAAGTGCAGCAGATAGTAATAAATAGCATTAGCATTTACAGTACCTAGAATATATAAAGTGACATATGCTAACATAGAAATAGCAGCAACGCTTACAGTACTCAAAATGTTTAAGATACCAGATGCTGATATGGATCAATAAAAACTGTAGGGGATAATAATCTAGAGTGCAACAGATACAAAATGAATTGCCATAGCATTTACAATACCTGGAATATTTAAAGTGACAAGTGCTAACATGAATCAACACCCGCAGGTACAAACCATATATATCTAAAAAAACTCTAAATATCAAATCTCTATACAATAGATTTCTTAGCAGCTGAGTATCTAAAGTGCTTGTGCACACAGTACATATGATACCTAAAGTGATACATGCTAACATGAATCAGAGCTTAGAGCTATATAAGTGCTTTGTGCTATAGCAGGTGACCTTCGGTTAAAATTCTTGAAGAGCAGGAAACTATGATGTACCACTATGGTACCTGTATCGCTTAGTGCTAAATTATATACAGAATGTGTCAGGCCTGTATAAAATGCTTTGTACTCTGTCTGATCACATCCGTTTTGAATCCTTAAAAAATCACATTGCCTAAAGTGCCCCAAAAATGTGCAAATAACAAAAATAGTGCCTATGTATAAGTTCTAACTAGATCTATCGCTAAGGTGGGTCATACCTACCGGCGTATACCATAGCCATATCATGCCTGTATTCTTTAGGATAGTTGCAAACATGTCGCCGAATAGTACGTTATAACCATATGCCATTTTATACTGCAGGTAGAGATTGCTAATTGTGTTTCTCAATAGCTGATTGATAGATAACCTGCAAAAATTGCCAAGGACCTGAATCATCCTAAGATAGTCAAAAATATCTAAAAAGCATTGAGTTATTCCCAATAAAAAACAAAGGCAGCGTAGGTCTTCCTATCTAGTTTAGCCCTTGTTGCATTTTCTATTTCATAGTGACACCTGCTGGTCTTATAATGTTTGAGCCCAAAGATTAATTTTTTAGAGCATACACATGCAAACTCTCTTTTTTGTAAATGCTTCACCTCTTCCACATCCCCCCTTCCCTCGAAGGACGGAATTGCCCACTATTCCCTCCTTTCTCCCCTCTCTTTGGATGCCATGTTGTTGCATCCATGCACCCTTTAGCTCAACCCTGCACACCCTTAAGAGAAAAAGGAAAGAAACAAAGTGCCAAGCTAATTTACTGTTTGCCTGCCCTCTACTCGGTCCTCTGTTTAAGACCAAAGAAAAGGAAAAAAGGGGGGGGGGATCTTAAACCCGTCCCTGAGACAACTCTGTAAGAAGCAGTTGAGCTTCGTGAATGTCTGTGAACATAAAGAATTTCCCTTTAGCCAGTACTTTGAGTTTCGATTGCTGCACAATTACTGCTTAGGCTCCCCTTCCTTTGAAAGTACCGATCATCCTAACAAAGTCCTTCCACCTGCCTGCAGAAGCTGCAGACATGTCGGAAAATACTCTGAACTACTGAATCTCTGTCGTGGAGAAGGATCTTTTTGCAATAGTGGTGCTTCATATTGTTTCTTGTATTCTGCAGTCCGAAAAGTTCAATCATATTGTACGTGGATATTTAGTATTAGGTTGCTTCTTTGCTGGGACCCTGTGGCCACTAGTTATTGTCAGATCTCCTTGCAAATCTGGCATTTCTTTCCTAAGTAATGATCCAGCCCATTCGACCATTTCTGTACTTTCTGATCCTTCCGGGATTCCCACTAGCCTCAGATTTGAGCGTCGTTTGTAATTTTCTAAGTCCTGAAGTTTCTGTCCTACTAGACATTTACTTCTACTCAGAGCTGCCATGTCTTGATTTACAGACAATAGTTTGTCCTCTAGGTTTGAAATGCGAGTTTCGGCCTCTTCTAATATTTTTGGTATGTTTGATGTGTTCTCTTCAAGTTTAGCCAGTCTTACCTGGAGCTGAGCAATCTCTACTGCCTGGGATGGTTAAAAATCCCTGATCTCGTTCAGTATAGTCAATAGCATTTTTTGGATTGATGTTTCTTCTCCTCTCAGGACTTCTCTTGAAGTCTCAGATACTGATTCCACCGTATTTTCAGTACTTGCTCGCCCTCCGGGTAATGCAGCCAGTGAAAGATCCATCTATCCTTAGGGTACTTTGAAGGGGAGGGAGGCGGCTTCAGAGGTATCTTGTGGGTGGTTTGTCACATCTTGTTCTACCAGGCTAGATTAATCTTAATCTTCATCTTCATTGTGGAGCTGCAAAGTATCTCTAGGTTTACTCGCAGCCTGATGTTTTGGTGGTTTACAAAAGAGAGGATATTGCTTTGGGCTTGGTAGGATCTCACTATTCGCCTCATGAGTCTCTTTGCTTTTATTTAAAGATATGCTTCTGTGCACCTCTGTCTGACCATCTGGTGAACCATTTTCCGTTTCCAGATCCGATATGCCCTCTTCATCGCCCGATGGATCTATGGGGTCGATAGGATCTGTATAGTCATTCTGCCCATGTTGTTGGCCTTCAATTCCATTTTCTGTTGTGTAGTTCTCTGTCCTCTTCTTACTCCTCTTGGGGCTGAAGAGGGTGTGGTTGCCTGTCCTGACATCTCTGATGTCTCCTTTTTTTCACCTGGTTTGGGTTATTTTGTGCACATTTTGTTTCAAATGCAAACAGGAGGCCCAGGTGCTAAAAAACCCAAACCGCCAGACACACCATTGTGTGCACACTATAGGACACTAACCGGTATAAGGTACTAATTAATTGATAACTGCCTTAGAACCGCTTCCATCTATGAGTAGTAGAGTAATAGAGTTCAGTAACGCAGTAGTAGCACAATAGCAGTACTATATGTGAGGATGACAGAGGAGATATAGAGAATGCCGCCTGACAAAATGGGAGCAGTATTGGCCAAGACAAGGGGTGTTTGGGGGCAGCCGAGCACCACAAGGTCTGACCCCGGGCAGATTGGGAGGGGGAGGGGCTGTTTGAGAAGCGGCCATTTTGTAATTCTTGGGCTACTTTGGGAGTAGCCCAAATAGTAGCCCAAAATTTGAATGATAGCCCAATAGTTACATATCGGTTTTTGATGCTTTACTAGCCACCATTTTAGGTTTTGTGACCTGGTGGCTGGGAGCGCTGTGCAGTGTAGGATTTTTGTCTGAGGGCCTAGTGGTAGTTGTTGAGGCAGGTTCATTAGCTTAACTGCTTTATTTGCGGAGTTGTGTGTGCAGGATGGCTGGAGAGGTTTACCATGTTCTGTAGGCAGTAAGGCTGTTGAGTGAGGCTGGCCGGCTAGATCTCCTGATGCCGGAGGCCTCCACTGGAGCACGCCCGGTGAGGCACGCGTCGGCGGGTTGGTGGCCGCTGTCACGGCTTGTTGGCCCCCCGGAAGGCAGTCAAGGTGAAGGTGAGTATGGGGGCCTGCGCAGACACAAGGAGCGTGGCCCCAACGGGTGTTGTGGGGATTTGTGGGGGCAGGAGAGGGTCTGCGGCATCTGCGGGCAAAAGCGGTGGTGCTCAATGGGGTAGCGCGGTCCGTGTCTTCCCGCCGGGGTTGCATTCTGATGGGGGTTGCTTGTATGTGAGTAGAGCGGCCCCGAGTGTGGAGCGCGATGTTTGGCAGTGGGGCAACACTGAGGTAGAAGGTGCTGCCCCAGCGGGAGAGGCGGTACATCGGGGGAGTGGGAAGGGGCATGGTACGAAGGCATTGACGGGCGGGAAGGCCCAATAGGGGAGCGCATCGCGTGTCTCCCCACCATGGACTCAAGCAGAGCAGAGCCTCTCGTATGTCAGGAGAGCAGCCCCGTGGTGTGAGGTCGGGTCTGGGTAGTGCGGGCAGAAGGCGTGGGGGCTCTTGCGTTTGTGGAGGAGGTGGAGCAGCTGGGGGCCAGGGGCACACAGGCCTTGTATGATATTGATCGAGTTTCTTTGCAGCTTGGTCAGGAGAGGTCCCCTGAACATGTGAGCATGACGCTAGAGGATCGGGTAGGTGACTAGGGGGGCGTTGGAGGCTCTTTGATGGCAGGGCAGGTGGGGGCAGTATTGGAGGGGGCTGGGGTGGGGGTTGCAGGGGAAAGGGGGGTTTCTGCTTTGTTGATTGACTCGGAGGGGAGCGAGACGGACTGGGATGGCCTGGACATTTTTGGGTCATGGGCAGAGGGGTTTAAGGGTGCGCAAGGGAGTAGCAGGCTGGAAGGGTGCCACCGGTCGGCTGGTTCAGTAGGGGGGAATGTGAGGTTTACGGCAGGGGGGCCCAGTGGGGGGATTCAAGGGGGCTTGGGGGATGGACATTTGGATGAGGAGGCCGGGCTGAGTTGAGCCGATGGGCAGGGTGCAGCTGGTTGGGAGTGGAGCGATGGGGAGGGGGAGTCAGGGGACAGGGATGGGGTGGTGGATCTTAGCGCGGTGGGGCAGGCGTGGGTGGCTAGCACATTAGGCTTAGGCAGGAAACGGAGCTGGGGTGGGAGGGAGAAGAGAGAGGGGCCCAGCACACCAGACCATGCTTTTCTTTTGTAGGCGGCGGAGCAACGCGGGGCGCCAGACTTTGCAGGGCTGAGAGCAGCCCGTTGGTGCCAAGGAGAAGGGAGGGTGGAGCCTTGCACGGCATACCCAGTACCGGCGGGGTATCCCGTCGCCTCTGGCAGAAGTAGGCCCAGAGCAGGCTTGCCGGCCCCAGCCTCAACGGTCCGGGGGACACTGCAGGAGAAGGAGCGCAGAGGACGTCAATTTCACTAATTCTAGGAGGGTGCAGTCTGCACCCCCGCTGCGAAGGCCGGTAGTTACAGGGAGCAGGAATTAAACTATGAGGAGAATAGCATGGAGGAGGGAGAGTTTAGGGACATGGAAGGCGAGGGAGAGGGGGGCAGAGTAATGCTGTGCATAGTGTTTTCCAGGTGTCACGACGCCAGACGGAGCTCACGGGGCGGACATCGCGATGGGAGGAGAGGTCGGCCCACTCAGCAGGACGGGCAGTGGAGCAACGGGAAGAATCTTTAGCGCCAGGTAAACAGACAATGCGTTTGCGTCCTTTAATGGTGTCAGTGGGTGTGGGGGGGTTGAGGAGGAAGGGGGGTAGGGGATAGGTTGAGTAAAGGGGTGTAAGTGATGGATATGGGAGTAGGGACGGATGACCCAGGTAATGGGTCAGCGGAGGGCGCAGGTAAGGCGCCCGGGAGCACGGGAGGCAGCAAGACTGATACAAAAGTGACGGTGGAGTTAATGATGGTGGAAGCGGAGCCCAAATTAGAAAGCAAAGAGTTAAAGATAAAACGGTTGCCGTACATGGGCGTCAATAAGCCATTGGGCACGCATTTAATGATGACTACTAAGGAACGTACATGGAAAAGTGAACATGTTGAAATCCTTAAACTCACAGAGAAGTCACAAAAGAGGGGTCCAAAGAGGAGGAATATGAGTTGGCAAAAAGGCTGAAGGCGCCTTTGACGATAGAAAATTGGACGGCGGCATTCCTTATTAATGCCAGCGTGTATTGTGAGAAATACCCAGAAAGGTGTTTGGCCATTTGTAGGAGAGTAGGATCTGCTTCACTTGTTTACCCCCACTTTTTGCTGGTGTTTCACTGTTTTTCGACCTTAGTCTGGCTGGGACCCTGCTATTCAGGGCACCAGCCTAGCTGCTTCCTCTCTAAAATGATTCCATGTACTTTAGGCACAGTTTAGATTGGATCTGAGGTGCCCTTATAAGTCCCTAGTATATGGTATACTATGTATCCAGGGCATAGGTACCCCAGAGGCCTACCAGGGGCTGACGCATGTATTATGCCACCCCTGGAAAGCCACCCAAAATGACACCACAGGTCTGAGACTGCAGCCTGGGTAAGGTGGTGCATGCACCCCTTACTGAGATATAGGTTCACTATTTCTCACCATATACTGCACATACAAACCTATCAGTCACCCCTATGGCAGGCCTTATCAATCCTGAAGGCAGGGTGCTTGGTTATATGTGAGGGGGTGCCCAGGCATGAGCTAAGCCCCTCTGCAGCCTTCGGAATCTCTTCTCCGGGGTTGTCAGTACTGCAGCCTGCCCATATACTCATAAGTGCATTTTAACCAAACGGTAAATGCTAACTTTGGACTGGCTGCACGGAAACATGCCGTGCTTGGTGTCAAACACCTTGGAATCATACCCCCACACCGGTAACTGGTGTGGGAGTATGATCCCACCCTTCTAGACATGACAGCACTGGTATACCCGGTAGACACTTAATAGAGCCCTGGCATCACAAAATGGAAGCTGCAGCCACAGACACGGGTCTGACCTCCTGCTGCTGACCGAAACTCCGGCAGGGGAGGCCTGGACAATAGGTTTCCTGTCACAGGGAGGTGTAACCACCTCCCAGACAGGCGTATGTGTATTAGGGCTGGGTGGGAGCACTCTCTGAGTGCTTTGAAGGGCACATTTAGTGTCCCTGTGCATAGTCCAGCTCAAACCGGATCAGGGGCTTCCAGCCCCTGCTCTGGTGCGAAACTGGACAGAGGAAATGGGTGTACCCACCCCTCTTTCCAAACCCTCCCATAGGTGGGTCCCCAGAGTAAGTCCAACCCCCTACCTTAGTATAAGTATGGGACCCCAGTCCTTATGACTTTAGATTACCCTGGACGAAACTCTGAAGCTGAATCCTGGACCTTCGACACTCTGCTCAAGACCAGAGGACTGAAGAAATCTCCCTTGGGGTCAAGGAGTGACTCCCCTGCTTGGCAGGCACCAACAAATCAATTTTCTGGTCTGCATTATTGAAGCTCCCGCCGGACTCCGAAGTATTTCCAGCCCAGGAAGGAGATTTTCAGACATCTCAGAGGCTGACCCGAGACCCCAGCAAAGCTGAGACCCGCAGCCCTTGTGAGTAGCATGGAACAGGAACTGCTGGTCACCGTGCATTTCTGCAAGTGCATTGACTTCTCAACGTCTCTTGAAGTTGTGCTTGGGCTGACTTATAGCCCCCACCTCGAGCGCGGAATCCATTGAAGATTGTTGGCCTGGTCATTCCGAGTGACCCGTGGGCCGCCATTTTGTGTTTTGTCTCAAGGTCCCTTTGCGATACATGGTCCGTTGACTGGTGGGTCCCTGAGGGGGTAACTTTGTATTTCCATGGACTTTCCTGGTTGCTCCAGATGTGCCCCAACTCCCTACCAAGTGGTGAGTCCCACAGACCTTGCTGGTCTGCACCGAAGCATCTTTCTTGTTTCTGCGTGGGTTGCTGTTGCCAAGGCTTGTTGTGTCCAATCCGGGCACCGACGCTGCAGCACTCAACATCCTTTGTGGGACAGCTTGAATCCAGCTCCTGGTTGTCCTTGATGCCTCCTGGTCCTCGGGGCTGAAGAGTCAAGCTTCACCTCTTTCACCTGAAATCACTCGACATCGGTGGGCATCTGCTCATCGCCTTCCTGGTCACTGGTGTCAGGTTTCTCGTTCCGATGTCCCCGGGGCTGTGTTGATGCTCTATGGGGGCCCACCTCTGGATGACCCCAAGTCCGGCTAGTGAAACCACGGACTTTTGGGGTGATCGAGCGGGGGAAGGAAAGGGTGGGGACTGCAGGGAGGGAGATCTGTGAAGGCAAAAGAGACAACAAAACACAGCATAAGACGTTTTGTTTCCAGTTTCTCAATGGGAACCATACGCGTTACTTTTAGCAGGATTGTTAACGCGAGCTTGCCCTCTCACCTGAAAAGGAAAATAAGGTATGCCCGGACATAAGGGGGAGAGCTACAGGTCGTGGTCTTTTCGTTGCAGGCACTAATATAAACGACAAGGAAAGGCACACGTGGGGAGAATGACAGGGATCAACATACAGACACACATACACCATATACAACTTGGTGTAATACCCACTTGTGACTGCCCAGCTCATTCCATGCCTTCGGCTTTGTAACCACCCCTCTCTCCTGACTCGCACATATGTCTAGGAATATAAGCAGAAGAAATCAAAGTGTAAACCAGGCCACTGCTGAGTGCGGAATGCTCACTGCTAGTGTCTGCCTGGGAACTGAGGTCTGTGAGGCTGGAGCACGATTCGCCTATGCTTTCCTATGCCTCCGATCTGTCGGAAGATTGCATGTATCAACACACTAGATCTCGTTGTCTCAGAGTAATGTTCGGGCTCGCACACTGCCTGTCTTGAACAGCGAGGCTTGCCCCCTTAAGTCTAGTCACTCTCAATATACTTGGTCGCTCCCCTGCATGAGACCAGCCGGTCTCGCCAACAGAGGGGCGGGTCTGGGAATCTCTATGGCTCGAAGAGCTTGTCTCCGACTAGGATGGGTCGAGCCCCGATGGAAATACTGCCACAGTACTCCTACCTCGGTCACGACGAACCTCCGGATGTCACGGGCCGCTACCTGAGTGATGAGCTCGTCCGAACCTTCGTCTCTCGGCGTCTCCTCGTCTCGTCTCCCGGGTCGAAGAATTATCGGCTCCGTGTGCAGCGCACCTCCCGCACTGCCCATCGGGAAGTGTAGTTCTTCGCGCATTCCTAGTGTTGCGCGAGTATTGGCCGGCGTGCGCTGATAAGTCTGACAGCACATCCCTCTTCCGAGGATCACCGCCGGCCGCTAGGCTTGTCTGGGTGCAGCCTATGGAACCGAGCGACCAGTCTGGGTGCATGGACCGCTGTGGCGGGTTCCCATGAGTCATCTTCTGGACCGTACCCTTTCCAAGCGATCAAGTACCACAACCTGCCTCGCACTGTCTTTGCGTCCCGGATGGCCCTGACTTCGTACTCCTGTTCCTGCATTACCTGGACCGGGGATGGACTGCTAGACGGGGGCTGTTGGGCACGTTTCAGAAGGGAAACATGGAACACGGGGTGGATCCGAAAGTGCGATGGTAAGCGAACCTTCACAGCTACCGGGTTTACATGCCCCAGCACTCTATATGGGCCTATGTATTTTGGGTTGAACACGCTATACTTTTTAAAACGGATGTTACGTGTTGAAACCCACACCCAATCTCCCCGACTATACACTGGCCCTGGTCTCCGACGTTTATCCGCCTGCTTCTTGTAGTGTTCCTTTGCCTTCAACAGATTTCCTCTGGCTACCGCAAGCACCCTACGCATAAGCTTCAGCCTGTTGTGCAGTTCTGGGCGTCGGGTGTCAGTGTTGGGCAGAAGTAGGGGAGTAAACCTGGGATGGAACCCATAAGTGCTAAAGAACGGAGTGAACTTCGTGGATGCGTGCGTGGCACTGTTATACGCTACCTCAGCTGCCCATAACCATTCCACCCATTCCTCTGTAGCTGAGCTCACGTAACAACGGAGATATTGCTTGAGTGTCTGATTGAGTCTCTCGGTTTGGCCATCTGTCTGTGGGTGGAAGCTTGTTGACAAAGAAGAGGTGACCTGGAGTTTGGAACACCACGTTTTCCAAAATCCCGAGGTGAATTGGGCCCCTCTGTCCGATACTATAACCTGTGGAAGTCCATTGAGGTTCTGGACTTTTAAGAGTCCAGAGGTGTCAGGGAAACAACACCCGAAGACCCCTGAGTTCCTCCTGTCTCGGTGCACAAATAAACAGAGACACGGGCTTCTCGATGGCGGCGTCAAAGACCAAGGTTTATTTACTGCAGGGATACAGAAATCATAGGAACCACACAGAGGCAGAATCTACGAGGCTGTTCAAATTGCATTAAGTGGGTTGCTCCTTAAATACAAGAAAAATGTCTTGGGGCAACATTACACGAATATTTCTCATGCCTAACCCGGTATCCCAAACAGACAATAAATAAATATCAAACAATGATTAGTTGTGGGTTCTCGGTGTTCAATCAGATCCTCTCGACAGTTTTTCATTCTCTACTTGATCCTCCCCATCATAAAAATCGTAACCTCCCCATTGTAAAAGCCCAGAAAGAAAGGAGCAGAGCCAGGTGCAAAGGATTGAAATGTAGGATAAGAGGTGTTTATGGATCATAAACGGGCAGGGCAATCGTCTTCGGCCTTTCAGTCAGGACAACGGACACGAGAACCAGTATAGCAGGACTGGCCTCAGGCAAGGGAGGCAGCTTGATTCTGCCTAGTCATGTAGCGTCAGCCTTTCTCGGGGCTCGAGCTTACGTGTCCTTAACAAGGTGACTCTGCCGGGGTCATCGTCCGTTCATTGACTATGTGAGGGCAAGAAACAAGATGGATGCCGTAACTAAAATGGATGCCGTGACTTTTAGAGAGAATGCCCTAGTTTCCAGTGAATTCGTGCTAGTTGCGCAGCGAAAACACTGTCACGTATACAATGAATCGTTTGCGGTTCATTGGTACCAAAATCGTGTCAGTACTATGATACCGAATTCACAGGTTCGAATCGCTACAGAACCTCAGACCGTCCTTTTGCCCTTACATAGGCAACAACTCACTCTATGTCAGAGTCCAGTTCTATGTTCATCAGGTCACTGATATGTTGTTGTAGCATTACTCTATCCCGTGGCGTATCCCTGAAAACAGGTGGTCTTCTTACGCATGATGAAACACAAACGCTACATAAGGCAGGGCCACACTGAATAATGAGACAGCACGAGAATAAAAATACTAACGTAACACCAATGACCATTAGAACCTTCCACCCCCATGCAGATAACAGGTTCCAGAACCATCCCATTAGTGACCAGTCACCTTCCTCTACGTGAATGGAGTCGGAGATTTTGTGTAACTTAGAGATGGCCTTGTATACTGTTGGCGCATTATCTGGGATAAAAACGCAGCAACTTGATTGGATCATTTTGCATACCCCACCTCGATCTGCAAGTAATACGTCAAGAACCATACGGTTCTGTAACGTCATGAGGCGATCCGCTTGAAGCTCAGCTGTCAGGTTACTAAGGGCACCTGTAGTTTCAATAATGGTGGATTCAACTACTCGTGTTAGTTGACGCAGGTTTCTACTGTTGACCATAGGCCCCCAGAACGGGAGGAAACCTTTGAAAAAGTCTCCTGCTTCTTGGCCAGCAGTATCCTCTTTACTGAATACACCTCTCACAACTCTCGTTTTGTGATAATCCGGTGCAGCAGTGTATGTCGGAGGTAACAGTTGAGCGATATAACATGAGCCTGAGAAGTCAGCGGGCAGCCATGTATATGCTCTGTCTTGACAAACAAAATAGGTACCCTTAGCGGCTAAGAATGCAGGGGAAGATTGTGATGGGAACACGTATGTTTCAATGCAGTCACTCTTCCCCAGTCGAGCCTTCGGATTCCTCCCATTCCCTTGCAAACAGACCTGACCTTGGTGGGGTACGACCCAGATCGGAGTTGAGCTCTTACGTTTGTTCTCACCCAGAGTAATGCCATATTCTGTAATGTTCCACCCCATGTAAACTCGCAACTCATCCTTGGGAATGTACGGAGTATTAGTGACATCTCTCACCATATCAGTGATTCCTTTTACCAAGGCTCTATTAGCAGAGTTATACCGGGTGGAACGCGGAGGTCGTGGAGGGTAGGTCTCTAGAGCATAGGCGAACATGGTCTGAAATGCCCAGAATGATCCATTATAACTGAAAGGCAGAACCAAATAAGGGATGCCCTTGTCCATGGTATGTGGTATCAGGCCACATACCCAGCAGTTTGTTGTGTTAACCACTAATTGATGTTGGTGCAAGAGCTGAATGAAAGTGTTATTTATAAACTCAGAGCGTCGAGCTTGCTCGTGAGCAGGAAAAGGGTGGAAAGAGTGAATAGTACCAATAGTTGGGGAAACAGAAATATGGGGAGATACTGTGGACGTAACAGGTGCAAAGATCAATTGAATACCAAAAATAATTCCGCCTACTAGAGTTATAAAAACAATCAGAAGTGTTAGGGCACATTGCATTAGGAAACATTTACTATACAATATGTCATATAATTTTGTCTTGTGCACATTTATGACTTTAACCCGTCGTAATTCAGGAAGCTCCATCTTCTACAACCGTTCGCAACGGATGGTTTGTACCTGTTAGAAACTTACCTCTGTTTATCCTGGGGGTTCCCAAGACAAACAGAAGAAACCGACCTAATGTCTGATTCCCTGTAAATTAAAACAAGGCACACGTTACGACCCTACGGTAACCCAGATGGCAAGGTGAAAGAAACAGAAATAAAAAAAATAAAAAAATTCTAGCAAACTTCCTGATTGACTGGGATGCAGTATGATCAAAACAGTTGTATAGTCTTTAAACAGAAGGGCAATAATGCAATGTCATTAGTTCATAACATGAGAACGTAGATTATATCTGTACTTTCCGGGTCTTGTTTGGTCTTGAAATAGCTGGTCCACAGGTGCAGAAATGTTCGATTCCACAGGGGACAAGTGTTCACTTTGTGCAATACTTGGTTCAGGATTCAAAGGAGCGGTTTCTGCTGAGGTGCCAAAGTTCTGCGTTTCGGTTCGTGGATGGTCCGTTAGGTACTCTGCATCACTGAAAGAGATGTGCCTAGGAACAGGTTCTGTTTCGGACACACCAATTCCTCGTCTAACCCAGTTGTCATAGGGGAGTGGAAGAGGGACACGCTTTGTGTGGCTGGCGTGCACCCAATTCTTTCTTCCAGCTAGCCGTACTGCAGTTCTGGTTACGAGGAGGACCTGAAACGGGCCCACGAATCTTGGCTGAAGGTTTCGGGTGCGTTCAAAGTTCCGCACCACAACCTGGTCGCCTGGTTTCAACGTATGGCCTGGACTCTCCGGCAGTTTAGGCAAGGATTCGAATACCTGTTGATGAATAAGGCTTAGTTTAGCAGTCAAGTCATAAAGGTAATCAATCAACATTGGGTATTCGATCTGTTTAAATTCCTTTGGCCTAGGGACTCCCCAAACATTAGCAGGACGACCGAACACAATCTCATATGGGCTGAGCCCTACTCGAGAGTGTACAGTTGCTCTGGTGGACAGTAAAGCTAAAGGCAGTGGAAGCTTGAATTTTCGCAAGCTTCAGTTTCAGGGTACCATTGTATCCTTCCACCAAACCTGCTGACTGTGGATGATTCGCACTGTGGAATTTTTGTACAATTCCTAGACCTGTACACACACTCTTCATAACTTTCCCTACAAACTCACTTCCGTTGTCTGACCAAACAATCCGTGGCATACCATACCTAGGGAAGTACTCTTTGAGGAGGATTTTGGCAGTGGACATGGCAGTGTTATCCTTTAATGGGTATGCCTCAATCCATCTTGAAAAGGCACATACTACCACTAGGACATACTTAAGATTGTTACACCTGTCCATGTGGATATAGTCCAATTGAATCACTTCAAAGGGACAAGAAGGGGGAGCAAAATGACCAGTTGGGGTTGGGGTTCCTTTGCCAGGATTATGCATCAGGCATACCATGCAGTTTTTCACCACTCTTTCCGCACACTTAGTAATTCCATCGTTCTTCCATACTGGAGCTAACATTTTACAGATCCCTTTCGAACTGATGTGCGCCGCTCCATGTGCCATCGTGACTACTGCAAGTACATACGCGTCAGGTAACATCCAACGTTGCTGCTCAGACAGATCAATCCAACATCCACTTGGATCCATTTTACCCGTTTTCTCCTTCCATTCATTCTTCTCATTTTCAGTTGCCTCATTTTGGATTGCTTTCACACTGTCAATCGTATTCTCACACATTCCTGATTCAGCAATCCATCTTGCAGACGTTGCAACATACATTCGGCTCGTCATGTTCTTGGCCGTCTCTTTGGCAACCTCATCGGCAAATGCATTCCCTCGGCCAACATCATCCGTAATCTTTCGATGTGCACTGCACTTCACAATCGCAACTTCATTCGGTAGGGTCAGGGATTCCAATAGATCGCTGACTAGCTGTCCATATTGGATCTTAGTTCCATGGGACGTGAGAAAACCTCTTTCTTTCCAGAGACGCCCAAAATTGTGTGCGACGCCAAAGGCGTACTGGCTATCAGTAAACCCATTCACTCTCTTTCCCTCAGCTAAAACACACGCTCTTCTCAATGCAATTAATTCTGCTGCTTGGGCAGAATTCTGACTCACTCTTGCAGCCTCAACAATCGTACTCAAAGTCGTAACTGCATACGCGGCCGTCACATCACCATTCTGGAGTTTAAAGCAGGACCCATCGACATATAACGTGCCGTCTGGGTCTGATAACGGAGTATCCTTTAAATCAATTCTACCTTTTGTCTCTTCTTCAGTTCTGAAACAACAATCATGGGGCTCTGAATCACTCGACTCCTGAGTAGTCGGCAACAGTGTTGCTGGATTCAATATGTTGCATCGCTTGATCTGAATATGACTTGCCAAAAGCGTCAGCTCATAGCCTGATAGTCTAGCACTGGTGAGGTACTGAGTTTTCGTTCGATTCATGAGTGTGTCCACAGCATGTGGAACCATGACTACTAACATGTTGTTCATGACTAGTCCAGCAGACTGTCGAATAGACACTGCAGCTGCTGCTGTAGCTCTCAAACAACTTGGCAACGCTCTGGCTACCGGATCTAATGTGGATGAGAAATATGCACAAGGCCGCTGTTTGTCACCAAATTGTTGCGTTAATACACTCAATGCACAACCTTCTCTTTCATGGACGTATAAAGTAAATGGCTTACTGTAGTCAGGAGTACCCAACACAGGGGCTGAACACAGCGCATCACGTAAGTCAGAGAAGCTCTGTTGACATTCATCAGACCATGGCAAAGGGCTCGGAACACCTTTTCCAGTCAGGGCTACCAACGGTTTCGCCATGAGAGAAAAATTTGGGATCCATTGCCTACAGTATGACGTAATACCCAAAAACGCACGCACTTCTCTTTGTGTGCTTGGTACAGTCATCTGCGAAATTGCTTTGATTCTCTCTGGGGTCAACCTTCTTCCCTCCTTTGACAAAAGATGACCTAAGTAGGTCACTTCTTGGCAACAATATTGCAGTTTAGAAGGTGACACCTTGTGATGTAAGTCTGACAAGTGATGCAATAAAGAAATTGTAGCTGCTTTGCAAGTTTCCTTGTCGTCAGCGGCTAATAAAAGATCGTCTACGTATTGGATCAGAGCAACACCATGAGGAAGTACAAGAGCGTCTAATTGACTTTTTAATGCTTGGCTATAAATTGAAGGGCTTTCACAATAACCTTGTGGAGCGCGTTTGAATCTGAAACTGCGTCCTCCTAAGGAGAAACCAAAAATGTCTCTACTTTCTTCCGCTATCGGAATGCTGAAAAATGCATTTTTCAAGTCGATCACCGTAAACCATGATGCCGATGCAGGAATCAACGTCAACAATGCGGTGATATCTGGTACCACTGGGAACTGTGGGATCACAATTTTATTTACCTCTCTGAGGTCAATCACAAATCTGTAGATTGGAGGTTTGGAAGGGTCAGTGCGTTTCAAAATCGGCAGGACAGGACTATTGCAGACGTTTCCTCTAGTTTCCTCAATCACGTCTTTCTGTATCAAGTCTTTCACAATCAGCAAGAGTGCTTGTTCACCTTCATTTGAAATCCGATACTGTGGGATTCGTGGAAATTTAACATTAGCTTTCAGACTTACCACGTAAGGGGGAATTTCCAAGAGGCCTACATCGTTTGGACCAGTTGCCCAAAGAGTATCAGGGAGAGAACGTAGCTCCGGTGGGAGCTTGTCCATCGACATGTACATCGGAGAGATTACTCTTTTTCCTAATGTGAGCTGTACTCCCGAAGGAGAACAGTACAGTGTCGCATGCAGGCGTTTTAACAGGTCTAAACCAAGGAGATTCTCATTACAACCAGTAGTTAGGATAAGGGGTGTTTCTAACTTGCATGGCCCAACAGAGATAGATAAAGGTTTGGACACAGGATTGTGAACAGGGGCGCCTGAGAAACCTACTGAAGTGTTCGTTAAGCCGGACAAAGGTGCGCCAGGGAGTTTCGCATGCATGATTGAGCTTTTTGCCGCACCAGTATCCAACAGAAACGGTTCGACCACGCCTGAGGTAGCTACTGCGACATAAGGTCCACTCTGATCAACTGGAACTGATACTACTCCCTCTCTCTGCCTGTGGCTGTCCTATTGCTCGCTTCTATGAATCTCTTCATTATGGTCGTAGTAATCTTCAACATGGTACTGCGGAGATCTACCTGGCTGCGTAGGTTGTACATTTCGCTGGTCGAAATAATTCGATTGGCGATCAGCCTGTGGTGTCATTGTACCACGTCCTCTACCTCTAGGAGCTTGCGTAAACCCAACATGACCTCTCTGTGCTGGGACACCACTAGTTTGTGGGTGTAGTACTGGACACTCATTCTTATAATGACCCTCCTTTTTACAATAGGCACACTGATTCCATGCTAACTGTTGTCGGGGTAAACTATAATTAAATCTCTGGGCCGTCCCTTGCTGGAATTGTGGCTGCTGTTGAAACTGGGGTCGCTGCTGTGAATCTGACTGATTTGAACGAGGCGGATATGCCTGTTGCAAAAGGACTTTAGTTTTTAAATCTTTCGTTTTCTTTTCTGACTTTTCCTTTTCTTCTTTCTCTCTATTCTCATAATACTGTGCAGTTGCAAGTATCTGTGCTGTCGTCGACACTGCCCATGCACTTTCAGAATCCTTTAACTTGTTACTAAGCTCAGGTAGTAAATTAAACACGAACTTGTCAACAAACAACCTCTGACCTCCCTCTGTACTCATATCTTGCCCACTGTGGTCTACGAAAGTCTCTTCAAATCTAGTGAAGAAGTCAGAGACGCTTTCGTCCTTCTTTTGCTTGCATGCTGATAGTTTATCCCAATTTACTCGTAACGCTGGCATCAGCGTTTTCATCAGGTTAATTATTCTGCCAGGTAAGTCAGCAATCAGAGGTTCGGGTTTAGCTCCGCCAACCTCCTAAGGCGACTGGGTGGTTCTCTTGTCGAATCTTAGCCCATATAGGCTGTGGTACTACATTACCAAATAGCATTTCAATGTCTGCCAAATTCATGATACACGCTTGGACTGTCTGCGTTAATTCTTTGTAATAACCAGCAGGATTCTTACGAGGGTCTGGTAATGCTTGTTTTACTGCTAATACTTCAGCCCGTTTCCAAGGAATGTGTATCCACACTCTCTGGAATTGTGCCGGAGCAGCCAAAATACCCAGAGCCGCATCAGCTTGAACTGCATAACGCCATATCGGTGGAACTTCCCTTATCGGATATTGACCTCGTCTTTTCCTAGTTATCGGTGTACCATCAGGGTCTCTTGTCGCCCTAAAAGGGGACTCATCCCGATAGGCTAAAATCAATTCTATCGCTCTCCCTACTTCTGAACCTATCACCATTCCTGTGGCGAATTTCTGCTGAATATTTATTAAATCCGAGGGGGCGGAATCTAAGTCATCATCTTCCCATTCTTCACGCACAAGAGAACACATCACGTCAAAAACATAACGTTGAGTCGGTTCATTCCATTGCATAAATGTGTCTAACACTCTTCGTGCATCATACTTCGCAGCCTTCGACATCCACCTAAGAGCTGTCGAATCTAACGTGTCTCGTTCCTCGGGACCAGGAAGCTGGCTACGTCTCTGTATAGAGTCAGAAACGGGGGTCCCAATTAAAGACCTGTAGAGAGGAGTTAAGATATTAGTTACAGAGTCGGTTATCTTCCGACGAACGGAAAGCGGAGTCAGAATGACAGGGCTTGGGGACAGGGCAGCTGAAGCAGATGAAGTAGTAAGGGTAGGAGTAGTAGGTAAAGCAGTTTGCGAAACGATAGGCAAAGGCGGAATAGGCGACCCAGGAAGAGGAGGTGCCGTAGGATCATTGATCACGGGAAAGACAGGAGCTGGATTCAAAGGAAGTGGAGCACCTATTCCATGCTGACCAGCAGCTGGCTGTACAACAGGTAGTAACTGTGGTGCTGTAATACCCTGTGCATACGGTGGAGGTGAACTCAACAGATAAGATAGCAGAGGGTCCTTTTCAGGGTCCTCTATCGGCTTAGCAGGACAAGATGGCAATACAGGGTAACATTTATCAATTGCCAAATTGTGTTTTCTATTTTCTATCTCTATTGCTTTCTCGGTCTCGTTGACATGCAGCTGTCTAGCAGACTCCATCAAGGTCAACCCTTTCTCTTTCTGTTCTTTCTTCGTTTTCCTAATTTCTCTCTGTTTGGCTTCTTTGCGCCATACGCGAAAAGAATCAAACATTGCCGGCCGGGCTTTTCTCTTAAACAACTTCGTTTCTAAATTATCTAGAATTTCTGTTTCGAAACTACCATGCGGTGGCCAACTAAGGACACCATCTTTCTTGGTATAACGGACCCATACTTCATTATACGTAATAGGACCCACACCATGTTTACAATAGAGCTCATATGTAGGAGTCCCAATCGGAGGAACCAAACACGAGTCCTCCAACCGTGAATCCCCGTTGCAACGTAACCAGGACAGAAAACAATTGTTACCCTTAGTCATGACTACAAGGACAAATTCCAACCAAAAATGCGCAGAGAACTTAGGCCTACCAAAATGAACCAATACCAAATACAAAGATTATCTTACCAAGAGCAACCAATGATAATCTACAAATCCAAAACAAACGTATCCAAATAACCAAGCTGAGCACAACCCACTTAATACTTAACTGAAATGTGGAAGACGTCACCAAGGAGAACCCGTCTACGTCTCGCCGTACAAAGGTCTGCACCTCGGGTCCAAGACAGGGCGACAGTCAAGGCAGCGGTCCTCTGTAGCCGTCTGGGAACGGGAACCCTCGTGGAAGAGATCGTCGGGCCACTTTTACGACATGAAGGGATCGATGAAGGGGGGTACCTCCCTCCGGAATCTTCACACGAAACTTCTCGAACTTTTCAGGCTTTGGACCGGTACCGGATGACGTCGCCCCACGTTGGGCGCCAATTTGAGGTTCTGGACTTTTAAGAGTCCAGAGGTGTCAGGGAAACAACACCCGAAGACCCCTGAGTTCCTCCTGTCTCGGTGCACAAATAAACAGAGACACGGGCTTCTCGATGGCGGCGTCAAAGACCAAGGTTTATTTACTGCAGGGATACAGAAATCATAGGAACCACACAGAGGCAGAATCTACGAGGCTGTTCAAATTGCATTAAGTGGGTTGCTCCTTAAATACAAGAAAAATGTCTTGGGGCAACATTACACGAATATTTCTCATGCCTAACCCGGTATCCCAAACAGACAATAAATAAATATCAAACAATGATTAGTTGTGGGTTCTCGGTGTTCAATCAGATCCTCTCGACAGTTTTTCATTCTCTACTTGATCCTCCCCATCATAAAAATCGTAACCTCGCCATTGTAAAAGCCCAGAAAGAAAGGAGCAGAGCCAGGTGCAAAGGATTGAAATGTAGGATAAGAGGTGTTTATGGATCATAAACGGGCAGGGCAATCGTCTTCGGCCTTTCAGTCAGGACAACGGACACGAGAACCAGTATAGCAGGACTGGCCTCAGGCAAGGGAGGCAGCTTGATTCTGCCTAGTCATGTAGCGTCAGCCTTTCTCGGGGCTCGAGCTTACGTGTCCTTAACAAGGTGACTCTGCCGGGGTCATCGTCCGTTCATTGACTATGTGAGGGCAAGAAACAAGATGGATGCCGTAACTAAAATGGATGCCGTGACTTTTAGAGAGAATGCCCTAGTTTCCAGTGAATTCGTGCTAGTTGCGCAGCGAAAACACTGTCACGTCATTGTCACTGTCAATGGATCGTTTGCGGTTCATTGGTACCAAAATCGTGTCAGTACTATGATACCGAATTCACAGGTTCGAATCGCTACAGAACCTCACCATGAAGCCTAACGATGTGCGTTAGCAGGAGTATGGCCGTTTGCCCCGCTGTGGGAGCCAGTTTGCAGGCTACAAAGTGCCCCATCTTGGTGTAATAGTCGACCACCACCATGTTGGCAGTCATACCGTGATCGTTAGGAAGTCCCACGATGAAATCAACTGAAATCCGTTCCCACGGTCGCTCTGGTGTGGGCAGAGGATGTAACAAGCCCTGTACGGGTTGGCGGTCCGCTTTCATTTGGGCGCAGATGGAACAGTTTTGCACCCATTGCTGAAGGTCGGGACGAACCGAAGGCCACCAGAACTGTCGAAGCACTTTTTCTAGTGTCTTGGTGCGCCCGGTATGTCCGGCACAGGGAGAGTTGTGACACCATTCGAAGACCATCTTCCTCAATGCTCCTGTGGGTATAAGCAGCTGCTTCCCTTTTACTGGGAGGCCTTGATGGAGTCTCCATTCGGGGTGGAACCGTAACCAGGTTCTCCAAGTGGTGTGGCGGATCCCTCTCCGCACGCCGTTCAGGAAGTCGTCGGTGGCCACGAGACCTACCACTCGACTAGGTTCTATAATCGATGCCTCCTTCACGGGTTCTTTCTGTGAAGTGTTTTCCTGCCGTGTGAGGGCGTCGGCCTTCCGATTGTTGACTCCCGGGCGGAATGTGACGATGAAGTTATACTCCGCGAAAAACAGCGTCCAGCGTAACTGACGCGGTGTAAGGTGTCGAGCTGCTCGCAAAAACTGCAGATTGCGGTGGTCGGTATACACGGTTATTTGATGTACAGCCCCCATCAGCCAATGCCTCCATTCCTGGAAGGCATCCTTGATTGCTAGGAGCTCTTTTTCCGCTATTGTATAATTCAGCTCTGCGGGGTTTAGTTTTCTGGACATAAAGGCAATGGGGTGTAGACATCCGGTGTTTTCCTGTCTCTGCGACAATACCGCTCCTACCGCGATGTCCGAAGCGTCTGCTTCAACAAAAAACGGCATCTCCGGTTTAGCATGTACTAGAATAGGAGCGGAGCTAAAGGCATGTTTCAGTTGATCGAATGCCCCTTGGGTTTCCGCTGTCCAAACAAAGGGAACCTTCACTCGGGTCAATTTGGTCAGAGGGGTGACCGTGTTGGAAAAATGTTGTATAAATCGCCGGTAAAAGTTTGCGAACCCGAGTAGGCTTTGGATGTCTTTCACGTTCTGTGGACGGGGCCAGTCCGTCACTGCCTTCACCTTCCTCTCGGCCATCACTTGTCCTGAAGGGGTCAGCATCACCCCGAGGAATTCCACGGTGGTCACATGAAACTCACATTTTGCACGTGGGTTATGTGTTCTTCTTCTGTGAGGGAATACACGAGGATGTCATCGATGTATACGAAGACGTCCAGAAAATCACGCAACACCTCGTTGAGAAAGAATTGAAAGGCGGCCGGGGCGTTACAGAGCCCAAAGGGCATTACGAGGTACTCAAACAGCCCATACCGCGTTTTGAATGCCGTCTTCCATTCATCACCGTCGCGCATACGCACGAGGTGATAAGCTCCTTTCAGATCCAACTTGGTGTATATCGTTGCAGCTCTCACCTGCTCCAAGAGAACCGGGATCAACGGGAGGGGGTATCGGTTCTTCACCGTGATAGCGTTGATTGCTCGAAAGTCGATACAACACCTCAACTCCCCATTGGCCTTGGGTATGAAGAAGAGTGGTGATGCCGCAGGTGATCTGGACGGATGAATAAAGCCGAGTTCTAGGTACTTATCAAGGTATGCTCGTAGGTGAAGGTTTTCTGGGATGGTTAGAGCATATATTCGCCCACAGGGTATCACCGCCCCGGGTACCAGATCGATCCGACAGTCAAATTCCCTATGAGGAGGGAGTTCTTCTGCCTTACTGTCGCTGAAGACTTCTTGGAAGGCAAGGTAGCATTCCGGTAACTGGGTCTCCTTTTCTGCCGCCGTGGCTATCCCGTGGACAATGGCGAGCACCGCCGCCGGCTGCACTGGTTCGCGGTTACAATGGGCTTGACAAAATGCCGACCTCAGCTGGAGGGTCTTCGAGGCCCAGTGAATCCTGGGTTCATGTTTCTGTAGCCACGGGAGTCCGAGGATGATCCCGTACTGCGGGGCGTGGATGACGTTGAACGAAATCCATTCGCGATGATCCCCCTCATATCGGAGTTCGTACTCCGCTGTGTGATGTCGTATGGGTCCGGAATCCAGCTCTTTTCCGTCCACGGCGTAGACCAGTTCAGGGGAGGCTTTTAGGAGGAGCTGTACGCCAAGTCGGTTGGCCTCCTGCATATCCATAAAACAGCCGGTGGCTCCGGAATCAACCATGGCTCTGACCGGGAGGAGCACGTTATTGATGTCTATCTGCATGTTTATAAAAAAATGTTCTTTTTCCCGGAAGGAAAAAAAATCCACTGCAGGGATGGTATGTTTCGCTGAAACCTTCCCTCCTTCCGATTTCAGGTACGACAGTTTTCCTCCCCTTTATCCGTGGTTGCGACTGCCGCCTGGCCAATCCGTGGCCGTCCAAATGCCGGTTTCACGGGGCATTCTCTGATGAAGTGGCCTTTCTTGCCACAATAGAGGCACAATCCCTGTTTGCGCCTATGATCTCTTTCGCTCACGGTTAACGAGGCCCTCACTGCTCCGATCTCCATAGGTTCGGATTTAGAAGGGGGTTTCTCCGGCGGTCCGGTACGATCACTCCATGTGGTACCCCTTTCTTTGCGGGTATGCTCGCCTTTCCGCTCTCTCAAGCGATGGTCCAACCGCAGCGTCAACTCGATAAGGGCCGCACAAGTGCTAGGTTGCGGCTCGATTTGGGCCAGGACGTCCTTCAACTCCTCGGTGAGGCCATGGTAAAAGACGACCAACTGTTTGGCTTCCGGCCAATCGGTCTCGGCCACCAGTCTTCGAAAGTGGTTCAGGTAGCTCACCAAATCAAGAGAGCCTTGCTTCAGCTCCATTAGATCCTTATCCGCCGAGAACGTCTCGGCCCGTAGATCAAATGTTTTCTCGAAGGCCATGCGAAAGGCGTCCCAATCGTACAGCAGATGGTCGTCGTTCCTTACGATAGGGACCGCCCACTGGGCAGCTTCGCCCCCCAGATAGGATATGAGAATCGCGACCCTGGCTTGGTTGGTGACAAACATCTTCGGTTTGCAAGTAAAGTGGAGCAATATCTGTGTCATAAACACCTGAACCTTTTTCCGGTCACCATGGAACCTCTCTGGGGGGGCCAGGGGAATGGCAGCCGGCACTTCTACCACTAAGGATGTAGGGGAAGACGGGCTGCCCATACTAAACGGGTTCCTTTGCATGTAATCGACACGTGAGTGCAATGACGCAGTTTCCTGTCGTGAGGCGGCTAAGTCTATCTGCATCGACGCTGTTTCCTGGCGTGAGGCGGCTAAGTCTACCTGCATCTGTGCTAACAGAGCCATCACGTCGTCTAAGGTAGTCATGACCAGCTTTCAACACAACCAGGGGGATAAGAGAATTCTTGGGCCGATAATTCTGTCAGGTTCCTCGTTCCGATGTCCCCGGGGCTGTGTTGATGCTCTATGGGGGCCCACCTCTGGATGACCCCAAGTCCGGCTAGTGAAACCACGGACTTTTGGGGTGATCGAGCGGGGGAAGGAAAGGGTGGGGACTGCAGGGAGGGAGATCTGTGAAGGCAAAAGAGACAACAAAACACAGCATAAGACGTTTTGTTTCCAGTTTCTCAATGGGAACCATACGCGTTACTTTTAGCAGGATTGTTAACGCGAGCTTGCCCTCTCACCTGAAAAGGAAAATAAGGTATGCCCGGACATATGGGGGAGAGCTACAGGTCGTGGTCTTTTCGTTGCAGGCACTAATATAAACGACAAGGAAAGGCACACGTGGGGAGAATGACAGGGATCAACATACAGACACACATACACCATATACAACTTGGTGGTGTAATACCCACTTGTGACTGCCCAGCTCATTCCATGCCTTCGGCTTTGTAACCACCCCTCTCTCCTGACTCGCACATATGTCTAGGAATATAAGCAGAAGAAATCAAAGTGTAAACCAGGCCACCGCTGAGTGCGGAATGCTCACTGCTAGTGTCTGCCTGGGAACTGAGGTCTGTGAGGCTGGAGCACGATTCGCCTATGCTTTCCTATGCCTCCGATCTGTCAGAAGATTGCATGTATCAACACACTAGATCTCGTTGTCTCAGAGTAATGTTCGGGCTCGCACACTGCCTGTCTTGAACAGCGAGGCTTGCCCCCTTAAGTCTAGTCACTCTCAATATACTTGGTCGCTCCCCTGCATGAGACCAGCCGGTCTCGCCAACAGAGGGGCGGGTCTGGGAATCTCTATGGCTCGAAGAGCTTGTCTCCGACTAGGATGGGTCGAGCCCCGATGGAAATACTGCCACAGTACTCCTACCTCGGTCACGACGAACCTCCGGATGTCACGGGCCGCTACCTGAGTGATGAGCTCGTCCGAACCTTCGTCTCTCGGCGTCTCCTCGTCTCGTCTCCCGGGTCGAAGAATTATCGGCTCCGTGTGCGGCGACCTTTCGCCTTTTGACGTCTTGTGGTGGGGCGTGGCGCGCGTTACGCAGCGCACCTCCCGCACTGCCCATCGGGAAGTGTAGTTCTTCGCGCATTCCTAGTGTTGCGCAAGTATTGGCCGGCGTGCGCTGATAAGTCTGACAACTGGCTAGTGCCCCAGACTCTGTCCCCTCTGCTTTCAGGTTCTTCTCATCTTCGATCCAGGCTTCGATCTCTTCGGACACTTTGCATCTTCACGGCAGCAGCACTTCTGCCAGCTCACACTGAAATCAACGACATGACACGACACCAAAAGACACCTGTGTACCCGGCTTCCTGGGGGAGGTAACATGAGTACTCCGATGCTCCCGTGGGTGCTAGCTAACCCCGGGCGTAGCACTACGCTTCGCCCACGTAGTGTACGTAGCGCTGCCTGCTTCGCACTTTACGAAGTAGGCGAAGCAGGGCAGCGCTACGCACACGCCGAGGGCGAAGCGTAGCTGCTTGCCACCCGCCACCCACCTCCCGCCTGCCCTCCTTTTAATAATATCAGCAATGAAAAATAAATTAAAGTAAAGCGACTTACCGTAAGCGCGGCGTCTCCGGGGCTCCCTCTTTCTCGTTTCTAATTTCTTCTGGCAAATGCGCATGCGCGGACACCCGCGCATGCGCATTTGTTGCGAGAAATGCGCATGCGCGGGCGTCCGCGCATGCGCATTTGTCAGAAGAAATTAGAAACGAAGAAGAGGGAGCCCCGGAGACGCCGCGCTTACGGTAAGTCGCTTTACTTTAATTTATTTTACATTGCTGATATTATTTAAAAGGAGGGCGGGCGGGAGGTGGGTGGCACGTAGTGGGGCTACGCGAAGCGCTTAGTGTGCGTAGATTTGGGCACACTACGTGCTGCTTCACGTAGCCCCACTACGCCCACCCTTAGTGCTAGCCCTAGAACTTCCTATGAACCAGGGTTTGGTCCTGACTGATTTCTAAGTGTCCCTAATCTTTAAAAATCTAACCGCGACTTTCCCAATAGAAGCTAACGGGAGCTTGCGGCTGTGTACACACACTGCACACGGCCCCCGTGGGTCCCCTGTGTCACTAACTTCGGTGGGTCCTTGGGGTCCCAGCATTTCTACAGGCTCTAGGCCTTGTGTCTAGTTAAGTTGTGGTTCTTATACCATTATTTTAGTATATGGTTTGGCTCGCCCCTAAGGCCTGACGTGTATATGTGCTATTTTACTGTGATTATTGAAGTGTAACTTATGTGTTTTGACCTCTAGTCTCATAAAGAGACTAGGAGGGTGTGTTCAGTAATAAATACATATATTTTATATATATACCTGGTGTGTATGTCTTTCATTTAGTGACTCAAGAGATTATAGACTGGTAAAACAAGCTGCTTTACATTCCTTCAAGACTTAGCCTGAAGACTGCTCTCCATAGCTACCCTAGGATAGCTTTCAATAAAGGTTGTCTTTAACCTATAACTAAAAAGGGGTTGTTTGGACTGATACAAGATGACCACTATAACTAGTGGACAGCATATATCAGGCCAACTTCTCACACCATGTTCAAGATACATGAATGTGATTCGAAAGGCCCGGATCACGGGGGCGGTTATGCATCGGCACAATATGATGAGGAGTTTCGGGCACGCATGGCGTGGGACCCGGAGGCCAAATGGGGTGAGCTTGACACAGACTTATGGCAACACACGATGGGGTTAGCTGGGTCTGGGAAAACCATCTTCAAGGCCAGCAGGATCCTGCTTGTTTATCGTCCCTTTCAGGGATGCCCCACCTGGGGAGGGGTGGGGGGAGCAGGACAAGGACAGACAGTTTCAAAAGGGGCTTGCTGGGACTACAACAAAGGTTTGTGCACTCGGGAGTTCTGCAGGTTCAGGCATGACTGCTCAGGGTGTGGAGGCAGGCATGCATAGGTCAATTGTTGGGGGGAAGACAGGGTCAGGAGCAGGGGAACCAGCAGTGGCAGGCAAGAGGGTTTAAGACGGGGAGTCAGCAGCAGCAAGCGCTCGCGGGAGGGCGAGGAGCTACGGGTCCTGGGCCAAAAGGCTCATACTCCGGTTAGAGTTGACAACTTGATTGCAGCCTTACAGGGGTATACTGATGTTGAAGCTGCAGAAAGTTTGAGGGTGGGTGTTTTGGAAGGGCACCGAATGGGGTATGACGGACCTAGGACAAGACATTGGGCAGACAATTTGAAGTCAGCAAAGGGGAACCCTAGCATAGTACAAGAGAAACTGGATAAAGAGGTACGCGAGGGCCGCATGGCGGGACCCTTTGAGGATTGGCCTCTAGAAAATTTGATTGTGGCACCCATTGGAGTGGTGCCAAAAAAAGAACAAGGACAGTTTCGCCTCATACAACACTTGTCGTGGCCTGAAAGGGGTTCGGTGAATGATTTCATATATGAGCATGAGGCCACTGTGTCATATTCATCTGCTGATGTAGCCATGTCACTGGTAGTGACCGCGGGCGCAACGGCGATGAAAGTGCGACATTATGTCGGCCATCCAGCTGCTTCCAGTCCACCCAGATGATTGGGATCTTTAGGGTATCCGGTTTAACCATCACTGGTATGTGGACAAAGCATTACCGATGGACTGTTCTATGTCTTGCGCACTTTTTGAATGCTTCAGCATGTTCCTGCAATGGTTGTTTTCGGAACGGATGGGTTACCAAGGAGTTACACACTACCTGGATGACTTTTTCTTCGTCAGCACCTCAGACTCCACGGACTGCCAGAAGGCACTGGACAGTTTCAATGAGATCATGAGGGAATTGGGCGTGCCGTTGGCACCGGGAAAAAACTATGGGGCCCTGCACGGCGGACAAAAAGCAGCATATGTTGGGGCTGCTGGCGACAATGTTGTTGAAACATAAGGTCACCGTGAAGGAGGTCCAGGTGCTATTGGGCCACCTCAATTTTGCTTGTAGAGTAGTGAGAGTAAAGGTAACTTTCAGAATTGACCACATGGCGGTAGTAGAAATTGTGAACCGCCAGTCCGCCAGGGATGAACAAGTTTTGAAATTGCTCAGGGTGTTTGTGTTGCGCTGCTTACGGCATGATATTTCGCGCAATGCATGTGCCAGGTGTGGACAATGACATAGAGGATGCTTTGTCCCGTTCACAGTGGGGGAGATTCCATGGGCTAGCCAAGGACGCGGACAGGACCCTGACCAGAATGCCGCAGCATTTGTGGTACATAGGCAACACAGGATGTTGCAGCTGGATTTAGGTTCTCTTGTGTAATCCACGAAAGCAGCATACCGGACAGCATGGGTGGAATTTTTGCGCTCAGGTGCTAAGCAGCGGGTCTCACCAGCACTCCGACGGGAAGACGTGATTCAGTTTATTCTGGATCTGATTGAGAGGGGGCTTACTAGGGTTACGTTAGCGGGTAAACTGGCAGGGATTGCTTTCGTTGCGAAATTGTTGTGGGGTTATGCACCATCTGCGGGAGAATTCGGGACGCGCATGCTGGAAGGTTAGGCCCGTAAATGTGGCCGGGCAACCAGGGTAAGGAACCCCCTGTCTTGGGATCTTTTAGAGAGGGTGCTTCAGATTTTGTCAGGGATATGCACAGACGGTATTGAAGTTTATCTTTTTTCCACATTGACGTCATGGATGTTCTTTGGGGCCTTTCAGGTCTCTGAACTGTTAGGATCCAAATCTGACCAGGAGCTGTTATGGAGTGAGGTGTCCCTTTGCCAGGGTAGGATCTGCATTTGGCTTAGGAAATCTAAGACGGATCAGAGGGGAGGGGGAAAATGTTTTTTTTTTTGCAACATGACAATCCACAGCTGACTTGCCTGTGCAGGTGGGGAGTGAGGTGGAGGTCCTTGGCCCCTGATACGGTTGGTTTAGTTTTCAAGCATGCAAACGGGCTAGGTGTGAAAGCTTCCCAGCTTTTGGCTGTGTTGAGGAAGGCGCTGGCCGGGCTGGGGATTGAGGGGAAAGGTTTTGGCATTCGTTTCGGATTGGGGCAGCATCGGAAGCGAGCAATCGGGGTTGAGGGCGAGGTGATATCATGAAGTTAGGTAGGTGTTCCTCCGACTGCTACCAGCAATATGTGTGCAGCGCTTCTGGGGTGTTGTAGCGTGGTTATGTTGTTTGCCTTTTGTTTATTCATGTTTCTTGTTTCAGGTTCGGTGATGGGTCCCCTCGCCAGGGAGATGTCTATCTGGATTGTTGGACATTCCTTTGTGAAATGGGCACAGGTCCAGGCCCGCGCCAGTTATTTTGGGGACAACCTTGGTTTTAATAAAAAAATGTTTCAAGTATGTTGGCTGGGAAAGGGGGGTATGCGGTGGAAGGAGTTAATACAGGTTTTAAATGGGATTATGGTGGCTGGTAGGTGCCCTGACGTGTTGGTCATTCATCTCGAAAAAAACTACATGGTGCAAAAAACTGGTTTGGCTTTGATGAGATCCATGAAACGTGATTAGACTTTGATTAGGCGACAGTGGTCTGGTTTTGCTGTCCTTTGGACATAATTTGTTCCTCGCAGAGTCTGGAGAGGAGCGGTAAATCCGGGGGCAGTGGACAAGGCCAGGAGGAAGCTCAATACAGAAATCGTGTGCTTTTGTCGCCAGTTGTTTTTTTTTAGGATCACTCACATGGACATCAAGTATGATACGCCGGAATTTTTTAGGGGAGATGGTGTCCATTTAGCCAGGCTGGGCATGGACTTGTACTTACTGGAGCTTAGGGAAGGCCTGGCCAGATTGTTGGGTGTGCAAAGACGCTGAGGAGTCAGACCTAGGAGGCAGGGAAATGGGGAGGCAGCATTCACGCCTACCCTCCCGCCTTTTCCTGGGTGGCGGGGTAGTTGAAAGGCAGGTAGGGGTTTGGGTCATGGGAGGTTAGGAATTGTAAATGCTATATTGTGTAAAATTGTGTAATATTATTGTTATGTAATGTTATTTTGTATTTGGCATGGTGGGGGATTTTGATGTGGGGATCATAGGGGTGAGGGGGGAACAAGGGGTCAGGTAATTTATGTATAGTGAGGTTTTAGTTTTGTAAGGCATTTGCCAGTGTTAATAAATTGTGATATGCACCTGTTTCAATAAAGTGGCCTTTTACACACACAAACAATTGGTCTCGGTTTGGCTTGCCCCCCTCCCTCCCAAGTGGGGTTTGGGGGGCAGCCAAGCACCGCAAGGTCTGCCCCCAGGGCAGATTGGAAGGGGGAGGGGCTAACCAAGGAGCGGCCATTTTGTGATACTTGGGCTACTTTGGGACTAGCCCAAAAGTAGCCCAAAATTTGAATGATAGCCCAATAGTTATATATCTGTTTTTTAGCACTTCCCAACCACTATTTTAGATTTGGTGACCTGGTGGCTGGGAGCGCTGCACGGTGTAGGATTTTGTCCCCACCCACCCTCCCTAGTTTTTTCGGGTTTTTGGGGTGTTTTTATCTCGTTTTGGGTTTCTCGTCAGAGGCGGTTATTGGAACAGGTACGCAGGGGTTGATTTGTTGTATATTTGTCACTTAGAACAGGTGCTGGCAGGGTTGTTGAAAGTTGGCCAAGATTGGCTGTAGTTTTTAGTTAAATGTTGGGAGTTTGTGAGCAGGAGCAGGGAAAGGGTAAAGAGGTAGGCTAAGTTTAGATTAGAGGCTTGTTAGTTACAGTTGCACAAAGGCAGGTAGGGGTTTGGGTCATGGGAGATTAGGAATTGCAAATGCTATATTGTGTAAGATCGTGTAATATTATTGTTATGTAGTGTTGTTTTGTATTTGGCAGGGTCGGGAATTTTGATGTGGGGATCATAGGGGTGGGGGGGACAAGGGGTCAGGTAATTTATGTATAGTGAGGTTTTAGCTTTGTAAGGCATTTGACAGTGATAATAAATTATGATATGCACCTGTTTCAATAAAGCGGCCTTTTACACACACAAAAAATTGATCTGGGTTTGGCTTGCCCCCCTCCCTCCCAAAGCCACCGGTCAGAGCCAGATCCAGGCTGGAGCTTCCTGAAGCACTCTGCGAGGGGCGATGGGGCAAGGGTTTGCACCTCGAGCTGGAAGCATCAGCTGGAGTTAATTGCTGTAGCGGTGGTGCAGCCGTATAGCGCATTGGAGCCGGGGGAGGGGGGCGGCAAGGGCAATGAAGCACAAAGAGAAAGCAAACCCGTCGGTGTTCGTCGATGTTTGTCCAATCTCGTAGGGTGATACGTGATGTGTCAGCGAGGCTCAACGGGGCTCAGCGGAACTCAGTAGCAGAACTCTGCAGGCAGCAGTTAGGAAGCAAACATTTTTTCCCCCATTCCATGCTGTTAGGAGCAACGTCTAACATGTCCAACGCCATCAGAAGCTCAGGAAAGACCGGAAGCCGGAGTTTGGAGCCGGAATCAGGAAGCGGGCGGAGAATCGGGTGAGCCGCTGGTGCTAGCAGCTATGTGTGTGACCTCACTGATGACATTTCAAATGACATCATTAATGACATCACTGACGAAAGCACGCAGAAGCCATTAGCAGGAGGGGGGGTAAGGGGCGTGTAAACAGGCCCCGTGAGTGAGCAGGCTGGGGACAGGTAAGTGTCACCTCTTCGATGTCGGTGCTCTCAGACCGCATAAGAAGCTATAAGTGGCCATGAGGCCCCAATCTCCTGAGACAAGTAACACACCGCGTTCTGCAGCCTACGCCACTTCCCTCTGGCCCGTTCCCTGGGCTACATTTTCCCTCCAGCGGGATAATCTATCCTGCTCACAGCAGATAATGCCACGATGGCCGAGAAAATGAATGCACTCAAATAAAGATTGCAGTCGCAAGCCATGTGAATGCCAGAGAGTCTGAGGCATGTCTGGACTTAGTCATCCTTTTAGAGTTGGTAAATATCAGAGAAAAAAGACATGACATTTCCAGGGCTCGATCTTCGCATTAATAAGAGATTCCAGGAAGATGGTGACCTTTTCACAAAGGATTTGTAAATGCCAAAAAACTGCATTACAAATCTTCCTTTCTGCGCCAAAACAAAATCCCTGCACCTTAGCAGCATCTGTCTTTTTTGTTTTTCCTTCACCGCATTTCTTTCTTCCGTCCAGAGCCGGAGGCAATGGGGAGTAGCAATGTGCGGGGGAAGGCAGGAGCACAGACCAGGCTGAAAAGGAGCAATTCGCAATGGAGGCGTACGGTTTGTCGTACGTTTTATTACTACACACGTGCAATCATTGGCGCCCCTCTGTGCAATATTTAAAGCACTGCACTGGTCAGAAACAATTCTTTCTGCAAACACGTGCTGGGAACGCCCCCAGATTCCAGTGCAAACAGCGGTAAATAAAGGATGCCGGTGGGCTAGCCGCTGTCAGGGATACTGGAATTATGCGGCCGGTAATGCGAGCCCAAATTATGTGGCATAGTTGCCTGAATTAGCAGTATGTTATACATGTACAAGTAGCTTATATGCTGGCAAATTTGTGAATGCATCGCTTATCATGACATTTTTCCAAGTTTACATCAAAATTATGAATTTGATCGAAAAACACTTATTTCCGCGGTTTCTTGAACCTGTGGGCACAGGGAATGTCTCCTTGCAGCTCGGGCTGGGCAACAATAATACTAATAATAATAATGATAATAGTAATGATGATGATGATAATAATAATATGACAAGTGATAACGTCACAAACCTTGCAGTGTATAAACTTCAAATTACCAAATGTAAAATGTAACTTAGTGATCGTGGTTATTATTATTATTATTATTATTTTCACATGACAAAAATATGTATTTATTTTAGGCAATAAGAATTTCAATGCATTTCCAGAGTGTGAAAAACCACCAATAATTGAAATTCTCAATTCATTACTGATGCAAAGCATTAAGTGAAAAATTAAAAGTGAAATTTTAGAAAAGCATTAAAATATTCATAAGGGAGAACACCAATAAAATGCCATTAAATCTATTGGACTATTCACACATTGAAACATAAAACACAACTAATCAGTGTGTAAGGGAATCAAATATTTCCAAATCATTCAGGGGTATTCATGTTATCACATATTTCATCAAGCCCGAACGAACATGTGTAAAAAACCATGCACCGCAAAACATTAATAACACCATGTTAAATATAAATATCACCCATAGTGTGCAACAATTATTCTTTCACATTATCCTCTCATCTGAATAGCTCTGATCACAACCATGCTCCTTAGTGCGTTTACACGACTGGTTAACATTTAAAACCTGCGAAGGGAAACTATAAAATTAACTTTGTGCATGGTCCAGAATAGCTCATGGCTCATCATATGGCTCTTTTTTTTTTAAGTCTCTTTATTCAGTTTTTAACATTTTCCCCAGAGATCAGCACATTTTTATATACCGCCTCGTGGCACACTTTTGCCTTTTCACTGTCAATAATAGTTGTTGCTATTATCCAATTTATTTTATGGTGCTCAAACTAAATGTAATTATTGTTGATCCATGTTTGTACTGTGATAGGCATTTTGAAATCAATGTAATGGAATACACCCTCAATAACTGACAGTGTCTCAGATTATTTCAATCACTTTTAGCCATTACTTTTATTTTGTGGTTATTTTATTATCATTGTAGGGCACACATATCACCCTGGCGGTTATCATGGCGCCTGTTAGACCTGACATTCTTGGCATGCCATTTCCACAAAACAAAAAGAGTCTGCGGGTCTAAGCCAAACACTCAAAAGGAAAGAAGCGACAGGTCAGCACATTCAAAAATGAAAAGAGTCCTCATAAAGAGGGCCAAGTCCCATCACCCACCGAAGTGGCATGCTTCATCATCTGGGACCTCCCATAACTACACCTGGTGTAGTTATAGAGCTGCTACTCCTTTGATTACTGTAATAAGGAGGAGCTCAGGGATGTTTTGATTCCTGTAGTTGGGAGGGTAGATTAACTCAGACTGAGAAAGCTGTCATAAGTGTGGTGAATCTAGATGCAGTGTGTAGAAAGAAGTGGTTTAAAATTGATCATCATTGGAAAATACATTTTATTCTGTATCCAATGACACCAAACTAAAAACAGCAGAAATTGTAAGGGGAGCGCGTCCACAAACGTTATAGGGCCGCGCCCTCGTGGGTCAACATGTTTCAGCCAACCTGTGTCTACCCAATGACTGTGGCTTTCGTCAGGACCAAAAGGTAACACTACTGCAAAATTGTGAGTGAGTGAAGAGTGAAATAAAAGGAACGATACAACCTACCAAAGTACCTACTTATCCGTAGATATGTGGCACCGTAGTGATGTGACTTAATCACCTAAAGGTAAAACAGAAATAATAATACATGAATGTGCTGAACAAATCTATTCTTTTTCCTTTAAACTAATACAAATGTCTCGTACATAAACATTTGTCAAGCGTGCAGACTGCGTAGTCTTCTTACCCGCAAAAAGTCGGGGATGCACCTACACTCCTGGTTACAACTCAGGGCGTGAGGCAACGCTCTAGAAGACAAAAGAAAGGGGAGAAAAAACTAGCTAATGCCATATACAACAGAAGACAGTATATTCAACTGTGTAAGCACCAAGCTGTATAACTCTAAAGACATAAAAACCCATATACAGACGAAGATGTATTGACTGACTACAAAATAGAACAAACCATGCTACTACTGCAATGGAAGACTGATTGAACAATATCGTATAACAGGCATGTCCATGACAAAAATACTAATAAAGTTACCCACATAAAGCAAATATCGAGGCATGCATCTGAGTGCAATCACAAGTGACTTTAAGCCCAATCTTTATGATGGAAACTAGTAAAGAGACCAAGCAATTGTGTACCCAAGTGTAAAGAGCAGGCTTACCTGTCCGTCGTTACCCCGGACTTTCTTCCTGGTTGTAACGAGCGTGACAGGAGCCTCGTAAGCCTGCCTTTCAACTGTATGACGCTCCGGACAGCGAGCCAATCGTCGCGCAGAGGCGCGATGACGTGGAACGTGCCCTGAACGTACGTGTACATTGCAAAGGTTCTTGGGAACTGTAGTTTGAGCAATATTATAGCGCGCTCATAGCCTGAGTGGTGTAATGCCTCGGACAAAAGTATCGCTAGAAGATGAAATCACGGCCCCATATGTCCCCGTTCTGGGTAAAATAACCCTGATCTTCAGTTTTGTGTTACCTGAAAATGATTAACCAGGGGAACAAACATGTTAGGTTTGAACAAGGGTGCAAAGCGTACAAGATGTAGTTTGAGCAATGTTATAGCGCGCTCATAGCCTGAGTGGTGAAATGCCTCGGACAGAAGTATCGCTAGAAGATAAAATCCCGGCCCCATATGTCCCCGTTCTGGGTAAAATAACCCTGCTCTTCAATTTTGTGTTACTTGAAAATAATTAACCAGGGGAACAAACATATTAGGTTTGAACAAGGGTGCAAAGCGTACAAGATAGACGCGTCTTGAATTTATGACAATAACAATCACCAGCAGAGGGAGATTCTAATAGCCCTATGAGTTTAATTACAGTGGACGTATAAACTCATATTTGCGTCAAGACGTAGAGTCATATTGTGGTTATGTAACTGAAGAGTAAAACTCTGGTCATCACGCAAGTGAATACCTCTCTCGCTGTGAAAATGTTGTACAATTGGGATAATGGCACAATAAGTGGGGTAGAAATGGGTTATAGCAATATCCCAGGCTACTCTGACTAAAGCGCCAATCGATTCAACTGAAGATGTTATGTTTATCACACTAGTGTGTTGTATCTAGAAACTCGACCCAGGACAGGACCCAAAGATAATGGGCCCCAATATCAGCAAAGTGGGCTTGGACCCTAGAGTGTTATAACGAAGTCCAAGGAATTGACTCGTTTAGCCCTGTCGTGTCGCTTCTGAGTGTAAAAACCCAGCGTTGCTCCTTTCTGAACAGGAAAGTGGACACATCGGTTATGTGGGACGGAATAAAAGGTTGTTCTAAAATCGTCCACCTAATGTCATCAGGACTATGTTTACATTCCACAAAGTGTCTGGTCATGCGGGTTGCCTGCCTTTGACATCTGATGGTACTTTTGTGTTCCATTATCCTGAGTTTAACCTTCCTGGTGGTCATACCCACGTACTAATAACAATCGTGATGCCCTATTAGAACCATCTGTACCCAAGGCCTCGCTGGACAGATTGACATGTGTGCAGACGTTCAGCACCCATTCTAATCAACTACAAAAAATCATACGAAAAAACTGGCGCATTTTGAATGTGGGACAGATACACCTTAGCCCTCCGCTTTTTTCGTTCAAGAGGAGTACGAACTTGCGAGACACACTAGTACATACGCGCCCAAAAAACAAAGCGACCACCAAGACCAACACCCTGTGGAATTTGCCTCCTGTTCAAGGACATCATGCATGTGGCAACTGTGCAGTATGCCCTAATACTAGACACACTACAGAAGTAGACATAGGGACAAACAAACCCTGGAGGCAGATCAAACATACTAACTGTAACAGTGAGAGGGTTATCTATTTGATCACTTGCCCCTGCGATTTGAGGTACGTGGGTATGACCACCAGGAAGGTTAAACTCAGGATAATGGAACACAAAAGTACCATCAGATGTCAAAGGCAGGCAACCCGCATGACCAGACACTTTGTGGAATGTAAACATAGTCCTGATGACATTAGGTGGACGATTTTAGAACAACCTTTTATTCCGTCCCACATAACCGATGTGTCCACTTTCCTGTTCAGAAAGGAGCAACGCTGGGTTTTTACACTCAGAAGCGACACGACAGGGCTAAACGAGTCAATTCCTTGGACTTCGTTATAACACTCTAGGGTCCAAGCCCACTTTGCTGATATTGGGGCCCCTTATCTTTGGGTCCTGTCCTGGGTCGAGTTTCTAGATACAACACACTAGTGTGATAAACATAACATCTTCAGTTGAATCGATTGGCGCTTTAGTCAGAGTAGCCTGGGATATTGCTATAACCCATTTCTACCCCACTTATTGTGCCATTATCCCAATTGTACAACATTTTCACAGCGAGAGAGGTATTCACTTGCGTGACGACCAGAGTTTTACTCTTCAGTTACATAACCACAATATGACTCTACGTCTTGACGCAAATATGAGTTTATACGTCCACTGTAATTAAACTCATAGGGCTATTAGAATCTCCCTCTGCTGGTGATTGTTATTGTCATAAATTCAAGACGCGTCTATCTTGTACGCTTTGCACCCTTGTTCAAACCTAATATGTTTGTTCCCCTGGTTAATTATTTTCAAGTAACACAAAATTGAAGAGCAGGGTTATTTTACCCAGAACGGGGACATATGGGGCCTGGGATTTTATCTTCTAGCGATACTTCTGTCCGAGGCATTTCACCACTCAGGCTATGAGCGCGCTATAACATTGCTCAAACTACATCTTGTACGCTTTGCACCCTTGTTCAAACCTAACATGTTTGTTCCCCTGGTTAATCATTTTCAGGTAACACAAAACTGAAGATCAGGGTTATTTTACCCAGAACGGGGACATATGGGGCCGTGATTTCATCTTCTAGCGATACTTTTGTCCGAGGCATTACACCACTCAGGCTATGAGCGCGCTATAATATTGCTCAAACTACATTTCCCAAGAACCTTTGCAATGTACACGTACGTTCAGGGCACGTTCCACGTCATCGCGCCTCTGCGCGACGATTGGCTCGCTGTCCGGAGCGTCATACAGTTGAAAGGCAGGCTTACGAGGCTCCTGTCACGCTCGTTACAACCAGGAAGAAAGTCCGGGGTAACGACGGACAGGTAAGCCTGCTCTTTACACTTGGGTACACAATTGCTTGGTCTCTTTACTAGATTCCATCATAAAGATTGGGCTTAAAGTCACTTGTGATTGCACTCAGATGCATGCCTCGATATTTGCTTTATGTGGGTAACTTTATTAGTATTTTTGTCATGGACATGCCTGTTATACGATATTGTTCAATCAGTCTTCCATTGCAGTAGGAGCATGGTTTGTTCTATTTTGTAGTCAGTCAATACATCTTCGTCTGTATATGGGTTTTTATGTCTTTAGAGTTATACAGCTTGGTGCTTACACAGTTGAATATACTGTCTTCTGTTGTATATGGCATTAGCTAGTTTTTTCTCCCCTTTCTTTTGTCTTCTAGAGCGTTGCCTCACGCCCTGAGTTGTAACCAGGAGTGTAGGTGCATCCCCGACTTTTTGCGGGTAAGAAGAATACGCAGTCTGCACGCTTGACAAATGTTTATGTACGAGACATTTGTATTAGTTTAAAGGAAAAAGAATAGATTTGTTCAGCACATTCATGTATTATTATTTCTGTTTTACCTTTAGGTGATTAAGTCACATCACTACGGTGCCACATATCTACGGATAAGTAGGTACTTTGGTAGGTTGTATCGTTCCTTTTATTTCACTCTTCACTCACTCACAATTTTGCAGTAGTGTTACCTTTTGGTCCTGACGAAAGCCACAGTCATTGGGTAGACACAGGTTGGCTGAAACATGTTGACCCACGAGGGCGCGGCCCTATAACGTTTGTGGACGCGCTCCCCTTACAATTTCTGCTGTTTTTAGTTTGGTGTCATTGGATACAGAATAAAATTTATTTTCCAATGATGATCAATTTTAAACCACTTCTTTCTACACACTGCATCTAGATTCACCACACTTATGACAGCTTTCTCAGTCTGAGTTAATCTACCCTCCCAACTACAGGAATCAAAACATCCCTGAGCTCCTCCTTATTACAGTAATCAAAGGAGTAGCAGCTCTATAACTACACCAGGTGTATTTATGGGAGGTCCCAGATGATGAAGCATGCCACTTCGGTGGGTGATGGGACTTGGCCCTCTTTATGAGGACTCTTTTCATTTTTGAATGTGCTGACCTGTCGCTTCTTTCCTTTTGAGTGTTTGGCTTAGACCCGCAGACTCTTTTTGTTGTGTTGATTCAAGTGATTTGGGGATTTGTCTGCGCAGGTCTTTAAAATTCCCTCAGACCCTATGACCAGTTGTTTTGTAATGCCATTTCCACAAACATTTTGCCTTTAACCCCTCCTGTTTTCCTGAATACTTTTTTGGTGGTATTAGGACTCTGTTCACTTTACCACTGCTAACGAGTGCTAAAGGGATTGTTCTCGTTCCCTAAAACATGATAAAATTGGCCTTTATCTGATTACCACATTGAATTTATTTCCAAGTTCCTAGTATATGGTACTACATGTACACAGGGCCGATAGATTAAATGCTACTAGTGGGCCTGCAGAACTTATTGTCCCACCCACTAAAGTAGTATTTTAAAACATGTTTCAGGCCTGCCATTCTAGCCTGTATTGCAGTTTTAAAATACCATTTTGATCTGGCAAACTAAACCTTTTGCCAGGCCTAAGCCTTTCTTTTAAATACTTATGAGTCATTCCTAAGGTAGGCCCTAAAGGGCCCTAGAGCAGAGTGTACGGTATTTAAAAAGTAGCGTTTATGTGCTGCATATCCTGGTACTGAAAAACTCCTTAAGTAGTTATCACTACTTCAAGCCTATCTCTCCCATTGGTTAACACAGGGTTATCTTATTACATTTAATAAATGATAACTTTGGATTGGGAGCAGGAAGAGATATGCTGTTGAGACGCAAATGAATTGTAATTTAAAATCCTTTTCGATAGTAAAGTCAGATTTTAAGTCACAATTCTGAAAATGTCACCTTTAGAAAGTTGCTACACAAACAAATGATGGACGAAATGTTGAAAAATCAAACATTCACCCCAGTCAAGAGATTTGGCGTTAATCCATTGTTAGTTTGCTCACCATGCCACCTCAGTTTGGATCCAGCCATATACAAATCAGTTGTAACCCTGCTCTTCATGGGAACAGTCCAGCACGACCTGCCAAGCTAGGTCCTACATGGACCAGAAACAAGCATCCTGGGACCGGTTTTGGGGTATCACTCCTCATCAGCCAGGCTAGCTTGAATCCAGTGGCACAGCAAGCAAGGGACATATGTCTGGGCATATCCCTACCCACTTAGGGCAACAAATACTGCGCAAACAAATTATGGATGAAATGCTGAAACTTAAGTGTTCCTTCAGGTATGGAGCATTGTTCAGGCCTGGAGGTGTTTTTCTTAGGAGGCTGGGAGTCTATAGTGAAGGTTATCCAAGCGTTGAAGTTGAGGTTTGTACATGCTAGTTCTTCTGTGGGAGGGTGGTCTGGATCTTGGCAGGTCTTGACTGCATGGGTAGTTGTATGAAGAAAGGGATGAGGGTGTTGTTGGTCCAAGTGAGCGGGGCAGATTTGTCTTCCATGATGTTCTGGAAGTTGGTGAAGATGGGGTCATGGAGGTGTCCAGGTACATGGGTGGGGTAATTCATCCATTATGTGAGCCCCAGAATGTTGAGGTCTTCTAGGAGGTTTGAGAAGTTGGGTCAGATTGGTCTTCTAGGAGGCAACTGAGGTCACCAAGCATGAGAAAGTAGTTGGATACTAGGGCAAATGGAGTGATGAGGTCAATGGGGGGTGGGTTGAGATTGGATGTGGATCTGGTGGACAACATAGTAGAGCTCCTCTTAGGGCAGGGGTGTGTTGAGTGTTGATCTTGAATGCTATGTGTTCCTGCCCACATCTGGTGTCAGACAAGGTGATGATACAGTTGAGGGTTTCGCAGTAAATGATGGCTATGCTGCCTATTGGTTCCATCTTGCTTGGTGATTCTGTACCAGGAGAGGTAGCTACTGCATTGTCTAGGCCAGATCCTGGATTGATACAGGCTTCTGTGAAGAAGAGGTAGTCAGTGATAGATGCAACAAGAGGTCCCAAGCATTCATGGAGTGCTTGACGATGGAGCTGGTTTTGAGGAGGAAGCATTTGAGGGTGGGGTGTGTGTTGCCGATGGTGGCCCCTGGAAAGGGGTTTGAGGAGCGGTCCATGTGGTGAGTGTTGGTCTGGTGGTGCTGGGGGTCAGGCATGCAACCTGGCATGAGGCACAGGAGAAGGCACCTTCTGTCCTCATGGAGGTGTTGAATGTGGCCCTTTTTGCAGGGTTATCCCCAAATGTTTTGCTACTTCCTCCTATTTTTTCCTTACCTATTATTGTTGGTTTTAGGACTCTGGGCACTTTACCACTGCTAATCAGTGCTAAAGTGCATATGCTCTCTGTGTAAATTGTGAACATGATTGATTTTCCATGATTGGCATATCTGGTTTACTGGTAAGCCCCTAGTAAAGTGTACTGAGTGTGCCAGGGCCTGTAAGTCAAATGCCACTAGTAGCCCTGCAGCACTGATTGTGCCACCCACATGAGTAACTCAGGCCTGCCACTGCAGTGTCTGTGCGCAGTTGTTAACTGCCATGTTGACCTGGTAAATGCACCCACTTTTCTACATCTAAGGCACCCCTGTGGTAGGCCCAAGGTACCCCCCTGGGCAGGGTGCAGTGTAGGTGAAAGGTAGGACATGTACTGGTGTGTGTGACATGTCCTGATAGTGAAATACTGGCAATTTCGTTTTCCCCTATTGAAAGGCTATCTTGCCCAATGGGACAGAATGGGAGTTTATTTATAACATCTTATAAACATAACTTCCCATTGGAACAAGATAGAGAAATAAAGTTCAGCCTCTCTGAACTCAGAATTTAATAACACATCTTTTAGTAAAGATGGTTTTTAAATTGTGTGTTTGAAAATGCCACTTTTAGAAAGTAGGCATTTTTTTGATTAACCGTTCTGTGTGCCTCTACCTCTTTGTGTATTGACTGTCTGGTTTTAGAGTGACAGGGGCTGGGCTTGTGCATTCACTGTAGACAGCCACTGGGGGGTTGAGTTGTGCCTGGCGCTTCCTGGATGACTCAGAGCTGGACTGAATAGACTCTGGCTGAATTTAAAGTAGTGGGAGGAGATTTCCGTTCACCTGAATAGGGCCTGTCTCCCTTGTACAATGCTGTCTCCACCCCCTGTGGTCATACTGCATCAGTGAGAACAGAACTGGTTTGGACTGGGCTCAGAGACCCTGGCACAAAGAGAACAAAGGCATTTTGGTTATAAGTATTAGATGTAAAACCCCAGAACTTTAGATTATCTGTGGAATTCAAGAGGACTCTTTGCCAAGGATGAGAGCTGGAGAGACTGAGTAGAAGTACTGCCCCTTTGCTGTGTGCTGTGTGGGGTTGGCCTGCAGTTGCTGTTTCTGCCAAGGAAAAGAGAAGGACTTTGCGGTGTGCTATGGCCCCTGCTTGAAGGAGATCTCCAAGGGCCTGTGTGTTCTGGCCTCCTGTTCTGAAGTCTCGGGGACACAGAGACTTCACCCCCAGCTCCCCTTAACTCTGCTGCTGTGAGTTCTGACCCGCCAAGAGGTGCCTGTGCCAGTTTTGAACCTCTGAAGGTTATTGCTGCTGTTTGGGAGCTGGATGAAAGAAGAAACTTGAAAAACTGTAAAAATCGATGCATCGCTCTTCTTGAGGCTGTTTTTCAATTGCATCTCCACGGCACGAGAAAAATTTCAAGCATCGCCATACCGCTGCGAAAGCTGATGCAGCGCCTGTCGCTGCTGTAAGAGTTGATGCATCGAGGGATTGCGACTGAAGAAAACCAACGCAGCGCTGCTCAACACAGCCGCAACGATCACCGACGTATCCCGGATTTCCACACATCGCACTTGTGCAGCAAGTTTTCCCAACGCATCACCTGCAGACTGGAACCGTCATGAAGAATCAACTCATCATTCCCCATACAGACCGGATTCGATGCAACCCTTCCCCTGCGTGCAGCGGGACTGTCGCATTGCCTCCCCAAGGTCTCAGGAGTTGACACATCTCTTTGTTTCCGACTCTGAAGCTGTTTGGCCTTGTGAATTTTGACGCAACTACAGGTACTTTGTGCAAAAGTCATGCATCCATAGATTTCTATGGTACAAGTTCTTCAAACCTTTTGAAAGTCATATTTTTAACTATATGTGTTGGATTTGTGTTGTTTTGGTCTTGTTGAGTTTAGATAAAGATATTTTATTTTTCCAAACCGGTATGTTGTCACTTTTGTGGTATTTTCACTGTGTTAATGTGTGTGCAGGTACAAATACTTTACACATTGCCTTTGGGATAAGCCTGTTGGTTCGTGCCATGCTACCAAGGGGGTATACCGTGTGTATACTCCTTACCCTGACTGGAAGCAAGGGTCCCTATTTGGACAAAGGTACCTACCTCTGCCAGGGAATCCTGGGCGCAGTCTGGGAATCGACGCCCAGAGTTGACATAGTGGAGCATGTGGGCTGCGTGTCAAAAGCTGGTTCAGGAATGGGTGGACAAAGGGCCAGGGGTCAGGGGCACAGATGGGTGGAGAGGTGCAGATGGGCTTGTCTTCAGTGCACCTTTGGCATGCCAGTGGTACACAGTCTGCCTGTCTTCTTATTGCAGTCAGCATTTTGATGCCCCAGATGAGGGAGGAAGAGATCAAGCAGATGGTGAGTGCGATTATCAGGAGGAGCTCTAGAGGAGCGTGAAGGATAAGAGAGAAGGTGTCAAAAACATAAAAAAGGCAGCAAATGCACACAAAAAATGGAGAGCTGAAAAATTACAAAAATCTGGGCGTAAAATGGAAAAAAAGAAAAGATAATGAAAAAGGCGATAAAAAGTCATATGAAAAAGTAGGAAATAAAGGAGCAAAAAGGGGCATGTGGAGAAAGAGGCTGGCTTGTCTCAAGTGGCAGAACGGTCCAAACGGTCCAGGTGCCTTGGTCGCAGGATGCAGGCTGGGGAGGTGGGAAAGTGAGTAGCCCAAAGTGGCATGAATTATGTCCAGTCGTGTATTCCAACCTTGTGTACCACAGGGACTCAAGATGCACCATACTGAAGAGGTCCAACAGGGATGAAGCATCGTTGAATTGCTTGTGTTCTGGGTTCTGAAGCTTGCAGTAGTCTCGCAGTTTGGACTCCATAGTCTGTTTTGTGGCAGGGTTACAGCTTATGTCCATGTGGTTGTTTTCTGTTTGAAATGATGCAGATGTAATGCAACATTGAATAGAGTATGCTCCGAGCAATTACTAAATGTCTATGTTGGCACCAGAAGTTCTCATATGTGTTTTTTTAGAAAATAAAGGCGGTGTTTTTTTACGATTTTTATAATCATTCTGAAAATAACATACACAATGTTATTTTGAAACAAGCACACATTTGAGTCAATAAATGTGCACATCCTTTATTATGAACAAGCCACTCATGATTTAACGTTTGTTTCCTGAAGGTCATTCTAGGCAAGGACATCTTAAGGAATTTGGGGGCCCGGGGCCAAACGTATTTTGGGGGAACGTGTAAGATCAGCTTTGAATGTATGATCCAATTTCAGCTCCTCTATGCTCTATTTGGCCAGGTCGCTGACAGTGCACCGACACACTGGTCCAAATTCTGAATGTGTTTACATCTAATATTGTGGGATAATGTCCGGTTTCAACATTGTAACACAGCAGCAGCTCACTAATATTACTGCAAATAATCTCTGTAGACATTTCCCATTTCTCATATGTGAGGTACTGTTTGGCTGCAAAAGAAACGTGTTTTGGATGTTGAAAGAAACATAAACACAACATTTGTCAAAATGTTGCAGACAAAGGCTAAGGCTAAGGCTGCTCGTGTGTAAGGGTAGTGTTAGACTACATTTTTAATATTTCCTGTTTTCGATTTTCTTTTTGTTAATTTGCGCCGCTTTTCCCTGTTTTTATTTACCCTCTTCCTTGCACCATAAATTGGCTCCATCACCGCTGCTTAGCGGGCTATCCCCAGCGCGTTAAGCGCCCGGAATTGTGTTCTTTTAACAGGCGCCATCTTGGATAGGGAAGGCTGCTAGTTTATCTCGGCGTCCCAGCGCTCCTGTTCACAGGTGGTTCCCGAGCACAGGCAATCTCATAGGAAGCCTTTATAAGGGGCCCTCTAGGTCGGTCAGGCATCCTAAGGCTGCTCGTGTGTAAGGGTAGTGTTAGACTACATTTTTAATATTTCCTGTTTTCGATTTTCTTTTTGTTAATTTGCGCTGCTTTTCCCTGTTTTTATTTACCCTCTTCCTTGCACCATAAATTGGCTCCATCACCGCTGCTTAGCGGGCTATCCCCAGCGCGTTAGGCGCCCGGAATTGTGTTCTTTTAACAGGCGCCATCTTGGATAGGGAAGGCTGCTAGTTTATCTCGGCGTCCCAGCGCTCCTGTTCACAGGTGGTTCCCGAGCATAGCCCTATATATTCCCGCCATGCTGACGCGCAGCGTGATCGCACAGCGTGTTCGCCGTAATCCCGCCGGAGTCACGCCAGAGTCCAGCCCGTCTGCGCCCGTCCGCGCTGAGGACGGGCTGGACGGTGGAGGAGTAGATGACTGCGTGCGGGTGAAATCGAGGTCAGTATATACGAGGTAAGATCTTGCATCATTAAAACCGTCTACACTCCCCTGCCATCATAGGTATGCTCCTGAGGGATTTTTGAGGTCCCCATCCTGTCCCTGTTTTGGTTCCCCTGTTCCGCGAGTATCTCCATCAGCTGAGGCCCTGAGGCCCAATTACGACTCTAGGGCTAGGACTAACACGGGTTTCCTCTTGAATGCGAGGTCTTTGGTCAAAAACAACCTAGCTTTTAAGGATTTCGTGTCGTCCAGAGCCCCGGACTGGGTTTTCATAACTGAGACCTGGGCAAAGGATTCCTCAGGTCCCGATCTCGTGGAGGCGGTTCCAGATGGCTATATTTTAGTCAGAATGGATAGAACGGGCCGGATGGGGGGAGGGATTGGTATTTTGCACAGGGACCATCTGTCCTGTCATATCATTCCCCTAGATGATCATCAGGAGTCCTTTCAGGCTCTCCAATTTTCTATTAATGGGGCTTATGGAGTGCCGTTTAAGGGCCTCCTGATTTACAGACCCCCAGGGAGCAAAGTAGACTTCTGTAGTCAAATGCTGGAGGTCCTAGAACCACACTTCGGTTGTGACCATCTCACCGTTCTGGGGGATGTAAATTTTCATCTAGAGAAGGTTGTTCTGCCCGAAACCCAGTCTCTTTTGGATACTTTCTCGGGGTGCGGATTGACACAGCTAGTCAGAGGCCCCACACATTCGGCTGGCCATACGCTCGATGGGGTTTTCTCCAACGACATGCGGTTGGTCACCGAATTGCCTATCCCCCTTTCCTGGTCAGACCACTATGCAATTCCTCTGGTCCTTACTACCTCTCTGTCCAGTAATAGGGGCAATATGCCTTCCAAGTTTGAACGAAGACGTAACTTAAAAAAGTTATCTAATAATCTACTTGCTCCCAAGCTTGCAGGGCTCTTGATCGCCCCAGGGGAGGAGGTAACATCGGCGGTGGAAAGGCTGGAGAACGGGGTTACTATAGCCCTGGACGAACTTGCACCGGCCATCTTGTGCTATTCGGCCAGAAGAACTCCATCCGCCCCTTGGTTCTCGGAACCACTCAGATTACTTAGGCAGGGATTACGGCGACAGGAGCGTCGTTGGCGGTCCAGTGGGTACGTGTGTGAGAGGGACAGACATAAAACTATGTTGAGGTTATATAAGAAGGAGGTTATAAAAACCAAACAAGAATATTTTACCTCTCTTACTGCCTCACTTTCCTCACCTAAAGATCTTTTTAAAATCGTGGACACGCTTACCTCACTAAAGATGCCAGACCCGGTGGTGAGCTCACAACAGCTGTGCAATGATATTGCACAATTTTTCAACACCAAGATTGTGGATATTTATTCAGCTCTGGAGCAACAAAGGGTGACTCTATCTATCCCCTTAGACTGTGTCTCGCCATCTTTATCTGAGGAGGTGCCCTCTGGAAGTCTGTCCAGTTTTCCCTCTCTTTCCCTACTGGATCTTGAGGGCCTCTTGACCAAGGTTAGGTCGGGTTCCCCCTTAGACCCCTGCCCCCTCAAACTTCTCAAACAGTGTAAAGACTGTCTTCTTCCACCCTTATTGGGTGTGATGAATGGGGCAATTAAGGAAGGGACTTTCCCCCTTCAGTGGAAGAAGGCGGTGGTCAAGCCTCTTTTAAAGAAACCCTCTCTTGACCCGGGTGTGCTTAAGAACTTCCGCCCTATCTCGTTGCTTCCAGCTCCTGCCAAGATGCTGGAAATCCATCTAAATAAGCATCTGGTAGATTTTCTGGAAGCCCATGATAAGCTGGACCACTCGCAGCACGGCTTTAGGAGAGAACACAGTACCGAGTCTGCCCTTACTATCGTGCTTGACACCATTCGCACTAGGGTTGATAAGGGACTGACTACTCTCCTCATCCTCTTGGATCTCTCGGCTGCTTTTGATACCCTGTCTCCCTCAGTATTAACATCAAGGCTGAGGGAGATCGGGGTCAAGGGCACAGCACTTAGTCTGCTGACATCCTTTCTCAATCAGAGGGAACAGAGGGTAAAGCTGGGGGATTTTCTGTCTCCATCCCTTCCTGTGCTTTGTGGGGTCCCTCAGGGGTCGGCTTTAAGTCCGACCCTTTTTAACATCTATGTTACCCCACTGGCCAGGCTTATTAGATCTTTTGGGATGGAGGTAATCTCTTATGCTGACGACACACAGATTCTGCTGTCCTTTACCCAACCCACTATCCTGGCTGCCTCCAATTTTAAAAACTGTTTGAAGGCAGTCGCTCAATGGATGGTGGGTAACTCATTGAAATTCAATGGGGATAAAACAGAGTTTCTGGTGTTCGGGGGAAAGGAGGATTTCTGGTCAACTGATTGGTGGCCGCCCTCTATGGGGGTGTGCCCTACTCCGTCGACCCTGGCCAAAAATCTGGGTGTTTTGATCGATCCCCTTTTGAGGATGGATCAACAGGTAAGCAGGACCATCTCCACCTGTTGGGGACTGATAAACATCTTAAGGAGGATCAGGCACTATCTGTCTTTCCAGGCCAGGAAACATACTGTCCTGGCATTGATTGGGTCCAGACTTGATTATTGCAATGCTCTTTGTTTGGGCATCAATAAGGGCTTGGTGTCTCGTCTACAGATGGTGCAGAATGCTGCCGCTAGACTGGTCCTGGACCTGCCTAAACGGGCCAAGTCCCATCAAGCAAGAAGGACCTTACATTGGCTCCCTATTGAGTCCAGGATATCCTTTAAATCCCTGACTTTGATTTATAGAGCCTTGGCAACTAATCGGTCTGGGGGTATGAAGGATTTGCTGGTCCCATACATTCCCCCCAGAACCCTCCGGTCGTCAAACAAACTTCTGCTTTCAGTGCCCAGGATACGTAAGGCTAGGTGGGGAGGTAGAGCCTTTTCAACTCTTGCTCCCAGGCAGTGGAATTCCCTGCCTCTGGAGATAAGATCTCTTCCCTCGGCTCTGGCTTTTAGGAAGGCCCTTAAGACCTGGCTTTTTGCCAGGGCCTACGCTTAGATACGATCTGCCTCTTTTTCGAACTGTTTTGTTTAGGCGCCTTGATGCCTTCGGGCTAAGTAGCGCGATTACAAGTTTCCATTCATTCATTCATTCATTCATGACTGTATTACACTCACACAGATTGTCCACATTCAAAATACATTAAAGGAAACGGTATTTACAAGAATCTGTAGAAGAATTACTCAAGATCATCAGGGCAAGACTCTGCAGAACAGAGCTGGTTATATCAGGGTGCTCCCTCAAAGTCTGGAGCCCTGGGCTAGAGCCCACTTTGCCCATTCTTTAAAATGTCTCAGATTTTAGGCACCCAGTGTGTTCCACGTGTGCAGCTCCTAGTACGACTCTTTACAACAGAGAAGGCCTGCATAGTCGTGAGTTAGTTAGAAAACTGTATATGCCTCTCACTTAAAGGCTATTTAAAAAGCAGAACCCAGATCTTAAAAACATCTGCAACATATTACTGATTCTTTTCAGTTCTGACTTCACTCTTGAAAAAACAGCTGTTTTGGGAAAATGCTCACATTAAACAGTGCTAGTAATTGAAATAGGTCAATCCAGAAATCCATATATTTAGGGGGGAGGGTCTGTGTTCGAAAGAGGGAACAGGAATGAGAGTCGATGAAAGTCAGTCTACTCTTTCAGGCTCTTTAGCTGTTTTGTCCGGACCAAGACACTCTATGTGGGGCCTTCTTCAAGCGTCTTCTTCCATTTTTGTCACCAGCCATAGGGTGCACTTTTCCTGCTTGCATCAATGTGCACCTTTAAACAGGTGCAACACGTGCAAACAGACAAAGTGCACCCTATTATGATGGATGCAATGCCATCTGGGCACCTGCGAACTCGCGCTATCCTAGGTGAAGCGCATCACGGGAAATATGGAGCAGCTGCTTCAAAGCCGCTCCATGATTCTCTGTGCAGCTAGAAACTTTAAAGAGGATTAGAGTTTTACTAGCAGGCAGGTATCGTGAGTGATTGTACCCTCCTTCAGAGACAGGACAGCAGGGTCTGTGGCACCCACTTTCACCTCACAAGAGAGCTTCCCCCAGGGAGTTCACTGACATTGTGCCACCTCCTAAGGGTATCTTTGCCTCTGCACCCACACCTGTAATACCCTGAAGTATACAAAATAGCGTTGGATGTGCAATTGAATTAATCTCAGCCACGGGTACTCGGCCACATCCCAGTCCATCGTTATTTGGCACACCATGCCATGTCAGTTTGGACCAGACCCTTGCCCAGACATGAGTTCCGTACTCATTGTACCACTGGATCCAAGCTATACCTAGCTGATGAGCCCTTAAAAGGGTGAATCTGGTCCTGAGCTGCTTGTGCTCGGGTTCAGGGAGGAACTGGCTTGGAAGTTTGGCCTGGACTTTTCCCGTTGGAGCAGGGTCAAGACTGATTTGCCTATGATTGGGTTCAAACTGAGGTGTCATGACAGGTGAAAATTATGAATTGGGATGCAGCCCGAGTAATTACTAGTGGTCGAGTTTAATTCAAGCATTCTATCCATCATTTAGATTTTTTTAATAAAACTTGTTATTGATTACAAAATAAAACATTGCACAGATATTCAATGAGCAAGGTGATTTGCATACAATCAATATACGTTTCTATTGTCATTACTCCCGTATCTCTACTATATCTACCTCGTACCTCCAATCCCTACTACAATACCCTGAGTCCAGGGGCGGGGGGAGCGCAGCAGGGCATGGGGACTCGAAAATGGTTCCTCTGTACATGTTCCAATTGCCCCGTATTTGTTTCCAATTCCCTGGGCAGCCGTGAGATTCATAAACTTTTTTTTCAGTTATCATGCAACTGCTCCGGCCCATTTTAGTATCTCGCAATTATCTACTGGAACCCACTCTGGTCAGATGGAACTTTTTACTTGCCCAATAGCGTGGAGGGAAAAACACAATTATCAAAATTACTGTCCGCAATTTGCCATAATCAAGGACTCGAGACTTAATCTCTTGGCTCTCTGATTTTTATTATCAGCATAAAGATTTGCAGATACAAAGTCCTCAATACGAGGCACAACAAGTACATAGGCACTAACACAAAAGCTACTCTACGGAGAATCCGCATACGGCTAAAAATAACTAAGAGTACAATCTCTAACAGCATGAGGTAGATCACCACCAAGCAAATGTCGATACTAGGGACACTGAACCATACCATCTCTGTCCCTACTCTGCACTAGATGACATCCCTACTTAGCAATCCCTTGAGACCCTTATCCAGTAAAAGGTGTCAGAGTGAAACTTCATAAGAAGTCTTCACTTAGAGAGCTTGGTCTAAGTTGCCCCCTCTATCCCTTCGCCTAGCCTTCCTCTGCTCTGGGCTGCTCTGATCTGCCTCCACCCTCGGGGCGCTGTCCCTAATACAGAACCCCAAATCCCAGAACACGCCCTTTGCGCCTCCTCTTCTGCGGGGTCGTCTTTCAGTAAATTTCCACAAAGCGCTGTCCAGTTCCATCGTCCATCGCTTGGCCTTGAGTCCCAGACGCCATCCGCACTAGGAGTTACGATTGGCACATTCCAATACACTCCCATGTCTGGCTTTTACTACATAAGTCAATTTGTGAACAAAGAGCTTCTCTACTAACGAGCAACTGTCCTTGCACCTGGGGTGAGATCATGCAAAGCAGACATTCTTCACATCTTTTAAGTTGCAATTTACTACAGCCTAAAACCTCTACTGGAATAAATCCTTTTTGGCCTATTGCCCTTGGCTAACATAAGAAAATACCAGGCCTTTCGCCTCAACGATATATGCAAGTTCTGGCCACTACTTCGGTTACACAAGCAGGTTTAAATCACAGTATTGACATTTACGTCTTTCTTTCATGTGTGGTCTAACTAAACAGTCTACAGACACGAAGTCTAAGTTACACATTTCTAACATCACATTGTTCAAAAAGGACTAAACTCTATACATTGCTTCAATATATACATAAGATGCTTGTACATAGCTAACACTTCTATGGAAATCGATATAGGTTATACAATTCATAATACATTGCACACAAAATACCTGAGCACACATTTGATTATATGCGGGTGCCAACTAACAGTGAATATAACGCACCCCTACAATTTTCAAACTTTTAAGCGCTACATCAGTTCCCCCCTTTGATGACATCCGTCATCACACCCTTACAATTCTCTTCTTTAGAACTGATTTAGACCGCGCTAGTCATAACCTTGACATGTCGAACTCCCTCCAGTCTCTTAAGACTCTCATATTGCTGTTCCTGGAGCTTCGCCATCCTTTTTTCGTTTGCCTTAAGAGCCCTTTCAACCTTGCCTCCTTGATACCACTTCCATGCCTTCACGCATCCCCACAAACAAATCACGCAAACCACAGCAATGATAATCGGCTTCAACACTGATCCCAGAAATCCTCTTCCCAAATTCGCAAACCAAGTTCCCACTCTTCCAAATCCTAATCCAATCTTCTCCCACACATTCTCCTCCGTCAAATCCATAATCTCCTTGTGAATAGTCATGATGTTGTCTATGTACTTCCCTATCTCCTTCGTGTTGTCTGGAATATATGTGCAGCATTCCTGAACCTTCAATAATTTGCAGACTCCGCCTTCTTTTGCTAATAATACGTCTAAAGCAAGGCGATTCTGCATAACCATATTCCGTATCGACAACATCTCTCCAGCCACCAACAACAAAGATCTCGCAGTGTTCATAGACAACTCATCAACCACAGTCGCCAACCTCCACATCATTCAACACCACACCCATACTAGGTATCATTGCTCCGTATATGTCCCCAATCACTGCACCGGCGTTTGTAGCCCTACGTTTCCTAGACTGTCGCTTCGTCTCCAACAACTCCAAGTCCTCTGTGTGATAAATCTTCGGGAATATGATAGCCAAATAGCATATGCCATACCAATTCGCAGGTAGCCTGACATAAGCATTCTTCCCACATACATAATATACTGTCGGAATTACCTCTACCGGACCTACCATAAAATTCTTAGCAGAAGCTTCCACTGTGAAGGTCTGAGAACAAGTGCTATGTCCTACTGCGACCTTATCCGTATCGGATTGAGGCCTTCCAATACACAAATTCCCTCTCTGTACCTCATCTAACGCTATTGGTCCATAACTTCCCTTGGATCTGTGAGCTCTCTCCTCGTCTGTCCAATCTACTGGGCTATCTCCGGTGTGTCGTGTCTGGGTCAACTGTCTGTATCTGTCCTCTACCTGGTCTATGAATTTCTTCTCTATCTCAGATAACGCACATGTCAGGTTATTCCTGTGAGCATGCGCCGTATCCAACTTCATAGTCGGTCTAAAATACTTCAGGAGTCTGTCCTCTTTCTTGTTAGAATCATATTTGTTCAAATGCTTGATTGCTGGAACTTCAGGAAGTACCGTGTCAAAATTTGAAAAGAAATACTCGAACTGTCTCCTGTCATAAAATAAACTGAGCAATAAACTACAAGAAATCGCATATGTCAATGGGAGATGATGGTACTTGATACCCTCATCCACTGAAGCAGGCAACTGCATGCACACATAGCAATCCTTCACATCCATCGCATCAACATACTCATACAGCAACCTTGCATACGCATTAAGCTTGAAATCACCCTTGGACAAATCCACGTGGAGTCTGCGATCATCCCTCAACTTCGATGTTTCCTGTTCTCTAATACTGACACCACTCTGCCCTGGGGTAATAGGTGTGGGTGCTCCCTGAACCTTCCCCTCTTGCCTGTGAGCCACCATGTATGAACTTATCACTACCGCAAATATGGTGACTATCACAACTCCTACCAATGTGCCTATTATCAATTTAGCCCTACGATGTGGGTTTGCAGGATCTGCCATCTTCGGAATGTACTCAGTGTCCAATACAGTCTCTGAAAGGGTAAGTCTCTTTCTCATCAGTGTCTCTTTCGCGAACTTTAGACAAACCTCCCTAACTTTTCTTCGTTCTATAACGGAAAAATCCCTAATTTTGTTCTTCTTCCGCTCGGATCTAGGTTATCTTCTTCTCAGCTTGCAACCTTCTCAAATCAATCTAACATAAGCGCTGGTCCCAACAGTTCCAAGACTCCTTGCAATATTTCAAGCTTAAGAATGATCAGTTCTTGTGGGTCTGGCACAGTCGTGAACGTCGGGAACTCCAAATTGTCCAAGATCATACCTCGAATGACACTCAGGAATGGCGGACTTGGAATATGAATCGTCAAAATTCCTTCGATCTCCAATCCCGGAACCTTCAGCAACACTTCCACTCTCTGGAGCGGGACACTGTTGACCAATGTCATCGACCTCAACCTTCCCGTGCTCGGTAACCCTGGCATCAGTCACTTGATATGCCCACTCTGGTGAAGCGTACTTCCGACTTGGCACTCGAGTTCTCTTGGACCTTCTCACACCTTGAGGATTCTCCTCGTCACCTGACTCTTCTTCTGGCTCTTCCGAAACCGGTGCAAGATCTGTGTCCGGAGCCAACCTCAGGTTTTCCCGGTTCTGTCTTGCGGGCCAAACCCTTTCTGCTTCGGTAACGCCTCCGGTCTTCCCTTCGATACCCTGTGCACTGACCTCCTCTTCTTCGGCAGAACTTGATTCTGTACTACCCAATGCACCTCTTGCTCCTTCGCCGGTTTCTGGGTCAGTACTCCTTTCACGTTCTTCCCCAACTCGATTCAGTGCACCATCAGCCGCTTCAGCAACCCTTACAGCTTGACTGGCCCTCTCAGGAGGCTCTGTCTGCTCACTGGAATCTTTGTTCTCGAGAGGGGCTGTATCTTCCAAGGGTGCTGGAACTCTACGGGTATGAGAAGCATGCACCCAGTTCGGTAAACCTCCACACTTGACAGCTGTGTTCGTGACAAGGATCACTTGGAACGGGCCGCGCCACCTAGCATCCAAACAACTCTTCCTCACGTGCTTTCGGACTAGGACCCAATCGCCTGGGTCCAAGTCGTGGCACCGGTCACTCGCAGCTGGAACCGTTGCTGTCTGCACCTGCTGAGACACAGAACGGACCACGTCAGCAAGGCCTTTACAATAGTCCAGGATCATATCATCAGTGATATTTATCAGAGCAGTAGCAGGTATTGCAGGTAAACGCATCGCTCTTCCCATGAGGATTTCATGGGGTGACAACCCAGTCCTTCTATCAGGCACACTTCGGAGGCTCATAAGGACCAAAGGTAATGCATCAGGCCATTTCAGAGACGTAGACGAACACACTTTCGCCATCCGAGCCTTCAGAGTTCCATTCACCTGCTCCACTATCCCTGAAGCTTCTGGTCTATAGCTACAGTGTAACTTCTGGTCTATATTCAGAGCAGCACAAAGCAACTTCATAACTTCACTGTGGAAATGAGTTCCTCTGTCCGATTCAAAGGACGTCGGGAACCCGTACCTTGGAATGAGTTCTCTCAATAATAGTTTCGCTACTGTGAGTGTGTCACATCTGCGTGTAGGGTACGCCTCCACCCACCTGGAAAAGACACATACTATCACTAATATGTACCTCAACCCATTACACTTCGGCATTTCGACAAAATCCAACTGCATCCTATTGAAAGGTCCCCCTGACCTCCCTATGTGGCTCAAAGTCACAGCGGTTCTTTTCCCTACATTCATCTGTTGACAAGTGACACACCTCTGGCACACAGTTTCAGCCACTGCACGAAACTTCGGGTTGTACCAAGTCTGACGAAACACTCTCATCATGGCATCCCTACCCAGATGTACAGCACCATGTATCAACCTCGCCATGGGATTCAACAAACTTTCCGGCAACACTGCTCGTCCATCATTCGAAACCCATATATCCACATCTCCCTTCTCACATCCCGCTCGTATCCAGCTGTCACGTTCCTGTTCCGAGACCCCTTCCTGAAGCTGTTTCAGTTCCTCCCATGAGTCGGCCATTGCTAACATCTGACCGTACACCACCTCCTCCCCAGTTTCCTCGACGTGGGTCTCAGTGAAGTTGCATCCCTGTTCTGCACAAAATCGGGCTACTTCATCAGCGTAGTTATTTCCCAACGAGACAAAATCATTTCCCTTTGTGTGGGCAGCACATTTAACAACAGCAATTTCATCTGGACCTTGCAATGCTTTTAACAGTTTCCGTACATGTTCACCATTTCTTATGGGTGAACCTGAAGACGTCATAAACCCTCTCTGGGACCATAGCTGTCCGAAGTCATGAACCACACCAAACCCATACTGGCTGTCCGTGTAAATCGTTACACGGATCTTGTCGGCTGCCAAACAGGCACGAGTCAAGGCAATGAGCTCAGCCACCTGCGCGGAGTGTACTCCTTCTAAACAAGCGGCTTCAACCACACCCGTGATGGTGCATACAGCAAACGCTGCTCTCAATCGACCGACACTGTCTCTTAAACATGAACCGTCCACAAAGAAAATCTCATCTGACTCTGGGAGCGGTTCATCGACAATGTCAGGTCTCGGTTTGGTGCATAGTTCCGTAACATCGAGACAATCATGGTCCGCACAATCTTCATTCTCATCTATAATTGGAACAGGTAACAATGTAGCAGGATTTAAAACAGCACACCTCTTCAATGTCACATTATCGGCTGCAAGGATAACTTGCTCATAACGAGTCAGCCTATTATTCGTGAGGTGCTGCGTTTTAGTCCTAGTCATCAACAGTTCAACAGAATGTGGCACATGTACAGTAAGAGGATGACCCATCACAATGCTCTCACATCTCTCGATGCTGACACCTGTTGCCGCAACGGATCTGAGACATCCGGGCAACGCAGAAGCTACTGGATCTAAAGTAGCTGAGAAATAAGCAACTGGTCTACGGACACCTCCATGATTCTGGGTTAACACTGCTAATGCGCAACCTTCCCTTTCGCAGCAGAACAATGCAAATGCCTTGTTGTAATCCGGCATTCCCAACGCAGGAGCGCTACATAAGGCTTCTCTCAGCCTCAGAAATGATTTCAAACAGTCGTCGTCCCATGGTACCGGATCACTTACATCCTTTCGCGTCAGCCGCTGTAAAGGCTTCGCTTCAAAGGAAAAGTTTGGGATCCACTGGCGGCAATAGCCCACCATTCCCAAAAACATTCTAACTTCCCTCTGTGTCGAGGGAACTGGCATCCTCAGAATCGCATCAATGCGATCTGGGGACACTTTCCTTTTACCCTTCTCAATTCTGTGCCCCAAATACTGTACCTCAGGTAAACAGTATTGCAGCTTGTTTGGAGACACCTTGTGACCGTTCTCTCCCAGGAAATTCAACAACGCAATGGTATCGACCCTGCAAGCGTCTTCTGTCTCTGATGCGACAAGCAGGTCGTCAATGTATTGCACCAAAACAGAGTTTTTCGGCAACACAAGACTTTCAAGATTCTTCTTTAGGAGCTGATTAAAAATCGACGGGCTCTCCGTATACCCCTGTGGGATACGGCACCATGTTAATATACGATTCTCTAGCCTAAATGCAAAAAGAAATCTACTCTCTTCATGTAGGGGGATCGAAAAGAATGCCTGACACAAGTCAATCACTGTGAACCATCCAGCTTCGCATGGGATCTGGAACAGTATCACAGATGGATTCGGTACCACTGGACAACATGGAACAACTATGTTGTTTATTTTCCGCAGGTCTTGCACTATCCTGAACTTCCCACTTGGTTTCTGCAGTCCCATAATGGGTGAATTACATGGACTACCCATGATCTCCACCAGTATTCCCTGCCTAATCATAGACTCAATCACAGGTTTAATCCCTGCAACTGTTTCAGGCGATAGTTTATACTGAGGTGTTCTCGGGAATTCTGCATTCGGTTTAACCTGTATTTTCACTGGTTCCACTCCCCTGACTAAACCGATCTCCTCTCCGCTTAAATCCCACACGTCAGACGACACTGACTCCCTCAAATCCTGTGGAAGCTCCTCCATTGTCAAAGCTGGGTACATTTCCACGCACACCCGCTGATTTGCAACCTTAAAGGTCGCGTCATCATCTCTTGTCTGTACCTCTACTCCTTTCGGGGTACAGTAGATTGTGCAATTGAGCTTACACAACAAATCTCTTCCCAGCAAACAAACAGGACTAGAATCGCACACCACGAACTGATGTCGATCCCTAAAGTTGCCTATCCTGACTGGAATCGGTTCTGTCAAGGGGCTAACTAGCCTCTTGTTCGCCACTCCAACCACTTGTATGCATTCTCCAGAGAGGGCTACCCCCGGGACCACTGCTGACCTTATGGTTGACCTGGTAGCCCCCGTATCTACCAAAAAGGTAGTCGGGCGTCCGTCGAGTTCTGCTTCCACAAAGGGTCCTCTCTGATCTACCTCTAGTATGGCCCTAAGTATGCAATCATCGTCCTGGCCTAGACTTAACTGCGCCAGCAAATCTGCATCCCTCTCCTCTCCCACTTCGAACATGGGCATCTGTAAATAAGTCCGAGCTCCCTGCTGTATGTTCTGCATCCTGGGTGGCTGGGGAACCTGCACCTGCGAGACGCCGGTCCCCCCTTGCATCATTCTCGGTACAGTCACCGTCTGTACCTGTTCTGCCCCAGGGACCTGGCCCATTCCTCCCTCCATCTGCGGCTGATTATAGGAGTTCAAGGGACACTCGCGCCTCCAATGTCCCACCTGGTGACACTGGTGACAAGCTGTCGTCTTCTTCAAGATTGCTACATCTATGCCTGTCCTAGGGTCAACGGGCCTCGGCCTTCCCTGACCCTGCGCGTTCTGATTCCCTGTCTGATAGTTTCCCTGTCTCCGCCCCACCGGACCCCCATTCGGCGATCCCTGAGCAGCTTGCATCTGAATGAGCAATAAGTTATCCTTCATCTTCTTGTGCTTGGACTCAATCTCATCCGTGCAGTACCTAGCATACCGCAAGATCTCATCTACAGGCTTATTCTGCCAACAGATCAAATGCTGCTGTATCATGAGACTGACTTCGGGTTTCAAGCCCAGCACAAACTTAGACACAAACTGTCCCATGTCCTTCGTTTCCAGCTCATCTAAACCACTGTACTGCTTAAAAGCCTTCAAAAGTCTCTCATAAAATTCATGTACTGTCTCCTTTGGCTCCTGCACTGTCCTATCTATCTTCACCCAATCGATGTCCTGGGGTGAAACCTTCGATTTCAACCAGGTAATTACCTTATCGTACAGCCTCATTACCACGGGCGACGGACCATTTGTAACTATGTTCCTATCAGGCTCATAGTCCGGCCAATCAAAAGCAATTTTACATGCGTTCCACAGATCTCCCGGAACCACGATATCGAATAAGGTGTTCAGATCTATCCACAACACCTTTGAAATTTTAACAAAACGCTCAACTTGCTTGTACCACTCTGCAGGCTTCTCCCTGAGCCTGGGAAAATCATTCGTAAATGATGCCAAATCCCCCCCTGCTCCATGGTACATGCACATATCCTCCATTCGCCACCTCTCTCAAGGGAAGGATCTTTACCTCCTGCAAATCTCCTTCAGAGCTCCCTCCTTTCGCTCCCCTAGAATTCTTTTTCCTAGCCCATTTCTCTTGCCATTTGTCAAGCATCAGCCATATTCTCATGGCTACAATCAGTTCCTTAGTATGTGACCTTAGACCAACAACTCTTTTCTCTTCCAATTCCCGCTCAGTACAATGCATCCTATGGTTCCCTTGTAATGCTCTAGTCTTGGACAGATCCACCCCATATTCTCTAGCCAAACCCGCCAGTTTCTCATGTGCCACTCGTGCTTTACGAGTCACATCTTTTGCTACAAAAAGCAATTCATCTGGAGTATATGTCACTACTCTCTCAAGAGGTAGGTTCCCATATATTATTTCATCCGCCTCTGCTTTAAGTCTTACTACATCTATCATTCCTGCCTTCAAGGCCCCTTTCAACACCTGACAACTTGCTCCACGTCCCTCATCATACTCGCATTTCGGTTCCTGCTCTCTCCTTTCTTCTGGTGGTTCTATGGGAGCAGAATGGCTCGTAAAGGCAACTGGGGTTGTCCCCGCTCTGCCCATATTCCAGCTCATTTGCTTCTTTGGCGGTACCCATGACCCTGAATCTGATCTCGACTCCATCAGAGTCCTCGGCCTCACCGGTCTCTCGTCCTCTTCGCCCCTAGATGTGTCTGACACCGCTGCTAATGGTGTACTCCATTGTACAGGGCTTGGAGGTCGGGCCGTTGCCCCTTCCAACTCACTTTCTCCGCTTTCTCTCCTCGTTCTTTCTGCCACTCGTTCTGACCTCTCTCTTTCCTCTGATTCCGGACTGTATATCGACACAATCGGTCCAATGGTGACCGGTACCCTCAAGGCATCCGGTAACCTCATCTCTCTTTCAATCCTCCCACTAGACTCAGACTGACCCTGTGAACTCGCAGTTTCAAACGAAACCAACCCTTCCACTCGGGTCTCAGGCTGGATTGTTACCCTCCTAGAGTCTCCCCTCTCACCCCACCTATCATCCGCTTCATCTGGATTATAAGGGGGTGGTCTCTCGTCTAGCAATCTTTGCAATACCCCATCATCGGAATCACTATCTTCCTCTTTCTGTGCTTTCCCATGCCTTATCCCAGTCTCCTCCATTAGCGCGGGATACAGTTTCGCTTCCTCAATTGTCTGTACTCTCCATCTTTTCTCCGCTGCGTCCCACTTGGCATCCTGAAATGCCCTAATCGACTTCCTCATCCTCTCCTGACTTCTTCCCTTTTCCTTATCATGCGCTGCTCTAATCCACGCATGTAATGCTTCAAACTGTGCTGGTCTTGGCAAGGGTTTTAAGGACCCCATCACCGTCTTCAGTTGGTACAGCACTGCTAGTCTAAATGAGCCATACCTCGGGAAAGCTAGTTCCCCTTCGCCTTGTGTAACCTTGTGCCAATTCTCGATCCAAACTATAGTATGTAACCCCACATTCTGTGCCATGTAATGTGCCGGGGTATCCTCGGGAGGGGCTTCTTCTCCCCCACGAACAACCACATGCTTATCGCCTCTACACAACTCTCGCAAAGCCCTAAGGCACTTCATAATGAGCAAATTCGATCTCGCGCTCTATTTACTTCTTGTTCTCGAATCCTCCAATAACAGCGCGACTCACACCAACCGGCCTATCACAGCGCGACACTCTCTGACGTCACCTTCCTTCGCTCGCAGCAGTTCCCTTCTCCAAAACTCGTTTCACGCTTACTCACGTCCCATTCACACACTGAAATAACCAATTAAGTTACTTCTCTGGCTGTCCGTCCACAGCCTCTGACTGTTCGTCCACAGTCTCTCGACCTTGTTGACCTCGATTGGCGCCCGTCTGCCCCCGTCCGGCCAGACAGATCGCCTCTGATAGGTTACTAACACTCCGATCTGCACACTACAACCCACGACCAGCGTTACGTTGCCATACACACACACGTTCACTCCCCCTATCTCGGTCCAGGTGATCGATGGTACCTCACGATCTCCTTTGGGTGGTCAACAAAATCTATCTCAGGTGTCTTCTACACCACAATTCCCGGGCTGCGCGCGCTCACAGCCTGATCTCACAATCACACGACATACACAACAACTCCGCAAGACATCAACCAACAAATCAACACCGCAATCTACAACATCTCATTTTCATACTCACTCCTGGAACTGCTGCTTTCGGCCGTGCTGCTACTCGCCGTCGATGCTCATCTGCTGCCGTCTGCTGCTCGCTATCTGATGATTCAGCATCACTTATCGTCTCTTGGGCCTCAAGGGTCACTTATCCTTATCTAATCTTCCCTCGCTATCAGTAAGAAACCATCCTCTGCTACCAACTGGTCCGGCCCATTTTAGTATCTCGCAATTATCTACTGGAACCCACTCTGGTCAGATGGAACTTTTTACTTGCCCAATAGCGTGGAGGGAAAAACACAATTATCAAAATTACTGTCCGCAATTTGCCATAATCAAGGACTCGAGACTTAATCTCTTGGCTCTCTGATTTTTATTATCAGCATAAAGATTTGCAGATACAAAGTCCTCAATACGAGGCACAACAAGTACATAGGCACTAACACAAAAGCTACTCTACGGAGAATCCGCATACGGCTAAAAATAACTAAGAGTACAATCTCTAACAGCATGAGGTAGAACACCACCAAGCAAATGTCGATACTAGGGACACTGAACCATACCATCTCTGTCCCTACTCTGCACTAGATGACATCCCTACTTAGCAATCCCTTGAGACCCTTATCCCGTAAAAGGTGTCTGACTGAAACTTCATAAGAAGTCTTCACTTAGAGAGCTTGGTCTAAGTTGCCCCCTCTATCCCTTCGCCTAGCCTTCCTCTGCTCTGGGCTGCTCTGATCTGCCTCCACCCTCGGGGCGCTGTCCCTAATACAGAACCCCAAATCCCAGAACACGCCCTTTGCGCCTCCTCTTCTGCGGGGTCGTCTTTCAGTAAATTTCCACAAAGCGCTGTCCAGTTCCATCGTCCATCGCTTGGCCTTGAGTCCCAGACGCCATCCGCACTAGGAGTTACGATTGGCACATTCCAATACACTCCCATGTCTGGCTTTTACTACATAAGTCAATTTGTGAACAAAGAGCTTCTCTACTAACGAGCAACTGTCCTTGCACCTGGGGTGAGATCATGCAAAGCAGACATTCTTCACATCTTTTAAGTTGCAATTTACTACAGCCTAAAACCTCTACTGGAATAAATCCTTTTTGGCCTATTGCCCTTGGCTAACATAAGAAAATACCAGGCCTTTCACCTCAACGATATATGCAAGTTCTGGCCACTACTTCGGTTACACAAGCAGGTTTAAATCACAGTATTGACATTTACGTCTTTCTTTCATGTGTGGTCTAACTAAACAGTCTACAGACACGAAGTCTAAGTTACACATTTCTAACATCACATTGTTCAAAAAGGACTAAACTCTATACATTGCTTCAATATATACATAAGATGCTTGTACATAGCTAACACTTCTATGGAAATCGATATAGGTTATACAATTCATAATACATTGCACACAAAATACCTGAGCACACATTTGATTATATGCGGGTGCCAACTAACAGTGAATATAACGCACCCCTACAATTTTCAAACTTTTAAGCGCTACATCACACCAATCCATGTCCCTCATCCAGGCGTCCACCTTTGGTGTCTCTGACGCCCCCCATGCCCTAGCTACATTACGTTTGGCAATTACCATTCCCAACGCTGCCCACGTTTCTTCTTTACTCTTCAAGTCTGTGGGCTCCCTAACATCCAGAAGATATCTTTTGGCCCTAGGTTCTAAGTATATCCCCAGAACATCTCACATACATAGGAGTACTTCGGTCCAATATATCTGTATGTGTACACATTCCCAAATAATATGGAAAAACTTACCCTCCTGATTTCACTGTCTCCTACCATCACTTTGTTTTTGACGCATCTGTAATACAGCGCAGGTGAAGAGGGAAAGTGATTCCCTCATTAGACTCCAGCTCATAAAAATTGTCTTCCACGAGCACCCTTAGACAATGATATTTTTTTCAAATCTTGTATTTTCAGTGATATGACCACCGAAGGCCCTGATTTTATATTAAAAACAGAGCTTTGGGCTATACCATTTCCCGCTGAAAGGCAATATTTTTCTCCATATGTTCCCATACCTGGCATGTCACACAGTTTGGTGCTTACTTTCCCTCCATGTTAAAGAACAGTAGATGTTTCAGCACCCCGGCTAATGTGCTGCATAGCTAAATACATATAAGGTCCCAAAAGCGAAACTGATTGCATTGCAAATGCTTGTTTGTGCAGTTCTAACTGCATTATTTCTCTGAATTCAGACGAGGTGTACTTGGTTTTCTGTACTAGCTAAAGGTTTACATGGGGTGTGGAAGTCTGAATTCATTCCTGTCCTTTTTCTCTTTGAAAAAAGAGCAAACCCTTTGTATTTGCAATGGAAAAATTAATGGACATAGATTTGACCGTTTGAGCAAATCAATTATTTTTAGGGTGATTTTTCTCAATAAGAATTTATCATTATGGAAAAAATATATTTGTTCGTCAGCAACTTGTACATTCTTAAACGGGTCCGAACGCACAGCGTCATAGCCATGCTGATCTGCAACTTCCACATGCTGTACAGTAATATCTGTCTAGGAATACATGGATCTATTCATGAAATCTATGAAAACTGAAGGGTGTGTGGTAGACGACCTTTATGATTGGGTAATGATGCTTGATGGGTGCAAATACACAGTTACACTGCAAGCAGTGAGCATGATCTCGGTGCTGCTGGACATCCAATGTAGGTGCAGCACTGAGGCACCTTAGCTTAAAACATGATGGAAGAAACGCAACAAAATGTGAAAAGATGTGTGTGCAGAAATGCAAGTTGACAGATGGGATGTGAGTGAAGGTAGAATTCAATATACACTCTGTGAAATGCAACAATACCAGCATACAGGCATTTTCAGAAAATATCCTGGTAGAGGGGATATAAACTGTATACAAATTATGGCAAAGCCCTTCCAATCGTGCACTATAAGCATTGTGTTATGCAAGAGTATCTGAAATATTGCATAATACAGTCTCATATGACATTGATATAGTCATTACTTGTGAGCATGCAACTAGTCAATGTCAGCGGAGTCAAGGGCAGGCATGGAAGAGTACCTCAGGCAGCCACACTGCTCCATTGTGACTGAACAAGCATGGTGAGGCTGCGTTGCCACAAAATCAGCCCAGGTACATTTTTCTATTCAGGACATTTGTGGGTCCAAAACTCAGACTAGTGAAGACTCCTTTTTGTCACTGCTTATCCCTAGGATTGACGCCATAGAAAAGCTTCATCAACAAATGCCCCGACTCAAGGGCTACGCCAAGCTTCAGTCTGAGGAGTACCTGTGTGCATTTTTGTCCCCATCACCACACAGCCCTTCCCGCAGTGATATTGGCAACTAATGAGACTCTTTGCTCCAATGGGGGGATAGCACCTCTTATGAGCTTCTGTGGCATTGTATGTTTGTACAAGGGTACTGATGTTACACCGATACATGCATGGCCGTGCCATGGCCCAGACTCGGACACAGAATGGTACCATTGGATCAGTGTCTTCCAGCATGTCCCACGTGCCATATAAAAGTCCATGCACCTAGCTACCCTTCACCCAGCCATCCAGTGCTCTGCAGAAAAAGGTTACATACTCCACATACGTACCCCCCGCATTCTTGGTGCACCCCCTGAACCTCTGTCTATACATTTCAGGAGTTAGCCCATATCTGGTCATTAAAGCTTCTTTCATGTGGGGGTAAGAATTCTGCATGTCTAAGGGCAAATCTAAAAGTGTGTCCCGCCCCTCACTGAGGAAGCGTCCCCACAACGCCGCTCCCCAGTCTTTCTCAGGGACCCGGTGGGAGGACAAGGCTACCTCATAGGCCCGGAACCATTGCCCTATGTCATCATTCCTGTAGAACTCTTTAACTACATCTTTTGGGATGTACACCCTTGACTCTACCTGCACCGGCGTTGCGCTGCCACCAGAGGGAGTGTTTTCCAAACTCTTCTCTTTTATCGCCAGTTCCCTTATTCTGGCGTCGTGCTCCATCTGTAGCTTTCTTTCTTCAAGAGCCATCTTCTTGCTCTCTAGCTCCATTTGGCCATTCAATTTCAACTTTGCCAAAGTAATCTCATGATCTCTTGCGGCCTGTCTGTCTGCCAGCTCCCCTGGCGACAGGTCTCTGCCAAAGCCGTGGACGCTCTCTGCTGGCTCCACTGGCACAAATCCAGGTACAACTTCCTCAGCTGCACCCCTTGATTCTATCCAGGCTTTCAGCACCTTGTAGAGATCCCCCTTGACCCTGCATCCTGTATGTGGGACCTTGAGCTTCCTGCAGAAATGCTGGAGTTGGTCTCTTGAGTAGTTGTCCAGGTTGGATGCATCCCATACCAATTCTCCATTTTCAGAGGTTCCAAACGCTGTATTTTCTGTGCTGTTTGAGCCCGGCATGGCTTAAAACGCAAGGGATCTTCTTTCTTGGCAAGCGAAATTAAATAATGAAAAGTTCTGTGGCTTAAGCTACTGGACTGTCCATTGTGCAATGGTTAGTAATCACTGCGCAGACACCAAGAACGCAAATCCGTACAAGGGTACTGATATTACACTGATACATGCATGGCCGTGCCATGGCCCAGACTCGGACACAGAATGGTACCATTGGATCAGTGTCTTCCAGCATGTCCCACGTGCCATATAAAAGTCCATGCACCTAGCACTTCCAGTACTTTCTTGTCACCAGCAAAATGTACGTAGATGGTGGAAAGGTTTCACCAGTCCTGTAGGTGGATCACAGCATTTCTGCACCAGTGCACCAGCGCTGCAGCACCTCCACATCAGAGGTCATGGAGATTTCAAGACTGCATATATGGATGGACCGTTAAGGCTTTTTGAAGGCTGGTATTTTTTTAATTTGCCTTAAATGAGCTGGTGTCATTTATGCCCTGTGCAGTCTGAAAATCTACTGCAGAATATAGATGGGACACAATATCGTGGACAACATATCGAAAAATATAATGACAGACAAGTGTTGATTTTTCTATGCCTAACTCCACACATATGTTTCTACAATGTAGATATATCTATAAGGTATGTAGATGTGGCTGCACTCTTACCTTTTGATATCTTGTCCCTTGTTAGAATCCGGGGTCTCTGGTTGGCGCAGGTATGCACTTGCGACAAGCAGGGACCCTTTCTTCTAAGTCAGGGCGTAGGATTACCTCTTTAAAAATAACCCCTGCTCACCCTCTAGGTAACGTGGCGCGAGCAGTCAGGCTAGATTTCCAGAGGGCATTAGGTTAAGCGTTCAAGATATCTCACACAATAATCACCACCCCACCACACAAAGACACAAGGCTGTATTTATAGTAAAATATAATTCTTTATATAAAAGGTTTTCTTTCAGGCAGGTTGCATAAATACAGTTCTCTTGGTAAAATTACGTTCCGGTTACTTTTATAGGCTTAAGGGCAGTCCATAGGTCTTTAAAGGCCACAATTCTGATTAAAAGGAAGTCTTTTGAGTATTTATACGCTTCGTGGCGCTTTCAGCCGCTTCGTACCGCTATTTCCAGCCGCCGTGCCGTTTCCCACGCTTCTCGCGTGAGGTACGCGACTACCGGCCTTGAACCATACGGGCCGTACGGAGCAAAGACGCGTCGAACGTGCGCTCGGCTTTGCAGGCCAAGTCCCACGCTTCTCGCGTGAGCGCTGCTGCTGGCTTTGACGAAGGTACGGTCCGTACCGGGGGAAAGACGCTCCGTACCTGGTGATCTCTGAAGGCGAGTACGGTGCGTGCACGACACCCAGAATGCAGTTGCGGGGTGAACGGTGTCACTCTGCAGGCCAGTGCGGTCCGGACCACGCGCCAGGCACCAGTCAGTGGGGACGAGGCACAAGGTGGAAGCAGGTACGCTTTAAGACACTTCGCAGGCAGTACGGTGCGACCAAGCACACGTAGGGGCAAAGCAGTTACGGTCCGTACGATGGTTAGTACGGACCGTCTATCAGCGCGTAGGGCGCAAAATACCTTGTTCTCTGGGGGCAAATGTTCGCGGCAGTCTGCAGAGTTGTGCACGAGTGCCCCACGTCGCGTCTGGGTCCCGGCTCCTCCGTGGACCGGGATGCTTCGTGGGGGGGGGGCACTCTTCAGCGGCAACACACACCCACCAACGAGGTCAGGAGTCGAGGGGCAGCCTCGGAGGCAATTCTTCAGCACGTCGCACTGTCGGCTGTAATCGGGAGATGATCAGTGCGTCCCAGGTCCTTACAGTGGCCTCCACACCCTGGGGTCGCAGAGGCTCGGCGTTTGGAGCCTGGTCAGTTTCTTCTTCACTTTGCGAGCTACGGCTCGGGGGGCAGTTGCTTGCTGTGCTCGGGCCAGTCAGGCAGGCCTTTACTGCGCTCACAGCAGCCCCGGTGGGCGGAAGTCGCGTTGCTCAGATAGAGGGGGACACACAGGCACTCGGGGGTCAGCGTTCAAGATCACCTCCAGCAGCTCCTCTTCTTCTGGGGAAGTAGCGCCCACTGTTCCTGGGGCGCAGATCAGGGGGCAAGTTCACACGCAAGCCCTTGGAGATTGTTTTAAAGGCACAAGTTGAATCAAAGTCCTTTTCTTCAGGCTTTCCCTCTCCTTCCAGCAGACAGGCACCCACTGCAGGCCAGTCTCTCAGGCAGAGAGACAGTATTCCTCCTTCAGCTTCTCCAGGTCTTTCTCCTTCAGGCAGAGTTTCTTCTTGGCGCAAACAGGATCTGATTTCTTAGGAGCCAGGCTCCTACTTTTATAGTGCAATTCTTTTGTTCTTTAGCGCCAGGGGGCCTGGGCCTGGCTCAGTCCAGTTCTGGAGCACTTTGTTATGGTGACTCTGCTCTTTCCTTTCAGCAGCAGGGCAGAGACATCAACCGCTCCACAGGGGGCGGAGCCGGCTTTGTGCTGGCAGAGCACAGGTCTATTCAAGAGTCAAGGTGTACTCCTCCCACCCATCCTGGTGTAATCTCTCTACCCACCACCTGGCAGCCAGCCTGTCTCTTGGGATTCCCCAACCCTGCTCCTTACTGTTGCTAGGCAGAACACACACACCCAGCGCAGAGGCAGACTGAATGGCCAGATCAGTAAATACTAACTTTCTAAAAGTAGTATTTACAAACGCAGGATATTAAAATAAACTTTACTAAAAGAAGTATTTTATTATTCTGAGTTCAGGCATACTAAACATGACTTTCTACCATGCTCTATGAGTCCACTGGGATTACAGGGTGTAGTAATTCCAGCAGCCCATTCTGGCCTATGGAGAGCAGGTAGCCTTCAATAGTGAAAAACGAAAATGGCTGTAATTCACTATTAAGACATGCCACACACATCAGGGCATGTCCTACCTTATGCCTACAATGCACCCTGCCCTTGGGCCTACCAGAGGGGTGACTAATATGTAGTTAAGGGAAGGTTTAGGGACTGGCAAGTGGGGGCACTTGCGCAGTCAGCGCGATGGTCCAGACCGCGCGCAGGTTCTGCAGTGGCAGACCCTAGACACATTTTACCAGGCCGCTTCTGTGGGTGGCAAAACCAGTGCTGCAGGCCCACCAGCAGCATTTGTATTTACAAGCCCTGGCACTCCTGGTGCACTTTACTAGGGGCTGACAGTAAACCAAATGAACCAATCATGGACACCAATCAATGTATACATTTTTCAAAGGGAGCACTTGCACTGTGGCACTGATCAGCAGTGGCACAGTGCTCTGAGCAGCTAACACCAACAAAACACAATGAGGCACATCAGCAAAAAGTGGAAGGGAAACTCACGCCAAGGTGCCAGGTCTAACATCCCTCGATAATCTGTCCTCGATATTTTTGTACTATGATATACTTCCATATTCAGGAGTACAGTCATTTATTCTGATCCCTCACTGCTCTATCATTTGCATCATTAAAGGCACCGCAGAGTACATTGAGCACAGTCTGAGGTCTCAAACTCCTGAGAAAACTAACCATCTCCACAACCAAATCTCCTCTTTGCAGGAGGTACATTTTTGACACAGAACCCTGTACAAAACCAATCTAATAACACAGCACTGTACCACTCTCTCTTACCACTCTGTCACAAAGGGGTTTTAGGCCCGTTTGCGACCTGAAAAAACATGTGGGCCATGTACGAACCCTATTTTGTGAGTCGCAAACAATTAGCAACTCGCAAAATTGGTTTAGCGACTTGCTATTAGGAAGGGGCGTTCCAAGGGCATCCCTTCCTAATAGTGACTCCAAAGACAATGTATGAATGTTTTGCGACCAACTTCTCAAAAGGGTGGTAAAGCACTCGCAAATTGGATAGGGTCCCCAGGGGACCCCTTACTCTTTGTGAATGCATGCACAAATATTTTTTAAGGGCTGGCAGTGGTTCCAGGGACCACTGCCTGCCCCAAAAAATAAAACGGAAAAGTTTCCTTTTTATTTTTTAAAATGCATCCTGTTTTACTTTAAAGAAAATGGGCTGCATTTGAAAAAAAATGCTTTATTTAAAAGCAGTCCCAGACATGGTGGTCTGCTGACCCCAGCAGGCCACCATCACTGGGAGTGCCAGCCATTCCCAAAGGGGCAGCAAATTGTGGCAGCCTCATTAATATGCATGAGGCATGCAATTTGCAACCCCATTGGGAATCGCTAACACTGTCTCAGACACTGTTGTACATTGAATTTTGCGAATCGCAAATTACGACTCGCAATTAGTCACAATTTGCGAGTCACAAGATTCAATGGTCGTACATCTGGCCTTGTGTCCTTCAGCACTCAGGGCCTCATTTACAAGCCCATTGCGCCGCCGGTTCGTCACTTTTTGTGATGTACCGGTAGCACAGAGTGCATGCCGATATTTACAATGCCACGTAAAGTCGTCCTGCGTGACTTTTCATGGCCTTTTAAATATGGGCATTAATCTAAGTTAAATAAGCCTCCCATGGGTGTTGCTGTGGGTGTTCACATGCAACATCCATGCAACCTGACACAGTCCCAGATTTACAAAGTGTTGTAAATCTGGGAATGCATCAGAATCCTATGCCTCCCCAGGGAAGGCGTAGGAGTGGTGCAGTCAGAGAAATATTTGTATTACTCCTTGTTTTGTGCTCTTTGTATGTGTGCTGCATTCCACAGCACACATAGAAGGAGCAAAATGCGATTAATGATAGTTTGCTTACAGGAAGCTGTCCCTTCCACACAACAACAATCGTCCCAGCACCACAGGCACCCTTCCACCATGGCTCAAGGGTGTCTGCTCACGGTTGCTATTTGTGCACCAGAGCAGGAGAGAAGGCTTGGAATGCACCTTATCTTGTAGATGCGCTGCATTCCTGCCCTATTATTTTGAAGCACGGCAGCAAAGCAGAAAGACCTGATGCGCTGCTGTGAATCATAATATAGTAAATGAGGCCCTCAGTGTCTCTCATTACTCCCAATCCAGCACCACAACTCCCTTCCTACAGTCTCACACCATTTCTGTCTCACCCTCAGGTACCAGTCTTACAATGTACAAATACCTCTTTATGTCCAGCACAGCATCTTTGTTTCTCCGATGTCTGGGTAACACTGAATTCTGCAGCATCCCTTTTGGACCCCAGCACAATACCTGCCCCCTTCCTATACCTTACCTGATCCTGCAACATTCCTTGTCCCCCCCTTTGCATCCATGTGTTCTTCTCGTCCTGCACTACTCTTATGCTGATTGCTGGTATTACACCTCTTATTTGCTCCTCCTGGTTTTGGAACACTACTACACATCCCACTTACAAGTTGGATGCCATACCTCACACTACACCATCACTGCAGCATTCCTGGCCCCTCACAGCGCCCTGTGCCTGATTCACCAACCTATGTGGGCTCGTAAACTTCGCTTATCCGTGCAAAGAGGCTTCTGCAAGTGAAAAACCAATTTGGAAATTCACAAAAGCTGATTGTTTCCTCATAGAACAGTTAACTCATGCAAAGCATTTTGTGGGGCAGGTCTTCGCCTAGGAGCATGGAGTGGGCAATCCAAGACTATAATGTCCTGCGAGTGTTTGCGCACCCACAGACCTACACGTTTCAAACTACTCTCGGACCCATCCTCCCTTGAAATGATGTTACTACTGACAGGGACAGGAGTAAATCATTTTCGAGGGCATGAAGGAGACAAGAACACTCCTGAAATTGGTTTAGGGTGTAAAGGAAGGGGCTTCCCTACAGGAAACAGTATTGTCTTCATGAAAGAAAAAGAACAAAAGGTTAACAAGTTGAAAACATCTCAGCAAATATTCAAATTAACAAATATTCATGAGTATATTCATGGAATAGAATTCCCAACACATTCCCATGAGCCTTCAGGGCTTGATCATCAGCAGTCTGCATCTGCACAGTCCTTGCTTCCAAAGGCACAGTTGAATCAGTGTCACTGTCAATGTTTGTCAAATTATTAGACAGACACAAAGTCATAAGATTAGCACTTCCGAAAAATACAATATGCACTTCTGCAATAATCTGAACAGCAGGGCAAATCAGTTATTTGAATCCATCAGGCATTTCCTCGCTGAGCTGAAGCCTGTTTTGAAAGCCAAGGGCCACTCCTTGTGCCTCTGTCACCTTCCCCAGCTCTCGGAGACAGCAAGCAGGCGGAGTCTTCCAGAGAAAGGGAAAGAGAGAGAAGTAGGGAAGGTAAAGAGAAAGTGATCAGAGAGGGAGAAGCCAGAGAGGAAAGAAAGAGAGAAATAGAATGGATGGATAGAAAGAGAGCGATGGCGCAAGAAGAAAAAGGCAGCAGGGTTGGGGTTGAGAATTTTTGCCAGGGCTGCTTTTTGTTCCTCAGTGCGACCCTGCAAAGCGGAGGGCAAATGCGCAAGGTGATGATTATGCCTACAAAATGAAAGAAAGGCAGCTTCAATTGTGCAAATGGAAGTGCACACACATATTTGTGCACTGGTTCAATTCGCTTAATATGTGGCGACTAATTTATTGTATTTATTTTCATGAGGCCTTTGTGAAATTGAATTTATGCTGGAGTAATTATGCTTTATTTCTAGGGGCAGTCGATAAATTGTGCTCGGCTTGCGGAGTTGGCGGAGATTTGGCCACTCCGCATTATGCTGGTATCGCAGAGTTCCAGCTGAACTCTGCGAACCACCATGTTGCAGAGTTTTTTCTCATACATGGCTCACCAACACTACGTCAGCGAGCGAGAATTGGCATCTCATATACAAATTTAGGGTGCTAGGAGGGCATTCGGAGAGATTTTCCCAACATGGGCAGTCGCAAGTGGTCGTGACCGCTTACGGTGAGAAAGCTGTCACTCAAGTCGAAAATCTACTAGAGCTGCAGAAAAATCAAGTCGAGAAGCAGCGCCCCCTGGCGTGGTGCTGGTAACGCTGATCTTTCAGCACGGAACGAGCTCCTGCCGCTAAAAAACAGCGCTAGCAGCGCGACATGCCGATTTCCCCCGTTCGCGGAATCTTGCGGAGTTTTCATGTACTTCAGCGGAGTGAAACTCTGTGAGTTCTGCCCTCCCCTAAAATTTCTTGCATTTTGCATTACGACTGTTACAAGAAAATGTCCAAGATTACTCTACTCTGCCACGCGGAGTAATTGAGATTTCGTTCTAGTAAAGATTGTATGACTGGAGCAGCAGGAGAACAGCAACAAAGGAAATGCAAGTACCTGTTATTCGCGTAATGCCGGTACGAGTATTGTCCCTTCCTTCACTGCTGAAGTTAACACGAGGCCGGCTCTCGTGCTTAAAAAAATGAAACAAGATGCCAGTCCCGTACTTCATGCTATAACCCATAAATGTGCGTAATCTGTCGGGCATTCGGCACATTTTCAAAGGAGATTATTATAAATGGCCCCAGTCCTGTGTCAGTCCCTCACCACTCCATGTCCTGCGCTACATTAAATCCGCTCCAGTTCTTACCCCACTCCTGCAGCTCTCCCGGTTCCTAGGGAAACACTCCGTACTGACAGGATGGAATCTACTTTCTTTTTATGAGCATGGTTTAATTACCTGTAAAAATTGATGGGCAAGATGCGAATTTACGGAAATCCTTTGAACGTCTTTCATCTGGCCACTAGGGGGCCCTATTAGAAAAGTCATCTGTGCCATGCCCCACCCTCATACATTCCCTGACTTTCTTCATTTGTGATCAATGCGCCTAATTTGCCGGCGTTTCCCGGCCAAGGCCGCGTCCCTCCTGGCTGTGTTTGCTGAATCTGTCGGCTTGTTAACCATTCTTAGTAGGTTCATGAAAGTGCGATTGAGATATTTGCCGTTTTGAATTGGCAGCCATTGATCGGCGTCCGGGGCAGCGTTCTCGAGAACACGGGGCTTAATTGGAATTCCTTCAAAGGATTCCATACGTCTGAATTATTGATGAATGCGTTTCACTGACGCAGCGCGCGCTTTTCCGTCTTCAAGTATTTTTCACAGATGAGGCCTAGACAAGTCTTAACTTCCATATGTCATCAAAAGGTCATTCTGAATTGTCGACTTTATGAAGCGGGGTGTGATGAACAGCGTATCTACACACGCACGCGCGTGCACACTCACCCACACTTTCAGTACAAAACACTCCCTTGTAAAACTGTTTGTAAGCAAGCACGCACCTAGGGGCATATCAACAAGGTCTTTATCTCTGCTTTTTTGGCTTTAAAAGCCAAAAAAGTAGAGATAAAACTAGCGCCCTATCAACAACAGGGTGCTAACATGCAAATTTGCATGTTAGCACCCTTTTACTCTACGCTTCCCCTTGCATCTCTAATGAGATGCAAAGGGGGCGTTCCAGAGTAAAATAATAGGAGAAATGTCGCTAAGCGACATTTCTCCTATTATCAAGAATGTCGCTAACCCTGTTAGAGACAAAAAAAGCAGCGCTAACCGCGGTTAACGCTGCTTTTTTACGTCTGCTAATTTTCAGACTTAGCCATGATATCCTATGGAAGGAGGATATCATGGCTAAGTTTGCCTGTCCCTATCAACAAGGTAACGTGTGATTATCGCTGGGTTTCCAGCGATAATCTCACGTTAGCCTGTTAGCGTGTAGATTTTTATCGCTATTGAGATAAGCGTTGCTAATAGCACGCTATCTCAGCGATAAAAATTCACGCTAGCCGGCGATAATTATCCTCACGCTAAGAGCGCTGAGCGATAATTATCGCCGGTTGTTGTTGATATGCCCCCTAGTGTGAAGGAGTCTTGTACGATACTGGTAGCCAGGAGACTATCCTAGCACAAAATGTCTCTCGGCTGAACTGTCTGCAGCATTTTATGGGCAAACATTGCGAAACATTGTGGGCAGATTTTCAAGCCCCTTGCGCCACATTTTTCCCATGTTAAAAATGACGCAAAAGTGGCACAAGGGCCTAGTAAATCAGCTCCAGTGTATTGCGAAATTTTGAGAAATTTCGAGAAATTTCCCTTAAAGCACTTAACACAATGTTAGAAATGGGATTTCTGGTTGGCTAAGGCTTGCGCCAAGGCCAGGCAGTAACCACCACTCTAGTTGGGGCAAGGGAATTACACACTGATGATAACCCCTGCTCACCCCCTTGGTAGCTTGGCATGAGAAGTCAGGCTTATCCCAGAGGCAATGTGAAAAGCGTTTGCGCAACACAAACACACAGCAGCAACACACTAGGCACACTACAAAAGGAACTCCACACAAGGTTATATAAAATATAGCCTTTGTACTGTCAAAAACACATTAGAAACATAATCACACATTTACACTGTGCCAACTGGCACGGGCAATATTTACAGGGGATTATATACAGGACCGGGCCACTCAGGCCACGGTCAGAACCATCAAATTGCAGGTAAGTAAATGCAAAACACAACCAGTAACTACTGGTACCATAATGACCTCAGCATTATTACGTCAGGCATAAAACACATTAGGCCCAAACCTCCTATTCATAAACACTTTACGCGATAGGCCTCATAACCATAAACACATTATGCAATCCTCTCATTAGCAGAAATCACATTAGGAATAAATCAGGGCGTATAAAACACATTAAGGGATAAGCATCACAAGCGTGAACCCAGTATACACCAATTACACCCTAACATGATCCCCAGGCCAGCTGGCCTTTTCTCGGGCTCCAATGCCCTATGTCCAGCAAAGTCAGAGCAGCTGCCAATGCAGCAGAATCCACGGAGCGCAAATGCGCTGAGGTTTGGGGTGCACCTCACCCCTTCCTTAGCATAAGACAAAAATGCCCCCAATGTTGTAGCTGCCTGCGCTCTCGCAGGGCAGCTGGGAACGGCACTGGCACCTCTGTGCCTGGTGAGCCCCACTCTGAGGCTCTGTAAATAACTCTGCCTCACGTTGCAGCTGCCCGCTACGGCGGCACAGCTGAGGAAACCAAACAAGCCCTGGCACTACGGTGCCTGCTGAGACCCCACTGGGACTTGGCAAAAGCAGATATGCCCCATGTTGCAGCTGTCTAGCGGGGCAGCTGGGAAGTACAATCAGGGACTGGCACCACCCGTGCCTTAGGAGTAGCCACGGGGGGGGTGGGCACCGACAATGTGCCCCGACATACACCTCCCACGGACTCCCAACGCAGCCCCACTCACCAGAGTCTCTGTGTCTCTTTAGGGATGCCTCCTTCTTCCAGGCATGTCGCAGGGCTCTCCCCTACTCACGGGGGCCCAGTCTTGGCTGGCAGGACACGCAGGGCTCACACCACGGCGGCGGGAGCCCTGCCTCTAGGATCCCTCAGCACTTTGTTTGTGCGGATAACGCGGGGCTCTCCCTCATGCAGGGAAGCTCCGCTGGTTCACCGGCCGCACTCTCAGTATCCAAGCAGCTCTCCCTCTTGCACTGGGACACCCTGGGAGGCGGGGTAGGCTCCGTCCTCCCTCCTTCTTTTCTCTCCGGCCGGCAACTTCATGCTCGCGTCACGCGGCCCTGCCCACCGTCAGGCGGAAGTGCCTGTCTTCCTGGTTGCACCGGGCCGCGGCGGTGATTTCGGCGATTCCTTCGTGCGGGGGCAATACGGGGTAGGCTCCCGTTTTGAATAAATACAAAAGCGGGGTGGGCACCAGCTATGAGTATATAAAACAAAAAGGCAAAGATGTGGGGTGTGCACCCGCTATGAGTATATAAAACAAAAAGGCAAAGATGCGGTGTGGGCACCTGCTCGGTGCACAGAAATGCGGGGTGGGCACCCGCTCCGCTGGGCAGGAATGTGAGGGAATCCCCACGTCGGGATTTCCCCCAAAAGCCAGGAAGCTCCGCACTGCGAAGCCCCAGCCCTCTCCTCTGGGGCAAATCAAAATAAAAGCGCTCATGGGGCGCTAGCACGCAGGCAGGCCAAAGAGTCCTTGGTGCTGGGGAGACCACAACACAGCGCAGCCAGTCAGGCCAGCACGCAGGGACCCCCAGGAGACAGCAGCTGGGTCCCGCGGCGGTTCCTCCTGGCCAAGGGTCTCCTCCATGTAAGCACAAGCACAGAACAACTTCATGGGGTCACATCTCCTATTTTTATAGTACATTTTCCTTTGTCTGCAAAGCACAGGGCTTGGGGAAACCAGTTGCAACTGTTTCTGGAGGACTCTGTTTACCAGGCTCCTCTTCCCTATTGTTAGGTGGGGGCTCTTCATCAGACACACCACAGGGGGGTGGAGCCAGCATTCACTAGGGCAGGCACCATCCTATTCAGGGACCAGGGACTTCTCCTCCCACCACTCCAATTGCGGATGTGCCCTTATGCCTAGCGCTGACTCACTCTGCCCCTCCTGCAGCCACACACACCTCCCAGCTCCTGTCACTCAAAAGCCAGACATGCAATTCACATTAGGCAGGCAGACTCATAGCACACAGAACTGCCAACTTCTAAAAGTGGCATTTCTAAAATAGATATAATAAATCTGCACACACCATTGCGTAGCATTTATTATCACTATTCCAAACATACAGAACTTGACCACGCTGTGCCTCTCATATCAGGGATTACCACTGAAACACTTATCAGGGAATCCCCAATGAATTACTATGGGAGGGCAGTCCCACAGTAGTGAGAAACCAAAATGGCTGTTTGTCACTACCAGGACATGTCACACACTTAAGGTACATGTCCTACCTTTACCTACAATGCACCCTGCCAATAGGGCTAGCTAGGGCCTACCTTAGGGGTGACTGACATGTAGTAAAAGGGGGGTCACGAACATGGCACACACTTTAGGTGCTGAGTCACAGCAGCAGTAACACTGCGCGCACAGGCCCTGCAATGGCAGAGGCCAGAGATAGGTTTGAAAGGCCACTTTGGTGCGTGGCGCAATCAGCACAGCAAGCCCACCAGTAGCATTTCATTTACTGGCCCTGGGTATCTGAGATACCACTTTACAAGGGACTGACAGGTAAATTAAATAGGCCAAAACAGGTGTAGACCAATCCTTATCATATTTAACACAGAGAGCACACGCTCTTTACACTGGACAGCAGTGTTAAAGTGCTCAGAGTCCTAGAACCACCAACACCACAGAATGTGATGCCAGGGATCAGGATTCCATCCACAGAGGCACAGCTTCGCCCCTGAGGTGCCAGCAAACTACACCAGTTTGAAAGGCATCAGCCTTGTACATTGGACATTGGCGGCAATCTAAGGTGCCCCCAAAGACAGGAACGTTTGAGATCAGTTTAGGGGGGCCAGTGGGAGATGTTTAGACAGCTACACTTATGTTAACGCTACAGGCTTTGCCGTAAAATGATTTCTGTCTCACACCAGTAGCTCTCCACAAAACATAAGATGATTTTGCCTTATGTTTCTGGGCCTACTTTGTAGAAACTAAGTTGTGATAGGAGAAGGAGAACGTTTTTTGGTGAGAAAAATGTGATACCTGCCTTGCTCCCTATGAAGGAAGACAAGTAGATTTTTTGATAATTCTTCAAGGCGTTTTAACCATTTTTGCATCATTCAATTTCGAGAGGATAAAGTGTAGTTGTGCATGCATCCTAGAAGGGAATAAAGATAGATCTTTATTTAGTCTGCTTAGACTGTCTGGCCTACTTCGAGTTGTGTACTTTTAGATTTAGTTAAAGGAGTGGCCTGCGAGGTCCAGGCAAGAGCCTCATTTCCCTTCCTGAAAGCAACTCCAAAGGTAGAAACACCAGGGTGCCTCTGCTAACGCACTGTATGCTATTGGTCATTTTTTTGGGTAGTACAGCAGTTTTTGGTCTCATATGTTCTGAAAAAACCCTCAACGATAATTAATGCTTCTTTTTTAAACACAGAACGCGCAAGTGTCTTGCCCTGTCTTTGCCAGGTTCCATGTAGAGGCATTATACTCACAGTCTTGTAATTCGGTTGTATAAAAACTTTATAAAACACTGAAATCAAACAAACGCCCTCTTCTTCAACAGGTCTGGATGCCATAAGTGGGGAGGTGCCAGTCCTGCCAAGTGGGCGAGGGTTCTGCATGGCTCCTCCACACCTCCATCCTGTGCTACAAGGATGGCATAGACCCGGGTGGCTCTGGGGAATCGGCTCAGGGGTACTTTAGTAACAGACTTCAGCTAGTCTGCTCGGTGCTTGGGCCCTGAGTGCTCCCCCTACCCCTCAAGGACTTCTCTGTGCACCAGTCCCCTCTCAGAACCCCACACCTATCAGGCCTCCCTTCTGGAAACACAAACAAAGGACTTAAAGCACCAGTCAGTCTAACAGACCAAACTCTCACAGGCACTTCCACAGAAAAGTGTCTGCCACTGTCAGCTCCTGTAGAGTGCCTGCAGTGCCCCCTGGCTTAAGGTGAGGGGAACCACGCCCCCGACATGCAGTCTACCATTCACTAGGCCTGGGCGGTAAATTCCATTCCGCTCGCGGAATTTGGGTTATTTCACATTCCGCGGCTTCGCGGAATTGCCAAATATTCCTCAAATTTTTTGCTTGTTTGCGTTTTCCCTGAGCACTCAAACAGCGTTCGCGAACAGGAAAAAAGCATTGCGAACGGGCGGAACAAGCAATACTGCATGTTTGCAATACTTTTACATGCTCACGGAGATTTTTTACAGTTTTGCGGAGCTTTGCGTAGCGCGACTATGCAAATTCCACCCACTCCTACCATTCACCCCAACAATTATGATTAGGGTAAAAAGAATTCTATATACTTTACCATTTTATGTTTTTTTTCTATTAACAAAATGGACATGAATGTAGGAAAATAAATTGAATAGAGGAAACAAAACAAAATAGCAAACACTAAACCAAATGTCAGGCCCTCTAAGAGCCCCTCTCAACTTAGAAGCATCCTCAGCTGCAAGAAGAAAAACAGGAACCGGAAATAGAGAGAGGGCATGTTGTGCACTTTAGAAAGAAACGTCATTAGGAAAAGATTAACATTGTGCCACAGATTAAAAAACTTGCAGAGTGACAGTAAGTGCATTGAGCTTTTATTTTATTTCCCTCAGACTGATTAAGGCTTCGGAAATGCTGGATCAGCCTGAATACTGATAGCTTGGGAGCATTTCCTGCTAAGTTTGTGCACAGCATAAAAGGCCCAGATGCCCTGTGGATTGATGCTAGATACAAGCAGCTGAAGGATTCAGCATAATGAGAAAAGTGAACAGATAAATGCGGTCATGATCTTCTTCGGTGCAATATTATCCATCCTACAATCTAATTATTGATCCAGGATGTGCATTAATAGTCTCATTTTCTTGAGTGCCTCTTGCTTTATTAGAAATGCATAAGAGTTGCGCGCACGCAGTATACTTTCATAGGTTTTATCTTTGGTGTGGGTTTGAAAGTGCCAGGGTTTGCAAGTTTGGGGTATGCTTGCAGAATGTGCATCAGTTTCCCTTGATCAGTCAGTGTCCAGCAGTATCAGTGCTTCTGGAAGAGTCTGGATTCAAAGTGCAGGCAGCAGACGCTCTGTGGATGTTCCATGTATGCACAACAGAAGGACAGACAGGTGTGCACACTGCTCGCACTGATGCTCAGCCTAAACACACAGGTGTACGTATGCTCAATACATAGTTTCTATATGACCCCGTTTCATGGGATGACACCTTTAGACAGTTTCAAAGAGTTGTGGTGCTGGAGGGGAGGGGGAGAGAGAAAGAGAGAGACTGAAAGAGAATGCGTGCATGTGAGCGTGCGTGTGTGCTTGTATGTGTGTGTGTATGCTTACCTGCAGGACCAGCTCTAGCGTTGGTGGCGCCCTGTGCAACAATGTCTGTTGGCACCCCCGCCCCCATGGCCACCTCTGCTACGGATTTCCTCACAAGCACCCTTTAACAGTCCCTCTCAAGTCTCCATAACCACTGTCTCTCAGATTCATTTAGTTGTATAGCACCATTCGTACCAGTGTAAGGTGTCAGAGCATTTTACACCACACACACACATTGCACAGAGGCAATCATTTGTGGTCAAGGTGTAGCGAAGAAGTGACATGTCATCGATACTGGAAAGCAATATAGTTTGAGTCCTTATTCTGGAAAAGCACAAATCTAGAATTTAAAACGTAACACCTTTGTTAGGAGTTCTTTTTCATAATAAGAATTGTTTTCTATCCAAATGAACCCTTTTCACAAGATTAGAATTATGTAAAACTGGGCAAAAAAACATGTAGCTCTTACATATACTCAGCAGTTTGCATGCAGCTCTTTGTTGACAGTTAATAGCTCAATGTTCTATATTAGGATTTTGACTTATAAACAACAAATAATAAAAGGAGCTCTCTTACAGAAGCAGTAACCCCCTGACCTCTTTACATTATAAGCACTTTGTTATCTGCATGGTACATGTTCTTAGCAGCAGGCACATTAACCCTCTGCACTACCTTAGGAGGAGTCAAAACTTCCACTACACAAACCTCTGGTCACTTTCCAGGAAGACGATTAATCCCTGGAGTTATCTTTACATTTTAATTGATGACTGACATTTGCTGGAGGCCAGGAAGGCAGTATGTGCTTTTAAAATGATAATATACATTTTAAGAAATGACGCCCCCACCCAAAGTCAGCGCGGTCGGACCGATCACACCGCCCTAGAGCCGCCCTGCGTCTAACCCTCAGAACAAAATATCGATTACATGAGTCTATGTGCCCCATCGTGGTCTTTACTGAAACAAATTGAAAATAGTCCTGCGACGGAGAAAGCCTTTCCAAGCTGCCCGGATGCCTTACGGGAAGTATTTTAAACAACAATGATAAGGACGGACGCCAATATAAGTGATAACAGGGGTCCCTGGCTTTTGCTCCAATGTTTTCATTCACAGGAACAACCTTATGATATGAAAGGGGCACAGTAGGTGTTCCCTCGTCACTAAGAGACAGGGCTGTGACCAGTGGTTACCCTCTCACTCCCCCTTGACTCGCCAGGTAGGCGTGGAGGCCAGTCAAAGTGAAGATCTAGGGAAGTCACGTGAAGGTTGAGTCACGATAAAGTACAACACAATTAGCACCGTTGCTATTTGTTTTCCCAATAACTTTGGCGCCGGATGACGAATCTTCACGAATGTTTCAAAACTCATGGGGCGCTCTGGTCAGCTCCTATGCTGAAAGTTTTGGGGTGATTTGGTAAACGGGGGATGAGAAAAAAGGGGAGTCACAAAACATGTTTTCTCCATGTTATTTTCAATAGGAAACTTTCGACACGACTACAGCCCGAACTGCTGAATGGAAGTACACCAAATTTGGCAAAAAGGTAGCCCTTGTTTCAGAAAGAACTCTTTTTGTTAAATGGTGTAAATCCGTTAAGTAGTTCCAGAGATATTTAAAAAAAAAGGTCGAAAAATGAATTTCCCATAGGAAACTTTAGACACGTCTACAGTTCTAACTGCTGAACGGAATTACACCAAATTTGGCAAAAAGGTAGTGCTTGGTTCAGAAAGCGCCCTTTTTTGGTGTAAATCCGTTCAGTAATTGCTGAGAAAATCAAAACATAAAAGTTTCGATATATAGAGGCTCGGTGGATCCGCGTACCCTCCCGACCACGAGCTTTATTCTAATTGGCTGTCAACACTCCAAACCAAGAAGTGTTGGCAGCCATCTTGTGACTCGGTAGACCCGAGCCACAAGAAAAGAGAAAAAGAAACGCAAAAAACAAGAAAAGGGGGCAGGGTAGAAACACCCTGACCCCCTAGGCCTGCTCAGGGGGTCCCACAAGGACCCCCAGGGCCAAAAAAAGCATTTAAAAAAAAAAAATCGGTGAGATTCACGCACCCAGCGCGAATTTTGGCCGGAAAAAAAACCCGAAGCTGTTAGTGGCTGTCTCGTTAATTGTGTTTACATGTTCTTGTCACATCTGTAGGAGTAACTTCTGTTTGCATCGCTTTCAAGCTGTGGAGGAGCATTTTTGTAAGGGGCAGAGGAGGGAGGTTGAGGCGGTTAACTGCTTTAGCACAAACAAACTAGCGTTTCATGTGCTGTGAAGAGGTGTCAATAGTTGTACAAAAGGCTGGACAGAGTTCAAAGCACTCTACATTCTCATGGTAATCCACTATGGGTGTCTGCTTTTGCATGCGTATAACCATACAGCGGGCACACGCATACACTAATACACTCAGCACCCACACCTGTACAGAAACAAACATGCACACAGAAAGATATGAGTGTAAATACACACTGTTAGAACCAGCGGTCTCTAGTTGGCAGAGGTATACACTTCTGACAAATAGGGACCCACCAACTCTAGTCAGGGCAAGGGGATTACACACTCAGATAACCCCTGCTACCCCCTTGGTAGCTTGGCAGAGCAGACAGGCTTATCTCAGAGGCAGTGTCTTAAGCATTTATGACCACATACAGTAATAAAGTGAATACACTACAAATGGACACAACACAGGAGTTATTATAAAAATAGTATTTTTATATAAGGCTTAGCACAAGACCAAATAACGACAACAATATACCACAGTCTTAATAAATATTCTTTGGAAGGAAAAATAGTAGTTCAAGTAAAGTTTCTTCTTAGGAAATAAGTCTTTAGCAACAAAAGTAAGTATTCTTCTGAAACACAGTTCTTGGCAACAATGTAACCCCCACAGGAGTCACACGACATCGAGTTTACGAGATTCCCAAGGTTCGGCGTCGACCGCGAGGAGCGCTACGTCGAGCCTGGAGTCGCAACAGAACCCCCAAACACAGTACCTTTGGAAATGAAGAAAACGATGATCCACGGCGTCGAGATGTCGGCGTTGAGGTCGGCGTCGGTCGTGCCTTGGATTCGGGTCGATCCGCAGCGGCGTCGAGGGCCGGAGCAGCACTCACGGTGTCGAGATCGGCGTCGATCGTACCTCGGAGTCGGGTCAATCCGCAGCGGCGTCGAGGGATGTCGGGCCGGAGCAGCGCTCACGGCGTCGAGGAGGGCGTCGAGTCGATGCTATCAGCAGCGGCGTCGAGACGGGGTCGCTTAGAGCTGGAGCCGATACTCACTACTCAGCGGCGTCGATACCGGCGTCAAGACGGGGTCACTTGGAGCTGGAGCCGATACTCACTAATCTTGGCGTTGCTGCTGGCGTAGATCGGGCCCGGCGGCCAGCGTCGAAGGCTCGGAACACTGGAGCCGTTACTCACGATGTCGAGCTGGATTCGGCGGCGTCGGCGACGTCGGCGGCGTCGAGACTGCAGATTTTCCCCTGTGTACTGGAAATAACACTTTCCAGCAACCAGCAGTTCAGTAGAGGGTGAAGTCCTTTGGCCCTGTGACTTCAACAGGAGGCTGGCACTCTTCCAGCCCTTGGAGATTTTCTAGCAAGCTTTTGAGAGTACACACCAAGTTCCTCTCTCCTTGTTCCTTGGCAAAAATAAAGAAGCAGCTTCAGGTTCCCCCCAGCAAACAGCACACTGGCAGAAGGGGGAGGCAAGTCCTTAGATCAGCAGGCTTCTTGTCCTTGGTAGAGGTTTCCTTGTCAGAAGTGATCTGAGTTCTTGGTTCAGGGGTCCTTCTCTTATACCCCATTTCTCCTTTGTTCCCTTTGTCCAAGTAGGGAAATTCCCCCCATCTCAGGTTTGTTGTGGGTGTTGCCAGGCAGAGGCACCTGGCCTATTCAATGAGCAGGGCAGGGTCCTCAGCCGCCCAGCAGGAGGCGGAGCCAGCATTGTGTCAGGCAGGACAGGCTACTCTTCCCTCACTCTATGTGTAAATGCCTCATTCACCCCACACTGACTCATTCAGACCTCTGGAGCCACCCAGCCCCTGACACACACACCAAACCAGCAGAGACCGGTGGATAGTTGGACAAGAAAATAGCCACTTTCTAAAAGGGCTATTTTCAAACACAGAATTTAAAAACCATCCATCCTAAAGGGTGTGTTATTAAATTCTGAGTTCAGGGATACTAAACTCGACCTGCTACCATGCTCCCTGAGTCAGTTAGATTATAATGGAGTTAATAATCAGTCTGCCCAGTCTGGCCTATTGGAGGCAGGTAGCCCTTCAATAGTGAAAAACGAAAATGGCTGTAATTCACTATTAGGTCATGCCACACACATCAGGGCATGACCTACCTTTTACCAACAATGCACCCTGCCCTAGGGCCTACCATAGAGGTGTCTGAAATGTGACAAAGTGAAGGTTTAGAGACTGGCAAGTAGGTTTCCTTGCCAAGTCGACATGGCAGTCAGGGACTGCACGCAGGCGCTGCAGTGGCAGGCCTGAGACACATTTTACAAGCTGCTTCTGTGGGTGGCACAACCAGTGCTGCAAGCCCACCAGCAGCAGTCAACTTACATGCCCTTGGCACACGCAGTGCACTAGACTAGGGTCTGAACAGTAAGTCAACCAAGCCAATCATGGTAACACCAATCAATGTAACAAATTAACATAGGGAGCACTTGCACTGTGGCACTGATCAGCAGTGGCACAGTGCCCAAATCAATAATCCAGCCAAAACATCGTAAACAGAGGAGGCAAACAGAAAAAAATGGAGGAGAGACTCATGCCAATGATGCCAGGTCTAACATGTGTCCCCTCCAGCTGAAATGTGGGGAGAACTACCCTTCACCCAGGGAGTCCTCATCACTAAGGCGGAAAAATCTGGACAGACCATCAGCATTGGCGTGATCTGTACCTGGGCGGTGTTCCACCGTAAAGTCCATCCCCTGTAGGGAAATGGACCACCTCAACAGCTTTGGGTTCTCACCCCTTATCTGCATTAACCATCTGAGGGGCCTGTGGTCTGTCTGAACCCGGAAGTGAGTCCCAAACAGGTAGGGTCTTAGCTTCTTCAGCGCCCAGACCACAGCAAATGCCTCACGCTCTATCGCACTCCACCTTTGTTCCCTGGGAAGTAACCTCCGGCTGATGAAGGCTACAGGTAAGTCTCGGCCCTCCTCATTCATCTGGGCTAGAACAGCCCCCACACCATGCTCTGAAGCGTCTGTCTGGACAATTAACTCTTTTGAAAAGTCGGGTGCCTGGAGGACCGGTGCTGTACACATTGCAGTTTTCAGGGTGTCAAAGGCTTTCTGACAGGCGTCAGTCCAGATCACAAGTCTTGGCTGCTTCCTGGAAGTCAGCGAGGTCAAGGGGCGCACAATGTTGCCATACCCCTTGACAAAACTCCTGTAGTAACCCGTGAGACCCAAGAAGGCTCTCACCTGAGTCTGGGTTTTGGGCGGTTCCCAAGCCAGGATGGTATCTATCTTGGGTTGCAGGGGGGCCACCTTGCCGCTCCCTACTTGGTGCCCCAAGTACACCACTGAACCCTGCCCAATCTGGCACTTACTGGCCTTGATTGTGAGGCCTGCTCTGCGCAGGGCCAACAACACTTCCTGGAGGTGGCGCAAGTGTTCCTCCCAGCTGGCGCTGAACACTGCTATATCGTCCAGGTAGGCGGCGCTGAAATCTTCCAGCCCGGCCAATACCTGGTTAACCAACCTCTGGAATGTGGCAGGGGCATTCTTCATTCCAAAGGGCATCACCCGGAACTGGTAGTGCCCATCTGGTGTGGAGAATGCAGACCTCTCTTTTGTCCCATCAGTCAAGGCGATCTGCCAGTACCCAGACGTTAGATCAAACGTACTAAGGTACCGGGCAGCCCCCAACCGATCGATGAGCTCATCAGCTCTGGGGATGGGGTGCACGTCAGTCTTGGTGACCGAATTGAGTCCTCGGTAATCCACACAGAACCGAAGTTCTGGTGCAGCACCAGGCGCTGCAGCCTTTGGGACCAAGACCACTGGGCTGGCCCAAGGACTGCTAGAGGACTCAACCACCCCTAAGGCAAACATCTTGGAGACCTCCTCCTTGTTATATGCTCTGACCTTTTCAGTCACCTTGTAGGCCTTGTGCCTCACAGGAGTGCTGTCCCCAGTGTCCACATCATGGACACACCACTGAGTGACACCAGGGATTAAGGAAAACAGATCAGGGAATTGTACCAACAGATGGCGACAATTTTGCTGCTGCTCAGGGGTCAGTGTGTCAGAGAGGACAACACCATCCACCGACCCATCTTTGTCTTTGGCACACAGGAGGTCAGGAAGAGGCTCACTCTCCTCCTCCATCCCAGCATCTGTGGCCAGGAGCATGCCCACTTCGGACCTTTCTAAGTGGGGCTTTAACCGGTTGACATGCAGGACCCGCAAGGGGTTCCTTGGAGACTTCAAGTCCACCAAGTAGGTGACATCGCTCTTTTTCTCCACAACCTCAAATGGTCCAGTCCACCTGTCCTTGAGCGCACAAGGTTCCACAGGGGCCATGACCCAAACTTTCTGACCAGGTTGAAGCTCAACCAGAGTGGCATTCTGATCGTACCACCGCTTCATCTCTTCCTGGCTGGCCTCCAGATTTGCCTGAGCAAGATCCCTGAAGCGCCGAGTCTGGTTCCTAAAGGCCAGCATGTAACTGTATACATCCTGGGGAGGTTTCCTGGGAGATTGCTCCCAGCCTTCTTTGACCAGACTCAAAGGTCCTCTTACCGGGTGTCCATACAAAAGCTCAAATGGGCTGAGCCCTAGAGACTTCTGTGGCACCTCATGGTAAGCAAACAGTAGGCATGGCAAGAGGACGTCCCATTTACGCCTCATTGGTTCTTCAAGACCCATGATCATGCCTTTCAGGGTCCGGTTGAATCTCTCAACCAGCCCATTACCTTGAGGGTGGTAAGGAGTGGTAAACTTGTAGGTTACCCCACACTCCTTCCACAGAGACTTCATATAATTTGAAATGAAGTTGGTGCCCCGGTCTGACACCACCTCTCTGGGGAACCCCATGCGGGAGAAAACACCCATCAGTGCCCGTCCCACCACGGGGGCCGTCACTGTGCGGAGAGGAATGGCTTCCGGGTACCGGGTGGCATGGTCCACCAAGACCAGGATAAACCTGTTGCCCATGGCTGTCTTGGGGTCCAGTGGCCCCACAATGTCAATTCCCACTCGCTCAAAGGGGGTACTGACGACGGGAAAAGGTTGGAGGGGAGCCTTCTGCTTCCGCCCACTTTTCCCACTTGCCTGGCAAGTTTGACAGGTCCTACAATGGATATCTGAATCCCTTCTCATCTAGGGCCAATAAAAATGGGTGACAAGCCTGTCATAGGTCTTGTCCTGCCCCAGATGTCCAGCTAACGGAACGTCATGAGCCAATCCCAGTAGGAAGGCTCTGAAGCGCTGGGGTACCACCAGCACACGGGCTGACCCAGGCTCAGCAGCCTTAGGCTCGCTATACAGGAGGTCGTTCTCCCAGTAGATCCAATGTGATCCTGACTGATCACCTGTCGTTTGGGCTGAGGCCTGCTGCCTCATACCCACAAGAGAAGGGCACACTTTCTGCTCAGCACAAAATTCCTCCCTGGAGGGACCACCATCCTGCTGCCAATGGGTCAGCTCGGGCAGGTCTCCCAGTTCGGCCACTTGTTCTCCTGTCGGTTCCAGGGCATCCCCCTCAGGGTCTGCTCCCTCCTGGACCGCGGGAACGATGGGGGACGGTTTCCCGCGCCCCCTGCCTCTTCTCTTCATGGTTGGGACCTGGGCCATACTTTCAGGCTCCAGGGCCCCATCAACACCCTTACTAACTGACATGGACCGGGTGGTCGCACACACCCACTCAGGCAGACCCAACATTTCCAGATGCGATTTTCTCTCCACCTTAGCCCAAGGGGAGTCCTCCAAATCATTGCCCAGGAGACAATCAACAGGCATGGCGGGCCTCACAGCAACCTGAAGAGTCCCTGAGACCCCCCCCACACTCAAAAGGAACTTGAGCTACCTCACACTGACTCTGTGAGTTGTCAGCAGCTACAACGGGGTAGAATGCATGAGGGACCACCTGCTCTCTGGACACCAAGTGACACTTGACAGCAGTCACACTTGCTCCGGTGTCTCTGAGAGCTTCCACCCTATGGCCATTAATGGTCACCCACTGCCTATATTTTTTAGTGTTATTAGGCAGAGGGGTTGGAGGGACCATTTCCACATCTCCTAAAGAGACCAGGGACATTTCTGCGGGACCCCACCCACCGGGGGCACCCATCTCATTCCCTCCCAGGGCTACACTCGCTACCTGACGAGGGGGTGCACGTGGTGGTGCATTGGAATCCTTCATGGGACACTGGGGATCATAATAATGGTGTCTCACCTGCTTACAAACATAGCAGGTCATCGGGCCCCTTGGAACAGGTTTACCTGTCGGGGCCTCTGGCTTCTTTACAGGGGGAGGCTGGGAACCCTTCCCTTGGTTCCCTTGGGGATTACTTTGGGGCCCTTTCTGAAACTCCCTCTGTTTACCCCTGTCCCCCCCACTCTTCTGCTGGGGACCCTGCCCACCTTTGGCTGAGTCTCCCACTGGACCCTTGTGGACCCTGGTACTAACCCAGCGGTCCGCCTCCTCAGCAAGTTTTCTAGGGTTAGATATCTTGCTATCAACAAGGTGCTGGCGTCGCTCTGGAAAACAGTTATTAGACAAGTGCTCCCAAGCAAACAAATAATAAAGAGCATCATAACTATCAACCTTGCTACCCTTTATCCAACCATCCATGGCTCTGCAAAATAAAGACACATATTCAACCCACGTAGTACCAGGCAACTTCTTACATTCTCTAAAGGTTTGTCTGTACTTTTCTGGGGTTAAGCCATATCTCAACATTAAAGCATCTTGCATATGAGTATAAGACATCCTATCCTCAGCAGCCATGCTCAACAAGGTATCTCTCCCTTCATTTTTAAAGCGGCTCCACAACCCCGTTCCCCAATCTTTCTCAGGGACCCGGTGGGCCAACAATGCTAACTCATATGCTTTAAACCATTGACTAACATCCTCATTTTTACTGTAATCCTTGATCACATCTTTGGGAAAATAAAACCTACTTTCTGCAGGCACAGATGGAGTGCTGCCACCAGAGGGATTCAACTCTAAACTCTTAGTTTTAAGCTCCATCTCCCTCACCATCTTCTCACGTTCAAACGCTAATTTCTCTCTCTCAAAATCTAATCTTTTGCTCTCCATTTCAGCTTCTCTAATTTAAGTTTTGCCATTTCTAACTGGTGTCCCCTCTCCCTCTCCCTGTCTTCCAACTCTTCAGGAGAAAGGCCCTTAGAGGAAACACTACTGCCGGGAGATGACACCAGCCCACCTGTGGGATCTTCCACTTCCTCTTCCTCCTCTTCTTCCTCCTCCGGTACCACCACCGGATCAGAGGGATTTCTGGCCTCTAGCCAGGCTTTCAGTGCTTTGAGGAAGTCGTCTCTCACTCTGAGACCTGTGGTAGGAACTTTAAACTGCTTGCAAAATTGCTCTAGCTCCTTTTTCTTGTACTTATTGATCAATTTTTTATCAAATTCCCCCACAACACTCTCAGCAGGTGCAGCAGCTCCGGCATCCTCAATGGTCAAAACTGGCAGTGTTTAAAAAATAAGATCCAGGAAAGCGGAGTACAAAAATAGAATATCCTACCAAAAACAGATTGTGGCTGCGTTATGGTCTGCTTTCACTATGTAGCGTACACTAATCACTGCACATGAGTCATAAATGCAAAGTTCAATCCTCACCGCTGACCACCAATGTTAGAACCGGCGGTCTCTAGTTGGCAGAGGTATACACTTCTGACAAATAGGGACCCACCAACTCTAGTCAGGGCAAGGGGATTACACACTCAGATAACCCCTGCTACCACCTTGGTAGCTTGGCAGAGCAGACAGGCTTATCTCAGAGGCAGTGTGTTAAGCATTTATGACCACATACAGTAATAAAGTGAATATACTACAAATGGACACAACACAGGAGTTATTATAAAAATAGTATTTTTATATAAGGCTTAGCACAAGACTATATAACGACAACAATATACCACAGTCTTAATAAATACTCTTTGGAAGGAAAAATAGTAGTTCAAGTAAAGTTTCTTCGTAGGAAATAAGTCTTTAGCAACAAAAGTAAGTATTCTTCTGAAACACAGTTCTTGGCAACAATGTAACCCCCACAGGAGTCACACGACGTCGAGTTTACGAGATTCCCAAGGTTCAGCGTCGACCGCGAGGAGCGCTACGTCGAGCCTGGTGTCGCAACAGAACCCCCAAACACAGTACCTTTGGAAATGAAGAAAACGATGATCCACGGCGTCGAGATGTCGGCGTCGAGGTCGGCGTCGGTCGTGCCTCGGATTCGGTTCGATCCGCAGTGGCGTCGAGGGCCGGAGCAGCGCTCATGGCGTTGAGATCGGCGTCGATCGTACCTCGGAGTCGGGTCAATCCGCAGCGGTGTCGAGGGATGTCGGGCCGGAGCAGCGCTCACGGCGCCGAGGAGGGCGTCGAGTCGATGCGATCAGCAGTGGCGTCAAGACGGGGTCGCTTAGAGCTGGAGCCGATACTCACTACTCAGCGGCGTCGATACCGGCGTCAAGACGGGGTCACTTGGAGCTGGAGCCGATACTCACTACTCCTGGCGTTGCTGCTGGCGTCGATCGGGCCCGGCGGCCGGCGTCGAAGGCTCAGAACACTGGAGCCGTTACTCACGATGTCGAGCTGGATTCGGCGGCGTCGGCAGCGTCGGCGGCATCGAGACTGCAGATTTTCTCCTGTGTACTGGAAATAACACTTTCCAGCAACCAGCAGTTCAGTAGAGGGTGAAGTCCTTTGGCCCTGTGACTTCAACAGGAGGCTGGCACTCTTCCAGCCCTTGGAGATTTTCTAGCAAGCTTTTGAGAGTACACACCAAGTTCCTCTCTCCTTGTTCCTTGGCAAAAATAAAGAAGCAGCTTCAGATTCCCCCCAGAAAACAGCACACTGGCAGAAGGGGGAGGCAAGTCCTTAGATCAGCAGGCTTCTTGTCCTTGGTAGAGGTTTCCTTGTCAGAAGTGATCTGAGTTCTTGGTTCAGGGGTCCTTCTCTTATACCCCATTTCTCCTTTGTTCCCTTTGTCCAAGCAGGGAAATTCCCCCCATCTCAGGTTTGTTGTGGGTGTTGCCAGGCAGAGGCACCTGGCCTATTCACTGAGCAGGGCAGGGTCCTCAGCCGCCCAGCAGGAGGCGGAGCCAGCATTGTGTCAGGCAGGACAGGCTACTCTTCCCTCACACTATGTGTAAATGCCTCATTCATCCCACACTGACTCATTCAGACCTCTGGAGCCACCCAGCCCCTGACACACACAACAAACCAGCAGAGACCGGTGGATAGTTGGACAAGAAAATAGCCACTTTCTAAAAGGGCTATTTTCAAACACAGAATTTAAAAACCATCCATCCTAAAGGGTGTGTTATTAAATTCTGAGTTCAGGGATACTAAACTCGACCTGCTACCATGCTCCCTGAGTCAGTTAGATTATAATGGAGTTAATAATCAGTCTGCCCAGTCTGGCCTATTGGAGGCAGGTAGTCCTTCAATAGTGAAAAACGAAAATGGCTGTAATTCACTATTAGGTCATGCCACACACATCAGGGCATGACCTACCTTTTACCAACAATGCACCCTGCCCTAGGGCCTACCATAGAGGTGTCTGAAATGTGGCAAAGTGAAGGTTTAGAGACTGGCAAGTAGGTTTCCTTGCCAAGTCGACATGGCAGTCAGGGACTGCACGCAGGCGCTGCAGTGGCAGGCCTGAGACACATTTTACAAGCTGCTTCTGTGGGTGGCACAACCAGTGCTGCAAGCCCACCAGCAGCAGTCAACTTACATGCCCTTGGCACACGCAGTGCACTAGACTAGGGTCTGAACAGTAAGTCAACCAAGCCAATCATGGTAACACCAATCAATGTAACAATTTAACATAGGGAGCACTTGCACTGTGGCACTGATCAGCAGTGGCACAGTGCCCAAAGCAATAATCCAGCAAAAACATCGTAAACAGAGGAGGCAAACAGAACAAAATGGAGGAGAGACTCATGCCAATGATGCCAGGTCTAACACACACCCACACGTGTTTACCTTAGATGCACCTGCACGTGCATGGCCGTAGAACTCTGCTGGCCATACGTCGAGTTAAGGGGGTTATGGTTTGCTTCATTCCTTTGCTTTGTTCAAGTTACAACAGAATAACTAACAGCGCAGCGATGTGATGGGCAGTAAACACGCTCCACTCCAGTATTTTGTTTCTGTGCCTCAATGCCTTTCTAGATGTGCAAGCGCTTCACACAATATTAAGAAAATATACCTATAGACAGACCCAGTTATATTGCACACATATATATATATATATATACATATATATATATTATCTACTGGCGGTCGCAAGTAGATAGTTATAGTTAGGATCGTGTTTCCATAGGAAATCTGAAAATTCGATTTTGAATAACTTTGGTGCCGGTTGACGAATCCTCGCAAAATTTTCAAAACTAATGGGGCGCTCCGCTCAGCTCCTACCCTGAAAGTCTCGGAGTGATTCGTCAAGCGGGGGCCGAGAAAAAAGGGGGGTCCCAAAACGCGTTTTCCCCATGCATTTTCCCATAGGACCTTTAGTCGAGGGTACAGCCCGAACGGCTGAACAGAATTACTTGAAATTTGGCAAAGAGGTAGTCCTCAGGTCAAGGAAGTGCCTTTTGCATATATGGAGTCAATCTGTTTAGTATTTCCTGAGAAAATAGCATTTAAAAGCATATAAATATCTATAAGCGCGCACCATGCGCGCACCGTGCGCGCACCCTAACGTGCGCGAGCGTAATTCTGATTGGTTGTTACATGTCAGTCAATGTTCGAATCGGTCGAAATCAGGAAGTGTCGGACGCCATTTTGTTTGTTTTCGGCGCAAGAGTGAAAAAGAGAGGTGGCGAACGTGAAAAGGGGGCAGGGTAGAGAGTTCCTGACCCCCTAGCCTTTGTCAGGGGTCCCTAAAGGACCCCGAAGGGTGAAAAAAACATTTAATTGTTTTTCAGAAAATCGCGGGGTGCGCGCATGGCACGTGCACGGTAAAAAACCCTTAAAAATAAAAATAAACATATAAGAACGTAAAAAAAAGGGGCAGGGTAGAGAGTTTATGACCCCCTAGCCTTTGTCATGGGGTCCCTAAAGGACCCTGAAGGGTGAAAAAACATTTTTTTTTTTTTTAAATATCGCGAGGTGCGCGCATGGTGCGCGCACGGTGAAAAAATTTTGAAAAAAAAAAATTATATATACCTAACTTAGCATTTAAAGAACCGTACAATTTCACTTAAAAAACCATAGGTTTCACACACGTTATAGTTAGGAATTAGCATTTAAAAAACCTTGCAAATTCACTTAAAAAAACATAGGTTTCACACATGTTATAGTTAGGTGGACATTTCACTCATAAAAAACCAATGAAATTCCTCCATTATAGTTAGTTCAGATAACTATAACTCGTGCGACCGCAACTCTATCACAAGGATGATGTCATTAATGATGTCATGAGTGATGCCACTGACCATGTCATGAGTGATGTAATATGTGATGTCATGAGCAGTGGATTGCGGGCGCGCGAGTTATAGTTATCTGAACTAACTATAACGGGGGAATTTCATTGGTTTTTTATGAGTGAAATGTCCACCTAACTATAACATGTGTGAAACCTATGGTTTTTTAAGTGAATATATATATATATATATATATATATATATATATTACCTACTGGCGGTCGCCAGTAGGTAGTTATAGTTAGGACCCCTTTTCCATAGGAAAACCTCAACATTCTATTTTGAATAACTTTGGCGCCGGTCGATGAATCCTCGCGAATTTCTCAAAATAGGTGGGGCGCTACGCTCCGCTCCTACCCTGAAAGTCTCGGGGGGATTCGTCAAGCGGGGGCTGAGATAAAAGGGGGGTCCCAAAACGCGTTTTTCCCATGCATTTTTCCATAGGACCTTTAGAACGAGCTACAGCCCAAACGGCTGAACAGAATTACTAGAAATTTGGCAGAGAGGTAGTCCCTAGGTCAAGGAAGTGCCTTTTGTAGGTTTGGTGTAAATCTGTTCAGTAGATTCTGAGAAAATAGCCTTTAAATCAATATATATATCTGAGCCCGCTTACGGTACGCTTACCGTACGCTTACCGTAAGCGTACGGTGGCGTGCGCGAGCGCGATTCTGATTGGCTCTTAGATCTTAGTAAACATTCGAATCGGCCGAAACCAGGAAGCGGCGTCCGCCATTTTGTCTCTCGCATTGAGAGTTATTTCTCAAACTTGATGCCCAAAAACATGTTACGGGGCATTTTTGACAACTCCCTCCCACACAGTCATGTTGAGGGAGTCCCCAAACATCCCCCAAGAGCAAAAACGGTTTTATTTTTTTTTCGGCAATTTCGCCGAGTACGCTTACCGTACGCTTACCGTAAGCGTACGGTAAAAAAAAAAAAAAAAAAAAACACTATCCACACTTACCCCACCCCCTGTGCTTTTGGTGGCCGGAGGCCACCAAATGTACAGGGCTTATTAATAGGTAAAAAAAACTAAATTTTGGCAACATGAAATTATAAAATCGAAATAAAAAAAACACTATCCACATTGACCCCACTCCCTGTGCTTTTGGTGGCCGAAGGCCACCAAATGTACAGGGCTTATTAAAGTTGAGAAAAACCGTGCACGGAACGAACTGCGTTAAGTGGGCGCGCACGCCTCGAATGGCGTAAAGTAACTTAGCATTTAAAAAACCGTACAAATTCACTGAAAAAACCATAGGTTTCACACACGTTATAGTTAGGAATTAGCATTTAAAAAACCTTGCAAATTCACTGAAAAAACCATAGGTTTCACACATGTTATAGTTAGCGGAAATTTTACTGATAAAAAACCAGTGAAATTGCCCCGTTATAGTTAGTGCTGGCAACTATAACTCACGCGACCGCAATCTTCTGCTGATGACATATGTGTCTTTATGAAAAAAAAATATTTGTAATATATGTATAGCTAAAAACGTATGGAAGAAGACATGGGCAAATAAGTGTCTAAATACAGTATTAGCATCAGCAGAGGATTGCGGTCGCGTGAGTTATAGTTGCCAGCACTAACTATAACGGGGCAATTTCACTGGTTTTTTATCAGTAAAATTTCCGCTAACTATAACATGTGTGAAACCTATGGTTTTTTCAGTGAATTTGCAAGGTTTTTTAAATGCTAATTCCTAACTATAACGTGTGTGAAACCTATGGTTTTTTCAGTGAATATATATATATATATATTCACAGAAAAAACCATAGGTTTCAGGCACGTTATAGTTAGGAATTAGCATTTAAAAAACCTCAGAAATTCACTGAAAAAAACATAGGTTTCAGGGGTGTTCTAGTTAGCTGGACTTTTCACTTGTACAAAACCATTGAAATTCCCCCGTTATAGTTAGTTCAGCTAACTATAACTCGCGCGCCCGCAATGCACTGCTGATGACGTCACATATTACATCACTCATGACATGGTCAGTGACATCACTCATGACATCACTGATGACATCTCAAATGACATCACTGATGACATCATCCAGTGAATGTGTGTTTTTCTGAAAATTAAATATGTTTTATATATGTATATCTCAAGGTCGATGGAAGAATAAATGGGTATATAAGTGTCTAAATGGATGATTTGTTTTTGAAAAATTGATTGTGTAACTGACTGATTAAGTGTATCATAGTGAATACATGGCTTAGTGAGTAATGTTTAAATATGTAAATATCTGTATCAGTCTCTCACTTTGTGTATAAGTGGCTGCATGGGTTGGTGAGTAGCTACATGGGTGTCTATATAGGTTATTAGTTGGTTTTTTGAGTATCAGTCTGAGTGTCTGCATGGTTCGGTGGGGGGTATTACGTAGTGCATAGGTACATGAATGAGTGACTCACTGTTTGTATGTGTTGAACACAGCATGTGTGCAGGACTGTATGGGTGGATGAGTGTGTGTATGGGTGTGTTAGTGAGTGAATGACTGTCTCAATAGTGTCTTTATGAGTAACTACATATGTTTTAAACTAGTATATGTGACTATTGGTGTATATATGTGAGTATATGTGAGAGTGAGAGATTGAAAGAGTTCCTGTATGAATAAGTATGTGTTTCTATAAGTGATTGTTTAAAAGACTAAGTATGTGTAAGTTTCCGTAGAAGTAAGTATGGTGGTGTGTGTATAACTGTATATGCAAGTAAATGTATGTTTGATTCTTTATTAGCATGAGTGACTATGTGTGTGAGTAACTCTATGGATGAGTGGCATTGTGTAACAGGATGTATAGGTGTATGAGTACATATGATGAGTGAGTACATGTATGAGTGACTGTATAGGACTGTTGGTGAATGAGTGGATGTGTATGTGGATCTTAGAATTACTGAAGAGGTTGTTGTAACTGGTATTGGTATGTCCATTGTTTTGAAAATGTTAGTCTATTTTTGAATGTGTGTATCAAAGGTTATATTAGGGTGAGAGGAGGTCTGCCACTCTATCACAAGGATGATGTCATCAGTGATGTCATCAGTGATGTCATTTGAGATGTCATCAGTGATGTCATGAGTGATGTCACTGACCATGTCATGAGTGATGTAATATGTGACGTCATCAGCAGTGCATTGCGGGCGCGCGAGTTATAGTTAGCTGAACTAACTATAACGGGGGAATTTCAATGGTTTTGTACAAGTGAAAAGTCCAGCTAACTAGAACACCCCTGAAACCTATGTTTTTTTCAGTGAATTTCTGAGGTTTTTTAAATGCTAATTCCTAACTATAACGTGCCTGAAACCTATGGTTTTTTCTGTGAATTTCAAAGGTTTTTTAAATGCTAATTTCCAACTATGCCTACAGAGATAGGACATGTGAAGAAAGAAGAAAAAATGCACAGAAAGAAACAAAAGAAGTGCAGAAAGAAGCAACAGAAGTCCTCAAATACGAAGATAAGTGCAGGAAGAAGGATAACGTGCAGAAAGAACAAAAAGAAGAGCAGAAAGAAGCCTTGTTGCAAAATCATCCTGTACCCTCAACTTTTTCAGACGGATACTGGTGGTAACTGAGTCTGACTAACCAGTCCTAGAGCCAGTGCTATGTTAAAAGACACTTAGAATACAGTGAAAACACCTACATACACTAGGGAACATTATGCGTTGGGGTACCCCTGTGATTAGCATGACCTCCTCTGTAAGCCCCTAGTGTATAATAGGGCATGGGGATTAAAACTACCTCTTAAAACAGGCCACAGGGCGTTTTTGCACACGTTAACTCAGGCCCCGTCCCCTCCCTTCACCACTGTGTAAACACGCCCTGTGTCCATTTTTAGTTGGGAGATTAAGTTCATTTGAATCCTGAGGGTCCCTAGGGTCCATCTAGCCCACTAGGTACCTCCAGTAAGTGCCACAGAGCTGCGTTGCAGAGAGGTGTAAAAAGTGGCACGGCCTGGACCACCTCTCTGCAATGCAGCTCAGTGGCGCTTACTGGAAGCACTTGGTGGGCTAGTTAGCCCCCAGGGGCCCTCAGTATTGAAGGGAAATTATATCCCCAATTTAAAACGTGCCATAGTGCGTGTTTGCACACGTCACCTCAGGCCCCGTCCCCTCCCTTCACCACTGTGTAAACGCGCCCTGTGGCTGTTCTAAGTTGAGAGATTAAGTCCCCCTGAATCCTAAGGGTCCCTAGGGTCAAACTAGACCACTAGGTACCTCTAGTAAGCGCCACAGAGCTGCGTTGCAGAGAGGTGTAAAAAGGGGCTTGGCCTCAGAACACCTGGCTGCAGCGCAGCTCCCTGGCGCATACTGGAGATGCCTGTTGGGGGCGCGTTTGCAGAGTGCTACACGGAGGGGGCATGGCCTCCGGCACGATGCCAGTCTTTTATTTATTTTAGTTTTTTAAGAAGGGGGGCTGTTTGGTTCCCCTTCTTATTCTAATTTATTGGCCCTGATGACCCCATCCCCCAGGGCCAGTCTCCTAATTATATTTTTTTGACCCCAATCCCCAGGGCCGGCCACTGTTTTTTATTATTTTTAAAAAATATATATTTATAGACACACCTAGGACATGCTGGACAAACCGTACGTACCTATCACCATGACGATTTGCGTGATATTCATTAAAAGGTGACTATGCATGCAATGAATCCACGTGGAATGTATTTACACCACTAGTGAAGCTCTGACATGTCTGATGCCCTACCGTGCCTAATCCTGGTAGACACCCTTGTCGTTTATTTATACAAACATGGGTAGCTATTGACGGGCACATTTAATACACATGCACACCAAGCCATTCAAAGGGGATTCGACAAAAATTCGACCAAAACTATGCAAGAAACCCCCCTCATGGTTAATAAAACACACATCCACTGCCGGATGTGTAATACTTTTTATTGTACTCTCTGGAAAGGGGACGAACATCACTTGAGAGTCACAGCGTGCTCCTGACAGAGCCCAATGCTGTGTTACATCCACCATTGCCTGCCGAGTGCCACACACCTCTGTGTTGTATTCCACTAGCTAGTGCATATGCTATGACACTCTCTAGCCCATGTGCACTGTAACACCACCCCGTGAATATGTCATGCCACACTTGTCTTCGCACGGGTTATATTGCCCCATCTAACGTGCCTTTCTCGATGCCTATGTTATAACGCACAGTGCTATGCCATACATATTACAATCTGGGATCCATATCTTTGTCACAGTGCACATGCAACGTTACACTCCCCAGCACATATTTTATATTACAACTTTAGAGACTAGTTAGGTTACACAACACTGCCCTGTGCATATTACACTCCAAGGCGCATATCGCATAGCACGCGCTAGTGCCTGTGCTATCTCGCGCTCTCCAATGAATCTGTCATTGCGCACAATGCATTGCATATTATATTTCACGCCCGGTTCATCTTATATCACACTTTTTGGTGCATAGTTTATACCATACACTATATCTAGTTTTCATTTTCAATCGTGCTCTCAGGACTATGTTCTATATAACACTGTGTTCACCTACCCTTTTCACGGGCATTACATTTTGCGATAGGGGGTGGAGGGTCAGGGGGTGTTTCTGCCAAGTGAGCCCGGAGTCACAGTCACAAACGTCCTCTTCTTCCTGAATAAAAGTGAGATTATGCTGCATACTTGTTCATATTTTAAGTAGTTCGCACAGACACAATGTTTTAAAAACAATAAAGTTCCTAATACCCGCCTTCTCTGAACAGTTAGCTTGCTGCCCCATCCCCTTCCTCCCTATCCTCTGTTGTGTGAATCCATGGACTAGCCTCCTCCCTCCTGCCATGCATGGTCTGATGTGCTGCCACTGCCCTCAATTTAGTATGATGTACCAGTCCACTCCTCCTGCCCTCCATTGCCCAATTCTATGCCCCATCATTGACCTCCTGCTTAAACTCTGTGCTTAGCTTGCTGCCCCTATTCTCCTTCCCCCTGCCCTCCGATGTCTTTGTGCATGCCCCTGCTCCATCCTTTTTGCCCACCATGTCCCATGGACCTGCCACTCCTATCTACTCTGAGTGTTCTGTTGAGCTGCCACTCCCCTCCCACCTGCCTAGCATTGTCAGATGACTGTAACCTGTCCCTGTCACCTCCACCCTGCCTGTCCACATGCCATGCCCCTATCCTCTTCCTCCTGTCCTACATGGTCCATTGTACTGCCACACCCTTCTGCCCTCCCTGGTCTGTTGTGCTGCAACTGCTCCTCCTGCCTGCCCCGTGTGGTCTGTTGTGAGGTCCCTTCCCCTGAACTTTCTTGTCTGTGCACAGGTCCTGACCCTCCCTTCTATCCTCCATCGTCCTTTGTGCATGCCCCTCCACCCTCCTTCTTGCCCATCATAGCCATTGTGCTGCCACTAACCCTCCCACTTGCCATGCATGGTCTTCTGTGCTGCCATGGCCCCTCCCACCTTCCCTGTGTGGTCAGTTAGCTGCCCCTGACCCCCTCCCACCTTCCCTCCATGGTCTGTGTGTATGCCATCACAGTCTCACTGTTGCTCTTCATGGTGTGTCTTGCTTCTAGTGCCCATCCTGCCTGACCTCCATGGCTATCTTGCTGCTCCTGCCCTGCCCCCTTGCCCCCAGCCCTACTCCCTCCCTCCTGGCTTGTCTGTTCCATTGTAATGCCCCTGATCCGTCCCTCCTGCCCTTTATGGTCTGTTATGCTGCAGCTTTCTCTCCTGTCTGTCCATTATGGTCAGCTAGCTACCATTGCCTCTTGCCCCTCTGTTCTCTGTTGTCCATGTGCATGGTCCTGTCCCCTCCCTCTTGCTTTCTATGGATTGTTGTGCTGCACTCCCGTCCTGCATGCCCTGTGTGGTGTATTGTGCTGCTGCAAACCCTGATGCCTGCCCTGCAGGGTCAGTTTGGTGCACCTCTCCATGTCCCTCCTGTCCTCTGTTATCCAAGTCCATGTCCCTATCCCATTTCCTTCCATGATCCAATGTCCCATACTTGCGAACATTTTGAACTTGGTAAGAGGGAGATTTTGAAAAAAAACTGGGGTATTGATTTTCCCCTTTGAGTTACATTGAAAAAGAGGATATTGTAGACAGGAGACAGATCAAATAAAGCCCATTTGAGCTTAAAAACATTGGACGTTTCCTGGCTGAATCGGGTCTGTTGGCATGTATGGTTGTACTACCATTGCCTCTTCCTTCTGCCCACAATGGTCTATTACATTGCCACAGCCTTGAAGGAGGGTAGATTTTGTATCACAGGGGGCCCCTGGCCCGTTCTGTCCACACCTGAAGTATGAGACCCTTGTCCTTGCCCTGCCAGCTGCATTTGTAGGCCGTATTAAATTGACCAGCGGGTCCTGTGTTGCTATATAATTATCCTGAGACATCCTTACCACTCAGCCAGCATAAAACCCCTGTGTAGGCCCTTCTGTTCAATATGTAGGCCTCTTTGTTAAATTGACCATAGCTCTGCAATTTTAGTGTATAGCAGTCTGAAGGCAGGTCTGCGAGGCCTTCTGATCCAAACTAGTAGCCCCCACCCTACCCGAGTGCTCCGTGCTCGGTATCAAAGTTCAACATCCCCCTGAAGCTGTCGACATACAGTAGGCTGCATCCTGGACTGGTACTTGCTTCCTGGGCAGGTTTCCCGCTTTTAAGGAAGTGGCAACCGCAGAGCGTCAAGTTAGGAGAACTGAGGAGATTTTATACATGAATATATTGAATTCCCGTACAATACCCATTATTTTCTGCTTGCTCTATGGAACTTACGATAAGCGATTGGCCTGAGAGACTGACCTTTTCACCCAGTCCATTGTCAGCATTAAGTGGGTAAATGACGAAATGTCTGGTAAAATCTGCAGACGAAGCTTTTGGGTAGCATACGTAGGTAGATGTAGCGTGCAAAGGAGCCCACAAAATGATATAAAAAGGGAGCACCCACAGATATCGACGGACTACCTCGCCGTCTGTATGTAGGTTAACAGGCAGTGCAGGTTTTCCCCAAGAGCTGGGAGCTCTTGTCTTCCTTTGCTTAAAATGTCTTGCTCTGCTTTGCTTGAAGTATCTTATTCTATTTTACCTATATGAAATGTCATGTTATGTTTAACCATTGTTCTCTTTACTTTTGCATTTAAAAGATTTTGTATTGTAATTGCAGGAATGCTTGCTCTAAGAGTAAACGTGAGTGTTCCTAGGTAACATTTTCCTTGGTGTAACTTGTTTCTCATGATGCATTTATAGATGTGTTTTCTCTCTCTCTCTGTCAGTACATTAATTGAGATAGAGAATATTATGACAGCTGTATGATTATCTGGATTCTGTATTTTGTACTTTATGTCTCTATTCTGCGGTTTCTTTGAAGTTGCATCTTCTCATTAAACTGCCATTGTATTCTGCCTCCAATTCCATGTCTCATATGTCTGTTTTCTTCATTTTTGGAGCAAGCGTTCCTAGGCACCCCGGCTCAAATTAAGGTGCCCCTTTTGTCCCTGACTCACTCTCCTGCTCAGTTCTGTGGTGGCTCCCGGGGATCTGGGGACCGCCCCTAGCTTCCTTGACCCGTAATAGATCTTCCCTCCAACAGCCTCTCTTGCAAGTCCTGTATTGTTGGTTTGTTGCCCCTGCCCCCCTTTCCACTGCCCTCCATAGTCTGTTGTGCTTCCACGGCCCTTCCTGCCTGCTCAGTGTGGTTAAATTGTTGCCTTTGCACCCTCCTACCTGCCTTCAATTTTCAGAGTCCGTGCCCCTGGCCTCTGCCTCTCAACAGTATCCTAATGAACAACTAGATTGCTAACATTCTATATTTATTACAAAAGTGTGGAACGCCTGACATCATCTTGATGTAATCAAAACTGTAATACCTAGAGCATTTCCTTTAGAAATTACATATATGAGAGGGTCTTATTGGCATCAAAATTATGGTTAGTGCTCTAAAAGACTAAAATAAGGACATATTTTCTGAGTTTTCAAATAGCGACAAAGCACTTTTAAATTATTTGTTATCTTTATGTTTTTTTATCCAGTTGACCACTTGATTAAATGTTGCACTTAGGGGAGAGGATGTGGTGTTACTTCCAGAACTGCAGACTTTGCAACTGGGGAACCAGGTTGAAGTTTCTGCTTCAGCTCGACATTCTGTGATTCTGGTCAAATCACTTAGTCTCCCCATGTCTACAACCAAAATGAATTTGTTCTTGTGTGATGTAACCAATGCTCATGTAAAGCACTCCAATACCTGACAAGTCTGCACTATATAACACTGCAAAAACACAAAATAATAAGTGTTTTGCACACTTCTGTCATTGGGCTATATTTGGGCTACATCTGGGTGATTTTGGGCTACATTTGGGCTCTTTTGTCTCCGGTGGCCATCTTGGGAGATTTATTTGTTATGAAGTTTCCTAATTTCCTCATGTACTGCAGTCTCCTCAGTAGGAAATGCTTTCAGTTTTTTACTTTGATTCCATCATGAAGGTATTCAGATATGTCACACATTTGCCATAAATTCTGAATGTTAGCACTCTAGTTGCTCATTAGATCACTGTAGTAAAACTACTGCACCATGGAAGTCTGCTCCTGGTATTAAAAGTGCATGTTTCAGTCTGCATGTCAGAATTTTTTAATGAAATAGAAGAGGATTTGAGAAGTCACTCAAAATGTGCCCTCATTTTCTTTCTTCAGCATTAATCATAATTTCTATGGCAAAATGAACCTCCTCATTGTGTTCCTTTTTAAATTAAATGTTTTAAGTGTTACCAGTTTATTCCAATCAAGATGGCTTCAGGTGTGCCATACTTTTGTCATAATGAAGACAGTAAGCGCTCTAGTTGTTTTTAAGAACATTCTGGGACATTCTGTCATTGGGCTATACTTGGGCTACATCTGGGTGATATTTGGGCTACATTTGGGCTCTTTTGTCTCTGGTGGCCATCTTGGGAGACTTATTTGTTATGAAGTTTCCTAATTTCCTCATTTACTGCAGTCTCCTCAGTAGGAAATACTTTCAGTTTTTTACTTTGATTCCATCAAGAAGGCATTCAGATGTGTCACACATTTGCCATAACTTCAGAATGTTAGCACTCTTTTTGCTCATTAGATCACTGTAGTAAAGCTACTGCTCACCAGGGAAAACTGCTGCTGGTATTGAAAGTGCATGTTTCAGTCTGCATGTCAGAATTTTTTAATGAAATAGAAGAGGATTTGAGAAGTCACTCAAAATGTGCCCTAATTTTTCTTTCTGCAGCACTAATCATACTTTTTATGGAAAAATGAACCCCCTCATTTTGTTCCTTTTTAAATTAAATGTTTTAAGAGTTACCACTTTAATCCAAGCAAGATGGCTTCAGGTGTGCCATACGTTTATCATAAGTAGGACTGTTAGCGCTCTAGTAGTTCTTTGGAACACTCTGGGAAGCTGCAGTAGAACACAAAGGAATCAACTGACAGTCTCTGCCCTTGTTGGATGTACATGTTTTACTGAGAATGTCAGACTTCATTCTCACATGACTGAGAAAGATAATGTGAATTTACAGAAAATAAGCTCTCAGTTTAGCCTATAGATCACCTTCCAAACCTCTGTGGTAAAAGCATGAGAAAATATTTTTCTCTCAATCATGATATCCCAGCAGAAGGCTTTTTCAAAAGGTGAAATCACCTTAGAACATACCACAATTCCTAAAATGAGTATGGTACCATCAACAAATGATTTATAATGTAACTAAAGTCTTAAAACCTTCTATTAACTGCAATGCTTTTTAATGAGGTGCTATCATGTATATTGGTCCCAAGATGGCTGCCAACACTTCTTGGATGAAGTGCTGACAGCCAATCAGATCTCAGGATGAGATGTGTGGTTAGGCTCCGCCCACATATATATATGCTTTTAAATGCTATTTTCTCAGGAAATACTGAACAGATTTACACCAGACCTGCAAAAGGCACTTCCTTGACCTTATGGCTACCTCTCTGCCAAATTTCAAGTAATTCTGTTCAGCCGTTCGGGCTGTAGCTGTGTCTAAAGGTCCTATGGAAAAATGCATGGGAAAAACGCGTTTTGGGACCCCCCTTTTTTCTCGGCCCCTGCTTGACGAATCCCCCCGAGACTTTCAGGGTAGGAGCGGAGCGTAGCGCCCCACCTATTTTGAAAATTTCGCGAGGATTCGTCGACCGGCGCCAAAGTTATTCCAAATAGAATGTTGCGGATTTCCTATGGAAACAGGGTCCTAACTATAACTACCTACTGGCGACCGCCAGTAGGTAATATATATATATATATATATTATCTACTGGCGGTCGCCAGTAGATAGTTATAGTTACAACCTAGTTTCCATAGGAAATCTCAAAATTCTATTTTGAATAACTTTGGCGCCGGTTGACGAATCCTCGTGAAATTTTCAAAACTAATGAGGCGCTCCGTTCATCTCCTACCCTGAAAGTCTCGGGGTGATTCGTCAAGAGGGGGGCGAGAAAAAGGGGGGGTCCCAAAACGCATTTTCCCCATGCATTTTTCCATAGGACCTTTAGTCGCAGCTACAGCCCGAACGGCTGAACAGAATTACGTGAAATTTGGCAGAGAGGTAGCCATAAGGTCAAGGAAGTGCCTTTTGCAGGTCTGGTGTAAATCTGTTCAGTATTTCCTGAGAAAATAGCATTTAAAAGCATATCAATATCTATACGCGTGCACCGTGCGCGCACGGTGCGCGCACCCTGCCGTGCGCGAACGCAATTCTGATTGGTTGTTAGATGTCGGTAAACATTCGAATTGGTCGAAACCAGGAAGTGTCGGCCGCCATTTTGTCTCTCGCAGTCTGAGGGGGAGAACATGAAAAGGGGGCAGAGTGGACAGTTCCTGACCCCCTAGCCTTGGTCAGGGGGTCACAGAAGGACCCCCAAGGGAGAAAAAAAATATATATATATTTTTTTTTTAAATCGCGAGGTGCGCGCACCGCGCGCGCACGGCACGCACTGCCGCGCACCGAGTGCCCACAGAGCGCGCACGGTGCGCGCTCGGTGAAAAACCTGAAAAAAAAAAATTAATAAATACATAACTTAGCATTTAAAAAAACTTACAAATTCACTGAAAAAACCATAGGTTTCACACACGTTATAGTTATGAATTAGCATTTAAAAAACCTTGCAAATTCACTTAAAAAACCATAGGTTTCACACATGTTATAGTTAGCTGGACATTTCACTCATAAAAAACTAATGAAATTCCCCCGTTATAGTTAGTGCAGGCAACTATAACTCACGCGACCGCAATCCTCTGCTGATGACGTCAGATATTACATCACTGATGACATATGTGTCTTTATGAAAAATAAATATTTGTAATATATGTATAGCTAGAGATTAATGGAAGAAGACATGGGTAAATAAGTGTCTAAATACAGTGATGTAATATCCGACGTCATCAGCAGAGGATTGCGGTCGCGTGAGTTATAGTTGCCTGCACTAACTATAATGGGGGAATTTCATTGGTTTTTTACGAGTGAAATGTCCAGCTAACTATAACATGTGTGAAACCTATGGTTTTTTAAGTGAATATATATATACATATATATATATATATATTTCAAAATCCTTATTCCATGAGAAATTTCCCCGAATAATGGGACAGCACACCAGGAAACGGCACAAAACTTTATTGTGCGCTAGCTATTAAAGGACGACGCGTTTCGGCGTTTGCCTTTGTCAAGTTACTTCCTGCATGCCAAAGAGCCATAGAAATACAATTGCGTGGTTCATGGACATAAACGAAATACTTCCACATCGTATCTCATAGCAGACGCAACATAAATCAAAATAAACTTAAATTGATTGGTAATATTCGTACACTAAATACATAAAATTACTATAATTGAAAAAAGAAAAAGTTTTTTTGTGGCATGCTATTTTGACCTCGCTAATAATCACAATGAGGGAACAATAAAGTTTGAATCATATAGGTCGAAGTGATGAGTGCGAACATCAGGATTATGATTCAATTATAGTAATTTTATGTATTTAGTGTACGAATATTACCAATCAATTTAAGTTTATTTTGATTTATGTTGCGTCTGCTATGAGATACGATGTGGAAGTATTTCGTTTATGTCTATGAACCACGCAATTGTATTTCTATGGCTCTGTGGCATGCAGGAAGTCACTTGACAAAGGCAAACACCGAAACGCGTCGTCCTTTAATAACTAGCGCACAATAAAGTTTTGTGCCGTTTCCTGGTGTGCTGTCCCATTATTCACGGAAATTTCTCATGGAATAAGGATTTTGAAATATATCACGGTGGCTGCTGCTGCCACTGACGGCACCAACGTCGCAGGCAAGGGGACTGCTCTGGCAGCAAACGGACGAACATATATATATATATATATATATATATATTCACTGGAAAAAACATTTTCAGGCATGTTATAGTTTGAAAATAGCATTTAAAAAACCTTTGAAATTCACTGAAAAAAACCATAGGTTTTAGGCACGTTATAGTTAGAAATTAGCATTTAAAAAACCTTAGAAATTCACAGAAAAAAACATAGGTTTTAGGGAAAGTTATAGTTAGTTGTACATTTCACTCGTACAAAACCAGAGAAATTCCCCCGTTATAGTTAGTTCAGCTAACTATATCTCGTGCCCCCACAATGCACTGCTGATGACTTCACATATAACATCACTCATGGCATGGTCAGTGACATCACTGATACAGCAACATTAAGTTTTCAATTGGCAGATGGAGAAACTATCTAAGACTGCCCTCAACAGGCGGACATAGAATTGATCGATATGCAGTTAGGCTATGACTGAGGTTATATAAGCGTTTGTTGCACAAAAGCATTATATGTGCACATTTGTTTGCACATATATTTATATACATCTTATTGCTGCTTGGAATAATGATTGTTTTTATCAATGGATTTTAATGCGGATTCATTATATATGTACTATTATTCAACATGGAGTGCTATGCCGTTTTTAAGGTCATGGTATTTTGCACATCTTGCAAGGAAGAACTATAACGAATAATCATAACTTTACTATGTATATGAGCATGCCTGTCACGTGATTGGTTCGAATACGCACTGTCACTTTAAATTGGGGGCTCAACAGTAGTACATTGTCATGCGAACAAGGCTCGGAAGAGCCGAAACGTTATAGCGTTATACAAGGAATAAATTGAATTTGCACTACCGTCTGGTCCGTGTCCGTTGTTCATAAGGCAAGCAGGATTCCTGTTGTCTTGATGCGGTGGTGATGATATATTTGGCCGTTGGTTTCACGTGGCTACAACACGGAACCCTCTCCATTGTACGGACAATGCTTGAAGTGAAACTGATTCCGGGTCCAACCCAGAAGTGACTGTTTCAGGAAGGAAAAGTAGTGTTTGACCCCCCTGAACCTGCACTGAGCACTCCGCATACAGAGGAGTATCTGCTGAACCCGGGTCGGAGGAAGCGGAGGATACAGGGACAAGTCCAGGCAAGATTGAACAGGTATTCAGGGGTGGAGAGATCAGTGCAGTGACGGCAGCGGCTAGAAATCAATTGAATACCGCTTAGCCCGCCAAATAATATTGTTATCCTATTTGCAGTATGTCGGCCGGCAATGTACGAGACAGGGAGGCTGCAGCCATGGCCATGTTTTCTCACAGCCTCCCGATACCATCTAATATTCGTAACAAGAATAGTATGGACAGTAACAAGAGTGACAGTTCCCTGAAAGAAAAATACAAAATATTAGAAAAAAACTATGCAGTGAACAGAGCAAGTGGTGGGAATCAAGATCCTTCCAAAGATACATTGATGTTAACCGCATTCCAAGAGGATTAAGAATTTTGACGGCCCCTAGTTATGAAAACCCAAACCTTGACCTCATGCGGGAATGGGCCGAGAGTAATTTGGAGTCGTCGCGGAGATTAGTATTGATACTTATCAAATATGCTGACATTGACAGGGCAAAACTACTCAAAGAAATCGCTGAGATCAATGATGAATTGGATAAAATTGAACAAACTGAGGAAAAAACAAAATTAGCCAATGACGCAGAGGCTCAAAAAGGAGGAAACAAAAATTATGGAAAGAAAAACTTTTAAGTTTCAAAGGGATCGTAATGATTATGATTTGGGACAAATCTTTACATTCGCAAAAAAATATGATGCCCTAGGAGTCCCTACGACTAGAACCTTTGCTAATCCTAAAATCCCAAATAAAAACAAGAACCAGGCAGAAACATCGCAATCTGATTTAAGTTCAATGGGGGGCAGTGATTTTGATTCTGAATTTCGTGGCACTGGGGCGATTGGCCAAATACTCAAACCATCGCCCGGTGAAGAGATCAATTCTTTATGCTACGAGAGAAGACAAACCCTTCGCCCGAGACCTCAAAGAAATTACATCGAAAGTCTGCCAGCTAAAAGTGGCGGCAGAGGAGCAGGGCAAGGAAGAGGTGCTTAAAATCAAAGCAAGAGGAGGGGAAGGGGCCAGTGGACAAAGAAATAACACCTGAACCAGGGACAAATAAAACAATTGTAAACTTGACACAAATCAAATTATCAGACAATGAAAAAAATATCTTAAAATTGGGTTTATCTTTTGCACCTCAAACTGACTTTGTCTATGCCTCCACAAGATGTGACATCTACAAAGAATGGTGGGGAAATTGGGGCATTCACGCAATCAGATGCCCCAATCTTGATGGAAATGCAGGAACTGTGGGAAACAGAGGGAGATGGATATGATACTCCCAATGGACAAAATGATGTATTTAGAGTAAGTACCACAGGTCTAAGAGAAATCAACCCGGTGACACCATACATACCGCCGTCCACTTTCAACCCTATAATGCCCCGGGACTCCCTGGATGTTTTTCATGAAAATGTGACAGCCCAAATCAAAAAACTGCACAATGAAACACAAAACAAACAACGCAAATACAATAAACAGACCAACAATATGAGGCTCTCATGTGTAAATTGAAAATGGAGAAGAACATCATTGTAAGAAGCAGCAATAAAGGTGGAAATATTGTCTTTTTAACGCATGAAGACTATGACAAGGAGGCATATTCCCAATTGAACGATAGCGAATGCTATGTATGAAACACAACTGCTGCAATGAAAATATCTATTAATGAATACTACAAAAGATTGACCAGGTGGAATAATAAACAACTCATTACGGAAGCTGAATATAAGTTTAAAAAAAAGATAATCTGGTAACCCCATCGATATATTTTATCCCCAAAATTCACAAGAGTATTGACAAACCCCCTGGCAGACGAATCATTTCGGCCAGGGACAGGATCCTTGAGAAACATCTATATATAGACTACTTCTTACAAGACTTTGTTAAATTATTGCAATCCTATGTTCAGGATACAGGGGATTTTCTACGGAAGATCAAGGATGTGACATGGAGAGAGGGTTACTGGATGTTGGCCTTGGATATAACATCCCTCTATACCAGCATCAGACATGAGGATGTTCTACGAGCAGTTCGGCACTACTTATCACAAAGACCCCCACAGTACAAGGATCATAATGGCATGCTGTTAGAGATGTTGTAACATTGCCTTAGAAATAATAATTTCATGTATAACAATCTTCTATACCAGCAACAGAGGGGTGTGGCCATGGGGGCCAGTTTCTCTCCAAGCTATGCCTGTTTGCACATGGGCGGCTGGGAGGAACTGGACCTCAGGAGCAAATTTGGCAAAACCTTTGAAGACAATGTGATTGTTTGGCTGTGTTATATCGATTACTTATTTGTATTATGGAATGGTACTAAAGAACAGGCAGAAAAATTTATAACAGAGATCAACGTTAATGACCTGAACCTCCATTTTACTGCCACCATGAGGCAATCCTCCGTCACATTTCTAGACACCGAGGTTTATATACATAACAACAGCATTGAAACGAGATTATACAGAAAGATAACCTTGGGTAATTCGACCTTGCATGCCAGCAGTGCACATCCGCCACACCTCATCAATAGCATCCCCTATGGGGAAATGCTACGTCTTAGAAGAATATGCAGCAATGTTTCTGATCTAAGACAGTCACAACAGCTGAGCAAACAAAGATTTTGTGAGAGGGGATATTCTAAGCATGTTATAGAGAATGCTATCATGAAGTCTATTGGCATAGCAGAAACAAGCTCCTCATTGACAAAAGGTCAGCAGATTACAATAAATCAAAGGTTAGAGCAACAGACGTTGTGGGAGGGGGCGATACAACCAACCCCTTTAGGATTATCATGGGTTACAGTAGGCAACACTCTAGCCTCCAGGGAATTATTAATAAGAACAGGCCCATTGTACTCAGTGATCCTGTCATTGGACCTACACTGCCAAATAGGGTGTCAATATAACACAGTAGGGCACCCTCTATGAGAGACTCTCTAGTAAATACAAATCCGGAAACAATCGATAAAACCCCTTGGCTACAGACAATAGTGGTTTTTACAAATGTAAAATGTGTAAGGCCTGCCTCCATGGGGTAAACATGAAAACTTTTACAGACCCTTTCAGTAACAGGGAGCGTGGGATCAGTAAACTCCTAACCGGCAAGATGGATTATGCTGTATACATACTTATTTGCCCCTGTGGGCTTAAGTACGTCAGCAGAACCAAACTGGCCGTACACAAACGCATTTTGCAACACCTCCGCACCATATCCAATCAGGACAACACCTATCCTGTGGCAAGGCATTTCAGGCAGATCCACAACAGTGATAACAATGGACTTAAGTATTACGTGATTGATGTGATTACACCTAGCAGAAGGGGAGGCGACAGAGAATCTAAGTTACGGACATTAGAGACACAATATATTCTTCAAGTAGATTCCAAGACCCCTGGCGGTCTTAACATCACGAAAGATTTACATACCTGTCTGGGCTAAACAACTTTAACTATGGAAAGTGTATAAAATATCCTTTGATGTGCTAAGTCGGTCAGGACAAGGGTTTCTGTATAAGTCATTCACGAGTATATTAGACCGGGTTAGTTGGTCCCGTGGCGTATTGTTTGTAAGACACTGTGGCAGGAGTTGAAATTTGAAATTGGTTTTATGGAATATTTAATGTTTATGCACTTATTTATATATGAATTTTGTATGTTATTATATTAATCTTTTTTACATCTATTTATATATTTATAATACGGTATTGTACGTAGGGGGCTTTATATGAGGCCAAAACAGACTGAAAATCCAAACATTGAGGACCCTTAGGCCATATACTCAATACGAATTTCATTGTTCTGTCGATGGAAGAGGGGTTCATGTCATCTAACCTCACACAGCTGAAAATATGGTGTTACATTAAACCCCACAATCTAACCAGGCAAATTCAACTAAGCAGCTACTATCCCGGGAATATACTTGTGATTTTTTACCATATTTTTAAAGCGGTCCCACTTAGCTCATTCACTGCAAGGTTATCGATAAAAGTCCAAGATCATACACAAAAACATTAAAAGAATTAGTAATTGAATTTGGGAACTGTCTAAATAGAAGCATCAGATTTTTAACAGTCACTATCAAAAAAAATGTCATCACCAAATTTAGATTTGAATACACACACCTCAGGCAGCTCCACTGACATTTGGGTGCCGATTCCGATCGGGTAAAAAATGTTCCCGTACGACTCGTATCCGTATTTTTTTACGTACGAGTCATACAAGTCCCGTACAAACGGCGAAGTACGATTCGTACAGTAAAATTACATACGAATTGCCTCGGGAAAAGTCTACGAGACGTCCCTGGACAGTTTTACGTACGAGTCGTAAAACTGAAGTCCGAGCGCACAAGTCCGATCTGTACCGGCGTCCCGAATACACAAGCGTATGGAAAACATCCCGTACGGAGCGAACTGTGCACGACCCCTACCCCGGGTACACTTGTGCCCGGGGTACGAGTCGTACGGCCCCCCCAGCCTCCCACCCCTCCCGCGTACATCCGCACCGTACCCCCAGGCCCCCCGTATGTACGCACCGTACCCCCAGCCCCCGTATGTCCGTGCCGTAGCCACCAACCCCGTATATATGCGCCGTACCCCCCACCCCCATATGTATGCGCCGTACCCCCCACCCCTGTATGTACGCGCTGTACCCCCACCCCGTATGTACGCGCCATACCCCCAGCGCATAGCGCTGGGGGTACGGCGCGTACATACGGGGGTGGGGGGTATGGCACGTACATACGGGGGCAGGGGTAGAGCGCATACATACAGGGTGGGGGTACGGCGCGTACATACGGGGGGCTGGGGGTACGGTGCGTACATACGGGGTGGGGGGTACGGCGCGTACATATGGGGGTGGGGGGACGGCGGGTACCGGGCCCCCTTTTCCTCGTGCATCGCGGCATACTTAGCTTTTCTGGCACTTTTTGGCTCCCGTAAAAATATAGCCGTACGGAGTGCTGTGGGTACGAATCGTACTTGCTGGTCCGTAAAACGCTGCCTGACTCTGTGCGGACGTCGCGTACGCGCTGTCCAGGATCGGAATTGTATGTATTTTTTAGCCGCACGGTGTTTTTTACGATTCGTACGGAAATGGTATTTCTGTACGAATCGTACTTGCTGGTTTGTACGGTGGAATTCCCGGGTACGAGTCGTATGGAGAAAACGCTCCGTACGACCATTTGTACCCGGGTTTTACAGGATCGGAATCGGCACCTTGATGTTAGCTATTATATACAAGGATCTCCCGATAAAAAGGATTTAACCCTTAATACAGCAACATTAAGCTTTCAATTGGGAGATACTATTTAGGCATACAATATCGAGGGCGGAGAAATGATCTAAGACTGCCCTCAACAGGCGGACATAGAATTGATCGATATGATTTAGGCTATGACTGAGGTTATATAAGCGTTTGTTGCACAAAAGCATTATATTTGCACATATATTTATATACACATTATTGCTGCTTGGAATAACGATAGTTTTTATCAATGGATTTTAATGCGGATTCATGATATATTTATTGTTATTCAACATGGAGTGACATGCCATTTTTAAAGTCATGTTATTTTGCACATCTAGCAAGGAAGAACTAGAGCATACCTGTCACGTGATTGGTTTGAATATGCACTGTCACTTTAAATTGGGGGCTCAACAGTAGTACATTGTCATGTGAACAAGGCTCGGACGAGCCAAAACGTCATGGCGATATACAAGGAATAAATTGAATTTGCACTAACGTCTGGTCCGTGTCCGTTGTTCCTGTTGTCTTGATGCGGTGGTGATTATATATATATATATATATATATATATATATATATATATATATATTCACTGAAAAAACCATAGGTTTCAGGGGCGTTATAGTTAGCTGGACTTTTCACTCGTACAAAACCATAGAAATTCCCCCGTTATAGTTAGTTCAGCTAACTATAACTCGCGCGCCTGCAATGCACTGCTGATGACGTCACATATTACATCACTCATGACATGGTCAGTGACATCACTCATGACATCACTCATGACATCTCAAATGACATCACTGATGACATCACTGATGACATCATCCAGTGAATGTGTGTTTTTCTGAAAATTACATATGTTTTATATATGTATATCTCAAGGTCGATGGAAGAATAAATGGGTATATAAGTGTCTAAATGGATGATTTGTTTTTGAAAAATTGATTGTATAACTGACTGATTAAGAGTATCTTAGTGAATACATGGCTTAGTGAGTAATGTTTAAATATGTAAATATCTGTATCAGTCTCTCACTTTGTGTATAAGTGGCTGCATGGGTTGGTGAGTAGCTACATGAGTGTCTATATAGGTTATTAGTTGGTTTTTTGAGTATCAGTATAAGTGTCTGATGTCTGTATGGTTCGGTGGGGGGTATTACGTAGTGCATAGGTGCATGAATGAGTGACTCACTGTTTGTATGTGTTGAAGACAGCATGTGTGCAGGACTGTATGGGTGGATGAGTGTGTGCATGGGTGTGTTAGTGAGTGAATGACTGTCTCAATAGTGTCTCTATGAGTAACCACATATGTTTTAAACTAGTATATGTGACTATTGGTGTATATAAGTGAGTATATGTGAGAGTGAGAGATTGACAGAGTTCCTGTATGAATAAGTGTGTGTTTCTATAAGTGATTGTTAAAAAGACTAAGTATGTGTAAGTTTCTGTAGAAGTAAGTGTGGTGGTGTGTGTATAACTGTATATGCAGGTAAACGGATGTTTGATTCTTTATTTGCATGAGTGACTATGTGTGTGAGTAACTTTATGGATGAGTGGCGTTGTGTAACAGGATGTATAGGTGTATGAGTACATACAATGAGTGAGTACATGTATGATTGACTGTATAGGACTGTTGGTGAATGAGTGTATGTGGATCTTACAATTACTGAATAGGTTGTTGTAACTGTATTGGTATGTCCATTGTTTTGAAAATTTTAATTTCTATTTTTGAATGTGTGTATCAAAGGTTATATTAGGGGGAGAGGAGGTCTGCCACTCTATCACAAGGATGATGTCATCAGTGATGTCATGAGTGATGTCATGAGTGATGTCACTGACCATGTCATGAGTGATGTAATATGTGACGTCATCAGCAGTGCATTGCGGGCGCGCGATTTATAGTTAGGTGAACTAACTATAACGGGGGAATTTCTATGGTTTTGTCCAGCTAACTATAACGCCCCTGAAACCTATGGTTTTTTCAGTGAATTTCTAAGGTTTTTTAAATGCTAATTCCTAGCTATAACGTGCCTGAAACCTATGTTTTTTTCAGTGAATTTCAAAGGTTTTTTAAATGCTAATTTCTAGCTATGCCTACAGAGATAGGACATGTGAAGAAAGAAGGAAAAACGCACAGAAAGAAAAAAAGAAATGCAGAAAGAAGCAACAGAAGTCCTCAAAGACGAAGAAAAGTGCAGGAAGAAGTATAACGTGCAGAAAGAACAAACAGAAGAGCAGAAACAAGCCTTGTTTCAAAATCATCCTGTACCCTCAACTTTTTCAGACGGATACTGGTGGTAACTGAGTCTGACTCAACAGTCCTAGAGCCAGTGCTATGTTAAAAGACACTCAGAATACAGTGAAAACACCTACATACACTAGGGCACACTATGTGTTGGGATCCCCCTGTGAATAGCATGACCTCCTCTGTAAGCCCCTAGTATATAATAGGGCAGGGGATTAAAACTACCTCTTAAAACGCACCACAGGGCGTGTTTGAACACGTCACCTCATGCCCCGTCCCCACCCTTCCCCACTGTGTAAACACGCCCTTTAGCCGTTTTAAGTTGGGAGATTAACTCCCCTTGAATCCTGAGGGTCCCTAGGGTCCAACTAGACCACTAGGTACCTCCAGTAAGCGCCACAGAGCTGCGTTGCAGAGAGGTGTAAAAAGTGGCACGGCCTGCACCACCTCTCTGCAACGCAGAGCAGTGGTGCTTACTGGAAGCACCCGGTGGGCTAGTTGGACCCCAGGGTCCCTCAGGATTGAAAGGGAATTATTTCCCCAACTTAAAAACGCGTCACAGGGCCTGTGGGCGTTCTGAGTTGAGAGATTAAGTCCACTTGAATCCTAAGGGTCACTAGGGTCAAACTAGCCCACTAGGTACCTCCAGTAAGTGCCACAGAGCTGCGTTGCATGGAGGTGTAAAAAGGGGCGTGGCCTCAGAACACCTGTCTGCAACGCAGCTCCCTGGCGCATACTGGAGATACCTGTTGGGCTAGTTGGCCCTCAGGGACCCTCAGTATTGAAGGGGAATTAATTCCTCAACTTACAACTGGCCAGGGGGTGCGTTTGCAGAGTGCTGCAAGGAGGGGGCGTGGCCTCCGGCGCGATGCCGGTGTTTAATTTATTTATTTTTAAGAAGGAGGGCTGTGTGGCCCCCTTTCTTTTTCTAATTTATTAGCCTTGGGGACCCCATCCCCCAGGGCCTGCACCCTAATTTTGTTTGTTGAAAAAAATTAATTTGGCCCTCCCAAGGCCTTAATCGGCCCCGGGGACCCCAACCCACAGGTCATGGCCTTTTTAAAAAATTGTTATTCTTTAGGAGGGGGGCTGTGTTGCCCCCCTCCTCAGGCCACTTATGGCCCCGGGGACCCCATCCCCCGGGGCCGGGCTTTGTTTTTTTAAAAAATATATTTATAGAAACACCTAGGACATGCTGGACAAACCGTATGTACCTATCACCATGACGATTTGCGTGATATTCAATAAAAGGCGACTATGCATGCAATGAATCCACATAGAATGTATTCACACCGCTAGTGAAGCTCTGACATGTCTGACACCCTACCGTGCGTAATCCCGGCGCCCCGGCTGGTGGGTACTCTCCAAGTAGACACACTTGTCGTTTATTTATACAAACATGGGTAGCTATTGACGGGTAAACACACAATGTAAATAAGGGTCCTAGGGGAATTAGTTTAAGGACTATAACACCTCCACTCCCCAGATTTGTACAGGAAAAAACTAACAGAAGGGGTTCAGTCCATTCATGGAGAACAAATAGCCACTGAATGCTATAAGCAAATGAAAACCTCTTCAAATAGTGAGTGCACCACCTGGCTGGAGTTAAGAGTCCATCAGCCCACCCTCATTGGCGGAGCTTCGTCATGTGAGACTCTATGGGGTCATAGTCTAGGCCCACAGTATCGAGCCAGCAGGCCCTGTCGGGTGCCCGACCTAATGATCCCAGGGTAGAATACCTCCTGCCAAAGTGTGTGCTCAGACTTGTGAAGACTCTAAAGATGTGCAGTGCTCAGTGTGAAAGTGCGTTAAAAATGACTACATGGGCAAAAAATATGTTTATTAAGGATTGACCAGGTGTCATGTTAAAAAGCCAATAGTCTTGAAAAAATTGACTATTTCCTGACTTGATTAGGTAAGGTCGACATGTTTCAGCCGGTGTGGTCCACTGACCCGGCTTTCTTCAGGACCTAGAATACTGGAAATCAAGGCTACTGCAGAACTAACTTATTAGTGTATACTACGTGAAGAACAAAATTTCTTTAGAACAGTGAAAGTGTCATCATCAGGTAAGTCTGTGGCGATAGCCACCCTACCGGACAAGCAACCTTTTGCTCGGATTTGAGTACCTTGTCTTCTTTCCTAGAAAAAATTTGGAGAATCAACCATCAAAAAGGCATCTCATATATGGATACAGCATCAATGACTATTATTTAACAGTGCCCTTTACGCACTGCACTGACTATGAACAAACCCCAAAACGTGGTTACAAGTAAAGCATATTTTCAAAAAACACTCAGGTCAACTCACCCAGCTTTCTGTGGGAGGAAGGCCTCACCTCACCCGGCTGACTGCTCGGAGAAGGAGGCACTGCTCTGTTCAAAATGTAAGGACAAAAGGACAAGTTGCACACTGATACTTGTTCATCCACATTCCTTACAATATGTTTAAACATTAAAACCAGCAAGTCAAAGACCTTGGAAAAGCCGCTCCGCAGGCATAACAACCCAGGTGTATAGGGAGATTGCGCTCTTGAGCAATGGCTCTGTTTAAAAAGAGGCCCCATAGCTGACATTTAACAAAAAAAAAGAAGACACCCTCAGTCAACAACTGGTGTGGTCAAATAAGGGGGAGGGCAGGAGAATACTGCCACTCTCTGAGAATAATATAAGAGGATTGACCACCCTTTATTTGTTAAAAAGTATATATAGAGAGAAAAGACCTATATAACCAGGCCAGAGGGGGACTACCACTCCATTTGGTTATAAAGCAGGAGTAGTATTGCTGTATCCCTGTCTCCTCCCAACTAGCTGAATCAAGGTAAGCAGAGATGAACCAGACTAAATCATCCAGACCCTGGGATACAGGACACCCCTCTCCTTACCTGTCCGTCGGTACTTCGAGCCAGACTACGAGCTGTATGGGAGGTGACGGCAGGAAGGAGAGGGCTCCTTATATATCAGCCCTAATTGACTCAATCATTCGCTAATGAGTCAGGTGCTCGTACTTAACTCTCTACGAGCCCACGCATCAACATGAGCATGCTCAGGCGTCCAGACACTAATCTTCAGGCATGTGCGTAAAGCGGACTGATCAGGATGCCTAAGGCGATTATAGTGTCAGGCGCATGCGCATATCCTATTATCATAAGCGCTGATCGCGAGCGAGTTAGTGTAATACTCGGGATCGGAACCCGGAGTGTAGAGTGTCCATCCTAAGACTGCTGCAAGATTGCATAGAGTGAACACGAAAACTGACATCGCATAGTGGTTAATGCAAAATAAAACATAAACACACCAGTGAAGAAGATAGAGGCATGCGCGGGAGAATTCTTGTCTTGGCGCATGCGTAGGACAGAACCCGACCGGAGCGATCGGTAACTGTCGTGTCTACCACAGGAGCATGCGCATGAGGGATCCACCGACACGTCACAGACTAAAATCCCGTGCATGGACTAAATTTGTGAAATGACAGCCCCACTTTTTTACAGCAGTGTTATTAAAACGATTGGACCACCCGAAAGCTAACGTTGCCATGCTGTTCAGTACAGATGGACATAGCCTCGCATATCTGAATGACAGGGCAACGCCCAATGAAGATCTGCCACAAATTCTATAGTGGCTGGGGCGTCCATAAACATAGTGGAATGGGAGCTTGAGCTCAAGCGCTGCAACTGGGTATATTATGGAAAAAGGACCCACGCCCCTGACGACGGCCATCTCGCAGGTAAACCCCAGTAAGCTAGTTCTGGCGCTCTACAGGGAAAAGACTAAGCCTAACCATCGAACAGGTCTGATAGAATTAGGTTCACTTCATAGGTTAGGATTGAGTCGCCGAATCGATTCCATTGAAGAAGAAGATGATCTATAACAATGCCTGATTTGGTGCGCTCACTACCTACTTGAGGTCTCCTCTTTGGTCGATGGTAAGTATATCTCCATGACTGTACTAACAGCAAATGTCAGATCTCTAACTGTGAACAGCAGAAGCCGAAACACAGACCTTTACCACCAACACATGTGCTCCACACTCAGAAGGAACAAAGCAGACACCATTATGAGGATGGCTAGCCTACACTGTCTAGTATGGTGCGCTCACTTCCCACTTAGGGTCCCCTCTTTAGTTGATCGTACACATATCTCCAGGCATGTACTCACAAGAAATAGTCACTGCTTTGAAGCTGCATGTCAGATCTCAAATTGTGAACAGCAGGCGACGGAACAAGGGCTTGTACCACCAATACATGTGCTCAACACACGGAGGGAACAAGGAAGACGTCGTTATAAGGATGACTAGCCTCCACAGTCGCTCCTTTGGCTCACAACATGTGTCTGGCACATAGATGTTATGGAATTCATAAGGCCAGAAGGTGTTTCAGGGATATGGCATCCCTTATCAGACTTATGTCTTGGTTAAGTGAAGTCACAGCCCTCCTATACACAAAAGTGTGGATGCTTGATGCAGTCAGGGCCTCATCAATTTACTAAAGATGATGTATACCAATCGATTTAAAAACGGATTATAGGTACATCAGATGTCTCTACAAATGTGTATCCCCATAAACGCAATATCGAGGGTGCTTGTTCCCATCATCATTCCTGACTGTAATTAAAGATGTTATTAGTGATAGGTTTCAAAAGGTGTTAGTACACTGGAGGATCGCAAGAAAACAAGTTGTCGCACACACTCTCAGATAGAAGTCCATGGAATGCTATCATTCAAACCATGCGTGTCTGTTTTCAACTTGAAAATCCACCTTTGCTCTTTAGAAAACAGGAACTTGGAGGTATCTGTTATATGCTGGGGAATGAGAGGTCGTTCAAGCACGATCCACCTCAGATCATCGGCTTGATGTTGTTTAGCAAAGAAGTGATCTGTTAGGCAAGTAGATTGTCTCATACATCGAATCGTGCTCTTATGCTCACTGATGCGGAGCTTCACTTTGCGTGTGGTATGCCCAATATAGTGTAAGGAGCAGGGGCATATGATCATATATATCACACACTCAGAATTGCAGTTTGTGTGATTGTTTAATATCCAGGGACAGCTCGTTCCTATTGACGGGCACATTTAATACACATGCACACCAAGCCATTCAAAGGGGATTCGACAAAAATTCGACCAAACTATGCAAGAAACCCCCTCACGGTTAATAAAACACACATCCACCGCCGGATGTGTAATACTTTTTATTTTACTCCCTGGAAAGGAGACAAACCTCACTTGAGAGTCACAGCGTGCTCCTGGCTGAGCCCAATGCTGTGTTACACCCACCAGTGCCCGCCGAGTGCCACACACCTCTGTGTTGTATTCCACCAGCTAGTGCGTATGCTATGACACTCTCTAGCCTATGTGCACTGTAACACCACCCCGTGAATATGTCATGCCACACTTGCCTTCGCACGGGTTATATTGCCCCATCTAACGTGCCTTCCTCGATGCCTATGTTATAAAGCACAGCGCTATGCCATACATATTACAATCTGGGATCCATATCTTTGTCACAGTGCATATGCAATGTTACACTACCCAGCACATATTTTATATAACAACTTTAGAGACTACTTAAGGTTACACAACACTGCCCTGTGCATATTACACTCCAAGGCGCATATCACATAGCAAGCGCTAGTGCCTGTGCTATCTCGCGCTCTCCAATGAATCTGTCATTGCGCACAATGTATTGCATATCATATTTCACGCCCCGGTTCATCGTATATCACACTTTTTGGTGCATAGTTTATACCATATACTATATCTAGTTTTCATTTTCAATCGTGCTCTCAGGACTATGTTCTATATAACACTGAGTCCACCTACCCTTTTCACGGGCATTACATTTTGCGATGGGGGTGGAGGGTCAGGGGATGTTTCTGCCAAGTGAGCCCGGAGTCACAGTCCCAAACGTCCTCTTCTTCCTGAATAAAAGTGAGATTATGCTGCATACTTGTTCATATTTTAAGTAGTTCGCACAGACACACATTTAAAAAAACAATAAAGTTCCTAATACCCACCTTCTATGAACAGTTAGCTTGCTGCCCCATCCACCTCCTCCCTATACTCTGTTGTCTGAATCCATGGACTAGCCTCCTCCCTCCTGCCATGCATGGTCTGATGTGCTGCCACTGCCCTGCATTTAGCATGATGTACCAGTCCACTCATCCTGCCCATCATTGACCTCCTGCTTAGCCTCTGTGCCTTGCTTGCTGCCCCTATTCTCCTTCCCCCTGCCCTCCGATGTCAGTGTGCATGCCCCTGCTCCATCCTTTTTGACCACCATGTTCCATGGACCTGCCACTCCTATCTAGTCTGAGTGTTCTGTTGAGCTGCCACTCCCCTACCACCTGCCTAGCATTGTCAGATAACTGTAACCTGTCCCTGCCACCTCCACCCTGCCTGTCCACATGCCATGCCCCTATCCCCTTCCTCCTGTCCTCCATGGTCCATTTTACTGCCACACCCTTCTGCCCTCCCTGGTCTGTTGTGCTGCAACTGCTCCTCCTGCCTGCCCCACGCGGTCTGTTGTTAGGCCCCTTCCCCTGAACTCTCTTGTCTGTGCCCAGGTCCTGACCCTCCCTTCTATCCTCCATGGTCCTTTGTGCATGCCCCTGCACCCTCCTTCTTCCCCATCATAGCCATTGTGCTGCCACTAGCCCTCCCGCTTGCTATGCATGGTCTTCTGTGCTGCCATGGCCCCTCCCACCTTCCCTGTGTGGTCAGCTAGCTGCTCCTGAACCCCTCCCACCTTCCCTCCATGGTCTGTGTGTATGCCATCATAGTCTCACTGTTGCTCTCCATGGTGTGTCTTGTTTCTAGTGCCCATCCTGCCTGACCTCAATGGTCATCTTGCTGCTCCTGCCCTGCCCCCTTGCCCCCAGCCCTCTGTTTCCATGTGCAGACCCCTATTCCCTCCCTGGCTTGTCGGTTCCATTGTAATGCCCCTGATCCGTCCCTCCTACCCTTTATGGTCTGTTATGCTGCAGCTTTCTCTCCTGTCTGTCCATTATGGTCAGCTAGCTACCATTGCCTCTTTCTCCTCTGTTGTCTGTTGTCCATGTGCATGGTCCTGTCCCCTCCCTATTGCTTTCTATGGATTGTTGTGCTGCACTCCCGTCCCGCATGCCCTGTGTGGTGTATTGTGCTGCTGCAAACCCTGATGCCTGCCCTGTAGGGTCAGTTTGGTGCACCTCTCAATGTCCCTCCTGTCCTCTGTTATCCGAGTCCATGTCCCTACCCCAATTCCTCCTGCCTACCATGATCCAATGTACCATACTTGCGAACATTTTGAACTTGGTAAGAGGGAGATTTTGAAATAAAACTGGGGTATTGATTTTCCCCTTTGAGTTACATTGAAAAAGAGAAGATTGTAGACAGGAAACAGATCAAGTAAAGCCCATTTGAGCTTAAAAACATTGGACGTTTCCAGGCTGAAACGGGTCTGTTGGCATGTATGGTTGTATGACCACTGCCTCTTCCTTCTGACCACAATGGTCTATTATATTGCCACAGCCTCTCTTGCCAGTCCTGTATTGTTGGTTTGTTGCCCCTGCCCCCCTTTCCACTACCCTCCATAGTCTGTTGTGCTGCCACTGCCCTTCATGCCTGCCTAGTGTGGTCATATTGTTGCCTCTTCACTCTCCTACCTGCCTTCAATTTTCAGAGTCCGTGCCCCTGGCCTCTTCCTCTCAACAGTATCCCAATGAACAACTAGATTGCTAACATTCTATATTTATTACAAAAGTGTGGAATGCCTGACGTCATCTTGATGTAATCAAAACTGTAATGCCTAGAGCATTTCCTTTAGAAATTACATATATGAGAGGGTCTTATTTGCAACAAAATTATGGTTAGTGCTCTAAAAAACTAAAATGAGGACATATTTTCTGAGTTTTCAAATAGTGACAAAGAACTTTTAAATTATTTGTAATCTTAGTTTTTTTATCCAGTTGACCACTTGATTAAATGTTGCATCCAAGGGGAGAGGGTGTGGTGTTACTTCCAGAGCTGCAGACTTTGCAAATGGGGAACCAGGTTGGAGTTTCTGCTTCAGCTCAACATTCTGTGATTCTGGTCAAATCCCTTAATCTCCCCATGTCTACAACCAAAATGAATTGGATCTTGTGTGATGTAACAAATGTTCATGTAAAGCACTTCAATACCTGACAAGTCTGCACTATATAAAACTGCAAATACACAAAAAATAAGTGTTTTGCACACTTCTGTCATTGGGCTACATTTGGGCTACATCTGGGTGATATTTGGCCTACATTTGGGCTCTTTTGTCTCTGGTGGCCATTTTAGGAGATTTATTTGTTATGAAGTTTCCTAATTTCCTCATTTACTGCAGTCTCCTCAGTAGGAATTGCTTTCAGTTTTTTACTTTGATTCCATGAAGTAGGTATTCAGATATGTCACACATTTGCCATAAATTCTGAATGTTAGCACTCTAGTTGCTCATTAGATCACTGTGGTAAAGCTACTGCTCACCACGGAAGTCTGCTGCTAGTATTAGAAGTGCATGTTTCAGTCTGCATATTAGAATGTTTTAATGAAATAGAAGAGGATTTGAGAAGTCACTCAAAATGTGCCCTAATTTTTCTTTCTTCAGCACTAATCATACTTTCTATGGCAAAATGAACCCCCTCATTGTGTTCCTTTTTAAATTAAATGTTTTAAGTGTTACCAGTTTATTCCAATCAAGATGGCTTCAGGTGTGCCATACTTTTGTCATAAGTAAGACAGTAAGCGCTCTAGTTGTTCTTAAGAACACTCTGGGACATTCTGTCATTGGGCTATACTTGGGCTACATCTGGGTGATATTTGGGCTACATTTGGGCTCTTTTGTCTCTGGTGGCCATCTTGGGAGATTTATTTGTTATGAAGTTTCCTAATTTCCTCATTTACTGCAGTCTCCTCAGTAGGAAATACTTTCAGTTTTTTACTTTGATTCCATCAAGAAGGCATTCAGATGTGTCACACATTTTCCATAAATTCTGAATGTTAGCACTCTAGTTGCTCATTAGATCACTGTAGTAAAGCTACTGCTCACCAGGCAAGTCTGCTGCTGGTATTCAAAGTGCATGTTTCAGTCTGCATGTCAGAATGTTTTTATGAAATAAAATAGGATTTCAGAAGTCAAAATGTGCCCTAGTTTTTCTTTCTGCAGCACTAATCATAATTTATATGGCAAAATGAACCCCCTCATTTTGTTCCTTTTTAAATTAAATGTTTTAAGTGTTACCACTTTATTCCAATCAAGATGGCTTCAGGTGTGCCATACTTTTGTCATAAGTAAGACTGTTAGCGCTCTAGTTGTTCTTTAGAGCACTCTGGGAAGCTGCAGTAGAACACAAAGGAATCAACTGACAGTCTCTGCCCTTGTTGGATGTACATGTTTTACTGAGAATGTCAGACTTCATTCTTACATGACTGAGAAAGATAATGTGAATTTACAGAAAATATGCTCTCAGTTTAGCTTATAGATCACCTTCCAAACCTCTGCAGGGGTGTGGAATTTTCCAAATAATCTAGTTGTCCAAGGGACAAAATGCCACTGAGATCTACATGTCCTGTAAAATCCACTTGTCCCACCTACCCCCGTTCCACATCAAACCTAAGGATGAGAGTTATCAGATATTAGTCTTCCTTTCACAAAACCACATTGCTCTTTAACGATAAGATGAGGCATGAGGGGATCTAAACGTAAAGCTAGCAACTTAGCAAACAATTTATAGTCAACATTGACAAGAGAGATCAGCCGATAATCTTTAGAAAATATTGGATCACGACTTTCTTTAGGAATGAGACAAATAGTGGCCTCCTGGAAGGTGCCCCCTGTCTTACCAGCTAAATAAAATGAGCGAAAAAGCGTTAGAAGTTTCGGGAGCAATAAATCAGAAAAATGCAAATAAAATTCAACAGAAAATCCATCTGCACCAGGTGTTTTCCCCTTAGAGAGAGTATTCAAAGCGGTGGAGAGTTCATTAAGGGAAAGATCGCTATCAAGATCAAGAAGGTTAAGATGGGAAGTAGAGGGAGAAGGAATTTTATCAAGATAAGACTAGATGAGAGAAGGGGAGGGAGGAGAGTCTGGCGTAAAGAGATTTTGATAAAAAAGTTTAAATTTGTTGAGAATCTCCTGATCATTATGCAGAAGGAAATTATTAGAAGAGTAAACAGAATCTATAAGAGTGCGCTCCTTGCGTGTTTTGAGGTAATTTGCTAAAAGTTTCCCTGCTTTATTACGACCACCATAATAACGGGCGCTACTCCGAAGGAGCATTGATGAAGCATTGTCAGTAGTGGTTTTGTTAAAAGCAATCTTCGTTCGAATCAGTTCTGGTGATATGGAATTTTTTGAAGAGGTATAGAATTCATGTTCCAGAAGCTTGATATGTGTTAAGGTAGTTGTCCGCTGTTGAAGAAGGTGTTTATTTTTCTTTGAAACAAAAGTCTATAATGTAACCTCTTGCTGTGGCTTTATAAGAGTCCCAGATAACATGGGGGGAGCAGCTGGAGTTGCAGTCAATTAAAAAAAATTAATTAGCAAAAGAGTGAAATGAGGAAGAGAAAAAAGTGTCAGTAAGAAGAGAATTATTAAAACGCCATTGAGAAGATTTTGGATGTGGAGGGAGCAAATCCAGATCTGTTACAATTGGGGCATGATCAGAGATAACTATGGGTGCAATAGAGGAAGACAGTAGATTTTGAGATAAAGACTGAGAAAGAAAAATATAGTCTAGATGAGAAAGAGATGCATGAGGAGGAGAGAAAAAAGAATAATCAAGAGTGTCAGGGTGAGAAAGTCTCCAAGAGTCAACGAGATGTGTCTGAGAGATAGTATCAAGAAAATGTTTGTGAGTCTTATGTGGAATAAAATGGACTGTGGACTTGCAGTCAAGAAATGTATCTACAATTTGGTTGCAATCACCACCTAATATAAATAAATCATCACGAAACTGAATACATTTTTGGGTAATCACCGGCCAAAAAGAACAATCAGGCTGTGTGCGACCATAAACATTAAAAACAGTTAAATGAACATAATTAATTGATAATTTGACAAGTATCCATCTACCTTCCCTGTCATTTTCTTGTGCTATAACTTTACATTTCAATTTCTTATGACAGAGGATAACAACACCATTTTTTTAATTAGTAGATGGCCTCTTTTCAACTTAAGTGATTCAGTGTCTGTGAGATGTGTCTCCTGGGATATAAGAGGCAAGGTGGGAAAGAATTCTCTGTCTTTTAATAGGACTGATAAAACCCTTCACATTCCAGGAGATAACTTTGAAAGTAAAAGCATTAAAAATGTAAAAGAAACAAAATCCACAATGCTAGGAGGATGAGAGAGGATGCCAATGAATAAAGGGAAAAAGGAATAAGAAAGGGGGAGGAAAAGGGAAATGAATACAAAAAACAAAGAATAAAAGGGGATGGGGGAGGAAATAGGGATAAAGAGAGGGGAGGCCAATGAAAAGGAGAGAGAAAGATGATGAATCCATGAGGGGAAAAAGGACGAGAAGGAGGAAAGGGAAAAGGGGTGAGAAGAAGAGAATTAAAGAGAGACAGTACATATCCAAAAAGGATGACTGAAAAAACATCCCTGAATGGGTTAAGGAAAATAACACAAGGGCTAGGGCGACGTACAACAAAATGTAACACCCGATCCGGAGATTCCGGACCACTTCAGAACAAGAGGAAGCACAAAAATGAACCAAACTCATTTAGGAAAAGACAAATGACCTGTGAGGATACAAAGGGGAAATCAACGAAACGTCATGAAAAAGTAATGAAATAACATTGCTAGAACTAAGTCAAAAGGCATATAGATAAGAAAAGACTGCACACATTGAACCATAAGATATATGTAGTAAAGTGAAGAAGGAATGAACAAGAAATGCATCGTGAACAACTAGAAAGAGAAGGAAATGAAAATACTAGAGAGAAACATAGAGGAATCCAGTAACAAAGATGAAAAACCAAATAAAATAGAGCTAAACCAAAGATGAAAAACAAAGTCAAATAGAGCTAAACCATGTAACTGGGGTAAAATTAAACAGAAACACAACTGAACCACAGGAAAGTAAAGGAGAAGAGCGGAAGAAGAGACAGAATAGTAAGAATATATAACAAATCAAACATTAGTAAATAACAGCAACTATAATATGCCGAAGGCAGACCCATGTAGAAAGTTACATAGAAATCCAAATAAGGTTATGTTTAGTCAACCAGAAGAAGGTCCAGCACTGTCCATGATATTTGCAGTATGGGAGTGGATGAATTTCTTGAGTTCTGACGGATCTTCAAATGTGGAGGTGTTATTCTGAAAAGTTACTTTTAATAGGCAGGGATGAAAAAGGCCATAATGAGCTCCAAGGCTACGGAGAGGAGCACAAATATTCAGAAACTCCTTTCGCCTGGTTGCAGTAGCATTAGAAACATCTTGTGACAGAAAAACCCTTTGACCAAGCCAAGAAATCTGGCGTTTATCTCTGGCTGCCGAGAGGACTGGTAGTAAGTCAGTAAATTTCAAGAAAATGATAATAACACCTCTGGGTTTGGTTGAGGAAGCAGAGAGTGATGGATGAGGACCAAGCCTGTGCGCCCTCTGAATGCTAAGAGACATTGAAGATGGCATATACAACAACTTCGGCAAGAAGGAGGAGAAAAAGGAGACAGGATCATCTCCTTCCAATGACTCTGGAAGACCATAAATGCGCAGGTTATTCCTTCTGTTCTGATTTTCCAAATCCTCAGTGTGTTGTTGAAGCCTGCGTACCTCTTTTTCGAGAGAAGTAATTCTCTGAGAGTCACCCTGTACAACTGAAATTTGCTGTTCAACTGTAGACAGTCTATTCTCCATGGAGAACCACTTATCCTCCAGAGATTGCAGTCCGTTGTTTGTTTCTTCAACAACCGGTCGTATAGCATGAATCTCCTCTAATAGTAGTTCCATAGATATAGCAGAAGATGACCTATCCGGAGAAGGAGGGTCATTCTTTAAACGTTTAGTGGCTGAAGATGAAGTAGCAGGCTTACTGGACACAGACTGTGCAGAAGAGGTACGGGGAGATGGAACACCAGCCATCTCTCCAGTAACAACAGGTGTAGGTACTGCTTGTAATGGTGAAGGAGGAGAAGGTGACGTGCGCAACTTAGGAACAAAAACAAACTGTGGCTTGCACAATTTTCCCATATGAAGCGCAACGCATATAGTGCCTCCTACGTCACATTAAACACATTATAGCAAATCTCCTCGGGAAGAAGGACATATGACCACTAAGCATATAACTGAGGGAGACTGAAGTGTAGCAGGAGTCATTCAAAAAGATGAAATACGCAATATAATTAGATAACAGGAGTGACTCATTCAGAATTATGACCAAGAGGAGGAGTCATGGTAAAAAATATTTAGAAAAAATCAAAGGAACCATGAAGGATTATAATAAATAGTCACATTTTACATGAGCAGTCTTGAAAAAACTGACCGAGTAATGGCGAAAAGATGACAGGCACTCTGAGGTAAATGTAAACAGTTTAGGAAATGTCACCAGTAACTTGTTGCAGGAAGTATGAAACTAACACTAGGAAAATGCAGCAGCAGGAATTAAGGCTGCGGGCATGTCAGGCGCAAGAGCAGGAAGACAGTCAGTCATGCGCGCCACCACAGGAGAGCCACGGAAGAGTCAGCCTTCATTCAAAATGGCGGTTGCTCTGAGGCGCGATCGTCGGAGGCAAAATGCGGGAAAAGTGCGATACACTGCAAATTCAAAATGCGCTCACCGAAGCCTCAACACATTCCAGAAAGCGATGTGGAGCATTCCTTCAAAAGAAGATTCGGGAGAATGTTGTTTCTCATTCCGAGGAGTTCTGAAGCGGCGGAGCAACTCCGTTAGGCGGCCATCTTGCCAGGCACTGAAACCACGCCCCCCCAATGCACAACAACTCTAACAATGATGCTCATGGTTAATAACTGTACAGAACAGGAATCCTACGAAATCAAAGAATACAAATGCGCAACCCTCAAAGGAAGAATCAATATCTGGTCAAGATAAAGAGAAGTAGTATCCGTGCTCAAAGTTCAGAAGCATAGAAGCTATGATTATTCTGTCACTTAGCATTACTGCTTATCTCTTGAAAAGTGGATTTTTGTGTGATTCGAGGGTCCAAATAACTCTGCAATAGGGTGTAGGTGTATGTGTTGAAGAGGCAGGGGGAGTTCCGTGCAAAGAAGGGCTGCAGCGAATCCCGAGATTTTAGCCAATCCACTAGATCTGCAGTTAAAATGGAGGCTGGGACAAGATGGCATCCTCTGCTTGAGGTGAGGTCAAGCTGTCAGCCCTCTCTGACCACGGTCGTTGCCCCCCGCCCCTGGGCAGTGCATAACATACTTGCTGGAGCCCCCCAGTGGGGTGACTGGATCACTCAACAGCAGGGAGCCATGGGTGAGCCTGTGTATTGGTCACTGCGGGGTGGAACTTCCTGTCATCGGGTGATGTCTTAGCCCTGATGGGGCACCAGAAACGAAGTGAAGAGACAAAAGAATGATTGGCCCACACTGTAAGTTGACAAGCTGAGGACTGTCCCTCCATCTTCTCAGGTGGTAGTCAGCACTGGGAAGCTGCGAAGCGATAACTCCTGGCTCTGGGGAGAAGGAGTGGGGACGGCATGTTGAGCAGCCTGATGCCAGGTGAAAACTGTAGAGACATTGATCCCAGGGACAGAGCATTGCCAACGCATAGGAACACGCTCCCCTACAAGACATTTTGGTGGAGCTTGGGGACCTAAAGAGCCTCCCCAGCTGCGTGGGACTTTGACCGGATACAACCGCATGTAGCTGGGGAACTGAACATGGACATCGAGCACCCCTTATGGCCTCTGTTCTTCCCCACACTTCCCTGTGGGACCCGACTGACAGTCCTGGCTTAGGGGTGGTCAGCAATGGAGAGTATGAAGACACCTGACCCCAGGCAGCAGGAGAGATGGGGCCATCGTACCATGGGCCCCATCAAAATATTGAGAGTCACTCCAGCAGGGGAACAGGAGGACTTGCATGGTGTTCTGCATGTTGAGGCCTCCTTCCTGTTGTGGGAGGAATCCGTTTGATGTGTCCTCTCTGCTGACTGACCCCCCAAGACAAATAAGACCTAATCCTTGATACTGTGAATGCAAAATGAGAAATTCTGCAGAACAAGTATGATACAGTATGTCTCGACCTGGGTATCCTCCACGATGACCACCACATGCTGGCAGATAAGCTGAAGTGTAATGAGGAGGTTATTGGGGAGGTCTGTCTGACTGTCAGGAGCCTACAGTACAGGGCGACCAAGCTTCTCCAATGAGTTGATACGTAGGACCACAGGACAGAGGATGCAGAAGGGTGAAGCTGGCATAATAACATCAGGGTGGTATGACTGCCTGAAAAGGGGGAAGATGCCGACATGGCCACCTACCTGGAATTCCGTTTGGCTGAGACGGTTGTCCCACAGGACCTGTTGCAGTTCTTCACAATGAAAAGGGCACACAAGGTGCCAACAAGGCCTCTTCCTCTGGAGGCGCCTCATGTCCAGTGGTGGTGCCCTTGCGCATTACAGGGACGTTTTCCAGCAAATGGCTTGGGAGGTAGGCCTCTTTCACCTGAAAACTGCTTCTATTGGCGTTTTCCCAGATTACCCCATGGCGGGCCAGCAGGAGTGGGCCTCCTTCCTTTCAGTCCGGAAAGAACTGTTGTATGCTGCATCTTTACTCCGCACGGCTTAAAGTCATTGTGGACAATTGTGATGTGTTCTTCAATAGCCCTCCTGAAGGATGGGATTGGTTTGAGAAACACAAGGCAGGGTTGGATGCAGGACAAGAGTTAGGACCACCACCAGAGGCATCAAGAAGGGACGTTCACTGTGCAACCCACTAAAGGGCAAATGGAGCAAGGGATCACTGACAGAATATCGATGCTGAAAATATCGACCTGACAAAATATCGAGGTCAAAATATCGAAGACAGAAATATCGAATTCCTATCTTCAAACAGGTAAGTACAAAAATATCGAATCAAAAATATCGTTGTTAAAAATATAGTTAGTCAAAATATCGAATTGTTTAAAATGTCTTAAAAGTAATTTAAAATTAATACATTTATAAATATAATTAACTAAAACATACTTAAAAATACTTAAATAACCATAAAATTAATAAATAATTAATGTTAGTAAAAAAAATAAACACACGTTTTTATTTTTTAACACATATATATATATTAATGTAACATTAGGAAAAAATATTCAATATTTTTACCGTAGGATAGTGGGAGGGTAAAATTTACTATTCCCACTCCAGAATGTGCAACCAAGGGGAAAGCGTTGGATAGCGGGAGGGTAAAATTTACTATTCCCACTCCAGTGAGTGCAACAGTAGGGAAAGCGTTGGATAGCGGGAGGGTAACATTTACTATTCCCACTCCAGTGAGTGCAACAGTAGGGAAAGCGTTGGATAGCGTAGGGGTACAATTTACTATTCCCACTCCAGTGAGTGCAACAGTAGGGAAAGCGTTGGATAGCGGGAGGGTAAAATTTACTATTCCCACTCCAGAGAGTGCAACAGTAGGGAAAGCGTTGGATAGCGTAGGGGTAACAATTACTATTCCCACTGCAGAGAGTGCAAAGTAGGGAAAGCGTTGGATAGCGTAGGGGTAACAATTACTATTCCCACTCCAGAGAGTGCAACAGTAGGGAAAGCGTTGGATAGCATAGGGGTAAAAATTACTATTCCCACTACAGTGAGTGCAACAGTAGGGAAAGCGTTGGATAACGGGAGGGTAAAAATTACTATTCCCACTCCAGAGAGTGCAACATTAGGGAAAGCGTTGGATAGTGTAGGGGTAAAAATTACTATTCCAACTCCAGAAAGTGCAACAGTAGAGAAAGCGTTGGATAGCGTGAGGTTAAAAATTACTATTTCCACTCCAGAGAGTGCAACAGTGGTGAAAGCGTTGGATAGCGTAGGGGTAAAAATTACTATTCCCACTCAAGTGAGTGCAACAGTAGGGAAAGCGTTGGATAGCGGGAGGGTAAAAATTACTATTCCCACTCCAGAGAGTGAAACAGTAGGGAAAGCGTTGGATAGTGGAGGAGTAAAAACTTACTATTCCCACTCCAGAGAGTGCAACAGTAGGGAAAGCGTTGGATAGCGTAGGGGTAACAATTACTATTCTCACTCCAGAGAGTGCAACAGTAGGGAAAGTGTTGGATAGCGTAGGGGAAAAAATTACTATTCCCACTCTAGTGAGTGCAACAGTAGGGAAAGCGTTGGATAGCGTAGGAGTAAAAATTACTATTCCCACTCCAGTGAGTGCAACAGTAGGGAGAGCGTTGGATAGCGTAGGGGTAAACATTACTATTCCCACTCCAGAAAGTGCAACAGTAGGGAAAGTGTTGGATAGCGGGAGGGTAAAAATTACTATTCCCACTCCAGTGAGTGCAACAGTAGGGAAAGTAATGATTTAATATATTGATACAAATAAATTAAATATCAATACCAATAAAATATTAATTAAATTTAATTTCCAATTACATATTATTTTATAATTAATCAATTATAAATACAAATAAATATTAATGATTAAAAATGAATCACCTTTTCATAATTAATTAACAACTAATTAATGTTCAATAACAAAAATTAATTAATAATAAAAATATACCAATTAATAATTAATTAACAGTAAATTAATTATCAATACACAAAAATAATGTTAATGTGTAATTAATTACAATTAAATTACCTCCCACCCTATTCCCCTATAAACACTCAACCCGCTACAGAAAATAAATTAATAAAATTAACATAATTATCAATTAATCAATTAATAAAAATTAATTACAAATTAATAAAAAATAATTACCAATTAAAAATTAATTAACAATAAATTAGAAATCAATACCAATAAATAAATAAAAATATTGACATTATTACAATTAAATTACTTCCCACCCTATTCCCCTATAGATCCACACCCGCTACAGAACTAAAACGCAAAATTAAATTAAAAATAATTAATAATTACTAAAAATGTATATTTAATTTACTATAATTTAATTACTTCCCACGCTATTCCCCTATAAACCCACAACCCGCTACGGAATTAAATTACGCAAATATTAAATAACATAAAAATCATTACTTTAAAAAAATTAAACATACATTACAAAAATAATATACACTTTTAACACATATACTAACATACTAAACACTTTACAAAATTGAATATTATTAAAAATTCGATATATTTTAATACCTATATTTTATACTTCGATATTTTGACAATCGATATTACTTACCCTCAATTCGATATTTTTAACCACTATATTATGTCCTTTCGATATTTTGTCCATTCTATATTTTTACTTCGATATTATGTCCATCCGATATTATTTTTTCGATATTATGTCTAGTTACCGGAGCAAGACCAGGAGCAAATGACACATCCACCTTCTTATGGACGATACTGAGGCAAGACTCCACGGAACACTGCACCAAATCAGCCTCTGAGAACTTAGACTCAGATACCACACCAAGGGGTCTGACACACAAACCTCAAATAACTCCAATGCTAGCTGTTGATCTATAAACACTGGCAAGAGAGCGCTGACCGTACTTGATGGATGACCTCCTGGAGGGGGACCCCCGTCTGTGCCTTAACATGGGTCGGGGAACAATTACAACTAGCCTGTATTGCTGTAAATATTGAGATGAGGCAGACTGGCACTTGCTGAGCGGATCCCCTATTAATCCATTTGAAGGGGAACAGAGGCGAGTAGGTCTCTTAAGTGGTTGTCGAAGCAGCTCCCCTCACGAGAAACCCCTTTACGTCACTATGGTTCTGGGATGTTCGATACCCACAGATGTTTTTCGTTCTATGTTTTGGACAGAGGGCCATTGCTTTTCTGACCAGGAATTGGGAATTAGCTGTGTTGTGCGTTTGTGGCCTACAAATGTGATGATGTACATTTGGGCATGTTTCTGGACTGACAGATCATGATCAGGAGTGTTGCTGGTGGGGAAAGTGGGCAGCAGGGGCACCTCTATGGGCTTAGAGGTAGGAGGAGGATGTTAAAGGTTCACCCCCCCCATGGCAGGGAGGACGACGAAATACACCTTCCTCACTTGGAATGTCCTGGGTTTGAAAATAATACCGTGACAGGTGAGGCTACGACTGACCAAGTCGTAACAGCTTTTAATCTTACGGGTTTAAATGAAACCGATGAGGGTGTTATAAACATCCATCCAAATTTAAGGAGAGCCATCACTCTAAAACTTATAAAACATGGCCTAACATCAAGAGGTGGTAGAGCTGTTTTCGTGATAGAGGCACATGATTCTTTTCAGACAGAGGTATTCTATTCATGGATAGTATTCCCAGAATCAAATCCAGTAACAAAAGTGTTTCACTTCTATAAAGAAGATGAACCACCTGAGGAATATATTCCCTACGAGGATGTTGAAATTCAACTCACATACCAGGAACATAATCTCTGGTTTAAAGGTGCCCTAAAACATTACAATCACATTACCAGACTCGGTCCACTAGGTAGACCAGGAGCAACATGGCCGATTTTAGCTGGCTACACACCTCATCCTGACATCAAAGAGATGTCAGAAAATGAATTACTCACTCAACTTAAAGCAGAAGTAACAACAGCTCGCCAGAACCTGAAGGAACTTCTGGAGATAGTGGGCCTGAATGAGTACATCACAGTTGAAACTGTAGACACCAGGGTTAGTACTCCACAAAGGTTATATGAAATAACACTCCGAATGGAGGGAGACATACCAAAAAAAATGAGAGCACTCTTTTGTGAGAAACGTTCAAGGGGTTATGAGATACTTCTATCAGAACAGTACTGGCCACCAGAATTTGTCAGGGAGTGCCCACATGGTGACGACATCATTATGCCAGCCTTCTCCAACCATGTTCCAATACACCTAAAATATACATATGCCAGAAAATGGGCAGTTGCCCAGGCCCCAGCATTATACAAAAATCATGTAGGATGGGATGAGGACTCACCTCACCACAAGATACAGTTAAAAAATCAACCTACTGCACAAAGGCAGCACCCAATTAAGCAAGAAGCTAAAAACAGGTCAGGGAGATCCTAGATCAACTTGAATACCAAGGGGTGATTGAAACATGCACCTCATCAATGAACAATTCTTTGTTTCCTGTCTCCAAACCAGACAATACATATTGTCTTGTTTTGGATTACAGACACCTGAACACTTGTTCTAAGACATTTGGGTGCCGATTCCGATCCGTTAAAAATATTCCCCGTACGAATCGTATCCGAATTTTTTTACGTACGAATCGTACAAGTCCCGTACAAACTGGCAAGTACGATTCGTATGTTAAAAAATCCATCCGAATCGCATTGGGAAAATTCCCTGACACGTCCTCGGGTCGGAAAAAGTGTCCAACACGTCCCCGGACAGTTTTACGTACGAATCGGTAAACTGAAGCCTGAGCGCGCAAGTACGATCTGTCCGTCCGAATGCACAACATATGGAAAAAACACCGTACGGAGCGAATTCCCATAGCAACCATGGAGACGTCCAAACATGTGCCCGCATAAGCGTGAACACCCCCCCAGCCAACCCCTCCAAGTACGCGCCGTACCCCCACCACGTAGGTATGGAGCGTACCAACACCCCAGTAGGTACGGAGCGTACCACCACCCCCGTAGGTACGGAGTGTACCACCACCCCCGTAGGTACGGAGTGTACCCCCACCCCACCCCGTAGGTACGGAGCGTACCACCACCCCCGTAGGTATGGAGCGTACCACCACCCCGTAGGTACGGAGCGTACCCCCACCCCACCCCGTGTAGGTATGGAGCGTACCACCACCCCGTAGGTACGGAGCGTACCCCCACCCCACCCCGTGTAGGTACGGAGCGTACCCCCACCCCGTGTAGGTACGGAGTGTACCCCCACCCCCGTAGGTACAGTGTGGACCCCCACCCCACCCCGTAGGTATGGAGCGTACCACCACCCCCGTAGGTACGGAGCGTACCCCCACCCCCGTAGGTACGGTTCAGAACCCCAGCCCTACGCTCTGGGGGTCCGCACCGTACCTACGGGGGTGGGGTGGGGGTCCGCACCATACCTACGGGGGTGGGGGTACGCTCCGTACCTACGGGGTGGAGTGGGGGTCCGCACCATACCTACGGGGGTGGGGGTACGCTCCGTACCTACACGGGGTGGGGGTACGCTCTGTACCTATGGGGTGGGGTGGGGGTATGCTCAATACCTACGGGGTGGGGTGGGGGTCCGCACCGTACCTACGGGGTGGGGGTACGCTCCATACCTACACGGGGTGGGGGTACGCTCCGTACCTACGGGGGTGGTGGTACGCTCCGTACCTACACGGGGTGGGGGTATGCTCTGTACCTACATGGGGTGGGGTAGGGTGGGGTGGGGGTACGCTCCGTACCTACGGGGGTGGGGTGGGGGTGGGGTGGGGGTCCGCACCGTACCTACGGGGGTGGGGGTACGATCCGTACCTACACGGGGTGGGGGTACGCTCCGTACCTACGGGGGTGGTGGTACGCTCCATACCTACACGGGGTGGGGGTATGCTCCATACCTACATGGGGTGGGGTGGGGGTACGCTCCGTACCTACGGGGGTGGTGGTACGCTCTGTACCTACGGGGGTGGTGGTACGCTCCGTACCTACGGGGTGGGGTGGGGGTTCGCACCGTACCTATGGGGGTGGGGTGGGGGTACGCTCCGTACCTACGGGGGGGTAGGGGTACGGTGCGAACATGGGTGGGGTGCTGGGGTACGGTGCAGACATGGGGGGGCTGGGGGTACAGTGCGGACCTGTAGGGATGGGGGTACGGTGCGTACCGGGCCCCCTTTTCGCCGTGCATCGTGGCGTACTTAGCTTTTCCAGCACTTTTTGGGTCCCGTAAAAATATTGCCGTGCGAAGTGCTGTGGGTACGAATCGTACTTGCTGGTCCGTAAAACGCTGCCTGACTCCATGCGAATGTCGCGTACGCGGTGTCCTGGATCAAAATTATGGGTATATTTTAGCCGGTCGGTGTTTTTTCAGATTCGTACGGGAAGGGGGTTTCTGTACGAATCGTACTTGCGGGTTTGTAAGGTGGTTTTCCCGGGTACGAGTCGGACGGAGAAAACGCTCCGTCCGACGGTTCGTACCCGGGTTTTACCGGATCGGAATCGGCACCTTGAAGTGCAAAATGCACACAGTACAGCATTAATGAATAACATTGTGCGTAAAATAATATAAAACCACATTAGACATTTCAAATGGTTTCTTTTGTCAAAACATAGCACCTGGAAGTAGGTACTTGACAGCTTTCTCAATAATGGGGACTCAGGGTCACTTTTGTCGACTCCCTCAAGGGTTCAAGAACAGCCCGGGGTTATTCTCAGCAAGAGTAACAGAGTTACTACAAATTTATGATGTAGAGGCATTGTTATATGTTGATGATATCTATCTGACAGACGATGACCTGGATAGGCACTTGAACAGGGTGAATAAATACCATTATACTGGGCTTCGCCTCCGAGGGCTACAAATTCAATTAAAAAAAATCCAGAATTGCCCATCTCAATGTCCTTTTCCTAGGATATGAGCTTTCAAGTGAAGGCAAAAGCTTGGCAGCTAAATTTTTAGAAAAGTGTGTGCTGCTCCAACCTCCAAAAGTGCTTAAAAACTTACAGTCAATTCTAGGTTTCCTGAATTTTGGAAGAACTTACATTCTAAAATACGCAGAAACTGTTAAACCTCTCTACGAATTAATCAGACCTGATTTCAAAATCTAAAATTAGATACAGGAACACACAGATATCCTGCATTCACTTCAAGCTGATATGTTAGCAACAAATCACTTACAAACACGCATAAATACACGCAATTTAGTGATCCGAATAATTTCGGGTCAATGCGGATTCACCTACTTAACTTTTAATGAAGTTAAAAATGTACCAATTGCATACAAATCACATTTGTATACACAAGCGGAAATGCGCTTCACTTCGACTGAAAAAATTCTGACAGCAGTTCAAACCGCGGTAGAAAAAGAAAGAGCTCTAGCTCAGGGGAAACATCCGGTGTCCTTAGAGGCAGTTACAAAAGCTTTACATCCAAGATGGATACAATGGGTTAATTCTCTTGCTGCAATGGACGTTGAATATGTTTTTGATCCTTATTTAAAAACACAAGCATTCTTGCAATATGAACATGAATGTCTTCTGTCTATTGAGATTCTCCCTCTTGATCAGTATGAATTTATAATTTATACTGACGGATCAGCACAACCCGCTACGGAAAGTAAGCAAGCTTACAGTGCAGCGTGCGCAATCATTAAAGGTCACATGCGCGATGGTAAATTCCGACCAATGGTCACTAAAACACAATCTCTAGGTGATTGTACAGCTCAGCGAGCTGAACTACAAGCATTCAAATTGGCACTTGAAAATACGGATTGCGAATTCCCCACACTTATTCTTTTTACTGTGTTCAATCATATAATGAATATTTACAGAATTGGCTTCAAAATGGTGTCAAAGATGCAAAAGGTGGCACAATCAAGCATAATACGCTTTGGGAGCAAGTAGTTCAGTTGCGACACGGACTACAAAACACTCTTGTGATACACACGCTGAGACATCAACGTGATGACGTTCACGTTGCAGGGAATTTATTGGCTGATGAAGCCGCGAAGGGGGCTGTGCAAACAGCTTCCGTAGCTGCGATCACTCATTCAAAAACGAGAATAGACAGTGAGATATAGCCTCTGCCCATGCAGGTGTTTCTACCACGGTATCGTTATTAAAACAGAGATATTTGTGGCCCGGCATTAGGAAACAGACCAAAAACTATGTTTTGGAATGTGAAATATGCCAACAGATGAAAGTCTCTACAGGGAAACGTCCTGCACAGACACCACTGTTAATTTCAGATAAACCATTAGCTTGTGTTTACCTGGATCACTGCGGTCCCTTGCATAGGGATGGTAACTATAAATATGGTCGCAGTGGATTTGTGTTCAAGGTTCCTATGGATGTGGCCTCAGCACTCGGCTGACGCTCGAACTGTTCTAAAAGATTTGCGAGTCTTTATCGGCACATACGCAATTGGCACACTACATTCTGACCAGGGCCCTGTGTTTAGCTCTCGAGCTTACAAAGAAGCCATGGCCAATTTGGGCATTGCATTGAGGTACTCCTCTCCGTTTCATCCTGAGGGAAATTCTGTTGTGGAAAGGAAAAACCGGGACATAAAGCAGTCAATCAATCAATCAAAAATAAGTTTATTGTGATCAATTGGTCTTTAAACTACATATACCAATATGACACAGATAATAAATAAAATTGTTAAAATTTTAAAAGAGCCTAAAACCAAATTTCATTATTTTCTCATAAAAGCTTATTTTTATATTGTCATACTATAAGTCAAGACCGTATATCTAAAAAGTTCAATACATAAAATAATTACAGACATTCAATCAATTTGCCTCTGTTTATCCCTCCTTGGACCACCCTTTCCATTTCCTTATTCCATGAAAAATCTTTTAGCTACTTGTACAAACTTCGCCAAGGCAATTGCAATTTCAAAGAACTGCATGTCAATAAGGAGCTTAACTGCTTGCGTCCTTGAGCTTATTCCATATTTTAAAAGGAGTGGCCTTAAAATCATCCGCCGTACAGATAGCAAATTTTGGCAATCCATTACAAAATGAACACAGGTACATTTAGAATCTAGCCCGCATGTACATTTACCACAGTCACTCATTAAAATGTTTTTTATTTTCTCATTTGAACGGGCGGGATTAATACCTATTCTCACTTTTTAATAATTCCAATCTCATCCCGTGATTTGGTACAGTATCTAAACATGGATACCAATTATCATTGCTCCAGGTATTTAACATAACATGCACAGACTTTTTTTGAAGTAATCCATGTTGATCTTTCTAGATTTTTCATTGCCCAAAAGTTTTAGAACACTCTTCCGTTCTACAATACATAATGACTCTGGGTCAATTTTTACTTTTAAGGTTTCACAAATGGAGAGCAGTTTATTTCTGGTAGCTTTTGCCCACTTTAGTTCACTCTGTTGTATCTCCCTCCTACACCAACATGACACTTTCTCCTCCTCTCCTGATCCCAATCGTTTCCAAAATCTACACAGATTTACCTGGACTTGTATGTTCCATGCTGGGCAATCTAGCCTAATAGCCTGTAACATTGAAGAGGTAGGCAAGGAAAGAAGAGTTTTTATCCCATGAACATTTCCCCCAAGCACAACATTTCTGCCCCATACTGCATCTGAGGGGGGATCATAGCCTTAAATGCATTCAACACTATGTGACATGTCTCCGTAATTACTATTGAATTTTCTCAACCCACAGATTCCTGCTAGACCTTTTGTTTTCTGGGCCTGTTGGTGCATACCCCAGTTTAAAGCTCAATCAAACCATACTCCCAAATATTTATATTCATTAACGACTTCCAATTTTGTCTGACCCAGAAACCAGCTATATTCATGTTTTTTCTTTCCAAAACACAATATTTTTGTTTTTTCCATGTTTACTATTAGATGTTTGGATAGACAATATGTCTCAAAAACATTTAGCTTTCTTTGCAACCCTAATTCTGTTTGGTCTAAGATAACTAGGTCATCTGCGTATATGAGGCAAGACAGATGCTTTCCATTTACCTTTGGGCTTGCTCCTCTTTCATTTATTAATGGTTTCGGTAAGTCTGCAAGAAAAATAGAAAATAGAAGAGGGGCCAAAACACATCCCTGTCTTAAACCATTATTGATATTTATTTCTTGGGTTAAACCTCCTGCTGTATCTTTAATAACTTGTGCCTAATTTTCGCTATGCAGTCCTTGAATAACTTCTAATAGGTCCTCGGGATATTATATCTTTTTAGCGTCTCCCATAAGCATTCTCTATCTACTAGATCAAATGCCCCCCGGAAGTCGACAAAGCAGCAGTATAATCTACCCTGCTGGTCTACTGTCATCCTAACCACAGTCCACAAGGCAAAACAATGATCGAGTGTTGAGTGCCCCTCTTTGAACCCTCCTTGTTCTACCAGGACAATTGCATTTTGTTCAACCCATTCCTTCAATTTTCCCAGGATTATTTTTGAGAACACTTTCAGACCGAAATCTAATAGATTGATTAATCTATAATTCTTGGGGTCCTTTCTATCCCCTTTTTTATGCATAAAGCAGTCTATAACAGCTAGGGTATTATGTTTGGGTGATGGGTGGGTCAAACATCTTTATGGAGTCCAACGCTCATTAAACAATTTGCCAAGAAGTTCTCTAGAAGGGGGTCACTCCATAAGAGGTCCTATTTGGGACAAGAATGTGGGTTCCAGATCTCGAATGTAAAGGCACAGTGGTGAAAAGTAAACCATTTGATATCAAAGATCGTTTGGCTGTTTTACAGGACTTAAAGGAACTAAGATCGAAACAAAGCAACGTGTTCCTAAAGCCAACTACCACTGGGGAAATTCCGGCCATCCCAGCAAGGCCTGTCTGATCTAGTCAGAGAGAAGATCACGGACAAGAAGGAATATGGACCTTCTTACAGACAACCAGTACCTGCCCTAGCCATCCACGGAACAAGAACAGTACTTCTGCCGCCCCTTACTGGAAAAAAGGAGAAAAGATTTGTATCAATCGACCTCATCAAACCACAATATGTGGCCAATACTAAGAAGTAGGCCTTGTGGACTCTGACCAAGTAGCAGATGCACTCCTCTAGCTACCATTCAAGAGGTTCAAACTGAAAGACTCATCACCATCGAGGAGTCAGCAGTAAGAAATGAAGGACTAAGCAACAATGCTATGGAACGCATTCCTCTTGAAACCCAAATAACAGTTCATCCTGATACACCTGTGATCAACTGGTGCCAGCCACTTCAACGAATCCTGATGCAATTTCAACCATTGACAGAACTGCCTCTGGCTATTTCATTAACTTTGATATGTTTTCTGAAGATCCAAGAGAACCAGAAACAATGCCAGCCAAAAGAACTTTCCAAAAACAAACACAAGACTTTTTTCATCTCCTGGAAAAGACTTATCTGGTTTCACCATGAATTGAACTATGGATTATTTCTGGAATACTTTTCTTTCTGCCTTGGCTAGCTTTAGTAATGACTCTGAGCATGCTGATAAATGGAAGATATATTCTCTTAGACACAGAAAGTAAAAATGTAAACTTACTTTTGAAACCACACAAATCATCCCATCGTGAAGCAAGATACTTGTCAGCAGTGAACATCACAGCCGTTCCTATACAAGATGGCATAGTTTGGGACAAAACGGATTATGATATATTCGGCCCATCGGAACTTTTGAAGATTACACACTTATTTAAGATTTCATTAAGTGACTTGTTGCCTCCAGTACCTATTCTGATGATTGGGACTTTGAGACTGTTAATAACATGATGTCTGATCTAGAAAGATCTGCTGCATTCTCTAACCATGAATACTTAGAGGGTTCAACAGACTATGAACATCTTTATTGTTACAACCACTATGCTCATCATTTCTTGTATAAATCTGCAACACCTAGAAATGTATTTATGTATAACCAATGGGAACATTGTCCTACACCACCAAGGGGTAGCTCAAAAACGTTTGCAATTAAGTTTCCATATTTTTCAGGGTACAATACATCCAATCCGGAAAAGTTTTACTTTAAGAATGTGAACCAAACAGGAGCAACACATATGTTAACCAATACAATACAGATTTATTCTACAGCCTTTATTGCCCAACTGTCTAGACAGGGTTGCAACTTTTGGAAAGACAAAATTGATACAAAATCCGTCTGGGGTACAAAAGATTGGCAAGTGAGGGGATACAAGCTTTATTTAGAGCCTGCATCATCCTACAACAAATAATGTCTTTGAATAACACTGTCCAACAAACGTATTGCCTTGGGTTAGCCAAGATCAAAAACATAAATACACTGTCCACACCTACACCTACAAGTAATAGCACTACACAGGGGGAGGTCGAAGTACATAAACTTTTACAAAACAACAGATCAGATCCTGAATAGGAAAAATGGTTGCTCTGGCCTACAGACACAAACATCTGTCAAGAAAGATTCCTGAACAGAATACAGGGTTTTAAAATCAATAGGCCAGACCCACGTTATGTTCGGAGACAGCATCCAGGGGTAGTAACAACATACAGTGTAGGAAAATTATGCCTTGATTGGCTCCAGAAATCTACACTAGAGGATGTGGAACAACACGTATCTTTACTTAAAGAAGGCGCAGACCTTAGGGATTTCTTGCTACGTCCAAGAAAACTGCATCAAAAACGTTTCATATATGCCGGCATCTATGCTGCTTATAATGAAATATGGAAAGTTACCCAAGCAGACGCCGCAGAAAGAATACGAGAAATTGATCGTATTAATTTAGAGAAATCTCTCGCTGTGGTCGACAATGGGTTAACAACTCTGTCATCCAGGATATATTCACTGGGCAACATTGTATCCTCTGCTATAGACATTGTGGAACAAGATTTGCTCCTGCTGCGATAAGGACAGTCTCAATTACGTTCTATTCTGTTATTAAGCTGGAAACTACAAAACTTGCGTGCAGGCTATGTGCCTTGGCATTTCATCAACATGTCGTCTCTGTTTTCAGAATACAATCTCACTGATAAACAGATCGAACTGGCAAAAAGGGGAGCAAAGCATACAGTGCTGAGCATTGAAAAACTGGAAAAATTGTCATTTACAGTAGGAGAAAAAACAGCTACAGAATGGATCATTCATGGCGAAATAACTGCCTGTTACAACTTTCCATTTTCAGCATTACCTCAAACAAATACAAGCAGGAAAATATGAAAGGTTGGGTAATGAATACATCAAGACATCCTGGGATTTACCTTACACACACAGATGTTGGAGTGGGGTGCATGAAGTGTTTCTGAGCAGTACACACTGTGAAAATGCACTGAGCGGTTCACTCATATGTCGGGATATTAGTTTACACGGGGTCTGTAGCGGTTCCACTGCAAATTTATTCAGCCACCTGCAAGGTTCACCAGCCGCTGTGATTAATCCAACATTTGGCCAACTTTCAAATGGGAGTTACCTCATGTTGAATGATCAGAGCTGTTGTGGCATGTTGCCATGCATCCCATATCTGGTAACGGTTGGCTCCAGGGTCACTAGCTGTATGCAAGTTTTGTTCCCCCAAATAGACACAGTCAGGGAGTGCTTTTATGGGCTTCACTGAGCATCTCTTCTATACGAATTGATACTTTAAGCAGGGGAGAGGATGTGGTCCGTCAGCTGCGCTGCCGCCTCTGGTGCAGGAAACCAGGGTTCGAGCCTCGAGGTCGCGTCCACATCCTGTGATTCTGGGCAAATCACTTAATCTCACCGTGCCTGAATGTGTAATGTAAATACAGTGCTATGTAAAGCGCTCCAATACCTTCGGGTCGCGTTCGCGCTATATAAATATGCAAAAAAAAAAAAATGAAATCCATTCTTTTACAACAAACCGTGCCTTTGACCTCGGCCAAAGAAACCTATGATCTACGAATTGCAATGACTTCGGCTGAGATACAGGCTCTGTTCCTTCCAAATTCCCTACACATTTCATAGAAATGTTGGGACGTATCTTAAACATGTCTGATACGAGCGGTATTCTGCATGTATTTAAGCCCATATGTTTAGGACTGTTAACACCTTTTCAAGCAGTACTCGGAATCATTCCAAACTTCGTGCATTCGGTGTTTGGTGGCCTGCCGCTAATTCTAGAAAGAATACTGTATTTATTCCTACTACTATGCTATGGCAAGCCAATCCACCAGCGTCACTCCCAGCACCTTGGAGAAAGCTCTCCTAGAAAGGAAGTGTCGTGAGCGCATAGTACACCTTTTGGGCTTACCTCGTCTATGAGAATGAAATACCACATGGTTTCTGTCATTCAGACCAATCTGGCAAGATTGCATCTTACCTGTTCTACGCTGCCTGCTTTGCGGTGAAGAATGCGTGCTAGACATCTGTCTAACACTCCCATCAGTCATGCCAATGGATATCGATACTCTGCTGGACCCGATTATGGCCCAAGATCTGTGTTGTCCCCAACGGCTACCAATCCTGATGACTGCATTCGTTGAGATCTCACAGACGCAACATACTACTGCTGAGGTACGAGATGGATCAACAGACACACAGGTAACATTGGAAACGAACATTGCTTCTGGCGATGCTTCACATCAATGTGTAGTTAATCTTCTAAACGAGGTATTCCAACTATCACCGACATCGGTAGATGATCTTTTGTCTACAGGAATAGAGGATTTCATGTTTTCACCAGCTCCTTACACTGACTTTTGATTCAGCTCACAGTGTCCTGGGACAGCTATCAATTTGGCCTTCAGTTTTCAAAACAAAGACAAAACCTTGGAACTTGTTCATACAATTTGTGTTAGTTTTTTCCAAATTTGAATTTTTCTTTTTATGGCAAAGTAATATGCTTAAAGTAGAACTATTCAGAGAGAACATACTTCTTTGAACACTTCCAGGGACACATTGTCACCTTTATTCACCACAATTTCATTTATGTACCATGACATGAAATGGCTTTGACCTTTTCTTCTGTAATTGTGAGCCATTTCATTATATGTGTATATATTTCTGTTCATTCACTTAGCATTCACTGTAAACTTATGCTTAGAATGAAAAATTGCTTTAATATGTACAGTATTCTTTGTATTTCATGTCTAGCAAAAACGTTTTTTACCATAAACTTATTTTAGTATGCTTTTACAAATGTTTTTAGCAACATGCGGTACTCAGTTTTAAATGTTTAGCATTTCATGTTTAGCATTTAGTATTATCGTTCATTCGAAAGTGGAGTGGGTGTTGTGTCTCGATTTAGATGTCAGTACATAGGTTTTCCTAAATCATGTCCTTATATAGGCACAATTTGCATTGCCCTTATTTAGGCATAGAATCCCAGTCCTTATTTAGGCATTAGCCATGCTATGCAAATACAGGCATGGTCACCTACATCTGTCCATCCCCTCGTCAAAACGAGTTCTTAGAAACCAGACCCTTGAGCCTCTGTGACTTTCCCTAGCTAGGATTATTGATTTCTCCAAGAACTCATCTATTATGCATGAATTACTATTCCTTGGGGGTTCATTCATGACATCTTCCTCTGCCCGACTTTACGTCAATGCTAACATTCCTAAGCACATTCCAGGTATAAATATACCTTCCATTACCATGGCAAACGACGGCTCGGCTGCACAGCGAGATACTGCTCGCCACGGCAAGTGCGGTTGAATTCAAGTCCCCGCCTGAAGCACTGACTAGACGCTGTCATCCCTGCTCAAAGAGAATCCAGCCTCCAGTGTTCTGACTCCCTTCGTGGGGTGTTAGAGTTTGAGACCCAGAAAGAGATTCCCACCTCTATCAATCTAAGGTATGGAGCTGACTAGAACCTAGAGGGACTCTTGGCATATGCAAAACTATAGCTTACCATACTATAGAATACGACACTTACTTCTTACCTTGTACTACACTTAGGTTAGGTACACTGGGGTAGAACTATTTAGAAGCATCAAACGAGTATCCACTTTTTAGCCTATGTTATTTATGTATGTGTATATGAATATATCTCATAGCTAGAAGACAATGCTGTTGCAGTATTATTTCTTCTTACTGCTTACGCTGTACTTATTATATCTTGCATACTGTCTTGCGATTGTAACAGCTCATATCTCTTACATGAGAAACAAGACTGTTCAATAAATCCTTTTATTGAAATGCCCATATATCTATTTCTGTGTAACCCTGAAGAAACTAAGCATGCACGATTGACTGAGTGAAACTGTTATTGTTGTTTCCACGATTCTGAGACATGTTCCGATTCTAAGGGAAACAAAGTTGTCATGTTTATGCGGTTGCCAGAAACTACTCCCTTCTTGTTTATTCAAGGAGTTTCTAGTGGCCTCTGAGTTAGCTGGCACACAAAGTAATTAAGTTTAATATACTCGATAGAGGCATACTGACCTCAGTCCTATGCCACAACTATAGTGTATATTATTCCAATGTGCAGAGCCTATAGGGAAATAGGAACTACACTACAGGTTAAGGTATGTTAACAAGCACTACTTGATTCAGGCCTTCCTGAGATGCATTGGCATGGACATGGCCTACCTTCAGGAGACCCACCTAGTGTGAGTAGAGTTGGCCCGACTACAGAGGAAGTGAAGAGGACAGATACACGCTGTGGGGTGCTCTTTGTTTTCCAGGGGGGCACTGAAATGGGTGAGACTCGGGATTTCCCCGGAAGCCACTAAGATGCACATTCAAATGAAGACCTCTATTTTGTATTTGTTGGGATGCTCAGTGGGCTCCAGATAACGAGCAGTAGTGCCTGTGCACCAAATATAGGACAGACACACTTTTTCGAGACTCTCATATGCACCCTCTCACAAGAATGTGACACACTGATAAAGGGGAGAGACTATAACTGTGCTGGTGAAACTACTATAGACAGCTGTGTCCCCTCCCCGTGGACTCCCTAATGGTGTTGTTGGTGCTGGGTTTTAGGGAATGGTTGGGTCACTGGCACCTTCACAATGTGTGGCAACTGAGGAATATTCATTTTCCTCTCTGGTGCATGATATACACGTCCACCTGGACAAACTTGTGTGGGCCACGGGGATCACTGCGCAGGTCATGCATGCAGAATACCTGGGCTACAAGCTCTCCAACCATAACCCACAGCTTGTGGGCATTCAGTGGGGCAGGCATCTACCACCCATTCCCATCTGGTGACTTTCGCCCAATCAGCTGCATGAACCAACTTTCAGGGACCATATGGAGAGAATGACGTAGGTCATTTCCACATAAACTCACACACAACTGCACTTACCAACATTGAGTGGGATGCTTTAAATATGGTGGACCACAGCTATTGCCCAAGCCAATTGGTGAGTGTTGAGCGATCGCTCTGGACTGAATTGTCTAACCAAGAGGATTACATCTGATGACTGGAGAGGGAAGTCGCTGACCAACCTTGAATTTTACCAACCATGAGGGAGAAATGAAAGAAACATGCAGTCATACTACAGAGTCTCTGAGTCCAGAACAGCCACAAATATCTGGCTTCCAAAAATATTGAGTGGGAACAGGCAGACATTCTGCTATCTTGGCTGATTTCTGCTGAGGATAGGGGGCGCTCCATTACTCTGATGCTGGGCCTTTGGGGGAGATGGTTTACTCTCAACAAGACATCCATGATGTCTTCATGAGCCACTATAAGAATATATATGGGCAGCATGATCATAGACAAGCTTTGTATGCCTTCCCTGCTAGGGCAACGTTGCCACAGCTGACTGAGGAAGGTCAGGATTCACTGGAGATGCCCATCTCTGAACCCAAAATCATGGATATTATCAAGGGCCTGTTGTGGGGTAAGACATCCCTCGATGAGTGGCCAGCCAGTCAAATCTTTTCAGACGTATGCCTCCCTCAGCCAGCCTGGCACAGAGACTGGCTGAAATGTACGTGAATGCATTAGACTGTGGGTCCCTGCTGAGTCTGAATAGAGAGACCCTTGTAGTCTAAATAAGGGTGGGCGTAGTTCGCGAAGTAGCACTTCGCGAAGCTACGCAAAGTGAAGTTCGCACTACGCGAGCTTCGCGTAGCACTTCGCGAACTGCGTAGTAACATGTTTGCACTGTGCAAGATGTTGTTTTCAATGATTGCACAGTGCGGACAAGCAACCGGCACTGTGCAATCATTGAAAATGGCATCTTGCACAGTGCGAGCTGTAGTTTTCTGCTGCTCGAGGAGATTTTTACTCGATCTGCAGCTTTCTCAACGCGAACTGGTAGTTTCTCATCGCGAGCAGTCGCGAGCATACGCGACCCCTCGCAATGAGAAACCTGACCTCCTCGCGTTGGGAATCTCGCTGGGAGGTTTATTTTCCTTGTTCGCGATCGCCAACTTGATGTTGCTGATCGCGAACAAGGAAAAAGTCTCGCCGGGATGTCATTTTGCTTGCTCGCGGTCGCCAACTTGACGTTGAGGACCGCGAGCAAGCAAACAATGACCGCAGCACTACGCAAGACTACGCTACGCGTGTTCGCACTGTGCTACGTGCAATTCGCGTAGTGCGAAGTAGCGCGAACTTCGCAAACTTCGCGAGCGTAGCGTAGTGCTTTGCCCAGGCCTAAGTCTAAATCCCAAATGCATTTTTAATACATAATACAAAGTAATGGGGGAAGTCGAACAGGTAACAGTTATGGCATCAAAATGCTGTATTTACCTCTCTGCATTATCATCAAGACCTGCTTCAGGAGAACTGACTTGGCACTTAAGGGACATTAGCAATGACTCTTCCCATGGTATCATGCATATATGATGCTATGGGAGGTGTCAGGTCACTATGTTTTTGACCTTGCGATATTCCTATACGTGCATACTTTTTTATAACTTTTGGGACTAAAACGTCTACATGCTTTCTGAGGTAGGAAGGCAGGATCTTTTCAGAGCAATAAAATGAGATGGAACAGAAATCAAGCAATGTAAAGACTTACATTTCAGTGGGACGAATAGATGCAATTAGTAGCACGCTGCGGCATCCCTAATGTGAACTATTGACAAAATGGCAGCATGTACGGTGTTTGGAACCCTGACACAGGTATTTAGAAATTTGCCATCACACTCCTCGGTCTGGCTGCCTACTCTATTTGATGGTCCCCTTAAACTGCTCTGGTCATAGTGGCAGATGCTTTGAAAAGGCACAATGTAATGTTTTGAACTCTGAATTGCACATTTATGACGTCCCTAATGGCTGTCTATTAGGCAATTCAAGGGCAACTCATAGCTGTCTACTAGTTCTTCCAAAATCTCACTAGTGCTACTTTTGCTGCCGAGAGAGGCCATAGCCTGAGACTAGCGGCAGGAGAAATTTAGCAGCAAGAGGGCCCCCCAGGGGTGCCTCGAGGACAGACCCGGGGGTGTGGGGGTCAGGACCCAGTGGCACTTTGGGTGCCTGACTTTATGGCAGGATCTGCCTCCCCCTACGGCCATCACTTGCTCGTGACTCCCTCCAGGTCCAAGATCACCGCCCGTGAGTGCTGGTTGAATGAGCACCGCAAGAACCTCAGCAATGGCGAGAAGATCATGATCTGTAAATATGTAATGTATTACTTTCCAAACCTTATTGCTTCAAGTCTTCTTAAAATGCAATCTTGGGTGAATTTACAACTTGTATATATGTAACTGGTACCACAAGTATCTTGCAGTAGACTTATGTACTTACTACCATTCTTATGTGAGTTTAGAGATTATCTGTTTGTATCTGTTATGTAATTCATGTACTCTGAAGTCCTTATGTAATTTAACTGGCTCTATTGTAAAGCGCTCTGACACCTTCGGGTAAAGTTCGTGCTATATGAAAACGCATAAATACATAAATAAATCAACATGCATACATTGCTCGCACATTGTTCACTTGCATTCTGCGTTCAGCATAATCACTGGAAGTATGGGGTCTGACGTGATGCAACACCCCCAAAATAACCATCCTGGAATTCATGAGGTAAATGAGCAGAAAAGATGTCTTTACATTTTGTTTATGTCACTTTTGCTGAGCATTTAACGACAGAGGTCAATTGTCAGGCTTTGCCTTCTGACAAATTGATACATATTTTTTAACATGGAGATTGGTGTTTACTTTTCTTTCCCTGCAAAGCTAGAGGATTTTGTAAAGTGAACTATCAGACAATCTTGCCTTGCTACAGGGAGTGTGGAAGAAAAGGCGATAGGCTCTTGGTTTTTGTCTAACACAACAGCATGTAAGACTTGTAAATGAACTGTAAGCAAAAAAATACTTCAGCATTTAGGAAAGCACAAATGAAGTGCATTTTTTGTAATTTTGAAGTGTGATGGAAAGCAAGCTTTTAATAGGATCAAAACAATCAAGACACTTAACTAATTGTTCTGCAAATGATACGTAAGTATTTGCTATAATTAGATTTCCACACATTATCGTTCATTTACGATATAATTTTAGCAGTAAAATTGCATGGCAGTGCAAATTCTGTGGCCATTTCAAGGGAAAATATGCTGTCTGTAATGACTGTGTGCTACCACATTATATTTTAGTAATATTTACAGCAGTGTACTCCAAAATACACAATTGACAGCAAACCACATGTTTACACTCTCCGGCTAAATGAGCATGGCTCATTGGCTGCACTTGCTCTTTGTGTGAAACTTGGATTTTTCACAGTCCCTAAGACTTCAATGATTTAACACCGAAGGCGGCCACACCACTGGCATTTAATGACAAAGATAGGAAGCTAAAAGTGAATGTGCGTATTTCCCTATGTTTCTATTGAAATTAAAAATAATAGCTGTGAATGCAATTATTGTCCACATAGTGTTGGGAGTTGATCACTCTTAATAGCCCTTGCCCTCATTTTTCACCCTCACGTTCTGTTTTGGCCTTTATTGGGTGTACAATGAAAACTGATTAATACCCTCTCAAGAGGTCTTTAAGCCCTGTTAATGCGCTGGATAAAGGGCTATTACGCCTAAGGAATTTAGGGCCAGATGTACAAAGCACTGGTCGCAAAATACTGGTCACAATTTGCGAAAAGTACTGTTGTGCATAGTATGGTATTTTGTGAATCGGCCTATGACATAATAGGCTGGTCTGTAAAATATTGATTCCTAATGGGTCGCAATTCAATGTACCTCATGAATATTAATAAGTTAAGTCATAAATTGCAGCCCACTACAAATCAATGCCATCACAGGGATGGTGGACTGCTGAGGTCAGCAGACTGCCATGTCTGTGATTACTTTTAAGTAAATATTTTTTTTTAAATGCAGCTTATTTTCCTTAAAGGAAAACGGTATGCATTTAAAATAAAGATAAAAATGTAGTTATTTTTTTAAGATTAGCTAGTCATCCATGACACCACTGTCTACTCCTAAAAAATATTTTTATCCGTATTCTCCTGTTAGCGAATGACTCATCATTACATGTTTGTAGTCAGTAAAGTATCAATGTTTTGTGACCGGATTTCAGTCGCAAAACATTAATGCATACTAATCTGACTCTGTTTTTGGAAGGGACGCCCTAAATACGACCCTTTGGTCTTCGGTTACAAACCCAAAGTGTGATTTGATAACATGTTCCCGAATTGCAAATTGAGTTTTGTACATAAAAGGACATTTTGTGGCTGCAAACGACCTGGGGGCATATGTATCATCATCTCCATTTGCGATTCTCAAATAGCGATTTTTTGAGAATCGCTATTTGAGAATTGCAAAACGGGATGTATTTAAAAAATCGCACAAATTTTGCGATTTCTTAAAATTCCTTAATTGCGATTAGCAAATTGCGAAATCGCAATTAAGGAATACCTTCCCATTCATTCCTATGGGCCAGGAGGCCCATAGCAATGAATGGGAAGCCCTTCTCAATTTGCGAATCGCTATTTGCTAATCGCAAATTGAGAATATTTTCAAAGGTGCAAGGGTGTCATGATGACACCCTGATGCACCCCTGAAATCAGCATGTGTGCACATATGGCGCACATACATGCCCAAAGGGCATGTATGTGCACCACATGGCACTTTGAAATATGCAAAAAAGTGCATATTTCAAAGAAATCGCAACTTACCACCAACTTGAAGTTGGTGGTAATTTGCGATTTCTTAAGGAGAAATCGCACAACTTGGGTGCGTGTTACATTGCATTTAAGAAATCGCAATTTGCGATTTCTTAAATGCTTACGCAAACTTAAGAAATCGCTAATTTAGCGATTCCTTAAGATTGCGAGGCAGAAATGCCTCATACATCTCCTTTTGCGATTTTGTATTCGCAAACGCTGTTTTTTTGCGATTCGCAGCGTTTGCGAATACAAAATCCTTTGATACATATGCCCCCTGATTCTGAGAAGTGGACCCTTTGCTAATGCAAAAAGGCTGCATTCATCTGACCCTGAATGCCTGACTTTTGTTAGGTTTTTGCACAAACCAAGGCTTGCCACTGATGGTGATAAATAGTTCCTCACTGTTAACACCGCAAGCCCAGTTAAGGGCGTTACCGAAGACTACCTATGGTGATAGTGCAAATACAGGAACAAATAGAGCAATCACAACAGGCTGATACTTTTAACATTCCTGGAACTCCCTATTTCTTCAATATTTAATTGACCGGCTGCAGGAAAATAACACAGATGGTGGTTGGAGGTGGAAACTTCTTTATTCTTTTGCAGTTGCCAAAACACTCAGGAGGAAAGAAAAGTAAACAAACAACCTGTTCTCTGCTGGTCTGTGAAGGGAGGTAAAGTCTGCAGCCTAGAGGAATAATAGCTGACGTGCTGAAATTGCAAAGATTTATATCAAAGTCTTCCCTCGCCTGAACATCTTGGAGGTTTTCAGACGCACACGGTGGCACATCTATGGAGAAAAATCCCATTTATAGGGGAGGGCAGAGCTGTGTTTTGAATCAGCCATGCTGACTTTTTCCTAGGGGACATTCAAGGTGAGGCTATGTGTAGTGCATTTCTTTAGTGATGAGAACTCCTTAGGACAACCAAGTGCTAAGGTGAGTTTGCCAGACTAAGGGGCATACTTATGAGCCCCTTTGCATCACTCTTGCACCATGCAACGTGGTACAAGAGAGACACAAATTAAAAACACAAGGCCAACTTGTGTGGCCCTGAATGGCCTCATAAATCTTGAGTAATGTAATGTAGCGCAAACCAGTGTGAAGCTTTTCCATAGGCATCGCATGGGTAGTCAAATGCAACATCCATGGGTTTTAGTGCAGTCCCAGATTTACGAGACGTGGTAGACCTGGGAATGCGCCAAAAACCCTCGCCTCCCCAGGTGAGGCATAAGGAAGAGAAATATGTTTATTTTTTCGTTGTTTATTTTTCTTTCTAGCCTCAGGGGATTGTTTTTATACAGGAAAGTGCAGCTTTCCGTACAAAAACAATCCTCCTTGGAACTTACTCACCCTTGAACCAGGGTGCATGCATTGAGGCCAGGCAGGCAAAAGGTCGCCATTGCAGGGAAAGAGGCAGGAATCCGCTGTATTGACTTAAATACGGTGCCTTACTGCCCTTTCCTTGTTATGCAGAGCAGCACAGCAAGACGACTTGCTGTGCGGCGCTGCACTGCGTGACTTGGCCATAAATATGGTCCTCAATCAATCAATCAGGGATTTGTGAAGCGCGCTACTCACCCGTGAGAGTCTCAAGGCCCTAATTGTCTTGGTCTCTTGAGGGCTGAGAAGAAAAGAAAAAGAGAGGTTTCTTAAAGTCTGGGTGTGCCAATCGTTTCTAGCAGCTTATGAAGAGGCTTTGACAATTTGCAGAGATGTTGTGCACCAGTGATCATCCCCATCAATGAACCCACTCCATGGAGTTGTGGATGTCCCTGCAAAATTGTTAAAAAAGTTTATATAGGTCGAACTTTTTTTCTTTTTCAAAGTTTAAAGCCCTTGTATGGCTTTTATAAATGTGGTGAATGCATCCATTGCAAATATACACACTCCAGGCAAGACTTCATAAGTATTCAGGAACTGACACTAAATGGATCAATGATTTAATCAGTTGTAAAATGCCAATTGATCCCCTGTATTTGTAATAAACAGTATGCAGGCCCGATGATTAGAACACTGAAAGAACAAATCGAGAATATATACATGCTTTAAAATTTTAAGGGCCGATGATAAAATGTATCCAAGGGCAGTCAATTTTAAACAGAAGAACTTGAAAAAAGAATTAAAAGATGTAAGTGGATACGTGTTAAACAACGTATCAAAGAAAGTGGTAGGGAACAGGATTTCAAATTAAGAAAAAGAAAAAAATCTATTGGATTTTCGCTCTTAAAACAGCACATAATGGTTTTATACAGACAACAGTTAACTTCATAAGGGATACACCGTCTCTTTGATGCTAGTAATGAATAATGAGAGAAGCTTCCAGATGATATTTTGGAATCAGCAGGTGTCAGTTTGTGCTGGTTGGATGCCAAATGGTTGCTATCATTGATAGCAAGTAATCATTGCTTCCGGTTACCTATTAGGGGCTGCTTTAATAACTGATAGAAATTGGGTCTCTAGTTGGGGATGTATGCACCTTGTCCCAGTAGGGATCACAATCCTAATCAGGATAAGCTAAGCACACATTAAAATATAATCTGTACTCACCCTCCGGAGGCGTGGCACAGAGCAGCCAGACTTAGCTAAAGGGGCAATGCGTAAAGTATTTTTGCAACACAACACACAGTAGCACAATAAAAACACAACAAAAAAACTCCACACAGGGTTAGAAAATAGACAATAACTTTATGAATAACTCAAGACAAACATAAAACGACAACAATCCCATAAGTTGAACCAGAGTTATGAATTTAAGAAATAAATCGCCAACTGGGGACATCTGGTTGCGCTTGGTAAACCTAAAAGTTCAGGGCGATCGCAATAGAGAGTGGGTCGATACAGGGACCAGTCTTGGCCTGGTGAAACAGTACCTTTCCATGGGAGGCTGTGTCGACATCGAGGACGAGATGCGAGAAGCAGGAAGGCGATGTGCCGTCATCGATCCGAGGGATTCATAGGCAAGGCATCATCTTTGAGCCGTGCACTTGGGGAAAGCTATGTTGCAGAGCAGCACAGAAGATGGCGATGCATCGTCAAAGAGTCACACACTTGGGGAATCTTTGGCATCGAGCAGCACTGAAGATGGGTGATTTGTCATCATCGGTTGAAATGTGGCGGTTCCGATCGGCATAAAGGTTCCGTAGGCCGGAAATGCAGCATAGAAAACGTCACTTCCAAGGGCCCAGGACTGGATTTCTACCACTTGGCGGAACTCACAGATCGGCACAGTCCAGGTGCTGTTGCAGGGTTGTAGGAAATCTTTGATGTCCCTGAGTCTTCAGAGAAGGGGGCAACCCAGCATGCACTTGGAGTCACTCTTGGTTTGAATGAGATGGGTCCAGTACTTTCCTCAGAAGGGCAGAGTGTAGAAGAGCAGCATAGAAGAGCAGAAAAGCATAGTAGGCGCACACGTGACATTCACTCTTCCCATTTGCCCAATGACTCTCAGAAACTGAGCGTGTTGTTCATGGCGTAGCCTTTTATTCATGAAAACAGGTAATTCACCAATGACCAACACGAGAGTAACAGTATTCCTTTTGGATATAAAATTAGCAAAGCATTACTCTTTAGCGATATTAACTTGGCGAAGGCTGCCGGGCAATTAGGGCAATTGTGGCTCCTACCCCTTTCTGGGGCCATCCAGTTGTTTAACCGCCCTTGTTGTGCTTGTTTGTTGTTAACTGTCACCGTTCCGCCCTTGCTCTCTTGCCAAGTGGGTGGGTGGTTGACGATGTGCCCCTGCAGCTTGCCAGAGGTTCGAAGGGACAAAGAGGCTGAGGATCGCTGGGAGCAGATTTAAATAGCCTTCGGCGCGCCCTGATGACGTCACTTCATACAGCCCCCTTTTCCGGTCCTGGGGAAGGTCTCGTCCCGTGGCGCTACTAAGGGCGCCCCTCCTCTAGGCGCGGGGGGCGCCGGTCATAGTAGGCGCACACGTGACATTCACTCTTCCCATTTGCCCAATGACTCTCAGAAACTGAGCGTGTTGTTCATGGCGTAGCCTTTTATTCATGAAAACAGGTAATTCACCAATGACCAACATGAGAGTAACAGTATCCCTTTTGGATATAAAATTAGCAAAGCATCACTCTTCAGCGATATTAACTTGGCGAAGGCTGCCGGGCAATTAGGCCCCCACTTTACACTTGAACTTGAGCTTGGCCGTACACTTTAGTGGCCTTGGCCTGTCAAAGGCAGTAAAGAAGATATGCCACATTACATTTGAACTCTTGAACTTGGCCATACACTTGAACTTGGCCCAAGCCCCCACTCTGCTGTGCACATTGTGCCATCAGGCCCCAACGCGCTACAGCAAACAGTTGCACTACTTGTAAACCAGGGCCCCGCATGGCACTCTGGCATGCCCACCGGGTACCTGCACTCAGGCAGCCTCCCCAGGGTTCACCTCAGTCCATAGGTTGTGGGTTAGGGCAGAAGAGTCAGGGACCACCAGCAGGCCAATCCCCCCTTCCGCCTACCCTCTGCACACGTGGCTCCTACCCCTTTCTGGGGCCATCCAGTTGTTTAACCGCCACAGGGCGAGAAGCTCCCTGGCGCGCTCGCCCTCCCCCGCGCTAACTGTGCTCCCAAATGGCCCCTAGCATTGTTTGTATAAGCCACTGTCCGTCTACCAAAATTATGACCTCCATCCTGATTCCACTTCTCCCTTTTGTTATCTGGGCCGTCCTGTGATACCTTACCTGCCCCCTTTCAGTAACCATCGAGTTGTGAAGAGCCTAGTTTACACCATCTCCTGTTTCCCTTGAATTAATCCCTAACACCCTGCCGGGAACCTGTCACCAGCTGTATTTCCACTACTGTTATCCTAAAAGGAACAACTACCCCAGGCCCTCCATGATATTTCCATCCGTACGGGTGCCTAGATGCTAGCGCAACCTAATTAGACTCCCCTGGTCTCATGGGACAGCGGAGGGAGTGTTGGACCCACTGCCCTCCTCTTACTGGTCGCCCGTATCACTTTCTTTCCCCGCTTGTCCTTGGCCTTAACCAGAACCCCCTTAACTTATACTGCCTGCGTTATCCTACCGACCACATATAGAAATTTCCCTTCGGACCATCGGGCATTGAGCCGCGGCGTAATAACGCACCCTCTTACCGCCTTGTGATAATTTACCAGGCCCGATAATGCGTTAGATAAAATATCTTGACAACTAACCTCAGCAGCAGGCACATTGTCCAGAAGTCTTCTCTTAATACCCACCGAGTTGGGAAGGCCCAACACTATCTCCCGTTTTTAATTTAAGACAAACACCTCCCTCCCTAATGATACTAGTCCCTTAGGGCCTCCATTAGCCAATCTGTCCCCCGGAATGCCTGCAACCTTAGAGCAACCTTAAGTGTACTCTCCCGAGCCTCTCCATTATACCTCTTCGATATGCCCATGAAGTCCAGGACCCCCAAGGGTCCGCACTCTATCACTAGCCAGGTGACGTCCGGGACCACCAGCAGGTCAGTCCCGTTTGCCGCCAGCCAGACAAAGAAGCACTACTGCACCATACCGTTACCTGCTGACATCAGTCTTGGTTAACTTACCAACCAGGCACCTCCTTGTGTCTAGAAACCACTCCGCTATGCTACATATTTTGTGTCCAGCAACGGACCTTCTTGAGCCGAACTTGCCTTGGGCTGGACTCCTGCACTGCCACCCCTGAGCTATTGCTCCCTCCACTGACAAGGCTGCTCCCTTTTGTGATTGGTGTTGATTTGCCCTTTCCTGTTTAGGATCTGTGTTTATAGGCCGCCACATGGGTATAAAAGGCTGGTTTCGTTCCGCCGCGTACTATTAAAACCTGTGGTTGCAGGCTGCCACAGGGGTATAAATGGCTGGGTTACCATGATAATGTAGCACCTGCTGGGTAATTACCATGTGCCCGAGGTGAAGTTTGTAAATTGTACTCCATAACCACCTTTACCAGGGAGCCTCCGGGTACCGTATCCTCTGCTATGTGCCTCTTTATTATAAATCCTCCCACCCCGCATGGACAACGCTATGTGAAGATGGCGTTACCCTTGGTCGAGGGAAGCAGCGGCAGGATGATTTAATTTATTGTCTGGAAACTAGCCAGACCCGGTAGCCCACGCCACAATACTCACCGTTCAGCCCTTAACTGACTCCTACCTTAATGGTTAATATGTCCCTCGCCAAAGACCCCTACGTGCAAGGCATAAATACTGTTCCATATCAGCACTAACTGGTGATTGTCAACTTGGGTTTTGTAAGGGGTCCTCCTGCAACAAGGCCTTGAGAATGTATATATTTTTTTTTTTTTTTTTTTTTTTGCTGTCCCCTCACACTTATTGGCATCACCGTGAAAAATAACAAGAAACTACCTCACATGCCAGAATTGGTTCCCCCGCACTAGCGGCTCAAGGATAATTGTAAGTAGAACAGTTTCATCTGTTTCCTGACTTCTTAACCGCACCATGAGCACCTGATGAGACGTTCTCCTCCCGGCCAAGGCTGATTCTCCCTATACTGTTATTCCCCCTATACTATCACACCAGCCATGTGATTATGTTGGCGAGACGGAGTTAATGTCCCTTGTGCTGAACTAACCATAACGTTTCACAGCTAACTGGAAGAAGGTTACATTTTTGAACTGTCAAACCAATTATTATTATTTTTTTTTTTTTTTAATATAATGTCTGGTACGCCCCTAGGGCTACAGCCATATTTGTCCTTAATTTATTGATAATTGTTGATCTTTGATCGTTTACCTGGCTCTAATCTCATAAAGCGATTAGTAGAGTATGTTTAGCAATAATACCTATTTATTTGACATCAATACCTGTGTGGTGTCTTTCCTTTGGTAAATCAAGAGATTATAGGGTAACACCAGCTGCTTTCCATTCCTCAGAGCATCGCGCTCCGCCTGTTGTGTTTATATAGCGCGAACCCGGCCCGAAGCAATTGGGTCGCTTTGACGTAGCCCACATTTTACATTACGTATTCAGGCACTGTGCGGTTGGGAGGGTTGCCCAGAATCATAGGATGCGGGCTGATAAAGCACGAGCCTGACCCGAAATTATTGTGGCGCATTAACAAAGCCCGTATTCCCATTAGACGTTCAGGCACGGAGCAGACCTATAATAGCGCGAAACCGGCCTGAAGTTATTGAGGCGCTTTAACAGCTCGAATTTATATTACACATTCAAGCACAGTGCGGGTAGAGAGTTGCCCAGAATCACAGGATGCGGACGCGCGCTCGAACCCGAGGTTTCCGCGCCAGAGGTAGCAGTGAAGCCGCTGACCATGCCCACCCCTGATTTTGCATGCGGTGCATCCCGTCCGTATGAGAAGGGCCGCTGGGACGCTTCGCCGACGATAACGCCACGATGGACGTTCGTCCCACAATGCACCTCTAGGCCATGTCTTTTCTTATGCTTATTGCAGATCCAGTCGGCATGTATTTATAGCGCGAACGCCACCGAAGGTATAGGTAATTTGCCCAGAATCACCTCCTGTGGCGTGACCTCGAGACTCGACCCTGGTCTTCCACCTCCCGAGGCGGCAGCCTTGTTACCTTATTAGTTCGCTGGAGATTAACGGTATCTGCCGACCAGGGATCGAACTAGGGACCTGTAGCTTATTCGAGCAGCCCGTTGTCCGACGGCCATCCGCTGATGCCGGGGATTGAACCCGGGCCCACACACCCTGGGGGGGGTGGCGCCGCTACCCCCGTCTGGATGGGACCAGGCCACGCACCACATTACATATACCGGCCCGACAGAAGTGGGTGGCCCATCATCGCGCGAAAACACCAACCAGATTCAGAATTTGAGGACTTGAGCCTCAGTCCTTGTGCACGTTGTGCTTTTATGCGTATTTTATATAGCGCGAATCGACCCGAAGGTATTGGAGCGCTTTACATAGCAACGTATTTACATACATATTTAGGCACGGGAAACTAAGTGCTTTGCCCGGACTCACAGAGTGTGGACCCGACCTCGCGGCTCGCCCCCTCTGTATTCCTGCACCAGAGGTGGCAGCGCAGCCGACGGACTACATCCCTCCCCCCTAGTTCCGGCAATAACATCATCTGCTCGGTTGACGCCACCCACCGGTGGGCGGCGCCTCCCTCGCGAGGGCAGCTCCGGACTATCAAGGCATCAATGGCTCTGCATTAAAAGAGCTCAGGGTGTAATAGGTGACGACAACCAGTGGTTCTCGCAAATTACACAACTGCCAACGTCCCTCTCTGGGCCGGCTCGAACCCCCAACCTTCCCGCAAATAGCTGAACACAAATCAACGCCGACCCGAGTGCTCACCCAGTCCCCCCAAGTCAAAATACAAAGCACAGCGGCATGCTTGAGTCCGAACATTTCCCCCGTGTTTAAAACAGACGCCATTCCAACTTGCCATCTGCGCGCTAGTAATAGTATTTCCCTCAAAAGCGCCCATTCGACCTCAGTGTCATGTTCAACCGGCAAGCAACACCATGAAATACGGTATATAAGCCATACCATAACATGTTCACCGGGTCACAACGTCACACCACAAAGTCGTACAGAAGCCCCCCATACCATACCTTAAAAGACAAACATAAATCAGCGCCAACCGGGTGCTCACTGAGTCCCAATATTTCAATATACAGAGCACTGGCGCGCTCGAGCCTGAACATTCTCACCATGTTTAAGAATAGCCGTCTTTCCAAACCTGGCATCTACGCGCTAGGAATAGCTCCCGCATGTATTTCCTCCCAACCGCGCCCACTCGACCGCATTGTCATGTTCACACGCAACCGGCAAGCAACCCAATGAAATAGAAATATAAAAACCCCGACCCGATATGTTCACTCGACCACGCAATTTCAAGCTACAGAATCACACAATCCTGCCATATCTTCAAGGACAAACAAAATCAGCGCTGACCCGGTGCTCACGAGGCCCCAGTATTTCTATGCAAAGGGGACCGTAGCTCGCTCAAGCTCGAACCATCCCACCGTGTTTAAAAACGGCCGTCATTCCAACCCGCCATCTACGCACCAGGAACAATACTCCAACACGTCTCCTCTCAAACACGGGCCCCCTGACCACACTGACATGTTCTCGCGCAACCGATGCAACTCAATGAAACACGGAATATATTAACCATGATATCATATGTTCCCCGATCAAACAATACCAAGTTACATGGTCGTACAATCCTAGTAACTTAACAAAATGCGGAATATAAACATGACATACTTTGCTGAATGCGCGAAAATTCAACTTCTACAGCATCCGGTTTATTTTCATCTTTTATGTAGCGCGAACTCGACCCGAAGGTATTCAATTACATGGCACAAATGAACGAGCAATGCTCTAACAAGAGACGAAAGCACCCACCCTAGAGTCACAATCGCTCCCACATCATGCGTCCCCACGTCCGCCAAACCCGCTGCGGGCCGCCACCACGCATCTCTAATGATTACCACACTACAAAGACCTACTCGCCACGCCTAGGCCCCCTCAAACCTCCTGTGCCACACTGCACGCCGCCAACCGGAAACCTCTCCCCGTCGACGATGTGCCCCTGCAGCTTGCCAGAGGTTCGAAGGGACAAAGAGGCTGAGGATCGCTGGTAGCAGATTTAAATAGCCTTCGGCGCGCCCTGATGACGTCACTTCATACAGCCCCCTTTTCCGGTCCTGGGGAAGGTCTCGTCCCGTGGCGCTACTAAGGGTGCCCCTCCTCTAGGCGCGGGGGGCGCCGGTCAGTTCTTTCAGAGCAGCAGTCCAGTAGAGTGGCAGTCCTGGTAGCAGCACAGCAGTCCTTCCTCCTGCCAGAGTTCTTTACAGATCAAGTAGTGTCTCGTTTGGTGGGGTTAGAGACCTTGGGGCAGATTTACAAGCCCCTTGCGCCTCTTTTACGCCGCCGTTGCGTCACTTTTGTGACGCAACGGTGGCGCAAAGCCATCGCCATGGTGCGGGGTACTTACAACGTGACGCATCTGGGAGATGCGTCACGTTGTAAAGCCCTGCGCCACATGTAGGTGTTCCGGCGCATGGGGGCGTTCCGGCGCAGGAACGCCTCCTAAAAGTGGCTGAGTGAAATCTACAAGATTTCACTCAGCCACTTTTAAGGCCATGGTGCGTCAAAACCCTGCGCCTGCTTGAAGCAGGCGTAAGGATTGACCCATCATTTTAAAGATAGGGCACCCTCGTGCCTTGCTGGAGCTGCGTCATGCTTGCGACGCAACTTCAGCAATGCGCCGCCTTTACAGCAGCAGATGCGTCACACATCTATCCATTTTTGCCCCATGGTGCGCCGCATTGTAAATGCGGCACATCCATGGTGGCGGAGCCATGACGCTCAATAACTGGTGTATCCCTGCTCATATGCAGGGATGTGCCAGTTATTGTAAATCTGCCCCCAAGTACTTATACCCAGTTGTGCCTTTAAAGGGGGTGTGACTTCATAGAAGGATCTTTAAAGTGCACAGAGGTCCTGCAGGCCCACTAGTAGTATGTAATTTACAGGCCCTTGGTATATGGTAAAAGTGAAACAAGACAAGCTCCTAACAATGTGATTGTCATGAAGTATGGGGTAAATGATGTAGTTGAATAATCAACTAGAGGTGGGATGTCAATATTGATGTTGATGTACGCAATGCTACTCGTATGTACAAAAATTAAATAAAATCACTGTTGTCAAAATCTCCCAATATGACCTCTCCATCAACCCAGAGTAAGAAATACGTGGTCAGACAGGCCCTACATCCCAGGCCTGAGGCCACTATTGACAGATCACAGGTGGGATGGCAAGTAACCAGCAGGACAAAGTCACGAACAAGAAAAACCCAGGTTAGTACCATATATAGGCAGTAACACTACAATGGTCCTGGGAGATTTACTCCAATAAAATGCACATGACTGGAGGGGCTTTGTGAGAAGCTGGCATGGTATATAATTTACACTAATGTAAGTGGGCAACTTGCACCAATCCTGACAACCCTTATGGTGATCTAATAGGTCTCAGGCAACCTTAGAAAGCTATCCAAGTGGTAGCTGTGGAGAGCAGCCTTCAGGCTTAGTCGTGAAGGAGTGTAAAGCAGCTTGTTTTACCAGAATATAATATTGTCGTATAGATTAAATGAAAGGGAACCACACAAGGTATTTATAAAAATATGTATATATTTTATAATACTCTCTAGTACGTTCCAGTAGCTCCCACACGGAGATAGACAGAAAGCACACAATACTTTAGCAAAGAAATCACAGTAAATAGCACTAATACACAGCGGGCCCCAGGGAGGGACCAAACCATATACTAAGAAAGTGACATAAGAACCACAACTTGAGAGCGTGTGCAGTGTGAGTACACAACTGTGTGCTCTGTACAAGTCTATGTGCAAGTCGCGGTTGGATTTTTAAAGATTAAGGACTCTTCCCAGTGGACACTGAAGAAACCCCCTGGAAGACAGAAGGTTGTACCCGTAGATACCCTGGTACCTAAGTTACGTATCCCAGGGATGCCTGGTGTATAGGTGTGAAGTAGCGTCGGAAACCGCAGTCAAACACTATGGAGGACTTAAGGAAAGTGCCGCTGCTTGAAGAGGAGAAAGTGTCTGTGGGAATCCAAACATGGATTCTTAGTGAGGAGTACCTGAATGCAGAGGGGACAGAGTCCGGGTCACTGGGGAGTGACCAGGGTCTTGGTAGACGAATGCCCACCGATGTTGGGTGCTTCAGGATAGATGTTGATGACCTTGACTCTGAAGTAGTGGGGACCAGGTGATGCTGAGGATGACAAGGAGCTGAATACGAGCTGACCCAAGAAGAATGTGATGTGCTGAGGGGTCGGTGTCCAGCGGGGGCACCAACAAGCCTTGGCAAAAGCAACCCACACAGGAGGTCAAGAAGTTGCAGGTAGAGGATCAGCAGGATCCAGGAGACTCACCACAAGTAGGGGAGTCAGGGCATGCCCTGGGCAATTGGGTTAGCTCAAAGAAGACATAGTTGACCCTCCATAGGACCCACCGGTCGAAGACACTGGAGTCACAGGAGGACCTCGGGCAGCTTCAAAAAACAACAGGCCACGGAGCACACGGTGCAATGTGGTTAAAGATCTTTGCAGGAGAAGTTTCCAGAGGTTGGGGCTACTTGGAGCCCAATGCACTTGCTGCAGAATTCAAAACAAGTGTTTGCACTTCCAAAAGTACATGGTACACAGGGGTTAGGGTATTGCAGCCCCACAAGGGATTCTGACCTCAAACTGGGTGAGAGGGCAGCTTGAGATTCGAGGGATGTAGGAACCCACCTCCTGTGTTGTTGAACCCTTCTGAGTCCGCAGGAGTTTGGGATCAGCAGACCTGTCATCAGTATTACGGTGACTGCGAATGCAGGTGAGTGACTCCTTCACTCCAAGGGAGATCATCTTCAGGTGTCTTGGATGCCCCACAGGCCCTACATGGATCCTGTATGGTATACGGGCACAGACGAGGCAGCAGACTGAGGGGGAGACAAAGTCAGGCCCAAACGAATTCCAGCAAAGTCCAGAGTGCCCTGACGGTCAAAGTGCAGTGGGTTCAGTTCTGTATCTTATCCACAAGGAATCTAAGGTCCTACAACCAGGTAAGCCCTGAGGTACCCACGGGAGAGGGTTGGAAAGATTCAAGGGACCCTCCCAGGGGAGGGTCTGGACAGGAGGGAGGCTACTCCCATGCCCTTTGTCCAGTTTCGCACCAGAGCAACGGCTCCCAGGACTGGTTTGAACTGGACTTTGCACAGGAAAACCAAATGTGCCCCTCCTGCAGGTTTTCACATGCTGGCAAACGCACCCACCCAGCCCTAATACACTAAATCCTGTCTGGGAGCTGGTCACACCTCCCTGTGACAAGAGGCCTATTGTTCTGCCTTCCCCTGCTCGAGCTTGGCTCAGCAGCAGGAAAGCAGAAATGTGTTTCTTGTCGGCAGCAACCATTTTGTGCTGTCCATGACTAGAAGGCTGGTACTGGGAACACCAAGAGCCCCATGGATGGTGCACCTGGTGGGTGGAATCATACCCCCACACTGGATACCAGTGTGGGCGTATGATTCCAACATGTTTGACACCAAACACAATAGTGTTTGTTGGAGCCGTTTTCGAGATGGTCATCACACAGTCGCATAATGCCCCTCTATATTAGTATCTGGCTGCTTCACTGACAACCCGGGAGAACGGACTCCTTAGGCTGCAGGGGTGGCCTGCTCGTGCAAGGGCACCCTCTCACTGCTATAGGGGTGACTTATAGGTTTTAAGTGCAGTGACCCTTAGATATAGTAAACCTAAATCTTAAGTAAGTGGTGCATGCACCGACTTACAAAGGCTGCCTGTAGGTCCATTTTGAATAGTCTCTCATTCGTGGCATAAAACATGCTGCAGCCCATGGGAGACCTCTGGGGTGCCAATGCGCTCGGTACATGGGTACCATACACTAGGGACTGACAAGGGTACCTCAGTATCTAATCTGCGATGTACCTAAGTACATAACATAACAGTTTAGGGAGAAAGCAGTTAGACTAGGGTCCTAATTAGCACGATCCCTGTAAGTTTAATAAAAAAAATTGCATTACATCCAGCAAAAAGTGGGGATAACCAAAAGAAGCAGATCCTACTTTCCTACAGGTTTGCATTCCCAAAACACCTTAGAGTTAGATGCCACATGACGCTAGGAACACTCAGCCAATCAGGACACAGCACACACAACACACATAGTGATCGCTCGCTCCCCATGGCGGGCATCCGGACATGTTACCCACTGGCCCTCATTGTGTCCACCCAAGGTCGAGATTCACCTGCATTTGTTATTAGGTGGGAGGAATTTATGCCTTCATGACTAGGGTCACATTCCACTCCCAAAATAAAATCCATGAATTGTTTTATGATGCTTCGAGAAATGTATACTAAGTAGGCCTGGGCGGTAAATTTTGTTCCGTTCGCGGAATTTGCGATATTTTGATATTTTTGCGTGCAGCGGAGAGCGCGAAAATGTCAAAGCTTTCACAACCTGTCGCGAAACGGAAGTATTTTTCTTGTTCGCGCTTTAAAAATACATTCTCGCATGCGCGGTCGCGACTTACCGAGGTCCCTGCGTTCGCCGACGAGTTTTCCTATCCGTTCACGCGCGCCACAAGATGTTGGATTGTTGGTAGCCGGTCACGCTATCCCGCGAGAGTTTGCGATCGCGAACACGTTAATGCGATCGCGAACAGCAAATAAGCATCGCGAGCAAGATTGCTGCGCCCATTAGCAACTGCATGGGCAAGTTGGAGATATATTTCCCCGCGAGGACGCAAAAACACATCGCGAACGGGCGGGAAAAGCAATCTCCGCATCTTCGTGAAAGTTTCGCATGCTCGCGGAGATTTTGTGCAATTTCGCGATAATTTGCGAAAGTCAATTTCGCTAATTCCGCCCACCCTTAATAATAAGATGTTCAAAGCAATTGTACTTTGAGTCAGTCTTCAGACCTGTTTCTGTATGCTCTACTCCCGGCCGCAGTGTTAAATTCAACCAACTGTTCCTGTTTTGTCAAACGCCTCTTGTCTTTGTTTTTTCAAAGTAAATTTATATTCGAGCAGCATCGCTCCGATTTATATCATTTTAGAAACCTTCTCCTTAATGCTGGCTCTCACTTTTGTCAGACAACCTGTAAGATATGTTCTTGCCAGGAAGTTTGTCTCCTTTGTCCACATCAGTAAACAGGTGTGTAGTTCCAGGGATGAGGGAAAACAAAGAGGTATACTGCCTCAACACTTGCTGTCAGTCCCTCTGCTGTTCAGGAGTCAGACTGGGGAAAGGATTACTCCCTCCACAGATCCTTCTTTCTTCTTGGAGGCTAAAAGGTCAGAGAGAGGTTCATTCTTCTCTACCTCTTCTCTATTTGTCACCAAGAGCATAGTGAGTTCAGACTTCTCAAAGTGGGGTTTGAGGCAGTTTACATGATCCTGTGGTGGTGCCTAGGGGTCTTGAGGTCTACCAGGTTTGTTGCCTCACCCTTTCTTTCAACCACCTCAAAGGGCCCAGAACATGGGCCCTGAAGGGTCCTGGGCTCCACATGTTCCATCCCCCACACTTTCTGCCTAGGTTGCATTTCCAGAGTGGTAGAACTTTGATCGTACCACTGCTTCATAACTTTCTGTCTGGCTTCTAAGTTGACTGAAACTTGCTTCCACAACTTAGCCATTTGGCTTCTATACTACATCCTGGGGAATCTTCTAGGGAGCTTGCTCCCACCCTTCTTTCACCAAACTCAGAGGTCCTTTGACAGGGTAGCCATACAGAAGCTCAAAGCGGCTGATGCACACTCCCTTCTGTGGTACCTCCATGTAGGCAAAGAGAACGCATGGCAAAAGGACATCCCACTTACATCTAAAGGCATCAGGCAAGCCTTTAATCCTACCCTTCATGGACTTTTTGAACTTCTCAACAAGCCCATTTGTTTGTGGATGGTAAGGGGTGGAGAACTCATAGGCTACCCCTCACTCCTTCCACATTGACTGCAGATAAGCAGACATGAATTTGGTGCCCCTGTCAGACACCATTTACTTGGGGAAACCCACTCGGATATAAATCTCCATCAGGGCTTCTGCCACTGCAGGTGCAATAATGGTCCTCAGCGTGATCGCCTCTGGGTACCTTGTGGCATGGCCTACCAGAACCAGGATAACCCTGGTGCCTTAAGCTGTCTTGGGATCAATAGGCCCAACAATGTCTAGGCACACCCTCTCAAAGTGTGTGCCAATGATAGGCAAGGGATTTAAGGGGGCCTTTAGCCTCTGCCCTGTCTTCTCTCTTTCCTTTCATGTCACACCAGTCCTATAGAATGCATCGGAGGAAGTCTTGATCCTAGGCCAATAGAAGTCGGGAATAAGCCTGGCAAAGGTCTTGCCTTGGCCCCGGTGTACTGCCAGGGGAATTTTGTGAGTCAGCGCTAGTAGGAAGGACCTGCAGCATTAGGAAATCACCAGGGCCCTTGCTGTCCCATGCGCAGGAGCCGTAAGATGACTTCCAGAGGCATCATTGGTTGCTTGGACCTCAGCCTGTTGCCTCATACCCTCAATGGTTGGGTACTCCCTCTGTGCCCTACAGAACTCCTTCTTGTTGGGTCTTCCTTCCACTTGCAATCCAGCAAGCTCTGGCAGGTCACCAAGGGGAGCAGTGCCCTCCTCAGTGTGCTCCAGGGGGCTATCACACGTGCTCCATCCACCTAACTGGGTAGACATTTATGTTCTGATTTCTCAAACCTTCTGCCTTTTCCCTTCTTAGCAGGTGCATGGGCAATTGTTTGAGGCTCCATCTCTTTTTTACTCTTTCTGGGCAGCCATGGACCTTAAGGATACACAAATCCAATCAGGTGAATGTCAAACCACCACATGACCCTTGAGCTCCACTTCCTTTCGGAAAGTGTGCTACAGGTCATTACCAAGCAAACAGTGCACAGGCATGGCAGGGCTCACTGCAAATTTCAGAGGACCTGACCCCCCCCCCCCACTTAAATTGCGTAGTGGCCCTCTCTGTTCTCAGCTACCACAACCTGTGGAATGCATTGGCAACCAACTGCTCTGGTGACACTAACTGACTCCTTGCCATAGTCATGCTGGCACCTGTATCCCTCAGAGCCTCAACACCTTGCCCATTGATGGTGACCATTTGCCTATATTAATAGTATTAGAGGGCACATGGATCTTAGGAACCATCTCACTGTCACTCAGAGATACCAGAAAAGTTCCACTATACTCACCCCTATTAACAACTCCTCCCCCAGCTCTATACTCACTGCCTCTGGAATCTTTCCTTCAGATGGAGGTGGTAATCTTTTTGGACACTTGGGATCCCCCTTATAGTGTCCACTCTCAAAGCATTCACAGCACTTGGGAGTTTTTGGCTGATGACGTTTGGCAGAGTCGTTTTTCTCCTGGTGACCAGATTGGAAAACAGACCCTTTTCCTTGTGAGCTGTTATGAGAGCCTTGCAGGAACTCCTTCTTTTTTTTATCTTCCCCCTCTTTCTTCTGTTGGGACCCCTGACCTCCCCATATACTTTCTTGGACACTCTGATGCTGACCCAGATGTCTGCCTCCTCAGAAAGCTTCCTGGGGTCAGAAAGCTTACTGTCAACCAGGAGTTGGTGCATCCCCGGAAAACAAGTATGAAGCATGTACTCCTTTAAAAAAAGTTGTACAGCTCTGAAAAATCATCAACTTTGCTGCCCCTCACCCAGCCCTTCCGTGCCTTGCTAGCATAATCTAAGAAATCCACCAATGTCTGTGATGAGATCTTGTGGCTGGCCCTTAACCGTTGCCTATACTTTTATGGGGTCAGCCCAATCGTACTGACAAAGATGGCCTTCATTGCAGTGTAGCATGTCTGGTCCTCTACCTCTAGTGTGAGAAGTATGTCCCGCCCCACTGTGGGCATGTGCATCCGCAAACTGCCACCCCAGGACTCATCTGGGTTCTTGTGCACTCTTGGAGCCACTTCATAGGCTGCAAACCAGTCATCTATGTCATCCCCCACCACATAACTGGCGGCTAAATCCTTTGGTGTCTGGAATCTTACTTCAGTAGTAGACACTGCAGGTATGCTGCCATCAATACTGCTGCTGGACCCCACTTGTAGGGCTCTAATGTCCAGCTCTGTGAGGCTCAGCTCATTGGCCATCTTTTTCTACTTCACAGCCAACCTCTTCTCTTTCTAAGCTTGTTTTCTCTGAGTCAGATCCTGCTCTTTCTCAAGTTGGGCACATTTCATCTCCTGCTCTGACTCAGTAGGCTGTAGCTTGAGCTTTCTTTCCTCCCTCCTGTCTGCCAGCCTCTCTGAGGACAGGCTCCTTAAGATGTGCTGCCCCCTTCTCTGGGAACCACTATTGCTCACAGCAAGTTGTTGCCCCCTCACAGACAGTCTCACATCCACAGCATATCCCATTATTAGCTCCTCATCCTCCACCTCAATTTCTTGCTCCAACTTATCTGGGAACTCAGCCTCTGCATCACGGGCCTCTGCCCAGGCTTTCAAAGTGTTCTGCAGCTCCACCTTCCGGGAGAAGAATGTATTTGATACTTGAAACTCCTTGCGAGACTCCTTAAGCCATAGTTTAGGATTCTAAATTGCCCGGCTCAAAATAAATTACTGCAGGTACAGCTGCAGGTGGATATGCTGCTTCTCCAGAGAGACATGATTTAGCAATAAATCAAAAAGCTATTTAGGAAGAATTGAAAAGGGATGTATGTCGTTACAACGCACACTTTTACAACGCATGCACTTACAACGCATTTTTTACAACGCAACATCCACTACAACGCATTCCATTACATCGCAGGACACTACAACGCATTTTTAAAAACTACCTTTACAACGCATTCCATTACATCGCATACTACCTTTACAACGCATACCATTACAACGCATAATATTACATTGCATTTAAGGTAAGTATTGGATAGTATAGGGGTAAAAATTACTAATCTTACTCCAGGGGGTGCAACAGTAGGGAAAGTGTTGGATAATATAGGGGTAAAAATTACTATTCTTACTCCAGGGGGTGCAACAGTAGGGTAAGTGTTGGATAGTATAGGGGTAAAAAATACTATTCTAACTCCAGGGGGTGCAACAGTAGGGCAAGTGTTGGATAGTATAGGGGTAAAAATTACTATTCTAACTCCAGGGGGTGCAACAGTAGGGTAAGTGTTGGATAGTATAGGGGTAAAAATTACTATTCTAACTCCAGGGGGTGCAACAGTAGGGTAAGTGTTGGATAGTATAGGGGTAAAAATTACTATTCTAACTCCAGGGGGTGCAACAGTAGGGTAAGTGTTGGATAGTATAGGGGTAAAAATTACTATTCTAACTCCAGGGGGTGCAACAGTAGGGTAAGTGTTGGATAGTATAGGGGTAAAAATTACTATTCTAACTCCAGGGGGTGCAACAGTAGGGTAAGTGTTGGATAGTGTAGGGGTTTTAATGTAATATTATGCGGTGTAATGGTATGCGTTGTAAAGGTAGTATGCGATGTAATGGAATGAGTTGTAAAGGTAGATTTTAAAAATGCGTTGTAGTGTCCTGCGATGTAATGGAATGCGTTGTAATGGATGTTGCGTTGTAAAAAATGCGTTGTAAGTGTAGTGCGTTGTAAAAGTTGCGTTGTAAAGGTTGTATACCATTGAAAAGGGTTCGAATTGGTCTTAGGATAGAGTTGTAGTGAACAATGAGTTACTGTATGGCATTGCACAAACACAAGTCCTGCCCTCAGCGCTGATCACCAATCTTAGAAATTGGGTCTCTGTTTGGCAGAGGTATCCACCCTATCCAAGTAGGGAGCACAGACCTAGTCAGGATAAGCTATATACACACTAAAAGATAACTTGTGCTCACCGTCTGGAAACTTGGCACACAGCAACCGGCCTTATCTAAAGAGAAATTGTGTAAATTATTTGCGCAACACAACACACAGTAAAACAATGACACGACCACAAAAAGACTCTACACAGGGTTAGGAAAATAGACAATAATTGTATGAATAAATCAAGACCAAAACGACAACAGTTTGTATTTGCATTGGTTAGTTATAGAGCGCATTTTGACCAGAATGGTATCCTGGCGCTAAATTGCCAAAATCATCAATGAGAGCAGAAATAGTGAAAAGAAGGGAAAGCAGGGCAAGCCCAGAATGTCCTACCAGTGATTAGTTAGGGAAGAGCCAAGTTTTCAGGGCCTTCCTAAACTTTAGCAAGTCAGTTTGGGAGCTTACTTGGGAGGGTACCTTGAGCACTTTGGTGAATCTCTGTTCTTGAACACAATTGAGTGTGGTTGAACGAAGTGACCTTACTAGTGGTGTATTTCCTCAATCCAGCCTGCAGTGGCTTTGGCCGTTTGTTATTCAGTGCCTCATAAACAATATGGAGTGTTTTGAAAATATTCCTCGGTTTAAAGGGTAGCCAGTGGAGATCTCTGAGAGCACCAGAGGCAGAGGAATTCCGAGGTCTTTTAGTGGTAATTTGGCTGTGACTATCTGGACGCGTTCCGATTTCTTTAACAAGTAGTTAGGGGCTCCCAGAAGGAAGATATTACAATAGTCCAACCTACTGAGTAATAAGCATCTGGAAATCAGGGATCTTGCTTGGACAGGTAACATTGGATACAATTTCCTAAGACCTCAGACAAAGGCAAAACAGACCCCAGCTACTCCATTCACATGCTTCTCAAGTGAGAGGTCCTCATCCAGCAATACTCCTGGAATCCAAACCATTGTTGAGATACCAGTAGGGGTCTCTGTAGGCAGAGGCCAGAAATTGAAGGGTACAGATCCTAGGGGGACAGATGAGAAGCTCTGTTTTACCTCCATTTAGCTTGAGGGAGTTTACACTCATCCAATTAGATATGTCAACTATCCAAGCTGTAAAATTACTAATCAAATCCATCTGATTATTCTTGAGTGAAAAGATCTGTTGAGTGTCATCTGCATAATTGATAACCTTGATCTTGTAGGATTTGATAAGAGGGATTAGTGGCTTGATGTAGACGTTAAACAAAAATGGACTAAGGGAGGAGCCCTGAGGAACACCAGTTTCAATTGGTCTGAATTTAGACTAAAACGGGGGCATAGCTACAGCCTGACAAGGATCATGTAGATCATGTAGATATGAGTTTAGCCACTGAGGATAGTCTATGCAGTAGAATGTGGTGAATCACCGTGTCAAAAGCTGTCGACAGGCCAATGAGGACTAGCACCACCAAGTGCCCACTGTCTGTCATCCTATGCATTTCATCACTAGCACAAAGCAATGCGGTCTCAGTTCCATAGCCGGGTCGAAAGCCAAATTGCTCTTCCTCTAACCATAAGTGGTCCTCCAAGAATTGGGACAGAATTTTGCTAATGTGTCGTTCTAATATTTTTATTTGAACAGGGAGGAGGGAGATTGCTCTATAGTTGGCCAGGATTGTAGGATCCGCTGAAGCTTTCTTTAATAGTGGCTTAACTACAGCTCTTGTCCAACACTATATACCATTCAACAAGTAGACCTGAAGTTCTGAAATTCTAAAGCTTAAATGAAAATATAGTTCTTAGAGTCATAAAAGTGCCAACTGGGGACATCTGGTCGTGCTTGACCGAGGTAAATCCAAAAGTTCATGCTGACTGTGATGGTGCACTGGTTGGATACAGGGACCAGCGTTGGCCCGCTGAAACATTACCTTTGGATGGGGGCTGTGTTGACATTGAGGACAAGATGCAAGGAGGGCGCAGGGAGGCGCTGCGTCACTGTCGATCCAAGGAATTCATAGGCGATGCATCATCACATGCCGCACACTCAGGGAAAGCTTTATCATTGAGCAGTACTGAAGATGGCAATGCGTCGTTTTCGATCCGTGCACTTAGGGAAGCTTTGGCATCGAGCAGCGCTGAAGATGGGTGATGCATCGACATCGGGTGAAATGCACCAGTTACGATCAATGTAACAGCAGTGATGCATCAGTGTCGATAGTTGCAGAACACAAAAGCTCCCTTCCAAGGGCCCAGGACTGGATTGGCACCACTTGGCAAGACAGGACTCACCAATGGCACAGTCCAGGTGCTGTTGCAGGGTGTGGGAAGTCTCTGATGTCCTAGAAACTTCAGAACAGGAGGCAAGCTAGCATGCCCTTGGAGTCTCTCTGGGTTCAGAGTGAGAGGTGTCCAATCCTTTCCTCAGCAGGGCAGAGGGTAGCAGGCGGCAGGGCAGCACAGCAGAGCAGAAAAGCAGTTCTTCCACAGCAACAGTTGAGCGGATTGGCAATCCTTGTAGCAGCACAGCAGTTCTTGCTCCTGAAAGAGTTCATCACAGGTCCAGTAGTTTCTGGTTTGGTGGAATCAGAGACCCAGTACTTAAACCCCGTTGTGCCTTTGAAGTGAGTCCTTTTTTCAATGCTCTGACTCCAGTCTATCACTAGGGGGTACTCTGCCCCTTATGTGGGGATAGGGCACTGCATATTCAGTTGTAAGTGCCAGCCCCTCCTTCCCTTACTGACCAGGAAGAGCCATCCGAATATAGGTGAGTACTCAGACACATGTAATCTTCTTATGTTTTGGCTGTCTAGAGGGAATGCACAAAGTGTAGCTGTCACCCGCCATAGACGGGTATTGGAGACAGGCTGGAGGCACACAGAGCTGTAAGAGCAAAGAAATATCCATTTTCTAAAAGGGTAATTTCTAAAATAGTAATGTTTGATCCAACTTTACCAGTAAAGAGGATTTATCATTACCATTCCATAGATGGTAATAATAAACTCTTTTCTAATCAAGACTTACAACTTAAAAGTGTATTAACGAATTCCCAATGTTAACTTATGAAATAGTAGGCCTTACAGTAGTGAAAAACTAATTTAGGCATGTTTTGCTACCAGGACAGGCAAAACTTAAAAGTTCATGTCCTACCTTGTCCAATCAACTCCTATGGTCTCCTCTGATTTGGACACTGCAGTTCGTAACTACCATCATTGGCTGTACCTGTCGCTAACTCAGTTATCCCTAGCAAAACAATTTCTTAGTCATATGACTAATCCTTCCAAACCCTGGTTCAACGACGATCATGGGCAAAAAAAAGCAGGAATGTAGGAGATCAGAACGCAAATGGAGATCGCAGCTGAAACCAGCAGACAAAGAAATATATTCAACTAATTTGCAGACTTACAAAGAAATGATTTTATTTGCAAAAAAGATCTCTTTTTCAACAAAAATAGAAGAAGAAACAACCTCCTCCAAGGAACTTTTTGCAACAGTTAAAAAACTTCCTGACCCTAAAAACCTAAATATCAATCAACAGTTCTGTAACAAACTAGCACTTCACTTTCAGGATAAAGTTAAATCTGCCTATAATTCCTTCCTAAACTGGAGCCAAACAGCTGACTTAGATTCTAGATCTCCGAAAGGCACACACAATATCAGTGTTCTATCCCACTTTGGACTCTGACTGTTGATCAGACCCAAAGAATTCTGATGCAGATTAAATCAGGCTCTCCACAGGATCCTTTTCTGGCCAGAATAATTCACTTAGCCCCAGAGGTGATAGCCTCACACCTCACAGCCATTTTTAAAAATCTCCTTGAAGTAGGTTCGTTTCCAAAAGATTGGAAGGTAGGGTCTTTTCTGCCATTTTAAAAAAAAGGCTAACTTAGAAACTGGAGACCCCAACAGCTATAGACCAATAACTTGATACCATTCCCTGCCAAACTGGTAGAAAAAATCATTAATAATGAATTGGCCATCTTCATAGAAAGAAACCAAGATTCTTGATTCCACACAGTTCGGTTTTCGTAGTCATCAAAGCACCAAACGGGCACTGACTACAGTCATCAGAAGAAATTAGGCAAACAATAGAAAGCGGGGGAAATGCGACTCTGATCCTTCTGGATCTATCCGCCGCATTTGATACTGTCAATCATGCTCTTCTCATTGATCGCCTTGAACCAATTGGGATATAAGATAACGCACTCAAGTTCCTGTCTTCTTTTCTGGCTGACTGCATTCAAACAGCCTCCCTAGGTGATTTCACCTCACCAGCTTTCTCTTTACTTTGTGGAGTCGCTCAGGGCTCATCCTTGAGTCCTACCTTGTTCAATCTTTATTTTACCCTACTTGCAGCCTTAATTAAATCATTTGGTTTTTCCCTGGTTTCATATGCGGATGGCACACAGATCGTTGTCTCCGTCACCAACAAACCAGTTCCAAAACTGCATGCTCCAAATTGGTAACTGGATGAGCAGCAATTGTGTGAAATTAAATGCCTCAAAAACGGAGGTCCTACTGTTTGGCAACAACCCTTATTTTGGTCAAACAAGTGGTGGCCCCAGGAACTAGGGAACCTGCCTACCCCCACGGAAAAAGCAAAAAACCCGGGGGTGAGTATTGATACTTAGCTATCCTTTGAAGGACAAATTAATCACATCACTTCCTCATGTTTCCTCCTTCTGAAAAACTTAAGGAAAGTTGTACCTTTTCTCCCACCTAACCTGCAAAAGAGGGTAGTCACAACTCTAAATTCATCCAAAGTAGATTATGGCAATGCACTTTTAATCAACATCCAAAACCGTTTCTACATAAGTTACAAACACTACAGAACTCCGCAGCTCTTTTGGGCAATCCAAAACATACTTCTGTCTCTCAAGCACTCATTCAACTACACTGGGTCCCCATTGACAAAAGTATACAGTTAGAAGCACCCTGCCTTGCCTTCAGGGCACAACATGCTGTTTGCCCAGACTACTTTAGACAGCATATTCATCTATATATCCCAACGCTCTCACTGCAATCATTCACAAGTGGAAATCTGGTAATCCACAGATTTAAGAAAGTCAACTGGGGTGGGAGAGGTTTCATTTTATGCACATAAAGATTATGGAATTCTCTTCCTGCAGAACTAAATTTCCAAACAAACTTATTAGAGTTTAGGAAAGATCTAAAAACATGACTTTTTTCCAAATAATTCTGTCATTTTCTGGATCTTCTCAGCCTGTCAGTTTCTGCTTACCACCTAGATACCCCCGGGTGATTGTCGCGCTTTACAAATTATATTTTCATTTCACTTACATAGCATTTTTCCCTTAGGGCTACCTAGGGCCTACTTTAGGAGCAACATTTGTGTAATAAGGCTTGGCAAAAGGTTTTAAATGCAAAGTCAAAGTGGTAATAAAACTGCACACACAGGCTCTGCAGTGGCAGGCGGAGACATTTTTAAAGGTCTTCTTGTGTGGGTGGCACAATTAGTGCTGGAGGCCCTCTAGTAGCATTTAATTTACAGGCCCTGTGTATATGGTATACCAATTTACAAGGGACCAAGTACATTAAATATACCAATTGTGTATACACCAATGTTACCATGTTTAGTGGAGAAGCACATGCACTTAGCATTGGTCAGCAGTGGTAAAGTGCTCAGAGGCCTAAGGCCAACAAAAAAAATCTGCAAAAAGAGGAAGTAAGTGTGAGAAGCTGGGTTTCTGCTGCAGTAACCCCCCACACTTTATGCCATACTACCGATGCTCTTCTGACTAGATGAACCCTGGTCCCTGTCAATCAGGTTCCCAGGGCCTGTGTTCTTTCCCCAAAATGAACCCAAACTTAACTGGCATCTCTGGCCACAGGTCAGCCCCTGGTAAATGGTACCACAGGTACCCAGATCACTGTGATCAGGGAGTACCTCTAATGGCTGCAGCACTTATTGTGCCACGCTTAGAGGCCCTGTACCTTTACACACACACATTGCCTTTGCAGGTTGCCTGTCTTGGTGCACAACATAGTGAAGTGTTGACATGGCACACATCCCTGTGTGCCATGCATACAACCCACTGCCCTAGCATAGACCTCTCTGGCTGGGTGCACAATACTAGTGGTGAAGTTACAGGTATATGAGCCCTGTAACCCTAAAGTGTCTAAGTCCATTGTAAGTGCAGTGCTGCCATTAAGAGTATGTAGTGTTGAGAGTTTGTCATTTTGAACTCCACAGCACCATAATGGCTACACTGAAAACTGTAAAAGCAGGGTATCAAACTTCTCAGCACATTAAACCCACACTGATGTCAGTGTGGGATTTAATGGAAAATGCACTCAGAGGGCATCTTAGAGATGCCCCCTTGAAAAACGACCAGCCTCTGGTGGGTTCCCTGACTGGTATACACCAGCCTGCCACCACAAGACATGTTTCTGGACCCCTAGGGTGGGAGCCTTCGCTCCTTGAGCCCAGAAACAAAACCTTTCCTGGGCAGGGGTGTTCACACCTCCTCCAGGCCAGGAAGAGCCATCTGTGGCAGGGGAGCATCAAAGGCCTGGCAGCCTTTGTAATGCAACCCTCAGCCTATACTACTATCAGGAGCTGGCCCCCTTCCTGTCTCCTCTCCTTTTCTCTGGGAAGATAGGTGGGAAAAACTAGCCAGCCCAGAAGGTGTGCCTACCTCTGCCAACTCCACCCCTCAGGTGGGGGAGGCGAGGTGAAGCCTACTCCTCAATCAGGAATAGGGATTGTGCTCACTCCCCCACGTGGGGTGACCCCTAAAATGCCCCCTAAAAACAGGATTTGGGGGCAGCCCTGAACCAAGAAGGCAGACCAGAAGAAACTACAAGAAAAGAAGAAGGAGGACCAAACAGTGGTGCTGAAGCTAACAACAGGAAGACGCCCACAGACTTGGACCCAACCCTACTGGCCTGTCTCAACCTCGAACCTGCTCCTGCAAAATCCCAGTGTGTCCTGCAGCCAGCAACCTTGAAAACCCCAGAGGACCTGCCTGCCTTCAACCACAAAGACTGTGTCTCCCGTGAACACCGGATTTGTTCATCTCCAACCTCTGGACCCAGCCTGACACTGCGAATCTGCACCACTCTATACCAGCCACCAACGGCCTGAGCTCGAGTGGGCAAACATCACGAAGAGGTCTCCCCTGCGATCCTGATCCAAGATCCGCCACCCCTGACCTGCCTCAAACCTCCAGCCATTGCCTGCAGCCTAAATCCGGAAGATCCCCTCAACCGTGACCAGGAGCTGGCAAGAAGATCCGACTCTAAAAGTCACCCCTGCACCCGATGCCCCACGGCCTTGGGTGGCCAAACCGACGGTGCCTAACCAACCCCCAACATCCCACCTTACCTCTCCAAGTGGTGGTCGCACCCAGAAGACCTTCGTCCCCAAGCCTGCAGTGCCTTTGCAAACCGGAGGTTCCCCGTTGCAAACAACAGGGTGCCCGTCATCTAAACAGCACGCTACAACCGTCAGCCCTAGTGCCGCTGAGGGTGCATCTTTAGTGCTACTTTCTTATCCCATTTGCCATGAGCTAAAGTCCAGGAGCTTTGCTCCCACAACCAAGTGGCCTGCTAGTCAGCAGCCACCAACCAGAGGTCCCCTATCCCCCATTGGATAACATTGGGCCTCAGCACTCTGCACCAGGTTGCCCTAGTTCCGCTGAGGGTGTAACAAGAGTGCATCCCTGACCCGGGGTACCCCTGAGTCTACCCCCCAGAACCTCTACTCTCACTACCGAATACTTACCCTAAAACAGATAACACTATTTTCCTCCATATGATAACATTGACTGTCTTTCTTGGAAAAGTTTTTAAGTGTGGAGTTTGAAAACCTAAAGAAATTCTTTAAAAATTGTGTAACAAACAAAAACAATTTTACTTAGCTGTTTACAGGAAATGTCCCAGTGTAGTATCCAGGTATACTACACTGTGTATGAAAAGTAATCTCAAAAGTAATTTACCTGTAATCTTACTGAAACTCCTATACAAAGTATATGTACTGTATTTACAAAGCATTGCATTTCTCAGAAACAATACTGTAAGTTAAAACAAAGTGCATTTACAATTGCAATCCAAACTGTGTTACAATCTGTATATTTATTGCAAAGTACTTATCACTTACCTGTGCCAGGCTTGCTTGGTTCTAGGAAATAAAATAACTAAAATAATATTTTTCTACAAAAACAATTGGTCTGAAGTTCAGTCTTTGAATGCATGAATTTATTGGTGACTGACTGTGTACAACAAATGCTTAACACTGTCCTCTGATAAAGCCTTACTGCTCGACCACACTACCAAAGATAGAGAGTGAGGTGCTTTCTAACTCTACCACTGCCAACCTCTGGGGTTCCACTGGACTCTGTGCACACTATACCTCCCTTTGGTATAGTATATACAGAGCCAGCTTCCTACAGTAAGCAGACAAAACGTTTGGGGGGAGACCACCCTAAGGCTGACCATATTGTTTTTCCTGACATGATGCTCTACATGTTAGTCTCCAGTCCTTCCTCCTTCATCTTGAGCTAGAAACCTTCAAGAGAAGTCCACTTGAATCATTTGTCTGCAATGCACCTAGCTAGATCTACTATTATGATGTTGCCTTAGATTTAGAACCTTGGGGCCTGATTTAGAGTTTGGCTGATATGATACTCCATCACAGATGTAACAGTTATCCCATTCACTGTATTACAAGTGCATTATATGCTAGGGCTGCCCACCAAACTCTAAATTGGGATCTTACTTCTGTTTACCAATGTGTAGTTCTTTAAAAGATAGCCCTAATCATTCCTTGATACAAATTAGCGTGGGCCATATTTATGTATGGGTTGCATCGCTTTTGCACCGTGCAACAGGGTGCATGCAAGACGCAACTCTAAAATGCGGTTTATCAAGCTACACAAGGCCACCTTGTGTGGCCCTAAGTGGATTGATGAATGCCCCAAGGAGATGTTCCATGGGTGGTGCATGGGTGTTCTCATGCAACACCCATAGATTGTGATATATTACCAGATTTACCATTACTGGTAGACTTGGAAATGTGGCAAAATGCTAAGCCTTCCAAGATATCTCTCCTCAGTTTTTCCTCTTCTTACATGTGCTGTATTCTGCAGCACACATTGAAGAAGGAAAATGCCTCAGGGATTTGTTTTGTGTGCAGGAAAGTGTCCCTTCCTGCACAAAAACAATCCTTCTTACAATGGAGGCACCTTTTCACCGTGGTGCAAGAGGACCTGCATTGTTGCTAGGCAGCATATTGTGGGCTACCGCTGGGAAAATGCAGGAAAGTGACATATTTTGTTAACTACGGCACCTTACTGCCCTTTCCCTGTCACACAGTGCTGCAAGGTGACTTGCTGGGGTGCTCTGCATGACTCCTATATAAGTATTGTATAAGTATTGGCCCTAGTTTCTTACATATGTCTAATATGGTTGTGTTCCTCATCTCTTCTATTCCTATTTTCATTCCATTGTGTCCAGTAGCGCTCTCATAAGTAATTTAGGCTTCCTACCATTGTGACTCTGTCTATGACGATATTCATTTAAATGATATTTTATGGAGTTACATCTAATCAACGTTCTCCATACCGATAGTAGTCTATACAGGTGGATTCATCCACTGCCAGGAGTCCCAAGAGGACCCTTTCCCCTTTGTGAGTGGCCCTTAAAAAATGAAACTGAAGTTTCATTTTTATTTTTTAAATGCATCCCCTTTTCCTTTAGGAAAAACAGGCTGCATTTAAAAGAAAAAAATCTGTTTTATTTAACAGCAGTCCTAGACATGGTTGTCTTCTGCCTGAGCAGGCTTTGCGCTGAGAAACTAGGGGGCAAATTTATGACGACTGGCGCATCCCTGCATATCAGCAGGGATGCGCCAGTTATTATGCGCCACAGCTGCGCCACCATGGATGCGCCGCATTTATAATGTGGCGCATCATGGTGCAAAAACGGCACAGATGCGTGACGCATCTGTGCCGAAAAGTGGCGCATTGCTGGAGTTGCGTCGCAAGCGCGACGCAGCTCCAGCAATGATCTGGGGGGCCCTATCTGTACAATGCTGCGTCAATCCTTACGCCTGCTTCAAGCAGGCGCAGGGTTTTGACGCAGCATGGGCCTAAAAGTGACTGAGTGAAATCTTGTAGATTTCACTCAGCCACTTTTAGGAGGCGTTCCTGCGCCGGAACGCCCCCACCTGCCCTGGAACGCCTACATGCGGCGCAGGGCTTTACAACGTGACGCATCTGGGAGATGCGTCACGTTTGTAAATGCCCCGCACCATGGCGCAGGATTTGCGCCACTGCTGCGTCACAAAAGTGACGCAACGGCGGCGCAAAAGTGGCGCAAGTGCAACATAAATCTGCCCCCAGGTCTCTTAGACCTAGTTTCTCAGCGCAAATCCGTCTTGGACACAGGGTGCATTTTGCACTAGGAAATTAGGGGCTTATATACAAGCCAATTGCGCCACCAGTGCGTCCTTATTTTTACGCGCTGGTAGCGCAGATTGTAGACCCATATCTACGAGGTCACGTAAAGCCACTTCCATACAAAGCCACTTTGCGTGGCTTTTCATGGCCTGGTAGATATGGAGTAAGGCAAAGCAGCACACGTCGCTGAGTTGTCTTACTCTGCGTTAAAGAGACGTTCCATGGGGGTTGCGGTGGGTGTTCTCCCACAACATCTATGGTTACACGCATTCACAGATTTAAAAGGACTTAAAAATCTGTGTCAATTGGAGGCTTTGAGGAGAAATAACTTTATTTCTCTTTGTTTGTTCCTCTTTCTATGTGTGCTGCATTCTGCAGCACACTTAGAAGGAGGAAAATACCTCCGTTAATTGTTTTTGTGCAAGAAGGTGTTCCTTCCTGCACAAAAGCAATCATTTCTACAAGGCAGACAAGCTTGCACCATGGTGCACGGGTGCCTAAATTGGCGCAAGGCAACCAATTGTGCACCAGCGCAACCATTCCTGCCATTTGTTTTTGACGCAGAGCATCACAGCAAAGTGATGTGCTGCACTGCCCTGCCTCAAAAACTAGCAAATAAGCCTCTTAGTGTTAAATGCTGAATTATTCTTTTTGCATAATTACAAGTAATCTTGCGGTGATTGCAAGTAAATACGATGGAGAGAATTTTTTTCAGTTACGCCCACCTCTAGTAAAGATCCAATAACAAATGTTGGAAATCTTAAGCCATATTTCAAGAAATATGATCCATGACAGATGATAATGAGATGATGATAACTAGAATCTTCCAGAATAAATTAAAGGGGTAATAATGAATACTGAAAATGTGAAAGATGCGTCCTTGATGGGACTTAATGAGGCAGTGAATGTGATTTGGGCAGAGTGAGAACCTCAAGTGAGCTACTGCACTGAGTTCTGAGTGCGGGAACACGGGGTTCCAATTTTACTGGCCAGAAGACGATCTGATACTAGGAAGATCTAAAAAATTAGCCATTAACAAGGAGCTGTTTCTTTTATGTCTTGCCTAAGACAGCACATGTGCTGTCTGTTGCGAAATATGGCAGTGGGCTAGGAGACTGCTTACCATTGGCTTCTGTAGGCTTTCCTGACTCTTTGTGTGTTTGTTCCTCCGCTAGAGCATGGACACATTTCTTGTATCCTTCCGCAGCTCACTTTTCAGATGCTACTGTTTTCGTTTTGTTTAAGTGCTCTCCAAGACAGTGTGTGTGTGTGTTTTCCAACTCACATTTGTACTTCTCCCCCCTCAGTGTTCCTCTTTCTCCTCCCTCACTATTCCTATCTCTATTGCCCCTTCAGTTCCTGTTCTTGCTTTCTCACATTCCACTTTCCCTTGCAGATATTGTTTCACCATTTGGTCTGCCAGCACCACCTCCTCATCCTCTATTGTCCTTGCTTCCCCCGGCCCCTCCCGCCCACCCTCCATTGTCTGTGTGCTTCTCCACCCCCGCCCACCCAACCTCCATTGTCAGCTTTCTTTCCCGGCTCCCATCACAACCACTGTTATCAGCTTGCATTTCAGCCCTCAATTTTCTGTTTGCTTCCCCAGTCCCTCCAGCTCACCCTCCAATGTCTCTTGCATGTCCTCTCTCCCACCTACATCCTTCTTACCCACCATCTCTCCCTCCCTCCATGTTGTCTGGGTACTCGACACTCCCTCCACACTCCTCTACACTTTCTTTGTTTTGTTTTAAGAAAAACAAAACTCATTAGAGCTGGATGCATTATAGCACCTTAAAATTTTTTGTATCCATATTTATAACCATACTGAGCATGCAGGTGCGCTGCTGTACAGCATGGCTAAAAACCATTGCCAAAGCCTATAGCCTCCATTTTGGGGGCCCTGGACTAAAAATATTTTGGGAGCCCCCCTCAGAACACCTTTGAATTTATGATCCAATTTCAGTTGTACCATGCCCTCTTTGGCCTGGTCAGTAACAGTTCACAGGCACACTAGTCCAAATTGTAAATGTGTGTACATCTAATATTCAGGGATTGTGAGTGATGTGTGTTTTTAATACTGTAACACAGCAACTTGTTTATGGATATTGCATGAAATATAAACACAGCATTTCTCTGTAAAATGTATGTAATAGACTATCAATCATCACCCCCATTAACTATAAGTTAAAGGAAAATTGTCTTTAAAACAATCTGTTTAAGAATTATTAAAGGTCATCAGGGCTGGACACTGCAGAACAGCCATGGCTCTATCAGGGGCCCCCTAAAAGGCTGATGCCCTGGAACACAACTCACTTTATCCATGCCTTAAAATGTCTCTGGCAATAACCATAAACTTTGTCAGGTTTTGGCACAAGCCATCCCCAAATTAGCCTGCGCTCATCCCTATGGTAACTTTGCATGGAGCAGGATTGGTCACTAGGCAATGTGTAAAGTATTCGTGCAACACTTCAAACCGGAATAAAGTGAAAATACCGCACAAAAATTATCCCACACCAGGTTAGAAAAATAGAGTAAATTATAATACATAAAACAAGACCAAATTGATAAAAATCCAATCAGTAAAACCAGAGATATGCAGCTTAAAACATTTAAGAGAAAATAGCACTAGAAACACAAAGTGCTAACTGTGGAAATCTAGTCGCGCCAAACTGAGACAAAGTCCTACGGTCAGGCTGACCGCGATGGAGGATGGGCCAGCTACAGGGACCCCATTTGGGCTGCTGAGTAAAGTACCTGGTTTGCAGAGGGTTGCAAGGATCCACCTCGAAGATGCTTCGCGCAGCCGGACTAAAGCACCCGTTTGAGATGTGGAGAGGCTGCTATGCGAGGGCCTGTGCCATCGTCAAGGGTCCCATTGAAAGGGCTTGCGATGCAAAGTTCGGTGTCGAGGATGCGGCGGGCAGTCAGGGCGACACATCTGTTCCGGGGAGCTACGAGGCTCTGATGTGTGCCTGGTATCAATGCTGAGGTTGCCATTGACGAGGGATGAGAGGATGTGTCGCAGAGTGGTGGTTCTGATGTGGATGAGGCAGCTGTGTGTGTCTTTGCGACAGGTCCAATCCACGCAGCAGCGGCAGTCTGTCTTGCTGCCCAGGTTTGATGTACGCAGCAAGGGGTATGCACCAGTTTTGCAGGATCTGCAGAGGCTGGCAGAGCACCTTAAGCCCACTTCCAAGGGTCCAGGACTAGGGTGGCACCACTTGGCATTGTAGACTCACAGATAGCAGACTCCAGGTGCAGATGCAAGGTTGACTACAAGCATGTTGTCTACCTGATGCTTCATATCACGCTTAGAACCAACTGGCCTTTGGAGTCACTCTGGAATATGAGTTCAAGAGATGCAGGTCCAGTCCTCCTTAACCAGGCAAGAGGACAGAGGGGAGCAGGTCAGCACAGCAGGTCAGCAGTCATTCATAGGAGCAATCCAGCAGAGTGGCACTCCTTTCAGCAGCACAGCAGTCCAGATAGACTATCCACAGGTCCAAAATTGCACTGAAGTGATGGTGTCTGAAGTTTAGTATTCATACCGAGTTGTGCGTTTGAAGTAGGGAGATGCTCCTAGAGGTATGCCTTTAAAGTGCATAGGTGCCCTGCCTTCCTGGCCCTGGCTACAGAGTAACTACAGGGGTATGCAACCTTTTGTGTGGAGTCAGAGCACAGCCGATTCAAGTGTAAGTGGGAATGGGTCCAACTTCTCCCATCTGATCCTGTCAGTGATAGCCCATGTAGTCCCACCTAAGCTCCCCATTGAGTGTGGCTGTCTAAGAGGAATACACAAACCCACCTGTCAACTACACCCAGTCATATGACCAATAGACAGGTTGCAGACAAGAAAAAGCCAACTTTGTAGAAGTCACAGAAAGGTGTCAAGGGAGGTTTATTTTAAATATTGGAGATAAACCTGAGACCACTAATTCTGAGGTTTTTGAGCATTTATTCTGCTTAGTTTTGATAATTCCAAAAGACATTCATGAATCAATTGGACATGTCTTTTGAAAGGAAACACCACATTAGTAAATCACACAATTGCAACACATTTGTATGCGTGATTTAGAACCATTTCTTTTGTGAGACAATATATACAACACATACATAATGCCAAACATTATTTGTGACAAAAATATATACAACAAACCAATGATCACAAAACAAACATCGATAAATTATATGTGCCAGCCTGAAATTAAACGGGCCCTGCATTTGCACTGAAAACACAAGGTGGTTAATTGCTCATTCAAAGACTCATGTCGACTGTCCTGCCTTTGAGAGGGTGGGGATGCATATCCTACTTGAGGGTGTTGACAACCTAGAACAAGGGGAAAATCATTTATATTCAGTCCCCTCGTGGCACTCCCTGTTCTACCGTCCCCCCCACTCAACAGCCAACGCGTTTCGAATCCCCAACAATTCCGGGGATTCTCTTCAGGACTCGGACTTGGTTTGGTTTGGGCTCTCAATTGTGCTGCAGACAGATGTCCATTATCTGTTCTTCAATTCATAGTGTTAATCAAGGCTTAAATTTTCTGGGCGTGTGTAAACTCTTGATAATGATTTAAAAACGGTCTAGGATCTTGAGACTCGTGAAATGTATTTAGAGCTCCTGGACGCATCGCCGTGAATTTCTTCTGCAATAATCCTGACTGTTTCCTTTCATTTCAGCCATGCGTAGGCAGTTAGAAAATCATCTAGCTCCTCTTATTCAAACCCTTTGTAGAAGAAATTCACGGCGATGCTGAGGAGAGAGTGGCAAATAAAACAGAGGCAATTAGAAGAAGTAAGAACCTTTGAGTACAAATGAGAATGTGGAGGAGAGGGGTATAAGCAGTTGGAGCGAAGACTGAAAGTGAAAGGAAGCCATTGTGATTGAATCGTATCTTCTTTGTTAGGAATAAACAGTCGCGGTCTGTGCAGGTAACAGCGGTGGGGCCGTGTAAGGGCGGATTTCAAGGGATAATACAGAGAGAAAATGTATTATTTATTTAATTTTTCCTCAGCATCGTGCCTCAAAGTCCCCCCTTACATGGCCCCACCGCTGTTACCTGCATGGACCGTGGCTGGCTTTAAATCCTGGTGGTCATTATATATTGTGGAACCAAAATGTAAAACTGCTTCTCTTTGCACACGGTTTATGACGAAATATTTCGGCAGAAGGTGTCCTACACTACTGGTGATACCTTGGTACTATAGAGGATATGTTTTCTGTTGGGTCTATAAAAGTTTTTTTTCTGATAGAGAGGAAGAACACACATTGACATCCATAATTTGTTTGTACATGGTATTACTATAGCGCAAACCTAGCCAACACCCGGCAGAACAATGCACCGTGTAAAAGACAAGCATAAAGTAGCGTAAAGGTAGCTGGTTTGTGTATGGTTAATGAACAGTGATGCAATGATCTAGATGTGAGTCTTCAACCCTGTCCTAAATTGCAGCAATGTTGGAGCAGTTCAGATAGATACTGAGATTTGTTCCAGATCCCAGTTGCATGCATAGGCGGAAAGGCCTGCTGCCTTGTTTTTTTTCTACACTTCTTAGTTTGCAGGCTGAAGGCGTCCTGGCTACAAGTGTACTGAGGTCGTGATGGCTTTACAAATGATGCAGCTGGTTTTAAAAATGGTGCAGACCAGTAAGGGAAGCCAATGGAATTCTATCAGGAGGAGGATGATTGGATCATATTTCTTCTGGTCCTGGATGAGAGGTGATGCAGAGTATCGATGCCCTCAAGAGCTGCCAGTGTGGAGTCTGAGATGCCACGGAAAAGGGCCTTATCCCCATCCAGATGCAAGAGTAAAAGAGCTTGAACTGCAGTTCTGAAGTTGATTTCTGGAGGAAACGGTTTCACTTTCTTTAAAAGAGAGAGCTGGTACCAGGCTGTCTTTGTTATTCTGCTACTGTGTTTCTTGAGGGCGAGGTTGGTGCCCACGATGAATTCAAGTGACATGGTGTTGGGTGAAAGTTGGTGTTCGCAGCTGACAAGTTTCATTCTGAAGAGCCTGGTTTGTTCTGTTTCTTGTATGTTGCTCTAGGTAAATAACAGGAATTTTGTCTTGTTGGGTTGAGATTCAGGTAGGTACTGGATATTCAGGTCTGGATGATGTACAGGCAGTGTTTGAGGCACTGGACGACTGTAGCAGGGGAGACTTTCAAGTAGAGTTGTGTATCATTAGCGTATTGGTAAATCATAATACTGTTATCTAAGAGTTGTCTAATGTAGAAGTGTTTGGGCTTGTGTAAAACAGAATAGAGTTTAGGCCACCACTAGATTTCATCCGCAAGGTAAAGCCTCTGCTATAAATCAATATTGACTCAAATAAACATACATTCATTTTCCTATGTACAAATTGCAATCATCCTAATGGCATTTCTTTAAAAAAAATATTCAATGCATCATACTCACTATTTTTTTTTAGCAAATACCAACACTCCCGTACATGGAGTATTGTGAAATCATATTGTCATTCTATTGATGCGAGCAGCAAATAAAATAATTCCTTCGCCTGTGCTCATACTGGACGGAGGTGGCTAGCAGAATACAATAAAAACAATATATTGCACAATATCTATCATAAAGACCTTATCCATGCGTCACCAATCTTTTCTTTGGAATTAGGATAAATTCGCTGCCTTGTTTATTACTTTGCTTCAATTGAAATTTAGCATTATGAATCATAGGGTTGCCAATTTTAGGGGGTCGAGCAGTAGCGGTGATAGTAAACTATACAACAAAAATGTAGCATATTATCCTACATCCACCTAATGATATCTTGTACAACTATTTTTAGCCCTTACTTGTTGTCCATAATAATTAATTGTATTTTATATAATGTTACAATTACTTGTACTTTTATGGCTGAACAGCCGAAATACAGTTCTTTGACTGACTAACTGAGTATTATGAACTAAGGGTCAGTACTACCTATATATGTTTTTTATCACTTTTTCATACAAAAATTACCCACAGCAAAGGAATTATTTTAGCAAACACATTTTACTCTATTAATTGAAACTACCTTGGAGAGTTGTGTCTGCCAGCGGTGTTTCTATCACAGCTCCCTTTTCTGTTTCTCTGCGTAGAGTCCTTCCGGTCCACTGGAGGAACAGTGGAGATGCGTTGAGGAGCATAACCTACAGCGCCATTTCCCTTTTAATGCCCATGGGAACGTCTCCTCCCCTGGTCCACCACTGCCTGGGAGGTCCAATCTGATTTTGGGATAAGGTCTTTCTGATTATGTGACCATTCCCTTCCTGGGCATATGCCATGTGCTATTTCTGCACCTCTCTGCCCAGTCCAAGAATAAACTCGTCTTTTATTCAGTCTGTCTTCTAATGTTTCTCCTGGTGCTTCTGCTCCGGTAACCCTGGAATGGAGCGTTAATAAAAAAGTACCCGATGCTTGTAAAGTTATTTAAATAGGACTCGCTGCTTTGGGTGGCATCCCTGATGTGCCCACGTTAAAGGCCCACTGTTTGCTAATCGGCAATTACCCATATTGCTACACTTTTGAAAACTGTGCTATATTTATTTTACCCCTTACGATTTGATGTATCCTGTAAATGCAATTACCTCAAAGCATTTACCTACAAGTTAACTACATTGCACAGCCTCCGAAATTGCTCGACCACGCACATAGATATTTGTCCGTTTTTGCAGTGAGAACTGAGAATGTAACTCAGAATTCACGTTTCTCACTGAGAGACCAGAGAACTGCACCTGTTGGCTGAACTTTCCTTTGCACTTCATCCTTTTTTGAAAGCCGCACTGGCAACATTCCTCTGGGGTTTGCATCTGTTTACCACAGTTTCTTTTTTTTAAAATGTTTTCATTTTTTTTTATTGAGAGTTCATAGACTTAATCAACTTACAATAATATCATATATAAATACATATTTCAAAATATTGAAAAAGAAAAATTGATTTAAATCTATAATTCAAAGTATTACAGTTTTATAAATATATATTTAAAAAAATACTCAGAAGTGCAATCACAATATTCCTACAAAACAGGAAAAGAACCTAGTAATTTAAAGTGCAAAGTGCTAAATCAGAATACATGCTTATATATATGCCCTATCTTCTTATACTGAATGTGAGAGGAGTACGGAAAAAGATCAACTTAATATAAAGTGCAGAGTGCTATATCCAGACAGATACCTATATATATGTTCTCTCCTTTTATACCCACTACAAGATGTTATCCTATATTTCAAACACACTCCAATATTTCTCATATTTTCTTACAGCTCCTGATCTTATTGCATATTTCTTTTCCAATTCTTGTATGCTAGACAGTTTTGCCCTCCATGCATTACCACAGTTTCAAGAGAAACATGGCCGACTACTCTCCGCAAGCACCTGGTGACTCACTAGGGCACAGCATGGACATCGATGATGGAGGAGCCCTTCCGAGGGTGGCGCTCCATGGGTACGAACGTGCCACAAAGTGCTGCTGCCCTTTTCCCACTACCTACAGTTGAGTCACATTCTTGCTAAATAATTGTGCTGAACAATTTGTGCCCAGATATCTCTATTTCCTTGTTTTCATTCTTTACTGAATTGGAATGTTTCTAACATATGTGAAGGTAAATGGGGAAGTGTTAGAATCCAGGGCTGGGCAGGCCTTTTATTCCACCGGGCATGTCCCCGGTGGTCTCTGGAGCCCTTGGAGGCAGGTTTTAAAAGCCTAGGGCCACACCTCGTGCCTGTTACTTTCCCCATCTCCACAAGGTTAATTGCAGCTGGAAGGGGCGGCTTTAAGAGAGAGAGGGAGAGGGGAAAGGTAGAGAGAAAGCGATCAAAGAAGGAGGAGAAGATAAAATGAGAGAGTGAATATTTAGGTGGAAACAGAGACAGAGCAGGCAGACGAAGGCAGCTGGCTTGGTTTGCCCATTTTTGGCAGGGCTGTGTTTGGTTCCCCAGCCTGCCGTGCTATGTGGGGGTTATACAACAGAGGTTAGATAAAAAGGAGAAACAATTAAAAAAACGGGAGGCTAAAAAAATCACGTTGTCACGCAGAGAAAACTGTGATTCTTCTATTCAAGGGGAGCTTTACTTATTTATATATGTTGTAGATGAATACATAGTTTATAATCTGCTTTACAATTGGACTCATAGAGATGTAGTAGATGTGTCTTCTTTGAGGATAAAGAAAAATCAGCTTTGTAGCCGTCAATATTGCAGTCTGTCGGTGCTGCTTGAAAATAAGACATGGAAAGAGAAAGCCCATGGTGGGCGACCTTTGTCGCCGCCCGTGCCTTTCCCCAGCACGTCCATTGCTAGGCAGCTCCTCTTCTGTGAGTCGCCAGGTTCACCCTGCGTCATACAAACTCAAACGTGATTGGCGGGGTCTTTGTAGACAGAGCAGCGCACGTGCACGTCTTCATTTAAAGTGTTTTGTATTCATTTAGACAGCAGCAGAGAGAGAACTATGGGGCAGGGACTGGAACAGTGTTCCATAACCCTCGCCTGCTCTGCAGATCCATTCGCCTGCCAGCAGCATTTGTCGGATATGGTAATTAAATATTGATGTTTCTGCAGCTTATGCTTTTAATACTTCTTGGATTTATGCACATATTTAGTAGACCCCTCGGGTAAATCATCAATTTAGTTCTCCCAACAAGCAGCCTGGCTCTCTGGTCCTTTGATATCGATTTCCGTGTCAGAGATTCAGCAGTGCGTCTTAGCACTCTGGCGACGTAAACAAATCTTTTCAAATGTATCTGGGTGCAGTGCGTAAACAGCAATAAATGTGTAATGAACAATACCATGCCTGTTGAATTAAACCTTAACAGTGGTCGTTAATTTCAATCCCTTGGTGGTTAGTAAAGCTGTTGGTTAGCAGCCAGACTGCATTATACTATTATTAGGACCCGAAGGCTGCTGACCAGGCTCACAGCGCAGCTCATTGAATCTTTTGGTTATGTAGTGCTACGTACCGCACTTCTGCCATTTATCAGCGCTATAAATAACGTCTTACAATTACCCACATTATGTTACTCAACTCACCCAGCTGCCTTGTCAGGCTACCTTGTTGTCGTATGCAAACTGGTGCGCCCCAGAACACTGTATTTGTCAGAGAAAAACGTTCAGCTCACTGAGCCATCTGCCTTGCACAGGTATCACCACTCCCAACTCTCTCTCTCTGACGCATTACCTGTTTTTTTAATCAAAACATATCTCATCATATTGTGAGCAAAAAGATAACAAACCTCCATGGCGTCCTTGAACGTACAGCTTAGTTGTGCTCCTGGAAGCAAATTACCCAGCCTTGCAACCTGTGCTGTGCAGTCTCTGCACTCTGGGATGCATTCCTTGTACATGTTACAGCACCTTCTAGGTTGATGGTAGGCATTAAGTTGGTATTCTTCAGTGTACAATTTTAATGTCTGAGCATACCCTCTAGTGTACAAAATGGGTACGTTGAACATTGACACTCATCTCACCATACATTGTCACCCTGTGGCACATTTACGAGCCCCTCGCGCCACTTTTGCACTGCCGTTGCGTCACTTCTGTGACTCAGCAGCGGCGTAAACCAAGCGCCACATTGTGCCCTATTTATAACGTGACGCATCTAGGGAGATGCATCACGTTGTAAAGCCCTGCGCCACATGAAACCTGCTTCAGGTTTCATGTGGGCGTTCCGGCGCAGGGGGGGGGGGGGGGCGTTCCGGCGCAGTAAAGCCTCAGTAAATTGCCTGAGTGAAATCTACAAGATTCTACTCAGTCACTTTTCCTACGCCCGTGCGCCAAAACCTTGCGCCTGCTTGAGGCAGGCCACAAGCATTGCTGGAGTTGCATCGTGCTTGCGACACGACTCCAGCAATGCGCCACCCTTCTGACAGGAGATGCGTCACGCATCTGTTTATCCTTGACCCACGAGGCGCCACATAGTAAATGCGGCGCATCTGTGGTGGTAAACTTGTGTGACGCATCTTACCTGGCGCATCCCTGCTGATTTGCAGGAATGCGCCAGTCGTCATAAATCTGCGCCAGGGCATTTACTGTTCAATTAAATTGATCCATGGTAATGTGGTAAAGAGACGTGAGGACGGAGATAGGTACACTTCTTTATTCGTTTGCCTCCAGCCTTAACTGCAATCCCCCGAACCCCGCACAGCCCACGTTTCCTTTCCCAGTACCACGCAGGGAACTCAAGCAACATTCCAACCCAACACACCTCCCTTCCTACAAACAGAATACCAAAACATAGCAATGAACAAAATACACAAAAGAAACAAGGAATTTTACAGTGGTATATGAAACAATAGCAAAAACAATTAAATAGATCAAGACATTTCATAATCACAAAACTTTGTGGGACGTACCTTTGTCCTGACCGATGTCCTCACAGGAAGAGTCCCCACCTTGTCAGATGCACTGAAACCAACAACCATCCTAGACTCGACAGATCTTGAAGGACTTTGCATTTTTCATTGTACACCACCTCCTCTCCCAAAATATGCTGACCTGAAAAGCCCCTTCTCTTGCTAAGCCAACTTGTACACACCAAGCAATTGGGGTTCCTGCCTTTAAAACAATAGAATTGAGATCTTTCTGCCATGGAGTCAACCTATGCACACTTATTTTCTCTATCAATTCTTTCATCCAACACTTGCCACAGACAACTGCTTGTTGTACAGTCTCTTTCAAGACTGTTAAATCTCTCAAGTCTTCCTTTGAGTTATACCTCTATGCAACACAAATTGTTCCATGTACTTAGAGGACATCTGAACCCCATTATCGGTTCACAAATAAGAAGTAAAGCTTGCTATCTCAAACATTGCTTCCAAAAATGAGAAATAATCTTTTGTTTCTATAGAATTTATTATCTTCACCTCTGGCTACATAAAATATAAATCAATGCAACCCAGGATGTAGCGATCAACACTTAACATTCTAATAGGCCCCACAATGCCTAAATCTATCTCTTCTAAGGTGCCGAAAGGCAATTTACGTAAGCCCAGGGGTGGTGCACGATATTTCAAAATCTTGTCACTGCTCAGACACTCACATCAGCCTCTCATCATCCGTTCCTCCATTATATCAATACCCGGCCACCAGTAATCTTCACATACTTTCTTTATTCTTTGAGATTCCCACATAACTTTCATGAGCTTTCTCAACTATCTCTCTCTCAAACTTTTAAGAGGCACCAGCCTTCTTCCCCTTAGCAAATATCCGTCCTTATCACACACCTCATCCTTGATGAGTTGTCTTGTCTGTTGAGGTCTGGGTGACTCCCAGTCGTCACCAATGTGAAGTAGTAAAGACATCAATTAAATTAGTTGAAGGAAAGGTTTAATCCAATATAAGAGTAATGACGTCAGCCCGCCTCTCAGACCCTTCCCCAGGCCTTTCCCTTCTCCAAAGAATTCTCCAATCTCACTGTTCCATGTTCCACTCCTGACATCACTGAGGTGCCATTGCCTAGATACCAAACATACTCAAACTTTATGTTCACCTTTGCTTAAAGCCCCAGATTTGCTCATCTCGTCTAATCCACTCAGCAACAGGCTCCTTGATGAGTGTAAACAGAAGAGGGGTTGGGTGGCACCCCGTTCTGGTACCGCAATCTATGGCAAAGAAAGTAGAGAAAACCCAATTCACACAAACTTGAACCTAGGGAGAAGTATACAAGATTTGAATAAATATGAATGAAAAGGCCATAACTAATTTTGTCTAGAACATGGTAGATAAAAAGCAAATCCAAAAAATCAAGGGCTCTCTCAATATCACCAAGAATAGTGCAGTACAATGTTAAGCTACTTGGGTGTTTGACAGTGCCACCTATTGTAAGAATCACGTTTTACAGCACAGAAACCCCTTTTTATTTCAGTTTGAAGACATGTTATTGAACATGTAAGAAGTGATATGTTGCTATTTCATCAAATGCAGATTTCGGGCACATGCTTTTATTCTGTAAATGCATAATGAGTATGTCTGATAAGCAGGATCAATCAAAAACACGTTCAGTGATAATTTAGTGACTATTTAGCAAGACTCCATGAGGCTCAGCCAAGCATTCGATTCTGCCTTCATGATATGGTGCCATTATTGTGTTCTCTCGCAGATACAATCTCATAGCTGTTGGCTTTATGCTTGAAATAACTGACGAGCTATTCCAAACAGACAACAAACCCTGTTGTCCAGGTGTGCGAACCACCTCCAAAACTCAGGCTAATCATGTATTCATCTGCTAGAACTAGCATAGCACTTAGCGATAGTACAGTGAAGCCGGGCTATACATTGTGATGTTATGATTGTTCCCTGTTTTCACTCTTATTGGAAAGCTTAGCTGGTTTTTATTACTTTCTGTAATGTTACCAATATTATGTGCACTAGATCCCAGGATTTTAAAATAACTATTTTAAAATATATATGTTTAAATTCATACTCCATTTCTAGTGCTCTTGAATGTATAAATCATTAATGAACTATCATTTGTATTACCATTGCTTCCTGTTAGTAACGCAAAAGCTTTGACACAACCTCATTTATATGTTTGTTGGGGTTCTGCGGATCTACAATAACCTGTCTTTCACATTCAGTGCTAGTGTATTTGACTAAGTTCACTCATGTCAGCAGTGTGTGTGAAAACAAACCTTGTCGAGCTGAGCCAGAGACTCAGTTTATGCCACATTTGGAGCCCACCGTGGGAGGTATGGATTTTCTGAACTTTTCAGTAGTTTCTGATTGCACACTCAAAAGACCAATTTTATGCTTAACAATGGATGTCCTGACCATCTGGCATTATATTGGTGTGTTACCTTCTTTTGTCAAATAGGGAGCATTTAACATTAGCATAAGTTTGTTAAGCACTTGACTGATAAAAGGTTATTTCCATTTCACTTCTGAGTATAGATCTCATGTTTATTGAATGTGTTTATTAACATGGCGCATGTAGCTGCTATTGCGATAGGACTTATTTCCTGCCAAACAAACATGTCTCTTTGCTAGATGTGATCCAAACAGGAAGAGAGTGTGAACGTGCATGCTGCACACCTGTTTAAAATATTTGCAAATGCATTTGCTGCATTTCTCTTGAACACATTTTTACTTACGGGTGGAGTTTTGGATTTTGATGATATAGTTCCCAACCCTGGGAGCCCTTAGACATTAAGACCGACACAGTTTGTAATTAAATAGGTACTCTACTGAACCCTGGAAGTGTCTTTGAGACATCATTAACACAAGACATGGGGGCCGATTCACAGAACTAACTTAAGACAAAATCCTAAACTTACTACTTTTGTTATTCACAGAAGTTAGGATTTTGTCTTAAGTTTGTCTTAAGACAAACTTAAGACAGACTTAAGACAGTCTTAAGACAGACTTAAGATAGTCTTAAGACAGATTTAAGACAAACTTAAGACAGACTTAAGACAAACTTAAGACAAACTCCTAATTTAAGTCTGTCTTAAGTCTGTCTTAAGTCTGTCTTAAGTTTGTCTTAAGTCTGTCTTAAGACTGTCTTAAGTCTGTCTTAAGTCTGTCTTAAGACTGTCTTAAGTCTGTCTTAAGTTTGTCTTAAGACAAACTTAAGACAAAATCCTAACTTCTGTGAATACCAAAAGTAGTAAGTTTAGGATTTTGTCTTAAGTTAGTTCTGTGAATCGGGCCCTTGGTTTGTTGGTCAATTTAAGCATACACTACAGAATGTTAGTAAGGGTTTGCTAAAGAGTGACAGAATCAACAGTCACGTGTTGGCTGGGTCTAGACCATGTGCTGACATACCCATTTTTATACTTCCGCAAATAACACACTTACTTAATTAATATCTGTTGGAAATACTCCACTCCCACACCGGAAAGGGTGGTGGTAACGGGGTCTCTCCAGACATACACAGTGGTAGCTTGGCTCGAGTGGTCAGGAATCAGGCACCGTGCTAAGCATACGTCATACCCATACAATAACCATGCGTGCATCCGTTCCAAAAACGACTCTACACCGTAAAAATTATGAAAATATCTCTGTTTATCTTCTTTTTCTCTAAGTTGCTGATTAAATAAATAATAACACAATCACAATATACAAGGCTTTTTCTGTGGAAGGGTACGTCAAATAAATACAGTCTTAATGATTTAATAAATAGGGGAGATCATAAATAATTAAGGCATAAATATAAGTGCGAGAGAGCACAACTGCTGTGTAGGAAACCCCTCACCCACCTACCTAGTAGGTGGCATGCTTCATCATCGGGGCCCAACTGGATTGTCTAGCTCAATACATAGTGGTGGCACCAATGAGAGCTCAGGATCAGAGAAAAACTACTACACAAATAGACAACGGGCAAGAGGCAGAGGAAGAAACACACACTGGCAACAACCATGGCCTAACATGCACCCAGGAATGGTACCTAATTACCCGGCTCCCTTCCCTCCCATGACTCAACCAATGTTCTACGGCTGGGACCCACAATTCCAACAACCCCAACCCCAATTTGGCAACCCCAACCAACGGTTTCCTTTTTTAGGATCAGGCCAGAGGGGACGCGGAAGACGCCAACGAGGAAACCAAGTACATTGGGAAGACAATCAGAACCCGAGTGCCAACACACGCAGCAGAACGAAGGAACCCCAGCCGAACACAAGCAGAACTTAATAACCAATCTTTCAAGTCATTCTCTCACTACAGCGGAGGAAGAGGTCCTCAATAGAGGCCTTGGTTTTTCACCCACAGCGAAACTTGATAAATTCAAATTACACTGTGAATTATCAGAATTTTTTCGCAAACTTAAACTTAAGGCTTTTTTTGAAAACTCACCTAATCAGGAATCACAACAAGAAGCAAAAGGAGACACCACCCTTAAATTGAAATCAACTTTTATTCCTCCTCCTCATACCACACCAGCCGAACTCATCGCATTCGAACAAGCGATATACAAAGGCATAGAAAACACTCAGGAGAACAAAGTATTTAACAATACTACAACTCAACAGTTTAATGCCATCCGGAGTCTCAAAAACAACAGAGACATTATCATCAAACCAGCTGATAAAGGAGGGGGGATAGTTATCCAAAATCGGGATGCCTACCATCTAGAATGCACACGCCTCCTAGATGATCAAAAGAACTACAAAATACTGAATGAAGATCCAACTATCAGAATTAAGACCAAAATTGACATCATGGTTCATGAAGCGGAATCTAATGGCTACATTAGCAAACAAGAGGCATTATTCCTTACCTCAGGTGGTAAAACCATTCCATACTTCTATACCATCCCTAAAATACATAAAAACAAAACACCACCACCGGGCAGACCTATTGTTTCTGGAATAGGCTCATTACTTGAACCCCTGTCTCGCTTCGTTGATTTCTATCTACAGCCTCTAGTACAGTCGACTCCTGCATACCTAAAAGACACTAAAGACTTATTGAGCCAAATTAACAACTTGGAATTTAACCCTACTACTTCCATCCTAGTAAGTCTGGATGTTGAGAGCCTCTATACGAGCCTACCTCAAGATGACACCCTAGAGGTGCTCCGCACCTCACTTGACAAAACAATCTGGGAGTACTACACCCCAAAATCATTCATAATGGAATGTGCGGAAATAGCCCTCAAAGATAACTTTTTCGAATATGAAGGTACCATATTCCTACAACAGTACGGAACTTCCATGGGGAGCACCTTCGCTCCTAGTGTAGCGGGGCTCTACGTGTCAAACTTTGAAGAACTACATATCCTCAACCCTCAATCAATTTACCATCCAGACATCACTTTCTATAAGAGATACATCGACGATGTACTCTTAATCTGGACAAGTAATAACCAAAGACTCAACGACTTCTTGAATTGGATTAACACACTAGACCAAAACCTACGATTCACACACACTACAAGCAAAACCAAAATCACCTTCCTAGACCTGGAAATTGAAGCAAAAGATGGTGTACTGATGACTAAAACCCACTTCAAACCAACAGCAAAAAACTCTCTTCTACATTTCCAGAGTTTCCACCCTAGGCCTCTAAGGGACAACCTACCGTTCGGCCAATATCTCAGATTGCGCCGTAACTGCAGTGATCTAAAAGATTTTAAATACCAATCAGAAGAACTAACTAAAAAGCTTCAAAACCGTGGATACCCAAATAAAGTTATCCACAAAGCACAAAAAAGAGCCCGCAACCAAAACCGTGAAGGTCTCTTGGAACCCAAGCTGAATCAATCTACGACCTTACCACTCACGTGTGTAACCACCTTCAATACCATCTCTAACCAAGTTGCTAAATTGATTCAAAACAACTGGAAAATTGTCACTTCAGGTAAACTACAATGGGAAAAACCTCTATTTTCATACAAGAGGTCGCATAATCTCAGAGACAGCCTAGTACCTACCAGGCCAAAAAAAACACTGAACATGCCCAGCACAGTTCTGAATGCATGGGGACTCCCAGAAGTTACAGGCCACTATCCATGTGGCAACTGCAGTATTTGTCATCTTACTGCAACCACTAAAACACTCAACCTTGAACATGACAAAATCTGGACAATCAATAAACATACCAACTGTAATTCAACTAACGTCATCTACCTCATCACATGCCCATGTAACTTGCGCTATGTTGGTATGACCACCAGAAAGGTCAAAATCAGAATCTGCGAGCATCGCAGTAATATCCGCTGCAAACGCAGCACTACCAAACTCACTGATCACTACCTGGCCAAGGGACACACCACCAATGACATGTCATGGGTAGTCATTGAACAACTAGACCCTAGCCCAACTGATATTCAAGAACGTCTCTTCGAAAAAGAACAACGCTGGGTCTACAGACTTTCAACCCACATCTCAGGACTTAACGATAATGTCCCCTGGAACAGCATATATCGACATTGATCGCTCTCTAGTCTTCATTAAAACTGTGTTATGCACAGCCCTCCTTACTTGTGACTGATCGCCATCACCGCCACTTCTAACATTACTATTTAGCTTCAAGTGGCAGCCAGTAACCCCCTGTCAAGCACTAGCATACTATTCACATCTACCCCTTATGGTAGTCCTTCACCTAGGCATAGTTGGCCGTTTAGCACTCCTATTTATTTCCCATGGAGCTCTGTATACTTTAGGTCCCCTTAGACATTTCAATGTCATTTCCACTCACTCGGCGCCCCGTACACGGGACACCGAATTTGTCATCCATTTCCAGGCACATTGTATGCCTATTACTATGGCATATTGAGCCGTTTAGAATTTTATTTTAGAATTTTGTTTATCATAGTTGGTTATTTTCCATAGTTCGTTCTGTGCATACTTTAGACATTTTTACAATTTAAAATGTCTAGTTCTCGCACTTGGTGCTTCGTAAAAACGGGACACCGAGTTTATCTTCTATTTCCATGCAATTTGCAGACGCTCTAGTCTCCCCAGCGTCAGTACGCTACTTCCTGATTTCACCCTTCATAACCACGCCCATCGCGTGCATCGGCGCTGAACAAGCGGAACCGAGCGCCGTCCTAGGTACTTCGGACCTGTTCTCCCTTCAAACTGTGAGTAACTTAGCGGTCCACCATGGACCGGTCTAGACCCTGAATACCTTGCTGTTTTAACCTTTTTGCCTTTAATTAAGGGCGCTCTTACACTCTCCTTGCCCTTCATTCTCCACTTAAGGCAAGCGGAGATTCACACGGCGTTCTAACTCCAGAGGATTCACAACCTCTCTACTCATGTGAGACTGTATTTCTATGTTCTGTGTTGTCTGTCACTTTGTTTGTCTGTCAATTTTAAGCACGAAGGACTGTCTGCTGTATGGCACTCAAAGCGGACACAATTTTGCTGATATTTACCACCTTTTAATCAGCTCATTTTAAAACTGCACGTGCACATGACTATTATAGCACATCAGCTATCAGTGTCCTCTATACTTGCACAGTCACAACTCCACATACACAACATGGGTATGATCGCACTATAGACACGCAAAAATGAATAACGATTATGCGCACCATGTGCCCCGATACTACAATAATCACTCACCTACGGATCTCGTGGGGCACATTGTAGCCACGCAAGCCTCTATAGTGTTCGTACACCCTCACCTTAGTAGTCTAGTCCTATATCACTAGCCTTCTTATCGAAAGGAGCATGCATTTAGTCTATATGCATGACTTACAACTGCTCCCCAGCTCTAAATTAACTCTTGATTTACAGGTAACCTCGAACGAAGTTACTGTGAGTATATCATCACTACACTCACAGCACACTTTAGGGTGTGTGCTGATAATTACACTTGGCCTACATGTAATTTTTACGGCCATTCACCTAAATTTATTTTTCTTCTATTTCAATTGGTCCTGACGAAAGCCTCTAGAAATATAACGAAGGCTGAAACTAGTTGACCTTAGTTTCCAGGGATACCAGGAAAATAACATTCCTAATGCTATCCCCTTCTCTCTTTTTACATTAGTCCTGGGACCCTTAAAATTAAAGTTTTTTCAAAAGGGCATTTCCCTGAGACTTTTTTAACTCTTATATCACTGCACATAGCACTTCACTCACTGCTCATAACCCTGCTCCGCTGTATCTCAGGCGTTGTAGCACAACTGGATTGTGCTAGACAATCCAGTTGGGCCCCGATGATGAAGCATGCCACCTACTAGGTAGGTGGGTGAGGGGTTTCCTACACAGCAGTTGTGCTCTCTCTCCTTTCTAATTTGTTTTCCCACAATGACAGCGAAAAAAGTTTGCTTTAAGTCATGAAACTTGTCCATTTTGTTTGACCATATTGCTCTGGGGAAGAGGACAAGTCTTGCTTTTCCTCGCTCTCTTGTTGTTCTTATTTATAAATATAAGTGCATCACATACAGGCAATTAAATATTATGAGGCAATAAATACTGCAAGCCAATAAATATTGTGCGACAATAAATACTGTGGAACAATAAATACAGTGAAGCAATAAATAGATTAAATACAATAAATACAGTGCTCTCAATAAATAATTAAAAGCTGACAGTGACACTCATAGAATCAGATCACATTTAGATTTCTATGGGCTGATTTGGCCCAGTCACAGCTTGTGGTTAGATGGATGGCTTGAGGGTGTCTACTCCCTGGCTTGGACAAGGCTGAGGCCTAAACTGAGGTAGATCAAGGGGTGGAGAATTCTAGAGACCTGGCCCCCTCACTCTACACAACCCCTCTGAATTAGTCTCAGCTCACCCCTGGCACAATCAAGCTGGTTCCAGCACCTCTCTAGCCCCTAGGGTAGTCTCTCAGGATTCCACAGGGCCTTAGGAGCCCTCTATTCCACTTACTGCCCTTTTTCTGAAGCTCCGACGCCGCTGGAGTCGTGTCGACGCCGTAAGGCGGTTCCGGTTCGATGTCGGCGGCCTCGGCGCAATGTCAGTTCTTGACGACGCCGGTAGGCGGTTCCGGTTCGATGTCGGCGGCCTCGGCTCGATCTCGTCCTCCGGTTCGATGACGTCGGGCAGTCTTGGCTCGATGTCGACTTCAGGCGGCTCCGGTCCGATGGCGACCTCAGGTTCGATGACGTCGGCCGGCCTTGGCTCGATGTCGACTTCCGGCGGCTCCGGAGTGCGATCCCCACTCCCGACCTCCGGTGCTCCTCTCCTCAGGTTCCGGCGACTCCGGAGTGCGACCTCCACTCCCGACCTCCGGTGCTCCTCTCCTCAGGTTCCGGCGACTCCGGAGTGCGACCTCCACTCCCGACCTCCGGTACGCTTCACCTCGGTCTCCGGCGACTCCAGAGGGCGGACTTCACTCCCCCGTCGCCGCCGCTCACTCGACCTCGGGTGACTTCCTCCTCGACCTCTGGTACTCTCTACGACCTCCGTCGGCGCCCTCTCTTGACCTCTGGCGGCTCCGGGTACGACATCTGCTTTTCCAGTCAGCGCCGCTTCTCCACCTCGGGCTCCGGGTCTCTAGGCTTCTCGACGTCGGACTCCAGGAAAACCAATAATCAGGTCAGGACTTTGCTGTTCTTTGCTTCTAAGGCCTGTTCCTGCTGTCCAGGTCCTTAAGATGGTTTTTTCTTGCTTCTTCCCACACAGGGCTCCAGGCTGGGCTCAGTCAGTAGGGACTATTATCAAGGGTGGGTTTATGGACCCCACTCCAGGCACAAGTTTCCACCCCTGCTGCCTCACTCCTTCCTCCTTCAGGTTTCTGCTGCTCTCTCTTCACCAGTCAGGTGCCAACTGCCAGCTCCAACTGCCAACTCTCTGTCTTAGCTTCCCAACATTCTAAACCGCCTCCAACTGTCACAGGGCTCCAGAATGTTGCAGAAGGTTCTAGTAGGTTCCAGTGGGTTCTGATGATGTCACAGGTGGCCACCATTTTGTGCTCCAGGCCCTCAGACAGAAGTTCCAGGGGTAGATAAAATGGCTCCCTGAATCTGCATCAATACTAAAAAGTCTGGTGGTTCCCAAAAAGGAAAAATACTAACAGGGCTTGAGGCAAAAGTGGGACAAAATAAATAATGGAGAGGAGGGACCACCCAAAGGGCTGACAGGTCTAACAATATCAGTCTATATTAGACTTAGAGAATAGGTCTTACAAATTACTTTGATAAAACTAGTTCCTCTTGGGCCTGCACAACATATGCACACATGTAACACATACAATAAATGTAATTAATCCATAAATACCACTACAGGCTAGCGCAACAGAAATAACAACAGTTCACTAGAATCTTGAAAGAACATCTGTTCGAGTATGGTCACCTTTTCTAGCTTTAAATACCGATGCTAATATTAATGACCCATCTACACAGTAATTTAATTCTTATCCCTTTTCATTCTCATTCATCATTCATTATTGGTGGTTAATAAATCTTAATACATATTGTGTCTACCTATTTGTTGTTGTTTTTAATAGCTACTCACCAGACCACTTACATATAATTCTGTATCTTTTAATATATATATTTATACATCAAATGAAATTATTATCCCTTATATTCATCTTTTCTCTATTCTTATTGGTTTTCTAGAGTGTCTTCTTTTCTCAGGAACATATTTATATAGCTTTATATAGCATTATGTCTTATATTTGTGTACATTTTCATTTATCGTTTTCTTTTGTGTTCCCTTCTTTGCCTTCCCTTTCTCTCTCCTCCCCCCCTTCCCGTAATTCCATCTTTTATGGCCTCAATATAAAGTCAAATATTTGTTTTTGCATGGATCTGTTTATGTGTTTATTAAATTATATAATATGATTAATTATTCAGAAAGTTTTATTATATGCTTATATATAACAATTTTCTTATATATTTATTGTATGATAATGCAAACAGTTATTATACTATATGTATTCTTTTGTAAATTTCAATAAAAAATTGAACCACAAAAGAAAGAACATCTGGTGGTATATTTAAAAGAACCATATACATAGTCATGCAGGCATACCACACAAAATTAAAGCAACATTCTAACTGTATTTATCTGATGTTTGTGACATAATTTCTTGACATCATCTTTTGCAGAGGTTGACTGGCCTCCAGTCTTTATAAAGAGAAGGACATCAAAGTGAAGCAGCAATACTATTTCCATTTTTCCTCCTTAGTATCTCAAGAGCTCAGTGAAAAAATATTCAAGCAAGTTGTCTTTTAAAATAAGCTCCAGCCCTGTACAGAAATAAAGCAAAGTGGTATAAACAATACAGTTCCACATTTCAATCCCTTAAGGAGTGACCCCAAGTGTAGTCTGAATATCCTCTGGAGACGGATGCTAAACAAGATATAAAAGCTATTGTAAACTAGCTACAATATCAAGGCAACATAGTGTCTTGCAGTTCTATAATGAACACTCCTCTTTTTCTGGTTTTAAATTAATAAACCCGGCAGACTCAATAAAATAATATTGTACATAAAAAAGCCCTGCACATTTCCAGTGGGTTTTTGAGCTAAAACACAATGTCCAAAAAAACAGTACCTAACCGCTTTACTTGTTCAAATAGGTTTCAGTATTTTTAGATTCCTATATAAAATTATTTAGGGGCTAATAATAGTCCTGAAATGTTTGCTGTAAAACAGTGGCTATCTCACAGGAAGATCCGTACCTTAAAATATTTACATCACAAATTATGATTGGCTTTTCTAAACACCTGAATGGGGTAAAACATTTCTGACCACACACAGTTACAAAATGAACACTTACAAATGCAAAATTGTGCATTTTAATGTAATTTCGTTTAGCTGCGATGTATCCAGCACCTAACTCCATGATTATTTCACTTTCTAGGCAAAACAAATATATAATCTCTGCAGGGAATTTCATACTTTCAAGAGATTACTTGCTACATTAGTTTGAGCAAGTGAAGCCTTATGCATTTTTTTTTTACGGTTTCTGAAATACATTGGATTACAAAATGCACAGTTATCTCAAATGGGCTGGAAATTAACATATTTGTGGCAAAACAAACAGAACATTTTGTTTTCTGTAAGCGCTATTAGTGTACATGTACATACCTCACACGAAGGTCGTACAGAAATTCCATTCATATGCTACTCACATTTCCACAGCTGAAAGCAAGCTTCACTCCCGGACAGAAAACTTTGTGTTGCTCAAGTTTCTTCTTTTAATCTCTGTTTGATACAAAGTTTGTATCTCATCTCATGTAGCTCATCAGTTAATATTAACACTTGAATAATAATAAATCATTACACATAATAAGCAACTGTGAAATGTTTTACCCGTACAAGTACAACGGAGCTGTTTTCTGTGAATGGCTCCACAGCTGTTGGCTGGCTTGTGTACCACTGCAGGAACCGTTTGGCGCTAGTAACTTCAAAGCGCTACACACACACTAAAGATTTTTAGGTGATTCCCTAGCAAAACAATACCCAATCCCTTTTAATTTAATTTTGTAAAGATGATCATTCAGTTCCCTCACTAGAGGAGTGTAGGATTCAGTTTTAATGCCCTTTACAGATTGTAATGTACAATGCATACATTAGAGCTTAAACAGATTCAGAGATTTAGAAGGGAAATCAATAAAAGAATTGAAATTCTGGGGAAGGTGGCTGTCTTACAGAGACAAACTTCCATTGGTCTATGCTACGCACCATGGACCATAAAAGGGAAGACATTCACATTTAAAGGAATGGTGAAGCAAACTGCTTTTCGGCAGATCATACCTTTCAAAGGAATCTGGAGAAAATCGAATCTCAAGCCAAGATAGGCACAGATATTTTAACAGTGATTTAAAAAACTTTAAAAGGAGATGAGTCTTTGGATTCCTACACCCTCAATTCAGACAACACTCTAAGAGTTTTGAAACAATGACTGAATCATACTCTTAGATGGGTGAGCTACGATATATTTGCTCATGGAAGCTCAGGGGGAAACTGCTTCTGCACATGCATCAAAAATCTGCTGTGTCACCAGTAAAGCACCAAAACTGGTATCTGAGTAGTCACACCTCTCATGTGAATCATATCTGTGAGTGGTTGAGTCACTTTGTTTAGAGTCACTTTATGTACTAGTGTTTTGAAGTAGCTGGACTCAAGAAGGAGGATCCAGAACTCCGTGCTCAAAATGGACCGCTAGATCAATGCCGTCTCGTCCTCCTGCTTCCACACCCTACACCTCCTACGTAAGACCTTCAAATGGATCCCCTTGAGCACAGAAAGACCATCACTCACACCCTGGTCACCAGCAGACTCGACTACGGCAACGCACTCTACGCCAGAATAAACAAAAACCTCACCCGCAAGCTACAGAGCATCCAGAACGCCGCCGCAAGACTGGTCTTCGACCTGCCTAGACACTGCCACATCTCCCAGCACCTTCACACACTCCACTGGCTCCCCATCGAAGCTAGAGTCTCCTTCAAGATGCCCACCCACACCCACAAGGCCCTCCACGACACCGGACCAGCATACCTGAACAGCCGACTCAAATTCCACGCACCCCAGAGGACCCTACAATCAGCCCAGCTCTCCTATGCTGTGGTTCCCCGCACCAGAAAGACCAGATCGGGAGGCCGCTCCTTCTCCTTCCTCGCAGCCCAAGCCTTGAATGCCCTTCCGCTCCACCTCAGACAAACAACATCGCTCCCCATCTTCGCAAGAAACCTCAAAACCTGACTCTTCGACAGACCCCCCCCTTGATGGACTGGAGCCTGCTAACCACCCCTCCCCCCCCAGCGCCTTGAAACCCTTACAGGTGAGTAGTCGAGCTTAACAAACGACTGATTGATTGATTGATTGAGGATGGATGAAAGAGTAAAGCTTTATCAAGGGGTGGTGATGGCTACTTGATGGGCTATGGTTTGGTCATTTAAAGTATTTCAGTCTATGTGAGCATGGAAGTAGTTCATTTTACAGGTTATGAATCTACCTACCTTGATTTACGCTGGTAGTAGGAATTTCTCTGTTGTTTTATATTATTGATAAATAGCATAGTGTATTGTTCCAGAGGAGTATTTATAAACAAGGGTGGGTCAGTTTTGCTGTAACCTAGTATCCAACTATAGTCCTTATCAGTGAGTAGGGATTTCGGGTTGGCCATCAGGATTCAGAGTTTGATTTATATGAGGGCAGTTTGTATAGTCCAGGGTCGGATAGGATATTTGAGCTGTTGTTGCCTGTATATTGGAGTCAAATTGTATACGAAATTATCTTCATTTTAGGTTATATTATCATTACACGGAAAATGTGTAACATTAATTGTAAAAGCTGAGCATCAGCATATTTTGACAGAAAACTGAGGTATAAATTTGCACTTGGCAAAACATCAGAGCAAGTCTAGGAACATTAATGACATTTACGTGCAAAATAACTCCTAACTGAAAAACACCTCCAGGAGTGAAGTCAACATTGAAATAGTACCAAGGCATCCATTTAGAAGCAAACTCAAATGACAGTGGAAAATAACCTGTGATAGAGCAGCAGCTGGGGCCTGGAGACACTTCCTAAGCAAACGTGCGAGAACTGCCCCTCTGATGCTGACACAAACCTCATAAAACACCGCCCTGCTGAAGATGATGAGAAGGGCGCGAGTAACTCAGGTTTCTCATGTCACATTAAAGTTCCAGAGTAGGGAAGATTAGGGGTGGAGCCCACCCAGAACTACTGAAGCACCTTGGAATGAAGTCAAATCGCAGCTATGTTAGCCAATGGCATGCAAGACGGAAGTCAGGCAGTTTGTGATGATATCCTCAGGTGTACATTTTTGAGCAGTGATCAGCGACTACAGAAAGAAGATAAACCACTCCTTTACACCCATATTTTAAAATCTTGCTTCTGTTGAGAGATTTTTGTAACATAGGCTCTTTATTTGATTTAATTATTGAGAATTTATAGAGCTCCTGGTTACTCCCGCGAATTGTCCCCGTGCTAAGCAGTACCCTCATCAGGGTCAGAAGTAGAGTGAGAAACAGTTAGGGCCCATGCTTCTACTACCACTGCCTAAAGAGTCAAGTCTTCAGGTTTTTTGGAAACTTGCCTCAGAAGTTTCAAGTCTCAAGTTGAGTGGCATTGTGTTCCACAGCTTAGCAACGCGAAGACTAAATGAGCTACCCCCCCAATATTAAACTAGCAGTGTTTATGTTTACTCATTACCCTGTGTAAGATAGCATTCGCTGCGCCAATTTCTCTGCAGGCACCATTTTAGGCTGTTCGAAACTAAGTTAGTTTAATTCCAAGAAATGCTCGCGTTTAAATTTGTTTTTCCCATGTAGGCCTGTTCCCGTACTGAGACACTGTTCCTATTAGCGCATACCTTTCTTACTAGATAGAGGCCCTCTCCCGACTGGAACAGCCATGGACTTTGCAACTTTGTGAAAGATATGAGTGCTGAGACCGTTTTTTCTTTGTATTCCATTGCTTATCTGCACCTACCTGGAAAATTCTATGTACGTGTTTTAGCCCAGTTAGGAAATGTACATATTGTATCTCTATGCTTGCAGATTTCAGTCCCTCTGCAGCACTCCTAGTGACTGGGCAGACTGTGCTCTGCTCTGAGTGCATATAATAAACAGTTATTGGTTTGTATTCTCTACTGTCTGACCAACTCTTCATTTAGTTTGGAAGGCTGAGGTGGTCATTAGTGACCGGGGTGATCCTAATCGGGCCACTTCCTTCAGTTGGCGCCCGAACATGGACTTCAGGTGATTGATCCATCCTCTTTCCGCAGATGGGGGAGGCTGAAGACATCGTCGGGTCATCAGGGATCCCTGCATGAAGAGTTTCTGTTACTCGCAACTGCCCCTTCTGTCCTGCCGGACGGTGCCTCGCCCAGTAATCATCCCGACTGAAGTCCTGAACAGCAAAACCCTTGGATCTGACCGTTTGGTCTGAAGAGTCGAGTTTGCTTTGGTTCTTTGCGTATATGGTACCATTGTGGTTTGAGTTTGGTATGGTCTGAGGACCATTTTTGATAAAAGTATCTGCAAAAACTTTGCTGGGTAAAAGCAACAAACTTGTTTATTCTTTTAAAATGCCTAGTCTCAGTAAAATCTTGTATTGGTGATGTTGTTCTGCAGATGCTCGATTGGAAGAAGCTTAGCTGGCGCCTCCTGAAGGCAGACATAATTCTGATATGTATGTGAAGCATAGTCTTGGCCCTATTATGTTTAGTACATTATGGCACAAATATACGAGGGACAATGCCGAGTTGCAGTGGCCGTTGACAGGCACTTTTGATTAACAAACAAATTAAGTTTTTACAGGAGCAATTATTTAAGAAAAGAAGTACCCAGTCCATGTTTGACTCCCTCAGAACTTGGCAGAAGATGGAAAGAGATGTGCGGAAGGGGAAAATGCAAACACTGACAGAAAGCTGTGGCATATGATATAGAAAAACAAGGGTCTGGAATTGAATGTGAAGATAGGAGATTTTGGATGTATATTGATAAGTCTTATTTGACCAAAAAAGAAGACGATACCTTTGTAGAGGAGTTGCTAGATACTCAACCCCCACCCCCTAATGCCCCACAGAGGATATATCCCGCTGTTTCCTAACAGCCACAGCAGCCTGTTACATCTGCTTTGTCCGTTCCCATATCTACAGCTGTTGTTTCGACAGCTTTGGCTACGGCACCTCCCGCTCCTTCTTTGTCCTCACTGTCTTTGGCAACTGTGATCCTCAGCACATCTACTGTTTCGACTCCTGTCTCCACCGTTCCTTCTCCTTCGGTGCAAGCGCCAGCAACGATTGTACCTGTCAATTCTGTTGTTTCTCCTTCCATGGATTTTCATCCTTTGATACCTTTGAATATTGAGACACCAGTGCGTGGATTGGAGGATAGAGATTGGACGAAATTCAAGGAGCGAATAGGCCCGTTGATGAGATCTGGGGTGGGGGATGAAGAGAAACAAATAATAGCTGACCAGGCTGCGCGGTAGGCTCGTGATGCGATTTATAGTGTGGAGGATGTTTGGGAAGTCATGCGAGATTTTGAACACTTTATACAGCAAAATGCCCTTAAGCATATGTATGCTACATTGATTAGTCTTTAGCAAAAACACATTGGGACAGAAGCGCCTCAAATTTTATCTGATATTAGAGATCGTGTGTATACTACTGACTTGGAGCCAGGCCAAGTATTTGGGAATGTTACAACAGTAGTTGCCTATAGGGCTAGACTACATGAGAGGAGCCCTACTCAGATAACTCAGTTTCCGATCCGAGAGGTCCATCCCATATATCACCCAGAAATACCTGAGATAACGGATCAGTGCGGTAATGTCACTAGACCGGCTGTAGCGGCCTCTTTTCAGGAACAATGGGTTTAACTCCATGGAAAAGGGGTGAGGTTCTAGCCCTTAAGACTCATATGCCTGATCCTAGGAACAATCCTACAGCTTATTATAAAGAATTAGCAGAGGCTGCCTCTTCTACTTTAACTTTAATGACTCTTGCTGATATTGAAATGTTTTTTGGTCTCCTTGTTCTGTTTGATGTTTGGAGACATGTTCATACTCAAGACCATGTTGCGGAGCTGGTTGGTACATGGAATGTGATTAAAGGATGGGATCAGGAAAGGATGCCAGGTGATAAACCCCGAGCTGAGATACTTGCTTTGTCAGGTTGTATTATTACATATATGCATTCCCTTACTCTGCCTAAAAAGGTAATCTGGGACAAATTGACTACTTGTCGACAGAAAAAGGATGAAAGTGTGTCTGATTTCTATACCCAGTTTGAAGATACGTTTTTGGACTGCAGTGGGCAGAGGGAGGAGTTTTATTGTTTTTTGACAGATTTAGTTCTAATCTTCTTCCTGAAATTACGACTCATTTACAGGCGTCTGAGAGTACTTGGTCCACCTCTTCCCCCTCTGTTATTTTGAATATGGCCCAGGACTATGAAAACCGATATCAGGAGGAAAAGGATAGGACTGATAAGAAACACAAGGATCTGAAAACAAAGGTGTTGCTGCAGCAGGCGCTCAGGGTGAAATAGTAGGGGACGAGGGGGTACTTTTAGACAGCTTCCACGTACCAGCAGGCAGCCTTAAACAACATCTTTAGAGCCAACTCAGTGTGCCTATGGTAATGAGGAGAGTCATGGGCGTAGCCAGTGCCCTGTGCTTTTACAGAAAGTTTCAGCTCCTAGAGGGCGAGGTTCTGGTGGGAGAGGTCCTGGAACAGAGAGAACTCAGAATGCTACGGTTTCACAGGGTCCTACTGATAATAATTACTTCGATGATCCTCATGATGGCCAGTATTATCATGATGATTACGATATGGATGAGGTGACAGGTATGTCCTATAGCTAGGACAGCCAGGGACAGGGAGAGGGACCAGTTCAGATACCTGTAGATCAGCGTGGTCCTTATGTCACGGCGGAATTGAAAGGCTCGACTAAGGAATTTTTGGTGGACACAGGTGTGACAAAGAGTTCTGTTTCTTGACATATGGTCCCTAGGGCAGCCCTGTTTGGCCACAATAACGTTTCAGTAGGTTTTTCAGGTGTACCGATTGCAAGCACCATTTTCACGCCCCCTAGCATTGACTGTTGGTCCTTTTACTGTGGAATCTACGTTTTTGTTGACATCCAACTGTGTTGAGAATCTGATGGGTTTGGATTTGTTGAAGATGTTGCATACTACTATATAATGCTCTTCTGCGGGTGTTTATATCACTTTGGGCCTGGATGTGAGTAGTAAACAGTGTTTGTCTCAGGATGCACCCTTTCCGGCTGAATTTGCTGATGTCCCACCCACTCTGTGGGCCACAGTTGACACGGATGTAGGGCTGCTGCATATATCACCAGTTTCTATACAAGTTAAAGAGAGTGTTGTTTTGCCTCGTATTCCTCAGTATAAGATACCGCAGGCAGGAGAACGCGCTCCTCTTCCTAAGCAAACGTGCGAGAACTGCCCCTCTGATGCTGACACAAACCTCATAAAACACCGCCCTGCTGAAAATGATGAGAAGGGCGCGAGTAACTCAGGTTTCTCATGTCACATTAAAGTTCCAGAGTAGGGAAGATTAGGGGTGGAGCCCACCCAGAACTACTGAAGCACCTTGGAATGAAGTCAAATCGCAGCTATGTTAGCCAATGGCATGCAAGACGGAAGTCAGGCAGTTTGTGATGATATCCTCAGGTGTACATTTTTGAGCAGTGATCAGCGACTACAGAAAGAAGATAAACCACTCCTTTACACCCATATTTTAAAATCTTGCTTCTGTTGAGAGATTTTTGTAACATAGGCTCTTTATTTGATTTAATTATTGAGAATTTATAGAGCTCCTGGTTACTCCCGCGAATTGTCCCCGTGCTAAGCAGTACCCTCATCAGGGTCAGAAGTAGAGTGAGAAACAGTTAGGGCCCATGCTTCTACTACCACTGCCTAAAGAGTCAAGTCTTCAGGTTTTTTGGAAACTTGCCTCAGAAGTTTCAAGTCTCAAGTTGAGTGGCATTGTGTTCCACAGCTTAGCAACGCGAAGACTAAATGAGCTACCCCCCCAATATTAAACTAGCAGTGTTTATGTTTACTCATTACCCTGTGTAAGATAGCATTCGCTGCGCCAATTTCTCTGCAGGCACCATTTTAGGCTGTTCGAAACTAAGTTAGTTTAATTCCAAGAAATGCTCGCGTTTAAATTTGTTTTTCCCATGTAGGCCTGTTCCCGTACTGAGACACTGTTCCTATTAGCGCATACCTTTCTTACTAGATAGAGGCCCTCTCCCGACTGGAACAGCCATGGACTTTGCAACTTTGTGAAAGATATGAGTGCTGAGACCGTTTTTTCTTTGTATTCCATTGCTTATCTGCACCTACCTGGAAAATTCTATGTACGTGTTTTAGCCCAGTTAGGAAATGTACATATTGTATCTCTATGCTTGCAGATTTCAGTCCCTCTGCAGCACTCCTAGTGACTGGGCAGACTGTGCTCTGCTCTGAGTGCATATAATAAACAGTTATTGGTTTGTATTCTCTACTGTCTGACCAACTCTTCATTTAGTTTGGAAGGCTGAGGTGGTCATTAGTGACCGGGGTGATCCTAATCAGGCCACTTCCTTCAGTTGGCGCCCGAACATGGACTTCAGGTGATTGATCCATCCTCTTTCCGCAGATGGGGGAGGCTGAAGACATCGTCGGGTCATCAGGGATCCCTGCATGAAGAGTTTCTGTTACTCGCAACTGCCCCTTCTGTCCTGCCGGACGGTGCCTCGCCCAGTAATCATCCCGACTGAAGTCCTGAACAGCAAAACCCTTGGATCTGACCGTTTGGTCTGAAGAGTCGAGTTTGCTTTGGTTCTTTGCGTATATGGTACCATTGTGGTTTGAGTTTGGTATGGTCTGAGGACCATTTTTGATAAAAGTATCTGCAAAAACTTTGCTGGGTAAAAGCAACAAACTTGTTTATTCTTTTAAAATGCCTAGTCTCAGTAAAATCTTGTATTGGTGATGTTGTTCTGCAGATGCTCGATTGGAAGAAGCTTAGCTGGCGCCTCCTGAAGGCAGACATAATTCTGATATGTATGTGAAGCATAGTCTTGGCCCTATTATGTTTAGTACATTATGGCACAAATATACGAGGGACAATGCCGAGTTGCAGTGGCCGTTGACAGGCACTTTTGATTAACAAACAAATTAAGTTTTTACAGGAGCAATTATTTAAGAAAAGAAGTACCCAGTCCATGTTTGACTCCCTCAGAACTTGGCAGAAGATGGAAAGAGATGTGCGGAAGGGGAAAATGCAAACACTGACAGAAAGCTGTGGCATATGATATAGAAAAACAAGGGTCTGGAATTGAATGTGAAGATAGGAGATTTTGGATGTATATTGATAAGTCTTATTTGACCAAAAAAGAAGACGATACCTTTGTAGAGGAGTTGCTAGATACTCGACCCCCACCCCCTAATGCCCCACAGAGGATATATCCCGCTGTTTCCTAACAGCCACAGCAGCCTGTTACATCTGCTTTGTCCGTTCCCATATCTACAGCTGTTGTTTCAACAGCTTTGGCTACGGCACCTCCCGCTCCTTCTTTGTCCTCACTGTCTTTGGCAACTGTGATCCTCAGCACATCTACTGTTTCGACTCCTGTCTCCACCGTTCCTTCTCCTTCGGTGCAAGCGCCAGCAACGATTGTACCTGTCAATTCTGTTGTTTCTCCTTCCATGGATTTTCATCCTTTGATACCTTTGAATATTGAGACACCAGTGCGTGGATTGGAGGATAGAGATTGGACGAAATTCAAGGAGCGAATAGGCCCGTTGATGAGATCTGGGGTGGGGGATGAAGAGAAACAAATAATAGCTGACCAGGCTGCGCGGTAGGCTCGTGATGCGATTTATAGTGTGGAGGATGTTTGGGAAGTCATGCGAGATTTTGAACACTTTATACAGCAAAATGCCCTTAAGCATATGTATGCTACATTGATTAGTCTTTAGCAAAAACACATTGGGACAGAAGCGCCTCAAATTTTATCTGATATTAGAGATCGTGTGTATACTACTGACTTGGAGCCAGGCCAAGTATTTGGGAATGTTACAACAGTAGTTGCCTATAGGGCTAGACTACATGAGAGGAGCCCTACTCAGATAACTCAGTTTCCGATCCGAGAGGTCCATCCCATATATCACCCAGAAATACCTGAGATAACGGATCAGTGCGGTAATGTCACTAGACCGGCTGTAGCGGCCTCTTTTCAGGAACAATGGGTTTAACTCCATGGAAAAGGGGTGAGGTTCTAGCCCTTAAGACTCATATGCCTGATCCTAGGAACAATCCTACAGCTTATTATAAAGAATTAGCAGAGGCTGCCTCTTCTACTTTAACTTTAATGACTCTTGCTGATATTGAAATGTTTTTTGGTCTCCTTGTTCTGTTTGATGTTTGGAGACATGTTCATACTCAAGACCATGTTGCGGAGCTGGTTGGTACATGGAATGTGATTAAAGGATGGGATCAGGAAAGGATGCCAGGTGATAAACCCCGAGCTGAGATACTTGCTTTGTCAGGTTGTATTATTACATATATGCATTCCCTTACTCTGCCTAAAAAGGTAATCTGGGACAAATTGACTACTTGTCGACAGAAAAAGAATGAAAGTGTGTCTGATTTCTATACCCAGTTTGAAGATACGTTTTTGGACTGCAGTGGGCAGAGGGAGGAGTTTTATTGTTTTTTGACAGATTTAGTTCTAATCTTCTTCCTGAAATTACGACTCATTTACAGGCGTCTGAGAGTACTTGGTCCACCTCTTCCCCCTCTGTTATTTTGAATATGGCCCAGGACTATGAAAACCGATATCAGGAGGAAAAGGATAGGACTGATAAGAAACACAAGGATCTGAAAACAAAGGTGTTGCTGCAGCAGGCGCTCAGGGTGAAATAGTAGGGGACGAGGGGGTACTTTTAGACAGCTTCCACGTACCAGCAGGCAGCCTTAAACAACATCTTTAGAGCCAACTCAGTGTGCCTATGGTAATGAGGAGAGTCATGGGCGTAGCCAGTGCCCTGTGCTTTTACAGAAAGTTTCAGCTCCTAGAGGGCGAGGTTCTGGTGGGAGAGGTCCTGGAACAGAGAGAACTCAGAATGCTACGGTTTCACAGGGTCCTACTGATAATAATTACTTCGATGATCCTCATGATGGCTAGTATAATCATGATGATTACGATATGGATGAGGTGACAGGTATGTCCTATAGCTAGGACAGCCAGGGACAGGGAGAGGGACCAGTTCAGATACCTGTAGATCAGCGTGGTCCTTATGTCACGGCGGAATTGAAAGGCTCGACTAAGGAATTTTTGGTGGACACAGGTGTGACAAAGAGTTCTGTTTCTTGACATATGGTCCCTAGGGCAGCCCTGTTTGGCCACAATAACGTTTCAGTAGGTTTTTCAGGTGTACCGATTGCAAGCACCATTTTCACGCCCCCTAGCATTGACTGTTGGTCCTTTTACTGTGGAATCTACGTTTTTGTTGACATCCAACTGTGTTGAGAATCTGATGGGTTTGGATTTGTTGAAGATGTTGCATACTACTATATAATGCTCTTCTGCGGGTGTTTATATCACTTTGGGCCTGGATGTGAGTAGTAAACAGTGTTTGTCTCAGGATGCACCCTTTCCGGCTGAATTTGCTGATGTCCCACCCACTCTGTGGGCCACAGTTGACACGGATGTAGGGCTGCTGCATATATCACCAGTTTCTATACAAGTTAAAGAGAGTGTTGTTTTGCCTCGTATTCCTCAGTATAAGATACCGCAGGCAGGAGAACGCGCTCCTCTTCGGATTATTCAGGATTTGATTGAAAAGGGAGTAGTTGAGGAAACATCTGGCAATATTTGTCCTATTCTTACGATTCTTAAAAGGGCACCCTCAGGCTCTTCTGAGGACGCTGATGATGTTTATCATTTTGTGATTGATCTGCACAATCTTAATAAAATAGTGGTTCCACAGTTCCCTGTGGTTCCTGATATTACTGCGCTTTTGACGATGATTCCTTTTACCGCTACATTTTTCTCTGATATTGTTTGAAAAATGCTTTCTTTAACAATCCTATCCATCCAGACAGTTGATATTTGTTTGGGTTTAAACTGGCTGGTAGGAGCTTTAGATTATGTTGCTCTCCTCAGGAAGGGTCAACTGGATTCATTATCACTTCCTCCAGGTAATGTATTATTGCAGTATGTTGATGATCTACTCATAGCTACTGATATGGAACAAGGTTGTAGAGATAGTACAAGCAAATTGTTGTTGCATTTGGCCCATCATGGGCATAAGGTTTCCCTTTCTAAATCTCAGTATTGTCAACAGGAGGTCACCTATTTAAGTCACCTACTGTCGAAGGAGGGTAGAAGGTTGACCCCTGAGCGCATTAGTACCATTGTTAAAATGCCCATTCCACAAACTCAAAAAGATGTGCACGCTTTTAAATTATCACTTCCGACTGTCGTCAATAGATACCTAAGTATTCCCTACTAATTAAACTTTTGCTTGCATTAACAACAAAGGAAGTGCCTGAGCCTTTGCCCTGGAAGCCCAAATGTCAGCAGTCTTTTGAGCAATTTACAACTGCACTTTGTTTGGCTCCAGTGCTTTGCACACCTAACTATGGCAAATTGTTTGTCCACGAGATAGCTATAAATGGAGCCTCTTTGCTAAGCATATTACGTTTAAAAGATGTGCTACTCTGAATCCAGCCATGTTACTACCCCTCCCTTTTGAGAACGATGCAGTCGATAAACAGGATTGTATCTACTGTACGGTATAAGAGACGAAGGGATGGGTAGACCTGATTGATGCTCCTTTATCTGACCTCCAAAGAGAACTATATGTCGATGGTTCTTGTTTTAAATTACCAGATGGCACCACAATGGCATCTTATGCTGCCACTACTTTGCGCATGGTGGTAGAGACATCATGGGTCCCCTATCAATCGGAATTAGAAATAGGCACTAAGAAAGTGACTGTTTATGATGAGAAACCAAGATTTGTAACTAAATATACCACACACAGTGACTGTATCTTTAGAATCCTTAAGAAAAATTGGCATATGTTGCTAGAAGTACCAACTTTTAATAAGGTCCTCACCAGGAACCCTTTTGTTACGTACAGGAAAGGGCAGACACGGAAAGACAGCCTATGTCCCAGCTATCTCACGACATCTAGGACTGTAAATACATGGCTACCGGTGAAGCCTTGTGGTTTCTCTATGTGCAGCTCCTGTAACATATGTGAATTTGGAAAAAACAAAACTAAAGAATTTGTATTTAATAACCAGAAACAATATGTAATCATTGAATTTATAAATTGTAATACCACCTTTGTAGTGCATGTCCTGGGTTGTGCCTGTGATTTAATATATGGGGGAGCACTACGAGAAGCCTCATTACAAGAATTCAGAAACACCGCAGAGCGATGTGGGAGGCGATATGAGGTATCCCATGGCAGAACATTATAAACAAATTAATGCTACTGATCATACATTCTGGTTTCATGGAATCGAACATGTGGCAGCCAATAGAAAGGGAGGAGACAGAGAGCTCAGGCTGAGACAAAAGGAGGCCAAATGGATTTGCAGGTTACAGACTATAAAACATGGTCATAACACTGACAGCGAATTCCATTACTTCTTAAATTGATTGGAAAGATTAAATATTGAGATTTATGTATATTACCAGAATGTGTCTATATACTAAACTGTGGAAACAGTAATTGTTTTTTAGTTTACTTTGTGTCTGGTTTTAATGATTATTTGAACGGTATTGCATGTGATCTCTTTGTCTTTCTAAAGGTAATTTCCTTTCATCTAAAAGAGCATCTGGTAATTTCCTTTTATCTAAAAGATTATCATGCTTTTCCGTTTTTAAATATGCTTCATTCGTTATTTTATTCCCTCAGTAAACTTTAATCTGTAATCTCCTTGTTTTTCTTATCACTTTATTGAGTATAAGGATCATTGATGCCACTTCGAACTGAACAGAACTAGAGTAGCATTTTTCTTAAGCAAAAACTACTTCATTATGGCGACCACATAGTTGTAATTCCCACTAGTTAATACCACTACAACTGAACCAAATCAGAGTAGCATTTCTATTAAGCAAAGACCACTTCATTATGGCGAGCGCACAGTTGGAATGTCCCGTTGTTATTATTCTCTAGTCCGATATAACCGCCCTACACTGATAATTTAAGTCCACTCCAAGATGGTGACCATGATTCATTTAATCACGACCTGTCATGTCGCGTGGAACGTTGTCCACAGAACACGGATAAATTATGCTGTTCGTTGTGAATTTTGATTTGCGTATCGTGCATTTGAATTGTCCACCTTTTTGATCATTTAATCCTTAATGAAAGTATTAACTCCTAGGCATTTAAGCTCACTCTAATATGGCGGCAATGTTGTCTGTTTTTGTGTCATGCGTTTGAATCACCCAACAGTTTGATTGTTTAGTGCTTAATGAAAGAATTAACTCCCAGGAGTTAACATCACTCCCATATGGTGGTAACATATGGTTGATCGATGACCTGTCAAGTCGCTTAGAACACCAGCTGTGGAACATTGAATAATTACCTTGGCAATGTTTAATTTTTGTTATTGTGTCATGTATTTCATTCTTTTATTCCTTTAACTGTCATATTGTTTAGACTTGGAAGTAATCAGTAAAAACTCCCGTAAATTTAGGATCATTCCAATATGGCGGCTACACATAGCTGATTTATGATGTGTTTAGCCATGTTGGCCATTTTATGACGTAGGTAGCGGGGGACGGCGCCCCCGAGGATGAGGTGTATCTCGTTTGGCCTATTAGTGACAAGTAAAAAGATGGCGCTAAAATATTTGTGCTTCTGTTGGCATCCGAGTATGAAGACGTGACCGCTTATCACGGTAAGAATGATTGTGGTTATTCTTTTTATCAGTGGTTACTATGGCGGACTGTTTTCTCCTCTTCCCTTTTGTTTTTAAGTTGGGTGGTGACTATGTTTGTATAAGCTTGAAGGGTGTTGATGGTTTTATCAAAAACAGTACCTTCGAGAACTTGTTTGGTTGTTGGTGTTTAACGGGCACTGAAAAATAGTAATCTGTGTATTTTTTAGGTATATTAATTATTTTTGTAAGGTGTTGGACTGGAGGAATCCTGTTAATGGGTCTTAGGCCTCCTTATCCCCCCCATTAATGCTTAGAAGTGGTGATTCCAATTTTTTTGAGATTTAACAGCAGTCCATCTTACCTTCTCTGAATGAATATATTAAAACTCACCCCCCTTTTTTTGTATTGTGCAGTTTACAAACTGTTTGTTTGCAAACGGAAATCTTTCATTGTTATAATTATGGTGAACAATACCTCATTAGCGAGTTCATTTTCCACTCTTTGATCACTGGAATATGTGGACCCGAACGGACGGATCATACTGTAAAGCTTAATTGGTGGTTATACAGATATTCGTTACTTGTCTCACTACTTAGGACAATGCGGTCAGTGGTGTATCGGTAATTTTGTTTTATTTCATATGAAAGGTCAGTCAATAGGGTACACTTTCTATGAGGGAAATCCACCCAAATTAATTTACTATGGCCCTCTTATATCTTTTTGTGCATCTCGCTCACATAGGTTGCCGCCCCACTCGATGCTGGAAATATAATCCTAACATATGAAATTGGTGTCAAATAAGGAATAATTGTATTCCTATCTGCTTTTGCACTACTAAAGGTGAGGCATTTCATCATTGAGCCTAAAGAGTTCAATGTAGTATAGTCCGATTAATGAGATCTTGTTTTCTGTTACAATGAATGCAAGTTTTGTTCGCCTCTTTTAGGTGTTTATATTGCCGGAGTCTGGGTCAATCTTTGTCACAAGCAAATATTATCATCAATTACTAGCTTCTACTAAATTGATAGACAGTATGCTTTATTAGGTGAGATTTGCTGGCACTATGAACTTTCATTGAATATCATTGTCATTTATTATCAGGTTATCTCATTAGTTTTATCTTTCTTTGCTCAGGTCTGTTATCAAACAGTGTCTGGAGATGATTTCTGTACCTTAGGAATCAACAAGTGTTATTACCTTGGCATGAGATATATACTCTTTCGTTACTAAGGTGAGGTATTAATATTGATGGTTCACTTTCTACTCATGGTGGACACAGAAGCGCCCTCTATTTGTTTGTGTAAATCCTCTCTTACCTAAACTAGGGATGGTGTATAGACTTTTTGTATGATATTCATTCTTTTAATGCACTTAATCTTAGCGTTTCTCTGTCCCCTTACATCAGAAATTATCTTTTAACTTTTCTAAAGAAACTTTTTCAATAAACAAAAAAATAAATCTACTAATAAATATAATGTATGTGTATTTATGGAACTTCTTGCTTTGTCATATGTTGTGTACACATTAATTTTTCTTTTTCCTTTTCTGTATCTTGTCTGTAGTTTATTAACATTGGTCGATCTTTAACTAATGAATATTTGTAAAAGACTGTTAAAAAAATGTCTGTAATGTTAATATGAGTTTTGTCTGTCATTTCTATTGTCTTATATGTGTTTTTGTGTTATTGTTACAGCCCTGATGAAGTTTAAAAAAACTGTTGTTTTTTTGAGGAACGAAACAGGTTGACTGTCTTTGTGCACCTTTGTCGATTTTGAAATAAAAGACGAAAAGAAAGAAAAGAGAATAATTTGGACTTTTTATATTATGTTCAGTGCACCTCCATTTGTTTAAAACATTGTGAGAATCTGTAACGAGAGGCACCAAAAGGTGACAAGTGGCGGAGTCCTATGCACGATAATCCTGATAAGGCAGCAGTGAAATAGTGAAGGGCTAACCGATTGGTCCATCAACTTGTATCTATTTCCTGGTTTATCCCCTCTCAGTCGGCTCAAGTTGCTTAGCTCGCTGCTCTTATTCAAGCTTGCGAATTGAGCGAGAGTCTGACAGCCAGTAAGCCTTCAGGGTGCACGCATAATTTTGGGCCACTCCGGGTAGAGAGAGGGTTCCTTACTTATCTTGGCACCAAGATTCAGCATGGGCACCTCATATTGAGGCTTTTGTCCACTTTAACGCTCCCCAAGAATTTGGCCATAATTAAATGTAGTGCCCACAGGAATGTTACTGATGACGTGGGTAGAGGAAATGGTTTTGCAGACCAGACAGCTAAGGAAACGGCCCGAATAAAGATGAAAAGCACATTTGTAGCAGGTCCAGCTAGGTGGGTTCCTCGAGTTGTCATGTTCGCGAATGCCCTTGAAAATGTAAAGGAGATACAAAGTGAAGCCACAATGGAAGAATTAGCAGAATGGGAGGAAAAAACAGAACAGTTAAATGAGGAAGGATGTTGGATTGATAAAGCAGGGAAGCAGAAATGGATGTTGCCTGATGCATATGTTTTTCCCGTGGTTACTATGGCACATGGTCCAGCTCATATTAGTGCAAAAGGCATTTATAAGTTGTTAGGCCGTGTATGGCAGAATGATGATATCTCTTAGAGAGACGCGCATTTGGTGAAATGTTGCATGGTTTGCATGATGCATAATCCAGGGAAGGGTAATCCTACACCACCCGGGAATTTTGCACCAACTACTTTTTCTTTTAAAGTCCTTTAAATGGACTATATTGAATTAGAGAGATGCAATAATCTTAAGTATGTTTTGGTGGTTGTATGTGCACTCAGTAAATGGGTTGAGGCTTACCCCACGAAAGATCATACAGCCATTACGACTGCAAAGGTACTCCTGAAGGAGTTCCTTCCTCATTTCGGCTTGTCCCGAGTTGTCTGGAGTGACAACGGAAGTCATCTTAATAGGAAAGTGATTCAATTAATTTGTGAGGGGTCTCCATGTCAAACAAAAATTCCATGCTGCCAATCATCCACAGTCAGCGGGTTTGATTGAAAAGTGCAATGGTACTCTCAAACTGAAATTGGCAAAAATTCAGGAGACCGCAGGGTTATAGTGGCCAGATGCTTTACCGTTAGCACTTTTGTGGACAAGTACGAAAGCACATTCTAGGACAGGATTGTCCCCTTACAAGGTCATGTTTGGGGGCCCTGCAAATGTCTGGGTGTCCCCTGTCCCCGTAGGTTTTCTGATATTGAGTACCATGTATTGCTTGATTACCTTGGCAAGTTAACAGAAAGTTTACGTTCTATTCACCAACAGGTGAGAGAATTCCTACTTCCTAAATCAGAGGGACCCGCTCATGATATTCAGCCTTTGCGCAACTTCCAGAGGAAGAAAAGTTTGGAGCCGCGCTGGAAGGAGCCTGAGCAGGTTCTATTGGTGATGCGCACTGCTGTGAAGGTTGCTGGCCGTAAGAACTGGGTCCACGCGACTGTTGGAGGGTTCCTTTACCATTAACCTCTGACCAGTGGGTCAAGGACGGCATTTGGCTCACAGAGTGCGAGCAGGTGCCTCAGTTTAGCCCCTTCAGCGATGCCCAGCTAACGTGAACGCAAACGGATAAAGAGAATGAGGATGTGCTAAACAAGGCTGTTCCCCCAGAAATTCAAGTTATCCATGAGCCTTTGTTCACTGATCACATGATGCCTGGGGCTGCTAGGTACAATTTGCACCCTCGGCTGAGGGAAACTGCGTCTACGGAGAAAAGAGATTAGGGATGGCCTGCATAAGACAGGTTGTACTGAATTATCGTACCAACGGAATTAATTGAGATTAGTGAAGGATTTCTGTGTACTTCATTTTAGTTGTTTAAACATTAGATAGGGAAGACAGAAGTATACTCTGAAGGTATGCCATCTTGATCGACATGGGATACGAGCTTAGGACAGAGCAAGCTCCACCGCCGGTGCTCAAGAGCGCAAGCTTATTGATGGACAATTGGAGCTTGTACCAGTGAGGCTCTGACGGACACTGGGAACTTATATATTCTCCTTGCATTTTGATCCCCAATTATCATTGATTATGCATCCTTTTGGTAGATGGGTTGCTGAGGAAGAGCAGCCAGTGATTCTTGCTGTCCAGAATAATATGGTGTGGACACACAAACAGAGAGTAATATGTGTCACTCTTGTGGTTTTGTTTATAATAATATTATGTTGAGTGTCATGGGTTCTGGAAATTGATCAAAATGTACCTTTATGTACCAAGGGTAAGGTTATTCCTCCAACAAGAAAGAAAAGGACAGCCCGAGTAATATATTTCTAGACACACACAAGAGATTCTTTGGAGAAGGGACAGCTTGCTACCCCACTGAATCTGTTACTAGTTTATGGACTGCCTATCCATTGTCACTTGTCAATTATACATATACTCATCCACCACAATTTGCAGAAGTGAAGGGAGTCTTTGGTTTCAGTTATCTTGGACCTTGTTTATATTATAGAAATGTGAATGGGTTATCCAGGTTGCGATAATAACACATATTGCAACAACTTTTATATGGAAGAACAGAATGTCACACCGGTGGGTTGGCATTACAAGGAATTGATAGTCAACCGGGAGGCTGGTTATTATCCTGCTTGTTGCCCTATTGTGAATAGCACAGACACTTCTTTGTATATCAAATGTTCTGGAATAGTGTTGTATAAAAATACAATCCCTTTAGTGAATGACAAAGATCCAAGTACTTTTGGAATGAACACCAGCTATGCTGCAGTAGATTATGAAGGGCCAATTTATGCACTTTTATTTTTTGTCCAACGGTACACATTCCAACGTTCATAATGGCATAGACGATGTGGCATTCAGGATGGTGTTGCCCTTGGGTGTGCCCTGTAAATATGCTAAGCCTAATGTCCGCTGGGTTAAAAGGACTTTGACCAAAGAATTCTGTGAGGGAGTGACCAATATAGAGGTCAATAATTATAGTAATGGGATCACTTTTGGATACATTCTTACTTCCATTTTCAGTTTGGGTGGTACCTCTATGGCTCAGGGTGAGAAAGCTAGAAAATATTTTGGGTGCAAGTTACAAATGTTATCCAATACTACTGTGGCAGCTTCACGCGACATCACTACTCAGTTGGAAAGTATGCAAATATACTCCATACAGACAAGAAATGTGGTTGATTTTATCTTAGCCAAGAGTGGTGTTGTATGCGCGGTAGTGGGAGACCAGTGTGTGGTCGGGATAAAGAATATGGAAAAGAATATTACCAAGCACATTCTCGATATCTTTGAGAATGTCAAGGGAATGGAGATGGAAATTGGAGCTGGTCTCTTTTTGGTAGTTGGGGCTGGATTCTTGAAAAGGTGATTTACCTGATCGTGATATTGGTGCTTTGCCGTGCTCTTATTCAGTGTCTTCCTTTCTGTTGCTCTTACTGTAACACCATTCTCACCCCTAAACGGAAAATATCGATTCATGATACTAATGCTGCAATTATGGTGCAGAAAGAAATAGAGGACCTCATGAACATCGATGAGGGCATTTTCCAGACTTCTTCCTTCCTCACAGTTTCCTTCCCCGATGCTGGCAACTTGGAATGCTCATAAGGATTCATTGTTTCCGTTGTTTGTGGTTTCCTGTTTTTTTGATTTCTTGTTTTCCTTGTTGCTGTTAGAAATTGTTCATGCTAAAAGGAGGGTCTGTTAAACTAGCAATGTTTATGTTTACGCATTGCCCTTTGTAAGTTAGAATTCACTGCACCATTTTCCTTGCAGGCGCCATTTTAGGCTGTTAGAAACTAAGTTAGTTTAATTCCGAGAAATGCTCCAGTCTAAGTTTTGTTTTTGCCATGTAGGCCTGTTCCTGTAAGAAGTACACTATTTCTATTAGGGCATACTTTTCTTACTAGATAGAGGCCCTCTCCCACGTGTCTGGTGACAGGCCCGACTGGAACAACCTTGGACTTTGCAACTTTGTGTAAGATATGAGTGCTGAGATTATTTATTTGTATTCCATTGCTTGGCTGCCCCTGCCTGGAGAATTCCACTATGGGCGTGTTTTAGCCCAGTTACGAAACGTACATAATGTATCTCTATGATTGTCGATTTCAGTCCCTCTGCAGCACTCCTAGTGACTGGGCTCCACTCTGAGTGTATATAATAAACAGTTATAGGTTTGTATTCTCTACTGTCTGACTGTCTTCATTTAGTATGGAAGGCTAAGCTGATCTGACTTTCTGGATGCCCAGATTTTTCACTTTGAGTTTTGGGATAGGGGTGGGGCCAGATCATCAGGCCACCATGCGGAAGACCAAATTGAGGGCTGTTTGCCAACCACCAACAACACTGTTTTGTCTTCATTTAACTTCAGGCAGCTAGCCTGCATCCATGTCGCAAGGTCAGCTAGACAAGATTTAAAATTCGCTGCAGCCCTGCTGTCATCATTTGCTAGTGTGATGACTAGCTGAGTGTCATCAGCATATGACCCCATTCTCACTCCATGGCCCTCGATAGCGTCTGCCTAAGGGCGGAGATATAAGTTCAAAAGAGTAGGTATATGGCTTCTGAATTACCTGGAAAGAGCGCTTATGGAGGAAGTCTGCAATCCTATCAACAGCTCTTCCCTTTATACCCTGTGTCCACAGTCATTCCAGTAGCACAGTGTGTGAGACTGTGTCGAACTCTATGCGAAGATCCAGCATGATGAGAGCCCTAGTTTTCCCTTCGTCACCCACCCTGCTGAGGTTCTGGACTTTTAAGAGTCCAGAGGTGTCAGGGAAACAACACCCAAAGACCCCTGAGTTCCTCCTGTCTCGGTGCACAAATAAACAGAGACACGGGCTTCTCGATGGTGGCGTCAAAGACCAAGGTTTATTTACTGCAGGGACACAGAAGTCATAGGAACCACAGAGAGGCAGAATCTACGAGACTGTTCGAATTGCATTAAGTGGGTTACTCTTTAAATACATGCAAAATGTCTTTAGGCTACATTACACGAATATTTCTTATGCCCAACCCGGTATCCCAAACAAACAGTAAATTTGACATCAAACAATAATTAGTCGTAGGTTTTCGGTATTCGATCAGGTCCTCTCGACAGTTTTCCATTCTTTGCCCGATCCTCCCCATCATAAAAATCGTAACCTCCCCATTGTAAAAGCCCAGAAGGAAAGGAGCAGAGCCAGGTACAAAGGATTGAAATGTAGGATAAGAGGTGTTTATGGATCATAAACGGGCATGGCTACCGTCTTCGGCCTTTCAGTCAGGACAACGGGCACGAGAACCAGTATAGCAGGACTGGCCTCAGGCAGGGGAGGTAGCTTGATTCTGCCTAGTCATGCAGCGTCAGCCTTTCTCGGGGCTCGGGCTTACGTGTCCTTAACAAGGTGACTCTGCCGGGGTCATCGCCCGTTCATTGACTATGTGAGGGCAAGAAACAAAATGGATGCCGTAACTAAAATGGATGCCATGACTTTACAACAGAATGCCCTATTTCTCAGTGAATTCGTGCTAGTTGCGTAGCGAAAACACTGTCATGCATGTAATGGATCATTTGCGGTTCATTGGTACCAAAATCGTGTCAGTACTACGATACCGAATTCACGGGTTCGGATCGCTACAGAACCTCAGACCGTCCTTTTGCCCTTACATAGGCAATAACTCACTCTATGTCAGAATCCATTTCTATGTTCATCAGGTCACTGATATGTTGTTGGAGCATTACTCTAGCCCGTGGCGTATCTCTAAAAACAGGTGGTCTTCTTACGCATGTTGAAATGCAGACGTTACATAAGGCAGGACCACACTGAACAATGAGACAGCACGAAAATAAAAATACTAATGCAACACCAGTGACTATCAGAACCTTCCATCCCCACGCAGACAACAGGCTCCAGAACCATCCCATTAATGACCAGTCACCTTCCTCTACATGAATAGAGTCAGAGATCTTATGTAACTTAGAGATGGCCTTGTACACCGTTGGCGCATTATCTGGGATAAAAACACAGCAACTCGATTGGATCATCTTACACACTCCACCTCGATCTGCAAGTAAAACATCAAGAACCATACGGTTCTGTAACGTCATGAGGCGATCCGCTTGAAGCTCAGCTGTCAGGTTACTAAGGGCACCCGCTGTTTCGGTGATAGTGGATTCAACTACCCGTGTTAGTTGACGTAAGTTTCTACTGTTGGCCATAGGCCCCCAGAATGGAAGGAAACCTTTGAAGAAGTCTCCTGCTTCTTGGCCAGTAGTATCTTCTTTACTGAAAACACCTCTCACAGCTCTAGTTTTGTGATAGTTCGGTGCAGCAGTGTATGTCGGAGGTAGCAGTTGAGCGATATAACATGAGCCTGAGAAGTCAGCAGGCAGCCATGTGTATGCTCTGTCTTGGCAAACAAAATAAGTACCCTTAGCAGCTAAGAATGCAGGGGAAGACTGTGACGGGAAAACATATGTTTCGATACAGTCACTCTTCCCTAGTCGAGCTTTCTGATTCCTCCCATTTCCTTGCAAACAGACCTGACCTTGGTGGGGTACGACCCAGATCGGAGTCGAGCTTTTACGTTTGTTCTCACCCAGAGTAATGCCATATTCCGTAACATTCCAACCCATGTAAACTCGCAATTCATCCTTGGGAATGAACGGAGTGTTATTGACATCTCTAACCATGTCAGTGATTCCTTTTACCAAGGCTCTATTAGCAGAGTTATACCGAGTGGAACGCGGAGGTCGTGGAGGATAGGTCTCTAGGGCATAAGCAAACATGGTCTGAAATGCCCAGAATGATCCATTATAACTAAAGGGCAGGACCAGATAAGGGATGCCCTTGTCCATGGTATGTGGTATCAAGCCACACACCCAGCAGTTTGTTGTATTAACCACTAGTTGATGTTGGTGCAAGAGTTGAATGAAAGTGTTATTTATAAACTCAGAGCGTCGAGCTTGCTCGTGGGCAGAAAAAGGATGGAAAGAATGAAGAGAAACAACAGTCGGAGAAACAGGAACATGGGGAGGTACTGTAGATGTAACAGGTGTAAAGATCAATTGAATACCAAAAATAATTCCGCCTACCAAAGTTATCAAAACAATTAGAAGTGTCAGAGTACATTGCATTAGAAAACATTTGCTATACAATATGTCATATAGCTTTGTCTTGTGCACATTTATGACATTAACCCGTCGCAGTTCAGGAAGCTCCATCTTCTACAACCGTTCGCAATGGATGGTTTGTACCTGTTAAAAACTTGCCTCTGTTTACCCTGGGAGTTCCCAAGATAGACAGAAGAAACCGACCTTATGTCTGATTCCCTGCAAATTAAAACAAGGCACACGTTACGACCCTACGGTAACCCAGACGGCAAGGTGAGAGAAACAATAAAAACAAAAAGATATAAATTTAGAGCAAACTTCCTGACTGAATGGAATGCAGTAAGATCAAAACAATTTTCAAACGGAAAGGCAATTATGCAATGTCATTGGTTCATAACATGAGAACGTAGATTATATCTTTACTTTCCGGGTCTTGTCTGATCTTGAAATAGCTGATCTACAGGTGCGGAAATGTTCGACTCCACAGGTGGCAAATGTTCACTTTGTGCAATACTCGGTCCAGGATTCAAAGGAGCGGTTCCTGCTGAGGTGTCAAAGTTCTGTGTTTCAGTTCGTGGGTGGTCCGTTATGTACTCTGCATCACTGAAAGGGATGTGCCTAGGAACAGGTTCTGTCTCGGATACACCAAGTCCCTGTCTAACCCAATTGTCATAGGGGAGTGGGAGAGGGACACGCTTCGTATGGCTAGCGTGTACCCAGTTTTTCCTTCCAGCTAGGCGTACTGCAGTTCTTGTTGTGAGGAGTACCTGGAACGGACCCACGAATCTTGGCTGGAGGTTTCGAGTTCGTTCAAAGTTCCGAACTACAACTTGGTCGCCTGGTTTCAACGTGTGGCCTGGACTCTCTGGCAGTTTAGGCAAGGATTCGAATACCTGTTGATGAATAAGGCTTTAGCAGTCAGATCATAAAGATAATCAATCAACATTGGGTATTCAATCTGTTTGAATTCCTTTGGCCTAGGGACTCCCCAGACATTAGCAGGACGACCGAACACAATCTCATATGGGCTAAGCCCTACTCGAGAGTGTACAGTCGCTCTGGTGGACAGTAGAGCTAAAGGCAGTGCGTCTGGCCAAGAGAGACCAGTGGAAGCTTGAATTTTAGCAAGTTTCAGCTTCAGGGTGCCATTGTACCCTTCAACCAAACCCGCTGACTGTGGGTGATTCGCACTGTGGAATTTTTGATTAATACCCAGGCCCGCACACACACTCTTCATAACTTTCCCTACAAACTCACTTCCATTGTCCGACCAAACAATCCGTGGCATACCATACCTGGGGAAGTATTCTTTGAGGAGGATTTTGGCAGTGGACATAGCAGTGTTATCCTTCAACGGATATGCCTCAATCCATCTTGAAAAGGCACAGACTACCACTAGGACGTATTTAAGATTGTTACACCTATCCATGTGGATATAATCCAACTGAATCACTTCAAAGGGACAAGAAGGGGGAGCAAAATGACCAGTTGGGGTTCCCTTGCCAGGATTATGCATCAGGCATATCATGCAGTTTTTCACCACTCTTTCCGCACACTTAGTAATTCCATCGTTCTTCCATACTGGAGCTAACATTTTACAGATCCCTTTCGAACTGATGTGCGCCGCTCCATGCGCCATCGTGACTACCGCAAGTACACACGCATCAGGTAACATCCAACGTTGCTGTTCGGACAAATCAACCCAACATCCACTTGAATCCATTCTACCCGTTTTCTCCTTCCATTCATTCTTCTCATTCTCAGTTGCTTCATTCTGGATTGCCTTCACACTTTCAATCGTATTCTCACACATCCCTGATTCAGCAATCCATCTTGCAGACGTTGCAACATACATTCGGCTCGTCATGTTCTTGGCCGTCTCTTTGGCGACCTCATCAGCAAACGCATTTCCACGGCCAACATCATCCGTAATCTTCCGATGTGCACTGCATTTCACAATCGCAACTTCATTCGGTAGGGTCAGAGATTCCAATAGATCACTGACTAACTGTCCATGTTGGATTTTAGTCCCATGGGATGTGAGAAAACCTCTTTCTCTCCAGAGACGTCCAAAGTTATGTGATACGCCGTAGGCGTATTGGCTGTCAGTAAACACATTCACTCTCTTTCCCTCAGCTAAAACACACGCTCTTGTTAGTGCAATTAATTCTGCAGCTTGGGCAGAATTCTGACTTACTCTTGCAGTCTCAACAATCGTGCTCAAAGTCGTAACTGCATACGCGGCCGTCACATCACCATTCTGTAACTTAAAACAAGACCCATCGACATATAAAGTGCCGTCTGGATCTGGCAACGGAGTGTCTTTTAAATCAATCCGACCTTTTGTCTCTTCCTCAGTTCTGAAACAACAATCATGGGGCTCTGAATCACTCGACTTCTGAGTAGTCGGCAACAACGTTGCTAGATTCAGTATGTTGCATCGCTTGATCTGAATGTGACCTGCCAAAAGTGTCAGCTCGTAGCCTGATAGTCTAGCACTGGTGAGGTGCTGAGTTTTCGTTCGATTCATGAGTGTATCCACGGCATGTGGAACCATGACTATTAACATGTTGTTCATCACTAGTCCAGCAGACTGTCTAATAGACACTGCAGCTGCTGCTGTAGCTCTCAAACAACTCGGCAATGCTCTGGCTACCGGATCTAATGTGGATGAGAAATATGCACAAGGCCGCTGTTTGTCACCAAACTGTTGCGTTAAAACACTCAACGCACAACCTTCTCTTTCATGGACATATAGTGTAAACGGCTTACTGTAGTCAGGAGTACCTAACACAGGAGCTGAGCATAACGCATCACGCAATTCCGAGAAGCTTTGTTGACATTCATCAGGCCATGGCAAAGGACTCGGAACACCTTTTCCAGTCAGAGCCACCAATGGTTTTGCCATGAGAGAAAAATTTAGGATCCATTGCCTACAGTATGACGTAATACCCAAAAACGCACGCACTTCTCTCTGTGTGCTTGGTACAGTCATCTGTGAAATTGCTTTGATTCTCTCTGGGGTCAACCTTCTTCCCTCCTTTGACAAAAGATGACCTAAGTAGGTCACTTCTTGGCAACAATATTGCAGTTTAGAAGGTGACACCTTGTGATGTAAGTCTGACAAATGACGTAATAAAGAAATTGTAGCTGTTTTGCAAGTTTCCTTGTCATCAGCAGCCAGTAAAAGATCATCTACGTATTGGATTAGGGCAACACCAGGAGGAAGTACAAGAGCATCTAATTGACTCTTTAATGCTTGGCTGTAAATTGAAGGGCTCTCACAATAACCTTGTGGAGCGCGCTTGAATCTGAAACTGCGACCTCCTAAGGAGAAACCAAAAATGTCTCTACTTTCCTCGGCTATGGGAATGCTGAAAAATGCATTTTTCAAGTCGATAACTGTAAACCATGAGGCTGAGGCAGGAATCAACGTCAATAATGCAGTGATATCTGGGACCACAGGAAACTGTGGAATTACTATTTTATTAACTTCTCTGAGGTCAATCACAAATCTGTAGATTGGAGGTTTGGATGGGTCAGTACGTTTCAAAATCGGCAAAACAGGACTATTGCAGACATTTCCTCTAGTTTCCTCAACCACATCTTTCTGTATTAAGTCTTTCACAATCAGTAAGAGTGCTCGTTCCCCTTCATTCGAAATCCGATACTGTGGGATTCGTGGGAATTTAACATTCGCTTTCAAACTTACCACATAAGGGGGAATTTCCAAGAGGCCTACATCGTTAGGACCAGTTGCCCAAAGAGTATCAGGGAGAGAACGCAGCTCCGGTGGGAGCTTATCCATCGACATATACATTGGAGAGATGACTCTCTTGCCTAATGTGAGCTGTACTCCCGAAGGAGAACAGTACAGTGTCGCATGTAGGCGTTTCAACAGATCTAAACCAAGCAGATTCTCATTACAACCGGTTGTTAGAATAAGGGGTGCTTCTAGGTCGCATGGCCCAACAGATATTGATAAAGGACTAGAAACAGGATTGTGAACAGGGGCGCCTGAGAAACCTACTGAAGTGTTCGTTAAGCCAGACAAAGGTGCTCCAGGGAGTTTCGCATGCATAATTGAACTTTTTGCCGCACCAGTATCCAACAGAAACGGTTTGACCACGCCTGAGGTAACTACTGCGACATAAGGTCCACTCTGATCAACTGGAACTGATACTACTCCCTTTCTTTGCCTGTGGCTGTCCTAGTACTCGCTTCTCTGAATCTCCTCATTATGATCATAGTAATCTTCAACATGATACTGTGGAGATCTACCTGTTTGCGCAGATTGTGCATTTCGCTGATCGAAATAATTCGATTGGCGATCGGCCTGTGGTGTCATAGTATCACGTCCTCTACCTCTAGGAGCTTGCGTTAATCCAACAGTACTTCTCTGAGCTGGGACACCACTAGTCTGTGCGTGAAGTAACGGACACTCATTCTTATAATGACCCTCCTTTTTACAATAGGCACACTGATTCCATGCTAACTGTTGTCGGGGAAAACCATAATTAGATCTTTGGGACGTCCCTTGCTGGAATTGTGGCTGTAGCTGAAACTGGGGTCGCTGCTGTGAATCTCACTGATTTGAGCGAGGCGGATACGCCTGTTGCAAAAGAACTTTAGTCTTTAAATCTTTTGTTTTCTTTTCTGACTTTTCCTTCTCTTCTTTCTCTCTATTCTCGTAATACTGAGCAGTTGCAAGTATCTGTGCTGTCGTCGACACTGCCCATGCACTTTCAGAATCCTTTAACTTGTTACTAAGCTCAGGTAGTAAATTAAACACGAACTTGTCGACAAACAACCTTTGGCCTCCCTCAGTACTCATATCTTGCCCACTGTGGTCTACGAAGGTCTCTTCAAATCTAGTGAAGAAGTCAGAGATACTTTCGTCCTTCTTTTGCTTGCATGCCGATAATTTATCCCAATTGACTCGTAACGCTGGCATCAGCGTTTTCATCAGAGTAATTATTCTGCCAGGTAAAGCAGCGATCAGAGGTTCAGGTTTAGCACCGCCAACTTGTTGCGCATCTGCTGCTACAATAGCTGGCCAATCACCTCCTAAGGCGACTGGGTGGTTCTCTTGCCGAATTTTGGCCCATATAGGCTGTGGCACTACATTACCAAATAACATTTCAATGTCTGCCAAATTCATGATGCACGCTTGAACTGTCTGTGTTAACTCTTTGTAATAACCAGCAGGATTTTTACGTGGGTCTGGTAACGCTTGTTTTACTGCTAACACTTCGGCCCGTTTCCAAGGGATGTGTATCCACACTCTTTGGAAATGTGCCGGGGCAGCTACAATATTATTAGCGCCATCAGCTTGAACTGCATCACGCCATATCGGCGGAACTTCCCTCATCGGATATTGACCTCGTTTTTTCCTAGTAGTAATCGGTGAACCGTCAGGGTCTCTTGTTGCTCGAAGAGGGGAATCATCCCTATGAGCTAAAATCAGTTCTATCGCTCCCCTTACTTCTGAACCTATCACCATTCCTGCGGCGAACTTCTGTTGAATATTTATCAAATCAGAGGGGACGGAATCTAAGTCATCATCTTCCCATTCTTCACGCACAAGAGAACACATCACGTCAAAAACATAACGTTGAGTAGGTTCATTCCATTGCATAAAAGTATCTAACACTCTTCGTGCATCATACTTCGCAGCTTTCGACATCCACCTAAGAGCTGTCGAATCTAACGTGTCTCGTTCCTGGGGACCAGGAAGCTGGCTCCGCCTCTGTATAGAGTCAGAAACGGGGGTCCCAATTAAAGACCTGTAGAGAGGAGTTAAAATATTAGTTACAGAGTCGGTTATTTTCCGACGAACGGAAAGCGGAGTCAGAATGTTCACAGGGTTCGGGAATAGGGCAGCTGGAGCAGATGAAATAGTAAGGGTAGGAGTAGCAGGTAAAGCAGTTTGTGAAACGACAGGAAAAGGCGGAGCAGGCGACCCAGGAAGAGGGGGTGCCGAAGGAACATTAACCACGGGAAGGACAGGAGCTGGAATCAAAGGAAGTGGAGCAACTATTCCAGGCTGACCAGCAGGTTGTAACTGTGGTACTGTAATACCCTGTGCATACGGTGGAGGTGAATTCAACAGGTAAGACAACAGAGGATCCTTCTCATGATCCTCCATCAGCTTAGTAGGACAAGATGGCAATACAGGGTAACATTTATCAATTGCCAAATTATATTTTCTATTCGCCATCTCCATTGCTTTCTCAGTCTCGTTGACATGCAGCTGCCTAGCAGACTCCATTAAAGTCAACCCTTTCTCTTTCTGTTCTTTCTTCGTCTTCCTAATTTCTCTCTGTTTGGCTTCTTTACGCCATACGCGAAAAGAATCAAACATTGCCGGCCGGGCTTTTCTCTTAAACAACTTCTTTTCCAGATTGTCTAAAATTTCGGTTTCGAAGCTACCATGCGGTGGCCAACTAAGGACACCATCTTTTCTGGTATAACGGACCCATACTTCATTATACGTAATAGGACCAACACCATGTTTACAATAGAGCTCATATGTAGGAGTTCCAATCGGAGGAACCGAACACGAATCCTCTAACCTGGAATCCTCGTTGCAACGTAACCAGGACAGGAAACAATTACTACTGGTAGTCATGACAAACAAAGACAAATTCCAACCAAAAATGCGCAAAGAACTTAGGCCTACCAAAATGAACTAATACCAAAACAAAGATTATCTAGACAAGAGCAACCAATGATAATCTACAAATTAAACCAGAGCAACAAGGAACAACCAAACTGAGCGTAACCCACTTAATACTTAACTGAAATGTGGAAGACGTCACCAAGGAGAACCCGTCTACGTCTCGCCGTACTAAGGTCTGCACCTCGGGTCCAAGACAGGGCGACAGTCAGGGCAGCGGTCCTCTGTAGCCGTCTGGGAACGGGAACCCTCGTGGAAGAGATCGTCGGGCCACTTTTACGACATGCAGGGATCGATGAAGCGGGGTACCTCCCTCCGGAATCTTCACACGAAACTTCTCGAACTTTTCAGGCTTTGGACCGGTACCGGATGACGTCGCCCCACGTTGGGCGCCAATTTGAGGTTCTGGACTTTTGAGAGTCCAGAGGTGTCAGGGAAACAACACCCAAAGACCCCTGAGTTCCTCCTGTCTCGGTGCACAAATAAACAGAGACACGGGCTTCTCGATGGTGGCGTCAAAGACCAAGGTTTATTTACTGCAGGGACACAGAAGTCATAGGAACCACACAGAGGCAGAATCTACGAGACTGTTCGAATTGCATTAAGTGGGTTACTCTTTAAATACACGCAAAATGTCTTTAGGCTACATTACACGAATATTTCTTATGCCCAACCCGGTATCCCAAACAAACAGTAAATTTGACATCAAACAATAATTAGTCGTAGGTTTTCGGTATTCGATCAGGTCCTCTCGACAGTTTTCCATTCTTTGCCCGATCCTCCCCATCATAAAAATCGTAACCTCCCCATTGTAAAAGCCCAGAAGGAAAGGAGCAGAGCCAGGTGCAAAGGATTGAAATGTAGGATAAGAGGTGTTAATGGATCATAAACGGGCATGGCTACCGTCTTCGGCCTTTCAGTCAGGACAACGGGCACGAGAACCAGTATAGCAGGACTGGCCTCAGGCAGGGGAGGTAGCTTGATTCTGCCTAGTCATGCAGCGTCAGCCTTTCTCGGGGCTCGGGCTTACGTGTCCTTAACAAGGTGACTCTGCCGGGGTCATCGCCCGTTCATTGACTATGTGAGGGCAAGAAACAAAATGGATGCCGTAACTAAAATGGATGCCATGACTTTACAACAGAATGCCCTATTTCTCAGTGAATTCGTGCTAGTTGCGTAGCGAAAACACTGTCATGCATGTAATGGATCATTTGCGGTTCATTGGTACCAAAATCGTGTCAGTACTACGATACCGAATTCACGGGTTCGGATCGCTACAGAACCTCACTGCTTAGCGTCTCTGAGGCCAGAAGCAAGACCAATTCCGTGCTATCCTAAGGCCTGATACCCAATTGAGTCTCATGAAGGAGATTGTTCTCTATAATGAACTCGGTCAGTTGATGTACATGCTTTTCATCTTTAGATGAGGGATACCACTGAGAGGAAGATGTTACTTTACTTTAAGAAGGGCAAAGTCATCTTTTCTTCTTTTATCAATCAGCAGGGCGAGGTCAGGGAATTGGCAGTCGGGTTAAAGCCCGAGGCAGTCAACAATGCATCCATTTTAGAGAGTTTTACACCATTAGAGATCAAGGAGGTTACTAACCTGCTGATAGCATTCCGGATCCCCCCTGGACCCTTGTCCGGCAGCAGTAATTAAAAACTCCCCTGAGGTCATTGCTGCCACCCTAACGCTTTTGTTGAATCTCATATTGGGTCAGGTCAGTATCCAACAGCCTGGAAAATAGCCTCAATTCTGCCATTGATTTAAAAACCAAATCTGGATCCTAGCAATCCGAATAGCTACAGACCCATCTACAGACATCCATTACAGGTGAAAATAATGGAGAAGGCTATTAATATGCAACTTAGTTCATTTTTTAAGAACAACAACGTGCTGGATCCCTCTCAGTATGGGTTCCGTGTGGGACATAGCACAGAGCTACCGCTAATTAAAGCCATGGAGGAGGTTCAAGAGGCAGTGGACCAGGGAGGCTCAGCGATCCTGATCATGCTGTATCTGTCAGCAGCCTTCGATATGGTCCATCACGATGTGTTGATGGGTCGATTATCGAAGGCGGGGGTCCAGGACAAGGCCTGGAACCTATTGAAATCATTTTTGGCTGACAGATTACAAACGGTGGACCCGGGGAGGGACAAGTCAGAGCCTTTCTCCCTTCCCTGTGGGGTGCCACAGGGGTCTTCCCTCAGTCCAACGCTTTTTAACATTTATGTGAGCCCGCTGGCTGCCCTCAAAAGATCTTTTGGGCTGCAATTACCATCTTATGCGTACGACACACAAATCGTGCTGTCCCATCAGCGGGGTAGAGAAGCCAAAACGGCCTCAAGCTGTCACGACTGGATGAAAGCTGTAACTGGCTGGATGTCTGCGAATTGCCTGAAGCTTAATGCAGGCAAAACAGAGCTGATTATTTTGGGAATAACCCCAACCTCTGGTCGCCAGACTGGAGGGCCCAATGAAATGGCATCCCCCCATCCCTTACGCGGAAAGCCAAGAACTTGGGGGTGATTATGGACAACACACTGACGTTTGCGGACCAGGTCAGAGGGGTAGTTTCGACTAGTTTTTTCCTCCTTAGAACTCTGAGGAAAATAAAATTCTTCCTATCAGAGGAAAGTTTCAGGACAGCTGTCTCAGCCCTCATTCTCTCCCGTCTGGACTATTGCAACAGCCTGTACCTGAATATTCAAAAGAAACATCTCAACAGACTCCAGATGGTGCAAAATGCGGCAGCCAGGCTGCTCACGGGCATACCAAGGTTCGCATCGGTTAGAAATGGCCTGCAACACCTTCATTGTCTTCCTACAAAACAACAGGTTCAATTTAAAGCACTATGTACAGTTTTTAAGTCCCTGATGGGCAGTGGCCTGGAATACCTAAGAAAGCGCCTTCAATGGTATGTCCCTGGGAGAATGCTGCGCTCCATGGAAGCAAAGCGAGTGATTGTTCCAAGAGCAAAGAAGGCCAATTGGGGTAGCAGGAGTTTTATCCTAGGTGCCACTAATGCCTGGAACAAGCTTCCAATGCATCTAAGGAACTCCACGGATCTCCTTTCTTTCAGGAAGGGGCTGAAAACGTGGTTGTTCACAGAATAAGTTCAGGTGCAGAGGGATACTAGTTAGACAGTGCTCAGCGCCAGGACACCCTTGGGTAAACACGTGCTTTAAAAGCCTAAATAACATAACATAACAATGACACTCATAAGTTCACACTCACATGGGCTACCCCACCCTGATATACAATCAACTCCATTGTGTATTATCCCTAAGGCTCCCTGTTTTCGTTTTTACTGATTTTTACAGATAAATACAGACAGTAAAACTTTTAATTTTCTTGTCTGTATTTTTTTTTTAATGTGGATAGAAACGGAAATGTGGTGCTTTTTGAGTAATTCTTAATACACTTTGCCATGACTGCCAGGCCAATAACTGTGCGGATTGATAGGTAAGGGGTTAAAAAAAGGAATTTTAGTAAACAGGCTTAAACAGCAGTAGATGGCTGATACTGAAATTTGCATATTTTCATATATGTTTATTGATTTATCTTCTGCAGGTGTTCATATCACTAAAACCTGGCAGGCACATTGTGACTGCATATTTATTGGTTAAATAAAAGCAGAAATATACCAGTTTCAGGATTCTTTTTTCACAAAACCCACAATAAATATGGAAAAAAATAGATAAAGTTGACAAAAAATAAATATGGAGAAATACAGAATGAAAAGACAAAAAAATAAATACCATAAAACGGGAGCCCTCATTATCCCCAAGCAATTTTAGTGTTCTTGCACAACAGATCCAATGTATCTCAGAGGTGTGTGAACTTTCAGGCCGTATGCCTAGCCTCAGTCCCACCTGCTTCAGCCCTCTCCATTTCTATTTTTAAACTGTTTGATCCTCGGCAGAAAACCATCTGGGACAGGTACTCTTTGAACCCAGACTTGCTAGATCAGTCAAAATGCTAGCAGCGGATTGGAAAATTCTGGTGATGTTCTGAACGCAAGCCTCCTTCAAGATCCTGGAAACATCCCCTGTAGGGATGAAATCCCCGAGACAGAACTACCCATCCTGTCTCAACTTCCATGTTCAAAGAACCCACTCATCCCCACGGGGACCGTTCTTATTCACTTGGCTATAAGCCCCTTGGAATAATCCAATGGCATGACCCTTCAATTCGCAAGTAAGGAGGTGGGTGGAAGGATATTTCAATTCTAGGTGGATTAGGAGGCAGATATGGCAGACGCAGACTGAGACAGAGGGCTATGCCACTGTGTTAGCAAGCTAATTTGATTTTCAGCATGCTTTTTTCCCAAACCACGTTGCTCAGTTTTCTTGTACAATGGATTCTGTCAATGTTGCTCGATTTATAATTGCATAATTTAGCAGAACAGCAAAGTAAAAGGCGGCTGAATTGCAGTACAATGTCTTAAAAACAAGAGGTGACTCACATTGGTAGCAATCCATGGTCCCTACATACAGCTCTTCATCATGAGAAGCAGCAGAGAAAGCTTCTCCTTACACAAAACTGATAGAGCTCGAGGATCAGCTGTGAGTGTTTCCTTTACGGACATGGAACGGAGGAGTGAGGTGGCAAAAGCAATATTGCTGCCCTGTACCCCAATGGGAAAAAAGGATTCCGGGGACAGGTAGAACATCTCGGAGCTTGATGAGGAGGTCCTGAAATCACAAAGCACTCCTGCAAACCGGCTGCACTAATTAATCCTTCAAGAAATCCTTCACTGCTCACACTGGGAGTCCCGATTCACACACCGGGAGACGACGCGATGCTCAGTGTTGCATCGACTGTGGTTTGATGCCTGGCCGAGACTGGGGGGCTGAGCTGTGCCCCTGGGCGTCCTGCGCGTGAAGATCCTGTGGCGCGCGCCCGCTGCTGCGGCTGCCGTGGACGGTTGGGAGCGGCCACTGGAGGCCGAGGCTGCTTGGGCCTGTGGCGGAGAGGGAAGCTGCGGCCTCCACACTGCAGGTCGCGGACAGAAGGAACAACGTGTCGGGGGGCGCGGATCCGCCCGGGGACCCGGCTGTCGGTCTCCGGCTGCTGGTCTGAGTGCTCCGCTGCTGATCCCGGCTGCTGCTGGCGGGGGGAGCGCCAACGCTAGAGGCGGGGACGCCATTTTGTGATCGCTGCAATATGCGGATGCAAGGCTATCTATGGCTGTGGGCTGCCAGACCTGATCATTGAAGACCCCGTGCTGCCGCACATACGCCGCTGTGGAACCCGGTGACCGCTAGAGGTGAGCCTGAGGGGGTGGCTGGTGCCGTGAAGTCGAGAAGCGCGCTGCAGCCCGAGGTCGAGGGTGCAGGGGGAGCTGTGCGGGGCTGGCCTGCCTCCTGGTGCCGAGGATTGTCCCTGCGCTACGGAGTGGTCGGGGCTGGGCCTGCGGGGAGCCCGGTGGTCGTAACACCCAGGCGGTGAAAGTCTTGGCTGGTGAAATTTGACTACGACCCACGGCGGGGGTGCCGCCGGAGGGCCCCGGGGCGCTGGTGTTTGGCGGAGGGCCTGCCCTGTGCGGTAACCCGACCTGGCCGGAGGTGGTTTGGTGGCGAGCCTAGCCCAACCCTGCGAGCGGAACCCTAAGAGAGCGGATGGCCGGGATCCTGGAGCGGAGTTGAGGAGGCATACCTAGGGTGCGCGCCCGGCCTAACTATAACGGAGAGGCTCCACTAGCGGACTTGTGGTTGAAATCTGCTGGCCGACGGCTGCATGAAGAACTGTGCGTGCGGCGCCCTGCGGTGGGGAGCCTAAGGTGGCCCGACTGGCGGTCGTGACCGGAGAGCTGCGGCGCGGCCTTGGGGACCTGCCCTCCTGTCCCGCTCTGATAGTGCCTGTGGCATTGCCCGTGCCCCTGCTGGCCCGAGATCGGTGGAGCGAAAACCTTGAGCGAGGGTGACTGGACCCCCTGGGTCGCGGCCGGGGCCTTTGACGCCACCGCCTGGCTGATCTCAAGTGGCTCTCCTTTTCGGTGTCTGGATCTGCCCCATAGCCATGGGGGGGAAAACGAGGCGAAGCAGTCCAGGCTCACGTTTGAGCATAAGCGTCAGGCCAAGCAGCAAGCGGCGGACCTGGAGGCGGCGGAGTCCTCGTTGCACGGGACAGAGCCGGAGGTAGACTACCGAGCGCTGATGCTGGAGGTCCGCTCGAGTCTCAAAAGCATCGATACCAAGCTAGACGCCATGGCCACCCAGTTGGACTCCGTCAAACAACGGGTGGACTCGCACGAAACCAGATTGGATAGCCTGGAGAGTGGGCACACTGATTGCTGCGAGTTCAGACACGACACCAAGAAACAACTCACGGCCGTGGAAAAAGAACTGGAATTCCTCCGGGCCAAAATGGATGATTTAGAGGCGAGGTCCCGCAGATCCAACATCCGAATCACGGGCATTCCAGAGACGACGAACATTGGCAAAATGGAAATGTATGTATCAGAACTCCTCCATGAGCTCTTTGATCCGGCGCTCTCCCCGGTGTTCACGGTGGAAAGGGCGCACAGATCGCTCGGAAAGAAGCCGCCGGTGGGGGCGGCGCCGCGCCCTATCCTGGCTAAGATCCTGAATTTCCAAGACAGGGACCTCATCTTACGCCTTGCTCGAGAAAAGGGGAAAATTGTACACAAGGGGAACAACATCTCCTTTTATCCGGACTTCACTCCCTTGGTACAGGCAGCCTGGAAGGAATTTTTACCTGCTAAGAAGCTGCTACTCCAGGCTGCGTCCCGTATGCACTGTTATACCCAGCGAAACTGAGTGTGACACACGAGGGTACCACACACTACTTCACAGAGGCGAAGACAGCGCTGAAGTTTGCCAAGCAGCTTGGGGGGGCTGCGTCGAGACGCAGGCCGCCACAGGCGGAGGGGGACGAAGGGCACTTAAGTGACAATGATTGACCCTGAAGGGAGTGGGAGTCATGTACGATCCGTGTAGGGTGTTCTACTTGGCGGGTGTGGTGCCAGCCCCGTCCCGTCCACGGTTGCTCATGGTTTACAGTTTTTAGTTGCTAAGGGGATGTGTGGGGCCTGCATATGACATGTGTGCTGCACTTGCCGAATTGATCCTTCAAGACAAGGTCTCACAATTAGGTATAAGCTAAGATCGGAGTGGGGCGGGCTCAGCTGGTGTGAAGCGGTGACCGCTATAGTGCAGCCACCCTGTGCAAACGGGGGAGTACGCTTGGTGCACCACGCCCCATGGGGTGCATCCCAATGTTGGTGAGTTCGAGTTGCAATCACGCTTCGCGTGATCCATGGGGGGATTTGTCACAACCTGATTGGGGGGTTGGTGAGGGTGGGGGGCGGGGGGGGAAGGAGGGTTGGCTTAAGTTATGTTGGTTCCGGTACGATGGATATGTATGTTCGCAAATCACCATGATGCTACCATATGCATGGCACTGGCTGAGCACTGGGAGAGAGATGCAGTATGTAGATGGGGGTGGAGGAGAGGTAACGCAAAATGGCTAGAGAGATAGCAGGCGTTAGGATATTAACGTGGAACATTAGAGGACTCGGGGACTATAAAAAGGCTCGGCTCATGCAGGGGTACCTCTCCCGACACAAGATAGACATCTGCTTCCTGCAAGAGACGCATGTGAAGTCCACCCCCTCACCTAGACTGAAGCACTCACACTGGGCATGGGTACATTCCACCGCTTATTCTAATTATGCTAGAGGGGTGGCGATACTCATAAGAGCTGGGCTGGACTGGAAGGAACACCGCACTTACACTTGGACACAGAGGGGCGCTACGTTATTACCCATGGCGTATTGCAGGGGAGGGAGATAGTGCTGGCGGCGGTGTACGGACCCAATGTGGATGACCCTGACTTCTTCAGGGATCTATGGGCACGGATTCTGCTAATGGACTGCTCCACGATTATCCTGGGAGGGGATTTTAATGTAACACTGGTGGATGCGTTGGACCGTAGGGGTGCGGGAGGACCCACACACACCAGAGCGAGGCAGGCAGTCTTTGACATCATGGAAGAAGGGTTGCTGTCAGATATATGGAGAGTCAGACATCCGGCTGATATTGTGGGGACATGTATTACGAGCCAACACGCGGCCTGGTCCCGGCTGGACTACTGGCTGGTCTCGCCGGATGTGGCATCCTGGGTGGAAGAGGTGGATATTCAGGCCCGGTCACTTTCGGATCATGCTCCTTGCCTGTTGGTGGCGAGGGTGCCTGATGCCCCTGCTCGCGCGTTCTCCTGGAGGCTGCTCCCATACGTGTTTACAGACTCTGTCTTTACGGAGGAAATCAGAGAGGAAATTGTGCGCTATTTCGATATAAACGCGGGTACAGTGGATACGGAGGCGGCCCTATGGGACGCATTCAAGGCGGTGATCCGGGGCCAGTGCATCTCTAGGAGGGCGGGGGTTCTCGGGGCAATACGCGGCACTCTGGGCAGGCTGGAGGGAGAGTTGCGGGACTTGGATGTGAGTTTCTGTAATGACCCGTCACCCGCACTGGCGGTTCAGATGAAAGCCAAGCTGCTGGAGTTCGGCGAGGAGGCGCAGCGCGAAGTGAAGTTCCTGGGAAGGGAGGCGGAGGCCCGTCGATATGGTGAAGGCGATAGGCCTAGCAGAACCCTGGCGAGGCTAATCTCCCCGCGTGCGCGGTCTGATTTCATAACGTCCATAAGGGACGGGTCAGGTGAACTCCGGTTAGGGCATGATGCAGTCCTGACTGCCTTCGCTCAGTTTTACTCGGCCCTCCATACGTCCAGGCAGACTACAGCCCCGGAATCCCTGGACGCCTTCCTAGACTCAATTGCCATTGTTTGGTTTAATGACCACCACCGTCGATATATGGATGTCCCGTTCACTGTTCGGGACGTCGCGCAGGTGATAAAGAGCATGCCGGCGCACAAAGCTCCCGGCCCTGATGGGTTGACCACTAATTTTTATAAGACTTATGTTGACGAACTGGCCCCTAGGCTCCTCTCGGTCTTCGCTGAGGCCCAGGAGACGGGCTCCCTGCCGGACTCGATGCGGGAGGCACTGATAATCACATTGCTAAAGCCGGACAAAGATTGCCAACTGCTCGACTCGTATCGTCCACTATCCCTGATCAACGTAGACGTTAAAATCTATGCTAAACTGATCGCAGACAGGCTTCAGCCCCTATTGCCGATGGTGGCACTGCCCGATCAATCGGGATTTGTCCCCGGCCGCGCCACGTCGCACAATCTAAGAACGATATTCTCAGTACTGCACTACCTACACCCCTCCATCCGGGCGGCGGTCATCTTCCTGGACGCTACAAAAGCGTTTGATTCGCTGGAATGGCCCTACCTGTTTCGGATTCTAGGCAGAATGGGATTTAGCCCCCTCTTCATAAACTTAATACGGCCCCTATACGCAGCTCCCAGGGCGAGAGTGCGGGTGAACGGGCTGATCTCCAAGCCATTTGGCATCTCTCGCGGGACCAGTCAGGGGTGCCCCCTGTCCCCGCTGCTATTTGCCATTGCCATGGAGCCCCTAGCGGCTCGGGTCCGCCAGCACCACACTGCCCGGGGTATTGGCTTCAGCTCTCTCAGCCTGCTGATATCCTTGTACGCGGATGATGTAACGTTATATGTTGCTGACCCCGCCGAAAACCTGGACCCACTGCTGAGGGAGTTCGTCAGATTCGAGGGACTGGCAGGAATAGCTATAAATTGGTCCAAGTCTGTTGCGTTCCCTTTGACGGATGCCACCCCGGAGGTGACTTCGGATTATCCCTTGCGCTGGGAAACGGACTCGGTCAAATACCTGGGGGTCTGGATTAGTCGCAACCTGAGTGATCTGTTGACACTGAACTATGGGAGGGCGGTGGACTGGCTGGAGGGGAAAATCGAGATCTGGAACAAGCTCCCCCTGTCTTTAGTTGCGAGGATAGCCCTAGCGAAGATGGTGGTCCTCCCGAAGTTCCTATACCTCTTTGTAAATCTACCGGTGCCCTTGACTGCGCAGTTCCATGCTCGGGTGCGGTCACTGCTGTTGACGCTGGTCTGGGCCGGAGGCCAGGCGAGATCGTCCTGGGCGCTGCTCACCCTCCCGTTGAGACAGGGTGGACTGGGGGCCCCAGACATGGCGCTGTACGCGCTATGTGCGCAAGCACAATTTCTGCACTTCTGGGTTTTCCCCACCCCCTACCAGCCGCATGTGGCGGTGGAGAGGGCAGTGGCGGCTCCCTAGCCCCTTAGTGTGGCATTATACGAGAGGGCGCCCCGCCCGTCTGGAGACGTTGACACGGTGGCCTTGCTCCGCTGGTCGTGGCGAGAGCTGCAGAGGAGGGCACGTCTCCCTCTCCTGTATGCGCCGGCTGTGCCCCTGAGGGGCAATCCACTGATTCCCTGCCTGCAGGACAGGGGGGGAGATGTTGTGATTAACACCGGAGACTTTTGCTGATATGTTCGCGCTCCATAAGCTTAAAGAATCCTGTAAGGCGTTATGGCCTTTATTCCCGGATGAGCCCCCGCATTTCCAGGCGCTGCAAAACTTACTGTCGAGGGCTTCCCCCAAAAAACTTGTGTCCCGGTTATACAACTGTATGCAGGAGCAAGCTCCCATTATGGTGCCGCCCTCGATGCATGCGTGGAATGCGGAATTAGAGTCCCCTCTTTCTGAAGAACAGTGGATCTTTTGTTGTGGGCAACTGAAGGAACTGTCGCCTAACTATAGGTTGCGCCTCGTGCATTTTAAGTTCCTACACAGATACTATTGTACACCTCGGTTGCTGCACCGTATGGGCCTCAGGGAAGACGATACTTGTTGGAAGTGTGGGGCCGAAAATGCTACTTTTCTGCATGTGGCGTGGAGCTGTCCACGCCTGGAGGAATACTGGTCGAGCATTTTTGTTGCTATTAATCAAATCCTCCGTAGAACCGAAACGCCATCTCCACACCTGGGGCTACTAGGTTATGTCAAAAATACCCCACCAAAGTCTAGGAAACTACATGCGCTATTGCTCCTTTATGCTAAGCGGCAGGTGGCGGTGCGTTGGGGACGCAGATCCTTGCCTAAATTTGTGGACTGGGTGAAAGACGTGACGTATGGCAACACACAACTTGAATGCTATTGGGAAACAATGCCGGTCACTTCCCGTCCCAGGGACATCTGGGAGCCCTTTTTGCAGTGGGCCCGAGAGAGGGCGGACTCCCCACGATCTACAGGTTCACTGTCTGGTGAGATATCTGATGATATGGGTTAAGACTGATCGGGGGTGTGGAGGAGTTCATATGCGCAGCTGGGCTCTGGACGACATTGTAAGTGGTGGCGGCCGGCTGGGTGAGGGGGAGGTGAGGCTGAGCCTCGCCGTATGTGGGGTGGAGCGCCAGGATGGATGTGTCCCTGGGTCTGTAAGAGGCAGGGAGAAGGCCCACTTGGGTCCCGTTGAGCTGGGTTGAGTGTCCAAACTTGATTACTATTGCTGTGTGCTTCTCCGTATGTGCTGCTCCCTCTGCAGGAGTCGCTCCTCAATCGATAGTGCGAACTGGGTGGTTACTAATGCCTTCCATCTGTAGCATTGTTTGTTTTGGTTATGGTTTATGTAACGGTGAATTTGGGTGTAAATGAAAACTGATTGTTATATACATGCTACGTTACAGTGGTAGATTGGATCAGAAATTGCCTGCTTTTGCCATGGCTCTGTATATCTTTAACTGTAATGTTCTGAATTCGCTGACCTGAATAAACAAATTTGGAAAAAAAAAAGTTTGAAGAACAGGCGAGATGGATGGATGTTCTACAACCACAGGTTAAAAAACAAAGGAGGGGCGTGGCTCAGTAAGAAGGCTGATGTGCCACTGCCTGTTCCTTACTGTGCTTCAGGTTCTGGTAACACGATCTTCTACAGCAATTTTTCTCCAAACTGTACAGACTCTCAAGCACATAGAAAAGCAGCAGGGAGGGTAAGAGGAGTGCTGTGCTCGTGGCGCAGCGCACTGTCGAGTGCTCGTGACCCAGCTGAGTTCCTTCCTCTCGGGGGATATACAGTTGTGTGGCACACATGGAGTGTGATGAAATTAAACTTTCAGGGACCAGATACAGGCAGTGGTCCCAAACAGCTCCGTAGAGCAAGGATGCCTGCGTTGGTGCTTGGCTTCTAAATTTAGCACCATAGTGCAAGGGTGCCTACGTTGAGGGAAAGGATTGTTTATGTGCAGGAAGGTGTCCCTTCTTGTACATAAACAATCTGAAATGGCAATTTATAACTACTATGTGTGTTGCTATGTGCAGCACACATAGAAGTTGCAACTCATCAATTTCTATGATTATTTATGTGCAGGATGGGGCACCTTCCTGCACTTAAACAGGGACTCCTTCCTGCATATAAACAATCAATGGTGTTTTGCTGTTTCTATTTGTGCTGCACAATACAGCACACATAGAAACAGCAAAAACAAGCAGAAGTAAAGCATTTCCCCTCGTTTCACCAACGTAAGAACAGGTTTTCCCTGGTCTTAATTTTGGCGCAGCCCCATATGTACGCCACCCTTGTAAATATGGGCCAGCATCAAAATCAATACGTGTTTTGGTGGAACATCCACCACACCACCCATTGCCTACCCCTTTCAAGCTAAGTATAGCTTGAAAAGGGGGCATGGCTTAGCGCCTGAAGATGGCAGATGCGTGAGCAAAGAGCTCCGTGCTGGCCTGCCATTAATCCACTTTAAATCCAGGTGTAATCCCCAGCCGGGCTGCACCGAAATCAATTTCCTACCCCGGAGCAACATTGGCCACGGATTCCCTGAGAATCCCTGATGGCCTCTGGCCTGCGTGAGATACACATCGGCGAGAGGAGTGCCGGCCTGCCGGCATCCCCCTGAGGCTCCTGATTCAGCGGCGCAGGTTCTGGGATTCCTGCCTGGGGCCAGGTGGGCCTGGCCACTTGCATGAGCACTGGCGGCAGCTCGGCCCTGAGCTATGGGGCGGCCCGAGTGAGGGGCTTGTTGCGGACCCAGGCCCTGGGGTGCATATCCTTGGGCGCTGATGGCAGAGAGCGGTGCCCCGCGAGGACCAGGTGGAGGTGAGAGTGAGCGACACGCCTGCGGGGCTCCGATTGGAGTCTGGTGGTGAGCGGCAATGGGCTTCCGGACCCTGACGGCCCCAGTGGCCTGGATACAGATTGCACACCGGTGAGTGCTCCAGTGAGTTCTTGGTGCCTGGGTCGGGACCGTTAAGAGAGTGGTGGGCGGAGGGTCTGCTGGGTCCTCTGCCTCGGGTGTTGTGCTTTTAGGGGCTCAGAACGGAGCCCGGAGGTGAGAGGAGCTTGGACTGCTGGCTTGGGCAGGCCCAGCCGGTCCTTAGGGCCTGAGTCGGGACCTGATGTATGCATGGAGGGGGGAGCAGGATGGAGGCCTCCTACCCCAGGCAGACACTGAGGACTGGGGGCACAATGGTGTTGCCTTGATGGTGGAGAGTGCCTGTCTGCTCCTGGAGGCACATGGCAGAGGCCTACTGTAGTGAATAGACTCTGGGGAGGGGTGGCCTGGAGCTGGAGGCCCTGGGCAGGATTGCAAAAGTGATTGAGGGGGTACGCCAGCTTCTGTCACCCCGACTAGGGCACTGGCTGAGTGTGGGGGAGCTCCAATAGGGGACACATTCTGCCAAGCCAGATTCACTAACCGGCACACCACATTCTCGGGGCCCGGAACGGGTTCCAAAGTTCAAGTGGAGGGGTGTAGGGCCAGCGCTGCCTTGGGCACCCCACGGATTCTGGGGTGCTAAACACTGTTCACCCCAGGAAGATGGGCAAAACTAGAACGAAACAAACGGGGTGATCCCGGAGCAGGATGAAGCCTCACGGGACCAGGCACAGGGCAGTCTAGAGGTGCAGCTACATGTGGACATCATCCAACAACAACTATCCAAGATCCTGGAGGCCATCTCAGATACCAAGACAACACTACACCAGTATATTAGCATGGTATTGGTGGGCCTGGGACTCCTCCAAGCAGAACATCAGACGCTAAATGAGAGGTTGAGGGTGGTAGAGACAGGCCATGAGGAGCTGACCCCCGTGCAGATGGCTTTGACCAAGCAGGTGGTGGACCTTACGTCTCGTGCATGCAAGACTCAAACCTTCAGAACAGCCAGATTAATTCGTTGACATCTTCACGACCACTTGAGTGTTTAACGGTGTCGGTAAACAGACACAAGAGTAGTTTTGCCACACAGAGGCTCTTTTAAGATTTAAATAACCTACAGATTAAGACGGGAGCTTTTTGACAATCAACTGAATTTCTTTGACTACAATATACTGATTAGTTACGAATTTAGGACGTCCCGCTTGATTTTCAGTGGATAAAATAACCCGCAGTGATTTGAGGGGTCAACCTTGTAAATAAAATTGTCCTGAGGATGGTCTTGGTAAAGAACACCTAAAGACCGAAACGTCGACAATCACACTGTTTTCCAGAGAAATGGCTATATATTGTTGTGAAAAAGTGTTGGATCAATTTGAAAGTGAAGGCATCAAATATTGAAATATTTCCTTTCACTGTATTTAATTGTTGTAATTTGAAGTACCCTTTTTATGAACTAGAAATATAAATTCAATTTTTATATATACACCCGCTTGTTTCTCCTCCTTTTGGTTTATTGAATTTATTGTATTCAGGTTAATATGTGATGATTCACTCACACCTTATTCAATCCTGATTCTGACAAACTATGCTGATTTAAGTATTGAAAAAGTGATAATTAATAAATTTGTAGGTATATAACTGCCCTACCTTTAATTAAGAATCGAAATTATACAAATTATTTACCAAACAAATCCCTTGAAGGCACCTTTCTACCTTTTTATTCATATTTGCCCGAGCCCTCAAGGGTATATTGGGTTGTCCACTGCACTTACCTTACTGGAATTGGATTGAGGCATATCGAACCGAGACCCCCAGCAGCCGGCGTAGCCGTGGAGTGGGCTGGATCACAGCGCCATCCTCTATTACCGATAACATGCACCTGGGACACCACAAAAAAAAAATCAAAAGCACATAAACAGCACCACACACCTACTCCCTCCACAACGCACGCACCTCCCTTCTGTACGCATGCTACCCTGTACGACGCCGCCGGACCCCCGGGTTGTCGGCTACATGGCTGTGTTCTAATATCTGGAAGCGTACGCTTTGCTTAACTGCTTCGCCGCTTGGACGGTGACTGTGCGTTGTACGATGATGTAAATGTGCACAATAAAGGTTTTTAAAAAAAAAAAAAAAAAAAAAATCGAACCGAGACCCCCAGGAGCACACAGGGATGACCTCCCACACAACAAAGGCCGCAAACACAGAAAGAGATCTAAATGGCGGTCCGAACGCATTCGCCCAAAGAAACCGAGTCCCTTTCAGAACTAGCATGAGAGAGAAGCGGCCCTACAGGCAGTTGCCGAGATTTTCTGTGTCGGTGGCCCTCAGCGGAGGCTATGTCACCTTCCTTTAAGGGATCCGAGGGCTCTGAGTTAAACACTTCTGAATAGGCCAGCATTGATCTACCTACAGTGATACCCAAAACTGCCGGTGAGATTATTTAGCTGGGTGTTCTCCCGGACGCTCCGCTGGGACCGATGCTGCTCTGACAAATGGTGCTGCCGCAAGGCTGGAGGACTATTGGGGCCGGTGCACCCCAGGCGCCACCCCAGGGAGCATCCCACCATGCACTTGAGAGTATGTTGCACAATGAGCTGAAACTCCTAACTTGGAATATCAGAGGGAAGAGGTAAATGTCCAAAAATCACATTTATAATTACTTGAAAAGACCTTCTTCAGGAGTCGAATCTTCTTCAGGGGGAGGTATATCGAGTGCGTAGGTGACGGAGGTGGCAGGTATTCGCCACCACCTACTCAGCGTTTGCCCATGGGGCGATGATATGGGTCAGACCAGGCATTCACTTTGAGGCCAATCACACTATGATCAATAGAGAGGGTAGATATGTACTGCTAGCGGGATGACTCTTGGTGTGGGAAATTGCAAGGGTTGAAAATATGCACTGAACATGACCATCTAGGTTACTTGGCCGGCCTGTACGCCCACTTGGCTGACATCAGGGTGGGGCAGCTGATTTTGTGTGGGGATTACAATTGTGTGGCTGATGGGACGCTTGACCGTTCTCATCCCCCACTGCTGGGACCCAAGCCCAGCGAACAGCAGGACTGCAGGAGTGGATGGCCCACTGGGACCTGCAAGACATTTGGCAGCTCCTACACATGGAACACAGGGAATACTCCTTTTACTCCTCCATGCACCAACTCCACACGAGGCTGGATGCCTTCTGGTGCTGTCCGAGGACTGGCAGCTTCATTAGATACACTGAATACTTCAGTTGGACGTTCTTGGACCATAGACTCTTGATACTATCATACTAACCCTCTATGGGTAGACTCCCTATCCCGACTTGGAGACTTTGCCCTCCCCGACACTAGAGGATATCCCATTCAGCAAATACCTGCGGGCACTGGTGGGTACGTTTTCTGTAGATAATGCACATACCGCATCATCAGCTTTGCTGGAATGGAAGGCATTCAGTGTAGTTGTGAGGGGACACTGTATGGGTCAAACAACTGGCATCAAGAGGGAGCTATATCAGGAGCTCTTGACTATCGAGGGAGCATTGCGCATGCTGGACAAAACACAGGGGATAGGGGCCCATGCACATATACGCCTGTTAGCCACTCGTAAACAGTATGATGAGGTCCTTAAAAGATGCTGGTCGCATGACTACAAGGCATATATGGATAGGGTGCAGGGGGAGAAGGGGAGAGCGGGTCATCTGCTAGTGTGGTTAATTAGGCCGGAAACCCAGGGCACCCCAATCACCCACATACAGACTGATACAGGTATATCCAAATTCAATCCGCACAAGATTAATAGACTGTTTCAGAGCTACGACTAAACATTCTATTACACCCCACAGGAGGCCCCCCAGACAGATCTTGAGGCATTCCTGGCCCTGCTGCCCCTCATTACCATAGATGAGCAGATTACAGAGGAGCTAGATAGTCCTATAACCATCCAGGAGGTCCGAAGGGGGCATCACATCGCTAGCTAGCGGTAAGACGCCGGGCCCTGATGGCTTCCCGGTGGAGTTTTACGTTAAATACATCACAGAGCTGGCCCCACATCTGGTCAACTTGTATGCTGAAGCTCTAGAGTTGGGTCACCTGCCGAACTCCACGCACTGTGGGTCTCCTCCCAAAGGTGCCCGGCCCGGATGCTGGAGTGAGAGATTTTAGACCTTTATCCATGCTTCACAGATTTCAAAATATTGAGTAAAATCTTGGCATCCCAGCTACTCCCATATATGCAAGGCCTAATACACCTGGACCAAAACAGTTTTATCTCTCCATGCAACACCGCGTACAACTTACGGAGACTGTAATCTGTTCTTTACCATCAGGAGTCGAGGTCTCTCCCGTGGGCTGCACTCCTCTCAGTCAACCTCGAGAAGGCATTCAACACCGTGAGCTGGGCCTACCTTTTCGAGGTTATGAGGAGACTGGGAATTGGACTGGGAAGGTTGAAGTGGGTTTAGCTGCTGTATGCTCACCCCAGAGCGCGAGACAAGACAGGTAATAATATCTCCCCACAATATGCGATAATGTGATGCCCCTTATCCTCGCTCCTGTTCGAGCTGGCGATTGAGCCCCTGGTGGCCCTCTTCTGCCAAGAGGGGAACAGACTGGGATTGACAGTGGGCAGCAGGACCCACACTATCTTGCTATACACAGACGACCAACTGATCTACTTAAACAACGCAAGGTGTGGGGCTGACGCGGCTGTTGGGCTCCTCGAGGCTATCGGGTCCATGTCGGGCCTGCGGGTAAATAAACATAAAACATATTTGATTTGACTGTCAGGACTGCTACCAAGGCCACGGTAACTCCCTGCTGAACTCAACTGGGTCCCTGACACATTCAAATACCTGGCCATCAGAATCTATCACTCCCTCGAGGACCTGAAGGAGGGTAATCTTGACAGGGCGATCCGGTCACTCTGGTCCAACATGGCCTTCTGGGGCACTCTGCACCTTCCTATATTGGCTAGAGTGTCATTGACTAAGATGGTCATGTTACCCCACCTATTATACTGCTAACTTGCTGATACTTATGCCTGTGACCTGGTTTTGTTCGCTCAACGCACTGGTGCGGGACCTCATTTGGGGGGATGGAAGATGGAAAGTGTCACTACAGACTCTGTGGCGCCCGATGAGTGAGAGGGGTCTTGTGGTGCCAGACTTCAAATGTTATCAACTAGCTGCACTGCTACAATGGGTAGCCCTATTGGCTGGAGCCAGAGCAACACTCCCGCCTGCTGCTAACAAAACTCCTCCACCAGTCAACTAAGGTCCCATACAAAACAAGCCTGCAGACCACTGCTCTGCAGTGCTGGAAACGCCAAGACTACCGGACACCCAGTGATATTCCCCGGCGCTACCGCTAGTGGTATTGCCTTACGGAGAGCCCCAGTTGATTCTAACAACCGAGCAGTTGAGGCTGGACCAAGGTTGGGATCAGGACCGTCGGGGACTGCTACTTAGACGGAACCCTACTCCCATTTGCAGAATTGGTTGAGGGGTGTGGACTCTCGTTGTGGCAGTTTCTTGTGTATGAGGTGCTGGTTCGAGCATTTTGAAAATCATGGGTAGCGGCTTGGGATGAGCCAGGGACCCATATGGTACTGCCCTCTCTGGTCACCCTGGGAACTGCAGGCTATCAAATCAAATGATTTGACAGATTACTGCTGGATGCTTCCCTGACCCCACTCTCCCACTTAAGGGACAGATGGGAAAGGCTCCTAGATAGAAGTTTCGCTGACTCAGAGTGGAGTAGGGCATTGGAATCCCCCAAGAAAATCTGGTGCATCACTCCACTTAAATACATTAAATTTAACTTCTTGCACATGACCTATATGACCTCACATCGACTCTTCACTGCTTTTGAAGGGGAGCCGCGGGCATCTGGATGCAGAATTCCTGCTCATGACCTGGAGTTGTGACAGGCTGCAGATCTTTTGGCAGGCAGTGCTTTCCAAACTTAACGTCTCACTAGGGCAGGCCTTTGAATTAACAGCAGCAACATTCTTACTTAGACTATGCCCCTGCCTGCCTAAATGGAAAGTGGGGAATCAGTTCATGGACCTGGCGTTGGCACAGAGATGTATAGCAGTGACATGGAATCAGTTATTGTGGCCACAGATTACCATCTGGGTGCCGGAGGTGACTAAATGGGCTGGGGCTGAAGGCAGGGCACTGCATAGAGAGGAATTTAAGGATCAATGCCAACATCTGATTGCTGACCTTTGGAAGGATGCCCTATACATCTGGGAGCACACAGCCATGCTAATAGCTCTAACGATGACAGTAAATCTCCTACACACTGACAAATGTTCCCCCTCTCCTTCCTCAAAAAGGAAAAACCATGACAATGTATGGTTGCACTCGGTGTACCCCTTAACCAGGCGCACCTGAATTAGGAGATGGACCCCCGCACTCGCACGCTCTTCCAGTCTCTCCTTTTTCCTTCAATCTGACTTATTGTTATTCTTAAGATCTTTCTTTGCTCCTCTTTTTTCTGTATTCCTTTATTAGTTCTTGTACTGTCTGTTCTCTGTACGTTGAGAGTTTACTATAGGAGCATAATATGGCAATGTAACACTTCCCACACCATTATACTACCCCTGGAACGGGAAAGCACACCACTTTCTACTGACACACAAACACGAAGAACCTAAGCGCTGGCACAACCGCTACCATCATCCAACCCAATGGGAATAACTTCACAACACCAATGGGAGTCCTTGTATACAATCACTGCTGGATGTTGATCTGTGTAAAGATTGTAAATGACTAAACTTGTGTGCCAAATGCTAAGTGCTAACTTGGAGTGATAATTAATAGAAAGTATTTACTTGAGATGCATCTTATGTTAGCAAAATGCCAATAAACAAATTCGCCCCCAAAAAAAGTATAGCGTGAAAGGGTGCCTTATTTACAAGGCAGTGTGGTTTAACGCTGCCTTGTAAATAAGGCGAAGCCCATATCGCCACAGGAACATCACTTAAAGTGACGTTCCTGTGGTGATAGGGGCTTGTAAATATGCCCCTTTATTTTGTTTGGTTTCTGAGTTTGCAGGATACCTGTCAATATATAGATGTATGTATGATGGTAGTTGTTGGAAAGTGGATTATTATTAATGATAAAGATATATCTGCCACTTGCAATAAGGCCACTAACGCAGTCTAAGGCTTAGTATAGGTCTTATAAAACTATTCCCATGCTCAACCCTTAGTAGCTTGACTGCAAGCAGGTAGTCTTAACTTCAAAGACAAGTATGTAAAGCATTTAAAACACCAGTTCAGTAAATAATTAAGACACAACACACAATAGAATTCCAACACCAATTTATAAAAATAGGAAATATTTATATGTTCAAAATGACACCAATACGAAAAAGATCAAATGTAGGGAACCGGAGATATGATTTTTTAAAGATTTAGCAATATATAGCACATAGAAACCCATAACAGCTATTAGGACATCTGGTCACACTAGACCGGGACAAAGTCAAAGCTTCTGGCTGACAGTGTGTAGCCCTGCATGGCTAACCCAAGCTCTATGCCTCAGTCAAAGTTTTTACCTTCTGACTTAGAAACTTTTCTGAAGCTTTTCTTCCCGGGGTCCCTCGAAGCTCTCAGCCAGTCCAGATTCGGTGAGGGTTCGCTGGCTTGTCTTGCAATGAGTTCCCAGTGAAACTTATGGAAGTCAGACCTCCATAGATATACAGAGGGAGAAATTAGAGATTGAGGCCGGCTCTCGGTTGAAGTTGGGAGGCTTGACTCTCGGGTTGGTCCGGGTCACATTTTCCACTTTCGGACTTGGAAACTTTTACAGAAACTTCTTCTCAAAGGGTCCCTCGTTGCTCTTCACTAGGCCTGATTCGATGAGAGTTTGCCAGCTTGGTTTTCCACCAAATCCCAGTCAAACTCTGGAAGTTGGACCTGCAGGGCTTTTCAGTGGGACGAACCTGCACCGCAGGCTGGCTCGGGGTTGAGGGTTGCTGGCTTGGCTGGCCAGGTCGAGTCAGTCTACTTATGGAGCTTTCTTCAAACTTCTGGAACCTCTTACTAAAGTTCCTTTGAGGGTCCCAATGTGTCCACAACTTACTCCAAGGGTCCTTAAGCTCCAAGATGGTCCTTGAAAGTTTGGGACTTCAATTTCCATTATCCACTTCCACAAAACCTTTACAAATCCACTGCTAGTACTCCAGGCTGGGGATTCTTGGTAGTGATGGTCCATGTTAGCTCTCATACTTATCATAAAGTTTGGTGTCAACGTCTACTCATGCTGTGCAACAGTATCTCAGAATTGTGTTGCATCTAGTAACAAGTAGCAGTCTTTAATTATTTTATTGTAGGGGATATCTTAAAATCTATTTACTGTTTTTTCAGACATAGTAGTTCTTTCCCTTTGAATCTGCAGGTTTGGTGTGGAAAAAAATAGGGCAAACTGGAATCAACCACACCAGTGTAGTATCTCCTTTAATACTTAGAAGAACAGTTTACATGTGCAAGGAGCAACATCAGCAGCAGATAACCACCCTGCTGATTATCACTTATCACCTCCGATAATTGCCAGAATTGGTGTTACTCCAAACATTGACGCGTACATTACAGAATTGTAGACCTAAGCTGCAGACGCAAACACAGATGGTTGTTTGCCAGAATACCAAATGCAGAAATATCGTCTGACATAAATATTGTGTCCTAAATCTTGTTTACACAAAAGTAGTGGGTTTTGATCCACTATTATTAGCTACAATTGGGCAATATTTATGTGGATGTTTAGGGCACAATATTTATGTTGGACGTTATTCTGACAATGATAGCCTGGTAGCTTACAGGGAATCCACTCTTTAGTCCTTTTGAAGCAAGTTAGGTCTACAGGGCTGTTCTTCAAGATTTTGCAGCAGGCGCAGTCAGTTAGAGTGCAGGGCCTGGTTGGTGCAAATCAAACTTCACAGCATGGACCCTTCTTCTTCCTCTTGTTTCAAGCAGCAGATCTGAGAGGCACTGCCCCTCACAGATACTTAATCAGTGTTCTCTGGGGTCACACAGGAGGGCACTCTTGTCCAATGAGATACAGGACAACACCTCAGAGCATGACCATTTTCTCCAAAGTGTGGCACAATGGCCCCCCCAGAAAGCACTATTTTTCCAATATTTAGTATGGCTGGAGTCTCAGCAGAGAGGCAAGAGCTGGATAAACCAACCTGCAGGATGGCCCATCTCCATATTTTCCCTCCCCCTGGTATCTGCACATTCCTTCCTTAAGCTTGCCATTTGGCTGGGTTCAAAGAGTTGGGGTGTAAATGAAATTGGTTTCTCCTGCCTGTCTCTTCCTTCAATTGAAGATTATTGTTTACGACCCCTACCCTTGTACTGACATTCCTATCTAGCAGAACCCTCTCCTCCCAGAATGGCTCTTTCACCCCAGGGGCTACTTATCACCTCATCAAAGCAGCCTGGCCAATCTAGTTAACTCTGTCCAGTCAGGACAGATCACTGGAAGGCCGAATTTTGGTTTACAGACAATAAAGGCTTATAACTGTAATGTTAGGAAAAATTCAACAATAGTATAGTGTGGGATTTAGGTAGGAAGTATTAATGAATAACCTCTTGCCATGTTAAGCTATGTGGCTGGGAATTTGCAATGGTGAACATGATTTGGGCAATTTTTCTGTCACCAGTGTTTATAAAATATCTATTATAAGGACACTGCCTATCTCTACAGTTCCCCCCCCCCCCGGTGTACCTTGGGGAGACTTTAGGTGGTCTGAATATTTGAAAACTTTGCAGATCCCCACTCCACAGAGTTCTTAGCACAAAAGTCGATTTTGGGGGGCACTTTACTACAATGATTGAAGTAAAATGTGCAAATTCACTAATTCCAGGGCAAAGAAAACCTACTTTATAAGGGTCCTCCTATTAAATACCTGATCCCTCACCACTGGAACACCTAGGTAGTGTATTCATTTCTAAGTGCCACAAACACCAAAGACGGGCACAATTTACATTTTACAATCAGTCCTGCAACACAGGGCTGCTTTTAAACTGACCTCAAGCCTCAGCAGTGCACACATGCCTGTGCAGAAATGGCAGCTGACCTCTAAACCGCCATACCGTATTATATACTAGGGACTGAAAAGTAGTTTTGATCCCCTTTCCCTATTATGTACCATGGCCTTATAAGGGAGGTCATGCCAAGCATAGGGGTACCCTATCCATAGTGTACCATCCAAACAAGACATTTGATATCTCACCTCTATAAGGCCCTTACAAAAGATAGACCAACATTCCCACCCACAACCAAGATCTGACATGTGAACGACAGAAAGGGACTGGGAAATAACATGCTCTTAGGTATAGCTCATAGTGTGCAATGCTCGTTTCAAGTTGGTCCACTTTTACTTCATACACCACACATAACTCACCCCGGAACAGATATACAAAATATACCCACAGCGGTCGCCAACATGTGTAAGTTGCGGTGCCCCTAGAACAACGTTCTTGCACATGACCTGCGCATGTGAGCTTGTCCCGAAGTTCTGGCGGGTGTGGTGACGTATTTGAGCAGGACAGACAATATTTGCATTGAAAGTACAATCAACCATTGCCTGTTGGGGCTCATACTACACTCAAAAAAAGAGGAAAATAAGATATCAATTCACCTCTCTGAATTTGGTGCTGGGCAAGCGCTGGCTGTCAATTCATTGATTGTCTCCGAGGGCTCCCATGTATGTATCCTGGTGAAATAATATTAAGGAATGGATGCTAATTGAACACAGATGAGAAAATGAGGTGCTTACAGATGACAAGCAAGGTGGAGGACAAATACATCTGTGGGGGAATATACTGAAGAAGCTTATGGAACCTAAGAGGGAGGCTCTTAATGAGCAAGAGGAATTACTGGTGTAACCAAGCTGCATAGCATGATCGGATACGCATGCGGGAAGGGGAGGACATATGCCAAGACAGATGGGGCAGCACATGCTACCAGAATGCCTCTTAACACGTTGACTATGAAAGTCAAAGCTGTAACTGTAGAATGCTCCTGTGTTTGGGTGAAATATGTGCTATTGTGTTGGGTGGGGAAGGGGGGGGGGTGAGGGATCGTTGAGAGGATTGTTACAGGTTCAGTTAACTGAACTTCGTAGCTTGATTGCCTGGCATGAAACTCAACAAAGATATATTATAAAAACAAATGTTGGACGATACCTCATAAATCATTGGAAGATCATTTTTTCGTGTTTTTTGTGGTTTCAAGATATCCCATTCAAGTTTTCTCGGGTTACAAGAACGATTGTGTGGCACGGCAAGACACAAAGTCCTTTCTGGAGTGTTCTGACACCACATCAGGTGTGAGTTTGCAAGACACGTGGGAATGTTTACTTCCATGTGTTTTCCCTCATTGTGTTTATAGTGTTTTCTCCTCGTGTCATAGTTTGTTCTGATTTCAGTTAGTCTCTGTCATGGGTTCCATTTAGAAGATTTGGGTTTACTTTTTCTAATTGTGTATTCTCTTCAAGAGGGATGAGTGTTGTTATTTACTCTCTCCTCTTGTCTGTGTGGTGTGGTACCAGAATATCGTTGTCAGAATAATGTCAAACATAAATATTATGCCCTAAACATCCACATAAATATCTACCAATTGTAGCTAATAATAGTGTATTGAAATCCACTACTTTTGTAAACAATATTTAGGACACAATTTTTATGGCAGACGATATTTCTGGATTTGGTATTCTGGCATACAACCGTCTGTGTTTGCCTCTGCAGCTTAGGTCTAGAATTCTGTAATATACGCGTCAATGTTTGGAGTAACACCAATTCTGGCAATTATTGGAGGTGATAAGTGAGAATCAGCATGGTGGTCGTCTGCTGCTGATGTTGCTCCTTGCACATGTAAACTGTTATTTTAACTTGGTAAAGGAGAGTGTGAGATTTTGAATTATTAATGTGTGATGCAGGCACCATGATACCTTAATAAGACAATATATTTTTTAAGTCAACACACAGTGCACTGACAAAACCGTGGTAGCTGTGGCAGAGGCAGTAGGTCTTTACCTACATAAATGACTGGTGGGTTCTAATCAGTACCAAACAAGATCAAAGCCAAGAAACATCATAATGAATTTCCGGAAATAATTTAGAAAACTTTAGAAAAATAAAAAATTACACAAAATGATAAAGGATTGGATTAAAGGAGTAGAAGTTATGATTTTTCAAAGTATAAGATGAAAGCACCAATTAAAGTCAATGTTCAAGGTTGACCAGCACCTAATTTGATTTTAGGTTGACCACGATAGGCCACATTTCTCACAGGAACTCCCTGTTTAAAGGTCGCACATTATACCCTTCCTTGACTTAAAACATAAACATGTCTCCAGCCAGACTACAGCTATTGCACTATGTTTGATCATCTGTTTCTGTCCACTCCTACCTGCCACATTTCAAGATATATGCCACTTTTTCCTCCTCTCAATCTTCTTGGCCCCAGCTTTATTTCTATTGTCTGCTAAAAACAACATATTTGACAACTCGTCAAGGTTTAATTACTGTCAAGATGGAATTTAATGAGTTACTGCTAAATTTTCAGTCAGCAAAAAGTCTCATTTTACTAAGTTAGTTTTCTAATTTATTTATAGAAATCTATTTCATCATTGAACTATGTTTTCAAAAAATATCGCAGATAACACTTTCATGGATTTTTTTAGCTGTTTCTTGGCCCACATTCTGTAAAATTCATTTTTAGTCACAAATAAACCTCTTTATTGGAAAAACTACTTTAGTCTATACAGTGATGACAGAAATTTACAGTTGGTCACTGTAGAGATATTCTTTTCTTATTATTTAACACGTACAACATTTAGGAAGTATGCACTAAGACTGGTGAGCTACAAATCAAAGTCAGGGGTTGCTTGACTAATGTATAAAACTATGGGCCTTATTAATGAGTTAGGGCAGTGGCATGGGGCAGTGCCGCAGGCCTTCCTGCTGCGCTGCCCCATGGCAAACTAAACGGAATGAGCCGTATCTATCAGATACAGCACATTCCTGTCCTTTTCCCCTGCGGTGGTGCACAACGAGTTGCCATTCGACAACGCAGGCACCTTTGCACCATAGTGCAAGGGTGCCTGCGTTGCGGGGATGATTATTTTTGTGAAGGAAGGGAAACCCTCCTGCACAAAAACAACCACAAGAGGCTTTTTCTGCAGCCCACATAGAAAAAGGAAAAACAAGAAGAAATAACGATATTTCTCCTCGTTGTGCCTCCCTTTTGCCTCCCCTGGGGAGGCGTACATTTTAGGCGCTGCCTCAGAGTTACGATTTCTTGTAAATCCGGGGCAGTGTCAAAAACCCATGGATGTTGCTGGGAACGCCCCCACCAACACCTATTGCCAACTCCTTTAAAGTAGAAACTGCGTTTAAGGAAACAATATTTACAAAGCAGCATTAAGCCAAAAAAAGTGGCTTAGTGCTTCCTGGTAAATATGGAGCAGACTTCTGCACCACCGGAGCATCATAAGGAGGGACAAACCCGCAGCGCAAGGGGCTTATAAATAAGCCCCTATGTTTTTTTATATGCCAAAGCACTATCCTCAGATATGTTATGTCAGGGTTTTAGGTTGTAGACTTTCAGTCCACCAGGGTGGTTCATTTACACAATTGGATGGTGTAAATGTTCACTCCAGCACACAAATGGCATTTACACTTTCAGCCACCAGTGCATTTCATGCATCAAATTATAGTGGTCCTACTTTTTGTTTTAGTTTAAAGAGCTTTATTGAAGCAAGTAGAAACATGGGTACCACATCACAACAATGATAGTAAAAGTTGGGAGAGATAACACTCAGTATTCATAAACATGGTCAGATGAAAAACCCAAAGGAAAAAGGAAAAGCTAGAAGCAATAATGATGAATGATGTACCATAGCAAATTTGCATATTTTTAGATTTTGTAAATAAGGATAGAGAAGACAGAAAGGGAGAAAAAGGAAGAAAAGGAAAAAAAAGGTAGTCAACATAAAGTCAACATCCTTACCAAATAATGTAAATAGGTACATCCGGCAGCGAGCACATTAAGCTTTCAAATAACAAAAACAGTGGTCCTTCTTAAAAGTGAAATGAGCCATCTGAGTTTAGCTCATTTTAACTCATGTTTCAGGGACAGTTCAAACGCATTGTGAACCTGAATGACTGTCTCACAATTTCCAGAGTCAAAATGTCAGTAAATAATTTCTTAATTCATTCATTCATTTGGGTTTGAAGCTGTAAGATTCTGATCTGGAGTGATCCAGTTTTACAAGAATGAGCCTTAGATCTGTTATCATTTGACCCTCAGTGACAAAGGTGCAGGTTTTTCGTTCATGGACTGTACTTTAAGAAGTTATGATTTTTAACTGTGCTTCACGTCTCCGAATGTGATAATGCAGTAAATTAAACCTTACGACTTAAAATGAGGAAAGCTATGAAAATTGAGTAATGTGCTTTTTTTTAAGACTCAAAGTGAAATATCTTCGGAATAAGTAAATATTTGGAAATTGACTTTTACCTTCATTTAACTCCAGTGGTCGGTCAGACAGACAACACGTTCTAAATAGAAACTGGAACTCTATGACCTTGCGGCCATATTAGACGATGGGGACCAGGGCCTATGGCAATGGCTGGCATCAAGACACCTTCCATTTCCAAACCATTGCGCTTTCAAGGCCAAGGTGTTAGTGCACGAGCCCACTGAGCTATGACGCTGGCTCTGACTAACCTCCGCTTTAATTGGATGACTGAGAAAGGATGCGCAGGCCATCTGTTGAAGACAGCACATTTGTAACCAAGCACCGACTGCACCAGCTACCACTAATCACGCGTGCAGCCGCTGTTAATCACCGCGGCGCAGTCACTGCGTCCTACACACCGTGGGATGTAACAAGGTGGGCCTTGCACGGGCCGTAGCGCCGCAGCTGTGAGAGCTAACGAGCGCATCCTCATTACTGCCCATTCACCGTGTGCGCACAGATGCCGGAGCTCAGAGGTGACTTCCGGTGGCGCTGTGATTGATGGCTTCAGCCTCGCCTTCATTAGGAAGGTGGCCGCAGCACAGCGCTTTTACAGCGTCTTTGCTGCTGTTTAACTGGAGCTGCCAGTCAGAAGCCGTACCCTCGACTGCTTCATTAGCACCGCTTTGGAAGTACATCCCACTCTGTTTAGTACAACATGCTAAAAACGAAGTCTGCTAATGCTGCTGAAATGCAAAAAGCAAGAATTCTTCCCAGAAAAGTGCTTCATGAACCGCCTTCCTACTTTGACCAAACACATACTCCCCAAAACACACTCATGTTGACCCTGAAAATGGAAATACCATTGGTGTCACCTTCCTTGCTGCTCACATATGTGCCAAATATGCCAAATAAAATACAATAATACAATATATTGTGACGAGGCATGTAAAAGTTATCACAGTCAGACAGCATGGGCTCAGCATAGTATCTTACGCCGACGGCACCCAGCTCATCCTCTCTCTCACAAAGAACCCCGAAAACACCAGATTCAGCTTTCAAGAGAGACATCACAGACAGGATACACGACAGCTGCCTAAAACTGAACTCGGAGAAGACTGAGGTCCACTTCCTTGGTCCCTCCCCCATGGCGTGAGACAGCTCATGGTGGCCCCCTCCCCTTGGAAACCCACCCACCCCAACAGACCAGTCCTGGAACCCCGGCATCATTCTAAACTCCTCCCTCAACATGATCCGCCAGATCCACGCCATCGCCACGACCTGCTTCAACTCCCTCCGCATTCTCCGCAAGACCTTCAAGTGGATCCCCCACGAATCCAGAAAGACCGTCACCCACGCACTTGTAACTAGCAGACTGGACTAAGGTAACGCCCTCTACGCAAAAATCAACAAAATCCGTCTACATAGGCTCCAGACCATCCAGAACACCGCAGCCAGAACCGTCCTCGGAAACCCATGACACAAGCACATGACCCCGCACCTATGAGACCTCCACTAGCTCCCCATTGAGAAGAGAGTAACCTTCAAGCTACTCACCCACGCCTACAAGTCCCTCCACAACATCGGACCCAAATACCTCAACGAAAGCGTCTCCTTCCATGTACCCAATAGGAACCTCCGCTCCCCGACATCGCCCTGGCAGAGACCCCACACATCAGCAGAACCAGAGTAGGCGGAAGAGCCTTCTCGCAGCAAAGACCTGGAACGAGCTCCCAGTCAACATCAGACGCTACCCCACTCCACACACCTTCAGGAAGAGCCTCAAGACCTGGGTCATTGGCTGAACTGGAGCTGCACCCCCACACCCCCAGCGCCTTGAGATCCTCTCTGTGAGTAGCGTGCTTTATTAAACCCCTGATTGATTGGTTGATCTATCAAATTTCATGGTGCAGTAAAAGTGCACCAAAAGTAGAACATGGTGGTCCAAATATTCGCGTTGCTTCAGCAGCAAGGTAATATTACAAACAGGCTGTGCTTGCAACAAATAAACTAAAAATAAACTGAGGTAGAGCGAGGGCGTATGGTCACTAGACGGTGGAGGGACGGGTGAAAGAGAAGGAGGGATCCCGCAGGGAAGAAACCCACCTTGCAAAGAGGACAGCAGAGTGATGGAAGTTAGACCAGCTGACGTAAAAAGAGGGATGTGAAATGGTGTTCTGCAAACAAGTGGTGGCTTTGGTATTGGGATGTGTTTCTTGCTTTGTAAGGATCTTCCCCCTTATCTTGACAGCTTGTCTTTTTAAAATGAACTTCCATGTGTTTTGAGTAATCTCCGGTCTAGGTTGAATTTTCACTTGCAGTTCTGCACTTTGCACTTTATCTGCATTTTTAATTTTGTTGTACAGTGAAACCTTGACACATTTCAGGGAAGAGACCAAAGACACCAAGAAAATGTCCAGGAAGCATTTTGAATTGCTTTGTGCAAAGAATGCTCGTGAGGATGTACTTAAGGCACACTGAATGATTAGGCAAATAGGTGCTAAACAGAGTTTCCAAGCTGACATGCAACTGAGGCCAGGGCAAGGTTTTGGAGGTATGATGGCCCTTCCCTCTACTAGCAAACCTTCTGAATAATGCAACGTGTGTGATTCGTTCAGGGCCTTCACTGGGAACAGTGGGTCAGTCTAAGTGCTGGCTTGGGGTGGTTCGAACTGAATAGGTTCAGGTTTATCCTAAAAGGCTCTTTGAAGCCTGTCTATCCCATTCACAAAAATAGCCAGAGGTCCTTAGGTTGTCTTGAAGGCATAATGCCACACTGACCTGGGGCAAAATGAGAGATATGAGTGGAACGTGATCACAAGATTCTTGATTGTCCTAGATGTGGTGGGCAAGGCAGCACTGGGAGGCAAACGCCACCCCCGCAATAATGTGTAAAATAGTCCATGCTCCCTTCCTGTATCTTTCTTTTCAATGTTTGTTAACTCAATTCAAGTATCAAGTTTACTTAATTTACATTCGTATGTTTGAATGACACTGCATTTGATACCATTTTTGAGAAAAATAAGTTTCGAAAAGTATCTATGAGAAAAACAATTAATAAGAATGTCATTTTAAAACATTAATTTATAATAATTTTCAAGTAATTGTATTTGTTTTTTTCTTTAGGTGTGTATTAGTTCTTTATTGAACAGGAGTCAACATCAGTATTTTGAATAGGGTAGCATATTAAATGGGGTATGGCAAGTTTGCAGAAAACGATGCAAAGAGAGGATTATTTTATTTAAAGAAAAACCCTTTACTTTTTTTTTTAGATTTGGTACCAGTCAGTGCAATGCAAAGTTAGATGTAAAATTTAGACTTTACATCACCCATATTAATGACAGTCACAGCATGGCTTCAGACCTTCCAGTGAAACCCTGAATAGCAGAAGCCCTGAAATATAAGAGCGCGTGTCAAAGAAAATCATTTGGACATGTAGAGTAGTCTACTTTCAGCACTAGCTGCGTTGAGGCCACAAAACTGGATCCATAAGGTGCCGTTGTGGGACTGGTATGTCCCTGAGGTGGCACTGCATTGCTCTTTCTATAGTATACTCTTGCTTGTGGACAAAGATACAATGTATCTAAATCGGGTTAGACAATAGCTAAAGAAATGATCCAAGCATCATTGAAATACTCATCAAAATTCTACATTATGATGAATGTAGATTTTGTTAAAAATATTGGAATGATTTATTTTAATAAAAATGTGTTCGTTTCTGCTTAGAATTGTGGGCAGTAATTCATTCAGTTTTACTATTCTCGGGTGACAGTAATTAGCTGTATAAAGAGGTGTGAAATACATTTTTGAGAATTCAATATTGACTGCACCTGCTTTCAAGAAGGCAGGAATGAGCTGAAACTGATTATTTATCTTAGAATGTGGAAGCAAGAGTGGAGAGGAAGATCAGGTGGCCCCCTCAAACAACTGGCAGCAATCTTGTGCTATAGACTCAGGGTCAGATGTATCAATGGGGTTTACCCATTCTGTGTCTATGGGGAAATGTGTTGGTACATATGGCCCTCAGTGATGCATCTAAAGTGACATTGTTCGCAGTCAAGATGTCCCGGCAAACCACTAGAGGGTTCCCAACTCAGAACGAGCAAGGGTCGATTTCCAGGAAAGTTTCCTCTTTTTAATAAGAAAGCCCCTGGATGGGGATTTAGAGCTCTCCACACTGGGTCAGATACCCTGACTCCCTGAAAGTTTACCCCTATGGCAAAAGGTTCCGACCTCCTCGGAGGCGGCCTAAGGCCTGTGCCTGATACCTACTTGTATCCAAGGACTCAGAGTGACTGTCAAGGTTCAACTGGCCTCCTGTAGTCATATAGATATAAAGAACAAAAATGGCTTTTCTGTGGAAGAATCATCTGACCAGTTGGACGTGGACAGACTGGAGTTTGCTGGAGCCATTGCTAGAGAGAGTGGTTGAGGTTCCCTCCAACTGGCATCCATGAAGAGGGCTACCGGGCGACCTCCTTAACAGCCTGGGTGTGTTAAAAAGAGGCGAGATCTAAGGCATCCTCTGGAGGTCATTTTTCGGCCTCCAGAGGTACCTTCCTGGCACAGAACCTTTACAAAAAAAAATGCTAGGTCGGAGCTTTTTGATTTATAAGAAAACATCTTCATCTGGGCATCCCAATAAATTGTGACCTGGTGGATCCTTACACAACTACAGAGTTCAATTATTCACTGCTGGTAAGTTTGTGGTCCAACCTGGGAGTGGAAACTGGCAGCAAAGTGACCCCAGTGACAAGAGGACTTCAGGAGCAAAATCTTCCAGTTTAGCCTGCTCTGAGCTTTCAGTGCCAAAGCAGGTTTTGCTAGGCCCAACTGACATTTATTTACACCAGCGTCACTCTCATAATTGAAGAATTTCATGTTATGTGAAACTCTTGTAATGAAGCCATTAAGCCATGTATCGCAATTAAGCTGCAGTTCATTGTAAAATGACAGTGTGGGAGCCGGGCAACAAAATGAGCAACAAAAACAGGAGCAGCTGTGGCTTGCGTTTTTCGCGCTATTTTGTTTTTAGAGCAAATTAAGTGAATTTTGCATAACCCCTACTTTTGGCTGGACCCTGAAAATTGAGTACTTTACTTCATGAAGTCCTTACCAGCCACTCCATCACCCCTTGTGCTGCTGGAGGATTTGGACTCGGATAAAAAGAGAGAATGAATGCCTCATGTAGAGTTTGGAATGGTGGGAGCACAATCATACATTGGTGATAGGAGCATCCTGAGAAACTCACAGGTTCACCCATCTCTACTAGAGGTAGAGCACTGTTGGGTTTGCAATAGCAGAGCTTCAGCTATCTCTTTCATTGTAAGCCCTGACCTTACAGTCCGATGGCCACAGGGCTAACAGGTCACTTCTGTATATCATACACCATTGGGAGAGCCATTAGGGCCCTGAAATAGCATTTCATGCATCTGTCTCAATGATCTCTTCGAACCAAGGTGCATCATCTAAATACATATGGACATCAGCAAGTAACAACCATTATCAAAGATGAAAGATACCCTCAGCAAGGGTCATCCGTATATCGGCCTAGTCTAAGAGAGTCTACTACCTGCCACAACCCATGTGTCCCTTTAGAGCTGGAGACCTCAGGAGGGTGGCAATTACTAGCATTGCTTACACAGAGACAGGAACAAGAACTGAGTGAACCTGCTACAATGCAGGCTCACTCCGTGCTTGTCTCTGTGGTTATAGACAACGTCGCAGGTAGTTGCAAGATATACACAAAAACAAGTGTAACTGCACAGTGATCAAGTGTATGTCAGAGACATTGGGCACTGGGCACTGTTCTCATGAACAGGAGGAGTCAATGCAGAGCTGGCAGCAGAGCTTGTGATGGGGCTGCTTTGTGTTCTAGGTGCATAGGCACTTCTGAGAGGGGCTCATTCACACAGCCCTTCAGGGAGAGTCACTGACTAACAGGTAGTTACTACCACTCTTAAGGGCACATACCCACCTACTTAAAGATGTGACTACCTTTGCTTGGTCAACTTCACTCAAGTACCATTTCACCACCACGGTGCAGATATATAAACTGCACCATCAGGGGTAGACTCTGGCACAGCACTTGTGAGGTCCTGGTGAGGTCAGTGGGTTGCTGGGCAGTATCTGCTTTGGATACTGTCCCTGGGTCTACTATGGCTACAGATGTTATTGCTATTCACTGGGATAATAAAGTGCTGACTTTGTACTTTTGATTCTACAGTGGTAGCTAGAAAGAACAGTCAGCATTTATACTAGCAGCTGGTATTACTCTTTTAACTCATAAAGTATAACACAGTAATAATATACAATTCATCCAGTTGATAACTTATTGGTTTTAAAATAATATAATTTGGGGGCTGATATATGATCCCAAGTTTTGTTATGTGGCTTTCATTTAGTCTCCATTTTAGATTTTTGTTTTAACTTAGCATTGTTTTCTAATGGTGGTTTGTTCACATTTTCCCAAATACAAGAATGTGTGATGCACACGTTTATTTATGATAGCCATTGTTGCCCTGTAGCCTGCACATTTAGATTCAGGGTCTCACAATTTCAAACAGGATGCTTTGTTTAATTTTATTTACTTCTGCTTGTAGAAGACGACTAATTCTCCATAGACTAATTAATGACATTGTTCTGCACCTCTGGCACAGTGTGATAAGCTTGCCATTTCATTATTTAAACAGCGTCCATGCTGAAGTTGGTAACAGGTTCACTTCCTGCCGGACTCATCATGGAAGGCTGCTGTGAACAGTGACTGAGATGCAGTTCCACTGATCCTGACCATCATCTCGTGCAAGAAAATTGCTGTACATTCATACGGGGTCTGTTGGTAATGCACTGATGTCAGCTTCCTGACATACAGTACCAAAGATAGGAGTTAGGTCATTCCAATAGGCCTGGCAGATGTGTACTACTGACATATTCTCTTTAGCATTGAGAAATTAGTAATAGATAGGAGTAATCTTAGTAATAATAAAAAACAATTCACATGGTTGAATTTTTGTGTTGTTTGTGGTTCACTGACAAAATATCAATGTTAAAAATATAGAAGTAAAGAATATCAATGCAGAAATATAGAATGCAAGAATATTGACTCCCTATGTTTAAGCAGGTAAGTCAAAATATCGAGAGAAAAATATTGATGTAAAAAACTATAGTTGTAAAAAATATCGATGGAAGAGGCAAGATGGCGGCCGCTTAGGAGGCCGGTAGCAGCGCCAGCAGGCCGAGTCGGGTTGAGGATACACATCTATACGACTATCCTAGGACTAGAAAATAACGGAAAATAACGGAAAAGACCATTGGATTTGATCACTGAATTCCTCCCTCCCTCCCTATTCCCCCCATGCGTTACTCCCGAAAAAAACTCTCTTTTTCATTCTATTCAAGAATCGTACGTTTGGTCAGACGATCGATTGTGGAACACATTACCGTGCTGCTGCTCAAGAAGTTCGTCGGTAGTCGAGCAATGGCTCCCAAAATTGCAGCGAGCTCCGCTCCCAGCAGAACTACGACTACTCGAAAGGCAAGGGGCGATACTTCAGCGGATCCGGCGGCTTTGGCAAACTCCTCCGGCAGCCAGCGGCCGATTCACTCACCCGACCCGTCTGCATCGAAGCGGGGAGGCGGAGCTAGCAACAAGTGCCGCCCCGCAGGCTCGACTGTGGTGGAGCTCTTTCGGCGTACGAAGGAGACGCGGGCTGTAGCAGCGGCAGGGGCGGCAGCAGGAGCATCAGTGGCAGCGGCTGGAGACAAAGATGGCGACTGGTGGGCGAATGGGGAGGTGAGTCGGGCAGATGCTCGGGAGACAGTTCGGGAGGCGGTGCAAAATACCCCTGGTAAAGACAACAGTATTCTAACATGTGTTGATGATGGGGAGACTGTGAAAGAGATACCCCCCAACTCAGTGGAAATGGGACGAGCAGAGATTGCCGGAGTAGATCCACTTGAGGAAAAACGTGCTGTCTCTGTCGCTGCTGGAATTGATAACCCGTCCTCTGCCCCCCTGAAGGATCAGCGGGGTTAGAGGTTACACAGATTTTAGAGTCAATATCTAAAATCAGCAAAGGAGGGTTTTTGGACGGTAATAATGGCGTTGATGGTAGTGAGAAAACAAAAAATGATGAAAATAAAGGCAAATCAGGAAGGGCACAGAATCATGAGAGCCAAAAAAGGGGCAAAATTACGACATCTATTCCGGAGATGAATGAAGTGACTAAGTCAACAGAATCACTAGATAAGATCAGAGGGGAGCAAGATAAGGAAACAAGCGACTGTTTCTTTTCAGTCTCAGAGGGGGCAGAATGGTCAGACGATGCCCTGAGCACGTCACCAGGGGCTAGTAGTTTGGCAAGGGACGAAAATGAGAGATTAGTGGCTCGTCTGACAGAAGCAGAAGAAGCACATATGATGGATATAATTCATAGGAGGGAGGCAGATGAAAGCCAACAGAAAATTTTAATCATTAAAGCTGAATTACATAAATGGATAGCCTTGAGAACTGCGGAGGAATATCAGATCTTCAGGGGTAAGATGTATGAGACAGGTGAGCAGGCAGGTAAACTTCTAGCATTTAGGATTAGGCAGGTGCAAAGTAGGAATGTGATAACCAATATTCGAGAAGGGGACCAGGATTACTCTGAGCCAGAGGACATTCTTAAGGTATTTAAAAATTATTGTCAAAATTTATATAGTGAGGTGAGTAGAATAGATACCTCTAGTCCAGAATTCGAGGATATAGGCCCACAGCTAGTTAATGAGGATATAGTAATGTTGGAGGAGGATTTGGCAATAGGGGAAGTGATCGAAGCACTGCAGGAACTATCAACAGGGAAAGCCGCAGGGCCGGATAGTATCCCGCTTGAGCTATATAAATGCTTACAGGATGTGATAGCTCCTCTATTGCTGGATTTATTTATTGGCATAATTATCTCTGGGGTAATCCCAGAGTCCTGGAAAGAAACTAATATAGTGGTATTCCATAAGAAAGGTAAGCCTAAAGAAAATCCTGGGTCTTATCGACCAATATCCCTCATAAATGCGGACACTAAGATCTACGCCAAGGTCTTGGCTAAAAGGCTCGGGAGGGTCATTGGTGGTCTGGTCTCCCCGTGGCAGCATGGATTTATCCCAGGTCGAGGAACAACAGATCATATCAGGCGGGCTATTACTTTGTTTGATATACATGCTGTCACGGGGGGACGGATGGCCATGATCCTCCAAGATGCAGAAAAAGCTTTTGATCGCGTTACATGGAAGTATCTGTGGGGGATATTGGATCGAAGGGGCTTCGGCCCTAAAATGGTGCAAGCTATTAAAGCCATGTACTCAGACCCCAAGGCTAGAATCAAGATAATGGGAGAAAGCTCGGAAAAAATTGATATCTTTCGTGGAACACGGCAGGGATGCCCATGCTCATCAATCCTCTTTGCCATGTATATCGATCCACTTGTACGTAGAATACTACGCTGTGAGGATATTAAGCCGATAGTCTATAATAGGTATGAAACCAAACTATTGGCTTATGCTGATGATTTGGCCATAATTACCTCAGATCCAGTGGCATCTTTGATTGCTATAACAGGTATAGCGCTGGAATTTGGACAGCGTTCAGGGTACCTACTTAATGAAAATAAAACCCAGATAATATGTACTAATAATATAGATAGGCCTGATCAAAGATATTCTGATTCAGCGGTTTATTTGGGGGTCAGGATAAGTTCCGCAATTGATAGAATTATCAAAGACAATTTTACCCCCTTAATTATATCAATTGCGTCAGATTTAAAAAGAATAGATGCCATGCATTTGACTTTAATAGGGAAGGCTAATGTCCTTAAAATGACAATGCAACCTAAAGTATTGTATCTCTTCCGCTCTATCCCGTATATGATTGGAGAGGATATGCTAAAATCTCTTGTAGCACTATTTAGCAATTTTATGTGGCAATATGGCAAAATTAGGCGATCTATTAAATATTTGTCCCTTCCACATGAAAGGGGAGGATTGTCAATCCCTAACATTAGATTCTATCAATGGGCTTGTTTAATTAGTCGGATGGCAATACTATTCGATTCTGCTACAAATTTGACGGATACTCCTCTAGGCAACTTGAATCCGCCGTATATTTTTGAATTATTATTGGGGAGAGAAGCCCTGGGGTTGCTTCTACGTAAGACCGACAGACGCTATTATAATAAAAAACGATATAAGGTTTTAGATAGTGTGTGGGGAGTCTGGAAATCAGTCCAGAGAATACTGACAATTCCGGGGATCAATTATTATACTCCTCTCTGGAACTCTGGTATTTTTCGGCATCTTAGTAATGATAGGATGGGAAAAATATGGCTTCAGCAAGGTGTCAGAAGAATTGGTGATTTATTTGTAGGGGATAATCTATTGAGTTTTGATGATATCCAACGTAAATACGAAATATCGGATAATCAAGTGTGTAAATTTGTACAGATATATCAAACCATGAAAGGTATCAGACCACGGTTATCTCCAGGGGGGAAAATCAATATTATTGAGTATTTATTAGGAGGGGGAACAAAAATTAAAATGATCTATAGAACCCTAGTATCTTCAATATTAGATGATCTGGACAAATTTGAGTCCTCCTGGACGCTGAAACTACAAAACCCTGAAGTAGACTTAGATAAAGCTTTACAACTAGCTGGGAAACTGTTCCGTTCCACGAATCTTAGAGCCCAACATTACAAAACACTGTTTAATCTGTATTTCACACCAGCTAAATTATATGATTGGGGTAAAAGAGACGATGATACATGCCCAAGGTGTTTGGAAGGGCCCGCCAACCTTATACACATGTTTCATCAATGTGTTAAATTAATTGGAATCCGGGGAGAGATAGAGAAGTTTTGGGAAGGGCTGCTAAATGTTAAGATTAATCTATCCCCCACTCTTATGATACTAGGAGTTGATAGTAAACTGGGTCTCAGTAAGGAGAATGAAGCTTTTGTTTTTATATCTGTGGCTGTTTTGCGGATACTATTAGCGGCAGGTTGGAAAGATTCTGTCGCACCAACCTTCCAGCTCTGGCTGGCTAGACTCCTGGGGATTCATAACATTGAATCCTCCTTATATACTAGGAAGGGCAGGAAGCTGAAGATGCTGGGGATTAGCATCTGGGCCCCCCTCAAGAGCTGGAGAGATTCTCGACTATAAATTGTTTATGGTGATATATTTTACATCATGGTGAATTTGTCCTCTCAATGATTTAGCGGTTTGTTTTCATCTTTCTTTTTTTTTTTTTGGACATTTTTCTGAATCTTTGTAAAGAAAGTTGGATTTTAGTTGGAACTATGTATAAATTGTAGTATAAAATGTAATGTTTACTGATTGTACCAGGTATATAATAAAAAAAAAAAAGTAAAAAGTATCGATGTATATATATATATATATATATATATGTGAAATAAAATATTAAATATTCAATATGTTCAATAATAAAATTAATATAAAAAATTAAAGTAGGTTTAATATGAATAAAAAACTGTCTAATAAATAAACTTAATAAAAAAGTTAAACACACATACATAATATTTCATAAATATTTACTTTAAAACAATTAATACACTATTCATTTTAATATATTTTATAATTGTAAAATTATATCAAAATTCATATCTATCTATCTATCTATCTATCTATCTATCTATCTATCTATCTATCTATCTATCTATCTATCTATCTATCTATCTATCTATCTATCTATCTATCTATCTATCTATCTATCTATCTATCTATCTATCTATATTCACCAGAAAGAGTTGCCCCAAATTGAGAACGCGCACAAGGAAAGCAGCAAGACTCTGCTTTATTTTTCACGTTGTCCTTTATTACGGCAATCAGCAGGCAGTATCTTGTTCCATTTCGAAGCCCTACGCGCTTCGGAACAATCTCGTTCCTTGATCACGGGCATTGCGTGTAAAGCAGCAAAATATGATGAAGGTGAGAGTCTTTGTGCTTTTAAGCATCCTCTGGTGGTAAGCCCTCCAGTGGGCGTGTCCAACCGCTTGGCGTTCTGGAACTGGTAGTGCCTTCATCGTTATAATTAAATCCCTCCAGTGGATTTTTGCCGCATTTACATTAATTAATGCAGATTCCATGCTCTCCAGTGAGCTATAAGATACATGTTGCCGATTATTTCTTGCCAAACTGTTCCTTCTGCCTATTGTGCTATTAGTCCAGTCTGTTTGCAAAAGGCAGTCCACACTCCGTTATTTTTAATGGCGTTGCAGTTCTCCCGGCCGGACGGTAATTATTCACCAGAAAGAGTTGCCCCAAATTGGAAACGCGCACAAGGAAAGCAGCAGGACTCTGCTTTATTTTTCACATTGTCCTTTATTACGGCAATCAGCAGGCAGTATCTTGTTCCATTTCGAAGCCCTACGCGCTTCGGAACAATCTCGTTCCTTGATCACGGGCATTGCGTGTAAAGCAGCAAAATATGATGAAGGTGAGAGTCTTTGTGCTTTTAAGCATCCTCTGGTGGTAAGCCCTCCAGTGGGCGTGTCCAACCGCTTGGCGTTCTGGAACTGGTAGTGCCTTCATCGTTATAATTAAATCCCTCCAGTGGATTTTTGCCGCATTTACATTAATTAATGCAGATTCCATGCTCTCCAGTGAGCTATAAGATACATGTTGCCGATTATTTCTTGCCAAACTGTTCCTTCTGCCTATTGTGCTATTAGTCCAGTCTGTTTGCAAAAGGCAGTCCACACTCCGTTATTTTTAATGGCGTTGCAGTTCTCCCGGCCGGACGGTAATTATTCACCAGAAAGAGTTGCCCCAAATTGGAAACGCGCACAAGGAAAGCAGCAGGACTCTGCTTTATTTTTCACATTGTCCTTTATTACGGCAATCATCAGGCAGTATCGTGTTCCGTTTCGAAGCCCTATGCGTTTCGGAACAATCTCGTTCCTTGATCACGGGCATTGCGTGTAAAGCGGCAAAATATGATGAAGGTGAGAGTCTTTGTGCTTTTAAGCATCCTCTGGTGGAAAGCCCTCCAGTGGGCGTGTCCAACCGCTTGGTGTTCTGAAACTGGTAGTGCCTTCATCGGTATAATTAAAGCCCTCCGGTGGTTTTTTGCCACATTTACATTAATTAATGCAGATTCCATGCTCTCCAGTGAGCTACAAGATACAATTCGCCGATTGCTTCTTGCCAAACTGTTCCTTCTGCCTATTGTACTATTAGTCCAGTCTGTTTGCGCAAGGCAGTACACACTCCGTTATTTTTAATGGCGTCGCAGTTCTCCCGACCGGACCAGACGGTAATTATTCACCAGAAAGAGTTGCCCCAGATTGAGAACGCGCACAAGGAAAGCAGCAGGATGTGAAAAATAAAGCGGAGTTCCTTGTGCGCGTTCTCAATCTGGGGCAACTCTTTCCGCCGCGGTCGGATTCGTGGCGGAAACACACTAAACCACCGCCAGGCCAGCAAGGTGACCGCACGGAAAATTAGGATTCCCCCGATGTGACAGCGGTATGTTCCGCTGTTTCCAACCGCCTCAATCGCAAACAGTGATGAATGGGTGAGACGGCGGAAGGGCTGTCGCATACCCACCGCCTCGGATGCTCCGTGACAAATATGGCAGTCGACAAAAAAAACACACCACAAGACCACCAAGTGAACACATCAATCTAGCTCTGCCCCCAAAAGCACCTAACACACCCAAATGACACACCCCCATGGCAACTTCAAAAATAAAAATCCCAGGACAACCCACACAACACACCTGACAGCAATACCCCATTTTGCCATTTTGACACACCCACATAGCTGAGTATAAAACCAGCCTCTTCCCTGACCAGAATCCTTTGCACTACTCCAGCCCTGAAGGAACCAAACCTTGCAGCACATTGGATAGGCAAACCACCACACATCTCACCAGCACCACAACACACACACACACACACACACCACCCCCACCACCCTCACAACTGCACCTCAAAACAATTGCACATCACACACCATGGCACAAAAGAAGATGGCCAAATTTACAGAGAGTGAGTTGTCAGTCATGGTAGATGAGATAATTAGAGTAGAACCACAATTGTTTGGTCACCTGGTCCAACAGACACCATTAGCCACAAGAACACAGATGTGGGAAAGGATAGTCGACAAGGTCAATGCAGTAGATACCACCCCGCGCTCGAAGCAGGAAATCATGAAGCGGTGGCATGACCTGAAGAGGGTTGTGAAACAGAAGAAGAACAAGAACCGTCAGCTGGCTCAGATGACTGTCGGTGGCCCTCCCATTCCTCCAAAAACATTCAGTGCATGGGAGGAGAAGGTGCTTGCCATACTGCATCCTGAGAGTCTTACAGGAATAGCCGGGGGAGTGCAGGTTGGTAATAACAAGCACATGTATACCATTACACTGCTATGTACTGTCTTGCACAACCACACAGCTATACCTCCTAGGCCCAAGTACATTCATATGCACCACAATACCCAACATAGGTCTCACATATGTAACATCCATTCCATCTAAACCACCCCAAAGGTTGCCTGCAACATTCCCAGGGTTGCATGTGTACAGGCAACCAGCACCACAACTCCCACCAGGCACCCCTGTCCCACCCCTGAGCAGGATGGAGCACTCCCCCCACCCAGAAGCATGTGGCAGCCATTGCAATGTTCACCTTCATCCAACAGGTAGGTAGCCATCTTGCCAGGGAGGGCTGTTTGGGGGTGGAGGGCCTGCATTACAACTCCCACCAAGCACCCCAGTCCCACCCCTGAGCAGGATGTAGCACTCCGACCCCCAGAAGCATGTGGCAGCTATTGCATTGTTCACCTTCATCTAACAGGTAGGTAGCCATCTAGCCAGGGAGGGCTGTTTGGGGGTGGGAGGCCTGCAACACAACTCCCACCAGGAACTCCTGTCCGACCCCTGAGCAGGATGTAGCACCCCCCCACCCAGAAGCATGTGGAAGCCATTGTATTACAACAAACACACTTACAGGTAGGTAGCCATCTTCCCAGGGAGGGCAGTTTGGGGGTTGGAGGCCTGCCACACAACTCCCACCAGGAACCCCTGTCCTACCCTGAGCAGGATGGAGCACTCAAACACACACCCAGAAGCATGTGACAGCCATTGCATTGTTCACATTCACCTAACAGGTAAGTAGCCATCTTCCCAGGGTGGGCAGTTTGGGGGTGCGAGGCCTGCACTACAACTCCCACCAGGCCTCCTATCCCAACCATGAGCAAGATGGAGCACACACCCCCACCCAGAAGCATGTGACAGCCATTGTATTACAACAAACAAACTTACAGGTAGGTAGCCATCTTCCCAGGGAGGGCAGTTTGGGGGTGGGAGGCCTGCACTACAACTCCCACCAGGCCCCCTATCCCAGCCATGAGCAGGATGGAGCACACACCCCCACCCAGAAGCATGTGGTAGCCATTGTATTACGACAAACAAACTTACAAGAAGGTAGCCATAGTTTGGGGGTGGGAGGCCTGCCCCACAACTCCCACCAGGCCACCTTGTTCCACAGCTCTGAAAGATGGAGCACTCCCCCCCCCCAGAAGCATGTGTCAGCCATTGGATTCCAACAAACAAACTTACCAGCCATATTCCCAGGGAGGGCAGTTTGGGGGTGGGATGCCTGTACTACAACTCCCAACAGGCCCCCTATCCCACCCCTGAGCAGGATAGAGCACTCAAACACCCCCCAGAGAGATGTTTCTGAAAGTCTACCCCAATGTGACAACAGAACAGGTAAGTAGACAGTGCATTCACCCCACCATTCCTCTCAAAAAGCATGGAGCTATATGACAACACCAGCCCTCAAATCCCATCAAATTTGACACAGTTACAATAACAAATTACAGCTGGACTTGCGAAAGTGTGTACACGCAGAAGTAACGAAGGAGGAGACAGTGAAATGGTGGTGGGTGGGGTGGGTGGGTGGGCGTTGAGATATGGTTTACAAATTCTTAGGAGCTTGACCAGGCTTGTGGAAGAGGTTGGACAACAGTGGGCTGGTCATACAGGCATGTCAGGCTGAAGTGCAGGCTGGGGGCAATTACACCATCCACTCTCAAGTAGTGATTCAGTCTGGACTGTTTTATGTGATGTTATTATTGCAATGCCGCCGGTCCTCTGGGATGTCGGCTGAATGGCTGTGTGAGAGACACCGGATCGGTTCCGATGGGCTTGTGGGGGCAACCCATTGTAATGGGTGCCTACGGCGGTCTGATCTGTCCATTTACTATATCTCAATAAAGGTTTTCAAAAAAAAAAAAAAACAATAACAAATTACAGTATGCAGCCATAGGTGTGACTCACCGAATCCCATGTTGGAGAAAATCATGGCACAAACATGCACAGCACTGAATGCTATCTGTAAGTTCCATGGGGACTGAGCTTGAAGGACCATATGAAAATAAAGCAAGCATGGTCTGTAGAACAAATATATCAAAGCACAGGACATGGTAATCAGCAAAGATGCTTCAAATCAAGTCGTATTTCCGCTAGTTGTCAGATGACAACATGTCCTCGTAATCACAAAATCTGCATGTGGGGCATGGTATCCATTGACATGTCACACCATGGAAAATAAATGTATGTACCTCCACATCATGTCATGTAGCACATTACTGTGCAGACATACAATGTGAGAACAAGTAAACTGATTGTTGCATAACCTGGAAATAAGATACATGAACACCAAGCTTGAGGGGTGCACCTCAATGAACATTTGCCTTCTGTCCCACAGGTGACCAATAACTGACTGCAGAGGATGACAACACCAACCTGCAAAGCCAGTCTCCACCCCCGGAACATGGACTCTCTGATGATGAATCACTAGATTTTGAGGATGCGGAGCTTGAAGCCAGCCCATCTGGCATGCCAGGGTGCAAAAGGTCCCAGGACCCCACTGTACCCCCCACCACCACCTCAGCAACAACAACAATGAGGCTGAACCCTGCTGTAATGACCTGTGCGGCCTCCACCACCACCACCACCAGTGCTGCCTGCAACACTCTCCCTGCCACCGAGGATGACCACCCCACCCCACTAACTGAGGAGGACAGGGAGAGTAGGCAGGCATGTACAGTGGTGAGGCAACAGGTCCATGACAGCTGGGCAGGTGAGAGGGCAAGTGTAGTGTAGTTCCTATATTCCGGATAGGCTCTGCGCATTGGAATAATATACCCTATAGTTTTGACATAGGACTGAGGTCAGTATGTCTCTATCGAGTACATTAAACTTAATTACTTGTGTGTGCCAGCTAACTCAGAGGTCACTAGAATCTTCTTGAATAAACAAGAAGGAATTAGTTTCTGACAACCGCATAAACATGACAACTTTGTTTCCCTTAGAATCGGAACAATCTCAGAATCGTGGAAACAATAGATAATAGTTTCACTCAGTCAATCGTGCATGCTTCGTTTCTACAGAGTTACACAGAAATAGATAGACGAGCGTTTCAATAAAAAGGGTTTATTGAACAGTCTTATTTCTCGTGCAAGAGATATGAACTGCTACAATCATAAGACAGATTGCGAAATATAATACGTACAGCGTTAGCAGTAAGAAAAAATAATACTGCAATAGCATGGTTTATAGCTATGACAGATATTCATAAAAATACATACATTAATAACACAGGCTGAAATGTTAATACTCATCTGATGCTTCTAGCTAGTTCTACCCCAGTGTACCTAAACGAAGTGTAGTACGTAGTAGGTGCTGTTTGTCTATAGTCTAGTTTAGCTATAGTTGCTAAGATTGTCCAACAGTCCCTCTAGGTTCTAGTCCGCTTCATACCTTAGAACAGAGTTCTTCATTCTGTGAGGTGCGCCCCCCCTTGGGAGGGGGGGCACGCGCTTTACTCTAAGAACTCTGGTATGGTTGGAGGGGGGAGGGAGGGGAAATCGATGGGGCACTACGTGCCCATGATTTTCTCTTGCTAACTCTCCCAGGTGGGGGTTAATTTATAGAGCTGAAATGCTTCAGCTGCAGTGGGAGGCAGGATGTCTCCTCTGCTAAAACCGAAAGCAAATGAACAGACAGTCCTGTTCATTTGATATCATAGCAGAGGAGACCCCTTGCCTTCCATTGCAGCTGAAACATTTCACCTCTATGAATTAACCCCCTCCTGGGAGAGTTAGCTCTTCCAAGAAAGGAGACAAAGTTTACAGAGACGTTTTAAGGCATGGGCAAAGTGGGCTCTGGCCCAGGGCCACAGCCTTTCAAAGGGGTTGGGGGAGGGGGGCTGAAAGAGCCATCTCTGTTCTAAAGTCTTGCCCTCATGACCTTGAATTGTTTTTAACACAATGAAGTAAATAGCATTTTTCTATCATTCATTTTTAACGTGTAAGAGTCTATTATAGACATTTTGCAGACAAAATGTGTTTATGCGTCATGCAACATCCATATAAAAATTTTATTTTAGATCAATACAGGACCTCGCATATGAGAAATGGGAGGGTGTGACAGAGATTATTTGCAGTAATATTAGTGAACTGCAGTTGTGTTACATGCTGAAAACACACATCACTATCCCTGAATATCAGATGTACACACATTTAGTATTTGACCAAAGAAGGCATGAAAAAGCTGACAGAGGGCCCCCAAAATCCTTAAAATGTCCCTGAAAGTTTCTTTTAAAATTACACAGGCAGGTGCGCAAAATGCCAGCCAGCCATGTGTTTAAACAGCCTGCAAATTGCTTGTCTTGACACTAAATATGGTTATAAATAAAGAAATATGTATTTATTTGTAATGCGACTTTCTACTTATATTTGCTGTTCAAAGTATGGACAGACAAGTGCTGAAAATACAGCTTTAGGTGAATGCTTATTTTTATAACGTCTGTGACATCAAAATAATGAGCTGGCAACCCTAATCATAAGACTGGAAGTTTGTTGGGGGATCAGCACAGTATTTCTTTCCTCCACCCTGATCCCTGGTTACTGCCATGATAGCAATAGTTTAACACATTTGAAACCCTAAGCTGCCGTCAATAACATGCTGAGTTACTTCAAGTGTCTGGGATTGAACCTTGCATTCAGACAACTCGTTCCTCATTCTCGCCCTTCACTTTCACCCTCACCCTGCACTCACACTGATCCAATACACTCACACCATTCACCCACTTACCCTCCACTCACAGTCATCACTTTGCACTCACAATGCACTTGTGCTGTTCACCCTGTACCTCACCCTGCAGTCACACAAGCACACTACTCAACCTGCACTCATGTGATACTTCACACACCTGTTCCCCTCAATGCTCAATCTGCAATCTCACTCAAATAAGCCCACCCCTAACCATACATTCATTCGTCCCACTCTGCACTAAAATGCGCACCCAAATTTATATGGTCACCTCACTCACCCCTGTACACAAGTATGGGCATGTCGTGCCCCATCAAGGTTTTCGTCCTAAATTAGAAAAGGAGACATCTAAATGCACTGCAATCCAGCCTTCCAGGGGCCACTTGATAGAGACAGTTCTGTTTTTGCCCTGATGGCCTAAATTCCTAAACAGATTCTTGCAAATACTGTTTTGTTTAATTTCTGTTTAATGTGATTGATGTGAGGGAGTCTATTATTATTTGCAGAGAAATGTGTTTGTTTCATTCAACAACCATAAAAAAGTTAACCATAAAAAAGTTAGATCAAAGCGGGTCCTCACATATGAGAAATTGGAGGATATCACAGATATTATTCACTGTAAAATTTGTGGGCTGCTGCTTTGTTACAACAGTGAAAACACATCACTATCTCTGAATATTAGATGTAAACGCTTTTAGAATTTCGACTACAGTGCCTGTGCACCGTTAGTAGCCTGGCTAAATAGGGTATGGCAGAACTGAAAGTAAATCATTTAAACTCAAAGCTGTACTGAACAGGGGCCCCCAAATTAGTTTTGGCCCAGGGCACCCAAAATCCCTAACATGTCCATGCAATCACAAAGTTTTTCAGACCACATTACTCTGAAGTAAAATAGACAACATCATTAATTTATTATTTAGTTCTATTTTTTTTTAAACATAAGCCCGACGTGTCCTAAACCCCCACTGCTTCAGGCAAGCAACTTATCGTACCACTAAGGAATTCTCAATTAGGTGTTCGTTCGGCGCCCTCTCTATAGACTTTCAACTGTCTTCGGATCCATAACTGGTTGGTGGGCAATTATCCCATTATAATGCTGCCTAAAACGTTTGTTAATGATTTCTAGAGAAGATTTGTTTCTTGTGTACCAGCTCTGAACTAGGGAGTGCTTGAAAAATCTGACAATACTGTGGTTGAAGATTGCATTAATCTCTTAGCATGAGCTGAAAGCCATTTTGTACTTGGTAGCCATTTTAGTTCGCTATGTGCTGGCCATTTGCTGTTTCCCTCTCCCAGAGTCTTGCACATGCGCAGATGTGCTTAGCTAGTAGAGTGCACCTGTTCCTAGTATAGAACTGTCAGGCTGTTCTAACTGATGTCAGCAACTTATTACTCCTCCTACTTGTTGACTGTGCAGTTTCTGTATGACCATCTATGTGCATAACTCTTCTCATGTGTACTTGTACCGCCTTTTACAGCCCCTGTGTGGGTATAAAAGGACCATGCTTCTTCTGTTCAGTGTGCTACATCACTCAACACCGAAGGGTGCTGTGTGAATGTAGTTCCACCTCATGAGGTTTATTAAACTTTGTATTTTCTATTCCAGTTTCTGTGCCAACTTCTTCCTATTGGTCTGAGGACTCTGTGCAGAGAAGGGCGAACCCCTTGCACTGGTAGGCCTAGCTGAGGTCACCATCAACAAATTAGCGCCCAACTACTGGGGCTCATCGGTGACTAGGATGCCCAAAGGATTGGTCGCGACGAAGGATTGGAATCTCGCTCTGGACGCGATCGCTGCCCGATGAGACCTGAGTCTTTGCAACTATGGCGTTTTTCCTTTCTTTCTGATCTGACCATCCAGGTGGTGCCGGTCCTCGACTGAGATCTCTTCTGTTGATTCGCCATGCAGTGACCATTTGGTCGATTTTAGTGATTGGTAAGTGTCCTTCTGTGGCGCTTGCTGTTGGTTTTGATGCCTGGGATTGGTAAGGTAGTTTAGTAACACTTACTGTGGCTTTTGGATTTTGGAATTGGTGTTGGCCAACTTGGTTTGTTATGAGATATATATATGGGCTGCAATTTATATAGGCAGGTAATGAGGAGAATTTTCTCTATCTGAATTGATTTGAACGGCACATCGTACTAAAGGTACCTTAAGTGCTACTTTGATTATAATACTACATATTCTGCACTATTTTTGGCATGCCTGTTTTTAGCACACTTCGTAGGATGTGTTGCTTTTGTAATGGTACCAATTTGAGACTAGATGAAGCACAACCACCCCCCCCGGAGGGGACGCCTGATAGAGATATGTATATTAAGCATGGTCTTTCTTCTATAATGTACAGCGCATTATGGAATAAATACACTCGTAAGGATCCTGAGTTGCATTGGCCTATGTATGGGTCATTTGATTTACGAAAGATTGAGTATGTGGAACAATGTATGTTTAAGCGAAAGACTAGGCAAGATAAGTTTGATTATGTACAAATGTGGGAGAAAGAAGTGCGTGAATGAATGAAGCTTGAGCAAGCCTTGATTGAAAAAGAACAGCGAAAGAACATTTATGTGAAAGCATTAGAGCTGAAGAACAAAGCAGTTAATTGTAAGCAAATGTGTGATGGTCTTTTGTTTTACCCCAGGTGAATTTATGAATGTGTTGCTTTCTTGGATGTACCATTTTTAAACTTGTATATAATTAGCCGGCTCCCCTAGAGGGGATACTTAACTAGGTTTAGGTATAAAAAAGTATTTCTTCTTTGGTGACTAGTACCCCGAGGAACCCTCCGGCGTTGAACAAGTGCTCCAAACTACATCTCCCAGGTGGCGCAGCGAACCCACACTCCCCGTGGCCATTAGCGCGTCCGGAAATAAAAGCCAACCCGATGCGGGGGCGTTGCCAATGATTTCGGATATGCCCGTTTCCCTTCAGCGGCCCGCACCATCGCAGCTCCAGCTCCAGCATCGTTATCGGGACTCCCCTGCTCGAAGTTCCCTCCGGAGACACCCCGAGTTCTAGGACGTGCTCACCGCTGCTTCTTCAACCCCATGGATGCGAGGTGAGTGACAGCGCCTTCGAATCCTCCCAGACGCCCGCGGATTTCTGGGCCGCCATACCCCTGTTGCGCGCTCCTCTGCTCCCCGTTAGTGAGCATAGAGTGGAAGCGCGAGCACCTTTGGATTGGCCAAGAGTAATCGGGTGCTCTCCATTCCCCCAAACTGTCGGGGCACTGCGAGAGGGTACCCAAATCACTTCCGTTCTTTCCTTTTTTTGTTGTGCTTAATTCCGTTAAGGAATCCTCTAACTCGGCGCTCCTCGGCCCCACGGATTTCCGGGCTTGGAGTAGTAGCGCCACCGGCGGTTTCTACCAGAACGTCTTCACTACCCTCAGCCTCAAACGCAAATGACCGTCTCTCCCCGTACGCACAACAGACCAGTGCGTGTGTGACGGGTTTCTAAGAGAGAGAGAGAATACTTTGACAGCGCGATAGCTCAAGAAGTATTGGGCTACCCTGGCTCCGGGTTCTGGAGTCCTAGAGCTGACCCCTGAGCCTGCTCTGAACCGCACCAAAGACCGTGATTCACCCCACCAGTGCTGTTAACTGGGTAACGACCACGGCCAGAACCAACCATTGATCAACCGATAGCGGGAGGAAAATAGAGACAGGTAAAGCGGGGAACAGATAGGAGTAAACTCTGTCCACGGGGAGGGGAGGAAAAGCGCAGTGTCTAAACGTCTGCTTGTTTCGTTTCAGGTCTCTCTCCCTGCAGAACCTTCCTTTCCTTCCCTCGCCCACCTGTCTCCCGAGTCCGAGGGTATTATACATATTCCGGGCTAGGGACGGATGGGAGGGGGACCCCTCTATAGCATCAGCGTCATCCCGAGAAGAAAACCAGGGTCAGCCTCGACAGAATCATTGGCCCACGAATTGTCCTCCTCCTGATCATGCTGATATAGAGAATGGCCACGATAGAAGACGTGTTAGCCGCTTTGGCGCAGGTACAAGTAGAATTAGCTACGTCTAGAGCTGAAACAGCCGCGTTACATACCCGCATAGACCGCCTCCAGAGAAACCCCTTTGATGTGGGGAACGTATTCCCTACGTCAACTCCCCAGGTGGTAGTAGAGATGCCGGCGCATGTGCATTTAGCCCCTCCTGAAAGGTTTCACGGAGAAATACAAAAGGTACAAGTCTTTATGACCCAAATACTACAGCACTTTCATTGCAAGCCCAAGCTCTTTCTGACCAACCAAGCCAGGGTGGCATTCCTCATCTCATACCTGGCAGGAGAAGCCGCGCAATGGGCCGTTCCGATAGTCAGAAGAGACGACGCCCTGTTGTACGACTGGGACACCTTCAGGCTTGAGTTCGAAAAGACCTTTGATCGTCGGGCGGACACCTTTTCTGCCGACAGCGACCTCCTTGACCTTCGTCAAAGCAGCACCGATTTCATCGGATACATCAACAGCTTTCGGCGGTTGGTGGCAGAAACCGACTGGCCCGAATCCAAGCAGGCCGCAATCTTCTACAGAGGGCTAACGGAAGAACTCAAAGACGTTATTGCCCAAATAGATCTGCAACGCCGTACTTGTGCGGCCATGATTGAACTGGCTTCCTGTCTAGAATATCGACTGAGGGAGAGGAAAGGAGACCACAAACGCAAAGAGAAAACCCTCGTGTCCTATGATCACCCCCGTGCTTCAGAACACGCGCCACACCGAACAGACCCTATGGAAATCGGGACAGTGAGAGCGTCTCTAACCCTCAGCGAACGAGACCACCGACGTAAACAGGGACTCTGTTTATATTGTGGCAAGAAGGGCCACTTCCTGCGAGAATGCCCAGTTCGACCCAAGACCGGCCGTACACGCAACAGACAAGCAGCAACCATCACCACTGAAGGACCGGCGGGAAACTCGAGGTCTTGAAGGTTCAGGAAGGGACACCTTCAGGCTACCAGTCCATCCCTTCTATGGAAGCAGATACCACCAAAGAACCCAACCACTTTTTTGTCCCCTTGCGCGTAGTTGTGAATCACAGTCCCCGCCATGTCAGGGCCATGATTGACTCTGGGGCCACCGGTTGCTTTTTAGATAAAGCAAAAGCGGAAAGGCTAGGAATCCCACTACTGCTCAAGGACACTCCAGAACTCGTCCACGCAGTTGACGGCAAAGAGCTGGACTCAGGTCCCATAAAATACCAAACTCCTTCCCTTTGGGTTACCATAGGAGAAAACCACGGCGAATGGCTCACCCTTAACATCATTCAAGCACCACGCTGCAACCTCATCCTGGGGTTACCGTGGTTGAGATTACATGAGCCACACATGACATGGTCAACTAACTCGATAACGTTCAGCTCTGTCTTTTGTCAACAACACTGCAAGGATCCGGGGTTTCCTCCTGACACGGAAAACACTTCCACCCACCACGTGGCCACGGCAGCCGAGAAGGACGTAACGCTCCCAGACTGGTACACCCCTTATAGGGAAGTATTCGACAAACGGAAAGCAGAGGAACTGCCTCCGCACCGGCAATACGACTGTCGCATTGACTTAATACCTGATGCTACCGTTCCGTGTAGCAGGATATACGCTCTTACGGGTCCCGAAACCTGTCACCTCCGCGAATACCTGGACACCTACTTAGAATTGGGTTTCATTCGCCCCTCTAGGTCTCCTGCTGCGTCTCCCCTCTTCTTCATTCCGAAGGCCAACGGCGAGCTTTGCTGCTGTATTGACTACCGCGCCCTCAACGCAATGACCATAAAAAACCAGTATCCACTGCCACTGATTCTGGTGCTCTTGGAACAAGTGCGGGAAGCAAGCATATACACTAAGCTGGATCTCTGAGGGGCGTACCAATTTGGAAATAGAATACGAGACGGGGACGAGTGGAAAACCGCCTTCAAAACGAGATTTGGTCTGTTTGAGTATTTGGTTATGCCCTTTGGGCTCTGTAATGCCCCGGCCGCCTTTCAGTTCTTTCTCAACGAAGTGTTGAGAGACTTCTTGGACAAATACGTCGTGGTGTACATAGACGATATCCTGATCTTTTCGTCTATACTACAAGACCATGTTAACCATGTGAAGATGGTACTACAAGCCCTGAAAGACCAACGTTTGTTTTGCAAGCTCACAAAATGTGAATTCCATGTGACCACGGTGGAATTCCTTGGCGTCCTGTTGACCTCCGCCGGACAAATCATGACCGATCGCAAAGTACAAGCGGTTGCAGAGTGGCCCCAACCTCGGACCGTGAAAGACATCCAAAGCTTTCTTGGCTTCTCGGACTTCTATAGGAGGTTCATCCACCATTTCTCCCAGTTGGTGACCCCCCTCACCAGGTTTACCCGCAAAGGGGTCCCATTCATATGGTCTCCTGATGCCCAAACAGCTTTCGACCGACTCAAGAAGGCGTTTACGTCCTCTCCCATCTTGCGCCACGCCAAACCCGACCTTCCCTTTATCGTGGAAGCAGATGCCTCCGATGTGGCGGTCGGAGCAATTCTGTCTCAACGTCACCCAGATACCGGACAGCTCCATCCAGTCGCCTTCATGTCCCGAAAGTTGTGCCCGGCCGAGCTGAATTACACAATCTCGGAAAAAGAGTTGCTCGCCATTCGAGAAGCGTTCCTGGAGTGGCGACATTGGTTGATGGGCGCTCAACATCAGGTGACTGTGTTCACAGATCACCGAAACCTTCAGTTCCTTTGATCAGCGCGACATCTCTCACCTCGCCTAAAAAGATGGATGCTCTTTTTTGCGGAGTACCACTTCCTCGTCACATTCCGGCCAGGAACTCAAAACAAGAAAGCCGACGCTTTATCCAGACAGGAACTTCCCTGCCTCCCTGCGGAGACCCCCGACCAACCTATACTGACGCCAGAGCAAGTGGTGGGCAGTATAAAAACCGAGTCGTTTCTACATGGAGTGAAGCAAGGGATACAGACGTTCGCCTGGGCATCCTGGCTGAAGAGCCATAAAGAATGGCGCCTGCACAGCGGCTTACCCATGTGTGGATCTAGGGTACTGATACCTACTCTCCGGCTCCGCAAACTCGTTTTCACCTGGTGCCACGACGTACCTTGTGCTGGTCATATGGGAGGAGCAAAAACCCTGGAACAAGTGTTGAGACAATTCTGGTGGCCATCTGTCCGGCCAGATGTTCTACGGTGGGTGAAAAGCTGTCCCATCTGCGCCCAAATGAAAGCCGACCATCAGAAAAGTCAAGGCCTCCTGATGCCCCTCCCGACCCCTATGAATCCCTGGGAAAGAATCTCTGTCAACTTCATCGTCGGTCTGCCGAAGGACCAAGGCTGCACAGCTATAGTCGTTGTCATCGACTATCTCACAAAAATGGGACATTTTATCGCGTGCAAACAAGTGCCCACGGCAGGTGCGTTGGCGAAGCTCTTGTTGACACACATTGTACGGCTACACTGCCTTCCCCTAGGGATTGTATCGGACAGAGGCTCTCAATTTACTGACCGTTTCTGGAAGGTCTGGTGTGACGAACTTGGCATTCAATCCTCCCTCTCCACCAGCTTCCATCCCCAAACTGATGGACAGACTGAAAGACTGAACCAGACCCTAAAACAGTACCTGCGATGCTACGTGGATCACACATCGGAAACTTGGGTTGATTGGCTTTGGGTGGCAGAAATAGCATATAATAACTCCGTGCATTCCTCCACGCGCCACACACCCTTCTTTCTTGCGTCAGGTCATCACCCCCGTTTCCTCCCTTTTCTCCTCCCTCGAACACATGGTAGCCTTCCCGATGTACAGGGTAGACTCAACGCCATTCACTCAGCACTCAAACAAGCCCGAGAAAACCTGCGCTTAGCTAAGACACGTTATAAAGCCCAAGCCGACAAACACCGCCGAGCCCCTCCAGTTTACCACAAGGGGGACAGGGTATGGTTATCTACAAAGCACATCCGGTTCAGGAGACCCAGCGCGTTCAATCCGAAGTTCATCGGACCGTATCCTGTGGTTCGACACGTGAACCCTGTAGCGGTACAGCTGCGGCTACCTCAGCATCTGCGCATACACCCTGTGTTCCACGTCCCGTTGCTCAAACCCTCATTCTGTCCGGTTCGAACGGTCCCGGCTCCGGTGTGGGTGCACCACGAACAAGAATACGTGGTGAGACGTGTGCTGGATTCCAAGTTGGTGAGAGGCAAGTTGTGGTACCTCCTAGCGTGGAAGGGTTATGGGCCGGAGGAGAACTCCTGGGAACCTGCTTCTGCTGTGCATGCGGACCGCCTGGTGGCGGCCTTCCACCGCCGTAGCCCTGCCAAGCCCGGTTCCTCTCTCGCCGCCGGAGGCAGTGTGAAGGGGGGTGTGCTGTCATGATCGAGCACGAGAGCGGGTGCGAAACCGAGCAACCCTCCGGCGTTGAACAAGCTCTCCAAACTACATCTCCCAGGTGGCGCAGCGAACCCACGCTCCCCGTGGCCATTAGCGTGTCCGGAAATAAAAGCCAACCCGACGCGGGGGCGTTGCCAATGATTCCGGATATGCCCGTTTACCTTCAGCGGCCCACACCTTCGCAGCTCCAGCTCCAGCATCGTTATCGGGACTCCCCTGCTCGAAGTTCCCTCCGGAGACACCCCGAGTTCCAGGACGTGCTCACCGCTGCTTCTTCAACCCCATGGATGCGATGTGAGTGACAGCACCTTCGGATCCTCCCAGACGCCCATGGATTTCCGGGCCGCCATACCCCTGGTGCGCGCTCCTCTGCTCCCCGTTAGTGAGCATAGAGTGGCAGCGCGAGCACCTTTGGATTGGCCAGAGAGTAATCGGGTGCCATGAGCTCTCCCTTTCCCCAAACTGTCGGGGCACTGCAGAGGGTACCCAAATCACTTCCGTTCTTTCCTTTTTTTGTTGTGCTTAATTCCGTTAAGGAATCCTCTAACTCAGCGCTCCTCGGCCCCACGGATTTCCGGGCTTGAAGTAGTAGCACCACCAGCGGTTTCTACCAGAACGTCTTCACTACCCTCAGCCTCAAACACAAACGACTCTCTTTCCCCGTACGCACAACAGACCAGTGCGTGTGTGACGGGTGTCTAAGAGAGAGAGAGAATACTGTGACAGCGCGATAGCTCAAGAAGTATTGGGCTACCCTGGCTCCGGGTTCTGGATTCCTAGAGCTGACCCCTGAGCCTGCTCTGAACCGCACCAAAGACCGTGATTCACCCCACCAGTGCTGTTAACTGGGTAATGACCACGGCCAGAACCAACCATTGATCAACCGATAGCGGGAGGAAAATAGAGACAGGTAAAGCGGGGAACAGATAGGAGTAAACTCTGTCCACGGGGAGGGGAGGGGAGGAAAAGCGCAGTGTCTAAACGTCTGCTTGTTTCGTTTCAGGTCTCTCTCCCTGCAGAACCTTCCCTTCCTTCCCTCACCCACCTGTCTCCCGAGTCCGAGGGTATTATACATATTCCGGGCTGGGGACGGATGGGAGGGGGACCCCTCTATAGCATCAGCGTCATCCCGAGGAGAAAACCAGGGTCAGCCTCGACAATTATATAATATATGCTAAATAGCTGCATGCTATCATTAAATTGACAGAGTAAGACACTATACATGTGTGCAAATTGCCACAATGTTAAAAATAAAATTAGAATCCACATTTAATAGGGAAAAAAAAAGCTTCAAAAAACGAAATTGTGTGTTTTGCAATAGATAAATTAAGATACAAAATGTCACAGCATTTATCCTTCTGTATTAGGCATTAACAGGCATTCACATTATCTGAGTGAGTTGGTTGTTGCAGACCTGAATACATTACAGAACGACAGATTTGTGGAAAGGCTGACTTGAAAGGCGTGTGAATTCGACGCCTTTATGTGTCAAGCAGCTGTATCAGCACGTGGGTATTTCTGACTCCTGCCACAGAAAACAGCTGACGTCACTACCCCTTAAGTCAGTGCAAGCACGGTGTAAAATCCTGCCTTTCAGACTGCTGTTTTAAAAGTTAGAAATATAGTTTCATTATTTTTGATAAACAGAGGACAGATTGACCGTAGGGATTTCTTTTCTTAATGCCTTTTTAAATAAGGATAAGAGTGGTTTTTGATGTTAAATAATAATGACTGTCCTTTAAAAGTGGCGCAGACTTTCAAGTTCGGTTTCTGTTCTTAGGGCTGTGAATGAAAGCGTTTAAATATGATAGGCAAGGGATGCAGCTTGCTTTTCATATGTGGAGTCATCAAAATGATTAGATTTCTTAAAAAAAAAAAAAATATTTTGATTATATAAAAAATGTTATTAAAAATAGGTGCATTAAATTCGTTTTTTAATATTTATAATGCCTAATAATGATGCGGTGACCTCCTAGCATCCAAATTGAATTTAAGCCATGCTATACAGCAATAGGGGGTCACTTACATGTGAAATGTCACTTTACCCAGGCATACAAAACTCATTTTTATAAGGGTATACATTATACATTTCTGATGCCACATCTCTGGGATATGTAGGGGATATTCTGGGGATGACTATTATGCAAAAACATTGTAGGATATTCATTTTTAAGTGCCCCAAACATCAAAGTCGAAATTGAGTAACATTCACTATTTAAATGAGGCTATTCCAATCAGAGCAGCTTTTAAACTGCCTTAGGCTCCAGCAAATGCACATATGTAAGTATAGAATGAATAGCTGACATCAATACTGCTAGACAAGCACTCAGCACACTGCTTACAAATATAAATATGTACAAAAAATCTTACAGAAGTTATTAAGCTTACCTCTGAATTGCTGGTAGACAGGAATAGAGTGGGTTGTTGTTGCTCTCTTAGTCTCCAGGGTCACCATGAAAACCTTGCACGCAAGATGGGACAGCTGCATAGGTTAAAGGCCGAAGTCCTACATTTAGAAGCCTGCAGGGCTCAGCGCAACGTTTGCTTTGGCATTTCGACATTTGAAAGATGAAATGGCAGGGCTGGGACAGAAAGAGGTTTTGCTTACTTTTTTTGGCAAAAGCAAGTTTTTGTTCACTCACATGAATAGATTGCATAATAATAATGGTATATGTGAGCTTTTATTAAGACAATGGCTCTGCCCTATATGTAGCACTAATGTTTTTAGGGCTGAATTAAGGAAGCAATGGGATTTAGTTTGAATTCATGTGCCCTCGTGTTACACTTGTACATTTGCTAAAGGAATATGTTCTTTAGCTAGCTGAATGTGCTATTTAGCTCCTCAGAGTTTGTTTATGCCCAGTTGCTACAAATTGGGGTTGATAGTGTTGACAGAATGAAACCTGTTACAGGTTTCCTACTGTCAAAAATGGGGGGAGGAGGCTAGCTCCTCTACAAATTAAGGGTAGGCAAATTTATGTTTTCTCTCTCTTTTTCTAAATTTCTTTTGAGCTTGTCTAAACTGTCTGTGAAATAGCCATGAGACATTTAATTGGCTATTCAGTAATACTGTTTTAAACATTATTAGCATTAATAAAATGAATAAATAAATTTTCTATGTTACTGCCCATCCTGTCAGATGAAATTATGAAAGGATGAGTAGTCTAGATTGTGGTTTCCTTATTTGATCTTTAAGGCGAACTAGCTGTGGGTAGTTTTTGTTCTGAAATTCTCAGGTGATAACACCACTATTGTTTGTTATTCTATGCTACATACAGTTTTGCAAGGTTGCTAGTTTTTATTAGCTAGTCTGGGTAAATAAACTGACAGTCCTTACTAGAGCTGATGTTGCATAGTTTGAATTGTGAAAAATAGAATGCAGAGAATATGCCCATGTGATCCTTAGCAAACATTTTTGAGGAAAATATTGTTTTATAGGAGTCTGTGTGTCACAAGATGTTCTGCTGGAGAAAATGTACCCATTATGTTGAAATGTTTAGTTCTTTATGTAATAGGAATCCCTGTTAAATTAGCAGTTTTAGATTTTCCTGTTGCTCCTATAACATGAGAGCATGGTCCTAACCATACAATGTAGGTGCTTTTATTAAGAGAAATCATTTTAGAAGTGCCTGCAGTCCTGTACAAGTAATGCAAAGTCTATGAGTAAAGGTCTAGAACATTTCCTTTTTTCTTGAAGGTCTTTAGATGATTAGGATAGGAATATACAGATGTAAGGATTTGGAGTATGTCTGTATTGTTTTTCTCTTTTCCTCAGAATTTAGTAAATGAACACAGACTTCCTTGGCTGCTTGGGATTGGGTGACGTATTACTCTTGTCAGTTCACCAAAGAGTTCCTTTTATATAGGTCCAGGCTGTTGTTTCTTTTACTCTCACATAGATGAAAGTGGTTCTTGGGTGCCTTGCTAATATATGGGGCGTCCCTAGACTAGGAAGTATTCTGAGACTAGCCTCTCTGTTGATGGATTATTTCTGTGCCTTGTCTAAAGACCTTTTGTTCTGTCCACCAATAGATATTTGCTGCCTTACAACCATTGCCAGAGGGGCGCGGACATCAGATCTAGCTTGAGGAGTCAGCACCAGTCCAGCTAGAAGTCAAAGTGAAGGTAACCAGCACAGGCAGTGCTGGCAACCAGTACCTCAGTGAAGGTAGAAGGCCGGAAGCACTGGGATGTGAAGTGTGTACCCCTGCCACTGTCTTGGGCGCAAGACGGGGTCACAAATCAGAAAGGAGAAATCGTGGATCAAGTTTTTGATGCCCAGCTGAGAGTCACAAACCGACCAGATCAGCAAGAAAGTTTTTGCTTGAGGTAACCTCCTTTGAAACATGGGTTGCTTCAGAGATCCTAGCATCAGGCCTCTGAATCCTGGTCCCAAAGTGGCTGTAAAGCTTTCACCTTTGTTAGTCAAGAGATACCTGGGCACACTGAATGCAATCTATGGCCCCAACGAAAGAGCAGTGTGCCAGCAGAGCAATACAGGAGTTAGGAAAGGACTTGAGTTCAGGGTACAGGTGCTGTGTCTCTGGTGCCTGTTAGATTTAAATGAAGAAAACTGGTGCACTGCCTGAGACACTGGACAGGATCGCTCAGAGCATTTGCCCTGTTGGGTGATTGCCCTATCCTGAAAGAAGAAACATTTCCCTTGAAACTGGGCCGTGATTCCTGAGTTGCGAGTTGTGCAGCTCCACCGTGGGAACAACAAGAGCCTGCCTGTGAGGCTCAAACGGACACAGGGAGAAGACTCCCCTCTGGTTGGTTGTACAGCGGCTTTAATTTCCCAAGGACTTCCTTTTCTTTTTTGTTGAAAATGTACCCCATTGGTCGTCCTATTTTTTGAGGAGGAGCAACCCTTTGCAGCTCTTCGTCCTAATTCTCATGGTCCTGTGTGGTCCTCCTGGTCCCCTGGATCCAGGATCATTTTTGTAACAATATGTCTGACTGCTTTCATAATTGTATTAGGAATAATGTTTATTCTGCGAGAGAAAAGTTAATCTGAGCAGTTGACAAATGTTACTTTACCATTTCCTTGATTAATACTCTAGCCCTCATAAAGGAAACATTGGTAAAGTCTAGTGAAAATGTTTTTTATTAGATATGTACTGTTGGCTATTTTGAAATTGAAATTGATGGTCACTGAAATGCATAGGAGCCTTGAAAATGTTTCTACTGGATGGTTCTAGGATTTGCTTAGGACTAGAAAGCTAATAGTTCTGTTTCTGATAATAGTAATTACTCTCTCCTGCTATCTGTATGACCCAATGCTCTGTTCCCTTTGTACTCCTGCTTATACCTTATACATACCAGCTTAACAATATTTAGAATGAGAAATGCCCACCTAGCAATGAATTAGAATATTGATAAATTTATGAAAACATTAATATGCATATTTCCTACTGGATTATGGGAATGTCTTTAGCTCATGCTAAAAGGACTATCTGTTGAAGATTGCATTAATCTCTTAGCATGAGCTGAAAGCCATTTTGTACTTGGCAGCCATTTTAGTTAGCTATGTGCTGGCCATTTGCTGTTTCCCTCTCCCAGAGTCTTGCACATGTGCAGATGTGCTTAGCTAGTAGAGTGCACCTGTTCCTAGTATAGAACTGTCAGGCTGTTCTAACTGATGTCAGCAACTTATTACTCCTCCTACTTGTTGACTGTGCAGTTTCTGTATGACCATCTATGTGCATAACTCTTCTCATGTGTACTTGTACCGCCTTTTTCAGCCCCTGTGTGGGTATAAAAGGACCATGCTTCTTCTGTTCAGTGTGCTACTTCACTCAACACCGAAGGGTGCCGTGTGAATGTAGTTCCACCTCATGAGGTTTATTAAAATTTGTATTTTCTATTCCAGTTTCTGTGCCAACTTCTTCCTATTGGTCTGAGGACTCTGTGCAGAGAAGGGCGAACCCCTTGCACTGGTAGAACTAGCTGAGGTCACCATCAACACTGTCTCCCTTACAGACCCTGTCTTGGCTGAAAATGTCTGCAGAATGTTCAGCTTTGGGAGAAACTGCTATCAAAACTCTCTTGCCTTTCAGCTCGTCCTATTTATGTGAGATTGGGTTCTCAGCACTTGCGGTATTAAAGACTAAGTACCATTCAAGACTAAACGTGGAGCACAACCTGAGGATGGCAGTAGCAAAAATCCATCCACAGATTGACCGTCTCTGAAAAACAGGCACACCTCTCACATTTATGTTGGTGGTGTTATTATCAATCTATGTCATGTGTAAAACAAAGCATCCTAGTAAAAAAAAATTGCGCACTTTTTATCTTGGAAAGTGGTATTTTGAGCTGTGCAATAAACCTCTGTCAATTCACTACACCCACTCACAAACCTGCTGTTTACTAAACGCTCTTATTGTATTGAACATTATTTGCTGGATATGCCCGGAATACGTGCGTGGCGGTCAATTCCAGAAATTTCTGTCAGGTGGTGGGGCGGCCCAACATCTAAAAAAATTCATCTGGGGGGGCTCAACCTACAAAAGTTTGAAGACCTCTGCCTTAGAATGAGTGAGGTTGGAATCTCTTTCCGAGTCTCGATCTCTGACACCCCGCAAGGGGAGTCAGAAACACAGGAGCTGGATTTTCTGCGAGGAGGAGTACAGCGTCTGGTCAGTGCGTCAGGCAGGGACTTGACTTCCTTCCGAACTTGCCGTGGCGAGCCGCTTCATGCAAGTAGGCAGCCGAACCGTGGTTTGCTATGGTAAGTGAAGGTATATTTATACCTTGAAGGTGTTTAGGAATGCCAGTATTGACGTAAAAGTCGGGCAGAAGAACATCATGAATGAAGCTGTAAGGAATAGATGTTCATGCATAATAAATGAGTTCTTGGAGAAATCAATATCCAATCAAGGGAAAGTCCTAAAGGCTTAAGAGTCTGGTTTTCCAAGAACTCATTGTGACGTAGATGAACAGATGTAGGTGGCCATGCCTGTATTTGGTTAGCTTGGATAATGCCTAAATAAGGGTGGGATTTCTATGCCTAAATATGGGCAATGCGAATTGTGCCTATATAAGGACATAAATCGGGAAACCTATATACGGTATCTAAATCGACACACAACACCCACTCCACTTTCATATGAACGACATTACTAAATCTTAAACATGCTAAACATATCTAAAATATAGCTACATATGGATGGCTTTGAACATGTCAAAATATACATTGTAAAATGCATAAAAACTGTTGCCATGCAATAAAAATGCATTGGTGCTGTACATATTAAGCAATGTTTCATTCTAAGCATATATTTACATTGAATGCTAAATGAATGAACATACATATATATACACATATACACATTATGAAATGACTCGAAATACAGAAGAAAAAAGACCGAAACCATTTCATTTCAAGTTACATAAATCAATTGGTATTGACAAGGTGACATATTGTCTCTGAAAGTGTATTAAAGAATTCTGTTCTCTATGAATAGTTCTACTAAAAGCAGATTACTGTCCCGTAAAAAGAAAAATTCTAATTTGGAAAATAAAAAATAATCATAGGAAAAAGTTCCAAGTTTAGTCTTTGTTTTGAAAAATGAAGGCCAAATTTAGAGTGTGCTCGGTACACTGTGTGCTGAATCAAAAGTCAGTGTATGAGGATGGAGAAAACAAGAAAGCTTCTAATCCTGTAGACAAAAAGTCGTCTACCGTTGTAGGTGAAAGTTGGATTACCTCGTTTAGAAGATTAACCGCACATAGATGAGAAGCATTCCCGTCAGCATTGGTTGCATCAGCAATGTTCGTATCGGATGTTACCTGCGTGCCTGTTGTTTCCTCTCGTACCTCAGCAGTAGCAATGTGCGTCTTTGAGATCTCAATGAATGCCGTCCTCAGGATTGGTAGCCGCTGGGGACAACACACAGCATGGGCCGTTACCGGGTCCAGCAGAGCATCGATATCCGTAGGCATGACTGATGAGAGTGTTGGACAGATTTCTAGCACGCATTCTTCACTGCAAAGCAGGCAGCGTAGAACAGGTAAGATGCAATCTTACCAGATTGGTCTGAATGACAGAGACCATGTGGTATTTAATTCTCGTAGACGAGGTAAACCCAAAATTTAGACGATGCGCTCACGACACCTTATCTCCAATAGAGCTCTCTCTATGGTGCTTGGAGTGACGTTGGTGATTTGGCTTGCCATATCGGAGCAGTAGGAGCAAAATAGTATCCCTGCAACGAGTACAAAAAGCAGTGGCAGTCCACCAAACACAGAGTGCATGAAGTTGGGAACTATTCCGAGGACTGCTTGAAAAGGTGCTAACAGTCCCGAACACATGGTCTTAAATACATGTACAATACCGCTCGTATCAGACATGTTTAAGATATGTTCTAACACTTCTGAGAAATGTATAGGGCAGTTTGTATTCAAAAGGGCATGTATCTCGGCAGAAGTCCTTGCGACTTGTAGATCATAGGTTTCTTTGGCCGAGGTCAGTGGCACAGTTTGTTGTAAAAGAATGGCTTTCATTCTGCTTAGAGTATCAATTCGTATAGAAGAGATGTTCAGTGAAGGCCATAGATGCGACTTCCTGACTGTCTGTATTTGTGAAAATAAGCCTTGCATACAGCAAGTGACCCTGGATGTAACCGTTACTAGATGTGGGATACCTGGCAACATGCCACAGCAGCTGTGATCATTCAACATGAGGTAACTTCCATTTGAAAGTAGTCCAAAAATTGGATTAATCACTGCAGCTGGTGAGCCTTGCAGGTGACAGGATAAGTTTGCAGTGGAACCATTGCAGGCCCCATGTAAATTAATACCCTGACAAAGGAGAGAACCACTAAGTGCGTTTTCACAGTTTGTACCACTAAGAAACACTTCACACCCCCCACTCCAACATCTATGTGTGTAAGGTAAATCCCAAGATGTCTTGATGTATTCTTTACCCAACCTTTCATATTTGCCTGCTGGTATATGATTTAGGAAATACTGAAAATGGAAAGTTGTAACAGGCAGAGTAATTTTACCATGTATGATCCACTCAGTAGCTGGTTTTTCTGCCACCGTGAAAGGTAATTTCTCCAGTTTTTCACTGCTCAGCACCGTATAGTCTGCTCCCCTTTGTGCCAGTTTGATCTGTTTATCAGTGAGATTGAATTCTGAAAACAGTGACGTAGTGTTGATTAAACGCCAAGGCACACAGCCTGAACGCAAGTTTTGGAGCGTCCAGCCTAATAACATCATAGAACGTAATTGAGACTGACCATGTTGCATCATGACCAAGTCTTGTTCCACGATGTCTATGGCAGAAGACACAATGCTGTCCAATGAATATATCCTGGACGACAGAATCGTTTAGCTCATTGTCTACTACAGAGAGAGATTTCTATAAATTAATACGATCAATTTCTCGTATTCGTTCTGCAGTCTCTGCTTGGGTAATCTTCCATATTACATTATAAGCAGCGTAGATACCGGCATATATTAAACGTTTTTGACGCGGTTTTCTTGGTCCTAGTAAGAATTCCCTAAGGTCTGCGCCTTCTTTAAGTAAAGATAAGTATTGTTTTACATCCTGCATTGTAGCTTTTTGCAGCCAATCAAGGCAGAGTTTCCCTATACTGTATGTTGTTACTACCCCTGGATGCTGTCTTTGAACATAGCGTGGGTCTGGCCTATTGATAGTGAACCCCTGTGTTTTGTTCAGGAATCGATCTTGACAGTTGTTTGTGTCTGTGGGCCTAAGCAGCCATTTTTTCCATTCTGGATCTGATCTGTTGTGATGCAAAATATGATGTATGTCGACCTCCCCCGTGTAGTGCTATTACTTGCAGGTATTGGTATGGTCGGTGTGTTCATGTCTTTGATCTTGGCTAACCCAAGGCAAGACGTTTGTTGGACAGTGTCATTCCAAAAAATAATCTGCTCAGGGATGATACAGGCTCTAAACAAAGCTTCTACCCCCTGCACTTGCCAATCTTTTGTACCCCAGGCATATTTTGTCTCATTGTTTTATTTCCAAACGTCGAAACCCTGTCTAGACAGTTGGGCATTAAAGGCTGCAGAATAAATTTGTTTCGTATTGGTTAACATATTTTTCGTTCCTGTCTTGTTCATATTCTTAAAGTAAAACGATTCTGGATTTGATAAGTTGAACCCTGAAAAATATGGAATATTCATTGCAAAAGTTTTTGAGCTACCCTTTGGAGGTGTAGGACAATGTTCCCATTGGTTATACATAAATACATTTCTAGGTGATGCAATTTTATGCAAGAAATGATGACCATAGTGGTTATAACAATACATTTGTTCATAGTCTGATGAACCCTCTAAATATTCATGATTTGTGAATAGTGCAGACATTTCTAGATCAGACATCATGTTATTAACAGTCTCGAAGTCCCAATCATCAGAAAAGGTACTAGAGGCAATAGTCACTTAATGAAATTTTAAATAAGTGTGGAATCTTCAAATGTTCCGTTGGGCCAAAAATATCATATTCAGTTCTGTCCCAAACTATACCATCTGGTATAGGAACAGCTGTGATGTTCACTGCTGACAATTCTCTTGCTTCACGATGGGATGATTTGTGTGGCTGGAGAAGTAAGTTCACTCTTTTACTTGCTGTGTCCATTTGAATATATCTTCCATTTATCATCATACACAGAGTTATTACCAGAGCTAACCAAAGTAGAAAGAAGAATATTTCCAAAACAATCCATTGCTCAATCCATGGTGAAACCAGATGAGTCTTTTTCGGGAGATGAAAAAAGTCTGTTGCTTGTTCTTTGAAAATTCTTTGTGCTGGCGTCGTTTCAGGTTCACTGGGATCCTCAGAAAACGTTAATGAAATAGCCGGAGGCAGTTCTGTCAATGGTTGGAATCGCACCAGGATTTGTTGAAATCGCTGGAACCAGTTGATCACTTGTTACTTCGTTGTAGACAGGTGTATCAGGACGAACTGTTATTTGGGTCTCAAGAGGGACGAGATCCATAGCTTTGTTGCTTAGTCCTTCATTTCTCACTGTAGAATCTTCAAGGTGATGAGTCTCTCAGTTTGAACCTCTTGGATTGTAGCTAGAGGAGTGTGTCTGCTACATTGTCGGAGTCCACTTGGCCTACTGCTTAGTATCGGCCACATTGTGTGGTTTGATCAGGTCGATGGACATAAATCTTTTCTCCTTTTGACCAGCAAGGGGCGGCAGTATTATTGTTCTCGATCCGTGGATTGCTAGGACAGGTACTGGTTGTCTGTAAGAAGGCCCGAATTCTTTCTTGTCCGCGATCTTTTCTCTGACTAGATCACCAAGCTTTGAGATCCAGACAGGCCTTGCTGGGATGGTTGTTTTTTCCCCAGTGGTGGTTGGCTTCAGGAACACGTTGCTTTGTTTCGATCTTAGTTCATTTAAGTCCTGTAAAACAGCCAAACGATCTTTGACATCAAACTTTTTATTTTCCACCACTGTGCCTTTCATGTCAAGGTCTGTAATAAACATTCTAGTTCCAAATAGGACTTTAAATGGAGTTACACCCCCTAGAGAACTCTTGGCAAATTGTTTAATGAGCGTTGGACCCCATAAAGATGTTTGACCCACCCATCACCTGAACCTAATACCCTAGCTGTTATAGACTGCTTTACGTCCCGTTTTTTTCTTTCCACAACAGAATTTCCCGCAGGATGGAATGGAGAAGAATACCGCAATGCTATGCCCAAACTGGCCATGGCTTCTTTGTAACCTTGAGAGCTAAATGTAGGTCCCCGGTCAGAATGTAGTGTGCCAATTGCGTATGTGCCGATAAAGACTCGCAAAACTTTTATAACAGTTCAAGCGTCAGCCGAGCGCTGAGGCCACATCCAAAGGAACCTTGAATTAATGTTTGTGGGACTGCTTCATCCACAGGGATGGCTGCATGTAGATAGTCTAATGCAGTCTAACAATGGTGTCTGTACTTGGCTGGCTACGTTGTAGACAGGTGCCTGGCGGCATTCTGTACTGCGATCTCTATTGCAGTCTATGCATTTATTGATAAAAGTGTGAATCAGTGTATTCATTCCTGGCCACCAGTACATCTCTTTTAGTTCTAAAATTGTTTTAGAGATCCCCTGATGTGTCAGACCCTCTCCCAGATGTGCTTCGTAAATCAAAGCTACTCTTTGTTCCATGTTTGGTATTACTCCAGGGATTCGAGCAAATGGAACATTGTTCGCATCAATTATATATGAGTATTTGAGTGGAAACATTTAGGTAATGCTGCACCGCTGCCTTTGCTTGAAGCATTGACAGCCAGTATTATTTCACTGTCTATTTTCATTTTTGAACGAGTGATTGCAGCTACGGAAGCCGTTTGCACAGCCCCTTTCGCGGCTTTCTCAGCCAATGAATTCCCTTCAACGTGAACGCCATTACGTTGATGACTCAGCGTGTGTATCACGTGAGTGTTTTGTAGGCCGTTTCGCAACTGAACTACTTGTTCCCAAAGTGTTTTATGCTTGATTGGGCCACCTTTTGTATCTTTGAAACCATTTTGAAGCCAATTCTGTAAATATTCATTGTATGATTGAACACAATAAAAAGAATCGCACACTATGAGTGTGGGGAATTCGCGATCCTTATTTTCAAGTGCCATTTTAAATGCTTGTAGTTCAGCTCGCTGAGCTGTACAATCTCCTAGAGATTGCGTTTTTGTGGCCATTGGTCTAAATTTGCCATCGAGCATACAACCTTTAATGATCGCGCATGCTGCAGTATAAGCTTGCTTACCCCTCCGTAGCAGGTTGTGCAGATCCGTCAGTATAAATTATAAATTCGTACTGGTGAAGAGGGAGAATTTCAGTAGGCAGAGGACATTCGTGTTTGTATTACAGGAATGCTTGTGTTTTTAAATAAGGATCAAAAACTTATTCAACATCGGTTGCAGCAAGAGAATTAACCCATTGGATCCAGCTCGGATGTAAAGCTTTTGCATTCGGAATAATAGCTTTTGTAACTGCCTCTAAGGCTGGTACAGGGGTGATGACCATAATGTGTTTCCCCTGTGCTAGGGCTCATTCTTTTGCTATAGCGGTTTGAAATGCTGTCAGAATTTTTTCTGTCAATGTAAATTTCATTTCTGCTTGCATATACAAATGTGATTTGTATGCAATTGGTACTTTTTCACCTTCGTTAAAAGTTAAGTAAATGAATCAGCATTGACCCGGAATGATTCGGATCACTAAGTTGCGTACGTTTACGCATGTTTGTAAGTGTTTTGTTTCTAACATGTCAGCTTGAAGTGAACGCAGGATATCTGTGTGTTCCTGTGTCCAAGTTGTGATTTTAAAATCAGGTTTGATTAATTCGTAGAGAGGTTTATCCCTTTCTCCGTAGTTTAGAATGTATGTCCTTCCAAAATTTAGGAAACCTAAAATTGACTAAGTTTTTTATTGTTTTTGGAGGTTGGAGCAGCGCACACTTTTCTAAAAAGTTGGCTGCTAGGCTTTTGTCTTCAGTTGATAGTTCATATCCTAGGAAAAGGACGTTGAGATGGGCAATTCTTGATTTTTTTAAATTGAATTATAACCCTCAGAGGTGAAGCCCAGTATAATGGTATTCACCCTGTTCAAGTGCCCGTTCAGGTCATCGTCTGTCAGATAGATATCATCAACATATGACAATGCCTCATCATCATAAATTTGTAGTAACTCTGTTACCCTTGCTGAGAATAACCCTGGACTATCCTTGAATCCCTGAGGGAGACGACAGAACTAACGCTGGGTCCCCATTATTGAAAAAGCTGTCAAATTCCTACTTTCAGGTGCTATGTTTTGACAAAAGAAACCGTTAGAAATATCTAATGTGGTTGTATATTTTTTATGCACAATGTTATTCATTAATGCTGTACTATGTGCATTTTGTACTGCAAATGTTTTACAACAAGAGTTTAAGTGTCTGTAATCCAAAACTAGACAATATGTATTGTCTGGTTTGGAGACAGGAAACAAAGGATTGTTCATTGATGAGGTGCATGTTTCAATCACCCCTTGATATTCAAGTTGATCTAAGATCTCCCTGACCTGTTTTTTAGCTTCTTGCTTAATTGGATACTGTCTTTGTGCAGTTGGTTGATTTTTTAACTGGATCTTATGGTGAAGTAAGTCCTCATCCCATCCTGCATGATGTTTGTATAATGCTGGGGCTTGGGCCACTGCCCATTTCCTGGAATAAGTATGTTTTAAAAGTACTGGAACATGGTTAGAGAAGGCTGGCATAATGATGTCTTCACCGTGTGGGCACTCTCTGACAAATTCTGGTGGCCAGTCCCGTTCTGCTAGAATTATATCATAACCCCTTGAAAGATGCTCCCAAAACAGTGATTTCAATTTTCTTGGTATGTCTCTCTCCATCCGGAGTGTTATTTCATATAACCTATGTGGAGAGCTAACCCTGGTGTCTACAGTCTCAACTTGAATGTCCTCATTCAAGTCCACTGTCTCCAGAAGTCCCTTCAGGTTCTGGCGAGCTATTGTTACTTCTGCTGCGCTGTCCAACATTGTCTGAGCCCATTTTCCATTCTTGAGTTGTGTTCTCAGAATCCTCGGCATGTCTGATTTTCAGACCTGCTACTTTCTTCTTGGAGAATTGAGGTTTTGGTTTGTTTTTCTGAATGTGTTGATCGTCTTTGGACTTCACGCGTTCTTCTTTTTGATCTGACTGTCCTCTTCTTTCGGATGTCTGTGACGATATCTGAAAGGTACGAGAGGACCGTGTATCAGTCTCTTGATACTTGTCAGATTTTCTCAAATTATCCCTATTCCTGAGATTATACCTCCTTTCAGAGGGCTCCTTTTGAGGAGACCTACCTCAGAATTGAGAACCTTTCTCTTTTGATTGTTGTTTGTTATTTTCCCACTTCTTTTTAGAAGAGGTAGGATTGTTTTTAGTAAAGGCCTTTTCAAGACTTTCAGACAGTTGTGGTTGAACTGGTTCCCTCCCAAACTGTCTCAGCCTAATTCTTCATAGGATTTTTCAATTATTCTGGCTAGTTCTTGTGGTTGTTCTGTTACATTAAATTCCCTTAATTTCTGGTGGATTGCCACTGATGCTGCTTCTCCTTTAATATTAGATAATATTGTTGAGACCTGGTCGTAATTTTTCAGTAACTTCATACCTAAATTCAGAGCAGGCTCTGCCCCATATTCGTTTTGAATTTGTTTCAGGACATCAGGTATTACCGCCATAGATGGAACACCATGTGTTTTAGTGTAGATAGCAACAAAGATTGTGCCCCAAGTGGTGCAGTCTTCCAGATGTGGTGCTATCCCCATTGGTAAACACATTGTTAGAATCCTATGTTTCCCATAAGGGCTGGTATTAGGAAATACCGCTTCGATTCGAGTAATTTTTTTAGCTATCCAGAACAGAATTTGTTCACGTTTTGTGGGCATTTTACCCATGACTGCATATAAAATCTGTGGTGTGATTTTTAGCACATTCCCTGGAGAGAGGTTTGTCTTGGAATGGCTATTGTTGATTGGACTGTGAAAGTCCGCATGACATATTGAACCAATTGCCTATATATTTTGATGAACTCCTTGAGTTGAGCAAGTAATTCTATGTCTGACATTTCTTCAATGTCAGGATGAGGTGTATAGCCGGCTAAAATCAGCCATGTTGCACCTGGTCTACCTAGTGGACCGAGCTGGTAATGTGATTGTAATGTTTTAGGGCACCTTTAAACCAGAGATCATGCTCCTGGTATGTGAGTGGAATTTCAATATCTTTGAAAGGGATATATTCCTCAGGTGGTTCATCTTCTTTGTAGAAGTGAAACGTTTTAGTTACTGGATTTGATTCTGGGAATACTATCCATGAATGGAATACCTCTGTCTGGTGAGATGCATGTGCCTCTATCACAAAAACTGCTCTGCCACCTCGTGGTATTAGGCCATGTTTTATAAGTTTTACAGTGATGGCTCTCCTTAAATTTGGAGCGAAGTTTTTCGCATTTTCATTGGTGTCATTAAAACCTGTATAATCAAAATCTGCTGCGATTTCGTCGGGTACAGCTCCACCGGTTCCGGTGTTATTATCCTCGCTTAGGGAAATTGTTTAATGCAAATTGCAGAGCAAGTTTCAAGGGAACAAAGATAAAGTGCACAATATTTTGGAACACTGTATCCTTCAACGTTGAACAAACCAAACAGCTAATACATAGGATTTTTGTCCTACTCAGCTATGGCAGATATTATCCCTACCCACTCCAGACGTCTTATGGAGTATTATGAGTAGGGGTCTCTGAGAAAAGCACGACTGAGTTACTTCAGTATATAGCGTTAAGTTAGTGCCTTACCAAACTGTTGGGCGCCATGTAGTGTTGTTCCTATATGCCTGATAGGCTCTGCGCATTGGAATAATATACCCTATAGTTTTGACATAGGACTGATGTCAGTATGTCTCTATCGAGTACATTAAACTTAATTACTTGTGTGTGCCAGCTAACTCAGAGGTCACTAGAAACTTCTTGAATAAACAAGAAGGAATTAGTTTCTGACAACCGCATAAACATGACAACTTTGTTCCCCTTAGAATCGGAACAATCTCAGAATCGTGGAAACAATAGATAATAGTTTCACGCAGACAATCGTGCATGCTTCGTTTCTACAGAGTTACACAGAAATAGATAGACGGGTGGAGAAGTGTGGCTCAATGATTAGAGCGACAGAGCCTGATGCAGAGGTCTAGCCCGAGACCAGGGTTCAATTCCCCACCTCGGCGGGTCTTGGGCTCAAAAATTCCACGGACCTGATAATTCTCGCCTCGGTGCCATTCCAATCATGGAGTCCCACTCTGCAACTCTGGGCAATAGCTTGCTTAATCTCCACAACGGCCCCCACAATGCTAAGAATGCCTGGCCTCCACCTTGGGGGTGCCCAGGAGTGGACGCCTCACAGGGAAAGCCAGGATGGGTTCCACAGCGGTATTTGTACAAGCGCCTTGAGACCCTTGCGGGTGAGTAGTGCGCTATACAAGTATCAATTTACAATTTTACGGGTGTTTCAATAAAAAGGGTTTATTGAACAGTCTTATTTCTCGTGCAAGATATATGAACTGCCACAATCGTAAGACAGAATGCGAATTATAATACGTACAGCGTTAGCAGTAACCTAAAATAATACTGCAATAGCATTGTTTATAGCTATGACAGATATTCATAAAAATACATACATAAATAACACAGGCTAAAATGTTAATACTCATCTTATGCTTCTAGCTAATTCTACCCCAGTGTACCTAACCTAAGTGTAGTACGAAGTAAGAAGTAGGTGCTGTTTGTCAATAGTCTAGTTTAGCTATAGTTGCCAAGATTTGCCAAAAGTCCCTCTAGGTTCTAGTCCGCTCCATACCTTAGAATGAGTGAGGTTGGAATCTCTTTCCGAGTCTCGATCTCTAACACCCCGCAAGGGGAGTCAGAAACACTGGAGCTGGATTCTCTGAGAGGAGGATGACAGCATCTGGTCAGTGTGTCAGACGGGGACTTGACTTCCTTTCGAACTTGCCGAGGCAAGCCGCGTCGTGCAAGTAGGCAGCTGAACCGTGGGTTGCCATGGTACATGAAGGTATATTTATACCTTGGAGGTGTTTAGGAATGCCAGTATTGACGTAAAAGTCGGGCAGAAGAATGTCATGAATGAACCCTTAAGGAATAGATGTTCATGCATAATAAACGAGTTCTTGGAGAAATCAATATCCAAGCAAGGGGAAGTCCTAAAGGTTTTAGAGTATGGTTTTCCAAGAACTCGTTGTGACGTAGGTGAATGGAAGTAGGTGGCCATGCCTGTATTTGGTTAGCATGGATAATGACTAAATAAGGGTAGGATTTCTATGCCTAAATATGGGAAATGTGAATTGTGCCTATATAAGGACATAAATCGGGAAACCTATATACGGTATCTAAATCGACACACAACACAAGGGGGAGTCTAAGCCAACCGGACACTGGGACCGAAGCCCTGGACAACATCACCAGAGTCCTTGGGGCCTATGAACGAGCCCAGGGACCAACGGGCCAGGCTCAGGAGGATTCCCGTGAGCTCCGCCTGCTGCTGAGGTCCATCAACACCCGCATGGGCCAAATCATGGACTTCTTGGGCCAGCTAGTGGCGGTTCTGAGGGTCAAGCCTGGGGCACAAACAATACCTCCACCACCCTCCGGTGGCCCTCAGGATGACAGTTTCACATCCTCCCCTGTGGCCACGGAAAGGGGGGACTCCTCAGACCCCACTGACCCCTCAGCAGTGGCCCCCCCTGACAAACGACCAAGGGGCCGTACGAAGAAATCCAAGGGAGGAACCCGTGGCAAATCACCTGCCAAACACCAGTCAAGGACCCAGCCATGATGTCACACCTGTTCACCTTGTCATTGGCTTTGTTGACTGTCCTTCCCCACACTGCCATGTTAATGGCATCCGTCCGTTGGACTGGGCCACCACATCAATGTGGTGACTACTCGGTTGTCTCATCTTCCAAAACTGACAACTCATTGCTTCACTAATCACCTTTTTGTAAATATTCACTCCCCTGTCACATGCACCCATTGTAAATAAATACTCCTTACACACCTATGTCGTTGTGTCTGCTCCCTGTTTATCACAGGATGTGCAGTGTTCACCGTGATTACAATGTACCAGGAACATGGATTGTTTGTAGGCAAGGAGAGGCTGAAAGGGACCTAGGAAAACACAACAGAACAACATTCACTAGTCAGGTGGTGGCATCACAGCCATCACACAACACTTGTCATCGAGGTACTCCAATCTGCACACATTACAATGAGCAACAGTACCGACATAGACATCCTGTATCTGTGTTAAACTACCCTGTCCCAGAAATATTGGCAGCCAGCACTGAGTCAATAACAGGCTGCAGTCCCAAAGCCAACACAGACCTTTTCACCAACAACATCAGCAGATAAGAGCCCTGTTGTACATTGTCACTCACTGTTGCAAAGTAATCCTGTCCGCTGGGCACCCCCAAACTTTTGCTCACTGATGCTGGTGGTAACTGAGTCTGACTGACTCTAGGCTCTGCCTAACCAGGCCCAGGGCCAGTGCTATGCTGAAAGAAACACATTAGAATACAGTTAAAAAACCTACATACACTAGGGTACACAATGTTGTGGTGGGTACCCCTGTGATTGGCATGACCTACCTTATAAGCCCCTAGTATATAACAGGGCAGGGGGATTGAAACTACCTAGAAGTCCCTAGTACCCTGGGGCATGGCATTTTAAAGGCCAGCAGCTCTTCTTGCACTTGCATGTGTGCACTGCTGAAGCTTGAGGTCAGTTTGAAAGCAGCACTGGGTGCCAGGACTGCTTTTAAAAAGTAAATGGTGACCAAGCTCGACTTTGGTGTTTGGGACACTTAAAAATGGATAACCTACAGTGTTTTGGCATATTAGGGATCCTCAGGGTCTCCCCTAGGTATCCCAGGGGTGGGGGGTCAGGTATTTATAAGGTACACCCTTATAAAATGAGTTTTTAAATGCCTGGGTAAAGTGAAATTTCACATTTCAGTCCCCACATTGTGGTACAGTTCTACTCAAATTCGACTTTGATGCTAGGATCACTGTGGAGGGAGAATCTGCAATATTTCTACAGATTCAGAACCCCTAAAGTCTCTCCTAGTTGCACATGGGGTGGGGTTCCTGTAGATATAAGACAAGTACTAATAAAATATGTTTTTGTAAGTCCTGGTGCTGAAAAAATGACCCAAGTCATTTTTCCCATTGCAATTGGTTAACATGGTAGGCAGTTATTAATTAATAACTATGGATAGGGGAGGGCTCGAAATGCAATTCAAAGACTTCCCAGAATGGTATTATTAAATCCAGCAGTATCATAATGTTGAATTTCTCCTATAGTGTACATACAAGAAGTTATAAGACTTTCTTGTTTGTAAGTCCAAATTCAGCCTTCCAGTGGTCTGCCCTGATTGGTCAGAGTTAAGTGGATTAGCCAGGCTGCCTTGTAGAGGTGATAAAGAGCCCCTAGGGTTGACCAGCTCTGCTGGGAGGGCAGTGTGCTGTTCCATAGGAATGCCAGGCCAGGGGGAGGAGTCGTAAACCATGGTCTTCAAAGAGGAGAGCAGAGGCCAGTGTTATTTACAGCTCTGAACTTACCACCTCAGGCAGATGGTAGGATTAAGGAAGGGATGAGCAGATGCAGGGGGGAGAGTCTAAGTAAATTAGCCATCCTAGGGGTGTGTTTAGCCAGCTCTTACCTCCTTGCTGGAAAATCAGCCATTATGGATTTGGAAGATTTGATGCACTCTGGGACAAAATAATGCCACACTCTACAGGATGTGGTCATAACTTTGAGGCGTTACCCTGCTCCCATTCGTCAGAAGTGACCTCCTGTATGAACCAGAGAACTTGGAATAATATTTGAGAGGGGCAGAGCCCTCCAGATCTGCTGCTTGAAATTTACTGAAGCAAGAAGTGCTCTGTTGAGAAGTTTTGCTGTGCAAAGATTTCTAAGGCCTGACCTCTGAAGACCGCATCATCTGAAAACTACAGCCCTGTGGATTATCTCGTTGAAAAAGATCTAAAGAATGGACTCCCTGAAAGCTACAGGTTAAAAGAGCTCATCTGGAACATCACCAACTAAATCTACACCTTGGAGAACCATCAGTGGATTTGTAAGGGTTTTGTACCAGTGGATTGTGGGAACTGATGTCCTCAACTTTCAAGGACCATCTTGGAGCTTTCAGACCCTTGGAGTAAGTTTGAGACACTTTGGGACCCCTTGAGGAACTTCAGGTGGAAGTTCAAGAAGTTTGGAGAACTTTGAAGCAACTTTGAAAAAAAACTCCATAGAGTGACCGACTCAAGTCAAGTCAAGTCAAAGTCCACTTTATTCGATTAATTAAAATCATAAAAGTATTCTACAGCAAATATCTTACAATTCATATGATTTAAGAACAAGTTAAAACAGTATTAAACAGTTGGTAGATTTAAAAAGCAAGTTAAAAAGGCATTATTTACACAAAATTTGTTACAAGTTGCACTCAGCACTACAATAAACGTGGATTCAAGTATCTATCCTCATCTGTGATTCCAATCTTAACCTTGTTCTCTTACATCTAACAGATGCGGCCAAAAAGCTAGCAGTGCAGTACATGATTATAGGGGAGAGCGACATCTGTAAGTATAACAACGCAGGCTTGTACTAAATAAAACCCAGCTCCTTCAAAATTGATTTTAAATATCTGGTACGAGGTTCATGATAAAAAGAACAAAAGAACAGAAAATGGGCATTATCCTGGTTAGAGAAACCATCGCATTTGCATGGGGACGATTCCTCGAGCTTGCACCAATCTTTCTCGTCCCGCAGTACCATATAAATTTGATTAAACCGAAATTTGGATAGTAGCCACCTATGAAAAGAATTAGTGACCACTGATAAATAAGGAGCCAACTCAAAAGATGGGGTTATCAATACATGAGCCCTCACAGAGGGTTTACATAAATCATCCGCTTCACGCTCGGCCATACGTATTCTAAAGAAATTGGTCTTCACCCACAGCAAATCAGCTTTACACAGGGATTCTGGGCTGATAACAATTTCAGGGCGTCCCAAAATTGCGGCCATAGATTCAATATAAGACAGCCACTGAATATCCCTCCTGTGATCTAGTGCAAGGCAATCTTTGATAATCCGATGGTTAAGGCTGAGGTTCGGGTTAAGCCAGAGCTTAATCCACATCAAGAGTGGAGCTAGATTGATTATATCTAGAATGTAGCCCATACCCAGCTCAAGATGTACAGAGTGAGTGGCAGTTGACTGGGGTAGTCCCAACAGAGAACGAAGACATTTATTTTCCTCTATCTGGATGCATTTAGAATTAACATAGCCCCAGACTGCTGCCCCGTATCTAGCGATCGCGACTGTCTTGGCTTTGTAGACGGCCAGAATAGCCTCCATTGGTTTCCCCCCCAATCTCTTAGTAAACCCCAGGATTGCAGCATATGAGCTTCTCACCGCATTCACTTTAGATGTTAACTGCGGTGTCCAAGTTCCCCTTTGGTCAAAAATCACTCCCAAGTATGTAAAGACTTTCACACTTGTGATCACCTCTCCATCGCAAAAAAAGGTTTTTTCTTTACGCTTACCACATCCTACTGACATGGTGTGTGATTTATTTTTGTTGATCACCAGGTCAAGACTAGACATAAAATTACCAAAGGAGTCGAGTAACTTTTGCAGGGCAACTGGGGTCCTGGCTATTAGCACCGCATCATCGGCATAGAGGAGCACCGGAATTGGTGCACCCCCCATGCTCGGGATATCCTTTGTGGCAGCCGTTAGGTCGTCCTCCAAAGAGTTCACGTAAAGCGTGAACAACATTGGCGCCAGGATGCATCCCTGACGGACCCCTCTAGTTGATCTAAAACTCTCGGTACACTTTCCGTCGGTGGTCATTCTAATGCGGGCCCTCAGATCTTTGTGGAGCTCCGCCAGAAAGTGTACCAAGGAACTATCGAGGCCCATCTTCAGGAGCATTGCCCACAGCCTAGATCTATTAACAAGATCAAAGGCTGTGGACAAGTCCATGAAGCCGAGGAATAAACTACCCCCTTTTGCTCTGGTGTATTTAGAGAGTATGAGGTGGAGGTTGAGGCATTGGTCCTCTGTACTCCTCCCTGACCTAAATCCGAATTGTGCCTCGGACAGGATGTTGTTCCCCTTAGCCCACGCGGAAATTCTCGCCAGGACAGCCTTTCCTAGGATTTTTACCGAGGAGTCCAGCAACGATATTGGTCTGTAGCATTTTGGATCTCCTCTCTGCCCTTTTTTGAATATTGGCACAATTGTAGCTAAAGACCAGGTCTGAGGGAATCCCACTACAGCAGCGGCATTAAAAACTTTAGTTAAAATATTGGCCCAAAACAGCGGATTTGCCCTGAACATATCCGCTGGCACTCCATCGGGGCCCGGGGCCTTGCGTCCTGCTGTCTCCTCTATAGCTCTAAGTACCTCACCAGTATAAAAATCTCACGGGCTCCAGGGGGATCTCATTAGGAGGGATTGTGAAAGGTTCCAGCTCCCTATTACTATCATAAATTTTCCAAAATGTCGAAGCCAGTCCTCCTCTGATATGTTTAATTCCAGCACTGAGTTTTGGTCACCTGAAAGTAATGGGGAATTAATAATTGTCCAAAACTCAGCACTGTTTTTTAGGGTGGCTTTATCCATTAAATCATCCCAGGCTTTGCTCTTTAATTCATTTTTACGCAATTTAGTGGCCGTGTTAAAATCCTTTCTTAGTCGCGCCACTAACGCCTTGTCCCTTGGGCGAATATTGAGGGCTTTCTTAAGGCGGTTATGTGCTTTACTACAATTTTTGTAAAACCAGCCTTTCGCCGGTTTATGTTTGCCCCCCTGACCTTTGGCTGTGAGACTAATAGACACAAACCGGCAAATACCTTCAAAGGAAGATATAACCTCCTTGCTCCCAGTTGACGGATTGGCACACACATTTAGCTCTTCAGAAACTGAGGAGGATAGAGTTAGGAAAAAGTTGTCCGGTACGACCATCTCCCATTTAATTCTTCTCCCCTGATCCTTGTCCTTTACAGGCAATATAGACCGATGGAAGACAGCTGATTTTGACAGGAAGGAGCTATTCGCTAGCTCCAACCCCACAGGATTATGGTCACTCATAGGCATAGCAATTGCATTATATGAAATCACATAATTCAGAAAACCTCTTGAGACAAAAATAAAATCAATTATCGAATCGCTAGCCCTACCCGTATAAGTGGCAACCCGTGTACTTTTATCGTAAAATTCTGATTCATACAGCTCATTTTCCCGCAATACATTTTCAAGCACCAAACCCTTCTGTGTATGTTCTAGGTGAGGGGGGGACACGCTATCTGGCCCATCTTCATCCACTAGGACACAATGTGAGCACAAGTGAACATTAAAATCACCCATTAAAATAAATCGACACAAAGTGGATTGTTTGTCTCTGTAAAGACTTAAAAAGTCTGATAGCCATGTAAAATGCACAGATTCTGGATGACTGTTCGGAGCATTGTAGCAGTTAACCAAAAGCAATTTGCAACCATCCTCTAATATTAACTCCAATACGAGGAAACTATGGGAGGCACAGTCTATCGGGGTAATTTTGCCCTTGATGTTCACCGATACCAACGTCAAAAGACCTCCTTTGTTCCGGCCTGCGGGGGAAGGCAAAGCAGGTACAAAATAAGATGTGAAACCGTCTAACCAGTAATCGCACTCCAAATCCCAAGTCTCTTGCATGGCGATGATATCGTGGCGCTTTACAAAATTTTCCCAATTTGGGTCTCCCTTCTTAGACCGCAACCCAGCAATGTTCCAGGATAACAGTCTAACCGTGTCCCCTTTATCAATTGTGATCTCTGTTAAACTGTTGTTGACCGCATCAGAAGAAGGTACATGGACCGTTGGTGTTGGGTCCACTGCGACATCGTCCACTGTACCCTCTCCATCACCCCGTCAATCACAAAGATCGAGACCTGAGAGCGCATCGAATCTGTTATAAGTTGTAATGGGGGGACCAAAGGTAAAGAGGTTATCTCGTCCCTGAAACAAGCTTTGATGAGCCAATCTGGGCCCCACCGGGGTAAATGGATTTAGTCTTTGTCTGGGCAGAGATGCTAAATTGTCATGGTTGTAGAAATACCCTAGCGGGCGCACTCGAATACCATTACTGTCCTCCATCAGAGATGCTGCCCGTAGGAGGACTGTGGCCACATGTTGTGGGTATTTAAAGTTCACGACCACACAATCCCCTCTACATGTTTTCCTCGAGGGGCCAATCCAATTCACTCTCCTAGTCGTAATAATGTCTCCAGCACGTTTAGTAGGGAGACCACATTTAGCACCCAGCCAAGCCACCACTTTATTTTTAAGGGAATCATGCGCTTCCTCTTGTGGCTCGGAAGAGCCTGGGGTATACACCGGAACATTGGCTAACACGACGACATAGGGGGCGCAATCCGGGGGCAGATTAATAGAATTATTGCGCCTACTTTGTACGGCATTAGTGTTATATAAGAGACCTGATCTCTGATGGCTCCCAGCCTGATCTACATCCGGGTCTACTGATGGAGGACGGATGGCTGGGGGGACAGTAAGGTTGTTTACCGTACAATTGACCTGAGGAATCAAAGGAGGTGGGTTGGGGGCTATTATGGCATTTTTCCCTACAACATCGGGACTCACTGAAATAGTTGAAGCGAGTGGGGGGTTCGCCTTAGATAGTTTGGCCAACTGTTGATCCAATAGACCTCCTAGTCATTTAAGCTCCGCATTCGCGGTGTCCAATTTGACTGCAAGGCAGTCAATGGAATCCTTAAGTTTTAGGTCAAAAGCGGCCTCTATGCGTTTAATTAGCAAACCAAACTGCTCAGGGCTCAGGGTGATACTGGATTCCTTTGTATTCCCTGCGTTTGCTTTGGTTTTAGGGGAGATGTGACTATCAGGCAAGTGGGTATCCCCTCTTCTCCTGTGGATGATCTTACCCCCCTCTTACTTTGCTGCTTTCTGCATGTTCTGACAGGTCTCTTTCCTTTACTTCCTTCCATTACATCCACCTCTTCCTCGGGGTCAGAACATACTTTATCAAGCGTTATAGGATCAATCGTAATAGTATCAGGGTCCTGGTGGATCGAAGCTACTACTACGCTGGCTGGATTGCTTGCGTTTTGATCTCCTAACATACAGTCAGCGCTATTTTCACCCTCTAGAGATGCCTCCGACGTAGCTGCTCTTACTGGAAGGGGGTCATAGTCTAGAGAAGCTACTTTGCCCAAAGAAGCCCTTCTGTCATCATTGATTTTATTTACCATTTTGACAAGGAAATTGTTCATGGAGCCTGCCCCCGTGACCACCTTGTCTTTCTTTGAGCCTGACATAGTAGTAAATTGAATGTAGTTGATTATCAACGTTGACTAATGCCTAAGTGCCACCAGAATCAAATGGCCAAATTACCGGGGTATAAGCCTGCAAAGTCTCGCAGCCTTTTACCGACGCTACTCCGGGTAATAAGGCACAGTTTGTTACTCACAGGATCTCAGTGCAGTTGGTGTCAATACTCTTGTCTGCAATTTTCAAATATCAAAAGGGGATCCCAGCCGCAGACAGACGAAAAGGAATATTGCGGCAACCGCAAACAATATCCAGATTACGTCCAATGTACGAAAACACAGACCAAATCCACAGCAATAAGCAAGGAGCGATATAAATAAATCAACAGCAGTACCTGGTATGGGGCAGATGCCCTGGTGCCAAATTTCAGAGGGAGGGCCCAGCCCAGCCTCTGCCAGCCCCCGCGTCCCGCGACGCGGAGGGAGCCGTCGGTTTTCTAGCGCCTCCGGGCGCGCTGTCGCCGGTAGAGGCGTCATGAGGAGCAAGGGCTCATGGGGGTTGTAGTCCCCCCACGCTACTCGGTAGTACTAGCGGTGAGTGGCTGCCGCTGTGCTGGCTCAGGTAATGGCTCTGCAATCTCCCCCGCTCCACCTGCTGCGCTGGCTCTGATCTCTCTGGTGTCTCTGGTGTCTCCCCCCGACTCAATCTGGCCAGCCAGGCCGCCTGCCTTCAACCGTGAGCCGGCCAAGCCAACCAGGTTAATCCCGCTAAAAGCTCCAACGCTTCAACTTCCAGACATTGACCGGGGCCAGGAGAAATCTGAAGCCGGCGAACCCTCACCAGATCCAGCTACACGAGGAGCATCGAAAGAACCCGCGAGAAAAAGCTCCAGAAAAGTTTCTACTTCCGCTCGTAGAAAAGGTGACCGGGAGCAACCGCGAGAGCCAAGCCGCCTGCCTTCCATCGCGTTCCTGCCTGGATTCCTGGGTTGCCCCGGTGATGCGATCCTGAGAAATTTTCCAAATCCGCTCCAGGGAAGTTGACCGGGACCTCATCAAAAGTCAAGCCGGCGAACCCTCACCGAATCCGGACTGGCTGGGAGCTTCGAGGGCCCTCGAGGAGAAAAGCTCCAGAAAAGTTTCTAAGTGTGAAGGTAGAAACTGAGACCGGGACCTGCCGGGAGCTGTAGCCGCTCAGGGCTCTATTGCACCCGGTCTGAAACTATGACTTTGGTCCGGTCTGTCACAAGCAGGTATCACAATATGGTGCTGTAATCTTCTAAGTGCTATATTTTATTAAATCTTTGAAAATTCATATCTCTGGTTCCCTACATTGGATTTTTGTCGTTTTGATGTCATTTTAAAGATATAAATATTTCCTATTGATATAAATTAGTGTTGGATGTTTATTATGTGTTGGGTCTTAATTATTTACTGAAATGGTGTTTTTAAATGCTTTACATACCTGTTTTTAAAGTTAAGCCTGTCTGCTTGCAGCCACGTTACCAAGGGTTGATTATAGGAATAATTTTCTAAGACCTATGCTGAGTCCTATCATGTGTTAGTGGCCTTATTACCAGTGGCAGACCTACATTTGCTCCTACCAATAACCCACTTTCCAACGCTCACCTTCAAGTGAAGTAGAAGTTGATGAGCTGTTGACGCAGGTCGACACCTTCCTCCTCTCTACTATCCTCGTCACTGGATATGGGTTGGTTTGCAGACGGGGGCCTCGGCTGCTCATCAGCATCCAGGAGCAGGGGTATCTCCTTGCGCAAGGCCAGGTTGTGGAGCATGCAGCATGCAACTACAATCTGACACACCTTTTTGGGCAAGTACATCAGTGCACCTCCGGTCTTGTCCAGGCAGTGAAATTGTGACTTCAGGAGACCAAAGGTGCGCTCCGCCACATGACCTGTCCTCCCTTGGGCATCATTGTGGCAGACATCACTTGGGGTCCTGGGATTCCTCAGTGGGCTCAGCAAACAAGGAGAGTTGGGATATGCAGAGTCACCTAGGTGTGAGATACACAGACAACTTTGTGATATAACTGTGGCAGAGGACAGCATGTCACACACACAGCACACAACTTGACTCTGCGTACTCACCCACAATCCATATATGCTCCCGAAGCAGATTAGCCATCAGCTGTGGCACAATGCTGTTACGCATGATGTACGAGTCATGGGCCGAGCCAGGAAATTTGGCACAGACATGTGAGATGATCATATCTGCCTGGCATACCACTTACTCATTGATGGAATAGAAATGTTTCCTGTTCCTGTAGATGTGCTCACGTGCCTGTGGTGGAACTAGGGCAACATGTCTGTAGTCAATGGCACCATCAACATTGGGGATGTGCCCAAGGGCATACAAATCTGCCTTCACATCCACCAATCTATGCCTCCTGAGGAAATGGATGTATCTGTCCTTGTAGTTCATCATAGTGGACAGGACATCAAGTAGCACCATGCTGAACATAGGTTGCGGCATCCCCCCTGCCCTGGACACCGTGTACTGAAATGATCCAGTAGCAAAAAAATGCAGGGCCGCCATCCCCTTAGACGTTGGTGTGAAAGCAGTCGGATATGTTCTGCGAGGCCACAGTTGGAGCTCCAACATAGCACATAGGTCTTGTAGGGTGGGTCTATCCAGACGGAATTTCCATATGACCTCCTCATCCTCCATGTCTGCCAGCACTGTGAAGGGACGATGCACATTTGGTCTCCTCATAGGTGCGATGAAAGGGGACACATGTCAATGCAATCCACCATGAGATGTGTCCAACAAAGTTTTGACTGACACAACGCCAACAATGACTGTCATCAGAGTTCAGCTTAAAGCCCAACTTACATGTAGGGACACCTTGAGCTACACTAGTTGTACACATGTCCACTTTTCAAACAGTGAGTACCTCCAAAATAATATCTGACTATGTGAATGCCTGAAGGGATCTGTCCATATCTTGCCTGAGCAGCCCTGAGAGTAGTTCATACAGCATATGTGTGAAACTGCAACAGTACTGTCTCTTACCTAGCTGCTGTTCCTACAACACCTTTGTGCGTAAGTTGAACAGGGCACACATCAACAACACAGTGATCACAGTCTGCACGTAAATAACAAGTGTGTGCATGAGCCAAGCAAAGTAGACAGTGACATATTCACAATGTGTAGTCAGACGTTCATCACTGTGAGTTGCTCAGCCCTATCACACATTGACATGTGTACTCATTGGAGAGTCCATCACAACACTGCTCTGTGTACATGCCCAGCAATATCATCAGTGACGTGATTGAGTACATGCCAATGTTTACAATCATATACACCAACATGGCATGTGCAGTCAGCAGTGGGCTAAATGTTACATTGGCATTGTGTGCACAATCTTGTGCCATTAATCATGTGTATACTGTGCACTGTTAAGAACTGGTCATTGGGCATTCACACAGCATGATGTGTCCATAGGTGCTGTCAAAGTGCTCCATCACTGGCACCAATGTACAGCAGCTATATTGCGGTAGCGACAACCTGGCCCCAGCTATGTGTCACTGCCAATGCCAAAGCCACACTCGCGGTAGTGATAGATATATACATATGTTACAATGGCAGTTGGCATGCTCCGCCACCCAAATCACGGTCACTGGCACCAATGTACAGCAGCAATTCTGCGGTAGCGACCGGCTGACCCCAGTGGTGTGTCACTGGCAATGCCAAAGCCACACTTGCGGTAGTGATAGATATATACTTATGGTCAAATGGTGGTTGGCATGCTCTGCCACCCAAATCACGGTCACTGGCATTAATGTACAGCAGCCATTCCGCGGTAGCGACCTCCTGGCCACAGCGGTGTGTCACCACCAATGCCAAAGCCACACTCGCAGTAGTGATAGATGTATACTTATAGTCAAATGGCGGTTGGCATGCTCTGCCACCCAAATCACAGTCCCTCGGACCAATGTACAGCAGCCATTCCGCGGTAGCGACCACCTAGCCCCAGCGGTGTGTCACTGCCAATGCCAAAGCCACACTCGCGGTAGTGATAGATATATACATATGTTACAATGGCGGTTGGCATGCTCCGCCACCCAAATCACGGTCACTGGCATGAATGAACAGCAGCCATTCTGTGGTAGCAACCGCCTGGCCCCAGCTGTGTGTCATTGCCATGGCCCATGCCCTTACAGCCAATGGAACTGCAATCGCAGTAGCCTAATGCAATTTTGAGAATCGCCGTAGGCGTACTCCGCCACCGTGGGGCCGGTCATTGGATGCATTTGAAAAAAGCTGACCTGGAACACCAATTGCAGCAGCTTAGAACCACTACAACTACCCCAGGTGGCTATATATGTGTGGGAGGGAATCTCACATTTCCACTGCTTTCCAGACACTGCTGCCTGACACCCCTCACCACCAACTGCTGCTGCTCCTGTCTTCGGACACTGCTGCCTGACACCCCTCACCACCAACTGCTGCTGCTCCTGTCTCCTGGACCCAGTAATGGTGAGGACTGGGAAGATCAGGGCCTGTCCCTTCACCATCGAGGAGCTGGAGGTCCTGATGGACGAGGTGCTCACACAGTATGGGAGGCTATAAGGTACTGCAGATGTAATGGTAAGTGTTTCAGAGTAGAACTGAGAGTGCAGGGAGTGCACACATGAAGTTGATCTGCTGCAGTATGTGCCTGAGAGTGTGGAGTTGTGTCATACACTGCCTAGCATGCTGACTCCAGATTAAAGGGGTATATAGCCTATTTCACACGCTTCCCTGACTGCACATCAGAATGGAAGGGACATGTATTGTGTCAGCCATACAGTGACGCAGCAAGTTGGTTATGCATGAGTCAGGACAGAAATTGCCTGTGGGAATGGATGTGTGGGTCCCTGATGTTCTTCACAGGCTCATCTGTGACATTACCAATGGTTTACGTCCAGAGGGTACTGATGGAAGTGTGTCTGAGTCAAAATTGCCCTCATATATGGGTCAGCACTATGCTCAGGACTTAAATGTCAGAGGGTGACACTCTTGGTGGTAATTCACCTATGACACAGCAGATTGTTGTACTTTTGTACAGAGGCACATCCATTTCCACCAGCATGTGCACTGACTTGCATGTGTAGGCATTGCTGCAGACTGGAAGGTTGGCGTGCAGGAGCATGGCACCACTAATGGCCCGCGTCTTAGCTGTGACACATCCTGAGCTGGATGCACATTTGAAGGACCATCAGCAGCAAGCTGGGGGTGAGTATTCAGGGAAGGGTGACTTTGGTTGTGAGTGGCTGCATGTGTTCCAAGCCTGGGCCAGTGCTGAGCTCTGTGATGTTGCTAGTGTGATGCTATGCTTGTAAGTGGCCTCTGTGTTATGTGCAGCTATCATGCATTTTCCCTACCTGTACTTTCTCGTGGCATTGGAGTAATGGCCCTTGACATTGCATTCTGAGTTGTGGCCTTCTGGCATCGTCTGCATTGGGGAAGTCAGGGACATCCCATGGAAGGGGACGGTAGTGTGCATCATCAATGTGTGCATTGACTGACATCAAAATTCTGAGGACTACACATCTGACACCAATGTGCAACTGTAGTTGTGCCCCAAAGTACGACATGGTGGATGACATGAGCTCATGTCCATTGTGGACTGATATGTTGGAGTCTGCATCTGTGTTGTCCCCTTCTGCTGCCTCCAGATGTGACTGTGGCGACTCTCATATTGTCCCTTCATGTGACATTTCTGATGCCCCATGTTGGAATTCAGTGTGAGCCCACCTGGCCTGCACAGTCACTGCCCAATATTACAAGAACACATCACTGAATGTACAGAGTGAAACATATGGGTTGTCTGCTAGATTATCCATCAGAGAGCTATCTCAGCCCTGTAGATTGCACATGACAGACTTTGTGAGAAGGGTGTGAGATTGTAAGATCATGTCCTAAATGTGACCTCGATGACACAGTGAGCCATTCACAGGGCAAGGACATTGAGGGCTGCACAGTGTTGGACACAGTGAATCTGCCCGAAACATAATTTCCATTGTAATGTATGTTTTTCTCACCCACAAACTGGATAGCAGATGTGGGCCCCCTACACATAGCTTCTGTGCTGGCATCCTGCATGTGTCATGTGTATGAGATGAGCAGGAACTGTGTCCACCCTCATACCTGCATGAATTTTTGTATGATTCTCCCATGCTAATGTACTATGTGAGATGCTGCATTGTCTCTGCTAGACATATCTGTTAAGTAGTGCTGAGTTAGTATAATGCTCCTGTACTGAGAGATAGTGGTACATAACCCTGTGTCACTGATTGTTCCCCCTCTTGTCTCCCATGCCTGCAGCTCAAAGTCTACCAGCGTAAGGTCATGTGGAGGGCCATTGCACACAAGGTGCAGGCTCTGGGTGTCTCCAACCGATGGCGCACACACTGTCACAAGAGGTGGAATGACATCTGCGGGCAGAGCAAAAACATGGCAGAGATGACGCTGGGGCTGCTCCCGCAGACTGGAAGGTTGGTGCGCAGGAGCATGACACCACTAATGGCCCGCCTCTTAGCTGTGACACATCCTGAGCTGGATTCACATTTGAAGGACCATCAGCAGCAAGCTGGGGGTGAGTATTCAGGGAAGGGTGACTTTGGTTGTGAGTGGCTGCATGTGTTCCAAGCCTGGGCCAGTGCTGAGCTCTGTGATGTTGCTAGTGTGATGCTATGCTTGTAAGTGGCCTCTGTGTTGTGTGCAGCTATCATGCATTTTCCCTACCTGTACTTTCTCATGGCATTGGAGTAATGGCCCTTGACATTGCATTCTGAGTTGTGGCCTTCTGGCATCGTCTGCATTGGGGAAGTCAGGGACATCCCATGGAAGGGAACGGCAGTGTGCATCATCTGAGTGTGCTTTCATCAATGTGTGCATTGCCTGACATCAGAATTCTGAGGACTACACATCTGACACCAATGTGCAACTGTAGTTGTGCCCCAAAATACGACATGGTGGATGACATGAGCTGATGTCCATTGTGAATTGATATGTTGGAGTCTGCATCTGTGTTGTCCCCTTCTGCTGCCTCCAGATGTGACTGTGGCGACATGTTGAGAGGTACATCTTTTCCCCCCTCAGGGCCCCAGGTATGCTCAGAGGGATCTTTGTGTCTGGTTACACAGAGCCACAGGCAGGCTATTTGGCTGTGTGCTCATCACATGGGTCACTTATGCCGAGTTTGCATGATGACACACAAGATTTGAGTTTGGAATTGAGGTTGCACAATGTTACTGCACAGGGTGGTGTGCAACATGGGGATTTCATCATCTTGTTTCATTCTTTGCTTGCATACGATGTTTGTGTTCATGACACTGAACTGACCCTACGTATCTGTCTCTTGCAGCATCTACCGTGGGCACAGAAGGACAGGGGACGGACACCAGTGGTGAGGCATCAAGCATGACTGCTACACACAAGCACACTGACACTGATGTGACTAGCGCCTATGAGGGGACAGGAGTCTGCATGAGGAATCACAGCCAGAGACACAAAATTCATCGTCATCTGACGCGAGCAGTGACACATCTATGTTGGCGGGCACTGGGAGCGAGAACTCTGCCTCCTCTTCCACCACACATTGTCCAGTGCCCACCCTCCCAACCACATCCACTAGTGCTGCACGTGTTTGCACCAGTAGGAAGGGAAGAGTGTCCTTCACCCCAGGCACCGCTGCCCCTGCCCCTGTCTCCCTTGCTGCCCTCAGTGTTGAGGCTGTGGACCTTTTGCGCCAGCTGTGTTTGAGTCAGACAACTCTCCTCAATGCCTTCCTGGACCATGACAAAAAGTTGGCATAGGTAGTTGCCTTCATGGAGGGCATTCATTCAGACATGGGTGGGCTACACCAGACTGTCCAGTCTTTGTCCGCCACAGTGACGTCAGCCATTCAGCTGACATAGTCTCAGAGACCAGCTCCAGTCCCTTTGGCCACCCTCCTGCCAGTACCTACATCTGACGAGAGTGACCACACACCACAGATATTAGGCTCAAGATACATCACACGCAGTACACAACAGCAGCAGCCCAAGCGGGCCAGAGCGCAGGCACCACCCCCAAAAAAATCCAAGGCCGCCACAGAGCGCAAAGGCAAAAGCCCTTTAGCTGACACTCAGGGCATGAGCCAAGAAGCAGGCCTCAGGCTCATATGCCTTTAGAGGCATCCCCAGCCAAAGACTCTCCTGTCCCAAAAGCGTCTTGCAAAGAAAAGCAGACAGTTGCTGTGCCTACTGAGAAGCTTGTGCCTGTTATGAGTCCACATAAAAAGAGCTCCAAGGCAGATTCACCCACAACCTCAACTCCCATCCACACCTCCTTGAAGCAGGGAAAGGAGGGCATTGTAGGGGGTACACCTGGTCAACAGGGGATGGAGGGGCAAAGGTAAGGCTGTGCCAAGTGTACCACTGGATCCAGCATGTCCCCAGAGGGAGGGCTACCGGCTGCACCTGATGCAGCTTTGGTGGAGAGTGTGCCTGTTGTGGTCACCCCACCTCCCACTCCTACCAAGACAAAAAAGCCATTTCGACTCTCCAAGAGGTGGAAAGGCACCCCTCCACATTCTCCCACCCACACTGTATCTCACGGCAGCATATCTCCACCTCCACGTACCACCACAATACCCGATCCGAGCAGCCCTCTGGCTCCCAAGGCCACTGATGCCACTACCTCAGCTGGTCCTCTGTCTCCCAGGTCCAGTCCTACAACTGGCCCGACACTCAGCCACCTGCCAGTCCGATTGACAGCCAAGTCTGAGCCGAAGTCCCCCTCGCACACCTGTCTCTTCCACAGCGGTGCCTGGACTGCCCACTGTTATCCCCCTAACTGTATTGCTGACCATGGCAGTGTACAGGTTCACCCATTCCCTGTGCAGCCTCTCAGGCACACATATACCTACTCTGCACTTTGGACTGGCCACTTGCCTTGCTGTTCCTTACTGTGTTTGCCTATTCCCTGTGCAGGATCTTATGCACACATGTGCCTACTCTGCACTTTGTACTGGCCACTGACCTTGCTGTTCATTGCTGTGTTTGCCCATTCCCTGTGAAGCTTCTCATGTGCCTACTCTGCACTTTGGACTGGCCAGTGGCCTTGCTGTACCTTTCTGTGTTTGCCCATTCCCTGTGCAGGATCTCATGAACACATGTGCCTACTCTGCACTTTGTACTAACCACTGGCCTTGCTGTTCCTTACTGTGTTTGCCCATGCCCTGTGCAGCTTCTCATGTACCTTCTCTGAACTTTGTACTGGCCACTGGCCTTGCTGTTCATTACTGTGTTTGCCCATACCCTGTGCAGCTTCGCATATACCTACTCTGCACTTTGGACTGGCAACTGGCCTTGATGTTCCTTACTGTGTTTGTCCATGCCCTGTGCAGCTTCTCATGTACCTACTCTGCACTTTGGACTGGCCACTGGCCTTGCTGTTCATTGCTGTGTTTGCCCGTTCCCTGTGAAGCTTCTCATGTGCCTACTCTGCACTTTGGACTGGCCAGTGGCCTTGCTGTACCTTTCTGTGTTTGCCCATTCCCTGTGCAGGATCTCATGAACACATGTGCCTACTCTGCACTTTGTACTAACCACTGGCCTTGCTGTTCCTTACTGTGTTTGCCCATGCCCTGTGCAGCTTCTCATGTACCTTCTCTGAACTTTGTACTGGCCACTGGCCTTGCTGTTCATTACTGTGTTTGCCCATACCCTGTGCAGCTTCGCATATACCTACTCTGCACTTTGGACTGGCAACTGGCCTTGATGTTCCTTACTGTGTTTGTCAACTCCCTGTGCAGCTTCTCATGTACCTGTTCTGCACTTTGGACTGGCCACTGGCCTTGCTGTTCCTTACTGTGTTTGCCCATTCCCTGTGCAGCTTCTCATGTACCTACTCTGCACTTTGGACTGGCCACTGGCCTTGCTGTTCCTTACGGTGTTTGCCCATGCCCTGTGCAGCTTCTCATGTACCTACTCTGCACTTTGGACCAGCCACTGGCCTTGCTGTTCCTTGCTGTGTTTGTCCATTCCCTGTGCAGGATCTCATGCATACATGTGCCTACACTGCACTTTGTACTGGCCACTGGCCTTGCTGTTCCTTACTGTTTTTGCCCATGCTCTGTTCAGCTTCTCGTGTACCTTCTCAGCAGTTTGGACTGGCCACTGGTCTTGCTGTTCATTGCTGTGTTTGCCCATTCCCTGTGCAGCTTCTCATGTACCTACTCTGCACTTTGGACTGGCCACTGGTCTTGCTGTTCCTTACTGTGTTTGCCCATTCCTTGTGCAGCTTCTCATGCACCTACTCTGCACTTTGGACAGGCCACTGGCCTTGCTGTTCATTGCTGTGTTTGCCCATTCCCCGTGCAGCTTCTCATGTACCCACTCTGCACTTTGGACTGGCCACTGGCCTTGCTGTTCCTTACTGTGTTTGAACATTCCCTGTGCAGCTTCTCATGTACCTACTCTGCACTTTGGACTGGCCACTGGCCTTGCTGTTCCTTACTGTGTTTGCCCATTCACTGTGCAGCTTCTCCATGTACCTACCCTGCACTTTGGACTGGCCACTGGCCTTGCTGTTCCTTACTGTATTTGCCCATTCCTTGTGCAGCTTCTCAGGCACACATGTGCCTACTCTGCACTTTGTAATGGCCACTGGCCTTGCTGTCCCTTACTGTGTTTGCCCATGTCCTGTGCAGCTTCTCATGTACCTGCTCTACACTTTGGACTGGCCACTGGCCTTGCTGTTCCTTGCTGTGTTTGCCCATTCCCTGTGCAGGATCTCATGCATACATGTGCCTACACTGCACTTTGTACTGGACACTGGCCTTGCTGTTCCTTACTGTGTTTGCCCATGCCCTGTTCAGCTTCTCATGTACCTACTCGGCAGTTTGGACTGGCCACTGGTCTTGTTGTTCATTGCTGTGTTTTCCCATTCCCTGTGCAGCTTCTCATGTACCTACTCTGCACTTTGGACTGGCCACTGGCCTTGCTGTTCCTTACTGTGTTTGCCCATTACATGTGCAGCTTCTCATGTATCTACTCTGGACTTTGGACTGGCCACTGGCCTTGCTGTTCCTTACTGTGTTTGCCCATTCCCTGTGCAGCTTCTCATGTACCTACTCTGCACTTTGGACTGACCACTGGCCTTGCTGTTTATTGCTGTGTTTTCCCATTCCCTGTGCAGCTTCTCATGTACCTACTCTGCACTTTGGACTGGCCACTGGCCTTGCTGTTCCTTACTGTGTTTGCCCATTACATGTGCAGCTTCTCATGTATCTATTCTGGATTTTGGACTGGCCACTGGCCTTGCTGTTCCTTACTGTGTTTGCCCGTTCGCTGTGTAGCTTCTCATGTACCTACTCGGCACTTTGGAGTGGCCAGTGGCCAGTGACCTTGCTGTTCCTTACTGTGTTTGCCCATTCCCTGTGCAGGTTCTCATGCACACATGTGCCTACTTTTAATTTTGTACTGACCACTGGTCTTGCTCTTATCTGCTTTTGATGCCTATCTGTGTAACCTGTAATAAACACAGTTACTCCTGTTGTCTGCTTTGTCAGTGTCCTTGCTAAATAAAGGGTTTTATGTGTGGGTATGGTTTAATGTGACACATGCTCTGTATGCCACTTCAACATTGCCAATGGCTTTTTTCACTTTTTCAGGCTTTTGCAGAGGGGACAGGCATTTCAGTTCTTCTTGACTCTGGGTCTTGGGGGTGGAATGATGGTGGTTTGTGATGAACTACTGTTATCATCTACATTCTATGGTCAGGTTAGCTAAATTGTACACATGTCATGTTTGTATGCACTGCCAGCACAGATTGGGATTCTATCAACAGGATTGCAGGCAGGCTGGCCAGGGCCATCATGTCTGTGTGATCTTTCTTGATGTGTGAACAGCGGTATTGGCGTATCGTCATCTTGTGATGGCCAGTCATCCTAGTCAGATGGGTAAATTTAAATGTGTGTACTTGTGTGGTCATGAAGTGTGCAGTGTGAAGGGGGTGACTTTGTCAGTAGTGTTGATGTGTGTTTGCCCCTGCGATGGCAACTGCACAAGTGTCACCCAGGAGTTGAATGCCTGTTAGTTTGATTAGTCAGCCCTGTGCTTGTGATTGTGTGCACATGTTGGAGTTGCAGGTTGTGCACTGTGCAGTGTGGTGGTGTGTCCTTGCACTTCTGGGGGACACCTACTTGTTGTTGGTGCCAATTGCGATTATGCAGAATGTATGACTGGCAAGTCAGTATTGTGTTGTGTTGATCAGCCGTGTGTCTTGATAATGTTTGTGCTCACTTTGTAGACCTGCTTAGCCACACTGACATTGTGGGTGTGTTTTATCATGCATTGCTGTCACTTGAACCATTTGTGCTCCAGTATGGCATGTGGGATGTGAAGTTATACCATCCCCTATCTGTACTTCTGATGCCTACCCATTGTGAGTGAACACTCCATCTATTTGTGTATGGTGCACTCCTGCCATGTCCACTACTGACGTACACACCACTTCTCTCTCATGTCAGCTATCCCCTTGGGTTGCCAGTATGTGTGCCTCCCCACCACTTCATTCGTTACACTATGCTTTGTGGTGCTGATCTGTGCACAGAACCATTGTGCCACACAGGACAGTTTCCCAATGTGTTTATGTGTGATTTTCTTGTTCTGGTTTGCAGTCAGGGTTGCTCATATGCAGTGCAACTGGTTGTGCTGCACAGTCCTCTTGTCATGTTGTTTGCACCTGGGTGTCCCAGACTTGTGCATCTGTGGATGATGGGTGAGCTGTATGTGTGTTTGCTGAGGTACTACTACCCTTCCTGAGTGTAATGTTGTCTGTGTGCTGTGGTGATATGTGTTGTGGGGGGTTCATGTTGTGGCACTTAGGTATGTGTGCTACTGGCTTGGTTGTTGTGCACACACTGCTTGGTGTGCATTCAGTGCTGTGAGTGTATGTTGCCTTGTAATTGCCTGGTGTGCATCCCCTGATGTACAGCTGTGTTTGCAATGTGATGGATTGGCATGTGCATCTGTTGTGTGTTTGCTGTGGATGTGTGCAGTGTTTGGCCTGTGTTGTCTCTTTCAGCTGACAGATGCTCTGTGTGTGATGTTCTTTTTCCATGTCATTGTGTGTGAGTTGTTTGTGCACTGTGATACATTCAGATGTGTGTTGCAAGTGTAGTGTGCATTATTTGTGTGTCTGTCACATGCACTTAGGATCATTCTTGTTCCTGTGCTTGTTTTGAGTGTACCTTGGTGGTTTCTCCTCTCATATTTGACCTACCACTTGTCAGGATTGTGAGTGATGGTGTGGTGTACTGCTGCTCTGTCTGTGATCCAATTGCCTTCCCACTGTTTGTCTGCACATGTCTGGGCTTGTTGTACTTCTGTGTCTGTTGTTTGTGGGGTTTGTGTTTGGCTATTGTATTTGGCCCAGCATTGGTTCAGGCATCCCTGAGTGTGTGTGATGTTTGTGGATGCACCCAAGGGAGTGTGATTCTTTGTCAGTGTATTCACAGTACATTATTTGCACCATTCTGTGTGTTTGACACTAGTGTTGAGTGGTGCAAGTGTGAGGTGGGTGGAGGAGGGGTATGTGTGAAGGGTCCAAGTTGTGTTGGACAGTCATGGACTGTGTCACTGGGCCCTGTGTGTTGTGCAAGTGACATACACATGTCGAGTAAGTAGGTACAGATGTGTGGCTGATCATTATTTGACTTCAGACACTTCCTATCATCCCTGTGCTTATGCATGGCTTTCATTGCTGTCTCCCTGAGTTGTTGCCCAGAGATCACTGTGGTTTGATTTCATTCACTGTGCCAGCCATGTGTTATTGGTTGGCATATGGGTGCTGTGATCTGTTCCTTCTCTTGCATGTGATGTACTAATGCTTTGTGGCTGGCTCCTTGTGTTCCCATCACTGTCCACCTCACTTTTTTCTTGCCCATTTCTTGTCCACCATTGCTGCTGCCATCTGGTTTGTGTATGTGGCTGTGTGTCAGCGTCAGGTGTAGCTGGGTGGCTTGACAGGCATTGTATCCAGTTAGCATATTGTTCATATTCAGTGTGAGTGTTCATTTTGTGCTTGGACTCAGTTTGCTTGACATGAGTGTAGTGTGGGTGTGGGGAAGAGGGTTGCCCTGGCCCTGTGCTTCTGTGCTGTGTGTTCCTCTTCAGCCCCACCTGCTGAGACAGTCTCCCTGGTATGTGTGGTGTGTGTGGTGCAGGGTCTGGCTTCACCTGGCAGGTTATTGTGCAGGGGGGTGCACAGGAGGGCACACAGCATGTCCCCTGATGGTTGGGGGGCTATTGTGTAGTGGGTGGATGTGTGGCCTTATGATCTTTGTGGACTGCCCATGCCTGGCGCTGGCCCTGCCTATTGCATTGTGTGCATGTTTTCCCACGTCTTCACCGCTGCAGTGCAGTGACCAGGACATTGCATTGATGTCGCGTTTGATGGGTGACCTGGATGCGGAGGGGTGATTTAGTGACAGGTAGGACATGTGTGGGTACACTTGTGGATGTGTTCCTGTCCCCACCAGGGTGTCTGGTGTGGACAGGAACCGTATATCTGCCCATGAGTTATGTGTTGTGGTTGTGTGCAGAGTTGTATCATTGCGTACCTGCGGCGTTGACTGCGACAGTGCATGACTTGCTGGTAGTGGATGAGGTACAGCACCGGGAAGTCGTGTAGGGCTGGATCCATTGCAGTCGGGACCGGGAGGAGGGGCCCGGGAGTCTGGTTTCGTGCTCCGCTGTCGTGCTTCCGCTGTCTCTGGTTGGGCGGTTTCTCCGCTGCAGTTTGACTGGCTGTTCGGGTCATCCTGATTTGTACGGCGGTCGGGACGTCATTCCGCAAGGCGGTGGGTCTCTATTGGTTACCACCGCCGCGGTTGCGGGCGCATTTTTATGTCGGTTCACATCGCACCGCGGAGGATGGGAAATGGGCTATGTTTGCCCATTGTAATATGGTGGGCATGAGGACTACTACTCGCATGCGGAAAATTGCATTTTCTGCCACCGCCAGCACCACAGTGGTGCCTCCGCAGGCCATCCTATTGGGCCCCTAATTATTAATTAATTAAACAACAATAACTTTCCAGCCTTTACCCCTATAAACCTCACAACCCACACCTAACAAAACCACACAATTACCATAATGAATTATCAATGTATTAGTTAATAAAAATTAACAATGATTTATTAATTAATTGCACATACATTTCTTTCCACCCTTTACCCTCATAAAACCAACAACCCGCACCTAAAATTAATAAAACAATTGCCATGATTACTTTTTAATCAATCAATTAATATACATTTTTAAATAATTATGAATTAATCAAAAATAAATGACTTCCCACCTTTTAACCCTATAAACCCCACAACTATTTTTTTTACACAATTACCATAAATAATTACCAACTAATTAATATTAATTAACAACCAATTAATTACAAATAAATTACTTCCCAGAATGAACGCTATAAAATCTAAATTAAATAAATCAAAAAATAATCATTAATTTATTCTTATTACATTACTACTCACTCTATTCCCTTATAAACCCACAACCCAATACGAAACTAAAAAAATACAAAATGTAATCAAAATAAATTGTATAACCACTAAGAATTTAACACATATATTAAAAAACATAAATAATACTTATACAAAATACATATATCACATACACTTAACATATAAACTAAAATACATAACACTAATTAAAACATCGATATTTTAAACATCTATATTTTTGCAAACAATATTAATGACTTCTATATTTTTTTAAACAATGTATCTTACATTAAATTCGATATTCTTGACCATGATATTCTTGCTGTCTATATTTTTTAATCAAAATATTTTCAACTCGATATTTGTGTAAGTCGACATTTCCAACTCGATATTCTGTCTCAGCACCGTTTTTCGTCATTCCAATAATGCTTATAACAATGATGTGTCTCATTTTTCTGATAATCGCAGTTCATGTTTTGTTTACAAAGATTAGAGCTTTTCAATTTGCATTTTAAAAGGCATTTTCGTATCTTTTCTTTGGGACACTTTGGACATGCAAAAGTGACAAATGAAAGGGTAAGATGTTTCCACAATTTCCTTGGGAATCTGAGTGGTCAGTTCAAGGAGACAGAATAAAGTATGTTGGAAGTTACTTAATGTTGATTTCTGTGTTCCACAACTTGCCTATAAGTGAACTGTCACTCATGTACAATTCCTATGGTGGGTATACAATGAGGTTGTTATGTCTGGAACTGCATGTGGTCCATGGAGTATGTGACCTATTACAGTATGTATACAAGTCTGCATAGTTAACCTTTACAGGGTATCATCATCCACATCATTTTGGGCCATGAAGGGGACATGAATATGCCAAGCTTCCCTGTTTTCATTTCACCTTTGCACATAAGTAATACTAACATATGGTAACATAGTGCAAGTGTTGCAAAGTGCAACAGTTTATGATGGACATGCAGAATATGTTTGTGATGTGCAGCAAGTCACCTGTCTCATCATTACATCTAGATATATCTGGATTTTGTATATGTGGTGGTGACTTTGGACACAACCATGTACACAAGATATTGATCTAAAAGCTATCATGTGACTTGATAGTGTTGGAGCCATATCCGTGTCTCCTTTTGATCTGGTAGATCCCTGCCAATGATAAGCTTGCCACAGGTGGGCTTCCACTGTAGGGAATTTCCATCAGGGCAGTGTGACCACCTGTGACATATCCTGAGTGTGTGTTTGAGGTCAGCATGAATCTTACAGCCTTCAGACCCTGTTGCCTCCAAATACTCAAGTTTATGAAGATGCTCTTGTTTGACGAGGTTTCCGTGGTCTTACTAGTCCAGTGCTTTCTCATCCAAATGTGTGTGGTGCCACCCTGCTTTTGTCTGGCTACTTCATTTTGATGCTGTTTTTGTCTGTGCAAGCTTTACCATCATGTATTCACCCACACACCATTTGTAATTGACCATGAGATTTGTGTGTAGGTTGTAATTTGTGCTAGACCACTAATGTTGTTAATGTTGTCCTTTTGAGCTATGCTTGATGCTGTGCCTGGTCACACTGATCTGAACTAGGGGTGCTGTGATGTATGTTGCTTGGCCCTGTGCTACATGTGTTCAGACGAGTGGACTACACTCTGTGTGTGCCCAGATGTGTAGTGTGTCTGACGGACATGCAGATGCCACTTGCACCTATGCTCTGCAAAGCCACACAGGGGAGTATGTTGAAATGTGTTTGCAGAACCTAACTGCAGGTGTGTTTAGCAAGGTTGATATTGAATGTGATGAGCTGGAACACACAAGGGTAGAGGTGATGGAGACTGGTGTAACATTACTTTTTGTGTAGTGTAGACTCCTAAGTGATGGCGAGAGTACCATTAAGGAGAATGTCAGAGCATGTGGGTTGTGATTAAAGTACATTGGCAGTTCTGGTGTTGGTGACATGGTGTGTCCACTTTGACGCTATGTGAGTGCTTGACATGCAGGTGTGTGATTCAGAGTATGCGAGCTTGATTTCCTGCTTGCATACTGCGCAAGGTAGGGTCTGCATATGTAGATGTGATAGGGGAATATCCAGCTGGACAAGGTTGGATCTTTGCAGGTGATGAGAGCTGTGGTCTGTGGCACGATTGTGCAATTTGGCAGTGACTGTGCATTTTTGATGAGTGAGGTTTGTTGATACTGTGCATGGGTCCATGGTGTTCTTGCTCATGGAAGTCTTATGTGGATGTGACTGGACCACATTGAGACAAGGTTTAAATAGTCATATGTGACAGAGTTGAAAAATGCTTGTGAAGGTATGTATACCAGTAGTGTGATTATAAGTGCTGGATGGTGAAATGTGAGGTGTTGTAGAGTTGTAGTATGTTGTGTTTGATTTTGCAGATGGATCTTTTACTCAAGTGACAAGTAGATGGACTTGTGCAGATGTGAGTGGGTATGTGGTGATATTAAAATGATTGGGGTCCACATCCATTGAGCTATGTATCTGTCTTGTTGTGAGATGTGGTGATGTGTGGACTGTGCATGTCAGGGTGTATGTGTACAGTGATGCTGCACTTTGTGGCAAGAGTGCAGTCCAAGTCATCACTGAGTATGCTACTGATGATGGGAGCTGTCCATTTGGCATGTTCCATTTGACGTCTACTGAGGAGGGGATGTGTACTGTACGTTGTGTGTATTTCATGCATGTGAGAGGTGTTGGCAAATGCTGATGGATAGTGGTGCTGCCAGTGTATGTGTAGATGAGATGAGGGTAGCGCACATGTGAGTGAGGACGACTCAGATTGTAATGGTTTGTGTACTGGGCCGGAGGCTGTGTATCAGACATGCTTTTACGTTTAGATTGAACAGAGGGTGCTCGTGACATGTTTGTGTTTCTGTTAGTAATGAGAGTTGAGCATGTTCTATGGCCTGGATGTTGGAGGGGTGATACTTGCATATGTTGAGGTGATGCATGCCTTGTGTTGAAGTTGACATGTGCATATGTGTCGATTTTGTGTATGTGAGTGGGCAGAAACAGTAGGCAGAGTGAATCATTGGATGTGTTATGTGTTTGCTGAAGCTTGCTATTTGACAATGTATGTACATGAATGATTGTTGTGATGGTTACTTTGAGGGCACTGGTGTGTGCTAATCCGATTGGCATCACAGGAGGAGTAGCCTCAACCTAGCCTTGGCTTGTGTGAGTCATGTGTGGGCATGAGTGGCAAGTTACCATTTGTAGTCACTAGTGGTCACTGATTGGTCAACAATGCCCTTGTATGATGCCCAGGGATGCAGGTGGTGATTGATTCTGATGTTTAGTCATGATGCTGGAACATTGGCTGGCATTCCATTGCTTAGGGGGTTGTTGGCACATCAAGTGAATGTGCACGGATGTGTGTTGATTTGCCACTTGTGCTCAGACTAATCAGACACACATCCCCACACTTGCCAGTAGACTACACATGCGTGGATATTCATGGTATTCTGACTTTGAATGGCCAAGATGTTGGCATTGTTAATGTCTTGGTAGCTATCATCTGGTATGGCAAGGGTGGGACTTGTAGGTGTACATGGGGGCTACAAATCAGAACTTTAGACCCTGCCCTGGAGGGTGAGGTACATATGTCTTTGTTGTGGATCTCCTTTACGGATTTATGGATTTTGATACAGTGCTAAAGTACAAAATGTGGCCAAGACTGATTTCATTCTTCACGTGTTCACCATCCTCACAAGATATGGCCATTTACACTATCTTGTGGATAGCTATGTGAATTGTGCATGTGAGCCACAGATTCAGCCCCCCCTGTATCATCACCATGGCTGTCACATTCTATTACACATTTGGGTGTGCATTGGAGCCTCCAAAGCCTGTTGGCGTATCCTCTGTCCGGTGACTCAGTCAGCCAAGTTTTCTGCAGTACACAATCTGCCTTATCAAAATGGCATTCGTCATTAGCTACTCATACTTCAGCTTTTGTAGTTTTGTGCAGACATGCTGTGAATGACATGCAACAAAGTTAACAGTGTACATGTTCTGAATTAGAGTTGTGTGCAGCACCACCAGGCCACACACGGTGACTGTCTCTAACAATTGTTGTTGGTCCTATGATTTTCTCCATCGCAAGTAGGAATGTAGTCTACAGGTGTGGCTCTGACAACTGTGACACAAGCAGTTCTGGTTTGTGGTAGTGGTAAGTTCATAAATTATTTTTGATAGTTTGCATACTTGTGTGCTGTTGGGTCTGGTATCCTCTGTGCTTCAGTGTACACAGACTCATCTCAATGTCATCCTTCTGTGAGTATGTGCACTCCTGTTGCCCTGCTATGTTTGATTGTGTGTTGTGGTTGACGGATGCTTGGACTATGTGTCACATACATATGTGTAGGTCTGGCATTTCCTGGCCCACCTTCAAATGTGTATTTCTCCTAGTATGTAGCGTGCTGAGTGTACTTGCCTGATGCTGACATTTCCTCATTGGTCATACTCAACATGCTATGGACCCATGGTCAGATTTGAATCACAATGATGCCTGGGCACTCATAAAGTTCTTGCCATACATTCTCTGATATTCGCTGTCATGATGGCCTCTGCAATGTCACCTGTCGATGTTGTTTTCAATGAGCCACAATGCTGCTGATCGGGGGGTGAAACTGTCCATTAGTGACTTTGCTCCCTGCCAGGCCCCTACCTCCAATACAGTGTCCCTGCACCTGCCATGCACCGAAAGTCATGTTTGGGTGTGTGGTGAGAAGACACTGCTACATGCACGGCACGTGACACAGGACACAACAGAGTGTCTGCTCTGAAGTTTGGCCCACATTATCAATTTGCAGCACAGCAGCTAGACAGACCAGATACTAGCACCACAGTTCTGTGGCCTGATGTGTATGGCTGGCCTGTTGCCTTTGTGCATCAGCACCCGTGTATTTCACCTGTATTTGAGGGGCATTGAGTGGATGTTGCTCTTTGTTATTTTTTTCTCCTGGCCCTGGGCCTCTAACATGTCCACTCTGGCCATTCTTTAAGCTTGCCAGTCAACTCTAATGCCACAGTGTGGGACTGTGTTTCATTAAAAGTGAGAATTGGCGTAGAATATTTTGTTTTTGCAGCAGCTTGTACTCCAAATGTGTGTATTGATGCATTTCTGATGGTAAAATGATACATTGTCAAATTACACATTGCTGGGAGTGTTAGCCCCCCCAAACCCTAGATTGCCTACACATATCTGTGTCTATGTAACTCTCCAAAACAATGCTTGTCTGCAGGTTGTTTGTGGGTATTTGGCCCCAACACACAAATAACCTCTAAGTTGCGTGTGGGGGGTTGACACCCACAAACCCCAGATCTGTTTCTTCATTGCAGGGGGGTTACCCACCCAAATGCCATATTGTCTCCACGTTGTTGGGGGGTAGCCCCTAAAACCCCATATTGTCTCCACTTTGCTGGGGGAGTTAGCCCCTCAAACACCATATTGTTCCCACATTACTGGGGGGGTTAGCCCCCCAAACACCATATTGTATCCACATTGCTGGGGGGATAACTCCCCCAAAAACATATTCTCTTTACATTGTTGGGGGTTAACCCCACAAACATCATATTGTCTCCACATTGCAGGGGGGGTAGCCCCCAAACACCATATTGTCTCCTAATTGCTGGTGGTGTTAGCTATCCACCCCCCTATGGGCATTAGATTACTGGTGGTGTTAGCCATCCACCCCCCTATAGGGATTACATTGCTGGTAGTGTTAGCCATCCACCTCCCTATGGGAATTAGATGACTGTGAATGTTAGCCATCCAGCCCCCTATAGTGTAGACAAACCTAGGAGTGTTAGCCATCCACCCCCCTATGGGGTAGGCAACGCTGGGAGTGTTAGCCATCCACCCCCCTATGTGGCAGGCAATACTGGTAGTGTTAGCCATCCACCCCTATGGGATTTAGATGACTGTGAGTGTTAGCCATCCAGCCCCCTATAGTGTAGACAGACCTAGGAGTGTTAGCCATCCACCCCCCTATGGGGTAGGCAATGCTGGGATTGTTAACCATACACCCCCCTATGAGGAAGACAATGCTGGTAGTGTGAGCCATCCACCCCCCTATGGGCATTAGATTGCTGGTAGTGTTAGACATCCACACCCTATGAGGTAAATAATGCTGGGAGTGTTAGCCATCCACCCCTCTATGGGGTAGACAATGCTGGGACTGTTAGCCATCCACCCCCCTATGGGGTAGACAATGCTGGTAGTGTTAGCCATCCACCCCCCCTGTAGGCATTAGATTGCTGGGAGTGTTAGCAATCCACCCCCCTATAGGCTTTAGTTTGCTGGGAGCGTTAGCCATCCAACCCCCTATGGGCATTTGATTGCTGGTAGTGTTAGGCGTCCACCCTCTATGGATTAGATAATGCAGGGAGTGTTAGCCATCCACCCCCCTATAGTATAGACAATGCTGGTAGGGCTAGCCCATCCACCCCCGTGGGAATTAGATTGATGGGAGTGTTAGCCATCCACCCCCCTATGGGGTAGACAATGCTGGGAGTGTTAGCCACCCACCCCTCTATGGGCTTTAGATTGCTGGGAGTGTTAGCCATCCACCTCCCTATGGGAATCAGACTTCTGGTAGTGTTAGCCATCTACCCCCCTATAGGCATTAGATTGCTGGTAGTGTAAGCCATCCACCCCCTATGGGCATTTGATTGCTGATCGTGTTAGCGATCCAACCCCTATGGTCATTAGATTGCTGGGAGTGTTAACCATCCACCCCGCATGGGCATTAGATTGCTGGTAGTGTTAGCCATCCACCCCCCATGGGCATTAGATTGCTGGGAGTGTTAGCCATCCACCCCCCTAAGGGCATTAGATTGCTGGTAGTGTTAGCCATCAACACCCCTTATCAGCATTAGATTGCTGGTAGTATTAGCCATCCACCCGCTAAGGGCATCAGATTGCTGGTTGTGTTAGTCATCCACCCTCCCATGGGCATTAGGTTGCTGAGAGTGTTAGCCATCCAAAAACCCCTATGGGCATTAGATTGCTGGTGGTGTTAGCCATCCACCCCCTATAGGGTAGACATGCTGCAAGTATTCCCCCACCACAATGGTGACTGTGGTTTCTCACAAGCTGCTTGTGATGTTGCCTATCACGGGGTAGTGGCGTTTTTGTGTGTGGTAGGTGTCTGACTTTCCGTCTGTGACAAACGTGTCGCTGTAGGCGTAAAGTATGGGTATGACGTAAGCGATTGGATCCATGGCTGCACCATCTTATTCGAAGAGATCGTGTTGTGGCACGCTTCAGAGCTGAAATACTCCTCTTCCAGATGCTCTGACATGTGCAACGGATTTGGCGAATGGGAAGTGCGCTTCATACTTAGCCGGCCGTAATCGGGCTGGGAATATGCCTCCGTACGACTCCATTCAGCATTTACGGAGGCTTCTCTTTGGGAAAATGGAGACCGATTCGAAGTGACAGAGTCGTTTGGTAAATAAGGGATTTTGAGCATTGTACTTCGTCATTTGGAAGACACGCCTTCCAGTACGAGTCGGTCGGAGGATACAGCTCCGGACGGCTTTGGGAAGGTCTTCCTTATGGGATCGGAATCGACCCCTAAGGGTAATTTTGGATTTCATAGGCCTGTAATTTTCAAAGTAAGAGTGAACAGTTTTATGTCTGCTGTCAGACACACTGTAACTGGAAAAGCACCTAAAACACATATAACCTAAAAAGATGTGAGGCTTCAAAACTTATTAATTATTACAATCCAGTAATCCAGTCCATGTGGAATGCCAATATGGATATTTAATTTGTAGCAGGCAATTATATTGTTGTAGCTTGAAAGGTCACTTCATATATAACACAGTCAGAAGAGACAGAAATCAAGGATGTATGAGAAGAGACAGCAGCAGTGAAGTCTTTCAGAAGTTTCAGTTTCAAGATGCTCTCTCACAGAGAGATTGAATCTTATGAAGCTTGCAACAAAGCCATTTCTTCTAGCTTATATGGGAAGTTCCAAATCAATAATTTGGGCAACACAAAAATGTGTGTTGAAACCATTTCCGGAAATTCTGTAGTTTGCTGCGTTTGATCCAGATAGCACAGAGCTACTTAAAACCAAAATGATGGACACTTGTTACCCTAATGAGAGTGTTCATCTAGAAAGTCTTTGTATGAAATACTGCAGTACTATACATACAGAAATAACGTAGATGAAAATATTGCAAAAGGAAAGTTTCGGGTGACTGGCTGTAATGGATGTTTAGGGAGACATGCAAAACCAAATCTCATCAACCGATTATAATGTGTTTCATGGGTGTGTCTTTGCTTATGCAGACCATTACTGGGTGTCTCGCGGGTGTCTGGTGGGATCATAAAAAAACGTTATTGTATGTTTCTAATAAAGCTATACATAATGAATTTTTATTAGTTTCACAAAATCTCGTGTCATACTTCATTCAGAATTACAATAAAATGCTATTATCAACAAACGCTCAAATATATGATCTCGCGAGCTGCCCAGGAGAGCCAAACAAGAAGTACAGTCCCCTTGTAGTCCATGCTGGCCCTCGTACGCTTGACTTTTGCAAGTCACTCGCTGGAGTCACTCATTAATAAAAAAATTAAAATAAATATAATGTTCATGTTTGAATGACAATCGTATTATACATTACCATTAAACTCTAAATCAACACAAGAATTACAATTAAATATACAATAAAATGAAAGTTGTGCCTCTACAATCTCATAAGCATCGGGACAAACCCATGACAAATTAATGGCACACTATTAAAAAAACAATTAAAGGTTTAATAATAATGCTATACATGAATAAAATAAGTGATTACCCTTTTTTTCTGATTTACAATCACCTCTTTGATGTAAAAACAGCTAGACAGCCCATGAACATTTTTTTGTTCAAATATTATTGTACTTCATGAGAAGATGTCTTAATGTGGCACTGAGAAGGACTAAGAACATGGACAACCTCAACTGAAATAGTGTCCCTATTGCACTTAGACATGATTTTTTACAGAGATTTCACCAAACAGTGCACTCTCTTGTGTTACGGTACAATACAAAGCAATTCCATTCAGAAATGATGTCTGCAGGCAGTATTCTACTTTTGGTCATCCTACTATATACAAAAAGAACTATTGATGGACAGAATGCAGAACAAAGTCATACATTCACCCCAGTACAGAGATCTGGGCCTCAATCCATCGTTTCGTTGCTCACCATGCCATTCCAGTTTGGACCCAGCCATATGCAAATCAGTCTTGACCCTGTGCCCTATGGAAACAGTCCAGCCCGAACTGGCAGGCCAGGTCCTCCCTGGGCTGGAAACAAGCATCCTAGGACTGGTTTCAGGGTTTCACCCCTCTTCAGCCAGGATAGCTTGATTCCAGTGGCATGGAGAGCACAGGACGCATGTCTGAGCATACCCGTCCCACTCAGGGTGACAAATGCAAAAAGAACTATTGATGGACAGAATGTAGAACAAAGTCATACATTCACCCCAGTACAGAGATCTGGGCCTAAATTCATCGTTTTTTGCTCACCATGCCATTCCAGTTTGGACCCAGACATATGCAAATCAGTCTTGACCCTGTGCCCTATGGAAACAGTCCAGCCCGAACTGGCAGGCCAGGTCCTCCCTGGGCTGGAAACAAGCATCCTAGGACTGGTTTCAGAGTTTCACCCCTCTTCAGCCAGGATAGCTTGATTCCAGTGGCATGGAGAGCACAGGACTCATGTCTGAGCATACCTGTCCCACTCAGGATGACAAATGCAAAAAGAACTATTGATGGATAGAATGCAGAACAAAATCATACATTCACCCCCATACAGAGATCTGGGCCTAAATCCATCGTTTTTTTGCTCACCATGCCATTCCACTTTGTACCCAGCCATATGCACATCAGTCTTGACCCTGTGCCCTATGGTAACAGTCCAGCCCGAACTGCCAGGCCAGGTCCTCCCTGGACTGGAAGCAAGCATCCTAGGACCGGTTTCAGGGATTTACCCCTCTGCAGCCAGGATAGCTTGATTCCAGTGGCATGGAGAGCACGGGACTCAAGTCTGAGCATACCCGTCCCACTCGGGGTGACAAATGCAAAAAGAACTATTGATGGACAGAATGCAGAACAAGCTATCCTGGCTGAAGAGGGGTGAAAACCCGAAACCGGTCCTAGGATGCTTGTTTCTGGTCCACGGAGGACCTGGTTTGGCAGTTCAGGCTGGACTGTTCCCATGAGGGACAGGGACAAGACTGATTTGCATATGGCCAGGTCTAAACTCGGGTGGCATGGTGAGCAAAAGAATGATGGAACCAACCCAGATCTCTTGACTGGGGGTGAATGTTTTGATTTGTTCTGCATTCCGTCCATCAATTGTGTGTCTTTTGCTTTCTCGCCCTAAGTGCGCCAGGTATGCCCAGACGTGGGTCCTGGGCTCACTGTGCCGCTGGAAGCAAGCTATCTTGGCTGAAGAGGGGTGAAACCCTGAAACCCGTCCTAGGATGCTTGTTTCTGGTCCAGGGGGGAATTGACTTGGCGGTTCGGGCTGGACTGTTCCCATGAGGCACAGGGTCAAGACTGATTTGCATATGGCCAGATCTAAACTGGGGTAGCATGGTGAGCAAATGAATGATGGATTCAATCCAGATCTCTTGACTGGGGGTGAATGTATTGATTTGTTCTGCATTCCGTCCATCAATTGTGTGTCTTTTGCATCCTACTATATATACATAAACCCCTTCGCCGCGACGCAAATTCCGCCGCGGCGCTGGGGGGGTGCGGGGTGAGTGCGGCGCCGCCATGCTCGTGACGGAACCACGCCGTCATGAGTCACGGGCGAGATGTGCTCATGACGGCGTGATTCCGTCACAACACCTCCCACTCGTTATTTCGCCCGCACAAGCGGGGAATCAGTGACGCGTGGGCCGAGCGGCCACAACATGACGGAACCACGCCGTCATGAGCACACGCCGCCCGTGGCTCATGACGGCATGGTTCCGTCATGCGCACACAAGGGGTTAAAAAGGAAAAATGAATTTACTTTAAAAACCCTCAGGAATTCACTGAAAAAAACAGAGGTAAGTAACTATATAATTAGGTATGAGAAAAAAATATTTTTGTTTTAGAAAGTTAAAGTATTGTTGAGGTAAGGTAAAAACAATAACGTTTTGAAATAAAAAAAAACACTGCAATTCACTATATATATAGTGATATATGTAGATATATATAGATATATCTTTATTGTTTTATTAAAGATGCAGCAATAGCTCCTCAATGGTTACAGTTCAACCAGAGTTTCCATAGAAAGGCATTTTTTGTTTTCTTAATAATTTTGGACAGTTTAAAACGTCTGTATGCAACTTTCCAAAGAAAGTTCATACACTTTGTGTTCTTCATGCTAATTTGTGTGCAGATTCCTCAAGCAGGGATGAAGAAAAAGGGAGGGGGTCTCAAAAGTGCCATTTCCCATTTACATCCCATAGTCAATTGTCTCTCTTACAAACAATACAGAAAATTGGCTGAATGCTAATTTGGCATGATGGTAAAACTTAACTTAAAGAAGTGCCTTTTTTGGGTTTGGCATAAATATGTTAGGTAGTTTTGAAGAAATTAGGGGCATATCAGCAAGGCGATGCGATAAAATTATCGCCGCTTTAGCGTCCGTTTTCGGACGAAAAGCGGCGATACTTTTATCGCCCTATCAGCATGGACACGCTAACGCGTAAATCTATGCCTTAGAGCCTGTTTACTGAACGCCCAGCTTTGCACCTCTAATGAGATGCAAAGTGGGCGTTCCTCCTCAAAATAACTGGAGAAATGTCGCTAACTGACATTTCTCCAATTATCAAGGTGTACGCTAACATGCAGAGCGATAAGAAAAGTAGGGCTAACCGCGGTTATCGCTACTTTCCTTACACCTGCTTTCATTCTGACTTAGCCATGTAATCCAATGGGAGGTGACTTACATGGCTAAATCCACCCTGCCCTATCAGCAAGGTATCGCTGGTCGCAGTGCGATTATCGCTGGATTTCCAGCACTGTTTTGTGGCTTACGCATGGATTTCTATCGCTTGGGGGATAAGCGTTGTTGATAGCACGCTATCTCTGCGATAGAATCCAACGTTACCCTGCGATAATTATTCTCGCGCTAAGAGCGCTGAGTGATAATTATCTCAGGCCCTTGCTGATATGCCCCTTAGTTTTTAGAAGGGGCTCTGGTTGAATATGGAGTGGCTATATTTTAGAAAGGATTATAGATATCTGTACGGGTTAAGGATCTACTAATATCCTTGAATTCAATCTTAAAAATTGTTCTCAGCTGAGGGATCTTTTATTGCCATAGGCCATTTCGGATCCACAGATCTGAAAAGATCTGATTGTCTCACTTCAACATGGGAAAAAATGTGTGATCACCATTAAAGTAATCAGGCACTCAAATCCTGATCATTAAAAAAAAAAGTAAAACAATTATGGGGGCGGGGAGTCATGTGAGCACAACCTGACTTGGGTGGGTGGCTAAAGAGACAAGATAAGTCTAAAAAATCTTTTTTAACCAAGGATCGTAGCGCAGTCATCCTGTGTGGATTTGCTGATCCTAAGTGGATTCAGGATTCATTACGGAGGATCCTAGAATCTGAAAATAATATTTTAAAAAAGGAAGAAGGGTCTGGCCATAGGTCAGGCCCTGCAGCCAACCCCATTGCTTAGGATTTATGCAGAGGGGGCTGGGTACTGATGGATGGTTGGGTGCAGAGTCTGGCCATATACCAGGCTCTGTGGCCTTTGGCTGTGCACAGGAGGCTTGGTCACCCACAGAGTCATTGGTGCAGGGACAACCTGGGAACTCCTTCTGAGACACAATCGTTCTCAGTTTCCATAAATGTCTGTCCCTCTTCTGTCACCCATGATTCAGAACTCCTTGATGTCCCTCTTTGGCCTAGGGCCAAGATCATGCAGCATTACAACTGACCTCAAATATTATAAGCAGAGTGCATGCTCTTCAGACATTTGCACTGCCACAGATCCGTCATGTAGGTGTGAGCACGTGCAAAAGGAAAACCTCATCAGAGCCGTAAACATGGGGGATCCTTCACCAGTACACCCTGGAGTCCGAAGTCACACTGCAGCCATTGCGGACAGTAAATTCTGCAGGTTGATGACTGAGCACCTCCAGTGCCTCCAAGTGCTGTACTCAGATTACTTTACAACTTGTGCACTGGACCCCTTTCACCTTTGGGGCCCAGGGCCTCTGCACCAGCTGTGCCACTCATAGCTATGACCCAGTTCAAAGTCCATATTTCCAGAAACTCCACTGTAAATCTCATCGTCTTCACTGGAGTTATGCAGTATCAAATCCCAATGTGGATGTGTATTGTAAAGGAATATTTTAATGGCACAGTGCAGAGTTCTTGAGTTTTCCCTTGTTTTCAGAAATGTAAAAGGGCAGAACAAAGCACAGAGGGCCACATGGAGGTGCATTCGGAAAAAAGGTATGCAGATATCTTGACCAGGGTCAGTAGATGTGGAGAAGAAACTGTTCAGGTTTTTGCACATGCCACTCTCTGCCTGCTCCTGTCCCTGCCCACACATCTCCATGTTTGGTCCTCTCTGTGTATGGATATCTTCAATCTCGAACTTTAGATAGCTTGCATTTCTCACAGGCTGCCCGTGCCTCTCTGTGGCCTGCACCCCAGTAAGCCCTCACGTCACTGATCTCACCACTCTCTACCAACTCCTCTTCTTGCCTGTTACTCTCCCTGCCCATACATCTTCTTTCTCTGTACTTCTCCCCCTTTTCCTACCTCTCCCTCCTCTATCTGCTCCTGTCTGTAGTGCTCTTTACACACTTCCAATCCCACTGCAGTCCCTGCTCATACACCTTCCTGACGGCACTCAACCTGCACCGAGCCAGCACCTCTCCCAAGCCTAATCGCTCTCTGTTTTCTGTCCACACCTCACTCTGCCCTTTCTTCATCCTGTGCATCCTTTCCCTGTGCCTACATCTTCACATCTGCTACTCCCACAGCCCACTCTCAGCTAGCATTTCTGCCTGCTCATACCTTCCCCAGACACAGCTCTTCATTATCAAACCTGTGCCTGCTTACATTTCCCTCAGCCTCCATTTTTTCCTGTCTGTATCTCTCCCAGGCAGTAACTTTCTAAGATTCAAGTTTTGTTGTCCCTTCCTCTCCATGCTAACCCCTCTTCCTTGTCATACCCATCTGTGTCTGTACCTCTACATGCCTATAGCTCTTTGTAGTAGCTTGTGCTTGTTTGGAATGTCACTGGATCAGAGCCTCACTGTGTGAGTTGTCTGTATCAGGAATTCCAGCTGTTTCAGTTGGTGTCTTCGTGGATCTCTTGATGCTGCCTTGCTTGATGGCTCAGCTGTTTCTTGAATAAATCTTACAACGACTTACCTGGTGTTCCTGCTTCATTACCACACTCTTCCTGTCTGCATCTGTCGTAGCCTGCATCTTTCCTTCCACATAGTTCTTCCTTTAATAGCACATACCTCTATAATTACCTCTGCTTGCCTGTACCTTCCCCATCTCTTATCTGTATGCATAGCCTTAGGACTCGGCATCAGCTTTAGCAATACCTGCAAATCCGACCTATTAGCTTTAGCAGTGCTTGCTTGCCTTTGGAGGTCATGGCCCGAATTTACTAATATTTCATGCAACACATCACAGCAACAGAAGTTGCTGTGTTGCATTGAGTGAAAGCCAGAGAGCAGAACTGCACCAGAATTACAAAGTTATGTCACAGTTCTGCTTTCTCTGAAGTCTGGTACATTAATGGTTGTCTAATGCCAATGCAGGTACCCATACGTAAAATTGCCAGGGTGCCTGTGCTCTGCTCAAACTTTTACCTGCATAAAAACTATTCTTTGAGGCTATTGTATGTCTTCTTTGCATGTTTGCTGCAGAATGCAGCAAGCATGCAAAAAGGAAAAAATTAGGAGAAACAAAAATATTTCTCCTCGTTATGCCAGCCTCGGATAGGCGCACCACATTCGTGCAAACCAATATGGTAGATAGCCCCACCCACTTGGTCGGAAACACTCTTGATGGCATCTATACCAACAACCCCCCTCTAATTAAACAAGATATATTACCACTAATATGGTCTGATCCCAGTGTAGTGTTATTTGAAGTAACAATGGCACAAAGGATACAAAAATCATAGGGACACAAACAGCCCAAGCTTGCAGAGCTTGGCATAAGATTCACGACAAACATTTAAAATAACTAATTTCTAGCTACACAAATTGGATTAGCCAAGCAGCATTTGCATTAGCACCAAAGACAATTTTAAAAGAGAGCCAAAGTAAAAACTCAGCTCCTTGGTTCTCAGCTAGACTCAGGAAACAAAAACAAAATGTAGGGGGCAAGAACGCACATGGGGGAACAATATGATAACAAAGAAAAAGAAACATATAAATGTTATCCCTCCAAATATAAGGCACTATTAAAGGAAGCAAAAACACAATTCTTCACTTATAAAAAAGAGCTAACAAAAAACTCAGTAAAAAAACTGTTCTTGACCTTTAAGAAACGTACCTTGCATCAACCAGATGGAAAACAGTCAATTATTCTGCAACACACTTGAAAAATTCCTCCAAAATAAAGCTGAGGTGATTTTTTTATAACTTTTCATCCAGTAATACACCTCATTTACAAAGTATTACCCTAACTCCTTCCTCTCTAGGGATTCCTAACTTCACTGAGTACCATCCATTAAGAAGACCAGGTCAAGGAACTAATCTACAAAACTAAATACAGATCGCCCTTAGATCCGTTTCCTCCTTCAGCTGCTACATTGACTCCTGATATTATCCTGGACCAAATAACAGAAATTTACAACACCATGTTCAGAACTGGCCAATTCCCCAAGCAGTGGAAAAAAGTATCTATTTGTCTATTGAAAAAAACCTAACATCAACCCAAAAGACTCATCTTGAGACTACCTTTCCCAGATAAAATAGTGAAAAAAGCAATGAATGCGCCTACCCAATTCTGGTTTAGAAGTGGTCACAGCACGGAAACGGCTTTAATTGTGGCCACCGAAGAAATCAAAGCAATCTTTGCCAAGGAGAAAAAACAGTACTGGTACTGGTAGACCTCTCAGCAGCATTTGATACGAACAACCACCAGTTGTTGGTTGACAGTCTCTCAAAGATTGGAATCAAAGAACTGCATTAACCCTACTCACCTCCTTGCTTGTAGGTAGAGAGCAAATAGTCTCCTCTGGAGACTTTGAATCAGAGTCCTTATCACTGTCTTGTGGTGTCCCCCAAGGAACAGCTTTGAGTCCAACACTGTTTAATGTTTATGTAACATCATTAGCAATCCTCATTACTTTCTGTGGCTTCTTTCTTGCTTCCTATGCTGATAACAGTTACAATGCCCACATTAGATTTAACAATTGTATGCTGGCAATTAGTAACTGATGAGCATGTACTGCCTCAAACTAATGCGGAAACAACAGAGGTCATCTTGTTTGGCAGAGAAACCACCTTGTGGTCTTCGACCTGGTGACCTAAAGAGTTTGGTAATCTGCCTACTTCAAGCAGGAAAGTAATAAATGTAGGAATTCTCATAGAGAGAAACTTATATGTAGGGGACAAACTAATGCCCCTGTCTCATCTTCTTACTATAGCATTATGAACAATAAAGAAAATTATCCGGTATCGCCCTGAGACACTAAACAAACTGTTGGGACAGCTTTAGTCAAGTCTAAACTTGACTACTGCAATGGTCTTTACTTGAACATGCAGCAGCAACATTTAAATTGACTACAGGTTGTTCAAAATGCGCAGCATGCATACTGCTACGCCTTCCCAAATACCAGTCTGTTAAACAGGCACTACGTAATCTCCATTACCCACCTGCCAAACAGAGAATCATTTTTAAGGCCATGTGCATTACCCACAAGCACTCCACAGCAGAGGTCCAGAATACCTGTGGAAAAGACATAAATGGTATCTTCCAGTCAGACAGCTGCAATCCCTTGAGGCAAAAAATGTGCATGTTCCTAAATTCAGACTTCCCACATGGGCGGTAGAAACTTTTTGGTCAATGCCTCGAAAACATGGAATACTCTTCTTTAAATATTAAATCTATATCTGATCTCCTGCTCTTCAGGAATGCAATGGAAAGCTGGATTTTTAACAACCAAGACTATCTTTCTCTTTCCCCTCAAACTGTGAAGACCATTGCTCCTGGAAGCAGCGCCAAGACACCTCTGAATATACATGCACTCTAGAAATATTTTCTAACATAACATATCATTTACAAGTCCTTGTAAATATGGGTTTGTGTCAAAATACATGGGTGGATGCACAGGAACGCCCATGCTCTACCCATGTAACGCATACCTGAGGCAGTGTAATGCTCCTTTGCATTTGTTGTTTTTTTCAAAGTCATGAAAAGCAACTCAAATTGGACTTTGACTGGCTTTGTAAATCCCAAAACAGATTTTGTGTTGGGCTACGCCAAAAAAGTAACACAACTCTGACACAAAATCGTGGGATCTTGTGGCCTTAGTACATATTTGCCCTTTTTTTGCTCAAGGTATTGCCATGGCGTGCCAATGTCCAGATTTGGTGCAGAGTGGAAAGGTCTGCTGTACAGAAATGTAGCTTTTTGGGTATGTTTGTGGGTCTGTTTTGGGGTCCAACCAGTCTTATGTAGTGTGAAGTCAAAATAATACTTAAAACAAAACATACATATATACACACATATAAAGGGTTTGAGTCAGCCCTCTTCCTACATTGGTCTGTTCAACTATCTTTCACATTTAGCTTCTGCTCTGTATAGCTCACAGCATGTGGTAATGAGTGAGCCCACATCAGGCAGTGGCCCTTAAGTACTATTAGGGCCTTCACTATGCTGAATGTTTTTAGACATCCCTGTGTGTTTAAACTATGTCTTCAGGTTTCAATATTTCGAAGCCTTAGCGGGTAAATGGGAGGGGCGATCGATTGTATTTTGCTCAATTTATATACCCCCGGGGCTCCATAACATTATCTTCCTGAAGGTCAGCGCATTCTTGGTAGTGCTGCCTCTGGGTACACTCTTAGAAGGGGGAGACATGAATGCGGTTGTGAACCCGGAACTGGACCGGCACCAGATTGGGTCAGAAGGGAGAGCGCCACTTACTGGGCTTCCTGGAGGCCCTTTGCCTGGTATATCTGTGGAAGATGTATAACCCATCGGCACGGCAATATACATTTTACTCCACTCAACATGGCTCTTTCTCGAGGCTGGGCCACCTCTTCACTCGGAATGATAGGGTGGGAGAGTTCTCAAACCCGAGGCACTTGGCAAGGGGAATTTCAGATCACTTCCCAGTGGGATTGACCCTTAGGGGCCCATCCCTGAACAAGACAGCATTCCAGAGGATTAACCCCTGGCACTTGCAAGATCTGGCACTAAGATACAAAATCCAAGAGAGCTCGGAGCTGTATTTTTGGGGAAAAGAGGAGACAGTGGACTCACACATAACTTTGTGGGAGACCTACAAGACAGTGATGAGGGGGCAAGCGTAAAAAGAAGGAAGACACTATACAAATTAGATCGTTAGAACAGGAGATAATTCAGATGGAGACAGAGGCATTGGCTGACAGCACCAGTGACCTACGCCACAGACTGGTGTTGCACCAGCGTGACTTACGAGCAATGGACGGAATTGAGGTGAGTGCGAATGCTCTGGTGACTCAGCATTGCCTGTACGATGTCGGTGAAAAAGCATCCAGACTCCTAGTGTGGTTGGAAAAGCGTGACAGGGAACGATCATGGGTGACTGAGGTGCGAGACAAGGAAGGGTCACTGAAAACAACAAGTACAGGTATTGCGGAAGCTTTTGTGGCACACCTAGAGGAGGTTTATGCACCCGTATGCACTAGATCCGAAAGCGATTGTGAGGAATTACTTGAGAGACTTTTCCCACCCATGCTTGCTAAAGGAGCATGTGAGACCATTGAGGCGGACCTCACAGAAGAGGAATTAAGGGAGGCTCTGGGGCTTCTCCAGTCAGGGAAGGCAGTGGGCCCAAATGGACTCCCTGTCGAGATCTACAAGTGTCAGGCATCTATAATAATACCACCGCTACGAGGCACGCTACTCAAGGTGGGAGAACAAGGACAACTGCCGCCAGATCAACGAGCGGCCACCGTGGTGGTGTTACACAAGGAAGGGAAGCCACCGGACTGGTGTGCCTCTTACCACCCAATTTCATCGATCAACATAGAGGCGAAAGCGTTAACCAAGGTTCTAGCGAACAGGCTGGTGCCATTCATCTCGCAGATTATACATGTAGACCGATCGGGCTTCATGCTAAGTAGTAGCACTCGCCACAATCTCCGACGGTTGTATGGAGTGCTCCATATGACACAAGACCCCGATTTTCAGCAGACAGCATTTATTGTGCAGGATCCGTCCATGGCGTTTGATAGTATAGATTGGCCCTACTTGTTCATGGTACTGCATTGGTTGGGCTTCGGCCCTAACTTCTGTAGCTGGGTAAGGCTGCTATATAGGGAACCACAGGTCCGAGTGCAAGTTAATGGACCGTTGTCTAATTCCTTTCATCTGCGGAGGGGCACAAGACTGGTTTGCCCTCTGTCCCCTCTGCTGTTTGCCCTTGCACTGGAGCCGCTAGCGCACTAGATCTGGGGAGACCCAATGATTTGGGGTATAGAGGATCCAGGGGGGTGGGAGGAGTGAATTTCGTTTTATGCGTATGACATTCTTCAATACCTAGCAAGGCCGTACCATTCCATGGCTAGAGTCAGTCACATTTTTTAGTTGTTCAGGAGTTACTGAGGGTATAAGGTCAACTAGTGTAAATCAGTGGTCTTTCCATTATAAGGCCCCCCACTGAGGATACCGACACAATGTGCGGCACCAGTGGTGGAGTAGGGATTTAAGTACCTTGGTATGTATATTGTGAGAGATCATGGGACGTTCCTGAGGAAGAACCTTGAACCCCAGATAGATCGGCTGAGTGCCGACGTTCGCCATTGGCGTACTTTCCCACCGTCTCTAATGGGCAGAGCGGTCCTTTTCAAAATGATGGCTCTGCCACGCCTTCTATATGCCCTACAAAATAACCCATGTCTAGTTCCCCCAGCGCAAGAAGTCAGAACACAGTTGTGGCAAGGTGGCTCTCCCACAATAGCGCTCCATAACCTACAGAAGGTAGTGTATGATGGAGGTCTGGTGGTCCAGAATGTTAGACTATATTATTGGGACTTGCAGTTGCTTGTCATAAATGACTGGGTGTACGCAGATGTGCACGAGCCGGCCTATAGAATGGACAGAGCCAGTATGTGGAAACTGCGAACTACTCTTGTACTCCCGGAAAGCCCGTCCGGAATGGCCGGCACACACTGGTGCGGTGGTGGGGTGCTGGAGAGAGGCAAACAGTTTACCGGGCCGGGCAGAGAAATTGACGGGTAGAATTTCATAGAGGTTTGGGGATGCATTGCAAGAAGTGGCTGCCTTCACGGGCTTTAGAGGGTGGAAATTGATAGAAATCGAGTGTCAGGGAGACATATGGAGGGGAGAGGGCCCTATTGCCTTTGAGGATCTAAGGAAGGAATATAGTTTAAGTCAGTCACAGAGCTACCACTACCTAAGACTGATGCATGCCTTGAGGCGACACATTAAACAGGGTACCCCATTCCAGACCATTCCCCCCTGGAAGATCGATTATTACTAGATGCCATCCCCGAAAAAGCGACATCCAAGATATATATCGTAAATTAATAAATAACGTGCCAGATCTTCTGGTTACCCTGCATGCATCATGGATTCAGGACCTTGGGAGTATAGATGATTAAGATTGGCTAGAGGCCATACAAAGCCCAAGAGGAATTGCAATTCGGACGAGATTCAGGCTAGGCTAGGCAACTTCAGATCCTGCATCATACCTACTACCCATGCACACATCTATATAGGTGGGGTAAAGGGCACACGGCACTTTGCGTGAGAGGCTGTCAACAGGAGGGGACCTTTTTCCATATTTTATGGGCATGCCAAGAGATTGCCCGATTTTGGCAGAAGGTCACAGAAGTAATGTGTAGGGTATCGAAGTGACAGTCCCAATGGACGCTAAATGGCTCCTCCTGATGATTAAGGGGGATCTTGACTAGCCTAGGCACGTGGGAATATGGCTAGTCTTGGCAGCGGGGATTGCTAAAAGAAATATTGCGAGGAAGTGGGGTGCGCCTTTACCACCATCGTTGAGGGAGTGGGAAATGGATCTAGAATGGTGCCAATGAGCTGAAGAAACAGTCTACAAAAGTAGGGGATGTGTTAAAAAGTGGGAGAAAAAATGGCATTCACGGTGTCAATACAGAGGAATGCTGGGGTAGGAGTAGGATGCATAGGTTATGTTATCATATGCAGATGTAAGGAACTGTTGGACGGGGTATTTCACCTTTGACCTATTGATGTTGGTGGTCAACCTGTGCCTTCAAAGCTACAGTAGGCACACAAATGTCTGCCTATCCCTCATGCAGTGGTGATAATGTTAGAGCTGTACCTAGTAAGACTGTAAGTAATTGTTGTAAAACATGGTATTTTTCTTTTGTTTGAGTAATGGTAATAAAAAAGATACATATTTCAAAGTCAGTAGTTCCTTGTCTTTGCATCTGTAAGAATCTTGTTTTTTCTGTGATGTGCATTAAAACTAAAAGAAAGGTATCTATACCTGCTCTAAGTACACCCGTCTGCTAGAAAGCAACCCTACTGTTCTATTAAAATATTATGCAATGGTTATTTTTTTTTATTACATTTTTTCCTGTAAGCATGTGTCCACCATATTTAGACAGTGGAACATTTTTCCTTTTTCTGTCCAAAAAGCATGCAATGAAAAACAAATAACGTGTGCTTGAAGATGTTGTGCATATGGTACAGTTCTTGCAATTTGCATGACGTGCAATCGGACATTGGATTTTGCTTATTAGTACTGAGTGCATTTCAAATTGTGAATCCGAGTGGCAAAATCGGAGTGGAGATTGTGTCTTGGTACCTTATGCAATATCCGATCTCACCATAAAAGACAGATACTTTTTGTCACAAACCCTTAATAGAGCCGTCCAATTATTTTTCACCTTAGTTATTAAACAATTGGTAGAATGCAAAACTACACAGGAAGTGGGTGCATGCTTTCTGAATGGAGGCAAAAGAGCACAAGCCTTTCCAGCAGCTTTAGATGTGATTGATTCATAAAAGATTGCATTAACAATAGAATAAAATATGTCTCTATTTATGGCCACGTGCCACTGAGTCTGCTGTGAATAGCTTTGATATTTTACTAGCGAGCTGACATTCTGATGTTTTCATCCCACTTCCGTCTGGGTGCGTTTGCTGAGAGGGGGATGGGCTCACCTGTGACCTTGGTGTATTGGTTAACTGTCTGTTGCGTTTTACAGTCTGTGTGCTTAAGAGCTGGCTTTGGAGCGCTGCGTACAACGAAGTGCAATGCTGTCATCGATCGGGCGGTGCAAAAAGGCATTATTTCTCTGAGCTCGAAGCCAGAATGACAGATGGTGCAACACCTTCAAACGACAAACTTGCTTGTGGTAAAATGTTGCAGGCTCCAAAGTCCAATTTGAAGGGGAACATTCCTCTGAAGATAAGATTATTGCTGGCACATGCCACACTGTAAAATCTGTGGTCCATATCATGAGAATGTATTTGTGAATAGATTCACTGCAGGCACCATACATGTGAAACCTCTGTCAAGGATTAATATATTTTTTAAACAAAATATTTGCTATGCGCATGTGTTGCAGCGATCTACTGTTTTTGCTGTATCTGTAGGACAGTTTTGCGCTTATTTACCAGCCCCTTATGCCACTGAAGCGTCACTTTTCATGATGCTCCGGTGGCACAAATTACAAATTCGTATCTATGAGGCCCTGTGAAGCTTGGCTTTCGATGGCCTCATAGACATGCAGCAAGATTTGGCAGTGCAAATAGCTGCATTGCTTTACTTTGCGCCGAGGAGTTCCGTGGGTGTAGGGGTTGGTTTCCCCACTCAACACCCATGGGTTTTGACACTGCCCCATATTTACAACTTCATGTGAACCTGAGGAAGCACCAAATCCTTACGCCTCCTGAGGTGAGGCGTAACAAGGAGAAATATCTTTATTCCCCCTTGTTTTTCCTCTTTCTATGTTTGCTGCATTCTGCGGCATGCATAGAAAGAGGAAAACGCCTCTTAGGATTGTTTTTGCGCAGGAAGGTGCCTCTTTCTACACAAAACAATCCTGGCGGCAACACAGGCACCCTTGTGCCATGCAAGAGGAAAGGACAGAAATGCACTATATTACATAAATATGGTGCATTACTGCCCTTTGTCTTTGGGTAGGGCAGAGCAGCAAGGTGACTTGTTCTGCTGCCGTACGCCAAATCACAACAAATGAGGGCCTTTGTGCCTACTTCTCTAAGGGCATGATTTACATTTTGTCAAATAGCGTTCTCCATTACAAACTCTTAGTCCACCCATCATATTGTAAATCAGGAAGACTGTCAATTTGCGATCAGCAGTATTTCCGTCGATGGATAGCTTACTTCGAAAGTCCTATAGAGGGAAGAAAGTATGACGCTAAGTTACGTAATGGTGCAATTTCAGGAATTTTGTGTAACAAGCGTAGCACAAAAATTTTACATTAAGAAAATGATGGCGGTGAAATTTCACCCTGGTTTAGTATTTAGGACTTTTTAAAAATGGTTTCAAATATTTGAAGGGATTTTATTGGTTGTATCAATGTCTATGTATTCGTATGGGCCCTCATTACGATGTCAGGCAGACTTGTGTCCGCCCGAGACAGTTGCGGATTTTATTGGTTGTATCAATGTCTATGTATTCATATGGGCCCTCATTACGATGTCAGGCAGACTTGTGTCCGCCCAACACTGTTGCGGGGAAGGAACTGTCTTACCATTAGTCGGAAGTTCCAACACCCTAATTTGTATGTATCCATTTTCCAATGGGAGCTTGTGCGGTGGGCTGAATGCCACCACATCACAAGCTCCCATTGAAAATTAGACGTTTGCAAACATCACTGCACTGTGTGGCAGACACCTCCCATTGCAGGGGTGTGGCCAATCCATGTCAGAAAGGCCGAAATGGATTGGCTTTTGGAAACTGACATCACTATCCCGACGTGGAAAAAATGGTTGTCCTTAAGGGATTATAAGGAGTTTCCGACTGACAGATGGGCTCCTTAAGCCCATCGGAAAGCATTAGTTGGCCTCTCCGGCTGCTGCCTCCGATGCACACATTCTAATGATCAGTCAGACAGCAGCAGCAGATGGCGGTCAGACTGCAACTGACGAGCCGTTAGTTAGGGTCCGACTGCTATAGTAATTAGGCCCATAGTTGCTTGATCAATCACGAGTCTCCCCACTGGTTTCTGAAAACTGTGTTGATGCACCAATCAATGTAATGCTCCAATAAAAATAGTTAAGAGGTCCAATGCATAAGATTGGGACTATGTAAGCCTCCATAAGACATTGTCCAAGCCAATGAATTAAACGTATGCAAGACAGAATTCTAAGTAAAACCTCAAAGGTTTATTCACAATTAAGATCATAACAGAAGGGAAAAAAATAGTTAGTTATCATCTGTGAGAGGACTAACATAGGGTCAGTATCCAAATCAAGTCAATAGCCAGAACCAAATAAAAAGCAAATTATCAGACTGACAAAGAGTCTACTTCTTAAGAAGTAAGCCAAAAGACGGGCACATATCCCAAAGATTAAGGGGTCTAGTAGGATGGCAGTTGGATGGTCATCCGCCCACAATCGCAACCCATAAAACCACCGGTCCCATTAGCATGGCGGTGACAACCGCAGCGGTGAGATTTTCTGCCTGCCACTTTTCCGCCAGTAGCAATCCGCACGCTTGCCTGGCAGGCGGAGCTGGACCGCTAAAATGGGGACGGTGCAGGGTCAGGCTCCGCCGTCATGATTATGATGCCAGGGGTAGCCAGCCTTTCCGCAGCATTGGAACCGCCATGGAAAGGCATGCGGAGAATCTCTCCGGGGGCCCATTGCAGGCCCTCAATGTGTTTTGTGGGGGGGGGTTTGGGTGTACATCTCCCTGTACCAGGTAGTGCCTGCCACGCAGTGCTGGGATATGCTGGACAATGCTTTTTTGGACATTGCGGCGGTGCTGCTGGCAGCAGCAACCGCCCCAATGTTAAATGCCGTGATCGTACCACCGCGTTCGGATTTTGACTGCTGAACATACTAATTGGACCGGTGGTTATGCCGCGGTCCTAGCGGGCGGTGTTTTCCCGCTACCATGGCAGTCGGAGTGATTTTCCGACGGCCATCCTAATAGACCCCATAATCTTTTATTGGATTTTATACAGAAAAGCCACACCCATTCAGTAGAGAGAATAGACAAAATAGGGTTGATTTTGCTAATGTATCATTCTACTAAGACAATGAACATTCTACTCCCTAAAATACATTCGATTAGATACATCTAGAAACATCTACTTCTATGGCATTTTAATGAATGAGTTGTGAATAAGGAATAAAGCAAATTTATAAAACACAGAACTACAATGGCAGTTCAACTAACGAACAATTCCTAGAAAAAAACTCTAGACAAGGACTTTAAAAGTTACAAATACAGGCATATCAAGAGGAACGCAAATTAATACAGTTGAATATTACAGATACCAATGACTAGGCTTCCATTCAGCTGATTTTTTGGAATGGAAAAGCACACAAGAAAACACATTCACATAGAGAAGACTTGTTCTCTTAAAATGAAAGTGCACATTTCTTTCTGCAAACAGGAAGAAATGTCAATGCAAGCTGGCTCCGGACTGGTCATGCTAATGTAAGCTTAATGATGGGAATTATTTTTCTGATTAATAAAAACACTCCGACAACTTCCAAGGATAATCCTAAATGACAGTCAAGAAATTATGTTTAACCAATCACTAGAGCCTGGCTCCTGTCCAGATTCATAGTAAAGGGGGATGTGCTGACTCTGCTGCCATGTTGTGTCTGTAATTAATCCCAAATAAGGAGAGGGGAGAGGAGGATATGGCTAGGTTCGTCCTCCTAGGTACTAATAACGCAAAAAAAGATCCAACATCAGGGATCAGAGAACCTAGCTAGATGGGAAGGGAGGGGTCTACTTAGTGATTAAGACGCACCTCAAATAGAGAAAAGAAAATACTTTTCTTGAGTCCCCTTACTCACCAAAGTTTTCCCCTAGGTGACATGCTTCATCATTGGGGCCATCCCAAGCATCTACTGCTTAGGGCGTGCTGAGACTTGCGACAGTTACGTAGGAGCACTATTTAGTGAAGACTATATGTAGTGTAGTGAGAGGGGAGTGGTGTGGGTTTAAATTAAAAATTACCTAGCTAGTGAGAGTAAATGAGTTTATTCGTGCTCCTAGTTGGTAAAGGATAAAAAGGGGGGTTAATAAAAGGGAGGAATTAGGTAATAATGTGCTAATAGTCCCTAATATTGAAAGCCAACATGTTTCGAGGTTATCCCCTAAACCTCTTCTTCAGGACCGCATGGGGACCAGCCCCATGTGTACCACTCCGTGCAAAGACCTATAATAAGGTGATAAACTAAAAAGGAAAAATAAACGCGTACATTAGTGTCAGCGTAAATCAATTACATACGGTTAGATTGAATGCGTAGTATTTAGTAGTTATTCAAAATTTGCCTCATGGTCTGCCGGGGTGGAGGAGCCTAAATAACCCTCCGTCAAATTGACGTATTGGATCTCAACGGCGGACGGAGGGTTATTTAGGCTCCTCCACCTCGGCAGACCATGAGGCAAATTTTGATTAACTACTAAATACTACGCGTTCAATCTAACCGTATGTAATTGATTTACGCTGACACTAGTATTTTCTTTTCTCTATTTGAGGTGCGTCTTACTCACTAAGTAGACCCCTCCCTTCCCATCTAGCTAGGTTCTCTGATCCCTGATGTCGGATCTTTTTTTGCGTTGTTTGTAATTAATCCCAGCCAAGTGGGATTTTATGGCAAGAAGGAGGCAACCATAATGCATCACTTGTTATTTACTCTTCTAAGCAGCAAAAACATTAAAGAGTCATGAATCAGAAGACTAACGGAACACAAAATGAATTAGATTCCCCCAGTCCTATAAAATCTTCTTGTTCACCATTTTCATCCTCTTTTGTTTGCTGCTTCTGAGCAGATAAGTGTTTTGCATAAGATTATTGGGCCTTATTTATGAGGCCTTGCGACAGTTTTGCGCTTCCATTGCGTCACTTTTTGTGACACATCGGAAGCGTAAAACATGCCTTCTGTTGCGCCCTATTTACAAAGTGTCGCATCTAAGCAGATGCGTCACTTTGTAAACCCCTGCGCTACATTATACCTGCGCCAGGTATAATGTATGCAAGGTGGGCGTTCTCACGTAAGTAAGTCTCCTGAAAGTGACGCACTGAAATCAACCAGATTTCACTGCGCCACTTCTAGGGTGCAAATGTGTCAATATCTTACGCCTGCCTCACAGCAGGCGTAAGACTGACGCAGGCCCTTTCACATGGGGCTTGCCCCATGTGAAAGGACACATTGCTGGAGTTGCGTCTCTTTTGTGACACACTCCAGCAATGCGTCACTTTTGCGCCTACAGATACGTCAGAAATACTGACGTATCTGTAACTCCTTGTGACAGGATGCGTCATACAGTAAATATGACGCATCCATCATGTCGCAAGGAGGGCGCACTGAGAGGTGACGCATCGCTGCTTTCACGCAGAGATCCGTCACTTCTCATAAATGAGGCCCATTATATTTTAGGAGGTATATTGTGTGATCTATGATCTGAATGGATGGATTTGAGAAGGTAGATTACGAAACATTTTTTTTTAAATGTAATAGTAGGAGACAGGTTTTAGAAAAAGACATATAATATTTGTAAGAATATTTTAGAGCAGGGTTAACATGTTTGATCAGGGAACAAGTGAGTCCAGTCAGGAACATAATATAAGGAGAGTTTTAACACAGGAATTGCAGTGCGCAGTGCAGGAAACAGTTAAACGTGTCCTAAAGGAGAAGTGGAATATTGTAAATATTGATGAGGAGGAATATTAATCCATTTTTTAAGGAGAAAAAAGAACAAATATAACAAAAAAAGGTCCATGTGGCAAATGTATTAAGAAGAGAAGGCATTTAGATAATGTTTTTAACAGGATGGGAGTCAAAAGCATCTCACATGGAATGGATGTCCAAGGCTGCTCTCTAGGTAGACAGGAAATCTCTGCAAATGAGGAGGTTCTTCTGAAACCTTTGGAGCAGACTGGAGAGATATTGGATTTGGATGAATATATTTTTGATCTAAACTATAAGGATTGTTTAGATGATAAGTTCAGAGACAGTGAGAGCATTAAGTTAAAAGACAGTTAGAGATCAATATGGACAAAAAATCATTGTTTGATCCTAAGGAAATAAGCCATCCTAGGGGTTTGTACCGATGGCCTTTAGAGCATGTTGCAAAATACATTTGATACTAGTTAAGAAGGCCACTGGAAAAAGAAGAAAAAAATATTATGAAGGCAGAATGCTCTTGCCCAGTAATTGACTGTAAAAGAAACTATGATACCGAATTTGGATCCAGAACTGATTACTAACCTTTTTAATTTGTGTAGAGACCCTAGAAAAGGGTTGAAAAGATCATTAAAGCAGTGTGCAGAAAAGCTACTCGGCATCCTGGGTTCTTTAGCTAGAATGTTTCAGTTAATTGAGGAGGCGTATATGAAAGGTATTGATTTGGAGTTTCATTTACTAAGAGGTTGGTGTCAATGTGCTATTTGATTTTTAGGGAATGCTAAGGGAGGGCTCATAGCAAAGAGATGCAAATCAGTTCCAATACGAATTAGCCCTAAGTTCGGAGATATGGCTAAAAAAAGAATCTGGCGAGGAGGACAGAGGTTTATACGTTGGAGAAGGAATGGTTACGACATTAAGAAAATATGTTCAAACTTTCACTGCTGTAGGTAAAGCTCAGTCTTTTACTTAAGGAGTGTGTGAAGGAAGTACTTCATGTGGAAAGGCTGGGAGGAGTGGGCAACCTCTCTGACGAGGATATTTTAAGGCCTAGTACACAGGCTATCAGGGTAGAGGATCTTTCAGAGGAAACCAAGGAATGTCTGTTTTTTCCACAAAGAGGGAGAGGCAGCAGAGCTAGACCATCGAAAACTCAAGGCCAAAGTAAACAAGCATTTGCAATGCATCGGTCTCGCCTTTGGAACCTTATATGTATTTAGCAATGCAGCCTATGAATACTTATTATGATATACTTTTTTCTCCCTGCAGTTACATTTCAGCATTTTGTACTTTCTCCTCCTCTCCGCTATTGTGTTCTTTCCGCCAGCTGAGTGCCAATAGTCTGACAAATAAACAGAACAGACTGCTAGATGATGGCACTGGTCCTAAAACGTGCTGTAAATGAAACCACGGGCCATTCCAGCCTCCTTTAACCTGAAAACGAATGAACACCCTATTCCCAGTTTTAGACTTTTTCCCGTTTCTGAGATTCATACCAAGGTCAGGGTTGAAATGAGAATATATTCAAATAAAATGGACCATGCGAACATCATCTCAGAAATGTCCGAGTCCACAGTCTGTCAAGAGTGTTAGCAGATAGTAAACTGCCGAGGCTATTAAACACTTCTTCCATACTTAAAGAGTTTAGCAGAGCATGCGCGCTTTTTGGTCTTCATGCCGTGCATAGCGCTGCATGTCAATACAATACCTTTTTGTTTAAAGGGTAAAGAGATGGCCAATCAGCTTTTGAATATGTACATACCAGAGTACCATTACCTCTTTGCAGTGCTCAGAATTTAAAGCGGTTTTATCTGCTAATTCGGAGAAACGCACCACCCAGCCACAACTCATGTGTGTCACAATTGAACATTATGCTGCAGTTATGTCACTGTTTTATGGCAGCGTTGATCTCGCTACAACGCCCTTCTTGTATCAATTATTTTCGACCCAAACATGGAATCTTTCTACCTCTCGATTCCTGCCTGCCTCACTCTTTTTCGCGGATGTCATGTTTTCTTTCACACTCATTATCAATTACCGACATGTCACTCTCGAATGACAAATTTTGCCACGGGACGGTGATGGGAATCAAAATATTGTTTCCTAGACAAACACATAGCTTGCGGCCTTCTGCACAGTGATACAGTTATAAACATCACTCGCTCATGTCACTGCGCGGTTCGAGTTTTCTCTTGTGAGCATTAGTGTACATTAGTTGGCTGTCAGTGTCACACGGCTGCCAGTCTAATCCAGCAAGGAAAACTTTTCTTTTTAAAATTACTGTATAGCCAAGAGCCCGTGTTTTATATCAAGGGTGGTGTTCTTGAAAAATGAGCCGCCCTTGCCGCTGACCCCACATACGGTCGACAAAACCGTTTTTCTCAGCAGCTTCTCATTCAGCAAGCAGAAGCATCTCCACAAATCTTTCGTGAGATATGTTCAGCATGTCGGTCTTTTGTGAACCATAAATACAAAAGCTAGGCGATCGAAAGAGCGGTCTTCTTCACTGACTCATTATTATATGAAACCTGGCTACTTCGTGGGCTTCTGCAAACACTGCCATCGGCGCCCTTTGGAACCAGTCCTCTGCCCTCGTCATCTCACACGGTACTTGTGCGCATGATGTTAGTGTGCAGTGTTGTGCGGTTGTGTCAAGCATGGATCCCGTGTCAGTCAGAAATGCCATACTTTGATCACAATCTGCAGTATGACTGCATATTAGTAAACAAGCCTAGAAAAACTCTCTTACCCTCTCCCGTGAATGTTTGAATCCTCGTGCATTTAAGGGACGGGGAGCGAGAAGGCACCGGACTAAGGGGGTGGGGGGACGGCGAGAAAGCACCGGACTGCGGGAGGGGGGGAGGGGGGAGAACAGGATGAAATTGCTTCGCTCGTAACGCGAAAATTAAACCATTACTCCACAGCAAATAAAGTCGTATTGCGAGCCGCCAATTTATATTTCTTCCTTACTAAATGCAGCATCCAGCCTGTAATACACCAGCGTGCCCACTGCCAATATTAACCACAATGCTCGCTTTAACCAATTCCGGAGCAAGAAGGCATGGGACTGCAGGGGGGGAGGGACGGGAAGAAATTGCCTGAGGCAGAACGCGAAAATGAAACCATGTCTGCCACACAACTAGCGTAGGAGGGAGTCTCTAGGGCGGGTTCAGCACCGCTTCCGGCATCCTATACGCCAATAGCATACCAGTTAGGTGCTCAAGGACGCGCCTCCTGCACCGGAATGTGCCATCAGGCGGCCATTTGGGATTTGCTAAACCGGTATCTCAGTGTAATCAGAGCAATCCGACACCCGTTGTACCTAATGTACAAAATGCTGAAAATAATTCTAAACTCGCTCGAAAAAAGTTTTGAGTAATACGTAATTGCTCCTGGTGCATTATATTCGTAAATATTTTGAAACATTCTTTTTACGAATTAAAGAAGATATTACAAGAATCCCATTGAAATAAAAAAACAACGCATTTTCTTCCGTTTTCTTTACCTGACAATGCCATTAGCTTTCCATTAACTTCCAACCCTGCCCTTCAAAGATGGCCGCCTTCTTTGCAGTTATCTCCAGGAAGTCGGCGCGGCTGGTAGCCGGTGTAACTCCAGAGCACGATCCCTCCGCAACGCAGACAGACTGCGGGAGGGGGAGAGAGGGAGGGACCGGAGGAAATCGCGTAGCGCGTAACGCGAAAATGAAACAAGCTTGCACAGAAGTAAAAAAAAAAAGGAAAGGCACATTTAAACCGGAGCAAAGAAAAATAGTCTGTGCAGTAAAGGGGCTGATAGCCGTGGAAGGACACAAATGACGACATGGCCGTCATGGGGAGGGACTAGGAAGCTGAAAACCAATCAGAATGCAGTATTTAGGATGTAAGCCAATCCAAAAGATGGGCGGAGAGTGGGCGGAGCTTAAATGAAGCTTCCTTACTATAGTATATACTGCATGTTTTAACGAGACAGCGCAAGCGCTGCCTAGGCGAGACCTAAAAATCAGGACAAGGTGAGTATGGGGATATCCTCTTTCTTCTGGTTTTACCCAAGGAAAGGTGGGAGGAAGGTTGAGATTTTATCTGGAGAAAACTAGAAAATATCCTTGGGTATTGGAGGGGCGTAACCCAGGCCCCTGCAGCCCCCGCAGTGCGGGGGGGGGCCCCGCGCTCCAGGGGCCCCCAAACTCAGTCTCAGCGGGGCCATTGAAGCAAGCCTCAAGTCTGTGCGCGCACCATTTAATTCATGATTGAAGTTCAATCATAAATTAAATGGTGCGTGCGGCGCACGCCACAGTCAGCCGCACGGCCTCTCCATTATTTAAATTGTACAGTGTCTGGTACCGCGGCAGCGCAGCCTCTAATTGGTTGGTATGGTGGTGCGCACGCGCACGCCCGGCCACCGAGGGACTTTCACTTTTTGCGCGCGCGCGGCGCGCGGGATATTAAAAAATCTGTGAAGACTACAAGTGGAAATAAAGCAAAAGCGGACCTGGGGGCCCCTGGAATTGCTACGCTTCACAGGTAAGCAGGCCCGGTTCTAGAGAGGGGACCAGGTGGGCCAGGCCCACCCCACCCAAACGTGAGCCTCGGCCTTCGCAGTGACATCGCAACGGCCAATACAAAATGACATTTAATTTAAACCGTTACTTCTAACATTGTTTTCTTTCCTGTTCTGGGGGTTGAGTGATTTGGCCTGGGCTCGTTCTCACACCCATCCCCAATCACCCAACTCCTTTTAGAAAGGTGGGCTGTGTCCTGCATGTAAGGGGCATAGCGAAGGGGACACGTTCTTTATTTGGCACTTTTGTCTACCGTCCTGCTGTGTGGATATTAACTTTTCTGTTCAGCGCTAGAGAAAATAAGTTTGTTTATTCCTATTCACGTTTCCTGACCCTGGCAGCTGCATATCAGATCAGGCTGTGAGACAAAGTTTAACCAATGGAGTAGGTAAGAGAATGTCTTACTATTTGCTTTTATTTTTATAATCTGCACATGCTTCGTGTATGCTTCATTTAAATAGTTTTTATCATCATCATGGCCATGGATGCAAGACAACAATACAAATGTCCAGATAACTGGTGATTAATGATCCTGCTGGAGAGCAATCCTTTGCCTGTTGGTAGTTTAGTATTTTATGTGGATAGCTCAGTGGGATACTGCCTTTGTCACAGAGATTCTTGTGTAAAAAGAGTTTGGGCCGATATACATTTTTATTAGCAAAGCCAACCCCCAACCACTAGGGTATGCTTTAAATCCTGAGTTTTTGCCTCCCCAGCCCAAACCCTCTTTAAATATACTGCCCACCAGTATGGATGACATGTGATTCCTACACCTTGTAATCCTCATTGGCTTATGTGGCATTCCCTATAGACTGATTTACATATGATTTATTGTCTCTGTATAATGTGTGCGTGGTGTAAAGTACTGTGACACCCTACACTGATATGAGTAGCGCTATACAACAAATGAAATGCATATGAGAGAGGCTTCGGAAAGATGAATGGCACTGTTGGAGGGTGGTAGTAATGGTATCTGCAGAGAAAGAGGTCATTGGTGGAGCGCCATAGAAGACTTTCGCACTAGCGCTAAAGCCGGCCCTGTCATGGCCTTTCTGGTTTTATTTAATTAGCAGTCAGGTCATTAGTGCAACTGTGGAACATGTTAAAGTGAGTGCTAATTATATTTACTACTATAGTCAATGTTTTTCAAGTTTGAAGGTGATTTTACTAAGGTTTTATATGGGAATAAGGCAAGTGGAGCTGGATGGTGGCTGATATGGGGCTGGGGCCCAAGGTCAGCTGTGAGATAAGGTGCACAGGAGAGTGATGGTAGAAAAGTAGATAATCAGGCCTGGAAGTACTTGTTTTGAATCCTGGCCTGTTGGAATTTGAGGGTTTGCACTTAGGTTCAGACATTGCTCTTACTTTCAAATTACTCTCCACATGCTCTGTATACACACAGAATCGATCCATTGTATCATGGTGACTGCTTGCAAGTAGATATGATGTAATCTATGGCATGTAGGCTACCACAAGAAGCGACAAATTGGTCCCGCAGTGGGCCCACCCAAATGCATCCTTGGCCCACCCAAAAAAAAATCCTGGAGCCGGGCCTGCAGGTAAGACTGTGGCTGTGGCTGATGTGTCGCTTTCGACATCTACCGCTGGCTGCAATGTCTGTGTCCTGCTACTGTTATGTACAACCGTTGCTGCTGTGCTGCCACGAAACGGTAAATTTCTAGAAAAAACTCGCCAGAGTTTGATGTTACATCACCTTTACGCCCTTTAGAAATATATATACTCCATTGTCTGTGCAATCAAATATCTCTTAAAAAAATTCCGGCCTGTAAAAAAGATCTTTAAAAAAAAAAGAAAGTTTGGCTTGTTCTGCAATGTGTAGTAGGCAGATGGTGCAAAAAATGTGCGACATCAAGATGTTTCTTGGTTTCCTGACTGTAGTGTGGACAGTATCAACCCATTCTTGCACTGGCCACTAAAGACACTATCACGTGGGATGCAGGAACAGGGCTACTGTAATTCTGCAGAAATTTCCAACACTGCAGGTGTTCAGTAATTCTGTAATGTAAATGTAACATGATATTACAAATCTTCGACTGACGAATGAGGAAACAGAGGATGTGGACCGAGATTCTGACATTTCAGATATCATTTATGGACCCATTCTGTCAGGTTTCATCTGGTGAAGTGTGTGTGTGGAAATCCCAAAGTGTGTGGCATTACCGCACTTCTAGTAATACCAGCGTGGGTCGAAACTCACATTTGCACCCAGAACCATATTAAAACAAAACCGGGGATGAGGCCTGGGACTGTTCCAGCTTCTTTCATGTTTGCTATTTGGACACTAGATGAAATTGGCCATAAAAGTAGATTCCTGCAGTGTAGACTTTATTTTCATCACCATGCGTTCCTTGAACCCTGTTGCCTGATATTTTCTAATTCCACAAGACTACGCACACATTTTAGCAGCTATTACACCCTTAATAAAAAAATTAAAAAATCACATTTCATTCAATTTGTAATTACCTCCCTGTGTAGTTGTAGCTCAGCTCTGAAGCTAAATTATCCCCCTCACCCAATCCTACTTATCATATCATCCCCCAAGCTCTCCCACCTCCTTCCACCTTTACTCTCGCCTCTTGAGATAATACAGCACGTCAAGCCAATTCACTGTAACTATCTGGGGAAGGGCCTCTTTGCCCCTAGTAGATAATCTACTACACAATCTTTCAATTACTTGCTCCACTCAAAGGTATGATAATCTCCACGGAACCTGCTACCATAAAACGAAACGGAGAGCTCTGATTGGTAGATAGCTCTTCTGAAAACTACACTAATAGGAAAGCACCTGCGACAGATAAATGTCTAAGTACACTTCGGGTGTTCATAATTTTAGTGAGGGCAGCTCTGTGTCCTTTTGGTCTAAAAAAAAGAAGCTTTTTATCCTGTTCCAGGAATATGTTTAAAAACGATCAAACCTGCTAAAGCATACCTGTGGAATTATGTTGTATACATTGATTTCTTAGTTTTTTCTTTATTTTTCTTTTCAGTCAGCACTAATAAAACCTCATGCCATTCCCTGCAAAATCAATCATGTCTTTAATCAGAAAGCTTGATACCCGAAGTGCACAAAATTAGAAAAGTCGGACATTTCTGGTTTTGCCGCTGGATTATGTTAGGCTGACACATTAATCCATGTTTTTGTTTTAAGCTGCTTGTCTGTTTAATGTGGAAAAGTTAGAGAGGTTGTTTGTGGCTCATCGTGTTGCAAGTTGTGCTCTTTGTAGGAGAGAGGCGGCTTTGCCCAGAGGCCCGCTTCATAATGCTGCTGCTGAGGAAATAAAAAGTCAAATCCATAGGTATTCTAGCAGTAACAGTAGTTTAACGCAAAACTATTGGCCCCCCCAGAATGTGAGAGGGGCCCCTAAATCTCCTATAGCTCCTAGATAATCATGGGTTTAGGTTGAATGGGACTTCCCTGAAGGGATGCGGACCCTTGAAGGGTTGGAGTTTCCTGCACCACAGGGGTTATCCACCCTGTGTTATGCTCCTGAGTGGGAAGGAAGGGAGGAGAACAATCTTTTTAATGGAGAAGGGCAGTTGTCCACCAGGGTTCCTCCAATTTTTCAGTGTTAATTACCACCACCACCGATAATGCCACCACCCCCATGGAACATCTCAACTTCAAGCTCAACGCGGACAGCAGGAAAACCATCAGACGCACCCTGGCATTCCGACCTCTGGACCCGCAATCTAACGTCTGCAACAGCATCACAGACTTCCTTGCACCCCTTGCCCTGGACTCCAAGGATTACATCTTCCTTGGCGACCTCAACTTCCACAACAATAACCCCAAAGACAACAACACCGCCCACCTCCTCGATGAGCAATCTCGGGTTGACCCAGATCATTGACGACCCCACGCACACTACAGGACACACACTGTCTCAAAGATACTTTGGCCTTTACTTACATCTGACCGGCCAATGCACTGACTTTATAGTTACAGGCCGAGATCGCTGACCCTGACCCTTGGATTTAAACAAGCCGTGTCTGGTTTCTCCTTCAAGCATACCACCTGGCTTATCAGCGCCTTGTGTGGTGAAAAACATAGCTGCATCTATGCAGTGTGTTGATTGGCCCCTTATATTGAGCCAGTGGACTGCAGCTTCCCTTTTCATTGCCGCACCCACCGCCCGTGCATTATAGTCCTGAAGGGTAGCTGTGGAGGTCAGTGTGTGGGCTGGTTCATTTTGGAAGGATGTAGGCCGAATGGGTCTTTTGTTCTGAGTTTTAATGATGATTTCCCCGATCTTACAGCAAAGCCTGAAGCAAGCTCAAATGCATGGCGTGATTACTGAAAAATGAAAACACCTATAACGTGTATGAAGTGGTAGAAGGCAGCTATCTTATTTTCTTGCCTCACCCACTGCCGATAATGTCCGTCCCCAAAGGCTATGTGTGACAGGTCACAGTGTAGGATGATTTGTTTTGGCTGTTTGTGGGCATATAGGGTCTTGTGCATTGTGTTTTCTTGCTTATTTCTCTGCTATATAAACCTTGCCAAAGCAAGCTTAGCTGCACAGTCGACATCTCTCATACCTAAGTTATAAAACATATATAGAGCATATGGGTGGCAGCCTCCTTTTTCATTGCCGGCCTGCCACCTGTGCAGTACAGTCCTGTGGGGTAGCTTTGCAGGTCAGTGTGTCAGGTGACTTATTTCAGCCTGTATGGTCTGGTGCTCTGGGTTTTACAGGTGATTTTTGGATAATACAACAAACCTTGCCTGAAGTATCCTTAAATAAACACAGTCGCACATTCCTTGCTAAACAAGTGGCAGCCTTCAGCTAAGAGCTTTCTTTTTCCTTGCCTCTCCCACTGCTAGTACTGTCCCCAAAAGAGTAAATGTGACACCTCAGAGAGTGGGCTGATTTGAAGGCTGTTTGTCGGCCTGTTGACTCTGGTATGATGGGTTTCACTGTTCATATCCATTATATTACCACTAACTTTGCACTGCAGCAAGCATAAATTCATGTAGTCTATCATACCTTGAAATCACATATATAGCATGTCTTGATAAGATAGAAATTATATCCCTATTTGTAAATGGGCTGCTCTTTTAACTGTCTGATTTGCTAATGAGGGCCACTTTTATTTTGGTGCCAGGCTTACTTTCTGTCTCAGTGAGTCGCCACTCTATGAACACTTAAGGGCACGCTGGATGACAACAGGAGTCGCTGAGACAATATGTACCTTTATAACCTGAGGCAGTAAAGTACAGGAAGTCCCTTTGGGAGACTGTAAGACTCCGCAATCCATTGGTAAGGACGGCATTTAATGTGGTGAGAACAGGGGGCCTCTACATGCAGACATTCAGGCCAGCAAGCAATCCAGAGTAAGATGGGGTAACACAGGTAAGGTGATACCATGAAAGGAGGAGCAGAGAGAGAGAGGGTAGAGACTGAGAGAGAGAGGGAGGTGGGGGAGAGAGAGAGAGAGAGAGAGGGGGGGGAGAGAGATAAAGAGAGATAGACATGTTGATTTCTGAGACATATGCAGGGTAATGCCGTGGACGAACATGAAAGATACAGTATCCGTACAACCAAGGTAGCTTCAACGAGTGCAGGTAGGTGGGAGTAGGAGAGTGTAGGCCAGTAAGGCATAATTAGAGAAGGCAAGCAGCACAAACCATGGACCTGCGGCAGGTTGACACCTGAAAGCCTAGGCATGCTGTGACCAAAAAAAGAGGCCACCCACTCTGCCTATTCCTTACATTTGAAATTTACATTTAATGCTGTAGTGTGAGAATGCATTTCATGAAAAGGAATATAAAGTAGGGTTGCCAAAAGAAAAATGCCAGCCATGTGTTGTTTAAAGACCCTGAAAGACCTCGTCTTGACACTAAGGTGCCAATTCCGATCCGGTAAAAAAATTCCCCGTCCGACTCGTATCCGGATTTTTTTCCGTCCGAATCGTCAAAGTAGCGTACAAACTGCCAAGTACGATTCGAACGGAAAAAAGTCCATACGAATCGCATTGGGAAGATTTCCCCACACGTCCTCGGGTCGGGAAAAGTCACCGACACGTCCCCGGGCGAGAAACCCACCGTGCGGAAAAATAAAGTCCGACTGCGCAAGTACGATCCCTCCCGTCCTCCCCATTTCACAACCGTACGCAAAAAACACCGTCCGAACCGAACTCCCATAGCAACCATGGAGACATGTGCCCGCATACGCGCCGAACACCCCACCACCCCCCGCCCGCGTATGTACGCCCCGAACCCCCACCCGTGTATGTACGCACCAAACACCCACCCGTGTATGTACGCCCCCGAACCCCCCCCAGCCGTGTATGTACGCACCGAACCACCAGCCGTGTATGTACGCCCCCGAACCCCCCCCAGCCGTGTATGTACGCACCGAACCACCAGCCGTGTATGTACGCACCTAACACCCACCCCAGCCGTGTATGTACGCACCGAACCACCAGCCGTGTATGTACGCACCAAACACCCACCCGTGTATGTACGCCCCCGAACCCCCCCCCAGCCGTGTATGTACGCACCGAACCACCAGCCGTGTATGTACGCCCCCGAACCCCCCCCAGCCGTGTATGTACGGACCGAACCACCAGCCGTGTATGTACGCACCAAACACCCACCCGTGTATGTACGCCCCCGAACCCCCCCCAGCCGTGTATGTACGCACCGAACCACCAGCCGTGTATGTACGCACCAAACACCCACCCGTGTATGTACGCCCCCGAACCCCCCCCCAGCCGTGTATGTACGCACCGAACCACCAGCCGTGTATGTACGCACCAAACCCCCACCCCAGCCGTGTATGTACGCACCGAACCACCAGCCGTGTATGTACGCACCAAACACCCACCCGTGTATGTACGCCCCCGAACCCCCCCCAGCCGTGTATGTACGCACCGAACCACCAGCCGTGTATGTACGCACCAAACCCCCACCCCAGCCGTGTATGTACGCACCGAACCACCAGCCGTGTATGTACGCACCAAACACCCACCCGTGTATGTACGCCCCCGAACCCCCCCCCAGCCGTGTATGTACGCACCGAACCACCAGCCGTGTATGTACGCACCAAACCCCCACCCCAGCCGTGTATGTACGCACCGAACCACCAGCCGTGTATGTACGCACCAAACCCCCACCCCAGCCGTGTATTTACGCACCTAACCACCACCCCACCAGGGAATGTACGGACCGCACCCCCACCAGTGCATGTACGGACCGTACTGACGCCAAAAAAACACGTACTGAACCCGGACAAACCATATTTACACAAGGAGAGTCAAGTAGAGTTTCCCCACACCACCAAACAGGCCCAACAACCCCACAAACATCACATACACTCACCTGCAACTGCCAAACTGCCAAACAGAGGCCCAAAACTCAATCACTCCTCATAACACACCCACACAAATTTCAAACACAGCCACACCCACAAATGGACCAATAAAAATGGACCACACACACAAACCATGAGCCTTTGCAACAGACCCACTGCTGCCAGAGCCCACAGACGACCCACACCACCATACTTGAACCTCACACTTGCATACCTTCACACAACCACCTACACAAACACCCCCTCATCACATTCACACACACACCTCCACTACCACACCCACACACCCACAGCCATCCACACCCACACCCCCACAACCACACCCCACGCCATGTCCACCACCAAGAATCCAAAGTTCACAAAGGAGGAGCTGGAGATCCTTGTCGACGAAATCCTCAGAGTCGAGCCACAGCTCTTTGGGACATTGGTCAGACAGACCAGCATATCCGAAAAAACCGCCATGTGGCAGAGGATCGTCGATTCTGTGAATGCTGTTGGGACAACCAGAAGGACCAGGCACGAGTGCCAATCCAGGTGGTACGATCTGCGGAGGACGGTCAAGAGGAAGATGACTGACAATCACAACCAGGGGAACATCACTGGAGGAGGGCCGCCCCCCAGACCGGTACTATACCATCCCTGGGAGGAGAAGGTGATGTCCACGCTGGCGGTGGAGGGACTACACGGACTGCCAGGACTCCCAGACCCTGGTGAGTACACAAACAACTCACCTCACATGGGGGGGATGCCATACACAATCAATCATGCATGCCACCCCCCCCAAGCCACCACCGGACACAACAACACTCCACAAACACACACATGCCACTGGCACCTCCATGCCCCATGCATCAATCAGGGCCATGCCAAGTCACAGGCCACACAAAACACCAACACAACACAGGATGTGGTCGATGCTGGGAGTGGGGGCAGCAAAACTAACATTGAGCAACTCACAAGCACACAACAATGCCCTCAGCCCATATGGCCCAGGGCACAGCCATACAAACTGTGTGTACCCACACAGTACTGTCTTGCCTGCAAATGATGGCTGCCATGCAGGATGCCATGGGTCTGAAGGCACAATTTGCACATAACAGCAGACAATGAAGATGCATCGCTCTGATAGAGTCTCAGCACACACCGCCACAGCAGCAGCCTACACTCAGACACACTGCCCAATGGGTGCCCGGAGAACAGGGACTAACTCACATGAACAAGCCAATGGCCATTCAAAGACCGGCTAACTGTGTGTGCCCAGGAAGCTGGCCTGAGGTGACAGAGAGTGACAAAGAGAGGGAGGGAGAGGGGGAATGAGAGGGAAGGAGACAGAGGGGGGACACAGGGAGACAGACAGAGGGAGGGAGTAGGGTGACAGAGGGAGACCGACAGAGGGAGGGAGGAGGGTGACAGAGGGAGGGAGGAAGGGAGACACAGGGAGACTAAATCACCCTTGGGTGGTGTGGCCATGTCCACTCGTCAGCCGGTGGACTGTGTGCATGCAGACCAGGTCTGGCAGTGCCTCAACCCCCCCTTCCGTAGATGAAGACCGGTCCATGTGTCAATCTGTGCACGAGTCCATCCGTGCTGCAGGCACAGACCTAACCACACACCCAGTATACCCACCCACCGTGTCGGTAAGAACCCTGTCACAAATGCTTCAGTCCCCTACCTGCAACATCAAATTGCCTTGCCAAAACACCATTTGGCCACGTACAGTGCAACACGTAAGGCGCCTCTGCATGGCTCGCTACGCCCGCACACCACACTGCTGACTGTGTACCCAAATAGATGCATCAACTAAGATTGTGTCTCACACATGCGTAAAGCCCTGACAGCTGTGGCCAAGGGACATAGCCATGCACAAGTGCACTGTGAGAGGAATGCAGGACAGATCCAACTACCCAGAGGAAGAGTGCCAAATCAGAAATGCATGCAACATGGATGCCACATGTGACACTGTTAACATTGTCTCTCTCACACACAGGTCAACGTCGACGAACACCCCCCAACACTGGGGGGGAAGTCACACAGGACCAGGCTCCGCGGGATGATGACCCCACCGCCAGCGATGACTCTCACCACTCCGTGGATGACCCAGACCAACCTGGCCCCTCTGGTGTCCAACCACCTGCAGCACCTGCGTCAGGTACAACTGTGCCAACCACCACCCCCATTCCTGCCACATCCCAGGAGACGTCCAGGAGCCCTGCCCGCACACGACCACCCAGCCAGTCTGCCCAGGAGGGACACGGTCCTCCGGGCACCCAGGAGGAGGCAGGCGGCAACGCAGATGCCATCCCTCAGGGGTCCCGGAGACCCGATGCACCCACAACGGCAGGCCAGGTGCACGTGGGCAGGGGTGGCGGGAGTGGAGGACGGCGGAGGCGCGAACCTGACCAGGCAGCTCAGGACCCGGTAGTGTCCCAGGTCAGCAACATCCTGGATACATACCGGCGTGACACCAGGGGCATGGACCAGATTGCGTCCACCCTCAATGACATCAAGGGGACCCTCCAGGAGATGAAGACCCTGCAGTCCCAGCAACATGCCTGTCAACTGCAACACCAAGGAAGGATGGAGGATAGACAGGCTGAGCTCGTGGCGGTGCAAACCCAAATGACCGGTGTACTCCGTCGGATTGCCGACAACATGGGCAACCCTCCCTGTGGCACCAGGCGAAGGCCATTACCAGACACAGGGAGGGATCAGGAGGAGGAGGATTCATCCGACGGAGCGTCACAGACATCGTCACGGACTGCTTCCGAGGGTCCCCGCAGGAAGGTGGGTCGTCCACGAAAAAGACTGTGAGAGTCAGCAGAACATCACCATCTCCCAGGTCACCTGGCCTGGCACCTGGCCCTCTGGCCCAATAGCAGCACATGACATTCTCTGCCACATGGACTTGCTGGTCACTGTCTGACCTATGTTGACGAAGACTGTGGCATGGACTCTGACATTTTGCTACGACAAGGATACCAACTCCCCCAGTGAACTCTGGATTCTACACTCCCGCTGTGCACCTCTTGTCATCCCCACAAACCCGTACCCCACCACAAATAAATGAATCACACTTACAAGATGATGCCGTGATTCTACATTATTACAATACATGTGTGTGTCGTACAGTCAAAGCATGCCTGATCTCAGAATTAACTCCAACCATCCAAACCGTGGGGTCGCAGTCTTGCCCAGGACACACATGGGTCCCAATGTCTCATCTGATACAGACATGGAGTACCAAACTCACCTGTGCTGGGCCCAACCAGCTGAGTGGTTCCCGCACAACTGTGGCAACAGACACATTCAGGGGAGCAACAGTCATGCGCAGAGGTCAGGGATCATGTGGAGTGACCTGGCTTGCCGCTCCCAGGTATGTCTAGACATGTGTCCCTACAATGTGCAGCATGCTTGCGTCAGGCGGATGTTGAGAATGGTGGCTAGGCCAAGGTTGGATGCATGGAGATGCCAGAATGCAGTTTAGGATCACTGTGCCACATGGTTGTGTTGGGGTTGTGGGCTGCATCATGAGTGTGGGCGTGGATCTAGAAGGTCATCCTGCAGCTGGCTGTGAAACATTCCCCCCATCCCGTTAGGACGTTGATGTGGCCTGGTTGCCCGACGCAGTAGCAGAGCTGTGCAGATGCACTCCGGATATGGACAAGTACCATGGGAGTCGTGAGGCACATGTCCGTAGACTGCAGGGTAGGATTCTACACAGATGTTGTAGTTTCCCTGGGGGATGGTCTCTCTTGCCTTGAGGTGGATGGAACTGTGCATCTTGTGCATAATACAGTTCCCACTCCCTGACAAACCCCTAGCATCTTGTCACTCTACACATAGACACATATGCACCACCTATGAAAACTATGCCAGACCTGCGGCACGCACAGTGGCAACAGGGCACCATTGACAGGGAAGAGGCACCTTGGAGACAGAGGGACAAATTTATTAGTCATGTGTGTTGGAATGACAATGATACTCTGTCAACACATACACAGGTCATGTGGATGTACATGTGGGAGCAACACTGGCACCCCCCATTGCAACACAGATGCTGGCATCCCATTGACCTGGCACACAAGTGACGGATAACAGCTAAACACCCCCTGCTGCCACGGAGAGGCCGCTATACACCATTGAGGCCCTGATGGGGCAATCACACACCATGTCAACCCGGTGCAACCTGTATGTTTCCGAGGCCAGTGTTACACACAATGATGGCCTCATCACAATCCCCAATCCCCTGCCACATGACAGTCACCAAGTCTGAGCATGGCTCCAGGTGAAGCCTGCCCCATGTCATGTTCCCCATGTAGGATCACCATGTATGCAAATGGAACACACATGAACCGGAGAAGTGCACACAGACTACAAACAATTCACACACCCAAAACGACGTGAGGCATCCCTTACCCTGAGGAGATTTCAACACTTGCCCGTGCATGTGACGCTGAATCAGCACATGTCGCTGTGTTCATGAGGAGTAGCAGGAGCACAACAATGCCACCAGCAGACAGCATGCACATGGACCTGTGGAAGAGAGACACACAAGGATTCAGCACAAAGGAGCACATCCGCAAGCATGTACTTAACACGTATCATGTTGTTAACATGACAGGTGACAATGATGACCCTCAGACAACATCCTTCCATTGCGCCATCACTTGAGTGACACTTCAATACACACCACTGACTCACTTGGCAGACATGCAGATGGACACACACATTGCAACACATGCCACACACGGCCCAATGCGTGCACACTCAGACACTGGAACTCACCACTAAGCAAAGAAGTTGCGTATGAGCCGACTCCGCATGTCCTCCACAGCCTCCTCCTCCTCCACATCACTTGCCCCGTCACCAAGCCCTTCATCCTCCACGGGTGGATGGTCCTGGTCATCTTGATCCAGTATGAGTGGAACAGCTTCCTCCACTGCCATGTTGTGCAGCATGCAGCAGACGATGATGATCTTGCACACCTTCACCGGGGCATATGGGAGTGCTCCGCCGGTCTTGTGGAGGCACCGGAATCGGCTCTTCAGAAGTCCAAACGTCCTCTCAATGACTCTCCTGGTCCGCCCATGTGCGTTGTTGTAGAGGTGCTCGGCAGCCGTGCTGGGGTTGCGGACAGGCGTCATCAGCCATGGCATGTTGGGATAGCCAGCGTCCCCTACAAGGAAACATCATGGACAGAAGTGTGTCAGCACAGGCAGTGAGATTGGAAGATGACGCCAAACACTGAACTGCCAGAGTCTACCCACCAACAATACATGCTCGCTCGTTCCGCAGCTGCAGCATCATTTCTGGCACCCTGCTACGCCTCATGATGAAGGCATCGTGTGCTGATCCTGGAAAGCGAACACAGACATGTGAAATCACCATGTTGGACAGACACACCACAAGGGCATTAATGGAGTGATAATGTTTGCGATTCCTATACACCACCTCCTGTGCCTGTGGTGGTACCAACGCAACATGTGTCCCATCTATGGACCCAATGACATGGGGCATCCCTCCCAGGGCATAGAACTCACGCTTGACATCTGTCAACTGCTCACGATTTGGGAATTTAATGTACTCATCCAGGTGAACCAACATGGCCTCTAAGAAATCATGCAGAACACGGCTGAACATCGTCTGGGACATGCCCCCGACATCAGCAATGGTATGTTGGAACGTACCCGTGGCAAGGAAATGTAGGGCTGCCATCACCTTCAACTTGGGTGTCAGTGCACTTGGATACCTGTGGCGCGGGAGGAGTTGTGCTTCCAGCCGGCCAGTCAACTCATCAATCAACCGTTGGCTGAATCTGTAGCGGCGTATACAGTCCCGTTCATGCAGGGCAGCAATGTCTGGCATACGTCGAGGGAGAGGCGGAGCCCTGCAGTGAAATGGAAGGAACACCTAAGAGTGAGCACTGTACAACAACATCGTCAATGCACTGAGCACATGTTACACAGCCAATACACATATGCCACGTTGTGAGTCAGGTCTGTGCCACAGTTCCTGGACACGAACGCCAGTCAGGTTACACTCCTACCAAGGGACAGCCACTAACGGAGGGGGGCAAGATCACGATGACATGGCATGAGACTAGCTGTGGGCCAGTGTAAGTGAACATGCACACGCATCACAGGATTCACAGACATCCACACATGTGCAGAAGTAGTATGCGTATGGTACAGACAGGTAGTTGGATGCGATATGCACTGGTCACATGTCATAGGAATAGGACAGGCCACACACATTGCCTTTGAGGAGTACATGTCGAGACAGAACATACATAGGGAGCATGTGGATATGTACTTGTGTTGATACTCCGTGTAGTTGGATACATACACACCTCATGGCAAATCACATATGTGGGCTGGTGTGCGGAACAGTGTGCCATGCCCATCGACACACAGACACATGTTGGCAGCAGCAACTGCTGACACATTGAATCACACACCTACAGCAAAATCATGGAAAGACATGCCACACACATGACATGGTTGCAGCATGCAACGCAGCCATACACGTGTCATATGTAATATTCCGTGTACCTGGCATCAGGGGACAGGTGCGGGTGTCCGTGACTGGGACATGCAAGTGACTCATGGCTCCACTAGTGTGTACGACATGCACACATGTCAAAGGAGTGCAGGGGATGTGTGGTACAATGCGCACCATCACACACGACATGTGTACACAGCTCATCGTACATGTGCTTTGCCCACACCTCAGGGGTAAAGTGCCACATCACATCCTGACACACCTGTGTCACACACAGGTGGTATTGCACAGACAATGCATTGGTGTCCACCCTTGGCAATACCTGTCCGCTCCATTCCTGTCTGTGTGCCGCCTGTCACCACTGACAGTTGTAATACGCACCGTACATACGCTCGGAGCGCGTGTATAGGGTCCCTGGGCCAATATTGCCGCTGGCGTATGCGTACGCCACAGTAGTACGGACTGTACACGCGCTTGTACGGTCCGGATCACAATATGGGCGCTGGCGTATGCGTACGCCACAGTAGTACGGACTGTACACGCGCTTGTACGGTCCGGATCACAATATGGGCGCTGGCGTATGCGTACGCCACAGTAGTACGGACTGTACACGCGCTTGTACGGTCCGGATCACAATATGGGCGCTGGCGTATGCGTACGCCACAGTAGTACGGACTGTACACGCGCTTGTACGGTCCGGATCACAATATGGGCGCTGGCGTATGCGTACGCCACAGTAGTACGGACTGTACACGCGCTTGTACGGTCCGGATCACAATATGGGCGCTGGCGTATGCGTACGCCACAGTAGTACGGACTGTACACGCGCTTGTACGGTCCGGATCACAATATGGGCGCTGGCGTATGCGTACGCCACAGTAGTACGGACTGTACACGCGCTTGTACGGTCCGTACTACTGTGGCGTACGCATACGCCAGCGCCCTTATTGTGATCCGGACCGTACAAGCGCGTGTACAGTCCGTACTACTGTGGCGTACGCATACGCCAGCGCCCATATTGTGATCCGGACCGTACAAGCGCGTGTACAGTCCGTACTACTGTGGCGTACGCATACGCCAGCGCCCATATTGTGATCCGGACCGTACAAGCGCGTGTACAGTCCGTACTACTGTGGCGTACGCATACGCCAGCGCCCATATTGTGATCCGGACCGTACAAGCGCGTGTACAGTCCGTACTACTGTGGCGTACGCATACGCCAGCGCCCATATTGTGATCCGGACCGTACAAGCGCATGTACGGTCGGTATCACTGCTTGTGGGGTGCCCTAGGGCGTGGAACGCACCGTACCTGTGTGTAAATGTATGAAAACACATAGGGGACACATGAGGGACAAGTATAAGGGCCTAAATGCCTGATGGTTGCCATGGAGACTGAGTTAAATTTTTGATTTTGAGCACCAGGTGCACAGCAGAAGTCAGTTTGAAAGAATCTACATTGTTGCAATGTGGATGTTGACTTGACATCATTATCAAAACTGAAACCATGCAAAGCCACACACTGGGGTAGGTTTGAAGGGATTGGATGAAACGTAGGATGCTAATGTGACTGACCAATCAATCTGTACTCCTATACATGAACAGGCCAGCCAGGCATATATAAGGCAGCCAGGTCCCATGAGAGAGCACTTGCCTGCACATCCATTCATCCATTACCACTGCTGCTGATAGTGATTCCTCTGGCACCATGTCCAGGACTGTGGAGAGGTCACAGCCATTCACCCAGGAGGAGAACCTTGCCCTGATAGATGTGATCCTCCCACAGTTCCAGAGCCTGTATGGTCGACCAGGGGTTCAGGTGAGTGCAGACTCCACTAGCTTAGACTGTGCCCCTTTTGTGTGACAGTGACTTCTGGCATTGTGTCCATGTGTGACAGACATGCACTGTTGTTTGGAGTGGGTCCCAGGGTGTGGAAGGCCTCATGTCACCCATGCAGAGCATGCTGTGTTTCCTGTGTGCACTCCTCACTTGCATAGTGCCTACTGTGACAATGAATGCAAGGTGCATGCCACATTCTGCCTGCATACTCCTCCTGGGGATGTTGTTTCCACAGTCCTGATGTGATCCTGTGTTCCCCCCAGTGTGACAGGTGTCAGTACCCATGGATGTGTGTTTGTTCAGTGTACCTGTGCTGTGAGTGTCCAAAGGCCGTGTTCGTCCCCTGCACATTGGTGTGTGTGTTAGTCCCCTGTCATGTGGGTGAGTGCATATGGGGAGTGTTGCACACAAGCAGCATGAGGGATGGATATGGCCTGGCCATCGGATGTGAGCAGGGAGCAGTGCTGTGTGCATGCCGTGCTGAGCCAGCCCCACACCTGTGACACCCCCGTCTACTGGCACATGGGCAGAGTGAGGTGTGTACCCGCAGTTGGCAATGCCATGTGATTGTCCTGTACCTGTGTGTGTCTGTGTACTCTGCTGAGGTAGCATCAGTGTGCTGGGGCAGGTGACTGCTGTGAGGTGCTGTACATAATCCTGGTGTAGCCTGTGAGGCACAGTGTGATCCCTGGTCAGTGAGTGTGTGGTACCCCTCATGCCACCCGTGTGCTTCCACTGGCACGTAGTGCATTTGGCCTTCCACAGTGGATAATGTCCCTATGACAAAGGTGCAATTAGTTGCATGCATACCATGGCCTGTTCATAATGAGGATTGTTCTATATGTGTGTCTCTGTGTCTTTGCTCATGTGGATTAATGTATTCTCTCTTTTGCATCCTCACAGGTAGGCGCCATTGCCAAGGGGGAGATCTGGAGGGAAGCCGTCAGTGCCGTGAGGGGTACAGAGGGTCGGAGGCGGAGCCTGTCTCAGGTGAGGAAACGCTGGCAGGACATCCGGTGCTGGACGAGGAGGATTGCACGGCTCCTGCTGGGGGACTCACCTGAGAGCCGTAAGAACCGTGGCCGCCGTCGTCTGACCCACATCCAGAAGCGTGTGCTGGCGGTGGTCTTCCCCGATATGGACAGGCGCCTACAGGAGAGGCAGCAGCAGGAAGGGGGTAGGTACATGTGTGTCAGTTGTGTGTCCCCAGCCAATGTAAGTGTGCAGTTGCATGGATACACTGCCAGGGTTTGATTGTGCAGTGCGTCAACTTCTCCACAAAGTAGCACAGTGCTGTTCTCACTCCCTCCCTTCCCCTCCTTGCAATGTGTTCCCTGGTCTGTCGCCACTCTTGCACAAGGTTATTTATGCAGGCAGTTCATGCAGGTGCCCTATGCTATCAGCATCATGTGTGGGGGTGATGTGCCACAGGTATGGGGACCTTGCGTGTGCCATGGCCAATTTCAGTCATTGTGGTGTCCATGTCACTTGGCACTGATTGTGAATCACGACATAGGGGTGTGTCTCCAAAATGTACAGCCTTCCAGCATGCATGTCCAATTGTGTGCCCTCTGACATGATGTGCCTGAGTGGGAGGCCTGCTAAGTGCAGGGACGGTTGCTTAATTTGCAGTCATGTCCATCCTGGACCATGGAGGAGTGTGGGCACTACTGTGCCCTGGGGCACCTCTTCCTAGGTATCATGTGCGTCATCCAACAATATGGCCATTCACTGTGTCTTTGCCATGGGTTGCGTAGGGTGGCATTGTACCCTGGGCTCAACTGTTAGGACCTACAGGTTGCTACATGTGTCCACTGTACAGGGGGACCCATTTTGCTTGTGCATACTCACAGTGGGCATTACCTGTGTGTGTTGTTGAGACAATCTGATGATGTTTGCCTGTCAATGATGTGTGGACATGGCCACCAGGGGCTGTGTGTTTACAGTCATGAATTAGTGGAGGCCATGTGTTTCCATCCCAGAGTAAGAGGTGTACATACTTTCTCCGTCTCAATGAGATTGTCTCAGGTGTGGGTGGTTTGTGCGTACAAGGCCTACATGTCAGAAGCTTCATCCTCCTTGCTGGGTTTAGCCTGTGTGTGATGTTTGACTGGACATACGCTCAAGGTGCAGTGACCCTGTCATGTGTGGCCTGGTTTCATGTATTGCCTTTGCAGCATGCGGCAAGAGTAAATGGATATGATTCATGCTCATCCCTTTTTGACGACGCAGTGTGGTGCAGGTGCTGTGCACATTTGTCCCCAGAGGCTGACTCCTCTCTAAAATTTCAGGTGCAGTGATTTGCTGTTGTGTCATGATCTCCATTGTGTCTCAGTGGCATGGTGGGTAGAAAAACTGTGTGTTCCATGGCCTACATGTGTACATTGTTTTGTAGGTGTTACTCCTGTTGCTTTTCAGGCTATGCAATGTGACCTATGTATATTTGACTCATGTGACATATGTGTACAGGTGTCTGATTTTCTCCTGTCTCTTCACCTTGCCCACAGCATCGCCGGGGGACACGGAAGGAGACACTAGCACGGACCGGGAGGAGAGATTGAGCACCAGTACCAGCAGTGCTGTCCTGTCTGGCACATGGAGTGGCACGGAGGCCGAAGGGAGTGAGGCGGAGGACCTGTTGACTGCCAACACAGACTATGACGCAGACGGGTCCGAGGCTGAGCTCCCAGAGGTGGCGGAGTCTGCCCCCCCAGCTGATGGCAGCCCTCCACATCCCCCCGCCACCTCAGGTTCCATCACCGGCCTCCCACATGCTCGTGGCCCTTCCCTCCGTGCTCGGTCCCCACATGTCTCCTTCCTGCCAGGCACCGCACCCCCTGCCCCTGTCACCACTGCTGCGGTGAGTGCGGAGTCTGTGGACATCCTGAGGCAGTTGCAGGTTGGTCAGACTGCGATGCTAAATGTCCTCCATGCCCACACCCAGGTGCTGACCCAGATGGAGGCATACATGGAGGGCATGTCGGCTGCGCAGTCTGACCAACGGCAGTTGCTGAGGTCCATAGACTCCACACTGACTGCAGCACTGGATCTCCTGCAGCGCTGCGTAACACCCCCTACCCCTGCCCCATCCCCAATTCCCACTCCCGTGCCTGTCCCACGCACATCCAGACGTCAGCGTGCACGCACCCCAACAGACACAGGCACCACACCACCAGGGAAGTCGAAGCGCACACCTCCTGTCACGCACACACAGGGTGAGGAAGGCACACCCACTGGGTCGGGGGGGAAACGTAGAACACGCAGCCACAGTGGGAGTCCGCATTCCACACAACCCACTCCCTCCAAATCCACTCCCCTTAGCTCTCCTGGCCAACAGTCAGTGACAGCATCATCCACTGCGAGTGTGCCCCCCAGCCCCAGGATGACACCACCCCGCAAGCGGTGGAGGCGGGACCCGGCCAGGGGAGTTGAGTCCCCCACCCTGTCCACACCCTCCCCCAGTGGCGCTGCGACCCATCCCTTTGCCCCCCCCCCCTCCTTGGGGCCTGTGGTTGGATTGGGTACGGGGGAGTCGCTGGGGGAACTTGCCGACGTGTGCAGCGCCATTCTGTCCTCCACCTTTGGCGCTGGCACCCCCCCTGTGGCAGATTCATCCCTCCCTGCACCCACAACACCTACCCTTTCCCCTCCTGTCCCTGCGGTGCCTGTTTCCACCCTCCCCCCTGATGCCCCCTCTTCTGTGGATGAAATGGACTTGTGAACTGTGCAGCCAAGCTAGGGGACACACGTCCCGATGTGTACCCCCCCCCCGGACATTGCTGCTGGGCTGGCCCATGGCCCTTGTACATAGTGGACATTTTCTCTGATATATTTTCCTGCTGAATAAAGCCTTTTCTTTTTGTTTTGCACACTGATGCTTTCCTGGACTTGCTGTTGGTGCTGGTGCTCCCTGCGTTGGGGTGGTGATAATGTGTTAGGGGTCTGTGAAATGTTGGAGTGTGCTGCTCATGGGGTGTACCCTGCCATCTGCGTGCCATCACAAAGGTCTCTGCAAATGGTATTTGGTCATGTTTGCTCTCACTGTATGGTGACATTGTCCCAAGGTGTGTTCCGTCCTCTGTGGCCCAGCCCATTTTTCCTGCAGGGTGTCTCCCAAATGCTGTGCTGTGCTGTGTCTACATTTCCTGGATGTGTGAGGGTTGCCTTTCAATATAGCCATGCTGGCTCAGCGATGTCTCCGCCTGCATCTGGGGTATCACCCTTGTAGGTCACTGAACTTGTTGATGGGGTATATTGTCCGATGTCTGGGCACTGCTGGGAGTGATAGGTACACACCCCTCCTGTGTCTGGGCACTGCTGGGAGTGATAGGCACACACCCCTCCTGTGTCTGGGCACTGCTGGGAGGACCCTGCACCCACCCCTCCTGTGTCTGGGCACTGCTGGGGGTGTTTTGCACACCCCATTCTTATAGCAGGTTCGGTGCGTACATGCACGGGTGGGGTGGGGGTTTGGTGCGTACATACACGGCTGGTGTGGTGGTTTGGTGCGTACATACACGGGTGGGCGTTTGGTGCGTACATACACGGGTGGTGGTTTGGTGCGTACATACACGGCTGGGGTGGTGGTTTGGTGCGTACATACACGGGTGGTGGTTCGGTGCGTACATACACGGCTGGGGGGGGGTTCGGGGGCGTACATACACGGGTGGGTGTTTGGTGCGTACATACACGGCTGGTGGTTCGGTGCGTACATACACGGCTGGGGGGGGGTTCGGGGGCGTACATACACGGCTGGTGGTTCGGTGCGTACATACACGGCTGGGGTGGGTGTTAGGTGCGTACATACACGGGTGGGGGTTCGGGGCGTACATACACGGCTGGGGGGGGTTCGGGGGCGTACATACACGGGTGGTGGTTCGGTGCGTACATACACGGCTGGGGTGGGTGTTAGGTGCGTACATACACGGGTGGGGGTTTGGTGCGTACATACACGGCTGGGGGGGGTTCGGGGGCGTACATACACGGGTGGTGGTTCGGTGCGTACATACACGGGTGGTGGTTCGGTGCGTACATACACGGCTGGGGTGGGGGTTTGGTGCGTACATACACGGGTGGGCGTTTGGTGCGTACATACACGGGTGGTGGTTTGGTGCGTACATACACGGCTGGGGTGGTGGTTTGGTGCGTACATACACGGGTGGTGGTTCGGTGCGTACATACACGGCTGGGGGGGGGTTTGGTGCGTACATACACGGGTGGTGGTTTGGTGCGTACATACACGGCTGGGGGGGGTTCGGGGGCGTACATACACGGGTGGTGGTTCGGTGCGTACATACACGGCTGGGGGGGGGTTCGGGGGCGTACATACACGGGTGGTGGTTCGGTGCGTACATACACGGGTGGTGGTTCGGTGCGTACATACACGGCTGGGGTGGGGGTTTGGTGCGTACATACACGGGTGGGCGTTTGGTGCGTACATACACGGGTGGTGGTTTGGTGCGTACATACACGGCTGGGGTGGTGGTTTGGTGCGTACATACACGGGTGGTGGTTTGGTGCGTACATACACGGCTGGGGTGGGGGTTCGGTCCGTACATACACGGGTGGGGGTTCGGGGCGTACATACTCTGCTGGTGTGGTGGTTTGGTGCGTACATACACGGGTGGGCGTTTGGTGCGTACATACACGGGTGGTGGTTCGGTGCGTACATACACGGCTGGGGTGGGTGTTAGGTGCGTACATACACGGGTGGGGGTTCGGGGCGTACATACACGGCTGGGGGGGGTTCGGGGGCGTACATACACGGGTGGTGGTTCGGTGCGTACATACACGGCTGGGGTGGGTGTTAGGTGCGTACATACACGGGTGGGGGTTTGGTGCGTACATACACGGCTGGGGGGGGTTCGGGGGCGTACATACACGGGTGGTGGTTCGGTGCGTACATACACGGGTGGTGGTTCGGTGCGTACATACACGGCTGGGGTGGGGGTTTGGTGCGTACATACACGGGTGGGCGTTTGGTGCGTACATACACGGGTGGTGGTTTGGTGCGTACATACACGGCTGGGGTGGGTGTTAGGTGCGTACATACACGGGTGGGGGTTTGGTGCGTACATACACGGCTGGGGGGGGTTCGGGGGCGTACATACACGGGTGGTGGTTCGGTGCGTACATACACGGGTGGTGGTTCGGTGCGTACATACACGGCTGGGGTGGGGGTTTGGTGCGTACATACACGGCTGGTGGTTCGGTGCGTACATACACGGCTGGGGGGGGGTTCGGGGGCGTACATACACGGGTGGGCGTTTGGTGCGTACATACACGGGTGGTGGTTCGGTGCGTACATACACGGCTGGGGTGGGTGTTAGGTGCGTACATACACGGGTGGGGGTTTGGTGCGTACATACACGGCTGGGGGGGGGTTCGGGGGCGTACATACACGGCTGGTGGTTCGGTGCGTACATACACGGCTGGGGGGGGTTAGGGGGCGTACATACACGGGTGGTGGTTCGGTGCGTACATACACGGCTGGGGTGGGGGTTCGGGGCGTACATGCACGGGTGGCGCTTGGGTGCGTACATACACGGGTGGGGGTTCGGGGCGTACATACCAGGGTGGGGTGGGGGTTCGGGGCGTACATACACGGGTGGCGCTTGGGTGCGTACATACACGGGTGGCGGTTCGGGGCGTACATACACGGGTGGGGGTTCGGGGCGTACATACACGAGTGGGGGTTCGGGGCGTACATGCACGGGTGGGGGTACGGGCCGTACTTCCACGGGTGGGGGTACGGTCCGTACATACCCCTGCCCACGCTCTGCGTGCCTGGGTACGGGCCGTACCCATGCCTTTGGTGTGTGGGTACGGTGCGTCCCACCATTGTTGCGGGCCGTGGGGTCCGCACCGTACACAGGCCTTGGGGGCGTGGCTACGGGTCGTACCACGCGTACCCCTACATGACCCCAGCAATGCTGGTACGAGCTGTACCAAGGCCTTTCTGACGTGGGTACGGGCCGTACCGCTATTGTTGGAGTGACGTAGGGGGACGCGTGGTACGTTCCGTACCCACGCTCTTGCGGCCTGGGTAGGGTACGTACCGGTTCGCGTGACCATCCACTTCCGTTGTGGCGGACGCTTGCGTTGCTGGCCTTGCCCCCACCCCCTGGAAGTGACCAGGCCCTGATGGTCAGGTATGTCCAGGCCATGTGTGATTTGGTACCATGTGTTGGTGTTGTGTGTCCTGCCCCTGCCCCCCCCTTTGCCCCTGGTTGTTGTGCTGACCTTCTGCGGCGTCTGCGTCGGTTCCTGTACGCCAGGTGGACTGCTAGGAGGGCAGGGATGGCACGTAGGTTCGGGTCCATGTCTGTTCGTCGCGTCCAGCTGCTCCTTGCGTGTGTCGTCCTGATTTCCCGGCAGTTTTTGGCAGCCGGTAAATATTTTCCGTGCGGGATGACGTCGGTTCGAATCGTACTTCCTGGTTCGTGAAACGTAGGCTGGATGCGTACCGACGTCACGTCGGCTCCTTTCAGGATCGGAATTGTGTTTAGTTTCTGTTCGGTCGGTGTTTTGTTCGAATCGTACGGAAATGGTGTTTCCGTATGATTCGTACTTGCATTTTCGGATGGATTTCGCACCGGGTACGAGTCGGACGGAGAAAAGGCTCCGTCCGACGGTTCGTACCCGGTTTTTACCGGATCGGAATTGGCACTTAAATAGGGTTATAAATAAATATGTATGTATTTATTTGTAATGTGACTTTTCTGTCTTGGTTCCCTTTAATTATCAGTCGTGGATCATTCGGGCAGCCCTAGAACACAGTTAAAACGCATCCTATTTCAGGTGGTGGGCCGGGCTGCTGGGGGGGCCTTCTCATTGTGCTCTGCAGGGGGGGGCCCTCAAGTTTTGTTACGCCACTGATATTGGCTACAGTGGCAGGTTATCAATTATAATTCAATATGAAACCAAGATAAACAAGAGAACCAAGAGAATTATGTTCCAAAACAATTTAGAGAATATCGTATCAGAGGAATTGTCACAGATGGTAGCGAAAAGTGCAAAAATAAAGATGGAGAACAGTCAGGTATTGTTTGTAAGTGCTTTGTTTCTTGAGGAAAAAAGGACAAGGGTTGGAGACCAGTAATACATTTAAGGGATCTAAATTATTTTGTGACCGATAGGCATTTCAAAGTGGAAATAATTAATCTACTGAGGGATGTGGTGCAGGAAGTGGATTAGAGTCTGAAGATGGATCTCAAAGATGAATATTTTACTATTCCGTTCCACAGTCAATGCTATTTTCAATTCAGAATGAAGTGTCTATTGTATCCGTTCCAGTACCTTCTGCTCAGATTATAGGTAGCTTCCTGGTGTTCCACGAAGGTATTAAAACATGTAGTAGATTCTTTGACAGAGAGAGGAACACAATCGATTATTTATTTAGACTATATTCTGATTAGGAATCATAGTGTGGATATGTTGAGAAATCACTTGATTTTGGTGAAGGAGTTGTTAGAGTCATTCGGTTTCATCATCAATCAGGAAAAGTCAGTGTTAATACCATCTCAGACCATGGAGTTTCAGGATTTTGGTGGTGGATACAGTAAATGTTTTTTTGTTGATGCTGGAAAAAAAATCAGTAAAAAAAGACAGAAAGTGTAGTTTATTTTGAGAAAGTGGGGGTGAAGTTGAATTACTTAGTGCTTGTGATAGGTCTTTTGGCTTCTTCAATTTAGGCTGTATTCCCAGAGCCTTTACACTAGAGATTATTGCAGCGTCTGAAAACTTCAGGTCTATGGAAGGGTCTGAGGTGCGGCTACAAGGTGGTAATGGCTTTGGAAGCAAAGAAGGACTTGATATAGTGGATGGAAATCATGGAGGCCTGGAAAGGTTGAGCATTTTTTTTTAAAAAGGCCTGATTATGTTTTGGAAACAGATTCAAGCAATCTACCTTAGGGAGCGATGTGTTCAGGAAAGGAAACAGGAAGGTTGTAGAGTGTGACAGAGAAGAAATATCATATAAATATTTTAGAAATGAGAGCAGTTTTTTTGCAGTTTCAGATTTCAGATTTAAGGGATTTCAGTGTTGCTGAAGATGAACATTGTTACACTAGTGACTGATAAACAGATTTGGCGAAAACAGATCAAAGAGATTATTAGATTGAGAATTAATAATGAGGGAAAAAAGTTTGGAGCACAAGATTGGTGTGAGGGCCCAGTATTTACCTAGGATAAACAATGTAGTGGCAAGTTTGAAATTTGAGAAATATGATGCATTTCACTGATTGGACATTGAAGGAAGAGTATTTCAGGAAGATTCAGAGTTGTCCGGGGCCGTTTGGAGTGGATCTTTTTGCGACCCGATTGACTTTTCAGTTAAAGGATTATATCAGTAGAGACCAGATCCATGAGCCATAACAATGGGGGTTTTCACTCAGGATTAGAAAGAGATGAGTGTTTCTGGGTTTCTTCCAATTTTATATACAAGAAAATTGTGCAGCGCAGTGTGGCATGCAATTTTGCTGCGCCGTGCTGTGTCATTTTCTAATTACAATAATGCGTCATATTTACAACAATACAGTACGTTCCTGGACTCACACCTGCGCCGACACAAAAAAAGCAGCCCTGCACCAGCGGTGGTAACCGAGCACCATGGTGCAAGGTTGCCTGTGATGCATGGATGATTGCTGTTGAGCAGGAAGGGACAACGTCCTGCACAAAAACAATCATCAATGGCATTTTGCTCTTATTATGTGTGCTGCAGAATGCAGCACACATAGAAAGAGCAAAAAATGAGGGGAAATAAAAGGATTTCTCCTTGGTGCACCACCCTTACGCCTGCCCTGAGGAGGCCAAAGTTTTTTGCGCTGCCTCAGATTTACATATTCTTGTAAATCTGGAGGAGTGTCAAAAGCAATAGGTGTTGCATGGGAACTCCCAAACAAACACTCTTTGCACACCCCTTTGCCGCAGAAAAATGAGTTGAGGAGGCCCATATTTTCGCGTTAGCCATGCAAAGTGGCATAGCACCACCTTGTAAATATGGAGCAGGGAACCATCAGAGCATCACAAAAACTGACACTAAGATGTCACATGCCGTTCTAAATATGCCCCAGAGAGTGTTAATTCAGGTGAGGAGACAGAATTGTTAGTTGTTCGTGACTCTGTTTTGGGCAACTCAGGCTTGATTTCCAATTGTGATGGACATGGTCATGGAGGTGCCATATTTGATCAGGTCATACAGGGAATAGCTAAGATGTGTGGAGGAAGTAGAGCATCCTTTAGTATAAGTAGAACTGGGTTCGCTCAACCTGCTGGTTTGGAAGATTACTGGAAATCAGGAAGATTTGCAGATCTTTTGGGAACAATTTCAGAACTGCTCAATGAGTTTTGGGCATCAGGTACCAGAAAGAGATGAGTGGATCGACTGTCTTTTTACGTCCATGCGTGGCAAGGGGTCTGGATCCCGTTGAGGCTGATGAAATAATGGTTACCCATTTTCTGGGTGGATTTGTTTAAGACAGGTCAATTGCTATAGAGCAGCTATAGCAGCTGGACCTTCTTTGATTCAGGGGATGTTGATTAGTAAGAGTCCTTTAGTGTGTAGAGTTATGAAGGGAATTTGTTTAAAGAGACCACTAAAAGCAAGATATGAATCCTTTTGATTTTTAGTTTGTTCAAAAGGTTGGCCTGGTACAAATTTTAGTTTTTTTATCGTCGGAGTTGGCTGTTTTGTTATGTTTAATTTCCTGCAGCAGGGTATCAGATATTAGAGCATTTGGAAGTTAAGAGTAGATTACCACCTGCATGTGGTTGTATTTGAGACTTGGAGAAGAAAGAAAACTATGTCAGATTCTGTTTTTTAACCAAGATTTTATTGTTGCCTAAAGTTTTGTGTAGTAGGGTGTATCAAAGAATATAATGCAAGAGTAATGAAGATGAGGAGTGCTGTTGTGAAGCAGTTGTTAATTTCTAATGTGGGAGAGGATGTAGCCTTACGGCAAGAGCGGCTGACCTTGAAGCTGGGGAACCGGGTTTGAGTCTGAGCAACGACGCTCAACATCCTGTGATTCTGGGCAAATGACTTAATCTCCCCATGGCTTACAAAAATGAATGTGTCCTTCTGCTCATGTGAAGCACCCTGATACCCGATTTTGCGGGTCTAGTTCGCGCTATATAAAACACTTAAAAATAAAAAAAAATTTAAAAAAATGTGACACCATTTAAGGGTGTTTCGTCTCCCACCATAGCGGGATGCATGAAATCAGTTATGAAGGAGCCAGGTGTAAATGTATCGCAGTTTATGTCACATTCTGTCAGAGATGCTATGGCAAGTAAGGTTGATCTGCTAGGAGGAACATTGTAGGAGATATTAAAAGCAGCAGATTGGCTAAATGCTGATGCATTTTGGACAGTTTATCTCAAACCAATAGAGCATGTTTCAAGCTGTGCATTGAAAAGCTTTGAACATGCATAATGCTACCCATCTGTCTTGCTGTAAAATGCTGCATAGGGAATCATGACTCTATTAACGACAAGGAGGCTAACATCATCCTTTCCTTCCCTCGTTAGGGGAGGTTTACTTGGAGTTGAAAGACATTTTGGAATAGTACCAAGAAGAGAAACAGTTTAATTACATTTTGGATATTATATAGACTAAGTTGAAAACAATTTTATGAAGATGAGGAAAGATAATTTGTTTTTGTATTGCAGAGAATCTGGAGATGTCATTGGAAGTTAAGGAAAGGAGAAAGATCAGTCCAAGAGAAAGCAACAAAAGGAGAAGAAAATGGTGGGCAAGAGGATTTTGTAGGACAGGTGGATTCTATTTCATTGCGTGTTTATTCAGTGTTCTAATTCATGACTCTTTAAAGTGTTTACTGCGTGGAAGAGTGAAAAACGTTGATGAATAATAGTAGCCTGCTTATCTTTAATGAAATTGTGATTCTTTATGCAGTGAAACATATGAGAATCAACATCTCTGCGAGATCCCTAAAGTTGTGTGAAGGTTCAATCTTCCTTACGCTGGTCTCTGTCGAAAGTGTCATAGTGGGCAAATGAAATGAGGCCCCAAATTATCACCAGTGATGTAGACTAATCCAATCATTACTTCCATCACATATTGTTTGCAATATCTATATCCAGACATTGGTCCTGAACTCACTGTGCTACAGGACTCACGCTGAACCACACTGATGAGGCCTTTGTAGACTGACATCCGTCTCGGACTGTTTTAGTTGCTATTTGGAGTGGACCTGGCCTGGCAGTTGGGAGTGGACTACTCTTATTGGATCAAGGCCAAGACTGATTTTAATATGGCTGGAATTCTTTCTAGAGTGCCCCAGTGAGAGAAAATGGTAATCTAGAATGTGGACTGAGCTATCCCCAAAAGTAGGATCAATTCAAGTATTTCTTTCATCATGTTTTGTTTGATGCTGTTGTTACCAAAATGTGACATGTATGCACAGACATGGGTCAGGTGCTCAGTGTGCCAACAATCTCAGGCTAAACCTGATTGACAAGGCTTTACTGGAGCTGCATCTTTTTCCATCTGGAAGGGACTTGTCAGGGAAGTTTGGGCTGGAAAGGACCAAGACTGCTGGGCATTTGGCTGGTCTCAGTTTAGAGTGGGATATGGGTGAAAATTGATTGTCTGGAATGCTGACTCGAAGAGATCAATCAATAAATCAGGCGTTTGTTAAGCACGACTACTCACCCCTAAGGGTCTCAAGGCGCTGGGGGTGGGGTGGGGTTAGCAGGCTCCAGTCCATCAAGGGGGGAGTCTGTAGAAGAGCCAGGTTTTGAGGTTTCTTGCGAAGATGGGGAGCAATGTTGTCTGTCTGAGGTGGAGCGGCAAGGCGTTCCAGGCTCGGGTTGCGAGGAAGGAGAACGAGCGCCCTCCTGATCTGGTCTTTCTGGTGCCGGGGACCACAGCATAGGAGAGCTGGGCAGATCATAGGGTCCTCTGGGGTGCGTGGAATTTGGAGTTCAGGTATGCTGGTCCGGTGTCGTGTAGGGCCTTGTGGGCGTGGGTGAGCATCTTGAAGGTGACTCTAGCTTCCATGGGGAGCCAGTGGAGTGTGCGCAGGTGCTGGGAGATGTGGCAGTGTCTTGGCAGGTCGAGGACCAGTCTTACGGCGGCTTTCTGGATGTTCTGTAGCTTGCGGGTGAGGTTTTTGTTTATTCCGGCGTAGAGTGCGTTGCCTTAGTCGAGTCTGCTGGTGACCAGGGCGTGAGTGACGGTCTTTCTTTGTTCGAGGGGGATCCATTTGAAGGTCTTACGTAGGATGCGGAGGGTGTGGAAGAAGGAGGAGATGACAAGTGGCTAAGATTAACTGGAACATTCTTTCCATCACGTTGGTATTTGTTTTTATTATTAGAATGTATCACACTTAGGTAACAACAGCTAACACCACTATTAACAATTTAAAGAAATCGATATTTGTTTGAGAAGTTCGCTCTACTGGATTTAATTACATGAGATACAGGTCTGGTGTCCAGTTGGGAAGCCTGTGGGTTACTATGTATGTTATGTTAAGCTTGCCTCAGGGGCCTTACTCAAAGAGGTACGTCTTAAGTATATTATTGAATTGAAGAAGGGGTGAGAAGGCTCTAATGAGATGTGGGAGGTGGTTCCATGCTTTAGGAGCGATGTATGCAAAGGCACTACCTCCTGCTCTGCTGTGCATTTGCGTGATATGAGTGCTAGTGAGAGACTGGCTGAGAGGAGGTGTCTGTAGAGTTGTTGGAACTGTACCGGGAGTCTGTTTCCGGAATAGAGTGATGGCCAGGCATTTTGGGGAAGGTAAAGGCAGAGATGCAGCTTGCTACTCAAGGCTGCAGATAACCTATCATTATTGCAGAAGGTGTAGTTGCATGGGGGCTCAGGAGTGTGAGGAGATAACAATGCCCCAATTGCGTGGGGTAGAGTCTTTTATTTATTTATAATTCTCACACTTATTGCAGTATTCGAGCTACAGAAAAATACCCCTGAAATCATCTCATACACACACAACTGCGCTCAACCCTGCCGCTCCTGCTTCCCCAACATAGTTTTGGAGGGTGGGACCGACTTTAAAACATTTTACTTAGGGGGGCTCAGAGCAGACTTTTGAGGACCTCTGCTTTAGACGGAGCCCATTCAGCTAAAACCCATTAAATATCTGTGAAATAAGGGTCCTTCGCCATATTTTGCAGGGGGGCTCATGATTTTGCCTTATGTCACTGGTAAGCATATGCCATAAGTATATATTTACTATCTAATTCCATCTAAATATGTACCTTGACAATGTATAGGACTTGAAGGTACGTAGATATGGTGATAAGTATAGTAAATTTCTACCTATCTTTATATACTTACCTTGGGGGCCTGGTCAAGATGGCTGCGAGCACGGACGTGCAGAGCTGAGCTCCTCCATAAATCCTGATCTGGCCAGGCAAAGGAAGTGTGAAACACAGCGGTGATATCCTGACTGCCGAACCAACCCTGGAAGCCGAAAACGGGAAGAAAAAGGGGCCGCTGACAGCGCTCGCCCTTGACCTGCTCAAAGTCACGGACCTCGAGTAGCGGCGACCTGTCCAGCTGTGCAGCAGATTGGCGCACTTTGAATGCAATGCCTCCTTACACAGACGGGCGTGAAGAAGGGAACACACAGGTGCTGATTTTGATGTGTGTGTTAATGTGGAGTAAAATCCATTTTGGTGGCTGAAGTATTTCCTCCAGAGTTGGTATTTGCATGCTATTTTGTTCTTTAGAAAAGTGTCTTTAACCTGCCCATTACTCCAAAAATATTGGAGGTAATTACATTTCCTCCACCGACAGTTTATCTCCAAAAATCTGGAGATCCTTCCATGGTTACCACTACTGTTGGATTTTACCACAAATTAGTTATTATGCAGCTAATTTTGATCCCACTTACCAACAGTTTTCTAGTGTTATTTTTGGAGGTATTTTCCTCCAGGGTTTAGCTGGAGTTAGCAACTTCATTTTACTTCACTGACAAGATTTGCGGTAATTTCACATCTGGAAATTTGTTATATCTTTGTCATTTGTGTATTATATCACAGAATACACTTTAATCAAAATGGCAGCTGTAGGAGCAGCTTTGTGGAACAACGTTTTACATCTTTTGCAGAGACAAGTGCCTGTTTAGTCTGCTGTTGGCCCTCGGCAAGATGAGGCATACCATGATGCACCATAAACTAGAAGACGGTCCAAGCCGCACATCTACAGATGTAGAGTTCATCTTTTTGCAATGTCCGATGAACACATTTTACAGATTTACAGACTTGATTCTCACACAATATTATTCATACTTGACCTTATAAAGTGTGGTTTAGAGCCCAATAGTAATATTAGAACTGCTGTCCCACCACTGGTTAAGTTGTTGTCAGTGTTGCACTTCTGTGCAACTGGTTCTTTTCAAGGAATTGTTGCCATGGCTTCTGGACTCTCTCAGTCTACCTTCAGTAAAATATTGCAGCAAGTACTCAGTGCTATGTTGAAACGTATGCAGTGTGTCATCATCTTCCCTAAAACTGCATGTGCGCTAACCAAAGTGAAAAGTGCATTCTATGGTATGGCTGGGTTCCCAAACGTTGTTGGAGCCTTTGTTGTACACACATTCGCATTGTTCCACCTCGTGCTCGAGAACAGATGTTCAGGAAGTGAAAGCTGCACTATTCCATCAATGTTCAAATGACTTGCACTGCTGACCTCATCATCACACACTGCAATGCAAAGTTTCCATGATCTGCACTGACTCCTTTATCTTATGCAGTATTCCTGAGGTTATGACTGGTCTTCAACATGAAAGCTACTGGTTACTTGGTGAGTGGTTTTAGTTTATGTATATTTCTTTTTGTCAGTCACATTTTGTTATTGGCATTATTTTATCATTATCAGACAGTCATAGGAATGAGAAGTAGGGCACATATTCAAATCACTTGTTAATTAGGGTGGTAAATTAGTTCATTAGAAGCTGCCATTTTCTTCACTCTTTCTTTCTATTTGAAAAACCAATTAAGATGGCCATAACAGAGAAACCATAGTGTTTGTCTGATAGAGTACCAAAGAGATTGCTGTTATATTTTAATCTGATTGGCTTCCTTCTTGAACAGTGAGAATAGAATTCTCTGTTAGGCTGTTTCTGAATGGCTCTTGCCAGACAATCACATACTTATTTACAAGCCCATTGTGCAACCGGTGCGTCACTTTTTTGACACACCGATGGCGCGATGGGCTTGCCGAATATTTGCAAGGCCATGTAAAGTCAACCTGCGTGGCTTTTCATGGCCTTGTAAATATGGGCCCCTTTCATGCATTACTCTGCGTGAAAGGGGTGTTCCTTTCACGCAGAGTAATCCGTGAGTGTTTATTTCTCCTAGTTTTTTCCTCTTTATATATGTGCTGCACTCTGCAGCACGCATAGAAAGAGGAAAATGACATTAATGATTTTTTTGGTGCAGGAAGGGGTCTCTTCCTGCATAAAACAATCATCCCCCCATTGCAGTTGCCCTCGCAAAATGATGCATGGGTGCCCGCACTGGTACACGGCTGCTGTTTGTGCGCCGGTGCCTGGGAGAAGGACAGGAATGTGCTGTATCTTGTAGACAAGGTTCATTCCTGCCCTTTTATTCTGATGCGCGGCAGTGCAGCAGGAAGGCTTGCTGCACCGCCGTGCATTAAAATATAGTAAATGATGCGCTCAGTTTGGCTAAAAGTCTGGGATTATGGTGCAGGCTGGTAGTTTCACAGACTTCTACGAACTGCTGGAGGATAAAACCTGTTGTTTGCAGGCAATATTTCCAGCCCAGGCTAGGTGATAGAAGATCCCCCACAAAAAGTGTATTTGCCTTTGTATTCACTTCCTCTAACTGTGGATTGATATACAATGTGCCTAGTCCTATTTGTTTGTGCCAATTGTTTATAGCTAGTGACAGTTTTATAGATTCAGCTGCAGTCATGGCATTAGATCAAGTGCAGGCAATTGTGTTCTCTGAGTCACAGAGTGATCACAAACTAAGGGGCATATCAGCAAGGGCCGGCCATAATTATCGCTCAGCGCTCTTAGCGGGAGGATAATTATCGCCGGTCAACTCTGAATTTTAACGCGGAGATAGCATGCTATCAGCAACGCTTATCTCCAAAGCGATAAAATTCAGAGCGCAAGCTGCCAATTGTGAGATTATCGCTGGTAATACAGCGATAATCCCACAAGGTTTGGCAATAGCTTGCTGATAGGGATAGACAAAGGGGCATATCAGCAAGGGCAGGCGATAATTATCGCTCAGCGCTCTTAGCATGAGGATAATTATTGCCGGCCAACTCTGAATTTTATCGCGGAGATAGCGTGCTATCAGCAACGCTTCTCTCCAAACCGATAAAATTCAGAGTGCAAGCTGGCAATTGTGAGATTATTGCTGGAAATACAGTGATAATCCCGCAAGGTTTGGCGATAGCTTGCTGATAGGGATATACATACTTAGCCATGATATCCACCTTACATAGGATATCATGGCTAAGTCAGAAAAATACCAGACGTAAAAAAAGCAGCGTTAACCGCGGTTAGCGCTGCTTTTTTTTATCTCTAACAGGGTTAGCGATATCCTTGATAATAGGAGAAATGTCGCTTAGCAACATTTCTCCTATTATTTTACTCTGGAATGCCACCTTTGCATCTCATTAGAGATGCAAGGGGAAGCGTAGAGTAAAAGGGTGCTAACATGCAAATTTGCGTGTTAGCACCCTGTTCCTGATAGGACCCTAGTTTTATCTCTGCTTTTTTGGCTTTTAAAGCCAAAAAAGCAGAGATAAAGCCCTTGTTGATATGCCCCTAAATCTTCAGCCAAATTGCCAGGTATAAACTGTGTTTATATAATTTGATCAATGATTTCCTTTTGTGTAACACATCCTAAGATATGTTTTGTTCTCTACAGGCGACAGTGCATATCTATTGAAGGCGTGGTTGATGACCCCAATTTTATATGCTCGCAATGCAGCAGAATCCAGGTGCAATGCCTCCCACATACGAACCAGGAACACAACAGAGAGAACATTTGGCCTATTAACGAGTAGATGTCGCTGTCTTCATGGAACAGGAGGTGATCTTCTTTATTGACGAGAGAAAGTGTGCCGCATCATTGTGTTATGCTGCATGTTGCATAACATAGCAACCAGGCATAACATTCCTCTCCCAGAAGATTGTGACATCAACATGGAAAATATAGGTGTGCACAATCACAATATGCTTTATGAAGGAGGTGAAGCTGCTCGAGTCCGTCAAGAAATAGTTTGAATTTTTTTTACATAAATGGTTCAAATATCACATGGATCAAAGTGCTGTTTGGCTAGCAGGCAATGTTCTATTTCATGGTCTTTACCAATTCTTTACTGGTATGTGCCCAAACCAGTTGTTTATTTACCTATATTTTCATACAGGCACAATAACTAATTCCATTGTTGTATTGGTTAATGGAAGGTGGTCATTTTACATTTCTTAACATTAAGTGCATAGAAGAGCAAAATAAAGCTCTGACAAGATGTTATGAGTTATCTATTTTATTATTTATCAAAAGTGATAATCAAACATATTCAATCAAACCAAAGTCAGCGGCAAGTGGCCTGTTAAACAATGTGCAATCAATAGGCAGTTGCACTGTTCCTTAACAACGTTGGAGGCAGATTTACAAGAAAGTGATGCATATGTAAAGATGCGTCACTTTCCCTGCGCCACTCTGAGAAACCCTTGCGCCACTATGGATGCGCCGTATTAAGAATACACAGGTAAGTAGGTGCCTTCAAGGGATTTATTTAGACACTTAGTTATATAATTCTTAATCTCAGTTATAAGTAGGATAGTTATATACCTACAAACTTAATTACTTTCACAATTTATACTTAAAGCAAAATCAATTTGTCAAATTATGCATCAATCATATGCGTAAGTATCCATCAGAATCAACATGAACATGAATCAAAATTTACAAAAAAGGGTACTGGGGATAAGGACCATTATAAATATATTGGAAGGAGATGATTTAATTATTAATTCCTTCACTTTGATGTTTCTCAAACACTTTTTCACAATAATAGTCAATTCTTTCGCAGAAAAACAGTGTGACAGTCGACGTTTCGGTCTTTACATTTTTTTAAGACCATCTTCAGGACTAATGAATTTAAAAAGTTGACCCCTAATAAGATATAAAAAAATGTTGTACCTGGATATATTTCTTCTATAATTCCATTATAGAAGAAATATATCCAGGTACAAAAGTTGCAATAATCCTATATTGTAAACCAAAAAAAGAACGACAGTATCACTGGCATTATGTAGGATTCATTTTGTTCAGTAGATAAAAAATTAATGCAGTCACCATTCTTTTATGCTGCTTGAACTATATTCAATCTAATTGGACAAATATTAAGCGATACGCTAAATAGAAGATACAGCTTATTAACAACGAATCGCCATTGAGACAGAATAGTAATAAATAGAACTATGCGTCACTTAACATAAAACATAGGCATTAGATTCTTAAATGAGTTGCTTAATCTTCATATACTAAGGAATGAAGTTTTTGAGAAAAAAGTACTGTTGTCACGGGTGTTTAATTTTTAAGATAATTTGTTATTTAAAAAAAAAAAATGGTATATCTTATTAGGGGTCAACTTTTTAAATTCATTAGTCCTGAAGATGGTCTTAACAATGAAAATCTAATGACCGAAATGTCGACTGTCACACTGTTTTTCTGCGAAAGAATTGAATATTATTGTGAAAAAGTGTTTGAGAAACATTAAAGTGAAGGAATTAATAATTAAATCATCTCCTTCCAATATATTTATAATTGTCCTTATCCCCAGTACCCTTTTTTGTAAATTTTGATGATAAACTTGATTTTTATATACACCCGTCTTTTTCTCTTTTCTTATCTTTTTTCTTCATTCATGTTGATTCTGATGGATACTTACGCATATGATTGATGCATATTTTGATAAATTGATTTTGCTTTAAGTATAAATTGTGAAAGTAATCAAGTTTGTAGGTATATAACTATCCTACTTATAACTGAGATTAAGAATTATAATACTAAGGGCCATATGTAGGTAAATTACATTTACCGATTCTTAAATACCGAATTTTACCGATTCGGCATTTATGAATCGGTAAATGTAATGTAGGTAAAAAAATACCGAATCGGTAAGTGTCGGTATTTTAGAATCGGTATTTACCGATTCGGTAATGGTAACTTGTTTCCCATTGATTCCTATGGGCCAGGAGGCCCATAGGAATCAATGGGAAGCCAGTTACCATTACCGAATCGGTAAATACCGATTCGGTAATGGGGGGAGCACAATCAAGTGTGGCAGGGTGTCACAGTGACACCCTGTTGCACCCCTGATTCCTGCATGTGTGCACATGTGGCACACATACATGCCCTAAGGGCATGTATGTCTGCCACATTGCACACTTCTAAGGGCCAAATAATGCTTTTACTAAGACATTCGTCATTTACCACCAACTTTTAGTTGGTGGTAAATAACGAATCCACACTACACCCACACACTCCCCCTACATCTCATTTCAGGATTCGGTATTTACCGAATCGGTAAATTACCGATTCGGTAATTTTACCGATTCGGTAAATTACCGAATCCTGAAATGATCCCCCTGCATAGCAAAAGCCTAAATACCGGTCGGTAACGGTATATTTACCGAAAATCGGCCGTTAACGACCGGTATTAGGCTTCCTACATACGGCCCTAAGTGTCTAAATAAATCCCTTGGAGGCACCTTGTTACCTGTATATTAAAATGTACCCAAGCCCTCAAGGGTATATTGGGTTGTCCACTACATTTATCAGTATTTAGAATACGGCGCACCATGGCGCAAGGATTCACAGATGCAAAAGTCATGCATTGCTGGAGTCGTATGGCAAGCATGACACAACTTCAGCAATGCAGGGGGATGCCCATCCTCATTGTGCTGCGTCACTCCTTACGCCTGCTTCAAGCAGGTGTAAGAATTTGACGCAGAGGCGTCCTAGAAGTGGCGCAGTGAAATCTTGTAGATTTCACTGCGTCACTTCTATGAGGCTTTTTTGCGTTGGTAACCCACCCTGCATAAATTATACCTGACGCAGGTATAATGTGACACAGAGCTTTACAATGTGACACATCTCCCTAGATGCGTCACGTTGTAAATGGTTCGCATTTTTACGCTGCTGCTGCGTCACAAAAAAGTGACGCAACGGTGGCGCAAAAACGACGCAAGGGGCTTGTAAATCTGCCCTGTAGTGTTTGAAACTGACAACTATTGTAAGTGACAAAAAACCTGCACATTGCAAAGTAAACAACTATAAGTACATGCATTGACTTGTACATGAGAGGCAACTTAAACTCTACAGCACACATGCAACCTTTATGAGGCTTCAGTAACATTTAGCAGGAGGCATGCATTGAAATAACAAGAAACAGTCAATATGTTACATTTAAAACTTTGATTTCTTTGGAGCAGGTGTAACATATTTACATTGGTTACATAGCACACGTGAAGTTGGCAGAGAAACATTAGGGACCGAAGCAGTGTTTTCCCCATTAGACTGAACCTGTTCAGCAAATATAGGGTTATTACTTTTCTCGACTAATAAGGTCTGTTTGTCTTTATACACATTACTGTTTGTGCAAGCAAGTCTTTTATGGCTTTCATACATTTGGTGTTACTGTCAATGTAGTCTTTCAAATTGGCCTGTATTGTAATTAACTGTTTCTGGATGTTTACATTACTGTCTACATATTTTGTGACAGACTTTGTCAAATTATCAAAACTTTTACCTATTTGCATCAACTCATGCAATGGGGACAAGCTGTCCACATGAAAGATCATGTGGTCTTTTTTCATTGCTACTGTATGTCTATGTATTAAACGTTTCAATGACTCCATCAATCGACACTGCTTATCAGTATTTTGCACTAATTTGTCTTGACGCTCTAAAACATTGACCACATTAATTGCATTGTCCATTTGACCTTTCATACCATTATCAATCCTCTCATTTATTCCAAACAGTTGTCTCTTTCAACCTGTTCTGCCCATTTCGTCAGTGTAACCCATTACGCCAGTCAGATTTCCCTGACCCTTTCTACCCTTTGTACTACTTGGATCCCTAAGCTGCCTCCCATTGCTTGCTTCTGTCTGACTTACTTCAACAATTTCACCTACTACACCTTGTGAATTGTTTACAATTTGGGCAAGGTCTTTAGTATCACGATTGTCAACATTCCTTACAGGATATGTGTCTTTACAGGATATGTGTCTTGCACTATCTCCAGTTCTCCATTATCACCACACTTGGGCAGAATTATTTCATTCTCAAAGTCTACAACATCCTGTACATTCGCCAGAACTGTGGTACTTGACAAAGGATTTCCCATCTCTGTCTCTGACTTCCAAAATCATAATTTCTTTTTCATTTAACAAAATTTCAGACTCACTGCTCTGTTGAGGACCAGCTTCCAAAAATGCTTGTGCAGGCCTGGCTTCCTGCCCGATGCCTATCCGGTCTCTGGGTGGTGCACAGGCTGCCAAAAATATGTATAAGTCAGTTAACAAGAAAGTTAATAAAATGAAGGCTTTTGAAGAGTGTTTAAATGTATGTACGTGTGTGTGAAATATGTTTTTGCATAAATATGAGAAATGTCTGAAAATTATATAAAATTATGCATGGTTACATGAAATGCAGGACAGACATTTGGCACTTTAGTATAGCCAGAGCCACTGAAAATATGCGGCAGGTGATGGCCAAATTATGCGGCAGGTTAAATAAATTATGTGGCCAGAATAGGCCAATTATGCACGCATAATGCAGCACATTTTGTAATAGTATTGCTTCATTATTCAGTCATGGCACGGACTGTAAACAGTGCTCTATCTGCATGTCTTTTACATAGTAAGAGGGAGGCACATGACCTGTGTGCAGCAGCATCAGGGGCATAAAAGAAACAGCTTTGGGTTTACAGTCCGTGCTTGGACTAAGCCCACGGTACAAATTGGGCTTACAAAAATACAAGAAACCATGGTTGGACGAAATGACTGTCAAAAATGGGTATGTCTCAATCCCTTCCACGGACGTGGATGCCCTCTATGTGGCAGATTTATGAGCCCCTTGCGCCACTTTTGCGTCACTTTTAACATGGGAAAAGTGACGCAAAAGTGGTGCAAGGGGCTCATAAATCTGCCCCTATGTGTGCAGTGTGTACACCCAGGTGCATCACAGCATGATTTGCCCCATCCTTCTACTAGGCCAACTCCCCTAGGATTCATGCAGAGGAACTTACTAGCAGGCAGAACTACTGAGCCTTAGGGGTCGGGTCCAACGTAGTGGTCAGAGGCATCATTCCCGGGGTCAGCCACAGTGCCGGACCGCCCTTCCATTCCTCCCTTGAGGTCTTGTTTCAACTGTAAATAGTGAGCGCTTCAAGGATGAACAGGTCACGCCGCGGGGCAGCATGCCGCAGATCACAGGTGCAGCGCTGACTCCTCAACTTACAGCCTTCTCTCCACGCAGCCACCTACTTGTAAATGTTCCGCTCCCTTTTGCCCACGTCATGGTGGAATGTTTAAATGGAAAGCCATTACAACATCACATCTTGCAGAAAGATATTTCACAAGTATGAGCACTGTGTTAAACGGTGTCCGAATTAAAAAATATAGTTCTAGAAACATTATATTAAAATCTGCTGATTATGCTTCAGATGATCGATTATGTATCAAATGCAGACATTTCAAAATTATGCGGAAAACGCAGTTGCCACAGAATCTAAAAATTCAAGTGGCCTTAGCTATGGCCCTGGATCAAAATTCCATCTTTGACGCCTCCAGGGACTCGTTGAACCCAATTCCAAATGCTTGTTATGACAGTGCGAGAAGCTAAAACTGCAAACAATGGGCTAGAAAATGACTTCGCTGAGTGCAAAGCAATTGAAATACGAACAGCTCATCTCTTCTTACAAGAGCCCAATTCTGCATATAATTTAGGAAGAACTAATACTGGATGGCGGCGGGATTAGTCACGTGTTAAATCTATGCCATCTAAGACTGAATAGGGCCTTTCATCACATAGCCACATTTCTCCGCTCTGCTTCCCTCCGCAGGCACCCTGCCCTTTTCTGCCTCCTGATCACACGTGGCCCCTGTACTCCCCCAGCTGTTCGGTGAACACTCACTGCTCTCTCTGGTCGCTGTTCATTCTCTTCACACACTGCCCTCTTTGCTTTCCGTCCCCTCCACTCTCACACTACTCTCTCAGCTTACGGCCCCGTCTGCTCTCTGCCCACCCTGCTCAAACTTCCCCAAGAAAAGTCTGAAAACAATGGGGGTGACCTGTCCATGGTATGGCCGCACCTTTTACTTAACATAATTAAAGAGCCATTTGCTCTGAAAGGAGACTCGTTAAGCACGTCACTAATTTTTTGGGCAGCTATGGTGGGGAAAGCCAGGGCTGGGGTTCCAAAAATAACACCACCCCGCCTGCTAGAAACAACAGGCATTTGCAATGCAACATGTCTCTCCTTAACGCAAGTTTAAGCTATTGGCATTGTAAATGACTATGGGGTAGATTTACAAGCCTCTTGCGCCTATTTTACGCCGCCGTTGCGTCACTTTTGTGACGCAGCGGCGGCGCAAAGCCAGCGCCATGATGTGGGGTATTTACAACGTGACACATCTGGGAGATGCGTCACGTTGTAAAGCCCTGCGCCACATGTAGGCGTTCCGGCGCAGGGGGGGGCGTTCCGGCGCAGGAACGCCTCCTAAAAGTGGCTGAGTGAAATCTACAAGATTTCACTGTCACTTTTAAGGCCATGCTGCGTCAAAACCCTGTGCCTGCTTGAAGCGGGCGAAAGGATTGACGCAGCATGTTAGAGATAGGGCACCCCCGACCCTTGCTGGAGCTGCGTCGCGCTTGCGACGCAACTCCAGCAATGCGCCGCCTTTCCGACGGGGGATGCGCTACGCATCTGCCCATCTGAGTGCCACGGTGCACCGCATTGTAAATGTGGCGCATCAGTGGTGGCGCACGGGTGGGCAGATGCGTCGCAACTCCTCTGGCGCATCTCTGCTGATTAGCAGAGATGCGCCAGAAGTCGTAAATCTGCCCCTATGTCTTTTATTTATGTTTTAGAAACCAAAACATAAATAAAAGGCATTGTCATTAACAATGCCAATAGCTTAAACTGGCATAAATGCGAGACCTATTGCATTGCAAATGTTTGTTAAACTTGGTAACACTATCTAGGCATTGGTTGCACCTCATTAATACCAGTTTAACATCCATAGGCAACATGATGGTGCCCACTCTAGTTTTGCAAAAGGCCTCCCATTGCGATGCACCACGCATCATATTTTCAGTAACTTCTGAACCATTTGACCGAGAAACAATTTTTATTTTTGTTCAATTCCGCAGATTATGCGTCAGATGATTAATTATGTGGCAAATGCGGCAAATCTACAACTACGCTAAAATCTACAGGGTCGCACATTTGCATAATTCCAGTTGCCCTGATTATAGCACAAAATGTATGCTTGCCTCATTTTTTGTAAAGAGGATGCATTGCTCGCTATATTCGTAGTGCAAAAAAACAGAAGCACTGCAAACAGCATGCACTACAGTGCATGTCATTCGTATTGTTCTCTGCTACATATTTGCTGCTTATGATGCTTAATTATGCGACATGGGATAATACATTCATTTCGGAAATGTTGCCTAAAAAGCGAAATGTAAAACTTACCAAAATGATGCGAGGTTTTGCTTCAAAATGTACCTTTCATTAGGGCTTATATTAATTTTAACAAAAGGAGAGGGAAAAAGCTTACCTGGCTGATCATTTTCTGTGCATTCCAGGGTGGTATCAATTCCATCTAGTCCTTCCAAACTAGCAAGATCCATAATCTTCAACACTTTTAGTTCAACCTTACTAAGGTTAAGCTCTAAGGGACACCCGCCACCTGTCCCTTTAGCGAGCTGCTTTGCCTTGCTATAATCTTCATGCACTTTCTAGTGCAGGTCATACCACCTCTTTTTAATATCAGTTACAAGACCCATTCCCGCAACACATCTTGTCAGACCCATTCCCGCACCACATCTTCAACAAAGCCAGCAGCTCCATAGCACCCAACCTGCGCAACGTCATCAATCTCTCCCTCGAGACCGAGACCTTCCCAGAGAGCTGGAAACACGCTGAGATCAACGCCCTACTCAAAAAACCCAAGGCAGACCCTAGAGACCTCAAGAACGTCCGGCCCATCTCTCTGCTCCCGTTCCTGGCCAAGGTCATCGAGAAGATCGTCAATAGACAGCTAACCCGATCCCTCGAAGAAAACAGAATCCAGGACCCTTCCCAGTCAGGTTTCCGCAGCAACCACAGCACCGAGACCGCCCTCATCGCCACCACCAACGACATCAGGATACTTCTGGACAACGGCGAGACCGCAGCCCTCATCCTCCTGGTCCTCTCCGCCGCCTTCAACACCATCTGCCACCGCACACTACGCGCACGCCTCCACACCGTAGGGATCCAAGACAAAGCCCTGGAATGGACTATCTCTTTCCTCTCTGGCAGACCCCAGAGCGTCAGCCTCCCCCCATTCCAATCCGGAGCCTCCGCAATCATCTGCGGCATACCCCAGGGGTCCTCCCTCAGCCCAACACTGTTCAACATTTACATGGCCCCGCTCGCACACGTCGCCCGACAGCACGACCTCAACATAATCTCCTACGCCGACCACACTCAACTGATCCTCTCCCTCACCAAGGACCCATCACTGCCAAAAACAACCTCCACGAAGGAATGAATGCCGTCACCGATTGGATGAAGACCAGCCGACTGAAGCTGAACTCGTATAAAACGGAGGTCCTCATCCTTGGCTCCAACCCTTCAGCCTGGGACGATTCCTGGTGGCTGACGGCACTGGGGACAGCCCCGACACCCACCAACCACGCAAGCAAACAGGGAATCATCCTCGACTCAACACTCTCCATGACCAAGCAAGTCAACGCCATCTCCTCCTCCTGCTTCAACACCCTCCGCATGCTCCGCAAGATCTACAGGTGGATCCCGACAGATACAAGAATGCCTGGGCACGACTGATCCTCGATGTACCACGCCACTGCCACATCAGCCCCCACCTGAGAAACCTGCACTGGCTGCCCGTCAACAAGAGGATTACCTTCAAGCTCCGCACCCACGGACACAAGGCACTCCACCAGACCGGCCCAGCCTACCATCAACAAATGACTTTCTTTCTACACCCCCAACCGCCAGCTCCGCTCCGCCGACCTCGCACTGGCCACCGTCCCGCGCATCCAAAGAACAACCACCAGCGGGAGGTCCTTCTCCCACCTCGCCGCCAAGACCTGGAACATCCTCCCACTGAACCTACGACAGACCCAAGACCTGCTGACCTTCAGGAGGCTACACAAGACCTGGCTGTTCGATCAGTAGCACCCCCACCCAGCGCCTTGAGACCCTCACGGGTATGTAGTACGTTCTACACATGTTGATTGATTGACCAGGCATTTGGTAGTGGAGATGGCATTTATCTTTTGCAGAATACTGTCCCAGATACCATATTTAATGTGCAGAGATGTACGATCGGACTGTGCACCAAATAAAACATCTTAGTTTTCCAGGACGTTGTGAACAAGCAGTTCCAAAGATTGTTCAGAAACTTTGGCCTTTCTTTTTCTAAATAGATTTGCATTAGCCTTGTTTGCAAATATATTACCTTCAGCCGTGTAGCCTTTATTCTAATAACTGCTCTGCTAAACAATCTTCTGAACAGAAAAGTTTCTCTGTTATCTAACTGAACTAGGCTTTCCAGCAACAGTTAAATTAAGAATTATTTATTGCCACCAAAGTTCACAGGTCAGATGATCTCTCAGCATACAAAAATGCAAACACCCATGATATGCTTTGCACTCCACAAATCCGACTCTCCAAAAATAGGTCTCCGACACATTTACGACGATTTCTAATGGTTGCTAGGGAAGCTCTTCTAAAATATTGACAGAAGAATAACTCTGTACCGAAGACTTGGGGGCACATTTTCAAGGGCCGGCGATAAATATCGCAAAGCGCGCTTAGTGCTTGCATATTTATCGCCGGCTATCTCTGGAATTTATCGCCCGGTTAGCGAGTTATCAACAACGCGCATCGCCGAGGTGATAAAAATTCCAGAGATAGTGTGGAGATTGCTGTTTTCCATGGTGGAAAATGGCGATATCCTAGATGATAGGGCCTGTGGTCTTAGCCACACAATCCACCCCCATGTTAAGTATACCTTAGTCAGGAATTTAACAGATGTTAAATTCCTGCGTTAAGGCATACTTAACGCGATTTTAAAAATCGCTACCCTTCCTTGATAATATCGCGAAGCTGCCTTCGTGATATTTTCCCTGGTTGGTTTCACAGCCACCCCTACTTTGCATCTCATTAGCGATGCAAAGTTAGGCATGCTGGAAACGGGCGCCAAGTCAGTAAAACACACAATAGCGTGTCTTTGCTGATAAGGGGATGAAATTATCGCTGCTTTTCACCCGAAAACAGACGCAAAAGCAGCAATAATTTCATTGCGCCGCCTTGATGATATGCCCCTTAGTTGGAACCTTCAAAAAAGATTCATAAATAAACTTACACTTTCAATGCTAAGCTGTCGAAAGATCAAATTACTTGAACTTATCTTTAAACAAAATCTGGCCTACAGTGTCGGGGATGGCGCTGATCCATCTTGGACCTGCCGTGGGCTCCCGTGACCCATGTCCATCACCACACCCGAGGCACAGTGAGACGTGGGACGGGGCACTTCTGCGGTGCTCCGCTACTGGAGGGGTCTTGGGCCATTTGGCCAGTTGGGGAGCGCACTCGTCTGGCGTGCCGATATCAGGCGGCCCTGTGACACAAGAGCGCCCGCTACAGACACTGCCGGGCCCATGCAGCCACACTCTGCAAATGCCCCAAACTGCGTGGTGCTGGGGCTTACTGCCACAATCGACCTGCTTAGTGTGCCTCTCATCGTCAGCCTCAGGGCTTGTGCACCTTGAACGCCAATAGCCTCACTTATCTGCAGGCCCTGCTGAAAGCATCAAACCTTCTTTTGACTAGCGTCTGATGACCTATCCAAATATGTGGTGGACACCCGCCTAAGTTTCCTAAAGCCTCCTGGGTCACTCCTCCTTGGATAATCCTGACTGGTGCGTTGCTTGCCGCCGGGGCCTCCTGAATCCCCATTGTATGGGCCTGAAATGCAAAAACTCAGCGCAGGGCGATTGGTGAGTGCCAGAACGTCGCACATATGCCTCCTTGCTCCTTCCTTGGTAAGTGGCCCCCATATGTTGGTGATCCATATATACAGAATCCCTGATACACCAGACGCCTAGCACCCTGGTCCATACACCGCAGGCCCAGAGTGCAACAAGCGACAGCTACCCCGGAGCCACACCTAGATAACGGGCTGGTGGAGTGCCACCGGAGCTGGCTGGTGGACTGGAGAATGGTGCCTGGTGACTCCCTGGGCTCTCGCACTTCCACCTCGCTCATTGCCTGGCTGCACCACGATCTCACGCCCACGCCCCAGTGGGTAGCTGACAGGTATTTGCTGTTGAACCACTACTAGCCTTCTCTATAGGAGCGACAGCTGGCAAACCATCCAGCTGCACAACAACACACGCCTATACTTTCGAGATGGCAAAGCCCAGCATGGCTAAGATACAATCTCAGCCATCTGATACAATGAACCTAGCTCCTGGTTCGACGAATAATGAACGCACTTGGCCCACGAATCCCGTTGGTTACAATAATCAGTCCCACCAGTTCGACAAACTGATGGCAGCAATAATGGACATTAAAACTACATTAGGTCCAAAAATGTATTTGCTCAGTGTGGACATAGGGTTATTAAGGGAGGACCATAAAAAACTGAAAGACAGAGTGGAGGAATCGGAATCCACTTTAGCATCTCTGCACCCTACAGTGATCATGGCAATAGCCCAGATCCAGTCCCTCCAACAAGAAGTGGAGTATCTGAGGGCCCGAGTGGTGGACTAGGAAGGACGGTCCCGTAGGAATAACATACACACAGTAGGCCTGCCGGAATGGAGCTCTACTTAGAGTCCTGGTTCTCCACAGATCTCCTCCAGGGCAAGAGTCTTGCAGACCTCGAAATTCTTCTCGGTTGAATGGGCGCACAGGGTGCCGGGGGGCCCCGTGCTTGGGCAATCCCACCAGACCTGTGGTAGCAAGATTATTCAATTACCGGGACAGGGACCACATTCTGCAGATAACTAGAGCCCGCGGCACATGGCAAGTAGAGAATGCAACAGTGCACATCTACCCAGACTACACCCTGTCAGTACAGTCCCGCAGATCCTTGTTAGAATTGGGAATCTCTGGTTGGCACAGGTATGCACTTGTGACAAGCAGGGACTCTTACTTCTAAGTCAGAGTAAGGGGATCACCCTTTCAAATAACCCTGCACAGCCTTTAGGTAGTGTGGCGCAAGCAGTCAAGACTATTCTCAGGGCGTCATAGGTTAAGTATTTGTGAACGCATACAGTAATACAATGACACACCACAAATGGACACCAGTCAAGGTTGTATAAAAATAGGTTTCTTTATATAAGGCTTAGCACAAGACCAGAGTAACGAGTAAAAACGACTACAGTGTTATTTTAAAGTTCAATGTTCTTGTAGAAAGGCTTAAAATACAATAATAGGCTTCTTTTAGTTAAAACACGCTTCTTTCACATAAGTACGCTTTCTTTCAAGGCTCTGTACGATTCATACCTGGATGTGCGGCTCGTTGGTATTTAAAAATAAAGAAAGTACGAGTCTAACAATTGCGGCGGACTCCGGGGTACGTGGTGTGCACACTGCGGGGCGAACAGAACAAAGTACCTTGGTTTTGTGGGGTCCGTGACGGACAGTGCGGGACAAGTCGAGGGGTCCGGGTCGTGGCTCAGCAGCGTATTCGAATGCTGGTCGGGTCGCGGCGTCGGTACGCGGTGTTGGTACGGGACCTTCAGGGATACGTGCGGATGGCCCGGATCGGCTTGCAGAGTCCGTGGCGTTCGGCGTTCGAGCTGTACCTTCGGTGCGGATAGGCGGCGACACTTCTCGGCGAGCCGTACAGCGTACGGGGAGGATTTGTGTGATGCGGCTTCTCGGCTCTGAGCACAGCACAGTGCAGTACGTCTTAGCAGCGTACGGACCGTACCTGCGGGACAACAAAGCTTGTGTCCGCAGTGTACAGGATTAGGCAGCCAGTGCTGTACGACTCAAATCGGCGGGGAAGGTTAGGTGCGATGCGGCCGGGAGGGATACAGTGCGTACTAACGCTTTCAAATCAGCGTAGACACACGGTGCCGGGTGGCAAAGACACGGCTTCACGGCGGATGGGGTACGGTTTGTACTGGGGCCAAATCCAGCAGGAAACAAGCAAGAATTGTCCAGGCAACTCAATTTGGGAAGGCAGATGAGTCCAATGGTCCTGGGGCTCAGTTCAGGGGGCCAGCTCTTCTTCCATCCAAGCCCTTGGAGATTTGTTGAAACAAAGTGGCAAAGTCTCTTTTAGTCCTTTCCTCTCCTTTCTCAGCAAGGCACCAACTGCAGGCCAATCCCCCCAGGTGTAGGGAACGTTACTCCTCCTTCAGCTTCTTCCAGGTCCTTCTGGTCAGGCAGAGTTTCTTCGTGGTTCAATCAGGATCTGATTTCTTAGGAGCCGGGCTCCTACATTTATACCAAGTTTCTTTTGTCTTTACAGGCCAGGGGGGCCTTTGCCTAATCCCAGCCCAGTTCTTTTCAGTGAGGAGCACTTTGTTGTTGGAACTCTGGCTTCTTCTTTCAGCAGGCAGGGCAGAGACATCAGACGCTCCCCAGGGGGTTGAGCCAGCATTGTGGTGGCCGAGCACAGCCCTATTCAGAGTCAAGGTGCACTCCTCCCACCCATCCTGGTGTAATCTCTCTATTCACCACCTGGCAGCCCCAGCCTGTCTCCTGGAACTTCCCAGCCCTGTCACTCAAGCTACACACAAAGAAGACAGCCCCTCCCAGCAGAGGCGGACTGAAATGGTTAGGCACGCAAAGGCTAACTTTCTAAAAGTAGCATTTGCAAACCCAGGATATTAAAATAACCTTTGCTAAAAGATGTATTTTATTATTCTGAGTTCAGGCAAACTAAACATGAATTTCTACCATGCTTCCTGAGCCTGCTAGGATTATAGAGTGTTATAATCTAGCAGCCCATTCTGGCCTATGGAGAGCAGGTATCCTTACAATAGTGAAAAACAAAAATGGCTGTAATTCACTATTAGGACATGCCACACACTTCAGGGCATGTCCTACCTTATCCTTACAATGCACCCTGCCCTAGGGCCTACCTTAGGGGTGACTAACATGAAGGTAAGGGAAGGTTTAGGGACTGGCAAGTGGGGACACTTGCCCAGTCAGCATGACAGTGCCAGACTGCATGCAGGTTCTGCAATGGCAGACCTTAGACACATTTTACCAGGCTGCTTCTGTGGGTGGCACAACCAGTGCTGAAAGCCCACTAGCAGCATTTGGATATACAAGCCCTTGGCACCCCTGGTGCACTCTACTAGGGACTGATAGTAAACCAAATAAGCCAAACATGGAAGTCAATTCACATAATACATTTTCCCATAGGGAGCACTTGCCCTGTGGCACTGGATGGCAGTGGCACAGGGCCCTGAGCGGCTAACACCAGCACAAAAATACATTGAGGCACAGACAAAAATGGAAGGGTGACCCACGCCAATGGTGCCAGGTCTAACAATCCTCATACTTGGAGGTCAAGAAATGCTTGCGAGACCATGAAATACGATATCCATTACAATATCCAATAAAGTTACGCCTCCGCCACAAGGATAGAACTGTCTTCTGCACCACTCTTGAGGAGGCCTGGGCTTGGATGGACCAACATGGATTCGCACACACTCCGCCTACTGTGGCGGCGGACCCTCGCCAACCAGGGAAGCTGGTTGGTGCATGCAGGAGCCGTGACAAGGGTAGAGTACAATGGCCAACAAAGGCCCAGCTGGCTAAGGAGCAGGCACAAGCTATAAAATCAGCGAAACACATCGGCGGCCCCACATCCCCCCAGAGATCAGAATTGGACCAAATACTACTCTAACTGCTTTGCAGCACGCATTGCTGTCGGGGGCAGCCCGGCCCACACCCCACAGACTGCGGAGGAACTTGGTTGATCTCCTAGGGGTCTATCTGTGAGCCCAATTGAAACATTCTACACCCACCACGAAAGTGGGGGACAGTGTACCTCTCAATGAATCTGCTGCATTTTGCAAATAAGAACACTACCGGCTTGAACTATACAAGGCGGCTAAATTGTAGCGACATACAGAAAAACTGCGCCCCCCTGAGAAAGATAAGTAGCTGATACAGCACCTTCATAACCATCTGTGTTTCTTCCCCCTCCTCTCTCTTTTGCTATTTCCCTCTCTACTCTCTTCTTATTTATTGTCAATTAGATGGCTAATGGCGACTATACTTTACTGACCAGGAACGCTCGTGGTCTGGAGGGGATGCGCTAAACGCCGCAAGGTATACCAGTATTTATGCAGCCACAAGATCTGGATTGCATTGCGACAAGAAACACACCTGACTTTGCAAACTTTTGCGTTTCTTCATAAGCACTGGAGGGGCACGGTTCTTGGTACCACATATTCGGGATATGCTAGGGGCACCCTTATATGGGGGGCACCGGGCATTACACTCCTGAGCTGACACACAAGGCAGGTATGCAACCCTAGAGGGTCTCTTAAACACATTGCCACAAGCATTAATATCCCTCTATGCCCTGAACTCAGGCCAAGCCTTATTCTTACAGTCAATCACACCGTCTCTACTTACAGACCCTACGGCACCAACAAACAGGGGCAGAGAATACAACGGTGTGCATGATCTTACCCTGGACCACTCGCGCCCTCCACTCCCGTTGGCACAATCCATTAAACTAGCACAGCACATGAGGGATTGGACTGTTGATATGCAACTACATGATGCATGGCGTAGTAAACACCACGTGCTGCGTAATTACTAACATTACTCTACAATCCATGACCTCCATACGAGGATAGACACCATATATTGCTCAGACATTGCCCTACACAGTGTGTCACACACGGAATACTTGGCACGCACGATCTCAGATCAAAGCAAATGGCAGCTGCATCTCATGTGGGGAGCGCAGACGCCCAGAGTGTCGAACTGGCGCCTTCCCCTTGCAGCACTCACCAACGCGACGTTCCGTCCTACCTTGTCATGCTCTATTGACTCATACTATCAGACCAATGCAGGCACAACTTCCAGCACAGGGATGGAATTGTATGTGTTCAAGGCTGTCCTGAGAGGACACGCCATCAAAATTACCTATGGCTCCCATAAGTTGTTCACAAATGAGCTCCAGAACCAAGAACTGGCGATACAGAGATGTGAGCAGCTTTCCCACACAGATCCCCATATTGGTCCCTCACTAGCCCAGGTCCATCTGGCATATAAAGAAACATAAGACAATCTTTATGCACTGGATTATAAATCATACCTTGCCCGTCGGCACTCCGAAGGGGACAAAGCTGGTAAAATGCTGGCGTGGCTACTAAAACTGACACTTTGCAACCTCCTTTACAGCGATATCCATGCCCAGAGGGAATAAACCGAACACCCAGGAAGCGATCAATAATTATTTTTATAAATACTATACCTTTCTATATAGAGCCCCCGATACCGGTGACCCCGCTCTTATCCAGTGGTTCTTGTTGCATGTTCAACTTTTGCAGGTAACGCAACCACACTATGACTCACTCAAAGAACCTATCACTGCAGACAAGATCTCTAAAGCCATTAAGTAAATGGCAACAGGTAAAACCCCGGGGACAGATGGCTGGCCATCGGAATTGTACTCAACTTAACCCAAACAACTTATCCCCGACTGGCTAATATGTATGAAGAAGCGTTCTAAAGAGGTGAACTCCCGCCTACCCTGTGAGAAGTTGCCCAAACCAGGCAGAGACCCACTCCAGATGGCCTCATACCACCCTTTGTCGATGCTGAACGTAGACTGTAAAATCCTAGGTAAACTACTAGAAAATAGACTGATCGAAGCACTATCCACACTGGTGCATGAAGATCAGAATGGTTTCATCCCGGCTAGGAACATCGGGCTGAACCTGCGCCGCCTTGTTACATTGTTAGAATGGGCACACACAGAATCTGATATACCCTGGATACCATCCCTAGACATTGAAAAGGCATTCAATACCTTGAGCTGGCATTATTTACTGGCAGTGTTGTCTGGTTTTGCATAGGCCCTAATTTTTAGAGGTGGGTATGTATACTATATATGATGCCACAAGCTAGATGAAGACAGTGTAGTGTAGTTCTGCGCATTGGAATAACATACACTGTAGATTTGACACAGGACTGAGGTCAGTATGTCTCTATTGAGTATATTAAACTTAATTACTTGTGTGTGCCAGCTAACTCAGAGGTCACTAGAAACTTCTCGAATATACAAGAAGGGATTAGTATCTGACAACCGCATAAACTGACAACTTTGTTTCCCTTTAGAATCGGAACAGTCGCAGAATCGTGGAAGCAATATATAACAGTTTCACTCAGTCATTCGTGCATGCTTCGTTTCTACAGAGTTGCACAGAAATAGAGAGACGGGCGTTTCAATAAAAGGGTTTATTGAACAGTCTTATTTCTCATGCAAGAGATATGAATTGCTACAATCGTAAGACAGACTGCAAAGTACAATATGTACGAGGTTAGCAGTAAGATAAAATAATACTGCAATAGCATGGTTTGTAGCTATGACATATATTAATCAAAATACATACACAAATAACATAAGCTAAAATGTGATACTCATCTGATGTTTCTAAATTGTTCTACCTCAGTGTACCTAACCTAATTGCAGTACGAGGTTTGAAGTAGGTGCTGTTTCTAAAGTATAGCTAGCTATATTTTATTTTAGCTAAGAGTTGCCAAAAGTTTCTCCAAGTTCTTGTCAGCTCAATACCTTAGAATGAGAGGGGTTGGAATCTCTTTTCTGGACTCGATAGTCTAAGTCAGAGAGCACTGAAGCTGGATTCTCTGTGAGGAGGATGGCAGCATCAGCTCAGGTCAGTGCATCAGGCAAGAACTCGATCTCCTTCCGAACTTGCCGTGGCAAACCGCGTAGTCTGGGTTGGATCGAATCCTCCGGGAAAACGTAATTTGCCGGGGCAAGTGCTGGTTTATTTATACCTTGAAGGTGTCTAAGAATGCCAGTATTGACTTAAAAGTCGGGCAGAGGAACGTCATGAAGGAACACCTAAGGAATAGATGTTCATGCAAACTTAATGAGTTCTTGGAGAAAATCAATATTCAAGCTGAGGGAAATTCCTAAAGGCTTAAGGGTCTGATTTTCCAAGAATTCATTGTGACGTGGATGTACGGATGTAGGTGGCCAATCCTGTATTTGGTTTGTACGGACAATGTCTAAATAAGGGTCGGATTTCTATGTCCAAATAAGGGCAATGTGAATTGGACCTATATAAGGGCATAAATCGGGAGACCTATATACGGAATCTAAATCTGCACACAACAACAAGCCGCCCATTCTCCCCACCATTTGCAATAGAGGGTGGCACAAGGCAGGGCTGCCCTCTGTCACTGATTCTATTTGCATTGGCCATGGAGCCATTGGCATGCAAGTTGCGCCAACGTGTACTCGACTGGGGCATATACGCAGATCAGCAGTGGCACATAGTGTCTCTATACGCATATGATGCATTAATTTACCTGAGTGGCCAGATCACTGTTTTGCGGGAACTTATGGCCGTATTGAATGACCACGCACAAGTCTCGGGCTAACGGGTCAACTGGTCCAAGTCAGCAATGTTCTCAATGAAGACACTCTCAACAGACCAGAGGCACGCCATGCCTCGTACACCGTTGGAGTGGGCGTTCAACACCTTCAAATACCTGGTGGTCCAGGTTTACTACTCTAGCGTAGATACAATAGACGGAAACCTAGGAAGAGCAATCACTAGGGCTCGCACAGCTCTCCCATTCTGGCTGAATTTACCCTTATCTCCCATGGGGCGAGTGGCCATCTCCAAAATGCTTTTAATCATCTGACTTTTATACTTTTTCTCCATCCTCCCTTACTGACTGCCGCAAAGATTATTTAAAGACTTGGAGTCACTCCTTGTCTCTCTTATATGGGGGAGCTCTAGATTTAGAGTGCCTCTCCGAAAGCTGTATTTACCACTGTCCGACTGGGACCTGGTTGCACCAAACTGTGAACATTACTATGCTGCAGCACAGCTGCAATGGCCAATGAGGTGGCTTGCTAGGAGCAACCTAACCAAACTAGTCACTGGGGCGCTATCTTGAGGACAGCCAGAAATATTGGAGTGGCTCTCGGGTTCCATCACAGTATTGCAGAAAAAACAAGACAGCATTCTAATGGTGGCGGCGAGACGCAACTGGTCCATATACGTGTTACTTAGAGCACAGACTAAACTATACGGTCCTAACATGCAGCTGGAAGTCTTACCCGGCTCATTTGCTTGTCACAGCTGCCCACAGCTCGAGTCCCGGAGAGTAAGGGGGCTGGAAGCCTGGGGCAACATATTTGCAGACTCGCAATTACAAACCTTTGAAGGCTTAGTGGCAGACTTCAAGATACCACAGGGAATGTTTCTGCTCGATGCTTAGCTAACTCTGTAGTTCCTCCAAACATGGGACAAATATTACACTGAACCTGTTACATCACAACTCCTACAAACCTTACTGACACATGGGCATGGTAAGCAAACTACTACTCCCTTAGGCCTGACTGCATGCCACTTTTGACATAATTATATTCTTACTGGGATACGGAACTGTCAAACATCATCACCGACAAACAGTGGACACAATGCATCAGCTACCCCAAAATTATATCCACAAATGCCAGACTGAAGTACTCCTAATTTAAATATTTACATCACATACTTAACACCACATAGTTTACCATGGATGTACCCTGCTTCCATTGACACATGCCCCAGGTGTCTCACTTCAGAGGCAACGTTTACACATATGGTATGGACATGTCTGCTCATTTAGTTATATTGGAACTAAATCGCAGCAACACTTACAGAGGCAGTGGACACCACCCAGGTGACAGTTCAGGCCACTCATTTCCTGTTAGGAATCACGAAGCGCTTTGCCTCTGATAGAGGGCCATGTATTTCTGAAATTTGTAGGGGTGCATCATAATCACTGTTAGTCTGCACCCACATATTTAGTGGATCCATATTAACGTGTGCCTTAGAATTGTAATACTAAAAGCTGCTGATATTAGTGCAATTAGGAATGTAATCATGCCATTTATGAAGCGCAATGTAGTAGTTAATTGAAAATATATTTTAGACAATGTATAATGATTGGTTTTCATGTAATGTGATGCATTAGGTTTAAACGTGCACCATATTAAAGTCTGCATGTGTAGTTTTGCTTCCACATATATGTAGAGTAATAAAATCAATGCTTATAGTGGAATTAGAAATGTGTGTTTAAATTGTGTAAAAGCCTGATCGCATATACGTTTAAGAGAAAGGCCTGTTCATTTCTTATGTTAGCTAAATATTGTAGGCCGAAAATGGTTTCCCTTGGTAAGGGTTTGAGTTTCAGAGACGTTAGAAAATCTCAGAGAAGTGGAAAGTTTCTCGTTTCCATGTTTCTGTTGCAGGTGCAAGGACACCTAGCTCGTTAGAGAAACTAACCCTTTGTTTCAGGAGTTAGTATGGCATGAGAAGCCAATATGGGAGTATACTGGAATGCAGGGATGATACTTTCGGCGGAGAAGGTGCGTGGGACCCAAGGACGAGTAAACCGTCATTGGAAGGGAGACAAGTTTCACTGGAAAAGTACTGGAAGAAGACCTGCCTGGAGAGGTGTGCCGGAGGGCGTGTTCTACGTTTTTGGGATTTTGAATTAGGGACAGTGCCCCGTGGGTTGAGCAGTTGAAGATTAGATGGGGAGCTAGAAGGAGCATCTTAGAACGAGCTCTGACAAGGTGAATGTACTTCTATGGAAGTTTTCACTTCTGACACCTTTTATCCTTTTGCCTGGGAAAAATGCTAAGTAGGGATGTCACCTTAGAGATAGAGTAGGGATAGACTAACTGATTTCTTTTTAGGTTAATGACTTCTAATATTGAGGTTGGAGGCGTACTCACTTATCTAATGATTCTAGAGCTGACTATTCTTCATATTCTGAGTCAGATGAGACTCCTACGTAGACTGTTTTTTGTATTAGTGCCCATTTATTTCCTTAAACTCATGCTGAGGTGCTTGTATGTTCAGTTATTTTCGGCATTGTAATAAATCCCTAAAATTCATAACTTACTGTGGCAACCTCGGCTAGCCATGTACATGAGCCATCAACGGCCTGGCACCTCAGCCACACAATAGCGGAATGTGGGGATAGGTTGGAACCAGGCATGTGCGACGGAGGCAAGTGACCCATGAATGAGAAGGTACACAATGCCAAATGTGCCGGAGATGTGCTGGACAGACTGCAGTATGCAGATCACAGACATATCCATGTCCACATGCACTGCTGGTGTATGGAGTGTAGTGGACAGTGGAAGCAACGATGTCACCCAGCCAGTGGGGAAGATCCCGGAAATGTAGCTTGTGACGTCCCACCTGTAAGCGTGAGCTGAGTGAGCCGGCCCGGCGTACGCCAGGCCAGCGTAGGGGTGTGAATAAAAAGCACATAGCTTTAGGTGTGGTTCTCTTCCAGAATGCCCAACGTCTCTGCCAGGGCGGTGCCTCCCAGCCCGCCATGGGGCCGATGCCACCGGTGTGAGTGGTGTTGCCTGAAATCCTGTCTGCCTGCTGCACCCTGGGCCGCTGGTACCTGAACCCATCTTGCCCGCCCCAGCTCAGCCAGGCCTCACTGCACACCTGCCGACACCGGTGTCTGTCAATGATGGCCCACCACGTGCCGGCGCTAGCCCCAGGCCCGCGAGCTTAGCAGCCTCCTCAGACCATCTCGGCATCCGTGGCACAGGCCCGCAGTACTGATTGACATACTCCACCGGCCTACACAGCTGCTAAGTCGGTCACACATTTGGAACAGAGTCTTGATTACGCAATGGCAGAGTACACACTTTATGGCAGAGTTTATAACACTGTACTCCCTTCGATGTGGTGCCACCAACACTGTGCATAACATCCGCACGACACCTGTCTGTGGTCCCTTGCTGACTACTGCCTTCGGCCTACACTGCAGTCGAGTAGGTCACACAGTTGAAACGGAGTCTTGATTTTTGTATGGCAGAGTCCATATCATGGAACGCATGGAGAGGAGTAAGAGGAAGACGTGGTGCAGTCCGGAGGAAAAAAGGATCCTCGTTACGGAGGTGATTGAACACTGCCAACAACTGCTCTGGTGTCACTAACTCTGGCATTGCGCCCCTGCTGACCGCTGCCTCAGGCCTACACTGCGGTCGAGTAGGTTACACATTGGGAACTCAGTCTTGATTTATTTATGGCAGCTTTTATATCATTGTACTGGCCTCATCGCAGACTGCATACTACTTCAGCTCTGGTGCCACTAAGTCTGTTCCCCGACAGCCACTTTCTGGTTGAACTTTGGTGGCGACTGAGTCTATGGACTTGGGGTTGTCTTCATCATCATGTCAGTGATACTGATTTTCTTGCGAAAATGAGGCTGTAGCATTCTACTCCTTAATTTTCCGCTTCCGGATAGCTTCTACTCTCTTCATCATGCCCTGGAGGACACCTTCCACTGTCCCCTGCAACCCTCTGCCACATTCACCTTGGACATCGATGAGGACCCGCTCAGCTCACGTGGACCTATCTCACTGCTGCGCAAGACACCGTCCCATGGCAGTGTGCCTGGCCGGCCGCAGTGCATCCAGGGTCACTAACTCTGTGCAGCTCAAGTCAGGGACCCTGTCCGGTGAGATATTGGATGGCCTCTGAGACGATGGCCTTGGGGTCATCGACGCCATGTGTCTGTGGCCCAGCGCTGACTGCTGCCTCTAGCCTCAACTGCGGTCCACCAGGGCTTACACATCAAATCGAGTTCTGACCGGCCCAGCCATTGCATCACAGCAGGAGGTACATGACACCACCGCCAGAACCACCTCCAAACGCCAACTGCCAGAGTCAAAACAGCCGTACTGGCAGACTAACGAAGTTGCTCACACCTGTCGTGGATGCCATCATCTGCCTGATACCCTGCTCAACACTCCAGGTGCCACTAACAGTGCACCACGACTCATTGACCATTTCTGAATGAGTTGTGTGCTGTGGTGAGCTCGTGCAGCAATGTCACCTCAGGCAGTGTGGGAGACCCGGGACGATGATGACGAAGATGATGCATGTGTGACACACCCCACTGCAGCTGCATCAGGAATAACCTGAAAGGACACAATCCTAGACATTTTCTTCACATGAGCACACTCAGCTCTAGTGCCCCAAACTCAGTGCACTGCAACTCACGGACACTTCAGTTTACAGATTGGGTGACCTCTGTACTTACTCCGGCTACCACCATCATGCTCCGCAGTTGTCTCTGTAATGCTGGTGTTTTCTTTTTCCGTTTTAATGGTGTTCACTATTCAAGTTGTTGCCAGCACCAACCACTCTGTGCGGGCTGGTTTACACTCACCCCACACCCAACTAGCACAGGCGTCACTGTACATGTGACCCTGCCAATAAAGGGGCCGGGCGCACTTGCCCGTAGCCAGTTCCACAAACTATCTGCGTGTGTCTGTGTGGTCATGATGTATGCATGAGGGCCCCGGGTCCTACAACATTACATTGTGCTGTGTACATTGGACGCAACCATTTCACCGCTGGCAGTGGGTAAGACCTTGGACATGTAGCTTTGTCATCACCCACTCAATACGTAAGAGGAGTGGACTGGGCCGTCATACGGAGGTCCATCGTGGGGGTGTGAATGATGATTCCAGGGCTCTGGGCATGGTTCATTGCAGGGAATGTGCAAATGCATGTGTCTCTGTCGTGATGTGGGTCTCCTTTGTGGGGTGTAGGTGATCCCTGAATGGACTTGAACACCCAAGTATGTGGTCTACTTTGGCTTCCATGAGCTCTGATCCCACCCACACCTGTTCGGCCACATCCTTTTGGCATTCTGACACCTGGCATTGGAATGCGATGTGTGCCTAGGTGAAGTGTTGGGAGCCAGCCGTGGTGGCGGGTGCTTCCTGCTGTGTGGTCTATGCAGGGGCTGGGGTCTCCTCTATGTAGCTAGGCTGCTCTGCTTCTGAGGGTGGGTTGCCTGAGATGTCCATGGGCTGTTGTAGGGCGTCTGTGTTGAAGGTGTGGTGGTCCTCTCCAGCATCACTAATGAGTAGTCTGGTCTGCTCTACTGAAGGTGTTGTTTGTCCCTCTGCAATGTGAAGGGGAGATGCATGTTGACATTGTGTTGACATGTATGTTGGTGCATTTTTCTAGTTTACATGCAGACTGTATGACAATGTACATTATGACTGTTTGGGTGATGCTGTATATTTGATGCGGGACAGTGGGCATTTGGACTACATGACAGATGTGTGGTTGTTTCCATCTCACAGTTTCCTGCTATGTTGGATGTGATTGGCCTGTTTCTGCGCATGAGCGGACACAGTTGTTTCCTCTGTTCTGCAGTGTCGGTGTTGCACTGTGTGCCACTTTGTCGTCGGATGTGCTGTTATGTGTGTGTGCTGCAGTGTGCCAGGGGGATCAGGGACATGGTCCAGGGTCATTGTGCGTGTGCGGTGTGCTACACAATGTTGTGCATGTGTGCCATTGTGCCCATCTCCTCCCGCCCCCCCAGTCCCTGATCATTACTCACCCTGTTGATGTTGTGTCAGGTCCTATCGAGCTGTGGCCGGACTCCCAACTCCTTGCGCCATCTCCACCCTGATGACTGTGGCCTCCGTTTCCTCCAGCTCCTCCTGTGGTGCAGGACTCCCACCTCCAGTCACCGTTGCTGCCTTACTGTTGGCAGCGGATTTGTGCTTGGTTTGGCTTTTCACATCATGCCAGCACCTCTTGTCCTCCTTCATAGACCTCCTCAACACTCTGACTGCATTTACGTTTGTCATATTGACGTTCAGTGGATGCTAGTGTTCTGTCACCATCGTGACGCTGATCTGGTTTTCCTGCGGACTGCACCCCGTCTGCCTCTTCCTCTTCTCCTTGGCCTTCCCCGACCACGAGGTTCCTTGCTGGTGGTCTGTGGGGCTTGTGGGGTTCGCGTTGGCCTCTGCACTCGGTCCGGGTGCATCCATGGTGCTATGCAGTTTCTTTTTTGATCTCTTTTCTTTTGTTTTGCTTTTATAGTGCATTTTCCGGCATGGCGCATGGGAATTGCAGGCCTGTCGCTGGTTTTCGCTAAATTTTGTTTCGCGATTGGCCTCATTGCAGCTTTTTTTGCGTTCGTATTTTTGCGGCTTCGCGTTGACTTTATTGCAGACATTTGACGTGTTATCGTGAGGCTATCGCATGGTACCGCCAGCTTGAGAATACCACGTTACCACGGTGTTATTTTCCCGTGATAGACTGCTATGCGGAAAGTTGCATTAAGCTATTTTTGTGATGATTATCACACGTTCTTGAGAATATACCCCTAAATGTTTTAAATTAATGGAGAAGACACAGAAAGAAAAATATTGGAATGTTGAAGAAGAAGGTTTATATCAGCCATTATCGAGCATGAGCCACTGCATTGTCTTCAATGGACCTCTCCGTGTGTCAGTATTTTAATATAGCCTTAAAGCCAGACGTACCGAGCTATATCTGCCATTAAAGGTCAGCTCGAGCATTCTGCGAGGGCCTTCAAAAAAGGAGTAGGACTTTAATGCTTTAATGTATGTGGATATATGGGTGAATGAGTGGCTGTATGAGTGGCTCTATGGTTAGTAAATAGCTACGTTAGTGGATGTATAGGTGAGTGAGTGTGAGAGAGATTTTATGAGACAGTATGTGCTTGTGTCAGTGACTGTAGAGGTCAGTGAGTACATGTGTTAGTGTATGAGTAAGTTAGTTGGTGTGTGAGTAACTGCATGAGTGAGTCAGCGGCTGTGAGTGACTGTATGGGTGAGTGAATAATTGTAATCAAAATGCATGTGGAAAATGTGTTTTCGGACCCCCCTTTGCCTCTTCCACTTCTTTATAGATCACCACACAAATTTCCAGACAGCAGCTGAAAATGACTAGTACACTACTTTGAACATTTCATGAAGGTTCGTCAATCGGCACCATAGTTATTAGGAAAACAAAAAACCTTCATATACAGAAACTAGGTCTTAACTATAACTACCTATTGGGGACTGCCAGCAGGTAATATATATATATATCTTCAATGCACATAGATGTTGTGTTAGGAATACATCTAATAAATATTTACTTCCCTATATACCTTTCTCTATAGTATCTTTCGATATTTTGTTCTCAATATTCTTGTACCACAATATTCTGGTGGTCGATATTGAGCAGTACAACTTTGGTCGGGGCCTTCCCAAACCTTGCCTTATGTGACCTATCCAACCCACATTTTACTTTGTTCCCTCTACCTAATCCTCATATCCACCTGCCCATCATTTTTTAAATAAACACAACACCTTTCCATGCAACATTAAACCCTCCCCTACAGCTCTGGTATGCGGCCACTTCCTTTTGCAGTTGTGTGTCATCTCTTCTCCTGCGCTTTCAGGCTCATGGTAGCAGTTGTATCAAACACAAGTGCCAACCAGTACTGTTTACTTTCACTTTTAATTGCTTCTTTTTTTTCTTAAAAAAAGTGCACAGACTCCTTTTAAAAAACATTGGGAGCGTTATGTACTGAAATAGCTGATTTTCAATTAATTGTTATTTTTTTCAGCATAGTCACCAGGAGAATGCCTGCAGAGAATGCAGTTATTTGTTCGGCAATGGGTTTATCGGAATCGCAAACCTACTCTGTGTATCCGGTTTTTGCACTGCACACACTGACACAAAAAAATTCAGTCTTGTTAAGTTTAAAATATTCCTTGAAACTTGAACTTTTATAATTTCCCACTCTGAATACTTTACCTACTAGCATCAATTTGAATTGCTGTTAAATGCAAATTCCACTTGTTTTGTAAGTATTTATTTCTGCTTTGCCTTGAAACCATACATTCACAGGGGAATATTCATGACTTTGAAATGCAATATCCCATTTTAAGTTTTATGATTACCATTTTATTTACATATATAAAAACGATTTAAAGTCTTCTGCGTCTAGAGAACTGAAATATTCCCTGCTCACGCCATAAACCTTGTGAAATATAAATAACACATGCCCTAGACAAAACACTATGGGCAATGACTTTTGCTACTCTCAACAACATTGACCAGCGCGAAAAAACAACTAGCATTGGCACAGCCAATAGGGTTGGATTTAATGTGCCAAATTACACTTTTTTCACAAATGCTGTTTATATGCATTGCATGCACAAATGCTATTTATCATAAGGTAGCAAAAAAGGATTGATTTCTGTAAAAACTTACATGTAGGAGATACAGAATTAATTATTAAAAACAGCATGATGATTGAGGGTACTTCTCATAGTCCCTTATCCATTCCATCAGAAGCAATGCAAAAAATAGCCAATAGCATGAGGTGAGAGAGTGACACTCATCTGGGTGAAGTCAAACACTACTCCATGTATTTTTATGGAACTAGTAACAATGCAGCATGCAGGCAGCTATGCCATCAAGCCAGTGCTGACAAGCATTGGCAAAGCCAATATGTCCTGCATTTGACACATACTCTGTGTGTGTATGTGTTTGTGTGTGTGCGTGTGTGTGTGTTTGTGTGAATTTGTGTTTTCAGGTGTGTGTGGGTGTGAGCATGTGTGTGCGCGAGAGAGAAACATTAAGCATAAATAATGATTAATTTTATTATCTCAAAAATGTAATAATAAATGACATTTCAATTGACAAAATTAAACTGTAACTTAATGTCAAAAATACAAAGCATATTTACATTAATTATGTACATAACTTTCAACAAAGTGTCATCGAATTAAATAAAACTAAACATCTCTAGGTGTTCACAACAGATTCATATTGCTGAGGAGACCCAAGGGCACAGGTTTAACATACATACATGGAACTACAAAGTAAGCCACACTGAAGTTGAGTCCACAATACTTACTGAAGTCAAAGTGCATTGCGTTAGTCAGCCTCTACCTGTGCACAAACAATGCCAAAGCAACTTCTGAGCACTTCCATGAAGTGCACACATATTGGCCAATGTGCCCACGGATGTCAGTTGAACTGCACTTAGCATATAGTCTGAATCAGTAGCAAGATTACAAGGGTGTCATCACTATGAGCCAATGCAAAAGTTACAGCTGGGATGAGTGGCTATGGCACTGTTGGTACAGGGAGCAATGCAGCATGTCACCACTTGTGTGCAGCAGAACTGTGTATCTGCAAACCAACATCATCAGGTCCCAAGGCATAACTGTAATGATTAAGTGTGTCACAAAAGCAAGAAACTCAAAGTTAAGTCTGTATTCCGGACAGTGCTAATACTCCAAGACACCTTTGAGTGACCTCTATTCCAAACTCATTAATAAGTCTCATATATCTCATGTGACTCACTAACACTGTTGTGCCATGTGACGTTAACAATGGACCCACAAATGACCAACAGCATGCATGGAATGGAGATCGATTGGCCATGCCCAGCAACATGTGAGATGTTGGAGGTCACAATGAACTGTCACCAAAGTAGGCCGTAAACCATAATTGCTAATCTATCAGACATGCAAGGTCATTGTGCTCACATCTAAGGTATCTGGCCTCAATCCATCCTGCAGAGTGACAGGTCACGACCATAGTTACACATACAATGATTACTCCAGTGATGGTATGAGTTGCACATGATGGGGCAAGCCCCACTCCCCCGCATCAGCCATGATATAAGTTCAAGCAGAAATCTAAAATTAACAAGATTTATTCTACAATTATATATAAAACAACCCTACACTAATCTATGTCCCTAACTCTAGCCCTAAACTAACTACAATTATTTATTTTAACTAAAACTATCTTACCTAACTATTTACAAACACAGAAAATGAATAAATACATCAACCCCCCACCCAAAGATAAATGAATCCTATCCCCAAATCCTATAACATTACATAAGTAAAAACAGTCTAAAGCTAACCCTAACTATGCCTACACTAAAACTATGCTAAATAACATACACAACTATGACATTACACAACATTATACTAAAAGGGGGACAGTGTGGAAAGGGAGAAGAAGAGGTGGGGGGGTGAGAACAGGGGCAATGTTCATGGCAGTCCGAGGTGGGCCCGGGTCTCGTGTATCTGCCGGTTGAGATACAGGAACTCACGGTGGATGTCCTGGAGGAGGTTGGTGTGGCCCTGGACAATCCGCATAATTTGGGCCAGTCCAGGATCCATGGGGGCCGGTGTGGGTGCTGGTGCCGGTGCTGATGCTGGTGCCGGTGCTGGTGCTGGGGCTGGTGCAGTTGACGGCGCATGGTGGCCTGGCACCGGTGTGGGTGTGGCAGCAGGGGTATTGACATGTTGGGATCCCACACTGACACTTGAGGTTGATGGTCTTGAGCCGCTGCCAGTCACGATGCATTCCGGCAGCGATGGCCAGGTCCCTGCATTATTCTCGGCCGGTCCTTGGCGACCTGGAACCGGTGCTGTTCCTCAGGTGTCATGTTGTCTGAGAGAAAAAAAATCTATGTCAGTTTCTGTCTCCTACACTATGTAACCGTCCAACATGAGATCTGTATCACAAGTTAAAAACTAATAGGGAAAAAGTAGACACCGGGCACAGTGTAGATGACACAATAGTTGCAAATTAACTCCCAATTTGATCAGAATTGCCAAATTTACATACATATATGACAAAAATATATAGGACAAACAAGCTTATATGTTTATAGTACTTCTCTTTAATTAATACAAAATATAAATATTTTTTGTTTTGTTTTCTAATTTTTCAGTAGATTAATTCCGCTTTGTAAACATGTACATTTATGGGCAACAATAACTCATCTTAATGCCTCTACACATACCAAATAACGCTTAAATAGTGCATATAGAATCTGACTGGAACATGATTAAGTATTTATGACAAAATTGCAGTGCATACCATGATTATTTCTCGACAGACATATAACAATAAATATTTCCAAAAAACAGCGTTAGTATTTCTTATTCAGATTTTTACTCTATGGGCGCTAGATGGACACATAGGCGGTAGGTAGACACAACGCGTTTCGGCTAGGCCTTCGTCAGGATCCCGCTCAGGTATATACACTACATACAAAAAATAATTACAAAAGAGAACATATAATAATTAAAAACCAGTCTTAGAATTGGGAGTCAATATAGCAATCAATAGTCGTCTACAAAGTTAAAAGTATATGTTAGACTAATGAACATTATCAGATCTGGTCTAAGGTCTCTAAATTAGACTGAGATTAACATCCATATAATGGGAATTGGGACATAGAAGCATACGTGGCTTTGAAATGCTAAGGGGACAATTTTAGATCTAGTTCATTTATTTACCAGGAAACTCCTAGGTTTATATGCACAGACCAAAATTTACATAATGAATGCATACCTCTTTTATTGAGGAGGGAACTGGGCGCTCTGCTGATACCTCAGATGTATCTGTATCAATAGTGTATCACGAAAATCTATACCTAATTAAGACAAATATGTGTCACAAATTTTCTCACAGTGTTCTGTCTATATCAGTCAATCTATTCAAACAATTTCATACTAACCCTATTTCATATAGCTGTTCAAATTCTTAACCTTGGCTTGAGAGTTGAACCCTAAGTGTATTCTTCTTGTGGTATCCTAGATGTCCTGGTGTGTCACTATGTCATCCAGTTATGACTAGGTATGTTCCATGACTTGAGAGGGTGACTTGCTGTGTTGCCTAGGTTATAGAATGTATAGATTTGAAGTAGAGGTGGACAACGAGCTGTTTACTGAGCAGAGCTGGATGTGGATTTGGATGGGTCCATTACCCTTGGATTAAACCTGCATACTTCCTTGGAATCCTATATGTCTTGTGTCATCATTGATCCTGGTGAGATTCCTACAATGGCGTAGTCGGCAGCTGTACCTAGGAAGAACCCAACACTCCCATCGTTCTGCGAGTTTCTTATGAATAAGGTACTGTACTCTTGAGCTGTGGGGCTGGGAGTATTCGCCGCGTAAATACTCTTGTGTTTAAATAAATATTTAAAAGAAAAGGAGAATCGACGCGGGCGAGCCCCTATCTTATACAGTGAATATCTCTCATCTGATAAAAGGCTTTGACTTTGAAGCGTTTGGTGTTCGAATCATCAAGAAGCAACGTACCTTTGTTTTCTGTGGTTGATTGGTTGTCTGCACTTGGTCAGTCCATGTGAGCTGGTGGGAACCGGTGACTTCGCTCCGTTGTGACCGTTGTTTCCTCAGAGCTCTTCATCCCTCGTCTGCTCAAGGGAAATGACGACGTAGGTGAATGCTAACAAGGGATTTGGTGATCGTCCGACGCCTGTTCTGGAATCTTACCTTTCATCCAGCAGAGCTCCAGAGTTTCGTCACAGTACTTTCGTGGCAGGCAGGCGGAAGTCAGCGCTCACGGACAGTGCGACGGTAGTTGTGAGGCTGTCTGCAGATTCGTCACTGAAGCGACTTCGGCCGAGCTGCTTATTACTGATTCGTGGCAGGCAGGTGGAAGTCAGCGCTCACGGACAGTGCGGCAGTAGTTGTGAGGCTGTCTGCAGATTCGTCACGGAAGCGACTCATTAGTACCTGGTGTTACTTTTATAGTTAACAGCGGATTCCAGGTTCAAGTGTAGATAATAAGGAAGGAAGGTGGTGTCTGCTGGAGGGTGACTTCATCAATGTTCTTGTTTTGTGTGTTCATTTGCACAGTAGAAGTATTGCACAGTTAGCATGTATAGTTTCTGCTAATGTTTGATTTTTACATAACTCCTTTCTGTGCAGTTGATCTCTCCTCATTTATAAGTTGAGCTGTTACATTTCAACAACTTGGGGTGCATGGTTATATATGTTGTTTTTTCTCTTTTGTCGTTATAATGAAAAAAAAAGAAAAAAAAGGAGTTAGGCAACCATGCAAAACGTCACTTCTCCACCCTTTTTCTTATCTGAACCTGGAGAATCCAACATTAAATGGAAAAAGTGGAAGAGAGTGTTTGAAAGATATGCGAAAGTCTGTGGAGTGAGTCTTAGTGCAGAAAGAAGGACTTCTCTTCTTTTACATTGTCTTGGGTCTGAGGGACAAGATGTGTTCGATCATTTGGCGGATCTTTCTGATGCTGAGAGTAGGGGTCTTAATGAATATGACATTTGTATTAAGAAATTAGATAATCATTATTTGCCAAAGGTCAGCACCATACTCGAAAGGTATCAGTTCACGAAAAGAATCCAAAATGAAGGTGAATCTATAGAGGTGTATGTTACACAGCTTCGTAAGCTAGCGTCATCTTGTAAATTTGATCAGCTATTAGATGAAAGGATGAGAGACCAGTTTATGTTAGGTTGTAATTTGGAAAAGGTTCGTGAAGAACTATGGTTAAGAGATGAACCTTCTCTAGATGAGGTATTGCAAGTGGCAAAGAGAATTGAGCACTCTTTGAAATGTGTAGACACTCTAAAAAAGAATGGACGTGTATGTTCAAACTGTTAAGGAAGAAAACACAGATAAGAGCACATCTAAGGGGGAAGCTACTGTCAGAACAAAAAACAAATCTTTTGTTCCAAAATGTTTTAGGTGTGACAAGTTAGGACATTATGCTAACGACAAGAAATGTCCTGCCTTATAGGTGATTTGTGCAAAATGTAAGCGTAAGGGTCACCTCTCGGTGGTTTGTAAAACAAAAAGTTCAAACAGCAATGTTAAATCCGTAGATACGGAGGTTCAAGAAGAAGATTTTGTCTGTGGACAGATAGTGGTCCAAGTTGAATCTGTGGTTCACGAGATTGCTCCAAATGAACAAAGATCTTGTCCTCTGGATACAATACAAGTAGAGGGTGAGTCAACTAAAGTACTTTTTGACTCTGGGGCAAAAATTACAATTATTTCTAAAGCTTTCTATCACACAAAGCTTGTGCATAAATTACCTTTACTTAAGGCTGATATACGTCCATTGGCGTATGGAGGAGAAGTACTAGGGGTGGGCGGAATTTGCGGAATTAACCTTCGCAAATTATCGCGAGAATGTTTAAAATTATCGCAAACAAGCAGAAATATCGCAAAGATGCGGAAGTTTTTTTCCGGCATGTTCGCGAGATTTTCTGCATGGTTGCGGGTCGCCAACTTACCCATGTGGTTGCTTGCGGGCGCGGCCATCTTGTTTTGAGTTGTTCTCGCGGTGCATGATCGCGAGAAGAAAGACGTGATCGCGCGACGCATGACGTCACTGCGGGCGCGAACTGTCGCGAGACAGCGCAAATGGCTAAAAACAATACAACATCTCATGGAGAACGCGACCGGATCAAGAAAACTTGTCGGCGAACGCAGGGATTCAGGTAAGGCGATCGCGCGCGCGCGAGAATGTATCATTTTACAGCGCGAGCAAGAAACAAATTATCGCCAAGCTGCGGAAACCGGAATTTTTGACATTTTCGCGCTCTCCGCGGAACGCAAAAATGTCAAATTATCGCAATTTCCGCGAACGGAACGAAATTATTGCCCAGGCCTAAGGAGAACCCATACCGCTGTGTGGATATTTTGTAGGTTTGATTGAGTATCAAGGACGTTATGTATCTGGAAAGATATATGTCTCCAAGAAGGGGGACAGTATCATCAGCTGGTTTCACCAGGTTGATTTGGGTGTTATGTTAGACCCTGAGAATCCCTTTCCAATTATTCTTAAACAACAAATTCAGAATGTTCTTCTTACTTCTGATACTGATATTGTGAGTGACATCAAAAGAAAATTTCCGAGGGTATTCAGGAAGGATTTAGGTTGTCTTAAAGATTTTAAATGGAACATACCTCTACGTCCTGATTCACAACCTTCTATGTGTAAAGTTAGGAGTGTTCCTTTAACGATAAAGGAAGAGATGAGGAAGGAATTGCAGAAGCTTAAAGAGGGTGGAATTATTGAAGAGGTCACTAACACCGAATGGCTTGCTCCGGTTGTCGCTGCACGCAAGACTAATGGGTCTCTTCGCTTGTGTGTGGACTTGAGGCAACTAAATAAGTGGGTGATTATAGACAAGTATCCCTTACCCAATATTTCAGAGTTACTTACACTTCTTGGTGGTGCAAAAATTTTCAGCACCATTGATTTAGCGTCAGCATACCATCAAATTGAGCTGGAGACAACCTCGAGGGATCTGACATCTTTTATCACACTCTTCGGAACTTATAGATTTGTTAGGATGCCGTTTGGGCTGGTCTCGGCGGCATCTGTTTTTCAAAGGGCTATGGAGAAAGTTCTTGAGGGGTGTGATGGAGTCTGTGTTTATCAAGATGATATTTTTGTGTTTGCCAAAGATGAAGATGAGCATAGGAAAATGCTATTTAAAGTTTTAGAGAAACTTGACAATGCAAACCTAACTATAAAATTGGAGAAGTGTCACTTTGCAACTTCTTCAATTCATTATTTAGGGCACACAATTTCTGGGGAAGGGATTTCTCTGAAACCCGATTTAGTTGACACAATCTCTCATATGCCTCCTCCAGCATCTAGGGAAGAACTGATGACGTTTTTTGGTATGGCAGAATACTATAACAAATTTGTGGAGGGATTTGCAGAGCATTGTTCAAACATGAAAGCACTTTTGAAGAGAGGTGTGGAATTCAACTGGTCGGAAGAATGTGATAGGGAATTTGTTGCTCTTAAGAAGAAACTTAATGATGCTCCGAATCTTAAAGGTTTTGATCCCTCAAGAACATCTGTGGTGACCACGGATGCAAGTGTTAAGGATTTGGGAGCAGTGTTACAACAGGAAGGTGACCATGGTTTGGAAACCAATACTTTTGTATCTAGAGGTTTGAAGGATACAGAATCACGGTATTCTGTTATTGAGCGTGAAGCTCTTGCCGTGTTCTGGGCTATAAAAAAACTTAAAAGATTTCTGTGGGGAACTAATTTTTTTATGAAATCAGATCACAAACCTCTATGTGAAATTTTTGCAAAGAAAGGTATTGATCAGGTTTCAGGAAGAATTTGTAAGTGGGTTATTGCTCTTCAGGAGTATGATTTTGAGGTGATATATATCCCTGGTGTGGAGAACACAGTAGCTGATGCTCTTTCTAGACTTGTAGAGTGTTCTAGTGAGAAGCAAGATGATGATGATTGGGAAGAGAGTGATTTGCATGTTTGTTTAGTGGACTCTAGTATTATTGATGAAAATGATTGGCGTATCAAGTTATCTCTTGATCCGGTTTTGTCGGAGGTGATGAGTCTAATTCAAAATGGTTGGAGTAAAAAAAATGTTGGGTCAAATGAAGTCGCAAAGTTTTGGGGTGTTAAGGATGAGTTGGCAGTGAGCAAAGGTATGCTCCTACATGGTACTAGGTTGATACCTTCTTCAGTGTATAGATTTACAAATTGAGAGGGTTATTAGAAGTGCCACAAGTGATAAAACAAAAATGGTAAGAGTGCATCCTATGATTCTTAGAGAGCTTCCTTCTGGTCCTTGAAAAGAGGTAGCACTTGATATTGTAGGTCCAATTCACTCGAATGGGCAGCAAACTTTTATTTTGGTGCTTTTGGATTTGTATTCGAGGTGGCCTGAAATACAGTTTACTTCTGGGATTGAAACTAATCATGTGATTAGATTTCTGGAAGCTCTGATGGCCAGAGAGGGTTACCCGAAATCTATTTTGATGGACAATGGTGTACAATTGGTTTAGAAAGAAATGGAGAGTTTTCTAAAATTAAGAGGGATAAAACACAAAAAATGTTCTCTTTATCATCCTGAAACCAATGGGGTGGTTGAGAGATTCAATAGGGTGATCCAAGAAACAATGTCTTTGGCAAAAAGTTCAGGGAAAAACTGGAAAGAAGAAGTCTTGAGAAAAAAATAGAAGATTATAGGGTGACGCCTCACACAACAACTGGTCAATCTCCCTTTGTTCTGTTTAAAGGAAGGGCTCCTTGTACTCGTGTTGAACCATCTTGGGTTAGGCGGTTGGAAGAATCTGTTTCTGGCTCTTCATCCATGAAGAATACTGTTGGGTGGAGGGAAAGAGAAGTAAACAGATGCTTAAGAAGGAAGGCAAACTTTGATCTGAGAAAATCTACTAGACATACACATGTGAAGGTTGGTTATTAGACTTCCTGGTTCAAAAGTAAAGTACTCAAAACCAATGTTTGTAGTGAAAGTATTTAATAATGCTGTAAGAACCAATGATCACAAGGTCTGGGGGTTGGGAAGGATTTCTTTGTGTTCTGATCTTCATGGGCAAGATGAGAATACTTTAGGCGATAGTAGGGTCTTGGGTGATTCTTCACGCAAGTCTTCTAGAGTGGACAGGAAACCAGAACATTTAAAAGACTATATTTCGTGAAGGATCTTGGGTGATTCTTCACGCAAGTCTTCTAGAGTGGTCAGGAAACCAGAACATTTAAAAGACTATATTTCGTGATTTTGTGTTTCCTGCATTGTATTTATTACTTGTTTTTATTTGCTTCTTTTTTGATTTTGCATTAATTACTTTGTTTTGTTATTAACGGGGGGAGGTGTGTGGTATCCTAGATGTCCTGGTGTGTCACTATGTCATCCAGTTATGACATAGGTATGTTCCATGACTTGAGAGGGTGACTTGCTGTGTTGCCTAGGTATTAGAATGTATAGATTTGAAGTAGAGGTGGACAACGAGCTGTTTACTGAGCAGAGCTGGATGTGGATTTGGATGGGTCCATTACCCTTGGATTAAACCTGCATACTTCCTTGGAATCCTATATGTCTTGTGTCACCATTGATCCTGGTGAGATTCCGACACTTCTTCAGGTTAATAATCTACGATGTTACTGATTTAAAGACAAGAAAGATACATATTAGAATCAAATTCTAGAGAGAGATATGTTTGCAATCCACATCTATTTCTGTGGGGATACGTTTATGTTGCGAATGATACTCATTCCTTAATGCGATATTTTATAATTTGATATCATGAATACTCACTTGCTAAAAAGTAATATTTTGGATATCAATATGGCATCTGATAAAAGATGGCAGAAGATTACAATTTCTTTCCTTTCTTCAGAGATGGAGTCAGTCAGTTAAAAACAACATGTTAATTCAAGGACTGACCTGTTAAACTCAATGTCTACGCATGATTACATTACTACTTGCTGTTGAGATTGACATGACAGTGCATGGCATGGTACATGCACTGACACAACTGAAAGCTAAGGATACGCTACAAACATGGCACCATTGGACAACCGGGCTGTGGGTGACCTGTACAATTGACTTCATTCGGAAGGCATAACCCCTACGTTCACAGCACAACCCTCTCCCATCCTGTCACAGACAGCTGCATCAGAAGTACAATGCACATGTGCAGCCATGTGTGTCCCCCAGGACGCCCGCGCATGGGTATTTCTCGCGAGAAATGCCAGGCGTCCGCGCATGCGCATTTGCGTGAAGAAGTTACTGTCCAGCAAGAAGAGGGAGCCCAGGGACGCCACACTGAAGGTAAGGTGGTTTATTTACCTTTAACCTTCTTTAAATTATTTTAAAATGAGGGTGGGCGGGATGCGGGTGGTGGGCAGCTCTGCTTCGCTGCGGCGTGTGCGTAGCGTTGCCTGCTACGTCTACTTCGTATACGGCGAAGCAGGCAGCGCTACGTGCACTCCGTGGGCGAAGCGGAGCATGACGCCCAGGGTTAATTTTAATGCATCCTGGGGTTATCCATTGTGATGGATTTGGTTAGATCTGTAGACAGCTGTACTGCCTCTGTGCCTGGGTGGTGGGGTTTGGTATTGGTGTCATCATTCACGGGCAGAGAGCATATCCTTGATCACCTATGAGAAGTAATAGGGAGATGCGTACATGATTCATTAGGCATACTATGTTGGCAGTGTTTACATATTTTTCTATTGTTATTTTTGCAATTTTTTGACTTAGGTAGACATGTGTTGCTTCTGGCTATTTCGCAGCATCAATGCTGAGTACATTGCCTCAGTGTTGATCCTCCAACCATCCTTTTTGCTGGTGTTTGCTGCACGGTTGCAGAAGTGTCACTACAAGTGTACAAAATGGGAATGATACCTGCACAAAATCCACAGACACCAACAAGCAGCCTGGCGCTCCTAACATCTAGCCATGGCACTGATCCACACTCGTTGCAGTCACCGCCATGTGAATGTTCAAATGAAATAGGCCCCACATGGCACAGCTAACATTCAGACATGCATCTCATGCCGATGGCAGACCAGTGACACCACACAAGCCATGCACTTGTATGTCCAGAGCTAAAACGGAGGAACAGACCACAGCCACCTCACCTGCAGGGCCCACAGGGGACAGTGAGGGTTGGCACACACCATCAACAATAACTTGTGACACAACGTAAACTTACTGGCCTGCCTCATCTGTCACTAGCAGAGCATGAAACTCACATGACACAACTTCTCACAATCATTTTCACTATGTGGTTTATTCGACAAGATCAGACTGTCCACACACCTCACCACGCTGATACACATAGCATGGCTCACCTTTGCACACTTCTTAGCATTTGTAATGGATTAGCATTTGACAGATCAATTACAACACACAAGTAGTGACCGAAAACACATCCACTTACTCATCGGGCAACCACATGACACACCATATAACAGGGTTGAGAATGAGAAATATGTGTGGCAGAGTGAGAGAGGAGATGCTACTAGACACCATCAACAGCAGCACCAACAACACTGCAGTAAACACCAATGGCGCTGTATGGTGGTTTCATGACACATTTTCCGGCCTATGCATGCACATTTGCCCCACAATGCACTTCCTACAATCAAAGTGCATTGTTACAACCTTGGTCATGACAAACCTCAGAATTGACACACTGATTGTACATGTGTGAGTACTTCGGAAACGTTGGCTCACCCTAATAGGTCACCGGCAACAAGAACTGCAACATGATCATCTTTATCAAAAATGCGACCACACACCGGATGGACAGGTACTGGGGGTTACTCTACACCATGGGTACTCACATACTTTCTCTCTGGTCCCAAATTTTCTGTGTGGTTTGTGTCAGTGTGCTGCACGGGTGGGGGTGGGGGCTGGGTCAGTGGGGAAGGGGGTAGGGCTAATGAGTAAGGGAACTGACCATGTGGTTGGACACAGGCCCCCGGTGCGGACACCCTAGTTCACTGAGCCACCAGACCTGGAATACACACATCTCTCTCTCTCTCTCTCTCTCTCTCTCTCTCTCTCTCTCTCTCTCTCGCTCTGCCTCCCTCTCTCTGTCTCCCTCCCTCACTCTGTCTCTCCTTCCCTTGCTCTATCTCTCCCTCCCTCTGTCTCCCTCCCTCGGTCGCCCTCGGTCTCCCTCCCTCTGTCACCCTGATCTCTCTGTCTCCATCCCTCTGTCTCCCTCCCTCTGTCTCTTTGCTTCTCTCTCCCTCTGTCACCCTCTGTCACCTACCCCCTGGCAGCCCGGGCTGGGACAGCTTCCTGGACACACACACAGCCACATGCCAGTACTTCACAGGTCTTTCATGGACCATTTACTTGTTAACAAGTTGTTGTTATATTTCACCTCTTGGTGCACATGTATCTCCACTCTGACTATCGCTGGACTCGCACAGCCCCCATGGTGCAGAGTCTCTCGGAGTCTGCGCTGGTGCGGCAGTGTTTGGTGGCACTCTTATGAAATCTGCAGGCATGGCACACAGGTACAATGTCTGCAAGGTCCACGGACCAATAAGAAAGGATTGCCAGGCCACTGGTGGCACGTGGGCCATACTATGAGTAGCCGTGCTCTAAACAGTGGAGCCTGTATACCTCATCCTCATACACAATACATCAACATGTGCCCATGCATTAGGTGCATCCCCCCAATCAGTACCTAGGCAATGTATTTACATCCTCCCTCTAGATGGGTCAACATGATAGTGTTTTTGTACATGTGGTGTGTTCAGTTGGTACTTACTGACAAGCAATGCATTTCCATATGTGCCATCCTCGAAGCGCCGGTTTATGATGCATTGACGGAAGATGAATGCATCATGCACACTCCCTGGAAATTTGACAACGACATTTGTGAACAGTCCGCGGTGGTCCACTATTGCCTGCACATTCATTAAATGGGTGTGCTTCCTGTTGCGGTAGATGTGTTTGCTGTCCGCAGGGGGCTCAAATGGTACATGTGTGCAGTGAATTGCACCGATCACCTGTGGTATGCCAGCAATGGCATGGAATACTTGCTTGATGGCAATCTGCTCCTGCACAGTGTTGGGGAAGTGTAGGTGCTGAGGAATCAGGCTGAGTATGCCATCCAAGACAGTGGGGAGGAAGGTTGAAAAGGATGCCTATGATACTCCACCGACTCTGGCTGTTGTTGGTTGGAATGTCCCAGAGGCCAAGAAGTTCAGCACAGCGAGCAGTTTGTCTGCGGAGGTATATTGGTTGTCCGCTGTGTTGGTGGCATCAGCCTGTGGGCAATGAGGGTCAGGATGTGCTGGATGGATGTCCTTTTGAGCCTAAAGTGGGCTATGACTTCCTCTGGCCTCTGTGAGGTAGACACGTCTGCACAGTGAGCGCTGTCTTCTTCGTCACTGCATGGGTGGTGGTGGTCCTGGTGGTGGTGGCATTGGCGGTGGTTGTTGTTGTTGCTGCATTGGTGGGACTCCAAGCTGCATGATGACTATCTCCATGGCTTCTGTGGCTGTTCTGGGAAGGCTCGGGCCAACTCTCCCTTATATACACCCACTTATCTCCAGTTTAAGTCAGGTTTTTATCAGGTGTTAAAAACTGGAGTTGGCGGGAGTTAGCGTGCGTTTTTTTGTAGCTAAGCGGTTTGGCGATAACCTTGTTAACCCCTTGGGTGCGGGTTTATTTCCCGCGCTGTGCGGGAGAAATAAACGGTGGGCGGGATTACGACGGCTCCCGGCCGTCGTGCGCACACGCCCACCGTGATGCATGACGGCCAGGAGCCGTCGTGCGCATACAAGTGGTTAAAAGCAAGCAGCTGTGTTAGCGACTTTTTTCGTGGTTTTTCAGTCAGGAACGCCTACTTTGCATGTCATTAGCGATAATTATTGCTGGCTTGAAAGGCGATAAAATTCCGGTCGCTATCGCCGGAAAAGTAACGCTAACAGGGGTTAGCGTTGCCTTGTTGATAGGGCGATACAATTATCGCCGCTTTATCGCCGGAAACTGACGCTAAGACGACGATAATTTTTTATGGCCGCTTTGTCGATATGCCCCATAATGTGGACGATGGCAGCGAAGCAGAAGGGACGAATAATGTATACAATGTCAGAGTGCCAGATAATGAATCCACAACAAAGACGATTCTTAAACGGAAGTAACAAGGTCTAAGAGAAAGTTCAGAATGTGTATTCGGTTTCTCGGTTCCACTTCAATTAACATTTTCTTTTCCTCTATTATTTGTACTTTGCTAGGAAAGAATAAAGGTGAATTGTATTGGCCTTTCCTTTTATTTCAGTTGCTGTCAGCGAGTGTTACCTAATGTGTCTGCTGTGGGCTGCTATCACCGAAAGATCTTTCTAGTAAACTTCCGCATTAGTCATACTGTGAGAATCAGCCTGCCGGTGTAATGTACAGTAAATAATACGTTACCCCAATGTCAAATGAGTCAGAGAACCACGCCGGCCTCGCAACACTGCCACCTACAGCCCTATTCCAATTATAGCCACCGCACTGTCCTCTATTTCCAGAGCGTCATTATTTGACGTAATGCTTATGGTGGTGGTATAAATGGAAAAGAGAGAAGTGAAAAGTGAGGTCTGAATAATTCCTCCCAGGCTAGACCTGAAAATTAAATGTGATTGAGTGGTATTGAAGTATTTACAGAGCACAGCACCTCTCGGTGGGGTGTCAATGCGCTCACCCACACAGGTAGCACGGAGGGATGTGTGCTTGACGTTCAGCCTATGTGAGATGAGTTTTAGTGTCATAAGTCAGACGCCAAGAGCGGTATGATAAAACGGAACATGTTAAATAACATTAAATATATACAATTGAAATAAAGCTCATTGTACACCTGCAGATCTACTCCCATTGTGGATATTACTCCTAGAATTACTTTTTGGCGAGTTCTACATCATTTACACGACTGTAGAGCTTTCACTAACACCTTTGAAATGTTAACACTGCTTTAAAATAACAAGGCAGGGGGGAACGTGGTATTGGCAACACCTGGCGAAAGCGAACGCACGCCACCATGCACGTCTACGGACAAAAAAATGTGCGCGCATGTACACATCCTTATGCTAATTGAAAGATGGCGTTGGGCTGTCCACATGCGCGTGCATTTTTTTGTCCCTACTCGTGCATGTTTAGCTTTGCGGATGGCGAGAGCAGCCATATTTGTCCATCTAGATGTGCGTGCATTCAGCTTTGGCTAAATCAATTCCAAAAGGTGATCGCCATGGCGAATGCAGCGCATGCGCTGCTTTCGCCAGGCAAGACCTAAAAACTAAGGGCTTCTGTGCTTGTTACTTATTGCCCTGGACACGCAACAACCTGCTTTTCGCAGTGTGTGTCTTTTGAGGCACTGACTAAGCTTAAACTTCTTTTTTAAGCTGAGTGAAAGCAATGTGTGTGTATATGTGTGATCTTTTCCCTTTCTGGATTCTGATGTTTCATAGACAAAATATAAAAGTATGGACAAGTGCCATCTAGTTCAAATAAAAAAGGCGGGTTGACTGTCTACATTGCATGGTCTTGGCCCTCAAAGGATGAATTGCCACATGCGAGCTTTAAAGGTCTGTCACAGCTGTGTGTATTGTATTATTACACCTGCCTGCTAATCAGTCATCTTCTAACTCCTGGTAGATAGGGGTCTATACTTTCGCGAGAAATCACGTCCGGAAAACACAAACACCAGAGTCTTCCATGTTTAAATGGAATAGGCAGAGGTGGAGATGAGGAGTGGTGTTTCCGAAAGACAGGTAAGCCCACAAATGACAAAGCACCCAAAGGTCACGCTCGATGCCTGACGGCCTCTGTGCCCACTCGTCTCTGACGCAAAGTGTGATTCTAAGAGCAAGTGCACGCAGTGCAATACTTTACACGCTTATTCACACCCAAGGTTGGCATATAGTAAAGTAGCACCGCACACACTCAGCAACATAAGACGTTTTCATGTTTTTTTCTACATTTAACTGACCCCAAGGAAGAGAATCTGTGAACACGCGTAGGCCCTTAATAGTTGACTGGGGATGTCCATGCCGAGAGGTATAGTAAGAAAAGTCAGCTGTACTCAGTGTAAGAGTTGAGAAGCCCCATACTGCACAAGCAGCGGCTCAGTAGTGTAGTGGGCATGTGTGATGACTGGGCTGAGGGGGGTTCGGTTCCGTCTAGTGATGGATGCTTTGGTGCGCAGGAAGGTTGGGCTCTCCGCAGAGTTAGGTGACTGGCTTTGTTGTATATAAACTGTGGTAGATCAAACACGATGGCTGTCATGATTGATAACGTGAACGGAAGGTATTTAATGACTGTGTCTTTTTAATAATTGCTGCAAGGGAGTTTGTTGGTATTCAATTTAGCATCTCATCATGGATTAAGGTGCAGTAAACAAAACGAAAACTTCTCGGAGAGCTGTGATGAAAAGCCCTTTGGCGTTGCGTCCATTTTGTTTTCGCTTACAATATCAGAGTGGTTTTGTGTGCCGGCGCCCTCATCGCTTATCCACTGCACCCCACCCCCGGCGGGGGAGGTGAGAGCCGGGCCGGAGCCCTCACCACTGCCGGCGAAGAGCGAGGGAGCAGGGGCAGCGCCTGGCGGGAAGGGGCCAATGAATTAGTAATTGCTCTGGAGGCAAATGGCCCATCAGGCCAACAAATACGGAAGCTTGCCTCACGAAGAGACATCAATCAGACAGTGACCACAAGTTGCGGTAATTAGTGTACCTTATGAGTGTCTGCTCCGGTGCACATGCCCCGGCCGCGGCTTCCTTTGCAGGCGGGATGATTTATTTGCACGCAGTGCGGGACTGTGACTTATATTAGGGGACGGCGTGAGCTAAGTTACAGTGGCAGTGTAGGTTCCAAGTGCAGGTGACCATATTGAATAACCAATGCATCATCTCTCTGTGGTCCTGGGCAGTCTTCGAAGTGGCCACAAGACTGACAAGCAATGCTCGTGAGAAGCCTCGCGCCAGCTCCTGTGGTCCAGCGGTGGCTGTGTGTGAGCACGCCACCATGCTCGAATAGGGACAAAAAATGCACGCGCGTGTGCACAAAGATGGTGTTGGGCTGTCCAGATGCGCGTGCATTTTTTTGGCCCTACGCGTGCATGTTTAGCTTTGCGGATGGCGAGAGCAGCCATCTTTGTCCATCTGGACGTGCGTGCATTCAGCTTTGGCTGATCGATTCCAAAAGGTGCTCTCCATGGCGACAGCATCGCATGCGCTGCTTTCTCCAGGCGAGACCTAAAAATCCGGCTGGTTGCCTGGCCTGGTTTCCTCTCTCCCTCACCTCCCAGGCTACCAACAGGCACATCCAGATAACAATAAACTACTTTGACATAGATTCAAGACAAGCCTCTACAATATCACTAGCGAAGCAGCAGTAGGAATGTGAAAAACCAATTCAAATACTAGAACAAAAACACACCAGTGTTCTACAGCAGACATAGCATTGCAGTAAAATCCCAAATCTGGACAAACATAAGAAAGGCAATAATGAAATATATCCCCAAACCTCCCCCACCCCAAATGCCAATGGCCCTTCCACTTTAGTCCCAGCAGGGGTTAGTCATACATCTCCTAGTCCAAACTCCAGGTCACCCAGCAGCAGACTGAATGAAAAAAAATCAAAAAAAGGGAAGAAATGCCAGTGGGTGCCTTCCATTAAACGTAAAATATTTTGAAAAGTACTGAAATGAACTTACTTGATTTTCCCTCAAAAATGCAATGGTGGATGATGCTGCAGAGATTACAGACAAAGAATGAATTGTGCTTTCCCCCCAGAATTTAAAACCAAGACGACTAAGGGCTCAACAAAGAAAAGAGAGGATGCTTCATGGCAGGAAGAGGATGCTGCTACTCTACATCCAGTACCATCACTCTCTGCATTTTTACTGTAAAGACACCGTACTGTCTTGAAATGTATTTCACTCTGTACTCAGTGTTCTCTGATTAACAGTGGGTGCAGCAGCCACTTGCCTTCAATAAAGCACAAACAGTTTTTTACTTGAACGAAATCAGTATTCTGTAATACAAAATCTCAATCATTATATGTCACAAATACCTCACATTACTTGAAGTTGTGCTGGTATAAATTATACTTTATTCAGACTTAGTTGTGACACCAGCATACTATTTATGTTGCAGGCCTAACTCTCACAAATTCATAATTAACTTTTGACAGCAGGTTATAGGAAGAAAGCAACAATCAAGCAAGAATGGTGCCAGAATCCCTCCAAAAGCTTTAGGGTCTGCAGCTTTGCTTGGTGGGATCCTCCTATGGCCATAGAGCCACAGCCAGTCCTGCTAAGGCTCACCTGAAGCTATGCATGAGGTCATCCCGGCTGGGGTACAACTAAAAGGCTCACTGGCTCCAGGCCTTTCCAGTGTCATAGGAATAGTTGAGCAGATGGCCAATTTACAACATGGCTGCTGCCATCGGTATCATGTTGCGTTGGGCTGAGAGGTGGTAGAATTGGGGCAGTCCTCCAACAACAGGATATGGCAACCTACTGGAGATCCAAAGAATAACAAGTGAATGTGCTCACAAGTCGAACCCCCTATGCACATACACTCAAAAAGAAGAGACAATCTAGTTACCAAAAAACTTTAAACGAAATGTGTACGTTTGTGCCCACAAAACATATATTGATATAGTCCTAGCAGTTAGCATATAGGAAAATGAATATCATCAGGAAAAATAATTTTAGGAAAAATCAAGTGTGAGTTAACTACGTTCTGAGCTTTTTTTAATAGAGTTAGGACACCTTAACAAAGTGGGAAACCGGGGGCGCGTGCCACATAGGCTGCTCATTGTGAGATGTGCTGAAGTGAGGGATTCCATGTAAGGGGTCTGGGGTCCAGCCATTCTAGCCGTACCTCATAGCACAAAAGATGGCTACCCCAGGTAGTAAAATGCATGAGTTATGGCTTTCAACATAGCTGGTTCTGGTCAACAAGACATTGAGACACTCCAGATGTGGGCCCGAAGGCCTTGACGACCCCTTGTAGCACTTTGCATTGCATTGCTCCTAACACTGAGCCCCCGGAGTCAGCCTCATCACGTTCTAGGGCTAAAAGCTAGACTTCCTTGTGAGAAGGCTGCCCCTTCACAACCCCTTCACCGGTCCCATAGGTGCTGTGTTAAGAGAAGTTCCCAGTGCTTGCAAGAACCTAAGGTAGAGTCATCTAATGTCTCTAGTGCCAATGTACCATGGATGACAAAACCCAAGGGGATACAGGAGATGAAAAAGTCAAGGAGGGAGGTAGAGAAGCTTTAGGTTAATTTAACCTTGAGGTCCCTACTCCTACGCCATCTTGGAGCTGGGGGACCTCTGTGGTAAAGGGAGGACGCAGACACAAGAGGTATGTCTTGAAGCCTTTGTTCAGGAACAGAGCAGGATGAGAGCGGACTCCTCCAAGCAGGTCAGGGAAACAACTGCCTTGGGAGAGAACGCTTGCATTCAAACAAGAATTTAGAATGTGAGTAGAGATACATTCTAGAAAGACTACACTGTGAAGCATGCAATGTATATACTACAACCTCCAGACCTAACACAAAAACCCAGAAGTGTCCACTGGAGTTGAACATAGCTCTCCAGCTCGCCAGTATCTAATGCAACAATCCAGAGTTCTGGATACATTATACCAGAGGTTGTCTTTAAAGGTAGCACCAGTGCTCCAGGTGAGGCATTGCTTGAGGCACAAAGTACCTAAAACATTGGTTCAAGCAGTTGCACAAACCCAAGATGAGCTCTCCAGAACTGGACACAAAACCTTCCAGATGCGCTCTGTGTACTGAAAAGAGGAGAAGGATGCAGTCTATATGCAATGACTGCCGAGTTTATTAGTGAAAACTCCACCCAACACACGGAGCGTCCTCCCAGGGCAGTCAACGAACGGCAACCCATTACTCTCTGATGCAGAATTACTGGCAATGCAGTGATTACTCCTCCTTGCTTAATTAAGTGTGCTTTATGAGGGGGGAATTTTACTGTGAGAGCACACTTAGCGAGCAGCCACTTGAGCTCGCTATTCGTGTTTTGCTGCATTTAGCGCTATTTCTTAGCACACAGTGCAACCTTATGTCCATATTGGGTAGAAGGGTGCATCCTGCGCTAAGAAAATAGTGCTAATTTACGGGAGAAAGTTGAGGGTGAAATACTACCCCAAGAGCATATTTAGCGCCATTTTTAGTGCACTATGCATTCTCACGCCCTTTTGTACGCATGACGATTTTACGCGAACAAAATAGCGGTAAATGCCGGGAGCAAGTTGGGGGGATATTCTACACCAAGAGCACATTTAGCGAGCACGAGTGGCTGTAGGTGCTTGCTCTTTGTGTTCTGTTGCATTTAGCACTATTTCTTCGTGTAAAATGCATTCTCGTGCCCATTTTTGCACTAATAAATAGCTCTATATGCAAAATTACTTATTTTTTGTAATTATGCATAACCTTGAGGAACTCCAAGAGAATTCAGCATGATTACGCTACACTGAATTACGCAAGTTGCGACTGCCCCTAAAAATAAGTTAGAATATGACTATAAAGTAGGGAGCTACAGAAAACAACTACAGACATCTACAGACTTTTCCCATAATTCTTGAACTAACAGGGCCAATGTCACAATCAAAGGTAATATTGCAGGCGTTCTTTATTGTAAGGTGGTTTATTAGTAGGTGCAGATAGGTACCTACACCTAGTAGTAACACCACAATCACAAATGAGGCATTCATTCTTGCTCAACTCTTGGTAGCTGGTCTGACAAGCAGTCAGGCTTAACTTGGGTAACAGGTATGGAAAGTATTTAATAACACCAACACAGTAAATAAGTAAAAGACACAATACAGTAACAATCCAACATACATTTGTAAAAATGGGGAATATTGTTATCTTTAAAATGACACCAAAATGATACAAATCCAAAGTAGGAAATCTTAGAATTTTTAAAGTTTAAATTAAAACAAAATTGATTTCTAGCACCAAAATGTGTAAAGTCCAACGCGGCTATCTGGTCATGTTGGACCGGGACAAAATTAAAGTTTCAGACTGACCGTATCAAGATCAAGATTTTACCTTCGCATTTTGACACTTTTGTGTAGCTTTTTCTGTCCCATTGAGCGATCGGGTCCTCTGATCTGGATTTCGTAGCGATGATGAAGGCCTGCGGCAGCGCGATGCCACGGTGCGTCCAGGAGGTCTTTCTCTTCATCGTCGACAGCAAGGAGCTTCGGAGCTTTCAGCAGGGCAAATCTGCACTGTCAGGCTGAGTCGTGGTTCAACTATGGAGGCGGACCGCTGGGTGAGTATCAGGGTCCACAAGAATGCGTTTGGGGGAGACAGACAAAGGTTGCCAGGGTCCCCAGCAGAAAGGTGGGGGGGACAAGGGTAAAACTCAGGAGTTCTCTAAAGGGCCCCAAAATAACAGACATGGTAAAGGTTCCCATCCCCCGAAGATAAGAAGCAAGCGGTCTCAACAGGAAAGCCTGCTGGGACGGGCCCCCGCTAGTGCTTTGCATGTGACCAGGTGGGGCACATGAAGGAGGACCCCAGGTGCTCCAAGGGGGCACAGCCACGAACCGGTGGGCAGTCCAAGGTGTTGGCTAGTGTAGCACTTGGGGAGGAGGAGGAGTACCCAAAGGAGGGTGGGGACCCCACAGAAATGACCCTTGTCTCACTAGGGGATAGTGAGATGGTCCCAGGGGCCCAGGTGCCCCCTAACACAAAGAAATACAGCACCTGGGAGACCATCACTGTGAAAAGGGTAGAGGCTCTCAGGGATACTGGAGCCAGTGTGACCTCAGTTCGGTGTCACCTGGTCTCTGAGAGGCAGGTAGTCCCTGGGGCATTCCACCAATTGCAGTCGACAATTCTGAGCACCAGTGTCTGGTGGCGCAGGTTGCCTTTGAGTGCGGGGGGGTCTCAGGTCCTTTGAGGGTAGTTGTGAGCCCTTCCATGCCTGTCAATTGTCTGCTCGGTAATGACCTGGAGCAGTCTTTGTGGAAGGATGTTGAGCTCAGGTCCCACTTGGAGATGCTTGGGTTGCCAGAGTGGGCATGCGTGTCCACCCGGTCCATGGCAGCCAGAGAGGGTGATCAGAGGGACCCAGAGCCTGAAACTGTGGCCCAGGTCCCTGCCAAGAGAAAGGGCTGGGGCATGGGAAACCGGCCCCCGAAGTTCCCATGGCCCAGGAGGAGGCGGACCTTTAGGGGGACGCCCTGGTGCCTACAGGAGAACAGGTCGCTGAACTGGGGGACATCTCTGAGCTGACCCATTGGCAGCAAGAAGGGGCCCCACCAGGGAGGAGTTCTGTCAGGAGCAGACAGAGTGCCCAGGCGACTGGTGATCAGTCCGGGTCACATTAGATCTACTGGGAGAATGATCTCATGTACAGCAAGCCTAAGGTCGCGGAACCTGGGTCAGCCTGTGTGCTGGTGGTACCCCAGCACTTCCGGACCTTCCTACTGGGTCTGGGTCACGATGTACCTTTGGGGCATTTGGGGCAGGACAAGACCTTTGACTTGCTTGTCACCCACTTCTTCTGGCCTCAAATGCGAAGGTAGTGGGATGTGCATTGTCGGTCTTGCCAAACTTGCCAGGCAAGTGGCAAGAGTGGGAGGAAGGTCAAAGTTCCTCTTCAACTGTTCCCTGTTGTTGGAACACCCTTTGAAAGGGTAGGGATGGACATTGTGGGGTCACTGGATCCCAAGACAGCCATGAGCAACAGGTACATCCTGGTCTTGGTGGACCATGCCACCTGGTACCCGGAGGCAATCCCTCTCAGGACAACGAAGGCGCCATGGTGGGCCGGGCATTAATGGGGATCTTTTCCCGCGTAGGGTTCCCCAGAGAGGTGGTTTCTTACAGGGGGACCAATTTCATCTAGAAGTACATGACATCCCTGTGTAAGGAGTGTGGTGTTACTTACAAGTTCCCCACCCTCAAGGTAATGGTCTGATAGAAAGGTTCAACCAAACCTTGAAGGGCATGATCAAGGGTCTCACTGAACCCATGAGGCGTAAGTGGGATGTTCTCTTACCGTGCCTTCTCTTTGCATACCGGGAGGTATCCCAGAAGTCTCTCGGGTTCAGTCCCTTTGAGCTTCTGTATAGTCACCCCGTGCAAGGACCTCTAAGCTTGGTGAAGGAAGGCTGGGAGGCCACTCCCAGGAAAAACCCCCAGGAGGTGTTTAGCTACATGCTGGCCATCCGAAACCAAACTGCCCGCATCAGGAAGAAATTAAAAAATGGTATGACCAGAATGCCACTCTGGTCGAGTTTCAACCTGGGCAAAAAGTGTGGGTTATGGCCCCAGTAGAATCTTGGGCCTTGCAAGACAAGTGGACTGGGCCCTTTGAGGTGGTGGAGCGCAAAAGTGAAGTCACCTACCTGGTGGATTTACAGGCTCCCCAGAACCCTCTACGGGTCCTCCATGTGAACCGCCTCAAGCACCACTCTGAGCGGTCCGAAGTGAGCATGCTCTTGGCGACGGACGACGGGAAGGAAGCGGAGAGTGGGTCGGTGGATGGTGTGATCCTCTCCCCGACCCTGACCGCTGAACAACAGAGCAAGTGTAACCAGTTGATGGGGCAGTTTGCCCCGCTGTTCTCCTTGACCCCAGGGGTTACTCAATGATGTACCCACGATGTGGACACCGGTGACAGCCCCCCTGTGAATCATAAGATCTACAGGCTGGCTGACCGGGTCAAAGCCAGCATCAAAGAAGAGGCCTAGAAGATGTTGGCATTAGGGGTGGTTGAGACATCCAGCCGTCCATTTGCCAGCCCCATGGTCTTGGTCCCGAAGGCTACAGCACCCGGTGCCCCACCAGAATTGCGGTTCTGTGTGAACTACCAGGGGCTCAATGCCGTCACTCGGACAGACGCACACCCCATCCCAGGAGCTGATGAGCTCATTGATCGGTTGGGAGCTGCCAAATTCCTTAGTACTTTTGATTTAATGTTGGGGTACTGGCAGATTGCTTAACCGAGTGGGCCAAGGAAAGATCCGCTTTCTCAACCCCGGAAGGACATTACCAGTTCTGTGTTATGCCCTTCGGGTTTAAGTATGCCCCTGCCACCTTTCAGAGGTTTGTCAACCAGGTATTGGCCGGGTTGGAGGAATTCAGTGCCGCATACCTGGACGACATTGCGGTGTTCAGTTCCAATTGGGACGAACACCTGCAGCACCTCGGGGAAGTGTTGAAGGCGCTGAAGAAGGCAGGCCTCACAATTAAGGCCAATAAGTGCCAGATAGGGCAGGGTTCAGTGGTGTACTTGGGACACCAAGTAGGAAGCTGCCAGGTGGCGCCCCTGCAGCCCAAGATTGACACTATCCTGGCTTGGGAGCCCCCAAGATCCAGACATAGGTGAGGGCCGTCTTAGGACTCACTGGGTACTAAAGAAGGTTTGTTAAGGGATATGGCACCATTTTTGCCACCTTAACTGAGCTGACTTCCCAGAAGCAGCCAAAAAAGGTGATCTGGACGGAGACCTGCCAGACGGCATTTGATGCCCTGAAGGCTGCCATGTGCACAGCCCCCGTGCACAAGGCCCCCGACTTCTCCAAAGAATTTGTCGTGCAGACCGACGCGTCTGAACATGGAGTGGGAGCGGTGCTCTCACAACTAAACGAAGAGGGCCTAGACCAGCCGGTAGTCTTCCTTAGCAGGAGACTACTCTCCAGAGAACAGAGGTGGAGTGCCATAGAAAGGAAGGCTTTCGCTGTGGTCTGGGCACTGAAGAAGCTGAGACCATACCTGTTTGGGACTCCCTTCCGAGTTCAAACAGACCACAGGCCCCTCAGATGGTCAATGCAGATGAGGGAGGAGAATCCAAAACTGCTGAGGTGGTCCATCTCCCTAAAGAGAATGGACTTTATGGTGGAACACCGCCTGGGCACGGAGCACGCCAAAGCAGATCACCTGTCCAGGTTCTTCTGCCTTAGTGAAGAGAAATCCCAAGTATGTGGGTAGTTCTCCCTACTTTCAGCTGGAGGGGACGTGTGTTAGACTTGGCATCTTTTGGTGTGTTTCCCCTGACTTTTTTGTTTCCTGACCTCCCAGTTTTGACTCTGTTTTTGCTGGTGTAATGCTTCTGCGCACTTTTTGCACTGCTGATCAGTGGTAAAGTGCAGGTGCTCTGTGTAAATTGAGCTATGGATTGGTGTTTCCATGATTGGATATTTGATTTACTTGTTAGTCCCTAGTAAAGTGCACTGAGTGTGCCAGGGCCTGTGAACCAAATGCTACTCGGGGGCCTGCAGCACTGATTATGTCACCGATGTGAGTAGCCCTGAAAAAGTACCTCAGACCTGCCATTGCAGGGTCTACACGCAGTTTGTAACTGTCATGTCGACTTGGCCAGAGCACACACTGGCCAGTCGCCAACCTTCCCTTTTCTTACATGTCAGGCACCCCTAAGGTAGGCCCAAGGTACCCCTGAGGGCAGGGTGCAGTGTATGTGAAAGGTAGGACATGCCCTGGTGTGTGTGGCATGTCCTAATAGCGAATTACAGCCAATTTCGTTTTTCACTATTGCAAGGCTACCAGTTCCCCATAGGACAGAATGGGAGGTTTGTTTATAACATCTTATAAACATAACTGGCCCAGGGATTTTGGTAAGAAAATAAAATTTAGTATGCCTGAACTCAGAATATAAAGATGCATCTTTTAGTGAAGGTGCTTTTTACATTCAGCGTTTGAAAATACCACTTTTAGAATGTGGTTATTTTCTTGCTCAGTCATCCCATGTGCCTCTGCTGGAATGTGGATTACCTGTCTGGGTTTTGAATGACAGACAGCTGGGGGGCCAGAGGGGCTCCAGATAGTCTAGGTAGGTCAGAAAAGCGCTGAATAGACCTGGGCTACGATGGGGGAAGGAGGAGGAGATTTCCTTGCACCTCAAAGGGCCTGGTCTGCCTCTGACAAATGCTGTCTCCACCTCCTGCCAGGGATTCACACCAGAAAAGGCCCAACTGGTTCTGGCCGGGCTCAGACACCCTCTGCCTGAAAGATCAAAGGATTTTTGGACATAAATACTGGGTCACAGACGCCTGAACTTTAGAACTCATCTGGATCTAGAGGACTGCCAAGAAGAAGAGCCGGAGAAGCTGCAAAAAGGAAGGACTGCTTTGCTGGGTGCTTTGCTGGGCTGACCTGCAGTGGTTGCTTTTGTCTTGGGCAGTGGAAGGCCTGGACTGGTCTTTCTGCAACCTAACTTGTGAGTCTCTCCAAGGGCTTGAGGTAGAGCTTGCCCCCTGTTCACGAAGTCTCAGGAACAGCAAAGACTTCAAGTTCTTCGACCCGCAGCACTGCGGACTGTGTGTTATGTGCTGCAACCCGAAGAACACCAACATCTACGACATCACTGCCGACTCCGTGTTCTGAAGGCACTGCAGAGGGCACTGCCGCAACGCCGCACCGCAACCCTGGTCTCACCGACGACACCTGTTGACGCCGCCACCAAGTCGCTGCTTGCACCGCAAATTGTGGGCACCGCACTCAGCACCGCCTCCTCGCTTCACGCAGAAGCTTTGGCACTGCAGAGAGCACCGCTGTAATGCCGCGACCCTGGTCTCACCGACAACGCCTGTTGACACTGCCACCGAGCCGCTGCTTGCACCGCGACCTGTGGGCACCACACTCTGCACGCCTTGCTTGACGAGGACGCCTTGGCCTGCCTGATGCTGCCACTTACCGCCGAGATTGACGCCACTGCTTGCACCGTGGTTCGAGGTCACCGCTTGTAAGTCACAGGACGCACTGCCCTCATTCCGCACCGCAGCCTTGGCCTACCGACGCCGGTGCCATCGACTCCAGTTCGTCAGCCAACGACAGTGCTTCAGCAACTACGATGCCGCTGCTTGCACTGTGACCTGCTAGCACCGTGGCGAGCACCGCCTTCATCTCGCACCGTGACCCTGGTCTCACCGATGACGCCATCTGAGGCCGCCACCGAGCCTCTGCTCGCACCATGACCTGGGGGCACCGTATGTCACACCACTGCCCTTCACACCGCAGCACCCGACACCTACTGGCGCCAGCGCTCCTGATTCCACCAGAGAGGAGCTCGACCTATAACGCGAGTGACTTCAAGGGTCTCAGCGCCCTGCATTTCTCACAGGTGCTGTTTGCGGGTCTTCCCGACACCGTAGCTGGCCCGGGACCCCGCGACCAGCCAGAACTGTTGGATTTGTTATTCACGACGCTGTGGTAGCCCGGACGGAGATATCCATCCTCTTTTTAATCAGCGTATTTTTGGAACTGTGATCTTTTAAGTATAGTACTGTGGATATTTTTTTTTTTACAAAAAAAGGAGCAGTCACAAATAAAGCGGAAACCAACCACCCACCCCCCACCCTGCCCCTTAAAAAAGGTTGTAGGTACAATAGTTAGATAAAAGGAAGGCAATTAGAAAGAAAAAGCAAATGAATATCCAAATACACAATTCTACAGTGAGTTATTTTTCGACATCATCTGACCTACATATATTTATACCCTCTAAAATAAATAAATTTGAGCATATTGTAATCAGCCCAATTTTAAATTATTCTTGAAAAGAAAGAAAAAAAAAAAAGAGGAGAAGAAAAAAAAAGAAAAAAAAAAGTGAATGATGCTTGGGGTTACAAAAGGGGCACATAGGAACAGCGCAAAACATATTTCAACATATGACAATAAGACTTCAGCTAACAGAATTAAAGTATAAGGGCTAAAAGAGAAAACAAGAAACCTAATAAAATTTGATTCGATCCCAAAAAGGTCAATTCCTAAAGCAGATTATAAATTGGCCTGAGAGAGCCATTTGCTAAGGGGTTCCCAGATTAAAATTCCCTTTTTTTTAGCCCCCCTTTACCCCCTTTTTAGTATATATAGCCCTCTGTAGGTTCCCTATTGATAAGAATCTGGCCAGCCAATCCGAAAACAAAGGGGGGGGGGGGTTGGCTCAATCCAAGCCGATGTTATACAGAGTCTATAAACCGCCATAGCAACAGAAATTAAGGCCCGCCTTCCCTTCTGTTGATGAGATCGCAAAACCCAAGCAAGATGGTCGAAGGGGTTAGCAGAATTTCCTGTGCAACAACTTTACTTAGAAAGACTTGTATTTGGGAAATCAGTGGTCCTAATTTAATGCAAGAAGCCAACATGTGCACCTAGTCAGCACTGTATTCAGCACATCGGGAACAGTACGTGCCTTTCCCAGTACCCCATTTGGCAATTTTGCTTGGCGTGTAATAAAGAAAAAAGCAGGTTTTATAAAATTGCGCTTTAAGGTTAGCCAATAATAAATCACTCTGTGCATGTTTAAAAGCTAAATGAAAGATATTGTCTGTAATTTCCAATTTCTGCTTCCATTTGTTAGAGACTGTAATCATATTGTTTAGCAGAGCATATATGGACCCTAGCCGGGGAACATAAGGGACAGACAGTCTTTCAAAAAGTTTGTGTTTACCAAATCCCAAGGGACCCCCAGCCTTCCGTGAGAGAAAGTCCCTAATTGCGTAGTATTTGAAGACCTCACTCTGGCGCAAATTAAATCTTAACTGAAGCTCCATTGGACGAGTAAAAGGCTCCCAGTTTTTTTATCCCAGCACTATACCATTTTTGAAAGTATGAGCTTTCAAAAATTGCTGGTAGATTAGAGTTGTTTTTAGTAGGGGTATAATAGTTAAATTTACCCACCCCTAGGAACTTACGCATGGCCGTGAATACCTTAAATGCTCCAATGAGGGTCTTGAATCTTACCCTCTTAAAGTACCCGAATTCTAATTGATGCCACAGACAACCTTTAGTTTCGGGGCCCAGCAGTAATTCAAAAGGTGACGGAAGCGTCATGTGGGGTGAGCCGCAGCCCAATAATATAGTCGTAAATTTGGTAAAGCCCAACCCACTCTGTCAAGAGGAAGAGAGAGAAATTTAAGTGATCTTCTGGGCTGTGAGTAGGCCCATATAAATTGGGAAAACAAACGGTCAAATTTTTGTATAGTTAGATTCGAAAACTCATGAGGGATTGCTCTAAAATAGTAAAGAATGTTAGGGAAGAATATCATTTTTATTAAATTGCAGTGACCCACAATGGTTAAATGCAGGTTATTAAGCCTATTCAGTGTTTTTTTAGTATCACTAGCAAGAGGTTCCAGGTTCTCATTAACAATTAAGTCGATATCAGCCTAAATATTTACCCCTAGGTATTTAGCTTTTTTTACCACTCTGTGATCTGTCCCGCTAATCTGTCTGTTCGTGACAATCTTGGTTTTATCCTTATTTAAAGAAAACCCCGAGATCTTTCCAAAATCCTGCGCCTCATACTCTATGGCTTTAATGGCCCTTTCGGGATCAAGAGTGACACACGCTAAATCGTCAGCGTAAGCCATGATTTTAGTGTAAAAACCCTGTCTATTTATAGCCAGAATGTTTAAGTTATCAATGAGCTTCCTAATAAAGGGGTCTATGCCTATAGCAAAAAGTAGTGGGGAACAAGGTCAGCCCTGACGAGTCCCCCGTGGAATCTCAAATTGTTCGGTTAGCTGTCCGTTTATTAGAAACCTAGCGGTGGTGTTAAGATATAGGCCTTTTATGGCTTGAATAGCGTTTGACCCAAAGTTCATGTTTACCATTACACGCCACATAAATCGCCAGGAGACCCGATCAAATGCTCCTGTTGCCTGTGCTGCGTCGAAAAGGGTGATGGTTCTACGAATATGATCGGTGGTGCCCCTCTCCGGAATAAATCTGTGTTGCCAGATGGACACCAGATGTTCAATTTTGGTGGATAATCGGGAGGCAAGAATTTTTGCGTTGATTTTAGAATCACCATTTATTAGGGTAATTGGGCGGTATGACCCCATTTCTAAAGGGGATTTATCTTTTTTAAGGAAAATGATTATCTTAGCTGTTGCCCATGAGGCTGGAGGTGCGGCCCCATTAAAAATCTGTTCTACCAAAGAAGTAAAAATTCCACTAATCTGACTAGTGAAGGCCTTATAAAAATCTACAGGGATGCTGTCGGTGCCTGCCGCCTTGCCATTTGGTAGATTTGCTATGGCTCTTTCTATTTCTTCCCAGGAGGGGGGAATTTCTAATTGTCTACGATCATCTGTGTCCAAATGTGACAGCAACACGGAATCTAGATATTTTTCTATCTCATCATAACTGTTATCCTGAGGATTGCTGGTCTCTTCAGTATATAGACGAGAATAAAAATCGCGGAAGGCCGTCCTAATCTCACTAGGCTCACTAGTAACATTCCCTGAGGTGGTCTGTATTGAATGTATTTCATTTGCAGTAAGGTATTGCCTTGTCCTTACCGCAAGTTGGTGGCCGACTTGTTCACTATAATTATATATTTTTTCCTTCGAAGCCGCCCATTTAACAGCAGACTTTCCTGCCAGTACTGAATCGGCTTCTGCCCTATAAACGGCTAATTCTAACTGGGCAGCCCCTGTGTGTGCATTAGGTTTTTCAAGGCTTGATATACTTAAGGTTTCCTGCCTGTGTATTTGCTATGGATATCTGTCCCCCAGGTACTAGCTAAGTTAATATTGAGGTCTCCGCAAATAATAACTGGGAGGGGCCAATGAGCCAGCTTCTCTGAAATGTAGTTAATTACACCAGGATCATCAGCAGTGCTCCCATAGATTGAACAAAGGGTAAAAGAGGATTCTGCATTAAGCCTGCACTCTGCTAAGATCCACCTGCCGTGGGGATCAGATTTGATGCGTGAAGACCGCATTGAGCAATTACGCTGTGATAAGATGCCTACCCCTTTTATCCTGGTGCCCTGCATAGTCCCCCCAACTATACTAAAACCTTAAGTGTTTAAAAGATGTAGTTGTGAATCTTCTATATGGGTTTCCTGTAGGCAAACCACGTCCACCCCCATATGTTTAAGACCTTGGGTAACTTTACGTCGTTTGTGAACATCCTTCAGACCACAACTATTTATTGAAGTAATTCTTAACTGTTTTTTTGTTAGTCATAGTTGTGCGTTATAAAATTTTACCTTTGGGTAATAATGCGTTAAAAAAGAATACACACGGGTCAATAATAATTCTATTGTAGAGAGTGTCGAATACCATTGTAAAACACCTAATTCAACCAAAAAGAAAAACCAAACCAACCTAAAACTAAGTGCCCTTCGTTTTGACTTCCCCAATACCACCCCCCGCCCACTTATCCTCCCCCCCAAAAAAGTGAGTGATAGTCATCAGCAATAACATCTCGCCACCATACCCCACCAAGAATTCAAGCCTTAAAAAAAGAAAATGGGCTAAACTATGCTGTTAGTGCTAAAAAGTAAAAAAAAAGTAGGAAGTCCTTTTAGGTGACGTGTGTTTGGAAGAAAGTTTAGAGAAATGACAGCGAACATTGTTAAAGTTCAAAGAATAGGCAGGTTAAGTCATTTAGAGCCTATCTTTATCCTTTCTTGGCCTTTATTTCGTTGAGATACTCTTGAGATTTAACTTCAGAGAAAAACATTCTCGGAGTACCATTTAAGATGACCTTAAATTTGGCTGGATTCATCAGAAAGGCTTGGCATCCCAGTTGTTGGAAGGGTGTTATCAATTGGCGGAGGCGCCATCTCCGCTCCACTGTTGTATGACAAAAATATGGTTTGGCAAAATATGACACTCCCTCAAAGTTTTTCTGAGAATTTGGTCGGGCTTGAAAAATACCAGCTGTCGCAGTAAAAAGTTTCCAAAAAACACAAGAAAGGCCCTGGGCTTGGCTCCGCCGTTTGTTTGTGAGTTTTGAGTGTGAGGGGAAAACGGTGAGCCCGTTGGATCTTATAGTCCCAGTTCCAGTCCCCTCAACCCCTTCAGGAATACCAAGTAGGCGGAGATTGTTCCGGCGTTGCCTATATTCCTGCTCTTCTAGCTTCCACATGACATCAGCGTATTTTTGGGACTGTGAACTTTTAAGTATAGTATTGCGGATTTTTATCGTATTTGGTCTTTTCTTAAAGTATATAAAAATATTGGCTATTTTTCTAAACTGGTGTGGTGTCCTTTTGTAGTGCGTACACCATACTATTGTTGGTTATGTGCAAATGCTTTACATACTGCCTCAAAGATAAGCCTGGCAGCTCGTGCCAAGCTACCAAGGGGGTGAGCAGGGGTTATTTTAGAAGTGTAACTCCCTTATCCTGACTAGAGTGGTGGTTTTTGCCTGGCTTTGGCCCACGCCCTAGCCTACAAAAATCCCTTTTCTAACAATATGTGTCTGTTTTTTATTGCTTTTTATAGCAAGGCATCCTACCATTGGAGAATGTAGTGCAGACCTTAGGGGTGACATATGTAATAAACAGGTAGTTTTGGACTTTGAAACAACTTTTACTTACAAAATCAAATTTGGACGCCTTGTAATTCTAAAACCAGCCTAAAACCAGCCTGTAAGGCAGGGCTGGCTTTAAAATGGCACCAGTGTGTACATTATCTCCACATTGTCTGTTGAGTTGAGTATTGTAATGAGCTTGGGTCACAGTTGGTGATCTGACTGTATGTGTCAAGTATGAAAGGTGTGTGAATGGCCTGTAAAGAGCTTGGTGCCTTGGCATAGCTTTACAGGTCACAAGCTGCGAGTCATTGGTTCAGGTTTTTAACCTTTTAATTATTAACAGTGCATTTCCTTTTTGTGAAATCTCTGGTTAATAAAATATACATTTTGAACCTTTCACTCATGCTCATGCCAAACACAACCAGAATGTGCGTGTACTTGAGGAACAGATGGATAGGCACTCATATTTGTCTCAACTGTCTTTCTGTGATAAGGTGAAGTCTGTCTCCAGGGAAAGTTTATCAACTTTAGATAGTTTTGTGAACCCAAAAAAATGGGGAGTGCTGGTAGGAGCGCCTCTCATGGATCCCCACAAGTTTTTTACTCACATGCAAACCTCAAAATGTGACTATAGTCATACATTTCTCTTACATTACGGTGTCATATTATTCTGGTATCAGAAATACCACAATTTTCCTACCATCCAGCATTCCCCCCAGGTCTCCCGATAAAAATGGTAGCTCACTCGTGTGGGTGGGCCAAGTAAGAAATGTGATTTTTGGATCAAAATTTTAGGTTTGCAGGGGATTCTTGGTAGGAAAATGTTGGAGAGTCTATGCAAACCATACCTCCTTGAACTCCCCTGGGTCTCTAGTGTTCAAAAATGTCTTGGTTTTGTAGGTTTCCCTAGATGGCCGCCGAGCCCAGGGCTAAACCCCCCGCCCCACAAAACCAGGTTGTTTCATGATAGGTTATTTTGAAGTCTCTACAGTAAGTTTGGCCCATTTCTTGATGTGGCCACAATGCCTACCCACACTAGTGAGGTACCATTTGTACCGGGAGACTTTGGAAAATGAGGGTAGGTGGATGTTTGTGGACCCACACAGAATCCAGAACATTCCATCACAGAAATGTGAGGAAAATGTGTTTTTTTTTTACAAAGTTTGAAGTTTGCAATGGATTCTGGGTAACAGAACCTGGTGAGATCCAGACATGTCCCCTCCCTCCTGATTTCCCTTGGGTATCTGGTTTCCCTAGGTGCCGGCAGAGCTAGAGTTCAAAATCCACAGCTAGGCACTGTGCAAAACAACAGTAATTTTTCACTGTAAGAATGTGGTGTGTCCATGTTACGTTTTGAGACGTTTCCTGTCACAGGCACTAGGCCTACCCACACAAGTGAGGTACCATTTTTATCGAAAGACTTTGGGGAATGCGAGGTGGGTGGAATTTAGTAGATCCATATGTATTTTTTTAAAAAGGTTTTAGGTTTGCAAGGGAGACTGGGTAACAGAACCTGGTGAGAGCCACACAAGTCACCGCATCCGCACCGCGGTGGAAACCATTTTTATCAGAAGGTACCATTTTTATTGGAAGACTTTGTGGAATGCGGGGTGGGTGGAATTTTGTGACTCCAAGCAGATTCCAGATTTTTCCATCACAGAAATGAGAGGAAAATGTGTTTTTTTTACAAGGTTCGAGGTTTGCAAGGGATTCTAGGTAACAGAACCTGGTGAGAGCCACACAAGTCACCCTATCCTGATTTCCTCAAGAAATCTAGTTTTCACAAATGTACAGGTTTGGTAGGATTCCCTAGGTGCCGGAAGAGCTAGGGTTCAAAATCCACAGCAAGGCACTTTGAAAAAAAGGTCAGTTTTCACTGTATGGTGGTGTGTATCCACTTTGCGTTATGCCTGTTTCCTGTCACGTGCACTAGGCCTACCCACACAAGTGAGGTACAATTTTTATCGGGAGCCTTAGGGGAACACAGAATTGTAGAGCAACTGGTATTACCCATTGACTTTCGATGCATTTCTGCAATCCAAATGTAAGACAATGTGTAAAAAAGAAGTCACTTTGAAAAAATGTCCTATAATTCACATGCTAGTGTGGGTACCCACACTTTTGGAGATGTGCAAATAGCTACTGTTTCTAAACTCTATATTTTGTTCTAATTTCGGAAATAAATGGGTGTCTTTGATACCTATTTTCCACTCTTTATATTTTACCAAATTTATTACCATATATCCGGTACACAATGAAAAACCATTGCAAGATGCTGCTTAGTTATTGGCTCTGGGTTCCTCAGTTTCTTGGTGTACTACATATTACATATTCCCACAACCAGAAGGATACAGCGGATGTAACGGTATATTGCTTTAAATGGCAGTTTTTTTCAACGCATTTTCAATTTTTCTTATTTTCAACTGTCAATCAATCAATCAATCAATCAGGGAATTGTAAGCGCGCTACTCACCCACGAGGGTCTCAAGGCGCTGAGGGAGGGTCCGCAGATCTGTTTAGCTGAAGAGCTAGGTCTTGAGGGTCTTTCTGAAGGTGTTACGGGACGAGGCGCATCTGATGTCTGCCAGTAGCTCATTCCAAGTCTTCGCTGCAATGTGAGAGAAGGATCTTCCACCTGCTCTGGCTCTGTGGATGCGCGGGGTTTCGGCCAGTGCAGGTTGGAATATCAGAGGTTTCTTTTGGGTACGTGGAAGTTGAATCTGTTGTTGAGGTATCTGGGTCCGTTGGTGTGTAGGCATTTGTAAGCGTGTGTGAGGATTTTGAAAGTGACTCTTTTCTCCACGGGGAGCCAGTGGAGACTTTGTAGGTGTTGACTGATGTGTTTGTGTCAGGGGGTGCTGAGGACGAGTCTGGCAGAGGTGTTCTGTATTGTCTGGAGTTTGCGGAGTAGGGACTTGTTGATGTCGGCATAGAGTACGTTTCCATAGTCCAGTCTGCTGGTGATGAGTGCGTGGGTGACTGTCTTCCTTGACTCAGGGGGGATCCACTTGAAGGTCTTGCGGAGGATGCAGAGGGTGTTGAAGCAGCTGGACGTGACGGCGTTGACCTGTCGGTTCATGGTGAGTGATGAGTTGAGTATGATGCAGAGGTTCTTGGCATGGTCTGAGGGGGTAGGTGGGCTTCCGAGGGCAGTTGGCCAACAGGTGCTGTCCCATGCAGAAGGGGTGGTACCGAGAACGAGGACTTCTGTCTTCTTGGCGTTGAGCTTCAGGCAACTGTTGGTCATCCAGACTGCGACGTCTTGCATTCCTTTCTGGAAGTTCAGTTTGGCAGTGGTGGAGTCTTTGGTGAGGGAGAGGAGGAGCTGTGTGTTGTCAGCATAGGATACGATGTTGAGGCAGTGTTGTTGGACGATGGCTGCGAGGAGGGCCATGTAGATGTTGAAGAGGCTGGGGCTCAGGGATGAACCCTGTGGGACTCCGCAGGTGATTTTCGTGGGGTGGGAGAAAAAGGGTGGGAGTCTGATCCTTTGGCTTCTTCCGGTGAGGAATGATCAGATCCAGGAGGATGCATTTTAGGGTGGCTGGCGTCGGCGGTGTTGGAGGCCGGGGTGGTGGTGAGAGTCTGGGGGCAGTGGAGGCAGGAGAACTGGCCGTGGGTCGTGTTGGGAGAGGACTGTTGGCACTCTCTAAGTCTTACAGGGTTGAGAGCAAGGAGGGTGGTGGTGTCATAGCGATGGCTAGTGGGAGGTCCAGGGTTCCTGGCACTGGCCACGGTTGGGTCGCGGACGGGCACAGACGAGCTTGCCTTTGGCGAGCCTCCAGCGCGCCAGTGCTGCACCCACTGTGCGCATCTGCTGCGCAACCGCCCAGCGGCAGCCATTAAGTAGGGGAGGTAGGAGGGAGGAGAAGCTGGGAGGTGGGTGTGGGGGAACTCCGGGGGGAGTTCCCAGGGGAAATTCCAGGGGGGAGGAGCTGCAGGGGCAGCAGTGGCGAAAGGCGAAAGGAACAGGCAGGCATGAGTGATGGAATTAGAGCAAGACACAGATGGGCACAATAACAGTGGCACCACAGGGAATAATTAAGAAAAAAACAGCTGAGAAAGGTTACGGTGGTTGCAGGCAGTCTGGTTCCAGCTGAAGCAGGCACAGATGCGGACAGCAGCCTCAAACCTCCCAAGTAGGAGGTCGGGTCTGGAGGCAAGAAACGGCAGAGCTGCGGGGAGAGAGTGGACCTAGACCGAGGGACCGACTGTTAGTTTCTATAACAAAACCTTAAAGGATCTACAAAAATTACACCTTTCTGAATTCATAATGTTTTCTACTTTTCAGAAATGTATAGCTTCCCAGGATCCAATATTGGTTTCATACCCATTTCTACCACTAACTGGAAGAAGGTTGAAAGCACAAAAAGTAGCAAAAATAGGCTATGTCCCAGTAAAATGCCAAAACTGTGTAAAAAATGTGGTTTTCTGACAAATGTCTGTCGGTCCCTGAAAGTTGGAAATATGGTGATTTCAGCAGCACAAACCCTTTGTTGATGCCATATGCAAGGGGGAAAACAAACACTTTCTTCTGCAGCACTTTTTCCCCATTTAAAAAAAAAAAATAGGAATTTGGCTGTATTATGGCTAATTTCTGGGTCCCCTCCAGGGGAATCAACAAACCCTGGGTTCCTCTAAAATCCCAATGATGTTAGAAGAAAAGGACACAAATTTCGCATGGATGCCTTATGTGTACAAAAAGTTACAGGGGCCTAAACGCAAACTACCCTATATAGCCAAAAAAAGGCTTAGCTCAGGGGGGAAAGGCCTAGCAGCAAAAGAGTTAATTGAAATATTTGGCATCATTTTATTTTATTTCTTTTTATTCATAAAGTTTGTATAGAGCAATCAAGATCCAGGAGGGTATCGTAGTACTTCACAATTAGGTAGTAATTATACAATAGGGGTTAAAGAACATTCATTACTTAGATGTGTATAGCTGGACCTCCCAGGTGTACAACAATTTAGTAAACAATCAGGGCATCAGAAGAGCAGGCAGGAAAACATACAGTAGAGCCAAGGCTCCTTAGAGAAGAAACTTGTACCATAGTATTTTTTCACTTCCTTTTTAAAAGAAGCGGTGGAGGAGATTCGATGGACTTCCAGTGGAAGCGGGTTCCACATCTTTGGGGGAAAGCTTGAGAAGGGTCTGAGACTTGTTCTCTTTTTGTGGAAGATTTGTGGTTTCAGAAGCAGTGAACTTGCACTTCTTGATTATCTGCAACCCCAATAATTCTAGCTTATGAGGCAGATAAACGGGGTCTTGAAATGTAGGGCTTTGTGAATCATGCAGGCAATCTTTAGTTGTATTCTTGCTTTTTAAGGCAGCCAGTTTAGGGTTTTCAGAGCTGGGGATATATGATTGTTTCTTTTTGTACCAGTAATCAATCTAGCAGCAACATTAATGGTAGTTCTTAGCGGGGCCTGGCTATGTTTGGGAAGACCATAAAGCGTGGCGCTACCACTAAGCTTGCACCGCCTGCTTAAAGTCTTCCTGTGGGAGGAATGGTTTGTTAAGCGGAATGAACGTGTGTCAAGAGGCATTGTTCTTGGGGTAATGCTAGGGGGAACAAACCTCTCCTGGGTGGCAAGAGGAAGAGCGAACCCAGGAAATGGAAGAAGAGCCCTCTTTGATTCTAGGCCGATATTGATACTTTTTGTTTTCTCAACAAAGAAGGCAGCCAATTTGTCACATGTTGGACAGCGGTAAAAAAGATCAGGGCGGTTGGGTGCGTTGACTGATTGTTGTTTAACAATTTCAAAATGTTTTTTGGGGCAGTTTTTGACTTGATTAAGTTGGGTTCTGAAGAAGTCGGCCTTTGCCATCTTGATCTTTCAGTTGTGAGAGTTCCTAACAGATCTAAGGTGATTTAGATGTTCGGTGGAGGGTATGGATCTCCAAGATCCTTCAGTTGCCCTTAGGTTGCGACGTTCCAAGTTTAAGTTGTTGTTGAACCAAGGTTTGGAGATTTTGGAGGAATCAATTTTATGTTGTAGAGGGGCTATAGAATCCAGAAAACCAGAGATAGAGGAATTATAGAAATCTGTGAGTACACAAATATCTTTCATGTATGTTTAGGAAGTCAAGGCATTGTACATTTCATTTCTTCTGTGTTAATGTTTCTGAGGTTCTTTTTCCATTGCTTTTTTCCTTGGGTTGGTCTTTCTTCAGGGACAACTTCCTGTTGATAAAGAAAATGATACTGTAGTGGTCAGACCAGTCAAATGAGATAATGGAATCCAGTGCGATGGTGTTTCCTTTGGAGATGATGAGGTCCAGAGTTTCACCCTTATTATGAGTTAGCTGTCACAGAATTGAGTCAGTCCCTGGTCCATTAGGAAGGATTTTCAACAGTTCACTGGGTGATTGTTTGGGTTAGACCAGTGGAGGTTGAAGTCTCTCAGGAAGATTTGGGTCACTAACGGGTCGTCGTTGGAAGAGAGGATTTCCATTAAATGTTCAATGAAGGAGAGATTGTCTCCAGCGGGGTGGTAGAATGTGTGTAGTTTGCAGACAGGGAGGTTTTTTCTTGCAATGTTGAGGCATAGATATACATTAGAGGTCAGAGTGAAGGTTTCTTAGTGGGAAACGTAGAGTGTATTTCGGTGTATGCAAGCTATTCCTCCACCCTATTTCATAGTTCTGTCCAGCCGAATTATTTCGTGGCTAGGAAGGACTAGAATAGGGGTGAAAAAGCAGTCTGTTCAGCCAGGTTTCTGTGAAGATAATGATATCAAGCTCATTAGTAAGGATGAGATCGTAGATGTCAGGGGCATGTTTACTAGTTGATCTGCAGTTGAGTAGTACACATTTCAATTGGACAGTAGAATGGGAGGTAGGCATCTGAAGGATGTTACGAGTTGAGTTTGTCACTGTTTATACCTCTGATGTTGTGGGCGTGTTCTCTGAAAGGGTTAGCGTGAATGGCTTGGATTTGACCCGGTAGGGACACATCATTGTCTACTGTGTGGGAGTAGGAGAGGAGTAGATCATGGATATCAGTGGTCGATAGATCAGCCTTCAATTCTTCTGGGGCGGGAGGGGTAACGTTTTCAAGGAATGGTGAGAGGTAAGCGGATAAAGGGCAGGAACAGAACCATCTATGGGCAAGGTGGTCAGTTCCCAGAGGTACTAAAAGTTAGGAACAGGGGGAGATGTTCCTTAGTGATGGCTTTCAATTTCTTGATTTTGTCTGAGAGATGGCACAGTTGGATAGAGATCTCATCAAGGTGAGCAGTCCAATCTGGGTGTTGGTTGTTGGATTTTGGGTGAGGGTTATGTGGAGTGTTCTGGCAGAGGAGAGGGGTTTCAAGGTATCGCTAAAAGGACAGAGGACAGAGGTGGTAATGCATTGGTTGGGGGAGCAAGCAAATCAGGAAGGTCTTGTGGAGTACTAATTAGCATGGAGAGGTGAGCCGGGGATGGAGTGAGGGTGAGGGGGCATAAGTTTGATGGATAGGATGTGGGCAAAGAGAGGATGTATGGGTTTGGTGTGATAGGTTTGATGGGAGGTGGTAATCTGGTCTCAGCCTGGTCTGATGGTGTGTTAAGGTAGATCATGCAAGGAAGTTCCCCAGGAGAGAGAAAAAGCAGGGCCGTGAGAGAGGATGCCCTGGCAGGGGACCCTAGGTGTAACGGTGAATAGCTCGGTTAAAGGTGTGTCGCAGCACGACTAATAGCCAAAAGATTCAGTGGTTGTGTGGACAGTGAGAGCACTGGTGATACTAAATCAGGGGACTGGATGGAGTAGATATCGATTATGGAGTGAGGCGGGTTATGTGAATTTCGAGTTACCCCAGACGTTAGGTGGGGTGAGAGGGTGACATCATGAGGAATAGGGGGGTTTAATAGAGACTGAGAGGAGTTAGAAATTACCGCATTGTTGAGTGTAGGGAAGTTATTATCCATCTTAGAGCGCTTTACAGGGTTAAAAGGTTGCATACAATATGACCTTAGGGGAGGGGTGGACCATTTGGGATAAAGCAAGTACAAATAATTTACAAGAACGAAGGTCTGAGTGCAATGCAAGAGTTAGGAGAGGAATTTGCCTATTAGGAAGGTTTTGGCTTCCTTCTTAAAACGTGCCGGAGACAGAATTCTTCTAATGGCGGGTGGGAATGAGTTCCAAATTTTTGGTGCGGCCCCAGAGAACACACGGTTATAGTTTTTTTTCTTTCGAAAGCACGAAGGCTGGAGTAAGAGGTTTTTGGAGGACCGTGAGTTTCTGCCACCTCGCATACCATGATTTTCTGAGCGAGAAATGAAGGGCATTTCGTGTATAGAGCCTTGTGGGTGATACATGCCAGTTTAAGTTGGATTCTGGCTTCAAGAGGGAGCCAATTCAGAGCTTTCAGATGTGGTGAGATGTGGTCGAATGTTTTAGAACCTCTTGGGAGTCTGGCGGCAGCGTTGAGGCAGTCTTTTAAAGGGTCCAGGGCGATCTTAGGAATGCCAGAGAGAGTAGAGCATCCATATTCAATTCTGGAGATAACTAGTGCCTGGACTGCCATTTTTAGGCCTGGAGTGACAAGGAAAGGTTTTAGTTTTCTTAGATAGCTTAGGTGAAACCTGGCAGTTTTAACCATCGAGTTGATGTGGTCACGCATATTCAGGCTGCTGTACAGGGTTATTCCAAGAGATTTGGCAGAGTCCACTATGGTCGAAGGGCAGTTTAGGGCTGTGATCAACTTAGATCATTCCCGAATGTCCGGGTTGGTTTTGGGTAGGGAGATTATCAGGAATTCTGTTTTCTGAGCGTTTAGTTTGAGCTGGTTGGATTCGAGCCATTGGATAGTTGACTTCAAGGCCTCATTCAGGGAAAAAATCTCCTCCGGAGTAGAGATTTTAATGTAGATCTGGGTGTCATCGGCGTACATGAGGTAGGACATATTGGTGGTGCGTAGTACTTCTGCTAGCGGTTCAAGGTAAAGATTGAAGAGGGTAGGGGACAGGGTTGATCTTTGGGGGACTCTGACCGTAATCGGAGAGGGGGCGGAGAGGTTACCGTTGATTAAGAATCTCTGGGAGCGGTTCTGGAGGAAGGATCTAAACCGTTCAAGCACAGAGCCATCCAGTCCCATCCTCAGTTGGAGGCGTTCAAGAAGTTTCTCGTGGTTGACCGTATCGAAGGCCGAGGATAGGTCTAAGAGGAATAGGAGACAGGTTTTGCCTTGGTCAAGGGCTTGGAGAGCATCATCCACAATATGGAGAATGGTGGTGTCAGTGCTGTGCCCAGGCCTGAACCCAGATTGGAATTCGTCTAATAGGTTGAAGTTGGTGAAGGGAGAAGTTTTAAATGGGCAGTAGACGGGTGCTGTCTCCAGTTTCTCTCTGTCTGCTGGAGGGTTCTCCTTTCATTGTTGAGAGATTCGTTAAATCAGAGGTTTCTGTCTTTGGTTTGGATTCTTTTTAGCTTTAGTGGAGCAAGATCATCGAGTATGTTAGACACAGTCGAGGTATAGTGTTCTGTGAGGTTGTTCACCGTTGAGATATTTGGGGTGGGGGGGTCAGTTTTGCAGTGAGCAACCAATTTCACGAGATCTAGGCTCTTTGTGTCTCTAACTCAAGGTTTTGGCTTCACAGATTATAGTGGCCTTGTTTTGTTAGTGCCAGGTAAAAGGAAGGTAATAGCGTGGTGATCAGACCAGTCGCACAGGAAGTAAGATTGACCTCTGATTCCTTGGCAATGATCCAATCTAGAGTGGCACCTTTCTTGTGTGTTGGGAGTGTGCAGACTTGGGTAAGGGATTGGTCAGCCGAGAAGTCTCTGATAGTGTTGACCTGAGGGTCCTTGAGGTCGTTCCAATGCAGATTGAAGTCACAGAGGAAACTGTCTTTAGAATTGGGGGAAACCTTGGCTGTATTGATTTCCATGAGGTGGTCAGTGAAGGCGTCATTTTTACCTGGGGAGTGGTAGAGGATGTGCAGTCTGCAGTTGAGTTGTTGCAGATGGAGAGTGCAAGGTATTTGCAGGAGTCAGTCATATAGTCTTTATTTCGATAAAATTTCATCAAGAAAGACATTTTACAGTCATAAAATTTAAAATACAATATCATAAAAAACAGGAAAAGACATAAACCTTAAAACACTGGAGAGGGAGAGGGAAGTCACAGCATCACACCAGGCAACTATTAAGTCTTGTTACGGATAATCCATACCCAGCCGAGGAATTTAGCCACAGCGATTACAACACATTCACTCGTGTCGAAACGCAGAATGTTAAGGGCTACAAAACCCTGCCGGGTGCCCATATTCTGGCAAAGAGGTTTAAGCCATTTAGCCCGAGGTGCAACGTAAGCCGGGCAGGCAAAGAATATGTGACCGACAGAATCAACACAATCCGAGCACCACCTACAGGTATCACAAAAGCCACCCTTCCATTTTTTAGTGAATGAATTGGTGGGTAAGGAACCTACCCTGAATTGGTGGTATAGTTTCCTGTCTCTAGGCATGGTGATGGTATCCCAATACTCTTCAAGAACAGGGGTCTGTTTAAATCCAAGGAACTTGCCAGTCAGGGACTCAGGGGAAGCAGATAAAATGTGCTTTTGGGAAATCATAGACCAGTAAAGGGTCTTAAAGCTTTGTTTCGGGGGAAAAGAGCTGTTAGCTGGGTCAGACCACAGAGTACCTAAACCCATAGAGTCCAATAAGAGACTAACATGTTTACACCAGGGGAGGTCGCCCGCCCCCAGAATACAACGAACATCCATAAAAGCTTTGGCAAAGGGGGCCAATTCAGGGACTGTCCATAGCCTCCTCCAATAAGCCAGAGGTTTAAACCTGGCAATATCATCAAACGAGTAACAACCAAGGTCCAAAAAAAGTGGTTTCACTGGAGTTGAGCTGGGGAGTCCCGTTAACTATCTAAAAAATTTGTTTTGGGCTTTAACCAGGGAAGAAAGGTCTGTATAACCCCATAATTCAGCACCATATAAAATTGCTGAGTTGATCCTGGCTTCGAATATTTTGATAGGAGGACCTATCATTTTTGCCTGGGATTGTTTTTGTTCCTTGATCAGACAGCCCGATAGTTGGACAAATTTAAGAGAAAGAGCGTCAATTTGAGGTCCCCAGTTCAACTTGTTTTCAAACAATACGCCCAGGTAGGTCATAACATTTGTACGTTCCAGAACACCGCTATCCATGGACACCTGACCCCTCACAGGTTTCCCTTTGTTAAAAACCATATATTTGGTTTTTGAAATGTTAACTGACAGGTCGCAGTCGGAGCAGAAAGAAGAAAATAAATCAAAGCCGACTGCAGCCCGGACAGAGTTTGTGAGAGGAGTAGGGTGTCGTCCGCAAACATAAGCAGCGGAACCTTGGACCCTCCTAACATGGGGGCATCCGTGGATTTATTGGAGAAATATTGGACAACTCTATTGATGAATAATAAAAATAATGTGGGTGCGAGAACACACCCTTGTCGGACGCCTCTGTTGACATTGAATTTATCAGTGACCTGCCCTTGATTACCCCAGCGAACTTGGGCAAAGTTGTTATCATGTAACCTAATTATGATGTTTAAAAGGTCCGAAGATAGCCCAAGCTCCGCTAATTCGCCCCAGAGTTTAGTCCTATTGACCAAATCAAAAGCAGACCGAAAGTCTACAAAAGCTGCATAAATTGTACCACTGCAAAGATAAACCGTTTTCCAGACAATTAGTTGGAATTTAAAAGCCTGGTCAATGGTACTAATGCACGATCTGAATCCTGCCTGTAAGGGCGAGATGATGTCGAACTGCTCAGCCCAGAGCTGGATCCTTACCAAAATCATTCTTGCTACAATTTTTTGGACAGAGTCAATGAGGCTAATGGGGCGATAATTGCCCGGGCACGAACGGTCACCTTTTTTAAAGATGGGCAAGATCTCTGCGCCCTTCCATGAGTCGGGAATGGGGGCCCCTTTAACTAATGCGTTGTCCAGAAGGGCGATGTAGGGGGCCCAATTACCAGGGTCGGATTAAAAAAGGTCCGCAGGGACACAATCAATACCTGGAGCCTTACCATTAGGAACCCTCGATAATGCCATCTTGACCTCTTCGACATCAAACTCAAGGATAGAAGGTGTAAACGGGTCCTGACTTTTTGGTTCAAGGGATATAGCAGCCATATCAACATCAGAAAACTGGGATTCATAATGGGATACCCAGTTGTCCGGAGAAACATTGTTGGAGGGAACCTGTGAGTTTGATGTATTACCCCACTTCAGGGTATGCCAGAACAGGGTTAGGTTCCTTAGTTTACTGGCTGCCAATAAGGCACTCCAGTGATCGTTATCCCAGTCATGCTTCGCCTGAACTTTGGCCCTAGTGTAGAGTTTTCTCGCAGATCTAATAGTGGCCTGGTCCTTAGTAGCGATAGCTGCTTTCAAAGCATTATATGAATCTCGGCAGTTCTTATTATACCAAGAGCTTTGCTTGGGGATCTTGGAAGACATGGCCTTGCAGGGTTTTGAGAAGATGGATTTTAAGTCCAAAAACAGATTGGTATGTATGTTTGTAGCATCGACAATGTCACCGTTGTCGAGCCTGAGGGACTGTAAGGCTGCCGTCGCTGAGGAGACTTTATCGCCAATCTCAGAGAGTATAGCACTATCAAGAGCAACCCTTTCCCATCGCACTCTGCGATGATTGTTAGTTAAAAGGGCATTAGCAGTCGATATCTCAGATTGAATGTTTCTAACCTGGGGGCTGAGCAGGAGTGTCAGAACCAAAGGGTTATGGTCACTCTCAATTCGCTCACAGATCATCATGTCACCCAGAGTGTGCCAGTACTCCACTTTTATTAGAGCATAATCAATTCGACTACTACGTCCTCGACCATCGGAGAAGGTCACTTTGCCAGACGGATCCGAGGGGGTTCGTCCATTGGCTGCCCTGAAACCACGTTCTAGGCATAAACTCGTCCACTGAACAGCGGATTCACTCCATCGTTTAATAGGAGTGAGGACGAGAAGAGGTATATTCCAGATGATATCAATTTCCGTGGTCAAAGAGTCGCATTCGGGGTACAGTGGCTCGAAACAGCAGTTGAGATCACCTATAATAATTACGTTGGTGCTAGGGTCAACTGTCTCCAGGAACTCATCCAATTCTATGAATGTGTTGGTTCCACGACCTCCTGGGAGGCCCCGGTTGTAAACATTAATTAACAGTATTAGGGGTTCATCGGTGCTCTGCAGAGAGATGATCAAAAGGTCGGGATTGTCAATAGGCAGTTTGGTTAGGCTATACTTCAGGGTTTGCCTAACCCAGAAACAGAGACCACCAGAAGAACGGCCCCTAGGGTTACTAATTGCCCCCTTAAAAAAGTTCACGTACCCAGAGTAACAAAAAGGGTCAACAGCCCATGTTTCCTGGAAAGCCAGGATATCATGGGTAGAGACCCAGGCGGACCAATCCTCGTTAATTAATTTGCTACGAAGACCCGCAATGTTCCAGGAAGCCAGGGTGAGGACAGGGGAACTAGGGGAAGCCAGGGGAATTGGAGTACATGGTAGAGTTGGAGAGCTGGGGGAAGCCAGGGGAATTGAAGTGCATGGTGAAGTTGGAGACACAGAAGGGAATTCAACACTATCAAAACCCGTAGTCTTAGTCACAGGGATACAAGAAACAGTATGTGCAGGAAAAAGAGAAACTGGGAGCAACCCACCAACATTAAATACCACAACAGTGCATGTAAGGCTGGTGGTGTTGGGAGCACAAGACAGGGGTAAATGAGAACTCTCCCGATCTACAGATGGAACGTGGGGCTTATAGGGGTGAGTATGTTGGGGGTCACGGGAAAAACCAGGGGGTGAAAACCTCTGGTCCGTGCAAAGTCGTCCAGACATGCCCCGGCCGCTGGGCCTATAAGGCACGGGGCTATGGTTACAAAGTGGTCAATCAACCCCCTCCAAATCACTCAGCGGGGCGTATGGGTTAAATAGAGGGAGGTGGAAATCCAAGCCCTGTACTCTACGAGGACCCCTAGTGACCCTCTCCCAACCGAGTGACCCGGCATTGGACTGTTGAAAAAGTGCGGGGGGATAAAAATACGACAAATCTGTAACAAAAATTCCAGAGGCACCCGAGATGTTAGGATGGGAACATAGATAACTCACCACCCTGGGGTCTCGAAAATTTACAAGCACACAATCCCCCTCTACTCTCTTGACCCCACTGCCCAACCAACACACCCTGCGAACAATCAAAATTTCTGCACAAGAAGAAGCAGGCAGTGGCCTATTACGATTTAACCAGTGGGTAACCTTATTTTTTTAACTCACTGTGGGACTCAGCCTTATCCTGCGAAAGACTGGGAACACCCACCAGAATGGCAGTATAAGGATGAGACTCAGGCGGGAGGTTAATACGAGGAAGTTCGGGAAATGGACAAGCACCCTCGACGAGGGAGTGCTTAGTGGTAAGATGATTTCTATTGGTATTTATGTTACTATCTGAAACGTGGCGGGAAGTGGTACAAGATGACTGGTGAGGAGTGTTTGTGGGAAGGACATTCGGAGCTGGGGGATCTGAGGGAGCTCCAATCATTGGGGTGGTGTCATTGGGGGCGACCTGGACCACAGCAGTTAAATCAGGAGATATTACGGGCCCAGATGACGGTAGAGATGCTGAGAGCTTCTCAGCTATTACCAGGTTGGCATACATCATAGCCTCTAGTTTTTCGACCAAATGAGAGAGTCGATTAACTTTCTCATATAGTGGAGTAAAGAAAGACTTGAACAACTGCTCCAAGACCTCAGCATGGTCAGCTGACGAAGGGGATGTAGTGGTCGAGGATGCAGGACGAGAAATAGGCACGGAACTCACATCAGCGGCAAAAGTAACATGTGGCACCGGGGGGTTGGGGGCGGGACAAGGATCAGGAATTGTGGGCACTTTAATGTTGTTAACGGGATTGCCCTTAGGATGCACTTCCCTGCATGTATTCGTCCCCTGGGTTAACTGTGGCAGGACACCCAGTGACGAGATTGTGGAACCAGGCAAATCAGAAGGGGGCTGTAAATGAATATCTAAAACGGTGGAGGGCAAACCAAGGGGGGAAGAGCCAGATGTTGTAACTAGGGTATTAACCAATAGGCCTGTTACTGGGCGAATATCTAAACCAAGCTCGGTATGATCGGAAAAGTCAGAGATGGGTTGTGGGGGCCTAGGGACAGGAGAGGAAACTGTCATAAGGCTGCCCAAAGATGATCTTTTAGAAGACAAATCAAGGGACAGTCTTTTTTCTGTTAGATCTATTTCGCGTTCAAGAATCCGGGCAGCTCTAGTGATAAAATGATCTAACGTCCCTGAAACACAGCCCCCAGTACTACTCTGTGCTAACTTCCTACCTGACCTCAGGGACGACATCACTGTATACAGCAGTTAGAAAGTGGGAGTTGGTTCTGAAACAGGTAAGCAAGGATTGAACTCAGCCACAAAGAAGAGTACAGGCCCGTCCCGTCTACTTCCGTCCACGAACGGCCACAAACGGCCCGCTCTTTGCCCGGTCTTCGCCCCGAGCGTCGTCCCGCGCGCGTATCGCTAGCGCGCTAGGACATAGGCAGAGTTAAGCCCGGGGGAAGAGTAGGGGGCGTGAACGGGAAGAGGAACCAGGTGAGCACAGTTAGTGGAGCGCAATGCTCCGTGGTCCTCGCAGTCCCGTGGGTGAGTCGATCTGCATCCAGCCCCCAACAAACAGCGTAGCGTCCTGTATGGTGAAGAGCAGCAAAGAGTCCCACACTAGAAATGCCCCAGCCAAGATTTTATACGCTTGAGGCCAGCGAGCGGCTCCCGTGCAGCGGGGGCCGCGAGGCGTGGCGGTAGAGGGAGGAACCAGACGGGAAGAGGAACCAGGTGAGCACAGTTAGTGGAGCGCAATGCTCCGTGGTCCTCGCAGTCCCGTGGGTGAGTCGATCTGCATCCAGCCCCCAACAAACAGCGTAGCGTCCTGTATGGTGAAGAGCAGCAAAGAGTCCCACACTAGAAATGCCCCAGCCAAGATTTTATACGCTTGAGGCCAGCGAGCGGCTCCCGCGCAGCGGGGGCCGCGAGGCGTGGTGGTAGAGGGAGGAACCAGACGGGAAGAGGAACCAGGTGAGCACAGTTAGTGGAGCGCAATGCTCCGTGGTCCTCGCAGTCCCGTGGGTGAGTCGATCTGCATCCAGCCCCCAACAAACAGCGTAGCGTCCTGTATGGTGAAGAGCAGCAAAGAGTCCCACACTAGAAATGCCCCAGCCAAGATTTTATACGCTTGAGGCCAGCGAGCGGCACCCGCGCAGCGGGGGCCGCAAGGCGTGGCGGTAGAGGGAGGAACCAGACGGGAAGAGGAACCAGGTGAGCACAGTTAGTGGAGCGCAATGCTCCGTGGTCCTCGCAGTCCCGTGGGTGAGTCGATCTGCATCCAGCCCCCAACAAACAGCGTAGCGTCCTGTATGGTGAAGAGCAGCAAAGAGTCCCACACTAGAAATGCCCCAGCCAAGATTTTATACGCTTGAGGCCAGCGAGCGGCACCCGCGCAGCGGGGGCCGTGAGGCGTGGCGGTAGAGGGAGGAACCAGACGGGAAGAGGAACCAGGTGAGCACAGTTAGTGGAGCGCAATGCTCCGTGGTCCTCGCAGTTCCGTGGGTGAGTCGATCTGCATCCAGCCCCCAACAAACAGCGTAGCGTCCTGTATGGTGAAGAGCAGCAAAGAGTCTGTAGGATCTGCATGGAGTTCAGTTAATAGGATGTCAGAACGGTAGATGCAGGCAATGCCTCCCCCTTTTTTTGATTGCCTGTCCAGCCTTGAGGTATTGTAATTGGGAGGGACTAATAGGTCTAGGCAAGGAGATGAGGAATCGTTGAGCCAAGATTCAGTCAAGATTGCTACATCAGATTTTTGATTCAGGATGAGATTGGCGACATCAGAGGCATGCTTTACTGCTGAGCGGCAGTTGATTAGGAGGCCGGAGAAAGGGGGGTCGAGGTGTGAGTCATGAGTTAAGGCGGAAATGGGTACTTGCGCAAGGTTATTGCTAATGAAACCTCTTTTGCAGAGAGTAGTTGATCTATTGGGGTTGATTGAAACCGTATGGATGACGTGTTTGTTAATCACGTCCAGTTGACTTGGGGCTTTAGGAGCAGACTTGTAAGTGAGGAAAAGTGCTAGAATTTCCTCCTCCGATAGGAAGCTAGGCTGCTTGCGAGTGCGAAGGTGTCTCAGGGATAACGGTAGGGGTTGATGGAGGGGCTCAGTGACGGGGGGAGTTGAGAACTGTGTGAGCTTGAATTCCGAGAAGGGGAGATCGGTGAGGTGAAGGATGTTTATCAGTTCCAGTATGGAGTTATGGGTGCTCTGAGTTATGTTGGCTGCTCTGAGATACAGAGTTTCAATATCCATAAGTGAGGAAAGTGCTTGCGGAAAGGAGGTAAAAGGTTTGTAAATGGTTCTGTTGGCAAGATCGAGTAGCCTGGTGGTGGGACTAGACCCTCTTGTGTCATAGAACCTGGGAGGAGGGGTTTGTGAGTGGTTAGGCGTGCTTGGTAGACTGGTCGAGGGATCATTGGAGCGGATGTTCACCGCCCAGCAGGCGTTTAGCGTATTAGTCACTATGGGTGTGCGGGAGGAGTGCTGGATGGAGGAAGGGGGTGGCAGCATGGTCTCCTTGAGAGGTGGCTGAGGTAGTGTGGGGGTGGAATGGAAGTTCCCTAGCAGAAATATGGATGACACTGCCTAGTGGGCTGTTTACAGTGGGGAGCAGCATGGGTTTAGTACATCTAGTTTGCACCATATGAGGCATATGGAGGGGTGGGGGGCCAGGAGGAGTGGTTGGATCTTTGGTGGGGCTTAATGGGGGGCTTTAACCCTTGCCATTAGGGTTGCATTGATCGGGGCAAAGGAGGGGGTCGGGTGACAAAAACTCAATGAATCAATCAATCAAGCATTTGTATAGCGTGCTACTCACCCGGAAGGGTCTCAAGGCGCTGGGGGAGGGGGGTAAGTTACTGCAAGAACAGCCAGGTCTTGAGTTGCTTCCTGAAGGAAAGATGGTCCTGGGTCAACCGAAGATGGATGGGGAGGGAGTTCCAAGTCTTGGCTGCCAGGTAGGAGAAGGATCTTCCTCCCGTGGTGGCTCTGCGGATGCGTGGTACGGCGGCGAGGGCGAGGCTGGTCGATCGTCGCTGGCGGGTGGGTGCGTAGAAGGTCAGGCGGTCGTTGAGGTACTTGGGGCCCAGGTCGCGGAGGGTGCTGGGGGAGCATGGGGGGATAAGTGTTGTGCGCATATTTTTTGAGGGAGGTGAAAAGGTCAGCGAATTTATTGAGGTCTTTCTTTGGTGCTTGGATCAGGACGATGCCGTTTTTGTATAAGGTGATGCTAAGGTCAGCTCGCAAGTTTAAGGAGGGCGTGATCGTGAGCTTGATGCCGTACGGAATGTTCCTGGATTCGTGTATATTAAGGAGGTTCGAAAAGGTTGCACGCCATAAGGAAGTTTTTCTGGAGTAGAAGATGAGATCGTTAATGATTGTGTCCGTTTCAGCACAATAGCACAGGTCAGAGATCAGGGTCTCAGGATGTTTTTTTAAAGTGGAGTGATAGAAGGTTTTGGCAGAGGTCTTGGAGAGATTAGGAGGATAAACCACGGTGTAGGATTTGTCCCTTGTAGAGCTCAGGCAAGGCCCTGCCATAATGGAGAAGAGGGGGATCGTTAGGGCCCGGGGTGAGCTTACGGAGGCTGCGGAAGTGGCTCTAGCAGTAAAGACCACTTCTCCGGGACAAAAACAGGGAGGTCCTCAGATATGCAGGGCTCTAGCAGTGCTGATTACAGCTCCGGGCACAAACAAGAAGTCCGCGGAGTAACAGGGCGTCAGGAGAGGAGGGAACGATCATAGGACCATATGGTCAGTCAATAGGCGTGTGAGTAAGCTCTGGCTGGGGAGGCCTGTCTCATTCAGATGACTCCGGTTGGTGGAAATAGAGGGAGAGAACAGATGGTAGTGTTTGTATTGTAGAAGGGCAAGGGCAAAGCTGATAGTCAAGGGCATAAGGAGTTTTCCTTGTACCGGTTATACGTAGCATAGAATAGAAGACATTCCTTCATCATGCCCGTTTTCTGGAGTAGAAGATGAAGCCATTTGTTAGATTACCCTTGTTGGTACAGAAGAAGATATCTGAAATAAGTGTTTCAGGTCATGATTTGAGTAACCTATTTTTGTGCTTTTTGGTTGCATTTTTTGAAAGATTAGGAGGGTAGTTAACAGTGAAGGCATTGAGACCAATGGGATCAAGCTTTAAATCCATTATGAAAGGTGGCAAATTGTCCCAGGTGGGAGAGTCAGTTTGCACAGGGGAAGGGGGAGAAAAATCATTATCAATAAAACTTCAGTGCTTTGTTAATTAGCCTTACATGAATGATATTTAACTTGTTAAATAGGGCCATTACTGCAAGGATTAGGACACGTTTCTCAGTGGTTGGTAAGACCAGAGAGACTTCTAATAACTCGTAACCTCGACAGAAGGTAATTCAATTTAGGTGGTTAGATCTTCTTCAAACAGTAACCTCAGGTTTTGTGCCTACTTGGATGGGTATTATAGTGACCTAAAGTTCTTTGGCCTTTTTTAATGGATTGGAGCAGGCCTGACCAGACCCATAAGCACGATGCCAGGCTTTGGGCTATTGGGGCAGAGCTAATTCAGCGACTCGGCTTGTTTGTTTAGCCTGAAAAATGTCTTTAAAATTGTGATTGTCTTTAATTGTTTTGTTTGTTGAAGGACACATGACTGTGTCCCACTCTATTTTGTTGTCTGTATATTCTATTCATTACGCATATTATTAAATCTATATGTCCGGCTGGACATTTCAAATTAATATAGCGCCGATTCTGGTCTATATTTATTGTTCATACACTGAATTGATTTTGAAGGACCATTTGTTTTTTGAACTACCTGTGCCCATGGCCTGTAAATTAAAATGTTTCTACTGGGCCTGAAGCACTGTTTGCGCCACACACTTATGTAGCACTTTAAGAAGGTTTCAGACCTGCAATTGCAGAACCTGTTTGCAGTTAAACTGCCATTTCGACCCAGCAAAATAAACTTTTTGTCAGGGCCTTATCCTCCCTTTTTATACATATAAGTCACCCCTAGGAATGGCGTTGGACAGGCCAAAGGGCAGGATGCATTGTATTCAAAAGGTAGGACATGTACTTTTAACTTTTACATGTAATAGTAGTGAAAGTTGAAGACACACAGATGATGGACGGAATGCAGAGCAAATCAAACATTCTCCCCCAGTCAATAGTTATATAGTATAGTCTTGACCCTGTGTCTCATGGAAACAGTCCAGACCGAACTGTCAAGCCAGGTCCACCCTGGACCAGAAACAAGCATCCAGGGACCAGTTTCGGGCCATCACACCTCATCAGCCAGGCTAACTTGAGACCAGTGGTACATTGAGCCCTGAACCCACGTCCGGGCATACCTGGTCCACTTAGGGCGATAAAGAAAAAGACACATAGATAGAAAGTCGGCATTTTCTAGCCTTTGCCATTTGGTGCCTGCAGACTATTTCTGGTCACACGACTGGATGTAGGTGACAGTTAGATTTGTGTATTCTTCCTAGATGGTTGCACGCAATGAGGAGCTTAGGTATGATGGAATGGGCCATCACTGGTAGGATTAATGAGAGTAGCTGGGACCAGCTCCACTCACACTTGAATAGGCTGTATCCTGCCACCACACAAAGGGCTGCTTACCCCCTGTAGTTAGTCTGGAGCCAGCGCAAGGAGGAATGCAGGGCATCTGTGCACTTCAAAGGCATGCCTCTAGAAGCTTTTCCCCACTTTAAAGGCACAACTGTGTATATTAGAAGGACCTCAGACAACACAACTTCAGTATACTTCTAGACCTGTGGATACTCTGCCAGGATGAAGGACTTATGTGCTGCTGAAAGAACTGCCACTCTGCTGGACTTCTACTCTGAAGGAGATACTGCCCTGATGTACTGACCTGCTGCCTGCTGGCCTCTTTCTTAGGGAGGTAGAACTAGACCTGCAAACCATCTTGAAACCTGGACCCCAGAGTTACTCAAAGGGCTAGTCTGCTGGCCTTCTGATCTGAGGCTCAGGGGCATAAAAGGCTCCCCTACAGCTCCTAGACCCGTCGTCAGTAAGTGTCTGTTCCCCAATTGGTGCCCCTCATCTCCTGGACCTTAGGAATGGCTCAGCAGGCTGCTAAATCAGACTTTTGGGCTCTTTGTGATCACGAACGGTCCCGTTCTCACTGGAACCGAGACACTCTCACCAAAAATGTGCAGGAACCACCATCAGCCTGTCTCTTTGCACTGCATGCATCGATCGCTGTGGAGGACCGCCAATGCAAGGCTTCAGACACTCCATCCTTGACATCCGGCCTGCCCCTCACGCCACGCTGACTACAACCAGAGCGGTCTCCTTGCTCCCCGCGTCTCTCTTCAACTTGAAAGGGAGTCTTGGTTCAAAACTTGAGAAAGTAAAACTTCAGTTGGACTCATCTGGGACTACATCCGGCCAACTCTCCATTGCAGTTGGCCTGGACTTTTCACTTTGACTCAATCCAGTGTGACCAGATATCTACGGTTGGCGCTTAATGATTTTCAGTGCCATTTTACAGTTTATTCTTTAAAATTCAATACTCCGGTACTACTGATTTATTTTTTGGTAATTTTGTTCTTGTTTTATTTATTAAAATATGCTTTATTTTTGTAACCTGGTGTCGAATCTTTTTGTGTGGTAATTTCACTTTTTTACAGTTTGGAGTGCTCCACAAATACTTTACATATTGCCTCTAAGTTAAGCCTCACTGCTCTGTGCCAAGCTTCCAAGAGGGTGAGCACAGGTTAATTTGTTGTTTGCTTGTGTCCTACCCTGACAAGGATTGTGGTTCCTGCTTGACCAGGGCTCACACCTTAGTCAACCAACAACCTAATTTCTAACAACGTGCAACATGTGAATTTGGGAGTCATAGGCAAGGCCGGACTAGGAACCGAAAACGGCCCTGGCAAACTGCTCGGCCGACCCCCCTGGGGTGAGGAAGGGGGTGCGGCCGAGCTGTTTGAAACGGCTGATTTTGGCCGATTTTGTTACCGGGGAGACGATATTGCCGGCCCACGGTAACAAAAATGGCCCCCCAGGACCTTAAACTAGCCCTCACCCTGGCGGCCTACCGGGGAAACGCCCGGTGCCTGCTACGGCCATTCCGGCCCTGGTCGTAGGTCTCAATGATGCTTGACAGTATGGCCTTAAAGCTGTGTGAAAGTGTGGTCAGTGAGCCACTCCAGGATTTGTGCTGCAGGTGGTGGATATGAAAAGAGCCAGCTGGTTAGCTTGACCATCTTTGATATTTAGTAGCACATCTCTGATATGTGTGAGAGATTCATGAGAGATACATACACGCTTTAAGAAAATCGTTGACTGGATCATTGTTCTTAAGGACTCCCGAGAGTTGTGTGATGACCATTGCTCCAACAATTTTAGATATGCATGTAGGCTTGAGATTGGACTGTGATAGGCCAGAGCCTCTCAGTGAGCATACCATGGTGTAGCAGCTATAGCGGCTGACTCCAGAGTACCGGGCTCACGGTATGATCCCCGGTACTGGTGGCAGCACAGCATGATGTGACTCTGGGCAATAGCTCCCGGAATGCCCCCAGCGCCTTGAAACCCTTAAGGGTGATGTGTTTGCACAGAGGTGCAAATCCTAGTTACTGCTCTGGGGATGCCTATTTTCAGCCTGGGTCCCTATCGCTACTGGCTGGATGCTAGCACTTCACCCACTGGGGCATTGCAGATGTAGGCCTAATGCTGGTGCTTTACATACTGAAGCAGTGTGGAAACTAAACTGGAGGGGGCGCCTTCCTGTGGTCATATGGATAATGGCCTCCTGCTTTAAGAACTGTCAGTACTGGTTCGGATACGAGCTCTGAATAGTTAAAGCCTGCTGTTGTGTCCTAGAAACCTGGGCATCCCTGGACTGACGGCTCTGATTTACATACCATAAAATGATGGAAACTGTCTGACTGCTGTACTTGCCTACGTAATATAACAAGCATTGGCATAGCCAATAGGTCTCGCCTTTGGGACCTTATAAGTGTTTAGCCATACAACAGTTGCATAACTAAATACTTATAAGGTCCCAAAAGCGAGACCTATTGGCTATGCCAAGCGGCCGCGAAAGTGATCGCGATCACGATCAAACAGCAAAGAGGCCGTGCGGCCGCTAAAGTGAAAGTAATCGCGGTAAAGCACGCGCCCGCGCACATGCACTGTAGCTCTAGGCTGGCCTGGTAGCACTTTTTGGAGCCCTCTCAATAAGTCTCGCCAGACCAGCCCATGCACTGGGTCAGGCGAGACCTAAAAACTGGCCTAGCAACGGGGCTTTCAATGCTGAGACATTGTGAAAAGTGCCCTTTCTACATCCGGGTTTCACTCTTGTGCTTCACAGGTTGGTGATATTTGAAATCTGGTGTGATGGGCTGATGAGGCACAGCATGACCCCCATTTACATCTCTCCTCCTGGATTCATTGGATCAAAGGCAACATGGTACATCTGCTCAGCTGGGAGGAAGAAACTGCCTAGATAACAGTGTTATCAGGAGCCCTAGGCTGGGCTTAAATTTCGCAACCCAATGATGTTACAAAGTTTGCCCTAATCACCAACTGGACATGAGGTAACTTTAATAGCTATACAACGACCGGCCGCCCTGACTGGGCCGAATGTTCAAATATCCCGTTATCTCACACACATTTAGGAATACAAAGTCCTGCCACCTGGAGGAAGAATAGGGGCATGATTCAGGAACATTCAACTCTCTCATAATGGTCGACATGAGGCAAAAAGACACCATACTACATGGTTACAACACAGTTACCTGAGCAAGCACTGCTCCATCCCTGGTAGCTCTGCCTCAAGCCGGAGGCTGTTAACCAGAGAGATGAGAGACAGGTTCAAGCATCACCAGACAACATGAAAATCAAGGAACAACACAATTTAGAAAGATCAAGAAAAATAATGAGAACACATTCACAAAATGGTAATTATTGGATCAAGAGAACTGAACGTTCAAAGTTGTGCAAGAGGAGGTTCCCAAAAATAATCAACGCACCAATTAATGTCAATGTTTGAGCGATGCCAGGGCCTTTAGGTGATTTCAGGACAACCACAAGGGACTGGGGGATGGTAAAGCTTTACTTGTCTCATTGGTCCAAAAACTTTCCTTGGGTAGATTTGTTTGAATTCAAAGTCCTCCAAAGCAGGATACTGAAGATGGAAACCTTTGCCACGACATCAATCTTAATCACTGTCAGGAAGGAAGCCAAGCAGAACCAAATTATTTATTGGCAAAGCAACCACGCAGCAGCATATGATTTATAAAATGTCCTTTAAAGGCTACCTTTTGATAACTATTAAAAGAAAATTTTGACTAATCTGTTTTTCTTTTTTCCTGACTAGACTTGTGAAAATGGACTTTTATTCACAATCTGGTCTCTCCTTAAAAAATGGCAGTTTGGTACTCAGGTTCTGGTGTCAACATGGGCTTCTATTGGAATTCTCCAGGGCATTTTATCAAGCCCATTATCGCCGCTTTAGCAGCAGTTTTCTGCCTCTAAAGCAGCGATAATTTTAACGCCGTGCTTGATAATATACCCCATAGTTCTTTCGGCAAATATGTCTCAGTATTTAAATATTTAAAATTTAAAATAGGTTAGAACTTAAAGGTTTTATGTCTCATGTATGCAGGCTTTTTGCACAGTAAACCATGTTGTCACTAGCCTGGCTTTATAGAAGGAATCCTGGCAGAACGCTAAGACATATCAAGAAACCACAGCAAGGATCATAGCCTTATTGCTGTAGTTGCTCTGATGTGGTGTAGCTATCTCCAGACCCTGTACAAAAAGAGCTTCAAGAAGCCTTACTGAGATGGTCTTTGGCCCTGCCAACTTGTTCATTCCCTTGAGTACAGCATTCCATTGGACAGATGGTGTGTGCTTCTGCTGTCAAAGATTGGTTATTTATTTATTTATTTTATTTATTTTAAAGGTTTTATATATCGCTGGCCGGACCCGGGGGTATCAGAGCGCTTTACTTGAGTGAAGATAGTACAGGCATAATACAGTTTTACAAAACGTAGAGATCACATGGATCAGATTATGAAGAACAAGTAGCATAATACGAATTAGCATATGTCAAACCAAAAGAGAAATGAAACATAAATAAAATGGATACATGCAGTGGAATTATTTACAGTAGCTTGAGATGGAGGGAGGCTAGGTGGTAGGAGGGTGGAGTGAGGGGAGGCGTGAATGGGGGTAGAGAAAAATTAGACAAAGGAGGGGTGGGGTAGTAATTAAGGGGAGGGAGTATGGAAGGGAGAGTGTAAGAAAAGGGGAAGGCGGGGAGGGAAAAGGAAGAGAGAAGGGAAAAGTATAGAAAGGAAAGGATTATGGACCCCAATATTTCTTGAGCAAGTGCAGTTTGAAGTCTTTTTTAAAGCTGATGTAGGAGAGGTTACAGCACAGGTCTTTGGGGGGGGCGTTCCAGATACTCTAGGCATATCCGGAGAAAGAGCGAGAGTGTGTGGATTTATTTTTAGTCAGGGGTGGGACAAGGAGGAGGGCGTTGGTGCTTCTCAACGGTCGGGCGCAGCTTGCTTTGTTGAGTTTGTCAGTGAGATAAAGCGGGGCCTTTTGGTGAAGGGCTTTGTGAGTAATGCATGCCATCTTGTAGGTGGATCTGCCTTTGATGGGCAGCCATTTAAGGGCCTTAAGGGCTGGGGAGATGTGGTCAAAGCGTTTGCAGTAGGTGATTAGCCTGGCCTCCAGGTTTAGCACAGATTTGAGTGGAGCTAGGTGAACATGTGATTGGACGACCAATTTAAAGTCGTCAGTTGGGATGAAGGGTTTGATTTTCTTGAGATGGCATAGCGTGAAGAGAGCTCCTTTGGCCGAGTGTTTTATGTGGGCCTGGAGGGTTCGGCTATTGTCAAAGGTGATGCCAAGTGATTTTACTGAGCTTGATAAGGTGAGTGTACAGTTGAGGGCATTAAGGTCAGTGATCCATGTTTGGATAGGAAGAGGGTTGTTTTTTGGAGAGAAGAGAATGATTTCCATTTTTTAAGGGTTGAGTTTGAGATGGTTGGAGTGGAACCAGGATTGGATTTTAGACAGGGTGTCGTTAAGGTGTAAAACATCGGAGTGGGATCTGATCTAATAGTAAAGTTGGGTGTTGTCAGCGTAGAGGTGGTAGTTGATTCCAGCTTGTTTTAGAATGAGGGTAAGGGGTTCCATTAAGAGGTTCAAGAGAGAGCAGGAGGGAATAGAACCCTGAGGGACGCCGAGGGAGATGGGTGTGGGGTTAGAGAGGCAGTTGTGGATTTTGATTTGTTGTGTTCTGTGTTGGAGGAAGGAGGAGAACCATTTAAGTACCGGGCCATTAAGGCCAAATCGAACTTTGAGCGCATGAAGTAAGGCAGGGTGGTTAACAGTATCAACTGCTGCAGAGAGGCCAAGGAGAATGAGTAGGCAGGTCTCGCCATTATCTAGAGAGTGATGGATGCTGTCTACAAAATTTAGTATGGCAGTTTCTGTACTGCAGCCTTTTTGGTAGCCGGATTGTAAGGAGTTGAGTAGGTTAAAGGTTTCAATGTGTTTGTCCAGTTGACGAAGAGCACATTTTTCAAGTGCTTTGGAAAGGAGGGGGAGGTTGAAGATGGGGCGAAGATTATTAAAGTCATTAGGGTCAGCATTGGGATTTTTCAGAATGAGAGTGATTTGTCCGAGTTGGAGGGAGGGAGGGACACAACCCGAGGTAAGGGAGAAGTTAATGATGGAGGTACAATAAGGAGCAATGATGTGCTTAAGCTCCAGAACAAGGTTAGCAGGGAGAGGGTCTTTGGTGTGTGAGGTAGGCCTGGGCAGTGAACTTTGCTCCGTTCGCGGAGTTTGCGGAGTTTTATGCACTCCGCACTTCGCGTCGCACGCGGAGTGCACAAAACTACACTTCGCGATGTGCAGCGGAGTTTTTTCCCTGCTCGCGATCGCGAACGGTAAGTTCGCGATCGCAAATGGTAAGTTCGCGAGCGTGAGCTGCCGCTTGGGTAGGATTTTTACCCGATCAGCAGGAGTACAAGCACAAACTGCAGTTCGCACTGCACTCTGCCACTCGCGGAACTTCGCGGAGTTTTGCTATGGAAAACTCAGCGAACTACACCCAGGGCTAGTGTGAGGACGGTTTAAGTTTGGAGATGATGTTAGAGACCTCAAGCTCCGTTACGGGGTGGAAATTGTGCCAGGAGGCGTTGTTTCTAGGCTGTGAGTTAGAAGGGCTGGTATCCAGAGGGGAAGTGGCAGGAAGGAGGGATGAGGAGTCGGGGGGTCATTAGTGAGGGAGGTTGAGAGGTAGAGGTAGAGTCAACGATAGATAGGGAATAAGGAGGGATCTGAGATGCTAGGAAGGATCGGTCTATTATGGCTGATGAAGTTAGCAATTTCTTCGCATCTGTCAGTTGTGGCCGTCAGGGATGGAGGGGTAGAGGAAGGTTGGTTCCGAACTAAGTCGAACAGTTCTCTGGGTCTGTTTTTCGCATGATCGAGTTATGGTGGCAAACCATTGTCGATACCGGCTGAGTGATAGCATTTCACATCTTAGGGGCCGATTCCGATCCTGGTCGGAAAGCACTCCGACCGCATCTGATCCGGAGTGTTTTCTGACCGAGCCGGAACCCTACAGTCCGACTGAGCGAGTACGATGTGCACGTATGCTGTTGGACCCGGTTCGGTCGGACTCCCATAGAAGTCAAGGGGAGCCAGTTGTACAATGCTTACATGCGCTCCCATTGACTGAATGGGTACGTCTCGAACAAGTGCGCCCCCTACAGTGGGTACGTGTTGGTGCCATCTGCGCCGTACATGCCTGTGTGGGGGAGACCTATGTGTCTCCCCCTGTGTGCGAGTCGTATGGTTGCGGGTGTCGGGGGATCCGACGCGGACCCCCGAAGTCCGACTCCGGGAGCTATTGCGAGCCAGACACTCCGGCTCGCACAGGCTGTCCGACGCGTGCATAGCACTGGCTCGGTCATGAATCGTATCCATTGTACGCCACGGTTAGCTTACGACCGAGACGTACGGAGCGGTTCGGACCCGGAAACGACCCGGTCGGTAAATTTCATGTAGCTCGCATCATACTGGCTCGCTCGTACAGCTGTGTGAGTCGGGCGGAAAACACGCGTACGGCTAGTAGTTTTTCCGGCCGGATCGCTTTTGGTGCCCTTCCGACCCGGATCGGAATCAGCCCCTATGTAGAAATTTGCCAGAGGAATGGCATTCACCATTTCATATGCAAAAAGAACAATTGATGGACAGAATGCAGAACAACGTCATACATTCACCCCAGTACAGAGATCTGGGCCTAAATCCAGCTTTTTTGCTCACCATTCCATTCCAGTTTGGACCTAGTCATATGCAAATCAGTCTTGACCCTGCACCCAATGGGAACAGTCCAGCCTGAACTACCAGGCCAGGTCCTCCCTGGGCTGGAAACAAGCATCCTAGGACCGGTGTCACCATTTCATACAAACCAATTCACAGTATGTTTTTTGGGAACTTGGCTCTTGCATGCTTAGTATTAATGTGTAAATGATATGGCTGTATGTTTTAATTTTGAATCATTTTATCATAGGTATTAATTTTAATGCTTTTCTTCAGGGAACATTTAAATTTTTTGGCCCCTCACCAACCCTAAAAACCATCCGTCCCTGACATTTTTACAATATGTAAACACCACCCATCCCTGAACACTAAAGCCCCCTCACCACACCTAAAGTACACCCATCCCTGAAGTCTAAACTCCACCCATCCCATAACTCTTAAACCTCCTAACCACCACCACCTATGAACCTAAAAAACTCTCACTACCTTAAACACTACCCATCCCGGACCTTTAAAAGTCCCTCACCGCCCCTAAACTCTGCTGTGTGGAGCACCAGAACAACACTAAATAGGCTAATTTTGTAGAGCAAATGCCAGTTTGTTTTCAAAACCTCTCATAAATACACAAAAGGAAATTAAACCCACAAATGCATTATTCATGGCATACAGGATCAGGCGGATGTGTTTGCACAGGCATGGACTCCCTTTCTGCAGGAGGCCCCACACGAACATCCTCCCCAGATGCCATCAGCCCACCTGCCCCGATTGTGACAAACGTGTGTCAGCTAAGCCATCCTTCTTCCCCACCTTTTCACCCTCTGTGGAAACTCCTGGTCACCTACACCCACCCCATCTACCATCCCATCCTTCTTCCCCCCTTTTTATCCCCCTCCATACACATTCCTACCTCCCCCCACTTTCCCTTCATTCCTCCCCCCACACTTCTCCACCCTATCCCTCCCTCATCCCATCACCCCTCACACCCCCTCCAATGATATTCTCTCCCCTTCCCACTTTCCGCCCCTTTTGCAGCACCCTCCCCTCCTTGGGACACGTAGGTAGATGCACGCCGTCCCTACCCAGCAACGGCAGCCGTCCCTGCACATTCACAATACGGTGCACCAATGTCCTCCCCAGGGACACTGCCCTTGTCATTCTTTCAGAGGCACCTCACATTCCCACATACTGACCCACATAACCACCTCTCCAACCACAGAGCACCCGGCCTCTCTCCTCTATGCATATCGCCGCTGTTTGAGACTCATGATGCTCCTCCCACCCGGACCCGACAGGTGGATCCCTATCCCCCCAAATCTCCCTCTCTCTCCCTCTCGCTTCCTCCTCTGTGCGGAGGTTCTCTCAGACTCATGATCACTCTCCCCACTCTCAGGGTGCCCATGACTTGCGGCGACCACTTTCGCTGTTGGCAGGGGAAACGATCGCTGCACAGTATCTGGCGCCCATTGTACTCGGGTCAGTGCCTTACATCAAGATATTTGATTTGCCACACTGTTTATGTTCATGATAAGTGTTTCTTCATTGTTTTACACCCCCTTTCCCTCTCCCTCCTTCCTGACCCCTCCCACATGTTCCCCTGGCTTCCCCCTCCCATCGATGTATCGACTAAGTTGTAATTTCCATTTTCTATCATACTGTGCGTTCGTCGCACTACCACCCAATAAAAAATGACGACACGAAAAAAAGGAAATTAAACAGCTTCTGAACACCCCTAGATGATGTGCACTATGATAATCCTTGCTAGACACTGTTAGGATGTAGTGAGCAGTTTGTTTGTCCACCAGGATTACAAAGGAAATACATTCCATAAAATATACACACATAAACATCCATAGATGGTCCTTAGGTTAGCTCTATTCTGCAAATGGTCTCGAGGAGTGTTGCTCACATTCTACTTCTGCCTACAACAGCAAAGGCCACTCTCACCTGTGAGTAGTAGCATTTTGCCTGTTCGCGTACGCCTATCCATCTGAAAATGAGTGTGCTCCAGTGCTAAGGTTGGTGGTCCAGTCCTTCATGCTTCCATTTTATTCTTTTTATAGGCCTAATTTTATTTCTTTCATCCTTATTTTTGTATTTTGTTTATTATTATAAAGAGTCCTGGAGCTCCCTAGACAGTGCTCATTTCGCCTGCAGTGCACCACATCAATTTATAAATTAAACGGACATTTTGGAAAGGTATTGTCCTTAATAAGTCATTGTTTTACTGTTCCAAGCTGTCCGCCACAATTAGAAATGTCGGTCATCTGGATTGGTACAAAAATGTCAATCCATACTTTTTGAATGTCCGGTGTAGAATCATCAATAAACAGGCGAATAAAAAAAGGAAAGATTGAGGCACTGAAAACCTTACTTTTCTCGTGTAAGTCCAGAGACACGAGTGCCGTCTTGAAAAAAGCTAACACAGTTGAAACCTTAGGCAATCCTGTTTGTCTCTGGCATTGAATATTTCTCCAGATGGTTGGGTGGAGCATTTTTTATAACATCTAAGTCCCTCTGGAAGAGGATACAGATTTGCATGTAACAGTTGCCCCTGTTTTTCCCTTCTCAATTTGATTTACATTGGTTGAAGTTACATCTGCTATTATGAGAAACTCCTATAATAAAGTTCCAGGCCCCCATTGGGGTCCTATGGACTTATATAATGAGGAGGTTGAGTTGTGGACACCCTTCTTTAGTTGAGTTGTGGACACCCTTCTTTAGTGTTTTTCAGTTAAATAATTTTTATTAGATATAAGGAGAACACAGGATTACAAATATAAAATAGGTCGATAACAATCGAAATATAAGCATATAAGTATATGTAAATAGTAACTGCACGCTAGGTGAATTATACAGAAAAAGTTACAGCATATGTAAACACTTTCAGTAATGTGCCTAAAAAATGGAGCCAATTTAAAAAAAGAAAGCATACCAAAGAAGAAATAGATAAAATTAATATACTACAGTGGTATACAAAAGGCCTGTGTAAATGTTAGAAAGAATATAATGTTTAAGAGAGAGTATTTTTTACTAGCGGAAAGAGAAAAGAGAAAAGAGAAAGTAAGAAGAAAAGAAAAGAAAGGAATAAGGAGAAGAAAGGAAAGAAAGGAAGAAAGGGATAATAAAATAGAAAGAATAGAAGAGATTATAATGATGTTGAAAGAAAGGTCGAAAAGGGTAGCCATAGTAAGTCAGATTTAATTTGTAGGTGGATGGAAGACTGAGGAATAGAGGCAATTCTATGTTCATCACATATATAATTCCACCAATGTAAAAAAGATAACTTAGAATTACCTTTCCAGCATGTTAGTATAACTTTAAAGGCCACAGCAAGAAATAAATCAAATAGAAGAGATGCGGGAGAAACTAGAGCAAAGTCAGGCGACATAGTACCCAAAAAGACATTAAGCATATTAAATTGTATTTTGTGAGAAAAAATCAATGAACATTTTGACCATTTAGCATTCCAAAAAGCATACACCTTAGGACAATAGAACAATAAGTGTAATAAAGAACCTTCAGCATTAAGACAAGACCAACAGGATGATGTGACAGAGCGATTGAACTTATGTAACATAAGGGGAGTAATGACGACTCTATTATAAATAAAATATAGGGACTGCGTGAGATTAGCAGCTTTGGAGGTCTTGAATAATTTCTGCCAAAACTTATCCCATTGCGATGTCGACAGAGTCAAAGAAAAATCCTGTTCCCACTCGAGTTCCACCTTAGATTTATTCCGTGTGCCAACAGGGGTAGATAAAGATGTATAGATAAAAGAGGTACTTGGAATAGTATCAGTAGAGACTTGATAGAATGAAGAATTAGGAAGAAAGGAAGTAGGAGTTGGTAGAGAGAGGAATTTCTGTATACAACCCTGTAAAATTGAAGCTAAAATATCATACTGCTGAATACAGAATCAGGTAACTGAAAAGACTCTTGCAACTGATGGAAAGAAAGAATCACATTATTGACAAACATTTGGTGTACATAAAAAAGACCCTTTTCTTTCCATTGTTTGTAGTAGAATGATTTGTGACGGAACTTAATGAACTTATTGAACCAAAGCGATGACGCTAGAAAAGATTGATAATTATCCAAATTCTTAAAGAAAAGTGTATGTAGCAAAGCATGAGAATGTTTCAAAATAGGATATTTGGAAATAAAAGTACAATTAGTCATGTGGACAACATCTCGTATTGAAAAATCATTTAACAGTGAGCATTCAATAGTAACCCACGAAGGCTCAGATAAATCCTGATAATCTTTAGACAAAGCATAAAATTGAATAATCAGAAAAGCATTGTGATATAAATTAAAATCAGGGAATCAAACTCCCCCCTCATTTTTGGGACGAATCAGTTTAGACAAGGCAATGCGTGCATGTTTGTTATTCCATAGAAATTTAGTGCATAACGAATTAATCTGAGAGAAATAATATTTAGGAATTTTAAATGGTAACATAGATAGTATAAATAAAATCTGGGGAGCAATCATCATTTTAATTGTATCAAGTCTGCCCCACCACGAAAGGAACAAAGGAGACCAGAGGTTTAACAAAGAAGTAATTTTAAGTTTTAAGGCAGAAAAGTTATGGGATAATGTGTCACGAATGTTGGGGGAGAACCATATGCCAAGATATTTAATTTTTTGGGGACACCACGTGAAGTTAGATGCTTCAAACATATACCTATAACATGAAGGGTTTAAAGGTAAAATCTCAGTTTTAGAAAAGTTTAATTTATAGCCTGAAACCTTAGCGAATGATGAGATTTCCTGCAAAAAGGGGTGTAAAGAAGATACAGGATTGGACATATAAATAAGAACATCATCAGCATACGCAGACAATTTAATTTGGTGGGTCTTGAGACTAAAGCCAGTAATGAGAGGATTGCTTCTAATACGTTCCAGAAATGGTTCTAAGCATAACAGGAAAAGCAATGGCGAAAGGGGGCAACCCTGACGCATACCTCTTTGAAGGGAGAAATAGGGGGAAAAAAGACCATTAACAAAAATACATGCTTTTGGATTAGTATATAGCAATTTAACATATGATATAAACTTCGGACCAAAGCCAAACCATTGTAATGTATGTATCAAGAACTCCCAGTTAACACGGTCAAAGGCTTTTTCTGCATCCAAAGATAGAGCAGCTAGTGGGGAAGGATATTTTTTACTAAGAGCAAGAATATTGGAAAACATTCTGGCATTGTCAGAAGCCAGACGACCTTTAACAAAACCAACTTGGTCTGGGTTAATGAGAATAGGGATAATTTTCTCTAAGCGGGAAGCCAATATTTTTGCAAAAATTTTACAATCATAATTAATTAATGAAATAGGACGAACATTTTTGCAATATGAGGGGTCTTTATCTGGTTTGGGGATTACAATAATAAGGGCTTCCAAAAAAGAACCACAGGCTTGGGAATTCGATATAAAAGAATTAAAAAGTTCTAATAATTTGGGAGCAAAAATTGAGGAGAAAGCAGAAAATAGTTCAATTGAAAATCCATCGGGCCAGGAGCCTTTGCTTTTTTCAAAGATTTAAGAGCATCAGTTAATTCTTGTAGGGAAATGTCTTCTTCAAGAGGTTTAAAAATATCCTGGGAAGTTTTGGGTTTGGGGATATCTCGGAAAAAAGAAGTAAAATCGTCTTCAGAGGGCTTGGTAGTTTCTGTATATAGGAGATTGTAGTATGATTGAAAAGTGGAAATAATGTCAGAGTCAGATGAAAGGAGAGTATTGCTTGATTCTGAATGAATGGGGCCAATCACTTTACGTTCTGATTTAATTTTTAGATAATTTGCTAGCATTTTCCCAGCTTTGTTTTGGCCTCCATGATATTTCTATTTAATCTTAAGGAGGATGTTGCAGGCATCCTGAGTGACTATTTTATTTAGGGTGGATTTAGCTTTAATTAATTCTTGTAAAGAAGAGGGAGTTTTAGAAGTGTAATAATTATGTTCTAACGTTTTTAAAAGGGTCAGGGTTTCTTTATATTTAGTATGTAATAACTTTTTCTTTTTTGAGGAATAGGCAATAGTGAAGGCTCTAAAAAAAGTTTTAAAAGCATCCCAATTGTTGTGTAAGGAGGAGTCTCTAGGGTAATTAAAAGTGAAGAATTCCTTAATAAAAGAGGATGCTTCTTGAATAAAGGTACGGTCTGATAAAAGGAAATTATTGAAACGCCATCTGCCTTGTTTACATGTGGTGAGAGATAGGTCAATAAGGGTGGAGACAGGAGCATGGTCAGATATAAAGATAGACCCAATGTCAGAGGATTGGAGACAAGGTAGCAGTGATTTGGAGACTAGGATATAATCAATACGGGATCTGGTATGGTGAACAGGTGAAAAGAAGGTAAATTCAGAGGTATCTGGGTTACACGTTTTCCATGTATCAAATAATGGACGGGAGGAGATGGCTGATTGAAATGGTTTGTGGGATTTGTCAGGTTTAAACTTACATTTGGATTGCCTATCAGTAAATGGATCTAACCAGTTATTAAAATCACCACCAAGCACGATATTAGAATTGGAGATTGACAATAGTTTCAGCTTTATAGATTGCCAAAATTCAGAATCTGGCTTAACAGGACCATAAATATTGAAAAAAGTTATTTGTCTTTTATTTATGATAGTCTCTGCCAATACCCAACGACCATTCGGGTCACAATCTGACGATACAATCTGTGCATTAATAGATTTATGGAACAATATAGCGACACCACCATGACGATCAGTAGCAGGAGAAAAAACAATTTGATTAACCCAATGGCGTTTAAGTTTAAGGGATTCTTTGTCATTACAATGGGTTTCCTGTAAAAAAGCAATCTGGGTGTTAAGTTTAGCCAGGTGAGACAATACCTTTTGACGCTTGACGGGGTGACCAAGACCACGAACATTCCACGAAGTCACATTAACCATAACTCAGGATGTAGGTGAACATGAGGGAATAGGAGTACGGAACTTCAGAATTGATAAGAAACAAGGAGGAAAGAAATTGTTCAATATGTAAAAAGAAAGACCTAATATTAACAATAAAACAAGTACAGAAACACAGAATTAACAATGAGGAAGACCAAGAAAAAAAGAAGAAGAGAGAAACAAAAGGAAAAGAAAAGAGAAGCAAAAGAGGAAAGTAGAGACATGTAAACAGATCAAGGAATAACATCCGGATCTGTAAGAGAGCGAAGAAAAGTCTAAAAAAATGAGGAGCATAGTGACGCCAGAGGACACGGACCACACTAATAAATAAAGAGGAATAACGAGAAAGTGAGCCTCAATAAAATTAATATAGTAAACCAACAGCAAGATATGAAATAAACCAATTAACTGAATACCAATAAACAATCCAGAAAAGGAAGAAAAAAAAAAAAAGAAGTCAAGGGTTAGTATCCATTCCACGGGAGACCATGAAGATAGAGTTTACGTTTTTCCGGATCATCAAAGGAACGAGATCGACCCTCATGTGTAATTTTGCAAAGACATCGATGCAGGATTCCATACTGAATGTTGAGACGTCTCATCTGTGGACGCAAAACAAGAAATTCTTTGCGGCGAGCATTGGTTGCGTTGGAAATATCTTGCGCTATGAAGAGAGTATGATCTGACCAAATAAGACGCCTTTTAAGTCTGACAGCCTTCAAAATATGCATCATTTCAGTAAATTCAAGAAAGAGCATAATAATTCCACGTGGTTTATTAGCGGCAGGATTTAAACGACCTAAGCGGTGTGCTCTTTGAATGTTAAGAGGACCTGTTAAAGTTGGAAGATCAAGGAGCTCTGGAAGAAATTTCTGAAGAAAGGACACCATGTCAGATCCTTCAATATTTTCCGGAAGGCCATAAAGGCGTAAGTTATTTCTTCGATTACGGTTTTCAAGGTCCTCAGTGTGGAGCTTAAGTTTATGAATTTCCTGTTGAAGGAGCGGAATTTTTGTAGAAGCATCCTGTAAATCACTAACACGCTGCTCCAGATCAAAAACCTTACTTTCCCTAACGATCCATCTTTCCTCAATCTGTTTCAGCTTTTCATTAGTAGTTGACATGAAGGGTTGAAGACCACGAACTTCATCCAGAATAGAGTCCAAAACAGGATTTTGAGAAGAGTGGATAGGAGAAGGCGGGTCGTTTTTATGCCGCTTAGGTTTTGTACCAGAGGTGGAAGATTTGGTAAAATGTGGGTCAGTAGACGTTGTGCTCAGCAGAATTATGGAGCCACCAGGTGCCAGAAAAAGTTCAAAAATATTCAAGACGTAGAAGCAGATCTTCCAATAGGTGGACAGGAAAAGAAAATGGCACCGGTAAGGAAAAATACCATATGAATATAATTCAGTGCGGAAAAAAGGGCGCCTTGACGTAAAATGGCGGCAACATACTTTTGTGAAAAAGAAAAAAAGAATTACCACACTAGAAAGCTGGGCAGTTTCAAAAGAGAGGGCAGAGCCCTAAGCTACAATGTAGCGCATATCAATGGTATCAGGTCTGCTTGCACACAAGACAAAACCGTCGGAATGATATTACTCACACATTCAGCCATTGAAGTATGAAGGCTGTTATAGCTGCTGTCATCATGAAGGCATTGGAGAAGTAAAAAAAGAGGCGGCATCAATAAAGCCCATGCTATGCCATATGGTGAACAACAAAACATGAGGAGCGATAAAAGTGAGTAAAAAACCTTGCAACGGTGAAACGGTGAACAGCAGTTACATTCCAGTGAAGAGCAACGGTGAAACGGTGAACAGCAGTTACATTCCAGTGAAGAAAGAGAAACAAGCGCAAGCTCAACGGCCCAAAATGGCGGGCGCTCGCATCTCTGTGGGGCGAGATACCACTGATTAAAAGATGAGAAAATACTGCGTGAGAGTCAATTTAAAAGCGGTATTCAGGCTCACCGCATGTTCACCGGCAAGGAATCAGCACTCGCTGTCAACAACGGAGGCAGACAAGGCTCGAAAATGATATCGGAGTCCCGCGGCGCAGCAGAGCTCACATCGAGTCCGCCATTTCCTGCGACGCGCAAGCCACGCCCCCCCACCCTTCTTTAGTAACATTATCAATTTGGCTTATAAAGCAGGGTTGGCCAAATCTTGGTGATCCGCCATACAGGCCCTAACTGAGATGATCCACATTATTACAGCCCAATTTTGCCAGTGGACTCAATGTGCTGAATCATAGGGTGTATTGTTAAGGATAGGATTATGGCCTGGACTGCTTAATCAAACATCCTGACTTCGTTGTGTATAATATAGGACAGTGTTCATTTCTAGTAATTTTCAAATACTCCTATGCAAAATTCTGTCCCATAACCTTTTCTTTATGGACTTGTCATCTGCGTTTAACAGCATAAATATATCAAGGCTGTGGACAATTTTATTGAGTACGGGACTTGATAAGGATTTGGTGGACTTCCTTAGAGAGCTACATGTGGATTTGTCTGCCTCTGTGAGATTTGGAATTAATAGAGAGCGTACTAGCTCAATCAGCTTATCTATGGGGTCATTGACAAGGGTCTGTCTTAGCCTCTATTTTATGTCTTTTATATATAAATGATTTGGACTCATGGCATGATGAAAATGGGGGCAAAAAAGCCCATGGTTAAGAACAGACCCTTACCAGTACTCTTTTATGCTGGTGATGCAGTTCTTATTGTAAGAGTCCCGACTGGCCTAATAAAGCTAATTGATGCCTTTATAGATTCTACGGATAGGCTTAGTCTTGAAAACATTCTTAATAAACCTTTTTTATGATTAGTTTTACATGAGGTGGGTTTAAAAAGGTGTAAACCTGCTCTAATCTTTTTTTAAATGCCCCCATCTCCGGCTGTATGTAGCCGGGTGTGAGAGATTCGTTGTTGGTTGAAGGAGTGGACGCACTTCTCAACCAACAGCAACAATCCTTGTCAGGATGACCCACAAAAGGTGATCAAATTAACCTGTGCTTAATCCTCTGGCTTCTTGGCACAAGAGCAGTCAGAAGTAGAGGCAATGTCTAAAGTAATTATGGAACACACAAACAGTAATAAAGTGACAACACAACACATGAAAACTCCCACACCAATTTAGAAAAAGATAATCAATAAAATTACGCCAAAATAAATGAAATCTAATTAGTCTAACTAGAGCTCTGAATTGTAAAGGTTTTTAGTGAAAACTAGCGCCTAAATGAGCTACTCACAAACAGTGGGTATCTGGTCGAGTAAGACCTGGGCAAAGACAAAAAGGTAAGGCTGACTGCATTGGAGCATGGGTGAGCTACACGGGGTGGATTGGGCCTGGCTCAGCTTACATTCAGACTTAGAAGAAATTCTGAAGAACAATTCCTATACACGTAAAGTGCAGTAGGGCAAGGCACCCAGTGGTGACCAAGGAGGAGGCGTGTTCGTTGGGGAGCCACTGGACAAAGTCACAGTGAAAATTTCTACCTTTGTATCTTATTGTTTTGGAAGTTGAAAATTTCCAGCGAGACAAAGCTGCAAGCTGTTACCAACGAGGGATCCACAAGGCTGAATACTTTTGCTGAGTGCTCTTTCTAAACAGAATTTGCTGCTGTAGAGGAGAACGTGGCAGGAGCTACTGCTTCGTCTGGCTGACCAGTGATGCACCTCAGGCAAATTGGCTGGCAGGTAGAGCCCAATCTTCTGTTGTTTCCCAGGCCACTTTCAGGTGAAAATGTTTCTAAGTACTAACTTTTATGGTTGTAGCATCTTTAACACCCTTTCCATGGGACCAGGACTGGAGGGACAGTACTTGGGGGTTAGGACCCACTCCAGCAGAGGGTTCAAGGTTTCTAGAGCTTGTTAATTTCCTGTTATGCCCCTGTAGATCACACAGGATCAACTAGCCCTTGAAGTCTCTTTGGTAGGCCTGGGTTCAAGCATCAATACAGGCTTCAAACAGCAGGCCAATCAATATTCTGGAGAGCAAGGTAGTCCTCAAGCAGCATGGCAGTCCTGTGGTAGCAGTATGATAGTCCTCTGAGAAGGAAGGCAAGCCTCAAGAAGAAGGGCAGTCCTCTGGGGATCCAAGCAGCCCTTCTGAATTCTTCAATAGGTCCAGGAGTGTACCGACGAGTGGCTCTATGGATTTAATATTTATACCTGGTGCCAGCTATTGAAGTTGGAGGGCTTCCCTATACTACCCCCACATTTCGTACTATAAAGTTCTTCCCTTCCCCTGCCAAGTGGCCAAGACGTCTGAGGTGACAAAAGACTAGTGTGAAGTTCTTTATGAGTGTGCTGAGTCACCTACTTTAAAATGTGAGTGAGGCAAGGAAAAGCTCCTCACCACACTTCCTCGCAGGATAGATCATCCTGACAACAGATAGTCCCAATCTGTCTCACTGTTTGGGAGGAATACACAAAGCCCAATAGATAAGCCATTCACAGTCATGTAACCCTGGACACTGGCAGCAAGACAAGTTGGTAAGACAAGAAAATTAAAACTTTCTAAAAATGGCATTTTCAGTACTGTGCCTTAAAAACCAACTTTACCATTACAGATATTTTTTAAATTATGATTGTTTGGACTCCATACATGAGATGCCTACCTGTCAGATAAACTTAACGGATGTATGACGTAACAACGCGAGTCATTACAACGCGTGCAGTTACATCGCAATCGTTACAACGACTGCGATGTTACTACACTATGCCATTACAACGCAAGTCTTTACATCGACTTGCGCTAGATGGCGTGCTAACATTAGAAAAGCGTAATTTACTATTCCAACTCAAGTCCACTTAACAGTAGGGAAGGTGTTGGGATAGTAAACTACACTATTTGTAATGTTAGCACGCCATCTAGTGCAAGTCGATGTAAAGACTTGCGTTGTAATGGCATCGCGTGGTTACATCGCGTTCGTTGTAACGACCGCGATGTAACAGCATCGCGGTGTACTGACTGCGATGTTAACGATGTTTCCCAAACTTAACCTGTGTTCTCCCTCTGGCAGCTTGGCACAGAGCAGGCAGAGGGAATGTGTAAAGTATATGTGCAAAACTTCAAACAGTAACACAGTGAAACACCATAAAAGACCCCACTTCAGTTTAGAAAAATAGATTATGATTTTACAAATAAAACAAGACCAAAATGATAAAAATCCAAAAGAAGAAGTCAAGATATGATTTTTCAAAGAAAAAAAATCAAAATTGCACTCAGAACCAATAAGCGCCTTTAAGAACATCTGGTCGCGCTGGATCAGGGCAAAGCCAAGAGTACAGGCCAACCACGATGGACCATGGGCCGGATGCAGGAGTTTGGTGCTGGCTACTGAACAAAAGTACCTTGATCCTGGTAGCAAACAGTGATATGTGGGTTGCAGCCGAGAGATTCTTCAGTGTTGATCCTGCAGTTTCTCCATGCAACCATGGTGATGCACCGGCTCCAAAGACAAAGAGCCAGCTCCGAGATGCGTTGGTACCAAAGCAGTTTACTGATTTCTCCACGCAGTCAAGGGGATGCGTCGATCGCCTCTCTGCAGTGATGTGTTTGTTGTGATGTGGCGGTTCCGATGGCAATACGTGGGCTCCAAATGCAATGTGTCAAGGTTAACAGTAACTCTCGTGTACTCACATTTCTGCAGCGACGTCACGTAATGAAGAATGGTCCACTACTTCCCCAATGTGCGTATCTCACCCAACAATGTCAAAGTATCAATAGCAACTTGGGGAAGAAGGGAAAGAAAACAAGAAATGGAGAGGGTCCCACGTGGCACCCTAGTCTAAATCAGAATTGATGGAACCAGAGATGTGGATCAAAACGCAAGTCTGTTAAAAAGAAATAGAAGGAGAGGTGAGTATATATATACCTTCCGTGAAACACTATATCCTCCCTTTGGCATGTATGTCTACCTGGTTAATTCCCTTCTTCCATGTATGATTTTCATTGGGGTGAGGGAGAGAGCGTAAACATCTAGCGAGAAATAACAATAAGGTAAGTAAGTGCGTGTCTTGGGAAGGTGCAGCACTGATGGAATTAAATGTAATATGAGAACTCACCTAACTTATAAATATCTGGTGCCCAGAATAATCTTTTCTTTGTAATTGTCTCCAGAAAAGATAATCTTCTTAACAAACAAAAAGTAACATGTGTTTTCCTAATTTCAGGAAGAAATCAAAATAAAGAGAGAGACGATCTCCACAGCGCAGGACACCAGTCAGATAAGTATATGCAATCTTACAATATAATGTCCAAATATACAGCAATTCAGCGCTGTCATCAAAATTACAGTAACATAGCTTTGGCTTGCCTTCTTTATTGTTTTTGCAGGGGGACTAGTTGTGCAGAACCGGAGTGCGAGGACGAGGACCGTGAAGGAGCGAGAGAATCCAGGGATCAGCATCTGACGATGAGGACGCCGCAACCATGAGGAAAGCCGATGCCAAAGCGGCGAGGAGTTCCTGAAAGCTGACTCCGACACAGCAAGGAAATCAGGAAGTATCAGGTAAGTGACGCGGAGCACGTAGCCTTATTCCAATGCTGGAATGCGAAGCATCAGCGGCCGGAATCTGGACGTCTTTATCTTCCTGGCTGACTCCCGCGCATGCATTACATGCGGGAGTCAGCCATCTTTGTAGTTTTTTAGGCTCCCGCGCGTCCGACACAATGCACCTGTTCTGTTCCCTCAACAACTGTGAACAGAGATTTTGCCTCATGCAGCAGAGGATGCGTTGGTTTCACTGGAGAAGGCACCTGGTTTGACTTCCAATGGATCTGGCACATGAGCAGGGTGTAAGACTTTGATATCCCTTAGTCTTAGAACAGGAGGCATGTCAGCATGCCCTTGAAGATCACTGTGGGTTCAAGTAGATTACTCCAGTTCTTACTCAGTGGGGCAGAGGATAGCAGGCAGCAGGGCAGCAAAGCAGAAAAGCAGTTCTTCCAGAGCAGCAGTACAGCAGAGGGGCAGTTTTTCTAGAAGCACAGTAGTTTCTTCACAGGTCCAATAATGTCTGATTTGGTAGAGTCAGAGACCCAGTACTTACACCCAATTGTAATTTTGAAGTGCAGGTGAATTCAAAGAGGGGCTTTGAAGTGCACAGAGGTCCTCCCTCCCAGCTCTGACTCCAGACTCACTACGGTGGGGTATGCAGCCCTTTGTTTTGGGGCAGGACCCTCCTAATCAAGTGTGTCAGCTCCTCACTTCCATTCTTCCCTGAATGACCCATCAATATTTGGATGGCCACTCTGTCACACCTAACCGTCCTTTGTGTGTGGCTGTCTAGAGGGAATGTACAAAGTCCAACTGTCACCCACCCCAGATGTGTATTGGAGACAGGCTGCAGGCACACAGAGCTCAGAGCAGATAAATGCCATCTTTCTAAAAGTGGCATTTCTAAAACAGCAATAATAAATGCAACTTTTTCAGCAAAGATGATTTATCATTACCATTCTAATGATATGTAACATGAGAGAACTATTCTTTCACAATCAGGAATTACAGCTTATAAGAGGAATAAGGATTCCCCAATGGTAAACTACAAGAGAGGTAGGCCTTACAGTAGTGAAACAAATTTGGGTGATTTTCACTACCAAGACATACTAAACTTAACAGTACATGTCCTACCTTTTAATTACCCAGCATCCTGCCCAATGGGTTATCTGGGGCCTACCTTAGGGGTGACTTGTGTGTAATAAAAGGGGCATTGAAGGTTTGGAAGGGGTTTTTAAATGCCAAGTAGACATGGCAGTAGAACTGCACACACAGGCTCTTCAGTGGCAGGCCTGAGACATGTTTAAGGTGCTACTTGTGTGGGTGTCATAATCAGTGCTGCAGGCTCATTAGTAGCATGTACTTTTCAGGCTCTGGGGAGAGGTAGTACACTCAACTAGGGACTTATAGATAAAATCAATATGCCAATTGTGGATAAGTCAATCAAACCTTGTTTTAGAGGAAAAGCATGTGCACTTTAGCAATGGTTGGCAGTGGTAAAGTGTTAGGAGTCCTCAGGCTAACAAAAAGAAATCAGCAGATTTGACTTTTGATAACTATGTCCCATGGCATTATATCTAGTATATATGGTGAGTTTAAGGTTCTAGGGTTCAGGCCTTGCTAATGGTCTGGCATACTAAGAAGGTGCCACCCTAGGTATTTCCACATGCCAGCTTAAATATATTTGTAAATTAATGTATAGTTTTGAGTTGTATGTATTATTAAAGTACTTTTACGTTTTCAGAATCAGAAGCTCGGACTGGTCAGTGATTTATTGGGTGCTGTTTGTTGAGTGCCAACAGACTGTGGTACTAGCCCCACCACCTCATCTGAGTGGGCCATGGACTCTTCTGCCTTGCTACCTGGAGAGGGTACATGGTGGGAGGTAAAGAGAAATTGCAGACTTATTATTTGTGAAGAACCCACATTCTTCACAACTAATAGCCCACTTTCTTAGCAGATAGCAATTTGTTTTAGGTTAAGACACTTTTGCCTTTGGCTTTCTTAACATCTGGTATGGCACAGGCAGGTTCCAATGAGAAGAACACTCTATGAAAAATAATTTCTCCAATTACAAGAGGAGTATATGAAACATGGGGTGTTGTCCACAGATTGGTGTATGGGCTTTGGTTGAGACCCAATGTTAGAAATAACTGTGTTAAGGGAAGAGGGAGACCAGATCACAGAAATAACTATGTTATGTGGAGAAATTGGGTCTCTACAAAGCCGAACACTAAAAACTTGCCAATAGGTTTCAACAAAGTTATATTGCACATGTTGCCATTTGAGAGAAATAAAGTGGTTGGTGCAAAATTAAACATGTTATCAAATATCAAATCAAGGTATCAAACCTGTTTATCTAGTTTCCAGTTTCTACAACCTACCCCATAACTGAACCCAGCCTTTCTTGATCCATCAAAGCTTCAGAGGTTGGCTAGATAAAGGTGAAAAAGTCAGTGACTAGTATTATACACTACCAAAGATCAAAAGGCGGTACAAGTTCTGGCTCTTAAAGGAGATATTGTGGTTTTCTAAGAAACATGTATTTGCATTAATATAACTTGTACTGGAGAACCATAGAGTGCTGTATGTCATTGACATTGGGCGATACATCAGAAGTGATGTTTGCATGCGTTAGCACATGAAAGGAAAACCTGTTGGCTTTGATAATGTGTGCTCTCATACTGGCTCTGAAGATGCCCCTGTCCTCATTGCGTGAAGCAGTAGCCCCACCACCATGGCTTGAACTCCCCCTTCGAAGGCCAAGTCTAATGGCTCCCCTGATCAGGAGGTTCTGAATGATGCAGGTAGTCTAACAAGTTTGGATGATGGTTTTTGGAGAAAAAAAAATGACATTTGAAGACTCCAAGAGCCATGAGATTCAAAACAGCAACAAGAGGCCAGATGTATTATCATTAGGAACACCAATTTCCTAATTGTTAGTCTCTCTGAATCTCTGAATCGCAATTAGGAAATCAGTATTCCTAATGTATGAAACTCTTCTGAGTTTCATTAGCGATTCCTATTGGGTCACAGATAGACCTTCCCAGTTCTTATTGTGTAAAAGAAGAAGTGCCAAGGCGCTAGTAAGGAGGCCCCTCCAGCTTGCACGAATCCATTACCACTACCAGCATTTCCAATGACTGTACCTGCACAACCACTAACTAGCACACTTTTACAAGTGTGACAATTCAGGCTATTCCAGGCCCCCAAAGCTATAGAAATAGCATGAGCGGCAGGTATTAGTTGTTTTAAATGCATACTGAATTAATAAACAATTGCTGTTGCGCTCACCTCTAAATTATACCAACAGTGCCACCATGTGACAACTGTCATAAGTGCTGGTGTCGACAATTAAGTACCAGTGCAGATATTTAAATTGCTGGTGCCGAGCACCGGAAACTACCAGCTCAAATTTAGCACTGGACCTACCTCGTGCATCTTAATGAGGTAGGTCACAATTTGCGACCCATTAGAAATTGCAGACATCACAGGGATGGTGGCCTACTGAGGTCAGCAGACCCCCATGTCAGTGATTGCTTTTTAATAAAGCAATCTTTTTTTTAAATGCAATCCATTTTCCTTAAAGGAAAACAGGATGTGTTAAAAAGAAAAAAATCTAATTATGAAAAATATTTGTTTTCCATTCCTAAAAGGGGATGGGGTCTCCAGGGGACCCCCTTCCCATTTGCGAATGGGTTACCATTTCCTTCAAGGAGTCGTTAAGCGTAATTTGGTCGCAAAACATTCTTGCATCCCATTCAGATTCGGTATTAGGAAGGGACACCCTAAACACACCCCTTCCAAATACCAAATTGAAAAGACAAATTGTAATTCGGTAACCTGTAAAAGCATTTTTGCGGCCGGAAAAAGCCTGAGCGGCCATTTCCGAAAGCAAAAATGCTTACTACATGTGCCCGTAAGTCCCAAGATTTACTTTAATTTAGTGTGGGCTCTCACAAGACCCTACAGAGCCACAGGCTATGCAATTTGACACAAACAGCAGAGCCATTCAGCCTTCATGTTAATGCAAATGCTGCACTGAATAGCTTAACATCATGTAATGACCACAGTTGGACACATTATGAAAGCTGAGGAGCATATTTACGAGCCTCGTGCGCCACAAGAGTGTCCCTTTTTGTTACACACGGTGGTGCAAATAACAAAATCATTTCTATGGGGCCCTGGAAAGTCAATATGCATGGCTTTGACTAGCCTCATAGATATGGAGTATGGCAAGGCAGTGCAAATCACTGCGTAGCCTTACTTTTCACTCGCAATGCATTCCATGGGGGTTTCAATGGGTTTTCCTGTGCAACATCCATGGATTTTGGCACTTCCCCAGATTTACGAGAGCATGTAAACCTCGGGAAGTGCAAGCACCTTCCTCCTCCGCGAGGTGAGGCATAACGAGGAGAAATAAATGTATTTCTTCTCGTTGTTTTCTCTTTCTATGTCTGCAGCACACATAGAAAGAGTAAAATACCTCTTATTATTGTTTTTGTGTCCAGGAAGGTGCCCCTTCCTGCACAAACTCAATCCTGCCTACGACACATCCACTCTTGCAGCATGGTGCAAGGGTGCTTGTGTTGGAGCTAGGCTGCCGAAACAGCTTTAGCACAGGTGGAAAGGACAGGAATGCACCGTATTGCATAAATATGGTACATTTATTCTCTTTCACTTTGGCCTAGTGCAGCACAGAAAGCTGACCTGCTGCACTGCCCTACATCAAATACCATAAAGGAGGACCTAAGTGTAAAGGGGTGAGACCAATTTGGCACCACTTGGACGTGTCTTAATGCCTCAGGTGAAGAGCCAGAGATCCCCAAATTTGACACCCCAAATCTGGCTCCCATGTGCACTCTGCTTCTACAATATTATTTCTTTATCTGTCCGTCACAAGCCAATACCAGCTCTCAAAGTCGAGGAAAGGCAGTAGCCACATAGCGCCACTTAGTGGTAACACCAAGTTATTACAAAAGCCCTGAAAAATTGATTGCTTCCATTGAAGGGAAGAGCTTCAGCAGGCAATTTGCTATTTTGCCTGAACCACTGCACATCCCATTCAGTTCCTGCTAGCATTGCCTACCTGTTGCTAAACTGTGATAGGACCTTGAGGGTCCAATGGCGTAGCTAGACCTTTTGCCTCTAGTGGCGGTCCCTGTGTTTGCCGCGCCGTGATGGCTGAAGGTAAGAGCGGGTAGACAGTTGACGATGAAGGCAAAAGTGCTGCCGCCCCCTAAACTCATGCCACCCGGGGTGCACCCCCACTTGCTAGGCCACTGAGAAGTTCAACACAATAATGTGTTTTTCATCAAACTATCAATTGAAGTGAGCATTTCAGGAAATAAACAAAACAAGCATTGGCTACTGTTCAGAGACAGCTGGGCCACCTTTGTGCCTGTTGTCATGCCCAGAACAAACTCGAGGCATATATTTCACCTATCCTGAGAAACCCAAGAGGGTAGGCAGCCCTCAAGACACCTGAAACCCACTACTTAATTCCTAACTGCTGCATCTAAATCCAAGGACGTCCACAGGCCCTATGTGACGAGGTGACTTTCAGACACCACTTATTTTTCAGCCAATATGTCCAAAAAGGATAAGCATTTTAGCTCATAATTATAATGGGAATGAGAAACGACAAGCTCAAACATGTTTGGTGCTGTCTGGAAAAGAGCATTAATAGCTGGAGGTCACCCCGATGACAGACAGCTTTGCCAAGCTCTGCAGATTACCACAAACTGCTGTAATCCCAGACCTTGCATTCACTAGGAAGCCTGTGCTTTGTTCTTCAAACCAATTCATGTTTTGTCTTGTGTGCAATGCCCCGTGCCACCTCACTTCGCTTTAATTGTACAAATTAAATATAGCGTGCCTATTAGTGTCACTTGTCAATGCAGATTTGTAACATCGACTGCCCTTTTAAAAAAATCCATCTAAATACTGAAAATACCTATGTTCTCTTGGCTGACAGTAATCAGCTGTAAGATTGTTTGTACTTGATTTTATGTTCGGTGATTTTAAAGCTTCGCATGCCACCATGTGGCGTATTTAGGAACAGCACGTTGGTGTCAACATTTGTGATTTTCCAGGAACCAACAATAAAGCCATATTATGTACATATGCCCAACAATTAGGAGTAACCGCTTCTACTCATACTTGTCCTTTAATAACCTTTACTGAAGGGTTGCTCCTGCTATGCCTCTCAGTGAACATAAAATAACTGTCAAGGTTTCAGATTGCTATATGTGACATTTTCATGATTTTAGTGTAATAATAAGTGACATTTCAGCGACTATGAGTGACACTTTCCCATGAGCAAAATCAAGCAATGAAGCTTATAAATTAAACCCTTTGAGCAACCAGAAACTTCAAGAAGATTTTTAAACTGCTGCAAAGCACCAGAAATGGGAAAGGCATTTAGGAAGCATAGGGATGGCAAGGGGCATGATGAGCGAGAAAGAAGCACTCGACTCCCTGGGTCGGAAGACTGAGCAGCATGGACAACGCACATGACCTAGAGTGCCTGCTTCTAAGCACTAACATCAGACACAAAAAAAGATGAGATTCTGGTAAAGCGACTCGAAAATAACAGTTTTTAGAGAGATAGATTTTACAAATATATTTATGCAAATGGTGAGACTCGGCTGAGAAGTGCCCAAATGGGTCCCTTCTCGTCATAATACATGATATGAATCAAGGAATAGTGGTATACATGCTTCGCTCATGTATGAGACTAACCAGCATACATTTCAAATACATTTAGTAAAACATGCCTCGTTGTGAATACACAACTGGGACATTTCTTGTTAAAAACCCGTTTGCAGGAACAGATCAGTGTTGGCAATGATGCCGTGCGCCTGATTTGAAATCCCACGGAAAGGGCACTTTAAACTGCAGATGTTGTTGCACTTATCTGCTTGTGTTAAAGTGGGCTCCTGGCATCTCTGCCAGAATCGTCCTCACCGTCCTGGGTGATGGATGCAATTTGAAGGACCGAGTTTTTTTTTTTTTAAACATGCGGTTTTGTTCTCTAGTGCACGCTGGAGTATTTTCAATAGATTGAGTTGGCTTCAGAAAAAGGCCTCAATTTTCCCTGTTTAGAAAAAACAATGTGGAAAATTCTATGCGTCTTAATGAGGGACATATGAGTGATGTGCTGTTAGGGTTTTTAATATTAGCGGCGGCGTGTTTAATATATATGGCCACAAGGCCACTCATCAGTTTTAAGTAGTGCCCTGGATTCACTGAGGAAGTGCTATAAATGCGTAACAATGCATTGCAGTGCAGTGATGCAGACCCCCACACTGAAATGCATTAGTCTAATGCATAATGCGTGGTACTTGGCATGGCGGGTAAAGGCAGCAGCAGGAAGAGAAAGGGCCCTAACAGACGTTTATACTTCTGATAGCTTCCACCTCTCTAGCCCCTTACCAGGAAATAGGAGGACTCTGAGGGCTATGTAGGTTAAGTAGCAAACCCTGATCTGTCATCCAAGGTTAAAATTTGAGGGCCTCATTTACAATTTGACACAGGGCAGCACTGCACAACACTTTGCTGGGCTGCCTGTGTCAAAAGAAAAGGTCAGGAATGTGCCATATCTATGAGATACGGGGCATCACTGTCCCCTTACACTGTCTAATGGCTGCCTAGCACCAACGCAGGCACCTTGCACCATGGCAAAGGGTGCCTGCATTTAAATCAGGTTGTTTTTGTACAGGAAAGGACACCTTCCTTCACCAAAACAACCATTACACCACCCCTGGGGAGGCTCAGGGTTTGAGGCATTCCCAGATTTATGCTATGTTGTAAATCTGGGAATGTGTGAAAAACCATGGGTTTTGAGCGTGAACAGCCACCGCTCACAGTACGCCTGCTTAGGCAGTGTGAGGCACCACATCGACTTTCACTGCGTTGCCTTACACCATATCTATGAGGCCATGAAAAGCCACAATGGGTGGCTCTCCGTGGCCTCGAAGATATGAGTCTGCACTCCACAGCACCAGAGCATCAAAAAAAGTGATGTTCAGACGGTGCACTGGGTAAGTAAATAAGCCCCTGAGTGTACTCTCTTTAGTTGCCCTGTCACTATGGTGAATTCACATACCTGTGAGTGCATGAGTTCAGACACTTTTGAGGTGTAGTGGAGAGTGGAAGATAGGTATTACATTAATGCTTAATTTGTAAAACAAAATAAGTGCTGGGCCCAAGGTTTTTCTAAGGGAGCCTATGCATCTTTCACGTCCCACTGTCCCTGCCAGCGCTGCTAAAATCCGAAGGCGCGCTTAAGGCAAGCTCGTCTGCGCTCGTCCGCACCGAGACCGGGCCCAGGGCCACCCCCCCTGCTCGAGCGACTCTGAACCACGGAGCTAACAGTTACAGTAGGGAAGCACTGATGCTGCTGAACCCACTATCCGGCAGAGCCCACTGCCCACGTCTAGTCCCTAACTTGAAGTATGAAGATAACAAACCCTGTCCCAATTGCTCTGGCCATTTGCCACAGATTACGCCCCTTCTTTTAAAATCATTATCAATTATAGATCAGACCCCAAGTGTTAGACCTTCCTTCCTGAAGCATATGGAAAACAAGCACTCCATTAAGGGAAAACTAAATAGTGGATTACTAAATGTTAGATCCCTTCCGAAACATGCAACAGAAATACAATTGCTTATTGAGTCCAATAACTTGGACATCCTATTTGTTACCGAGACATGGACTACGATGGGAGCAGACTTTGAATTGGGGCCGGCATGTCCGGTAGGATACAAGATCGCTCATAAACCCAGGACCTCGGGACGAGGGGGAGGAATAGGAATCATCTTTCGGGAAGATTTAAATATTGTAACTTTGTGTATTGATGCTGTTTCATGTGTTGAAATCCTCGGGATATCGATCAGAAATGACTCAGGCTACTGCATTACTGGCCTAATTTGCTATAGAGCGCCGGGCCATTTTAATGCAATGCAACAACAGGAACTGATCACTGTTTTCAACAACATGGCATTATCACACAGCAGGTTATTGATACTGGGAGATTTTAATTTAGGGGATAACGACCAATCAGACTCGGCCTTACACAGTATTACACAATCTTGCAACAACTTGGGCCTGAAACAATGGATAACCACCCCCACACACAGGCATCGGAACATACTGGACCTAATATTCGCTGATGAGGATCTCATCACTGTGGGAATAATTTCACCAGTAAATTGGTCTGACCACACATCTTATAATTTTTAACATTTACACGCTGTTTAACACAGAATCAACAAACACACAGACTAGGACCTTTATTAGCCGTGACTAGAAGGGTCTGCTAAAAAGGAAAGAGGAAGGGAAGTCTGATTTCAGTCTAGTTGGGAATTCGATCGATCCGGAGAATGATATCACCACCAATTACCATTTACTATGTCAAGAGGTAACCAGGCAACTTAATGATATTGCTCCATTGAAAGTTATTAGAAAAAGAGGGAAACCCTCTGCGCCCTGGTACACAGATAAACTGAGAGAACTGAAAATTATCTGCAAAAAGGCGGAGAGGTGCTGGAGAATAAACTATTTAGAACAGGAGAAGCTGGCCTGGAGGCAGACAATAGGGCATTATAAGAAGGAAATTAATATCGCCAAAGCTAACTACTTCGCAGATTTAATTCTTAACAGCTCCAATAAATCCCGCGACACCTTTAGATTAGTTAAAGAGTTGTCTCATCCTGAATGTGCCAACAGTCAAATCAGACCATCACAAGAGCTATGCGATGGTTTAGCCTCCTTCTTCCAGGAAAAAGTCGCAAAAATAATCGAGAACATGAAGGATGCTTCCTCCCCCCGAGTGCAGGGCAGCAGTGAGAAAAATGAAGGAACTATAAGATCCTTCACTCCAAGGGCAACCCTGGAGAATCTCGATACCCCAACAGAATCAGAATTTGTAAAGACAGCCCTCAGTACAACTTCAGGATCCCCGCTGGACCCCCTCCCGCACAAAATATTAAAGGAATTTGGGAGTGAGTTTTTCCCAGTACTTCGACAGCTATGTATACAGTCCTTTAACACAGGCACTGTACCAAAGGACTGGAAATTAGCAGTCGTCACCCCTCTGCTGAAAAAATCTAACCTTGATCCAAGCTGCCATAAAAACTACCGACCCATATCACTCTTGCCTTATCCAATCAAGATCATGGAACGGCTGGTCAGTAGAGGCCTGGCCCTCTTCCTGGAAACCAATAACATCTTGGAGGAAGAGCAATTTGGCTTCAGACCAGCACATGGGACCGAGTCAGCTTTGCTGACGGTACTGGACGATCTAGGAATGAGGGCTGACAGGGGAGAGTCAGCAACTCTTATTCTGCTCGACCTGTCCGCCGCTTTCGATACGGTGAACCATGACATCCTACTGACCAGACTGCAAAACATCGGAGTCGGGGGAGCTGCGCTTGGCTGGTTTCACTCCTATCTGTCAGACAGACAGCAGGCAGTAGCAATTCCTCTGTGCCAGTCGGAGTTTGCTCCTGTTCCTTTCGGGGTCCCGCAAGGGTCCGCAATCAGCCCAATACTCTTTAATATTTACATGCAACCCCTGTTGGGCATCATCAAGACTTACGGCATCAGCGTGATCAACTATGCGGATGACACGCAGTTGATGATTTCCCTCGATGGTACTCAGGCAGACTCACTCGAAATTTTTCACTCCTGTTTGCGGGAAATGGCATCATGGCTCAAACAGAACTCCTTACAATTCAACAGTGATAAAACTGAAATAATGCATTGCAAAGTAGGCAGAATCACCAGAAGTCTACCCTCAGACTTCTGGCCTCTGGAGCCTAGGAAGTCGTTAACCCCGGTAAAGTCAGTGAGGAATCTCGGAGTGAGCTTCAATGAGAATCTGAGTCTCGAGACCAATGTCAACAAGCAGGTAGGCAGCTGCTTCGCTCTATTAAGAGGGCTGCGTAAGCTGTTGCCTCTTCTACCAACACAGGTCAGAGCCACTGTAGTGAGAAGCACTATTCTCAGCCGCCTAGATTATTGTAACTCCCTATTATTGGAGTCTCCTGCCTACTTGATCTCTAGACTTCAGACTATTCAGGCAGCTGCGGCTAAACTGACTCTCTCTCGAGGGCGAAGAGCCTCCACTACCATTGCCTTGGCAGATCTTCATTGGCTACCTGTACGCCAGAGGATTCTGTTCAAATCCCTATGCACTGTCTTTAAAGCAGTACACGGGATGGGCCCTCGTCCACTTCAACATAAATTTAAGTGGTATGAACCCACTCGGTCCCTTCGATCATCCTCTTCCAGACTCATTGACACCCCTAGGTTTAGGAAAGTCACCTGTGGTGGGAGAGCCTTCAGCATAGCGGCAGCACATCTGTGGAACAGTCTACCTATTGATATCAGGAAAACAGATGAACTGATGGCCTTCCGAAAAAAGGTGAAAACCTGGCTCTTTCCCAGAACCTAACTGTTCAGACTCTTAAGATTCCCTTCCTTGCTCTCCCTGTTGCACAGAGTTCCTAGCTATGTACACAGCGCCAGGATGCCCGTAGGGTTATAGAGCGCTTTATAAATGCCATAAATAAATAAACAGTACCAGGGGGACAGATTTACCATCACCTTCCTATAATTTATTTTTGACCTGTGGCTATTACCTGTTTTGTTGGTCCAATCGGAGCCGACTGCTCTCGTTATTTCACTGGCTCTCAACTGGGGAACTCCTTCCTTCTCACTCATTTCTGCCGCCCCTACTGGTCCACCTCGGGCTTTCGTTTGAGCAGAGAGAGTCACTTCCTTTCTTTGCTATTGTTGCTCCTTTGCTGGCCACCATCTTGTGAGGGTGACGGTCTAGCGTTTTCCCACTTCTGCTTCTGGGAGCTTCAAAAACAGATGCAGGTGCTCCAAAGGCGCGGCAAAGGCAAGCGCGTCTGCGTCCGGCCGTGCTCGGACCGCACTCAGCACCAGCCCCCTGCTAGTCTGGCCTTGGATATCAAAGGCCAAATTACCTATTCCAAGGATACCCTGTTAACCATTAATTCCTCACAAGATCTTTGCACCGGTCCTCAATTAGACCCTCACTATGGCAATGATGGCATTAAATGCGCAATCTGTAACCTCTCTCTAACTAATCTGCACTGTATGTCTCTCACCCCTACATATTCAGCAAAGATACCTCCAAAAAGAAAGAAAACTAACTGCAGTTGCACTCTCACTAATGCCAGATCACTCGTTAAGCATTCACTAGAGTTTGCAAACTTCATAGAAAGTCAGAACATTGACCTAGCTTTTATCACTGCGACCTGGCAGACTTAACATCTGACCCAGACTTATCAGCAGCATAACCTGCAGGTTTCAGGGTATTCAGACACCACCACCATTTAACAAAGAGCAGAGGTCTTGCAATTATATTTAGAGAACATTTTAAAACCATTTTGACACTCTTTCTAATGTGCCTCTTTGCAAAGCTATTTATTTTAAAATTGAAGTAAACTACCACTATTCTCATCTATCGGCCACCCGGTTTCAGAACAGCCTTTACCCAATCTATTGGCAACCTTGTAGAATATAAAGTGGACACTAAAGACTTGACTATTCCAGGTGATTTAAATTTCATATTGGAAAATCCTCTGGATTCAGATTCCACAAATCTACTGGATCATATGGCCAGGCCAGGTCTAACACAAATTGTCCAGGGTCCCACACACATAGCTGGTCACCTTCTAGATGGCATTTTCATGGACAATCCTCAGCTCCACTGGCTATCCTCCCTCCCCTTGACATGGTCCGACCATAAGGCAGTCATGTTTAAGTTAAATTGGCTACCGAAGGCAGAATCGGTCTGCCCACAAATTGGGAGCATTACAAAGCGTCTGTGGAGTATCACTGATGCTAGGCAGCTTAATTCATCCCTTATCCAATCAACTCCACTGGTCTGCCTTGATTTGGACATAGCTGTTCGCAACTACTATCAATGGCTGGATGTATCATTAACTCAACTAGTCCCAGTAAAAAAAAATATATAATAATCCCAAAACCATAAATCTAATCCCCGGAACCTTGGTTCAACGATGACCATAGACTGCTAAAACAGGAATGTATTTAAACAGAACGTAAATGGAGACTTAAGTACAAATCAGTTGGTAAAGAGTTTTATAAAATCAAGTTGCTGACTTAAAAAAAGATGATTCTAACAGTAAAAAAGGACTACTTTGTAGCTAAAGCACCTATGAATTCTTCGAAGGAACTTTCTGCAACAGCCAAACAATTATCAAAACTCCCAGGTTCTAAGAACCCAAACACAAACCAACAATTCTGCAATAAGTTAGCATTTCACTTTCAAGATAAAGTCAAATCTGTCTATGGTTCTCTCCTAGACATCAATCAATCAACAACATAAATAGCAGATTTCTTAAAGGCCTTCTCAATGTCACCACTTTGGGTCGTTGACGACTGAACACATACAAATGACATTGACACAGATTAAAACAGGCTCTATACTGTACCCTTGTCCTGCCAACATTTTTCATCTTGTCCCTTAGGTAATAGCCACTCAACTCACGGCCATTTTTATCACCCTATTCGAAGCAGGATATTATCCAAAAGACTGGAACGTAGGCTCTATTGTGCCATTATTAATAAAAGATCAAGCTAGATTTGGTGAACCTAACAATTATCGACCAATTGCTCGTTTACCATTTTCCGCTAAACTGGCTGAAAAAATGGTTAATAATGAATTGAGCACCCTCCTAGACGAATCCAAGTGTCTGGACTCTACACAATTCGGTTTTTGTAGTCACCATAGTACAGAGTTTGCGCTGATCACAGCTACGGAAGAAATCAGGCAAACCATAGATAGCGTAGGCAATAGAGCTTTGATCCTTTTGGATATTTCAGCCAGATTTGATACGGTCAACCACGCTCTCCTAATTGATCACCTTGAAACAATAGGTATCAAAGGTAACGTTCTTAAATTAATTTCTTCTTTTTTGGAAGACCACATCCAGATGGTCTCTCTTGGTGATGTTACTTCACAATCCTTTTTATTGCCCTGCGGGGGGCACGGCAGCTCAGTTTCACGATTGCATGCTCCATTTCAGGAAGTGGATGGGCAGCAATTGTCTGAAACTAAACCCCTCAAAGACTGAGGTATGCTATTTGGTAACAATCCCTCTTTTTGGTCCAGCAACTGGCGGCCCCAGGAACAAGGGATTTTGCCTACCCACAGTGTCAAAGCAAAAAAACCTTGGGATAATTATTGACACAAATTCATCCTTTGAAGGACAGCTAAATCACATCACCTCCTCATGCTTCTTCATCTTGAAAACCCTAAGGAAAGTGTTGCCTTATATTCCAGCAAGCCTGCAGAAGATGATAGTTACAACTCCTATCTCCTCCAAAGTAGACTATGGTAACGCCCTCTTCATCAATATCCAAAAGCGTTTTCTTCAGAAGCTACAAACACTACAGAATGATGCGGCGCGGCTATTACTCGGAATTCTGAAACATAAATCAGCTTCCCAAGCACTGATTCAACTACACTGGCTCCCCATAGATAAATGCCTTGAGTTTAAGGCACCTTGTATTGCCTTCAGGGCTCAACAAGCTGTCGGCCCTGACTATTTGATTCAGCGCTTTCAACGCTACATTCCTTCTCGCCCTCTACGCTCATCCACAAGCAGTAATCTTGTAATCTCCAAATTTAAAACAACTAACTGGGGTGGGAGAAGCTTCATTGTATGCACCTCGAGGCTGTGGAACTCTCTTCCAAAAGAACTTACATTTAAGACAAATCTGTTAGATTTCATGAAACACCTAAAAACCTGGCTCTTCCGCAAATAACTCTGTCATCTTCTGGATCCTCATAGCTGTATTGTCCGCCTAGCACCTAGATACCCTCGGGTAATTGCTGCGCTTTATAAATGTTATTTTCATTCAAATTTTATTTCATTACCTGCCAAGGCATAGGCTGCCAAGACGCACAGGGAAGGATGGACCCCTCTCTCCTTGCACTGTTTTAAATTGTGTATACATTCTTTGTGCTTAGTTTTATATTTGTCGAGTCCTCATACTTTTAACTGTTATTTGAGAAATTGTGTTTTTTCACTTACTGTACTGTTCCCGGTCCGCCGCGGCGTGTGCCGATTGAGCGGAGGGACGACGTGCCGCCAGCTACTCTTCCAGTCTTACTGGGAGGTCAGCAGTCTAGTTGCTGCCGATCTCTCTCGCCCACTCCTAGCTCAAAAACAGGCGTGTAGTCTGGACACGCAGCGGATGCACGCAGTGGCTAGCCTTTGGCGCGCCAAAGGTGTGCCAAAGGCAAGCCCATCTGCGCCCGTCCGCATCGGGATGCCACCTGCCACGCTGCCCGTTACATCTCACAGTCTATTCTTTCCATCTGCATACTTTTGGTAATCACCATATTGCTGGACACCATTAGATACACAAGTAAGCAGCTTCATTCTCTGAACAATTTCTCTCCTCCTGAATATAACACTAAGCTTCCTCACGATAACATACCCCTTATCTTAACAAGTCAAAAAAAGCTAGTCACAATTGATCCTAAGCCTAACCCTAAAAATATTACAGGGTTATACTGTAACGCCCGATCTATCCCCAAACATGCCCTAGAAGTATGGTCTCTGCTTGACTTTGAAAAGTCAGACATCTTCTTTATAACAGAGACCTGGTTCCAAGAGTCCTCAATGATAAATATTTCCTTAGCCTTTCCACCGAATGATCAATTGATTAGAGTGGATAGAAAGGACAAGAGAGGCGGTGGACTAGCCATCGCTTCTAGAGCAAATATTAAACTTACCATTATTGATTCCCTCAGTACAGACTGGGTAGAAATTTGCATTTTTAAAATTAATAACTTAACTAAGGGATCTTGGAAAGGGGACATACTCTATCGTTCTCCAGGCAGCAAAGTCCAATTTTCCAGTTGCTTAATGGAGATAATTGATCCCTATGTGCTAACAAGCGATAACTTTCTTTTGTTGGGTGATTTTAATCACCATATTGACCTCTCCACTGATTCGCATTCAAATGACCTTATTTCCAGTCTTAGTACCCTAGGGCTTTCACAAATAGTGAAAGGTCCTACACATATAGCTGGTCATACACTAGACCTTTTATTTACAAATTCTCACAACATAACGGCCAACTTACCCATGCCTTCCTTGTGGACTGACCACTACCTACTTAAATTTAATATTTTAACTGCATCCTCTTGCCATACAAATTCTGTAGCAGAACAAACATGGTGTAGACCATGGAAAAATATTGATCCGGCATCTTTTTCTGCATATTTTATCACTCCTCTGATGCCAAACACCAACCTTCCCAATGATGCAGCAACTCAATTTGATGCCGCAATCTGCCAGGCCTTGGATAAAATAGCCCCAAAGAAAAGAGTAAGAGGTCTTCATAAATCCTCACCTTGGTTTACTCCAGCTTTAAAAATTGATAAACTAGCAGCTAGAAAGGCCGAACGGAAATGGAGACATTCAAAAAGCCTTATTGACCGTAATGACTACAAACTTTTAGACAGACAGTGCTTAGCCGATATTATATTGGAAAAAAAACAATATCTAGGGGAAAGAAAAAATAAAGCCTCTAATTCTCAGAAATAATTATTTAAGATTCTTAATGAATTCACACATCCTGCCTCTATGCAGCCAACACTGGTTGCTTCTCAGGAGTGGGTTGATTCTCTGTCCACTTTCTTTGTAGAGAAAATTGACAGACTATATACTCAATTTCATCAAGACTGTTCAATTGCATACTCAGAGAACAGAAGTAAGAGGCTCTTCGTTGGCCTCTACCCTAAAAAAATTCTCAGAACTTTCTCTGGAAGAAGTTACCCTGGCACTTAAAAAGGTAAAATCAGGTTCCCCCTCTGATATAGTATCTTCCCAGATTCTATTAAAAATCAGTCCAGTCATCACTCCCTGCCTAACGAGGCTCTTCAACCTTTCATTACTACATTCACAGGTACCCATAAGGTGGAAGGAGGCCATAGATAGACCCATTTTAAAGAAACCTAAATCTGACCCTGAACAACTAAACAATTATCGACCTATATCTCTTCTTCCTCTGTTTGGTAAAATCCAAGAGTCTTTGATAAATGGTCAATTAATTAAACATCTAGAGAAAAATAAAGTGCTGGATCCATCTCAGTCAGGGTTTCGAGCGTTTCATAGCACCGAAACAGCTTTACTTGAAGTGGTAGATAGCATCAGACTCTCTTTGGACAATCGGAAGTGGGCCATTTTAGTCCTGTTAGATCTGTTGGACACTTTCAACACCATTTCCCATTCCATTCTTCTGGATCGCCTGAGAGAGACAGGTGTCGAGGGCCCTGCATTGGCCTGGTTCAGGAGTTATCTGAGTGACCGCACATCCCGAGTCCAAATTGGCGCTTTTACTTCTAAGAGCCAACCCATAAATAAAGGCGTCCCTCAGGGATCTATCCGAAGCCCGACGCTCTTTAATTATATGTATCCCCCTTGGCTAAAATCATCAAGGATCACAGCTTCGACACATTGTCGTATGCTGATGATACACAGCTATTAATCACTCTTGGCTCGGATGTCGCTAGTACCAAACATAGATTTGGACAATGCATGCTGGACATAAACAAATGGATGTTAACTAACAACCTCCAGCTAAATGCTAATAAAACAGAAGTTGTTCTTTTAGGCAATGCACAGACGTTATGGACAAATGACTGGTGGCCCCCTACCTTAGGTACCTGTCCTACTCCGAAATAAACAGCCCGTAATCTCAGGGTAATGATAGACAACCAACTCTCTATGCGTGATCATGTCAACCTTACAACACGTACTTGCTACGGGATAATGCACGCCCTTCGTAAAATGTTTAAATGGGTTCCTTTGTCTTCCCGCTTCCCTCGGAACCAGGGTCTGATTGTCAGTCACCTGGATTATGGAAACGCTCTGCTTGCTTCCATAAACTCTGAACTCCTTCACAAACTCCAGGTTCTGCAAAATACAGCAGCCAGACAGGTTTTGAATCTCCCAGCCCGTTCTCCCTCTGCTCCTAGTTTGAGGTCTCTTCATTGGCTGCCTATCAAGAAGAGAATAGACGTCATAATTTGTTGTCTTGTCCATAAAACCCTAAATGGACAGGGCCCTCAGTATCTGGCAACTAAACTAAAGGGATATCAGCCTTCTAGGACACTCCGCTCTGCAAACAAATTCCTATTAATAGTTCTGAAGGTTCGAACAGTTAAGCATGGCAGTAAATCTTTTTCGAAATTGGCCCCCACCCTCTGAAACTCTCTGCCTATACACCTACCAACCGAGATCGAGCATATAAAGTTTCTTAAGTCCCTAAAAACCTGGCTATTCTAAATTTGTTTTATTCCTAGCCATATTCCTGTCTGTTCCTGAGTCCTGGCATAGCGCTACGAGACCCTCGGATGATATATTCGCTCTACAAGAAACAGTACATAGACATAGACATTACAATTATGTCTCCCCTAGAAGTTCAGGAGTCGAAATATGTTTTAGTCCGCACCACGACACATACAGCTAATCCCTCCTAATGAAAATTAACCACCACACTGTCTCCAGGAGAGCATTTTTGGCCCATAACAATCCAATCCACTCGCCTTGTCAATATATTGTGCTGGTAAATGAGCTCCATCCCCCAACGTGGGAGCAAATCCAATGAATGACCAGCTGTTAGAATGGCCTGAACACACTGGTATTATTATTTATTTAAATATTTTTTGAATTTTTAAACAGTTGATGCTTAAAAGTAGAACAGCGTCACCTTGTGGTAGACTGTAATAAAAAAGAGCCTTTGCTGAACACAGAACCAACCTCCTGTACAAATTAGGTACTGGTATAGGTGTGAAGTCCAAAGGTCTGATAGAAGAAGTTTGCCATCAGGTGTCAGTGAAAACTAGCTGCATTTCAATACCAACCTGAGCAGGTGCAAGTAGATGGAGGAGATGTGTAAGTCTGGAGGTCAGAGGACAATGACTGTACGGGTCGCCTCTTTCCCAAACAAATGCCTTCCTCTTAAACAACACTACTGCTATGCCAGTGATGCCTACAAAGGAGTGATACATCGAAATGTTAGAAAAATAATCACCGCAAAAAAGCAAGTTAAAAACAAGAAGTTGTTAAAATAATTATAAAGCTATATCACCAGAGAGTAATATCTTAAGTCTTGATAAAGATGGTCTAAAGTCAAGGTAATACCATCTAAACGCCTTGATGCACTAGCCTCATAATCTGTGTAGAGGGCTGTCATACTACATATTATTTGTTCTCTGTATCTCAGTTCCCAACCCCAACGCCATTTTAAATGGATATGATTTTTTAATGACAGTGTAGTGTCTTTCAATACTCTCTTCTTGATGTCCTTTGTTATCTAATCTGTTTGTCTGTCAATTTACAGTGTGAGTTTTTGATTTAGATGTATATGAATTATGTATGATCTAATTTTCTCTTGTTTTTAACTTGCTAAATTTGTCTTATATGTTTTTAGTAAATTGGTATGTAATATTTTCAGTACTATTTGTGTGTTGGTACACTGCTTTTTCAATTGTAATTGTGTCCCCCCTGGTTTAATCTGTGTGATAGAGGTGTCTGAATGAATAAGGTTATTTAGTATTGGTGGACAAAGGACACATAGCTAATTGTTTTAGATTGAACCCTAATCCTTTGGTTATTAAAGGGTCCCTCTCATTCAATTTAGCACCTGCCTCAAAGAACAACATGCATCATGCAGATCACAGATTTCTATTTTATCTAGATAGCTCAGTAGGTTACTGCTTTTCCCACAGAGATATTTTTTTTACGTGCAGTTCATAAATTACAACCCTTGTAATATAGCACAGAGAGCTTTGAACTGTCATTGGTTAGCTGCAAAAAAACTGCAAGACATAGGTTTGAACCTTGTTCTTTTTTCTCAATGTTTCCTTTATTCTATGGTTGCTAAAAAGGGTTTCTTTAGGTAGTAAACAATTCTAATTAGTATAGACAACCCCAACCAATGTGTTTCAATTCTGAGTGTATTTTCCCCTAGCCCAAACACTGTTAACATGTAATGCCTACCAGTATGGTTGTTATGTGACTCCTAGCCCCTCACTGTCCTATATAACATTTCTTTTGCCTGGATATACACTCTTGTAGGATTGTTTGTCTCTGTGTAATATCTGCTTATGATGTAAAGCTCTTACACCCTTCATTGGTATGAGTAGTGTTATAAAAGTAATTAAATAAATGCAAGAGAGGGGTTTTAGAGAGATGAGGGGCACTGATGGAAGGTGTTAGTGAAGGAATCTGTAGCAACAATTATCGCACAGGTGGCACAAAATCATGCAGTATGATTCTGTAATGTACAGCACTATGAAACCCTATGTTAGTATATGTAGTGCTTTAAAAGAATTAAATAAATTTGAGAGAGGAGTTATGGCCCATTTATGAAAGAGTTATGGAGCACTGATAGAGGGTGGTCATGAGGGAATTCTTGGAAAAGTAGGTTGAAGACGGCACAACAAAGATTGCCACACAGAGCAGCACACATGTGAAAGAGAGTCCTAGGTGTTTGTGTGGCCTGCCCTGAACTCAGAAATGGAGACACAGTGCCAGTGATACATCCACACCTCTTTTTCGATGATGCAGAGTCCCCTGGCTGACCTCTTTACCCAGTGGCTATGAATTCTCCAAACAGTACGTTTTTTAATTTTTTTTTATCTTTCATTTAAATGGCCTGAAGAGGTGAAAAAAATATAGAAGCCAATAAAATCTTACTAAAAGAGAATGTGAATTGCACCTGCTGGACTTGGCTCAAATACTAAACATGTATCAGGCCTCACATTGCAGCCTGTGTGTGCACTTAAACTGCCATTTCGACCTGGCAAAAAAAACATTTTGCCATGCCCAAACCTCTCTTTTTAATATATGTAAGCAATCATAGGGAAGGCCCTAAACAGCTCAGAGGGTAGGGTGCAAATCAGTTTAAAAAGTTGGGCATGTACTTTTAAGTTTTAAATGTCTTGTAGACATGAGAAAAACTCCCACATTTGTTTTTCACTACTGGAAGGCCTATCTCTTCCATAGGATAACATTGGGGTGCCTTATTACATTTAATAAGTGATAACATTCAATTGGGAGCAGGGAGACAGGTCAGGTTCGGTGTCTATGGAATTGTGATTAAAAGACATCTTTAATGGTAAAGTCAGATTTCTAATCACCATTCTGAAAATTGTCACTTTTGAAAGTTGATCTTCTCTTGTCCTAAGCACTTAGTGCCTGCAGCCTGACCTGGGCCACATGACTATATATAGCTGGAAGTTGGCCTTTGTGTATTTGCTGTCAGGCAGTGAGTCAAATGGAAGATAGATGTTGCAGATTGGGTCACGCTGGGTTAACGGGGCGGAGGAGCAGCCATCTACCACTCTTGCACATCACAAAGTCTCTACCTAAGCAGTCTCACAAAGGGTTTGACACTGGTCTTTTGTGTCAGAACATGGAGGAAGGGGATGCATGACACCTCAGGTGGGTGGAAACCTCTAAAATCTTCCTCCACTTCCAAGATGGTACCACGTATAAATATTGGGCCTCAGACGTCAACTCTTCAGTACACTTCTGGAACCGTGTAAGAATGTGCCAGGAAGAAGTAGTGCTGTGCTGCTGAAAGGACTGCCACTCTCCTGGACTGCTGCCTTATTGTACTGACCTGCTGGCCTCTTGCCTGGGTGAGAAGGACTGGAACCTGCAACCTGTCCCCAGGACCACAACAGTGACTCAAAGGGCTAGTCTCTTGTAACCAGCACCTGGATACCACAACTGGGAGTCCTACTCTGCCGGGTGGTGCCACTCCACTCCTGGACCATTGAAAGTGGGCCTGATGGTCTCTCTCAGCCATATGTGAATCTAGCAGAACCAATGTATCCCTTCTGTTGTACAGCATATTTCCAAGCATAACGGGCATGTTGCCTATGTTGCTTGGACTTTCCTGTTGCAAGGAGTGCACATCACCCTCGTAGCCCAAATCAGAACCACCACTGTCCAAGGTCCTCAACGTAGGTCCTTGCATCATATGCACTCTTCGACAGCAGCCTCGATGATGACTCAGGACTACCCATCGCAGGCCCCCCCAGGACCTGCAGCTTCTTCAGATCCAGCTGGTGCATGACGCAACCTTGACACAGGACTGAGCATTGAAAACTCCCTCATCGACGGCCTCCTGGATGATGACACAGGACCTCACATCGCAGCCTGGCAACTCCCCGGAGCCAAAGTTATGCGGTGCACCTCCGACCTGGACCTCTCATTGCTGCCGGTATGTGACGCATCCTCGACGCGGAACCTCGCAACTCTCCCCAACCAGGATTTAAGGTACTCTAGTTCAGTGGGCCTAGCTGGGTCCTTGTAGCCAGCTTGCCCTCCATCACAGTTGGCTTGAACTTGTGACTTTGTCTCGGTCCAGTGTGACTCCATAACCACAGTGGTTGCTTTGGACTTTTTGGAGCTATTTTCACTGAAATTTTTAAACGTGCATATCTTCAGTTCTACTGATTAGATGTTTGTTGTTTTAGTCGTTTTTTTATTTACTAAAGTTAATTCTATTTTTCTAATTTGGGATAAAATGTTAATTGTCTTGTGTTTTCCTACATTACTGTTTGAAGTGCTACATAGATACTTTACAGATTGTCTCTAAGTTAAGCCTGACTGCTCTATGCCAATCTACCAGATGGTTGGTATTTGCTTGTGGCATCACCCTGACAAGCATTGTGGTTGCTGCTTGAAGGTTTCACCCCATTAACCACTTACCAAATCTCTTCCTCCCATGAGTAAAATGAAAAGCATATTTGTTCCTGCAGGTTTCTCAGAAACCAATACATTATAACTCTCAAAGCATGACTACCAGATAAAAAATATGCTTCTTAAGTACTAAAACCAAATCCATATGATGGCACTCTGAAAGTGTATATTTCATCATATTTTTGATTAGTTCTTGTCACATTTGACAGAGCGGTGTATATGTTTAGAAACACACAGTGGTGTGTACATTTGCACAGACCCCTATACCTACCCGCCATCATATGAGAAACCTCCAGTTAGTTCTAGCTTTTTATCCAACATCATTTTGCAATCAGGTGCTTGTAATGTTGTGTTTAGCTTGCTAGCATGGGTTAGAAATTCCTCTTTGTACAGTGTTTTTGGATAAAAAGCCAGTAGTGACTGAAGGGGCCATGTTAGAAATTGGGCCATTAGTTGGCAGAGGTATGCACCCTGTGCAAGTAGGGACCACAATCCTAGTCAGGGTACATCACAACACAATCCTAAATTATCCTGTGCTCACCCTCTGATAGCTTGGCACAGAGCAGGCGAACTTAACTTAGATATCAATCTGCAAAATATTTGTGCAATAGTTCATACAATAACACAGTGAAAACACCACAAAAAGACTCCGCAACAGTTTAGAAAAAGAGAATAAAATAAGACGAAAACAACAAAAATCAAATGTGTAGAAGTTGAGACTTATTTTTGAGGAACTAAATGCAGGAAAGTGCATAGAAGGAAGTAGTGTTAAAAGGTAACTTTGGGTCGCGCTGCACCAGAGAAAAGTCAAAGTTTGCGCGGACTGCAATAGAGCACCGTCTGGCTAGAGGACCCATGCAGGCCCCGATGAAAAAAGTACCTTTCGTGGTTGCAAGCCACGAGATGCATAGATCCTCTCCACCTAGTGAAGGTGATGCATTAGTTCTGAAGCTGGGTGCCAGAGTTGAGAGGCATCGAGCACCTTCCTGCACAAAAACAATCAATTGAGGTGATTTCCTCTTCCAATGTTTGCTTTAGAATGCAGCACCCATTGAAAGAGGAAAAAAACGAGGAGAAATGAAAACATTTCTCCTCGTTGCACCTCGCTACGCCACCCTTGTGGTGGTGTAGCATTCTGACGTTTTTCCAGATTTACGATTTCTCGTAAATCTGGAAATGCATCAGTGGATGCGTGGGAACACCCACAGAAACACCTATGTTGCGCTCCTAACACGCAAAGTCTTGTGTGAACAGGGGCGATATTTACAAGCACAGTTTAAGTCACGCAGGGTGACTTTACCTGTTCTTGTAAATATCACTTAGCAGGCTGCGCCACCGGTGCGTCACGCAATGTGAAGCACCAGCGGCGCAAGGGGCTTTTAAATCTGCCCCTATCTGTATTGTTTATTTAGTTTTTGCATCTATTGCAAATGTTGAAAAAATTATATGCACTTAGGCAGGCAGAGGGCCCTAAATAATCCAGTGGTGAGACTGGTCTGACAGAACGAAGGATGTGGTCATATAAGGGAGTTAGGACTTGGCAGGGTGATAGAGAAAGACTAAGCAAATAAAAGTTAAGAAAGTGGAGAGTGGCAAATGGACAGCAAAGGGAATGGAACAATGAAGGGGAAGCAAAGGGATAGAATACGAAAGGGGCCAGAAATTTGCAAGGTAGAGGAAAGAAAAAAAATGGAAAGCACCGAAGAGGGAGAGAATAAAATGGATGGGGGAAACAGATGAAAAAGAAAGCAGGTGATACAAAATGGAAAAGCTATAGAGATATCATAAAGTGGGTAATAACCAACAAATGCAAGATGAGGAAAAACCAAAGAGGAAAAGGAAAAGGCAGGTAAATGCAAATATAGAATAGAACTGACAGGAAAAGAACAAAGAAGTTTGATGAATAAAAGTGAGGGGCAGAAAGAATAAAGAAAGTAAGATCAACAGCTGAACAATGGCAAAGATCACGAGCAGGAGCCCATGAGCGAGAGACTGTGCAAGAGTAGGAGGCAAACACAACAAGCATTTGCAATGCAATAGGTCTCGCATTTACGCGAGTTTGAGCTATTGGCATTGTAAATGACAATGCCTTATATTTATGTTTGGGTTTTAAAAAAATAAATAAAAGGCATTGTCATTTACAATGCCAATAGCTTAAAGTCGTGTAAAAGGGAGACCTATTGCATTGCAAATGCTTGTTTTGTTTGTTTTTGGTGAGAGTTTAGAAGTGTGTTTGGTGACCCAGGCTATGTTGCTGCTTGGGTCACTGGGTCCCATGAGGATGTTGTGTTTAAAGGCCAAGCAGCGGCAGAGGCATGGTCAAGGAAGCTGTTCCAGCAGAACCAAAGTGCTTTCAACTGCTTTTTTAAAATGTACAATCCTTATCAAAGCTATAAAAGTCTTATTTCATTCTGCATCCTGGGTGTTGGACCCGGCCCTTCTGGCAGGTTCACCCCCGAAACTTTTTGCTTTTTATTGGTGACTTGGTGTAGTGATTTTTGGGTTTCTGCGCACTTTACCGCTGTGTCCCAGGGTAAAGTGCGTGCGTGTTGTGAGGTTGGCCTGCCCTCCCATAGGAATGCATGGGGGAATGTATGTGTCCTGGTAGTTCCTGATGCATGGGGTGTGCAGGCCCGTGTTTGGTATGTGCGGACTCGTGTGAGTGAATGCTGCGCGATGATGTGTGCGGCGTGCATGTACCTAGTGTGGAAGTGCCACTTCTAGAAGTGGGCACTTCAGTGTGCAGTATGAAATGTGTGGCTTGTCTGGCGATTGGCTGGTGGAGGTCATGTGACGGACTAGGGAAATCCCCAGGGACAGGAGGAGTCACCCAGTGGTGAATGGGAGTTTAGCATACTGATGGCTGGGGAGGAGTATACCTGGGTCCTGAATAGGACAGGGCTTTCCCCACACACTGCTGGCTCCGGCCCCTGTGGTGCGTCTGATGACCCTGGCCTGCCAGTGAATAGGGAGAGGGGCTGAGCAAAACAAAGTGCTCAGGAACCAGATGTAACTGGTTCGCCCCTTCCCTGCACCTTGCAGACAAAGAATTTACTGTATAAAAAGGGGCTGTGTCCCCTTACATGGGGTGTTCTCTTGCAGGATCATCTGAGGGGGGCCTACTGCTGCTGGGCGCCAGGAGAGACCGCCACTGAGGACTGCCTCCCTGCTGGAGGGCCCTGTGAGCTGGCTCTGGGCCCAGTCTTTGCCCCCCTGCTCTTGAGAGACTTTTTGCTGGACTTGCTATTCCTAAGCGCCTGGGAGCGCTCCTTTGACTTTGTAGCGCTGGGCGCGCTGTGTTGCTTCCTAGCGCTGTGTGCGCTTTGATTCTGGAGGCCGGTGCCCACCCGGCATTGTTATCACCCAAGCGGGTGCCTACCCCGCTGATCGGTGTTCTGGCGGGTGCCCACCCCGCTTATTTGCCTGACTACGTTGCGGGAGCCTACCCCGTACTGCCGTCGAGAAGCCGGGCCGCCGCGCTGCCTGCAGCGACCCGGAAGCGGAAAGAGGTCACGCCTGGTGGAGGGCGGGACAAAGAGGCCGTACGTTGGTAGAGGGAAGCGGACGGGAGCCTACCCCGCGCTTCCCGGAGCAGAGAGAGGAGAAGTGCGGCCGGAGCTGGTGCGGAGGGGGCGCGAGGCACATTGTCGGTGCCTGCCCCTCCGCGTTGCAAAGAAGCCTCGGCGTCCATCGTCCGCCGAGAGAGGAGACGACGCGGGAGTCCCCGGAGAGCAGCCCGGTGAGTACAAAGGGCTGGGGGACTCCACGCCTGTGCTGGGGGTGCGGGGGCAGTTTTCATTGAGCCCCGTGTGGCTCCAACGTGGTGGCAGTGTTTTGTCGAGCCCTGTGAGGCTCCCACGATTGGCCAAGTATTTGTTTAGAGCGCAGTGCACGCTCCAACAGACAGGGGCATTATTCTCCCGAGCCCCGTGAGGCTCCAACGTTGTGGGGCATTGTTTGTGCAGAGCCACGAAGGCTCTAGGGGGCATTTTTGTATGGACAGAGCCCTAGAGGGGGCCCCAGAGGCACGCCGGTGCCTGAGTTCGTTCCACGGCTGCCCAGCACTTAGTGGGCAGCTGCCACGTTTAGGTGGGGGACATTTCTCGTTTTGGTCTGCGCAGCTGGCGCAGCTTTACCGGACACAGGGCGTCTTAGCCCTGACAAGGCCAGTTGGCCTAGGGACTGCCACAGGTGGTGGCTCATGAGAGTTTCTCGCTAAGGTTCCTTACCTGCACCTCTGAATGTTTTATGCATCATGTGTTTCCATTTATGACACCGCTGAATGTAGTTCCTGCATCATGTGTTTTCTTTCAGAACACCGCTGAATGTTTTATGCGTCATGTGTTCACCTGCCCGGCACATCTGAATGAGTTTATGCGTCATGTGCCATGTTCTGCACCTCTGAATGTTTTATGCATCATGTGTAATGTGTGTTTTCCCCTACAGGTATTGTGATACTTAGGTGGTTGTGTTCCCCTGGTACCGGTGGTACTAGGGAGGTTCTGAGTCCCTGCGTGATAATCTCCTAAGGTTGTTAGGGTTGCGTAGGTGGTACTTTCTTGTTGCCAGTAGTTACTGGTTGTGTGTTATATATGTTATTTTTGTACTAAAGTAATTTTATATTTGGTGCTAAGTGCTAAATATCTAAAAGTGCTAATTCCTGACAGTGGTCCATGTGGCCCTGTCCCCTGTACATATAATCCCTTGTAAATTCTGCCCGTGCCTGTTGGCACATTGTAAAGTGTGTGTTTTTATCTAATGTGTTGTGTATAATACAAAGGTTATTTTTATAGAATACCTTGTGTGGAGTTTCCTTTGTGGTGGGCCTTGGGTGTTGTTGCTGGGTGCGCGCGCAAACGCTTTACACCTTGCCTCAGAGATAAGCCTGACTGCTCGTGCCAAGCTACCAAGGGGGTGAGCAGGGGTTATCTTTGGTGTGTAACTTCCTTGCCCTGACTAGAGTGGTGGTTTCTGCCTGGCTTTGGCGCAAGCCCTAGCCAACCAGAAATCGCCAGTTCTAACACTGGGGATGATGTTTGAGGCATAAGAGTAAAATGGCGGGGAGCAGTGTGTCACAACCTGGTGAAGACGACTGCGATGACTTCTCCTTGGACTCTGGTTTGACTGAATGCAAGGAAGTCATTCTTCTGATGATGGGACACCATCCTTGGTCCTTCTTCCAAGACCAGTCCAACTGTGCTTGCACTGGTCTTTGAAGGGACGAAATGGAAGCTGGGAGGAAAGCTGGAGTCTAAAACTGTGCGACTCTCGCAAGCTCCTTTAGACTATTTCACATGCTCAGGCCCTGTGAACTTTTATCAAGTAGATTGTCACTGCCACTTGCCACAGAGCATGATTCAGGACATGTTAGGAGGCAGGGATGTGGGAGCGGGGGTGCACTGACTGCTGAAGGCTCATGGTAACGTGCTACGGGGATGATGTTGGACCATCAGAGTGCTGGGGTCTCCTGACATGTGGGAAGCAGGACATTCTTGCACGGTTCATGTCCATCGGCTATGTGGTCTCTTGTGATTATCCTCATTAGAAGCTCCTCCTCTCCCATTCCTCTGGACTATAAGTGAATATGGCTGCCTCTGCTTTGGCCTCCTGCCCAGGAGGAGAAGGGCTCCACTGGAGGGTAGCTAGGCCCGAGTTTCTTCATCCACGTGTGGACGACACCTGTCATTTCTTGAGGCAGACTTGCCGCATCTATTCCTTAGGAGGCTTCTAGTCTACCCTTCTCTTCCTCTACCCACTGCTACAGTGTCACTAGCTGCCCTCTCCTCTACTTTCTGACATTCCCAGACTAAAAATGCCAGAGTGCAGACACCTGACGCTAGCCAATGTTGCCCTAGCCCTGACATACAGTTTTTACCGTCTTTATTTCGATTTTTCATCATAAAAGACACACATATACACAAAATTACTTTAAATACAATTAGTGCGCCGAAGTCATAAAATCATAAATATTTAAATACACATACTAAACAAATCAAAAAGAAACAAGACAAGAAAAGTTAAGGCAAGGCAAATCTAGTTAAAAATCTCAATTAAACATGCTTGTAAAGACGTCAAGGGGAATTGTAAAAACATTTGAGCATATATAAAAAATAGCAGATCGTCAATACTAATAAAATCATAGGCCAAAAAATCAGTGGGATAACACAGTATACAAGTTATTTGGGTCATGATACTATGAGCTGACTGACTTAATCCTTATCAGCCAAACCCACCCAAGGAATTTGGCCAATCCTATGGTTAGCCATTCAGAAGTGTTGGTTCTCAAGATGTACAATGCTTCACTACTCACTCGGGTGTTTAGTCTAGTACATATAGGTTTCAGCCACTTATTACGTGGTTCACAATAAGCAGTACAGACAAATAAAAAATGACCTAGTGTTTCTTTGCAAACGGTACAACAGGGACAGAAACTTGACTCCAACCTCTGCCAGCCACTAGTAAAAGCCCTCAGAGGCAGTGTACCTACACGGAACTGATGGTATAGTTTCCTATCTAATGTTTTAAGGATAACATCCCAGTATACTTCTTTGTTAGGTACTGCTTTGTGGAGCAAAAACTGGCCTGTCAAATTCATTTTCTCAGAAAGTGCCACATGTTCCGTTTTTACCATAGACCAAAAGAGAAGTTTAAATTCATTCTTGGTAGGGAAGGTTTGAAAACCCGGCTCCGACCAAAGCAAGGGAAGACCCATTTCGGTAAGAGTGTTCTTAATTAGCTTTAGCCACGGTATGTCACCTGCCCCTTGTTGCATTCTCACATCCTGTAATTCACGGGCAAACATGGCCAGCTCCGGGGTGGACCATATGCGTCTCCATAACGCCACCATCCTATAGAGGGCCTGGTGTTTAATGGTATGCATGCCCATGTCCATCAAAAGTGGAAGGACTGGTGTTGAGGGGGGGAGACTAACTAAGTTTCGAAGGAATTTATTCTGTATCCTATCCAGGACAGCCAGATCCACACATCCCCAAATATCGGCCCCATATAATATGGCTGAGCTGATTTTAGCACTATAAATTTTAAGTGCGGGCAGTACTCTTTTAGTCAGGGAACACCGCTGTACTTTTACTAGACAACCAGTCAAGCGGGCAAATTTCAAACAGAGTGCCGCTACTTGATCTTTCCATTGTAGCCTATAATCCAAGGTAACACCAAGATAAGTCATTACATCAACCTGCTCCAGTCTAGACCCATTCATTAAAACATGGCCCCTCAGTGGCTTTTTCTTAGTCAGGACCATGAACTTGGTTTTATTAATATTGATCTCAAGATCATTCATATTGCAAAAGTCCATGAATTTATTTATTGCTGCCTGTAAACCCTTCTGTGTTTTGGCCAATATGAGAGTATCATCTGCAAAAATTAAAAGAGGGAATTTGGTCCCACCCAGTGAAGGAGCATCAGTGGGGGTATCTGAGAGGAACTTAACCACCTGATTAATAAAGAGTACAAATAGGGTGGGGGCCAGGACACAACCCTGCCTCACACCGCGAGTTACGGGGAAGGAATCGGTAACCTGGCCCTGGCGACCCCATCTGACTCTTGCAAAGTTACCCTCATGCATCCTGATGGTAATTTCTAATAGTGCACTAGGGACCCCCATCCTTCTCAATGCTGCCCACATCTTCCCTCTGGGGACCAGATCAAACGCTGATTTGAGGTCCACAAATGCAGCGAAGATTTTCCCGTCTCTCAATAACACAGTTTTCCAATAGATCATGACAAATCTTAATATCTGATCAACTGTGCTAATGTGTGCTCTAAAACCCGCCTGCATTGGAGACAGAATATCTACTTCTGACATCCACGAATGGATTTTCCCTAACAGCATTCTGGCTATTACTTTTTGTAGGGCATCGATGAGGCTGATGGGGCGGTAATTTCCCGCATCAGATCTATCCCCTTTTTTGTGCACTGGCAAAATCTCAGCCCCTTTCCAGGAGTTTGGGATCCTAGTCCCTCTAGCTATAGCATTTGCTAAGATTAATATGTACGGGACCCAGTGTGTTTGATCATATTTGAAGAGGTCCGCAGGGATGCAGTCCATGCCGGGGGCTTTGCCATTCTGCACTTGTTTAAGAGCAGAAATAGCTTCAGTTTCAGTGAAAACAATGTGATCAAGTGAGGACACCTCAGACTGCACACTGGCATCTTCCCTAATAGTAGTAAGGGAGATCCGTTCCGTGTGGCTGAACTGTGCCTCGTAATGCTTGACCCATTGCTCTGCAGGGACGTGGTTTACTGGAGTATGTAATTCCCCCGCCCCTCCCCATTTTACAACCTCCCAAAATTTTTGTTGGTTAGATGAGGTACTTGCCTGGTATAAATCTAACCAACGCTGATCATCCCATTTGATTTTTGCCTCTTTTAATGCTTTCTTATAATTCACCCTGGCTATCCTTATATCCGGACATGATTTGGATTTAATAGCCCTTAACAGAGAGCTGTGGGCAATACTACAGGTCTTATCATACCATTTCAACCTAGATTGTGCTGGGACATTAATTCCTCCTTTTACGGGTTTGATAAAAAAAGACTTAATTTTACTAAAAAGAGACTCATGAATTGTCCCTATTTGGTCAAGTGGGGTTCCAGCCTCAAGTATGGGTACCATCTGTTTTGTAGCCGCTAGGACCTCCATGGCAATCCTGCTAATAGTAGCAGTATTGTCTTGGAGCCCAGCCCATCTTACCCTTCTGCAATCATTTGTGAGACCAGCGTCTGCTGTATCAATATTTGTTGCAGGGTTCATGCGGAGACCCTCATCCACTGATAATTTTATTACCAGGGGGTTATGATCACTCTCGGATCTAGTGACTATTTCCATGTCCACCAATATTTTCCAAAACTCTATCTTTAACAAAAAATAATCAATGCGGCTCGAGTTTAGGGAGTTATCAAATGTAACTTTTCCCATCTGGTCTGATTTGGTCCTTCCATTCGCTGCACGCAAATCCCATTCAAGGCAAAGACCCAACCACTGCATAACTGCCTCCGTGACTTTTTTAATTGGAGGAATAGACAAAGGGGGAATATTCCAAATCTGATCAATTTCCCCATATCCCCCGCTATCAAGATTAGGAAACGGTTCGAAACAACAGTTGAAATCACCTGCCACCATGACACATTTGTCACTACTAATATTATTCAGTAGGGAATCAAGTTCAGCTACCACTCCCACAGGCTTCCCACCTGGTAACCCTCTAGCATATATGTTGAACAAACAAAGGTCCTGGTTATTTTTACCGGTTAATTTCAACGCTAGGATGTCATTACTCAGAGTAGGAAGTTCCGTGATAGTAATGGCTAAGGATTGTCTAATCCAAATAACTAGACCTCCTGAAGGGCGACCCTTCGATCCTTTACTAGCTGGTTTGTAGTAATTAAGGTAGCCAACCCGATAAATAGCGTCGGTTGACCAACTTTCCTGCAGGATAATAACATCATGTAAATCCACAAAGGAGCCCCAATCAGCCTCTGACGCTTTCCCCCTTAAGCCCGCTATATTCCAAGACAAGACTGCGAGGGTGTAAGTTGTTTTCTCTGCCATCTTGGCGGTTGGGTTGGCGACAGCCTTAGTGATCGTCTGTCTAGGGGTACCTGACAAGAATGTTTCCCTTATTTCCACCCTCTGTGAATTTGCGCTAGACACAGGGACAGTCTCTACCCCAGGGACACTCACATTATTTAAAGAGCAAGTTACTACAGCACTAGAACGCCCAGTAATCGATTGTTCTACATCATGTCAATCCACACCTTCCAGGCCGGAAAGGGGAGCAAACCGGTTCGCAAGGTGGGGATAAAACATTGGATAGAGCGGAGTGTCAAAATGGAATCTCCCTCTAGACCTGTCCCTTCTTGAGTGATGAAACGGGGTGTGGGATCTATTTGCATATAAAGCTGGATAAAAATAATGCAATAGTAAAGTTTGTACATCCCCAACTCTACCGAATCTTGGTTCCCTGCAAATGTATTCGGCAACCCAAGGCTCTCTAAAGCTAACCACCACACAATCCCCCTCAAGATCTTTCTTACCAAAACCTATCCAATCCACCCTCCTTACATTAAGTATTTCAGGATTTAGGTTAGGAGGGAGTGGCCGGTTTTTATTAAGCCAGAATGTAACCTTATTGTAAAGATCCTTGTGTGTTTCCCTCTTGCCATCTACAAGCGGAGCCACGCCAGTTAAAACAATTGTATAAGGCACTGACACCGGTGGGAGGTTCACACACTGTTTCTTTGCGATGGGTTTGGCGATGGGCTGATGACTAATATTTTTGCCCCTAACGGAAGTTGAGTTTTTCTGAACCTGCTGGTTTTTTACAGGCTTTGGCCTTGCAGGGTTCTCTGTAGAAACTGCTTTCTTAGGAGCGGGTACAGTTTTTTGCGGGGCCTTGGGTATAGAGGGTCCCACTTGTGAACTATTACCCCCCGCTTTATTGTTCATCATAATGGTGGGCTTCGGAATGGTCGGGACAGGAGGGGTCGGACCAGCAATTGCTAAGCTGGCGAGGATTCTGTCAGAGGTCGCTATATTATCCTTCACTAGCAGATCTAAGGAATCCATTTTTGTATTTAGTAACCTTGTCCTTTCAAAAAGAGGTAAAAGTAGAGATTTGAATAGCAGCTCAATTTTAGCCAAAAATATCTCTTCTGTAATGCTAATCATAGTCTCTCCTCCCCCTTGCTGGGCAGTAGCGTTAATATTGGGTAGCTGTGGGGGGGATGGTGAGGCATTTCCCAACCCCTCAGCTTGTTCCTCCATGTCCGGTGAGACTACCCTCTTGCGTTTCCCAGGGTTATGAGTGGGTGTTTGTTGTGGATGGGAAAGGGAATCCATTAGTTCAGTACTAATATTGAGATTTGGTGAGTCTGAAAGACCAGAATTATCCCTGGACTGATCTAGGCAAGTGGTCCCACTATTTGGTAAGTTAACGTGCGCAGTATTAAAAGCATTTTCCTGGTTAGAATCCACTATCTCCACAGTATGAATCCCAGGAGCAGTTACCAACATTACTTCTACATTACTGTCCGAGTTCAACGTGGAAAGTGGGACAGGGGAGACAGCCTCATTGATTTTACCTAGTGAAGACCGCTTGCCAGTAATAATATCAAGCGAAAGGCGTTTTTCAACCAGGGCGATCTCCTTCTCTAATATAGCAGTAGAACGTTTAAAAAACTGATCAATTGTACCAGTGAAAGTACCATTAGAGGTTGAGACCTGAACTTGCCTCTCCTTACCAGACCTTAAGGGCATTTTTGTTATTCTTATTAAGATACAGCGGGCGGGGATATAACCAACCTCAATACTCAATCAGCGATGCCACTCAGGCCACAGTATTTATCCTTCCAAATATGGGGACTTTAACGTCACTTTAGACACAAACAGTAACAATAATAATTATACCAGTTAATAAGGTTCAAAAATACGTAATTAGGAAGAAAATGTTAATAATAGGGCCCAGCCCGGCCTCCTCCGGCCCCGGACGGCCACAGACGGTCCCGCCCTTGTCCCGGGCTTCTCCCGGCGTGCTCCCGCGCGCTCCCGCGCAGCGGCAGATGCAGACTCCTTTGTGGATGTTACAGAGGTGGGAGGATTGTTGGGGGCGGGGCGATGAGGGAGAGCGGCCCAGGTGGAGCGGGCGGGGGATGACCAGAGACTCCTGGGAGATGGAGTCCTATCCCTTGTGCTCGCAGCCCTCAGCCCCAAGCACGCCCCAGTCAGCTGCTCCCAGGTGTTGGAAAGTGCCTCGCAGCGAAGCGGGACCCGCGCAGCGGGTACCGCGAGGCGTGGAATGGAAAACCGGCAAATGTCCTCTGAAATGCAGGGTCAGCAGAAACAAACAGCAATAAGGTCCCACGTAGCAATAAGCACTCCTCGCTTAAATCCGTGCTCAGATCTGTTAGGGGCGGGGCGATGAGGGAGAGCGGCCCAGGTGGAGCGGGCGGGGGATGACCAGAGACTCCTGGGAGATGGAGTCCTATCCCTTGTGCTCGCAGCCCTCAGCCCCAGGTACGCCCCAGTCAGCTGCTCCCAGGTGTTGGAAAGTGCCTCGCAGCGAAGCGGGACCCGCGCAGCGGGTACCGCGAGGCGTGGAATGGAAAACCGGCAAATGTCCTCTGAAATGCAGGGTCAGCAGAAACAAACAGCAATAAGGTCCCACGTAGCAATAAGCACTCCTCGCTTAAATCCGTGCTCAGATCTGTTAGGGGCGGGGCGATGAGGGAGAGCGGCCCAGGTGGAGCGGGCGGGGGATGACCAGAGACTCCTGGGAGATGGAGTCCTATCCCTTGTGCTCGCAGCCCTCAGCCCCAGGTACGCCCCAGTCAGCTGCTCCCAGGTGTTGGAAAGTGCCTCGCAGCGAAGCGGGACCCGCGCAGCGGGTACCGCGAGGCGTGGAATGGAAAACCGGCAAATGTCCTCTGAAATGCAGGGTCAGCAGAAACAAACAGCAATAAGGTCCCACGTAGCAATAAGCACTCCTCGCTTAAATCCGTGCTCAGATCTGTTAGGGGCGGGGCGATGAGGGAGAGCGGCCCAGGTGGAGCGGGCGGGGGATGACCAGAGACTCCTGGGAGATGGAGTCCTATCCCTTGTGCTCGCAGCCCTCAGCCCCAGGTACGCCCCAGTCAGCTGCTCCCAGGTGTTGGAAAGTGCCTCGCAGCGAAGCGGGACCCGCGCAGCGGGTACCGCGAGGCGTGGAATGGAAAACCGGCAAATGTCCTCTGAAATGCAGGGTCAGCAGAAACAAACAGCAATAAGGTCCCACGTAGCAATAAGCACTCCTCGCTTAAATCCGTGCTCAGATCTGTTAGGGGCGGGGCGATGAGGGAGAGCGGCCCAGGTGGAGCGGGCGGGGGATGACCAGAGACTCCTGGGAGATGGAGTCCTATCCCTTGTGCTCGCAGCCCTCAGCCCCAGGTACGCCCCAGTCAGCTGCTCCCAGGTGTTGGAAAGTGCCTCGCAGCGAAGCGGGACCCGCGCAGCGGGTACCGCGAGGCGTGGAATGGAAAACCGGCAAATGTCCTCTGAAATGCAGGGTCAGCAGAAACAAACAGCAATAAGGTCCCACGTAGCAATAAGCACTCCTCGCTTAAATCCGTGCTCAGATCTGTTAGGGGCGGGGCGATGAGGGAGAGCGGCCCATGTGGAGCGGGCGGGGGATGACCAGAGACTCCTGGGAGATGGAGTCCTATCCCTTGTGCTCACAGCCCTCAGCCCCAGGTACGCCCCAGTCAGCTGCTCCCAGGTGTTGGAAAGTGCCTCGCAGCGAAGCGGGACCCGCGCAGCGGGTACCGCGAGGCGTGGAATGGAAAACCGGCAAATGTCCTCTGAAATGCAGGGTCAGCAGAAACAAACAGCAATAAGGTCCCCCTGACATACAAACAGATGGGCAGCGAAGGCGCTACTGCACATCTGGAGGGCAGGGGTCTTGTCATCCCCATCCAGATGGGTCCTGTATGGCCAGTTTCTCTACTTTGAATGGACCTCTGCTGTAAGGAAAACAAAAACAATATCACGCATTTATGGATTTATTACATATGTATGGGTTCTATTTGTATCTTGACCTTCACCAAGTAACTGCAAAGGGGTTCGGCCGGAAGTCACTTGGGGTTCGGCCCGAAGTCACTTGGGGTTCGGCCCAAAGTCACTTGGGGTTCGGCCCGAAGTCACTTGGGGTTCGGCCCGAAGACACTTGGGGTTCGGCCCGGAGCCCCTAGGAGTGAGGTGCAATCTTGGGGGAGAGGACGTTCTAAATTGTTACCGATATTCCCTGCAAGTACACGAAGGATTATTGCAGTTTTGCCTTCAGTTCATCTTTGCAGCCATCTCTTCCTTGGATAGGGTTCCTGCCGTCTAGTAAACTGCTTATTTGTTGGAGAATGTTTCCATTTTGGGGTCGCTCTTTCAACATCACTGTCCTTCTAGTAATTCTCAAGGTGAAGAAAACCAACACATCCCAGCTATGCGCAGCGGCGGCTGTTGACATTTGAAAGGGGTGGGGCATACACGTTAGGGGTGCCTTATAAGTAGCAAGCGAGCACGGAATTTTCTTTTACTTTTGCCACCTCAGTAGTTTGAAAAAAGGGAACCCCCATCAAACCCATGTGCACAGAATCACATTTGCAACTGGACCACGAGACCGATGCCCTGTGCGCTCTGCAGAGAGGCCGAGGATTGGATGGGCGTCAAGATTTCTGAACCTATTATTCACCCACTGACAAGCACTGTGAGAAACTCATCCCCAGCTCCAGAGCTCTCCAGTGGCGCGAGTTCGTTCAAAGTATGCACTGTGCAAGAGTAGTGAGAAACATGGAAAAAATACAGAAACAACAGCGTTAAAATAGGTAACACTTTTAGGGAATGAAACGATGCAAGATTAACGCATGCAACGTAAACCAGAACTAAATCACTGACCTGAACGTTTTCAAGTTACTATTAAATGTTAAAAATGCTTACATTTCCTTCCCTCGATGCAGCTGCACGCGGCGCGCCCTCGGTTTGCCATGTCTTCCTGTAGTACCCTCTCTGCGGTACCACTGCACTCTGCCCATGCGTCTCGTCGCACAGCGTGGACTGCGTCACAGGTCACTTAAGGTCAGTCTAGCCTGCATCTCTTTCCTATTATGGGCTGGTGTGCTTTCTAACTTACATTGTGTAACTACAGGGCCACTTTATTTTTCATAACTTTGACATATATTATTGATATAGCAGATAATTTTTTAGCACATATGACGTCATCAGGGCTAAATGTAATTTGACATCACTTCCCGTGAAGGCCTCAGCAGGAAATATCATGTGAGGTTGCTTCTAGTGACGCCATTAGATGAAGACGGGTTCATGAAATCGCTTCTGATACCCCTCCCCTGGCAATTTGGTGAGTGGTGGCTAGGTTGGGTGACTGGCATCTGTTGGGCATGGTGGTTGCCCATTTTTGCTCTGGTGTGCACCTGGTGGAGTGGTGGAGTGGAGTATGTAATGGACTGGATAATGTGGGCAGGTGCGGTGCTCAGTAATATGGCGGAGGAGAGGTGTACCTGAACATGGGGGCTTTCAGGCAGCAAGAATCGTGAACTAGTTGGTTGTGGTCATGGCTTGAATGAACTACAGAAAAATAGCCGTATGGTCATGCTATATAGTTTATGATGTTCCATGAAACGAGGAAATGAGTGGATATTGACAAGCATGTTTTGATTTACAGGACGGTGCTTACATCAAGAACACACTACTGCTTTTTGAGGGAGTCACTTCTCCGTTTAGTACCGTAGTAGTTTTGCAAAGCGCTACATGTCGCTGTCGGCCACTTTAAAGCGCTGATGCAGTGTGAGAATTATAGCGCTAGCATCACTGGCGTAACAAAAAGTGAGGGGTCCTCCCGGCGCGGTACGTAGAGGAGTCCCCTCCGGGCTTAATCTAGAGCTCTCGAGACAGAGTGCAGTGCCGTGGGGGCCCCTTGGAGCTTGGGCCCCCTCCCCGCACCGCGGGGGCTGCGGGGGCCTGTGTTACACCCCTGGCTAGCATCCGGTTATGCGATGATGTTTTGTGACTCGCCGACTACGGCGTTTTGTATTGTGTTTCGATCTGTGGGATAAGGAGCAAGGTTACAGGTATTGTGCAAATCATTTTGTCATCTCTGAAGACTTTTTTGTCTGAATATATCCACTTGAGAGCACGGGTTCCCGACGAGGGCAATGTAAAGGAGCCTCTTTTGCTTCCAAAACGCCCCTTCCCATTTCTGCATCATGTGTAGTAGGATTGTTCTGGGGCCCATGCAGGCACAAACTATCTTCAGTACAGTGGTGTCTGAGCCAGGCACTAACTACTGCTGGTCCAGAACCTCAAAACCCCAGGCACGAGTCGCTGCTGTTCCAGAGCACGGGGAGGCATGCATGTCCTGCACAGTGCACACTTCGCACAGTAAGGCACTGCACACGCTCTGGTGCTGGTGGGAGGAGACTGGTTGACCATGTATGGTCATGAAAATGTTAGTCGGCCACACCAGGCGTGCTTGGTATGCTGAGGGCATGTGCTCTCCTTCAGTCCCCACCCCCGAGGCAGGGAGACCGACCCCCATGACTCACCTACAGCATTTCCCCCTCCGTCTCCCCTAACAGACCTTAATTAATAACTAAGTAAAATAATAAGCGTGTATAGCGCCTCTAAGCAAAGTGCATTGCCTCGAGTCGTTTATGCTGTGCTGAAGGAGTGGCGCACATGATTGGGAATAGGGCATTTACCTGTGTTTCTCTAGAGGTGAGTTGGTGTAGATGTTTGACATAGACATCGCTCAGTTGCCAGGGGTCCTTCGGCTGTAAAGCAATTAAGTAGGTTGTGGGTAGCGTTGAGAAGAGCTCCATGGGAAAACAAGGAATTAACAAGCATGCGCGCCTTGCGCAAGTAGGGAGTTTGGGGGGAGTGCGACCGAGAGCAGGCAGCGTTTCCCTTGCGGGAGTGAGCGCGATAATTGCTACCACATGGCGCCGCTCGCTCCCGCAAGGAAATCGCCAGACGTGCATGCGTTGCCATTGGAAGCAATGCAACGCGTGCACATTTTTCCCTGCAAAACTGGACCGATTTCTAAAGGTCTCTTCCTACACAACGCATGCGCGCTGAGTAGGCGAGACCGAAAAAGGAGAAAAATATCTATTAGAAAGTGTATAAGGAATAAGACGGGATAGGAAAAGAGATTACAGAATGAGTGAAGTTACTAAATGGGAAAGAGAGACGACCCAAATATTTAAAAAATGGAATTAAAAAGGGGGATGAGAAAAGGAAGAAGCAGGAAGTTGAGTGAGCTGAAAGAAAAATTTGGAATGGTAAAAGTAAGAGGGAACTGAAAAGTGAGAAGATACATGGTAAGAGATAGGAGGGAAGTAAACAAGTGTGATAGGAACTTGAAAATGAGTGATTGGGCGAAAGGTGAAGATAGTTCAAAAACTTGGGATGACGAAGCAAGAATATTACACAGAAGAGATGGTAGTGAAAGTGTCATTGGCTGATAGTGAGAGAATTAGAGGAATAAAGTTGGAAGTAAGAGATGACCTGAAAGGAGAGACATATTTATTGGTCAAAGGTAATATTAAATGTGGACGAGAGAGTGGATGTATATATATCCATCCTATACAATATATATAAGATATTGAAGATGTGCAAGTTGAAGGTAAATGCGAGGAGGGCGGTGAGAATGAGCAGTAGAATGGCAGTGAAAGTGGAAAAGATAGACGTGAACGTTAGATAGGTAGAGATATACTAGCGAATGAGAGTTTGAGAGTGGGAGGGAATCACCAGATTGTAAGAAATAGAACAAAATAATTCGAAAGAAAAGTGCAAAGAATCCCAGGAAAAATAAAGGAGGGTAAAATTGTTGAAACAAGTAGGAAATGTGTACAGGAATATGGCAGAGGCATGAGAACAGGAAACATAAACTTGAGTGTGAAAAGAAAGCTCCATGAAACGGATGAAATTGGAGGACAGAAGTGGAGTTAAGAGGAGAAGTGGGTGATAGAAGAGAGCAGGCTGAGGGAGAAAGGAAAACTGGGAAAGGCAGAAATAAGATTGGCAGCAGTGCACATGGGGTAGAGGACTTAAATGTATCGGTTGCAGTGTGAAAAGAAGGAGAGTGTGGCTGATATATTCCGAGCAGAAAAGGTAATGAAAGAATGAGAGCTAAAGATGAGACGCAGACTCGGAAAATGGGACTGAGAAATGTGAGATATTAAAACAACCAGTAACAATGTTCATTGGTGCATAGTGGCGGTCATCACGGATTGGGGGTGGTGAGGAGGACGTAAGGTGAGGGGGAATGTAAAAATGTTTGTTTTAAACATACCTTATCGCCGCATCGCTCCATCTCCCCTATGCATCAGATGCCACCCGGAAAATAAAGCAGGAAGCACCCAGGCTCCCCTAACCAATCACAATGCTGCAATGCAGCATTACGTTTGGGCTAAGAGCCGTGGTTCGGTGCTCAGATGGGGACTGGGGCCCTGGGTTCTCCATCCAGGCTGTAATGCAGGCAGCCTGGAGAACACACAAAGTGTGCATGACTGTTTAGTCGGCTCGAGAGGGCCGGCCAAGCAATGCTGCACAGTTGGCATGAGGCAAACCACTCCTCCATTGTCCTGCTCCGAGAGCAGAGCAGCCCCGCCTGCCCCAGCCGCAAAGCAGCAGGAACAAATAAAATGATAACATTGAGATATTATTATTTTATTTTTTCTTTAGTTAAACTGCATAACAGAAGTGGAGCAACACTTCTTCACCTTAGCAAAGGAGCAGCCACTGTGGAGCATTGCAAATTACATTTGCAATACCACAAAGTGACAATGTTTGCCCATTGTCATTAGGTCTCGCCTGACCCAGTGCATTCGCTGGCTGGCGAGACTTTTTGTGAGGGCTACCATGACCAGCCTAGAGCTACTGTGCATGTGCGCGGGCGCGCGCTTAGGAGCAGAGGCTGGCAAACCTCGTCATGCTCATTAAGCGCCAGCAATCACTTTCACTTTCGCCCGCGATCACTTTCGCGGCGCCCCTTTGATGTTTTCGTTCAAAGAACATCAGACATCAAAGTACATGTTGTGTTAATGCTTTGCTGTGCCCGTTTGACTTACAATGTGCTTTCTCTTTCCACAAACTCGATGTTTGTGTTCCTTTATTTTGAGATGCTTTTAGTCATTACTGTTTTGTGACTTAAAGAACATTAAGGATATGTTACAGTAAAACTGGACGACGTTCACAGTGTTTATTTCTGATAGCAGCGGCTTCTTCATGTCCGTTGCACCATTCAGGGAGTCCTTTCGTTGGCGCTTTCATGAGGACATGATGAGGAAGCTGGAAACTTTTGGCACATTCTCTTTAAAAGCACAGCATGTTGGCGACTGGTTAATAGATTAGATCTATTTAGCGCTTTAGATCTCAAAGCGCTATGGTGGGTGCAACAGTTACAACTCATGAAATATGGGGTACAACTCACAAGGAGGGGGCAGGTTTGAGTGCACATTGGCTGCAATCGAACTCTTAAGATGATGGGCTGTGTGTATCCATTATCAGCACTCAGTCTTCGCTAAGTGACCTTGTTTGTTATGTTGTTGTGTTAATGCTTTGCTGCGCCCGTTTGACTTACAGCATGCTTTCTCTTTCCACAAACTCGATGTTTGTGTTCCTTTATTTTGAGATGCTTTTAGTATTACTGTTTTGTGACTTAAAGATCATTAAGGAAATGTTACTGTGAAACTGGACAACGTTCACAGTGTTTATTTCTAATCGCAGCGGCTGCTTTATGTCCGTTGCACCATTCAGGGAGTCCTTTCGTTGGCGCTTTCATGAGGACATGATGAGGAAGCTGGAAACTTTTGGCACATTCTCTGTAAAAGCACAGCATGTTGGCGACTGGTTAATCGATTAGACCTATGAAGCGCTTTAGATCTCAAAGCGCTATGGTGGGTGCAGCAGTTACAACTCAGGAAATATGGGGGTACAACTCACAAGGAGGGGGCAGTTTTGAGTGCACATTGGCTGCAATCGAACTTTTAAGATGATGGGCTGTGTGTATCCAATATCAGCACTCAGTCGTCGCTAAGTGATCTTGTTTGTTTTGTTGTTGTGTTAATGCTTAGCTGCGTCCGTTTGACTTATAACGTGCTTTCTCTTTCCACAAACTCGATGTTTGTGTTCCTTTATTTTGAGATGCTTTTAGTATTACTGTCACACACACAACCACACACACAACCACAACCATACACACAACCACACGCACAACCACACACACAACCACACACACACACAACCACGACCACACACACAACCACACACACAACCACACATACCACCACACACACACACACACACACACACAGAACCACACACACAACCACACACATACACAACAACCACTCAACCACACACACAACCTCCCACACACAACCACCCACACAACCACACACACACAACCACACAACCCCACACACACAAAACCACAACCACACACACACAGGTACAACCACACACACAACCACACACAACCACACACACAACCACACACACAACCACACACACACAACCACACCCAACCACACCCAACCAAACACACAACCACACACACAACCACACACACACACACAACCACACACACTCACATACAACCACACGACCACACACACAATAACACACACAACCACACACACACACAACCACACACACATCCACAACCACACACACACAACCACACACACAACCACACACAAATGTAAATGTAAATCCAGTACTTATATAGCGCATGAATCACCCCCGAAGGGGTATCTCGGCGCTGGGGGCCGTTGGGAAGAATAAGCAAGCTATTTCCAGGAGTCGCATGGTGCTGGGCAGACCCCTGCCGCCGGAGCTGGGGATCGAACCGTGATCCCCAGCGTCCAGCGTCAGTCGCCCTGGCCATGGTGCCACACCTCTTCCCAACAACCACACCCAACTACCCACACACAACACCACACACACAACCACACACACAACCACAAACACAACCACACATTACCACGCAAACACCCACACCCACAACCACACCCACAGCCACACCCACACACAACCACAACCACACACACAACCACACACACACAACCACAACACACACACACAACCACAACACACACAACCACACACACACAACCACAACCACACCCACACACACACACACAACCACAACCACACACACACCACCACAACCACACCCAGAACCACACACACGCACAACCACAATCACACACACAACCACACACACACACAACCACAACCACACACACACACAACCACAACCACACACACAACCACACACACAACCACACACAACCACACACACAACCACACACACACAACCACACACACACACAACCACACACACACAAGCACACACACACACAACCACACACACAACCACACACCCAACCACACACACACACAACCACACACAACCACACACGCACACACACACAACCACACATACAGCCACACACACACAAACACACACACAACCACACACAACCACACACACACAAGCACACACACAACCACACACACACACCACACACAACCACACACACAACTACACACACAACCACACACACACACAACCACACCCACACAACCACACACACACAACCACACACACAACCACAAACACAACCACACACACAACCACATACACTCACACACAACCACACACACAACCACACATACAACCACACACACACAACCACACACACACAACTACACCCACACAAACACAACCACACACACTCAACCACACACAGAACCACACATACAACCACACCCACACAACCACACCCACAACCACACCCACAACCAAACACACACAACCACACATACACAACCACACACACACACAACCACAACCACACACACAACCACCCACACACACAACCACCCACACAGCCACACATACACAACCACACACACAACCACACACACACACAACCACAACCACACCAACCACACACACAACCACACACACACAACCACACACAACCACACCAAGCATTGGCATAGCCAAAAGGTCTCGCCTTTGGGACCTTATAAGTGTTTAGCCACGCAACAGTTGATGTGGTTGCACCAAGGATATTGTGCTGCATGACTACATACTTAGAAGGTCCCAAAAGCGAGACCTATTGGCTATGCCAATGTTTGCTTTTATTATGCTCGTCACCCTTTGTCTGTGCTCTTGGATCCTGTTGGAGGGAGGACCACCGGGGAGTCACGGGGCCCACTCCGGGGCACCTTCCTACCGCAAAGTTATAGCCGAGCGCCGCTGAGAAGCCTCCTAGGAGAGGTCTTTCTCCTATGATCGTACTAGGCCCAGTAACACCACCACACAGGACTCCGTATCAGTTGCTTATCTAGGTACTTTATCAATAGTAGCACATTCGAAATATTTACAGGGGGATCGAGAGATCCAGAAAGAGTCTCAATGTCTTTGTAGGGACAGGGTAGCGGGACAGTCTTAGTACCAGCCTGGTACGGGGAAGCTCTGCGCCAGACCTTGCGTTAGGCCGAAGGTGGCTCCGGGGATCGGAGCGGCAGGTGCTGGTCTCAAAGCAGCTCGGACGTGGAGAGCCGCGACGGCGTCTGCAGGGCTCGGGTGGTAGTTCCGCTTGGGTCGAGCCGCGACACAGTCAGCAGGGCTCCGGTGGTAGGTCTGCTTCGGACGAGCCGCGACGAGGTCAGCCGGGCTCTGATGGCAAGTTCAACAAGGTCGGGCCGCGACAGCGTCAGCAGGGCCCCAAAGGTTCGTGAAGGTCTTTAAGCACGGTGGAGCCGCGACGTAGTCAGCAGGGCTCAGAGCGTGGTTCCAGGATGAGTCTTTCTCCGTAGGGTCAGCCGCGATCCGATCAGCAGGGCTCTTGACTCCGGGATACAACTGGTGTCCTGTTGCAGGGTCGCCCCAGATATAGGTCTGGAGCCCTTTGATGTCCGGACCCTTGCGCCCGGGGGGGCGGAGAGGCTGGGTCGGGAGCGGCCAGATGCTCAGCAGGAGAGGCGCCAGGCCCAGGAGAGCTGTGGGGCGATCGCACCTAGGTGTGGGAGGACGGTTGGGGGTCCCATCGATACTGCCCTTCACTGGGAGTGGGGAAGTGTTCACGTGGTACCCCCTGGCCAGTTGTTGGTGCCTTGATGTCGGGGCTTGCTGGGGCCGAGGCCAGGTTGAGCGGGGTCACGTAGGCTGGTGCGCAGAGTCACGTACAATCCAAAATGGAGGAGCCCCGAGGTGCAGGGGACCTCGTGCGGCTTGGCGAGGGGGAACAGGACCACGCCACGAGGCCGGCTCCAACAAGCGTCCCCCCCCAGCTGAAGGCAGGGAGAGTCACCCATCTCCTTGGGGGTTCTCCTCGCCGAGGCGGAAGAATCTGGATAGGCCGTCGGCATTGGCGTGGTCGTTGCCGGGCCGGTGCTCTACGGTGAAGTCCATCCCTTGCAGCGAGATGGACCATCGCAACAATTTGGGGTTCTCGCCCCGCATCTGCATTAGCCACCGCAGGGGCCGGTGGTCAGTCTGGACTCGGAAGTGGGTGCCGAAAAGGTAGGGCCGGAGCTTTTTGAGAGCCCATACCACGGCGAAGGCCTCCCGCTCGATGGTGCTCCACCTCTGTTCTCGGGGCAGCAGTCGGCGGCTGATGAAGGCCACAGGTCTGTCGAGGCCCTCGGTGTCCATCTGGGAGAGGACCGCCCCAACCCCGTACTCCGAGGCATCTGTCTGAACCACGAATTCCTTGCCGTAGTCAGGGGCCTGTAGTACAGGGGAAGCGCACATTGCCGCCTTGAGGGTTTCAAAAGCGGTCTGACAGCGGGGTGTCCAGTGCACCGTCTTGGGATGCTTTTTGGAAGTGAGCTCCGTGAGGGGGCCCACAATACTGCCATAGTCTTTGATAAATCGCCGGTAGTAGCCTGTGAGGCCTAAGAAGGCCCGGACAGCTGTTTGGGTGGCGGGGGGCTCCCACGCCTGGATGGCATCGACCTTCAACCTCAGGGGCGCCACCTGGCCACTCCCCACCTGATGGCCCAGATGGGTCACTGATCCTTGGCCGATCTGGCACTTGCTGGCCTTAATCGTGATCCCTACAACAAACAATTGATGGACGGAATGCTGACAATGCAGACATTCTCCCCCAGTCAAGAGATCTGGGTTAAATCCATCATTCTTTTGCCCACTACACCACCCCAGTTTAGACATGGCCATATGCAAATCAGTCTTGACCCTGTGCCTCATGGGAACAGTCCAGCCCGAACTGCCAAGCCATGTCTTCACTGGACCAGAATCAAGCATCCTAGGACCGGTTTCTGGCTATCAGCCGTCATCAGCCAGGATAGCTTGACTCCAGTGGCGTAGTGAGCACGGGTCCCACGTCTGGGAATACCCATCCCACTTAGGGCGAAAAGCGTTACAACAAACAATTGATGGACGGAATGCTGACAATGCAGACATTCTCCCCCAGTCAAGAGATCTGGGTTAAATCCATCATTCTTTTTCCCACTACACCACCACAGTTTAGACATGGCCATATGCAAATCAGTCTTGACCCTGTGCCTCATGGGAACAGTTATGTTATGTTATGTTATGTTATGTTAGAACTATATTTCTTGAGCGCACGGCTACCCAGAACGGGTGTCCCGGCGCTTTGGCAGAGAGTCCTGAACACAACCAAGAAAAACCCAGCGGCAGAAACACTGTAGGCCCACTGGTTAGGCGGAGAAGAGGAGCGTCTTGAGCTCCTTTCTAAAGGCCAGAAGATTGTTAGCCTTGCGGAGTGACAGAGGGAGCTCATTCCACAAACTGGCCGCCATAAACTGGAAAGACCGGCCTCCCATCCGCACGCGTTTGATCACTGGTACCTCCACTTTAGCCAGGTCAGCAGATCTCAAACTCCTCCGGGGAACGTAGAGAGCAATCCGCTTCCTGAGGTAAGCTGGGCCAATGCAGTGGAGGGCTTTAAACGCCAACGTGAGGACCTTGAAACTAATTCTGCTAGGGATAGACAGCCAATGCAGCCTACCGCGCAGTAGAGAGGCACTGGCTCTCCGTGGAAGGCCAAAGATGGCTCTGGCCGCCGAGTTTTGGACAACTTGCAATCTGGATACCAGATATTTAGGCAGACCAGAGAAAAGTGCGTTAGCGTAGTCTAAACGCGAGCCCACAAGTGCTTGCACGATGTTCTTGCGATATTGAAGGGAAAGCAGTGGGAGAAATTTCCTCACCATCTTCAAGATACCGAAACATTTCCCCGCCAGGCCCGTGATGTGGGGACGAAAAGAAAGACTGTCGTCAAATACCACACCCAGATTTTTTACTTGGGCAGATGGTTTCTCAGGGGGGAACATGTCGGAAGGCCACCACGATTTCCAGCCAGGGTCCTCAGCGCAGCCAAAAAAGAGCAACTCAGACTTATCCGAGTTACATTTCAGGTTCTGGTGCTGAAACCATGCAAAAACAGCACTCAGGCAGTCTCTGATTCTGTCGCCATTAAAAACCTCTCCCTTCCTGCAGGTAAACAGGAGCTGGGTGTCATCAGCGTATGAGATGACCCGGGCTCCAAATGCCTCAGCGACCTTCGCCAAAGGGGCCACATAAATGTTAAATATGGTGGGGCTCAGGATGAACAGTCCAGCCCGAACTGCCAAGCCATGTCTTCACTGGACCAGAATCAAGCATCCTAGGACCGGTTTCTGGCTATCAGCCGTCATCAGCCAGGATAGCTTGACTCCAGTGGCGTAGTGAGCACGGGTCCCACGTCTGGGAATACCCATCCCACTTAGGGCGAAAAGCGTTACAACAAACAATTGATGGACGGAATGCTAACAATGCAGACATTCTCCCCCAGTCAAGAGATCTGGGTTAAATCCATCATTCTTTTGCCCACTACACCACCCCAGTTTAGACATGGCCATATGCAAATCAGTCTTGACCCTGTGCCTCATGGGAACAGTCCAGCCCGAACTGCCAAGCCATGTCTTCACTGGACCAGAATCAAGCATCCTAGGACCGGTTTCTGGCTATCAGCCGTCATCAGCCAGGATAGCTTGACTCCAGTGGCGTAGTGAGCACGGGTCCCACGTCTGGGAATACCCATCCCACTTAGGGCGAAAAGCGTTACAACAAACAATTGATGGACGGAATGCTGACAATGCAGACATTCTCCCCCAGTCAAGAGATCTGGGTTAAATCCATCATTCTTTTGCCCACTACACCACCCCAGTTTAGACATGGCCATATGCAAATCAGTCTTGACCCTGTGCCTCATGGGAACAGTCCAGCCCGAACTGCCAAGCCATGTCTTCACTGGACCAGAATCAAGCATCCTAGGACCGGTTTCTGGCTATCAGCCGTCATCAGCCAGGATAGCTTGACTCCAGTGGCGTAGTGAGCACGGGTCCCACGTCTGGGAATACCCATCCCACTTAGGGCAAAAAGCGTTACAACAAACAATTGATGGACGGAATGCTGACAATGCAGACATTCTCCCCCAGTCAAGAGATCTGGGTTGAATCCATCATTCTTTTGCCCACTACACCACCCCAGTTTAGACATGGCCATATGCAAATCAGTCTTGACCCTGTGCCTCATGGGAACAGTCCAGCCCGAACTGCCAAGCCATGTCTTCACTGGACCAGAATCAAGCATCCTAGGACCGGTTTCTGGCTATCAGCCGTCATCAGCCAGGATAGCTTGACTCCAGTGGCGTAGTGAGCACGGGTCCCACGTCTGGGAATACCCATCCCACTTAGGGCGAAAAGCGTTACAACAAACAATTGATGGACGGAATGCTGACAATGCATCGAGGTCCCTTCGCCTTGGGGTGGAGTGGCCTCGGATTCTGCCCAGGCTTTCAGGGCTTTCTGCATTTCTTCCTTGGTGCCCAATCCTGTGGTTGGGATCCCTTTGTCCTTGCAGAATTGTTTCAATTCTTTGTGGGTGTATTCTTCCAACCTTTCTTGCTGGAAGGTTGCGGCCACGGTTGTTTCTTGGCTGCTCATGGTTCTCTTTCTTTTTCCGTCTGGTTAGGCAGCGGGTGCGTTACTTGCCTGTACGATTGCGTCTGGCTCGGATCCCGTCGCTGGCCACCAAATGTTGGAGGGAGGACCACCGGGGAGTCAGGGGGCCCACTCAGGGGCACCTTCCTACCGCAAAGTAATAGCCGAGCGCCGCTGAGAAGCCTCCTAGGAGAGGTCTTTCTCCTATGATCGTACTAGGCCCAGTAACACCACCACACAGGACTCCGTATCAGTTGCTTATCTAGGTACTTTATCAATAGTAGCACATTCGAAATATTTACAGGGGGATCGAGAGATCCAGAAAGAGTCTCAATGTCTTTGTAGGGACAGGGTAGCGGGACAGTCTTAGTACCAGCCTGGTACGGGGAAGCTCTGCGCCAGACCTTGCGTTAGGCCGAAGGTGGCTCTGGGGATCGGAGCGGCAGGTGCTGGCCTCAAAGCAGCTCGGACGTGGAGAGCCGCGTCGGTGTCTGCAGGGCTCGGGTGGTAGTTCCGCTTGGGTCGAGCCGCGACACAGTCAGCAGGGCTCCGGTGGTAGGTCCGCTTCGGACGAGCCGCGACGAGGTCAGCCGGGCTCTGATGGCAAGTTCAACAAGGTCGGGCCGCGACAGCGTCAGCAGGGCCCCAAAGGTTCGTGAAGGTCTTTAAGCACGGTGGAGCCGCGACGTAGTCAGCAGGGCTCAGAGCGTGGTTCCAGGATGAGTCTTTCTCCGTAGGGTCAGCCGCGATCTGATCAGCAGGGCTCTTGACTCCGGGATACAACTGGTGTCCTGTTGCAGGGTCACCCCAGATATAGGTCTGGAGCCCTATGATGTCCGGACCCTTGCGCCCGGGGGGGCGGAGAGGCCGGGTCGGGAGCGGCCAGATGCTCAGCAGGAGAGGCGCCAGGCCCAGGAGAGCTGTGGGGCGATCGCACCTAGGTGTGGGAGGACAGTTGGGGGTCCCATCGATACTGCCCTCCGCCGGGAGTGGGGAAGTGTTCACGTGGTACCCCCTGGCCAGTTGTTGGTGCCTTGATGTCGGGGCTTGCTGGGGCCGAGGCCGGGTTGAGCGGGGTCACGTAGGCTGGTGCGCAGAGTCACGTACAATCCAAAATGGAGGAGCCCCGAGGTGCAGGGGACCTCGTGCGGCTTGGCGAGGGGGAACAGGACCACGCCACGAGGCCGGCTCCAACAGATCCCTCCATATGTCACCAAGTATTTGTGGGGGCCCTATAGCTCCATTTTGTAAATCAATAATACCGAACACATTTTTGATTTGCCCTATCTCTCCTTGAAGCTACGTATCTCACTAAAAGCCCTGCTGATAGCGTGGGCAAAGTTGCAAGGGTGAGGTGCTTGAAAACAGCAGGTAGTGGGGCGATCGAATTTAGGTGGCTCCTTGCAGTACAGTGCGGAGGAGGGGCTATGCTTTGGTTACGTTTCCTTGCTTGCTATGCCACTGCTGTTGTGTGTGAGCACGACCCCTCAATGTGTCCAGGTCTGTAGCTTGGCTTTTTTAAGTGCACACGCAGCCCGTAATAAATCATTTTCCAGCGCCTCCGCCTGCTTTTCAACTGGAGACGCTTGTTGGCGCTCGGTGGGGCCTGTTTTCGTAGATTAAGACAAAGAATTAGAATAATGACAAGCCGCCTCCGCGCTCACCCCGCAGGAGGCGCGGTTGTGTCAAAGGCGGCATCTGGAGGGGTTCGTAAGCGCCCACTCTCACAAGCCAAACACTTCAGTGTACCGCAAACACACCTCAAATCAGCGCAGGCTAATGACGACAGCAGTTTATAAACAGAGGAGAGGCAGCGTGCAGATGGGTTTGTTATGACAGACGCATTTGCACCGACTTCCAAATTAATGAATGTTGACAGGGCGCTGCAATTACGGAGCTGGGACACTTCCCGTGTTGCTGTTTGTTTTCTCACAGAGAGCTGTGAGATACACAGCTGCCGTCTTTCTGTTGGAGAGTCTTTTGTTCGTGGGTGTGAAAGTGAGGTGTTAATTGAAGGAGGTGTTTTTCTTTTCAGAACATTCAAACATTAGATGGAGTCAATATTAACCTAGTTTCTTCATGTTTCTGTGTAACATTTTGACCTTGCCTTCTATATTTTTTCAACACTTAACACAGAATAATTATTTTTAGAAGCATTTAGAAACATTTAGGGCAGATTTACAAGCCCCTTACGCCACTTTTGCGTCACTTTTCCCATGTACCTTGCGCCAGTTGTGCGTCGCCGTTGCGTCACTTTTAGTGACACAGCAGTGGCGTAAATAATGCGCCATGTTCCGCCATATTTACGAAGTGACGCATCTGGGCAGATGCGTCACTTCGTAAGCCCCTGCACCAGTGGTCGAAGTGGGCGGGATCGGCAGGGCAGGGCGTGCCCCTACTTCTTTAAATCCAAGGATTCCCGTTCCCCTGCTATTTTATTTTGAAAATGCGTTCCAGGACGTAAGAAATTGCCATCGCCTATAAATAAAGCTCGGCGTTCCTGGCGTTCGAGGCCGGGCGGCAGAACAGGACTCTGGGGCAGATGTACGTTCCCTGGCGCATCCCTGCAAATCAGCAGGGATGCGCCAGGGTAGATGCGTCACGCAAGTTTGCCCTTGCGCCACCGCAGATGCGCCGCATTTACAATGCGGTGCATCGTGGCGCAAGGACAAGCAGATGCGTGGCACATCTGCCGGCGTAAGGTTGGCGCAGTGCTGAAGTTGTGTCGCAAGCGCGACGCAACTCCAGCACTGTTCTAACCTGCCCTATCCCTAACATGGTGCGTCACGCCTTACACCTGCTTGAAGCAGGTGTAAGGATTTGACGCACCAGCGTCGGATAAGTGACTGCGTGAAATCTTGTAGATTTCACTGCGTCACTTTTCCGAGGCTTTTTCTGACGTAACGCCCACCCTGCATACATTAAACCTGACGCAGGTTTAATGTGGCGTAGGGCTTACAACGTGACGCATCTCCCTAGATGCATCACGTTGTAAATCTGTTGCAGCATGGCGCTAGCTTTGCGCCGCCGCTGCGTCACAAAAGTGATGCAATGGTGGTGCAAAAGTGGCGCACGGGGCTTGTAAATCTGCCCCTCTGTCTTTTCCTTCTGCTCCGTGGCTTCTGCTGCCCCCACCGCCCCCCCCCTCTCTTTCTTTCTTCCCTCTCTAGCAGTTCTTAGTGAAACCCATGACTTCAAGACGGGGATCGGATCGCGCTCTCTTTCCTCTCCTTTCTTTGATTTGCACCCCTGTGAAATGGATCCAAAAAAAAACCACTTTTGCTGGAAATGTCGTATTCTCTGACATTTTAATTCCAAAGTGCAGCATCCGGAATAAAAGGTTAAACATATAAAAAAATAACTAAATAATGTAAGACAGAGTGGTAGCAAACTGGCCAGATTGATTTTATTCATACCCAACCAAACACATTAGCGCCACTTTTACAGAGTTTACCAGTGAAGCGCTACTTTTGTTTTCTTGTCTTTGTCTCTGGGCTTGCAACTAGTGCACCAACCCTGGAGGTACTGCAATGTGTGAATTGGAAAACAAAATGTGTACTGCGGCTCTGCGTCCAGGGATGTGGTCTTTTTACCATACTGCTTACGTTTTGTAAGGATATAAGCAATGGACATTGAAATGGGTCCATTCAGGGCCCTGTAGTCATGTCCTAAACTTTTCAGGCAAAAGCACTCACTGATTTCTGAACAGTGAGTGTAAAAGCGTTACGGTAACCATGTTGTTTCTGCTTTATTTAATCTTTCATTCCCTATGAGTGTTTGCTTTTTCCAGGATGTTGTTACTTTTTTTGTAGGCCACATATTGATCTTGCCTAGTGCGTAATTTAAATTGAGCCGCATCCAGGTGTTTATAGCCGTGAACAATTGGGTTGTAGTTGAAGGCAGTGTGTTTTCTCAGTGGGGCAGTATGGTGTTTTGTGGGAGAGTAGATGTGGCACTATGCCCAGAGCTGCTGGATTCTGAACTGGAGAACCAGGTTCAGCCTTAATAACCAGTCCACCAGACCACTCTCCTGAGAGAGCTCAATCCCATGCTAGACCTTAGAAGGCTGCACAAGACCTTAGAAACCCTGGTGTCTTAGCACCAGCAGGTGGACCCTAGCAGGGCAAGTGAGGGTTAACCTTCAAGGCATGTCCACCACAATCCATACTGAAGTTCACCTTGTCTTGCGGGTAGGCATTTGAAGCAGCACACCCTAGAGCGACAGTGACTCTGTCACTGAGGTCACAGGACCCTTGAGAAGGGCCAGCTCTAGGGCAGTGCAACTGGTGTGACTGCACCAGGTGCTGACTTTGGGTGGAGGCATTATGTTTGCAAGTATATTAAGGTTTTAAAAGCGCTTGCTTCCTCCTTCCTGGCCTCCAGCAATTTTCGGCAACAATAAAAATGTCATGATGACTCTGGTGTTTTATGTTCTCCCTAGAGAGAGATCAGAATTTTGTCTAGTGGAAGTTTTGACTAATGGAAAGGTAGCTCAGAGGGTTAATGTGCCTGCTGCAAAGAACATGTACCATTCAGATCACAAAGTGCGCATAATGTAAATAGGTTAGAGGGCTACTGCTTTTGTCAGAGAGATCCTTTTGTTACTTGCAGTTTATAAGTTAAAATCCTAACATAGAACAGTGAGCTATTACCTTTCATCTAAGAACTGCATACAAACTGCAAGGTATAAATTAGAGCGTTATGTTCCCCCCTCACCTCCCCCAGTCTTTGATTATCCTAATGATGCAAAAAGTGCTCTTTTGGACAGAAATCAATTCTGATTATTAAAGAGAACCCCCAACCATGGTATTACGTTTTAAATTCTGAGTTTGTGTTTCTCCAGACCAATCACTATTAAACTGTACGGCCTACTAGTATGGTTGTCATGTGACTCCTACACCTTGTAGTCCTTAGTCTTATGTAACATTTTCTATACAGTGATTTATACACATATTGTTTGTCTCTGTGTAATGTGTGTGATGTTAAGTGCTCTGACACCCTACACTGGTATGAGTGGAGCTGTAAATCAAATTAAATGCATCTAAGAGAGAATGCGGTTATGGAGACTTGAGGGCACTGTTAAAGGGTGGTAGTGAGGGAATCCATGGCAGAGGTGGTCATTGGGGGGCACACCACCAGTGCTAAGGCTGGCCCTGCCCTTGAGGCCAGTCTGCCTCACCCATAGGTACCTCCATTGGCCTTGTTTCAGAAGTAGAAGCTGCAACTCACCAAGGATTGGCAAGTCAGAATTTGGCACGCACACCAAACTAAGTTCGCAAACTTCACAATCTCTCTGATTCATTCACAAGCACTTTTAACATGTGCTGCCTGCTGTGGGGCCACTAGAATTAATTATGCAGCAAAGGAGGACAAAATTATGCCGCAGTTTTGGCTAAATTATGCATTAAAAACACGACTGCAGCGTAATGCAGTATATTTTCTGATATTTTATTATTTTGGCATGTGTACACATGCTAACAGTCTCTGGAAAGATGTTGCCTTATTAGTACCAGTGTAACATACAAATGCAGCAGTGAGAAAGGTGATCAGTCAACCTTTGCATTAAGCCATCCACTCCGCAGCAACACAAGTCACATTTTTTATTAACTTTTGATACGTTTGAGCTATAAACTATTTATTAGTTTAAATGGTCAGATCATGCAGCAGATTTTGCATTATGAGGCAAATATGTCAGAGTCATAATTATATAGTAAACATTTGCAAACTAGGATATTTTGCCATTCATGTTTGAACTGCTGATGACAAACTCCATGGCTCGGAGACAAATGGCTCGTGCTTCCACATTTTATCGTATTTGGGACATTCTGTGATTAGAAGCATATCCCACTTTGTGAATGTGTTTTAATGTCAATAACTCATTATAACCTTAAATATTCATGTGTATCCATTGGTTATTTAAACCGGGTAGTGAAATGCCAAACAAATACTAAAAATTGGGATGTTTGCGCATTCTGGCCACACCTCTGGCTCCGCCCACCGATTAAATCCTTGGATTATTCCCACCCTCTGATTCTCCGCCCACAGTTCCCCTACTTTTTTTCCCCCACTTCGACCACTGCCCTGCACTATATCATACCTGCGTCAGGTATGATGTATGCAGGGTGGGCGTTCCCCACAAGAATGGCATCGTAGGAGTGGCGCAGCGAAATCTATGAGATTTCGCTGCGCCACTTCTAGGACACCAATGCGTCACAACCTTACGCCTGCCTCATGGCAGGCATAAGGGTGACGCAGGCCCTTTCACATGGGGCTTTGCCCATGTGAAAGGAACGTTGCTGAAGTTGCGTTAAGCTTCCGACACAACTCCAGCAATGCGCCACTTTTTGCGCTGACAGATACGTCAGTTATACTGACGTATCTGTCCTTCCTTGCGACATGATGCGTCATATTGTAAATATGACTCATCATTGGTGTCACAAGGAGGGCACACTGAGAAGTGGCAGATCGCTGCTTTCACGCAGCGATGCACCAGTTCTCGTAAATGAGGCCCCCAGCATTTAGATTTCTAAGATGGCGTCTTTAGATAGCTGCTATCTTAGAAAGGAGGCTGTTACCTTCTTTTAAGTTTATGATTTCTGATTTCTCATTGTTTCTTAGGGTAATTGTCATTTTCACGTACATTTTCATCAAAGGGAAGCCTTTGAGAGAAAATTGTAGTTGTTGGACACCAGTTTTATTTTATGTTTGCCCATTCCCTCCTTTGTTTTCGGCTGACGCAATGCGTCATTGTGTTTAGCCATGCCCCCAGACTTTATGTTTTTTGGCCTTCTGCTTTTGACCTATTTCCCTTTTTTTTAGATTTTTTATTAGAGCAGCGCGAGAGCAATGTTACAGCGGTAAACAAAGACGTACCCAATACATGTCACAAGATGGCACTGACAACTTACAATGCGAGAGCCCGATAAAGTGCATGCGTACATATCAGTAATCTAGAAATACACTCCCGACTCCACAGTCAAGGGTTATACCACCTATTGTACAGTCAAGCTTTATCTTGAGTTAACTCTGATAGCAAAAGGTTTGCATCTTCAATAGAAGAGAAAACGTGAATTTGCCTCCTCACCAGCACATTTACTTTTGCCTGTTGCACAAAGTAGGCTAGCCCCCTCATACGTTTAAATTCTATAGCCAGCTCCAGGTAAGCCTCACAACATCTGGCCATTGCAGCCGCTAAATCCGAGAACACCCTCATATAAACATCTTCCGCAATGAGAAATTTTTGATGAATTATGGTAGCCAAAACCTGTTCTCCAAAGCGATTGTCTAGAAAATTAACTAATTTTGTCTGTGGAAACTTGGCATCAGCAGGGCGCTGGGCAGGGCCCAGTTTGCTCTCATGATGGTTAAATCAATTGGGGCATTTGGTAGTATATTCTTCTTAATAAGGGAGTTCATCAAATGGGGGACGTTCTGATTTTCCTCTTGAGCCTCGCTTCCTTCTGGGACCCTGATAAACCTCAAATTACTACCTCGTGAATGGTTCTCCAACATCTCTGTTTTAGCTTCCAGCTGTTGCAGTCTCTTTAGCTCATACAAAATGATCTTATCCAATTTTTGATAATGATCCTCCTGATCAGAAACTCTTTGTTCAGCCTCAATGAGATGTTTGGTTAGTTGCATAAGGGTTTCCTCAATTAAAGACAGTCTTTAATTAACTGTTGCTGTATCAAGAGCTTGCTGTACTTTGGGACCCTGAATTTCTATTAAAATCATTTCCAGAAGAGGTCTCAACATTTCAGAATTAGCTTCCAGTTGGGGTTCTACATTGTCTGACCCCAGTGCTGATTTGAGGGCTGATTCATATTTGTCTTAGGCTGGCTTTAGTCCTGTACTTAATGACTCAAGAGCACCAGTTAATTAAGTGGTGTTTGGTACCCCTTCTGGTTCAGGTATGGCTGATATCATGTTGTCTTGAGTCTGAGGGAATTCTAGTGTGGTCAGGATGGTCACTGTCTGTACCAAATCTGTTTTGAAACAAAGGGTAGTCTGTGGACCTCCCTAAGGCGGTAATAGCTACACTTGATGCTGCCACAGTCGGGAAGGAGGTGGGTTGGGTAATCACTGAAGGACATCTCTCTTGAAATAGCTTATTACCTGCCTCCACTCCATCTTCCTTCAAAAATGCTTCTTCCCCTGTAGAACAAGATGAATGGGCTGACTCTGCCATACCGACCGATTGTACTTCCATGGTGGATGGTATCTCCACGCTAGCTAGGTTCTTCTTCTCTCTCCAGCCTGCTACCCACCCACCTACCTTGGGTCAGTTTGTAGCCCCGCGCCTTTCCACCGTCCACCACCACAGAGTTTTTCAACTCTCTCTGGCAAGCATAATTTTTCACCACTTCCCCCATGGATAGATGTTGCCATTCTCGACTCACAGCTCCACTCCAGGTCTCTGCTCCACTCTGGTAACCTTCAATAGAACTGAAAATCTGCACTTGAGGAGAATAGAACTTCCACCCTTTCCACCTATCCAACCAGGTGGATGTCCGACCTACTGTTGCCCCATAAGCTTCATGATTACAAACCCCCTTCCCGGGTCCAAGATTTACTCTCTGGAGGAGAGAGGGAGCTTTGCTGAGCAAATGCGGGGGATAAATGTTCAGGGGAAGTGCAGCCCGTCCATAATTTGCACCTTGCACCCCTCTCGGGACCACAGTTAGCTCTCCGGGAGGGGGAGAGGCACTCCCCAACAAAAAACAAAGACAAAATGCAGGAAGTGCTGTACATAGAAGATTGGCGTTTTCAGATCCTGCAGTCAAGCATGGGGACTGTGCTCGCTGCCACTTTCCCTTTTGACCCATTTCACAAACTTTTTAGGACTCTGGGTACTTTACCATTGCTAATCAGTGATAGAGTGGATATGCTCTCCATGTAAAATTATGTTATGATTGGTTTTCCATGATTGGCATATTTGATTTGATGGTAGGTCCCTAGTACAGTGCATTGTGTGTGCCCAGAGCATGTAAATCAAATGCACAGTAGGGGCTGCTACCAACCAGGGGTGGTGGGGTTGGGGAAAAGCAGAACGAGGGAGGAACGGGAATTTTAATAAACAAAAAGTGCTTACCTCTTTACCGCCGACCACCGGCCACCGCTTCTTCTTTCTCTGTCCTCCTGGCAGGAAGCATACAGCCTCCCAGAATCTCCTGAGTATTCACTGCACTGCCTTAGCAGCGTTGTGATTGGTCAGCGTTCAGACAGAGACTGGCAGGCTGTGCATGTTCTCCACCCAGGCTGTAATACAGCCTGCGTGGAGAACATGCAGAGTGCCCATGTTTTGGCCGGCCCGAGAGACCACGCCTCCCCCTGAGGCGTGGGGAGCCCAGCCCCAACTGCCTGAGTTCAGCTGTAAGCTGAATACAAAAACCAAAATGATAATATCAAAGAGTATTATCATTTTTTTTTATTCAGCTTGCAGCTGAAGCAGTGATGCGATGCTCCTCCGCCTTAGCGTAGGAACCGCCACTGCAAATGCTACCAGTGGGTTTGCACTACTGGTTGTGACACCCACACAACTAGTCTTTTAAAGGTGTCTCAGACCTGCCACTGCAGTGTGCAGTTTTCACTACCATGTCGACCTGGCAAGTGCACTTGCCATGCCCTAACCTTCCTTTTTCTTATATGTATGTCACCCCTAAGGTAGGCGCAAGGTAGCCCCATTGGCAGGCTGCAGTGTATGTGAAAGGTAGAACATGTGCTGGTGTGTTTTACATGTCCTGATACCACTGCAGTAAGTACGAAGTTGATGCTTGCACAGTGACCTTCCAGCACCGTGGCGATTACCTCCCCTCTTCTCACCACAAACCTTGTCTCATCGACGCCACTGGATGCCGTCACGAGACGCTGACTGTAACACGACCTTTGGGCACTGTACGCTGCACCGCTCTACATTGCACCACAGTCCCAATGCCTATGGACGCCAGCGCTCCTAACTTCAAACTCACAAAGTTTAATCTGCAAAGTGTGTGACCTCAGAGCCAACAATTCCTGTACCGATCTCTGGGAGTGACGCCTGCTGATGCCAACCCTTCAGAGCTCCTCGCAAAGTCCACTACTCCCTACATTTCCAAAGTACTGTTTGCGGGTCTTCCCAACACCATAGCTAGCACGCTACGTAGCAGTCGGCCAGAACTGTAGGATTTGTTTGTTTGAAATGCTGTGATAGCTATGGATGAGCTATCGACTTCGAATAACTGTATTTTAAGTCTATTTTTGCAAAAATGTCATTTATATTACTGTATGTTGGATCTTTATCGGTTTGGTCTTGTTTTTGACAGATGCATATTGCCTATTTTTCTGAAACTGGTGTGGTGTCCTTTTTGTAGTGTTTTCGCTGCGTTAATGTGTGTTCTGTGAAAATGCTTTGCACTTTGCCTCTGAGATAAGCCTGACTGCTCGTGTCAAGCTACCAAGGGGGTGAGCAGGGTTTATTTTAGAGGTGTATCCCCTTACCCTGACTAGAAGGAGGAGTTCCTACTTTGACAAGTTCATCTGAATGAAACAGGACCAAAATGACAAAAATCCAACATACACAAGAAAAGATATTGCATTTAAAAGGTTTGAATAAGTTCAGTCTATAGAAAACTATAAAAGGGTCACTTTTAACACAAAGTGCCTGGTATGCGTCAAAATCAAAGATAAAAACAGGCGTGGGGAGGTGAGGAACCAGAATACCTTACTCCCACAGGTTTTCTTACTTCCAGGAGGTTCCTTACTCCCAGAGGAGGTGATGCATCCGTTCCTTAACTGGTGCACAGGTGCGATGCGTCGAAAATACCCTAGGATGATGTGGCAACCAGGCGCTATGTCGATTTTCCAGCCACGTGGCAAATGATGTAGAGATTTCTTCAGCTGCACAGTAGGGGCTGCGTCAGAGTCGGAGTAGGGGCCTCAGATATCAGAGACATGGTCCTCAGGACTCAGGATGCGACAATCTTTCAGCCACACAGCAGGCGCTGGGTCGATTCTTCAGCCACACCGCGGCAATGTGTTGATTTTTCCACTTGTGGTATGTCAGTAAAAGAGGTGCTGGAGAGCGATGCATACATTTTCAGGTTTCTTTGCAGCAAAACCACCTCCAAGGGCCCAGAACAGGAATTAGCACCACTTGGCAGGTCAGAAATCCCAGCAGAGGTGTTCAGGGGCTGCAGGTGAAGTCTTTGATGGCCATGAGACATCTTACCAGGAGGCAAGCACACACAGGCCCTTGGAGAACCTTGGAAAGCAGGATCCGAAAAACAAAGTCCAGTCCTTTTGCTGTCCAAGACAGAAGCAGTAAGCAGAAGGCCAGCACAACACATCAACAAGAAAAGTGGTAGTTTGCTTCCTACAGCTTCTCTTGCTCTTCTTCTTGGCAGAATCTCCTCTTAGCACAGTAGTGTTCTGAAGTGAAATGGTGTCACAGCTCCAGTACTTGCTACTGAGACCTGGGCAGATGCCGGGTCTGGTCCGGATTTTTGTAATGCTACTCCGGTTGGGTACAGTGTTGTCAGACATGATAGGCCTGTAGGAAGAGGTGGCGGCCTTGCTATTATCTTTAAGGATAAATATCGTACCACACTTGATCCTATAAACTCGGCTAACTGCGAATCAGCCGCTTTTGCCATTAGCATTACCCCCAAGCAGGCACTAAAGGGTGTCATACTTTATCGTCCCCCTGGCCCCCGTAATTCTTTTCTTTCCTCCCTTTCTGACCTAAGTGACAATATTATATGTTCTGATACATACACTATATTGGGAGATTTTAATTTTCACTTGGAAGAGCAGGACAACTCCGATACTGCCCAACTCACAGCTGATTTTTCCAACTTAGGGTTGCACCAACTAGTCAAGGGCATTACGCATCAAGCTGGACATTCCCTTGATGGTCTATTCACGAATGACCCTGGTATATCTGTATTAGATATCATCCCAATTACTTGGTCTGACCACAGGGCCAATATCTTTCAAATAGATATACGACCTGTTGCCCCTTTAGTCTCCAGGCCGGGAACCAGAATGGGCACTCGTGCCTGGAAAACTGCAGATATGCCTCAGATGCTACATTCCCTGGCTTCCTCCCGTCCTCAGGGTGGAAATACTCCGGCACTATCGGCCTCGGCTTTTCAGGACTGGATCCGAAGCGCCGCTGACTTGGTGGCCCCAGAGAAAATTACGAAGCCCAACAGAGTATCCCCCTCGGCCCCCTGGTACAATGAAGATCTTCGACTACATCGCCAACACTGCAGAAATCTAGAAAGGCGCTGGAGGAAGGTCTATTGCCCCATAGACAGACAAACTTATAAAGATGCCCTTCAGATTTACAAAAAGGCAATCTTGGCCCGAAAAACCGAATTTTTCTCGGCACAAATTAAGACCGCTGCTAACTCGGCCAGAGAACTCTTCTCTGTTGTCACCAGCTTGTCTACCCCCCCTGTCGGGCCTGAAGTGGAGCCCTCACAGGCTTTCTGTAACGAATTAGCAGCCTTCTTTATCACAAAGGTTGCAGATATATATGCTTCCTTTGAAGATAACTCTAGAACTGAATGTAGAGGTGGTAGCGGGAAAGAAGCATTGTCTTACTACAACCATGACCATTTTCCATGCTTTCTACCCGCCTCACATGAGGATGTGATTAAAATCGTCTCTACCATCAAATCGGGCTCCCCACTGGATCCTTGTCCCCCATCCGTGATGTCAAAACTCACAGAAGTGATTTCCCGCCCTCTCATGGAGATCTGCAATACTGCGTTTTCGACAGGCCAATTTCCAAGTATATGGAAGAACGCTGTCATAAAACCCCTCCTGAAAAAACCTTCCTTAGATCCCACAGCTGTTGTAAGCTACAGACCGATCGCGTGCCTGCCCTTTCCTGCCAAAGTATGCGAATACCTGATGAATAGACAGCTCTCAGAGTTCGTCGAGACTCACCAGCTTCTCGACGATACGCAGTTTGGGTTTAGGAAAGGGCATGGAACAGAGACTGCCTTGATAAAGGCCTCTGACGAGATCAGGGTGATCATGGACCAGGGAGGGGCGGCTGTTCTTATCCTTCTGGATCTGTCAGCAGCTTTCGACACGGTCGACCATGCCACCTTGGTCGACCGTGTCACTGCTTTGGGGATTAACGGTTGCGCCAGGGATCTTATCTCATCGTTCCTGGCAAACCGTACCCAGACAGTAAAGTTGGGAGATTTCTTTTCCCCTATCTCTGCACTCCCTTGTGGAGTCCCACAAGGCTCCTCGCTAAGTCCCATGCTTTTTAATATCTATGTAGCGGACTTGGCGAGGATAATAAAGGCCTATGGGATACAGCTTACATCGTATGCAGACGATACCCAGATAGCAGCCAACTTTCAGAAAGCTATGCTTGAGGTTAGTAGCTGGATGGCTTTGAACCGCCTTCGCCTCAATTCGGATAAGACCGAGATCATGACCTTTGGAAGACTCTCCCCTGAATGGTCCTTTGGTTGGTGGCCAGAAAAGCTTGGCCCTCCACCTGTCCCAGTAGAAAAAACCAGAAACCTGGGAGTGATCTTTGATAATAAGTTGGTTTTCGACCTCCACACCAACAAGGTTGTGTCGTCGTCTTTTTTCATCTTGAAAAAAATCAAGAAGCTGCTGCCTTATCTCCCGCCGTCAGCTGGGAAGACCCTGGTCTCTACCCTAGTCTTCTCCAGGATAGATTATGGGAATGCACTTCTCCTTCACACCCAGAAGCGTGTCACAACGAAGCTGCAATCTATTCAGAATGCGGCTGCTAGGATTCTTCTCAACATCCCTCGTCGCAAATCTACCACTCCTGGTATTCGTCAGCTTCATTGGCTGAGAGTGGAGAGCCGCGTCAAGTTTAAGGCCCTCTGTATTGCTTATAAGGCTGTACATGGCATTGGACCTAGGTTCCTGGTTGAAGCTTTCCAGCTGTACACTCCTAGGAGGCAATTAAGATCGGCCAATAACAGTCTCCTCCCGGTGCCACGCACAAGATCGGTCACCTGGGGAGACAGGCGCTTTCTTGTGGCCACTCCAAAACTTTGGAACCTCTTGCCACTAGCCATTAAAACTGCCCCGAATCTGATGAGCTTCCGCAGGCTCTTGAAAACATGGCTGTTTAATCAGTAAGAGGATGACTTGATGATAGTTCCCAGTTGCTCTACAGCGCCGAGACACCTTCGGGTATTTGTCGCGCTATAAAAGTTGCGTAAATAAATACCAGTTTCTTCCTTTGAAGTAGGCAAACTTCAAAGGAAAGTCTCTGTAGTGCACATCACCCTGCCTTTCCCTGACCTGGCTCCAGACACACTACAGGGGATGGACACAGCTTTGTGTGAGGACAGGCAGAGCCCTATTCAGGTGTCAATGACAACTCCTCCCACCACTCTAGATCAGGAAGACCCACTAGCCTGGTGATGGGTAATTAGGATATGCAGGGCACCTCTAAGCTCCCTTTGTCTGTCTAGAGTGAATGCACAAAGAGCCCAACTGTCATCCTGCTTCAGAAGTGGATTCCACAAGCAGGCAGAGGCCCAGAAAATGTCCACATCTGAAAGTGGCATTTTCCAACATGCAATTTAAAAAGCAACCAACTTCACTTAAAGAAGTATTGTTAAATTGTGAGTTCAGGGACCCCCAAACTCCAAATCTCTATCTCTTCCCAATTGGAAGTTACACTTCCAAGAAGCTCCAATGATAATTTATGGGAGAGATAGCCCTTGCAATAGTGAAAAACGAAATTGGCAGTTTTTCACTATCAAGAGATGTAAAGCACACCAGTTCATGTCCTATCTTTCACATACACTGCACCCTGCCCATTGGGCTACCTTGAGCATACCTTAGGGGTGCCTTACATGTAGAAAAAAGGAGATGGTTTAGTACTGGCAAAAGGGTGCATTTGCCAGGTCGACATGGCAGCTTAAAACTGCACACACAGACACTGTAGTGGCAGGTCTGAAACATGGTTACAGGGGTACTCATGTGGGTGACATAACAAGTGCTGCAGGTCCACTGGTAGCATTTGAATTACAGGCCCTGGGCACACACAGTGCACTTTACTAGGGACTTACCAGTAAATCAAATATGCCAATTACGGATACCTAATCACAATCTTAATTTTCACATGGAGTACTTGCACTTTAGCAGTGATCAGCAGTGGTAAAATGCCCAGAGCCCTAAAACCAGCAAAAAAGAAATGCAGCACACAGTAAAAAACTGAAGGTCAGAAGCAAAAAAGACAGGGGAAAAACACGCAAAGATGCCATGTCTAGCAATGTCAATCTAGCCACTAAAAATGTTTCAGGGTGGATTTGCTCGCCACTGGATATGGTTGCCCCAATTAAGGTCAGACACTGCATTATGGAAACGCCCTCTGCTCCCTAACTTTCAGACCAACTTCAATCTCTGAGGCAAATTTGCCGTAGACAAGAACAAGTTTGACAAAGAGAATATGAACTTTGAGAAAAAATGAAATATAGAGCTTTGCTTAGAGACTACAAGCAGGCCATTGTTGAGGAAAAATCGAAATTTTGCGCTGATAAATTCTTTAAGACCCCAAACGTATCCAGAGAGATGTCTAGGATTATAAATACAATGTCCTCCCTTGCCAGTTGGGGTTTAGGAGTAATATCGGTACTGTTGAACAATGCCTCAACCTCAACTTGATTACCGGCAAATACAATGTAGCTAAGAAAACACCGATATATTTGGCATTCATGGATCTCACGTCGGCCTTCGACTTTGTTAACAGGTCTCGGCTGTGGACTACCCTTTTAAACTATGGCCTGGATGAGTCCCTTGTATCCTTTTTAGCTTATCTGCATAAAGACCTACACGCCCGGGTGCGCATAAGCAGGGACGGGGAGGTCTAAAAAATTATTGAAGTTGGTAGAGGGGTCAGGCAAGGATGTGTCCTGGCCCCTCTTTTATTCATCTTGTATATCAACGATCTGAATAAGTCTCTGATAACATTGACCCAAGACGTCCCACGCATTAACGGCAATAAACTTCCGGCCCTGTTATATGCCGATGACGTGGTGCTGATGGGCCGCACCCCAAAAGCCCTTCGCATTCTGGTGCGTGGTTCTGTAGAGTTTATGGGCGCCTTGGATTTATGCACTAATTTCAAAAAATCTTTTTAATGGCGTGTGGGTCAAAGAAGTATTTTAAGTCATCAATAGTTTTAAATTCCAATAGTTTACAGAGCACTCGCACTTTCCCATATCTTGGTCTGGTATGTGCCTCAAATGGATTATGGGCGGACCATGAAGCTTATTGCAGGAGGAAGTTCACAAACTCTACTAACACGATACTTGGGATATCAAAGCCGAGGATTACAGAGGTGGTGTCTGCCACTGTTAAAATTTTTAGACTCCAATGTATAGCTATTGCCACTTATGGTGCTGAAGTTTGGGGAAATACTAATAGTGGCATCATCCAGGATGAGGAGAATAGATTCTGTCGTAAAATCCTGGGTGCACCTATTTCTTCCTCTAAATATGCCTGTCACTGTGAACTTAACCTGCCATATATTGAAGATTACATTAAGGCTCGCCCAGCATTATTTTGGCTGAGAGTTTGGAGAAATCCCGCGGCCCAACTAACCAGAGAGATAATATCAGACTGTTTGAAATGTGACAAGGGAATGAACATACCTTGGTTGGCAGCGGTACACAAAAGTTTATCCAGTGTGAATTGCGATCACTTATTTTTAAATCCTTTAGACCTCGGCACTATTAGCAGTAAATCCCTTCAGATGGCTCTCTATGCATTCTATAGGGATGCCAGATTGGATAAAGAGTGCAAGAAAGTGTCAGTCGCTAGGTATATGTTTATTGAGAATGTTTCACGTACACCTTCTAGCTATTTATTAAAACCAATTAGTAGCTGGGAAAGGGGGCTACTCTTCCGGCTGAGGACTGACACCATGAAATGTATGCTCTCCTTTCCCGCTGGATCTACTGCCATGTCCATGTAATAGCCAACAGAAACAATCGATGTTGCACTTTTTATTTTTCTGCTGCTATTATTCAATACTCATGAAAAGGTTTTTACTTCCGTATTTTAAAGCCTCACTGGAGACTGACTATAAGGCTGCATATGGGAAGGTCATTGCTTTAAAAAATGATGAGCTAACCTTTCGGGTTTGCTCTTTCTTGAAGGCGGCGGTACGTACTCGTAACTCTATGTGCCCCTGCTGAATCCTTTGTATTTTACCTTGATATTTTAACTTTTAAGATATATGTCATTTTAATGGATTCTGCACTTTCTATCTTGTGTACTGTACTACTGGAGGGCTCATTTTAATTTCAACTGGATTCTTTTTAACTGTCCTTTTGTTGCTGATATCTTTCGGTGAATATGCTGCTGTTTGTCTGCACTTTTATGGATATGTATTTGTATCAGAATAAAGTTTATATTGATTGATTGAATGTCCTCCCAAAAGAACCTAAATAATCCAGATGTCACTCAAGAGTTTTGTGATAATGTGGCACTTTTTTTTCATTTGAAAACCCTGACCGATCATGCTGAATTAATGAAAACTAGTGATTAGGAGGTTGCATATAACTCCGGAGGAAAAAGGTCAGAAGGAGATTATAGACGTTAAAGGAAGATATTGTGGTAAATTAACCTATGTTTTTTAATCCTTTGAACGTATGGGGGAGTAAGAAACTAAAAAATATCTTTTAATTCAAAATCTGAATCTCCTTTTGAACCCTGCCCACCAAAGATTATCCATCTGACGGGACATACAATTGCAAGGCCTCTGACTTCTATAATAAACCAGTCTATTTCGACTAGATGTGTTTCTAACCCATGGAAAGAGGTATTGATTAGGCGTATCTTAAAAAAAATAATAATTGTTTCCCAAGGACATGAACAACTACCAGCTTCTATCTCTGCTTCCAATTCCTGCAAAAATTCTGGAGAAACATTTGAATGGACAGCAGATGACATTCATGGAGGACCATGAGTTACTGGACCCGTCACAATTTTGGTTATGTAGTGCCCATAGTAAAAGAACCACTGTGGTCTTGGTAAATAGCATCAGATCACTGGTTGATGCGGGTAAGGCTGTGCCATTGATCTGGTTATATCTGTCCGCAGATTTCGTCACAGTTTCTCCGGTGTTACTCACGTCCTGTTTAGCTTAGTTGGGCTTTATAGATACTGTCTTGAATCTTCTATGGTCATTCTGAACAGACTAAATATAGACAGTTATCTGTTGTCAGCTGAAATATAAACCCTTATCCCTTCCTAGTGAGGTACCGCAGGGGTCCTCACTAAGTCCCACAATATTCAATTTATATGTTTCACCCCCAGGTGAAGCTGATCTGATCCTTTGGCCTTCAGTTGTTTTCTACGATAATGATACGCAGATCATTGTGTCTCTTACAGATGATGGACACTCAATAGCTAAACATTTTAACAACTGTATGCAGGCAATCTCTGGCTGGATGATGGATCATAGCCTTAAGTTAAATGCTGTGAAAACTGAGGATATTATCTTTGGAGGTCGGCCCTCAGCCTGGGACAGCAACTGGTGGCCAGAGGAGTTGGGAAGTTTGCTTCTCAGGCAAAGCCTGCAAAAAATCTTGGGGTTATTGTTGTTAAATTATTTTCTTTTGATTTACAGGTTATCATATTACTCAAATATTCTTTATTCGATGAAGATTCATCATAAAAGAGCAAATAGCAACACAATACAATGTAAAATTTCCAAACATAAGGTTAATAAAACACAATTAAGCACTAGACCACTTAAGGGTAAGCACAGTCGCATATCAACATGGTGAAAATCCTAACCAAGTACTCTTAACTAATAAGTGGGCCAGAATGGGTTTTACAACACCTCATGCGGGATCGCCAAGCACTGCCCAAAAATTTTGCGACTCCACAGACCATGGCAATCGAAGAGGTATCGGTGCTAAGTATCCGCAGGGCCGATACGTGGCATCTAACGCCCAAATTCTTACATAACGGCTTTAACCAGATCCTCCTGGCAACCCTGTAAGCTGGGCAAGCAAAAAAGAAATGTGCCACTGACTCTGTAGGGGCTGCACAGCCTGGACATGAGTTCATTTTGCCGACATGCTTTTTCCACCCCGAGGTATAATCGTTTATTGGGAGGATCCCGAGCCTAACCTTCAAGTAAAGAGATCTATCTAAAGGCTGCTCAATGTAATCCAAGAATGGTTCAAAGCTCCTAGACCACTTAAAGGACAAGAAACGCTCAGTGAGTGAGCCCACAGAACTACTAGAAAGTGTCTCCTGCTGTACTAGATTCCAGTAGAGCTTTTTAATCACCATCTTGGGCGGAGGTGATTGATTTGCCCATGAGTCGCTCAAACCCAAGAGCACCACCAACCGCTTCAAGTTGCTCAGCCACTTAATCCTATTATTGGTATTTAGCTGGATTAATTCATCTAGGGCAGCAGCGTAATCCTGGAGCTCCCTTGTCCTGCGCATACGAACCCAGAAAAGTAACGGGCGTAAGCGCACTAGATCCTTAAGGGGGCGCCTGCCCATGTCAGCCCGTAAAGGAAATAGGGGAGTGGAGACTGGGAGGGCTACTGCATCTCTCAAAAACTTGTTTTCAGCTCTGACCAGCTCTGCAGTATTTTCAAACCCCCATAATTCTGAGCCATATAGAGCGGACGGGAGAACTTGGCCTTCGTAAATAGTTAGGAGCGGTGAAAGGGGCTTGCTCTTAGATTTGCGATATTCTCTCATAACCGCCCCAGAAGTTCTTTTATAATTTAACATCATTTTAGCCAAGTGATCCTTCCAGCTCATGCGACTATTGACCCTAATGCCCAAATAGTCATATGAGTCTACCAGCTCCAAGGGCTCTCCATTAAGTAAAAGGTTATTTCTAAATCTGGGTGAAGGTGCTAGAACCATGAGCTTAGTTTTTAGAGTGTTGATAGTGAGACCTCTGTCAGAGCAAAACGCACTAAAGCGATTCAAAAGCTTTTGTAAGCCAGACGGCGACTTAGAAATTAAAATAGTGTCGTCGGCGAAGAGGAGTGTGGGGATTTTAACACCTGCCAGGGATGGAGCGTCAGCTGGTTCTTCTCTTAAGTAATCCACCACTCCATTCACAAAAAGAGAGAACAGCGTAGGAGCCATGACACATCCCTGGCGTACACCCCTCTTCACGGGGATCTTCTCAGTTAATTCCCCTTGGGTACCCCACCTGATCCTGGCATAATTCCCCTCATGGAGATGCACAATTAAACTCAAGAGGGGACCAGGAAACCCCATGTTCTCCAAAACCTCCCACAGCCTCTCACGTGGTACCAGGTCAAAGTCCATCCTAAGATCTATGAAAGCCAGGTATAAGCTACCTTTGTTGATAGTAACCGACTTCCAATAGATCGCGGAAAAGCGAAAGACCTGGTCCATCGTGCCCACCTTTTGTCGGAACCCTGCTTGGAGATGAGACAACACATGCATTTCTTCCATCCAGGTGCCGACCCTAGATATAATTACCCTGCCAACCACCTTCTGTAACACATCAATCAAACTGATTGGTCTATAGTTGGCAGGGTCGTCTCTGGCACCCTTCTTAAAGACCGTGATTACCTCCGCTCCCTTCCACGAAGCTGGGACAGGGTAACCATGGGAGATGAGATTCATTATTTTTGCAATGAGTTTAGCCCATAACTCTGGGGCCTCCATAAGGAGATCTCCAGGTATCCCATCTGGGCCTGCTGCTTTCTTGGGGGTAAGATGACTAATAGCTAGCAACACCTCAGATGGCAAAAAGGGTTCCCTGACCGGGAGCATGGGGTGGGCGCTGGGGGCATAAACAGAAGGGGCAAGGGGAATTTCTGACCCACCATAAATTGAAGAAAAATGGGAATGCCATTGCTGACCTGTTATGTGGCTATCTAAAGGGCGAGAACTGTTAAACCTGGCTTTGTTAATCAGATCCCAAAACAGCGAAGAATTCTTTCCTTTGGAAGCTGTCTTGAGGTCTTGCCAGCGTTGTTCTTCCCATACACGTTTTGCTTGCTCCAAGGCCCTTGCGTATTCTTTCCTGGCTACACTAACCCGGAATTGGTTCTTTTGACGCAAGGCAATTATAATCTCGTTTCTTGTAGCTTTACAATGCGCCGTGTACCAGGGACAGTTTGATATAGCTTTATTGTTAACCCTGCCACCACTCTTGTCCTTATTATTTCCTTTTAAAAGGAAAAATTCCCCAACTTTCTCCGTTAAACTATTGTACGCCTGGACAAAAAGCATGCCCTGTACAGGCGCTAGATCCTGATCAAACACCACCATTTCTGTACTCAGGTCTTCAACATACGCCCTGATTTTTGTCAAATTGTGAGCCTGCGACTGAACCTTCTCCCACTTCAGTCTTCGATTTCCCTGATAAGGTATCACCTCCTTAGTAGATCTCGGGTGCGATATCCTCCCTGTGGTATTCCGCCTCCCCCATCTTATCGACATGCATAAGGGATTGTGGTCACTATCCTGTGAAGGAGTCACCACCATATCTACTAGGTCGCACCATAATTTCACGTCTAATAAGATGTAATCAATTCTTGACGGGCTGCTTAACCTATTAAAGGTCATTGCCCCATCAAGGTCAGAAGGAGTCCTACCATTGAGAGCCCTAAGGTTATGCTCTACAGTAAGGGAGTTAATCTGTATAACCTTAGATGACCATTTCTTGATTGGGGCCAAAGACAGGGTCGGAATACCCCATCTAGAGTCCACTTCCTCTATACCCAAGGGATCGTCGCCTTCTAGTGGTTCAAAGGTACAATTAAAATCCCCTCCCACTATAATTTTAGAGGAGGGGGGGCAAGTAGCCAATGCCTGGTCTAAAATAGATATGGTACTTGAATTTAAGTCCCCTGTGATACCTCTTGCATAGACATTAAATAGGTCAATCCTACTATTTCCCCCCTCAAATGAGATATGTTGGATGTCACAACATCCGGAGTCATAAGTAGTTACTTTCAGGTTCAGGGCGATCTTGATCCATACATGCAGACCCCCAGCAGGTCTACCCCTACCCTTACTCAGGGCTGGTATGAAAAAAGTGGTATATCCCGATTTATATAATGGAGAAACACTCCATGTTTCCTGAAATATACATACATCGAATTGATCGATGAAGACATTCCATTCAGGCAAGACCAACTTTCTTTGCAGACCCGCCACATTCCAAGAAACTAGGTGTAAGACTTCATTATCTATCAAATGCAAATCTGAGGGGGTAACTGCAGGCCTGTCCAAGTCCAACCTGGTTTGAATACCTATAGGTTCTGGTTGGACTGGGTGGTCTATCGTCCAGGGGATTTCAACACTATTGTCCAAGGGGGTAGAAAGAGGGGTGGAAACGTTCCTGCCACTAGCAAATCCACTTATAGTTAGTAGTCCTGTGATTGCAGGAACAGCTCCGTGGGCTTCCAAACTCCTCTCACAAGCGGTGATCTTGGGGCTAAATAAACCTATTGGCCCCCCACAGCCCTGATGGGGCTTTAACCTTCAATCGCAATCAGCCAGGCTAGAAAGAGCTTCAAACCTGTTGGTTAACACTAAAGGATTAGAAGGCTTCACATTGACACCTCCTCTATTATGGTTCCTATTAAATCTAGGAGGGATATAGTGCCACCTTAAAAGGTCAGCAGCGTAGGGTGTGTGTGAGGGGCCCGAAAAGTAATTCGGCCTAAATATGCCTGATGGGATAGGCAATAGGGAGGCTTGCTTAGATAAATCAGAAAGGGGAAACACCGATGATCTAGGGTAAAAATAGGTTAGCGCACGAGGAACAATGCCATTACTACCTATTTCAGGAGGCCACTCCAGAATATACTTAACTACACGTGGGTCTCTAAAATTTACTATCACGATGTCTCCCACAATGTTTTTCGTCGTACCACCCAACCAAGGGAGACGTCTCACGTGTAAAATCTCACCATTGAAGTTCTCCTCGATAGGTCTATAACTACTGAGCCAGAACATGGTTTTGTTTTTTAACTCGCTAAACCCTTCTCTTTTGTCAACTGTTAAAGGCGGAACCCCCGTCAAAACAACCACTAAGGGTACAGCTTCGGGGGGCAGATCAACTTGTGGCATGTACTTTGATGCAGGCAAACCATTACTAGAGCTTTCCCTATTTTCCCGCAAAGTGGTTGGGGCAAGGTTAATCCCCCCTCCCTCTATGTCGTCCCGTATATACACACTCTGAGAACCCCCACTCGACGTCGGCACAGACACACACTGAGACACCGCCAACAAATTAGACGGCTCTCCCGTATCCTGGGGAAGAGTGGAGAGGTGAGGATGGCAGATAGGTGCCACCGCTGTAACATCAGTACCACTACCAACACCCGCCTTCCCCTGTCCTGTTATTTGATTGGTTTTCTTACTTATTATAGTTTCTAGGTCCGCAAGTTTTATCTCCACTCTTAATAAGCCTTCAATTAGTGGTGAGATGAGGGACTTAATCACCTGGCCCAGGACATCCTGGCAGGCAACCGAGGGGGAAGGAGATGACAAAGGGGCGACAGGAATGAAGCCTGATGTTATGGTGGGCAATTCAGGTTCCAGAGCAACAGATGTCGAATGAGGCGGAGGGTTAGGAGTATTAGTTGGTTCGACTCCTGACCCTTTAGATAAATTTAAACCTTTCAATTCGTGTTTCCCAAACTCAGAGTAATTATACTTAGGTTTAACTATAACTCCCCCTTTCTTGCATCTTCTCTTAATGGGGGGTGGCCCATAAATCTTAACCGCTTTAAGTGGCTTAGTGAACTTCTTAACCTGTTTACCAAGTACTTGCACACTTCTAGTTATATCTATAGGAGGGTCAGGATGAACACTAGCAAGGTTCTCTTGAATGGGCTGCTCTAAAGGTAAAGAAGCTGAAATAAGAGCAGGTTCCCTTTGCAAGCGGGGATCACACGGTGGTACAAAAGGATCAACTACGGCGCCACCACTATCGACAAGCCGGGGAGCAACCTGCAGATTCAAGTTATCAGAAGACCTAAGCTTCAAGCTTTCTATTGAGCGACGACGCTCAGATCTCCTTTTGTCCATGCTATTGTCCATTTCCTCCACTCTTAGCGCCTTTTTAAAATAAGTGTCCAGAGGGCCAGCTGACATAACTTTCGTCTTCTCCTCTACGATGCTAATGGGGGTATTAGCCATATTAGCCATTTTGGTTATTACACATTAAGCGCACACGTGTACAAGCGCTACCAAAACCAACTGATCAGTAGCCGAGCCCAGCCCGGCCTCACTCGGCCTCTGAGGGCCTAAGAGGGCCCACCCTTTGCCCAGGCTTAGCCCCGGGCTACGCCCCGCGCGCGTCCCGCTTGCGCGTGGATCGGGTTTGCAACTTTATGGGCGGAGGATGTTGGGAGGGAGGGGCCGGGAAGAGGAGACAGCTGGTGACGCCGCCAAGCAGCCTGGTCCTCGCAGTCCCGGACTGGAAAGTGCAAAGATTAAAATCGCGCCCCACTCAGCACAGCGTTCACAATGACCGTGATATCCTCAGGTGATCCACAACAAGAGCCCAGGTAAAATGAAGTCAATGGCGAGCCTACGAGCGGCACCCGCGAAGCGGGGGCCGCGAGGCGTTATGTACCTGCGGGGGGAGAGGCCGGGAAAAAGAGACAGCTGGTGACGCCGCCAAGCAGCCTGGTCCTCGCAGTCCCGGACTGGAAAGTGCAAAGATTAAAATCGCGCCCCACTCAGCACAGCGTTCACAATGTCCGTGATATCCTCAGGTGATCCACAACAAGAGCCCAGGTAAAATGAAGTCAATGGCGAGCCTACGAGCGGCGCCCGCGAAGCGGGGGCCGCGAGGCGTTATGTACCTGCGGGGGGAGGGGCCGGGAAGAGGAGACAGCTGGTGACGCCGCCAAGCAGCCTGGTCCTCGCAGTCCCGGACTGGAAAGTGCAAAGATTAAAATCGCGCCCCACTCAGCACAGCGTTCACAATGTCCGTGATATCCTCAGGTGATCCACAACAAGAGCCCAGGTAAAATGAAGTCAATGGCGAGCCTACGAGCGGCTCCCGCGAAGCGGGGGCTGCGAGGCGTTATGTACCTGCGGGGGGAGGGGCCGGGAAGAGGAGACAGCTGGTGACGCCGCCAAGCAGCCTGGTCCTCGCAGTCCCGGACTGGAAAGTGCAAAGATTAAAATCGCGCCCCACTCAGCACAGCGTTCACAATGTCCGTGATATCCTCAGGTGATCCACAACAAGAGCCCAGGTAAAATGAAGTCAATGGCGAGCCTACGAGGTTATCCGGATAGTATCATCCTGCTATAATATAATTAGAATATTGCGGGAAGGTTTTCCTTACATCCCGCAAACAGCAAATGAAACAGTAGTTCTGGCATTGATCTCTTCAAGGGTCGACTACTGCAATGCCATTTATTTAAATATCAACAAGTATTCACTGGCAGGGCTTATCTTTGAAATTCCCAAGTATCAGTCAGATTCTGCTGAGCTTGCACAATTGCACTGGCTTCCACTTAGCAAGCAAATCAGTTTTAAAGCCTTATGTATTGCTCATAAAGTCCTGTATAGGCTTGGGTATAAGAGCAAAATTAATTGGCACTTGCAGAGCAGGCCACTTTCCTTTGGCAAGCTTAACTTAGCAAGGATTCAGATAGTTTAGAAGGTAAGACGGGGAGGAAGATCCTTCTCTGTGGCCACAACTAGGCTGTGGACCTCCCTACTATGCTAAATAATTAGCCTGGAGAATCATCTTATACAGTCGCTTAAAACCTGACTTTTCTCCACAGATTTCTTCTGTTTCCCCTAGGTCCTATATGGTTGTTTTTATGGTCCCAAGCTTAGGTGGACCTATTCCCTCTACCGCCTTGAAGCCATTTGGTATTTGTGTGCTTTATACACTTGTTTCTATTTCAATTCATTTGGGCGCATTGATCTTTGCATTTAGTAGTTCAAAACATAGAGCTTACAAATTAAAACACTGGGAGAAGTTTGCTGAAGGATGAGGGAAAATAAACTGGGGCAAAAAAAATGTTTAAAAAATTAATGTTAAATCAAAATCTCCAGGGTCGGACTGGGACAAAAATAGGCTTGAGCACCAAAATAAAAGTGGCCCCTATGAATACCTAAAAATGTGGTCCACATTTGCAAATCGGGCAGTTTTGAACTAGCAAAGATAGAACGCATGTGTGTTGCTGCAGTGCAAGGTGTAGAAGACTGCTTGGAATTGTGCTTGCTCTTGTCAATGTTTTTGATAATATCAGGGAAACAAACGGTAAAAACAGGCCGATTAGACCATAAATAGGCCCACTAACAGCCCAAAAACCAGCCTACACACTTCCCTGTCCATCAAGCACTGCCAGATTGCCCTATAAGTCAGACTGACTCTGTGCCTGTCTGCTTCCTGATCCCATTAATTTCAGCATGAAGCAAGAGCAACCCCTCTAGACAGAAGTGGTGTGGCAACGGTGACATGGCCCCAACTCAAGCAAGTAAGTGGGCCATAACCTCTTGCTGGTTAGTAAAGGAAGGACATAACCAGGGTATAGTGGGCCCCTCATCCTTCTGGGACCCAGTGTCACTCCAGGTACTGCTCTACTGATTGTTATGCCCTTTATAGACAGGCACATTGAGCCTCATTTATGGGGTTTTGGTGTAGTGCAGCAAGTTACCTTACTGTGCTGCACTACGTTAAAGTGAAAGGGCAGGTTAGCACTGTAGTTATCCAATACAGTGCATTTGCGTCCTTTCCCCTAGTGCCGGCGCCATTTCAGCAGCATAGTTCCAATGCAGGCACGCTTGTACCATGGTGCAAGGGTGCTACTGTTATCAGCAGTATTGTTTTTGTGCAGGAAGGAGAACCTTCATGCACAAAACCAATCCTGGGAGGCTTTCTCCTCTTTCCACATGTGCTGTAGAACGCAGCACACATGGAAAGAGGAAAGACATGAGTGAAAATAAAGATATTTTCCTCATTGTGCCTTCTCTGGGAGGCATAATGTTTTGGAACATCCTCAGGTTAAGATGGTTTTGTAAATCTTGGGAAGCATCAAAATCCATGGTTGTTGTGTTGGAACACCCACTGTAATACCCATGGAATGCCTTCCCAGCGAAGAGTGAGGAAATGCAGGGATTTACTCACTCTATATCTATGAGGCAATTAAAAGCCGCACAAAGTGGCTTTGCTTGACCTCATAAATATGATTCTGTAGTTTGTGCCACTGGAACATCACAGAAATGAACACTCTGGTGGTGCAAGAGGCTCATAAATATGCCTCTCTGTTGCCATTGTTTGGCGTATAACATCTGTGCCCTCACACTTTGGAGGTGCATGTACTGACCACCTACTCAGAAATTATACGGTTTTGCCTGTCTTCTGGGTTGGCAAGCCTCATCTGTGATGGCTGCCGTTTGTTGCCACTTGGAGGGATTTTCCATTTAGTTGATTTGCATGTATAATTTTGCCTCTTCAATTTTAAGTTAAAAAGTTGATTGGGGCACAATTATTTTTGTCTTTCTCTGAGGAAATGATCATGATGGTCTGACATGTTCATGCCTCCTTGCACTGGAGTGGAGTGCTCAGGCTGCTATGCAGCAGAGTGGATGATGTGTTTAGAGGCTCAGCTGGGCTGGTGCTGCCTCTCACATTTTGTGCTACCTGGTGTGTGAAGGATGCCAGGTCAACCTGTCTCTTCAGTCCACTGCTTGGTATGTTGGTGCAGGACTTCAAGCAGTGCTCCTGACACTGCGAGTGAGCCGCAGGGTGAGCTAAGGACAGCGCATACAAAGTGTGATTGAAAGAGTGAATGACAAATATCTGGGCCAATGACTTGCGAAAGGATGTTGACTGGCATTGCACACGTCATATACTCATTAAGGCGCATTTGTCGTATTAAGGAATATCTACAATATCATTGTATGCAGTGCCAGCAGGACAAGTTCAACAAGTGGTGAACTAGCAAGATGGCAGCCGCAGCAGACCAGTAATAGACTTTGATTCTGGAGTTCTCCTTCCATGTTCACACATAAACTACCTGGGGACGCTTGTGTGGTTCCTTTTAAAGAACTGAGATTCTTCTTCAAGGTGATGAAAGCACACTCAGTCCTTTTTCTCCTTTCTTTGGCAATGAAGCAACCACTGCAGGCCAACCCCCAAACACACAGCGTAGGGGTAGTCTCCTCCTTCAGATTCCTGTTTCTTCTCCTCAGCAAAGGTACCTCTTGATTCCCAGAAGTAATCTAAAGTTCTGGGGACTGGGTCCCCTTTTTTTATACACACAAATACTTTGTCTCTGAAGGCAGAGAGTGTCTGTATCTAGTCCAAACCAGTTCTGGGTGCATTCTGCCAGTGTACAACTTCTTCCTTTGTCAGTGTGGGCCAGGGACATCAGACGCACCACATGAGGTGGAGCCAGCATTGGGGAAGGCAGGCACAGCCCTATTCAGGCCCAGGTGCTACTCCTCCCACCACTCCCAATACAGATAGGTCTATTCAGTCTAGTGCTGCCTCACCCTGTCTCCTGGAGCCACCCCAGCCCCCTGTCACTCACAAACCAGACATGCAATACACAACCTAGGAGAGGCAGGCTGGATGGTTAGGCAAGAAAATACCTACTTTCTAAAAGTGGTATTTTCAAACAGAATGTTAAAACCAACTTCACTAAAATTTATATTTTAAGTTTCTGAGTTCAGGCATACTAAATTAGTGTTTCTACCATGTTCCCAAGGTCCGTTAGGATTATAAAATGTTATAATCCAACTGCCCATTCCGGCCCATGGGAACAGGTAGCCTTGCAAAAGTGAAAAACGAAGTTGGCTGTAATTCACTATCAACACATGCCACACGCACCAGGGCATGTCTTACCTTTTACATACAATGCACCCTGCCCAGGGGGGTACCTTGGGCCTACCTTAGGGGTGACTAACATTTAGAAAAGGGCAGGTTTATGAACTGGCAAGTGGGTGCACTTGCCAAGTCGACATGGCAGTCCAAGACTGCACAAAGGCTCTGCAATGGCAGGCTAGAGCTCCATTTTACAAGCTGCTTCTGTGGGTGGCACAACCAGTACTGCAAGCCTACCAGCAGCATTTGATTCACAGGCCCTGGGCACACATGGTGCACTGTACTAGGGTCTGACAAGTAAACCAAATAAGCCAATCATGGAGTCACTAATCCATTACGAATAAACAGGTAGAAAGGTGCCTTCAAGGGATTTGTTTGGTAAATAATTTGTATAATTTCGATTCTTAATTAAAGGTAGGGCAGTTATATACCTACAAATTTATTAATTATCACTTTTTCAATACTTAAATCAGCTTAGTTTGTCAGAATCAGGACTGAATAAGGTGTGAGTGAATCATCACATATTAACCTGAATACAATAAATTCAATAAACCAAAAGGAGGAGAAACAAGCGGGTGTATATATAAAAATTGAATTTATATTTCTAGTTCTAAAAAGGTTACGTCAAATTACAACAATTAAATACAGTGAAAGGAAATATTTCAATATGTGATGCCTTCACTTTCAAATTGATCCAACACTTTTTCACAACAATATATAGCCATTTCTCTGGAAAACAGTGTGATTGTCGACGTTTCGGTCTTTAGGTTTTCTTTACCAAGACCATCCTCATGACAATTTTATTTACAAGGTTGACCCCTCAAATCACTGTGGGTTATTTTATCCACTGAAAATCAAGCGGGACGTCCTAAATTCGTAACTAATCAGTATATTGTAGTCAAAGAAATTCAGTTGATTGTCAAAAAGCTCCCGTCTTAATCTGTAGGTTATTTAAATCTCAAAAGAGCCTCTGTGTGGCAAAATTACTCTTGTGTCTGTTTACCGACACCGTTAAAGACTCAAGTGGTCGTGAAGATGTCAGCAAATTAATCTGGCTGTTCTGAAGGTTTGAGTCTTGCATGCACGTCTGGACGTCGAACCCCTGTATTCAGGTTAATATGTGATGATTCACTCACACCTTATTCATTTCTGATTCTGACAAACTAAGTTGATTTAAGTATTGAAAGAGTGATAATTAATAAATTTGTAGGTATATAACTGCCCTACCTTTAATTAAGAATCGAAATTATACAAATTATTTACCAAACAAATCCCTTGAAGGCACCTTTCTACCTGTTTATTCATATTTGCCCGAGCCCTCAAGGGTATATTGGGTTGTCCACTGCACTTACCTTACTAATCCATTACAACAATTTACAATAGAGAGCATTTGCATTTAAGCTCTGATCAGCAGTAGTAAAGTGCCCAGAGTCATAAAGCCACCAACAACAGGTCAGAAAAAATACAGGAGGAATTCAAAATGGTCAGGGATGACCCTGCAAGAAGGGCCAAGTCCAACACCACGAAACGCGTTTGGCAAGATTAAAAGGATTGATTTTATGTACCTGTGAGTGACCTTAATTTCCTGGTGAAAGGTTTTTGCAAATTGTACGTGAGTTTCACCGTCATGATCAGTGCACCCGCCCAGCTAGAGTTTGATGGCTTGAGGTGAAAGCCGTACTTGAAACTATTTTAAATAAGCTCTCTGAACCTCTGCAGAAAATGTACTGACACGTACCGGAGCCAAATATGGGGAGATGATTTCATCTGAGGAAAGTATGGTTATTTAAACTACCCCTTTGGTTATTTTGAGGAGCATTTTTTTACCATCGACTGCGGCATGGGCAAAGGTGATTCTTCTTTCTTATCATCTTAAAATATTGGTAAAGGCAACATGCAGGAACGAGCAGGACTGAACGCATCGCTACTGACACTGCGACTGAGCCCCAGGGTGGGTTAAGGACAGCTGATGCAAATTGTGATTGAAAGAGTGAACGACAAATATCTAGCCAATGATTTGCTAAAGGATATTGACTGGCATTGCATAAATTATGTACTCATTAAGGTGCATTTGTCGTATTAAGGAATATCTACAATATCATTGTATGCAATGTCAGCAGGACAAGTTCAACAAGTGGTGAACTAGCAAGATGGCGGCCGCAGCAAACCAGACTTTGATTGTGGAGTCTTCTTTCCATGTCCACACATAACCCACCTGGGTACGCTTGTGTGGTACCATTTAAAGAACTGTGGTAACCTTTCATGAATGTTTCATTAATCTAAAGGTATTGAAAAAGGCAGTCACGCCGAAAGGTGTTTGCCAAGATTAGAAGGATTGAATCCTCTGTACCTTGAGTGCTCATTATTTCCCTGGTGTAAGGTTTTTGCAAATTGTACGTGAGTTTCACCCAAATGACCGGTGCACCCGCCCAGCTTGAGTTTGATGGCTTGAAGTGAAAACCGTACTTGAAACTACTTAAATAAGCTGTCTGATCCACCGCAGATAATATACTGACAAGTATTGGCACCAATTATGCGGAGATGATTTCATCTCAGGAAAGTTTGGTTATTTAACCTACCCCTAACGTTATTTTTAAGAGCATTGTGTTACCATCTACTGTGGCATGGGCGAAAGTGATACTGCTTTCTTATCATCTTGAAATATTGGTAAAGGCAACGTGCAGGAACGAGTAGGAGGGAACGTATTGCTCCTGACACTGCGAGTGAGCCCCAGGGTGGGTTAAGGACAGCGCATGAAAAGTGTGATTTAAAGAGTGAACAACAAATATCTGGGCCAATTACTTGCTCAAGGATACTGACTGGCATTGCATAAATGATATACTCATTACAGCGCATTTGTCATATTAAGGAATATCTATAATATCATTGTATGCAATGTCAGCAGGATGAGTTCAACAAGTGGTGAACTAGCAAGATGTCCTCTTTCCACGTCCACACAAAACCCACCTGGGGATGCTCGTGTGGTACCTTTTAAAGAACTGTCGTAACCTTTCATGAATATTTAATTAATCTAAAGGCATTGAAAAAGGCAGTCACGCTGAAACACGTTTGCCAAGATTAAAAGGATTGAATTTATATACCTATGAGCGAATGTTATTTTCTTGGTGGAAGGTTTTTGCAAATTGTACATAAGTTCCACCCTCAACTTTCAGGGCACCCGCCCAGCTTGGGTTCTTGAAAATATATTCATATATATGTCTCACAGCTCCTTTTTCCTTTTTTTTTTTTTAAGAAAAGCAGCTGTCACGGGGCAGTTGATTCAAATTTACTCGCAACGCAACAGACATGTTTCGGCTTGCACTTTCGTCGGTGTTTCACTGTCACACACGGAAGCAGTCATTTAAAAAAAAGAACAATTTCATTAGGCAACAACATTGAAGAAGGACAGCTTTCCAGTTTACACGGGGGGCCCCATTTTAGCATGGTTTTGTTTACAAATCGTATATTGCTTATAGCTCAAATGCTCGATTATAGAAAACCCCAATGCTTTCACAAATAAGTTACATTTCATTCACACAATAAAACTTTTTTTGTAATATTACACCATATATCGGCAATGGCTGTTACCCCGAAAGAGTGCATATTCAATTCACATGATTGATATTCATCACTTTTTCATCAAGCCGTGTATCGCCATTATCAAATGCAAAATTTCAATGGTTGCCATTCATCATCATCAAAAAAGAATCAGCATACATATTTTGCCATGTATTGGCACCAATTCTAATCAATCACGATATCCTTCTAATCCCAGGAATCAATTCCCCAAGTGAACAGACAATTCTTTCCCGCTGTTTAATCCTTTTGGTGCTCTTGTCTTTAGATCGATAATGTAAAAGGACTCATGTCCGCGCAATTTTAAAATTCTGTCACCTCCCCTTATATTATTGGGTACATGATCAATGCTAAAGTATTGTAACAGATCCCTGTTACTTTGATGTGTTTTGGCAAAATGCCTGGCCACTGGATAGGAAACATCTCTCTTTGCTACTGCCCGCATATGTTCTAATACGCGGATCTTCACAGAGTGAATCATACTACTTATGTATTTCAATCCATACGGGCAGTTTAAACAACATACTGAATGGGCAGTATGACATGTCATAAATTTGGTTACAGCTCTGTGTTTTTTTACTCCCGGTATTTTGTATGTTGATACCTTACTACTGTAAGCACAGGCTTTACATTTTCTGCAATGGAAAAAACCTCTTACTTCGTTGATGGTACCTATCTGTTTTGTGTCTTTCTCCAAATGGCTGTGAACCAGAATGTCCCTTAGCGAAAAAGTCAACTTAAAGTTTATAGATGAAGTGAGTTCAGTGGCAGGGAACTTTTTGGGTCTTAGGGTTCATATATATATATATATATATATATATATATATATATATATATATACATATATATACATATATATATATTATCTACTGGCGGTCGCCAGTAGATAGTTATAGTTAGGACCGTGTTTCCATAGGGAATCCGCAACATTCTATTTTGAATAACTTTGGCGCCGATTGATGAATCCTCGCGAAATTTTCAAAATAGGTGGGGCGCTCCGCTCCGCTCCTACCCTGAAAGTCTCGGGGGGACTCGTCAAGCGGGGGCTGAGAAAAAGGGGGGGTCCCAAAACGCGTTTTCCCCATGCATTTTTCCATAGGACCTTTAGTCCAAGCTACAGCCCGAACGGCTGAACAGAATTACTTGAAATATGGCAGAGAGGTAGTCCTCAGGTCAGGCATGTGCCTTTTGCATATATGGTGTCAATCTGTTCAGTAGTTCCTGAGAAAATTGCAGTTAAAAGTACATAAATATCTATATGCGCGCACGGTGCGCGCACCAAATGTCCGCGAGCGTAATTCTGATTGGTGGTTAGATGTCAGTCAACATTCCAATCGGTCGAAATCAGGAAGTGTCGGACGCCATTTTGTGTGTGACAGTGAAAAAGAAAGGTGGAGAACGTGAAAAGGGGGCAAGGTAGAGAGTTCCTGACACTCTAGCCTTTGTCAGGGGGTCCCTGAAGGTCCCCGAAGGGTGAAAAAAACATTTTATTTTTTGTAAAAAAATCGCAGGGTGCGCCCACCCCCCAGCCACAATTTTGAGTTTTAGAGGCAGAAGAGAGCTAAAAACACAAGTGGAGAACGTGAAAAGGGGGCAGGGTAGAGAGTCCCTGACCCCCTAGGCCTTCTCAGGGGGACCATGAAAGACCCCTAAGGTCCCAAAAAAAAGAAATTCATAAAAAAAATAGAATTAAAAATCAAGTTTAAGTACTTGGATGTTGGTTGGCTCTAAAAAGAGCCGTTGTGTTCATTGAGTGTTTTTTTGTACCTACAAGTAAGTACCGATGCAGAGTCTAAAGTTCAAGAGGAAGACTCTGTTCCCTTCATCTGTGAAATGTACACCGTCTCCTCTATAAATGCCTTGCATGTTGTACCGCAAGTTGTTGTGGTATATAGAACCCATACCATAGTCTCTGAGGAAAGCAGAAACAGACATGTTGACGTGCTTTTTTGCTTTCTCAATCTGCAGACAATATTGGTTGGACCAGTTCCACTTTTGCCTTTGGCATATATTAGAATATACAAAGGTAGTTTGTGGAAAAAGTGACATCAATTGCACAAAGGTGTCCTTAACAAGCATTTCCAGACCTACCCCAGTTAAAGTGCCTAGGTCATTTCCACCACAGTGCACAATTATAAGGTCAGGCTGTGGGAGATGTAGAAAGGATTTCACCAAAGGCATTAATTGGTGCCACTTTAACTCTCTCTGACCAATCCATTTAATGTCTTCATTTGGCAAAGCAAGGTCTTTCACAATACCTCTTTTTCCCACATACTTTTCACTCCAGTAGACATAGCTATGACCTACAATCCACACGGTGAACATCTTTCAAGGAGATCTGGATGCACTCAGAAGGTGTCTTTCAGTAGAATGGCAATATGAAAAGTAAGATAGTTGTAAAATGGAGGCTTACATACTTTTTTTAATAAAAAGAACTCATTGGCTGTTTCAGACCATTCAACACTAAAAACTAGGCTGTATGTTTAAATTTTTAAAAGCATGTTTTGTATTGGTTCAGAAAAATGTGTTCCCACAGAAGATTACTTTGGATATGCTGTTAGGTTTGAAAAGTCAAGCACTCTTGCTCTTTGGATTAGAAACATTGTGTGCTGAACTTCTGACCTCTCTGCTCACACCAGTGTTCCATGATCTGTTGCTATGGTAGCAGGCAGAAGTCATGTTGGGGGTAGGAATCATTTGGAAAGGGTTGAAATTTGCAACCAATAGAAATGTGTGTTTCCATTTAAAAAAATGTGGGAAGCAAGGCGATTTAAAGTTAACATGTATATGTGTGAAAAAAGAGAGGGAAATTTTGCCATTTAGTGGTTCTGGTGAGAGGAGTACAGCTCAGAGATTCTGGCTCTGATAATCTGCTGTGTGAGTGGCACATTTCTTTCTCAACTAACTACTTTTAAAGGTGAGTTATGAATTTGAGAGGGGTTGTATGTGGTGTATTGTGATATAAATAATAGAAATGTGTTTCTTCTTTTAAAGTTGTGTTTTACATTTTATGTTTTGGAAGATATTTAACTGCCTTGAACTTGTAAGATATTATGGAGTATGTCTTCACCATAAGTTTAGGTTTACTGGTATCACCCAGGAATACTGTTTTGTGCCTAGAATCACATCATGAGTCTGTGTGCACACAGGAATTGTTGTCAGAGATTTAATTTGTGTTGCTCTTGTTCTGTAAGACTTGCACTCGTAGGAAAGGGGTAGCTTGTTTTCTTGAACTGTGATGGTTAGCATTCAGCAGACATCACTATCTCACAGATGAGAGGCAAATGCTAACAAGAAAAATCAGCATTGATGTTTGCTTTTGTGATATTTTGTTTGAAACAAAAGGCTATTTCTTATGAAACAAGTAGTAACACAGTGATGTCTATATGTAATATTCTGCAAGATAGGTATAGGGACTACGCGGTAGGGCCCATATTTGCAGCAGGGCTAATTGGCTTAATTTCTGAAAGCATAAAATGAAAACACTATCACTATGTACTTTAAATATATGTGGTCTGAACGATTTTAAAAAAAGGCAGGTTTTGGCAAGGATTGCTAGAGGACTCTCCTGGGACATTCTCTGCCTCCAGGAGACGCATATTGCCTTGGCCAATAGGGCGTGGCTTAAAAGAATGGGGATGGAGCTGATTGTGTGTTCAAAACAATCTTCAAACACTAGGGGTGTGGCAATTCTTTGTAAAATGGGGGTTTTGTCCTGTAAGAAATATAAGGAGGATAAATGTGGTAGGTGGGTGATCATTGAGGCACTGTTTGGAAATATGGAGGTATTAACTATCTGTTCCATCTATGGGCCTAACTTGGATGAACCCGAAATGTATGATTTTATTAACCTGGAACTTGCCTTGTGGCCCCAACCTGTTATACTCTGCGGGGATTTTAACATACATATAGATGAGTCAGTCAATATCAGCTCAGGCTTAACATATGTGGGAAGAAAGCCAAGAGTTTATAAGTCCTAGCAAGGAATCAGGGTCTTCATGATGTTTGGAGTAGGTTTACCAAAGGACAGCAGGGCAGCACTTTTTACTCTGCTCCCCACAACAAATTGTTTCGGCTGGACTATATGGGTTTCATCTGCCATATTGGAAAAAGCTACAATCACTCTCTTGCCAAGATTAATCTCGGATCATAATCCCCCTGTGTTAAAATTTGAGGTGTCTGCTGCGCCGTTTTTGAGGTCTAACTGGACCTTTGATAGGAAGTTACTAGCTTATCAGGAATACCGGGATCATATTAAGTTTTGGTTGCCAGGTTTCTTTTTAGTTAACAAAAACTCGGCTCCAGACACAGTAGTCTGGGATACTTTTAAGGCCGGTGTAAGGGGGGAAACTCTGAGATTTGTGATACAGAAGCGCAATACTTTGAAACGCAAATTGGAACAACGTATTTTAGAGTTAAGTTTATTGGAATGAGAGTTAGCCCAGAAGATTAAAGATAGGTTGGATGTCTCTGTATCCCAAAATAATGTAGCTAAACAGAGGTCTTTAATTTTTCAGCAATATGCCGATGAATCGGCCGCTAAATACCAGACTTTCCGAAGGGAATGCTTTGAATATGGGGAACAGGTGGGGAAGGTGTTGGCCAATAGACTACGGCAAAAACAGATGCAAATCAAGATCGATAAAATTAAAGATATAGACGGGTCACTACAAGAGTCGGAGGCTGGTGTTCGGGAGGTATTTAAAAAATGTTACCAAAAGTTATATGAAAATGAAAAAACTATAGACCCGGGGGATTATTTGGGGGAAACCTCCTCTGCAGGTTTAGGTTCGGCTCAGAAGAATATGCTGTCTACCTCTGTAACTTGGGAGGAAATCGAACTGGCGATGGCATCTTTACCCCCGGGCAAAGCAATGGGGTCAGATATGTTTCCCTTGGAGTTTTATAGTCTGTTTCAGGCTGAATTGCGGGATCCGTTATTCTCTTTATTCCAGCAGGCATTTAACGGTATAGTACCGGAATCATGGTCTAAGACAACCATACTAGTCTTTAAAAAGAAAGGGAAGGATGCGCTCCAGCCGGCCTCCTATCGTCCAATTACTTTAATCAACTCAGATAGTAAGATCTTTTCTAAGCTCATTGCTAGAAGACTAGGGAAGGTTATAGTACCTTTAGTCTCACAGCGTCAGCACAGGTTTGTAGCGGGTAGAGGTACCACCGATCATGTCCGCCGAATAATATCTCTTTTGGACTAGGCTCAGGTTTCCGAAGTTCCAATAGGGGTGGCCCTGTTGGATGCCGAGAAGGCATTCGACAGGGTCTCCTGGGAATTTTTATGGGCAGTTCTCCATAGGAAAGGCTTCCCGCTATTCTTCATCAAAGCAATGCAAGCCCTTTATATTTGCCCTGCCACCACAATTCGTATTTCCGGGAAGTATTCTGGGGAGTTTAAGATATATAGGGCACTCGGCAGGGTTGTCCTTGTTCCCCCCTTCTTTTTGCTCTTTATATTGAGCCTCTGTTGATTAAAATTGAGCAAGATCCAGAGATTATACCAGCTAAACCCATGCAAGAATCTATTAAAGTCTTAGCTTATGCGGACGATGTGGCTGTCGTTACAGCGGATGTGGTTAAAGCGATGAGACGTATTGAAATTTTGACGTCGGAATTTGGTGCTGTGTCAGGCTACAAATTGAATTTATATAAGACACAAGTTCTCTTTACCGGTACTGACGTTCTCACAGGTGTTAATACAGTCACAGAGGCCGTCTATTTGGGTGTTAAAATTGCTTTGAAGGTACAAACTATTGTTAATTTAAATTTTGACCCAATTCTAATTTCGTCTAATAAAATGCTAGAAAACCTGGATTATTTACACTTATCGTTATACGGTAGGTGCAATGTTATTAAGATGGTTGTTTTTCCGAAATTTCTTTATTTATTTCGCACGATTCCACTCCTGCTACCCAATTCAATTTTTACAAGGATAGAAAGAATGTGCTCTCGTTTTATATGGGGGTATAAGAGGACAAGGAGAGCTTTTAAAAAAATAATCTACCAAGAGCGAGGGGGGGACTGAATATCCCTCAATTCCAGTACTATTATTGGGCGGCGATGCTCCAGCACATGGGGATATTGTTTTTTGGTACCCAGTCGTATATAGATCAGCTGTTTCCCCATCTATATATGAACTCATTATGGGGCCTGAAGCCAGGCATTTATTTTCTACGTTTTTCGAGCCCAGTTATTATAAAAGAACTCGTTTTAAAATTTTTGGGGCTGCAGCTGCAGTTTGGTGCAAAGTTCACAAACATTTTACTTTAAAGGAATATAACCGTTATATGCCTTTAGGAATAATAGGGAAACTCCCTATAATTTTTTGTGATTCAACTATGCGGAGATGGAATACTCAAGGGATTAGAACTATTGGGGACCTTTTCTTAAATAATCAATTGATGTCCTTTTGTGAACTTCAAGAGAAGTTTGGGCTGCAACGCTCGGATTTTTTTAAACATCTCCAAATTCGAAGTTTCTTAGATAAACTTGATTTAAGAGGGCAGATTAGTTTGGAAAAGAACTTGATATTGGAATCTATAAAGGGGAGATGTAAGATTTCTCAACTTTCCAAAATTATAATCACATCCCAACAGGACAACCTTGTTTATTTTGAGCAACATTGGGATAGAAGGCTGGGGATAGTAGGTGTTGATTTACAGCTGGTATTGAGCTTAGCTGATGCTGTTCTTTTTTCAGGCAGCTTCAAAAGCCAATGTTATATGGCTATTTTTGATTTATACTATTCCCCAGCGAAGATAGCTAAATGGGGAACGAATCGGGGGGATGTCTGTCCTAGATGCGCTTTGAGGGCAGCTGATCTGGTGCATATGCTCTACGACTGTCCTGTATTAGCCCCCCTGTTAAAAGAGGTTAAACGCTTTTTGAACCTAGGTCTTGGAGTCTCTGTTGACATTACACCTCAATTAGTGCTATTTGGATACGAGTTTGGGGTAAGTGTTAGAAAGCGTTCAACCCCCGAGAAGGGGTTTCTGCTTTTATGTATGGCTATCTTTCGTTTATGTATCACCTCCCAATGGCTTAGTCCGGATCCACCGTCTTTTTCTATTTGGAAGGCTAAACTACTATCCCTGTATAATTTGGAAATTGCTTTGTATGAACTTAAAGGTAGAAGAAAATAGGAATTTGGGTTTGCATTATGGGCCCCAATAATCAACTGGGTCTGATTGTTCTATTTTGTTTTTGTGTATTGTTTATGTAATGACTAATGTTTTTTGAATGTAAGAATGAAATTATCAATGCTGATTTAAATAAAATTAAAAAATATTAAAAAAAAAAAAAATGAAAACAACAGGGTAGATTTTCCTTGCAGTACTGTAATGAGTGAGGTAGTTCCTACATGTTCATAAGCCCAATTAACCCTTACCACATGTGCTCTTACATACATCTCTGCAGTCTTCATGCAGTTGTGCAAGCGTCCATGCAGATCTCTCTTGCACCTGACAATACACAGTCTCCAGAAACACACTCTTAACACACAGGCAGCTGCTTCTCCTGCACTCCCATGCTTACAATTCAGCACTGTGTGGTATTACAGATAGCAGTGTGTAACGCTAACACATTCAACATCACCAAGGCTCATTTCCTTTGCTCTAGTCTAATCACTCACCCAGGTTCCACATGCTCATGGTCTCAAGTAGCTGTTAGGACATGTGCTCTTTTCTGCCTCTCTAAACTATAAGGAAAATGTGTCAGGCTGTTACAGTAATTATCACTTGCTCTACCACAGTAGTAAATGTGCTTTGAAATTGCCAATCAAATATCGTTTTCTGCCTAGAATCACACCATGAGTCTGTGTGCACAGAGGAATTGTTGTCAGAGATTTAATTCGTGTTGCTCTTGTTCTGTAAGACTTGCACTCATAGGAAAGGGGCAGCTTGTTTTCTTGAACTGTGATGGTTATCATTCAGCACAAACCACTATCTCACAGATGAGAGGCAAATGCTAACACATTTGAAAACAACGAGGTAGATTTTCCTTCCACTCCTGCAATGGGTGAGGTAGTTCCTACATGTTCAAAACTCCAATTAACCCTTACCACAGGTGATCTTACATACATCTCTGCAGTCTTCATGCAGTTGTGCAAGCGTCCATGCAGATCTCTCTTGCACCTGACAATACACAGTCTCCAGAAACACACTCTAAGCAAACAGCCAGCTGCTTCTCCTGCACTCCCATGCTTACTATTCAGCACTGTGTGGTATTTCAGATAGCAGTGTGTAACGCTAACACATTCAACATCACCAAGGCTCATTTCCTTTGCTCTAGTCTAATCACTCATCCAGGTTCCACATGCTTATGGTCTCAAGTAGCTGTTAGGACATGTGCTCTTTTCTGCCTCTCTAAACTATAAGTAAAATGTGTCAGGCTGTTACAGTAATTATCACTTGCTCTACCACAGTAGTAAATGTGTTTTGAAATTGCCAATCAAATATCGTTTTCTGCCTAGAATCACACCATGAGTCTGTGTGCACACAGGAATTGTTGTCAGAGATTTAATTTGTGTTGCTCTTGTTCTGTAAGACTTGCACTCGCAAGAAAGGGGCAGCTTGTTTTCTTGAACTGTGATGGTTAACATACAGCACACATCACCATCTCACAGATGAGAGGCAAATGCTAACACATTGTAAAACAACAGGGTAGATTTTCCTTGCAGTACTGTAATGAGTGAGGTAGTTCCTACATGTTCATAAGCCCAATTAACCCTTACCACATGTGCTCTTACATACATCTCTGCATTCTTCATGCAGTTGTGCAAGCGTCCATGCAGGTCTCTCTTGCACCTGACAATACACAGTTTCCAGAAACACACTCTTAACACACAGGCAGCTGTTTCTCCTGCACTCCCATGCTTACTATTCAGCACTGCGTGGTATTTCAGATAGCAGTGTGTAACGCTAACACATTCAACATCACCAAGGCTCATTTCCTTTGCTCTAGTCTAATCACTCACCCAGGTTCCACATGCTCATGGTCTCAAGTAGCTGTTAGGACATGTGCTCTTTTCTGCCTCTCTAAACTATAAGGAAAATGTATCAGGCTGTTACAGTAATTATCACTTGCTCTACCACAGTAGTAAACGTGCTTTGAAATTTCCAATCAAATATCGTTTTCTGCCTAGAATCACACCATGAGTCTGTGTGCACACAGGAATTGTTGTCAGAGATTTAATTTGTGTTGCTCTTGTTCTGTAAGATTTGCACTCGTAGGAAAGGGGCAGCTTGTTTTCTTGAACTGTGATGGTTAGCATTCAGCACAAATCACTATCTCACAGATGAGAGGCAAATGCTAACACATTTGAAAACAACAGGGTAGATTTTCCTTCCACTCCTGCAATGGGTGAGGAAGTTCTTACATGTTCAAAACTCCAATTAACCCTTACCACAGGTGATCTTACATACATCTCTGCAGTCTTCATGCAGTTGAGCAAGCGTCCATGCAGATCTCTCTTGCACCTGACAATACACAGTCTCCAGAAACACACTCTTAGCACACAGGCAGCTGCTTCACCTGCACTCCCATGTTTACTATTCAGCACTGTATGGTATTTCAGATAGCAGTGTGTAACGCTAACACATTCAACATCACCAAGTCTCATTTCCTTTGCTCTAGTCTAATCACTCACTCAGGTTCCACATGGTCATGGTCTCAAGTAGCTGTTAGGACATGTGCTCTTTTCTTCCTCTCTAAACTATAAGTAAAATGTGTCAGGCTGTTACAGTAATTATCACTTGCTCTACCACAGTAGTAAATGTGCTTTGAAATTGCCAATCAAATATCGTTTTCTGCCTAGAATCACACCATGAGTCTGTGTGCACACAGGAATTGTTGTCAGAGATTTAATTTGTGTTGCTCTTGTTCTGTAAGACTTGCACTCGCAAGAAAGGGGCAGCTTGTTTTCTTGAACTGTGATGGTTAGCATACAGCACACATCACCATCTCACAGATGAGAGGCAAATGCTAACACATTGTAAAACAACAGGGTAGATTTTCCTTGCAGTACTGTAATGAGTGAGGTAGTTCCTACATGTTCATAAGCCCAATTAACCCTTACCACATGTGCTCTTACATACATCTCTGCATTCTTCATGCAGTTGTGCAAGCGTCCATGCAGGTCTCTCTTGCACCTGACAATACACAGTTTCCAGAAACACACTCTTAACACACAGGCAGCTGTTTCTCCTGCACTCCCATGCTTACTATTCAGCACTGCGTGGTATTTCAGATAGCAGTGTGTAACGCTAACACATTCAACATCACCAAGGCTCATTTCCTTTGCTCTAGTCTAATCACTCACCCAGGTTCCACATGCTCATGGTCTCAAGTAGCTGTTAGGACATGTGCTCTTTTCTGCCTCTCTAAACTATAAGGAAAATGTATCAGGCTGTTACAGTAATTATCACTTGCTCTACCACAGTAGTAAACGTGCTTTGAAATTTCCAATCAAATATCGTTTTCTGCCTAGAATCACACTATGAGTCTGTGTGCACACAGGAATTGTTGTCAGAGATTTAATTTGTGTTGCTCTTGTTCTGTAAGATTTGCACTCGTAGGAAAGGGGCAGCTTGTTTTCTTGAACTGTGATGGTTAGCATTCAGCACAAATCACTATCTCACAGATGAGAGGCAAATGCTAACACATTTGAAAACAACAGGGTAGATTTTCTTTCCACTCCTGCAATGGGTGAGGAAGTTCCTACATGTTCAAAACTCCAATTAACCCTTACCACAGGTGATCTTACATACATCTCTGCAGTCTTCATGCAGTTGAGCAAGCGTCCATGCAGATCTCTCTTGCACCTGACAATACACAGTCTCCAGAAACACACTCTTAGCACACAGGCAGCTGCTTCACCTGCACTCCCATGTTTACTATTCAGCACTGTATGGTATTTCAGATAGCAGTGTGTAACGCTAACACATTCAACATCACCAAGTCTCATTTCCTTTGCTCTAGTCTAATCACTCACTCAGGTTCCACATGGTCATGGTCTCAAGTAGCTGTTAGGACATGTGCTCTTTTCTGCCTCTCTAAACTATAAGGAAAATGTGTCAGTCTGTTACAGTAATTATCACTTGCTCTACCACAGTAGTAAATGTGCTTTGAAATTGCCAATCAAATATCGTTTTCTGCCTAGAATCACACCATGAGTCTGTGTGCACACAGTAATTGTTGTCAGAGATTTAATTTGTGTTGCTCTTGTTCTGTAAGACTTGCACTCGTAGGAAAGGGGCAGCTTGTTTTCTTGAACTGTGATGGTTAGCATGCAGCACACATCACCATCTCACAGATGAGAGGCAAATGCTAACACATTTGAAAACAACAGGGTAGATTTTCCTTGCAGTACTGTAATGAGTGAGGTAGTTCCTACATTTTCATAAGCCAAATTAAACCTTACCATATGTGCTCTTTCATACATCTCTGCAGTCTTCATGCAGTTGTGCAAGCGTCCATGCAGATCTCTCTTGCACCTGACAATACACAGTCTCCAGAAACACCCTCTTAGCACACAGGCAGCTGCTTCTCCTGCATTCCCATGCTTACCATTCAGCACTGTGTGGTATTTCAGATAGCAGTGTGTAACGCTAACACATTCAACATCATCAAGGCTCATTTCCTTTGCTCTAGTCTAATCACTCACCCAGGTTCCACATGCTCATGGTCTCAAGTAGCTGTTAGGACATGTGCTCTTTTCTGCCTCTCTAAACTATAAGGAAAATGTGTCAGGGTTACAGTAATTATCACTTGCTCTACCACAGTAGTAAATGTGCTTTGAAATTGCCAATCAAATATCGTTTTCTGCATAGAATCACACCATGAGTCTGTCTGCACACAAGAATTGTTGTCAGAGATTTAATTTGTGTTGCTCTTGTTCTGTAAGACTTGCACTCGTAGGAAAGGAGCAGCTCATATGATAGGATTTGAAAAGCTCAAAAAAAATATAGTAATATATTTAAATTACAAAAAGGTATTTTTTTTTTAGTTTCCTTTAGGTATTGCTGAACAACACTGAAATAAATTAAACATGCCTATAAAATCAAGAAAGAGAAAAGAACAGCAAAAACATCTATATTTGAAGACAACTGGACAACAAAAATTAGTTGAAGAACCTCATGTTGGAAAAAAGAAAAAGTCTTCTGGTAAGCAGACTAAGGATTTTTTTAAAAATATCCTCAAACATAGAAAAAATTTACAAAGTATATCCACTGCAAATAGTGTTTCAAGAAGAAAACAAGAAAATAGAAAGAAAATACTAAATGCTAATGTACAATCAGGAGCAAGAAAGAATGACTTAAAAAGAAAAACAGAATTTCAAAACATTCGTAAAAAATGTTTTAGAGAACAGTGGTGTTCAATTTGCTAAAGGATGTGAAAAAATATAGGAAGAAAGCAATATTTTCTAAGAAAAAGAAACAGATTGAATCAATTGTTGCAAAGCCTTTGGAAGTAAAAAGAAAACTATTCATTTTAATTTTTAACAGGATCCGTACATTAGATAAAATAGTCAATGTAATGAAGTCAAAAAGCAAAAGGAAAAGAGTAGTGAAAAAAAAAACTTTTGTAATGTGTTCTTAGGAGAATGAAAGCATAGTTCAAGTATTGAACCATTTTTTAATGAAGAGAGTTCTCTTCAAATTAACCCTTCTGACAGCTTTGTTCTCCGAGACCGCAGAGACTCATTTACCCTCTAGCAGGCAGACCTTGCTCTCTACTGAAAACCGCCTTGAAAAAGCCCAAGGCCAATGGGCCACTAGGGCGAAACACGTGTCGGCTTGATTGCTCTCTTTTTGCAATTTATATTTGCAATGTCAACTAGTAATAAAAACATCACAAGTATTTTCATTTTGAACCAAGTTTTTGACGTGGATTCTCCACTGATGTGGACCAATTAAGAAGGCACTACCCTCCACCATTTCTCAACCTTACCCTTTCAATGGCTTTTGGGTGTAGCCATTCATGAGGATTGTGCCACATGTAAATTTGGGCTCTGACAATTGTAGCGCGGCTTAAGTCCAGAACTTTCCACCCATACAGCGTTTTCAAATCTTCAAAGTAATAGTTTGCTGCATGCAGTTGACACCAGTGGTCGAACTTATGAAGTTAAAGATGGTTGTGTAAAAGGAGAAAATGGTTTCAAGAAATGAGGAAGAAGTGTTAGCTGATGAGGTTATGGGGAAACGTCCTAAAGCCCCAGTGTACACTTGGAATTGTAGTAGTATTTGTACTGTACAACAAGAATCTATTGATAAATTATGTGACTTTCTAAGAGAATATAGTAAAAAATGTGTTAAACAGAAGATTAAGGTGCTTCAAAGACTAGATCCATGCAGAGTGAGAAAGAATACTGGTTTGCAAGGACATTCTCTGGCTTGTCTTTCTAGGAAAGTTTGTCAAAGTGTTTTTCACCATTTTAGGATGCTGGCAGTACATCATACTGAAATGAGAAAGTTTGTGAGAAGATTGTATTTTGCTAAAAGTCCAGCACTAAAGTTAAATGAGTTGAATAGTGCTCTGTTGCGTGGATCTGTATCAGATGTAGAGAAGGTTACTGATGATATTCAGTTTTGTTACTTTGGTCCAGAACAAGAAAGTGCAGGAAATGACACAGTTATTGAAGAAAATGTGAAAATGTGGAAGAGAATGTAGAACCCACTGTTAGTAAAAATTTTGAAGATCAAATGACAAAATGTACTATCATCTCTAATGAAAGACCAAATATTACTTGTATTTGTTGCCAGAGAAGCCATTATAAAACTCAAACAAGGAATGTTGATCTCTATAAAAAAAAGTGAAAAAGAAAATAATTATGAGTGGAAGGATTTTGCTACATATTTGTTTCTGGAAAATTGTTTTGATTTGGGTGAAGATCAGCGTATTTGTAAATACTGTTATAACAAGTTAGGAGAAAATAAAATGCCAGCTAGAGCTGTACATAATAATTTAGAATTGGTTGATATTCCTGCAGAACTTAGTGATTTAAATACGTATGAGTCTATACTCATTCAATGTGTCCATCCGTTTCAGACTATAGTTCATATGGAGCCCAAAACAGGTAAATTACCTCCTTCAGATTTACAAAGAGGTTTAAAAGGAAGAGTTGTCTATTTGCCATTAGATTTGAAAAAAAATATTGAAACAATTGATGCAGATAGTTTGGAAACTGAACCATTAGTTATTCTGGTTAATGGTGTACCTACAAAGAATAAGAAAATTTGGCACGAGCTAGTAGATGTACGAAAAGTACAAAGAGCAAATTTATATTTGAAAAGAAATATTAAGTAATATGAATCAATTTATATGGATGAAGATGAAGAAGTTTTACTAGCAGACACAGGAATACCAACTGGGCAAATTGAAAAAGTGGATAAGTCAAAAGAAGAAGAAATTTATGAACATTTCAGCATACATCCTCTTCATTCTAAAGAAGTTATGGGAAACACTATTGATCTGTTTTGGATGAAAAAAGCAAAAGGAACTCCCGTGAGTGTATGGGAGGAGAGCTTGGAAGCTCATTGTTTTCCCCAGCTGTTTCCTACAGGAAAAGGTGGACGATATGATGAACGTCCAGTACAGATTCCTGCTTCTGAGTATCGGACTACAAGATTATATGCAGAAGATCCAAGATTTCATCAAAGTATTCCTTATTTGTTCCATCTTTTATTTGAAAGTGACTTGTCTGCACTATCTTATGCAGTAAATCACATTTTAAAAACTGGAGTACATCTACATAATGTGTCTGCAAAGGATTTTATGAACAAAGTGCAACAGCGAGATAATCATTTGGAATCTCAATTGATTAATCTGATGGCTTGTCAGCGTGGAACTAATGAATATTGGTACAGACGCCATGGAGAATTGAAATGTATGTTACGGAATTTAGGAACTCCTTCATGGTTCCTTACCCTAAGCTGTGCTGAGTACGCTTGGGATGATTTACTGGATTTTCTTCGAGAGGCAAATTCAAATATTGAAAACATCCAATACAAGACAGCAGGAGAATTGTGCTCATTGGATCCGGTTAATGTTTGCAGATATTTCAATCATAGATTTGAGGCTACGATGTCCTTCATCTGCAATAAAAAAAATCCACCTCTTGGAGAAGTTGTGGATTTCTTTTGGAGAAAAGAGTACCAAGCAAGAGGTGCTCCTCATATTCATATGCTGTTGTGGATCAAGGATGCCCCAAAATTTGGAACAGATTCTGATGATGCAGTTTTATCTTTCATTGAAGAATATGCAACATGTGCTATACCTAAAAGCACAGAAGAAAAAAACTTAAAGGAGCAAGTTTTACGTTTCCAAAGTCATCGGTGTGGAAAATACTGTTCTTTCAAAAGGAAGAGTAAACAGTTTTATGTCAGCTGTGCGACATACCATTACAAGAAAATCTCCGAAAAATACCTACAACCTAAGAAGAAAAGAAGAGTCAAAATATATAAATGACTACAAGCCAGTCATTTTATCCATGTGGAATGCTAACATGGATATTCAGTATGTAGCTGACAATTCTATTGCTGTTGCTCGGTATGTCACATCTTACATCACTAAATCTGAGAAAACGGAATTGAAAGAAATGTGGGAAGAGATTTCTCACGAGAAGACTGTCAGTAAAAAGCTATACAGTTTCAGTTTAAAGATGTTATCGCATCGAGAAATTGGGTCATACGAATGCTCAGATAGGTTATCATCTGCAAGTCTGTACTCCAAATCCAGAAGAATAATTTGTGTAAGTTTAGGCCTTGCAGGAATGCGAAAACGGGTACTGAAATCTATTCGAGAAATTGAATATTTAGCAGAGAACGAACCAGAAAGTACAGACATTTTGAAAACAAATATGTTGGACACATATTACCCAAACAGAAGTCATCATCTTGAGAACATGTGTCTCTATGAAGTGTTGCAGAACTACATTTTTACACGGAATGCCACAGAAGACATCAACAATGGAAAATATAAAGTCATTGGTGAGGAAGGATGTTTGGTGAAACAAACAAAAGGAAGTTTGATTAATCACAGGAAGCTGAGTTGCGACACTACTGACAAAAAGGAATTTTACTACTTAGCACTTTTACAGCTGTTTAAATCATGGCGTTCAGAGGATGAATTACATGGAGATTTTCAGAGCTATGAAGATTCCTTTAATGCATGTAAAGATAGCATAGAATGCAGTACTTTCACAAATTATGTACAAATGTTAAATGAAGAAATTGAACAAGAAGCTACAATTGCAGCTGAAGTTCTCAAGACAGTCAAAGTTCTGGTACGCTCAGTCAAGATCCCCTAGGACAACCAATCGTAGAAAATGAAGCTGCAATAGCCATGACTGAAGTGGAAACAGCTATGAATCAAGCTCAGGAAGATTTAACACCTTCTGTGCCACGCCCTTTCCCCCTCCTGTGCCGGGCGTTACATTAGTGGGTGGGGTTCATGACGAGATAGTCTCGTCATGGGCACAGCGCGACCGTGCTCCATGACGAGACTATCTCGTCATGGGCACAGAAGAGGTTAATAGACTTACCAAATTTGGAACAACAACTGAATGATGAACAACAACAAATTTATGAAGAAGTCACAAAACAAATTGATCATGGATTACTACATGAAAATAAAGAGTGCTCATGCACATCATTTGAACCAATCAGAATGTATGTGAGTGGACAAGCTGGAACTGGAAGAAGTTTCTTAATTAAAGTAATTAGAAGCTACCTACAGAAAAAAACTGATTCAACTTTGTCTTGTGTTGTTACTGCTCCAACTGGGTTAGCAGCATATAACATAAAAGGAATTACCTTACATCGTTTGCTAATGTAGAGCATGAGAACAAAATAGAATACCACAAGCTAACAGGAGAAGCATGTTTTGAAGTTTCAAGAGTATTGAAGAAAATGAAAGTTCTCATTATTGATGAGGTAAGCATGGTATCAAACGTAATGCTTGCCTTTGTGCATTTAAGAATGCAGCAAATTCTAAAGACAGACTATGACGTGTTATTTGGAGGAAAACATGTTATAGTTTTTGAGGATCTACCGCAGCTCACTCCAGTTAAAGGACAACCAGTATTTAATACTCTTGCACATGAAGACACGAAAAAGACATTAGGAAGTATAGGTAATGTGAATATTAGGTCATACTTTGAGTAACAAGAACTCATTACCAATATGCGGCAAGCAAATGATGATGAGTATGCAAGTATTCTCAAAGATATCAGAATTGGACTACTCACAGAACATGGCAGAAAAGCTTTACAGAGTCGATTGCTATGTAATTTGTTTCCAACAGAACAAATAGTTCCAGAGAAAATATACAAGAAAATTGCAGAAAAAAATACTGTAATCTGCTTAATGCCAACACTTTTAATGAATGCTCTATATTCAATGAAGAACTTTTGAAATTGGAAAATGAAGAGATTATGAAAATGGAAGCCGTGGATAAAATACAGCATGAAGGAATAACTATTATATTGACAGGCAAATTGAAAACTAAATTGGATTCTCTAGAGAAAAACATATCGAAAACAGCTGGTTTAGAAAAGAATCTTTATGTATGTATGAACTGTCGAGTAATTTTAAGACGTAATTTGAATGTAGAAAAAGGTTTAGTGAATGGAGCTATAGGTAAAGTTGTGGGTTTTGTTAATTACCAGAAAAAAGATGGAATTGAATTTTTAAAAATAAAATTTGATCAGATTGAAGAGGTTAAAGACATTAGTCGTTGTTCAGTTCGTTTTTTGCTTGTGAAAGACTTATATGTACGTAGGAAGCAGTTTCCGTTTTCTCTAGCATATGCTGTAACTCTTCACAGATCTCAAGGATTAACTGTAGATAGTGCTTTTGTAAACATTGGATCTAGTGTGTTTAAAGAAGGTATGGCATATGTTGCTTTGTCACGAGTGAAAACATTATCTGGTTTATTCATGCTAGACTTTGATGACTCAAAAGTTAGTGCTGATGCAAATTGTGTAAAGGAGTATAATAGATTAAGAAGAAGCTATTCTCCTCATTTAGGTCAGTATCCTGTGTTTAAAAAACGTGTTGTTTGTCGGAAAAGGAGAATTGAGAATATCTGTAATGAGGATGTACAGAAGAGAAAACAAAAAGAGAGTGATGTGATTGCAAGCAAAAAGAAAAAGGACAATGTTGAAGAGGTTGTTGGTTGTCATTTTGAAAATAGCTCTGGTGTCAACTGCTATGCTAATGTAGTGCTGAATGTTGTTTTTTATCTTGAAAGTTTGCAAGAGCAGATAATACTAAATCATGAAAAAAGATTTTGTACTCTGCTGAGTTTCCTTTATGAGAAGTTGAGTAATGATAAAACTAAAATAGAAAGTGCTTCTGATGTTAGAAATCTTTTAGATGTATGGTCTGGATGTACACAGTTTACACAAAATGTCCAGCAAGATGCACAGGAATTCTTAATGTATATGCTTATGGTACTGGAAGATGAAGGGGTAGAAATAGTAAATATGTTTGGTCTCTCTTATAAATGGGAACATTGTTGTGAAGACTGTATGAACACATGCAGCACTAATGTTGATTCTGAAAGGTTCATACATTTAACATTACCAGAGAGTAAATCAGTGATTTTTAGTAAATTAGTTAAAGATGCAAATCACAACGTGGAATGTTCTCAATGTAAATCAGAAATGTTATCAACGTTATTTTTAAAGAAATATGGACAGTATATAATTTCAATGATGCAACGTTGTAGAGCTGAGGGAACAAAATTGGACACTTTAATAAAGAAGTTTGTAGGAAATCAATTATCAATATCAGGAAAGACTTTTGTTGCAGTTGCAATAATTTTCTATGACGGACCTTCTATAACTTCTGGTCATTACACAGTTTATCTAAAATATGAAAAAGGCTGGACACTGTGTAACGATTCTCAATTGATTTTCAAGCAACGTTTGCCTGCAGAATTACCAAATTCCTACTTAATTTTTCTAAAACCAAAATTTTAGATACAAATTGCAGCATCTGAAGAAACCATTATTTCGATTTTATATGATTACCATTGGATATTTCACCTAAAAAGGATTTAAAAATTACCATTTGGCCTCATGGAAAGGTAAATGTTCCTATTGTGGACTTCTTTGACAGATATTATTTTGGTGTATGTGCTTAAGAAACAAGATTTACAGACGTTATTTATAGCAAATAGTTATTGTTCTTAGAAGATATTTTTAATATATATGTTACATTTCTATCAAGGTATGTTTTACTGAGGATAGATTCAGGGCTTTTTTAAACAATCTTTCAGATTGTTTATTTTTTTGCCCGCTGTTAAGTGATGAATACAATTGATATCACTATTTTCAGTGAAATTCAATATATTCTGAAAACAGCAAAAACAGGGCAAACAATTACTTTGTTAAATATGAAAATATGTGTACTGTATTCTAAAATGTATTGTTAAATATTACTACTTTTTTCTTTTTTTCAGATCTAGAAAGAAAATTTAGGAAATTGAATCCATTTTTCTTGTAATTAAAAAAACCCATTTATTTCTAATTAAGTTATTTTGTTGGTCAGGTAAGTTTAAAATATCTGTATTTCTCACCCCTTCACTTTCATGCTCCCTTTTCTTCACTTCTCCTCACTCTGCTTTTCTCATTCCCCTTCCCTCTCTCTTCTTCCTTTACTGCTTTTTCGTAACTCCCTCACTCCTTCTCTACTACTCCCCTAGGTTTACTGCCTCCATCACTATTTTTTCAACCATGTTTCTCTCCCTGTCTCCATATGTCTCAGTCATTCTAACTGCCTTACTCCTTCTCAGTTCCTTGCTCTCTGTCTCTGTTTCTGTCTCTCTCCCTTTGTCTGTCTTACCCATAATTTCCTTAACATCTCTGTTTCTACCACTCCTCCTCTCTCCATCACTCATTTTCCATCTATGTTAATTTTTTAACCTTCTCCGTCATTCTCCTTCCCTCACCTTCCCTAACTGTCACTATCCTTTACTCATAGTCACTCCTATTCTCCTACTTCACTTCCTCCTGTCTGTATCTGACACCCCTTCACCTTTTCGCATTCTTTCCTTCACTCTCCCTCACTCTCCTTTGCTCATTGAAATCCTGACTCCCTTTCTCTCACTCCAGTTTCCTAAATCCCTCCATTCCCTCACTCCCCATCTTTCACTTTCCCTTACCCCCTTTTCTAATCCTCATACCCCTTATCTCACCATCACTCCACTTCTCTTACTTTCAATCCCTTTACCCTGCTGTACTTCATCCGCTTCATCTGTTACTCCCTTTTCCTATCTCCGTCCCTTACTCCCCTTTTCTCACTCCCTCTCCATCACTCTCCATTACTCACTGCCATTCCCTTACATATCCACTCTTCTTACCTGTATCCTCTACTCTTAGTCCTTTTGTTGCAGTCAGTCTTTCACTTCCCTTTCATGACTGATCATACTTTCCTTTTCTCACTCAGTCTGTCTGTCCTTTCCTCCTCTTCACTCATTTCAATCATTTCAATCATTCATGTATACACTACACATTCATTCAATAAAATTACAACACAGTATATTAGGAATATAGCTCTTCTTGGAGAAGTGAAGTGAGTTCTGAAAAGAACAGTTTTTTTGTCTTTTTTGCTTTGTATTTTTTTTTTTAGTTTTTAACAATTTTGTATTTTTTTGATTTTTTTAGAGCACCAAAAAAAAACTGGTAGTAAAAAACTGTTCAACAGGAACAAAAATATTAAATGAAAAAAATTATGGGCTGGAGCATGTGTGCTGCTGTATTTTGTTTTCGATCAAGTTAATACTGCTCTCAGCGTAGCAAAGAACAGCATTGCACACATTACAATGTATGTGCACCTTCTGGAAAAGTGGGCAGATGTCCAGTGACCTGCTACACGGAGAATCTGCGGCCGCAGATGATGTGCTCGGCTGAGCAGGTGGAGGGTTGTCTCTTAGGGCTCTAGTTGACTCTCGAGCATAAGGTACAGGATGCACTGTCTTGAAGTGTCTCAACATTGAATAAATGCTAAACGAGTATTTCTTGGTGAGATCGCCTCTGGATACCACACTTCCACAAATAGTGCATGTCACCTTCTGGGCATTGACCTTCTTTTGGCCCTCTGGAAAGGTGAAGAATTTCCAGATAAAAGAGTCTTTTTGTTTGGTCTGCCTTGATGGTACCACAAAGGTCTCCTCCTCACTCCCTGAAGTAGACTGCTGTTCAGCCATTTTCAAGTAAAATTGTACTAGAATAGCTGTTCAGCTCCATGTCCTAGGAAATAAGATGAAATAGTGATGGGAGTGGGTGTGGTGTTTGACGATTCTGGAACAGAAACTACTATGAACCAATGAAAAGTGTTGTTTCGTAATCACATGACTTGCAGTGCGCGCACGGTGCTCGCACGTATGCACGCACGTATGCACGCACGCATCAGAAATGAATTACTTTTAATCTGATTTCTAAAACATGAAAAGGAGGCAGGGAAGACACTCCCTAACCCCCTAGACCTTCTCAGGGGGTTAGGGAGTGTCCGTTTAATAAAAAAAATTGCCAGTGCGCGCACCGTGAAAAACCCTTAAAAAAAAAAAACATTTTAAACTGTTTATAAGTTCATAGAAGATATTAACTATGCTGTTCAACTTTATCCAAATAAAAAAAAAAGAGCTGAGCCATTCCATATTACAGGATACCGTCAATCTATAACTATATATACATAGGTAGTTTATTGTAAAATAATTATATAAAAAATATAATAATACATACATAAATTAGCATTTAAAAAACCTTACAAATTCCCTAAAAAATCCATAGGTTTCACACACGTTATAGTTAGAAATTAGCATTTAAAAAACCTTGCAAATTCACTTAAAAAACCATAGGTTTCACACACGTTAAAGTTAGGAATTAGCATTTAAAGAACTTTGCAAATTCACTGTAAAAACCATAGGTTTCACACACGTTATAGTTAGGAATTAGCATTTAAAAAACCTTGCAAATTCACTTAAAAAACCATAGGTTTCACACACGTTAAAGTTAGGAATTAGCATTTAAAGAACTTTGCAAATTCACTGTAAAAACCACAGGTTTCACACACGTTATAGTTAGGAATTAGCATTTAAAAAACCTTGCAAATTCACTGAAAAAACCATAGGTTTCATACACGTTATAGTTAGGAATTAGCAATTAAAAAACCTTGCAAATTCACTGAAAAAACATAGGTTTCACACATGTTATAGTTAGCTGGACATTTCACTCGTACAAAACCATTGAAATTCCCCCGTTATAGTTAGTTCAGCTAACTATAACTCGCGCGACCGCAATCCACTGCTGATGACGTCACATATTACATCACTCATGACATGGTCAGTGACATCACTCATGACATCACTCATGACATATCAAATGACATCACTGATGACATCATCCATGTGTCTTTCTGAAAAATAAATATTTTTTATATATGTATATCTGAAGGTTAATGGAAGAATAAATGGGTAAATAAGTGTCTAAATGGATGTTTTTTTTGGTAAAATTAATTGTATAACTGACTTATTAACAGTATCTTAGTGAATACAAGTATTAGTGAGTAATGTTTAAATATTTAAATATCTGTATCAGTGTCTCACTTTGTGTATAAGGGGCTGTATGGGTTGGTGAGTAGCTACATGAGTGTGTATATGGGTTATTAGTTCGTTTTTAGAGTATCAGTATGAGTATCTGTATGGTTCAGTGGGGGATGTTACTTAGCGTATAGATGCATGAATGAGTGACTCACTGTTTGTATGTGTTTTGAAGACAGTATGTGAGCAGGACAGTATGGGTGGATAAGTGTGTGTATGGGTGAGTAAGAGAGTGAATGACTGTCTCAATAGTGTCTTTATGAGTAAGTCCATATGTTTTAAACTAGTATATGTGAGTATTGATGTATATAAGTGAGGATATATGAGAGTGAGAGATTGGAAGAGTTCCTGTATAAATAAGTATGTGTTTCTATAAGTGATTGTTTAAGAGAGTAAGTATGTGTACGTTTCTGTAGAAGTAAGTGTAGTGGTGTGTGTATAGCTGTATATGCAAGTAAATGGATGTTTATTTGCATGTGTGAGTATGTGTGTGAGTAACTCTATGTATGAGTTTAGGTGTGTAACAGGATGTATAGGTGTATGAGTACATATGATGACTGAGTACATGTATGAGTGACTATACAGTCAGCTAACTATAACATGTGTGAAACCTATGTTTTTTTCAGTGAATTTGCAAGGTTTTTTAAATGCTAATTCCTAACTATAACGAGTGTGAAACCTATGTTTTTTTCAGTGAATTTGCAAGGTTTTTTAAATGCTAATTCCTAACTATAACGTGTGTGAAACCTATGGTTTTTACAGTGAATTTGCAAGGTTTTTTAAATGCTAATTCCTAACTATAAGTGAATATATATATATATATATATATATATATATATATATATATATATATATATATAAAAAACATGTGGGCTGTGTATCAATTCACCTTGACAAACGTTAAAAGATATTGTAATTTAAATGTTTGTGTGTAGGAACTACTGATCCCACAATGCCTCATAATGGGTTGAGTGGGAGATAGGTTTATAAATGTAAAAGTGAAAAGGGACTACACTGTTTACCCTGTTAACCACCAGGCACAAACCTTTCTTTTTAATACATATGCAACCCCTAGGATAGGACCCGGGCAGCCCAGAGGGCAAGGTGCAGTGTATTTAAAAAGTTGGCCGTACTTTTAAGTTTTATGTGTCTTGGTAGAGAAAAACTCTTAAATTTGTTTTTTACTACTTCAAGGCCTATCTCTCCCATAGGATAACATTGTAATTACAGTATTGCAATTAATACACTGAGATTTCCAAATAGAAACAGGTATTGTTATTGTTTAAATGCCATAATAAAACCTCATTTTTTCCATGAAAAGTGCACAGGTTTTCCAAAAATCTCTACACAACTGGAGTGCTTCCTACTGGTGAATTAGTAAGGGATATTTCTTTCGGTAAACGTCTAGTGCATATTTTACACTACAGCTGCATAAAGGACCAAGAGGTATTGTCTCCAGTGACCTTGTGTGGATGCAATTTTGGCAATGTGACTGTTCCTTAAGTATCTTCATCCATAAATCAGTAATAACATGAGTCTCCTTCTAAAGAACAGGACGAGACTACAAAGAGGTGAATACCCATCCAACAAGGGTAATTCCTCTTAACTATAGGAAGTAAGTGCACCTCATGAGATAGGAGCAGGCCCTGGGTGGTGGTGGTCCACAGGTCCATTAATGGCACCAGGAGGGATGCGGCATTCCCCCCTTATTTCAATTTGAAGGGCCTGCCCTCGGGAGGAGGTGGTCCCTGTGTCCAAATCTTCAAAGGAGCAGGGACTGTGCAGCCCCCCTTCCCCTTTATTTGGTATTGCTGGCCCCAGGCATGGGATGGTCCCTGGGGACCTACTGGGCCATGGAGGGGGGGTCTGTTCAGCCCCCCACCAATTTACTATTGAAGCCCCGGGTAGGTGGTGATGCCTGGGACTCCTAAGGCCCCTATGAGGGGGGGTCCACTGGCCCCCTCCAATATAATAATTAAGCCCCGGGGAGGTTGTGGTCCCTGGGTCTCTTTACAGCCTTAGGAGGGGGTTAATGAGACCCCCGTCCAATATAAAAATCAAGCCCTTGAAAGGATGCGGTCCCCAGGGCTCTTTGGAGCCCCGACTTTATTAAAAAGCAGTGCGCATGGAATTGACCTACCCAGGGGATGAAATATAAACAATCGTGGGCAACTGCGCTTGTTTTTTCCCCCCACTGCAGTCATTCATTTTTGTGATTTTCGTCCTAAAATATATTTTTTTAAATGCATTTCAACCCTGATGGGGTCCCGGGGATTGCCCACCACAAGGCCTGGGGGAACAGGGTATTCATACCCTACCCCCTTCTCTCTTTTTTTATGTTTTTGTTTGGAACTTGGCTGAGACCAAGTCTAAAAATGGCTACCAACACTTCCTGGTTGAAATGTTGGCAGCCAATCAGATCTCTGCACGAGATCAGTAAGATTTGTGAAGGGTCTGTGCCTCTAGATATACAAATTCGGTTTTCCTTTAATATCTTCAAAACTACTGAATGGATTTACACTAAATAACAAAAGAGCTCTTGGTGTAATGTTCCTGCTATGCAGAACCAATGGCCTGAGACGTTGCAGAGAAGCCTCCGATCTGTGCTTCACCTCCAAAACAACACAGACCCTAGCCAGGCTGGGGACATTTTTGATGTAATTCAGACCTTTGTTTTAAATACAACCAAAGCAACTACCAAGCGGTAGATCTTGGTTGGCACAAGCATCCCCAAACAAAAGAAATGACCCATATCAATGTTAAATTAACAGAGTAAGAAGCTTATAGACAGCATCAAGTTTCGTAACAAAAAATCTACCTCCCAGAAAGTTCCAATGAAAGTTGCTGTCCCTGAACTTAACTTGTTGATTACATCAATAAGTTGCAAAGAATTCAAATTATAAGACTTTCCATATCATGTAAAGTATTTCCCTGGTCCCAGTGACCCAACTGTGCCAGAAGTATAAGCTTGAAAACAACAAAATAAAAACCAGACTTTACAACGGCAGGGACAGTAAAGCTCCATATCAATTTTGCTTTATGAACGAGAGCTATGATTTTAGGTGAGTTTATTATGTGATACATTGCTAAGAATGATTGTAGGTGTCTACATGTAATGATTTCAAGCAATTGATCATAAATAATGAACCTTGCTTGAACCTTGCTTGGTTGTGTGGGTGTGTGAGTGGGCAGAGAAGTTGTATGGGGGTGTGAATAGGTGTGTGAGTGGTTCTATGGATGATGTCATTAGTGATGTCATTTGAAATATCATCAGTGATGTCACTGACCGTGTCATGAGCGATGTAATATGTGAGGTCATAAGCAGTGCATTGCGGTAGCATATGTTATAATTAGCTCAGGTAACTATAACTGTAGAATTTCACTGGTTTTGTAGAAGTAATATCTGAGCCAAACTATAATGTCTCTGTAACCTTGGGTTTTTTCAGTGAATTTCTAAGGTCATTTTACATCTATTTTCTAACTATAACACCCCTGTAACCTTTAGTTTTTCAGTGAATTTATAAGTTTTTTTTAATGTTGTTTCCTTACTATAATGTCCCTGTAACCTTTGGTTTTGAAGTGAATTTCTAGGGATTTCTTAATTGTATTTCCAAACTGTAACCACTACTTTTACAGTGAGTGTGTGAGTGAGTGCATGGATAGCTCAGTGGGTCTGTGGGTGGGTGTAAGAGTGTATTAGTGGGTCTGTCAGTGGGTGTGTGAGTGTCTGAGTAGGTCTGTAAGTGGGTGCATGAGTCTCTGAATGGGTCTGTGAGTGGGTACATGACTAAGTTGGTCTCTAAGTGGGTGCCTGAGTGTCTGAGGGGGTCTGTAAATGAGTGCATGTGTCTCTGAGTGGGTCTGTGAGTGTGTGCATGAGTTTCACAGTGGGTCTTGAAGAGTGCATCTGCCTCTGAGTGGATCTGTGAGTGGGTGTGTGAGTCTCTTAGTGGGTTTGTGAGTGGGTGCATGAGTCTGAGTGGGTCTGTGTATGGGTGAAAGAGTGTCTAAGTGGGTCTCTGAGTCAGTGTATGAGGGTCTGAATGGGTCTGTGAGTGGGTGCTTGAGTCTCTAAAGGGGGTTGTGAGTGCATGAACCCTGTGTGCCCCTCTCCTTCAATTCAAAAATATGTGCACATGCCTTGGAACCTGGCCCATCTGGGGGATTTACTATAAAGAAGCATGGGAGACCACGCTTGTTTTTTTCCTTAATTTTTGCCACTAATTTGTTGTGATTTTGTATCAAAAATTTAATAAAAAAGGTTTGCTCTTTGACCTGGCAGAGTCTCTCTTTGACCCTAGGACCAAAGCCTGGGGGTTAGGATACTCCTACGCTGCACCCTTTTATTTCTTTAACATTTTTGTGTGGAACTGATGCGAAGTCCCAAAATGACTGCCAACACTTCTTAGTTGAAGTGTTTCCAGCCAATCAGAGCTCTGCAGATCTCTTCACAAGCATGTCAATTATTCATAAAGACTTCACAAAAGAAGAATAAACAAAATCTGACTTTTCTTTAATGTCTCACACACTACTGAAGGTATTTGCACCAGATAACAAAAAGCACACGCTGCAGACCAAAAGCTAGCTTTCTGCCAAATTTGGTATAATTCCATCCAGTGGTTTGGGCTGCAGCCATGTCTAGAGAGTCTATAGGAATTTGCATAATCCTGTCATGCTCCTAGATGTGGCATGCACCCAACGGAAACTATAAATTGTTTCTCTATTGCTTCTCTATCAAGGTCAACAAGATGGAGATAATTTAACTATTGTGCTAGAGCACAGTGACGAAGGTATTTGGTATTTAGGTATTTATTTATTTAATTGCATAAGTTACTTAAAACCATTGCATTACAATAGAGCATTAAAAAAGTAAGAACATTACAATTCATAGAATTAAAACAAGATCTGAGAAAGTGCAATAATTAAAATGCAAGCATTTGTTTTAAGGGCTTCTTATAATGATTTCAATTGGGCGTTGTTTTTTTTGCTAGACCCGTAAGCAAATGTCACCCTGCTGGCTCCTTTAAATCACCAAGGCTGCTTTAATTTCTTTTCTTTTTGCTGATACTCTTTTTCTTATTAAGTGGTTATACTTGGCGACTGTGTTGGTGAAGGGACTTTTGCAGGCCTGTATTTGAAATAGTCCGGTATCAGCGTTTGAAGAGTTCGAGAACAGGATCGGGGGACCGAGCCAGGGTACATAGCGCCCCTGATAATTGAACGAATCTTCCGCAGTGAGACAGAATATAAGGTTCATTTTGTATGAAGCATAGAGCAGAGGCTCCCTGGCAGGTGGTTACTTTTTCTTTCAGGTAAAGGTCTCTAAGGAGAAGCCTCCTTTCCGTCAGCTGCGGCACCGAAAGGTGTAGCCATGATTCTCGTTTATATTTACATAGGTGGCATGCTCCTCCTGTGTTCTGATCAGCCCAAGCTCGACTGAAATCCGTAATTGGGAGTGCCAGCAATTGCATATACATCATCTCTCTTCTGGCCTTAGGGTTGAGAAGGGCTGAAAAATAAGGCTGAGTTTTAATTATTAAGTATGAATCATTCAGCGGTATCTGGAAGGGTAGTGTTTTTAATGCTGCTCGGTCTTGCTGGTAAGAGACTTGTACTTGTTTGTTGATACGCGTTTTGCAGATGGTATAGGAAATACAAGTCAGAGCAAGTGCTGATTTATTTATTTCAAGGGAATCCGTGGCTTTCATCAGCTGCTTGTTCCATGGCGAACCAGTTTTTTCAAATGTGTCTCTGAGGCAGCTTTTTAGGGTATCCCCTGGAGATTTCAAAATTCAGATATAGTATTTTAGAAAGTCGGCCTCAAGGTTTAGTGATTGTTTAACTAACCCCAGCTCTAGTCTGAGTCTCACCCTTGAAACATGTTTTGGTAGTTGAACGATTCTTTTGCAGGCCATGCACTGAGCTCGCTCTAAGGTTTCTGAACAAGCACCCGGAAATGCTTGGTGCCCGTACGAGAGTCCTGGGAGAAGTGAGGCTTGAGTGACCTTTATTATAGCCTCTGCTGACGGACTATCTAGCTTGTTGTTCAATTTTGTTAAACCATACATTATAGCCATCGATTTATGGATCAGATCTTTTTTATGAGCAGTGGATCTTGCCGTTTCTGTGAGCCATATCCCCAAATACTTATATTTCTGCACTGTAGTTAATATTCTGGAACCAATTGTACAAGTAATACGTTTTTTGTGTTTTTGCCGACCTATTACTAATATCTTGGTTTTATCTGGATTGATGGTAAGATAATTACATGTACAATATTCATAAAAGCTAATCAGTGCTCGTTGGAGGCCCACTTTGGTATGATCCATAATGACTATGTCATCTGTGTACTGTAGAATATGTAAAGAGAACGTTCCTTGTCGAGTAGGGGCCATGCATTTATTAACGAGATCCTTTCCTAAGTCGGCAGTATACAAATTAAAAAGAAGGGGAGCTAGCACACAGCCTTGCTTCAAACCATCAGCAGTGTTGATTTTGGCCGAGAGAGACGTAGTGCCTGTTTTCACCTGCACCCAGGTTTCTGAATAGAGGGATATTATAGCTGTTAAAAGTGAGGATGGGATGCCCCAATTCGCTAATTTCTTCCACAACAGTTGTCTGTTAACCTTGTCAAACGCTAAAGTTAAATCGACAAAGCAGCAAAATAGTGGAGGTTGGTGCAGCTTTGTGGTGACAGAGGGCAGATAATGCGATTATATTGTCTGATGTTGCGGCTCATCCTCGGAAGCCTGTTTGAAATAAAGGGAGCAACTCATTTTCTTCAGCCCAAATTTCCAAATTTTTCAAGAGGACCCATGCATATGCTTTGGCTTCCAGGTCTAACAAGGCTATTAGGCGATAGTTGTTTGGATTAAGCCGATCTCATTTTTTATGAATCGGGCATACTATTGATCCCTTCCAGGCTTCTGGAGTTTTTCCGAGGGTGTAAGCGGTATTGAATAGTGGGGTCAATAACGTTGCCCAGCCCTCTGGAGAGAGTTGGAAAATCCCCACAGGTAGGCCATTTGGGCCCGGCGCCCCACTTGATTTCATGCATTTTATTAGTCTTGTAATGTCTCTTGATTGAGTTGAGGTTTTGATGGTCACCTCTGTTCGATGGAACTAGGGTTATGAAAGATGCTAAATTATGTGTCTGGAACTGAGTCTCACATGATTCTCCCAAACAGGGTCCAACACCACATTTGTTCTTGTGGGTCCAAGAGATTTTAATCTGTTCACATACCCCATAAAATGAGCTAAAGATCCTTCTTTGAGCATGGTCAATAACCTTTTCCATTCCTCGTTTTCCATGCTTCTTTTGCTGCCGATAAGTTTCTGTAAGTTTGGTGTAATTTAAACAGACAAGATTTTTTTCTCAGATTCTTCCACGTGAGATTAATGGTTCGTTCCGACAGTGTTTTTTTAATGTCACTTGGCAATTGTTGAGGTCTCTTTGAAAAGCTTTTATGGACCTGAAGGAGTGCTCCCAGTTCTCTGGTCATAAAATCCTAATTTGCTAAAAGAAAAAGAAAATTCCCCGGGTGCTCCTGTAATCGGAGGTTCACCTCTTAGAGCCAGTTCGTCACCTGGGGCGAGTGAAATGGATGCAATTTTATTCGTTTCACCATGTTGGTTAGTTCCTCTTCTGTGGAGTGGCCTAGCTCTTGGCCTGTATCTGCTATCCGGTGATTTATGTTCAAATTTATTACCAGGGGATTGTGATCACTCCCTGTGCGATTTACGATGGCAAAGCTCTATAGATGATTAATCAAGCCACTTGATATGAAGATGTAGTCGATTGCGGAGATTTTCCTAAACTTGGGACAGGCATCCGGAGTCTGATTTGCTGATTTTAGGCCATATGTGATGATTAGATTGTTAAATTCATCACATTCGCTGTTACTCTGTCCCACATTATGTCGACGGCCCAAATTTTTGGTGTTAAAATCGCCTGCCAACATGATTTCATGCGCTGCATAAGAATCGATGATTGTCTTGACGGTCGAGCACACATTACTCATGGTGAGCGCTTTTGAAGTTTTATGGGGATTCAGGTAGCAGTTTATGAGGACCAATGAGAAAGCCTTCTGACTGCTTATTAGGCCTTTAATGGCTAGGGCTTGTATGTTCTTTTGGGCTCGCGTGTCAGCAGAGATTGAGACCATGAGAGTTTGCTTTAGAAAGATCGAAAGGCCCCCCGATGGTCCCCCAAATAAGCTTGCTTGTGTTGCTGTTTGAAAGCTTTCTTGGTACCCATAGATTGCTGTTGGAGTGAGTGACCAGGTCTCCTGGAGACAGATAATGTTGTTATTGTTTAGGAAGTCGCGCCCTTGTTTAGAACGGAGCTTTGAGGCCAGCCCGCCACATTCCAAGAGATGATGGTGAGTTGGTATTTTAATGCCAATTTCCTATTCTGAATGGGCACTACAGTTGGCCTTAGTGAAAGTTCTCTCAGACTAGGTAGCGTAAGGGAAGTTAATATCCTTAAGTGCTGAATTTGATGTTGTCCCTGCAAAATTCTGGTCTAGGGGTTGCCAGCTGATTGTCCGGTCTTTTTCGTCACAGTGGATTGTTAATGGATGGGATGCTCGTGTTGTACTTACTAACCGATCGTGGGTTACCCCTGTTAGACCTGGCACATTGGCGTGAGTCTCCCTTCCATTTTTCGCTGTTGCCTCATACGTTTTTGCTGGTGTTAGTTGCTCAGTGCACTGTGCCACTGCTGTCCAGTGCCACAGTGCAAGTGCTCCCTATTGTAAATTGATGTATGATTTGTGATTCCATGATTGGTTGGTTTGGTTTACTTGTCAGACACTAGTACAGTGCACAAGGAATGCCCAGGGCTCGTAATCCAAATACTGCTGGTGGGCTTGCAGCACTGGTTGTGCCACCCACAGAAGCAGCCTGTAAACATATGTCTAAGGTCTGCCATTGCAGAGCCTGCATTCAGTCTGGTACTGTCATGCTGATTGGGCAAGTGCACCCACTTGCCAGTCCCTAAACCTTCCCTTCTCTTCATATCAGACACCCCTATGGTAGGCCCAAGGGCAGGGTGCATTGTAAGTATAAGGTAGAACTTGCCCTGGTGTGTGTGGCATGTTCTAATAGTGAATTACAGCCATTCTCGTTTTCACTATTGCAAGGCTACCTGTTCTCCATAGGCCAGAATGAGCAGTTTGATTATTACATCTTATAATTCTAACTGTCTCAGGGAACACGGTAGAAATTCGAATTTAGTATGCCTGAACTCAGGATGATAATACATCTTTTAGTGAAGTTGTTTTTAACATTCTGTGTTTGAAAATGCCACTTTTAGAAAGTAGGTACTTTCTTGTCTAACCATTCAAACCTGCCTTTGCTAGGCTGTGTAGTCCCTGTCTGGAGTTTGAGTGACAGGGGCTGGGGAATTCCAGGGGGCTGGGAAATTCCCGGAGACAGGGTGAGTCAGCACAGGGCTGAATAGAGAGATCTCCATGTAGATGGGTGGGAGGAGTTGCACCTGGGACCTGAATAGGACAGTGCCTGCCCCCCACAGTGCTGGCTCCACCCCCTGTGGTGCTTCTGATGTCTCTGCCCTGCACTGTGAAAGGAGAGAAGGAATCATGTCAACAAAGTGCTCCAGGGCTGTGCTTTCCCTCCACAATGCTGGCTCCACCTCCTGTCGGGTGTCTGATGTTTCTGCCCTACACTGTGAAAGGAAAGAAGGAGTCATGTAAACAGAGTGCTCCAGAACTGGTTTGGACTGGGCAAAGGCCCCTCTGCCCTCAGAGGACAAAGGATTTTGGGGTATAAATATTGGGACCCTGATCCCAAGAAATTAGATCACTTTGGGAAAACAAGAAGAACCTCTGCTGAGGGAGGAACCATAAGAAGCAGAGGATGAAACTATCCCTGAACCTAGGGGATTGGCCTGCAGTGGTTGCCTTACTGCCAAAGAGAGGAGAAAGGAACTTTGTGTGTACTTTTGCTCAACTTGTGAAGGATCTCCAAGGGCTTGGAAAAGAGCTTGCCTCCTGCTGAAGTCTCAGGGACAACAGACTTCACCCCAGCTCCCCAGAGTTCTTTGGAAGTGCCTGCTGCTGTTGTTGGGCCTTCTGAGGGACTGCGTGTCGCAAGGAGCTGGAATCGCGACTCAAGAAGGAGAAGCGTGCCGCCGTCGGAGCTGTTGGCGTCGCATCTCGTTAAGTGTGTCGCCGCTGCAGCATCGCATCGAGCGGAAGCGTCTCGCATCATCCAGGAAGTGTCTCGCAGCGCCGAAGAAGCGTGTCACCATCGCAGCCATCGTAGCTGACGCATTGCACCACATCAAGAGAAGAGTCTCGCATCGAGGAAGAAGCGTGTCACCATTGTAGCCATCGTAGTTGTCGCATTGCAACGCATCAAGAAAAGCGCCTCGCATCCATGGTGAAGCGTGCTGCCGTCGGAGCTGCTGTCGTCGCATCGCATAAAGGGGTGTCGCCGCTGCAACATCGAGCGGAAGCGTCTCGCAAACGTCAGAGAAGAGTGTGGCTGCCAAGGCCGCTGTCGTCGCTTCGCGCAAAGTGTGTCGCCGCTGCAGCTGGAGCATCGAGTCGAGTCTTCTCGCAACATCGGAGACGCGTGCCGCATCTGGAAGATCTTCACGTCTTTATTTCTTTGCACCAAAAACTTCATCGCATCAACATCGTTGCAACACTTTTGTTGCCCTGCGTGTCGCATCTAAAAGGTACATTGACTTAAAGTGTCACATTTAAGAACTTAAGAGAACTAAGCAAAATCCTACCATCTAAAGTAACAGTATTGTGTAATTTTGTCGTTTAATGGTCTTTCGGTAAATCTATATAAAGAATACTTATTTTTGATATAAAACCTGTGTGGTGTCCATCTGTAGTGTTGTCACTTGGTGACTGTATGTGTTCACAAATGCTTTACACACTGCCTCTTGTGGGGATTCCTCAGAGCCTGGGTCCTGTACTAGATGCGACTTCCAGAAGGAGGGGCAGCACATAGGGGTGGAAATGAAGAGGGTGAGGAATAGCCAGCATATAGCAGTGGCAGTGAGTGAGCACCCTGCGGACACCCTTAGTACAACTAGAACTAGAAGATCGCAAATACTAAGTTGCATCTTGGTAAATGTACGCTATGTGCATAAACACAGCTATCAAATTTATGATCTGATTGAACGTAGTGCGCCTGACATAATCTTTTTAACGGAAACCTGGACGGACAGTACATCAGGTCCAGACTGGAACACTGCCTTACCTACAGTATATTTGGTTACCTCCCAGGATAGAATAGGTAAAAGAGGGAGAAGGATAGCCATTGCACATGCAATACATCTAAAAGTTCGGACGGAGACACACTTAGATCTTCCTGCGGAAGTTTTCTCTTTTACGATTTACGTTGGCAACTCCTACAAGTGTCAAGGAGTATTAGTCTATCGTCCACCGGGGCCTAAGACCACTTTTCCAGAGAAGCTCATGCAACTCCTAGAATCCCGGATAGATTACCATCCGTTCATGATTCTAGGTGACTTTAATTATCATCTAGAGCTTACGGATCAGCCAGAGGTGGCAGCGCTAATTGAAAATCTAGCAGCATTAGATTTTAATCAGGTAGTTAAGAGCCCGACACATAGTTTGGGCCATACCTTAGACGGTATCTTTACTAACAACATGAACCTGGAAGCAGTAGATACTATGACTCTCCCTTGGTCTGATCATAGGGCCGTCCTCTTTAACATTGCGACTGGAGCACCAGCATGCTCTCGGGGCCCTAGGGCATGCAAGCAGAAGATTAGACCATGGTCTCAGCTGACCACTGATAATCTCTGCTCTGCTCTGGAAGGTTCGCGTCTCATTCATAGCTTAGACTCATCAGACGCTGCACTGCTCTTTAAGGGTTGGCTGACGGCGGCGGTGGACAAGTTAGCACCTGAGAAGCTGCTCGGTTCTAGAAGAACTCGACCATCTGCAACTTGGTATAACAAAGAGCTTAAAGCCCAGAAGACTATTTGTAGAAGGGCAGAGCACAGGTGGTGAAGGGATTACAGTGCTGAGGGTAAAGAACAGTACAATCATGCTCTCTCAGCCTACAGGGCAGCAATAATCGCAGCCAAAAGCGCTTTTCTTGCCACCAAGATCAGGGAAGCCGGTAACTCAGCAAAGGAGCTCTTTAAGACCATATCTGCTCTTTCTAAGCCTCCCCAAGACAGCACATATCGGCCTGACTTAGCAACTTGTCAAAAACTAGCTCTGTACTTTCAGGAAAAAGTTCAGATTATCCATAATGACTTTATGAGCTCTCCCACTAACGGGGATTGTGGCGGCCAGGAGCAGGCAGTTAATCTCAAGGATGACACGGGCCTTAGCTATTTCTCTCCCATTTCGGTGGAGGAAACATGTAGGTTGATTACCATGAAAAACTCAGGATCACCTTTAGACCCTTGCCCCCCCATCTGTATTTCACCGTGCGGCAGAGGTTATCGCTGGAGAGCTGTCTCCACTTATCAATCAAGTAATCGAGTCTGGTAGCTATCCTTCAAGTTGGAAGAGGGCAAAAATTAGACCATTGTTAAAAATCCTACTTTGGATCCTCACATCTTGAAGAACTACCTTCCGATCGCTGCACTACCCTTGGCGGCCAAGGTCATGGAGAGGGAGTTAAACCAGGCTCTAACAGAATATACGGTTTCCCATGACCTGCTGGACCCTTCTCAGCACGGTTTTCGCGCTCAGCATTCCACGGAGTCAGCACTCCTGGTGGCAGCGGAGAAAATCTGTGGCATTGTGGACGGGGGAGGCAGGGCAGTGCTGGTGATGTTAGATCTGTCGGCGGCCTTCGACAATGTCAACCACGCGGTGTTGAAGCAGAGACTTCAGAAGATTGGTGTGCAGAGAACCGCTCTGTCCCTCCTTTCCTCTTTTCTTGAAGGTAGGGAGCAGAGTCTGCTATGGGATGGTCTACAGTCTAGCACTTTCCAGCTACCCTGTGGGGTACCGCAGGGCTCCTCCTTATCACCAACACTTTTTAACATCTATGTAGCACCCTTGGCCAAGCTCATTAGGAAATATGGTTTTACCATTATTTCCTATGCCGACGATTCCCAGCTCATAGTCTCGACTGAGGACCAATCGAACGATGTGGCTTTTAAGTTCCATAGCTGCCTGTCTGAGATTATGAGCTGGATGCGGGAGAGCTTCCTGAAAATTAATACAGAGAAGACCGAGATCATAGAGTTTGGCCAGGGCAGCCCCGGGTGGAACAGATCTTGGTGGCCGGTGGAGGCCGGGGAATGTCCTTGTCCCGTCCATAAAGTCAGGAATCTGGGTATGCTTTTTGACAATCAACTTAATTTTTCATCACATGTGAGCAACCTTGCTTCAGCATGTTCCTTTTCAATAAGGACGCTGCGGAAGATCTTTCCTTTCATCGAATCTAACCTTCGCAAGACGGTGGTGGTGGCTCTTGTACTATCGAGACTTGACTACTGCAACGCCTTGCTGCTAGGCATAAATAAGTCTCAGATGAAGAGGTTGCAGACTCTGCAAAATGCTGCTGCCAGACTCCTGATTGCAGTACCCATAGACCAATCTATCTCCAGTGGCATTAAAACACTACACTGGCTCCCAATCCAGCAACGTATAGAATTTAAGGCTATATGTTTAGTGCACAAGGTGATTTTTGGAGGTGGAGCCAGGGATGTTCAGAAGCTTTTCACTCCTTATGTGCCCGGCCGGGTCTTAAGGTCTACCACACAAGGCCTCATTAAGATAAATCGGGTACGCAAGGTCAGATGGGGAGGGAGAGCTTTCTCTTTCCGTGCCGCTAGTCTTTGGAACAAGCTTCCCTACTCTATGAAAGTATTAGGCAATCATCAGGCTTTCAGGAAACAGTTAAAAATATGGCTCTTTAATGCGTCCCGCTGATGATGACAATATACTTCCCTCTCTCTCTACCAGCGCCAAGACGCTCTGGCATACGTATGCGCTTTATGAATAACTATCCTTTCCTATCTGAGATAAGCCTGTCTGCTCGTGCCAAGCTACCAAGTGGGGGAGCAGGGGTTATTTTAGGAGTGTACCCCATACCATGACTAGAGGAGAGGGGCCCTATTTGTCATAAGTGCATGCCTGTGCCAACTAGAGACCCCCAAGTCTAACACCCCCCAAGCTCTCTTCAGTGTACGTTTTCTAGCTGGAGGTCTATGGTCCTCAATTAAAACGTATGGGTATTTCCTTGGCCTAGTGAGCTCTAATTCTATGCCCTATTCATCAAAAATGGGGGCTACTTTGAGGATGGCATCTCTGGTGGCAGTTGACTCCCAGCTTGTGATGGTGGATTCAGGTTCCCTTGTCCCAGGTATATGGGCAAATTTTACTGAGTGTAGTTTCACTGAGGTTAGGTGCTTGAGAGAAGGAATATGTTGAATTAATTTTAATAAGTTCCCTCTATTCAAAATATCAGTTGGTCTGTTAGAGACGTAATGAGGGATAAATATAACGCCGGCAGATGGATTATCTTCCTTCTGTTCTCCGTCCCCTCTGGGACGGCGATGTAAGATTTGCCCCAATGGATGAGACTGGAGAGCTGAACTTTCACTTACTCTCTGGCCTGTTTCCTCACAGTCCCTTAACACTGGGGACCGACTGGTGCATCCTTGTGTGTGTAGCGAGAGGCTATGGCTTTGCTTCCATGTAACATTTTTCTCGGTAGATGGTTTCATAAATTGAGATGGACTAGGATTTCTTGTGCGGTCTCGTGTATTTGTGTTCCCCCTCAGCAAATTTTCCTGCACCCGTTCGTCATCCCTTGTAATGTTCACCGTTGTGTGCATGAGTGTTCCTTGAGGAGGTTTAATCTGTGTCATCGTTATTGATGGACTAATAGAAGTTGGAGGCAAAGTAGAAATGGTATATATGCCGTTCTGTGCGGCTGCTGTTTCAAAGGTGTGGTGTTACATCATTCAGAGAGGTAGTCAGTGCTTCCTATCAGTGCTGGGGCTCAAAGTTTTGCTCAGAAGTCAGCAGCTGCTGCAGTCAATTGTCAGGGAGTCCGAGTTGTCTGTATTCTGCCTCATGCATCTTTCATCCACAACTAGACATCTCCTTGCCCTTATCTCACTCTTTTAAGTTCTATTTCATCCTTGCTTTCTTTCGTTATCATAGTTTTTCTGTCTTTCTCTTCCTCCTCCATTTACCCTATTGTGTGTTTCTCTATCTTAATAGGGGTTACAGTCTGATGCGGTACAATATGTGCTGGTACCCAAAATGAAGTGCCAGTTGACTTCACTTGCAACCACTGGCTCAAATTAAGCACTGATTAGTGGCTTCACCACTCCTTTAGCTCAGATACGAGTGAGGAGAACTGACACACCCATTGGAGTTGTTACACATCCCAACGCCAGATTTCTGGCATTGGCATCCATCTTGTGTGTGCCCCTTCTATAAAGGCCACAACCACCAAGCTACCAGAGCCAGGTATTCAGTTGGTTCCAGAGAGGCAACATCGTGTTAGCAAGCTCCTGAATAAATATTCACCAGCTGAAACATAGTGACACAAATCCTCAATGGCCCTTGGTGTTTGCTACTGTCTACAAAAATGTGTTTTGGTGAGCCACAAGAACCAAGATAATTTTCTAAAAAAAACTTTGAAGTAACATTTGTTCATTCAAAAAACTTTATTTATATATTTATAGGTGTATGTGACATGATTGTCTTTGATATAATTCATGAAATTTCTTCAAAATTATGGGACAAAGCTTAGGGCATTTTATGTAACAAGCATGACTCAAAATTCCCCAAATTGGTCAGCATAATTGTTAGACCTGGCACCATTGGTGTGGGTCACCCTCCCATTTTTGTCTGTGCCTCAATGTATTTTTGTGCTGGTGTTAGCTGCTCAGGGCCCTGTGACACTGCCATCCAGTGCCACCGGGCAAGTGCTTCCTATGGGAAAATGTTGATGTGAATTGACTTCCATGTTTGGCTTATTTGGTTTATTATCAGTCCCTAGTAGAGTGCACCAGGGGTGCCAAGGGCTTGTATATCCAAATGCTGCTAGTGGGCTTGCAGCACTGGTTGTGCCACCCACAGAAGCAGCCTGGTAAAATGTGTCTAAGGTCTGCCATTGTAGAACCTGCATGCAATCTGGTACTGTCATGCTGACTGGGCAAGTGTCCCCACTTGCCAGTTCCTAAACCTTCCCTTACCTTCATATTAGTCACCCGTATGGTAGGCCCTAGGGCAGGGTGCATTGTAAGGATAAGGTAGGACATGCCCTGAAGTGTGTGGCATGTCCTAATAGTGAATTACAGCCATTTTCGTTTTTCACTATTGCAAGGCTACCTGCTCTCCATAGGCCAGAATGGGCTGCTAGATTATAACACTCTATAATCCTAGCAGGCTCAGGAAGCATGGTAGAAATTCATGTTTAGTATGCCTGAACTCAGAATAATAAAATACATCTTTTAGTAAAGGTTATTTTAATATCCTGGGTTTGCAAATGCTACTTTTAGAAAGTTAGCCTTTGCGTGCCTAACCCTCTCAGTCCGCCTCTGGAGGGGAGGGCTATCTTCTTTGTGTGTAACTTGAGTGACAGGGCTGGGAAGTTCCAGGAGACAGGCTGGGGCTACCAGGTGGTGAATAGAGAGATTACACCAGGATGGGTGGGAGGAGTGCACCTTGACTCTGAATAGGGCAGTGCTCTGCCACCACAATGCTGGCTCCACCCCCTGGGTAGCGTCCGATGTCTCTGACCTGCCTGCTGAAAGAAGAAGCCAGAGTCCCAACAACAAAGGGCCCCTCACTGAAAAGAACTGGACTGGGATTATGCAAAGGCCCCCCTGGCCTGTAAAGACAAAAGAAACTCGGTATAAATGTAAGAGCCCTGCTCCTAAGAAATCAGATCCTGATTGAACCACGAAGAAACTCTGCCTGACTAGAAGGACCTGGAAGAAGCTGAAGGAGGAGTAACTTTCCCTAACCTGGGGGATTGGCCTGCAGTTGGTACCTTGCTGAGAAAGGAGAGGAAAGGACTAAAAGAGATTTTGCAACTTTGTTTTCAACAATCTCCAAGGGCATGGAATAGAGCTTGCCCCCTGAACTGAGTCCCAGGACCATTGGACTCATCTGCCTTCCAAAATTGAGTTGCCTGGACAATTCTTGCTTGTTTTCCACTGGATTTGGCCCCAGTACGACCCGTACCCCATCCGCCGCGAAGCCGTGTCTTTGCCGCCCGGCACCGTGTGTCTACGCTGATTTAAAAGCGTTAGTACGCACTGTATCCCTCCTGGCCGCATCGCACCTAACCTTCCCCGCCGATGTGAGTCGTACAGCCCTGGCTGCCTAATCCTGTACACCTCGGACACAAGCTTCGTTGTCCCGCAGGTACGGTCCGTACGCTGCTAAGACGTACTGCACTGTGCCGTGCTCAGAGCCGAGAAGCCGCATCACACCGATCCTCCCCGTACGCCGTACGGCTCGCCGAGAAGTGTCACCGCCTATCCGCACCGAAGGTACGGCTCGAAGGCCGAACGCCACGGACTCTGCAAGCTGATCCGGGCCATCAGCACGTATCCCTGAAGGTCCCGTACCAACGCCGCGACCCGACCAGCATCCGAATACGCTGCCGAGCTACGACCTGGACCCATCGACTTGTCCCGCACTGTCCGTCACGGACCCTACAAAACCAAGGTACTTTGTTCTGTTCGCACCGCAGTGTGCATGCCACGGACCCCGGAGTCCACAACGATTGTTAGACTCGTACTTCCCTTGTTTTGAATGCCAACGAGTCGCACATCCAGGTTCGAACCGTACAGAGCCTTGAAAGAAGCGTAATTAACTAAAAGAAGCCTATTTTTGTATTTTAAGCCTTTCTACAAGAACATTGAACTTTAAAATATTACTGTGGTCATTTTTATTCATTATTCTGGTCTTGTGCTAAGCCTTATATAAAGAGAACTATTTTTGATATAACCTTGCCTGGTGTTCATTTGTGGTGTGTCATTGTATTACTGTATGTGTTCACAAATGCTTAACCTATGACGCCCTGAGAATAGTCTTGACTGCTTGCGCCACACTACCTAAAGGGTGAGCAGGGGTTATTTGAAAGGGTGATCCCCTTACTCAGACTTAGAATTGAGAGTCCCTGCTTGTCGCAAGTGCATACCTGTGCCAACTAGAGATTCCCAATTCTAACATTGGTGGTCAGCGGTGAGGATTTGAATTTGCATTTGTGATTCATGTACAGTAATTGTGTGAACACCACGTAGTGAGCTCAGACCGATAACGCAGCCACACAGTATTGATTTTTTTGTTTTTGCTGAAGAATCTCCACTTTAAGAAACCATGCCTAGCTCAGTCAATGGAGGCAGGGCGGCCTCTATATTCTCTGGGGTTGATGACGTAGATTGGGAGGAGAAGGCACTGATGAGGTGCACAAGTGAAGTTTTGAAAGGATACCTCTCCAAGTACAGAATTAACCAAACTGGATTGAAAAACAAGGAGCAGTATACAAAGGCGCTGAGGGCCTGGTACGAATCCAAGTTCCCAGAGAATGTGCTGGAGGTGATACCCCCAGAAGGTGCTTCTGAGCCTGGCAGAGGCCTGTCGCCAGAGGAGATGGCCGACAGGATTGCGGCAAGAGCACATGAAGTGGAGATGGCAAAGCTTCAAATGGAAATGGAAAGACAAAGGCTGGTCATGGAGCATGAAGTAAAAATGAGGGAGTTGGATCTCAAGGCCAGGAGTTTAGACCACTCTCCCTCTGGTGGCAGCAATTTAACAGAGTCAAAGGGTGCACATTCCTAAAGATGTGGTGAAAGAGTATTACAAGCAGGATGATATTGGTCAGTGGTTCAGGGCCTATGAAGTAGCCATGTCCTCCCACCGGGTCCCTGAGAAAGATTGGGGAGCGGGGTTGTGGGGAAGGTTCCTGAGTGAGGGGCGGGACACACTGCTATATCTCCCCTCTGATGTCACCACATCCTATCCACACATGAAGGACGCTCTGGTGACAAGGTTTGGGTTAACTCCTGAATTGTACAGGCAGAGATTTAGGGAATGCACCAAGAAGCCTGGTACCACTTATGTAGAATATGTGACTTTTTTTTCCAGCGCGCTAGATGGTTGGGTGAAGGGTAGCAAAGTGAATGATTACCAAGGGCTGTTTGATCTAATTGCATGGGAGCACTTGTCTGATAATTGTTTTCCTGAGCTACGCCAGCACCTGATCGATAGCAAGCTAACTAACCCTAGGAAGCTTGCTGAGGAGGAGGACCGCTGGATCAGCACCAGGGTCCACAAGGGTCACGTGGGAGGCCCCGCCAAAGGTGGTCAGGGTCCCCAGCAGAAGAGTGGGGGGGACAAGGGTAAACAGAGGGAGTTCTACAGAGGGCCCCAAAGTAATTCCCAGGGGAACCAAGGGAAAGGTTCTTAGCCACCCCCACCCCCGAAGCAGACCGGTGCCCCGACAGGTAACCCTGTTCAAAGAGGGCCCCCCAGATGTTACAAGTGTAACAACCTGGGGAACTATTCTATGGACCCCAAGTGCCCCATGTTTGGTAAACCAGCACCCGCTGGTGCTTCACCCCCCAAGCAGGTGGCTAGTGTAGCCTTTGGGAGGGATGTAGATGTCCAAGGGGAGGGGGATCCCGTACAGATGACCCTAGTCTCATTAGGAGATGGTGAGATGGTCACTGAGGCCCAACTGCCCCCAATACTCAAAAGTATGGGCAGTGGGTGACCATAAATGGCAAAAGGGTGGGGGCTCTTAGAGATACAGGAGCCAGTGTGACTGCTGTCAAGCAACACCTGCTGTCTCAAGAGCAGGTGGTCCCACACGCATTCTGCCGTGTTGTCAACGCTGACAACACAGAGAGTCATTGTCCAATGGCTCAAGTTCCCTTTGAGTGGTGGGGGGTCTCTGGTACTCTACAAGTCGCTGTGAGAACTGCCATGCCTGTAGACTGTCTCCTAGGGAATGATTTGGAGAGCTCCCCTTGGGAAAAGGTGGAGAAGACAACTCACCTGCGGATGGTGGGTTTACCTGATTGGGCGTGCGTGACCACCCGGTCGATGGCAGCCAGTAGGGGTGTTGAAGGGACCCTGGAGCCTGAGGGAGAGGCCCAGGAATCGGCCTTAGGGAGAGGGCGCAGGAGGCACGGGAAACCAGCTCCTAACGTTCCAACGGCCCAGGAGGAAGCAGACCTTGAGGGGGATGCCCTGGAGCCTACCGGGGAACAGATAGCCGAACTGGGGGATCTGCCTGAGCTGACCCATAGGCAGCAAGAAGGAGGCCCCACCAGGGAGGAATTCTGCAGGGAGCAGAAAGAGTGCCCCTCTCTAGTGGGTATGTGGCAGCAGGCTGCAGCCCAGGCCAATGGTGATCAGTCCGGTACTCACTTAATCTACTGGGAGAACGACCTCCTGTACTCAGAGCCTAAGGTTGCTGAACCTGGGTCAGCCCGTGCGCTGGTGGTACCCCAGAAGTTCAGAGCCTTCCTACTGGGGCTGGCTCACGACGTTCCAGTAGCAGGGCATTTGGGGAAGGACAAGACCTTCGAAAGGCTTGTCACCCACGTTTATTGGCCTCAAATGCGCAGGAGTTCTGACACTCACTGCAGGACATGCCAGACGTGCCAGGCAAGTGGTAAGAGTGGAAGGAAGCTGAGGGCTCCACTCCAACCTTTACCTGTGGTCAGTACCCCATTCCAGCGAGTGGGGATTGACATCGTGGGGCCACTGGACCCCAAGACAGCCATGGGCAACAGGTTTATCCTGGTCTTGGTGGACCATGCCACCCGGTACCCTGAAGCCATCCCTCTAAGGACAGTGACGGCCCCTGTGGTGGGACGGGCACGGATGTATGTCGTTACAACGCACACTTTTACAACGCATGCACTTACAACGCATTTTTTACAACGCATAATCCATTACAACGCATGACATTACAACGCATGACACTACAACGCATTTTTAAAAACTACCTTTACAACGCATTTCCATTACAACGCATACTACCTTTACAACGCATACCATTACAACGCATAATATTAAATTGCATTTAAGGTAAGTATTAGATAGTATAGGGGTAAAAGTTACTTTTCTAACTCCAGGGGGTGCAACAGTAGGGTAAGTGTTGGATAGTATAGGGGTAAAAATTACTATTCTAACTCCAGGGGGTGCAACAGTAGGGTAAGTGTTGGATAGTATAGGGGTAAAAATTACTATTCTAACTCCAGGGGGTGCAACAGTAGGGTAAGTGTTGGATAGTATAGGGGTAAAAATTACTATTCTAACTCCAGGGGGTACAACAGTAGGGTAAGTGTTGGATAGTATAGGGGTAAAAATTTCTATTCTAACTCCAGGGGGTGCAACAGTAGGGTAAGTGTTGGATAGTATAGGGGTAAAAATTACTATTCTAACTCCAGGGGGTGCAACAGTAGGGTAAGTGTTGGATAGTATAGGGGTAAAAATTACTATTCTAACTCCAGGGGGTGCAACAGTAGGGTAAGTGTTGGATAGTATAGGTGTAAAAATTACTATTCTAACTCCAGGGGGTGCAACAGTAGGGTAAGTGTTGGATAGTATAGGGGTAAAAATTACTATTCTAACTCCAGGGGGTGCAACAGTAGGGTAAGTGTTGGATAGTATAGGGGTAAAAATTACTATTCTAACTCCAGGGGGTGCAACAGTAGGGTAAGTGTTGGATAGTATAGGGGTAAAAATTACTATTCTAACTCCAGGGGGTGCAACAGTAGGGTAAGTGTTGGATAGTATAGGGGTAAAAATTACTATTCTAACTCCAGGGGGTGCAACAGTAGGGTAAGTGTTGGATAGTATAGGGGTAAAAATTACTATTCTAACTCCAGGGGGTGCAACAGTAGGGTAAGTGTTGGATAGTATAGGGGTAAAAATTACTATTCTAACTCCAGGGGGTGCAACAGTAGGGTAAGTGTTGGATAGTATAGGGGTAAAAATTACTATTCTAACTCCAGGGGGTGCAACAGTAGGGTAAGTGTTGGATAGTGTAGTGTAATATTATGCGTTGTAATGGTATGCGTTGTAATGGTAGTATGCGTTGTAATGGAATGCGTTGTAAAGGTAGTTTTTAAAAATGCGTTGTAGTGTCATGCGTTGTAATGTCATGCGTTGTAATGGATTATGCGTTGTAAAAAATGCGTTGTAAAGGTAGTGCGTTGTAAAAGTTGCGTTTTAAAGGTTGTTCCCCGACGGGCACTGATGGGAATTTTCTCACGAGTAGGATTCCCTATAGAGGTGGTGTCTGACAGGGGGACCAATTTCATATCGAAATATATGAAATCCCTTTGGCAAGAGTGTGGTGTGACATACAAGTTCACCACCCCTTACCATCCCCAAGGAAACGGGTTGGTTGAGAGATTCAACCGAACCCTAAAGGGCATGATTATGGGCCTTGAGGAGCCCATGAGGCGTAAGTGGGACGTCTTCTTGCCATGCCTTCTCTTTGCGTACTGTGAGGTGCCACAGAAGTCTCTGGGGTTTAGTCCCTTTGAGCTTCTGTATGGCCACCCAGTACGAGGACATCTTAGTCTGGTCAAGGAAGGCTGGGAGCAATCTCCCAGGAAACCTCCCCAGAATGTATATAGTTACATGCTGGCCTTTCGGAACCAGACTAGGCGCTTCAGGCAACTTGCTGAGGCAAATCTGGAAGCCAGCCAGGAGGAAATGAAGCGGTGGTACGACCAGAATGCCACTCTGGTTGAGCTTCAACCTGATCAAAAGGTATGGGTTCTGGCCCCTGTGGAGCCCTGTGCACTCCAGGACAAGTGGACAGGACCCTTTGAGATTGTGGAGCGCAAGAGTTCTGTCACCTACTTGGTGAACTTGCAGTCTCCTAGGAACCCCTTAAGGGTCCTACATGTCAATCGACTAAAGCCCCACTTGGAGAGGTCCGAAGTGGGCATGCTCTTGGCCACAGATGATGGGATGGAGGAGGAGTCTGAGCCTCTTCCTGACCTCCTGGTAGCCTCAGAGCGAGACGGGTCAGTGGATGGAGTTAACCTGTCACCCACCCTGACCCCTCAGCAACAGGATGACTGCCGCCAGCTGCTGGGGCAGTTTCCTGACCTGTTCACCCTGGTTCCTGGTATCACAGATTGCTGCGTCCATGATGTGGATACAGGAGCCAGCTTACCTGTGAAGCACAAAGCTTACAGGGTAACTGACAGGGTCAGAGTCTGCATCAAAGAGGAGGTCTCAAAGATGCTTGCTCTAGGGGTGGTTGAGTCCTCCAGCAGTCCTTGGGCCAGCCCAGTGGTCTTGGTCCCAAAGGCTGCCGCGCCGGGTGCCACACCCGAACTCCGGCTCTGTGTGGACTACAGAGGACTCAACTCAGTCACAAAGACTGACGCGCACCCCATCCCCAGAGCTGATGAGCTCATCGATCGGTTAGGGGCTGCACGGTACCTCAGCACGTTTGATTAAACGTCTGGGTACTGGCAGATCACCTTGACTGATGGGGCCAAAGAGAGGTCCGCATTCTCCACACCTGATGGGCATTTCCAGTTCCGGGTTATGCCATTTGGGATGAAGAATGCCCCTGCCACCTTCCAGAGGTTGGTCAACCAGGTGTTGGCTGGGCTGACCGAGTTCAGCACCGCATACCTGGATGACATCGCAGTGTTCAGTGGCACATGGAATGAACACCTGCAACATCTCTGGGAAGTGTTGATGGCACTGCGCAAGGCAGGCCTCACGATCAAGGCAAGCAAGTGTCAGATCGGGCAGGGACCAGTGGTGTACTTGGGACACCAAGTGGGGAGTGGCCAGGTGGCGCCCCTCCAACCCAAGATTGAAACCATCCTGGCTTGGAAGCCCCCAAAGACCCAGACAAAGGTGAGGGCCTTTTTAGGACTCACAGGGTACTACGGGAGGTTTGTCAAGGGGTATGGCAGCATTGTTACCCCCTTGACAGAGCTGACTTCGAAGAAGCAGCCCAGAAAAGTGATATGGACTGACACCTGTCAGAAGGCTTTTGACACCCTGAAGACTGCCATGTGCACGGCGCCCGTGCTCTTGGCTCCTGACTTCTCCAAAGAATTCCTTGTGCAGACGGACGCATCAGAGCATGGTGTAGGGGCTGTTCTCTCACAGATGACTGAGGAGGGCTGGGACCAACCTGTAGCCTTCATAAGTAGGAGGTTACTTCCACAGGAACAAAGGTGGAGTGCAATAGAGCGGGAAGCATTTGCTGTGGTCTGGGCATTCAAGAAGCTAAGACCCTACTTGTTTGGGTCTCACTTCCGGGTTCAAACAGACCACAGGCCCCTCAGTTGGTTGATGCAGATGAGGGGTGAGAATCCTAAGTTGTTGAGGTGGTCCATTTCCCTACAGGGGATGGATTTCACGGTGGAACATCGCCCCGGTATAGACCATGCCAACGCTGATGGTCTATCCAGATTTTTCCGCCTTAGTGATGAGAACTCCCTGGGGTAGGGTAGTTCTCCCCCCATTTCAGCTGGAGGGGACACGTGTTAGACCTGGCACCATTGGCGTGGGTCACCCTCCCATTTTTGTCTCTGCCTCAATGTATTTTTGTGCTGGTGTTAGCTGCTCAGGGCCCTGTGACACTGCCATCCAGTGCCACAGGGCAAGTGCTCCCTATGGGAAAATGTTGATGTGAATTGACTTCCATGTTTGGCTTATTTGGTTTACTATCAGTCCCTAGTAGAGTGCACCAGGGGTGCCAAGGGCTTGTATATCCAAATGCTGCTAGTGGGCTTGCAGCACTGGTTGTGCCATCCACAGAAGCAGCCTGGTAAAATGTGTCTAAGGTCTGCCATTGCAGAACCTGCATGCAGTCTGGTACTGTCATGCTGACTGGGCAAGTGTCCCCACTTGCCAGTCCCTAAACCTTCCCTTATCTTCATATTAGTCACCCCTATGGTAGGCCCTAGGGCAGGGTGCACAGTAAGGATAAGGTAGGACATGCCCTGAAGTGTGTGGCATGTCCTAATAGTGAATTACAGCCATTTTCGTTTTTCACTATTGCAAGGCTACCTGCTCTCCATAGGCCAGAATGGGCTGCTAGATTATAACACTCTATAATCCTAGCAGGCTCAGGAAGCATGGTAGAAATTCATGTTTAGTATGCCTGAACTCAGAATAATAAAATACATCTTTTAGTAAAGGTTATTTTAATATCCTGGTTTTGCAAATGCTACTTTTAGAAAGTTAGCCTTTGTGTGCCTAACCATCTCAGTCTGCCTCTGGAGGGGAAGGGCTATCTTCTTTGTGTGTAACTTGAGTGACAGGGCTGGGAAGTTCCAGGAGACAGGCTGGGGCTACCAGGTGGTGAATAGAGAGATTACACCAGGATGGGTGGGAGGAGTGCACCTACAGGAAACTTGGTATAAATGTAGGAGCCCTGCTCCTAAGAAATCAGATCCTGATTGAACCACGAAGAAACTCTGCCTGACTAGAAGGACCTGGAAGAAGCTGAAGGAGGAGTAACTTTCCCTAACCTGGGGGATTGGCCTGCAGTTGGTACCTTGCTGAGAAAGGAGAGGAAAGGACTAAAAGAGACTTTGCAACTTTGTCTTCAACAATCTCCAAGGGCTTGGAAGAGAGCTTGCCCCCTGAACTGAGTCCCAGGACCATTGGACTCATCTGCCTTCCAAAATTGAGTTGCCTGGACAATTCTTGCTTTTTTTCCGCTGGATTTGGCCCCGGTACGACCCGTACCCCATCCGCCGCGAAGCCGTGTCTTTGCCGCCCGGCACCGTGTGTCTACGCTGATTTAAAAGCGTTAGTATGCACTGTATCCCTCCCGGCCGCATCGCACCTAACCTTCCCCGCCGATGTGAGTCGTACAGCCCTGGCTGCCTAATCCTGTACACCTCGGACACAAGCTTCGTTGTCCCGCAGGTACGGTCCGTACGCTGCTAAGACGTACTGCACTGTGCCGTGCTCAGAGCCGAGAAGCCGCATCACACCGATCCTCGCCGTACGCCGTACGGCTCGCCAAGAAGTTTCGCCGCCTATCCGCACCGAAGGTACGACTCGAACGCCGAACGCCACGGACTCTGCAAGCCGATCCGGGCCATCCGCACGTATCCCTGAAGGTCCCGTACCAATGCCGCGACCCGACCTGCATCCGAATACGCTGCCGAGCTATGACCCAGACCCATCGACTTGTCCCGCACTGTCCGTCACGGACCCTACAAAACCAAGGTACTTTGTTCTGTTCGCACCGCAGTGTGCATGCCACGGACCCCGGAGTCCGCAACGATTGTTAGACTCGTACTTCCCTTGTTTTGAATGCCAACAAGTCGCACATCCAGGTACGAACCGTACAGAGCCTTGAAAGAAGCGTAATTAACTAAAAGAAGCCTATTTTTGTATTTTAAGCCTTTCTACAAGAACATTGAACTTTAAAATAATACTGTGGTCATTTTTATTCATTATTCTGGTCTTGTGCTAAGCCTTATATAAAGAGAACTATTTTTGATATAACCTTGACTGGTGTTCATTTGTGGTGTGTCATTGTATTACTGTATGTGTTCACAAATGCTTAACCTATGACGCCCTGAGATTAGTCTTGACTACTTGCGCCACACTACCTAAAGGGTGAGCAGGGGTTATTTGAAAGGGTGATCCCCTTACTCTGACTTAGAATTGAGAGTCCCTGCTTGTCGCAAGAGCATACCTGTGCCAACTAGAGATTCCCAATTCTAACAATAATGTTAATTTCGCCCAGGCCTATTTGAACGACTAATGTAGAACAAATGCAAAAAGTGAGTGATGTGGTTCCTTTAAGAAGGCAATGGTAGTGCTATTCAGCGAAGAGATAATCATGTTTTATATTCAAGTGTGGAAGGGTTCAGAGCAGACCATAGAGCGAAAAGACACCACAATGGGATGACAAATCTGTCGAACGCGCAAGTCCGGTATTCATGCAAATAAGAGTTGGAAACAAGTCTTTAGGTGCTGTGAACTGTGAGTACTGTGAGTGACACATGAACATGGGTTAAAAAATGTTTGCGCTTCTCATGAGCGGGAGTTGACGCGTGCAGGTGCAAAAGCCGCAGCCCTGAATGGAATCCTTTTCACCATGGGCGTCCTCCTCAACAGTAGGAGGGTTCGGCCAGGCTTCAGTTGTCCCTTGTCTTTTCTCTCTCATCCCAACACCCTTTTCCTATGTGTCAGTACTGCTGCCTGTTGCAGTCGTGCAAATAGTGGTTCTGGTAATCAGCAGCTTGATAGGGTTAACATCGCTCCTAACAAGGCTTCAGAATACAAGTTATTTGTTGAAAGTGTCCTTACAAACTCTTTCATTATCAAGGCTTATATCATGCGCAAGTGTCCTCACCTTCAGTCAGTGTAAAATAAGTGTCCGTAACATTCACACAATATCTCACAGGTAAACTCAAGACCTTTAACATTCCTCCACTGCCAAACCCATTATTAAGAAGCAAATTCCTAGTATCCTGCCACCCACTACATTACCCTCTCTAAAGCAGGTGGTGCTTAAAGTTGGTGGTGAATGTTTGCATACTTTGGCCCATTAGTTGCTCCTAGACAAGGGAAACATTTGGAAAAAAGCCTTGTATCACCGGAGCCACATTTTACCCAGTCCAGAGAGAACTACTTGCAATCTTGTGATCTAACGGAGAGATGTTGCCTGATATCACTCCACGGAAATAAATGGTAGGGGAATAGCTTCAAATGAGAATCAGAGGTGTGAATCTCAAATTTACTAAATAAAAATAGAGTGGAGCGCATAATGAATGGGTGAGGTGATCAAGGTTTAGGATGGACTGTTCCCATGAAGAACAGAGTCAGCACTGATTTGCGCTAGGTGAGACGACAGGTCGGATTTACAGTTTGGCAGACAGGCTACTGTGTAGCAATGGTGACAGAGTACCTTGTGCACCAAATTCAAGGTCCACCCACCTGCTTTAGAGCTAGGTGGACCATAGGTTTTACACAGACGGAGTAAAATTTACTCCATCAGTGTAAAACTTTCTCCGACGGCCTGACAGAGTATGGATTGTTGAAGGTAAGCCATCCGACTGACCGCCATATTTAGGGTAGATCATCAGGTGGCCTGTCTTTAACCGCCAATTACTGCCAGACAAATTATTGTAGTGCAGATATTATATAAAAAAAAAGAATTGACCCCTGTTGGGAGGTCGTTTATTTGTAGGTGTAGGTAGGGACCTGCCACTAGTAAAAAGGCCTCAATCACAATATAAGGTCCAGTCAAGGTCTCAATAAATTACTCCCTTGCTTAACCTTTAGTAGCTGGAAATGAGCAGGCAGGCTCAACTTAGGAGACCGGTGTGTAAAGCATTTCAAAACACCAATACATTAAATAAGTAAGACACATCACTCAATGAAAATCCAACACAAATTTATAAAAAATAGGAAATATTTTCATGAATAAAATGACACCAACACAACAAAAATCCATTGTAAAGAACTGGTGTTATAAATTATTAAAGAATACACACTTTCTAGTGCTTAAAAACCAACAGTACCAACTTAGGACATCTGGTCGCGCTTGACTAGGACAAATGCCTGAGTTTGAGGCTGACCATGATGGAGCGTGGGTCAGATACACTATGCGGGAGGACTTGTCAAATTTTTACCTTCGCACATGGGGCCTCATTTCGATGTCGGTTGGAGAGGCTCCGAACGGCATTCGGATTTTCCTAAGCGGTTTCAAAACCCATGTTTCGGACCAACAGGTCTATGGACCACCTTTCTGACCAACGTATTACAACGTCGGATTCGGACAGCCTTTCCGAATCGGTGTAGTTCCAGGTATGCAGCAGGTGCAGTCATTCAGCGTGCAATCCATTGGGGTGCAGGCCAGGGCTCCAGCAGGGCAGTCCTTCTTTTCCATGTAGATTCAGGCAGGGGTCTAAGTTGTTGTGCAGCTCACCCATATTCATTCAGTGTTCTGGGGCGACAAGCTGGTGGGCGCCCCTAACCAATGATGTATTTTTAAAAAAAAATATCCGGTATTTTGGTATAGCACACGACTAACTCCTGAAGAAGTAAGTCGGCGATGCGCTGATCATGACAAGGAAAGAACATTCTAAAACATCCAGGATTTTAGCATTGTCTTAAAGTTTGTGAAATGTGGGCAGGTACGAAGACGAAGTGGGAATTTGTTCCCGTAATATGGAGCTATATAGGAGAAAGATCTGCCCCCAAATCCTGAAGTGCGAATGAGTGGAGTCAACAAAAGTGCTTTATTTGAAGATCATAATTGCTTTCTTTCAATAGTTACACTTTAATAAAGTATTTCCATGATATCCTATGGAGCTATTAGGCTATAATAGTGAAAAAAGAATCTGGCACTTTTCCCTCAGCCAGGCACATAAAACATATTTTATAATGTCCCTGCTTTTAGTTACAAGGAGCCCTACCCCTGGGGCACCTAAGGAAGACTTTAGGGGTGAATTTAATGTAAAAAGTATGTAGTTTGAACTTTGGAAGTACCTTTAATTCCAAAGTTTACTTCAAATATAATATAAGTTTAAAAGCAGCCAGCAGGATAGGCTTTTAAAAAGACAGCAGGCACCACAGTAGTGCACACTTAAGTACAGCAAATCTACTGGGCCTCTAGACCTACACCCCCTACCATATACTAAGGGCTTACAGTTAAGTTGCCACACCAATTGCCACACCAATTGTAAATGCACCAATATACACCTATACCTTTTAAACAGAGCACTGGCCCTGGGTCTGGTTAGTAGAGCCCAGGGCACAATACATCAGAAACCACTAGTATGAGTCAGCAAATGGGGGTGATCATGGCAAAAAGAATGACTTTCTCACAACCCCCACACCTGCTAGATAGCTTCTGCTGGATTGGGTTCATCTGTTTATTTTTCGAAAATAAACTCCCTGTTTAGGAATTTGGGAGCTCCTCCCTCCCATCCTGCTGATAGATGGCCCATCTAGTCAACCCTAAGCTCATCATTTTATATGGCTGTCTAGGAGGAATACACAAAGCCCTACTTCCAACTACACTCAGTCGCGTGACCCAGAGACAGGCTGCAGGCGCCAAATGGCTAAGGTAAGAAAATGCCAACTTTCTAAAAGTGTCATTTCCAATATTGTAACTTACAATCCACTTCACCATAAGGTAAGATTTTTCTCTACAATTCCAGAAACATCAAACATAAACTGCATACCTGTTTGCATTAGGGAATTATACTTATGAGATGGAATAATGCAACTTCAATGTTATCCTATGGGAAAAGATTGCAGTAATGAAAAAGGAATTTAAAGTTTTTCTTTGCCAGGACATGTAAAACTAAACAGTACATGCCCTACCTTTTAAATACATTGCACCCTTCCCTCTGGGCTATCTAGGGCCTACCCTAGGAGTGACTTATATGTATTAAAAAATGAAGGTTTGGTTCTGGTCAAGGGTGTACGTTGCCAGGTTTAAATTAGGCCTGAGTGGTAAATTTAGTTCCGCTCGCGGAATTTGCGATATTTTGACATTTTTTGCATTCCGCGGAGAGCGCAAAAATGTCAAAACTTTCGCAACCTGCCGTGAAACAGAAGTATTTTTCTTGTTCGCGCTTTAAAAATGCGTTCTCGCGGTCGCGACTTTCCAGGTCCCTGCGTTCGCCAATGAGTTTTCCTATCTGTTCACGCGTGCCACAAGATGTTGGATTGTTGGTAGCCGGTCACGCTATCCCGTGAGAGTTTGCGATCGCGAACACGTCGTTGCGATCGCGAATAGGAAATAAGCATCGCGAGCATGATGGCCGCGCCCATTAGCGACCGCATGGGCAAGTTGGAGATATATTTACCAGCGAGCACGCAAAAACACATCATGAACGGGCGGGAAAAGCAATCTCCACATCTTTGCGAAAGTTCCGCATGCTCGCAGAGATTTTGCGCAATTTCGCCATAATTTGCGAAAGTCAATTTTGCAAATTCCGCCCACCCCTAGTTTAAATGGCAGTTTAAAAACTGCAATCGCAGGCCTGAGACATGGTTAAAGTCTAATTAACTGGGTGGCAAAATCAGTGCTGCAGGCCTACTAGTAGCATTTAATTTACAGGTCATGTACACATGTAGTACCACTTTACTGGGTATTTACAAGTAAATTATATATGCTAATTGTGTATAAGCCAATTTAATAGGCTTTAAGGAGAGAGCACATGGACGCTGGCAGTGGTAAAGTGTGCAGAGTCCTAAGGCCAGCAAAAATGAAGTCAGCAAAACTGGAGGACTGAAGGCAAAAGGTTATGGGGAAAACCACACCAAGGATGCCAGGTCCAACAAGCTGTGTCAGTAATTCTAGGTGCAGAACTACAGATGCAGTGGGGAAACCCTTGTGCTGAAGCCCTTAGGCTATAATTCTGAACACAGCAGTGTCAGTAATTCTAGGTGCAGAACTACAGATGTGGCCTGGAAGCCCTTGTGATGAAGCTCTTAGGCCCTCATTTTTAACCCAACAGTGTCAGTAATTCTGGGTGCAAAATGACCAGATGTGGTGTGAAAAACTCTATGTCAGATCCCTGAGCATGGATTATAAACGCAGCGGTATTACAAATTCTCGGTGCACGACTACAGATGAGGTGTGGGAACCCTCATGGTCGCGCCCTAAAGCCCTAATTCTGAATGACTTATGCCAGTAATTCTGGGGGCAGAAATTCAGATGCAGTGTGGGAATGTTCATAATTGAGCACTTATACCCGCATTCTGAACCCCGCAAAGTCAGTAATTTTGGGTGCAGAAGTCAAAGAAGTGATGGAGTCCTTAGACCCTCATTCTGTACCCAGCAGTGTCAGCAATTCTGGGGGCACACCTACAGATACAGTCTGGAAGCCCTCGTGATGAAACCCTTAGGCACACATTCTGAACACATAGGTGCAGATTTACAAGCCCCGTGCGCCACTTTTGCGCCGCCGTTGCGTCACTTTTGTGATGCAGCGGCGGCGTAAAGCAAGCGCCATGCTGCGCCAGATTTACAACGTGACGCATCTAGGGAGATGCGTCACGTTGTAAAGCCCTGCGCCACATTAAACCTGCGTCAGGTTTAATGTATGCAGGGTGGGCGTTACGTCAGAAAAAGTCTCGGAAAAGTGAGGCAGTGAAATCTACAACATTTCACGCAGTCACTTTCCCGACGCTGGTGGGTCAAATCCTTACGCCTGCTTCAAGCAGGCGTAAGGCGTGACGCACCATGTTAGGGATAGGGTAGGTTGGAACAGTGCTGAAGTTGCGTCGCGCTTGCGACACAACTTCAGCACTGCGCCAACCTTACGCCGGCAGATGCGTCACACATCTGCTTGTCCTTGCGCCACGATGCACCGCATTGTAAATGCGGCGCATCTGCGGTGGCGCAAGGGCAAACTTGCGTGACGCATCTTCCCTGGCGCATCCCTGCTGATTTGCAGGGATGCGCCAGGAAACATAAATCTGCCCCATAGTGGGTTCAGAAATTCTGAGTGCAGAACTACAGATGCAGTGCGAAAGCCCCTTGAGAAGAAATCCTTAGGCCTCATTTTGAACGCACAAGTAACAGTAGTTCTGAGTGCAAACCAACCAGATGTTATGTGGAAAACTCCATGTTGGTTCCCTGAGCATGGATAATGAACCCATTAGTATTACAAATGCTCGGTGCATGACTACAGATGAGGTGTGGAAACCCTCACCTGGAGCTCAAATTATGAATGACTGGTGCCAGGATTCTGGGGCCAGAACTTCTAATACAGTGTGGGAATCCTCATGACGGAGCCCTTATGCCTGCATTCTAAACCCAGCGGCGGCAGTAATTCTGGGTACAGAAATACAAGATGTAGTGTTGGGGCCCTTGTCGTGCGATGGAACCCTTAGGAACTGATTGTAAACCCAGTAGCAGAGGTATATTTCGTGAGGGCACAGCTACAGATTCAGTGTGGGAAAACCTGTGATGGAGCCCTCAGGCCCGAATTCTGAACCCAGGGTGTCGATAAACCCAGGTGCAGAACTACAGATGTGGTGCAGCGCCAGGCCGGGGAACCAGACACAGCTCTGGCAAAAATGTTCAAGGCAGCCCCGCTCCCTTCCAATCCTCACTTAGCCGCTCTATTTCCATGTATCTGTCTCTCTTCTCTTTTCCTTTCGTGATCTCTCATTCCATCTCCGTCCCTCTCACCCCCTCCCCACCCCACGTTACCCTTTGAATTCCCCTGTGCATGCTGTAATTATTCTCGGGGATGTAAGGAATGTGACAGAAACAACATCAGCTGCCCTGGGCTTTCGAAACCTGACTCCAAGGCTTCATTCAGCCAACCAGGGAAATGCCGGTCCGGCCCTGGTGCGAGCCCTCGTGATGGAACCCTCAAGAGCTGATTTCGAACTCAGACATGGGAGGAACTCTGGGTGCAGAATTACAGATGGGATGCCAGGACCTTTGTGAGGGTGCCCCAGGCCCAATTCTAAACCCATCAGTCAGACATTCTGAGTGCAGATGTGGTGTGGGAACGCTTGTAATGGGGCCCTGAACCTCATTCTTGACCCAGTGGTAGCAGTACAGAGACATCTTCAGGATTTGGGGGGCTCTGGGTCCGATGGATTTTGGGGGCCCCTGTTCAGCCCAGCTTTGAATTTTATGATCCGATTTAAGCTCCATGACTGATAGGGCGCCAGTACACTTGGCCACATTGTAAATGCTTTAACATTTAATATTCAGGGATAGTAAATTGTGTTTTCAATATTTAACACAGCAGCAGCTCCAATTACTCATGTCCGAGGTCTTGTTTTTATCTAAATGAAACCTTTTTTTGGTTAAGCACGAAACATAAAGAGCATGTTCTCTGCAAAATGTCCCTAATAGACTCAAACATCACCCACATTAAAAATAAATTAAAGGAAAACGATATTTTAAACATTTTGTATAAGAATTACTCCTGGTTGTGAGGGAAAGACTCCCTGCAGGACAGAGCTAACTTTTTGCCCATGTCTTAAAACATATCTGTAGCAGTAACTCTGCGTGCACGACAGATGAAGTGTGAAAACCCTTGTGATTAAACCTTTTTACCTCATTCTGGTGCTCAAACTATGGCCTCATTAGGATGGCGGCGGACGTTTGTTCGTCCGCCATCCTAGCGCTGCTGGGACCGTCCCCCAGATTAGGGTGGCGGTCGCATTCTGCATCTTTTACATTGCGGCGGGTGCTGCTGTAGGCAGCTCCCGCCGCAATGCCAAAGAAACATGTTGTGCATTGACATGCACAACGTGGCAGGAACCGCGCGGTGCCTGCCACCTCGTGCATGGCAATGGAGGGGGGTACCATGGGTACCCTCCCAGTGCACAACTGACCCACCCTCTCATCTGGGGGCTCACAACGGGTCCCCAAAGCAGGTCTCCGCCTGCCTTTTTGCGTCAGAGAATCCGCCGCAAAAAGACAGGCGGAGAGGTCCATGGTATTCACTACGGCGGTGCCTGCACGGCACCTACACAACGAATGCCCGGTTCCGGGTTCCGCAAGGCGGGCGGAAAAGGACCGCCTTGTGGAACCGTGGCGGCGCAGAACAATAGTGATTCCCACCACCATCCTATTATGGCGGTGGGTAAATCACCTCTTGATGGCGTGCGGATCGCCACCACCGGCCCGGCGGTGGCGATCCGCATGCCATCATAATCACCCCCTATGTTTGTTGTCTTTCCCTATTGAAAATTCTTTACCCTCTTTACCTGGCGGAATTTGCGAAGGAGGAAAGTTCCTGATTCTACGTTTGCATTTAAACATGAAACCGTCTATGCATATCAAAGCACAGGACCCCGGAAATGGGACTTAAGAGTACCTTCCAGGGAAAACGCAATGAGGGGACCTCAATATTTTCAATGGCAGAACCTTCTGGAATTATCGTGGGCCTCAGAATGATTCTCTGAACGTTATTCACGCCTCTGGGGCGGGCCAAACCATCATGCGCATTTAGCAGGGCCCACCACTCTCCCCTCCTCCCTGGTGCTGTAGCTGCCGCATCACTGTGGCTGTCCCCACCCCTCCCTCGCCTGGCAGGACGTAAAATAAAATGATAATAAAAACGTTTTATTATCATTTTATTTGTCCTTGCCTCTGCTGGCTTTCAGCAGGGGGGCGAACAGAGGAACCGCCCCTGCTTACAAATGACCCTTACAAAAGAGCATGAGTGATCACTGCACAATACCACCCTCGCTGCACAAGTTCAGTTATTAATACATATATTCATGGCATCCTAATTTTGCTGCTAATTTTTATTGCTGCTAATTGTTTTCTGATTGCTCCAGGTGGTGCTAATGTGCTTTGCAGCAGCTAACAGTAATTTGTCTGGTGCTAAATTAGCACAGTGCTATTTTTTGCCCCAAACACGTGCATAAATTGTTAGTGCTATTTCTGAATGATTTTGTTTGTTTACTTTTTTCCGACTCTGAACTTTTATATAGATATTTGGTGGTACTTAGCAGTCACTAAAAAGTGGGATAGTTTAAGCTAAAGTCTAAGATCGGAACCAATAAATATGACTGACGCAAAGTAACACCCTGAGTTGGGAAACTGCTATGCAATGCCCAGGGAATTTGCTTTGACCACTAAATCATGTTGAGATTGATTTAAAACCTGCTTGACACATTTAATTTTCCAATAATGCCATAGCATACTGTGCAGCAGAATGCCAGTGGCATGGAAAGTTAAATGCCACTTGCAGACTGTAGAGCCATTTGTGCCATCCACTACAGAGGCAGTGAAAAAATAACGCCAAGACCCTGTGTAGCATGAAAGCAGCAGCTTGAACTCTGTGGCACAGACCCATCAAAATCACCCTTTTGACAAGTGGGCAAACCTGATTTATATATTTAATAAGTCACGCATAAGCACACCTTGTTGCCCACAAGATGGTGTGCATAATATTTAATAATGGAGTATGTGTGACAATTAGCATGTTCCTCCATTGACTAGGCCAAAAATAACATTGTCACTGGTCAGGCTGTATTTGGGACATAGGATAGGTAAACCTATAGATTATGAACTTTAATCTATAACTTTGGACCTTTATTGGCTACAAACTTCTTTTAAAGACTTATTTTTATATTTCATAAACATTCAATCTAGTGGTGAAGTAAGATGTATGTTAAATATATTTAAAAATGCTATTTACACAAGGGGACCTTTTCCTTACCTGAAGTAGCTAGAGGCTACTTTGCATTAGCTATCCAGCAACTGCCCAGCTGTACTTGGCCTGAATGAGATGTCAAAACTGCTCAGAGAGCAGAGACAATGGCCTGGTTGTGAGTAGGTGTTTTCTTCTCCTTGCAGACACACGGTTCCGTCTGGATCCGGTGTCTGAGCTGGAGTTGTTTAATCTGGTGTCCATGGGAGATCAGACTCTTTCTTTGATGGTAGGTCAGGTCCCTGGCTGCCTTGGAGGCTGATGGCTGCAGGACACGCCGGGTTCAGCTTGCAGGGGTTTCGAAGCAGGAGACAGGCCAGTAGGGCTAAGACCAAAGCAGTTGACATCATCTTCTTCTATGCAGTACGGCCCTTTGGTCCTTCTTCTTGTCTTGTCGAATCTAAGAGCAAGTTCAGAGGTGCCCCTAAATAGTAGATTTAGGGTGTTACCTGGGCGTGCAGGTTGAGACAAATGGGTCCCTTCCATAGGGTGTCAACACCCCCTCTTATCCCACCCTCCAGTGGGAGAGGGTCATATGCCTCGTCCTGATTGAGGGTAGTCCCCTCATCTTCAAGATGGAGGGGACTGAGATGTGTGCTTCACTTCACATCCCCCACCTGTGGGGTGGGGTTGGCAAAGGTTGGCACACCTCCTTTTCCGTCTAGGCTTTCCCACCAATTCTCTTGCACAAGAGGGGATCAGAGCCGGTGGGAGCTAGCTGCTGAAAGCAGCAGAGGCTGGGGTAGCTCACAAAGGCAGCAAGTCTGTGATGCTTCCCCTTCGTGGACTCTGCCCATACTGGGGGAGGAGGCATGACATCTCTGACCAGGATGTGCTTTGTTTCCGGAGAATGCTTTGTTTGTGACTCAGAGTGGAGACTGTCTACTCAGGGGTCCAGAAACATGTCTGGTGGTGGCAGATGGCTGGTAGCCAGTCAGGAATCATGCCAGGGCTGGTAGCTTTTCAGGGGGCATCTCTAAGATGCCCTCTGCGTGCATTTTATATTACATCCCACACTGTGCTGAGTAGTTTGATACTAAATGTCTGTGAATGGCACAGACACTGCAGGAGCATAGTGCTCATGCAGCTATGCCCTCACCTTTAGGGCTGTAAGGCCTGCTAGAGGGGTGACTTATCCATGCCACAGGCTGTGTTGGGGGACATGGCACACAGAGATGTGTGCCATGTCGACTCTTCAGTTTGGTCAGCACCTAAACAGGCAGCCTGCAATGGCAGTGTGTGGGTGTTAAGGTGAGGGGTCTCTAAGGTTGGCACAATACATGCTTCAGCTCTAAGAGGCTCTCTATGGTCACAAGGCCCTTGGTACCAGGGGTACCTTTGACACAGGACTTACATGTGGCCCAGAGTTGTGCCAATTGTGGAGACAAAGGTACAGTTCTGGGAAGAACACAGGCCCAGGAGTCTGATTGGCAGGGACCCAGGGTACACTCAGTCAAGTTGGCATCCTGTATCTGGCAAAATGTTAGGGGGTAACCATGCAAAAAGGGCAATTTTCTACACCCAGGAATGTAATTACCTTTAAAGGGAATTGCCCTGTCAAAAGAAAATATTAGGTCACACCTAGATAGGCCCATACCTGGTCCTCATATTCAGTCTGGTCCCAAATCCAATGGGAGGAAAGGTACAGTCCAGAACTAGTGTTGAGTGAACACAGAGGAGGGGGTTCCATAGCGGTGGCTACAATTCTCAAGTGGCAGGTCGCTCAGGGAATCCTTTCATTCTCAAAAAGTGACAAAGTCCTTTTCTGTTTTGGGATTTACACTGCCTAGCCCTTCCAGCTGCTGCCGTCCACTGCATCACATATAGCGCCATGAAACCGCTTGGTAAAAGAGCGCTCAATAAATGTTTTTAAATTCAAATTTAAATTTAGAGGAAATTGCGATGCTTTTCTTCGAAAGGATGACAAAATCCCTTTCTTAAGAGGGAATTAAAAACGTTTTTGAACTTTTTGACTTTCAGATTTTTATCGGAACCAATCCTCTAGTTGTATTCAATCAGGGCTCCATTGCAGTTGGCCTCAAATAATGCCCATGTCCCGGGCTTCTGCTTCCAATGACTATCGTTGGCACTTTGTGCTTTTTGGTGCTGTTTTCACGTAAATTTAAAAAAAATTATAAATTAATTTACCCTTTTTAGATTTTTGGCATTTTGGTCTTCTGTTACTCATATTTAAATATGGTTGTGGGATTTTATTGTGTTTTGCATGGCTTTTCATACTGTGTATGCACTGCTTAAATACTTGCATATTGCCTTTGGTAGGTGACACGAAGCAGTCAGGCTTAAATCAGAGATTGAGCTCAGGTTTATTTTATTCCATTTGTGTGGCATCTAGCAGGTGGTGGCCTTTTCCTTTGAAGTGGAGACTTGTCCACCATAAATAATAATTCACTTTTCTACAATGACACTAACCTGGCTCTTTCGGACTGTGCTCAATGCGCTATATGGGACTCACGATTTCTAAATACCATGTATGTGTCTTGTATTCACCCTATTGCACAATCCTTTCTGCACGTATTTCAATAGATTGCCATTACTTTGTGAATGTTTGCAACACTGCTTCATTACTTCTTTTCATTTTAAGTAACCTGATTTTGTACGATTAGCAGGTGAACGCAATTTCTCAAGTTCTCTTTTAGAATGTAATTGCAAATATATAACTCTTTGGAGATTCAGTTAATCCTAATAAGGCGTTACAATTTAACATGTTAAAGGTATTCCTTTTTTTGGATTTTACCGATGAGCCCTCTTCCTACAGAGGGTAGATAGGCCGGGCACAGAGGGTCCAGAAACTTACCTGGAAGCCATCTCCTACAAGCAAAGTAGGCAAGGTGGCCCGAGTACATGATGGACATTGACAGATGTTTCCAAGTCTAAAGTGATCAGTGCAACCAGGTGATCTATTACAGAGTCTTGATCCCTCTTTTTGGGGCCTCTCTGCCAATAATGTGGCTGTGCTCCTAGACACAAACAGCCACGTAGACCACCTTTACATCGACCTTGCTTTCACATCAACAAAATCATAACATCAACGTAGTTAATATGTCAACTACCAAGACATGGCCCTTGCTCTGAAATAGCAGAACTGAAATGTGTGTAGCAAATCTGCCAGTTCTATCAGCATGACTTGATAATGAAGTCAATCCATTATTGATGGAATGTTTTCAGCAGCGGCTGCTGACAAAATAAAGCGGTGGGGAAACACGAGGGAAAATAATTAATTAAAATGCACTTACCTGCTTCTCCCGCTGCTGCACCCAATGCCGGCTGCCTCGGTGCTTCTCTCTTCAGGAGGTCCCTGGGCCAGCACGGGCTCCCAGATTCTTGGGGGACAGCCTTCAAAAGAAAACTAAGCGTCTTGTGGTTGGATACATGGTGATCCTTTGGTAGGACATGATCATGATTTGGAGAAGCTAAGTTGTGTTTTGAAGGCTGTCCCCCATCTTTTTTGTCCTGAGGAAGACCCACTGGAATGCTTGGTTATCAACACATAACCATAGGGTCGAAACGTTGACGGCATTGTGTAATGACCTGTGTCAGCTATTCTTAGACAAAAAAATAAAGAGAAAGTATAGTTTGAAAATAGTTTCTTGGGCATCAGACATTTTATGTTTTCATCCTTGTATGTTCGATATGTGTGTGAACATTGTGAATTTCTCCGTGTATCACAATTACATTGAGTTATGTTTTTTGTATGTTTTGAATGTAATATATATGGGCAGCTTATACACACAAAAAAAACAGAAAGAAAAAATTGGTTTGCTAGAAGAAGTATTTGATATATGACGGTAAATATACAAAATCTGAAAAAGTTCTTGTGTTGTGTTTAGGTTTTTCAATTCATATGTGTTCTTAAATTTGCTTTGACAATGTATTTGTATGTATGAAAAGGTTGTCATTAAACCCTTTGCTTATCGATGTTGAAAGTCCGACATCCTTCACAATTCTCCTTTAAAGAATTGTGATACCCGACAGAACTATTTGTAGTGTATAATTATGAACCCAGATTCTGAGGGACACATCCTTGTGTTCATGATTTATTTTTTATTTTTTATATGTAATGGTGTTTTTGTAATGACACCTGAATTACTAGGGCTATAAGGCTGAACATTTTGGAAGACAATTATGGAAGGCAAGGAAACACTCTTTGGAAAGACTCAGGGTAGATCTCTATAACATAACCTTGGACGGTGCGTAACACCCATGGATCTGATGTAATGGAATGCCATTATAGAAGGAAGAAATGAAGATGGACCACTGCGCAAGAAGGGCCAGAAGAGAGACTCACCTGATTGGGTATTGTATCTGGTACCTTTATTTCTGTGGCCACAGAAGGCTCACCCTCTCTGGGAGTAGAATTGAGGCTTTTAGTACTGGTATGACAAATTTTAGGAGTCTCTGGAACCTTGGACCAGTTGTGGCTGGTAAAACGGTTCCTGCCTCTACTGGCCCTGGTGGAAACACGCGGCGAGAAAATTTTTCTCAGAGACTGCTGAGCCTCATCATGTGATGCAAAGTTCGACACATATTTGCTAAGTTCTTTCGTGAAAGAATCTCTGAAAAAGAGACCGTCCGCTTCATGTCAGGATCCATTGACGCAAGGTTGACCAGTTTAGGGACCAATTTTAACAACTGTCCTTTCCTGCATTCGTGGGTCAAATCAGAGTTTGCATTGCCAAGCAAACAAAAGACGTGTTGTACCCACCGGTAGAGAACTTCAGGTTCAATGGGAGAATTACCCAGCCTTTCAAATTATGCCAAATCAAAAATCTGGGCCAAGGGACCAATAATATCTGATAATTTGTCCTGGCAGGTGAACCAGGTTTGTCTACCCCTTTGCGAGGGTCTTTCCCAAACCTTGAAAAGACAGTTAGCATAGAGGGATCTATGGCAGGCGAAGCAGTATCTTGGATGGATGAGAAGGGTGGGGGCATTCAGACTTAAGTTTGGCTCTTGTTTTCTTGTCCAGTGGTAAGCGTAGATAAGAAGCCACGTATTCCCCCACATGATCAGCGGGAAACCACTCCATGGAATTAGGGTGATGGATAAGGTTGAGATCGGACATGGGAACCCTCTGAGTCCATAACCTGCTTGGCCCTGAAGGGGTCGTGAGAGAGAAAGGCCATCTTTTGTTTCTTAGGAGGAGGGTCAACGTCCCAAACTCTGTCCTTTTCATGATCTGAATCCAAGTCACCCATATCGACATCAGGGATATGAGAAATAACAATAGGGGACGAAATGTGCTTTAACTTTGCTTTACATTTGGAATAAGACAATTGTAAATTAAAATTATTTTTTATCCTGTTTATTCCCACCCTTAGTAGGAGGCCTGGTAGGAACCACGTCCTCTGTCATGTGTGAAGAAACCTCACCAGTCAATAGCACAGCATGATTAAACATTCTGGCTTCAATACTAGCCACTGGGGGGAACCCCATTGCCCTGCGCTTTGCAACATGAAATGCTGACACGCATCTCGAACTGCAATAAAACAGCTACCGCAGTCCGTGATGCGTCAGTGCGTGAGGTGGATAACGCTTGTGGCAATGCAGCAATATGCCGACTGGGGCAAACAACGAGCCGGCAAGATAAGCAAACAGCAAACCGCAAAGGCCAACACAGTAAGTGTAAATTCTTAAGAACAATGCACTTAATAGTGAGATAAAGTAATAAGCAAATACTTATCTTGACTGCGAGTAGCAAGAAAAGGGAGCTGTTCACAATCAAGCTATGTATTATAGGTGTTTCTAGGTGTCCATTGGCTGTTATGTGTACTACGTTCTTTATCCCGTTGGCTGTGTTTCCTAAGCCTCATGGAATTTGTAGTTTTTTTCATATACATTGACGGCTGCTCTTATACATAAAGCAAGAATTGAAAGCATAATAGGAGCCTCCGGTCTTGCAATCTAATAAGAGGTGCAGTGCGTGCACCCCACCAGTAAACCTGTAATTGTGGTTTAAAAGTGTGAAACTCTGACTTTCAAATCGAGGAAGTGCAAGTACTTTATATCTGACAGTACTGGGCCATTTAAAGCACTGATGCTACCATGTTGCATTTGTTTCTGCAGTGGTCAGTATCGTTTTGCTTCCACTCTCTACATTACATTTATGGTGAATGGAAGTTATTTTCCAGTGCCAAACTACAGTGATTCATTTCATTTGATGGCCTCTTCAAGCAACTCATAAGAGAAGACAAGTGATTATTGTCTGCATCTATCTTAATCCACTACACTAATGAGGCACATCTTGTCGCAGAGTTATGTAGACAGCTCAAGATGTGCAGAGCTATTACTCAACACTGCAGAGAAATGACAACGCTTCATTCATTACCTACTTAACCTCTGAGGCCAATGTGTAGGAAATGAACAGGAGAACTTCCCAGCATGTCCGCAGTGAAGGTTGAAGAACTAGGACAAAGGCAGAACCAAAGTTAATTCTTTCTTTTGCAAATGTATCCATACACACACAGCAAATGCGTCTCTAACTTGCTTTCATTTTGGGGTTTTTAAATAGCAATGGGACCAGAGTTTCACATGTCAAACGTGTGAAGCCCTGGCAAGTGTCACTCATAGGGGGTTAGACCTACGCAAATTAGACACTATCCCTGCATTACTGCAGTGACACTTTTCATCCTACATTTCAGTGAGAAATATTGTGACTCCTCATGAGATGTATTAGAAATAACATATGTAGAAAAGGCTGCAGTAACTCCATAGGTTGCACACCTAATGAGGACTATTGTCTTCGCTCACATTGTATACCTCATCTGGCTCATGCTACAAGAAGGCTCAGTCTGCCCTTGCTATGCCTGTTCTGGCCAGGCCGGTAACTGCTTAAACACATATTAACAAAGCCCAATGGTTTTGCATTTCTATGGAGCATGTGCAAAGAGGCGCACAACATACGGGCACACAGAGCATGTATGCACAGGCATCCATTTTCACCAAATCAAACAGGCACACAGACACAGGCGTACATAGGCAAACCAACATATAGGCATAAATAGACATAGGAAAAGAGTTTGTCTGCAGCAGTGGCCTTGTACCTCTCTGTAGAGCGATGCACAATATGAAACAAGCATTTGCAATGCAATAGGTCTCGCATTAGGAAAGTTTGAGCTTTTTGTATTGTAAATTGACTAATTTTTTATTTATGTGTTGGTATTGAAAATATTGAAATTACTAGCTTTCTCATGTACAATGTCAATAATTTTAACTGTTGCAAATGTGACACCTATAGCATTTGTAATGCAATATGTGTTGTATTTACGTGACTTAGATGTATTGATATTACAAAAAACAATGGCTTTTAATTTTTGCAAATAATTAATAGTTAAATAAAAGTTAATGTAAATTATAATGGCAATCGTTTAAACTTTTGTTAATAACTCTTGTGAAGATTATGTTTAGTGTATTTAATTGCGCCTAAAATCCAAGAACAGAAGTTAAATATTATCATTTTTTTTGTGCCATTTGTAATAAAGCCTAAATATTGAGAGAACATATTAGAGCCAGTTGTTGTTGAATGGTTGTACAGATTGATACTGTGGTGGCGGTGAGTGATGTTGTGGTGGTGTTGAGTGATGCTGTGGCGTTAATTGATGCTGTGGTAGCACATAGTGATGTAGTGGTGCCCTTGAGTGATGCTGTGGTGGTGCTAAGTGATGCTGTGGTGATGCGATAGATAGATAGATAGATAGATAGATAGATAGATAGATAGATAGATAGATAGATAGATAGATAGATAGATAGATAGATAGATAGATAGATAGATAGATAGATAGATAGAGTGCAATAGTCCGATAGATAGAAAGATAGATAGATAAGATAGATAGATTAGATAGATATATTAGATAGATAGATAGATAGATAGATAGATAGATAGATAGATAGATAGATAGATAGATAGATAGATAGATAGATAGATAGATAGATAGATAGATAGATAGATAGATAGATAGATAGATAGATAGATAGATAGATAGAGTGTAATTATGTAGAATATAATTATGTGGCACTGAGTGGTTTTGTGTGGAGTGTATGTTGATTTTAGTGGTGTGTAATTATGTGGCATTGAGTGTTATTTTGAGTGTATCTTGCATTGTTTGCATTGTAATTAATTGGCACTGAGTGTTATTTGGACTGCATGTGGCATTGAGTGTAGTGTAATTATGTGGTGTGTAATTATGTGGCGCTGAGTGGTATTTGAAGTGTATGTGGCATTGAGCGCTGTGTAATTATGTGGTGTGTAACTATGTGGCACTGATTGGTTTTTAGAGTGTCTGTTGTATTGAGTGCATTGTAGTTATGTGGCATGTAGTTATGTGGCTCTGAGTGGCATTCAGAGTGTATGTTGCCTTGCCTTGTATTTCTATGGTTCCTTAAACCCTTAGAGGCAATTATTTTATTTTAACTGAAAGGATGGTAGTTAAATGGTGTTTACGGCAGGATGGTCGTTAAATGATGGCTACGGAGAAGCTGTGTGCTGAAAGGCAAAGAGAACACGGGCATGAAAGTGAAAGCGAGGATGAAAATTGAATGAGTGTGGCAGGATGGTCGTTAAATGGTGGCTACGGAGAAGCTGTGTGCTGAAAGGCAAAGAGAACATGGGCATGAAAGTGAAAGTGAGGATGAAAATGGAATGAGTGTGGCAGGATGTTAGTTAAATGGTGGTTACGGGGAAGCTGAGTGCTGAAAGGCAAAGAGAACACAGGCCAAAGCTGGAAGAAAACACGAGATGCGAGAGGCATGTGTGTGTGGCAAACACTGGTGGGGCTCAGAGCATTCTTTTGCTGCCTTGATGCCTGTGTGTGTGAGCAGTGGGGCTGTGTGTGTGAAGTGCCCAAAGTTGCAAGAAAACATATGGTTATTTAAATCCTTAGACGCAGAATTAATGGATCTAATGTTATCGACCTTAGAAGGATGAAAAGGGAATGAGCGCGGCATATGTTAACTTTGTAAGTGCAGAAAGCGTGCAGGGCAAACTTATTATTTTGGTTGTTTGAGACTCAGATCTGGGCAAAGCTGCAAGAAAACACGGAGGGGGTAGGGCGGGCTGTGTGCTGAAAGGCAAAGAGAACACGGGCATGAAAGTGAAATCGATGGATGGCAATGCGTCCGTGAGACTAGCCCTGTGCTGGGGGAGGGACAGTTGTGAGAGGCGCCATGAGGAAACAATCTCTCGCAATGCTGTGGTGGGGGCGGGGGAGCGCATTCCAGGCGGGGGAGCGGACCCTTTGAAGTATGATGCCGAGGCTGTGGCTACACGTGCACGCGCCAGTGGGCTGAAGCGCTTCCCCAAACGGATTGCATGGCGGCACGATGCACGTGATTGTGCGCGTGCTCGCCATGCAATCCACTTTTGGGAGCACTTTGAAATGCCCCTCCTACTAGAGTCTCGCATAGCGATTGCGTAAACGCAATAACTAGGCGAGACCTAAAAAGGAGGTGTTGAGACGAGTCCCTATCAGGCTCTCCATTTTTGCCATCACCCACAGGGTGAAAAAAAATCTTAGCTCTGCAGCAGTACCACCCCTCACTGCCTGTGATGAAACTCACTATAATTCTTTCACAGGTTCATCATTTTAGAACTGCAGCATTTTCAATATTATATACTACGAAGCCATAGTAATTGCTCATTTATGTTATGCAACTAACAACCATTGATAAATCCAATTTTCTTGGCTTGCTGTAGGTTTAATGTTACTTGTTGTATTTTATATACAAAAGCAATCATGCAGCAAATTACCACTCGGGTGGCACCCTACACTAAGCACAGATTTTAAGCTTGATGTTAAGCCACGCCCTTAGTTACATTGGCCATGCCCCTTTGAGAGACCCCCCCCGCCCCCCAGTTTCTTCATCCCACTTAAAGCCCTGGGTATCAGGATAATAACTTTGTCGCAATCTTCCCTGGGAGGTCAATCCTTGAGTTGGGAAATAAATACAATCTCTTATCAGCGCCCAGAGAACAAAGACAGAGCTCAGTAGGTGAGTGTGGTACTCAAGTGCCTTTAGTCTGTAGGTTGCATTTAATGTTATAGCACTACTTGTAGGAACACGTCATCCTAACAGGGCTTCAAAGGATCAGACTTAGACAACAGGAATGCATTCCTCGTACGCATATTCCACCTTTTCTCCCTTTTAAAAACAAGAAACGCATGTTTTGAGAACCAGCTCATGAGGATGTTTGTTGGCAAGTGACAAGAAAGATGTCGGCTTTTGTGGCCGAGTGCTGTGAACCCGTCAGGGCTGAGGTAAAGGGGCTGGCACTGAGGCTCCTTAATATAGATAAATGTGTGACCGAGCCTCGGGCGCTTCCCTGCTTGCCTCGGGCACGCTGGCATCTCGGAGTTAACAGCCCTCTCCGGAGCAGGTATTTTTGACCGATGATAAAATATTTAAGGGGAGGCTAACCTTGAAGGCATGTTTCTAGAGCTCAGCTAGTTAACAGAGGCCCACAGTCCCCAGCCACCCCGGGAGCCGCAAAACATTTTGTTTACAAGTTTATTAAAAAGGCCACGGCATCGCTGCTGGGTGATGTTTGGGAGGTGGGAGGGTGTGTTTTTGAAGGCAAGCATTACGGGCGACTTATTAATTAAATAACAAGGCAGGGCGATTGCTGCTTGATGCTATTTGGGTGGTGGCAGGGGTGTTGTTCATTATTTAGTATTCACATTTAAAAAACAAGAGAGGCTTGTTGTCAAAGGGAAAAAAGTTGTACTTACAGGATGCCTACTCGCAGCATGCCGCTTCTTATGCCCTGCAAGAGTAAACACTAGCACTTGTTTACTAAATGATGACATAATGTCGCTCTTTTAGATTAACAACACTGGTGCACGTGAACAACGACGGTCGCAGCCCCTCCCGCTGCGCTATAAAAGAAGTAAAACAAGAAGGGCTGGGCGAGAAGGGAGGGGGGAATGCCAGCAACAGAGGAGCCCGCGAAAGTGAAAGTGATCGTGATTACGATCGCTATGGAGTTAAGACACATGGCGATGCGCGCGTGCACGTTCATGTGCACTGTAGCTTTAGGCCACGGCAGCACTTTGAAAAGCCCAGATATAAAATGTCTCTTCGAGCCTTTGGCTCGCGAGACCTAAAAACACGACTTGAGAGTGGTTTGCATTATGGATGCACTAGTGATGGACCTCGGGGTGCTTGCTGTCTGTCATACACTTCAAGACTGACCTAAGTGATGTGCTTCAGTGGAGCACTGCTTGGCCTGCTCATTGGAAGCACTGAGTGTCATGCACTGGGGAAGGCGGCATGCTGTGCATGAGGTAAGCACTGAGTGTCATGGATGAGGGGACCACTGGCTAATGTAGATTTCAGTGGCACGAGGCAGCTTACATTAATGGGCCACAGGATGATATGCAGCAAGTGCTACAAGTTGATGTGGATCGGGTCACGTGATGCATGCAGTTTTATTGATAGATTTTGTTGTCTAGCAGCAGTTCACCTACTGAGATTGTAAACTCTTTGCTTATAATCGCAATAGCAAAACTATAGAGCGCAGAATGCAAAGTTATGTTTGCTTAGAGGTCAAAACTGGATGAAGGTGTCACACATGGCAGCTCGGCATATGGATAGATGGAGACAACATTTAAAACAATACATTTGCTATTTATGGCATTGAAAACTTAACATAGGTTCATTTTGCCCAAATAGTGACCTATGTTCAGAAACAGAAACTTGAGCTTTGTTAAAACAATTTAGTAATTTAATTGACTCGGTTTCTCTCATAGAATATAATTGGCCTTTTAAACCTGAGCAGAAAACAGGCGTCCAGACATCGGATAAAATGTCAAAGCGTCTTCCAACCTCACCTGTAATGGCTCTAAGCGAGCAATCCCAGGGCAACTTAGAAGAGTCCCTTCACTCTTCCATCCTTAACCTCAATCATGTTTTCCTTGCACTCACTCATCCACCCAAACACTGTGGCACCTGCATCTGCTGTTACCCCTCTGGGAACAACCTCTTGCTGTCCTGGCTCGGGGATGGAAGACAAGTGTGTAGCTTCGGTGGCCCTGCCCACCTAATCGTCTAAAGTTCTGTCCTTCAGGGGGACTGTGTAGTTCGCCTGCAGCATGAAAAGCATGCCCTGCTAGATATGGCCCATTCAAAAACCTTTGGAGGCAACCCCTTCTTACATTCCTGTTGGACTTGGCCCTTTTTTCAGGGTCATCCCAGAACTTTTTGCCTTCCTCCTGTATTTTTTCTGACCAGTTGTTGATGGTTTTATGACTCTGGGAACTTTACCACTACTGATCAGTGCTAAAGTGCATTTGCTTTCCCTGTATATTGTTGTAATAGATTGGTGTTTCCATAATTGGCTTATTTGATTTACTAGTCAGTCCCTAGTACAGTGGACTGTGTGTGCCCAGGGCCTGTAAATCAAAAGCTGCTAGTGGGCCTGCAGCACTGATTGTGCCACCCACATAAGCAGCCTGAAAATGTAACTCATGCCTCTCAATGTAGTGTCTATGCGCAGTTTAATACTGCCATGTCGACTTGGCATGTGCACCCACTTGCTAGGCCCTAACCTGCCCTTTTCTTACATGTTAGTCACCCCTAAGGTATGCCCAAGGTACCCCTGTGGGCAGGGTATGTGAAAGGTAGGACATGCCCTGGTGTGTGTGGCATCTCCTGATCGTTAAATACTGCCAATTTTGTTATTCACTATTGCAAGTCTATCTGTTCCCACAGGATAGAATGGGGAGTTTGCTTATAAGATCTTATAATCCTAACTACCTCTGGGAACAAGGTAGGAAAATAAAGTTTAGTATGCCTGAACTCAGAATATTAAAATGCATCTTTTAGTGAGGGTGATTTTTACATTCTGTGTTTGAAAATACCACTTTTAGAAAGTAGGTATTTTCTTGCTTAGTCATCCAGTGTGCCTTTGCTAGGATGTGTATTGACTGTCTGGCTTTGAAGTGAGAGGGGCTGGGGATGTGCAGTGGCTCCAGATTGTCTGGATTTTGGGTGGTGGGAGGAGTAGCACCTGCACCTGAATAGGGCTGTGCCTGCCTTCCACAATGATGGCTCAGCCCCCCTGTGGTGTGACTGGAGACAGGGATCACACTGATAAAGGAGGTTGTTGTGCACTTGCAAAATGCCCCCCAGAACTAGTTTGGACTGGGTTTAGAGCCCTGGGCCAGGAGAGAACAAAGAGTTTACTGTATAAAAAGAGGGCCCCAGACTCCAGACTTCTAGATCACTTCTGGGAAATCAAGATGAACCTTTGCCAAGGAGAAGAGTTGGAGAAACTGAGGAGGAATACTATCCCTCTGCTGTTTTCTTGCCGGGTGTTGGCCTGCAGTGGCTACTTTATGCCAAGGAATGGGAAAAAGACTTTGCTGTTTGCTGTGTCCCCTGCTTGAGGAAGATCTCCAAGGGCTTGAAACTGAGCTTGCCTCCTATTCTGAGGTTTCAGGGACACAGAGACTTCACCCCCAGCTCCCCTGAACTTCCATGCTGGGAGTTCCTACCTGCTAAGAGGTGCCTGCTGTTTGTTTTGGACCTCTGGAGACTGTTTGCCTCTGGGAGCTGGAAAAGTAGCACAAATTCGAGAAGCGTGACGCATCCGCACCTGATTCTGATCACCGAAGAAATCTTCACAGCGCCTGCCCGCGGCTCGAGAAATCGCTGCATCGAGTGCACCGATCTCCGAAGTCCGAGATCACCGCACCGATTCCAACGCAAGGCCTGCTGTGCGGCTGCAAGAACCCAGTCATCATCCCAAATTGTGGTATTGCATTGAGGCACTAATTCTGTCGCATCAATGGGGGGCACAGTAAGAAACCGACATATCACCTCCCCACGCATTAAGAAACTGACGCATCACCTCCTCTCCGGTAAGGACCGATGCATCACTTCCCCTGCGCAGCAGTAAGGAACCAATGCATCACATCAGCCAGAGCAAGGAATCGACGCATAACCTTCCCTGAGTTTAAGGAACCAACACCTCACCTACCCTGCGACCCTTTTTGTTTCTGTGCACGACGCATCAAAGGTACTTTGTGTGAAAAGTGTTGCATCTGCAATTTGCTTTGAACTGGACTATTTATACCATTTGAAAGTCATATTTTTATTTCTGTATTGTGAATTTTTGTCATTTTCGTCTTTTTTGGTTATATAAAGATTACTTATTTGTCTAAACTGGTGTGGTATTCATTTGTAGTGTTCTCACTGTATTACTGTATGTGTTCACAAATGCTTTACACACTGCCTCTGCGATAAGCCAGTCTGCTCATGCCAAGCTACCAAGCGGGTGAGCAGGGGTTATTTTAGAAGTGTATACTCCTTAACCTGACTAGAAGCAAGGGTCCCTGTGTGGACAAAGGTACCCACTTCTGCCAACTAGAGACCCCCATTTCTAACAATACCATTATTAGAACCAGGGTCTCTAGTTGGCCGGGTTATGTAACCTAGTCGAAGAAGGGACCACCGCTTCCGACAGGGTAGCTTGGCGCAGAGTAGGAAGGCTTAACTTCAGAGGCAATATGTAAAGTATTTGTGCAACACACAGCAACTGTACACAGTAAAACACGCACACAAAGACACTACACCAATGAATTATATAAATAAAAATATCTCATTTTCAGGCAAGATACATAATAAAGAATTAACATATGCCTAGTGTTCTTGTCTGACAGGGTTCTTTGTGAGGGGAAATAAACTAGCCACAAAACGTTCGCTCAGTTGTCAGTTTATCTTGGGCTTTAAGGCGATGAAAGGACAATGTATGCAGGGTCAGTCAGAAAGAGTGTTCTGGCCAGTGGGTACCAGCCACCTAAGTCAGTACATTGGCCCTGGTGCCACAGGAGTTAACCTCCCAGCATTAATGCTCCCCACCGTGCCCCCAGTGAGAATGCGGTCGCAGAAGGGAGGTCAAGTTTAGCCCTGCTGCGCTTATAGGGAGAACACGGCCGATCTTGATGGGAAGTTGCCTCCGTTGTCCCCGCAGCATGAAGGCGGCCAGGAAAGGAAGTCAGGCTCTCCGGGGCACACCCCCACTCCCCAGATGCTGATTACACAGTTTCCTGCAGTTCAATTACCGTTGTCCCCGCCAGGCCCGCGATAAGAGTGTACCATTTCCGGCAGTCCCCCAAACTACTTTCCCCACAGCCTCTGGCCCCCAGCCCGCCCCTAGGCAGCGCTCCACACAGCAGCGTAGCGCAGACTTTTACCTGGGGGGCGAAGGCGAGGTTGGCATCCGCCGAAGGCTTCTCTTGGTTTCGGGCACACCTGCCCCGTGATGACGCTGCACAGAGCCCTCCCGGGAACGCGCTCAGCTCTTCCCCTCGCCGCCTTTGGCTGTGATGATGCGTCCCAGTTGCTAGGCAACCCTCTACCAGCACCCAATCCTAGCACGGCGGGTCTCTGTCGTCACAGGGGAAATCCTCGCCCGGGCTTCCCTCGGCTCCCAGGTGGCGGCAGTGATTTCGGGGGCAATCTAATCCAGGGTCACCCGCTCACAACGTTACGGGGGGGATCGTGATGTTCTTTTCACTCGAGTCCCAGCGGTGGTGATTTCTACCCACAGCGCCTTCTCCTTACAGCGCTTGTCACGGCCCCGGGCCAGTGGTGGTGATTATGGGCATGCAGTGCTCCCTTCGCAGCGCTACACAGCGCATTAAGGTCCCGGGCAGCAGCGGTGAAGTTGGGGGTAATTTTGAGGTGCTTTCACCGCGGACCAGAGCTGATGACGGTGGAAGGCAATTTCATTTGTGAGTTCCCGCGCCAGCAGCAGTGGTGTTCCTGAAGCCCCTGGGACAATCGCAGCTCTCAGGGCTTCATTGTAGGGGCGGTCCTAAAGTTCCCTGTACCGGTGGTGCTGAATACAAGCACAGAGCTTCAGGATAAGTCCTTAGAATGGGTTGTTTCAAAGAGCAGTTTTTAGAGATGAAGAAAACGCTGTTGTCTTTCTGAATTCCCCACCAGGCAGGGGAACAGGCAGCAGTAGCTTATGGAGAAACACTGGTGGTGTTTCTTCAGTCTCCCTGGCAGGGCAAGATCAGCAGGCCATAGGGCAGCTGAGCAAGTTGGGACAGCAGTTCCTTGGAGCAGTCAGCCTCAGCAGTTGGGCAATCCTCCTGGCGCAGCAGTCTTCACTCCAGCAGAGATTCTTCCTGGTCCAGTAATGTAACAAGGATGTGAGGCCAGGACCCTCCCTTATATACCCTACATCCTAGTTACTAGAAGGGGGCAGAAGTCTCTGGAAGGGTCTGGGGGCAGGGGCTTCATGAAGAGTCCAGGGGGTTCTGGGATGTTCCCTTCCTTCCCTGACCTGGCTGTCACAGTGACGAAAGGCAGGGCTATTAAGGCTGCAGTGGGCAGCCATTCACAGCCCCTTCAAGGTGGGAAGGTGTGAATCACCACTCCCACCTCCCAACCCAGGCAGCTATTAGTGTGTAGATGGGGGCGGGGAGTCTGCAGGGCCCAGACTAAGTGTAGGCAGGAAAATATCCACTTTCTAAAAGTGGGATTTCTAGAGTAGTAGTCCCCAAACCCCATATATCAATGCAAAGGGTTCCCCGCCCCGGTTCCAACAAGACCAAACATGACATACTTATTAGGTTCCAGTCAGAAATTATCCCACAAGGGGGTCCCCAATGTTAACATATGGAGGGTTAGGCCTCACTGCAGTAGCAGGGGCCTGTGACAGGTATGCCAGTGTCACAATGTTTTAGGGGAGAGCACCTGCACCTCAGCACTGTTTAGCAGTGGGGAGGTGCCCAGAGTCCTAAGTCCAACAAAAAGGTACGGTGACAATGGGAGGCACAAGAGCAAAAATGTAGGGGAAGACCTCCCTAAGGCTGACAGGTCCAACAACCATAATGTGTATTTGTAAAGTACATATTCATAATTATTGTTTTCCAACTCAGTGGTACTCATTTTATCGACCTTAGAAGGATGAAGGCCGGGTGGACCCGCCTGGATTTGAAACTGTGGATATGAGATTAAACACAGGCCCCTATAGTGGACACATTAGACCTGGCTCTTGCATGAGAATTGTTATTTGTCAAGAGAATCCGAAGGTCTGCATTCTATATGACTGGACTGGAGGCTCATATTATGCCACAAGGAAATGGTAAAGACATGAAAAGAGGCTTTTTTATATATTAGAAGCAAGTATAATTGGCCGGACATACAATACAACAATATCAATGCAGGGCCAAAAAATAGTATGTCATTATCTGATGGATGAGATAATATTTCCTTTATGGTAGCAAAGGAAATGTTGTCAGGAAAGGTGGCTCAGATTATGCTCACTGTGAGAAATCTGGTTGATGGTTTAGTGGGGTCAAACCCTTCTCAAGCAACACCCACAATCCCTGCCAAGATGACCCACAAAAGTCACTAAATTAACGTGCTTAATCTAGTGGTAGCTTGGCACAAAAGCAGTCGGGCTTAATTTAGATGCAATGTGTGAAGTATTTATGTAGCACACAAACAGTAAAAAATTAAAAACACCCACACCAATTAAGAACATTAGAGTAAACATTTAAAAAATATTTGACACCAAAATGACAAAAATATAATCAGTGGAACCGGAGATATGCAGTTTCTAAGATTTAAGGTAAGTATAGCACCTAAAAGCACACAGCGCCACTCGCAGTTGTCTGGTCGTGCGAGGCTGGATGAAAGTCACATATTCTGGCCGATGGTGATGGAGCATGGGCTGGATACAGGGACCAGGCTAGTCTCACTGAAAAAGATACCTTCTAAAGTCCAGCCCGAAGAGTTCTGTTTGTGGAGGAGGAGGTCGCAAGGAGCAGGAAGAGCGTCACGGATGGTCATCGCTGTAGCACAAAGAGCAGGCCATGCATCGCGTATGGTAGTTGATGCAGCGCGAAGATCATGTTCGTCGTCACGGATCGACGTTGCTGGAGATTCGCATTGGTGATCACGGTGGGCTGGTGATACTGTAATGTGAAGTGCATATCTTGCATTATCAGCCTTCGCTGACAGTTGCTGTAGTGCCAAGAGTCAAGTTCACCAGAGCTTTGCATTTGCAGTCAGCGTAGGTCATAAGATCCTGACATGAATGGGCCCTTTTGAGGTTGTGAAGAGACCAAACGTTCAGGATGTCTTCCTTTCAACTGATGCTACATCAAGGGTCCAGAACCAGTTACTGAGGGGCACCTCTTGGGGATCAGGAACTCACTTCAGAAGAAGCCAGTATGGCTCAAGCAATTCCAGCTGCAGGTGCAGGCAGCAGGTCAGCTGGGCATATACAGGGAGGCCTCTGGAGCTTGTTATGTCCCTGTAGCTCAGAACAGGAGGTCAGTCCTCTGTCCCTTGGAGTCACTTCAGCCTAGGATGAAGGGTGCAATTCCAGTCTTCCTTCTCAGAAACCAGGGTAGGACTCAACCAGCAGAATAGCAGGGTGTCCTTCGTTGTAGTATTCACCGGGCCAGGAGTGTACTGAAGAGTGGGGCTCAGGGTTGCCTTTTTATTCCTGGTGCTTACTTTAAAGTGGAAGAAGCTTCTGGAGTTTCCTCCTTCAGAGGGATCTAGGATTTCCTGACTCTCTGTTCTGGTCCCAGTCTGTCTGGGGGCACAATAGGTTAGTGTGAAGTATTTTGTGTATGAGCTGGGCCAGTGTCTTGGTAGTGCAAGTGAGGTAGGTGACAGCTCCGTCCCTCATCCTGCCAGAGATGGCCAATCCTGCCAACACCTAGACTCCATCATAGAATTTCGGGAGTTGAACTTCACCGCTGAGTCGGACGCACTGCCATTTAACTGCTAAATTGCATTGACAATATACTTGCTTAATCCATTTTGTCACTTTTCATTTTATTTTTCCAATGTTTAACCCCTTCAGTGCCCGCCCCTTTCCCCGCCCTGTGCCGGCCGTTGTATTAGCGGGCGGGGTTTATGACGAGCTGGTCTCGTCATGGGCACAGAGCGACCGCGGCCCATGACGAGACCAGCTCGTCACGGGCATTGAAGAGGTTAAAGTTCATTCCATTCTTCTCTGTCACAAGAAAGCCTTGCTATGTAATAACATATCTGATGCTGCAGCTATGTCCATCCGGACCTTTATTCTGAAGCAGGAAATTTACATATTTCATCCTCAGTAGTGGTAAATACCCAATGCATTACGGGCCTCATTTTTCCATTCATCAGGGGTTCACTACAAGAAATTAAGCACCAACGTTAGACCTCAAGTTAAAACTTCACAGTATAACAAATAGTACACATTTTGAATTACTCAAATCACATTTAAACATTCCTGCCATGATTAATGTGCTCCCTCTAAAGCAACGCTGGTTTTTTTCTGTTTCTTCCCCCTTCATTATTCCGACTCTATGATTGTAGTTAAGAAACACAAACGGGCTTAAATCTACCATCACTCTTGCTTTTAAACCATCATTTTCGTACACAAAAGGTTCCCTTAAGCTCTATTGTACCTGTCGTGCATGACCACGTTCTCCTTGCAGAACCCATTTTGAACTTGTTTCCGTTTTCACCCCTTTTTAGGTCTCGCCTGACCCAGCGCATGCGCTGGCCTGGCGAGACTTTTTGTGAGGGCTTAAAAAAATGCTACCTAAAGCTACAGTGCATGTGCGCAGGCGTGTGCCGCGCTTGATTGCGAACGTGATCACTTTCACTTTAGCGGCCGCACGGCCGCTTTGATGTTCTCCGTGAGCCAAAACAATCACTATTCCCAAAGGTTCACTGAATCTTCACACAGTAAATTGTTTCTCTCTTGCATGCACTGCACATAGAATGCTGTTTTATTTTTTCATTGCATCCGATTTGTTTTTGATTTTTTGATGTGTTACTTGAGGCACAACACAATGCAAGCCAGACCCATTGGTTATGCCAATTAATGTCATTGTGCTGACTTTCTGGGCCAAAACTGGTATCTCTGCAGCAGGCAATTATTCATGGGCTTCTTGAGCAATAGTACATGAAGAATGCCTCCTGAGCTTCAGGAAAGAGAGAGAACTTTGTTCTAGCTTTAGCGCTTAATGAATCAATGGAAACACTTTGCCATGGGTTTAGTGTGTGTCCATTAGATGTAATATTTGTAATCTGCATATACTGGTGTAATTGAGCCTGCTTATAAGTCTAGTTGTAAAGGTCTTGTATAGTTTAATGTTAAATGGCAGGGATCGTGCCATCTGATTGACGGCCTCCCCTCTGCATTGTGATTGCTCACTGAGTGTCGAAGGTGATCTTTGCTGCAGTGTGCCTGCTATTTCTCTCCCCAAAGTTTACAACAAGCATTGACAAATCCACCAGGTTTGGCCTGTGCAAGCAGGTGCAAATTTTGTATTTATTTATATTTTATTGCAACTAAATGCCACAAAAATGCAAAGAAAAGAACACCTGCTGCTGACCAAACGTGGCATCCGATGGCTAGTGATACAACTCAGATTAAACAAGCATTGGCATAGCCAATAGGTATCGCCTTTGGGACCCTACAAGCTGCACCCAAGGACAAATATGAGAAAAATGAGAAAAAAGATGAAGTTGGATTGTCACATGAGAGTCTTGGCCTCCTCACATGGAGAAGTTTCTCAAACTGCTTCTGAGCAGACAACGGACGATTTTTGGGTTTCAATTTCGGTGTAAACACAGTATGAGAATATTGTGCAATGATTTTACAGATCTCTCCTAGTTTTAAAATTTGGATTTTTGAAAATGTTTAATGATAAACCTTGATTAACGTTAGTAACATCGTAAGCGAGGGCGGGGTAATCGTGATAGCTGATTACATTTTGAACGGGTCTTATGTTATTTTGGAGAACGGGATGATTAATGATGGTTTAAACAGCATGGATTTGAGTTATGGGATCGAAGGAATGTAGTGGATGGAGTACACACATAGGGTCATCCGACAGAGGTCGGGTTACATCAAGTGAAAACAAAGGCTATGGGTTAATAGGATTGCAAGGTACAGATAGAAGGTACGGGAGACACGATTTTGTATAAACAGTCAAAAGGAGGGTTGAGAAATAACGGAAGGTTAAGTAAGAAGAACCTTGAGTCAAGCAATCACAGTTAGTGGATTGTGGGAAACGTAGGAATGAGGTAAACGAAGGTAAACAGCATTGGCTCCCAAGAAGGGGATGGGTTATACCCAGAGTTCTTATAAAAAAAGGGTTGAAAACGGAAACAAGTTCAAAATGGCTTCTGCAAGGAGAACGTGGTCATGCACGGCAGGTACGATGTGAAGTTTTAACTTGAGGTCTAATGTTGGTGCTTAATTTCTTGTAGTGAACCCCTGATGAAGGGCAAAAATGAGGACCGAAATGCATTGGGTATTTAACACTATTGAGGATGAAATATGTAAACTTCCTGCTTCAGAATAAAGGTCCGGATGGACATAGCTGCAGCATCAGAAATGTTATTACATAGCAAGGCTGTCTTGTGACAGAGAAGAATGGAATGAACTTTGAACATTGGAAAAATAAAATGAAAAGTGACAAAATGGATTAAGCAATTGTATCGTCAATGCAATTTAGCAGTTAAATGGCAGTCCGTCCGACTCGGGGGTGAAGTTCCACTCCTGAAATTCTATGATGATTTCTTACTCACGTGGATTAAGGGCAGACTGCGGTACGGGCTGCATGCACAGATCAAGCTGATGAAATGATAAAAATTGTTAAACAGTGAAGAACTGGTGTGCACTTTCACTTCTGATGTGTTAAGAACACCTAGACTCCACCATTATGATGCTGTCTGGGAGGAATACACAAAGGCTAACTAACAACTACACTTAGTCGTGTGACCCAGGAACAGGTCGCAGGCACCAAATGGTTGGGACAAGAAAGTACCAACTTTCTAAAGAGTGTGTTTATAGAAGACGAGGGAACCAAATTGAATTGGTCAGGGACCTTGAGTAGTTATGAGTTTTAAACACAATTGTCCCTAAACAAGGACTATGAACTTCACAGGATAGCTATAGGACCAGAATCAGTACTATATTTGAAGCTGTCCAGCAGGACAGAAATGCTTTTAATTTGTAAAGTTGACAAAAAAACAATAAAGTGGGACACAGCCTGCCTCCTACTCAGTGTACATAAAGTACATAAAAAAACAAGTAAACAAACAGGAAAGCTCAGGGGAAGGGATTTACTTGTATATAATACATTCTGTTAGCACAAGCAAAGATGTGGTGGGACCCCGTTACACATGGGAAATAGTAGTTGGGTAAACGTTTACGGTGTACATATGGTCGACGACATTTCGATCTATTTTAGACAATATTGGGATCATAATCAGGACATAGTGTTTACATGCCTCAGTACAAATGCCTGAAAAGAGATAATGAGAGAAAAGGGAAAAATATAGAAGACAGTTAGGATAAGCTTAAAAACGGCAGACGAAAGTGAAGTGGCATTTTCAGAATAGTGACTAAAAATCCGACTTTACCATTGAAGATGATTTTTTAATACAATTACTCGGAAAACCAAACATAACTTTCCTACCGGCTCCCAATCAAAATTTAAAACTTATTACATGTAATAAGGTAATAAAATGTTATCCTTTAGGAAACGGAGGCCATGCAGTAATAAAAAATGAATGTAGTTCTTTTTCACTAACAGGAGTTGTATAACACAAAAGTACCTGTCCAACTCTTTCAATACAATGTGCCCTACCCTGTGGGCTGTTTACGGCCTACCCCAGGTGTGACTTAAATACATTAAAAAGAAAGGTTTAAGCCTGGTAAAATGTTCATTTTGCGTGGTCAAAAACACAGTTTAAAGCTGCCAACACCGACTGCAATGGCAGGTCATGTTTAAAAAGGCCATTTAAGTGGGTGGCACTATAAGTGCTACAGACCAACTAGCAGCATTTAATTTAACACCCTGGGTACAGGTAGTACCCCTTTACTAGGAACACACAAGTAAATTAAATGCGCCTATTGGGTGTAAGCCAACTTTACCATGTTTAAATGCAAGAGTACAAGCACTTTAGCACTGGTTGTCAGTGATAACATGCACACACTCATAAGGTTAATAAAAATTTTTTAGTAAAACAGGATGAGTGAAGGTAAAGAGTCTGGGGGAAGACCAACCTATGGCTAGCAGTTCTAATATGCATTGAATGTCTCAAAATGTGACATTAGTTTATAATATGACTTTTTCAGGTAGAACCTGAGAACCAGTCCACTAATCTTAGAATGTCTTCCAACCTAGCTCCCATGCCAAAAGCCTTGGGTGCTATGGGCCTCTCAAAGTCTTGCAAGGCAATTGACAACACACAGTTCAGGGTTGCCTTGGAAGGCTAGATAGGATACCATAAGATTGTTGGATTTGGTTAGTCCAGCCATTGGAATTATCCTAATCCTGAGCAAAGACTTCCAATTGATCCGTCTACTGGTCCAGTCTCCAGCTTGGTTAGGAAGCCTAGATCCTCCAAAAGAGTGAATATCCATCTGCACCTGATATAAGCGAGTGCTCCTGTCCCGCTCAATGAAAATGATGTTGTCCAAATGTATTATTAGTGTAATTCCTCCGGTTCAAAGCCATGCCACCACTAGTCTGAAAAGTTTTAAAAAACTCTAGAGGGAATGACAACAACTTGAAAGAAAGCACCTTGAAATCCCACACTACAAGAAATGATGATGAAGGTTGAAGATGGAAACAGAAAGATGGTCATCTTTTAGGTGTAGTTGAAATAATAAGTTGTTCGGCCTCAGCACACTTCGCAGAAGATGGAGGCTCTCAATCTTGAAATGCATATACAGTAGCCAGCCACTGAACTCTCCCAAGTTGATGAGTGGTCTGAATCCCTTACCTTTCTTCTTGACAAGAATGAGATTGTTTTTGCAAGCCTTTCAAATGTAAGATGAAACTTTGGGTTGCCCCATTATCTTTCAGGCTCTAGTGCTCCAGCCCTAACACAGCCTCTAATTTCCTCGAGAAAACAGTAGGACGCTGTAAGAAATTGGGTTACTGGTTGAGGAGGGCGAAACCCTTCTCCACCAGCAACCACAATTCGTGTCAGGGTAAACCAACATACAACCCTAAATTAACTTGTGCTCAACCCTTGGGTAGCTTGGCAATGTGCAAAGTATTTGGGCTACATTTCAAACAGTAACACAGTGACAACACATCACAAAAGGAGCCCACAATAGTATTAGAAAAGTTGAGAGGTTTTTATAAATAAACCAAGCCAAAAATGGCAAAAATAAAATTAGTGGAACCGGAGATATTGAATTTTAAACTTTTTAGAGAAAATAGTGACAAAAGGCATAAAGGGCCAACTGTGGATATCTGGTCCCGCCAGACCAGACCCATGTCATAAGTTCAAGCTGACCATGATGTAGTACGGGCCGGGTACAGAGACCCAGTTAGGCCTGGTGAATGGAGTACCTTAAATCCGGGGATGCGGAGGATCCGTGTTGAAGATGCGTTGTACATCTGAAGCGATGTGTTAGTTATGAGATTCAGGGAGACTGCAGTGCGAAGTCCGGTTGCGTCAAGGGTCCTGTAAATGTGAGTTTGCAAGGCAAAGTCCGTAGTTGAGGATGTGTCATGCAGTCGGGGTGATGTGTTTGTTTCGAAGAGCTGCAAGGCTGTGATGTGAGGTCAAATGCAAAAACAACAAATGATGGACGGAATGCTGAACAATGTCAAACACGCATCCATTGTTTTTGTGCTCATTCTAGTTCGGACCTAGCAGTATGCAAATCAGTCATGACCGTGCCCCCCATAGGAACGGTTCAGTCTAAACTGCCAGGCCAGGTCCTCCCCGGACCGGAAACAAGCATCCTAGTACACATAATATTTGTCCACTGTAAATTATTGCAGTATATTTGTTTTGTGTTTTTAGTAGTAAATAAACTACTTTTGTTTTCTTAACCTACAATACTAACTGGACAGTGAGTTGTTAACTTCTATTTGATGCTTGTTGAGTATGGAGTCTCTAATCCCACACCATTTTCCAGAGGAATCTTTGGACTGCTTGAGTTTGCATCCCTGGGAGTAAGCTGCTAAGACGATGGCCTTAGTGTTCAATGATAGGGTGAAGGGCTTGCAGTCACATAAACTGAGGCCAGTAACCCCTGCCTGCCCTCGGACTTCTGAAAGAATAAGCACAAAGGGCATAGACGGATTTGTCCCTCCTTGTAAAGATGGCACTCTCTCCAGCAGGGGGGGGCAGATTGCACACTTTGGTTCTGTTTAACATCCCTATGGAGCTGAGTGAATTATTGTTTTGCCACAGTGTAAGACAAAGCTGGAGTTCAGATACTGAGGGCCGGCCCTGATCTCTGAAAATATTTAGCACTAATTTACAGTGTTGGAGAGTTGACACTGTGGCGGCATCCCATTTATCAAACTAAAGGCTTAATGCTTCCCCATGACAATGTAATAACTTTGACCAAGAGGCTCAGATGTGCTGGCTTGGCCTGCAGATTCTGATAAGACAATTTGCAGCAGTTGAATTTGAGACACTTGTGATGAATCTGTTATGTTTTTCTTCAAGAACAAATCACAGGTGGTTTTCTTTTTCTATTGTACACAAAAATGAATCCTTACAATATCACAGAGGGGAAGACAGGAAGATTATTAATTTTTCTTTACAGAGGAGTTTTTGTGATTTATTCTTTTGTTTGCGTATCATGCCACATTGACATCATGAGAGGACATAGTTTACTAACTTGGTGTTCAGGTTGAAAGGAATAGCACACTCTGTGCTTCAGTGTCAAAGAGTATTGGACACACTCTTACAATCAAGCATGTAATCTTGTTGGTTATAAAAGATGTAGATTTATTAGGTTCAGACCAGGTTACAAGTAAATCAGGTAAAGCCCCACCAGGAGCAACATCGTGCTGCTCAGCCCTTCTCAATCCAACTGCCCACTCATCCAAGCACAAACACTCTTAACATTCAAACCATCCAATGACCTCACTCACTGGTTGAGCAGCATGGATTTGAAACTCTGGGGAGGATGCGTAGTAACCATGACAAGTCAATTCAAATAAATCAATTGAGTCCTATAAATATTACTTCTAGATTGACATTAAATCAAAAGGACAAGGGAGGACACAATATGATAAAACAGTCCTCTGCACATTAGAATACATAGATAATCATATCATGCAATCTTCAGCAAAACTAGGGGCATATGTATCAAGCCCATTGCCCATTTCCAAACGGGCGGATTCTCAGAATCGTCCCGTTTGCGAACGGGAAAAAGCCTTTTGGGATGTATCATCCCAAAAGGCCCTTGCAAATTAGGGAATCGCAAAATTTGCGATTCCCTATTTTGCGAATGCATTTAAGGAATCACAAATTACGATTCCTTAAATGCAATGCAGGAAGCACCGAAGTTGTGCGATTTTGCCCTAAGAAATCGCAAAGTACCACTAACTTCAAGTTGGTGGTAATTTACAATTTCTTTGCACTTTTTTCATTTTTCAAAGTGTCATGTGGTTCACATACTTGCCCTTAGGTCAAGTATGTGCGCCACATGTGCACACATACATATTTCAGGGGTGCAACAGGGTGTCCTTTTGACGCCCTTGCACCCTTGAAATTGCATTCGTAATTTGCGAGTACCTAATGGGTACTTGCAAATTTCGACTGTCTTCCTATTCACTCCTATGGGCCTCTAGACCCATAGGAATGAATGGGAAGGTATTCATTAATTGCAAATTGCAATTTGCGATTCGCAATTAAGGAATATTAAGGAATCACAATTATTATTGCGATTCCTACATATATTCCATTTTGCGAGGCCTTAATAGCGTTTCGTTAAAAATCGTTATTAAGGACTCGCAAAATGGTTTGTACATACATATGCCCCTTAGAAAATAAACACCCCTAGGTCATTCACCTCACAACATCAAGGTGCAGCACACATGCTCCTGTAACAAATGTATGACGTTACAACGCAAACATTTACAACGCATGCCTTTGCAATGCAGTTTTTACATCGCAACATGCATTACAACGCATGATTTTACATTGCATGCCATCACAACTTATTTTTAGAAACTACCTTTTAAACACATTCCATTACAACGCATATTACTTTTAGGGCAACAGTAGGGTAAATGTTGGATAGTGTAGGGGTAAAATGTACTATTCCCACTCCAGTGTGCGCAACATTAGGGTAAGTGTTGGATAGTGTAGGGGTAAAAATTACTATTCCCACTCCAGTGAGTGCAACAGTAGGGTAAGTGTTGGATAGTGTAGGGATAAAAATTACTAATCCCCATTACTTACCTTATATTGCGTTGTAATGGCATGTGTTGTAGTGACATGAGTTGTAATTACATGCGTTGTAGTGACATGCGATGTAATGGCTGTGTTGTAATGGCATGCAATGTAAAAGATGTTGTGTTGTAAGGACTGTGTTGTAAAGGTAGTATGTTGTAATGGTTGCGTTGTAAAGGTTGCTTCCGTCTTGTAACAAGCCCTTAATCACTCAGGAGGGATAACAATAACATAAGGGTGCATTACACATGCCCCTACACAACATCTTTACCCACTCAGGAAGGACAACAGAAACAATATCAATCAGTGTCAATAAACACTTACAGCAGGACCAGGGACTTCACACCTTCTACTGCATCCACTCTCACGGCAGGACTGGGGACTCCAAACCCTCTACTGCACTTACGCAACACATACAGGACCAGGGACCAAATACCCTTTACTGTACTCACGCAACTCACAGCAGGACCAGGGACTTCAAAACCTCTACTGCATCAGCTTAACTCATAGCAGGACCAGGGACTCCACATCCTCTACGGCACTTACACAACTCACAGTAGGACCAGGTCTCACCCATACCATACCATAATAGGGTATCTTTAAACACATCACAACACAGGGTATCCTTAAACCCATTACATTTCCACTAACACACGGAATCTCTGAAAAATGTAGCACACCACGCACAGTCTCAAACACCTCACCCGGTCTCCCAACAGACCCATACTCAAACCCTAACTCATTCCCACGTACAAGGAACTTCACGGTGTAATACTTTATATAAAATGCACACCTCATACAATATAAAACACATTCACTAAACAGGATAAATACATTCACCCACACCCTGACACACAAGCAAAAACAAACTCAAGTAGCAAATCCAGATCTCCATAAAAAAACTCTTAAGCAGATAATTATGCTAGGCAAACATCAGAACACAGCAGTAAATTGAGAGGAGTCCTAAGGAATTAACAGACAAGCTCAATTATGATACTGCAAAGACTCCAACACAAACAGTCAAAGTTCCCGGTCGTCAACCTTCATAACAATGTCACTCAACATATACACCCTTAACTCCTTAGGATGGGTGGAAACTTGGGCTAAACACTTGCCCCTACACACTTAACCCCTTAGGAATGGTGGTAAAAATCACACATCACATCAATGTCAGTCAAGCAACACAATCACACTCTAGGACCAACACGTCACAACATGGTCATACTTTAGGACCACCATATCACCGTACACACACTCCCTCTTCTGCATACCCTGCATGACTGGGAAGAGAATTAGGCATGGCAATAAAAATATAAGCTGAGGTAACACATCAAGAAACCCCCACTTCGGTGTGCGACCGCTCACCCGACATCCAACCCTTAATATTAACAATAAGTACAACAAGAACAGTTCAATTCCTTCCCAGTGGCCACAAAAGGATCAGCTGTTGTAGGTCAGTGCCTTCAAAACAGCTACGGATTGTGCCCCACGCATGTGGTAACTTCTCTCCTATGCTTCAAATGCTTGGGCCACCACTGCCCCAAAGTGAGGTAGTTGTGGTTCGATAATCAGTATTCCTCAAATTGTGAAAGTCACTCATCACTGGACAAAATCCCAGAGAAACTTCAACAAAGTCTCACCACCATAACAGGGAGTTGTTGTAATCTTGTCTGGTTCCAATAAAGCTGAGCGCACATTTTCACTGATGCCAATATTCACTTACAGCTCGAGTGAGCCATCCTCTGAACACTGGCAAAACTCTCCAGTTTTACAACATATCTGACGCCCATCATACTCCTTCTGCAGTAGAAACCATTCCTTAGTGAGCCCCACAAAGGTTAATTTCATGCTGCAAGTGTGCTTACTTCACAACTTACCACATTATTTGTTCACAGCGCTGTCTGTTGACTCCCCTCCGACATGACTAGCCAAACCAGGATCTCTTCTTATTCATGCCAACTTCAATCTTCTTGATAACAAAGTCCTTCCAACTCAGCAGCCACCCTCTAAATCTGCTGCACAAAGTGCTCTGGCCTGTTTAATTGCCATGGACTGCAGGCTCTCTAATGTACATAGACACTAGTGGGACTACCAGGCTCAATTCTTCATTAGAGGCAACACACTTTTTTCTTTGTAATTCTCTAGTTTCTTCTTAGTTTCTTTAATTTCTTCTTAATTTCTTGTTCCTCATTCATAGTTTTTTTTCTGCTCGTTGCCAGTGTTACAATCAAGGATGAAGTCTTGTAGGTTACAAAAGAAGTGGGTTTATTTGGTTCAGGTCAAGTTACAGGTAAATCAGGCAAAGCCCTACCAGGAGCATCATCCTGCTGTTAGCCCTTCTTAATCCAACTGTCCACTCACCTGATCGCATGGAAATATCAATGTAATCTCTCTTTGAAAAATGTAGTAAATGTGGCACAATTAACCTTTAATTACCATTACCCTTTTTCCACACCATTATCTATTCTAAATGAGATAATTCTTTGCCACCATATTTTAACCAGAGCTCCTTCATTAACACGGGCAAGTAATCAAATGCAAGTAAATAGTTTAGTCAATAATGACAGTTGTGAGTAGTTTTAAAGGGATTTATGTTCTAATTTTAGTTTAAGATTCTCTGGCTCTTTATTCATTAGTCATGTATCACTAAGGTTACAGAACTGATAATAGAAAAATAAAGTTAGTGCAGAGAATTTCATAAGTTGCATTCAGCGTGTTCCATAAAGGAAAGAATTCCTCTTCTAAGAAAGTGAGATACAAATGATGTCAGTCAGAACTCATGAAGAGGTACAAAATAGAGCTGAGTGAGATTAGCATGAAGATAAATCAAGAATTAATAATCGCAGAATCTCCCATTAAGAGAAATAAAGCATAGAACAAATAGGCCTTGGCAAAGCCACTTAGTCAAAGCATAAAGCTTGTGGATTTTAATAAAAGTCAGAACGGAACAACGCCTGAATTTAGTCTGCCTTCGTCTGCATCTGTTCTGTTCTCCATCAAAGTCTGCCCTCTCCTCCTCTGCATCTACAAATCACATCTGCTCTGCTCCCTTCAGTTCTGCATCGTAGTCTAAAACTCCTCTGCAGGTCTCCGTCTCTAAATCTGTCTGAGTCTGTCTCTAAGCAAAGGTCTGAAGCTCCTAAAAATGAGAACCCATTTATAAGTCAGAAAAATGTTGCAACGCATGTGGTAGGATCTGTGTTCTGCATTCAAGTGGAATCTGGCATTCTCATCTCCATCTCTCTGCTGTCTGCCCACGTCATCCATCAGGAAAACGAAATCCTTCCCACAACATATTCTGCATCTTATTTGATATAACTTCATCTCCTAATCTTCCTTTAAAGAAACATTTTATTTTAACTAAACACGTAACATTAACTGCAAAAGAACTATGTTATTTAAGCAAGAATCATTAACCCCTACGCCGCACGGCAAATTCTGCCGCGGTGTGAGGGGGGGCGGGGCTGGGCATGGCGCTCAGGTACTTAGGACGGCTCCCGGCCGTCATGAATCATGGTGGGCGTGTGCTCAAGACGGCCGGAAGCCATGCAAACTCCGCCCACTAATTAATACGCCCGCACAGGTGGGGAATTAGCCACGCGTGGGCGGAGCGGCAACAGTCGGACGGCTCCCGGCCGTCATGAGCACACGACTACCGTGACTCATGACGGCCGGGAGCCGTCCTGAGCACCCATGGGGTTAAAGCATGACATGCTAATGTATTTTTAAAGTATGTGTGTTTTCTATTCTATCTAACGTAAAGAATTAGCTGAGGCTTTGTTTCAACATTTCCAGCAACTAAACAGAAAAAACAGGTTACATGCTGTAAATTATGCGAGACATTCTTCTCACAGGAGAAGAAACATCCATCTCCTTATCTCAAAGGTCAAACTGGAGTTCTAGTAGCAAGCTAGATCATGAGCTGCTTTCTGTGTTCTATACTTTAAAATGCTGTATTAATTCAGTACAAATTATATTCTATTATTGCACACATTTAACATTTTTGCTAATTAAAATCAAATTCTATAGTGAGGACAAAATCTAAATTAGCCACATTAAATCAAACTATGAATTAATTGTGCAATGTTTTACATGATGTGTTAAGTAGAAACAATCTGACTGAAGCATGTGACTATCAAAGCCTCATATTTCATTTTGCAGCACCAAATGTCTGTGTGTCACTTATTAAATGCAGTTTTATGTCTGAAGACCGGGGCAGGTTTGTCAATAGTATTGCTAAATTCTATAGGAAATGTTGATGCTCTTTCGCATCCAAGCACAAACACTCTTGACATTCCAACCATCCAATTACCTCTTTCACTGGCTGAGCAGCAGGGACTTGGAACTTTGGAGAGAATGCTGCTTAGTGTACCTGAAAGATTCCTCACACTCTATGGCATCAGGACAAAGTATACTTATTGCCATAACCGATACCCCATTGTCGGATTGTTAGCTCTAACTAATGTGCTGAACGGTTCAAAATCTGTTTATATTGAACAAGCTGAAATTTAGGGTTTAAATTCATCATCACAGGGCAAAGAATTAGCGAGAGATGAAAAGGTGTAAGCAAACATTGACACTAGCTGGTTGGGATATGTCTCGAAGTCCAGCACAAGTCCAGGGAGCAGAGGCACACAGGCTCCTCCAAGGGTTCCTTGGCTCACTTCTAGTAAATAGGCCAAAGGACAAGGCAATTTATTTTCATTGTAAATAAGGTGGAGTGTGTTGTGACTTGTCTTGGTTACGATGCATTGTCAAATTAAACACAATTCACAGTCATACGTGAGTCATAATATTTCTTGTCTACATAATGCTCTTGTGCGGGTTCATACTGACAGTACCTTTCTGCCCCTCTTCATGTTTGACCAGCTTCTTTGGCGTAGGGTGCGCTTGCCAATGTCACTGTCACGCTGGTGGGGAGCTTCTGATATGGTCCACTGTTGGGTCTTTACACTGGAGTTGTAATGGAGTGTTGGTGTTACTATGGTTAAGGAATGTTGGGGGAGAGTATTGGAATGTAGTGGTGGAAGTTTAGAGAGGAGGGGTGCAGGTGGAGGTTGTATCACAGATCGACCTGCTGTACAATTATAACTTGAATAAAAACTTACTTGAAGAACTACGGGCATATTTTCAAGCCAGGCGATAAAATTATCGCCGCTTTAGCGGCAGAAAACTGCCGCTAAAATGGCGATAATGGGCTTGATAATATGCTCTATGGAATTCCAATTGAAGCCCATGTTAGACGTCCTTCACATTTAACATGGGCTTCAATTGGAATTCCATAGAGCATATTATCAAGCCCATTATCGCCGTTTTAGCGGCAGTTTTCTGCCGCTAAAGGGGCGATCATTTTATCGCCTGGCTTGAAAATATGCCCCCAAGACTTTATATCCACTGAGCTAAGAGGTTAATGTTGCAGACTTAATCCAGCCAACATGTTCGTGGCCTCATGCTGAGCACACCCATGTCTTTTTCTAACTGAGAAACTGCAGCACCAGCAGCAGTAAAGAGATGGTTGTGCCGCGGTCGTATTAGTCATGGTCTTACAGCTCTTGCCTAGCCACAGCGCACCATGCAAACAAAGTAGGTGCCCATACCGTGGTCAAACGGTGATGCGTTCCTACAGCTGTAATCTCTTTATGGTGCATGTGGGCCTTTTCTTGTGATGATTTGTCTAAAGTAGTGGTCTCCTTGTTCCAGTGCTGAACTATTTTGCAGCCTTATTCCTTCTTCAGTACTCCCTCTAACGAGTTCCCTCCTGGCCCCTTCTATTTTAGGTGACAGTGTGCATGCCTCTGCTGATTATATGTTCAAGACTCAAGCTTCACCCATGGCACAGTGGAGCAAGCCTCACCCTTGGTGCAGTCATGACAATCGTTCCTAATAACTTAGCAGTGGCTTTTGGGTTTCTCGTCAGGCTCCTTCTCAGCCCCTGACCTTCACAGCAGCATCTTCCTCATGCAAGGACATTTCTAGCACCCCTCCTAAGCTTTTGGTTAGCTCTGTCCTTACCCAGGGTCCAGGAAGCCTGGTAAATGGTACAGTTTGCCTATGTTAATGTTATTGATTCTGAAAAAGGAAGTTGGTAGTCATTGCCCAATCCTGGCACTCAAAGGATTCTCCCAGCCTTCACTGGCATGGAAGCTCAAGCTGCTGGGCAGGTGATCTGCTTATGGCACTGACTGGAAGTTTCTGCCCCATCTTTATACCCAATTTGCAGGCAAACTTTGTTTACTCCAGTCGTTTAGTGTTGTGAACAGTGATGGGCATTTCTGCACTTTTGTGATTAGGAGGCAGACTGGGTCAGTTGTGATTTTTGTCAAAAGTCTGAGCAAGGAAATGAAGTGGAGCTGGCAGTCTCCTCTTAGGATAGCACAAAAACAAGGGCACTAAAGATATTCAGGCTGCGCTCCCTCCATCTTAGGTACAACTGAATTTGGCCATATTCAAAATGGAAACCAGTATGGACATGGGTCATGCATGTTATGCCCTTTGTAGACTCGGATACTGGGTAGCGAGATCAATCCCATCTTTTGCCTTTATAGCTTAACCCACCTCCTAGCAACTCAAGGAGAGAAAAGTGAACCTAGGAAAAGAGAAAATGGGGCTGGTGATCAGAGAAGAAAAGAGGGAACCATCTTGCCAGCAGATTGGACGGTAGAAGACCTGGTCTGGACCCTTAGGTCTTCTAGGAGGCTCTGTGACACACACATGAAACTCGGTATCTGTAAAAAGACAGTGACAGGCAGTAAGTATTTCATCAGATAAAAAGGTGAACAGTTAAAACAATGCAGATACATAATGCAATGGATTACCCGGTAACCTGCAGAGTCTCACCGTAACTAGCCTTCAGTCAAGTTGGGAAACTTGCCTTAGAACTGAAGATCGAAATGACTCCACAGGATCAGGCTGGCTGTGCAATGCAGGGCTTCCACAACAAAACTCCAGGAGCGTCAAAAAATACATGGTTAGCGCCCCTTTAAAAGCCTGAAGGTCGTGGTTATAGGTACATGGTCTGATCAGCCATTAAGAGCCTGTGTGGTTATACTGGGGAGCTGAAATGCCCCAGGTCAGTAGATCACCAGGGCCTGACATGAGGCCAGATCAGAGCCACTACAATAAAGCTGCTGATCCCAGAGGAGGAAGGCACAGTACATAGCGGCTTTCATAGCACTCTGAAAGAAAAGGAGGGACAATTAGGTCTTTCACTTTAGTGATGCTGAATAGATCATTAGAAAACCCCTATAGCAGGTCCTACTTCCTACAATCAAAGGAAGTCCCCACACTCCTAAGCCAAAATGGAACAGTCCCAACATGGATTTTTTTTTCTGCATAAGACATAGTTTAAAGAACAAAAATACTCCATGTACAAGATGACTCAAAGGCATTCTGAAGAGGCTCCACCTGGGTAGTACTGGTGAGTAAAAATGGGCTTTATGGGAGCTCAAGATACACGGAGCCGAGGCAAACAATGTAAGAACTGGTGCAACCCCAAGACCTCTAAAGATAAACACTCTAATCTGGACCACAGAGAAGCATACAACAGAAACTGGTCTCATTCCAAAGAAGCTAATGAAAATTAATGATGAAAGAAAAATTATTCAATTTTAAAATAAATAGTGAGCACTCTTCTTGAAAGAGGAAATTCTTAAGAAGCATTTAAGTATCCTTTTTTTGCCTTCACAAATATGAAGAATTCTGTTGGCAATAGCGGTACCGTATGACAGCCTAAAAAAAGTATGCCTCGCTCCTCTTTGTGACTGAGGTCTCGTGAAACACCGGCGTGACAAACTCTAGTGACCTGTGAATAGGTCTTTAGGGGGACAGCCGACCACCAGGAGTTTTTTGGGCCTTGGTTCAGCCCAGAGCCCAATTGGGCCTGTTGGGCTACATTTGGGCTATAAGGAATAAAACCGGCCATTTTAGGGTGCCGTGTCACCATTTCAGTGAGGTGACACAGCGGCAAGCTGGGGCTAGCTGGGAGCATGGGTGGCAGGGTTTTTTCTAAGGTTTTTTCTGTCTTTGTTCGGAGCTTAGGTGTGGGGATGGCGTCGGCCAAGGATCCCCGGGTGAGCGAAGCCATGGGCCTGCTCGCGGAGGTAGGCCGCATGGATTCATTGTGGGTGGACCCTGGTGTGAGGCCTGCGCGGTGGGCATCGAAAGGGGTCGCCGCGGCGGTCTTGGCATGTTTGCCGCCATGGGCCCTTAAAGTGGGAATGAAGAAGCCGGTGAGTGAGTGCGGCCGCATTAACAGCGTGGCCGCACGAGGAAAGAAGTAGCGGGGGCGGGGTGCCTCACAGCGTCCCGCTCTTCATTTCATGGTGGGAGCGGATGGGGCTGCGAAAAAGTCAAGGGAGGTTCCGGGTGCCGCAGGGGTCATGCACACAAGTTGAGGCGTGAAGAAGGGGGAGCAAAGGGGGGCCATACTCCAGGGCGAGAGCTCAGAGGGCCACAGGAAGGCAGCAGGGAGCTAACAACAGGGAGACCTGGTGCTGGTGTCGATCCGCGGGCCCAGGCATCTCAGGAGGCAGCTACAAGCAACATGATTGGGGGGGAGGGGCAAGGCACCATGTGGAGCAACCCCTGGATGGAAGGGAGTGGGGGGTGGGACCAGGCAGCCAGGCTCAACAACTTTGGAGGGCAAAGTGGTGTTAGGTGGGGACAGATGCCGTCCCTTGAATTAGGAGGGTGGTTAGAAAGGGCCCCTGCAGGGTTTCGGCAGAGCTGTTCAGAGGAGGGGGGTTGGGCAAAGAACAAGATCGCCTCGGTACTGGGGGAGGGGGCAGAGGGGACACGGAAAGGAGAACCCAGCTAAGGAGGGAGGAGGGTTGGGGTGCGTGTCCGCCAGGCTGGTGGACATTTTGGAGTGGAGTGAGGGGGAGGAGCAGGATGGGGAGTAGGGTGTGCACAGGCGATGGGCGCTGGGCCCCGGCTGCGGTATATTCGTGCTGGAAGGAGGGCCAGGGGGGATCCCCGGCACGGCGGGGTAGCACTCATCAGGTTTGGGCAGGGTGAGGGTGGCAGGGCAGGCTGAAGGGGCAAGGGACATTTCAGTGGAGGGGCGAGAGGGGGGGTTATTGGCAGTAGCATCCAGGGTTGCTAGGAGCAGGTGAGGGCATTACCCTGGCACGTCAGACCTTACTTTTCATTTGCTGGGGCAACAAACCATGAATTCGGGTGAGTCCCATGCGGCTCCGTGGCACCAATCTGACGGGTGGGCATTGTCACGAGCTGGCAACCAGACCCCGGTGAGGAACCTACAGATACGGCAAACTGGAGGACGGAGGTGCGAGCAGTGGTGTCAAAACCCCGGTGGGTCGATGCCGCTCCAGGGGCAGTGGCGCAGGGCTCTGGACAAACACAACGGGTTAGAGATAAAGGATTAAGGCGAAGCCAGTTTGGTTCAGGTTTGGGCTTGGAGGAATTCATACGCAGCGGGAGGGAAGCGGCACAGTCACCCATGCGGGAGTCATTGGCAGGGGGACATTTTCAGCTGGACTATGACGCAGATAGAATTGAAGAATGGGAAATTCTAGAAGATGAGGAGGAACAGGAGGGAGGTGGGGGAGCTTGACTAATGCTGTGCCTAGTGTGTTACAGATGGACCGGGAAGTGCGATGTACAAGTACAAATAGCGTGGTGCCACCTACTGCATGACTGGTTAGGTGGCGGGACCTTGATGCCAGGTAAGGGCGAGAATGAGACAAACATGTTTAGTCGCGTAAAGGGTAGTGTGTCAGTGGGGACGGATGCAGGGGGGGTGAAGAAGGGGAGGTGCACCTGCTGAAGGGTTTATACGTCAAAGATACTGGGGTAGGTCTTGAGTCACTTGATTTAGTCAGGGACGAGAAGAAGGTGAGGGCAACTGCAAGTGGGCAGGGGGAGGAGCAGGCGAATGGGTCAAGAAAGGTGACAGTGACAGAGGACAAGGGCGATCCGGGGACACAGGTGGAAGGGACTAAGGAGAGCAACTAAATTTAGCTCCAGCGGCTACCATACATGGTGAGTGACCAAGCCGCTGGGAGCACACCTTATGCTATCGACTAAAGAAAAGATTTGGAAAGGCGAATATGTAGATATGTTGAAACTGCTACATAGGGAGCTGAGGGCCAAAGAAAGGTCAAAGAAGGAGCTAGAACTGGCTAAATGGCTCTGGGTGCCCATGACCATTGAAAATTGTTCATCGACCTTCTTGATATTCGCAAGCGTGTACTGCGAAAAATACCCGGATAGATCCGTTGCCCTGTTCAAATACATGGACGTGATCAGAAGAGCACAATTGACGTACAGGGGATACACATGGTCACACTATGATGAAGAGTACAGGGCTAGGCTCGCATGGGACGCAGAGGCCAAGTGGGGGGGAGATAGATTCAAATCTATATCAGCAGACAATGGGAGCAGTGAAGTTTGGGAAGACGCCATATATGGCCAGTTAACTGCCACAGGTTTACCGCCCCTTTCAGAGCTGCCTCACCCGAGGTGGGGGTGGGATACACAGCTATAGGCACAGGAAACATTCAGGGGGCATGTTGGGATTTCTGCAAGGGTACATGTTTCAGGGAGTACTGCAAGTTCAGACACAAATGCTCGAAGTGCTCAGGCAGGCACCCATTGGTACAATGCTACGGGCCAGGCTTCAGCAGACAGAGACTGCAGTTTAACCAAGGGGCACAGCAGAATGCCGGGAATAGGGGTAGCAGAGGAGTGCAGGGAAATATGGGGAAAGGCTCAAACATCCATTAGATAACCATGTTTAGAGCAGTTTTTGGCAGCCCATCCACTCAAGGAAGACGCAGATTTATGGAAAGTAGGTTTCAGAGAAGGTTTCCGACTAGGCTATGAGGGGCCTCGGTCTGCCAGGTGGGCTGAAAATTTTATATCAGCGAAAACACACAGAGGGGTAGTTAGGGAAAAACTGTTTAAAGAAATAGCGGAAGGGCGCATGGCAGGCCCATTCTCAGGCTGACCAATCAGGGATCTGATTATTTCTCCCATAGGGATCGTGCCAAAGAAAGACCCAGGGCAGTTTAGCCTCATACAACATCTCTCATGGGAGGAAGGGTCATCGGTTAATGATTTCATAGCGGACAAACTGACATCAGTATCTTATTCATCAGTGGATGTGGCCAGCGAGTTAGTGGCGGCAGTAGGGAATGGAGCCATAACGGCAAAATACCACATTAAGTCGGCTTTTTGCTTACTGCCTATACACCCTGACGATTACCAGCTGCTCGGTATACAGTTTGAAGGGCTCATATTTGTGGACAAGGCACTGCCAATAGGATTCTCAATTTCCTGCACTATATTTGAGCATTTCAGTTCATTTTTGCAATGGTTTTCACTTGGCACACGGGCAAAGAGACAGTTACACACTACCTTGACGACTTCTTCCTGGTGGGCCAGCCTGGTTCAACACTGTCAGCAGCAGCTGACAAGTTTGGGTTTTAAGAGCTCATGGGCCAATTGGGAGTGCCCCTGGCACCAAGAAGACACAAGGTCCAAGTACAGTGTTGTTCATTTCTTGGCATTGAACTGGATTCGGAGTCAATGGAGGCATGCCTTCCGAATGACAAGAAGCTGCACACGTTGCTTTTGATTGATGACATATTGACGAAGAAAAAGGTGATGGTCAGGGAGGTGCAGGTGCTGCTAGGACATCTGAACTTCACATGTAGGGAAGTCAGGGCAGGATGGACTTTCTGCAGGAGGTTGGGGAGGTCTCTGGCTGGTTTGACAATGCCACACCATCACATACGTTAGTCCGCAGGGACAAAGGAAGATATACGCATGTGGCGCACATTCTTGAAGGATTTTAGTGGCATTACAAATGGCGACACCAAAAGAGTGGGAGGTCACCATATACTAATGCAGCGGGGGCTCACGGTTTTGGGGCTATTCTAGGATGGGAGATGGTGTGCAGAAGAGTGACCTCGACACTGGAAAAATGAGGGGAGGAGCATCGACTTTCTGGAGCTTTTTCCACTAGTGGTGGCTGTTACAGTTTGGGTGCAGGGTTTGGCCCACAAGAAGGTAAATTTTAAAGAGGACAACATGTCAGTGGTTAATGTGGTAAACAGACAATCGACAAGGGATGCGCAGGTATTAAAGTTAATGAGGGTTTTTGTCCTTAGCAGTCTGAAACACGATATTTTGTTTCAAGCCAGGCATGTGCCAGAAGTGGACAATGACATAGCAGATGCTTTGTCTCGTTCACAGTGGGAGAGGTTCCATTGGCTAGTCACGGAGGCGGACGAAGGCAAGACGTTGGTACCAGCAGGGACGTGGTCCATAGGATACAAAGGATGCTCCACCTGGTGGTAGGGTCCCTGGCAGCAACCACACGGAGGGCATATACTCAGGCATGGAGGGAATTCCTGGAGGGGGGGCTCAGAGAAGATCCAAATAATGGGCAAGGGAGGAGGAGGTGGTCTAGTTTATTTTGTCACTGATTGACAGAGGTTTGTCGAAGGTTACTATCGCAGGCAAGTTGTCAGGCCTCGCTTTTATAGGGAAACTGTGGTGGAGATACGCTTTTTCAGCAGGGGAGTTAGACAACCACATACTAGATGATTAGGTGAGAGAAAAGGGCGTCAGGCCATGAGTGAGGAGACCGGTGTCTAAGGTTTTGTTGTCTGGCTTGCTGCAAGCAGTTCCTCGGATCTGCAGTAACCAGGAGGAGGCTGTTTTGATTTCCACTCTAATGTCTTGGATGTACTTTGGGGCTTTCTGGGTGTCAGAACTTTTGGGTAGGAACGGCATGCAGGGAGTGCAGTGAGGCGAAGTAGAATTGAGGGAAGAGAGGGTGGCATTGAGGATCAAACAATCCAAGTCAGACCAAAGAGAAATGGGGAGGTGGGTGATTATGGGTGCCACAGATGACAAAGAGGTATGTCCAGTTCTTTGGGGAACGGCTTTGGGTAGGTGGCAGATGCCGGGCTTTGGGGCCGTTTTCTGTAGGGGAACAGGCAATCGGGTTACAGCGGCACTGCTGCTGTGGATAATGAGACGAGCGCTATTGTGCGTCGGTGAATGGGCGAGCGAATTTGGTACTCACTCTTTCCGCATAGGAGTAACAACCGATGCAGCCAAGCAAGGTTGGGGAGGGACAGGATTATGCACTTGAGAGGATGGAAGTCGGATTGCTTTAAAAAAATACATTCAGTTGTGGCATTCGGGGGGGAAGAGGCATAACATTTTCCAGTGTTTTTTCTCACATATGTGTCTTTTCAGGTGCGGTGGCTGGGCCAGTGTCAGCAGAGTTGTCCATTTGGATTGTTGGTCACTCCTTCATTAAATGGGCCGAGAGTCACAAGTGGGATAAAGGTTTGAGCCTCGGTCTCAACACAGCTCTGTTTAAGTGTTCTTGGCACAGGAAGGGGGGCATGAGATGGCATGAGTTGTTTCCGGTGTTGAATAAACTAGTTAGAGGTAACATTTGCCCAGATGTTTTGATCATTCACTTGGGTGAGAACGATATGGTGTTGTGTAAGGGATTGGCCCTCTTGAAGCAGATGAAGAAGGACTTATTGGAAAGTAAGCAGCAATGGTCCCGGTGTTATGTCATATGTTCAGAATTCATCAGAAAAGGCATTGGAGTAGAGCAGAGAGACCTGAACCAATGGATAGGGCCAGGAGGAAAATCAACAGGGATATGAGACTGTTTTGTGAAAAGGAGGGCATCGGGAGAGTGGAACACCCCAAGCGTAGATACGCAGCAATCTATTTTTTCCAGACAGGATGGGGTGCACTTGTCACGTTTTGGTTTGGAGTTGTACATCATTCAAATTAAGGAAGTACTAGACAGAACATTGGACATTAGAAGGTATGCGAAGAAGTCCTAGGCCTTAGTTGGGGGGTCAAAAAAGTCTGAGAGGCAGGGACTTTTTTGAGAGGCGTTTGTCGTGGTAACTAGTTGTTTATATTGTTTACAGGTTAAGTTTAGGTTTGGAAAAAGATACTCAGGGAGCAGGCAGGAAGGGGAAGGTAGCATAGGAAATGTTCAGTTAGCTACTGATCTTAGAAAGTAGGAAGAGGTTACAGGGTTAATGTGGCAGCATGGAATGACTGAGTTGGGGGTCATAAATTCTTGCAAAGGAAGGGAAAGGGGAAAACGTTAGGTGTGGGGTGGGAGGCAAGGTAGGTGGAAAATATTTAGTGAGGTTTAGTTTTGTACGGCAAAGGCCAAGGGAAATGTTTTTTGTAAGGTGTACCTGTCTTCAATAAAGCGGCCTTTTCCACACATATAGAGCTTTTTTGTGGTCTGTGCTGCGCCACCCTATGGCCCAATTACAGCCTTCTCGTTTCGGCACTTTTAATGATCCAGATGGGAGGATCTGAGCGTTAGCATTTTATGGGAAAACTGCGAAAACCGCTCAAATATAGTTGTTCATAAAAGATTTAAAAAGAGCAAAGACAAAGTACAATTTGGACAGGATAAGTTTATGTTTGCGGGTTTGCGACACCCTCTGTCAAGCTGATGAAGTGATTGGGGGCAGTGCGCCTTCGGCTCTCCTCTACTCTACTTTTAGCGCCCTCTCTGTGTTGTGGGTTCTGTAAAAATTGTATAAATATTTAAATCAAAAAACGATAGCGAATTATAGCAGCAGTACGTACGGTAGCGCTGCTCGATCTGGCATAAACAATGGTGTAGTGACGGAGCCACCCGGCCCGTCCGCACGCATCCACACACCCCGAGGGCGGGCACACCCAAGGGGATAAATAAAAGTGGTCAAGACCGCTCGTGGTCTTTTGGCCAGTTACCAAGCAGTAGCGTACTTGTGTCCATCATTAACAAGATACAAGCGTGCGGCCTAGCCCACGCATGACACTTAGCCCTTGGCGACTTTACACTGGCGACGAGGCGGGTCTGCCCCACGCCTCGCCACTGCTCACCGGGTGCTTGCTGGGACTTGCTCTCGCTGTGGACGAAGCGCTGCCCTCGGTGCTGTAGACCCGGAGCGGGTGCCCACCCCGCGTGACGTCCGTCGCGCCGCCGCCGCCCTGGGCCGTGTGTGAGCCGCTTCGGCAGGCGCGTCGTCGCTGGAGTGGAAGGAGGTGGATCATCGGCGCAGGGAGCAGCGCTGGAGGTGAGGGCGATCCTGCGAATGTGCGGTGGTGCACGCCGCCTCTACCCAGCGCTGTATTCCCAGGCCGTCGCTCAGGCCATTTTGCTGCCGCTGCTGCCCGGCCGCGCTCCCACTGTCACGTGGTTGAGCCGGCGGGCGAAGTCCTGCTGCAAGTCACAGGGCGCCCCCTGCTGTGTCCCTTCACTGCTTCAACTGAACAATAAAGAAAAGCCTGCGCAGGGGAAGAAGTGGTGGAGTCTGGTGCCTCCCCAACAGCCTAAAAGAACTGAGACTGCCTCTTTACATGCCTAGTGGGGGGGAAGGTGCCCAGAGCATTGCCTGCAACTACCAAAAGCCACCCCACAACCTGGGGAAAGTGCTCAAGCCACATGATTACACCCAGCAAGGGCTGAACTGACGCCTGGTGGGGCAGACACACCCTGCTCCCAGGAAGCAGAACTGCACAAGCCTGTCAAGAGACACCACCTGCCTGGGTGCATAGACACCGAACAAGGGGATACCAGGAGGAGACTGCGTCTCCAGGCCCGCGCTCACCCAGCGTTCCTGCATGGCCACCAAGCTCGGACACACCGGGTGTTAGATAACCCGTATCAATGAGTAACCCGGGCGCAGGTGGGGGGGTGCCCCACAAGTAGTGCCCCCCCCCCCCAAAAAGGCCTGGAGCTCTTGTTTTTCGCTAATCAGGTGCATGACCTGCACGCCCGAGAGATGCTGAAAGACTTCCCCATGCTGTTCAAAGGCCTAGGCTGTCTGAAGTGAAAGACGTTCAAGTTGCACATGGACCCAACAGTCCGGCCCATAGCGCTAAGACATCGGAGGGTGCCATTCCACATGCGACCACAGGTGGAGGAAGAATTAAAGAAGCTGGAAGACCTGGGGGTGATAGAAAAGGTGTCAGGGCCCACCCCGTGGGTGTCTCCCCTCGTCGTGGCCCCGAAACACAAACAACCAGGGGCCATTCGGTTATGCGTTGACATGCGCCTACCGAATGGAGCTGTGAAACGGGAGCGTCATCTCACGCCTACGATGGACGACATAGTCGCGGACCTCAACGGCGCAAGATGGTTTACCAAGCTGGACCTCAACGCAGGGTATCACCAGCTGGAACTACACCCCGACTGCCGGAACATTACCACGTTTACCACTCACGTTGGATTGCGTCGCTACAGAAGATTGAGTTTCGGCGTCTCGTCTGCCGCAGAGATGTTCCAAAATGCCATACAGGAGACACTCTCAGGTCTGCAGGGCGTGATAAACTTAAGCAACAACATCCTTGTGTTCAAAGTCAGGCCAGCCTTGGGCCTGGTCCGCCAAAGAAGACCTGGCGTTTCAAGCAATCAAGGATGCTCTCATCGACGACCGGGTCATGGCATACTTTCGCCCGCACCGGTGCACGGAGGTAGTCATGGAAGCCAGCCCCGTAGGGCTAGGGGCGGTACTGATGCAAGAAACCGAGGCAAAGGAGTGGGTCCCCACTGCCTACGCCAGCCGAGGGCTGACAGCCACAGAGATGCGGTATGCACAGATAGAGCGGGAGGCCCTAGCCATCAAATGGGCATGCCAGCACTTTCACCTGTACCTGTACGGGCACGACTTTCGGGTGGTCACCGACCACAAGCCCCTCGTCCCGCTCTTCGCTGGCACCGCTCGGCTCGCCCCACCTAGGATCGAGAGGTGGGCTGTGCCACTACAGACATACCGGTTTGACATGGTGTTCAGACCAGGAGCCAACAACCCGGCGGACTTTTTGTCGCGACACCCTGGCCCACCTCAGCCAATGCACACCCCGGCGGATGAAGAGTACACGGAGGAGTTCGTCCACATGACTTACCTCGATGCATGCCCTGCAGCTCTCACTCTCAAAGATGTAGGGAAAGCGACGTAGTCTGACGAGTGCCTAGCCAAAGTCAAAAGCACGCTGGTCGATAGGAATTGGAAATATTTTTGGGAGGGGGTCAGCTCACTCACGGCGGAGGAACAGGTGTTCCGCAAACAGGTATGGAGGGTACAAAGCGAGCTCAGTGAAGGTCCTCGGGGGGTAATCCTGAGGGGCGCCTCCCTCGTGATCCCCAGGAGTCTGCAGAAAGAAGTAGTCTGAATGGCGCATCAAGGCCATCAAGGTGTCTCCAAAACCAAGGCCAGACTTAGGAGCAAGGTTTGGTTCCCAGGGATGGACGCCATGGTGGAAGAGCTCATACACAACTGTCACTCCTTCCGCATCACGGGCGAGGAGCCAGCAACACACCCAATGATCACCGAAGACCCGTGCTGCGAGCCATGGTCCAAAGTAAGCATAGACTTCGGCTCATTCCCGGATGGACAGCACACACTGGTGCTGATCGGCGCCCACTCCAAGTTTCCGGTGGTGGAGATAGTGCCGTCAACGGCGTTCTCCCATGTGAAAACAGCGCTGGACCTCACGTTCACCATGCTAGGTCTGCCAGATGAGGTCAAGTCGGATAATGGCCCACCATTCCAAGGCAGGGACTTCCAGGAATATCTGACCTCACAAGGCATCCGGCACCGGAAGATCACCCCGCAGTGGCCCCAGGCGAACGGCGAGGTGGAACGGTTCATGTGCACAATGAAACTAAGCCCTCAGGATTGGAGTGGAAAAGGGGGACGAAGCGGAGCAGTGTCTGTCACAGTTTCTCTGCGCACATCGTCAAACTCCGCACTGTACCACACGGTGTGCGCCAGCGCATTTGCTGTTTTGACGGGCCCCGAGAGACAGTGTGCCTGCAGACCGATCATGGAATCCAACCGAGTTGGATCAAGGCGCGGCGCAGGCACGGAGGAAGGCCTCCAACGACAAAGCGAGTCAAGCGCCTTCCCCCCCAGAGGCATTCAGGTCGGAGACAGAGTAGTATTAAAGGACCGTCACCCCACCTGGAAATATCGCACTCCGTTTGAACCTGAAGTGTGGGAGGAGGTCAACACGCAAGGCACCATGGTATCGGCCATGCGAGGAATTCGTGTAGTCACAAGAAACATTTCGTGGTTCAAGCTAGTCCCCAGGGACCGGCAGGAGGCTGATCAACCGTTGGGAGATCTGGAAGGTGGGGAAGAACCAAATCCTACTGAAGATTCGAGAAGTCAGGCGGAGTTAATGCAACCACAACTCGACAGAGGACCAAGGGTAGCGGAGGACCCCAGTGATCCAGAGGAGGCTGCCCCTGCACTGGAAAGAGAAACCGAAGGGCCGGAATCAGGAAACAACTCCCGGAGCCAGAAGTATGGTCTCCGGCCGAACCCGGCTCCCAGTCAGAGACTCAAGGACCTTGCGTGGTGTGCCAAGAAGGACTGATCGATCTCTCCTGTGAAAGGTCGTTGTATCTAAAAAAATGGAGGGATGTAGTGACGGAGCCACCCGGCCCGTCCGCACACACGTCGCACGCATCCACGCACGCCGAGGACGGGCACGCCCGAGGGGATAAATAAAAGTGGTCAAGACCGCTCGTGGTCTTTTGGCCAGTTACCAAGCAGTAGCGTACTTGTGTCCATCATTAATAAGATACAAGCGTGCGGCCTAGCCCAAGCATGACACATAGCCCTTGGCGACTTTACAAATAGTATACTCTGATTGCAGAAATGGCAGGCTTGCCGCGTTTACTACGGTCCTTCAGCAGAAGAAACGTGTTTTTAAATCGACATTCCCAGTTGTGACTGGCTCGCTGGCCCGCGCAGGTGTTGCTAGTTACCGGTGTCACGGTGTCTGAAGAGAGTGCGCTTGTTTCAGTTATCTGCAAAGTTGCAAATGGCGTTTGTGTCGCTGCCAGTTCAATTATGACCGACTCTGAGAAGCAAAGATAAGGACTTTTTCATTCTAATTTATGTTGCGCATCAAAACTCGCTATGCATTTGGAATGTTTAAGACCAATCTTTTAATACACAGCAACCGCAAGACTATGCTGTACTTGTTTTGTGAGAATGAACTTTGGTATGCGAATAAAAAAGGCAATGTCGCCATCAAGCGGTCGTTATTAGAATAACAGAACGAATGTAGTATGAATGCAGTCTTCATACCGTTTGCTGCTCCCCTTTCAGGCTTCAGTCACTCACTACACGTAGGATAATTGTAATGGCTTCCCTTTGGACTGTTCACTCACAACGTATGTTTTTGTTTCATTCAGCCAAGAAGTGAGGCAGCAGGTAGCCAGGCTCACCCCTAATGTAAAATGTCGTGCATATATTTGTATTTAGTTGGTGTCAGTAACCAAAATGGCAGGAGCAGCTGAATGGAAATCACACAATATCTGACCCTCAACAGCATCACTGGGTTGACCCCTTGTCCCAGCCTTGGACCCTCAATCGCATCTAACTTATTGCTGAGAAGCTGTGAAAGGGTCAAGGATGGTCTGTTTCTGCCAACGTGTCCTGAGACCTTGGGTAGCAAGGGCAGTGCCAGGTGCAATAAAGGGGCAGGCCAGCGGTACCAGCTGCAGGCAGTAAACAAACCACAATTAACGTCCAGTGCTGACTTTTGTCTGCCAGCTCAGCCCAGGCTGTGTATTGACCCAAAGATGTATACTCAATACCTGGCTCTTCGACTGATCCGGAGCCGCCCCCGCGCCTTGAGACCCTCAAGGGTGAGTAGGTAGCGCGCTATATAAACCCCCTGATTGATTGATTGTTTGATTGATTGATTGATATTACAAATTGAAGCAGGGGCTGAGCAGGGAGGATGAAGAGAGATGTGGCCTAATGGCCAGAGTGGTCGACCTCGAAGCTGCGGAACCAGGTTCGTGTCTCGGTTTCAGCTCAACATCCTGCGATCCTGGGCAAATCACTTAATCACCCCGTGCCTAACAAAAATTAATGTGCCCTTGTGCTTATGGATAGCGCTCCAATGCTTTGGGGTCGAGTTCGGGTTATATAAAACTGCAACAACAAAAAACTCAGATCTCTGTCCGGTGAATCCCCCGCACCTACGGCAGGTGTTAGATGGGACAAGGCCATGCAAGACCCATAATTGGTGGGTCATTGGTCACATGACTCAGTTTTGTATATAAGTGTGGATGTATTGCAGGTGGGATGGGAGTGCGGCGGGCTCACCACCTCTTCATATGTATGCAATTTGATCCACTTTAAGACTGAGCAATTCTGTTACTTTCATTTACAAATCTCTGCCCGCCCCGCTCCACACACTGCTCCATATGCCCCTACACTGATGTTGTAGCAAAGGGAGTTAGAAGCGTTGAAGATTTCAGGTAGGTTTATTCATCATGGTGCTCTAACCCAACTGTTATAAATCCAGCTGTTGCAATGCTTGATTAACGGACAATAAGGGGCATGTCACGCGCTCAGCATTCCAAAACCAACTCATAATAAATGCCCTGAATATCTAGCTAATTGCAATAGGTCACGAGAATATAACACCTTTTCTCCGTGTAACAAATATTTTATAAAGCAAAGGATAAAGTGGAAAGAAGAGCCTAAAGGTGACGAGAAAAAAAAGAAATGGAGACAGGAAATAAATACAGCGAAAAGGGTGATAATAAGCTTCACATCTGATTATGAAAGCTGGGCAAGGAATACTAGTACATTTCGCACAGAATCTTGGAGTCTACCAGCTGGAGTGCGAGTCTGAGCCACCAGTCTGGCATGCTCCGCAGTCGAATCACACAGAGCGTGCATCTCAAGTTCGTGTACAACAAACACTGGGGTATATGTACAAGCCCCTATCGCCACCACAACGTCACTTTTACAGACTTTGTGGTGGCGATAGGGGCTGCGCCTTATGTACAAGGCAGCGTTAAGCCACCTAACATGGCTTAACGCTGCCTTGTACATAAGGCCTCCCTTCACACTATGGTTAGAGGGAAAGGGGTGGGCAGTGGGTGTTGTGGTGGGCGTTCCACTGCAACACCCCTTGTATTTGACGCTGCCCCCTATGTACAAGGGTGGCGTACATAGTAGGCAGCACCAAAATTAAGACCAGGGAAACCCTGGTCTTAAGTTGGCGAAATGAGGAAAAATGCATTATTTCTCCTCGTGTTTGCTTTTTCCATGCGTGCTGCCTTGTGCAGCACGCATGGAAAAGGCAAAATGCCATGGTTTGTTTACGTACAGGAAAGTTTCCTTCCTGTACTTAAACAAACCTTTAAAAAAATCAGTTTTGTCACTTTCATGTGTTGTTAAGCCAAGGAGGCTAACGACACGCTCCGCCACTTCCTTGTACATATCCCCACTGTTCTCATCTTCCATTCTTACCGGACCGACTTCAAACGGAGTTCACATAACCCTCTCCCTCTTATGAGTTTTCTACTTTTATCAGGAAGCCATCAAAAGATGAGAGGTGATATGTTGGACCACATTTCACCACACTGTGGACACTACACACCTTACCATCCTAGGGCCACAATATTCATTGTAGCTCTCACGACTTTTTGGGGAACTTCTAGGGGTTTACCAGATTTTAAAGACCCCTTATTTGACCCAGTCTTCAAATACGAATTTGGGTTCCTCTGTACAAAATGTAATATTATACCTCAACTTAATTCTCTCTTGTTTGGCAGTAACCCTCTCCGACTTGGAGCATGGACAGACCTTTAAAGCTGGTCTACGCAGGGCCGTTTCGAGGTGTTATGCCACCCTAGGCGAGAATTGATAAATGACGCCCCCTCCCTTTTACTACTATCACTCTCCCTCTGTCATCCAGGCTAGAAGAATTTATGCATAAGATATTCCCAAACTCATGTTTTTTGCCGCCCTCGCCCTTTTGCCGCCCAAGGCGGCCCCCTAGCCTTTCCTAATGGTAGAAACGGCCCTGGGTCTACGACCCTTGAAGGGCCTTAAAGGACAGACCTCAGTGGTGTGTGACGTGTGACATGGTACATCCACAATTCTGACCTAAAAGGCCTTCCAATCTAAACCATTTGACTGGGTCCTCAAGTACCACGTTAAATCAGTACACTATCCCGTTGCACTGGGGGTCATAGAGAGCCTCGGTGATGTGCTTGTTCCAAAGACGTGCGCTGTACCCCATTATCAATGCCGATGGTGCTGGGCTGTAGCAGGACAGTGTGCAGGTTTATGGTCCACTTTTAGTGAAAATTCTTAAGTACCTAAGCATACTGAGAGTCACTGGAGTGACAGCGGAAAGGTCCTAAAATATCTAATCCTACTCATTCTCAAGGGTTTTCTGGCTAGGAGACAGGAATGAGGGCACCCAGACTGGCCTTTACCAATCTCTCTCTTTGCAGCTACACTGGGGATATTCTTACACCTATCGATCAGAGAGTCTATCAATTCCTGTCCACGAAAATTGCAGTGATAACAACCTCCTCATTGTCGACATCTCAGTATCCTTCTTATGAGTTACTTAAAAAAATTCTTTCTCTTAATCCATAGGGAGGAACACACTTAAAATCAATGAATACTAGAAACCCCTCCGTCTGCAACTGCCCCTAACAGGACACCCTTAGCAGGGACCTCTTTACGTCTAGGCCAACCTTCCTCTACCCAGGTCAGTTCAGAACGAAGAACTTTTTTCTTTTTAGTCAGCCAACGCTTTTCAAAAATCCATCCCAAGAGAGAACGCAGCACACAAACCACCTTAAGAAAACTCATCATAAAAGTCAGGAGAACCAAAAGGCAGTCCGGACAAACAGTTTGCTGTAACATGTTTCTTTCGGAGTACAAGGTTCAAGGGTTCAAAGACACTTTATTCGGATAACGTCGTATCCATAAAAGCACAAAGACACATCAACAGACAAATTAAAAATGTGCATATTAAAAATTCATCTTAAAACCGTGGCAGCAACAGTGTACACTAACATTTAGATTCATAAAAATTCATTATAGGTAATGTAAAAGCTCAAGGATTAGACATCATTTGACGTGCTCGAACTGCAATTCTCAAGAAAGTGCTTGTGCGAAAGACCAACTCTTCATCGTCCAAGTTCAGTAGTCTTAAATAAGCGTTTTCCAAGCTGATGGGCATGTGATTTTTAAAATACGGAGTAAAAAGCCACTTAATATACTTTAGATAATTGTGAGGGATTGCGGGACGATCTCACGAATATGACGCCATGGAAGGGCTCTGGTCAAAACTTACCACACAAATTCCCCCGTAAGAAAATGATGGACTACCCTGAACTACGATACCCATATTCCTCTCCTGTTTATCCACAGACAGGAAGCGAGGACCCGGAAGAGGGCGGGGTTAACCCCGAAACTGCAAACCAACACCCAATGAAAGGCGAAGGAGAAGGGACACCGTCGTCACGGACCAAAGGCAAGAGAGAGGAAGGGACGCGGAACGAACAGCACGAAGAAGACGAAGGCGGAGTAAGGACAGCGGGAAGAGCGGACACGAACGAGGACAGTCGGGAGGAAGACCGGGAAGACGCGGAGCCGGAGGATCGGTGGTGCGAAGATTGGTGGTGCCCTCCGGAGGATGCTGGGGAGCAGCCGCAGCTCTGGAGAGTTGCGGCGGGGCCGGTGAGTGAAAGCGTCACAGGGGTTTAAGAACTGAGGGTTTAACGGGCTCTCGTGGAAGACGGGAGGGAACGCACTGAGGGGGAGGCGGGAGAGACCGAGGAAGGTTGAGCTTGGTACACTATATATTGATTGCCCTATGCCTGCCTTGTTAAAGTCGGACCTAGCTATACGTTTTTAAACCCCAAACCTCGCTGACTCCTCATCCCGCGAACCTTGTTCTTGCGTAATGCACGATAAAAACATGAATGAATAAATAGTTAGAAGATGGTTTTCAGGTCCTTTTTGTAATTATCCTATTCCCTTCACTACCCTATTTCCTTCACGACCCTACAACTGATAGACTCCGAAGAAACACTCCTGGTGTGGTGACGGTGCTTCTAAAACGCGACATACCAGTAAATACATAACTGACGGCTCACTCTTTTCCCTCCTATGAGCCTCCGGGAAGACGGCCGCCGCACTGACGAAAAAACACCTGGCACGTCAAGCTCAAGCTCTACAGACCCATCGGACTCGGCGGAAGTACTCGCAGCAGGGAAACCAGAAGACACAACAACCTCCAGAACTCTCTTGTCCCAGAAACAAAATAAAACTCTTTCTTTCGGCAAATATATCCAGCCTCCTCGCCTGTTTATCAAGCCTGCCCTCCCACAATAATATTTACAGAAAAACAAAAAGTGCAAAATAGATTGGCCACAAGGTCAGAGTGGTATCCAAAGAGAAAATATAATACAAATGTAATACTGCCTGGCCTTAGACGAAATAGAAGGCTCCTCTCCCAGTGGCTCATTGGCAGGGTAATAAAAATAGCCAGCTGGTGTGCAGAATTTTCAATGGCCATGTAGATGTGAACAAGGGATTTTTTTAGCTCCTTTTCAGACCTTTCCGCTCTATATAACGAGTAGAGCGCACTCCTGAGCTCACTTTTGTTCACGGCCAATGCTGTGCTAGGATCAGAATACATTCTTCCCCTATTAATGCTACAAAGGCTCCGATACACCCCTGACAGCCATGGTATATCTTTCCCTTTCGCACATCCTATACAGTCACTAATGATCTCTCTTGTTAGGGATACCGCCGGGTTTTCCCAGACGATAACCAGAAAAGGACAGGGTGGGCTCTAATAAGATCTTCAATAAAATGTATATTAAGTTCCCTATGGCAGGTATATTGGGGTGTGGAGATTGGAATGCCTAATAACTTCCTGCAGAATCTACTATTTTCCTGTTGGATGCAGGTGCTATTGGCGAAACCCCAAACTTCAGCGCCATACATAGCGGTTGGCACACATTGGAACTTAAACATTTTTTTAAATAGCTAAAATGGCACCGGTTCTCTTTGGCAATGGGAGGCTTAAAATCGAATTGGAGGCCTTTGAGAACCTGCTCCTGGAGTAAGCCATAGGCTCACTTCAGGAGCTGTTCGCAGCAAAGACCACCCCAAGATAAGGAAAGGTGCTGGTACTTATCAGCTTCTGGTTGCCCACGGTTATGGAACTAAGTTGGCGTTTCTTTGGACCGCACAACATTATAAAAAACTTTTTAAAATTAGTGCGTAGGTCCAAGCTGTCCATATAGTTGACAAAACCCTGCACTAGCGTACATAGGGAATTCGGAGTGCGGCCCATGAGGACTTGATGGAGCAGAGTACAGAAGATTTTGTGTGTACCCCGTTCAGACCAATCTCCCCCCCCCATAACAAAGTAATATGTTAATTTTGTTTGCTGTGTATTAATCAAACACACACATTACATGTGGGAAATGCTCTGCATTAACAGGTTTGATTAACATATTAATGTTGTAAAACGCGCGTTTAATCTATTTTGCGCATTTAAATAGTGTACTAGCGCATGTCTATGTTGTAGTGTACATTGTGCATTGCATGCTGCTTTTGCTTCATTTTAATGGCTTGCAGTGTGATGCTTTTCCACTAGGTAACAGTTTTTAGGGGATAAATATTAGCCCTGGGGGTTGGGTGGGACAGAAAACACTTATTTTCTGTGTATTCACACTTTCTTTGTGTGTGTTTATCGTAGTTTGGCTGGTGGCCAGTTTCAAGATGGATTCGTTTTTCCCGGTTCTGTGCAGTAGAGAATGCTTGCATCATCTGGCTGGAGGAACCTCATGCATGCACTCTGCTCCACTGAACTTTGCAACTCCAGCTGACAATGTTCGAGGCCGGTAGTGGCTGAGAGCCAGAATGATAGCATGAGAACAGCTGAATGCCTGCCAAAGAGAAACAGTTGAATGCCTGCCAAAGAATGACCACGTGGAAACAGCTGAATCCCTGACACTGAATAGTTGAATCCCTGCCAATGAACCTTTGAATGCCTGCTACTGAACTGTGGACAGTCGAATTTGTATCTATCAGCTTGTCAAACATAAAGTTATTCACGGGCATCCTGGGAGCGGAGAACTACATTGTTATTAATGGACATCCTGGGAGCTGAGAAATACATTGTTATGAACGGACATCCTGAGAGCTGAGAACTGCATTGTCATGACCAATCAGAGCAAGGGAAATGACAAGTGTTGAAACATTTGAGGGTAGAGAGCCAGTATAAATATCAGACCAAAATTGGGGTTTAGTATCAGAGAAGGCGGAGGAGAAAAAGCTGCTTTGGAGAGATGCTGGGAGCTTGGAATTGTGCCAGACTGTGCACTGATGACCCCTGTAGGTTCGAGATCATTGCGGGACACTAGCCTGGGTGAGAGAAGTCGTCGAGGAGGTCAAGGGTTTATTAAGTAAGTTGGGGTTTTAGTGCTGGGTAGGAAGGTTTTAGTGTAGGAAATCTTTAGAATGAAATGCATGCTTTTAACTATGGTTCACTGATCCTTCATTTTGGAACCCTCTGTCAGTTACATGACCAAGGATTGATTTTTAACAATTTTGAGAATAATAATGAAATTAATGCAAACCTACATTTTCTCTCTATGACTTTTATTAAACAGTTTCTTGATTTATGTCCTGAATAAATGGCAATGCTCAAGTGAAAATTAATAGTGAGAGAATAAATGATAATTTCCTTTATGTAAATTAACTACATAAAATCTTTTAAATGATTTCAGGTGTTCGTGATTCTTTTTAGAGTCAATTAATTAAGCAATTCAATATATTGTTGTAGTGAGGTTAAGCTGGTCTTGACAATCACCATCAACCAATCCAACTTATTGGTCCATCGACCAAGTGGGTGGAGTGCCTTGATGTTAAAGCTAGGATTCTACAGATGCAGATGTACATAATGTATTTAATGTAAATATTTTCCTATAGGTAATAAGGTACCCCCCACATGTCCAGCGCTTGAATTACTCATCCCTCCTGTGTGTGAAGACTCAGTGAGAGAGATGTGTGAGTGTGGGTGTTATGGGCCCCACCAATGACTGCGCGTGTGAATGAGCTAGTGTGACGTCGGGTCTGCGACGCAGGGAGGGTATTGATACATGTTATTTCCCATTCTTCCCGGTCTCGTGCTGCATCAGACCGCATCATCCGTGTAAAGTAGTATGGGAGTGGTTTTACATTGATTTTTGGGACGTCGTGGGTTAGTGATTTCAAGGTTTTATTCAGTCCATTAATGTAAATAATGAAGAGGAGGTGGGCCAGAACACAACCCTGTCTGACCCCCCTACCTCCGTCGATGGCTTCAGTAACCTCACCCCCACGGCCAATCCTCACCCGGGCTCTAGGGTCTTTGTGCAGGTGTGCCAAGAAATACACCAGGGGCTCATCCAATCTGTAGGTCAGAAGGATAGACCAGAGCTTTGACCTGTTAGCAGGTCAAAAGCTGAGGTCAAATACATAAAGCTCAGATAGACTAGAGAAGCCCGTGCAATGGTCTATTTACCCATAATTAGATTAAGATTATGGCATTGTTCATTGGTGCCCACATTAATTCGGAAGATCAGTTGACAAGGATCTAAAATCCCATTTTTCTCAGACCACTCTAAAATCTTATTATATAGGATTCTACCTACGATTTTTAAAGTATTGTCAATTAGGGAGATAGGCCTATAACAGTTGGGCTGATAATGATCCCCTTTTTTAAAAATTGGGACGATAATACTTGTGGACCAGGAGCTGGGTTTCGGAGTGTGCATTAGATTGTTAAAAACATTTAAAAGTAGGGGTGCCCAAAAATCTGGATTATATTTAATAAGATCAATGGGTAGACCATCTGGTCCAGGGGCTTTGTTACCCATGCTCTCATGGATCGCTTCTTTAACCTCAGATAGGGTCATCTGTATTCTGGTTAGAGGCCCCAGCTCAAAATGATCGGCCTCAAGTGCGGGTGCAGCATGCATTTCTGTAAAGTGCTTTTCCCAGGACTCGCTCGCAATGGTGCATCTAATAGGGGTAAGAAGCTGCCCCATAGAGCGCAAATCCCTCACAGCTGACCAAAATGTATCTTCTTTTTTAGTGTTTGTCGCTATCACTAATGCCTCACAGCGATATTTTTTAATTTCCCCTTTCCGATTGGAAATCGCAGGTTTGTATCTCTGCCTGGCCGATTTGACTTCAGAAATACATCTTTGGTCAGATGATAAGGCTCTGCGCAGTTATTTGTTGGACTCAGAACACTCGTGGTTGAACCATCTGGGGTCATGCTTCACACAGAAAGTGGGTTTTGACAAAATAATTTTTATAGCTGAACAAAGTTTCTTAAAGTCATGAACAGCTTCAGGGAGTGGGTCTTGGGCTGATAGACTTATAAGATGCATGTTTTCCTTTACCACCGTCTGAAACAGAACATTGTTATCTACGCCCCTCCATATTAATCTCAAGCTATCAGTGGAGAGTATTAGATTTCTGGCCCCACGTTCGGAAGTGAACATGGGCCGTGGGGCTAAGCTCAGCCCTATTCTAATGGGATTGTGGTCCCTTTGGCTCGTAACAATGACTTCAGCTTCCATTAAGTGGTCGGCAAGGTGAGCGGATATAAAAAAGAAATCTATGGTAGATGAACACCCCCTTCCTCTAAATGTTGGCACAGAGTGGTTATTTCCATGATTTGCTCCAACGATGTCCATGACATTGGTGAAATTATGTGCGCTTATAAACAAGGCCAACTCAGCGCCCCTGTGGCAGGTAGAGCTAGGGTTATGGGACCCTGAGCTAATTGGTCTGTCCATTAGTTTCGCCTTAAAATCACCCCCCAAAAGAATACCAGTAATTTTTGCTGATTCTTGCTGGGAATCGAGGTGGCAGATGAAATCAAACAGCTTAATGAAATTCCCGTTAGGGATAGAATTAAAATCATTGTTATAAAAATTAACCAAATAAAAAGAGACTTTTCTTTTATATAATAGAACTTGGAAGTTGTGACTGTTAGTAGGCAGAACCTTGATGCTACCCGCAGCAGCAAAGTTGATCCCAATAAACAAGCCACCCGACTGGCGACCAGATTTGGAACTGAGTGCTAAGATATTGTAACAATGAAACCCATTAATGTATAGATCATGGGTAGCCCAGGTCTCCTGAAACATAGATATGTCCTGATCCATTATCAGGCACAGCCAGTCTGGGTCGCCAAGCCTCTGTTGAAGGCCGGCAACGTTCCTGCTCAAAATGCTTAAGTCTGTATCGGCCTTAGCTTTAAGTGTAGTTGGCTGATTGTCTGGCATATCACTAGGAGAGGAGGAAACAGGATACTGAAGCACAGGGCAATGTTCCACTGGGGGTATTTGTCAATCCTGTATGTCCAAATCTGACAAGGCCTGAAATCTATTGGATACAGATATTGGGTTGAACACATGATCAGTGGTCCTGAATTGTGAATTGTAAAAATAACCCAAGGGGAGCGCACAAATTCTCGAACTTTGAATGAATGTTTGTTCACAAAAGCTTAAAATGCAATGTAACCAAATGAGGCCTGCAGAAGTTAATCACAATACATCTAAGTTTTTGGGAGATTGACCAACCCACCCAACTCGGTGGACCATAAGGATCTCGTTGATGCAGGATGGGTGGAACCTTTTGTGGTAAGTTAGCCAGTCCACAGTCTTGTTACGGAAATCAACCCAAGATTCCCTCTCACCCTCTAATAGAACAGGTACACTGGCCAGAACCAATACATATGGGCAGGTGGCTGGAGGTAAGTTTAAAACATCTACGTTGGGTTTCGGGTGTTTGCTCCTCGTGCAATATGTTGTATTCCGCCTTAAGACAGATGGTGTGAATGGTATGTTGTCAGGAAATTTAACTTACAATATTCAACCTCAAAACGCTATTACTGTAAGTGAGAGAGATGCATTGTGTAGAATTGAAGCCACCACCAGGAGATAGGATTCCCACCAACAGCCTATGGCCCATCCTTCACACAAACCTATTTCCCCAAAATGTAATTCCTGAAATTTCCTGCCAGGCAAACATAAGCTAATAACTCTTTTTCAATGACTGAATATCTAAATTCGCTATCAGACAACATTCTAAAGGCCAATGCAGCATTCTGATCTTCATTCCAGACTCTTGGGAGAGAATAGCATCCGCTTCATACATGCTCTAGTCTACCTTAACCAGACATCCCCCCCACAAAATAGTTTACATTTAACGGGACTAACAATGCCTTTTTTTGATTTACGCAAATACAACGTATTGTACATTACTCCACTAGAAGTTAGCTTTCTTGTTTCACATTAATACTCTCAACTGCTCCACCTTTTCAGCAAAATTACTCACTTAATTTCTAATGCACTCACCCAGCCTGAAAAACGATAGCATTTCCTTATTGTCAGGTGGTGGGGTCTTCAATATACCTTCCATCAGATCTATTTTATGAAACAACCCTTTTACCCGAAATACAATTACCAAAAGAGTCCACTTTATTTTGAAATAATTTACATTTATCCCCCTTCAATGTCAGGCCCTTTTGCTGGATGTCAGGCCCTTTTGCTGGACCTTCATGCACACCAATTCAACATGTCTCAAATGGTCCTTATTAATTTCTAGAAAAGATCAAACTATTGCCTTGGAAGCAATTAACAAACACATCTACATCCTTAAATATGTGAAACATCAGTTGCTGTAAGACTGAGGTGGACGAAGCCAACCCAAAGGGCATCCTTTTACATTAAACCTTGCAGTGTAAGAGAAGCATTGAGATGGCGGGAGTGCTGAGTCAAAGCAACCTGGTGGTATGCAGAGTGGAGATCTAAGGTCAAAAATACCGTAGCACCTTCCAAAGCAGTTAAAAGTTACTTTATATTAGTTAGAGAATGGCAATCAATTAAAATGTTGGTATAGGCACTTTTATGTCCTCACATAACCAAAATTTGAGATCATGCTCACTAGCCAATACAAAGGGAGAGACTCAATCCTCCATGATATTGTCTCTTACCAGCCCTTTTAGCAGTTTGCTCAGTTCCTTCCTCACATTCATGGGGACACCCTCAACCTTTGCTTTACATGCTGTGAATTTGTGGGTAAATCCCTTCAATTCCCCTAGCTTCTGGGATAGGCCTCCTGAAATGGATGAGTAACCATTCTATGTATTTATAATTTCACCAATAACACACACTAGCCCTCCTTGATATCGAACAAACCTTTGACTCTTTATCGTGGGACTATTTGTGAGATGTCTTGCGCAAAGCAGGAGTTTGGGAAAACTTCCTGCAATGGTCTTCAGTTGCTTTATGCACAGCCCTTGGCACAAGTGTGGGTGGGGAGGATGGTGTCTCACTGGTTCTCCCTGTATCATGTTACCCGACAAAGGTGCCCATTGTTCCCCCTGCTGGTTGTGTCAGCAATGGAGCCATTGGCATGTATGTATGTTATGTATGTGTTTTTTGTAAAGTTCACTGCTGCCGAGGCGTCGTGGCGCTGTAGACCGCTGGGGAACCCGTCCTGGCTATCCCTGTGAGATGGTCCCTCCTGGGTATCTCCAAGGTGAAACCAGGCATCCCCGGCGAATGTGGGGGGCCGTTGTGGAGATGAGGCAAGCTAATGCCCAGAGTTGCCGAGTGTGATCCCTGGTTAGAGTAGGCACCGAGGCGAGAATTATCGGTCCGCTGGCCCGGGTCCACGACCCTGCCGCGTCGGGAATTGAACCCTGGTCCCGGGCCGTCCTCTGCTTCCGGGTCTGCCGCCTCTAACCAGTGAGCCACACTACTCCACACTACTGACTTGACTGTAGACTGCAGAGGCTTTGCAGAGTTGGTGGGTGCAATGTGGGGAGCGCACAGATGTGATCTCTCTATATGCAGATGACGCCTTGATTTATCTGAGACAACCTGAATACTCGGTCCCTATACTGTTAGCTCTTCTGACAGAGTTCAGTGAAGTATCGGGTCTCACCGTTAACTCAAGGAGATGATGGACAGAGAGCAGAAACTTCTAGGACAGAGCCTGTTAAAAAACGCTTTTGATGTTGGGGCTCACATTGGCCAAGCAACCTTTGACTATACGATGGTTTCCCCGGAGAGCCCCCATGTTCGCTGAGTGGCTGAAAAATATGGCTGAATGGGCAATAGTGGAAGGATGTCATATGCAGAAAACTGGTAGGGATGATACAATTGTAGATGATTTGCGGGCCTGGGCTGCAATGCTTACTGAGCTGATGAAGCCCCCAGACACTCGTCCCCCTTGAACTAAACCGGGCAAGATGTTGGGCTCATGAATGGAGAGTGGGCGTTAGGGGTCTGGTGATCTGGATAAGGGGGTGGGGATAGTCTCTGTTTCTGAAATCTGATTTCTTTACTGATACACTATATTGTTCTGTGAATGGGACGGGGATTCGGTGTTCTAGGTGAGTAGGAAACCTGTTTGCTTCTGAATGTATATTGTTATGATCCATTCTGTCACTATGCTGACCTGTGATACTATATGGAACTGCTGATATAAAATGGCAATAAAACCCTATTCATAAAAAAAATTTAAGAATGTGGCGGTAGGTACCATGCGAAAGCACGGTGTTTGGTAGCAGGCATATTTATAGTCAGCGTAATGGGCAAGTGGTCAGATAGTGTGCAAGGGAGGTGCTTTAGATCCGTCACCCATCCTCAAATGTCCAATGTACCCAGCTAATAGTCTAACTGGGGCCAAGATCCATGGCCGTAGAAATATTTGTGCCCTCCATATGAGTGGAGAAGTGGGTCCGCCAGAAGTCCCTCAAATCATGTGTGGTGATAATGTTGGTTAGGGCAGTCACAGTCACCTGATGAGTGCGGGTAGTGGTGTTGGAGCTTTCGAGATGCCTATCCAGAACCAGATTGAAATCTTTCCCCCAAAGTATAGTGCGGGCCACCAGGACCTAACATCTTGTCCACAGTTGTCTGACAAAGTCTGGGTCATCGGTATTGGGGGAATCTGAGTTAATCAGCATTATATGTTTACCCCCCCAGTATCATCTGAAGTATATTGTAGAGCCCATGCAGGTCATTGTCTTCATGTAGCAAACAATAAGGGACACCTTGTTTGATGAGGATGGCCATCCCCTGGGCATAGGAGGAATAATTAGAGAAGGAAGTGTGAGTGTCCCAACAGGAGGCAAAGTCAGTCCAAGAGTGTGGTGCAAGGTGCATCTCCTGTAAGAGGGTGTTAGAAATGGGGGTCTCTAGTTGGCAACAGAGGTAGGTACCTTTGTCCAACTAGAGACCCATGCTTCTATTCAGGGTAAGGAGGATACACACTTTAGATAATCCCTGCCTACCCCCTGGGTAGCTTGGCACGAGCAGACATGCTTATCCCAAAGGCAATGTGTAAAGTATTTGTACTCAAAACACACAGTAATACAGTGATATCACCAAAAATGGACACCACACCAGTTTAGAAGAATAAAGTATCTTTATCTAAACCCAACAAGACCAAAACGAAAAAAAATACAACATAAATATAATAAAAATATGACTTTAAAAAGGTTTCAAACAACTTGATCCATAGAAAACTATGGATGCGTGATTACTCACAAAGTACCTGTAGATGCGTCAAAATTCACAAAGCCAAACAGCCGCAGAGATGGAAAGCATCGAGAAACAAAGTGATGTGTCAGTTTCTGAGAACATGGGGAGGCAATGCAACAGTCAAATCCGGTCCATAGGGGGAAGTGATGCGTCGACTCCAGGATGGTTCTGGTCTGCAAGTAATGCGTCAGGAAAACTTGCTACACAGGTACGATGCATGGAAATTCGGGATGCATCGGCGATCGATGCAGCGGCGTCGAGCGATGATGCATCAGGTTCTTCAGCAGCGATCCCTCAATGTGTTGGTTCTTGCAGCAGTGACATGCGCTGCATCGCATTCTGCAGAGGCACAGCGATGTGTGGAGATCCATCTTGCACAGCAGTGCTGCATCAAAAAAACAACTGCAAGAAGAGCGATGCGTTGATTTTCTTAGTTCTTCAGGTTTCTTCTAGGTCCAAGCAGCAAGCACAACCTCCAGAGGCCTAGAACTAGGAACAGGCACTTCCTGGTAGGTCAGAACTCTTAGCAGCAGAGTTCAGGGAAGCTGGGGGTGAAGTCTCTGTGTTCCTGAGACTTCAGAGTTTTTTCAACCTAGACCTGTTGGGAAGCATTTGTGACATTTCACGAGAGGACTATGGAGTGATTGCCGCAGAGTCTAGCTGAGCTTTGCCATGGTCGAGACTGAGACTGAGACGCGTCGCTGCTGATGCGTTGCAAGCTCTCCCCCCCGGGCATAGACGGAGGCGGCTGCGAGCGAGCAAAAATGGCGGTGGGAAGCAGCGTCTCGGTTTGGCGGTCTGACAGGGAGAGGACGGCAGACGGCAGGCGGCAGAGACAGAGGGTAAGCACCAGCAACCGGGAAAGCTCCCTCGGCTTGCTCCCTCAGTTTGCCTCTGTAGCGAGATTCCTTGCCTCCAGTTTTGCCACTGGTCTTGCCTCCAGCTGTCAGTTTCCCTGCTTCGTTTTCCCTGCTTCCCACCCAGCCCCGCTGCCTGCCACGCGCTTCTGTGCTCCCCTGCTAGAATCTGCCTGCCCCTGCCCCTGAAACCTCAGAGCCTTTGGAGGTCGGAAGGGCGGTCAGGGGCGGGGGGGTAGCTTGCAGTGGTTGTGTCATGCTAGGGAGCACAGGCTGGACTGTCTGCATTCCCAGCGCCCCGTGGGTGGGCCACACAGTCTGGTTGGTGAGAGCCCCGGCTGACAACAGAAGTCGCCTCAAAGCACAGGTTCCAAGGAGTGAGGGGCTGCGTCAGACCTAATACAAACTGCCACATTGCCAAGAATTGCTAGAGATTGCCAGAGATTGCCAAGCTAGATTGTCCGCTGACCATAAACCTCAAATTCCATTCATAAGCACCCTTTAGCCGCCACTAGCAAGACTAGCATACCAGCTAGTATATCACCAGCTATATAATGGCAAGGAAAAGCCAAGAAAAAAAACAAAGGAAAAATAAAATGGCAAAGTTAAAGACAAGAACTCAACTCAACAACAACAATAATTAGCAAGGAAGCAGGGAAATCAAAGGGAAAATAAAGGAAAATCTAAGGAAACCCAAAGGGGAAGAGAATCACTCCAGGAAAAATCAGATGCAGCCAACATAAATAGATTACAAATAATAAATAAAGCACAGAGTAAAATAGCCAGGCAGGGAGAAAACTGACACATCCATACTGAATAAGTGGAAAGAAAAGAGCAAAGGAATAACCGACACACCCAGCGAGAATAACTTATTGATGGAGGAAAATCCTAACAAGATAGATATTGCTGGTTCCAAACTGAATACAAAATCCACAACAACAATTAGTTATCAACCAAAAATCTACACAAAATTTGCATTTCTGAGGGACGCAGGGGCCGCTCTCTGCATGAGTAACAAAAGTTTAAACGGCCTCACCTCTCCCTTGTACCCGGGGATAACGGACCATCAAGGTCCTATGGCAAACACATCTGAACAAGGCAACAAAGGCACAGAAGACAATAGGGGAAATTCCATAGTCACAAGTACCCAACATAGGGAAAGACAGCAAGGGGAGCTAGCATCCACCCAAATAACCAGTGTCCCAACAAAGAGAGATCATATAGGATCTTGCCAAGCACAAATAAAGGAAAAGTATTTTGAGGCAAACCAGGAAACAAGAACAAGATCACCTTCTGCTAGTATTAAGCCTGGCACAGGTATACCCTTTGAACCAACTATCAAAATCTTCTCGGGGAAAACAAATTTCCTCATAACATTATTCCACAAAATACAGAAAAAGCGCCAATAGTTGACCCAATTACATCCCCCCATCTTCAACCCAAAATGAGGCACCTACTGAGTGCCTACAAAGCATGGCTTGTGGACTCATGCCAACTCATATCGAAGGCACAAACATTGAAGAAGATAATAGCACTAACTTGCCAGTGTCACAGTTGCAAAAACCTCTAGGGCTCAAGGACCCAAAACAACACAGCCCAGAGAAAGGTAGGAAGTATGGCACACCAAGATCAGCCCCAGCGGGACAAAAAGCTTAAGGAGTAAGGGCAAGGGAATACCAGCTGGGGACAACTCAACCGTCACCAACTGCTCAAGTATAGACCGCCACCCCCAGCTTAACTCACAATTTAATAACCCTTTTAGTACTTCTGACAAACTACTTAGGGACAGGGAACCAGGAACCACAGACGTCAGAAAAGGCGCCCCTCTCCAGCAAATTAATAGCAAAGGACCTAGCCAACTGGACCCAAAGAAGCTCTGGGAATCCTTATTAGACACCGTGCAGCTTTCCGTCAAGTCAATGCAATATCATTCGGACAAGATGGACGTCCAACTATCGATTCTTAATTCAGTGGCCATCCACATCTCAAACATTGACAGCAGATATGAATAACTTGATTAAAAGGGCCCAGGCAGACATGCAACTACATCCAATGCACTGCACCTGCTTTGCCATTGTCGATAAACTATCCACACTTCCGAGGCAATGGGGGATATCCTGGCAGAAATCAGGAAAATACCAAAAAGACCCAGCGCACCAACGCAAAAGACCCCAAAAAAAGGGGCCTCAATAAGCTCATCCTGCAGTCAGGAGGTCACAGCAAACATAGAAGGGGCAAAAGGTCCCCCAAAGGACTCTTACAAGGAAACAAGACCAGCTCAGGACCCAATCGCCAAATTATTCTGTACCTCCGCAGAGACAGCTGAGGAAAAAAGCGAGGAGCTCGACTATCCCAACAGACCAGAGAACAGATGGGGTCCAGAACAAAGCCACGACTTGCATCTTGAAGACCCAACACAAACAAAGCTCGAATTAGAACTTTAGGAAAGCCCCAGGTTAGGGGAAAAGAAGACCAAGCACAGAGCCGTAAGCAAAGGAGGAAGGGAAGGAAGAAGAAAAAGAACATAGCAGATTACTTCCACTCAGGCAGCATTCGACCTGGGACAGAAGGACAAGCCACTAGCAAATTAACTGAACTATTGCCTCAAGAAAGATATAACAAACAGAGCCATTTGAATACTTCAACAATAGGGGATTCAGAAACCAATCTGGATACGATTGAGGAAGATCCATTAAGGCCACTTAAAAAGACAAGCAAAAAGAATAAAAGCACCAGAGCTTCCGCATTCTTTACCAAAAAAAGATTTGTAGAGGTTAATACCCCCGGGAAAACAGAAGGAGACAATATACCAAGCCCTTCATCACCAGAGGATGTAGATATTAAACTGGCTATGACTGTGGATGATTCAGCAGAGCCATCTATACACAGATCAGATGCAACTAGAAAAAACGAAAGAACGAGAGCTCCAGAAGGTTCCATTAAGCATAAACCTGTTGAGTCAATCATCTCAAGGAAAGTAATTACTACCACCAAGGAAGATTGCAGACTTCGAGTGGATCTCTTGAACCCTCCAAACAAAGAGGAACAACCCAGACAGGCAAAATTTCCAACTGCCAGTCAATCACAACTTAAAAACAACTCAATTCTATTCATACCTGAATACAAATCCAGAGGTTGTGGGGATATCCTCAACAGAAGGAACATTCTACATCTAATTCAAGCAATTAGAAACTTGGAGGACATAAGTACACACAATCTGGAAAGAATTGCATTAAAAAACATCAAAGAAATCTCTGACAGAGAAATAACAAAGGCAACCTGGTCCTCAGAAGAAATAGTGAAGAAGATACTGGACGAAGAACCCCAACTAAAAGAAATAGGAATAAAAATACTACTCTATCAAAGGCCTGGTTACCCGGAACCACTGACGCTAAATAAAAGTAAAAACGCAAAAGTAGCTACCTCATCAGCAGGCTTGCAACCACATTCAGTACTTAAAGGAGTGCGCAGCATGGATGCACGGACACCAGAAAGGAACGATCAACATCGAGCAATTAGGTCGGAAGACAAGTCCTGGCTAGCAAGGACAATAAACCGACAGGAGGAGAGCACTTGACTCATGACAAAAAAACACCTTCAAGCAATTACCACCTACGAATTTGCTCTTGGAACATAAACGGCCTAGGCAACAAAACAACGGATAAAGACCTTTTGGATTACTTTCAAGGCTTCGAGCTCATCCTACTACAAGAAACTTGGTTAGAGGAACCCTTCCATCTATTTGGCTTCAGAACCCACCAAACTCCAGCAGTGAGAGGCTCCAAATTTGGACATCTAAAGGGTGGTCTAACAATTTACTCATCAATAAAAACAATAACGGCGACTGAAGACGTTGACACCTTCTCATCTTCCACCAATGCAATTAAAGAATTTAGAGTGAGTATACGGGACGGGAACACCATACAACAAATACTACTCTTAAACTCCTATGTACATCCCTGCGATAAAACTAAAGGTGCCAAAATGGTGGAGGCAGAAATTATTAGGCTCCTCTCGGAAGAATCAACTTCAAATCTACTGCTGACAGGCGACTTCAACATGCATTTAATGGGGCCACAGTCAAGGGATGACCTACTTGAGGAACAGCTCTCAGCCTGGAATATCACTTGTCAGGAGCTGAGCACCAAGAGGCAACAATCAGCACTCGCCAGAAACTTCGTAAAAGATCTGGAACACCTTGGCTTTGTGGTCCTTAATGGGCGTTTCCCAGGAGATCATACCCCAGCGGCAACATTCCGCAGCTCAACCTCAAGCACGCTAATAGATTACACTTTTGTATCCCTATCACTCTTCAGTAGGATCATAGGCTTCCAGGTAGGGACCCAAGATCAAAGTGACCACCTCCCGCAGGATATGTCCACAAGAATATCTGGATCACCACCAGACCAACCTGTAGAGAACCCCGAGTCTATTTATATGGACAATTTTCGGAGAATCAAATTCAAAACTAACCAACTGGACGACCTACTGGCCTCAGCAAAGTTATTATGGGATCAAAGGGAGGAGGACGACAGAAACGAAATAACGCAGTGGGCAGAATTTACTAAAACATTTGGAGCAAAGAACGCGGAAAGCACTCTTCCAGTCTCAACGACAAACAGGATTTCAGATCATCAAGACGAACACCTTCTCATCACTAAAACTCCACATCTCCGTATTCTCAAGAAAGCAATGAGCAAAACACTGCGGTAGATTCCGCGTACAGGGCATGACTTGAGTTTACAAAGGGAGCTAGCAAAACTTAAAGCGGAAAAGAAAAAAATAATTTGGCAGGCAAAAAGGATTCGGACGAAAATCTGTGAGCTAGACTGTTACATGATGCAAAATCGAATAACAGCACTAGATTCTGGCGCACAATAAACAGTGTAGCTAACCCGAACGCCCTAAAAATCAACTCACATCTAACAGAGGAAGATTGGGCCTCTCATTTGCTTCAACATTTTAATCCTGACCAGCAACAGATCACATGCCATACTTCAGAGGTAATCCCTCTCAATCATAAAGTTACTCCAGGAAACAAGCATCTTTCGTTTACAATTGATCAGATAAAGGTCAGGATAGCCAAAGGTAAACGGGAGGGGGCTCCGGGTCCCAATGGGATTACTCCAAGCTTATTTAAAAAAGAACCGGAATACTAGGCTCCCAAACTGTCACCGTTGTTTGCACACATCGCAGGAGGAAACATCATCCCGGACTCCTGGAGGGGGTCAATCATATTCCCAATATATAAGAGAGGGGACAAGAACTCAGCAAACAGTTACAGGCTGGTGGCTTTAATCGACATCAAAGCGAAATACTAAGCTGGCCTAATTCTGGAAGATCTCATCGCCTGGACAGAGGATAAGCAAATCATTCCCATCAATCAAACAGGCTTTTGCAAAGGCATGGGAACAACCACCAACATACTTGCCCTGGTCCTATTGATAGACAGGATATAATTAGTAAAACAACCTCTAATTATATGTTTTATTGACTATTCGCCAGCATTTGACAAAATTGACAGGAGCATACTCTGACATAAGCTTATGGAAAAAAAATACCATCTGCTCTCCTAAACCAGTTTATACTTCTCTACACAAAAACGTGGGTTCAAGTCAAACGAGGAGATGGCAGGTTTGTGTCCCGGAAAATCCCAACAACCATGGGACTCAAACAGGGGTGCATTTGGCGCCGGCACTTTTTAACTTGTACATGTCTGATTTATCGCCAGAACTAGACACTTGTAATTCGCATGCACGAAACATAGGAGAGCTGCCACTCTCTAACCTCCTGTATGCAGATGACCTTGTGCTGCTGAGTCGAACCCCCATTGGCCTTCAACATCTGCTAGGTAAAACTAATAGATATTCAGTAAATAATGGTTTAACCATCAACTACGAAAAAACCAAGGTAATGAGGATTCATCAAAGAAAGGAAACCTCTCTAAGTTTCGCTGGCACCTGGCCAACTCTACAATTGCAGTAGTGGACCAATACAAATACTTAGGAGTGACCATATACAATAAAGGTACATTTTCCGAACAAAAAGATGTCATCAAAACAAGAGGCAACTCTATCGCTGCGGCAATAAAATCCATTAAGCATCAAACAACTGGCCCACATCTTACTCCACTACCAAGAGTCTGACAAGCAAAGCTCATTCCGGCAATCACTTATGGGAGCGAGTGCATTAGGGGAAGAGACGCAGCCACACTAAACAGCACTGTCTCAAGAGCGGCCAGAATGATTTTCAGTCTACCTAAGTATGTTTCACCGGCTCAAATAAGGTTGGACTTCGGCCTGCAAAGCCAGGAACCAGCTCATAAAGGAGCCCACGCCAAGAGCTGGTACAGGATCAAAAGGGCTGAAGCAGGAACACTGAATTCTTACCTATGGATTGAAATATAACAAAAGAGGGACTGTGCAGCCATGAGCTACCTGACCTCATCAAAAGAGCGTCTGGGACTGGAGGATCTTTGGTCAGCATCAGGGTCTTACCATTGTTTTAAACAAATCGTAAATAAGACAGTGAAGAAACTATCATTACTAGAAGACAAGGCGGCTCTCACAGAAAGATCCCATGGATGGTTTGTTGTGCAAAGCTACGTCAAGCCCTCCCCACAATCCTACCTAGGTGTAGACTTCAACAGGAGGAAGAAAGAAAAATATCTTCATCTCCGAAGGGGCATTCTACCATCATTGCAGCACCTTCCCCCTTAGAAACGATCGCTGGGCCAGACAACATGCCGATTATGCAAGAAAACCAACAAAAGTATAAAACACCTTTTGTGCATCTGCAGAGAATTACAGGCTGAACGATGCCAATTATTGAAGCCACACTTCGTAAGCGAGGGGATAAAAACCTGCAGACAAGCAGTGATGGCATGCCTCAGAGGAGGGAACGTTCAGCTGGCTTGTCGCTTCGTGCAATTCATGGAAGTGGCAGGGGAGAAACTTGGCCGATATACCTCTGGTATCCCCCATCAATGCATCATTCTACTATTTTTGCTTTTATGGCAAACAACACATACTCAGTTTGCCTTTCTTCTGGACAACACATGCCCCAGTACAACTGTCAACAGCAACCTACCTCGGCCGCTGTTCAGAAAGTAACTGTTCTATTGTACATTTACTACTCTATCCGAACTGAGCATCTGTTTTATTAAAATGTTAATCTTTTAGAATCTTACTCCCCTTCTAAAAAATAAAATAAAAAATTAATAAATAAAAACGTTCAGGATCCGAAAACCCGTTAAGATATTGAACGATCAAACCTCTTACTAATGTTCTGTATTAGACACATTCATGGACAATTGCACTAATGATGTCAATACAATACATGGATGTTGTATGAAATGCTATTATTGAGAAGTCTTAAACCATGAACTTTGCTGCTGTAACTTTTGTTACTTTCTTTTTTAAGAGAAATTGTAAAGGTTTAATTGACCGGACAATAAACTATTACTGTTACTGAGACTTCAGAACCGGAGGCCAGCACACAAAGGCCCTTGGAGATCCTCTTCAAGCAGGTTCAAAGCAAAGTTCCAGTCTTTGTCCTTTCCTTGGCAGTAACATCAACTGCAGGTTAACCCCACACAGCACACAGCAAATGGGCAGTACTCCTCCTCACAGCTCTTCAGCTCTTCTCCTGGCAAAGGTTCCTCTTAGTCCAGAAGTGATCTACAGTTGAGGGGGCAGACTTACATGGAACTGACGCATCTACATAGATGTGTCAGTTTCCTTGCGTCAGCGCCAAAGGTCCTTGTGCCACCATGCATGTGCTGTATTTACAGTACAGTGCTCCATGGCGCAAAGATTAACAGATGTGTCGGAAATTCTGACGCATCTGTTGGCCCAAAAGTGACCCATTGCTGGAGTTGCTCATGAAAGTGACGCAACTCCAGAAATGCGCCACAAGAGATAGGTTACTCCCATTCAAAAAGCCCTGAGTCATTCCTTACTCCTGCTCTGAGCATAGAGTGACGCAGTGAAATGTAACTTTCACTGCGTCAGTTCTACATGGCTTTTTGTGTGGGAATGCCTACCCTGCATACATTATACCTGATGCAGGTATAATGTGACGCAGGGCTTTACAACGTGACATATCTCCCTAGATGCATCACATTGTAAATTGGCCGCATTGTTTGCGCCGCTGTTGCGTCATAAAAAGTGACGCAAAGGAGGGGCTTGTAAATCTGCCCCCTGTGGTTTAAGGTCTACTACTTATACCCCATTTTGTCTTTGTTCTCTTTGTGCAAGGGTCTTTGAGCCCAGTCCAAACAAGTTCTGTACTCACTTGTGCAGTATGACCACACAGGGTGGATCCACCATTGTGCAAGGGTGACAGGCCCTATTCAAGTGCAAGGAAATCTCCCTCTACTACTCTAAATCCAGCCAAGCCCCATTCAGCTCAGCTTTGAGACATCCAGGATGGGCCAGGCACACCTCACTCCCCCCCCCAATTGGCTGTCTACAGTGAATGTACAACCCCAGCCCCTGTCACTCCAAAACCAGACAATCAATACACAAACAGTCAGATGCAGACAAAATGGTTAAACAAAATGCCTATTTTCTAAAGGTGGCCTTTTCAAACACACAATTTAAAACCCATCTTTACTAAAAGACGTGTTATTAAATTCTGAGTTCAGAGAGCCTACACTTTATTTCCCTTTCTTGTCCCAATGGGAGGTTATACTTGTAAAATGTTAGAAAGCATTGCCCATTCAATCCTATGGAACAGCCTTTCTATAGTAAAAAATTTGATTGGCAGTATTTCACTATCAGGACATGTCACACTGACTAGTACCTGTCCTAACTTTCACATACACTGCACCCTGCACAGGGGGGTACCCTGGACCTACCATGGGGTGTCTTACATGTAGGAAAAGGGAAGATTAGGGCCTGGCAAGAGTGTGCACTTGCCAGGTCGACATGGCAGTTAACAAACTGCAGTGGCAGGTCTGAGATACCTTTCAGGGCTACTCATGTGGGTGGCACAAATAGTGCTGTGGGCCCAATAGGAGCATTTGATTTACAGGCCCTGGCACACTCAGTGCACTTTACTAGGGGCTTACCAGTAAATCAAATATGCCAATCAGGGAGAACCAATTGTAAACACAATTTACACAGGGAGCACTTGCACTTTGACACTGATCAGCAGTGGTAAAGTACCCAAAGCATCTAAGCCAGCAAAAACGAAAACCAGCACAGCATCAAAAATACAGGAGGTAGAGGCAAAAAAGTCAGAGGAAACCACGCTAATGATGCCAAGTCTAACACAGAGCAATATCAATTTTGTGACGATTGAGGTATGCCAGCACTTGCTGTGTTTAGTGTGGGTTGTTAAGCCCTCTCACATTCCAGGTCAGTAATCAGAGAGGAAGAGAGACAGGTAAGTTGTGCACCTGTACATCCGGATGAGTAATGCATAAAAGAGGCACTGGAGACCCGGAATCCTATGTGTGTTGCACTTTCCACGTTGCGTGCAACAGTCATAAGTGCTGTATGCCCTGTGACTGGAATTACTTACTACCAAGTTTTGTGCCTGCTATACAAAACATTTAACCCCACCTCCCACACCTACCCAGAAAACAACAATCATCCTTTGCAATACAAAAAAAAAGGAAAAACAACATAATAACAATGTCTACAATTAGAAACTAGTTCACCCCCCACGGAGAGTCCAGAGTGCCGGCTGACCACACCCCCACTGTGAAAGTGGTTGTCAGTCAAAACATGGGACTGAAGAAGTATAGGCAGTCACCTAAGGCAATTCCACCTGAATAGTTTTGTCAGGTAGGTTGGACCTGTTGGCCCAGTACAATGCCATGTTGCGTTGCGACCACCTCAAACACAGGTATCTCATTGCATTTCACAGTTCTCACCTTTATGCATCTACACTCTTTTCTGCTGTGTTACATGTTGATCTTTGAGGAATTTCTTGACAAATGGCTCAGCATTCTTAGTCATGGGGAAGATGTGATATTTCCCACCACGTGTAATTTTCAAGCGCGCTAGGTTCAGCATAGCATACTGTACTACATCCAGATGCAGTTTATGTTTTAAGGGCATGTACTCGTGCTGTGCCTCCTGCACTGCAAAGGTAAAGTCTAGAAAAATAAAAATCTTCAAGCCCTTGTAAGTAAGGTCCTGCTTTTCTTGGGCAAATCTCAGGGCAGCGCCACGATCCTGATAATTTAACAGCAGGCCAGTTATTGGGTATGGTGGTGCACCAGGTGGGTGCCTAAGGCCTAGGGACCCTTGCACCTTTTCTACCACAAAAAAGATGAGAAATGGTCAGTTCTCAAGAGTAGCTTGAGCAAAGTGTGACAGTTGACTCGGGGAGGCCGAATATGCGCAGGTTATTTTGGCATGACCTGGCCTCTAAATCTTCATTTTTCACTTTGATAATGCGGAGCACCTTCCCAACATCCAAGAAAGTTCAGTGGGGCCAGTAGAGTAGTGCCATCTTCCAGCTGTGAAATGCGGTTCTTCGATGTGACAATGCATTTTTTATGCTTGTTGATTGTGCTAGTTAGTTTGTCAACCTGGGTGGTGAGAGTATCAGTTAAAGGGCCAGATGTACAAAGAGCAGGAATAACTATTTCTAAATATTGGTTTTATACGAATTGCGATTTGGAAATTGCTATTCCTTATATATGAAACCTTTTGTTTCATATTTGAGATTCCTAGTGGTTCGCAAATCGACCTACCTCATGAATATTAATGAGGTAGGTCACAGTTTCTGACCTATTAGGAATGCCTTCCACTACAGGGCTGGTTGTCTGCTGAGGTCAGCAGACCACCATGTCTGTGAATGCCTTTAAATAAAGGTTATTTTTATTTTATTAAAATGCAACCCATTTCCCTTAAAGGAAAACGGGATGAGTTTTAACAATAAAGAATGAACCATTTTGTTTTCATTTGTTAAGAGCAGACATTGGTCTGTTGGACCACTGCCTACTCTAAAAAAAACTGTCTTAGAACATTCACAAAGGGAAAGGGTTCCCATGGGGAACCCTAACAATTGGCTTAATGCAATACCAACAACTTTGAGTATGTGGCAAAATATCAAGATTTTGCGACCGCATTTTAGTCGCAAAACCTTGATACATGACACTGGAAATCGCTATTTGGAAGGGATGCTCTAAGCATGCTGCTTCCAAATATTGATTTCTACGGCCAAATTGCGATCCTGTAGAATCGCAGTTTGAATGTTTGTACATTTGGAAAAGCATTTTTGCCCACGCAAATGTCCTGATTTTGTGAAACAGGCCATTAGTGAGAGCAAAACTGCTTCTTACAGATTGTCTTTAGTGTCTATTGATGTAAGGCTTTGCTGGATATTGAGCATCAGTGTATGCATATCCATATACAGCTTCAGTGAGGGGTTGCAAGAGGCAGAAGCCTCAGCAATCTGATGTGATTTGGGACCTTCTTAGTCACAAACTGTAGCTTGGCCTATCTACCCTCAGCCTTCCCCCATCTTGGGAATCAATGCCCCAGGGGGCCTGCAGCCACAGATATCTCATCCTGCTTCACAAGTAGACTCAGATAGTCTTGCAGATAGAAGCCATCTCGTCGAGGGCCCACCAGCCTCCTCGCTGCCCAAGACCATCGCAGTGGAGCTCAGCGTCTCAAATTCCCCTCTTGGCCCCCGTCTCTTTACAACTCATCAGCGATCACGTTGGCCCGCAGGCCGACCCTTAAAAGGGCCACAGGCGCAAATCTCACCCTGCTCTCACAGCAGCCTTTTTCACCCTTAACAGTGTATCCAGGCAGGCTTATCAGCAGCAATCCACGAATCAATGAGGGGGCAACACCTTCAGGCCTGTCAGCTATCTCACTGTTCTCGACCTACCCCAATAGCATTGCGGGCCTCAAATGTCACTGTGGATCCTCAGAAGGTGGGCACTGCACTGTGGCAGTTACTCACCAGCACTCCGGCAAGCACAAAGGGCTGCTGGCTCATCTCTGTGGGGCCCCACAGGCGTAGGTCTCCTTCTGCTCCCCCTGTGACCTACCGCTCCACCCCAATTCCACAAAGCAGGCTATGGCAGCCTTAGTCAATGTAGGAGGAGGTATGGGGGTCTCCCCTCCAAGCAAGGCCACAGCACTGAAGGGAGCACACCATCCCCTCTAGTTTCAATCACTCCTGGTCAGTGCTTCCCACCAGATCCGTGCGGGTCCCAAGGAGGCGGTACATAATGTGGGGTATGAGGGCGGGCCCGTCTCTACCCCAAGCACCAGCATGTCAGGTATTCCCATCTGAAGGCTTTTAACTGACACCGCTGCCTCACCTGCAGCCTACAGCTTCTGTGGCTCTAGCACCTCATGGAGGGTGGAGGTGGCCAGTGTGTTGTCGGTTTCACTCTCCCAGCCTTAACTCATCTAGATCTGACATCCAGACACACCAAGAGAGACAGGGCGCAGGCCCCCGGCATACTCTAAATGCATCTCTACAGGCCTGTAAGCTCTATCATATTGTTGCAGGCCGATGTGCGGTATTAGCAGCCGCCGCTCAGCTCCTCCTGAGCAAATGATCCAAGAGATGGCAGCAATTAGGGCATAATGGAGAGTTGAGACAACTCTGATCAACAGAGTCCCCCTGTAGGGCGACAATTACCTTGATGGTGATGGATGATTTAGCTGGCACAAGATGCTTCACTAGAGTGGGGCCATTTCATAAACATTCATGCGTTAGAAAGCAGGTCTCATTTAGGAAACTTAACATTTATGAAAATGTTAAAGTCCAGCTCTTGCTGTTCAACAGGTCTCCTCCATAGTAGAATACTATTGATTCAAGAAATTGGAGTTCAGTCTGGTAGAATACATGTTCACTCATGTTGTCTTTCATGCTGACTATTTCTTCACTGGGAAAAAAATAAGAATTTCCCAACCACCCATAAAAAGTGTAGTTGATATTCCATCAAACACATTTGAAAACAAAGAACTGAATAAGGAGAACATTTATCCAAAACTAGTCTTAAAACTTTTCATTCGGCTAGATCAAGTTGCTTCAAAAACATGGACTATGATGACTGTGCTTAAGGCATGAAAGATGGTGCACAGTTAATCAGCAAAATAATTCAGGAATTGAGTTTACAGAAGTTGCTGAATTTCAAATGCAGACCAGGCTGTTTGCAGGGTAAATGTTTCCACTGCAGAGGTTAAAGGCACCTCTTTCTGTGTCAGAATTGCACCAAGGTTGTTTACTTTTTCAAATCAAGAATTTATAATATCTACTTTTAGCCATGTAACACTCTTAAACAGTTTTTTCACCAGTGGGTATATGTAACACCACAGCATTTTTCAACACCTTATGAACATAAACACAAATTTGAGCCAACGTACAGCAAGGTGCAATTGCCTAAATCAAATACAAACCATTTGCTAAAAGTGTGTGATAAAATAGAATAAATAAAACAGGTGCTGCAAAGAGTTTATAAGCAAGGCTAGGGTTCAAATGGTTACAAGAGCCATACAAAGTGATAGACTCGCAAAGGAGTGAGTATCCTAGTGGGGTAGTGCATGCAGATGTGTTAATGAATGCAGGGTTGTCTTTTGACATGTAGAAACGTTTTGTTGATAGTTTTACACCAGGCCAAAGATCATCATAAAAAAGGAATGTACTGATTGGCAAGATTACTCCATGCAGGAGCCACTTCAGATGTGTCTCTTCTGAGCAGAAAATTGAGTGCTCTATGTTCTACTGATAAGGTAAGTGTACAATATCTTCTTTTTAGAGATTGTTATATGTCTTGATAATAGATTTTAAAGGAGAAACACAACAATTCGGAACAATATGCATTCCCAGAGCTTGTAATGCCCAATTTCTTTGCATTAATGTTTGCATTTGAGCCTGATCTTTTTTTTAGGAGATTCAAATCTACATTTAAAACATTGAAGCCAAAAGAAACAATGGTTGAGATTGTTTATATATGTTTTGAAAGTATTTAAAAGTATTTGTCAATAACTAAATGTGTTTTATATTATTTCTTTGTCAGTTTCTTCTATTCTTTCTGCAGCTTTTCTTTTAGCATACACTGCTCTTCTTTTACTTTTTACAGGACGTGATCCCATCAGGCAATCAATTAAAAACATGTATTATTCACTGAACTTTAACAGGTGTTATTTCACAGCACTTAGACTGGAACAAGATAATGATTGGTCTGGTTCCTCAGTGGACTAATGCATCCACTACAGGGGCCTGTGTTCGACCTCATGGTCACAGGTTCAAATCCCGGCGGGTCAACTCAGCCTTTCATCCATTTGAGGTCGATAAAATGAATACCATTGAGTTGGGTAACAATATACATCTGTTATTTCAGTGCCAAGATGCCCCGTTGCTGGGGTGAACGTGCGCTTTACAAATACACCTGTTATGTTATGAGATAACCATCTCTGGCATAGCTTCTACACAGTGTACGTAGTTACAGTCATGGGAGAATACATGTTATACCTAGGATCAGGTCTGCATGGCAGAGTACCAGTAAAGCTGGACAATATCTGTACACACATATACAGTATTGACCATAAGGCTATAACATCTCAATCAAAGAATGCCAAAGTGTACATTCAATTCTGTGATATTTCATTTAAAGCAGTATCAGAACTCTTTTCTTTCAATTTCCAAGAAGCAAATGTGTGAATTTATTTTCTGCGATTAGCGGTGTCTTGAAATTTTCAAAGCTTATGTACGTTGTTTGCTGCAACGTTTATTCAGACACATCCTTTCTATGGGGATCATCAGTGTCCATAATCTGCCACACACTTTTTGAATTGACATCTTCCTTTCAATATGCATATCCTTCTTCAGCAAATGAATAAATAAACTGTGCTAAATAATTAAATCTGTGGTATTTAATTAAAATTCTCCATATTTTTCTGGTTCCTGAATATAATAAAATGTAGACGGATCAGACCCATCATCACTTTTAAAATAAGATAAACTTTTGCTGGAAATTTCTAGGACTATTCATGAGAAGAATCCAGCAATGCTCCCACTATGTCAGTCATCTATTGTTTAATGGCATTTATGAACCATCAACTTGAACATGAACCAGAAATGATGATTTCACCCAAGGTTATTTTTAAAATATAAGGATTTTGTATCATTTTTGTCAGACCCATAATTTAATAAGAAACTCTTTCCCAAAAAATCGCCCTGTACAAAATAAGCAGTGATGATCACAGCTTGAGACTACCTTTTTAGCTCTTTAAGAAGAAGAATGTGGTTGCAGTACTTGAGCAACAGGCAATGGTATGGTTTAATGGAAAGGATTCCAGGAATCCAGATTTAAGACCATGGTGGGAGAGGGTTTTTGTCATGGTACCAGCAACAATCTATGTGTAACACTGATTAACTAAAGGTGATGATTACTTCTCTTGAACCAAAGTCTGAATCAGAGTAATTTTTTCTATAGCAAACTTTATTGCACTGGCAACATTTATAAATGATATGGTTGTAAGTAAATCACAGTTGCAACTGTTTATACTGCAGGATCAGGTTCACTTGTTGAAGCTAGCATTTGTAGTGCATCATTTGATGTAGCTGGCAAGTGTTAAAAGCTTGAGACACAGCAGTTTCATCAACACCCAGGATGGGTTATTGATTTCAACATGACTGTATTCTCACTGGGGTAGTTCCTCTAGAATAAGAACAGGACATATTGATCTGCTCAAGAGGCACGGAGGTTTGCTGGAGGTCTGCAGGACGGAGTTGGCCACATATTGCCTTTTTTGTAATCAATTAACACTTTCCTGTTTTACTTTGCACAAGAAAGTGATAGTAAGTTTACTGTGTGAGTGCCTTCTACTCCAAGGACTGGAATGGGTGTCATGCGTGATGGCCCATATACCTGCTTGTCTGGAATTCTTTCCTGAACTAGCTTTCCCACTTTTGGGAGCCACACATAAACAGTTTTAGTAGCTGCATCTGCATCTTAATTCTTCAACTTGGACAATTGGTTCTAATATCTTGAACGCTCAGCCCGAAATCAAACTGGGAAAGAGAGTCAGAAGAGCTGATTTTTAACTCTAACACCTTTACAGAAAAGTTAAGTTCAGACACAAACATTGGTACCCCAAAGGTTAACTCATATGTAAGGTGTAAAGATTATGTGGTATGGCTGGCGGCTTTACCATGTAATATTAACACAATAACTAAAGATGGACCTTGGATTCACTTTAGTGATACCTAGATTAGTCCTGGTAGAAGGAACTGTTAGACCTGTCAGCCCTGGGGTGGTCTTCCCCTACATTTCTTTTGCCCTCTTTGCCTCCTATTTAGCCTCACATTTTTGTTAGACTTAGGACTCTGGGCCCCTTACCACTGCTAAACAGTGGTGAGATGCATGTGCTCTCCTTTAAAAGCATGGTAACACTAGAGTATCAGCCCTAGGCCCTGCTACTCAGTGAGGCCTACACTTCATTTGCATACTGGTAGTCTGCATAGTCTGGGACTTTTTGCAACTGTAGCCTCTTGTCCCTGGTTGACAGAGAGGTAGGAAAGGGAACATCCCAGAGCCTCCTGGATTTTCCAGAGATTTCCAACCCCTAGATTCTTCCAGAAGGTGCCGCCTCTCCCAGTCACCTGACATTAGGGTATAATAGGAAGGGTTCTGGCCACACATCTCTGTTACACTGCTAGATCAAGACGAACCTCTGCTGGAGTACAGACTGCTGTGCTGGGAGGATGGCCACTCTGCTGCAGCTGACTGTTCCTAGGAACTGCTGCCCTGTTGTGTTGAGCTGCCCTACTGCCTGCTGATCTGGCCATGCCAAGAGGAGACTGAAGCACCATCTCCAGAGTGTCTCCACAATATTCCTAAGAACATAATTACAAAGTTTTCAAGGACTTGCCCCTGCAACGTTTTGCCTGCGTGCAGCCTCGCTTTGTTGCAGGGATTCTGCTTTTGCACAGAACTATGCGCAGGAGACCAGGACCTCAGAGAATTGTGGTGTACCAGAAAATTCCCCTCAGAACCCAGAACCCCTTATCCGACTAGCTTAGTATCCCATTTGTTAGCCTAGATCTAGCTAGGCGGTCCCAATGTATAGACAAACCAGAACAAGCGACTTAGATATTTCTCAGGAGTGGTGGGAATCCGAAATACCTGTTCGTATCTATTTGTTAGTCCACAACATAATAATACAGACACGGTAAAGTTTAAAGAGTTTATTTTATAAACCTCGCGTCCTAAGATGCAGTACTTCGGCTAACACTAGCAGACTAACAGTACAGATCAGAACCATAAGCATTATTACAATACCATACAAAATGAAAGGAGCAATCATACTAATAATGACAGTTGTTAGACCTGGCACTATTGGCGTGGGTCACCCTTCCATTTTTGTCTGTGCCTCAATGTGTTTTTGTGTTGGTGTTAGCTGCTCGGGGCACTGTGCCACTGCTATCCAGTGCCACAGTGCAAGTGCTCCCTATGGTAAAATGTATTATGTGAATTGACTTCCACGTTTGGTTTATTTGGTTTACTATCAGTCCCTAGTAGAGTGCACCAGGGGTGCCAAGGGCTTGTATATCCAAATGCTGCTAGTGGGCTTGCAGCACTGGTTGTGCCACCCACCGAAGCAGCGGGGTAAAATGTGTCTAGGGTCTGCCACTGCAGACCCTGCGCGCGGTCTGGTACCGTCGCGCTGACTGAGCAAGTGTCCCCACTTACCAGTCCCTAAACCTTCCCTTAACTACATGTTAGTCACCCCTCTGGTAGGCCTGAGCGCAGGGTGCAGTGTAGGTGTAAGGTAGGACATGCCCTGATGTGTGTGGCATGTCTTAATAGTGAATTACAGCCATTTTCGTTTTTCACTATTGAAGGCTACCTGCTCTCCCTAGGCCAGAATGGGCTGCTGGGATCGCTACACGCTGTGACCCCAGTGGACTCAGAGAGCATGGTAGAAAGTCATGTTTAGTATGCCTGAACTCAGGATAATAAAATACGTCTTTTAGTAAAGGTTATTTTAATATCCTGGGTTCGCAAACGCTACTTTTAGAAAGTTAGCCTTTGCGTGCCTAACCATCTCAGTCTGCCTCTGCTGTGTGTGTGTGTTCTGCCTAGCAACAGTACAGGAGCAGGGCTGGGGGATTCCAGGAGACAGGTTGGCTGCCAGGTGGTGGGTAGAGAGATTACACCAGGATGGGTGGGAGGAGTGCACCCTGACTCTTGAATAGACCTGTGCTCTGCCACCACAAAGCCGGCGCCGCCCCCTGTGGAGCGGCTGATGTCTCTGCCCTGCTGCTGAAAGGAACAAGCCGAGTCACCACAACAGAGTGCTCCAAAACTGGACTGAGCCAGGCCTAGGCCCCCTGGCGCTAAAGAACAAAAGAATCCCTGTATAAAAGTAGGAGCCTGGCTCCTAAGAAACCAGATCCAGATTGAACCACGAAGGAACTCTGCCTGACTAGAAGGACCTGGAAGAAGCTGAAGGAGGAGTAACTTTCCCTGACCTGAGGGACTGGCCTGCAGTAGGTGCCTTGCTAAGGAAGGAGAGGACAAAGACTGAAAGAGACTTTTGCACTTTGTTCTTCAACTATCTCCAAGGGCTTGGAAGAAGAGCTTGCCCCCTGAACTGAACCCCAGGACCAGTGGGTTCACCGTGTCTCCGCTCGTCTGAGAATTCGAGCCGTGTGCTTTCTCCCGCCGGAGTGCCCTGCGCACCTTCGCATCCCTCCTAGGGCCGTGACACCCAGAAGCCTGGCCGCCTCCACTCGCCGAGAGCCCCGCTCTACCTGAGTCGCTCTGGACCCACGAGTCTGGCCGTCCCGCTTCCCTGTCACCTGCCTGCTACTGGAGCGCGCTTGGTGCCCTTTCGCCCTCCCGCCGGATTTCTAGTGGGGAAGTGAAATCCAGCCTCGGACGGCCGCCCGTACGTCGTAACGTATCCGGCCGCCCCGCTTCACCTCCCAGCCTGAGTCTGACCGTGCCGCCCTCCGCAGTGACCTCCCGCACAGTCCGTGTCGGAGGCCCTGGGCCGCACCTGTCTACCGAAAGCCGCCCGCTGAATTCTTGATCCGGAAGACCCACGAGGTGCAGAACCTGCATCTCTCCTGAAGACTCGTCCAAGCACATCGCACGTTCCCAGGTACAGTGAACTCTCTATCGGACTCGGGGTCCGCAACGTTCTGATTTCCCCGTATCACTGTACCCTGGGTGCCCTGCGCATCATCGTGACTGGACCGACTCAACCGAGCCCTGTGAAGCGCTCGTGATCGAATAAGTTACCAAAGACAAGAACAGTGCCTAATTATCATCTTGTGGCTTCCATTTCGTAACCGTTATTGATGGACTTGTACATGCCTGCGTAACAAAGAATCTTTTATATAAAGCATCCGTATTTTTGATACAACTTACGCCTGGTGTCCGTTTGTGGGGGATCATTGTGGTTTACTGTGTGTGATCATAAATGCTTAACTGACTAGCGCCCTGAAGTTTAGCCCTGACTGCTCGCGCCACACTACCTATAGGGTGAGCAGGGGTTGTTCTGAAGGGGTAATTCCCTCGCCCTGAATAGAAGAAGGGACCGCTGCTTGTCACAAGTACCTACCTGTGCCAACCAGAGGTTCCCCATTCTAACATTGGTGGCAGCGGTGGGATTTCGAATTTGCATTTATGATTTACATACAGTGAATTATCGATCACCACGTAGAGCAGACCTATAACGCAGCCACAGATTGAGTGACAGTTGTTGCTAAAGAAAAATCTCCACCTCAAGAAACCATGCCTAGCTCAGTCAACGGAGGCGGAGCGCCCTCTGTATTCTCTGGAGTAGATGACATCGATTGGGAGCCCGAGGCACTGAGGAAGTGCACAAATGATGTCCTGAAGGGATATCTCTCCAAGTACAGAATCAAGCAAAGTGGGCTAAGCAACAAGGATCAGTACGTGACAGCACTGAGAGCCTGGCACGAATCAAAGTTCCCAGAGAATGCCCGGGAGGTGATACCCCCCGAAGGTGTGTTTGAGCCTAGCAGAGGCCTGTCGCCAGAGGAGTTGGCCGACAGGAGTGCCGCCCGAGCACACGAGGTGGAGATGGCAAAACTGCAAATGGAGAGAGAAAGGCAGAAACTGGCCATGGAGCATGAGGTAAAAATGAGGGAGTTGGATCTCAAGGCCAGGAGTTTAGACAACTCACCCTCTGGTGGCAGCAATTCAACAGAGTCAAGGGTGCACATTCCTAAAGATGTAGTCAAAGAATATTATAAGCAGGATGATATTGGGCAGTGGTTTAGGGCCTATGAAGTAGCCATGTCCTCCCACCGGGTCCCTGAGAAGGATTGGGGAGCGGGGTTGTGGGGAAGGTTCCTGAGTGAGGGGCGGGACACACTGCTAGACCTCCCCTCTGATGTCCACACATCCTATCCACACATGAAGGAGGCTCTTATGACAAGGTATGGGTTAACTCCTGAACTGTACAGACAGAGATTTAGGGATTGCACCAAGAAACCTGGTACCACTTATGTAGAATATGTGACCTTTTTTTGCAGAGCGCTGGATGGTTGGGTGAAGGGTAGCAAAGTGAATGATTACCAAGGGCTGTTTGATTTAATTGCATGGGAGCACTTGTCGGATAATTGTTTTCCTGAGCTACGCCAACACCTGATCGATAGCAAGCTGTCCAACCCGAGGAAGCTTGCTGAGGAGGCGGACCGCTGGATCAGCACCAGGGTCCACAAGGGTCCCGTAGGAGGCCCCGCCAAGGGTGTTCAGGGTCCCCAGCAGAAGAGTGGGGGGGACAAGGGTAAACAGAGGGAGTTCTACAGAGGGCCCCAAAGTAATTCCCAAGGGAACCAAGGGAAAGGTTCTCAGCCACCCCCACCCCCGAAGCAGACCGGGGCCCCGACAGGTAACCCTGTTCAACGAGGGCCCCTCCGATGTTACAAGTGTAACAACCTGGGGCACATTTCCGTGGATCCCAAGTGCCCCCTGTATGGCAAACCAGCACCCTCTGGTGCTCCACCCCCCAAGCAGGTGAATAGTGTAGCCTTGGGGAGGGAGATAGATGTCCAAGGGGCGGGGGATCCCGTACAGATGACCCTAGTCTCATTAGGAGACAGTGAGATGGTCGCTGAGGCCCAGCTGCCCCCCAATACTCAAAAGTATGGGCAGTGGGTGACCATAAATGGCAAGAGGGTGGGAGCTCTTAGAGATACAGGAGCCAGTGTGACTGCTGTCAAGCAACACCTGGTGTCTCAGGAGCAGGTTGTCCCGCACGCATTCTGCCGTGTTGTCAACGCTGACCACACAGAGAGTCAGTGTCCAATGGCTCAGGTTCCCTTTGAGTGGGGGGGGGTCTCTGGTACTCTGCAAGTGGCTGTGAGAGAGGCCATGCCTGTTGATTGTCTCCTAGGTAACGATTTGGAGAGCTCCCCTTGGGAAAAGGTGGAGAAGACAACTCACCTGCGGATGGTGGGCTTGCCTGATTGGGCGTGCGTGACCACCCGGTCGATGGCAGCCAGTAGGGGTGTTGAAGGAACCCTGGAGCCTGAGGGAGAGGCCCAGGAACCGGCCTTAGAGAGAGGGCAAGGGAGGCACGGGAATCCGGCTCCTGACGTTCCCACGGCCCAGGAGGAAGCAGACCTTGAGGGGGATGCCCTGGAGCCTACCGGGGAACAGATAGCCGAACTGGGGGACCTGCCTGAGCTGACCCATTGGCAGCAAGAAGGAGGCCCCACCAGGGAGGAATTCTGCAGGGAGCAGAAAGAGTGCCCCTCTCTAGAGGGTATGCGGCAGCAGGCTGCAGCCCAGGCCAATGGTGATCAGTCCGGAACTCACTTGATCTACTGGGAGAACGACCTCCTATACTCAGAGCCTAAGGTTGCTGAACCTGGGTCAGCCCGTGCGCTGGTGGTACCCCAGAAGTTCAGAGCCTTCCTACTGGGGCTGGCTCACGACGTACCGTTAGCAGGACATTTGGGGCAGGACAAGACCTTTGAAAGGCTTGTCACCCACTTTTATTGGCCCCAAATGCGCAGGAGTTCTGACACTCACTGCAGGACATGCCAGACTTGCCAGGCAAGTGGCAAGAGTGGAAGGAAGCTGAGAGCTCCACTCCAACCTTTCCCTGTGGTCAGTACCCCATTCCAGCGAGTGGGGATTGACATTGTGGGGCCACTGGACCCCAAGACAGCCATGGGCAACAGGTTTATCCTGGTCTTGGTGGACCATGCCACCCGGTACCCTGAAGCCATCCCTCTGAGGACAGTGACGGCCCCCGTGGTGGGACGGGCACTGATGGGAATTTTCTCACGCGTAGGATTCCCTCTAGAGGTGGTGTCTGACAGGGGGACCAACTTCATATCGAAATATATGAAGTCCCTTTGGCAAGAGTGTGGTGTAACCTACAAGTTCACCACACCTTACCATCCCCAAGGAAACGGGTTGGTTGAGCGCTTCAACCGAACCCTGAAGGGCATGATTATGGGTCTCGAGGAACCCATGAGGCGTAAGTGGGACGTCCTCTTACCATGCCTTCTCTTTGCGTACCGCGAGGTGCCACAAAAGTCTCTAGGGTTCAGTCCCTTTGAGCTTTTGTATGGCCACCCAGTACGAGGACCTCTTAGTCTGGTCAAGGAAGGCTGGGAGCAATCTCCCAGGAAACCTCCCCAGAATGTATACAGTTACATGCTGGCTTTCCGGAACCAGACTAGGCGTTTCAGGCAGCTTGCTGAGGCAAACCTGGAAGCCAGCCAGGAGGAAATGAAGCGGTGGTACGACCAGAACGCCACTCTGGTTGAGCTTCAACCTGGCCAAAAAGTGTGGGTCCTGGCCCCTGTGGAGCCTTGTGCACTCCAGGACAAGTGGACCGGACCCTTTGAGATTGTGGAGCGCAAGAGTTCTGTCACCTACTTGGTGAACTTGCGGTCTCCTAGGAACCCCTTAAGGGTCCTACATGTCAATCGACTGAAGCCCCACTTGGAGAGGTCCGAAGTGGGCATGCTCTTGGCCACCGATGATGGGACGGAAGAGGAGTCCGAGCCTCTCCCTGACCTCTTGGTAGCCTCAGAGCGAGACGGGTCAGTGGATGGAGTTAACCTCTCACCCACCCTGACCCCTGAGCAACAGGGTGACTGCCGCCAGCTGCTGGGGCAGTTCCCTGACCTGTTCTCCCTGGTTCCTGGTATCACAAATTGGTGCGTCCATGATGTAGATACAGGAGACAGCTTACCTGTGAAGCACAAGGCCTACCGGGTAACTGACAGGGTCAGAGCCTGCATCAAAGAGGAGGTCTCGAAGATGCTTGCCCTAGGGGTGGTTGAGTCCTCCAGCAGTCCTTGGGCCAGCCCCGTGGTCTTGGTCCCAAAGGCTGCAGCGCCGGGTGCCACGCCCGAACTCCGGTTCTGTGTGGACTACCGAGGACTCAACTCCGTCACGAAGACTGACGCGCACCCCATCCCCAGAGCTGATGAGCTCATCGATCGGTTAGGGGCTGCACGGTACCTCAGCACGTTTGACTTAACGTCTGGGTACTGGCAGATCGCCTTAACTGATGGGGCCAAAGAGAGGTCCGCATTCTCTACACCAGATGGGCATTACCAGTTCCGGGTGATGCCCTTTGGGATGAAGAATGCCCCTGCCACCTTCCAGAGGTTGGTCAACCAGGTGTTGGCTGGGCTGACCGAGTTCAGCGCCGCCTACCTGGATGACATCGCAGTGTTCAGCGGCACATGGGAAGAACACCTGCAACATCTCTGGGAAGTGTTGATGGCGCTGCGCAAGGCAGGCCTCACGATCAAGGCAAGCAAGTGTCAGATCGGGCAGGGTTCAGTGGTGTATTTGGGACACCAAGTGGGGAGCGGCCAGGTGGCGCCCCTCCAACCCAAAGTTGAAACCATCCTGGCTTGGGAGCCCCCAAAGACCCAGACGGAGGTGAGGGCCTTTTTAGGACTCACCGGGTACTACAGGAGGTTTGTCAAGGGGTATGGCAGCATCGTTGCCCCCTTGACCGAGCTGACTTCGAAGAAGCAGCCCAGAAAAGTGATCTGGACTGACACCTGTCAGAAAGCCTTCGACACCCTGAAAACTGCCATGTGCACGGCGCCCGTGCTCTTGGCTCCTGACTTCTCCAAAGAGTTCCTGGTGCAGACGGATGCATCAGAGCATGGTGTAGGGGCTGTTCTCTCACAGATCACTGAGGAGGGCTTTGACCAACCCGTAGCCTTTATTAGCAGGAGGCTACTTCCCCGGGAACAAAGGTGGAGTGCGATAGAACGAGAAGCATTTGCTGTGGTCTGGGCGCTGAAGAAGCTAAGACCCTACTTGTTTGGGTCTCACTTCCGGGTTCAGACCGACCACAGGCCCCTCAGATGGTTGATGCAAATGAGGGGTGAGAACCCAAAACTGTTGAGGTGGTCCATCTCCCTACAGGGTATGGACTTTACGGTGGAGCATCGCCCTGGCACAGATCACGCCAATGCTGACGGTCTGTCCAGGTTTTTCCGCCTTAGTGATGCAGAACTCCCTGGGGTAGGGTAGTTCTCCCCACTTTTCAGCTGGAGGGGACACGTGTTAGACCTGGCACTATTGGCGTGGGTCACCCTTCCATTTTTGTCTGTGCCTCAATGTGTTTTTGTGTTGGTGTTAGCTGCTCGGGGCACTGTGCCACTGCTATCCAGTGCCACAGTGCAAGTGCTCCCTATGGTAAAATGTATTATGTGAATTGACTTCCACGTTTGGTTTATTTGGTTTACTATCAGTCCCTAGTAGAGTGCACCAGGGGTGCCAAGGGCTTGTATATCCAAATGCTGCTAGTGGGCTTGCAGCACTGGTTGTGCCACCCACCGAAGCAGCGGGGTAAAATGTGTCTAGGGTCTGCCACTGCAGACCCTGCGCGCGGTCTGGTACCGTCGCGCTGACTGAGCAAGTGTCCCCACTTACCAGTCCCTAAACCTTCCCTTAACTACATGTTAGTCACCCCTCTGGTAGGCCTGAGCGCAGGGTGCAGTGTAGGTGTAAGGTAGGACATGCCCTGATGTGTGTGGCATGTCTTAATAGTGAATTACAGCCATTTTCGTTTTTCACTATTGAAGGCTACCTGCTCTCCCTAGGCCAGAATGGGCTGCTGGGATCGCTACACGCTGTGACCCCAGTGGACTCAGAGAGCATGGTAGAAAGTCATGTTTAGTATGCCTGAACTCAGGATAATAAAATACGTCTTTTAGTAAAGGTTATTTTAATATCCTGGGTTCGCAAACGCTACTTTTAGAAAGTTAGCCTTTGCGTGCCTAACCATCTCAGTCTGCCTCTGCTGTGTGTGTGTGTTCTGCCTAGCAACAGTACAGGAGCAGGGCTGGGGGATTCCAGGAGACAGGTTGGCTGCCAGGTGGTGGGTAGAGAGATTACACCAGGATGGGTGGGAGGAGTGCACCCTGACTCTTGAATAGACCTGTGCTCTGCCACCACAAAGCCGGCGCCGCCCCCTGTGGAGCGGCTGATGTCTCTGCCCTGCTGCTGAAAGGAACAAGCCGAGTCACCACAACAGAGTGCTCCAAAACTGGACTGAGCCAGGCCTAGGCCCCCTGGCGCTAAAGAACAAAAGAATCCCTGTATAAAAGTAGGAGCCTGGCTCCTAAGAAACCAGATCCAGATTGAACCACGAAGGAACTCTGCCTGACTAGAAGGACCTGGAAGAAGCTGAAGGAGGAGTAACTTTCCCTGACCTGAGGGACTGGCCTGCAGTAGGTGCCTTGCTAAGGAAGGAGAGGACAAAGACTGAAAGAGACTTTTGCACTTTGTTCTTCAACTATCTCCAAGGGCTTGGAAGAAGAGCTTGCCCCCTGAACTGAACCCCAGGACCAGTGGGTTCACCGTGTCTCCGCTCGTCTGAGAATTCGAGCCGTGTGCTTTCTCCCGCCGGAGTGCCCTGCGCACCTTCGCATCCCTCCTAGGGCCGTGACACCCAGAAGCCTGGCCGCCTCCACTCGCCGAGAGCCCCGCTCTACCTGAGTCGCTCTGGACCCACGAGTCTGGCCGTCCCGCTTCCCTGTCACCTGCCTGCTACTGGAGCGCGCTTGGTGCCCTTTCGCCCTCCCGCCGGATTTCTAGTGGGGAAGTGAAATCCAGCCTCGGACGGCCGCCCGTACGTCGTAACGTATCCGGCCGCCCCGCTTCACCTCCCAGCCTGAGTCTGACCGTGCCGCCCTCCGCAGTGACCTCCCGCACAGTCCGTGTCGGAGGCCCTGGGCCGCACCTGTCTACTGAAAGCCGCCCGCTGAATTCTTGATCCGGAAGACCCACGAGGTGCAGAACCTGCATCTCTCCTGAAGACTCGTCCAAGCACATCGCACGTTCCCAGGTACAGTGAACTCTCTATCGGACTCGGGGTCCGCAACGTTCTGATTTCCCCGTATCACTGTACCCTGGGTGCCCTGCGCATCATCGTGACTGGACCGACTCAACCGAGCCCTGTGAAGCGCTCGTGATCGAATAAGTTACCAAAGACAAGAACAGTGCCTAATTATCATCTTGTGGCTTCCATTTCGTAACCGTTATTGATGGACTTGTACATGCCTGCGTAACAAAGAATCTTTTATATAAAGCATCCGTATTTTTGATACAACTTACGCCTGGTGTCCGTTTGTGGGGGATCATTGTGGTTTACTGTGTGTGATCATAAATGCTTAACTGACTAGCGCCCTGAAGTTTAGCCCTGACTGCTCGCGCCACACTACCTATAGGGTGAGCAGGGGTTGTTCTGAAGGGGTAATTCCCTCGCCCTGAATAGAAGAAGGGACCGCTGCTTGTCACAAGTACCTACCTGTGCCAACCAGAGGTTCCCCATTCTAACAACAGTGGTATACAGCCACACTCCTTTCACTAGAATCTAATACATTATTATTATTAGACTATTAGAAGGTCTCTTAGGCTAACAGGGGGGACCCCGTACCGTATAGATCAGCTTAGTAGAATCACATCAAAAGATCAGCTCTCTCATGCATCAGCTCTTCTGTTCGAATGAATCTAAAACCAAACTGTTCTGCAATATTAAAGACGCTTGTCCTTCAGATATTGGCAAATGCAAAAACAACAATTGATGGACAGAATGTAGAACAATGGAACAATGGAAGACATGGCTTGGCAGTTCGGGTTGGACTGTTCCCATGAGGCACAGGGTCAAGACTGATTTGCATATGGCCATGTCTAAACTGGGGTGGTGTAGTGGGCAAAAGAACGATGGATTTAACCCAGATCTCTTGACTGGGGGAGAATGTCTGCATTGTCAGCATTCCGTCCATCATTTGTTTGTTGTAACGCTTTTCGCCCTAAGTGGGATGGGTATTCCCAGACGTGGGACCCGTGCTCACTACACCACTGGAGTCAAGCTATCCTGGCTGATGACGGCTGATAGCCAGAAACCGGTCCTAGGATGCTTGATTCCGGTCCAGGGAAGACATGGCTTGGCAGTTCGGGCTGGACTGTTCCCATGAGGCACAGGGTCAAGACTGATTTGCATATGGCCATGTCTAAACTGGGGTGGTGTAGTGGGCAAAAGAACGATGGATTTAACCCAGATCTCTTGACTGGGGGAGAATGTCTGCATTGTCAGCATTCCGTCCATCATTTGTTTGTTGTAACGCTTTTCGCCCTAAGTGGGATGGGTATTCCCAGACGTGGGACCCGTGCTCACTACGCCACTGGAGTCAAGCTATCCTGGCTGATGACGGCTGATAGCCAGAAACCGGTCCTAGGATGCTTGATTCCGGTCCAGGGAAGACATGGCTTGGCAGTTCGGGCTGGACTGTTCCCATGAGGCACAGGGTCAAGACTGATTTGCATATGGCCATGTCTAAACTGGGGTGGTGTAGTGGGCAAAAGAACGATGGATTTAACCCAGATCTCTTGACTGGGGGAGAATGTCTGCATTGTCAGCATTCCGTCCATCATTTGTTTGTTGTAACGCTTTTCGCCCTAAGTGGGATGGGTATTCCCAGACGTGGGACCCGTGCTCACTACGCCACTGGAGTCAAGCTATCCTGGCTGATGACGGCTGATAGCCAGAAACCGGTCCTAGGATGCTTGATTCCGGTCCAGGGAAGACATGGCTTGGCAGTTCGGGCTGGACTGTTCCCATGAGGCACAGGGTCAAGACTGATTTGCATATGGCCATGTCTAAACTGGGGTGGTGTAGTGGGCAAAAGAACGATGGATTTAACCCAGATCTCTTGACTGGGGGAGAATGTCTGCATTGTCAGCATTCCGTCCATCATTTGTTTGTTGTAACGCTTTTCGCCCTAAGTGGGATGGGTATTCCCAGACGTGGGACCCGTGCTCACTACGCCACTGGAGTCAAGCTATCCTGGCTGATGACGGCTGATAGCCAGAAACCGGTCCTAGGATGCTTGATTCCGGTCCAGGGAAGACATGGCTTGGCAGTTCGGGCTGGACTGTTCCCATGAGGCACAGGGTCAAGACTGATTTGCATATGGCCATGTCTAAACTGGGGTGGTGTAGTGGGCAAATGAACGATGGATTTAACCCAGATCTCTTGACTGGGGGAGAATGTCTGCATTGTCAGCATTCCGTCGATCATTTGTTTGTTGTAACGCTTTTCGCCCTAAGTGGGATGGGTATTCCCAGACGTGGGACCCGTGCTCACTACGCCACTGGAGTCAAGCTATCCTGGCTGATGACGGCTGATAGCCAGAAACCGGTCCTAGGATGCTTGATTCCGGTCCAGGGAAGACATGGCTTGGCAGTTCGGGCTGGACTGTTCCCATGAGGCACAGGGTCAAGACTGATTTGCATATGGCCATGTCTAAACTGGGGTGGTGTAGTGGGCAAAAGAACGATGGATTTAACCCAGATCTCTTGACTGGGGGAGAATGTCTGCATTGTCAGCATTCCGTCCATCATTTGTTTGTTGTAACGCTTTTCGCCCTAAGTGGGATGGGTATTCCCAGACGTGGGACCCGTGCTCACTACGCCACTGGAGTCAAGCTATCCTGGCTGATGACGGCTGATAGCCAGAAACCGGTCCTAGGATGCTTGATTCCGGTCCAGGGAAGACATGGCTTGGCAGTTCGGGCTGGACTGTTCCCATGAGGCACAGGGTCAAGACTGATTTGCATATGGCCATGTCTAAACTGGGGTGGTGTAGTGGGCAAAAGAACGATGGATTTAACCCAGATCTCTTGACTGGGGGAGAATGTCTGCATTGTCAGCATTCCGTCCATCATTTGTTTGTTGTAACGCTTTTCGCCCTAAGTGGGATGGGTATTCCCAGACGTGGGACCCGTGCTCACTACGCCACTGGAGTCAAGCTATCCTGGCTGATGACGGCTGATAGCCAGAAACCGGTCCTAGGATGCTTGATTCCGGTCCAGGGAAGACATGGCTTGGCAGTTCGGGCTGGACTGTTCCCATGAGGCACGGGGTCAAGACTGATTTGCATATGGCCATGTCTAAACTGGGGTGGTGTAGTGGGCAAAAGAACGATGGATTTAACCCAGATCTCTTGACTGGGGGAGAATGTCTGCATTGTCAGCATTCCGTCCATCATTTGTTTGTTGTAACGCTTTTCGCCCTAAGTGGGATGGGTATTCCCAGACGTGGGACCCGTGCTCACTACGCCACTGGAGTCAAGCTATCCTGGCTGATGACGGCTGATAGCCAGAAACCGGTCCTAGGATGCTTGATTCCGGTCCAGGGAAGACATGGCTTGGCAGTTCGGGCTGGACTGTTCCCATGAGGTACAGGGTCAAGACTGATTTGCATATGGCCATGTCTAAACTGGGGTGGTGTAGTGGGCAAAAGAACGATGGATTTAACCCAGATCTCTTGACTGGGGGAGAATGTCTGCATTGTCAGCATTCCGTCCATCATTTGTTTGTTGTAACGCTTTTCGCCCTAAGTGGGATGGGTATTCCCAGACGTGGGACCCGTGCTCACTACGCCACTGGAGTCAAGCTATCCTGGCTGATGACGGCTGATAGCCAGAAACCGGTCCTAGGATGCTTGATTCCGGTCCAGGGAAGACATGGCTTGGCAGTTCGGGCTGGACTGTTCCCATGAGGCACAGGGTCAAGACTGATTTGCATATGGCCATGTCTAAACTGGGGTGGTGTAGTGGGCAAAAGAACGATGGATTTAACCCAGATCTCTTGACTGGGGGAGAATGTCTGCATTGTCAGCATTCCGTCCATCATTTGTTTGTTGTAACGCTTCAGATATTGGCAGCTGTATGCATGATATGTCTAACAAGTGGTACGATCAATCTAAACACAACACTCTGTACCTTCTAGTGAGCCAGACGCGTTCTTTGCATGATGTACAGACCAAGGGCACATTTCACGGTTAAGAATGTGAAACAACAGTTTGTTATCCTGTAAAGCAAAGTCGAGTCAGCATTTCTAAAATGAATAACACATAACAACAGTGTCGTGTGCAGCGCAGCAGAAACGACAAGCTTGCTTGCTAACAATGATCTCGTTTATGCTAACTTAGTGTTGTAAATAGGGTGTGGCTTAATCCATCCTACAGCTTGCCCGGTTATTTCTCAAAAGACTGCCTCTACAACAAAGCCCTGAGAACTGCGACTGTCCCAGGGGCTTCAGGATCGTCAACACTGCTGGCATGGGTGATTTATCATCCAACCTGCCCCCTGAAATCACCGCCACTGGTCCGTGGGGAAAAGTGCTTCAAAAACTGCTCTGGAATCACCGCCGCGAAACAAGACGCTGCAGAAATTACCCCCGAAGTCACTGCCGCTGCCCGGGACCTGAATGCGCTGTGTAGCGCTGAGATGGGGAGCGCTGTGAGGAAGAACGCTGTTACACCCAAAATCACCGGCCCGGGAGCCCAACAACACTGCGCCCTGCTCACACTGCTTGGGGGACGAGAAGCGCTAAAGAGAAACGCGCCTCAATGTCCCCTTCACCGCCGCGGGCCCTGAGACCTGAAAAGTGCTGCCGTAATCACCGCCGCCGGCCTGGGAGACCCGGGAAACCTGTGCGCTGCTCCGCTAACATCAGAGCAGGCCCGCGCTGGGATTGGTGGAGGCGCCGGGGCTGCCCCAGCAAGGAGGGTGTCGTCGAGAGGGCCGCGCTCGGATTGGCTCCAGCCGGGGAGTCACCCAGCAACGGGGAGCGTCATTAGGGAAGCCGTGCTGAGAGCAGAGAAGCGCAAGGCGTCCCTCCGTCCCCATGTTCCGCTGTTGCCAGTGACCAAGTAGGAGCATCTGTATCCCTCAGGTAACTGCCCAGCCGGGGAGCATGTTTGAGGCGAGGGGGAGGCACGGGACTGAGCTCACGGCCCCCACCTGTATTTGCTGGCCTCAGAGTCTGCAAGTGGGTCCCTTCTCTGCTTCCTGGCATTTAAGCCCGTACCTTGGTTGGGACCTGGCCATAATTTCCCCTGATGTGAAGAACAGAGGTGCATATTGGGCCTGAAGCTCCACGCTACAAGGCCGCTGGGGCTTATTAACTCTGCATTTCTCACCCAAGTCATAACACGCGCGCTCCTACCGAGGAACAGTGAAAAGAGTGACACGCCCTACTAACCTCTCGATATGGGCATTTTTGGTATAGACTGCCTATGGCAATACCCTGAGCCCCAATTTGTTTTCCCACAGGACTTTCCTCTATAGACCCTAAGACTGTATTGTTGGACCCTCATGAACATTGTTCCAAGAGACTTCCGGACCGTGCAAGTTATTCCCCTTCCTCTGTTATAAGAAACATCTAAAAAGTATTACAAGAGGAAGCTTTTTGTTGGCATATGTGAACTCCTTACATGTTTTGCCTGAGATATAGATAAAGGTGCATATATCTTTCTGAAAACCAGTGCAGTGTCCTTTTGTGTGTTTGATTTACTGCGTTACTGTTGGAGTGTGTTGCACAATTACTTTACACATTGTCTCTTAAGTTACACCTACCTGCCTCGCGCCAAGCTACCGTGTCGAAAGCGGTGACCCATACTTGGACTAGGTTGCATACCCCAGCCAACTGGAAACCCCGGTTCTAACAGGAACTACTACCTCTAGCTCTAGAGAGTTCGGGTGATGCCCTTCGCTTGCAGAGGGGTTTACCTTCTTTTTAGGTCTCGCCTTTGCAGCGCATGCGCTGCATACGCTGTCTCAGCGAGACCTAAAGTAATCTCTATATGTTGGCAAGCAGCCGGTACTTTCCCCTGCCGCTTGCCATTTGCTAATTGTTGTTAGCACTTTTGTTACCTTTGTTTTCAGTGGCTGTTGATGTCCGACTGACTTTAGTGTAGTCCGGAAGCAGCGACCACCAGCTACAGTTTTTGTCCGCAATGTTCAGACTTTTTGTTTGTCTTGCGCATCTCCGCCTGACCTAAACATGGCAGCGGCACATGCGCAAGGAGCCGGTGTGCACAACAGGACAAAATCATCATCACAGGTGACGCCAAACAATTTGAGACGGAACAACATCGTCCTTTTAGACCACTTTCCAACGCGCAATAACTGAGAATGCCAAACATAGAACTGAAGGAAGATTTGTTTAAAACATCAGAGTGAACAGGACTAAAGCTAATTAAGTGGGCACCTTGGCGATTTACTGAGAGGATATAAAATAAGTAGTCCCTAAAGGAACACATAAGCTATGACTGCCCAAGTTAACTGTAGTTGGCCAGTGCTCCTCGGCATAAAGCATAAAACGGAAATGACGTATCGGGAGCATCAGCCAATCAGGAGACAGGAAAAGCGAGAAACACAGGACTGAATCAATAGCAAGCAGCAGGCGGGGTTTACACAGTGTACAGTGATTACCACAGGTCTTCCAGACAGCGCATGTGCTGCCTAGACTCGACCTAATAAACCTCGATATGGGTCCTCACCAGTTATCACAGCATGGAGCTACTCGCTTGCAGCACGTACTGAATGAATCAGGAGCTATGCGTCTGATCGGATGAGAGGCCAATTGAACTCTGGGATGGGCAACCACTATCCCGTGGGATGTGGTAGTGTGCAGGGTGCCACTGGGGACTAAGAGGTGAAAGGGCATACAGGAAGCAGAGCCTGTCTTGAAAGGACTTACAATATTACATTTACAAAGTAAAATTTACCACAAAAGTGAAATGACTCAAAATAAATAAATTGCTAATAACTTTGGCGTCTTTGGCGAATCTTCGTGAATTTCTCCAAAACAAAAGTCTATCCAGGTCAGCTCCTATCCTGAAAGTTTGGGGGTGATTCGTCAAGCGGGGGCTGAGAAAAAAGGGGGGTCCCAAAACGTTTTTTTCCCATGTTAAGTTCCATAGGAAATTTTGCGACGAGCTACAGCCCGAACTGCTGAATGGAATTACCCCAAATTTGGCAGAAAGGTAGAGCTTGGTCCAGAAAGCAACCTTTTTTTTAAATGGTGTAAATCCGTTCAGTAGTTTTTGAGAAATTCAAAGAATAAGAGTCAAAAAATCAATTTCCCATAGGAAACTTTGTGCAAGGCTAGAGCCGAAACTACTGAACGGCATTACCCCAAATTTGGCAAAAAGGTAGTGCTTGGATCAGAAAGTGACCTTTTTTTTAAATGGTGTAAATCCATTCAGTGGTTGCTGAGAAATTAGAAAAATAAAAGTTTTAATATCTGGGCGGCGCCTAAATCCTGTGCACGAGCTTCACTGTGATTGGCTGTCAACACTTCAAACCAGGAAGTGTTGGCAGCCATCGGTAGAAGCGAGTCACCAGAAAACAGAGAAACAAAGGTATAAAATAAGAGAAGGGGGCAGGGTAGAAACACCCTGACCCCCTAGGCCTGCTCAGGGGGTCCCAGAAGGACCCTCAGGGCCAAAGAAAGCATTAAAAAAAAATATATATCGGCACAATTCGCAGGTTCCTGCATTTTATTTTAATGAGACCCCGGAGTGGGCTAGGTCCCAGGGGCATTTCTTAAAAAATAATAGCGGGGGCTCGATGGGGCTGCGGGGGCCAACTGAGTTCCCCGCAGAGCCGGGGCTTCACTCATGTTGGGAGGGGGGTTGTGCGGCCCCCCTCCTGGAGCCCTCCATGTGCTTATAACGTTGGCGTTGTTTGACGAAACTTTACTACATTTTCCAGAAAGTTTCTCTTTTTTGATCAGCTCGTATCTTGAAAGTTTAGGGGTCTGAAAAAGTGTTTTCGCAATGCATTTTCCATAGGAAACTTTAGACAAGGCTACAGGTCAAACTGCTGAATGGAATTACGCCAAATTTGGCAGGGAGAAAGGTCTTGGTCCAGAAAGCGTGCTTTTGTTGAAATTGTGTAAATCCGTTCAGTAGTTTTTGAGATATTAAAGGAAAATATATATATATATCTGGACGGAGCCTAACTCCCGAGCATGAGCTTGCCTCTGATTGGCTACTAACACTTCAAAACAGGAAGTGTTAGCAGCCATCTTGTGCTTCGCATCGAGTGAAAATATAAAAGAAAGGTCCCGGGGGAAATTTAATATACCGGAGCTCTGTCTGTGCGAGATACCGCTTTCACGCTGCGTCTACCTACATCAGCAGGTAACGCACCCTTTTCCACCATCAACAGCATACCTCCAACAACATTCTTGGGCCCGCAAGTCTCCCTCTGTGATCCACTTGTCGGCTCACAGCCCTTCGAGTTCTCGGGCCCGCAGTTATATCTGTGAAGCCAAGACTGGAAATATACCACAGGTCTCTCTCTGTGAGATACGCTCTTCACGCTCCCTCTCCCCACATCACGGTTCCGCAGCGTTCCCTTTGCAAGCCGACGGCCCGCACCTTTCCCTATACCAGTCAGCCCACAGCTGTTCCTCTGCCAGCCGGCCCGCAGCTCTTCCTCTGCGAATCGACGGGCCGCAGCTCTCCCTCTACGAGACAGCCAGTTGGCTTGCACATCTCTGACAACAGATGCAATGGAGCCAACGATCATGCAGGTCGGACATGTAACCCTGCTGCGACACCCCCTGCTAGCTGCCCCTTGTCCGCCATCCTTCCTCACCCCCACCCACCACAAATTGGGTAATGTTCTAAAAAATTTAATATGAAGATGCTTGTGAGGTTGGACAAATAAGAATCTTACATACAAAAAATGTATTAAAACAAAACAACAACAAATAAAACAATGTACAGTCATGTTGTTTCATTGCTGGACCATTTTTGAATCACAGCCTGCAAGACAAAAAGAAAGATAAGATGGTGCGTCATGCGTCCAGCAAAGGAGAAAGGGAGAAAGAGTGAGGGAGAAAGACAGAAACAAAGAAAGAGTGAGAGAGAGAGAGGAAGACAAAGAAAGAGAGAGTGAGTGAGAGAGAGAGAGAAAGAGTGAGATACAAGGAAGAGAGAAAGAGAGAAACAGTGTGAGAGAGAGGAAGTGAGAGAGAAAGAGTGAGAGAGAGGAGAGAAGGAGTGAGAGAGAGGAAGACAGAGAAAGAGTGAGAGAGAGAGGAAGACAGAGAAAGAGAAAGAGTGAGAGAGAGAAAGAGAAAGAGTAAGATACAAGGAAAAGAGAGAGAGAAACAGTGTGAGAGAGGAAGAGAGAGAAAGAAAGAGTGAGAGAGAGGAAGAGACAGAGAAAGAGAGAAATTGTGAGAGAGAGAAAGGAAGAGATGGAGAGGGAGTGTTGACACTGGAAAAAATCTTCGCAGCTCACGTTCGTGCCTCCGGTGTATCTCCAACCACGTGCCGGGACATAGTACACCCTTAAATTTAGTCATCTGAAAGACAGTATAGAATTAGTAATTGCAGAGTACATTCAACTGCACACGCCTAATTCCCTGTTTTGGCAATGTGCACTCAGGCTGCTGCAGCCCATCCACTCCCACTGCTCGGAGGTGTCTGTGCGCTCTTGTACGCCCAGGCTGCTCCACACTGTCCACTCCCATCACCCAGAAGTGACTGCCCGCTGCTGCAGAAAGAAGCCTCTCTGCTCACCTTCCGCCACCAGCGTGTGTGCCGAAACAATTTTCTCAGGCGTTGTCAGGATGGCCACACATCATCACATGTTCTACATGCGTTCAGCTGTGGTGGTGTGGGGGGACGTTGATTTGTGAATCACAGCCTGTTAGATAAAAAGCAAGATAGGATCGTGCATCATGCGTCCATCAAAGGAGAGAGACAGAGAAAGAAAGAGTGAGAGGAAGACAGAGAGAAAGAGAGAAATAGTGGGAGTGACACAAAGAGAGTGAGAAAAAGAAAGAAATAGTGAGAGGAAGACAGAGAGAGAGAGAAAGAGTGAGAGAGAGGAAGAGAAAGAGAGAGAAAGAGTGAAAGAAAGGAAGAGAGAGAGAGAAAGAGTGAGAGTGAGAAAGGGAGTGAGAGAGAAAGAGTGAGAGAGAAGAAGACAGAAAGAAAGAAAGAGTGAGATACAAGGAAGAGAGAAAGAGAGAAACAGAGTGAGAGAGAGGACGAGAGAAAGAGTGAGAGAGAGGAAGAGAGAGAAAGAAAGAATGAGAGAGAGAGGGAGAGAGAGAGAGAAAGAGGAAGAGACAGAGAAAGAGAGAAAGAGTGTGAGGGAGAGAAAGGAAGAGATAGAGAGTGAGAGAGAGAGAGACAGAGAGAGAGAGAGAGTGTGTGAATGTGAATGTGAGTGACAGAAAGGAAGAGATGGAGAGGGAGAGTGAGAGTTGACACTGTGGAGAAAATCCTCACAGCTCACCTTTCTGCCACCAGTGCATCTCCAACCACGTGCCGGGATATAGGGCAGCCCTCAAGCTTAGTCATCTGAAACATAGAATGGAATCAGTAATGGATGAGTACATACAAGTGCACAATTTGTGAATCACAGCCTGCAAGACAAAAAGAAAGATAAGATGGTGCGTCATGCATCCAGCAAATGAGAGAGAGAGAGACAGAGAAAGAGTGAGAGAGAGGAAGAGAGAGAGAGAAAGAAAGAGTGAGAGTGAGAAGAAGACAGAGAAAGAGAAAAAGAGTGAGAGAGAAATAGAGAAAGAGTGAGATACAAGGAAGAGAGAAAGAGAGAAAAAGTCTGAGAAAGAAGAAGAGAGCGAGAAAGAGTGAGAGAGAGGAAGAGAGATAAAGAAAGAATGAGAGAGAGAGAAAGAGACAAAGAAGGAGAGATAGAGAGTGAGAGAGAGAAAAGAAGAGATAGAGAGTGAGAGAGAGAGAAAGAGTATGAGTGACAGAAAGGAAGAGATGGAGAGGGAAAGAGTGTTGACACTATGGAGAAAATCCTCACAGCTCACCTTTCTGCCACCGGTGTGTCTCCAACCAGGGGCCGGGATATAGGGCAGCCCTCAAGCTTAGTCATCTGAAACATAGTATGGAATCAGTAATGGATGAGTACATACAACTGCCATGCCTACATCGCAGTCCCGCCTTTGTGTATCCAGGCTAGTGTACCCCATCCACTTCCACTGCCCAGAGGTGTCTACTCGCTGCTGTACACCCAGGCTGCTGCACCCCATCCACTCCCACTGCCCAGAGGTATATGACAGCTGCTGTGCACCCAGGCTGCTGCATCCCATGCACTCCCACTGCCCGGAGGTGACTGCATGCCGCTGCGCACCCAGGTTGCTGCACCCCATCCACTACCACTGCCCGGAGGTGACTGCCCACCGCTGCGCATACAAGCCTATCTGCGCACCTTACATCACTGGCGTGTGTCGACGAGGGTCCACCACATGCCAAAGAAACCTTTTCACCCGTTGTGTACACGCAGCGAAGCAGAGCTCACAATTTATGTTGAGTGTTGATTGCAGGATGGCCACGCATCATCGTAGGCCTACAAGACAAAAAGAAAAGATTGTGCGTCATGCGTCCATCAAAGAAGAAAGAGAGAGAGAGAGAGAGAGAGAGAGAGTGAGAGGAAGACAGTAGAAAAAAGTGAGAAGGAATGAGAGGAAGACAGCGAGAAAGAGAGAAACAGTGGAAGTGACAGGAAGAGAGAGAAAAAAATAAAGAAAGAGTGAGAGGAAGACAGAGAGAAAGAGTGAGAGAGATGAAGAGAGTGAGAAAGAGTGAGAGAGAGAGAGAAAGAAAGAGAGAGAGAAAGAGTGAGAGAGAGGAAGAGAGAGAGAGAGAGAGAGAGAGAGTGAGAGGGAGGAAGAGAGAGAGTGGAAGAGTGAAAGAAAGTAAGAGAGAGAGAGAAAGAGTGAGAGTGAGGAAGAGAAAGAGTGAGAGAGAGGAAGACAGAGAAAGGGAGAAAGAGTGAGATACAAGGAAGAGAGAAAGAGAAAAACAGTGTGAGAGAGAGGAAGAGAGAGAGAGAAAGAATGAGAGAGAGAGAAAGGAAGAGACAGAGAAAGAAAGAGTGTTAGAGAGAGAAAGGAAGAGATAGAGAATGAGAGATAGAGAAAGAGTGTGAGTGACAGAAAGGAAGAGAGGGAGAGTGAGTGTTGACACTGTGGAGAAAATCCTCACAGCTCACCTTTCTGCCACCGGTGTGTTTCCAACCACGTGCCGGGATATAGGGCAGCCCTCAAGCTTAGTTATCTGAAACATAGTATGGAATCAGTTATGGATGAGTACATACAAGTGCACAATTTGTGAATCACAGCCTGCAAGACAAAATAAAGATAAGATGGCGTGTTATGCGTCCAGCAAAGGAGAGAGAGAGAGAGAAGGAGAGAAAGAGAAAGAGTGAGAGAGAGGAAGAGAGAGCGAGAAAGAAAGAAAGAGTGAGAGAGAGAGTGGAAGACAGAGAAAGAGAAAAAGAATGAGAGAGAAAGAGTGAGATACAAGAAAGAGAGAAACAGTGTGAGAGAGAGAAAGAGAGAGAGAGAAAGAGTGAGAGAGAGGAAGAGAGAGAAAGAAAGAATGAGAGAGAGGAAGAGACAGAGAAAGAGAGATAGAGAGTGAGAGAGAGAAAGGAAGAGAGAGTGAGAGAGAGAGAGAGAAAAAGAGTGTGAGTGACAGAAAAGAAGAGATAGAGAGGGAGAGTGAGTGTTGACACTGTGAAGAAAATCCTCACAGCTCACCTTTCTGCCACCAGTGTGTCTCCAACGACAAGCTGGGATATAGGGCAGCCCTCAAGCTTAGTCATCTGAAACATAGTATGGAATCAGTAATGGATGAGTACATACAAGTGCACAATTTGTGAATCACAGCCTTCAAGACAAAAAGAAAGATAAGATGGTGTGTCATGCATCCAGGAAACGAGCGAGAGAGAGAGAGACAGAGAAAGAGTGAGAGAGAGGAAGAGAGAGAAAAAGAAAGAAAGAATGAGAGAGAGAGGAAGACAGAGAAAGAGAAAAAGAGAAAGAGTGAGATACAAGGAAGAGAGAAAGAGAGAAACAGTGTGAGGGAGAGGAAGAGAGAGCGAGAGAAAGAGTGAGAGAGGAAGAGAGAGAAAGAAAGAATGAGAGAGAGAGGAAGAGACAGAGAAAGAGAGATAGAGAGTGAGAGAGAGAAAGGAAGAGATAGAGAGTGAGAGAGAGAAAGGAAGAGATAGAGAGTGAGAAAAAAGTATGAGTGACAGAAAGGAAGAGATGGAGAGGGAGAGAGTGTTGACACTGTGGAGAAAATCCTCACAGCTCACCTTTCTGCCACCGGTGTGTCTCCAATCACGTGCCGGGATATAGGGCAGCCCTCAAGCTTAGTCATCTGAAACATAGTATGGAATCAGTAATGGATGAGTACATACAAATGCACAATTTGTGAATCACAGCCTGCAAGACAAAAAGAAAGATAAGATGGTGCGTCATGGGTCCAGCAAATGAGAGGAGAGACAGAGAAAGAGTGAGAGAGAGAGAAAGAAAGAAAGAGTGAGACAGAGAGCAAGACAGAGAAAGAGAAAAAGAGTGAGAGAGAAAGAGAGAAAGAGTGAGATACAAGAAGGAGAGAAACAGAGAAACAGAGTGAGAAAGAGGAAGAGAGAGCGAGAAAGAGTGAGAGAGAGGAAGAGAGAAAAAAACGAATGAGAGAGATTGGAAGAGACAGAGAGAGAGATAGAGAGTGAGAGAGGGAAAGGAAGAGATAGAGAGTGAGCGAGAAAGAAAGAGTGTGAGTGACAGAAAGGAAGAGACGGAGAGGGAGAGTGAGTGTTGACACTGTGGAGAAAATCCTCACAGCTCACCCTTCTGCCACCGGTGTTTTTTCAAACCGTGTCCCGGGATATAGGGCAGCCCTCAAGCTTAGTCATCTGAAACATAGTATGGAATCAGTAATGTCCTGCCTTTGTGTATCCAGGCTGCTGCACCCCATCCACTCCCACTGCCCAGAGGTGTATGACAGCCGCTGAGCACCCAGGCTGATGCACCCCATGCACTCCCACTGCCCGGAGGTGACTGCGTGCCGCTGCGCACCCAGGCTGCTGCACCCCATCGACTCCCACTTTCCAGAGGTGACTGTCCGCCGCTGCGCAAATAAGCTTACACCACCGGAGTGTGTCGAAGAGGGTCCACCATGTGTTGAAGAAACCTCCTCACCCGTTGTGTACACGTGGCGAAGCAGAGCTCACAATTCAGGTTGAGTGTTGATTGCAGGATGGCCACGTATCTTCGCAGGCCTGCAAGACAAAAAGCAAGATAAGATTGTGCGTCATGCGTCCATCACAGGAGAAAGAAAGAGACAGAGAGAGAAAGAAAGAGTGAGAGGAAGACAGAGAGAAAAAGAAAGAAATAGTGAGAGGAATACAGAGAGGAAGAGAGAAACAGTGAGAGTGACAGGAAGAGAGAGAGAAAAAGAAAGAGAGAGTGAGAGGAAGACAAAGAAAGAGAGAAAGAGTGAGATAGATGAAGAGAGAGAGAAACAGTGAGAGAGCGGAAGAGAGAGAAACAGTGTGAGAAACAGGAAGAGAGAGAGAAAGAGAGAAAGAAGTGTAGGAAGAAGAAAGAGTGTGAAGGAGAGAAAGGAAGAGATGAAGAGGGACAGTGTGTGCCCATACTGTTGACAAAACCCTCACAGCTCACCTTTACGCCACCGCTGTGTCTCCAACCACATGCTGGGACCTAGTGAAGCCCTCAAGCGCCCACATCTGAAACATAGTACAGAATTAGTAATGGGAGAGTATATATGACTGTGTACGCCTAAATCGCTGTGGCACCTTTGTGTATCCACTCCATCCGCCCAGACGTATTTGCCCACCGCTGCACACCCAGGCCTCACTGCTCACCTTTTCGTGGACAGGGCACCCTCCACATCATGCATTCCCGCTCTGCAGGCCAACAGGTTTCACATTTGGTGCTGCATCTTGATTTTGCCATGGCAGAGGATATACTAGTGCACCTATCATCATCGCAGGTTGCACACCCGCTCAGTCCTTGTGGTGCCACTAACTCAGTGACCAGTGAGACCACGCACGTGGCGGTGGGCCTCCCTGTTCGGTGGCTCAGGCCTACATGAGGTGTCCGGACCACTGGGGCGGGCCATCACAGTGCATGCGGTGGGAGCAACTCTAAAATGGCGTAGAGCACGTGTGCCCGGTCTTTTTTATTGGTAGGGTTGATGGAGCGGGTAAAATATTTTGTTTTTATATACCCAATCCATTTATATAAGTTTATATTAAACTAAACGACTAATTTTAATGATTAACAGAGTGCTGTGAGGAATTAGCCAACCTTATTAACCACGAGAATATACGTGGGAATGCATTAGCATGGCTAAAATAATAAGTGAACTAAGTTTGTATTCATATTAAAAATAATAAGTGTTGTTTGGTGATGTTAATGTGAATTGCGCTTAAATAAACCAGCATTAAGGGCTTTAAATGTTGCATATGGCTAGATAAATGCATACACATAGGGGTATTAGTAAGGGAATAACACTGTTTAAATCATTTCTATGTATTAATTACGATTCTTGTGTTTCTTTACTTAAGTTGACCATTTCGGCCTACTAAAAGATGGCTGCCGACTGAATCCTTACTAAAGTACATGACTTCATAATTTGAGAAATGGAGAAAAGGCCTGGACTAATTTCATCGTGTCCTCTCCATGAACTATTGAACCAGGTCCATGAAGAAAACTCTGGGCGAGATGCCAATGTCCCTGAACATGGAAGAAATGTTGCCATCTGGGAACCAAAAGCCCCCTATTTACAATAGACTGATACTTTCCTGACCTGGGAACTGCTTTTCCCATACGCCTAGTTTATACATCATCCGTATGTGAACTTTGGAGAATGTTTCTTAATGTATTGGGACGAGGCTGAATTCAGCCAATCAGCGGCCTGGAAATAAAGAAAATGATACTGTAATATGTAAATTTTAGTATAAATATTAGTAGTCTAGAGAGGGAAATTAGGTTACCACCCAAAGAGCTTGAGACGCACCCTGATCGATGCTACTCTATGCGGCACTCCACGCTGACAGCAGAGGACGTGACGGTAGAATCTCTGATGAATTTCTGAGGACCAGTTTCTGACTTAGAGACCGACAATTAGCCAGAATAGGTAATTATGACAAAAGATAATATTGCATTGATAGGATTTAACCTGCAAATTTAATTAGATAAAGAAAATTCTTTGTTTTAAGAACTGTGTCGGGTGGTTATTTCTTGTAATGTTTATTGATTAACATAAGAGTTGAAGTGTGTCCCATCAAATTCCAACTCAACTAAATGATCCAGTCAACCTCAGGATGGAGGAACTGTTAGAGTAATTAAAAGATGTGGTTTCCTCTATCCAAGTAGAAGAACTGTAGTTCAGGATTTTGAGATCCCTCTGTAGGCACGGATAGTTTGATGGAAATGAATGTTGGTGTTATGGGCCCCACCAGCGTGTGATGTGTGTATGTGTGTATGACTGTGGAATCATTCCGTTCGTGGAAGTAGGGGGAGATTTTGTGTTCTGAACTGCACCAGTATTTCTGGTAGCAAGAGATGGTTTTTATTGTTTTGGTTTGATGATTTTGGCATGTATATAGCTTATCGATTATTGATTGGTATTGGTATATGTACTAACACTATATGTTGAAGTCGTATTGAGTTGTATGTTGTCTGTACGGCTTCTGGGAGGTAGGAAGTCGGGAATTGATGACAGTTCCGTAGTAGAGCAGAGGTAAGTGCTGCTCTCGGGAAAGACGGAATTGTGGTTGCCCGTATGTACACGGGAGAATCGTGTGACAATCGAAGTTGCACGGCGCATTGTCTGGGTTCGATTCGGTAGCATTGTCAAGTGTTACCATTAGTGATATTTTCTGTGTGAGAAAAGCCTGAATGAAAGCGAAGGGTTCCCTGTGAAATTTTGGTCTTAGGTACCAGGAAACCAATTGGCACACCGATAACGCTTATCACTGAAAAGGTAGCAGGTGTTCTCTGAGCTTGTTAGAAGGACAAAGTAGAGGTAAGAGCTGCTTTGTTAACGTGTGTTATAATTCTGTAGTAGGACAGATTGTTCGCTGTTCTCGGGAAAGACAGGATTCTGTATGAATGAACTATATTTCTTGCGTGAAAGTGCGTGAATGAGATAGCATTCGGGTTAATTGCGGAACTCTGGTTTTATTTCTCAGGAGCATTGCGTTTCCAACTATGTGTTTTAATTCCGGAGAGAACAGTTAATTGATGCTTGATAAAAGGGTGAAGTAGAGGGATGCGCTACTTTGCCAACGGACGTAATAATTCTGTAGTAGGGCAGAGGTAAGCGCTGCTCTCAGGAAAACAGGATTCTCGTGGGAAAGGTCTTTTGCTATTCTGTGGTTAGCGGAGCAGACAATGGAGATGTTTGTACGTTGTAACTAACAAAAAATTGTAGAATTGAAACAAAGTCTATCGCGTAGTTTTGTAAAGGAGGGGTAGACTGAAGACAGGAGTCAGGAGTAGGAGCCGCTGCAGCGACTGTAGACGTCAGGAGGACCGCGCTGGGATTGGACAGCTAGTCAGTGACGTAGACGCTCCAGGATTGGTGCGTTAGTGTGAGTCACACAGGGATTGGAAGTTGTGACAGTGACGTAGATGTTCCAGGATTGGTGCGTTAGTGTGAGTCGTGCAAGGATTGGAGATTGTGACAGTGACGTAGACGCGCCAGGATTGGTGCGTGAGTAAGAGTCGCGCTACTATTGGACTAGAGATCGGACAGTGGTAGAAAGGACTAAAGGGTTCATAAAAGACAGGAAGATGTATTATCATTCACCCGAGAAAAAGAAAAAGTCTGTGTTTAGTAAAATGAGAAATTGGTTTGTGAAGGACAAGGAGATTGTGACTAGGGAAGGACAGTTACTCCCTCCGGCAAAGACCCCCGCATCCTTCATGGTTGCAAAATATGGGTACCATACCTGTATCTGGTTAGACAATTGGGCAAAGTATACAAAGGAAGACGGAGTTCTAGCGTTTCCAGAGGATGGGTCCTTTAATTTGGCAATATTAAGGAACTTACGGGAGAGGATGATGAGCTTAGATCCGCGACCTAGGCCTACACAGTTCGAGGCATTGACAGAGTGGGAAGATGAAATGCATGAGCGAGAAAAGCAGAGAAATGGCAGTAGGTACCGGTATATGTTTGGACGGCCAAACGATCGTGAAACTCATAGTGATTGAATGAGAAGATGGCAAGATGCTAGTATGACTGATGGATTATTTCCTGTTAGAACAGAAGGAGAAAGTGGAGGAAGGAAAAGCCTAGAAAAGAGAAATCATGTAGAAACCCGGAGGTATGGGGCTAACGAGACCGACGATGATATCTTAGATGATATGTTTTACAAAAACCCACCTCTGTACCGGCAGGAACCAGAAACGCCAACCTCAGGCACACCAGTGAGGGAGACTCTGAGAATCATTAAAACAGAAGTTGTGACCCCAGAAGTAAAAAGAAGAAATTCACTTAAAGAAAAGGGAAATAAGGCCGAGAGTGAACACTCTAGAGAACTAGCAAAAACCACATTAGTACTGACAGAGAAAATTAGAGAATTGACAAAAAATCTAGAAGCAGTTACAGTCCCTGTGACCATAGGTCCTGTTATGCCTATTTTTGAGAAGCAGAAAGACAGTGAGCACGGACTAACAGTCCCGTATGTGAACAAAGGACAGGCAGAACAGCCCATGATGAGAGCGAGAGAGAGTTCCTGGGGACATACTATGGGTAAAGGTGAATTAACTGTGTCAAAGAACCCATTTTATTGTTCTGATACTGCTGAGAGGAGCAGAATGGTAGAAGGATCAATATTAGAACCACAGAGACTGACAGAACCAGGGAATGTAGAGAAGTCAGTGAGCATAACTACTGAAGAATTGAATGAATGGCTAAAAAGTTTGCAGGATAAAGAAAAGGAATCTCATACCATTGATGTGGCAAAATTAAGGATGGTGTTAGAAGAATTAATTGTAGGGACCATCCCCACAGAAAAGCTGAAAATTTACCAAGATGAGGAACTGTTGTTCTTCTGTAAGAGTGTCACTTGGAGAGCAAAGAATTTACATGACAGACTAGCAGAAATAGCAAGTGAAATGGGAATTGACATGGACAAGGTAAAAGCTTTACAGAAGCAATACCGAGTGGATTTTACAGAAAAAGACATTGAGAATCTGAATGCTGCAGGAAGAATAGGGCAGATTAGGGACATAATCACAGTATTGAGGAAATGGGGAGATGTGGACAAATGGAGGAGCAGGTGGTATAGGAAGCGGGATGACACCTCAGACAGAACATTTCCAGCGTTCCCTGTGAGAGAAAAGGAGAAGGTGGTGATGGAGTTCCCTATGAGAGAGATTCCAGGAGGGGGATATGTGCATGTCCCATGGACCAGACAGGACATTTTGTCATTTACCAATGACTTCCCTCGATTACGGGAAAAGCCGGTCGATTGGTACAGACAGATAGACAGATTTGTGAAATTGTCAAAAGTGCTGTGGATTGATCTGAATAGTCTGTTTGATATAATAGTGCCAGCAGATTTGTGGGCAGAATGTAAGATGGTCATAACTGGCCCACTAAAGAATACCCAAGAGATCCCAAAACAGGAGCCCCAGACCCAGAGGTAATGAAGAAATATGAACAGGTCATGGCATTCTTGAAAAACAAAGTGCCCCCCAAAGAAACAGACTGGGTTAAAATAGATCGAACACATCAAGAAGCAAAGGAGTCAGTCCACGCCTATTATGAAAGGCTAATCTTAGCCTTCAAACAGTTCAGTGGGGATGACAGTCTGGGAGAGAAGGACCTGAGTCATTTTGTGTACCGATTTGTGTATGGTCTGCGTCCCGAAATCGGGGACATGATCAAGCAGCACACCGTGGACTGGCAAAGCAAGAAAATAGATGAGATCCTGAGGCATGCCAAATACTTTAGTGATGAGATTGAAGCCAAGCAGCGAAAGCAAAAAGAAAAGGCAATGTGAGCTCAAGTGAAGGTTGCAGAGAGACAGGAAGCTCAGCTGATAGAACAAGCTAATAATCCAGGCATTAAATCGAAATTTGGCCTAGGAAAAGGAAAAGGTAATATAGAAGAAGCCAAAAGAAGTTCCCCTGTCACAATTGCGGAACATTAGGGCACTGGAAATCCGAGTGTAAATATCCACCAGGTACTAATGATGAAAATCCGTCATTAAATCCACAGGTGCAGTGTGAGGGGAGTGGCCAACCGCTGCAACAGCAGAAGGCTGTTAATCTACAGAATCAGGTGTGCCAAAACCGCCCTTACCACAGAGCTGAAGCACACAGAAGTATAGCAAAGAGACGGGATTCTACAATGAAGAACAGGTAAACAAACCGCAACGCGCAAGCGCTGTATCACAGTATTGGCTGCAAAATGACGAAAGTGAGCCAGAAGAGTTTTATTGACGGTGCCGAAAAGAGGAAGCAGAGTGCGTACTTGGCGCATCTCTAGAAATAGATCAGACAGGACCATTTGTGGATGGAAAAGTTAATGATAAAAACATTACTTTTCTAGTGGACACTGGAGCTACACGATCCACTGTCAGATCAGCAGATGTTAGAAATCTTCCTCTTTCGGATGAAACAATCCAAGTAGTAGGTGTGTCCAACACCCAGATTAAAACGTACCTTACTGATCCCGTAAAGGTCAGAATAGGGACATTTTCAGACATGCATCGATTTGTGGTGTGTGACACCAGTCCCGTGAAGTTACTAGGAAGGGATTTATTGTGCAAGATGAATTGCACCATATTCTGTACACCAGACGGAATAGCCTTTGAAACACCAGATGAGGATGTTCTGTATAAAATGACCATAGCTAACCGAGAGTGTGAGGTTGTTGGAACCTATGCAGTATTCAATCCAGACTAATTGCCCCCGGAATTGAAACAGACAGTGAAAGTGGCAGTTTGGGATTTCACTGGGGAAGATATAGGTCTGATGAGAAATGTAGACCCAGTAAGAATTGCTGTAAAAGAAGGGGCCGTTTACCCAAACATTCCGCAATACCGACGGACACCTGAAATAATAGCAGGAGTAACCCCTTTGATTGAGAAAATGATCCAGCAAGGAGTGCTGAGGGAGATAATGAACAGTCCATGTAATTCGCCTATCATGGCACTGAAAAAGCCAAGTGGGAAATTCAGGATTGTGCAAGATTTAAGAAAGATTAACAAGATTGTCGTCTCATGTTGTCCAATTGTTCCAAATCCCTCAGTAATTTTGTATCAGATTCCACATGATGCAGAATGGTATACAGTGATTGATTTGTGCCATGCTTTCTTTTCCATTCCATTGCATCATGACAGCCAGTCGCTTTTTGCCTTTCGGTTTGGAAACCGTATTTTGGCATGGTGCCGAATCCCACAGGGCTACACATAGAGCCCCTCCATTTTTAATCAGTTGTTAAAGAAATCCCTGGAGAGTCTTACTATGCCTGAGAGTTCAGTTTTAGTGCAGTACATTGACGACCTATTGGTAGCGTCAAAGACACGTGAGGCCTGTGAAACAGACACCATAGCTTTGTTAAATCATTTGGCAGATGGAGGACTGAAGGTGTCTCCAAACAAAGTGCAGTACTGTAAAAAGGAAGTGACATACTTGGGTCATAATATCGAAAAAGGCCTGAGAAAAATAACCATAGACAGGATCAGAATCATTAGAGGAATGAGCGCTCCAATGACCCAAAGAGAGGTGAGAATGTTTCTAGGAATGGTTGGTTACTGTCGTGAGTGGATAAGTAATTTTTCCCTGATTGCCAAACCCTTGGTGAAATTGACAAAAAGTGAGGTAAAAGACCCTCTTGAACTGAACAAAGAAGAATTGTCAGCATTTAAACAATGGAAGAACAGTCTTTGTGAAGCCCCTGCGCTGGGTATGCCAGATTATGAGAAAGAGTTTGAATTGTACTGCAGTGAGAGAAACGGATGTGCACTCTCAGTGTTAATACAGAAACATGGAAGACAAAGGAGACCAGTGGCATATTTCTCTTCAATGTTAGACCCAGTGGCAATAGGGTTGCCAGGATGCCTGAAAGCAGTAGCGGCTACATGCCGAAGCCTAGAACAGAGTGAGGGAATCGTGATGGGGTATCCAGTAAAAGTGTTTGTACCCCATAGTGTGGCGATCCTTTTAACAAGGAGTCGAATACAGTTCATGTCACATAGTCGGCTGACTAAGTATGAAAAGGTCATTCTAGGTGCAAACAATGTGAGTCTGGAAAGACGTGTGAATGTGAATCCAGCTACACTTTTGCCTGATGTAGAGAGAGTGGAGATAAGGGAAGAGGTTGATCATGATTGTCTGGATGTGCTTGATTACTGCACAAAACCTCGTCCTGATATAAGAGATCTACCCTTGCCAGAAAGTGATCATGTGTTTTTTGTGGATGGATCCTGTTTAAGAACAGATGAAGGAGTGTTGAGCGCAGCCTATGCAGTATGCACAGTTTCAGCAGTTATAGAGGCATCGCCCTTGAAAGGAGTTAGATCCGCTCAAGTAGCAGAAATAGTGGCATTAACCAAGGCATGCAAGATTGGGAGGAATGCGAGAGTGACTGTGATGACTGACAGCCAGTATGGCTTCGGAGTTGTCCACGACTTCGGCCAACTATGGCTGCAAAGAGGTTTCCTGACCTTGAGTGGAACTCCCATAAGGAATGCAAAAGTGGTTGGGAAATTGCTTGAGGCAATACAAATGCCCAAAGAACTGGCTGTGGTAAAATGTGCTGCTCATGGACAAGGTAGTGATTACATCACTACTGGAAACCGTTTTGCAAACGACATGGCTCAGTATTGTGCCCGAAATAAATATTCAATAAATCGGTCAAAAGAAAAGGAAATGTCTTCTTGCTCCATAATGTTTACTAACGTTGTGGGAACATGGGATGAAGTGAGGCAGTTGCAGGATGAAGGAGTGGATGAGGAAATGAGACAGTGGGTGAAAGCAGGATGTGCACCCAGGGAAAAGGATCATGTGTGGGTTTATCGGGATGGAAGACCAGTAATGCCTGATAGCATGATGTCAACCATGGCACGGATGTATCATGGCCAAGGACATCTGGGAAGGGATGCCATGAAAAGGGCCTTTAAGCAGACCTGGTATAATCCAAAATTCAGGCTGATAGCAGAAAGTCTCTGTCAGAGATGTTTGACATGTCAGCAGTACAACCCTGGAAGAAAAACGGTGGTGAGTCTAGGTACCATAGGCCGGAAGGGAGGACCTTTCACCAGAATGCAAGTAGATTTCATTGAAATGCCCCCTTATAACAAATTGAGGTATGTTTTGGTGGTAGTTTGTCTGTTTTCTAGGTGGGTGGAGGCATATACAACCAGAAGAAATGATGGAATCACAGTGGCCAAGCTATTGTTGAGGGAATTCATCCCAAGGTACGGGTTTCCAATAACCATAGAATCAGACAGAGGAGGACATTTCTACAATGAGATCATGAAATTGATTTGTGAAGCACTGGGTGTACAACAGAAACTGGATTGTGCCTAACAACCAGAGGCTTCTGGTGTGGTTGAGCAAATGAATGGTACCATTAAAAACAGAATAGGAAAAATGGGTTTAGCCACAGGTTTGAAATGGCCTGATGTCTTGCCTCTGGTTTTGATGACCATTAGGTCTACTCCAGACAGAACCACGGGTTTGAGTCCACACGAGATCATCATGGGACGCGCCATGAGACATGTGTTTGTACCAGTCAACAAGCTGATGACTATAACTGATGACATGATTTTGGATTACTGTAAAGGGGTGGCTGACGCAGTTCATTCTGTGTTTCACCAGGTTGGAGCAGATGCCACCATACTTGAAAAGAAACCAGCCCATGATTTGAGCCCAGGGGACTGGGTGAGGATAAAAGTCCACAGGAGAAGAAATTGCCTGGTTCCAAGGTGGGGAAGGCCAATACAGGTCATTTTGACCAAAACGACTGCTGTAAAGTGTGCAGGACTGAAAAACTGGATGCATGCAAGTTACACTTTGAGGGTTCCAAATCCAGCAGACGGCATTGGAAGAGAATACTTTGACGAATCAGAATCAAGTGATCCTGAAAGGGGGGAAACAGAGCAAAGACTGGTTCAGACCCCCAGAGAAGAAATTCTGAGGAAAAGATTGCAGATATCAGATGATTCAGATTCTGGAAGCGAACAGAACGCCAATGGTGAGCACGGAAAGAAGAAAAGAAAAGAATGTTCAGTCAGAAGTAACATTCACCCCAAATGAGAGAGTAGCAGAAATTCCACCTGAGAAAATATTGGAAGAAGAGGAAGGGACAGTCACAGAGAGAGAGGGACAGATTGCGGAAAACCCTCGAGGAGGTGTAGGGAACTGCAACACACAGTTAGGTGAAGGGACAAGTAATCAGCAGGGAGATTGCGTGCAGGAGACAGGAGGAGGGACAGAAGTAGGGCCAACACAAGAGGTGGAAAAGGAGACTGTTGAGACTGAAAAACCAAACGGAACAGAATCTGAAGACAGTGAAACAGAGATACCATAAGGTCGAGTTGTGAGAAAGAGAACTTGGATCGAGGAAAGAAACGGCAAAGACGGCAAAGCAAGAAGGAACGCCAAAGGAGATATTTGGCAAAACAAAATTAAGAAACTAAGATACAGATTGACACGAGCTAAACCCTCAGAGGCTGAACAAGTGAATGAAGTAACCAGTCAACATCCAGAGAAAGAGGGAGAAACAGAAGTGTCAGAAGCAAGCAAACGTGCAAGAAAACCAAATCAGAAATATAAGTCACCTGAATGGACATACGTGGCCCTGCCTGAACAAGGAGAAGAGGCAGATAGTCAAGGAAATCCAGAGGAGACTTGGCTGAAATTGATAAAGGAAGAAGAAACTGGGGAAATCCTGAGAGTTATCTTATCCGACATTGGAGAAGAAGCGGAAGATCAGGAAATCCTGCATGTGGATGACGAAAAGGAAGTGAAAAACGACGAAAAACCAAGCTGAGTAATTTATATTGATCCTTTTAGGAATACACAGGATTGAATAAGAAAATCGAAGTATTTGGACGACCTGATAAGTTTTAGCGCTTGTAGGAAAGCTATAAGAGGCGGAGTAGAAGAGGCGAAGTCAAAAGACACGGTTAAATCTAACAAGATGGCTAACATAGATGATAAACAGAGTAGATGTACCTTCATGAGAAGATGGTGCAAGGTATGTTGTTGTTGTACAGGACTATTAATGCTTCTTTGGAGCGTACTCGCTCTTTTGATCTCTTTCAAGGTAACCTTAGATACACTAGCAGGACATACTGAAAACATGACTAACATAGTGAAAAGTTCGCAAAAATTAATACCAGTTAGAACCATCACTGAGCATGTGCATCAAGATAGGCCTATAACTGATTTTTCTAGCAATGTGTTTTCAAAATTATTGTATGAATATGTGAAAACAATGGACGTAAGGGATTGCTATGTCTGCATGCAATTACCTGTCTCTGTTTCAGAAGGGGTGACTTATCATCACTTCCCAGCAACTTATGGAATAACATGTAGTGTCTTAACTAGTATATTTTATCAGGTAGGGAAATTAGAGTATAATATGTCTAATATAGATAATATTCTTGGACGATTGCCCATGAATAAAGAATTAAATCCAGCTAAAGATGCTAATGTATTAGGAGAAATTTTTATAGAAACTAAAGGACTAACTCTAGAATACATTTTTAAGAACAATTTCACTTGCAGTTTGAAACCAGAAGAGAAATCATTCTTGGATATGGTCGAGGAGAGGAGGTTGAAAATACACAAGAATGCAGATGGACATAAAGAAGGGGAAAACATTTGGGCAATAGATGGAAACAAGGAAACGAGGGGTGATGTTAGACCAACAATAGCTATAGATTCACAGCAGAAAGGCAAATTATGCATCATGAGAGAAAGATCCCAATATGATTATATATATATATATAGGGACAAGTGAGTGTCATGATACATATTTTATTGCATCTGGATGGGGATTTAGAGGTGGAGAAGACCCAGTTTTTCCTGGATTGTATTATATTTGTGGGAACAAGGCTTATTACAGGTTGCCCGAACATTGGTATGGCACATGTTATGTAGGCCTGGTCTTTCAAAAGATCTTTCACATGGATAGAGTAGAAAACAGTGGACCAAATAACCTACTAATGCGTAGCAGAAGAGAAACTTGGTTAGAAATTGTAGGTGATATTTTTGGAGCCTTGATACCGGCAGTGGGAATATCTTTGAATGCAAATAATATTCGGAAGCTGTCCACCATAGTGGATCGTTTATCAACAAGCACAGCTGGAGGATTTCTATTGGTAAACACTGAATTGGTTGCCATGCGTGCTATGATTATGCAAAATCGACTTGCCCTTGATATCATATTGGCAAAATAGGGTGGAGTCTGTGGAATGCTGAAAGTCCAACATTGTTGCACTTACATTCCTGACGAAAGCAGAGATCTAAAAGTCTATATAAAGAATATTACAGAATTGCATGATGAAATAAAACCACTGGAGGTTGAAAGTATCTGGACTAGAATTAGTAATAAGATGGCTGCTATAAAAGCTTTCTTGGGTAAATTAGGTAGTACTATAATAGGGAAAATATTATTTCCATTAACCTGTCTGATTTTCGTATTATTACTACTTAGATTAGGATGTATGTGTTGTAGATATAGAAGAAATAAAAAGAAAGTTAATGGAGAAATTTACAAAAAGAGGGAAAGGAAACCAGAAAAAGATCTCAATTAAATAGAATTGGAAGAGTGGAAGGAGAGCATTTATGACAAAACCAAAAGAGAAGATGAAAGGGAAACAGAATTTTAAATGAGCAAGAAGACATTTCAAATTTCTGTAAAAGGGAAAAAATTGAAATTTTTGTGGGGTTTTTTTTGTGGTGATAAAATCACCAAAGGGGGGATTGATGGAGCGGGTAAAATATTTTGTTTTTATATACCCAATCAATTTATATAAGTTTATATTAAAATGACTAAACGACTAATTTTAATGATTAACAGAGTGCTGTGAGGAATTAACCAACCTTATTAACCACGAGAATATACGTGGGAATGCATTAGCATGGCTAAAATAATAAGTGAACTAAGTTTGTATTCATATTAAAAATAATAAGTGTTGTTTGGTGATGTTAATGTGAATTGCGCTTAAATAAACCAGCATTAACGGCTTTAAATGTTGCATATGGCTAGATAAATGTATACACATAGGGGTATTAGTAAGGGAATAACACTGTTTAACCCCTTCAGTGCCCATGACGAGCTGGACTCGTCATGGGCCGCGGTGGCGCTGTGCCCATGACGAGTCCAGCTCGTCATAGACCCCGCCCGCTAATGCAACGGCCGGCACTGGGCGGGGAAAGGGGCGGGCACTGAAGGGGTTAAATCATTTCTATGTATTAATTACGATTCTTGTGTTTCTTTACTTAAGTTGACCATTTCGGCCTACTAAAAGATGGCTGCCGACTGAATCCCTACTAAAGTACATGACTTCATAATTTGAGAAATGGAGAAAAGGCCTGGACTGATTTCATCGTGTCCTCTCCATGAACTATTGAACCAGGTCCATGAAGAATACTCTGGGCGAGATGCCAATGTCCCTGAACATTGAAGAAATGTTGCCATCTGGGAACCAAAAGCCACCTATTTACAATAGACTGATACTTTCCTGACCTGGGAACTGCTTTTCCCATACGCCTAGTTTATACATCATCCGTATGTGAACTTTGGAGAATGTTTCTTAATGTATTGGGACGAGGCTGAATTCAGCCAATCAGCGGCCTGGAAATAAAGAAAATGATACTGTAATATGTACATTTTAGTATAAATATTAGTAGTCTAGAGAGGGAAATTAGGTTACCACCCAAAGAGCTTGAGACGCACCCTGATCGATGCTACTCTATGCGGCACTCCACCCTGACAGCAGAGGACGGGACGGTAGAATCTCTGATGAATTTCTGAGGACCAGTTTCTGACTTAGAGACCGACAATTAGCCAGATAGGTAATTATGACAAAAGATAATATTGCATTGATAGGATTTAACCTGCAAATTTAATTAGATAAAGAAAATTCTTTGTTTTAAGAACTGTGTCGGGTGGTTATTTCTTGTAATGTTTATTGATTAATATAAGAGTTGAAGTGTGTCCCATCAAATTCCAACTCAACTAAATGATCCAGTCAACCTCAGGATGGAGGAGCTGTTAGGGTAATTAAAAGATGTGGTTTCCTCTATCCAAGTAGAAGAACTGTAGTTCAGGATTTTGAGATCCCTCTGTAGGCACGGGTAGTTTGATGGAAATGAATGTTGGTGTTATGGGCCCCATCAGCGTGTGATGTGTGTATGTGTGGATGACTGTGGAATCATTCCGTCCGTGGAAGTAGGGGGAGATTTTGTGTTCTGAACTGCACCAGGGTCACGTGTCCTGTGACACCTGTGCTGGATGGGTGTGCTGTGGGTGTATACCTGCCATCAGGGAGTGGCTGTGGCATACTGACAACTAGACCTGTGACCAGCAGATCACTACAATGAAAATCTGGGCCATGTAGCATTGTTGTCCTTCCCTGTAAGTGTAAGCAGAGTGGGCTGGCCTGGTTTATGCCAGTCCTGCATGTGGCTGTGAAGAATGACACCGGAGCTATGAGCATGGCTCCATCGTGAGCAGTATGAGTAATCAACTGATGCGGCACTGTGTCCAGATTGGGCTAGATCAAGCACAATTGGGCAATATTTTTTTCGGTTGTGCGGTAAAATTTTAGTTTGTGCTAGTTGCCAGATTATTAGACAAATATTTACTTGGCAGCCTGCTGCAACATCAATTCCAATGCATTCACCACCTGCTTGTCGATGTCCCTGCCCCTCCTTCCTTAAAGTAGTAATATTGGGCTACTTTTTGGTTGTCTTTGGGCTAGAGAATGCTTAAAAAATCTGGCAACACTGGCATACGGGTGTTCTTGTTGTAGTGCTGCCGTCACCCGGGTCGCAAGCATCAATGTGTCACTCTGTGTGCCAAGTCCCACAACATGGCCAACATGGAAGGTACGGGGAATCACTGACCCTACGTTGATCTATAGTTCCACACAAGAAAGATGGTGGACATGAAACATCTGTGTGGATGTGAATGTTTATTGCACATTCAGTGGAGTATTGCAGCTGTAGCAATCCTGGGCCATGCAAAGTCCAAATTTCGTTTTTGGGACATGGAGGGCAGCCAATTAGAGACAAGCTCATTATCGGAGTTAGGCTGCGCCAACATATGTACTTATACAATCACTCCCCCAATCCCAACGCACTTATAAATTCACTATACACTCTCCTTGAAGTACTCTAATCATCCAATCTCTACGTACGTACTTGTACAATGACGAGACAAAGTTACATAACCAAAGTTTTCTCCCACTGTCAAAGGTAAGTTGGCTGCATACGCTGTCCAGAGCACAATGTAATGTGGTAGGGCCCAGGGGCAGCATGTTGCATACATAATGAACACACACGGACACAGATAGATAGTGGAACTGGGTACGGACACGTGCGCTCGACTCCTTTTTATTACCAGGGTCACATGTCCAGTGACGTCTGTGCTGGATGCGTGTGGGGTGAGTATAAGCCAGCCCTCCGAGAATGGTTGGTGCTGGCAACAAGTAGAACAGTAATCATTGGATCAGACACAGAGATTCAATCATAAAGGGGCAATGATTTGTGCTGCACTAAGGTAGGAGCACCAGATGTGAAATAATACACAAAAGATTCTATTGTAAAGGGTCCATGACTTGTGGTACACTGAGGTAGGGGCACCAGATATGAAATTATACACAAAATATTGTATCATAAATGGTCCATGAGTTTTGCAGCACTGAGATAGGGGCATTAGAAGCATTCAGCGTGTGCGCAGCCAGCGATGATGCGTGGTCCGGGCGGGCCGCACTGGGAGCAATGTCTTTTGCCTACTGGACTGCTTCATCTGCAATTGCGACTCGATGTGAATTGTGAGCCTTGCTATCCGCAATGTAGATGGAAGGCAGTAGTCAGCACAGACATCGAGGGATGCTTTTTGTCACTTCCTCTTGACAAAATCAGAGGACATAGAGTACAATTCTGTCTGCAAATAATAAATCATGTCTCAATGTAAATTGTGAGCTCTGCTGACCGCAGTGTAGTTAACAAAAGATGAAATGTGTATGGAATACATTGTGGAAATGTGTAGGTTTCGGGGATGTTATAGGTAGTTACCTACTGGACTCTAAAATTCATGAATCAAGACTATATTTGAACTGTGAGCTCTGCTGGCAGCAGTGTAGACTGCCATTCAGTGTTCCTTTGGACTTGCAAGATGAGTTTCGTGATTGTACTAAAGCTATAGTTGATATCAAAAAAGTTCTTGAAGCAAGGATACTAAAAGGATATTATTTAGGTTTCGAAAACATTGTAGTTAGTTGCCTACTGGACTCTGTTATTAATTAATAAACACTCAATTTTAATTGTGAGCCGTGCTGACTGCAGGGTAGGCCAGAGGCAGCGGCAGCAAGGGCCCACAGCCACGTGCCGTTCAGTAGAGCTGCACAGTTATTGGCAATTCAGCGTGTGTGCAGCCAGCGATGATAAGTGGTGCACTGAGTTAGTGGCATCTGAAGCAACCAGTGTGTGCGCACCCTGTGATGATGCGTCGTCCGAGTGGGCTGCACTGGGAGAAATGTCTTTTACCTATGACTTCTGCCTTAATAAGTCGTTGTGGCGATAACTTGTGGTGCAGTGAGTTAGTGGCACCTGAAGCACTCAGCGTGTGCACACCCTGCGATGATGCGTGGTCCGGGTGGGCCGCACTGGTAGCAATGTCTTTTGTCTAATGAATTCTGCCTCAGTAAGGCCACATGGCGGTGACTTGTGGTGCACTGAGTTAGTGGCATCAGAAGCATTCAGCGTGTGTGCACCCTGCGATGAAGCTTGGTCCGGGCGGGCCGCACTGGTAGCAATGTCTTTTGTCTAATAAATTCTGCCTCATTAAGGCCACGTGGCGGTGACTTGTGGTGCACTGAGTTAGTGGCACCTGCAGCACTCAGCGTGTGCGCACCCTGAAATGATGCGTGGTCCGGGCAAGCCGCACTGGTAGCAATGTCTTTTGTCTAATGAATTCTGCCTTAATAAGGCCACGTGGTGTTGACATGCATGGGTCTTCAGATGTGATTCTGGGCTGGGCTCCCTTTCACACTGTAGGTAGTCATCCTACTTTACACCAGTAAAAGGCAGATGGTACATTACTACTGCTAACGCAGCTAATCGCTTGTATTTGGATCGCACTGCAGATTTGGCTGCTCGTTGAATATATTGGGAAGTGGTGTTTTTGTGTTATTTTTGTACAGGAACGCCTACTCTGCATATTAGTTGCGTTAGTTGTTGCTCTCATTTGTGGCAATTTCTTTTTTGCGGAAGCTATTGCTGGAAAACTGGTGATATCTCCTGTTTTCACCAGGTTGAAATTGAAATGATAATTTAAAATCACTGAAAAAAACATAGGTTTAATCAAAGGTCTTTCAAAAGATCTTTCACATGGATAGAGTAGAAAACAGTGGACCAAATAACCTACTAATGCGTAGCAGAAGAGAAACTTGGTTAGAAATTGTAGGTGATATTTTTGGAGCCTTGATACCGGCAGTGGGAATATCTTTGAATGCAAATAATATTCGGAAGCTGTCCACCATAGTGGATCGTTTATCAACAAGCACAGCTGGAGGATTTCTATTGGTAAACACTGAATTGGTTGCCATGCGTGCTATGATTATGCAAAATCGACTTGCCCTTGATATCATATTGGCAAAATAGGGTGGAGTCTGTGGAATGCTGAAAGTCCAACATTGTTGCACTTACATTCCTGACGAAAGCAGAGATCTAAAAGTCTATATAAAGAATATTACAGAATTGCATGATGAAATAAAACCACTGGAGGTTGAAAGTATCTGGACTAGAATTAGTAATAAGATGGCTGCTATAAAAGCTTTCTTGGGTAAATTAGGTAGTACTATAATAGGGAAAATATTATTTCCATTAACCTGTCTGATTTTCGTATTATTACTACTTAGATTAGGATGTATGTGTTGTAGATATAGAAGAAATAAAAAGAAAGTTAATGGAGAAATTTACAAAAAGAGGGAAAGGAAACCAGAAAAAGATCTCAATTAAATAGAATTGGAAGAGTGGAAGGAGAGCATTTATGACAAAACCAAAAGAGAAGATGAAAGGGAAACAGAATTTTAAATGAGCAAGAAGACATTTCAAATTTCTGTAAAAGGGAAAAAATTGAAATTTTTGTGGGGTTTTTTTTGTGGTGATAAAATCACCAAAGGGGGGATTGATGGAGCGGGTAAAATATTTTGTTTTTATATACCCAATCAATTTATATAAGTTTATATTAAAATGACTAAACGACTAATTTTAATGATTAACAGAGTGCTGTGAGGAATTAACCAACCTTATTAACCACGAGAATATACGTGGGAATGCATTAGCATGGCTAAAATAATAAGTGAACTAAGTTTGTATTCATATTAAAAATAATAAGTGTTGTTTGGTGATGTTAATGTGAATTGCGCTTAAATAAACCAGCATTAACGGCTTTAAATGTTGCATATGGCTAGATAAATGTATACACATAGGGGTATTAGTAAGGGAATAACACTGTTTAACCCCTTCAGTGCCCATGACGAGCTGGACTCGTCATGGGCCGCGGTGGCGCTGTGCCCATGACGAGTCCAGCTCGTCATAGACCCCGCCCGCTAATGCAACGGCCGGCACTGGGCGGGGAAAGGGGCGGGCACTGAAGGGGTTAAATCATTTCTATGTATTAATTACGATTCTTGTGTTTCTTTACTTAAGTTGACCATTTCGGCCTACTAAAAGATGGCTGCCGACTGAATCCCTACTAAAGTACATGACTTCATAATTTGAGAAATGGAGAAAAGGCCTGGACTGATTTCATCGTGTCCTCTCCATGAACTATTGAACCAGGTCCATGAAGAATACTCTGGGCGAGATGCCAATGTCCCTGAACATTGAAGAAATGTTGCCATCTGGGAACCAAAAGCCACCTATTTACAATAGACTGATACTTTCCTGACCTGGGAACTGCTTTTCCCATACGCCTAGTTTATACATCATCCGTATGTGAACTTTGGAGAATGTTTCTTAATGTATTGGGACGAGGCTGAATTCAGCCAATCAGCGGCCTGGAAATAAAGAAAATGATACTGTAATATGTACATTTTAGTATAAATATTAGTAGTCTAGAGAGGGAAATTAGGTTACCACCCAAAGAGCTTGAGACGCACCCTGATCGATGCTACTCTATGCGGCACTCCACCCTGACAGCAGAGGACGGGACGGTAGAATCTCTGATGAATTTCTGAGGACCAGTTTCTGACTTAGAGACCGACAATTAGCCAGATAGGTAATTATGACAAAAGATAATATTGCATTGATAGGATTTAACCTGCAAATTTAATTAGATAAAGAAAATTCTTTGTTTTAAGAACTGTGTCGGGTGGTTATTTCTTGTAATGTTTATTGATTAATATAAGAGTTGAAGTGTGTCCCATCAAATTCCAACTCAACTAAATGATCCAGTCAACCTCAGGATGGAGGAGCTGTTAGGGTAATTAAAAGATGTGGTTTCCTCTATCCAAGTAGAAGAACTGTAGTTCAGGATTTTGAGATCCCTCTGTAGGCACGGGTAGTTTGATGGAAATGAATGTTGGTGTTATGGGCCCCATCAGCGTGTGATGTGTGTATGTGTGGATGACTGTGGAATCATTCCGTCCGTGGAAGTAGGGGGAGATTTTGTGTTCTGAACTGCACCAGGGTCACGTGTCCTGTGACACCTGTGCTGGATGGGTGTGCTGTGGGTGTATACCTGCCATCAGGGAGTGGCTGTGGCATACTGACAACTAGACCTGTGACCAGCAGATCACTACAATGAAAATCTGGGCCATGTAGCATTGTTGTCCTTCCCTGTAAGTGTAAGCAGAGTGGGCTGGCCTGGTTTATGCCAGTCCTGCATGTGGCTGTGAAGAATGACACCGGAGCTATGAGCATGGCTCCATCGTGAGCAGTATGAGTAATCAACTGATGCGGCACTGTGTCCAGATTGGGCTAGATCAAGCACAATTGGGCAATATTTTTTTCGGTTGTGCGGTAAAATTTTAGTTTGTGCTAGTTGCCAGATTATTAGACAAATATTTACTTGGCAGCCTGCTGCAACATCAATTCCAATGCATTCACCACCTGCTTGTCGATGTCCCTGCCCCTCCTTCCTTAAAGTAGTAATATTGGGCTACTTTTTGGTTGTCTTTGGGCTAGAGAATGCTTAAAAAATCTGGCAACACTGGCATACGGGTGTTCTTGTTGTAGTGCTGCCGTCACCCGGGTCGCAAGCATCAATGTGTCACTCTGTGTGCCAAGTCCCACAACATGGCCAACATGGAAGGTACGGGGAATCACTGACCCTACGTTGATCTATAGTTCCACACAAGAAAGATGGTGGACATGAAACATCTGTGTGGATGTGAATGTTTATTGCACATTCAGTGGAGTATTGCAGCTGTAGCAATCCTGGGCCATGCAAAGTCCAAATTTCGTTTTTGGGACATGGAGGGCAGCCAATTAGAGACAAGCTCATTATCGGAGTTAGGCTGCGCCAACATATGTACTTATACAATCACTCCCCCAATCCCAACGCACTTATAAATTCACTATACACTCTCCTTGAAGTACTCTAATCATCCAATCTCTACGTACGTACTTGTACAATGACGAGACAAAGTTACATAACCAAAGTTTTCTCCCACTGTCAAAGGTAAGTTGGCTGCATACGCTGTCCAGAGCACAATGTAATGTGGTAGGGCCCAGGGGCAGCATGTTGCATACATAATGAACACACACGGACACAGATAGATAGTGGAACTGGGTACGGACACGTGCGCTCGACTCCTTTTTATTACCAGGGTCACATGTCCAGTGACGTCTGTGCTGGATGCGTGTGGGGTGAGTATAAGCCAGCCCTCCGAGAATGGTTGGTGCTGGCAACAAGTAGAACAGTAATCATTGGATCAGACACAGAGATTCAATCATAAAGGGGCAATGATTTGTGCTGCACTAAGGTAGGAGCACCAGATGTGAAATAATACACAAAAGATTCTATTGTAAAGGGTCCATGACTTGTGGTACACTGAGGTAGGGGCACCAGATATGAAATTATACACAAAATATTGTATCATAAATGGTCCATGAGTTTTGCAGCACTGAGATAGGGGCATTAGAAGCATTCAGCGTGTGCGCAGCCAGCGATGATGCGTGGTCCGGGCGGGCCGCACTGGGAGCAATGTCTTTTGCCTACTGGACTGCTTCATCTGCAATTGCGACTCGATGTGAATTGTGAGCCTTGCTATCCGCAATGTAGATGGAAGGCAGTAGTCAGCACAGACATCGAGGGATGCTTTTTGTCACTTCCTCTTGACAAAATCAGAGGACATAGAGTACAATTCTGTCTGCAAATAATAAATCATGTCTCAATGTAAATTGTGAGCTCTGCTGACCGCAGTGTAGTTAACAAAAGATGAAATGTGTATGGAATACATTGTGGAAATGTGTAGGTTTCGGGGATGTTATAGGTAGTTACCTACTGGACTCTAAAATTCATGAATCAAGACTATATTTGAACTGTGAGCTCTGCTGGCAGCAGTGTAGACTGCCATTCAGTGTTCCTTTGGACTTGCAAGATGAGTTTCGTGATTGTACTAAAGCTATAGTTGATATCAAAAAAGTTCTTGAAGCAAGGATACTAAAAGGATATTATTTAGGTTTCGAAAACATTGTAGTTAGTTGCCTACTGGACTCTGTTATTAATTAATAAACACTCAATTTTAATTGTGAGCCGTGCTGACTGCAGGGTAGGCCAGAGGCAGCGGCAGCAAGGGCCCACAGCCACGTGCCGTTCAGTAGAGCTGCACAGTTATTGGCAATTCAGCGTGTGTGCAGCCAGCGATGATAAGTGGTGCACTGAGTTAGTGGCATCTGAAGCAACCAGTGTGTGCGCACCCTGTGATGATGCGTCGTCCGAGTGGGCTGCACTGGGAGAAATGTCTTTTACCTATGACTTCTGCCTTAATAAGTCATTGTGGCGATAACTTGTGGTGCAGTGAGTTAGTGGCACCTGAAGCACTCAGCGTGTGCACACCCTGCGATGATGCGTGGTCCGGGTGGGCCGCACTGGTAGCAATGTCTTTTGTCTAATGAATTCTGCCTCAGTAAGGCCACATGGCGGTGACTTGTGGTGCACTGAGTTAGTGGCATCAGAAGCATTCAGCGTGTGTGCACCCTGCGATGATGCTTGGTCCGGGCGGGCCGCACTGGTAGCAATGTCTTTTGTCTAATAAATTCTGCCTCATTAAGGCCACGTGGCGGTGACTTGTGGTGCACTGAGTTAGTGGCACCTGCAGCACTCAGCGTGTGCGCACCCTGAAATGATGCGTGGTCCGGGCAAGCCGCACTGGTAGCAATGTCTTTTGTCTAATGAATTCTGCCTTAATAAGGCCACGTGGTGTTGACATGCATGGGTCTTCAGATGTGATTCTGGGCTGGGCTCCCTTTCACACTGTAGGTAGTCATCCTACTTTACACCAGTAAAAGGCAGATGGTACATTACTACTGCTAACGCAGCTAATCGCTTGTATTTGGATCGCACTGCAGATTTGGCTGCTCGTTGAATATATTGGGAAGTGGTGTTTTTGTGTTATTTTTGTACAGGAACGCCTACTCTGCATATTAGTTGCGTTAGTTGTTGCTCTCATTTGTGGCAATTTCTTTTTTGCGGAAGCTATTGCTGGAAAACTGGTGATATCTCCTGTTTTCACCAGGTTGAAATTGAAATGATAATTTAAAATCACTGAAAAAAACATAGGTTTAATCAAAGGTCTTTCAAAAGATCTTTCACATGGATAGAGTAGAAAACAGTGGACCAAATAACCTACTAATGCGTAGCAGAAGAGAAACTTGGTTAGAAATTGTAGGTGATATTTTTGGAGCCTTGATACCGGCAGTGGGAATATCTTTGAATGCAAATAATATTCGGAAGCTGTCCACCATAGTGGATCGTTTATCAACAAGCACAGCTGGAGGATTTCTATTGGTAAACACTGAATTGGTTGCCATGCGTGCTATGATTATGCAAAATCGACTTGCCCTTGATATCATATTGGCAAAATAGGGTGGAGTCTGTGGAATGCTGAAAGTCCAACATTGTTGCACTTACATTCCTGACGAAAGCAGAGATCTAAAAGTCTATATAAAGAATATTACAGAATTGCATGATGAAATAAAACCACTGGAGGTTGAAAGTATCTGGACTAGAATTAGTAATAAGATGGCTGCTATAAAAGCTTTCTTGGGTAAATTAGGTAGTACTATAATAGGGAAAATATTATTTCCATTAACCTGTCTGATTTTCGTATTATTACTACTTAGATTAGGATGTATGTGTTGTAGATATAGAAGAAATAAAAAGAAAGTTAATGGAGAAATTTACAAAAAGAGGGAAAGGAAACCAGAAAAAGATCTCAATTAAATAGAATTGGAAGAGTGGAAGGAGAGCATTTATGACAAAACCAAAAGAGAAGATGAAAGGGAAACAGAATTTTAAATGAGCAAGAAGACATTTCAAATTTCTGTAAAAGGGAAAAAATTGAAATTTTTGTGGGTTTTTTTTTGTGGTGATAAAATCACCAAAGGGGGGATTGATGGAGCGGGTAAAATATTTTGTTTTTATATACCCAATCAATTTATATAAGTTTATATTAAAATGACTAAACGACTAATTTTAATGATTAACAGAGTGCTGTGAGGAATTAACCAACCTTATTAACCACGAGAATATACGTGGGAATGCATTAGCATGGCTAAAATAATAAGTGAACTAAGTTTGTATTCATATTAAAAATAATAAGTGTTGTTTGGTGATGTTAATGTGAATTGCGCTTAAATAAACCAGCATTAACGGCTTTAAATGTTGCATATGGCTAGATAAATGTATACACATAGGGGTATTAGTAAGGGAATAACACTGTTTAACCCCTTCAGTGCCCATGACGAGCTGGACTCGTCATGGGCCGTGGTGGCGCTGTGCCCATGACGAGTCCAGCTCGTCATAGACCCCGCCCGCTAATGCAACGGCCGGCACTGGGCGGGGAAAGGGGCGGGCACTGAAGGGGTTAAATCATTTCTATGTATTAATTACGATTCTTGTGTTTCTTTACTTAAGTTGACCATTTCGGCCTACTAAAAGATGGCTGCCGACTGAATCCCTACTAAAGTACATGACTTCATAATTTGAGAAATGGAGAAAAGGCCTGGACTGATTTCATCGTGTCCTCTCCATGAACTATTGAACCAGGTCCATGAAGAATACTCTGGGCGAGATGCCAATGTCCCTGAACATTGAAGAAATGTTGCCATCTGGGAACCAAAAGCCACCTATTTACAATAGACTGATACTTTCCTGACCTGGGAACTGCTTTTCCCATACGCCTAGTTTATACATCATCCGTATGTGAACTTTGGAGAATGTTTCTTAATGTATTGGGACGAGGCTGAATTCAGCCAATCAGCGGCCTGGAAATAAAGAAAATGATACTGTAATATGTACATTTTAGTATAAATATTAGTAGTCTAGAGAGGGAAATTAGGTTACCACCCAAAGAGCTTGAGACGCACCCTGATCGATGCTACTCTATGCGGCACTCCACCCTGACAGCAGAGGACGGGACGGTAGAATCTCTGATGAATTTCTGAGGACCAGTTTCTGACTTAGAGACCGACAATTAGCCAGATAGGTAATTATGACAAAAGATAATATTGCATTGATAGGATTTAACCTGCAAATTTAATTAGATAAAGAAAATTCTTTGTTTTAAGAACTGTGTCGGGTGGTTATTTCTTGTAATGTTTATTGATTAATATAAGAGTTGAAGTGTGTCCCATCAAATTCCAACTCAACTAAATGATCCAGTCAACCTCAGGATGGAGGAGCTGTTAGGGTAATTAAAAGATGTGGTTTCCTCTATCCAAGTAGAAGAAATGTAGTTCAGGATTTTGAGATCCCTCTGTAGGCACGGGTAGTTTGATGGAAATGAATGTTGGTGTTATGGGCCCCATCAGCGTGTGATGTGTGTATGTGTGGATGACTGTGGAATCATTCCGTCCGTGGAAGTAGGGGGAGATTTTGTGTTCTGAACTGCACCAGGGTCACGTGTCCTGTGACACCTGTGCTGGATGGGTGTGCTGTGGGTGTATACCTGCCATCAGGGAGTGGCTGTGGCATACTGACAACTAGACCTGTGACCAGCAGATCACTACAATGAAAATCTGGGCCATGTAGCATTGTTGTCCTTCCCTGTAAGTGTAAGCAGAGTGGGCTGGCCTGGTTTATGCCAGTCCTGCATGTGGCTGTGAAGAATGACACCGGAGCTATGAGCATGGCTCCATCGTGAGCAGTATGAGTAATCAACTGATGCGGCACTGTGTCCAGATTGGGCTAGATCAAGCACAATTGGGCAATATTTTTTTCGGTTGTGCGGTAAAATTTTAGTTTGTGCTAGTTGCCAGATTATTAGACAAATATTTACTTGGCAGCCTGCTGCAACATCAATTCCAATGCATTCACCACCTGCTTGTCGATGTCCCTGCCCCTCCTTCCTTAAAGTAGTAATATTGGGCTACTTTTTGGTTGTCTTTGGGCTAGAGAATGCTTAAAAAATCTGGCAACACTGGCATACGGGTGTTCTTGTTGTAGTGCTGCCGTCACCCGGGTCGCAAGCATCAATGTGTCACTCTGTGTGCCAAGTCCCACAACATGGCCAACATGGAAGGTACGGGGAATCACTGACCCTACGTTGATCTATAGTTCCACACAAGAAAGATGGTGGACATGAAACATCTGTGTGGATGTGAATGTTTATTGCACATTCAGTGGAGTATTGCAGCTGTAGCAATCCTGGGCCATGCAAAGTCCAAATTTCGTTTTTGGGACATGGAGGGCAGCCAATTAGAGACAAGCTCATTATCGGAGTTAGGCTGCGCCAACATATGTACTTATACAATCACTCCCCCAATCCCAACGCACTTATAAATTCACTATACACTCTCCTTGAAGTACTCTAATCATCCAATCTCTACGTACGTACTTGTACAATGACGAGACAAAGTTACATAACCAAAGTTTTCTCCCACTGTCAAAGGTAAGTTGGCTGCATACGCTGTCCAGAGCACAATGTAATGTGGTAGGGCCCAGGGGCAGCATGTTGCATACATAATGAACACACACGGACACAGATAGATAGTGGAACTGGGTACGGACACGTGCGCTCGACTCCTTTTTATTACCAGGGTCACATGTCCAGTGACGTCTGTGCTGGATGCGTGTGGGGTGAGTATAAGCCAGCCCTCCGAGAATGGTTGGTGCTGGCAACAAGTAGAACAGTAATCATTGGATCAGACACAGAGATTCAATCATAAAGGGGCAATGATTTGTGCTGCACTAAGGTAGGAGCACCAGATGTGAAATAATACACAAAAGATTCTATTGTAAAGGGTCCATGACTTGTGGTACACTGAGGTAGGGGCACCAGATATGAAATTATACACAAAATATTGTATCATAAATGGTCCATGAGTTTTGCAGCACTGAGATAGGGGCATTAGAAGCATTCAGCGTGTGCGCAGCCAGCGATGATGCGTGGTCCGGGCGGGCCGCACTGGGAGCAATGTCTTTTGCCTACTGGACTGCTTCATCTGCAATTGCGACTCGATGTGAATTGTGAGCCTTGCTATCCGCAATGTAGATGGAAGGCAGTAGTCAGCACAGACATCGAGGGATGCTTTTTGTCACTTCCTCTTGACAAAATCAGAGGACATAGAGTACAATTCTGTCTGCAAATAATAAATCATGTCTCAATGTAAATTGTGAGCTCTGCTGACCGCAGTGTAGTTAACAAAAGATGAAATGTGTATGGAATACATTGTGGAAATGTGTAGGTTTCGGGGATGTTATAGGTAGTTACCTACTGGACTCTAAAATTCATGAATCAAGACTATATTTGAACTGTGAGCTCTGCTGGCAGCAGTGTAGACTGCCATTCAGTGTTCCTTTGGACTTGCAAGATGAGTTTCGTGATTGTACTAAAGCTATAGTTGATATCAAAAAAGTTCTTGAAGCAAGGATACTAAAAGGATATTATTTAGGTTTCGAAAACATTGTAGTTAGTTGCCTACTGGACTCTGTTATTAATTAATAAACACTCAATTTTAATTGTGAGCCGTGCTGACTGCAGGGTAGGCCAGAGGCAGCGGCAGCAAGGGCCCACAGCCACGTGCCGTTCAGTAGAGCTGCACAGTTATTGGCAATTCAGCGTGTGTGCAGCCAGCGATGATAAGTGGTGCACTGAGTTAGTGGCATCTGAAGCAACCAGTGTGTGCGCACCCTGTGATGATGCGTCGTCCGAGTGGGCTGCACTGGGAGAAATGTCTTTTACCTATGACTTCTGCCTTAATAAGTCGTTGTGGCGATAACTTGTGGTGCAGTGAGTTAGTGGCACCTGAAGCACTCAGCGTGTGCACACCCTGCGATGATGCGTGGTCCGGGTGGGCCGCACTGGTAGCAATGTCTTTTGTCTAATGAATTCTGCCTCAGTAAGGCCACATGGCGGTGACTTGTGGTGCACTGAGTTAGTGGCATCAGAAGCATTCAGCGTGTGTGCACCCTGCGATGAAGCTTGGTCCGGGCGGGCCGCACTGGTAGCAATGTCTTTTGTCTAATAAATTCTGCCTCATTAAGGCCACGTGGCGGTGACTTGTGGTGCACTGAGTTAGTGGCACCTGCAGCACTCAGCGTGTGCGCACCCTGAAATGATGCGTGGTCCGGGCAAGCCGCACTGGTAGCAATGTCTTTTGTCTAATGAATTCTGCCTTAATAAGGCCACGTGGTGTTGACATGCATGGGTCTTCAGATGTGATTCTGGGCTGGGCTCCCTTTCACACTGTAGGTAGTCATCCTACTTTACACCAGTAAAAGGCAGATGGTACATTACTACTGCTAACGCAGCTAATCGCTTGTATTTGGATCGCACTGCAGATTTGGCTGCTCGTTGAATATATTGGGAAGTGGTGTTTTTGTGTTATTTTTGTACAGGAACGCCTACTCTGCATATTAGTTGCGTTAGTTGTTGCTCTCATTTGTGGCAATTTCTTTTTTGCGGAAGCTATTGCTGGAAAACTGGTGATATCTCCTGTTTTCACCAGGTTGAAATTGAAATGATAATTTAAAATCACTGAAAAAAACATAGGTTTAATCAAAGGTCTTTCAAAAGATCTTTCACATGGATAGAGTAGAAAACAGTGGACCAAATAACCTACTAATGCGTAGCAGAAGAGAAACTTGGTTAGAAATTGTAGGTGATATTTTTGGAGCCTTGATACCGGCAGTGGGAATATCTTTGAATGCAAATAATATTCGGAAGCTGTCCACCATAGTGGATCGTTTATCAACAAGCACAGCTGGAGGATTTCTATTGGTAAACACTGAATTGGTTGCCATGCGTGCTATGATTATGCAAAATCGACTTGCCCTTGATATCATATTGGCAAAATAGGGTGGAGTCTGTGGAATGCTGAAAGTCCAACATTGTTGCACTTACATTCCTGACGAAAGCAGAGATCTAAAAGTCTATATAAAGAATATTACAGAATTGCATGATGAAATAAAACCACTGGAGGTTGAAAGTATCTGGACTAGAATTAGTAATAAGATGGCTGCTATAAAAGCTTTCTTGGGTAAATTAGGTAGTACTATAATAGGGAAAATATTATTTCCATTAACCTGTCTGATTTTCGTATTATTACTACTTAGATTAGGATGTATGTGTTGTAGATATAGAAGAAATAAAAAGAAAGTTAATGGAGAAATTTACAAAAAGAGGGAAAGGAAACCAGAAAAAGATCTCAATTAAATAGAATTGGAAGAGTGGAAGGAGAGCATTTATGACAAAACCAAAAGAGAAGATGAAAGGGAAACAGAATTTTAAATGAGCAAGAAGACATTTCAAATTTCTGTAAAAGGGAAAAAATTGAAATTTTTGTGGGGTTTTTTTTGTGGTGATAAAATCACCAAAGGGGGGATTGATGGAGCGGGTAAAATATTTTGTTTTTATATACCCAATCAATTTATATAAGTTTATATTAAAATGACTAAACGACTAATTTTAATGATTAACAGAGTGCTGTGAGGAATTAACCAACCTTATTAACCACGAGAATATACGTGGGAATGCATTAGCATGGCTAAAATAATAAGTGAACTAAGTTTGTATTCATATTAAAAATAATAAGTGTTGTTTGGTGATGTTAATGTGAATTGCGCTTAAATAAACCAGCATTAACGGCTTTAAATGTTGCATATGGCTAGATAAATGTATACACATAGGGGTATTAGTAAGGGAATAACACTGTTTAACCCCTTCAGTGCCCATGACGAGCTGGACTCGTCATGGGCCGCGGTGGCGCTGTGCCCATGACGAGTCCAGCTCGTCATAGACCCCGCCCGCTAATGCAACGGCCGGCACTGGGCGGGGAAAGGGGCGGGCACTGAAGGGGTTAAATCATTTCTATGTATTAATTACGATTCTTGTGTTTCTTTACTTAAGTTGACCATTTCGGCCTACTAAAAGATGGCTGCCGACTGAATCCCTACTAAAGTACATGACTTCATAATTTGAGAAATGGAGAAAAGGCCTGGACTGATTTCATCGTGTCCTCTCCATGAACTATTGAACCAGGTCCATGAAGAATACTCTGGGCGAGATGCCAATGTCCCTGAACATTGAAGAAATGTTGCCATCTGGGAACCAAAAGCCACCTATTTACAATAGACTGATACTTTCCTGACCTGGGAACTGCTTTTCCCATACGCCTAGTTTATACATCATCCGTATGTGAACTTTGGAGAATGTTTCTTAATGTATTGGGACGAGGCTGAATTCAGCCAATCAGCGGCCTGGAAATAAAGAAAATGATACTGTAATATGTACATTTTAGTATAAATATTAGTAGTCTAGAGAGGGAAATTAGGTTACCACCCAAAGAGCTTGAGACGCACCCTGATCGATGCTACTCTATGCGGCACTCCACCCTGACAGCAGAGGACGGGACGGTAGAATCTCTGATGAATTTCTGAGGACCAGTTTCTGACTTAGAGACCGACAATTAGCCAGATAGGTAATTATGACAAAAGATAATATTGCATTGATAGGATTTAACCTGCAAATTTAATTAGATAAAGAAAATTCTTTGTTTTAAGAACTGTGTCGGGTGGTTATTTCTTGTAATGTTTATTGATTAATATAAGAGTTGAAGTGTGTCCCATCAAATTCCAACTCAACTAAATGATCCAGTCAACCTCAGGATGGAGGAGCTGTTAGGGTAATTAAAAGATGTGGTTTCCTCTATCCAAGTAGAAGAACTGTAGTTCAGGATTTTGAGATCCCTCTGTAGGCACGGGTAGTTTGATGGAAATGAATGTTGGTGTTATGGGCCCCATCAGCGTGTGATGTGTGTATGTGTGGATGACTGTGGAATCATTCCGTCCGTGGAAGTAGGGGGAGATTTTGTGTTCTGAACTGCACCAGGGTCACGTGTCCTGTGACACCTGTGCTGGATGGGTGTGCTGTGGGTGTATACCTGCCATCAGGGAGTGGCTGTGGCATACTGACAACTAGACCTGTGACCAGCAGATCACTACAATGAAAATCTGGGCCATGTAGCATTGTTGTCCTTCCCTGTAAGTGTAAGCAGAGTGGGCTGGCCTGGTTTATGCCAGTCCTGCATGTGGCTGTGAAGAATGACACCGGAGCTATGAGCATGGCTCCATCGTGAGCAGTATGAGTAATCAACTGATGCGGCACTGTGTCCAGATTGGGCTAGATCAAGCACAATTGGGCAATATTTTTTTCGGTTGTGCGGTAAAATTTTAGTTTGTGCTAGTTGCCAGATTATTAGACAAATATTTACTTGGCAGCCTGCTGCAACATCAATTCCAATGCATTCACCACCTGCTTGTCGATGTCCCTGCCCCTCCTTCCTTAAAGTAGTAATATTGGGCTACTTTTTGGTTGTCTTTGGGCTAGAGAATGCTTAAAAAATCTGGCAACACTGGCATACGGGTGTTCTTGTTGTAGTGCTGCCGTCACCCGGGTCGCAAGCATCAATGTGTCACTCTGTGTGCCAAGTCCCACAACATGGCCAACATGGAAGGTACGGGGAATCACTGACCCTACGTTGATCTATAGTTCCACACAAGAAAGATGGTGGACATGAAACATCTGTGTGGATGTGAATGTTTATTGCACATTCAGTGGAGTATTGCAGCTGTAGCAATCCTGGGCCATGCAAAGTCCAAATTTCGTTTTTGGGACATGGAGGGCAGCCAATTAGAGACAAGCTCATTATCGGAGTTAGGCTGCGCCAACATATGTACTTATACAATCACTCCCCCAATCCCAACGCACTTATAAATTCACTATACACTCTCCTTGAAGTACTCTAATCATCCAATCTCTACGTACGTACTTGTACAATGACGAGACAAAGTTACATAACCAAAGTTTTCTCCCACTGTCAAAGGTAAGTTGGCTGCATACGCTGTCCAGAGCACAATGTAATGTGGTAGGGCCCAGGGGCAGCATGTTGCATACATAATGAACACACACGGACACAGATAGATAGTGGAACTGGGTACGGACACGTGCGCTCGACTCCTTTTTATTACCAGGGTCACATGTCCAGTGACGTCTGTGCTGGATGCGTGTGGGGTGAGTATAAGCCAGCCCTCCGAGAATGGTTGGTGCTGGCAACAAGTAGAACAGTAATCATTGGATCAGACACAGAGATTCAATCATAAAGGGGCAATGATTTGTGCTGCACTAAGGTAGGAGCACCAGATGTGAAATAATACACAAAAGATTCTATTGTAAAGGGTCCATGACTTGTGGTACACTGAGGTAGGGGCACCAGATATGAAATTATACACAAAATATTGTATCATAAATGGTCCATGAGTTTTGCAGCACTGAGATAGGGGCATTAGAAGCATTCAGCGTGTGCGCAGCCAGCGATGATGCGTGGTCCGGGCGGGCCGCACTGGGAGCAATGTCTTTTGCCTACTGGACTGCTTCATCTGCAATTGCGACTCGATGTGAATTGTGAGCCTTGCTATCCGCAATGTAGATGGAAGGCAGTAGTCAGCACAGACATCGAGGGATGCTTTTTGTCACTTCCTCTTGACAAAATCAGAGGACATAGAGTACAATTCTGTCTGCAAATAATAAATCATGTCTCAATGTAAATTGTGAGCTCTGCTGACCGCAGTGTAGTTAACAAAAGATGAAATGTGTATGGAATACATTGTGGAAATGTGTAGGTTTCGGGGATGTTATAGGTAGTTACCTACTGGACTCTAAAATTCATGAATCAAGACTATATTTGAACTGTGAGCTCTGCTGGCAGCAGTGTAGACTGCCATTCAGTGTTCCTTTGGACTTGCAAGATGAGTTTCGTGATTGTACTAAAGCTATAGTTGATATCAAAAAAGTTCTTGAAGCAAGGATACTAAAAGGATATTATTTAGGTTTCGAAAACATTGTAGTTAGTTGCCTACTGGACTCTGTTATTAATTAATAAACACTCAATTTTAATTGTGAGCCGTGCTGACTGCAGGGTAGGCCAGAGGCAGCGGCAGCAAGGGCCCACAGCCACGTGCCGTTCAGTAGAGCTGCACAGTTATTGGCAATTCAGCGTGTGTGCAGCCAGCGATGATAAGTGGTGCACTGAGTTAGTGGCATCTGAAGCAACCAGTGTGTGCGCACCCTGTGATGATGCGTCGTCCGAGTGGGCTGCACTGGGAGAAATGTCTTTTACCTATGACTTCTGCCTTAATAAGTCATTGTGGCGATAACTTGTGGTGCAGTGAGTTAGTGGCACCTGAAGCACTCAGCGTGTGCACACCCTGCGATGATGCGTGGTCCGGGTGGGCCGCACTGGTAGCAATGTCTTTTGTCTAATGAATTCTGCCTCAGTAAGGCCACATGGCGGTGACTTGTGGTGCACTGAGTTAGTGGCATCAGAAGCATTCAGCGTGTGTGCACCCTGCGATGATGCTTGGTCCGGGCGGGCCGCACTGGTAGCAATGTCTTTTGTCTAATAAATTCTGCCTCATTAAGGCCACGTGGCGGTGACTTGTGGTGCACTGAGTTAGTGGCACCTGCAGCACTCAGCGTGTGCGCACCCTGAAATGATGCGTGGTCCGGGCAAGCCGCACTGGTAGCAATGTCTTTTGTCTAATGAATTCTGCCTTAATAAGGCCACGTGGTGTTGACATGCATGGGTCTTCAGATGTGATTCTGGGCTGGGCTCCCTTTCACACTGTAGGTAGTCATCCTACTTTACACCAGTAAAAGGCAGATGGTACATTACTACTGCTAACGCAGCTAATCGCTTGTATTTGGATCGCACTGCAGATTTGGCTGCTCGTTGAATATATTGGGAAGTGGTGTTTTTGTGTTATTTTTGTACAGGAACGCCTACTCTGCATATTAGTTGCGTTAGTTGTTGCTCTCATTTGTGGCAATTTCTTTTTTGCGGAAGCTATTGCTGGAAAACTGGTGATATCTCCTGTTTTCACCAGGTTGAAATTGAAATGATAATTTAAAATCACTGAAAAAAACATAGGTTTAATCAAAGGTCTTTCAAAAGATCTTTCACATGGATAGAGTAGAAAACAGTGGACCAAATAACCTACTAATGCGTAGCAGAAGAGAAACTTGGTTAGAAATTGTAGGTGATATTTTTGGAGCCTTGATACCGGCAGTGGGAATATCTTTGAATGCAAATAATATTCGGAAGCTGTCCACCATAGTGGATCGTTTATCAACAAGCACAGCTGGAGGATTTCTATTGGTAAACACTGAATTGGTTGCCATGCGTGCTATGATTATGCAAAATCGACTTGCCCTTGATATCATATTGGCAAAATAGGGTGGAGTCTGTGGAATGCTGAAAGTCCAACATTGTTGCACTTACATTCCTGACGAAAGCAGAGATCTAAAAGTCTATATAAAGAATATTACAGAATTGCATGATGAAATAAAACCACTGGAGGTTGAAAGTATCTGGACTAGAATTAGTAATAAGATGGCTGCTATAAAAGCTTTCTTGGGTAAATTAGGTAGTACTATAATAGGGAAAATATTATTTCCATTAACCTGTCTGATTTTCGTATTATTACTACTTAGATTAGGATGTATGTGTTGTAGATATAGAAGAAATAAAAAGAAAGTTAATGGAGAAATTTACAAAAAGAGGGAAAGGAAACCAGAAAAAGATCTCAATTAAATAGAATTGGAAGAGTGGAAGGAGAGCATTTATGACAAAACCAAAAGAGAAGATGAAAGGGAAACAGAATTTTAAATGAGCAAGAAGACATTTCAAATTTCTGTAAAAGGGAAAAAATTGAAATTTTTGTGGGTTTTTTTTTGTGGTGATAAAATCACCAAAGGGGGGATTGATGGAGCGGGTAAAATATTTTGTTTTTATATACCCAATCAATTTATATAAGTTTATATTAAAATGACTAAACGACTAATTTTAATGATTAACAGAGTGCTGTGAGGAATTAACCAACCTTATTAACCACGAGAATATACGTGGGAATGCATTAGCATGGCTAAAATAATAAGTGAACTAAGTTTGTATTCATATTAAAAATAATAAGTGTTGTTTGGTGATGTTAATGTGAATTGCGCTTAAATAAACCAGCATTAACGGCTTTAAATGTTGCATATGGCTAGATAAATGTATACACATAGGGGTATTAGTAAGGGAATAACACTGTTTAACCCCTTCAGTGCCCATGACGAGCTGGACTCGTCATGGGCCGTGGTGGCGCTGTGCCCATGACGAGTCCAGCTCGTCATAGACCCCGCCCGCTAATGCAACGGCCGGCACTGGGCGGGGAAAGGGGCGGGCACTGAAGGGGTTAAATCATTTCTATGTATTAATTACGATTCTTGTGTTTCTTTACTTAAGTTGACCATTTCGGCCTACTAAAAGATGGCTGCCGACTGAATCCCTACTAAAGTACATGACTTCATAATTTGAGAAATGGAGAAAAGGCCTGGACTGATTTCATCGTGTCCTCTCCATGAACTATTGAACCAGGTCCATGAAGAATACTCTGGGCGAGATGCCAATGTCCCTGAACATTGAAGAAATGTTGCCATCTGGGAACCAAAAGCCACCTATTTACAATAGACTGATACTTTCCTGACCTGGGAACTGCTTTTCCCATACGCCTAGTTTATACATCATCCGTATGTGAACTTTGGAGAATGTTTCTTAATGTATTGGGACGAGGCTGAATTCAGCCAATCAGCGGCCTGGAAATAAAGAAAATGATACTGTAATATGTACATTTTAGTATAAATATTAGTAGTCTAGAGAGGGAAATTAGGTTACCACCCAAAGAGCTTGAGACGCACCCTGATCGATGCTACTCTATGCGGCACTCCACCCTGACAGCAGAGGACGGGACGGTAGAATCTCTGATGAATTTCTGAGGACCAGTTTCTGACTTAGAGACCGACAATTAGCCAGATAGGTAATTATGACAAAAGATAATATTGCATTGATAGGATTTAACCTGCAAATTTAATTAGATAAAGAAAATTCTTTGTTTTAAGAACTGTGTCGGGTGGTTATTTCTTGTAATGTTTATTGATTAATATAAGAGTTGAAGTGTGTCCCATCAAATTCCAACTCAACTAAATGATCCAGTCAACCTCAGGATGGAGGAGCTGTTAGGGTAATTAAAAGATGTGGTTTCCTCTATCCAAGTAGAAGAAATGTAGTTCAGGATTTTGAGATCCCTCTGTAGGCACGGGTAGTTTGATGGAAATGAATGTTGGTGTTATGGGCCCCATCAGCGTGTGATGTGTGTATGTGTGGATGACTGTGGAATCATTCCGTCCGTGGAAGTAGGGGGAGATTTTGTGTTCTGAACTGCACCAGGGTCACGTGTCCTGTGACACCTGTGCTGGATGGGTGTGCTGTGGGTGTATACCTGCCATCAGGGAGTGGCTGTGGCATACTGACAACTAGACCTGTGACCAGCAGATCACTACAATGAAAATCTGGGCCATGTAGCATTGTTGTCCTTCCCTGTAAGTGTAAGCAGAGTGGGCTGGCCTGGTTTATGCCAGTCCTGCATGTGGCTGTGAAGAATGACACCGGAGCTATGAGCATGGCTCCATCGTGAGCAGTATGAGTAATCAACTGATGCGGCACTGTGTCCAGATTGGGCTAGATCAAGCACAATTGGGCAATATTTTTTTCGGTTGTGCGGTAAAATTTTAGTTTGTGCTAGTTGCCAGATTATTAGACAAATATTTACTTGGCAGCCTGCTGCAACATCAATTCCAATGCATTCACCACCTGCTTGTCGATGTCCCTGCCCCTCCTTCCTTAAAGTAGTAATATTGGGCTACTTTTTGGTTGTCTTTGGGCTAGAGAATGCTTAAAAAATCTGGCAACACTGGCATACGGGTGTTCTTGTTGTAGTGCTGCCGTCACTAGGGTCGCAAGCATCAATGTGTCACTCTGTGTGCCAAGTCCCACAACATGGCCAACATGGAAGGTACGGGGAATCACTGACCCTACGTTGATCTATAGTTCCACACAAGAAAGATGGTGGACATGAAACATCTGTGTGGATGTGAATGTTTATTGCACATTCAGTGGAGTATTGCAGCTGTAGCAATCCTGGGCCATGCAAAGTCCAAATTTCGTTTTTGGGACATGGAGGGCAGCCAATTAGAGACAAGCTCATTATCGGAGTTAGGCTGCGCCAACATATGTACTTATACAATCACTCCCCCAATCCCAACGCACTTATAAATTCACTATACACTCTCCTTGAAGTACTCTAATCATCCAATCTCTACGTACGTACTTGTACAATGACGAGACAAAGTTACATAACCAAAGTTTTCTCCCACTGTCAAAGGTAAGTTGGCTGCATACGCTGTCCAGAGCACAATGTAATGTGGTAGGGCCCAGGGGCAGCATGTTGCATACATAATGAACACACACGGACACAGATAGATAGTGGAACTGGGTACGGACACGTGCGCTCGACTCCTTTTTATTACCAGGGTCACATGTCCAGTGACGTCTGTGCTGGATGCGTGTGGGGTGAGTATAAGCCAGCCCTCCGAGAATGGTTGGTGCTGGCAACAAGTAGAACAGTAATCATTGGATCAGACACAGAGATTCAATCATAAAGGGGCAATGATTTGTGCTGCACTAAGGTAGGAGCACCAGATGTGAAATAATACACAAAAGATTCTATTGTAAAGGGTCCATGACTTGTGGTACACTGAGGTAGGGGCACCAGATATGAAATTATACACAAAATATTGTATCATAAATGGTCCATGAGTTTTGCAGCACTGAGATAGGGGCATTAGAAGCATTCAGCGTGTGCGCAGCCAGCGATGATGCGTGGTCCGGGCGGGCCGCACTGGGAGCAATGTCTTTTGCCTACTGGACTGCTTCATCTGCAATTGCGACTCGATGTGAATTGTGAGCCTTGCTATCCGCAATGTAGATGGAAGGCAGTAGTCAGCACAGACATCGAGGGATGCTTTTTGTCACTTCCTCTTGACAAAATCAGAGGACATAGAGTACAATTCTGTCTGCAAATAATAAATCATGTCTCAATGTAAATTGTGAGCTCTGCTGACCGCAGTGTAGTTAACAAAAGATGAAATGTGTATGGAATACATTGTGGAAATGTGTAGGTTTCGGGGATGTTATAGGTAGTTACCTACTGGACTCTAAAATTCATGAATCAAGACTATATTTGAACTGTGAGCTCTGCTGGCAGCAGTGTAGACTGCCATTCAGTGTTCCTTTGGACTTGCAAGATGAGTTTCGTGATTGTACTAAAGCTATAGTTGATATCAAAAAAGTTCTTGAAGCAAGGATACTAAAAGGATATTATTTAGGTTTCGAAAACATTGTAGTTAGTTGCCTACTGGACTCTGTTATTAATTAATAAACACTCAATTTTAATTGTGAGCCGTGCTGACTGCAGGGTAGGCCAGAGGCAGCGGCAGCAAGGGCCCACAGCCACGTGCCGTTCAGTAGAGCTGCACAGTTATTGGCAATTCAGCGTGTGTGCAGCCAGCGATGATAAGTGGTGCACTGAGTTAGTGGCATCTGAAGCAACCAGTGTGTGCGCACCCTGTGATGATGCGTCGTCCGAGTGGGCTGCACTGGGAGAAATGTCTTTTACCTATGACTTCTGCCTTAATAAGTCGTTGTGGCGATAACTTGTGGTGCAGTGAGTTAGTGGCACCTGAAGCACTCAGCGTGTGCACACCCTGCGATGATGCGTGGTCCGGGTGGGCCGCACTGGTAGCAATGTCTTTTGTCTAATGAATTCTGCCTCAGTAAGGCCACATGGCGGTGACTTGTGGTGCACTGAGTTAGTGGCATCAGAAGCATTCAGCGTGTGTGCACCCTGCGATGAAGCTTGGTCCGGGCGGGCCGCACTGGTAGCAATGTCTTTTGTCTAATAAATTCTGCCTCATTAAGGCCACGTGGCGGTGACTTGTGGTGCACTGAGTTAGTGGCACCTGCAGCACTCAGCGTGTGCGCACCCTGAAATGATGCGTGGTCCGGGCAAGCCGCACTGGTAGCAATGTCTTTTGTCTAATGAATTCTGCCTTAATAAGGCCACGTGGTGTTGACATGCATGGGTCTTCAGATGTGATTCTGGGCTGGGCTCCCTTTCACACTGTAGGTAGTCATCCTACTTTACACCAGTAAAAGGCAGATGGTACATTACTACTGCTAACGCAGCTAATCGCTTGTATTTGGATCGCACTGCAGATTTGGCTGCTCGTTGAATATATTGGGAAGTGGTGTTTTTGTGTTATTTTTGTACAGGAACGCCTACTCTGCACATTAGTTGCGTTAGTTGTTGCTCTCATTTGTGGCAATTTCTTTTTTGCGGAAGCTATTGCTGGAAAACTGGTGATATCTCCTGTTTTCACCAGGTTGAAATTGAAATGATAATTTAAAATCACTGGAAAAAACATAGGTTTAATGAACATTATAATTAGAAATTAGCAATTGAAAAACCTTTGAAATTCACAAAAAAAACAAGTTTCAGGGACGGTATAGTTACAAATATTCATTTTAAAAACCTTTGAAATTCACTGAAAAAACCATAGGATTCAGGGACGTTATAGTTAGTTGCACATTTCACTCGTACAAAACCATAGAAATTCGGCCGTTATAGTTAGTAGAGCTAACTATAACTCACGCCCCCACAATGCACTGCTGATGACTTCACATATTACATCACTCATGACATGGTCAGTGACATCACTGATGACATCACTGATGACATCTCAAATGACATCACTGATGACATCACTGATGACATCATTCACATGATAATTTTATGCACCTCTTCACACCCAAATATAACCTTTGATACACCCACTCTAAAATACTGACTACCATTTTCTAAACCATAGACAAATCAATAGCAGGTACTATATACCCACTGACTACTTCCTAGTTATACACACACATTCATTCATTCACCCATACAGTAACTCATACATGCAGTCACTCATCAATAAAGCACTATTATATGTACTCATACACCTATACAAACACTCAAACACCGCCACTCTTCCATAAAGTTATTGGCACACGTAGCTAGTCATGTAAACAATCTACAACACTGACGTTTACTCACCTATACAGTTATACATTCAGTATCTAAGCTATTCATACAAATAGTAACATATACTGACTCGCTTATACAATCACTGACACAAGCACACACTCATGTATACAGCCACTCTCACAATTACTCACTATCACATAGAGAGATTTATATACTCCAACACTCACATATACTGCCTTTCACATATGTAGTTACTCACACATATACCAGTGAGCTATACATTCACTCTCCAACACAGTGATACACACACACACTCACCAAAACAGCTATTTCCACATGCACTATTGATCCCATACACCTAGTAAATTAGCCACTCACACATGTTGGCAGAAAGTTACACACCTCCCACCCACCTACACACACAAACACTGAGCCACCCATACTAATACTTATGCTACCAATAAGTAAGTCATATAGACAGTCATGTACCTAATCATCAACCCATGCAGCAGCTTATACAACCACTGAGAGACTGATAAAGACATTCACACAGTTTAGTCACTAACCCATGCATTCAGTAAGAGACATTTAATCACTAACTTATAAAGTCAGTCATACGCCTATTAAATCCTCCACCCAGACAATTATACACCAACTCATTCTTCAGTACACCTTGACGTTAACATATATAAAATATATTTAAAGTTTACAAAAACACACATTCACTGGATGATGTCATCAGTGATGTCATCAGTGATGTCATTAGTGATGTCACTGACCATGTCATGAGTGATGTAATATGTGACGTCATCAGCAGTGCATTGGGGGGGCGCGAGTTATAGTTAGCTCTACTAATTATAATGGCCACATTTCTATGGGTTTGTATGAGCGAAATGTGCAACTAACTATAACGTCCCTGAAACCTATGGTTTTTTCAGGGACCGCCAGTAGATTATATATATATATATTACCTACTGGCAGTCGCCAGTAGGTAGTTATAGTTAGGACCTATTTTCCATAGGAAATCCGCAACATTCTATTTGGAATAACATTGGCGTCGATTGATGAATCTTCGCAAAATTTTCCATACTTTTGGCCAGCTCCGGTCCGCTCCTATCCTGAAAAGTTCACGGTGATTCGTCAAGCAGGGGCTGAGAAAAAAGGGGGGTCCTAAACACGTTTTCCCCATGCATTTTCCCATAGGAGCTGTTGACGCAGCTACAGCCCGAAGTGCTGAACGGAATTACACCAAATTTGGCAAAGAGGTAGTCCTCAGTTCAGACTCGTGCCTTTTGCTTAAATGGTGTAAATCCGTTCAGTAGTTCCTGAGAAAATCAAAAGTAAAATCACATATATATCTGGGCGGAGCCTTACCACACATCTCATCGTGAGACCTGATTGACTGTCAGCACTTCATCCAAGAAGTGTTGGCAGCCATCTTGGGACCAATCTACATGATAGCACCTCCTTAAAAAGCATTGCAGTTAATAGAAGGTTCTAAGACTTTAAAAGTTACATTATAAATCATTTGTTGATGGTACCATACTCATTTAAGGAATTGTGGTGTGTTCTAAGGTGATTTTACCATGTGAAAAAGCCTTCTGCTGTGATATCATGAATCATATTTGAGAGAAAACTATTTTCTCATGCTTTTCCCACAGAGGTTTGGAAGGTGATCTATAAGCTAAACTGAGAGCATATTTTCTGTAAATTCACATTATCTTTCTCAGTCATGTGAGAATGAAGTCTGACATTCTCAGTAAAACATGTACATCCAACAAGGGCAGAGACTATCAGTTGATTCCTTTGTGTTCTACTGCAGCTTCCCAGAGTGTTCTAAAGAACAACTAGAGCGCTAACAGTCCTACTTATGACAAACGCATGGCACACCTGAAGCCATCTTGGTTGGAATAAAGTGGTAACTCTTAAAACATTTAATTTAAAAAGGAACAAATTGAGGGAGTTCATTTTGCCATAGAAAGAATGATTAGTGCTGCAGAAGGAAAAATTAGGGCACATTTTGAGTGACTTCTCAAATCCTCTTCTATTTTAGTAAAAAATTCTGACATGCAGACTGAAACATGCACTTTCAATACCAGCAGCAGACTTCCCTGCTGGGCAGTAGCTTTACTACAGTGATCTAATAAGCAACTAGAGTGCTAACATTGTGAATTTATGGCAAATGTGTGACACATCTGAATGCCTTCTTGATGGAATCAAAGTAAAGAACTGAAAGTATTTCCTACTGAGGAGACTGTAGTAAATGAGGAAATTAGGAAACATCATAACAAATAAGTCTCCCAAAATGGCCACCAGAGACAAAAGAGCCCAAATGTAGCCCAAATATCACCCAGATGTTGCCCAAGTATAGCCCAATGACAGAATGTCCCAGAGTGTTCTAACAAACAACTAGAGCGCTAACAGTCTTACTTATGACAAAAGTATGGCACACCTGAAGCCATCTTGATTGGAATAAAGTGGTAACACTTAAAACATTTACTTTACAAAGGAACACAATGAGGGGGTTCATTTTGCCATAGAAAATATGATTAGTGCTGCAGAAAGAAAAATTAGGGCACATTTTGACTTCTCAAATCCTCTTCTATTTCATAAAAAAAGTCTGACATGCAGACTGAAACATGCACTTTGAATACCAGCAGCAGACTTCCCTGGTGAGCAGTAGCTTTACTACAGTGATCTAATGAGCAACTAAAGTGCTAACATTCAGAGTTTATGGCAAATGTGTGACACATCTGAATGCCTTCTTGATGGAACCAAAGTAAAAAACTGAAAGTATTTCCTACTGAGGAGACTGCAGTAAATGAGGAAATTAGGAAACTTCATAACAAATAAATCTCCCAAGATGGCCACCAGAGACAAAAGAGCCCAAATGTAGCCCAAATATCACCCAGATGTAGCCCAAGCATAGCCCAATGACAGAATGTCCCAGAGTGTTCTGACGAACAACTAGAGCGCTAACAGTCTTACTTATGACAAAAGTATGGCACACCTGAAGCCATCTTGATTGGAATAAAGTGGTAACACTTAAAACATTTAATTTACAAAGGAACAAAACGAGGGGGTTCATTTTGCCATAGAAATTATGATTAGTTCTGCAGAAAGAAAAATTAGGGCACATTTTGACTTCTCAAATACTCTTCTATTTCATAAAAAAATTCTGACATGCAGACTGAAACATGCACTTTGAATACCAGCAGCAGACTTCCCTGGTGAGCAGTAGTTTTACTACACTGATCTAATGAGCAACTAGAGTGCTAACATTCAGAATTTATGGCAAATGTGTGACACATCTGAATGCCTTCTTGATGGAACCAAAATAAAAAACTGAAAGTTTTCCCACTGAGGAGACTGCAGTAAATGAGGAAATTAGGAAACTTCATAACAAATAAATCTCCCAAGATGGCCACCAGAGACAAAAGAGCCCAAATGTAGCCCAAATATCACCAAGATGTAGCCCAAGTGTAGCCCAATGACAGAATGTCCCAGAGTGTTCTTAAGAACAACTAGAGCGCTTACTGTCTTACTTATGACAAAAGAATGGCACACCTGAAGCCATCTTTATTGGAATAAACTTGCAACACTTAAAACATTTTATTTAAAAAGGAACACAATGAGGGGGTTCATTTTGCCATAGAAATTATGATTAGTGCTGAAGAAAGAAAAATTAGGGCACATTTTGAGTGACTTCTCAAATCCTCTTCTATTTCATTAAAAAATTCTGATATGCAGACTGAAACATGCACTTTTAGTACCAGCAGCAGACTTCCGTGGTGAGCAGTAGCTTTACTACAGTGATCTAATGAGCAACTATAGTGCTAACATTCAGAATTTATGGCAAATGTGTGACACATCTGAATGCCTTCTTGATGGAACCAAAGTAAAAAACTGAAAGTATTTCCTACTGAGGAGACTGCAGTAAATGAGGAAATTAGGAAACTTCATAACAAATAAATCTCCCAAGATGGCCACCAGAGACAAAAGAGCCCAAATGCAGCACAAATATCACCCAGATGTAGCCCACATGTAGCCCAATGACAGAAGTGTGCAAAACACTTATTTGTTGTGTATTTGCAGTTTTATATAGTGCAGACTTGTCAGATATTGGAGTGCTTTACATGAGCATTGGTTACATCACACAAGATCAAATTCATTTTGGATGTAGATATGGGGAGATTAAGTGATTTGTCCAGAATCACAGAATGTTGAGCTGAAGCAGAAACTCCAACCTGGTTCCTCAGTTGCAAAGTCTGCAGCTCTGGAAGTAACACCACATCCTCTCCCCTAGGTGCAACATTTAATCAAGTGGTCAACTGGATAAAAAAACATAAAGATTACAAATAATTAAAAATTTTCTTTGTCGCTATTTGAAAACTCAAAATATGTATAAGTATAAGTATAAGTATAAGTATAAGTATAAGTATAAAGTATAAGTATAAACAAAGTTTGTAGCGCGCTCGAATACCGAAGGGGTCTTGGCGCTATGGTGTGTATGGTTGGCAGGAGAGCAGAATATGATTAAACCTGAAATAGGCGATGTTTCAGCATTTTTCTGAAAAGGGCATAGTTGGGTTGCAGTCGCAACTCCAAAGGCAGGTGGTTCCATAGTCTTGCTGCACACGTGCCAAAAGAGTGACCACCCCATCTCGCAAATTTAAATCTAGAAGTACAGATAAAGCCTAGGTTAGCAGACCGCAGAGCGCGAGGCGGAACATAGGGTCTAAATCTGTCCCTTCCATCATTAGCGCCACCACCAAAACGGGCCCGGTGAACCAAACAGAGAGCCTTGAACTCGATCCTCTGTTGGACCGGAAGCCAGTGCAAGGATTTCCTCCCTTCAGAGGTGGGGCAACCTCTAGGCAGGTTCAGAATGACGCGAACTGCAGCATTCTGCAAGGACTGGATTTTTCCCACCTGAAACTTATCCATCCCCAAAAACATGGCATTGCAGTAGTCCAGTCTGGACATGAATAAAGCGGCCATCACAGTCTTCTGGAGCGCCAGAGGAATATACGGGAAGATTTTCCGCAGGGTCTTTAAGAGAAAGAAGCATGATGACGTTAAGCTGTTGACCTGGGCGGACATATCTAGTTTGTCGTCGAAAATCACACCCAGGTTCCTTACCTTAGTGACCGGGAGGGGGCATTGCCCAGCCTCCGATGGCCACCATAGGGAATTCCAGATTGAGGGACCTTTCCCAAACTCCATCACTTCAGTCTTTTCAGTGTTAATTTTTAGAAAGCTCAGGCGCATGCAGTCCATCACGTCAATAAGGCAAGCATGAAACTTGGCCTCTGTTTGGGCAGGGTGATCCACAGTTGATATTACTAACTGTGAATCATCCGCATAGGATACCAGCCTGAATCCATGTCGTCTGACCAAATTAGCCAATGGTCTGACATAGATGTTAAAAAGGGTCGGAGATAGAGCCGACCATTGTGGAACTCCACATGGTAGGGAAAAATTGGCCGAATGTAGCCCGGCCCATTTTAGGCTTTGTGTACGATTATCCAGAAAGGACGCCAAAAGAGCCAAAGCACGGTCCACAATCCCAACCCCCTTTAAACGCTGGAGCAATACCTCGTGGTTAACGGTATCGAACGCAGCGGACAGGTCCAGGAGGACGAGCACCGCTCGCCCCCCTCCGTCCACTGCAGCTCGAATCCCCTCAGCTGTGGTTATAAGAGCCGATTCTGTGGAGTGTCTAGGTCGGAAGCCGTGCTGGGACCTATCCAGTATATCATTCTTATCAAGATACTCCATCAGACTCTGGTTAATGGCCTTCTCTGCAATTTTAGCCATTAGAGGAAGGCCGGAAATAGGACGGTAACTAGCGAATTCCGCGGGGTCAGGCGAGGACTTCTTCAGAAGGGGTTTTACACTCGCTGTTTTCCACGTACTTGGATAGGGACCGGCAGCTAGTACTTGGTTAATCAGAGCTGTAAGAGTAGGTGTAACCTTGTCGATAGCCTGGTGTAAGATATGGGGAGGAGAGGGGTCTGATGCAGCACCCGATTTTATAGAACCTAATATTATCCTGAGCTGATCTCTGGATAAGGGAGGAATAATTGACAGGCTGCAGCTAGCTACCTCCAGTGGAGGAGACGGGAGACCTACGGTGTTTAGCAGATCATCATAGATGGTGGTAACCTTGTTCTTAAAGAAATCGGCTAGATGATTGCAGAACAACTGGTCCGGTCTAAACTGGTTCGTCTGTTGGGAATTCGCCAGAAAAGATACTGTTTTAAAAAGTTCCTTGGTCGAATTTCCTGCCTCCGAGTTTTCAGAGAGTAGTAATCCCTCTAAGCATTCTGAATGGCAAGCTTATAGTTGGACAACGCCAGACCGTAGGCTTGCTTACAGGTCCTGTCATAACTTCCTCTCCACAACCGTTCCCGCCGCCTACATTCAACCTTGAGACGTTTCAACTCTGGGCCATACCAAGGGGCACCAGGTGGACGTCTGTTCTGGGTAGCTTCCTGGAGGGGGGCGACCTGGTTGACAGCACTAGTGATCCAGTCCGTAAACTGCACAGCGGCTATGTCATTATTAGTGTCCAGGGTGGGGGGGGGGGTACCCAGCGCCTCGAGAAGGGATGAATGTGTGACTCTACTCCATCTCCTGAACATGATTCTGGCAGGTCTCTGCGGACCCCCTATGGGTCTAGTCTTAAAACCCACACTGAATAGCACAGCCCGATGGTCAGTCCATGGGAGAGCTTCTGTCCCGAGATATAGAAGGTCAGGATGGCTGGAGGATAAACCATCTAGAGTGTGTCCCCCCGTGTGGGTCGGGTCGGAAACCAGCTGCTGGAATCCATATCCCTCCATACTATCCAACAGTCTGGCCGTATCGAATGGTTCTTCACCTCCAGATGAAAATTGATGTCCCCAAGAATAATATACGGCTCAAACTTAGTGCAGGACTCCAAATAATTTTGCAGGGCCCCCAAAAAAGCGACCCATGGTCCAGGTGGTCTATAGACCAAAAGCCCATGGGAGACAATTATATCTTTTGAAAATATACTGAATTGTCCTGCTCCAGCGTACAGGTTTTCAACCACCGCGACCTGTAACTTCAGGTGGTCTCTATAGATGATAGCTAAGCCGCCCCCTCTGCCATCCTTTCTATCCAGACAGTGTAACGCATACCCTGGGGGCAGAGCCGTGTTCCAGTCAGGGCAGGAGGCTGCGTTTGTCCACGTTTCTGTGACAAAGGCCAAATCAGGGGAATGATCCGTTAGCAGCAGCTCCAGTTCTACTCTATGTTTAGTCACGGAACGTGCGTTTAAGAGGATTCCCAACAAATGATTCCCTAAGTTTGCCCGTGAGGCTGGGATTGAGGCTCGGGTCTGTGTGTCATAGGGACCAACCTCCGGTCCAACCCCCACCCTCTTACTGTCCCCAGTCCTACATGAGGCGGTATTCAGGTCTCCTCCATCAATGCTGGCCTCCCTGACCACAGAGTAGCGACAGCCCGGGCACAGATACTTATGTGTGTCGTCATGCACATGCAGGGGAATACATTGAGGGAGGTTCCTCACCTTTAGCTCCAACAATCTCTCCCGAGTATAATATATGGCATGCCTGGCAACCAAAGGCAAGGCGTCTGGGGCGTTCCTGGCGCGGACGGGCGCAGACGGGCTTGCCTTTGGCGCGCCTCCGGCGCGGGCGCTGCGCGCACGTGCCAACGTGTGTTTTATGGGCAGTAAAGGCAGAAACTAGAGCGCTAACCTCACCGGAAGATGGTGGGCGGGCCCGCTCGCACGGATGGGCGCCGTGCACCAGGGGAGGTGGAGACGGGAGAAGTGCTCCAAAGGACAAGTGAGAATGAAAGAGGTAAAACCGGGAGTTTTAAAAGTCTGCAGAATCCTTTAAACAGTGTCTGCAATACACCTAAAAATGTCCTCATTTTAGTTTTTAAGAGCAATAACCATAATTTTTATGCAAATAAGACCCTCTCATATATGTAATTTCTAAAGGAAATACTCTAGGTATAACAGTTTTGATTACATCAAGATGACGTCAGGCTTTCCACACTTTTGTAATAAATATAGAATGTTAGCAATCTAGTTGTTCATTGGGATACTGTTGAGAGGCAGAGGCCAGGGGCACGGACTCTGAAAATTGAATGCAGATAGGAGAGTGCAGATGCAACAATTTGACCACACTGGGCAGGCAGGAAGGGCAGTGGCAGCACAACAGACTATGGAGGGCAGTGGAAAGGGGTGTAGGGCCAACAAACCAACAATACAGGACTGGCAAGAGAGTCTGTGGCAATATAATAGACAACTGTGGGCAGAAGGAAGAGGCAGTGGTAGTACAACCATACATGCCAACAGACCCGTTTCAGCCAGGAAACGTCCAATGTTTTTAAGCTCAAATGGGCTTTATTTGATCTGTCTCCTGTCTACAATCTCCTCTTTTTCAATGTAACTCAAAGGGGAAAATCAATACCCCAGTTTTTTTTCAAAATCTCCCTCTTACCAAGTTCAAAATGTTCGCAAGTATGGTACATTGGATCATGGTAGGCAGGAGGAATTGGGGTAGGGACATGGACTCGGATAACAGAGGACAGGAGGGACATGGAGAGGTGCACCAAACTGACCCTACAGGGCAGGCATCAGGGTTTGCAGCAGCACAATACACCACACAGCGCATGCGGGAAGGGAGTGCAGCACAACAATCCATAGAAAGCAATAGGGAGGGGACAGGACCATGCACATGGACAACAGAGAACAGAGGGGAAAGAGGCAATGGTAGCTAGCTGACCATAATGGACAGACAGGAGAGAAAGCTCAGCATAACAGACCATAAAGGGCAGGAGGGACGGATCAGGGGCATTACAATGGAACAGACAAGCCAGGAGGGAGGGAACAGGGGTCTGCACATGGAAACAGAGGGCTGGGGGCAAGGGGGCAGGGTAGGAGCAGCAAGATGACCATGGAGGTCAGGAAGGATGGGCACTAGAAACAAGACACACCATGGAGAGCAACAATGAGATTATGATGGCATACACACAGACCATGGAGGGAAGGTGGGAGGGGGTCAGGGGCAGCTAGCGACGACACAGGGAAGGTGGGAAGGGCCATGGCAGCACAGAAGACCACGCATGGCAAGCGGGAAGGTTAGTGGCAGCACAATGGCTATGATGGGCAAGAAGGAGGGTGCAGGGGCATGCACAAAGGACCATGGAGGATAGAAGGGAGGGTCAGGACCTGGGCACAGACAAGAGAGTTCAGGGGAAGGGGCCTCACAACAGACCGCACGGGGCAGGCAGGAGGAGCAGGACCAGGGAGGGCAGAAGCGTGTGGCAGTAAAATGGACCATGGAGGACAGGAGGAAGGGGATAGGGGCATGGCATGTGGACAGGCAGGGTGGAGGTGGCAGGGACAGGTTACAGTCATCTGACAATGCTAGGCAGGTGGGAGGGAAGTGGCAGCTCAACAGGACACTCAGAGTAGATAGGAGTGGCAGGTCCATGGAACATGGTGGGCAAAAAGGATGGAGCAGGGGCATGCACAAAGACATCGGAGAGCAGGGGGAAGGTGAATAGGGGCAGCAAGCTAAGCACAGAGGCTAAGCAGGAGGTCAATGATGGGCCATAGAATTGGGCAATGGAGGGCAGGAGGAGTGGACTGGTACATCATGCTAAATGGAGGGCAGTGGCAGCACATCAGATCATGCATGGCAGGAGGGAGGAGGCTAGTCCATGGATTCAGACAACAGAGGATAGGGAGGAGGTGGATGGGGCAGCAAGCTAACTGTTCAGAGAAGGTGGGTATTAGGAACTTTATTGTTTTTAAAATGTGTGTCTGTGCGAACTACTTAAAATATGAACAAGTATGCAGCATAAGCTCACTATTATTCAGGAAGAAGAGGACGTTTAGGACTGTGACTCTGGGCTCACTTGGCAGAAACACCCCCTGACCCTCCACCCCCCATCGCAAAATGTAATGCCCGTGAAAAGGGTAGGTAGACGCAGTGTTATATAGAACATAGTCCTGAGAGCACGATTGAAAATGAAAACTAGATATAGTATATGGTATAAACTATGCACCAAAAAGTGTGATATAAGATGAACCGGGGCGTGAAATATAATATGCAATACATTGTGGGCAATGACAGATTCATTGGAGAGCGCGAGATAGCACAGGCACTAGTGCGTGCTATGCGATATGCGCCTTGGAGAATATGCACAGGGCAGTGTTGTGAAACCTAACTAGTCTCTAAAGTTGTAATATAAAATATGTGCTGGGGAGCGTAACGTTGCATATGCACTGTGACAAAGATATGGATCCCAGATTGTAATATGTATGGCATAGCGCTGTGCGTTATAACATAGGCATCGAGGAAGGCATGTTAGATGGGGCAATATAACCCGTGCGAAGGCAAGTGTGGCATGACATATTCACAGGGTAGTGTACATTGCACATGGGCTAGAGAGTGTCATAGCATACGCACTAGCTGGTGGAATACAACACAGAGGTGTGAGGCACTCGGCGGGCACTGGTGGGTGTAACACAGCATTGGGCTCAGCCAGGAGCACGCTGTGACTCTCAAGTGAGGTTTGTCTCCTTTCCAGAGAGTAAAATTAAAAGTATTACACATCCGGCGGTGGATGTGTGTTTTATTAACCGTGAGGGGGGTTTCTTGCATAGTTTGGTCGAATTTTTGTCGAATCCCCTTTGAATGGCTTGGTGTGCGTGTATAATAAGTGTGCCCGTCAATAGCTACCCATGTTTGTATAAATAAACGACAAGAGTGTCTACTTGGAGAGTACCCACCGGCGGGGGCGCTGGGATTAGGCACGGTAGGGCGTCAGACACGTCAGAGCTTTACTAGCGGTGTAAATACATTCCATGTGGATTCATTCTATGCATAGTCGCCTTTTAATGAATATCACGCAAATCGTCATGGTGATAGGTACATACGGTTTGTCCAGCATGTCCTAGGTGTTTCTATAAATATATATTTTTTTTTAAATAATAAAATACAAAGGCCGGCTTCAGGGGAGGGGGTCCCCGGGGCCATAAGTGGCCTTAGGAGGGGTCAACGCAGCCCCATCCTAAAGATTTTTTTTTTAAAAAGGCCATGACGCGGGGGTTGGGGTCCCCGGGCCCGATTAAGGCCTTGGGAGGGCCAAATTAATTTTTTTCAACAAAAAAAATTAGGGTGCAGGCCCTGGGGGATGGGGTCCCCAGGGCCAGTAGATTAGAAAAAGAAGGGGGGCCACACAGCCCTCCTTCTTAAAAAAATAAAATAAATAAAAGACCGGCATCGCGCCGGAGGCCACGCCCCCTCCTTGCAGCACTCTGCAAACGCGCCCCCTGGCCAGTTGTAAGTTAGGGAATTAATTCCCCTTCAATACTGAGGGTCCCTGAGGGCCAACTAGCCCAACAGGTATCTCCAGTATGTGCCAGGGAGCTACGTTGCAGACAGGTGTTCTGAGGCCACGCCCCTTTTTACACCTCTATGCAATGCAGCTCTGTGGCACTTATTGGAGGTACCTAGTGGGCTAGTTTGACCCTAGGGACCCTTAGGATTCAAGGGGACTTAATCTCTCAACTTAGAACGGCCACAGGGCGCGTTTACACAGTGGTGAAGGGAGGGGACGGGGCCTGAGGTGACGTGTGCAAACACACCCTGTGGCGCGTTTTAAGTTGGGGAAATAATTCCCTTTCAATCCTGAGGGACCCTGGGGGCCAACTAGCCCACCAGGTGCTTCCAGTAAGCGCCACTGCGCTGCGTTGCAGAGAGGTGGTCTAGGCCGTGCCCCTTTTTACATCTATCTGCAACGCAGCTCTGTGGCGCTTACTGGAGGTACCTAGTGGTCTAGTTGGACCCTAGGGACCCTCAGGATTCAAGGGGACTTAATCTCCCAACTTAAAACGGCCACAGGGCGTGTTTACACAGTGGAGAAGTGAGGGGACGGGGCCTGAGGTGACGTGTGCAAACACGCCCTGTGGCACGTTTTAAGATGTAGTTTTAATCCCCTGCCCTATTATATACTAGGGGCTTACAGAGGAGGTCATGCTGATCACAGTGGGACCCCAACGCATAGTGTTCCCTAGTGTATGTAGGTGTTTTCACTGTATTCTGAGTGTCTTTTAACATAGCACTGACTCTAGTACTGGTTAGTCAGACTCAGTTACCACCAGTATCCGTCTGAAAAAGTTAAGGGTACAGGATGATTTTGCAACAAGGCTTCTTTCTGCTCTTCTGTTGGTTCTTTCTGCATGTTATCTTTCTTCCTGCACTTTTCTTCGTCTTTGAGGACTTCTGTTGCTTCTTTCTGCATTTCTTTTTTTCTTTCTGTGCGTTTTTTCTTGTTTCTTCACATGTCCTATCTCAGTAGACATAGTTAGAAATTTGCATTTAAAAAAATTCACTGAAAAAACCATAGGTTTCAGGCACGTTATAGTTAGGAATTAGCAAAATCTTAGAAATTCACTGAAAAAAAACATAGGTTTCAGGGGCGTTATAGTTAGCTGGACATTTCACTCGTACAAAACCATTGAAATTCCCCTGTTATAGTTAGTTCAGCTAACTATAACTCGCGCGCCCGCAATGCACTTCTGATGATGTCACATATTACATCACTCATGACATGGTCAGTGACATCACTCATGACATCACTGATGACATCTCAAATAACATCACTGATGACATCATCCTTGTGATAGAGTGGCAGACCTCCTCTCCCCCAATATAACCTTTGATACACACATTCTGTAACTTCTGTAACAACTTGCTGAAAATTCTCAATCTTTCCCTCTCAACAGGATTTGTGCCCATAGCCTGGAAACAAGCATGGGTTTCACCGATAATCAAGAAACCTTCCCTCGACCCCTCCAAACCAGAAAACTTCCGGCCTATATCCCTTCTTCCCTGGATCTCCAAAATAGCCGAAACACATGTTAACAACATCCTTTCGAAACATGTGGAAAGTCACGGAATCTTGGACCCCTCCCAAAACGGCTTCCGTGCAGGTCATAGTACGGAGTCTGCCCTGCTGGCCACTACGGAGCATCTTCGGACGATTCTAGATGCCGGTCATAGTGCTGCGCTGATTCTTCTTGATCTCAGCGCAGCCTTTGACACGGTATCCCATGACATCCTTCTGAAACGTCTGGAGACAACCGGTGTGACTGGCCTCGCTCTTGCATGGTTCCAATCCTTTCTTAAGGATAGATCCTTCAAGGTCTCGGCTCCTCCTTTCCTCTCTAAACCCCACCCCATCGCTCAAGGTGTCCCCCAGGGCTCAGCGTTGAGTCCCTCCCTCTTTAACCTTTATGTTCAGCCACTTACGGACGTGGCTAGAGAGTGGGGACTCACGCTGGTCTCTTACGCTGATGACACCCAGCTGGTGGTCACCCTCTCGGAAAGCCCGTCTCTCGCGGCATCCAGGTTTAAAGAGGGTATGACTGCAGTGGCCCGCTGGATGACGGACAATTACCTCCAACTCAATGCCGGAAAAACCGAGGTACTCCTCCTAGGCCGGAATATCAGCCTCTGGAATGAGCACTGGTGGCCGTCATCCCTAGGCGCCACTCCACTCCCTAAAAATTGTGTTAAAAACCTGGGAGTCTGGGTGGATGCCAACCTAAGCTTCCAATCCCACACTAAAAAGGTAGCAGCCACCTGCATAGGCCTTTTAAGGAACCTCAGGCCCATACTTGGGCTCTTCGATTCTAAGGCCTGCCAGCTTATCGTCCAGGCCACCATTTTATCGCGCCTGGACTACGCTAACGTTCTCCTTCTGGGAGCCAACAAAGCGGAAACAGCAAGGTTCCAACGCATTCAAAACGCGGCAGCCAGAACGCTGGTTGGTCTCCCACGCAGATGCTCAGCCAGAGCTACCATCCGTAAACTCCACTGGCTGCCGGTGGAACACCGAGTTAAATTCAAGGCCTTAGTCACAATCTTTAAAATCGTCAAACAAGGAAACCCCCCTCTGCTTCGTAGCCTTGTCCAACCTTACGTCCCTGGCCGTGTTTTGCGCTCTACCAATCAACTCCTCCTCACAATCCCCAGGATTCGACTTTGTCGATCTGGAGGCCGCTCCTTTAGCGTCCTCGGCCCTAAATTATGGAATGATCTCCCCCTCAGCATTCGCTCCATTGATTCCCTCCCAGCCTTCCGTAAGGCAATCAAGACTCACCTTTTCCCCACTCCCTAGTTTTCTCCCCCTCTCTCCCCCCCCCCCTTCTTTCCCTCTGTCTGCGCGCCTGTCTCTTAGCGCCGGGACACCTCTTTGCCGGGGTAGCTGTTGCGCTTCACCAAATCTAGAAATAGAAATAGAAAATTCAAAAATAGAAACTAACATTTTCAAAACAATGCACATACCAATATCAGTTACAACAACCTATTCAGTAATTCTAAGAATCATATACACATCCACTCATTCACCAACAGTCCTATACAGTCACTCATACATGTACTCACTCATCATATGTACTCATGCACCTATACATCCTGTTACACAACGCCACTCATCCATAGAGTTACTCACACACATAGTCACTCATGCTAATAAAGAATCATACATCCATTTACTTGCATATACAGTTATACACACACCACCACACTTACTTCTACAGAAACTTACACATACTTAGTCTTTTAAACAATCACTTATAGAAACACATACTTATTCATACAGGAACTCTTTCAATCTCTCACTCTCACATATACTCACTTATATACACCAATAGTCACATATACTAGTTTAAAACATATGTAGTTACTCATAAAGACACTATTGAGACAGTCATTCACTCACTAACACACCCATGCACACACTCATCCACCCATACAGTCCTGCACACATGCTGTCTTCAACACATACAAACAGTGAGTCACTCATTCATGCACCTATGCACTACGTAATACCCCCCACCGAACCATACAGACATTCAGACACTCATACTGGTACTCAAAAAACAACTAATAACCTATATAGACACTCATGTAGCTACTCACCAACCCATGCAGCCACTTATACACAAAGTGAGAGACTGATACAGATATTTACATATTTAAACATTGCTCACTAAGCCATGTATTCACTAAGATACACTTAATCAGTCAGTTATACAATCAATTTTTCAAAAACAAATCATCCATTTAGACACTTATATACCCATTTATTCTTCCATCGACCTTGAGATATACATATATAAAACATATGTAATTTTCAGAAAAACACATTCACTGGATGATGTCATCAGTGATGTCATTTGAGATGTCATCAGTGATGTCATGAGTGATGTCACTGACCATGTCATGAGTGATGTAATATGTGACGTCATCAGCAATGCATTGCGGGCGCGCGAGTTATAGTTAGCTGAACTAACTATAACGGGGGAATTTCAATGGTTTTGTACAAGTGAAAAGTCCAGCTAACTATAACGCCCCTGAAACCTATGGTTTTTTCAGTGAATATATATACATATATATATATATATCCGCTACTTTCCATAGTTTGCGTCCACGTTGTCGGTCGACATATTACTTGTTGCACTTGATGCGAGTATTTGAAAGTTTATCGTCTGGGGGTCAACTCTGATACTCATACAGGTTCACTATCCAAATTTCCCCGACAGCACTCGAACTCTCCTCCCCCGTAAATCGGACTGTTCCGGCCAAAAACAAATCTGTACGAGCAATTACCTTCGTTGTGGCGTGTCCTCCGACGCGGCACTCCCCAAGGAATCCTTCTCGATGATTCACGTTCAGGCCTACAGTTCCGTCACACTGGGGGGGTCAAACGCCGTTCCTCTTCCAAGGATTTGAGTAACCCGGACTCCGGGGATTGGCTTCGTTTCAGGCGTTGTCCATTGCGGAGAGGGTCTCGTGAGATGGCCGTACGTCGCCACCCGGCCAATAATATCCGCTACTTTCCGTAGTTTGCGTCGCGTCTGCCCGCTTCTGGTGCCAGCCCACAACAATACAGACACGGACCTCGATCTTCAGTGCAATTTTTTATTTATAAATCTCGCGTGCTAGTCGCCATAACGTTTCGGCTCCACCTGAGCCTTGTTCACATGACAACGTGTTAAACAAAGGCCCACCCTTATATAGGGTTGACTCACTCTGCACGTGATGCTGGCACAGATGCATAGACATGGTAGAAAGATTGCGAGCAGCACATCAATCACATGAGGAATGCTCTTACAACAGGTGAGTATAAAGAGATTACAACACGCAAGCATAAATTATGGCAGTTCTTGAAAAGACCGTAAAATAGTTGAATCTAAATCACAGATATGTAAATACATTATTATCTTTGTCTATTCACCGCTGTCAACAAAAAGTATTATACTGTATGTTGAATATGCCTTTCGTGTTGATACTATCAAACTATGTGTTTGATCTCATCCATGAATGACAGTTTCTGACGGGTTCAATCCCTCCATATTACAGCTGTTTTGATCAGCATTCGCATCAATCTCCTGATTCCTGCAGTTATGTCAGCCTAAAAGGGTGTAATAAAGTGCCTAGTGATATGTGCAAATAGCAAAAAAAAAAAACTTAATGTGTAATTTATGTATTTTTGCTTTTTATATTGATTTAAACCTTAACAAATTAAAAACCGGGATAGCAGCAATTAACTGTTTCAAATAATAAATATAGTGGGTAGTCTGAGCCCAGGCTTACCTCCAATATATATATGTACATATGTGCTATCAGTAAATGACTTCTCAATGAATCAAAGAATATAGTGGGTCTTATAGCTTCATTTCTTACTATGGTTAGTGGTCATAAGTCACTATGTATGTAGACAGATACTATATCAATCACGAGGTTCAATTAGAATAAAGTGCCTTCAGTGCTAAGGTACAGAGTGTGCAAATGTGCCGGGGTTTATAAGATATCACGCATTCATTAGTTGTAACTCAATATGTTAAACCAACTATAGATCATAAAAATTCAATGCCTAAAATCAAGTATTGGTAAACATTGTTATGCCTAAAATGATAAATAATACATAGTTTATGAGAAGATAAAATGTCAACCTCTGCGTGTTAAAAACCCTTAAAATATTTCTTAAAAATGTTCCATAAAATATTCCATAATATAATTCATAAAATATTCAATAAAACATTCCATAAAATCTGTGTGCACATTTGGGCCAATAAACCAAGAAGTTACAGTAATCCAGTAGCCTTTCCTAGTTGAATATATTGTAGCTAGACTACTGTTTCTAGTGGAGGCCAGTATACAGATCCTCAGTAACATTTAAACCAGTAGGCCATTTACTATCAAGGCGGAGTATATATTTGGTTTCTAACTTACGAAGCAATGCTTCCCTATTGCCTCCTCGCCTGCTAGCTGGTATTGCATCAATAACAAAGAATGATAATTCTTTGTTGTTACTGCGGTGTGCCTCCTTGAAATGACGGGCCACCGGATACGTATTATCTTGGTTCGTAATGGCCCTAAGATGTTGTAGAATGCGTTTGTGTACTTCTAACTTGGTGCTACCCACATATCTAAGTGACCAGGGGCACTGAAGGACATATATAGCATACTCAGTTTTACAGGTTAGTACCTTCTCAATTTTGTTTTTTCTTTCACTGAATCCATCTTTGTAAGTTTTTGTATTTACTCCGTGTGTGCAAGCTTTACATACCTTACATTTATAAAATCCCCCATTGGTTTGCAGCCACGTAGATTTTTCTATGGTCTCGGGGTTGGTATTGACAAGGCTATCCCTCATTGAGGGGGCCCGACTGAAGGTGAGGGTAGCCCTTCGAGGTAGATTAGGACCTAGTACCGAATCACTTTTTAATGTTGGCCAATTTCTGTTTAAAATACGGTACAATTCCCGATGTTGATTATTGTACCCTGTAATGAATCTAAATTCATTAGGTAGATTGGCTGTATTGACAGGTTCCAGATCACTACTAACAGGAGGACCATATTTCACCAATAGCCCCTGTCTCTCCCTTGCTTGAGCTTTGGTTATGGCCTTATCAATCACTAATTCAGAGTAGCCGCGTTGTAGAAATCTGACCTTGCTTGATGCCTGAGCTTTATTCCATTCATCCTCATTACTACAGACTCTACGCAGGCGCAGCATCTCACCAAAGGGTATGCTTGCAATTAGGTGTTGAGGATGGGCGCTGGCCGCATGTAAAATGGTGTTGCCGGCCGTGGCTTTCCTGAATAGTCTGGTTTCAATTGTTCCCTTATTGATATAGACCTCTGTGTCTAGAAACATAACATTAGTTTGGCTCATAGTTACGGTGAAATTGAGGTTCAATGTATTGATATTAATGGCATTGACAAAGGTTTTAGCCGATTCCCTGTCACCCTGCCAGATTACAAATAAATCATCAATATATCGATACCAAACAACAATGTTGGATCTCATAGTCTCTTCATATTGCACCCTGAGGACCCGTTCCTCCCAAGCCCCCATGTGTAGACAAGCGTAGCTTGGAGAGAAACTGGCCCCCATGGCTACGCCCTGCAGTTGACGATATAGCAAGTTATTGTACATGAATACATTGTTGTTCAAACAAATATTGAGCATTTCCAATAGCATAGCAGAGTGATCTTTAAACTGTTCCTCTCGTCTGGCCAAGTAGTACATAACAGCTGCTATACCATCTTTGTGCACTATACTGGTGTAAAGTGATGAGACATCCAATGCTAACATCCAGTAATCGTCCTTCCATTGTACCGCTTGTAGTTTGTACAAAAAATCCCCTGTGTCCTGCACATAGGAGCCCAATGACTACACTGCTCCTTGTAAAAAGTAGTCTATATAGACTGATGTCTTTTCCAGTAACCCACCTCTGGCAGAGATAATAGGCCTGCCTGGCGGGTTTTTTATGTCTTTATGAACTTTGGGGATAAAATAGATAAAGGGAGTTATTGGATGCTCATTCCTTAAAAATTTGTATTCATCATCTGTCAGCATTGCCTTGTTTCTCCATCTAGACAATTTCTTGTGGTATTCGACTTGCAACTGCTTCATCTTGGATACATTACTCCGTTCGTAGTGTTCCCTGTTATTAAGCTGGGAATACGCCTCACGATCATACATTGTCTTGGTCATCAGTACAATGTTTCCTCCTTTGTCACTTGACCGTATCACTATTTTCATATCCTTGCTCAGTTTATGGATTAAAGTCTCATAGTGCTTCTTTCTGACATCAAATTTGGGTTTCCTATGACTATTTTTCTTGTGCATCTCTTTGATTTGCGAAATCACATTCTCATTGAATATGTCGATAGAGTCCCGTGCCAAAATTGGGGTGAAGGTTGAGGTAGGTTTGAATGGTGTGACTGGTGCTATTTGTTTTATACAGCTCCCACTGATTGGAACAACCGTTCCCCCAGGTTGGGTCACCATAGAATCCAATACTTTACCCATCCACAGCTCTAGTATACCACTGGGTATTGTTGACCCCGATGCTGTGATATCCCCAGAGAGCTCGGGTTCCGCTGTTTCAGCCATGGTTTTATTTTTCAACAAGTGAAATTTGCGGAGTTTCAATTTGCGTACAGCTTTATATATGTCAAACCTTGTATTGATGTAATTCATGTTAGTAGGTGGGGCATAGGAGAGGCCCAATTTTAAAATACTCTCTTCTTCCACGGTAAGTATCGTAGCAGTCAGGTTGATTATCGAGGTTTCATCAATGATTACTTGTTGCCTCTCCATTGTCCTCTGCCTCTTCTCTTGTATGATGTGCCCCCTCCTTGCCCTGTGCCTCTGCCTGCACCTGTAGTTTGCGTATTTCCTCCGTAATTCTTTTGGACGCGGGGCCGTAGGGTTTGCATCCGTTCCTGGCATAAAAACTGAATTTCATCCCCCGGTCGTGGTTTGGCCATATCATTAGTTGCTGATTGCCTCTGGTCTGAATCCGACTCACCGCTGGTCACTGAACTTATATCGGACCTCGTAGACTCCCCTTGTTTCTTGTTCCTTACTCCAGATTTGGATTGGCCTAGGGTTTTATTACTGTTACCACGAAAAGCATCATATTTTTTAGAGAAGGTGAAGATCTGTCCCAGCTCATAATCATTAAGATCTCTCTGAAATTTATATGCTTTCCTGTCCATTATTTTTATTTGTTCTTTCTTAAGTCTGTCCTTCATTTCTGTTGTTAATTTTCTCTTTTCCTCATTATCCTCAATTCCTTCTAATTCATCCTGGATCGTGGCTATTTCCTTTAATAGTTGCGCTCTGTCAATGTCTGCGTATTTAACTAGGATTTGTACCAGTCTACGTGAAGCTTCCAGATTGCTCTCGGCCCACTCTTTCATTAATTCTGGGTTTGGGTTTTCGTAGCTTGGCGCCATTAAGATACGAAGGCCTCTTGGTATCCTGTTTACATCAAGATAGCTCTGTAATGACTTAGCTTCCCACCATTTACTCTGTTCATTACGAAGTTTTTTCTCTAAAATCTTAAATTTGTCTTTCAAAGTACTATGACTCATTGTTGGTTCATTGCCGCTTATGTCCCGTGTTACCATTGTTGTGGGGAGACTGTCAGAGAACATCTTCAATGCCGCAGCCTCCCGTTCATCCACGTTGTCGGTCGACATATTACTTGTTGCACTTGATGCGAGTATTTGAAAGTTTATCGTCTGGGGGTCAACTCTGATACTCATACAGGTTCACTATCCAAATTTCCCCGACAGCACTCGAACTCTCCTCCCCCATAAATCGGACTGTTCCGGCCAAAAACAAATCTGTACGAGCAATTACCTTCGGTGTGGCGTGTCCTCCGACGCGGCACTCCCCAAGGAATCCTTCTCGATGATTCACGTTCAGGCCTACAGTTCCGTCACACTGGGGGGGTCAAACGCCGTTCCTCTTCCAAGGATTTGAGTAACCCGGACTCCGGGGATTGGCTTCGTTTCAGGCGTTGTCCATTGCGGAGAGGGTCTCGTGAGATGGCCGTACGTCGCCACCCGGCCAATAATATCCGCTACTTTCCGTAGTTTGCGTCGCGTCTGCCCGCTTCTGGTGCCAGCCCACAACAATACAGACACGGACCTCGATCTTCAGTGCAATTTTTTATTTATAAATCTCGCGTGCTAGTCGCCATAACGTTTCGGCTCCACCTGAGCCTTGTTCACATGACAACGTGTTAAACAAAGGCCCACCCTTATATAGGCGTGACTCACTCTGCACGTGATGCTGGCACAGACGCATACACATGGTAGAAAGATTGCGAGCAGCACATCAATCACATGAGGAATGCTCTTACAACAGGTGAGTATAAAGAGATTACAACACGCAAGCATAAATTATGGCAGTTCTTGAAAAGACCGTAAAATAGTTGAATCTAAATCACAGATATGTAAATACATTATTATCTTTGTCTATTCACCGCTGTCAACAAAAAGTATTATACTGTATGTTGAATATGCCTTTCGTGTTGATACTATCAAACTATGTGTTTGATCTCATCCATGAGTGACAGTATATATATATATAAAATCTACTGGCGGTCGCCTGTAGATAGTTATAGTTAGGACCTAGTTTCCATAGGAAAAGCGTTTTTTCTTTTCCCAATAACTTTTGCGCCAGTTGATGAATCTTCGCAAAATTTTCAAAACTTGTGGCCTGCTCCGGTCAGCTCCTATCCTGAAAGTTTCGGGGTGATTCACCACGTGGGGGCTGAGAAAAAAGGGGGGCCCAAAACGTGTTTTCTCCATGTTATCTCCTATAGGAAACTTTAGACACGACTACAGCCCGAACTGTTGAATGGAATTACACCAAATTTGGCAAAAAGGTAGCCCTTGGTTCAGAAACAGACCTTTTCTTAAATAGTGTAAATCCATTCAGTAGTTCCTGAGAAATTCAAAAAATAGAGGTAAAAAAATCAATTTCCCATAGCAAACTTTAGACACGGTTACAGCTGAAACTGCTAAACGGAATGACACCAAATTTGGCAAAAAGGTAGTGCTTGGTTCATAAAGCGACCTTTTTTAGGTCTCGCTGAGCCAAAGGCTCGAAGAGACATTTTATATGTGGGATTTTCAAAGTGCTACCCACAGTTTTGGCTGGCCTAAACCTTGAGTGCACGATCACATGCACAGCTGCTCCCACTCCCCCCTCCCTTCTCTATAGCTTTGGCTCCTTTGTTTTTTATTACACCCTCCCTTCTCTCCCCGCTGTTTTCACACTACCCCCTCCCTTCTAATCAGTTTCCTTTCTGCTCCCTTGATCGCGTCTCCGATCACTGAGCCTGTCTCTCTCTTTTTCAGCTGTCGCTATCTGCCTCTCTGTGCTTCAGTCTGCGCCCCTCTTTTCCACTGTCATTCTCCGCTTCTGTCTTCCCCCTGAATGTCTCTATCTTTTCCATTGTGACTCCTTGTCTATCTCTCCACAGTCCGCATCTGCCTCGCTCTGTGTATCACTCTCCCTGTCTCTGTGCATTGCACTGTTTCTGTCACCGCCACTCTATCATTTCCCCTGTATTTCCCTCCCTCTCTGATCCGCTATCTGCCTCTGCTGATTCCCTTTCTTTTCCCCTGACTGTCTCTGCCCCTCTTTCTTCCACTGTCTGCCCCAGATAGTCTCTCTGACTGCCTGTCTCTTTCTGTTCCGATGTCTCTCTTTTCTACCTTGCCAGTCTCACTCTTCCACGGTCCATCTCTGCCCCGCCCTCTCTTTTTGACTTGCTCTCTCTGCCCGTTTCATTTTTTTCTTCCGCTGAATGTCTCTTTTTCTTTCTTTGACTGCCTGTCTCTTTCTCTTCCGTTGACTTTCTGTCTGCCTGTCTTTTCTACTTGGCCTCGCTCCTCTCGCTCTCTCTCTCTCTTTATGCTTTTATCTCACTCCGCTGCCTGTCTCTGCCTCTCTCACTAACCACTGCCTGGTTTGCGTCTCTCTGTGACTGCCTATCTCCCTCTCTTGGACTGTCTCTCTCCTCTACCCCTCCTGTGTGCTCTCTCTCCTCTACCCCTCCCTTGTGCTCTCTCTCTCCCCCCCGCACGCTTTCTCCCCTCTACAGCCCTCCTCTGCCTCGTGCTCCACGACGCAGTCTCTTCCTTTATCTTTAATTTTTGTCCGAGGCGCCGCCAGCCAGACCCAAAACAAACCGCAGAAATATTTCCAAGCAGTCTACTAGCATTCCCGTACAACGACTTCACGTCGCACTAACCAAAATACAACGCTGGGGTCAGTACCGCGAAAAACGAGAATTCCCTCTCGTTTCCAAGGCAGCAGCTATTTATATTTCTGGGTTTGTGGATTTAGCATTTTATGACGAAAAAATAGGAAAGCAGCGAGTCACAGCAAATGCAATAAAAGCCTGGTGTGCGAGGTCAGATCTGCGTGTGAAGAAAACATTTGTTGTTAATGCTCCAGAACCCTTTGTTTTTGTGTTGAGCTGTGAGAATATAAAACGTAAACATGAATTGGTTTGGTTACACCTTCTTACTTGGTGCTCTTGTAATGTGTGGCTGATTTTGTCGTTCATCTCAGCAATGTGTTTTTTCTGCTGTAATAACTGTAGACACTACATGTGGGGTGAACGCTTTTTATATATCTCTTTCTACAGTACAGATAGAGTGGAAAATGTACCCCTCTTTTTTCTGCTACCAGGGCTCTATGCAGCGTTCTTAAATGTTGGCAATTTACCTTTTCGGAGCTACTGACGACACAGGCCCTTGAAAAAATGAGATCAGTAAACGGATAATAAAATTGTTTATGTAATTACAAGCCCTGCGGCAGTCACAATCTATCTATCCATCTATCCTATATGCATGCAGATCCATCAGACAGCCTAAATAAATAGCTAATAGGTCTCGCCTTTAGGACCTTATAAGTGTTTAGCCATGCAACAGTTGATGTTGTTGCAGTAAGGATATTGCGCTGCATAACTAAATACTTATAAGGTCCCAAAGGCGAGACCTATTGGCTATGCCAATGCTTGTTTTAAATGGTGTAAATCCGTTCAGTAGTTTTCGAGATATTAAAGGAAAAAATGCTTTAGATATCTGGGCGGGACCTAACGACACAAGCACGAGCTTGGCTCTAATTGGCTGCCAACACATAAATCCAGGAAGTGTTGGCAGCCAACTTGGTGCAATGCTTTTTAGGTCTCGCCTAGCGATGCAGGGCCTGCACTGCCCACTACACAAACACCACTGCACTCCCTAAACCCTAAAACACTACCCCAGCACGACCCCCTACACTGCACGAACACCACTACACTGCCCTAAACCCTAAAACACTCACCCCAGCAGGCCCCCTACACTGCCCGAATACGACTGCACTGCCCTAAACCCTAAAACACTACCCCCAGCACGGCTTCCTACACTGCCCAAACACCACTGCACTGCTCTAAACCATGAAACACCACCCCCAGCACAACCCCCTACACTGCCCAAACACCACTGCACTGCCCTAAACCTTCAAACACCACCCCCAGCACAACCCCCTACACTGCCCGAACAACACTGCACTGCCCAAAACCTTGAAACACTACCCCCAGCAAGACCCCATACACTGCCCGAACACTACTGCACTACCCTAAACCCTAAAACACCACCCCCAGCAAGACCCTCTACACTGCCCAAAACACCACTGCCCTAATCCCTAAAACAACACCCCCAGCAAGACCTCCTACACTGCCCGAACACCACTGCACTGCCCTAAACCCAGAAATACCACCCCAAGCACGAACCCCTACACTGCTCAAACACCAATGCACTGCCCTAAACCCTAAAACACCAGCCCCAGCACGACCCCCAGCACTACCCAAACACCACTGCACTGCCCTAAACCCTAAAACACCAGCCCTAGCACGACCCCCTACACTGCCCGAACACCACTGCACTGCCCTAAACCCTGAAACACCAGCCCCGGCACGACCCCCTACACTGCCCGAATACCACTACACAGCCCTAAACCCTGAAACACAAGCCCCAGCACAACCTCCTACACTGCCCGACCACCACTGTCCTAAACCCTGAAACACCACACCCAGCAAGACCCCCTACACTGCCCGAACACCACTGCACTGCCCTAAATCCTGAAACACCACCCCAAGCACGACCCCCAACACTACCCAAACACCAATGCACTGCCCTAAACCCTAAAACACCAGCCCCAGCACGACTCCCTACACTACCCGAACACCACTGCACTGCCCTAAACCCTAAAACACCAGCCCCAGCATGACCCCCTACACTGCCCGAACACCACTGCACTGCCCTAAACCCTGAAACATCGGCCCAGCATGACCCCCTACACTGCCCGAACACCACTTCTCTGCCCTAAACCCTGAAACACCACCCCACACACGACCCACTACACTGCCCGAACACCACTGCTCTGCCCTAAACCCTGAAACACCAACCAACGCACGACCCCCTACACTGCCCGAACACCACTGCTCTGCCCTAAACCCTGAAACACTACCCCCCGCATGACCCCCTAAACTGCCCGAATACCACTGCACTGCCCTAAACCCTGAAACACCACCCCTAGCAAGACCCCCTCCACTGCCCTAACACCACTGCACTACCCTAAACCCTAAAACACCACCCCAGCACGACCCCCTACACTGCCTGAACACCACTGCACTGCCCTAAACCCTAAAACACCACTCCCAGCACGACCCCCTACACTACCCAGACACCACTGCACTGCCCTAAACCCTAAACCACAAACCACAAACCCCAGCACAACCCCCTACACTACCCAAAGACCACTGCTCTACCCTAAACCCTAAAACATGACCCACTACACTAAACAAACACCGCTGCACTACCCTAAACCCTAAAACACTACCCCCGCACAACCCTCTCCACTACACAAACACCACTGCACTGCCCTAAACCCTAAAACACTACCTCAGCTCGACCCCCTACACTACCCAAACACCACTGTACTACCCTAAACCCTAAATCTATACTCAGCACGACCCCCTACACCACCCAAGCACCACTGCACAACCCTAAACCCTAAAACACTACTCCCAGCACGACCCCCTACACTACACCAACACCACTGCACTACCTTAAACCCTAAAACACTACCCCCAGCATGACCCCCTACACTATTCAAACACCACTGCACTACCCTAAACCCTAAACCACGACCCCCTACACTACACAAACACCGCTGCACTACCATAAACCCTAAAACACTACCCCCTGCACTACACAAACACCACTGCATTACCCTAAATCCTAAAACACTACCCACAGCACGACACCCTACACTACCCAAACACCACTGCACAACCCTAAACCCTAAAACACTACTCCCAGCAGTATCCCTAGACTACTGAAACACCACGGCGCTACCCTAAACCCTAAAGCACTACCCCCAACAGTACCCTGAACACTACCCAAACACCACTGCACTATCCTAGACCCTAAAATACTACCCCCAACAGTACCCTGTACACTACCCAAACACCACTGCACTACCTAAACCCTAAACTACTACCCCCAGCACAACCCCTTACACTACCCAAATACCACTTTACTACGCTAAACCCTAAAACACTACCCCCTACACTTCCCAAACAACACTGCACTACCCTAAACCCTAAATATGCCACCAGCACGACCCCCTACAATACCCAAACAGCACTACACTACCCTAAACCCTAAATCTACACCCAGCACGACCCCCTACACTACCCATCACCACTGTACTACCCTAAACCCTAAATCTATACTCAGCAGGACCCCCTACACCACCCAAACACCACTGCACTACCCTAAACCCTAAAACACTACCACCAGCACGACCCCCTACAGTACGCAAACACCACTGCACTACCCTAAACCCTAAAACACTACCCCCAGCACGACCCCCTACACTACACAAACACCACTGCACTGCCCTAAACCCTAAAACACTACCCCCAGCACGATCCCCTACACTACACAAACACCACTGCACTAGCCTAAACCCTAAATCTACCCCAAGCACGACCCCCTACACTACACAAACATCACTGCACTACTCTAAACCCTAAAACACTACCACCAGCACGACCCCCTACACTGCCCAAACACCACTGCCCTAAACCCTGACACACCACCCCCTGCATGACCCCCTACACTGCCCGAACACCACTGCACTGCCCTAAACCCTGAAACACCACCCCAGCACGAACCCCTACACTGCCCAAACACCACTGCACTGCCCTAAACTCTGAAACACCACCCCAGCACGAACCCCTACACTGCCCAACACCACTGCACTGCCCTAAACCCTGAAACACCACCCCAGCATGACCCCCTACACTGCCCTAACACCACTACACTGCCTAAATCCTGAAACACCACCCCCAGTAAGACCCACTACACTGCCCAAACACCACTGCCCTAAACCCTGATGCACCACCCCCTGCACGAACCCCTACACCGCCCGAACACCACTGCACTGCCCTAAACCCTGAAACACCACCCCAGCACGATCCCCTACACTGCCCAAACACCACTGCACTGCCCTAAACTCTGAAACACCAGCCCCAGCAGGACCCCCTACACTGCCCTACACCACTGCACTGCCCTAAACCCTAAAACACCATGCCCAGCATGACCCCCTACACTTCCAGAACACCACTGCACTGCCCTAAACCCTAAAACACCACCCCCAGCACGACCCCCTACACTGCCTGAACACCACTGCACTGCCCTAAACCCTAAAACCCCACTCCCAACAAGACCCCTACACTGCCTGAACACCACTGCACTGCCCTAAACCCTAAAACACTACCCCAGCATGACCCCCTACACTGCCCGAACACCACTGCACTGCCCTAAACCCTAAAACACTAACTTAGCACGACCCCCTACACTGGCCGAACACCACTGCCCTGCATTAAACCTTGAAACACCACCCTGAGCACATCCCCTACACTGCCCGAACAACACAGCTCTGACCTAAACCCTGAAACACCACCCCAGCACGACCCCCTACACTGCCCAAAGCACCACTGCACTGCCATAAACCCTGAAACACCACCACAAGCACGACCCCCTACACTGCCCAAACACCACTGCACTGCCCTTAACCCTGAGACACCACCGCCAACACGACCCCCTACACTGCCTGAACACCACTGCACTGCCTTATACCATGAAACACCACCCCCAGCAAGACTCCCTAGACTGCCCAAACACCTCTGCCCTAAACCCTGAAACACCACCCCCAGCAAGACCCACTACACTGCCCAAACACCACTGCCCTAAACCCTGATGCACCACCCCCTGCACGAACCCCTACACCGCCCGAACACCACTGCACTGCCCTAAACCCTGAAACACCACCCCAGCACGATCCCCTACACTGCCCAAACACCACTGCACTGCCCTAAACTCTGAAACACCAGCCCCAGCAGGACCCCCTACACTGCCCTACACCACTGCACTGCCCTAAACCCTAAAACACCATGCCCAGCATGACCCCCTACACTTCCAGAACACCACTGCACTGCCCTAAACCCTAAAACACCACCCCCAGCACGACCCCCTACACTGCCTGAACACCACTGCACTGCCCTAAACCCTAAAACCCCACTCCCAACAAGACCCCTACACTGCCTGAACACCACTGCACTGCCCTAAACCCTAAAACACTACCCCAGCATGACCCCCTACACTGCCCGAACACCACTGCACTGCCCTAAACCCTAAAACACTAACTTAGCACGACCCCCTACACTGGCCGAACACCACTGCCCTGCATTAAACCTTGAAACACCACCCTGAGCACATCCCCTACACTGCCCGAACAACACAGCTCTTACCTAAACCCTGAAACACCACCCCAGCACGACCCCCTACACTGCCCAAAGCACCACTGCACTGCCATAAACCCTGAAACACCACCACAAGCACGACCCCCTACACTGCCCAAACACCACTGCACTGCCCTTAACCCTGAGACACCACCCCCAACACGACCCCCTACACTGCCTGAACACCACTGCACTGCCTTATACCATGAAACACCACCCCCAGCAAGACTCCCTAGACTGCCCAAACACCTCTGCCCTAAACCCTGATACACCACCCCCTGCACGACCCCCTACACCGCCCGAACCCCACTGCACTGCCCTAAACCCTGAAACACCACCCCAGCACGAACCCCTACTCTGCCCAAACACCACTGCACTGCCCTAAACTCTGAAACACCACCCCCAGCACGACCCCCTACACTGCCCTACACCACTGCACTGCCCTAAACCCTAAAACACCATGCCCAGCACGACCCCCTACACTTCCAGAACACCACTGCACTGCCCGAAACCCTAAAACACCACCCCCAGCACGACCCCCTACACTGCCTGAACACCACTGCACTGCCCTAAACCCTAAAACACCACTCCCAACAAGACCCCTACACTGCCCGAACACCACTGCACTGCCCTAAACCCTAAAACACTACCCCAGCACGACCCCCTACACTGCCCGAACACCACTGCACTGCCCTAAACCCTAAAACACTACCTCAGCATGACCCGCTACACTGCCCGAACACCACTGCCCTGCATTAAACCTTGAAACACCACCCCGAGCACATCCCCCTACACTGCCCGAACAACACAGCTCTGCCCTAAACCCTGAAACACCACCCCAGCACGACCCCCTACACTTCCCAAACACCACTGCACTGCCATAAACCCTGAAACACCACCACAAGCACGACCCCCTACACTGCCCGAACACCACTGCACTGCCCTTAACCCTGATACACCACCCCCAACACGACCCCCTACACTGCCCGAACACCACTTCTCTGCCCTAAACCCTGAAACACCACCCCACACACGACCCACTACACTGCCCGAACACCACTGCTCTGCCCTAAACCCTGAAACACCAACCCACGCACGACCCCCTACACTGCCCGAACACCACTGCTCTGCCCTAAACCCTGAAACACTACCCCCCGCATGACCCCCTACACTGCCCGAATACCACTGCACTGCCCTAAACCCTGAAACACCACCCCTAGCAAGACCCCCTACACTGCCCTAACACCACTGCACTGCCCTAAACCCTAAAACAGTACCCCCAGCACAACCCTCTACACTACCCAAAGACCACTGCTCTACCCTAAACCCTAAAACACGACCCACTACACTAAACAAACACCGCTGCACTACCCTAAACCCTAAAACACTACCCCCGCACAACCCACTACACTACACAAACACCACTGCACTGCCCTAAACCCTAAAATACTACTTCAGCTCGACCCCCTACACTACCCAAACACCACTGCACTACCCTAAACCCTAAAACACTACCCCCAGCACTACCCCTACACGACCCAAACACCACTGTACTACCCTAAACCCTAAATCTATACTCAGCACGACCCCCTACACCACCCAAGCACCACTGCACAACCCTAAACCCTAAAACACTACCCCCAGCACGACCCCCTACACTACACCAACACCACTGCACTACCTTAAACCCTAAAACACTACCCCCAGCATGACCCCCTACACTATTCAAACACCACTGCACTACCCTAAACCCTAAAACACGACCCCCTACACTACACAAACATCGCTGCACTACCCTAAAACACTACCCCCTACACTACACAAACACCACTGCATTACCCTAAATCCTAAAACACTACCCACAGCACGACACCCTACACTACCCAAACACCACTGCACTACCCTAAACCCTAAAACACTACTCCGAGCAGTATCCCTAGACTACTGAAACACCACTGCACTACCCTAAACCCTAAAACACTACCCCAACAGTACCCTGTACACTACCCAAACACCACTGTACAACCCTAGACCCTAAAACACTACCCCCTACACTTCCTAAACAACACTGCACTACCCTAAACCCTAAAACACTCCCCCAGCACGACTCCCTACACAACCCAAACACCGCTGCACTACCCTAAACCCTAAATCTACCCACAGCACGACCCTCTACAATACCCAAACACCACTGCACTACCCTAAACCCTAAATCTACACCCAGCACGACCACTACACTACCCAAACACCTCTGTACTACCCTAAACTCTGAAACACCACCCCCAGCATGAACCCCTACACTACGCAAACACCACTGCACTAACCTAAACCCTAAAACACTACCCCCAGCACGACCCCCTACACTACACAAACACCACTGCACTGCCCTAAACCCTAAAACACTACCCCAGCACGACCCCCTACACTACACAAACACCACTGCACTAGCCTAAACCCTAAATCTACCCCAAGCACGACCCCTACACTACACAAACACCACTGCCCTAAACCCTGTTACCACCCCCTGCATGACCCCCTACACCGCCCGAACACCACTGCACTGCCCTAAACCCTGAAACACCACCCCAGCACGAACCCCTACACTGCCCAAACACCACTGCACTGCCCTAAACCCTAAAACACCATGCCCAGCATGACCCCCTACACTTCCAGAACACCACTGCACTGCCCTAAACCCTAAAACACCACTCCCAGCATGACCCCCTACACTGCCCGAAAACCACTGCACTGCCCTAAACCCTAAGACACCACCCCCAGCACGACCCCCTACACTGCCTGAACACCACTGCACTGCCCTAAACCCTAAAACACCACTCCCAGCACGACCCCTACACTGCCCGAACACCACTGCACTGCCCTAAAACCTAAAACACTACCCCCAGCACGACCCCCTACACTGCCCGAAAACCACTGCACTGCCCTAAACCCTAAAACACTACATCAGCACGACCCCCTACACTGCCCGAACACCACTGCACTGCATTAAACCCTGAAACACCACCCCGAGCACATGCCCCTACACTGCCCAAACAAGACTGCTCTGCCCTAAACCCTGAAACACCACCCCAGCACAACCCCTACACTGCCCAAACACCACTGCACTGCCGTAAACCCTGAAACACCACCACAGGCACGATCCCCTACACTGCCCGAACACCACTGCACTGCCCTTAACCCTGAGACACCACCCCCAACACGACCCCTACACTGCCTGAACACCACTGCACTGCCTTATACCATGAAACACCACCCCTGCACGACCCCCACACTACCCAAACACCACTGCACTACCCAAAACCCTAAAACACTACCCCCAGCACTACCCCCTACACGACCCAAACACCACTGTACTATCCAAAACCCTAAATCTATACTCAGCACGACCCCCTACACCACCCAAACACCACTGCACTAACCTAAACCCTAAAACACTACCCCCAGCACAACCCCCTACACTTCACCAACACCACTGCACTACCTTAAACCCTAAAACACTACCCCCAGCACGACCCCCTACACTACACAAACACCACTGCACTACCTTAAAGTCTAAAACACTACCCCCTACACTACACAAACACCACTGCACTACCCTAAACCCTAAAACACTACTCCCAGCAGTATCCCTACACTACCGAAACACCACTGCACTACCCTAAACCCTAAAACACTACCCCCAACAGTACCCTATACACTACCCAAACACCACTGCACTACCCTAGACCCTAAAACACTACCCCCAGCAGTTCCCCTACACTAACCAAACACCACTGCACTACCCTAAACCCTAAACCACTACCCCCAGCACAACCCCTTACACTACCCAAACACCACTTTACTACCCTAAACCCTAAAACACTACCCCCTACTCTTCCCAAACAACACTGCACTACCCTAAACCCTAAAACACTCCCCCAGCACGACTTCCTACGCAACCCAAACACCACTGCACTACCCTAAACCCTAAATCTACCCACAGCACGACCCCCTGCACTACTCAAACACCACTGCACTACCCTAAACCCTAAATCTACACCCAGTATGACCCCCTACACTACCCAAACACCACTGTACTACCCTAAACCCTAAATCTATACTCAGAACGACCCCCTACACCACCCAGACACCACTGCATTACCCTAAACCCTAAAACACTACCACCAGCACAACCCCCTACACTACGCAAACACCACTGCACTACCCTAAACCCTAAAACACTAACCCCAGCACGACCCCCTACACTACACAAACACCACTGCACTGCCCTAAACCCTAAAACACTTCCCCCAGCACGACCTCCTACACTACACAAACACCACTGCACTAGCCTAAACCCTAAATCTACCCCAAGCACGACCCCCTACACTACACAAACATCACTGCACTACTCTAAACCCTAAAACACTACAACCAGCATGACCCCTTACACTACACAAACACCACTGCACTACCCTAAACCCTAAAACACTACCCCCAGCACGACCCCCTACACTGCACACACACCACTGCACTACCCTAAACCCTAGAAAAGTAACCATGACCCCATGCCCAAACCCCCTTATTTCTCACTCCTCGTGGTTCCTCTCTCCTCGTGGTTCCTGCTTCATGTCGTCTCTGAGGGGCGGTGCACATCGTTGTGAGGAAACGGAACAGCCTCTGTTTCCTTACAATGACGTGGATCGTCTACATTTTTTTTAGAACTCATGGTCATTTACCATACATACCTTTACAACAAAATTTGTGATAGAGTGGCAGACCTCCTCTCACCCTAATATAACCTTTGATAAAGACATTCAAAAATAGAAACTAACATTTTCAAAACAATGGACATACCAATCTCAGTTACAACAACCTATTCAGTAATTCTAAGATCCACATACACATCCACTCATTCACCAACAGTCCTTTACAGTCACTCATACATGTACTCACTCATCATATGTACTGATACACCTATACATCCTGTTACACAACGCCACTCATCCATAGAGTTACTCACACACAGTCACTCATGCTAATTAGGGGTGGGCGGAATTTGCGAAAGCGACTTCCGAAAATTATCGCGAAAATGTTAAAAATCTCCCCAAACAAGCGGAAATATCGCGAAGATGCGGAAGTTTATTTCCGGCATGTTCGCGAGATTTTCTGCATGGTTGCGGGTCGCCAACTTACCCATGTGGTTGCTTGCGGGCGCGGCCATCTTGTTTTCAGTTGTCTCGCGGTGCATGATCGCGAGAAAAAAGACGTGATCGCGCGACGCATGACGTCACTGCGGACGCGAACTGTCGCGAGACAGCGCATATGGCTAAAACAATACAACATCTCATGGAGAACGCGACCGGATCGGGAAAACTTGTCGGCGAACGCGGGGATTCAGGTAAGGCGATCGCGCGCGCGCGAGAATGTATTATTTTACAGCGCGAGCAAGAACCAAATTATCGCAAAGCTGCGGAATGCGGAAATTTTGACATTTCCGCGCTCTCCGCGGAACGCGGAAATGCCAAATTATCGCAAATTCCGCGAACGGAACGGAAATTTTGCCCAGGCCTAATGCTAATAAAGAATCAAACATCCATTTACTTGCATATACAGTTATACACACACCACCACACTTACTTCTACAGAAACTTACACATACTTAGTCTTTTAAACAATCACTTATAGAAACCCATACTTATTCATACAGGAACACTTCCAATCTCTCACTCTCACATATACTCACTTATATACACCAATAGTCACATATACTAGTTTAAAACATATGTAGTTACTCAAAAGACACTATTGAGACAGTCATTCACTCACTAACACACCCATACACACACTCATCCACCCATACAGTCCTGCACACATGCTGTCTTCAACACATACAAACAGTGAGTCACTCATTGATGCTCCTATGCACTACGTAATACCCCCACCGAACCATACAGACACTCAGACACTCATACTGATACTCAAAAAACCAACTAATAACCTATATAGACACTCATGTAGCTACTCACCAACTCATGCAGCCACTTATACACAAAGTGAGAGACTGATACATATATTTAAACATTACTCACTAAGCCATGTATTCACTAAGATACACTCAATCAGTCAGTTATACAATCAATTTTTCAAAAACAAATCATCCATTTAGACACTTATATACCCATTTATTCTTCCATCGACCTTGAGATATACATATATAAAACATATTTAATTTTCAGAAAAACACACCTTCACTGGATGATGTCATCAGTGATGTCATTTGAGATGTCATGAGTGATGTCATGAGTGATGTCACTGACCATTTCATGAGTGATGTAATATGTGACGTCATCAGCAGTGCATTGCGGGCGCGCAAGTTATAGTTAGCTGAACTAATTATAATGGGGGAATTTCAATGGTTTTGTAAGAGTGAAGTCCAGCTAGCTATAACGCCCCTGAAACCTATGGTTTTTTTCAGTGAACATATATATATATATATATATATATATATATCCAGCTCCCAAGTTGCACCGAGATCAAGGCACTCAAAGGCGGGTGCTCCTCGTGGCAGTGCTCCACGTGTAGATTAGTGCTCAACGACTCGCGTACTTCAGTAAAAGTCCAGCACTCGGGGGGTGGTTTCACAGATGTCTTTATTCAGCCACAAACAATAATAAACAGACGCGTTTCGGAGTTTCCTTCGTCAGTGTTTACAGTTATTGCGGTGAGGCAGTGTAATTTAAATTACAGCTTACGTGCACGTGACTACAGCGATTACGCCCACATTTGAAAAACATCTCTCAATGAACTGCAAATGAAACGGCCATCTTAGCAAGGTAAATTCTTATTGAATCAATGCCTAACAAAATTGTTAAAAACGCCCCTCTATGTCCCGACAAAATTATATTAATAAGGAAAGGGACAAGGTTATGTCAATCTGCTACCTGGTGTATATATGAGCGGTTATCTGGCGTTTTTGTGAGTCATGATGCCGTCATTGCTAGTTCAGTCATACCATGACAGAAATTTACACCGTATATCGGTAAGAACAGCCTGTTTACATAAAATCAAACCGTATATCGGTTTTAGTTCTAACAAAACACTATGCCGTCGTTATCAATTCAACATAGCGTAACCAACATTCTCACCGTGTATCGGTGAGAATGACCAACATTAGTCTATGTATTATGAATACTCAAACCGTGTATCGGTCTTATTACTCATTAAGGCTAATGTTTCAATAAAATAGATGTTTATCTTCCGCTGTTAAAAATTAGTCATGGATTAAAGTTGATCTAGAATACAGTGAGAGTGTTACAAAGAAAATTTAGTCAATTTGAGTGAATGTCCTTAATTCTATCAGCTTCCGAGATGGACTGTGAGTTCTTCCCCACTATTGAGTCCCTTTGGTGCCTTGGTCTGTAAATCGATAATGTATCGCAATTCTAATCGCCGTTTAGTGAATAAGGATGTGAATTATCCTGTGGCCAGACACTTTGCATTAAAGCATCAGAGCAACAGGGAACTACTGCAATATTTTGGGGTGGACCATGTACCCACCAATATAAGAGGTGGGGATAGGGTTCTTAAACTACGGCGATTAGAATCGCGATACATTATCGATTTACAGACCAAGGCACCAAAGGGACTCAATAGTGGGGAAGAACTCACAGTCCATCTCGGAAGCTGATAGAATTAAGGACATTCACTCAAATTGACTAAATTTTCTTTGTAACACTCTCACTGTATTCTAGATCAACTTTAATCCATGACTAATTTTTAACAGCGGAAGATAAACATCTATTTTATTGAAACATTAGCCTTAATGAGTAATAAGACCGATACACGGTTTGAGTATTCATAATACATAGACTAATGTTGGTCATTCTCACCGATACACGGTGAGAATGTTGGTTACGCTATGTTGAATTGATAATGACGGCATAGTGTTTTGTTAGAACTAAAACCGATATACGGTTTGATTTTATGTAAACAGGCTGTTCTTACCGATATACGGTGTAAATTTCTGTCATGGTATGACTGAACTAGCAATGACGGCATCATGACTCGCAAAAACGCAAGATAACCGTTCATATATACACCAGGTAGCAGATTGACATAACCTTGTCCCTTTCCTTATTAATATAATTTTGTCGGGACATAGAGGGGCGTTTTTAACAAATTTGTTAGGCATTGATTCAATAAGAATTTACCTTGCTAAGATGGCCGTTTCATTTGCAGTTCATTGAGAGATGTTTTTCAAATGTGGGCGTAATCGCTGTAGTCACGTGCACGTATGCTGTAATTTAAATAAAACTGCCTCACCGCAATAACTGTAAACACTGACGAAGGAAACTCCGAAACGCGTCTGTTTATTATTGTTTGTGGCTGAATAAAGACATCTGTGAAACCACCCCCCGAGTGCTGGACTTTTACTGAAGTACGCGAGTCGTTGAGCACTAATATATATATATATATATATATATATGCTGGACACTCCGTCACCAGCTTCCACGTTCCCGGGAACAGACGAACCATACCCAGATGTCAGTGCAAGTATTCTTGTTTATTTGCCACCCAGCACCGCCGCCATTACGCGTTTCAGCCTTCCAGAGGCCTTGATCACATGACGTATAATGAGGAGAACCACATTCTTAAAGTGCCAATGAATGAACACGTGATATATAAAAAAAGCACTATCACATAGACATAGAAAACTTACTAGGCATCTAGGTTCTATTAGCAAAAATTGCATTATTCATTCATTTCATGAAAATGGCAACTGATGAACCAGCATAAAGGATGGTAAGAGGGTAAAGTTCAGCATTTTAAAATTACACAATTCATTAATGTTTGCATTTCAAAAACATGTAATTTTAAAGGAGTCAGTAAAATCATGTTGGATACATTTAAAATGCATTAAGTTTTGGAATATAAATATAAATATTAATATCTAAAAATGCTAAAAGAATAAAACCCCAGTGGGTATATTCTAAAATTCATTTTTTTCAAATATTGTAAATATTTGAGAAAAGAGAAAAAGCATATTAAATGGTTTATAAAACGTATTTGCATACAAAAATATAAATATCCCCAATCATAATTTACTGCTTTCTTGTGAAAGTTAATACCGCAAGTATGTGTGCTGGATGCCTAGGATCAAATATCAAATGTAGATATGATCAAATAACATAATGCTGTAGATGTACATTATCGTACATAAAGTGCTGATGCCTAAACATTGTACCCAAGTGGGCTTTGTTAAGTTTTTTCAAGTTACAGTGCTTGTGCAAAAAAGTGCTACCCAATGCTAAAAATATGTGCTAGAATAATATCATAAAAAATTATATCATAACATTTTTTTTAGAGGAGGCTGAAATGACACTACTGAAAAAATGTCTGTCATCTGTAGTCTTATATTCTCTTAAACTATATCAAGTGCAAGCCTAACAGTTTCTAACATCAACTCTATAAACAAGTATAGAAATCTTCACTGGCATTCAAACCATTCGGTGATTTAGTGTCTAGTTCAAGAATGTATCGGGTTTTAAGTTTGAGTAATATTGCTTTGCGATTACCACCTCTTCTGAGGGGCATTACAGAATCTATCACAAAGTATTTGAGTTGCTCAACTGCATTGCCATGACATTCTTTAAAGTGTCTGGCGACTGGATAAGCTGGGTCACTGTTAATGATGGCTCTAACGTGCTGTAGTATTCTCTTGTGTACCTGCAACTTGGTACTGCCCAAATATTGCAGGCCACAGAGACACTCCAGCACGTAGACAACAAACTCCGTTTTACAAGTGAGCAACTTGGTGATCCATCTCATGTTCATATGGAAAGGAGTTCTGTATGATGGTGTGCTTACACCATATTTGCATGCTTTTCAATTTGTACAACGAAAGAAACCCTTTCTGGAGTTTAGCCATGTTTTAGTCACCAACATCTCTGGGCTGCTTTTGACTAAGTCACTACACATGGATCGCACTTTTCTGAATGTTATGTTAGGGGCCGGAGTAGACTGCTCCCCAATAAGAGGAACATTGCGAATTAGATTCCAATCGTGTTTGATGATTTTGCATATAGTGCGATGTTGGCGGTTGTAGGTTAATACCAATCTGGTAGGTTCTACAGTTTGGTTTGAAATTGTGGATGGAGCAACCCGGGTACTTCGTAGGACGTCCGTCCTAGAGACCTGATTGGCTATTATGATTGCCCGGTCAATATCACCTACTGAATAACCCCTAGCTAGGAATCTTTTCTGCTTGCACTTTGCGCCATCATACACTCCTCATGTCGGCTACAAATACGCCTGATACGCAACATTTCCCCATAGGAGATGCTGCGGATCAGGTGGCCCGGATGGTGACTTGATGCATGGAGTACTGAATTTAAAATTTTCACTTTTCATTGCACTGCTTCCCTCACCACCATTACCAACTAAACCACATTATTGAGAACTTCGGCTGAAACTATATCTCAAACCGATAAGAAAGGTTTTTGTTGTCCATTGGTGCTGTTGCCCCGATTTCCATGGGGTTCCCAGTCAGGGACACTGAATCCCAAATGATGGTGGTTGCCACCCGGTGGCTGATGGGATTTATCTTCACTTGCTGAAGTACTCACGAGCTTTATCACTCTTTCCTTGTTCTGACCCTAGGTTTTTGGATTTTGTAGTTATTGGAGTACTGAATTCCCAGCGGTGGGTTTTCTATGGAGCCTAGTTTCCAACTGGCCCTCACAGATATAAACCTCCACATCTAGGAATACAATGGTTTCCTTACTAATATTGGCAGTGAATTCCAAGTTCAGGGAATTAACATTGATTTGATCCATGAAGTTAGTAGCCTGTAGTTCTGTATCCTTCCAAATCAAAAAAAGATCGTCAATAACACGATACCAACAAATCACATGAGTCTTAAGCGTCTCACAAAAGGCCGCTCTAAGGACCTGCTCCTCCTACAGCCCCATATGCAAACAAGCATAGCTGGGGGAGAAGCAGGACCCCATCGCAACTCCCCTGACCTGCTGGAACACTTGGTTTTGGAACAGGAAAAAGATATTTCCAAACAAGTGCTTATCATTGTTAACCACATCTTGTTGTGATTTCTCATGGGAATGGATTTCGTTCCAAGGTAGTGCCCTACTGCCTTCACACGATCTACATGATGTATGCTGGTGTAAAGGCTGGTGACATCAAGAGTGATCAATAAATACCCAGGGTCCCATTTGATATCTTTGATTTTGATTAAGAAATCACTTGTATCCTGAATATACGACGGGAGCTGACGTCATCAGTGATTTCATTTGAGATGTCATCAGTGATGTCATCAGTGATGTCAGTGACCATGTCATGAATGATGTAATATGTGACGCCATCAGCAGTGCATTGCGGGGGCGTGAGTTATAGTTAGCTGAACTAACTATAACGCTGGAATTTCTATGGTTTTGTACGAGTGAAATGTCCAACTAACTACAACGTTCCTGAAAGCTATGATTTTTTCAGTTTATATATATATATATATACACGCTACTACTTGCCCTGTGCAATGAGACGCACTCAAACACCAACTGGAAGCAAAGCTTTAATCAGGTATAAACAGCAACTCGCCAGCCGATTCAATCAACAGCTGTTCCCAGCAGCCTTAGCCTTACGCGTTTCAAAGGGATAACCTTCTTCTTCAGAGCCACATGAAGACGGACATTTCCTCGCAGTTTCCGGGTCAATTCCACATAAATAATGCTTGATTCCACGCCCCCAGATGGGCTGAGATGCATGTGGGACATTCTGGGAAATAGAGTCCCGAAAAATTCCCTGCAATCCCGGGAACACTAACAACTGTCACAAACATTGCAAGGCCATTTTAGGCGGTGAGCTTTGCTGCCGAGTACGCACCACCCCGGAATGAGGGGGCCACTGGGTCCGATGTTACAAGCCCTAAGGTTGGAAACGCCGGCAAGGATTTAGAACATCACACGCCAGCGGAGGCCCATCTGTGGGCTTGCAATGTTTGTGACAGTTGTTAGTGTTCCCAGGACTGCAGGGAATTTTCCCAGAATGTTTCAACTATTTTGATTTCGAGCACTCACCTATTTTCAACAGTTTCTGCTTTTGCGCTATCTATGCTGTTGGTCCAGTGCGAGACGCGTCATCGGAGCTTGTGGAGCAGTGAGAAGCTATGCGCCGCTGTGCTGCACGTGCGTGCCTGGAGCCACCTCATACGTGTTGCCAACGTGCTGCCATCTTACAAGTGGTTGTGGTTTTGGTAATACTTTGCCTTTCATCTGCCTTTTCGCTTGAGTTACGTTCCTCTCAAGCAGAGAGCCCGAAGCCAGAGAGCATTGGATGTCTCCCTCAGCATTGCCATGGTGATTTATCGAGGCTTAAGTGCCCGTGTGCCCCAAGCTGCTCTGGTGTGTGGTGGCTTCACATGTGGAAGTGACATTCTCTAAGCGGCAAGTCTCAAGTGTGTTTTCTTTTACGTTGGATCTGCCTTCTCAGGCGGCACCGGATAACCATTCTAGTGTCTGGGACAACCAATACTGTCTTTTTTTGTAAAAGTAATCACTTTAGTGCAGAGGTAGTTTTACAATCCACCCTGGGAACTTTGGTCAAATCCCAGACCCTGTTTGTTCTAGCTATATTTTATGCACCATATTTGAAGGGATATTGTTTAAAACAAATTACATTTCTTGGATGGGGTGCTTCGCTGTAATTGTCTTAAACTTCATGGAAGGGGTGTCACTCTTTGCTTAAACTACTTTTGGTGCTGTGTTTTTTAAGTTTACAGTCAGTGAATCCCTTACTGTTGGGGATGTGTGTCTGAGAAGGTTTTAAGGTGCTAAACCTCTCTGTTCTCCCACTATTTTTGTGGGTATGGGTTGATTGATGGTGTGTGTCTAAGAAGGCTATAAGGTGCTAAGCCTCCTTGTTTTCCCACTATTTTGTGGGTCAGTGTTGATTGATGGTGTGTGCCGGAGAAGGCTTTAAGGTGCTAAGCCTCTCTGTTCTCCCACTATTTTTGTGGGTATGGTTTGATTGATGGTGTGTGTCTGAGAAGGCTTTAAGGTGCCAAGCCTCTCTGTTCTCCCACCATTTTTGTGGGTATGGGTTGATTGATGGTATGTGTCTGAGAAGGCTTTAAGGTGCTTAGCCTCTCTGTTCTCCCACTATTTTTGTGGGTATGGGTTGATTGATGGTGTTTGAGAAAGCTTTAAGGTGCTAAGCCTCTATGTTCTCCCACTACTTTTGTGGGTATGGGTTGATTGATGGTGTGTGTCTGAGAAGGCTTTAAGGTGCTAAGCCTCTCTGTTCTCCCACTATTTTTGTGGGTATTGGATGATTGATGGTGTGTGTCTGAGAAGGCTTTAAGGTGCTTACCCTCTCTGTTCGCCCTCTATTTTTGGGGGTATGGGTTGATTTGAGCAATTCACCCTCTTATTGTAGTGTTCGAGTTGACTGGGTGTTAATCACTCGAGTCTACCACTTTTGTGCAGTTGGTGGGTGAAGTAGGTATCACCCTTATTAGTGGCATTGTGCTTGTGAATTATATTTGTTTTGCTGTGGTTAGATCTCTACTGCACCATGGGGTTTGGTTTCCTGTATGCTTACTTTCATTTCAGCCTGGCCAGCTGGTATGTTTTGTGGCATAAGAGATTTGGTTAGTGGTTATGGAGTGGAGTGCGTGATGTAGTAGAATGCGGGTTTGATTGTTTTGTGTGGAAAGGATGTGGGTAAGTGTAGTCTTTAAGAAAGCAGAAAGATGTATTTTATCTTGCCAGTTTATTGTTTTTATTATTGTGAATAGATGGGGGGCATTGTCTTTCATCATTTCATATCTTTTGTTAACATTCAAGTAAATTGTTACATTCTTCTGTGCTTGCTTTGCATTTTGGATGTTAACTTGCATGCCCATTGTACTGTGCTTTTTTGTGTTTGTGATCTTAACTTGTATGCCCTTTAGACACTTTCAGGTCTTTGCAATGGGTCCTCATGTTATTACCATGCATGTGTATTTTACCAATGTATACTTTTCCTTGCACCATTGCATTGTGCCTTGTTCACCATAAAGAAAGGAGAGGTGTTGTACTTGCTGCTCAGCCATTGTGAATGTGGTGTGGAATGTTGGAGCGTGATGATGCTGCGGAATATTGGATGAGTGAGGTGGGTAGTTGGTGTATGGGCTGAGCAGCAGGAGGTCTGCTCCTGGTAGAGCGTTCTGTACTTCTAATCTTGAACATACCATCTTAATAAATACTACCTAAGATACCCTGGAGCTGGATCTTTGTTTGTTTTCAACAAAGACATTGCCAAATTGAAAATAATCCTGAAAAAATACCCAGATCAGTAAGAAGTCAAAGGTTTCCTCACCCAGATGGAAACCAGACTGGAAAAATATGAGATCGAAACAGACAAAGAAATGAAAATTCTTACAGGATAAACAAGATTATGCCCAAGGAAGAATCCTTTCTTTTGTGCGTAAATTTGACAATGCAATCAGACAATATAAGAATGTGGGAGCACTGAGACAGCAGGAGCTTGTCACATTGGAATCGGGGTCTGACAACTACTCATCTGATCTGGAGGAAGAGAGTACATCTGGCAGAAAATAATCATTCTCTTTTACCACACTAGATGAGTATTGTTTTTTACAAAAATACCATACAGGACGTGGCAGACCACCCAGAGGAAGAGGGGGAAGCAACGGAAGAGGCAAAAGACTAGAAGAGGTGGCGGAAGCGCCAAAGGAAGTAGTGCCGCATGGGAGATCGACACGTCAAGCGAAGAGGAAATGATAGCTGAGAGTGCCTGACCTGCTATCAATCTTTCCTCCCACAATAGAACTTGGCCTGTCCTTTTGCCCTACTGCAAACCTGGACTTTTGCAGAACTAAGATTTTGTAAGAAAATTAAAACTTAAGAAAAAATGTCTTAAAACCCCTAAGAAAATGTATTTCCATAATAGTTCTGCATTAGCCTTGGTTCAGAATACCACACTTACTTCTGATTATCTAAGTCTTGGGGACATCAGGGGTTTGTCAACTTTGGTTGAACTTGAAGGGGGTTTTACTGATTGGGCTACTGGAAGAGATGTCTTGGAATCACTTAATTTAGAGCTGGACAGAACCACTGTTACCCTTTTAAAGCCAAAACTGCTTGCAACCCTAACACTTCCCATGACATTATCGATACATTTCATGAGGTCGTCACTAGAGATCTTATGAACTTATGGCAAAACACTAGTGACAAAAATGCCTCTAAAATAAGCAGGAACCAGAGGGATGCACTGAAAACCTCACTGGAGGGCCACAATATCATTATAAAACCCTCTGGCAAGGGAGGGAATGTGGTCCTTTGTAATGTCAACAAGTCGAACCAGGAGCAATTTAGACAGCTTGATTTCAGTGGTGATTATGAGAGAACTAACATCCAAGCCTACAGCCAATCTATAGGCTCATACTATCTCACTAAATGGAGGGACCCAGGTTTACTTACCACAGAAGAATCACAGTTTCTTTGGGTCAAACACCAGTAGCCCCATGTTTTTATATGCTTCCAAAAATTAATAAGGACAAAGACCACCCATCTGGTAGGCATTTTGTGTCAGCAAACAATAGTCTTCTTGAATACACTTCCATTTATTTAGATTTCTTTCTTTAACACTATGTTTTGACTCTTGCATCCTACTGCAGGGATAGCACTGATTTCATCACGAAAAGGCAGAGCATTCCCTGGCAACCACATTTCCTACTAGTCACCAAGGATGTGACAGCATTGTATACTTGCATTGATCATGTTTTGGGAATTGAGGCATGTAAATACTTCTTTAGAGACAAACCTATTTGCAAGTTTGATCACGCTACCATGCTAATTGAAATGTTGGATTTCTGCTGTAACAATAACTTTTTTGTGTTCAATGACTCTTGGTTCCATCAGTTGGTCGGTACTGCGATTGGGAGTTGCTTTGCGCCTAGTTATGCCTAGGTATGCCACCATTCATGGGCTGGTGGGAGGCCAATCATGTCTGGGTGGAGGAAAATGACAAATGGACTAGACACATCCCTCTGTGGACCAGGTACATTGACAACCTCTTCCTTATTTGCAAGGGTTCATGGGATGATTTCTAAAACATATTGCACACAAAATCTCAAATCTGTCCTTCACACATACGATACACCTGATGAAAATTGATTTTCTGGATGTTACGGTTGAGGTCTGTGATGATCAGTTACAAATGAAACTATATCACAAAGAGACAGCAGGTAACAGTGTTATACACACAAAGGTTCACCACCCACAGATCCTCAAATGGAGCATCCCCTGTGGAGAGTTGTTACAAGAATAACATAATTGTAGTACAGACCTCCTGTATGAAGAGGAAAAGAGCAGGATGTTTCAGAGGTTTCAAGCTAGACGTTATCCAGCGAAGGTTCTGAGAGCAGCCAATGCGAAGCATCACTTGTGACATGGGACACATTACCTACCAAAAGGGAGAGGAAAGATGAAGGGCAAGACTTGGTTAGACTCATTACGATATATAACAATGAGAGCCAGACCATTAGAGACGATGTCGACCGGCACTGGCATCTAGTCAGGAGAGATCATGTAATAGGCAAGGAGATCAGCAAATTACCCCAAATTGCATACCTTAAACCTAAGTCATTACGTGTCATTTTGGTACATAGCTACACAGGTACACACAACAAGAGAGAGGGATGGCTACAAGACCAAAAAGGGTTTTACAAGTGTGGGAGATGCAAGGCTTGTAGGAAAATCTGCAACATCAAAACATTTGACACAGCCACAGGTAAACGGAGACAGATTGACAAATTCATGACCTGTGCATTCATGACCTGTGCGAGTGATTCCTGCATATATGTCCTCACTTGTCCATGTGGCTTGAGATATGTGGAAAGCACAACTTGCATGGTAAAAAAGAGAATCCTAGAACACTACAGGTTCATTAAAAACTTGGATGTCTCTTACCCAATAGCTAGACACTGGACCAAAATGCACCAACAAAATGCTGACCTTCTTGTATTTTTTGCAATTGACAGGATCGAGAGAAGTGTCAGAGGTGGCAACAGGGAGAGGCAACTACGGCAGAAAGAAACTGAATATATCATTCTGCTTGGTAGCAAAGTTCCCAGGAGGATGTAATGAGAGTGAGAAACTTCAGCTACACATAGGCTGATGTGGTACTTTACTGAATTTCTCTGTCACTCTGTTTCCCTACCTCTCATCTATGTCGCTAAACTACAAATGCTTCTTTCTTTCGTACTTCTATTTTGCCTTTTGCCTCATCTCCTTTAACTTCTGGACTCTGAAGTCCACATTTCTTCGTGCAATCAGGTGTTCTCCTCTTGATATACCACTGAAATACATATTTCTTGGAAAATAGCGCCTGTTACCACGTTGATTAATGCGTCTGTGTGGCATCACCTCCTGCCTTTCTTTTTATCTCAAATTGTACATACTCATATTGTGCTGCTAGGTATTCTGTTATTTAATTTATCTTTTTTGTTTTCACTCACACTAAGTTGCTCCCTCAACTAGCAGGTTGGCACCTAGGGTTGTTGTATTGTCTAGAGAGGTGCTTGCAGAATCTGTTTTGAATATGAACTTTTTGTATCATATCTACTTTCTTTACCTGTATCACAACTGTGGGCTGATTCAATTGGTACGACAGGAGGAGTAGGCCACTTGGCCGTAACTCATGTTTTCTATGAATTAGAATTTTTGTTTACAACAGTAGGTTTGTGCCATAATTATTTCTGTGCATGGCGCATTGATTTTCAGGGCCATAATCAGTTTCCCCTCACAAACCTTCTGCCACTTGGCTGTAATGTAAACTGACCCTGCAAACTGTCAATGCTAGCTAGCTTTTGCACATTAGATGCCACCACTTTTGCTAAAAATGTGTCATGATTTGATGCTTACTAGCATCTTTTAGAATTGTATTTGCACAACTGAATTAATGACGCAATATCATGATTTCATATTGGATGCTATTACTTCTGTCAAAACTGCTTTTGCTGTATTGATTTAACCTTCATTATCATCTTTTACAGTTGTATTATATGAATGAAGTAATGACGCAAAATCAGAATCTTTCCTCTCTCACGAAAGACAACTGGTGAAAGTATGTTTTCTAGATTATTTTTATGGACGTTTGGGCACAATGCGGAAATGTGGCCATGACAAAGACCTGTTTAGGTTGAAACGCGTTGCCCAAAAAAATATATCCGTATCTGAAGCGCTGAGCACTGACTTTCCTTGCCTCTCTGATGTGGGAGGTGGTGACAATTTTTTATATATATATATGTATATATATATATATATAAACAAATCCTGATTCTCTGCACCTCCAAGCAATGGCGAACAGAGACGCGAACCCAGCGAAGTGAGGTCAAGGATATTTTATTGCAGAACCTCAAACCTGACGCGTTTCGGGCCACAAGAGCCCTTGCTCACAATATATAGATATTACGTACTGGCGGTCGCCAGTAGGTAGTTATAGTTAGGACCAAGTTTCTATAGGCAGAGCATTTTTTGTTTTGCTTATAACTTTGGCGTTGTTTGATTAATCTTCATAAAATTTTCCAAACTAATTCTTTGTTCATATCAGCTCCTATGTGGGAAGTTTGGGGGTGATCCGTCTAGGGGGGGCCGAGACAAAAGGGGGTCCCACAACGTGTTTTCTCCATGTTAATTTCCATAGGAAACTTTAGACAAGGCTACAGGTCGAACGGGTGAACGGAATTGCCCCATATTTGGCAGTGAGAAGGGTCTTGGTCTAGAAAGCACGCTTTAGTTTATTTGGTGTAAATCCGTTCAGAAGTTTTGGAGAAATATCGAAATTTACAGATATCGATATTTGGGAATTCTGCCATCTGATTGGCTGAGGCGTTACGAGCACGAGATTGCTTATTGGTTGTGAGCGCTGCGAGCGGTTGCAACTAGGAGGTGTTGGCCGCCATTTTGTGATTTAATTGAAGCGAGTAAGGGGGAAAAAGGGCAAAAAGAGTAGGAAACAGGAGGATAGGAGCACTGTAACCTCTGTGGGGGAGTACGAAGCAAAGTAGTCACACCTACCGGTGTGAAAGTGCGGTGTTGCTCAGAGTGACATGGTGCTGAGATGAGATGCTGCTACAGTCCAGTATGAAACCTAGAGCCTAAACCGGAGGTCATTGCTGTAAAGTGATGTGCTCTGGTGTTTGTAGGATACCTGTGGAAGTAGTGTTAGAAGGCGTTTATACCATACAGGGAGTGGGAAGCGAACTACTGAGCTCTACCGTGCGTTTATACTATACCGGAAGTGGGAAACGAAGTACTACGCCTACCGATGTGAAGACTCGGGGATCAAACTGAGCTGATTGTTGTAAAGTGATGGGCTGTGAGCGCTGTAGCATACTGGCCGCTGTAGTATAACTGTAAGTAGTGTTAGTATGCGTTTATACTATACAGGGACTGGGAAGCGAACTACTCACCCCTACTGGTCTGAAGACTCGGGGATTAAACCGTGAACTCATTGCTGTAAAGTGATGTGCTCTGTGTACTATTTCAATGTACGTCATAGTACAATGTTCGTATGTAATGATACTATAATGTAATTATGTAATGTTAGAATATAGGGCTGTCATGAGGGGAATCTTGAGGAGTTTGTACACGGTGCTGGAGAAGACGGATGCCTAGGTGTCTGGTCCTGTTGGTGGCTGTTTAAGCTGTCTTCTTTTCCTGCAATAAATCTATTATCGGATCCACTGCTGTCTTGCTGTTCACTACATAAATTTGGCGACGAGCGGGAGAAGGTAAAAAGAAGGCAGCACTCACCAAGATTTTGCGCTTGCTTGCGTTGTGCTGAAGACCCGATTTCTTGTTGAATCTGTTTCTACTCATCCCAGGGTCGTCGGCTGATCGAACTATATGATCCTACCTCTGGTAGGGTTGATATTTTTTGATTTTGGGCTTCCTCTGCCTCTTCACTACACTCTGGTTGCTGTACCACACGTGTGCAAGTAGTGTTAGTATGCGTTTATACTAATTCTGTAGTTATGCATTAAACAAAGCATCATGGTCCCATGGAGCGCCACCTCCCAGGCGCAGGTCATACAATGTCCCAGGGTGTGCAAGCGCGGGACATTTATGTTTGCTATTACAGGGCGGGAGAATTGCTCAAGACCGGGGATCGGCAACCTCCGGGGCTTTATTTAAATATGCAGGGTGGGCCTCGCCAGTCCTTGAAGCCTCGGTGGCCCTAGGCAGTGCCTTATTGGTTCTGAAATCACACGGGCAGTACTCATGGTGTTATAAAGTGATACACTCATAGAACTCTTGCCGTTGTACAATTACACAGGCTTCATTTATGTAATAGTCTGTTGGTTTATATTTGGTGGGTGCACCGGAAAATTAAACAAATTTTCCCTTATAATCTACTATCAACCGCCGATTTTCACAATAAACTACAGACAAGTGTTGTCAGAAAAAGAAGACCCATACACTCAGTTATTTATTGGTAAAAAAAAATAACTTTTATTAACACAACACAAATAAATGGAAATGTAACTTTATTCAAACAACTGTAAAACATGAAAGAATTGGGTGGGACTCCTCCGGAAGCAGCGTACAAAAGCTGCAAGACAAAAAAGAAACATAAGTATGTGTGCCATGTCTAAGAGATAAAGAAAGGTAGTGAGAATGAACGGAGGAAAGTGAGAATGGGACAGAGAGCGAGTGGGTGGAAGGGAGAAGGGGAGGGAGAGTGAAAAGAACAGAGGGAGGAGGAGACAGAGCGCCGGCCTACTGCACCCAGCCCTCACTGTTCACCCTCCCATCACCCGTGTGTCTGGGATGCTGGGGTCCGCGCGAAAGAGTGCGGTCCAGCAATTCCTTAAAATAAAAAAGAGATATGAATGAGGCCAGAGATTACATTATTATCTATGGCAACATCGCTTGCCTGCACCTGTGCACCCATGCTGCTGCACCCCAGCCCCTTTCTCCGCACGGTGCTCAATTGCAGCTCCTGCGCGCCGAGGCTTGACTGCTCACCTGCCACAACAGGTGTGTCCAAACATGCCGGTGCGAGCTCCAACTCCGGGGTGCCGCTATCAGGGTGGCCCAGCAGGTCTCCGGTCGGTGTCTTGATACCACGGTGGAAGGTGTCAATATGCCCAGGGCATCATCTTGGGGTGAGCACCCGCTCTGCCCATTTTGGCTCCACTAACCCAGTGTCTGAAAAGGGAAAAAAAATATAATGTTGGAAACGTCTTGAGGTAAATGAAGGTTTCTTTCAATGTAAATAGAGAACACCAGTTGAGTGCATCCTTCCTTCTTGAAGTACGATCTTCGAACTGTTAGTGGTAATCGTGGTTCAAAGAGGAGTTGGAGTGCACGAGAATACACAAGGTTAAATAATAATATGTTATGCAAACGTTCACATCCAATGAAACAGAGTGCATGGTAGAAGCATAATGTGCGCGTGTAATGCAGTGGCGCAAGCCTGTGTGCATGTACACTTAGTAATCAGCTCACTACAGTGCCCCAGAAGCCAGCGCCACATGTCTGTAAGGCAGCGCTGTCCGCTGGCTCAGGCCTACAGTACGGTCCAGCAGGTCCTTAAAATGAAACAGAGATGTGACTGAATGAGGTCAGAGATCACATCGGTACGCAAGGTAACATCGGTTGTTCGCACCTTTGCACACAGGTTGATGCACCCCACTCCTCCCACAGCACGGCGCTCAACACGTGTCTGTAGGGCAGCGCTGCCCGCTGGCTCAGGCCTACAGTACGGTCCAGCAGGTCCATAAAATGAGACATATAATCAAAGAGGGGGACGTCAGAGCTAATTATTTAACGAGGTCCTGTTCCTGTGCTCCAAGGCATGACTGTTAATATCAAAAGGGGAACAGTTCCTCTCTATGGGCCCGCGTAGAGAGTTACGAAGACTTACTACACAAATGTAGATGGTATCTGGGGTGGGGGATCTGCAAGTTCAGATCGTAATGCCCTCACACACCTGTTAGGGTGTCATGCTTCATCATCGGGCGCTCCTCGTCGGACCGGTGCTGCAATGTCCGACGGGCCTGGTGGCATCTTTTTCGGAGATCTTTTGATCTGAGAACACCGTTTGATGAGTGGGGTGTGTGGGGCTTTAGGAGAAACACTGTCTTCTAAAGGGTGTAAAGTGTGATTTAAAAAAGGCCCCATACCTTGTTAATTCACTGTATTAATGCTCAAGGATGGGACTTATTAAAAACAGTGAGGCTACGTGTAATAAGTGAGGGTATTCGAGTAGCCTTTTGTTGATTAGGTCAACATGTTTCGTGTCTGGTGCTCTAGAGTAAAGCGACACTTCTTCAGGACCAAAATGACATGACCGCTGATTGTCAGCCAAGGGAGGAAAACCCCCTTTCTTGAATTCAAAATCCTTAGTCTAGGGTTCTTGATATGGCATTCCACCTGGATAGATAGGGCCAAAGAAGAAAAGGGTATGGATACCATCAGATACTTGTATAGGTGTACTAGTCAGCTCAATTAGAAACCAGTATAATACCCAGAAGGGACCAGACAAGTCCGGTCTCGTATAGTGACAAAGTTTGTAGACTGGATACTTAAACATATATCTGTTGTGCTAACGCTTAGTAAAAATTAAAAACATGACATGGAAAAGTAGACAGCATGACATGACTCGTGTTACACGACTAAGGTGAAAGGTAATTCCACATACGGGGGGGAGGTAACATTTATCAGGGGAAAAGGGGGAACAATTCTTACCTCCTAAGGTTGGATAGAGAGCCTCATAGATGAGGGAAGGCGACCCGACCACTTGAACGGGTATACTACATAACAAGGAGTAAATGAGGCATCAAACCAAAAACGACAACATGGCACTGTTAGTTGAAACATCACAGGATAAAACATATATATATATATATATATAATGTATAAGGACACCAAGCAGAAGTGAGCGGGTAATTCGCATGCCTCTGGTCTGTATCAATATTAGATGCTTACGACAAATCAAGCAGTTGTATCGGCAATAGTGATTCACATAAAGGCATGGGGTGTAACAGATTTAGTTGTTCACCACCAGAAGGGAAACAATAACCCATCTGCCCAATAGTCGTGCTAGTGCTCGTGAGGGGGGGAAAATAATAATTAGTAGCAGGGGTACCTCGATGTTAAGTGAGGAGATGGGCGTGGCCCCGTGAGTGTACCGTAAGTCCCGCTGTCGGCGGACTAAGAGTGCCGTACCGGAAAGATGGATGTTGACCGTGCTCACACTATAAACAGTCCCGCGGTAGTGAATATTTAACGGACTATTGTGGCAGTGCCGAATTAGGTGAAGCGGGAATGCCTCGATAACGAGTGAGGGGAGGGGCGTACTGCCGAGGTTGTTCCGATAATTATGCTGAGACCTGACACGGAGTGAAAGGCATGGGTGTATCGTGCCGGAAAAGTGAAAGATAAAAGCTCACAATATACACGGCCCCGCAGTCTCCTGTATGAGTAGTGAATTTTTTATTATTTTAAAAGACTCCGGTGGCACTACCAAAATGAGTTCGGCATGAGCAGGGGGGTCTCTAGTTGTGAGACCGTGAGCTGTGAGCGCGTCAAGGAATTGCAAAAAGCCGACATGCTGCAGCTACATGCAAATAATCTGTGCAATTGGTGTCTGTCACCGGGGAGCGGAGGTTGCACGGGAACATACATTAAGGAGTGACTTACCCTAAAGAGGAAGCGGGCTCGTCTAGGAACCTACTCGTCTTCGTCTCTGTCAAGAATTCCTGTCATACAAGGGAAACACGCCCTTATGTAAACAGGAGAGCTGTTACATAACTCAAGGAAAACACGCCCTTATGTAAACAGGAGAGCTGTTACATAACTCAAGGGAAACACGCCCTTATGTAAACAGGAGAGCTGTTACATAACTCAAGGGAAACACGCCCTTATGTAAACAGGAGAGCTGTTACATAACTCAAGGAAACACGCCCTTATGTAAACAGGAGAGCTGTTACATAACTCAAGGAAAACACGCCCTATAAAGGGAGGAACCGGGAGGTACAACGCTGTCGGATATTGTGTTCACACCGACGTACCTGCTTCGTGAAGAGCAGTGTTCCGGAGTGGTGCTCCAGTAAGGCAAGAACGGAGGTAGGTCGAGTCATTACTCCCTGGGCCGTGTCTTGCCCCATCGTCACCTGTGAAGGACCCGGGAGCTCTACCGGTCAACCATTGAGCTTCGCTTTTTGACTCGGCTGAGTCCAAGCGCAGTGGCGCTTTTGCTGGTTGGAGTCGTAACTCCCAGCCCGACCAGAGACACAGGGACTGCCAGCTGTAACGCACACCAGGAGGTGTTTGCCGCGTTACAGACTCGGAAGTCCACAGGATCGATCGAGCGGCTGCTCTCGGTTCAGTCTTCTTGCTTGTGATTGGGGTATCGGTGACGCATCACCAGGAGGTGACTCCGCGTCCCGGTGCAGTCTGAGGAAGAGGTTGAGCGGCTGCTCCCTTCAGGTAGAGACCCCGGCTGGGTGTTTCCCTGACTCCTCGATTCTCCCCAACACTCTTCGTGCCCCTCACAGCCTACCGATTGGCATTGTCGGCCATTTCATTTCTGCCCTCTGTTGGCTTACGCCGGGACCGGCGTATATGCAGAGGACGGTTAGGACCATCCGTGCTGTGGGCTGGTAACGTACTTAGCCTGGAGGATTCCAGTGACTATAACTTGTTTATTCTTTGTATTATATTTGCCTTCATTAAAACAACTAACCCTTCACTAGTGGTTGCGTCCTCATTGTCGTGTCTGTTAAACGATCCTGAGACGTTCAGGGCGTTACAGTCTCACCTGTGTGTTACCGTGGGAGGTTGAATCCCAGGTTATGAGGTTACACTCAGCCACCAAAATCTCGTGAGATTATGTTGGCCCATCCGCCATTTTGTCCCAAGGCCTGACCCAAGGCCTGACCCAGTACTAACACGATTGGTGAATAGCACAGGGTTTGTTCTCGAGCGGTAAGGGCTCATAGATGATTGTAGGAACAGCTTCATTATGCATTAGGGTTCCAGAGTTCCCTTGTGAAGAGTAGAATTATTGACAGCGAAGTGCCTCGTCCCAATGGTTGCATTGGGTGTTTTGTTGATTGGTTAAGGGCAAGTTTTCAAATGTGCATCGTAAATGAGATTGGGGTTCATCGTGTTGTAGTATTGTTAACTTCTGTCCATGGAATATCATCGTTGAGACCCAGTTTATGTGTAGAAAGGCGGAAAATCCACCTTTGTTCAATTTCGAAGAGTTTATGACAGGACCAAGCAGGGTTACTTTCTAATACTGTCCAGTGTAGTTCGTTCGGTCCATGTCGGTTGGCAATAAAGTGGGTACTCATTTTTGTGGTGGTTCTCCCACCTCGTATATTGCTCCGATGCTCCATGATCCTGGTCTTCACTGGGCGTGAGGTCATGCCTATGTAACGTAGGTTGCAAGGGCACGTGATCATGTAAACACAATTTCTTGAGTTGCAGTTAGTGTGGTTTTTTTTAGTCCAAACTTTGCCTACTTCTAGATCGAGTTCTTTAGTTGCCTTTGTCAAACTGCATACTCCACAGTCTCCACAGGGATAATGCCCCCTCACTGGTGATGAACTCCAAAGGGTACCTTGGGCTGCCGCTTTGGCAGTTTTCGGGCGTGTATGGACCAGGATGTCACTTAGGTTACTAGTGCGTTTGTTGGCAAACCTTGGTTTCGGTAAAGATAATGAACCGGTGGCCAGAATCTTCCAATTCTTTGTGATGTTTCTTTGTATTTTATTCGATTCTGGTGTGTATGTGGTGACGCAAGTAATGGTGTCATCCGACTTCTTGACTCTTGGTTCTAACAATGCCTCTTGGTTGTTATTGAGCGCTCTTTTATTGGATTTGTTGATGGTAGTGGTGGGGTAGTTGCGTGCCTTCAGGTGGTTACTTAAGGTGGATGCCTCCCTTTTGTAGTCATTAGTCGTGTCACAGTTCCTGCGGAGACGTAGGAATTGGCCGAAGGGGAGGTTATCCCAGAGGTTTTTGGGTGGTGACTTTCATACTGTAACAGACTATTCCGATCCGTAGGTTTTTTGTAAGTGTGGGTCGAAAAAGTGCCATTTTGCAATGTGATTGTTAAGTCCAAAAAATGGATTTCAGTCGGGGAGATGGATCTGGTAAATTTTAAGTAGGGGTCCAAAGAGTTCACCCAAGTGAAGAAGTTGTCACATGTTTCTAAATCCACTTTCCACAGAATCAGGATGTCGTCAATGTAGCGCTTCCAAAGAATAATGTTGTTGGTATAGATGTTGGTATTCGCTACGTGGAGGCGTTCAAATTCTGCGACATAAAGGCATGCCAAGCTCGGCGCAAAGGTGCTGCCCATGGAAGTTCCTTGGGTCTGGTGGAAATATTGATCTTTGAATTGGAAGTAGTTCTCACACATGGCTAAGGTGGCACATTCCATTATGAAAGAGACCGGAGTGTCTGATGTCCATTCTTCTTTCAGAAGAAGCTCTTCTATGACCCTCAGAGTTTCGGTTTGGGGAATATTTGTGTAGAGAGCCTCTACATCCAGTGTCATCATAAGGTCGATCTCTCCACTTATGGTAGTGTCAGCCAGTAAGTTAAGAACGTCCCTAGTATCCTTCAGGTATGAAGGTATTCGTTGTACCAGCGGGCGGAGGAAATGGTCACAGAATTTGCTAAGGGGCTCCAGTAATGATCCTATACCCGAGACTATCGGGCGTCCGGGAGGTGGATTGGTTCCCTTGTGAATTTTAGGTAGGGTATAGAAAGCAGGAGTTCTGGGCTGAGTGTTCACCAGACATTGGTCTTCATTCTTGGTAATCCAGCCTTGTGTTTCAGCTGACTCTACAATGGACCTGATCTTTGTCATCAGTCTTCCTGTCGGATCTCCGTCAATCTTGGTATAGTACTTGACTTGTGAGAGTTGTCGTAGGCATTCCTGATCATAATCTGATGTATCCATAATGACGATGGCCCCTCCCTTGTCTGCTGCTTTTATGGTTATGGTAGTGTCATCATTGAGGGCTTTAACTGCAGCCCTCTCAATTGCTGGTAAGTTATTAAACTGTGTAGGTCTCGTGATACTCTCCACTTCTTTTGTTACTGCTTGCTCGAAAGTCAATATTTCGTTCGGAGTGAAGCCATCATGTGGGGTAAACGTGGAGGGGGGACGCAGGCCAGTATCTGTGGTCTCTTCAGATGGCCTGTCCTGGAAGTACGCTCGCAGTCGTACTTTCCGAAAGAAGTTATGAAGTTCCTTATGTAGGAGGAAACGATCCAGTTGTGGTGTGGGAACAAAACCCAGGCCTCTATTTAGTACTTTATTTTCTGTCGGGGTGAGTACTCTAGTGGATAGATTGACCACTAGGTCTTGTTGTTCTTCCTGCTCCTCAGTTCCATCCGGTCTTGTTGTTGTGGGGCCGGTGGGTCTTGCCACTGAATTTGTTTGAATACTCCGTCTCGTCTTCTGCCTCTTGCCCTGCCCCGGCCTCATCCTAAAAAAGGTTGTTGTTGTTGGTTATAATGGTACATTGGTGGGGGCATTTGATACATGGAATTCCAAGGTACTTGCTGACCATAATAAGGATTCATCGGGAAACCAAGGAGAGGGGGTGGTGGTGGTTCCCAGTTCTTCTTGAAGCTTGACCTACTATCGTTACTGGAGGCACTGCTGTTCGAATAGGAGCGTGATCTACTCTCCACCGAACTACCATCGGATGATTCATCACCTGTTGGTATCTGATAGTCGTCCTTGGTGTATGGATACACTTTTTCTTTATCAAATCTTTTTATGTCTTTTTGCAGTTTTGTAATTTTTTGTCGCATCAAATGATTTTTATGGTCATCCATCTCTGTGTTAATTTCGGCAAGTCTGCTTTTGAATGCTGTGATGTTGATTGAAGCTTTTAGATTGTTCTCTGCAATTGTTATTTCGATCAGTAGTTTGTCAGCCAGACGTTTTGCTGTATTAATAATCAGTATAAGCCAGTCCCTGGTACATTTCCAAGCCACCAGGGACCACTCCTTTCTAAAGCCAATGTCCTCCAGAAAGATTCTTGGTGCATTTGTGACTAATAACCCATTAGGGGCTATATTTGCCCTGAGGTATTCCGTCATCATTGCACCATGAAGTGCTATTTTTGTCTGTAGTTTCTTCTGGTTAGCTAAGGAGTTCCAATCATCTGAGGTACTGCAGGATGGAATGCTGCCATCATTCTGTAGCAGGGAGAGGGTGCGCAAAATTTCTGATACCATGTCGTCTGAGAAGCTAAGACCTTGGTTGTCCATGGTCGCTTGTGGGGCAAGGGGTGTGTGTAATCAGAGAGTTGGGTGTATACTCGGTTAGTGGTAGGTCAATAGAGGGGGAAAGTGGGTGATATGTGGGGAGTTAGCGTTAGTTTAAAGGGAATTCATAATAGTCCCTCGGCAAAAATGCCGTATGTAAGCGTATAATCAAAGGGGGGGACGTCAGAGCTAGTTATTTAACGAGGTCCTGTTCCTGTGCTCCAAGGCATGACTGTTAATATCAAAAGGGGAACAGTTCCTCTCTATGGGCCTGCGTAGAGAGTTACGAAGACTTACTACACAAATGTAGATGGTATCTGGGGTGGGGGATCTGCAAGTTCAGATCGTAATGCCCTCACACACCTGTTAGGGTGTCATGCTTCATCATCGGGCGCTCCTCGTCGGACCGGCGCTGCAATGTCCGACGGGCCTGGTGGCATCTTTTTCGGAGATCTTTTGATCTGAGATCGCTGTTTGATGAGTGGGGTGTGTGGGGCTATAGGAGAAACACTGTCTTCTAAAGGGTGTAAAGTGTGATTTAAAAAAGGCCCCTGACCTTGTTAATTCACTTTATTAATGCTCAAGGATGGGACTTATTAAAAACAGTGAGGCTACGTGTAATAAGTGAGGGTATTCGAGTAGCCTTTTGTTGATTAGGTCAACATGTTTCGTGTCTGGTGCTCTAGAGTAAAGCGACACTTCCTCAGGACCAAACTGACATGACCGCTGATTGTCAGCCAAGGGAGGAAAACCCCCTTTCTTGAATTCAAAATCCTTAGTCTAGGGTTCATGATATGGCATTCCACCTGGATAGATAGGGCCAAAGAAGAAAAGGGTATGGATACCATCAGATACTTGTATAGGTGTACTAGTCAGCTCAATTAGAAACCAGTATAATACCCAGAAGGGACCAGACAAGTCCGGTCTCGTATAGTGACAAAGTTTGTAGACTGGATACTTAAACATATATCTGTTGTGCTAACGCTTAGTAAAAATTAAAAACATGACATCATTACATGACTCGTGTTACACGACTAAGGTGAAAGGTAATTCCACATACGGGGGGGAGGTAACATTTATCAGGGGAAAAGGGGGAACAATTCTTACCTCCTAAGGTTGGATGGAGAGCCTCATAGATGAGGGAAGGCGACCCGACCACTTGAACGGGTATACTACATAACAAGGAGTAAATGAGGCATCAAACCAAAAACGACAACATGGCACTGTTAGTTGAAACATCACAGGATAAAACATATATATATATAATGTATAATGACACCAAGCAGAAGTGAGTGGGTAATTCGCATGCCTCTGGTCTGTATCAATATTAGATGCTTACGACAAATCAAGCAGTTGTATCTGCAATAGTGATTCACATAAAGGCATGGGGTGTAACAGATTTAGTTGTTCACCACCAGAAGGGAAACAATAACCCATCTGCCCAATAGTCTCGCTAGTGCTCGTGAGGGGGGGGGAAATAATAACTAGTAGCAGGGGTACCTCGATGTTAAGTGAGGAGATGGGCGTGGCCCCGCGAGTGTACCGTAAGTCCCGCTGTCGGCGGACTAAGAGTGCCGTACCGGAAAGATGGATGTTGACCGTGCTCACACTATAAACAGTCCCGCGGACTGGTGTTGAGGTAGTGAATATTTAACGGACTATTGTGGCAGTGCCGAATTAGGTGAAGCGGGAATGCCTCGATAACGAGTGAGGGGAGGGGCGTACTGCCGAGGGTGTTCCGATAATTATGCTGAGACCCGACACGGAGTGAAAGGCATGGGTGTATCGTGCCGGAAAAGTGAAAGATAAAAGCTCACAATATACACGGCCCCGCAGTCTCGTGTATGAGTAGTGAATTTTTAATTATTTTAAAAAACTTCGGTGGCACTACCAAAATGAGTTCGGTGTGAGCAGGGGGGTCTCTAGTTGTGAGACCGTGAGCTGTGAGCGCGTCAAGAAATTGCAAAAAGCCGACATGCTGCGGCTACATGCAAATAATCCGTGCAATTGGTGTCTGTCACCGGGGAGCGGAGGTTGCACGGGAACATACATTAAGGAGTGACTTACCCTAAAGAGGAAGCGGGCTCGTCTAGGAACCTACTCGTCTTCGTCTCACCTGTGTGTTACCGTGGGAGGTTGAATCCCAGGTTATGAGGTTACACTCAGCCACCAAAATCTCGTGTCCCAAGGTGGGATGCCTGACCCAGTACTAACGCGATTGGTGAATAGCACAGGGTTTGTTCTCGAGCGGTAAGGGCTCATAGATGATTGTAGGAACAGCTTCATTACCCCCAGGTCCCTCCGTCCTCGACACCGTCATGGACTAGTGAGATGTAACTATCTCGCTGACAGAAAAAGAACGAAGGAATGCTGGACCTACCCTTCCCCCTCCCACTGGGAGTACATAAGGAGTACCGTCCCAGCATTCCTCCTGTTCTTTTTCTGTCATCCTGACGGTGTAAGAGGACGCGGCAGGAGCGGGGGCGCTCCTGCCTTCTTTCTGGATGTTGCGTTGTGGCCGCTGGTTCTTACCTGGTGCCGGCGGCCCTTCCTTGTTGACCTCTCCCTCCCTGCTGGGCTTGGGGGGAGTGGCGCGGGCCTCTCCATTTCCTAGTTCCACGCGGCGGTGTAATACCGCGTTGGTTTCTTCTTGGCCCGATGGCCGCCTCTCCTGGCCTGCTGGGCTTGCTAGGGGGCGCGGCCGTGATGCTCCTCTGGATTGGTTGGAGCTCCTTCCCCGGCCGGAAGTCGTCATGCCTGACTTCCGGTTTTTGATCGTGGGGACGGAAGTCAGGCGCCTCGAGGTTACCGGCTTGGGAGACTCGTTATAACGAGCGTTTGGGGTGAGTACCGCATAGCGGTTGTTATCTCTGGCGTTTTTGCTGTGTTTGGTGTATTCTTTACGATGGGAAAGCATTCCAGGAAAAGACATCACCGGGAGAGGTCTTCCTCTTCTTCTAGTGATTCCAGGTCTCCCTCTCCTGCCAGGTCCAGGCGCCGTGATGCTGGTGCTGATGCGCATATTAAGCGCTTAATCAGGGAAACCTTGACTGAGATGGGTGATGTTGGTTCCCGTCGCAAGTGTCCTGCTCCTGTTTCTTCAGCTTCTAGTGGCGATGAGTCTGCTGGACATTTGGGGGATGACGAGTTGAAGGGCAAATATGTGGACAAGGATACTATGACTGTTATTGTGCAGCATGTTAAAGAGAACATGGGGTTCCCTGACGGAGACGCGCCTAGTACCTCTAGGGGCCCTTTGTTGCGTCAATTTCAGAGTGCTGCCACTGTCGATGTGCCTGTCCATCCCTTCATCAAAGATGTTTTGAAGCGCGAGTGGGCTGATCCTGATCGCATTTTGATTCCTCGATTCATGACGAAACTCTATCCTCTGCAGGATATGGCCACTGAACTGCCTGATTCAATTCCTATTGACTCGTTTGTGGCTAGTTTGGTGGGGCGTACTTCCCTTGCTGAAGATGCTGTTCTGAAGGATCCGGTTGACAAGAAGGCGGATGTGGCGCTCCGTAAGGTGTATTCTGGCTCCCACCTGGCCTTGAGGGCAGGCATCTACGGGACTTATGTGTCGCAGTCCCTGTTGTCTGACCTGAAGTCTCTCTATCAGTATATGGATAATGCCACGGACTGTTCTGGCTTGCTGGAGCAAATTGAGCGTCAGGTGGAGCTTCTGTCTGATGTCTCCTTTGACGTTGTGCGTGCTTCTGCTCTGTCCGGGGGGGCTTGTGTGGCTGCTCGTCGCAGTCTTGTCCTCAAGGACTGGAAGACTGACTCTGCGCAGAAGGCATGCGCTTTGAGGTTGCCCTTTCAGGGTACGATGTTGTTTGGAGGAGAGTTGGAGACGAAATTGCACAAGTTGTTTAAAGAAAAGAAACATTCTTCCTCTTTTAAAATCTCTACTACTGCTCCTGTCCCTTCTAAACCCAAATCTTTCTTTCGCCCTGCTTCTCGTAGGCAGTTTGTGAGAGGCCAGGGTAGGTTTGCTTCTGGCCGTGGTCGGGACCGTAAGGGTAAGTCCCCTCCTCCTGCCAAGCCGCGTTCCTGACTCTTTGGCGGTGGTTCCCGGGTTGTTGGTTGGAGGGCGGCTGCACTTCTTCCTGGATGCCTGGGTTCAGTCGTGTTCCGACGTCTGGGTGTTGGACATCATTCGCCAGGGTTATGTCCTGGAATTTACGGCACCTCCACCAGACTCGGGTGTTCGGCCGACTCCTTGGCCTTCGAGTCGTGTGAAGCGGTCCCATCTTTCTCTCGGGATTCTGGACCTTCTTCGGAAGGGTGCCATTCAGGAGGTTCCTCCGTTGGAGATGGGGTTGGGTTTCTATTCCCTGGTCTTTCTGGTTCCAAAGAACACGGGGGGTTTCCGCTTGATTTTGGATCTGCGGGTCATGAACAAATGGGTGGCCAGGATTCCTTTCCGCATGGAGACCTTGCAGAGGGTGATTCCATTAGTGCTGCCGGGTCACTTCATGTGTACCCTCGATCTTCAGGATGCGTATTACCATGTCGCGGTCCATCCTCGATCCCGCAGGTTTCTACGGTTTTGTGTTCAGGGGCGTCATTACCAGTTCATGGTGTTGCCTTTCGGTCTCCGGTCGGCGCCAAGGGTGTTTACAAAGGTGGTGGCGCCTTTGGTCGCGTGGCTTCATCTCCAAGGGGTGATGGTGTACCCCTATTTAGACGACTGGTTGATCCATGCTCCATCTCGGGTCCTGTTGCTGGAGGCCAGGGAGGTGGTGTGCTCGGCGTTGCGGGCCCATGGGTTTCTGATCAACTTGCCCAAATGTCAGCTGACGCCGTCGCAGGACATGGTTTTCATTGGGGCCCGCTTCCGTTCGGATCTGAACCGTGTGTTCCTCCCCGAGCCTCGGGTTTTGACATTGGTGTCCCTTGCTCGTCGTTTCCGGGTGGGGGGTGCCTTTCCGGTGCGCCTTTGGTTGCGTCTTATGGGTCTGATGGCGGCGACAGTTTTCACGGTGGCCTGGGCTCGTTTTCATCTGCGCCCCCTTTGGGTGTACCTCCTGTCTCTCTGGGATCCCCTGTCCCGCGACATGGACGTTCTTATTCCTGTGTCTCCGGTGGTCCTCCCGGTTCTTCTTTGGTGGTCTGTGAGGGATCATCTGTCTTTGGGTCTGCCCCTGCAGTCTTCTCCTTCTCTGGTCTTGACATCGGATGCCAGCGCCTTGGGTTGGGGGGCGACCTTGGAATCTCACTCCCTTCAGGGTCGTTGGTCCCTCCTGGAGAGCCGCCGGTCGTCCAACTGGAGAGAACTCACGGCGGTGTCCCGAGCTGTGATGGGTTTTCGGGCTCTGTTGCTAGGTCGGAACGTGTTGGTGCGGTCCGACAACATGGTGACGGTGGCTTATCTGAATCATCAAGGGGGGATTCGTTCGGCTTCCTTGAATGCGATAGTGGTGCCCCTGTTTTGTTGGGCGGAGGGCCATCTGCTGTCTCTGACGGCGGTTCATCTTCGGGGAGTGGACAACTTTGTGGCGGATGCCCTGAGTCGGTGCTTTCCGGACTCTCTGGAGTTGTCTCTCACCCCGGTTGCGTTTCGGCTTGTGTGCGGGAGGTTTGGGCGTCCCTTTCTGGACCTCTTTGCCTCCCGGCACAATGCTCAGCTCCCTCGGTTTTGCTCCCGGTTTCTGCAGGAGGGTTGCTGGGGGGTGGACGCTCTGTCTCTCCCGTGGCCGTCGCGTCTCCTCTATGCCTTCCCCCCCCTGGCTCTGGTTCCCAGGTTTCTGGCCCGTTTGTGTCAGGAGGATCGGGAGGTGGTGGCGGTCCTGCCGTTTTGGCCTCGGAGGTCTTGGTTTCCGACGGTGCGTCTTTTGGCGGTGCAGGGTCCCTGGTTTCTTCCCCTGTCTCCGTCTCCACTTCGGTCTTCCCCGTCCCTGTCGCTTCTCCGGTTGCGGTTGTCGGTGTGGAAGTTGAAAGGCAGGGTTGGAGACGGCGCGGTTTCCCGGAACATTTAGCGGTGGCTCTTCAGCGTTCCCGGCGGCCTTCCACCCTTAAGGCTTATGATAGGCATTGGGGTAATTTTGACCGTTGGTGTTCGACGTTGGGGGTCTCCCCTTTGTTCTGTTCCTTGCAGGTTGTCCTTCAGTTTTTGTGGGAAGGTTTCGAGAAGGGTTTGGCTGTGTCTACTCTGCGGGCACAGTGGGCCGCTGTTCGGGCTTTTCGTTCCCCGTGGGGGAACCTTTCGGATATTGAGGACTTGGTTTCTCGTCTTCTTCGCAGTTTTACTGTTTCTCGGCCTGTTCCTCGTCCTTCTTTTCCCCTGTGGGATTTGCCTTTGGTCCTGCGAGTTTTAGTCGGTCCTCCTTTTGAACCTTTGGATGTGGTGGACTTAAAATTTCTGACTCTCAAGGTGGTTTTTCTGGTGGCGGTCACCTCTGCTCGTCGTCTTGGGGAGTTGGGAGCCTTGATGGCTCGGCCTCCTTTTCTTTCCTTCACGGAGGAGGGTGTGGTGCTCCGACTGGATTCTTCTTTTGTACCGAAGGTTTCTTCGCAATTTCACAGGTGTCAGGAGTTGGTTTTACCTGCCCTGGGCTCTGTTTTGGATTCTCCTGGTGGTCCCCAGTGGTCTTTGTTGGATGTGTGCAGGGCTTTGCGCATTTATCTGGACCGTACGGCGGTTTTTCGCAAATCGGACTCCCTTTTTGTCTCCTTTGGTGCGGCTTCCCTTGGGAGTAAGGCTTCTTCTGTGTCCATCGGCCGTTGGCTGAAGCAAGTCATTTCCTTGGCCTACTCTCTGTCTGGTTCTCCTCCTCCTCTGGGGGTTCAGGGTCGTTCTACGAGAGGGGTGGCTGCTTCTTGGGCGGAGGTTCAGGGTGTTCCTCTCTCTGAGATTTGTAGGGCTGCCACGTGGGCCTCTTCCAATACTTTCATCAGGCATTATCGCCTTCTCAATCTGTTGGGGGATGATGGAGGTTTTGCATTGGGGGTGTTGAGCTCTGTTCGCTCCTGATTGTTTTTCTGCTTTGTTTCCAATAAATCTCTGGGTTTGTTTGCTATCCTGGTGGTTTGTTGTGTTTTCTAGTATGAATGCCGGGGTTTGCTTTGGTATTTCTCACTAGTCCATGACGGTGTCGAGGACGGAGGGACCTGGGGGTAATGTCCTATTACTTACCGGTAATCTTCATTACTCCGGGTCCCGTAGTCCTCGACACCGTCATGACTTCCCTCCCTCCCTCCCTGTCTGCCGGCCTTCATTATGGCTTGGTATTTCAGGAGGAATGCTGGGACGGTACTCCTTATGTACTCCCAGTGGGAGGGGGAAGGGTAGGTCCAGCATTCCTTCGTTCTTTTTCTGTCAGCGAGATAGTTACATCTCACTAGTCCATGACGGTGTCGAGGACTACGGGACCCGGAGTAATGAAGATTACCGGTAAGTAATAGGACATTATGCATTAGGGTTCCAGAGTTCCCTTGATAAACTGAAGAGTAGAATTATTGACAGCGAAGTGCCTCGTCCCAATGGTTGCATTGGGTGTTTTGTTGATTGGTTAAGGGTAAGTTTTCAAATGTGCATCGTAAATGATATTGGGGTCATCGTGTTGTAATATTGTTAACTTCTGTCCATGGAATATCATCGTTATGACCCAGTTTATGTGTAGAAAGGCGGAAAATCCACCTTTGTTCAATTTCGAAGAGTTTATGACAGGACCAAGCAGGGTTACTTTCTAATACTGTCCAGTGTAGTTCGTTCGGTCCATGTCGGTTGGCAATAAAGTGGGTACTCATTTTTGTGGTGGTTCTCCCACATCGAATATTGCTCCGATGCTCCATGATCCTGGTCTTCACTGGGCATGAGGTCATGCCTATGTAACGTAGGTTGCAAGGGCACGTGATCATGTAAATACAATTTCTTGAGTTGCAGTTAGTGTGGTTTTTTTGAGTCCAAACTTTGCCTACTTCTAGATCGAGTTCTTTAGTTGCCTTTGTCAAACTGCATACTCCACAGTCTCCACAGGGATAATGCCCCCTCACTGGTGATGAGACAGACATGTGGCCGAATGAGGTCAGAGAACACATTATTAAGCAGGGCAATATCGCTTGTTTGTACCTGCGCACCCAGGCTGATGCACCCCACCCCTCCCGCAGCATCGCCCTCAATTGCAGCCCCTGTGAACCCAGGCCCCACTGCTCACATGCTGTCATTGTTGTGTGTCCAAACACGACGGGCAGTAGTGTTCCCAATTCAGGTGCAGTGTTGATTGCGACGATGGTGTACGCCTTATGGATCCCTTTTTTCATTGCGCATTGTGATATGCGAGGTGGATGCGGCCATATCACCTGAGACAGTGTAGAAGAACTGGGACATGGGGGGCGTGGCTAACTGCCGGGAACGGAGGACGTGAGCTGAAAGAGCTCCGGCCCCCTGGATGGCAATTCACCTAAACCATTTACACTCCCTTGTGGGGTGCCACAAGGCTCTTATCTTAGCCCAACTCTTTTTAATATATACGTGGCACCATTGGCAGGAGCTATTAGATCGTTTGGCTTTCAGCTCACCTCATACGCTCACGACACACAAATAGTGTTGTCGTTGACCAGGGGAGATGAGAAAGAAACTGGGGACCGTTTCTATGAATGCATGAGTGCTATATCTCGCTGGATGTCTTCCAATTGCTTAAAGCTCAATTCCAACAAGACCGAGGTCTTAAAGTTTGGGAATAATCCACAGGTGTGGACACCGGATTGGTGGCCGGAAGACCTGGGCTCCTACCCTGTACCCACTAGGAAGGCCAAAAACCTTGGGGTATTAGTGGACAACAAACTCACTATGGGTGATCTAGTAAGCATGGTGACCACAGCTTGCTTTATGATTCTTAGAATCATTAGGAAAATCAAGATCTTTCTGACCGAGAGCAATCTCAAGACAGTAGTCATGGCCCTCATAACGTCGCGTTTGGACTATTGTAACAGCCTATATTTGAACATACAAAAACAATATGTATAGGCTCCAATTAGTCCAAAAAGCAGCGGCCAGACTGTTGTCCGGAACACCTAAATTTGTCTCTATGAAAGGAGAGCTTAAGAAACTACATTGGCTTCCGATAAAACAAAGAGTTTGCTTCAAGGCACTCTGTATTGTTTTTAAGGCCATCAATGGAATCGGTCCTAAATCTCTTAAGCAAAAGTTCCATTGGTATGTACCTGGTAGAACATTACGCTCTACCAGTACTAAACAAGTGCAAGTCCCCAAGGCAAAAAAAGTTAATTGGGGAGGCAGGAGCTTCACTCTTTGTGCCTCACGAGCCTGGAATGAGCTTCCCTTTTTTCTTAAGACTGCCCCGGATTTTCTGTCGTTTCGAAAGGGCCCTGAAGACATGGCTCTTCTCGCAGTAGCATTCTTTCAGCTTCCCCAGGCTACCAGTACTTAGCGCCAGGACACCCAAGGGTAATCGCGCGCTCTACAAGTGCAAATAACATAACAACATAACTCTGACAATCAGCTAAATATCCTGTGTTCCTGGACCTACGAGGCTGAGTCGTCCATCAGTGGACAGCGGAACTCCTCTGGACCCGGAGGCGGTGGTTTATACACCCAGTGTCCGACGTGAATGGGTGGCATTGGTGTTGCCTCCGGACGGCCGGCAGAGGAAGGAGAAGAGGGGCAGAGCCGAGTATGCTGCATGGCCGCCTAGACGACAATCACGGCTTCAGCGGTGTCCCCGACGCTTCTACGCGATGCCAACACGAGGTCGGAGTGGCGGCTCCTGAACGGGGGTGTCGGCGGAGTTGGCGGAGCAGAGCGCTGCTTTCTCCGCTTTGATATGCAACGGCAGCGGCCGCTATAAACAAGATGGCGGAAGTGACTGGCTGCGCCCGGGATCGGCACATGAACGGACAGGGACTGGAGGCGCTCCGGTGAGGAAGTGAACGCGGGCTGAAATCGTTGGCATTGCGGTGAGCGGGGATCGCGGGCATCTTAACACCCCCTCCTCCCCCCTCCCACTCGAGGACGTGGCTGCACAACAGGCTGCACACGTGGTAAGTAGCGCGATATTGGAACCCAGCGAGGGCGGCCCTAATATTTCCCTGGACATTCCTGCTCACTGCCACATGTGAAGATTGCCCACTGCATGACATTGTTTTGTAGCGCTGCATACTCGCTGCCCCACCTTTGAGGAATATACTTAGAGTTCATTGTGCTAGATGGGGTGCTGCTGGATGGTTGGCCTATGAGCGCTGCGCCCCTGCTTGCCATATTTACTGGCCACACGAGCTGAGAGCGGTGAAGCCCTCCACCTGAGGCCTGCCCTGGATGTGGGTAAGTGCACACATCTGAGTTGGAAGCGCGGTGTGGCTCTCACCTCTGGTACTGCCCTGATATCTGCTGGGGATGTGAAAACTGTCGGCACTGGTGATATTCACCAGGAGTGGGTAACCACAGATCAGAAGAGGCTGCATACTTACGGTTTGAGGAACTTGCGCCTTTGGGAGTACTCTGTGCTTGACAAGGATCTGTACTTCCCTGGGTGCGCGAGAGGAGCGGAGTAGTGCCCTAGAGACCCCCAAGAGCCAATCCTGGAGCAGAGACGGGCAGGGGGCGCCGTGGTGCAATGGATCGCAGCTGGAACAAACAAGCAGACGCCACCATGGATAACAAACCGCAACTCATATTAGGCAGTGACCCCTCTAATGCCTCGGACAATGTTATGATACCTCCTACTGGCAGAGACCCACATGATGCTAAACTGGATTTGATTTTGAAAGAAATACGTGACTAGTGGCATGTATGGACATGATGTCCACCAATCTCAGCCTACTACAGGCGGACCACAAAAAGTTGGCTGACAAGGTCAACTCAAATAATCTGGCACTGGATGATCTTATACCCCAGCAGATTCTGCACTCCACTCAACTTGAACAATTCCAGCGGCAACTGAGGAGCTTGCATGACAAGGTAGATGATGCGGAAGGGAGATCCCGCCTCAATAACGTTCGCATACTTGGTATGCAGGAGCGCACTGAGGGATCCAACCCTACGCAGTTTGTGGAGCACTGGCTGAGGAACCATGTCGCGACAGAGGGCCTAACATCTCTGTACAGTGTGGAGAGAGCGCACCGGGTGCCCTCCAGGTCCCCTCGTCCGGGCGCACCGCCTCGTTCGATGATAGCACGCATTCTACACTACAAGGACCCCGACACTATCCTGCGAGCAGCCAGAGAGAACGCACCTGTGCGTTTCAAGAACAAGACAATTTCGCTATACCCGGATTTTACCCCGGCAGTCCAGAAAGCTAGAGCTACATTCTTAGGAGTAAAGAAAAGCCTGCGTGACTGCAACTTAAAATACGCACTATTATTCCCGGCTAGAGTGAAAGTTGTCTACAGCCAGAAATCATATTTTTTTGAAAACCCTGAGGAAGTGGCAGACTGGCTTGAAATAACTTTCACACCGGAGACATCTCAAGACTACATTACCGTCGGGACAGCTACGTCGTGCCTCCCCGATACGAACGTCTGGACTACCCCGATCAGGTCATGGCACTACCGTGGCCACTATGGACTCTGGCCCAACCTCGGAACAGATCACGACCAGCCAGAAAGTTGCACTGCGTACAGCAGCGGCTTTGGCGGCTCATGATGCCCAGGCTGCAGCGTCTTCGAAACACTCGTCAGATGCTGACACGGTGTACTTTAACTCTGAGGCTAGCATTACGCTGTTCCCCTCGATTACTGTTCAGGTTGCCAGGGACTTCTAAACTTGTGATCTAGGCTATCCAGGAGTGGTAATGTATACGAAGAACATTTGCTGTATGTGTTGCTGTTGATGGCTGCTTTATGGGTCCAGGGTACATATGCTTTACAGGGAAGTGTGTTACTGTAATCAAGACATACTCGAATGTGCTTCACGTGGTTTTTACGAACTGACGCAGTTCAGGCCTTCACCCCCCCAGGCGACTGCGATGACGTATTTATTGTTTGGAGTCCATGTTGGACTTTTGTTTCACGTTTGGTCCTCTGGTGTTTCATCGGGGAACCTAGTATTGGGGAGTTTCTATGTAATGGCATGGTTGGCTCCGCAGCAGGTTTTCTCTACAGGGTTTCAGTCTTCACAGGTCACATTGCAGTTCTGCTCTTTACACCGCAATGGCCTTACATAATACATACACCTACTGCACATGGAACGTGAGGGGTTTAGGCTCAATTCATAAAAGACACCGGGTTTTGGCGCAACTTACTAGAAGGAAGATTGCTATAGCCTATTTACAAGAAACTCCTCCTAATGCGGCTGAGGCAGCCAAATTGCAGAAAAAATGGAGAGGGCAATTATTCGCTACAACATACTCAGCCTTATCCAGGGGGGCGAGGGTGTGGATGCGGAATACTGTCCCTTTCAAGCTCCTTGAACAGAAAATAGACGTCAACGGCAGCTATGTGCTGCTCCATGGTTTGTTGGATGGAACTCACGTAGTTATGGGCTGTATATATGCACCAAATATTGACCAGGATAAATATCTGACTACACTGGGTGCAGCCTTGACAGAATTGGCTGCATATCCCTGGGTGATAGGGGCACTTTCAACGCTGTGTTAGATGTTGACTTAGACAGATCTCATCCCCCGTTGCATGTTACTGAAAGCAAGAAACAATCGGAGGCGCTTAGGAGATGGACGGAGGGTTGGGAACTACATGACGCATGGCAGGCAAAACACCATGGGCATAGGGAATATTCCTTTTATTCGCCACCACACAGACTACACACCCGAATAGATCTGTTCCTATGCCCAGGCACCCTATTGGGGTCCATTACTTCGGTGCTCCATATGGGGAAAACCCTGTCAGACCATAACCCTGTGGAACTGACTGTGCTATGGGGCAGGGTTCCAACTCCGATACCGATTTGGAAACTACAACCTGAAATGCTGGAGGATCAGGTCTTCCGCAATGCCCTCTCAGAGGCGATTGTCCATTATTTCTCAGAGAATCCGGGGTCTGCTGGCTCCCAACAAATCGAGTGGGATGCCTTTAAAACAGTCATCAGGGGAGTGGCGATTAGCACGAAGACAGGAGTGAGGCTCACTCTTATAGAACGACTCACGGAGATAGAGAGTCATTTAGCTGCAGGAACAAATGAACAATTGACACAATTACATGAGGCTAATATTCAATACGGGAGCTACTAGAGGAGCTACGCGTTGTTGATTACCGGTTGTACACGCAAAAGCTACACACACAAGCTGACAGGTCGGGCCACTGCTAGCACAATTGGTCTGAAACGCCCCCTTGCCCACACCCATATTAGAAATCCGGAACAACGTAGATATGGTGGTAAACACGCAATTAGACATCAATTTCGCATTTAAGGAATACTATGAGCGTCTCAACGGTCCGTCGACCGGACCTATTGACATTGACTTTGATCCATTCTTTGATGGTTTATGCATCCCCCAACTTACACAACACCAACGTGATGACTTACTTCGACCCATAACAGGAGCGGAAATACGGCAGGCGATTAAAGCCTTACCACGTAATAAGACTCCAGGGAATGATGGCCTACCAGCAGAATTTTACGCGATGTATGCTGACTTGCTCACTCTTCATTTGCAAAGTCTTTATCATGAATCTCTGGATAGAGGGGGCTCCCCACTACTACCTTGCAAGCTTTAGTGGTCTCACTACTAAAGCCCGGGAGGGATGCTTTGCTTATTTCGAGCTATAGGCCCTTGTCACTCCTCAATACTGACGATAAGATCCTGAGTAAACTGTCGGCCACTCGCCTTAATCAGTTTCTTCCCGCGCTGGTACACTCAGACCAGTGCAGATTTGTACCTGGTAGGAGAACAACACTCAACATCAGACAGCTACATAAAATTATGCTAGGAACACGTGGCACAGGAACTACGGAAGGCTGTATATCCCTTGATTTGAGGCAGGCATTTGACTGCTTACGTTGGGATTATATGTTCTATGCTCTCGCACGTTTTGGTATACCTGAAGAATACATAGCATGGGTGCGCTTGTTGTACATGAATCCCACGGTGAGGGCGCGCACGGGTCGATATGTAGGGGCCATATTGTCTCAGCATATGCGGATAATCTCATTCTTTACATCAGGGACATGTCCGCTAATCCCCACCCAATGCTCATTCCAAGGTCTCTCTGGCCTGGTTATTAATGCTGCCAAGTCATACGCATTTTTCTTTGACAGTGCTGGAAGGAACGGACACTTCCAGTTTGGTCCTTGGGCCTTTCACATAGCGCCTGATACCTTTAAATACCTTGGGATACAAATTTATCGCAACACCTCGGACCTCCTAGGTGGTAACCTGGGGCGTGCGATTGCTGCACTCAAATTCCAAATTTAGTTTTGGGTATCATTACTCCTATCGGTAGCGGGCAGGGTGGCCATTACGAAAATGGTACTATTGCCACGGCTCCTTTACTTCTTCACCAACCTATCAATACCTGTCCCCAACAGGATTTTTAAAACGTTGAACTCTCTGGTGACACACCTAATATGGGGGACGGGGTGTAGATGTATTGGTCTAGCGAAATTACAACTTACCACAAAACAGGGAGGGATGGGAGTGCCGGATCTGCACGCATACTGCTATGCCAGCCAACTGCAGTGACTGGAATAATGGCTTGCAGGACGCAACTTGCGTGAACTGGATATGTCATTGCGGGATAGGGACAAGGGGATCATTCATAGACTCTTGCTACCGCAGGCCCCCCTACTGACGTCGACACACCACTTACTGAAATTGGCTATTGTATATTGGCGGAGTGCGGTAAGGTACACTGGACAGACGGCACCGTATGCCCCCACCATTCCACTGCTGGGTATCCCTACACGTGCGGAGCTAACCTCCAACTGTGCCTTACAGGCATGGGCTGGGGCATGCATCACCACATTGGGAGACTTTTTTACAGAGGGTGCATTAATGTCACATGAAACGTTTGTGCATGTACATGATGCCCCTGATACGTTGTTCCTATTACATGCACATATTTCCAGATATATACGCACCACATGGTCGCCTGAAGATACTGAACCACCCTCGAACACACTACTTACCATGCAATAGCTAATGGGCAATGGGGCTCGACTGACAAAATGGCTAACTCACGGGATCTGAACTGAGAGAGAGATCTAATTGCAGCCGCTACGCGACGAGTGGGAAGGGGATGTGGGCCGTGCATTTACAGCCAAAGAATGGGACACAATACTGGGGTTCCACAAGAAAGTCTCTCGTAATCTCAAATTTAAATTTATTCAACTGATGTGGTTACACAGGGCGTACTTAACCCCACACAGACTGAGCGCTATGTTTACGGGGGCAGCTGATGACTACCCACGCTGCCACGCACCCAATGTGGGGTTGGTACACATGGTATGGTCTTGCCCTAGACTAGGGCATTATTGGGCGACGGTATTCAAAATATTGAAAACGATAGCCCTGACACGCCTGAATGACACCCTAGAATACTGTATACTAGGACTTGGACCCCGTGAAAAGAAAGGGAACCCTGCCTCACGATTTACCAACCTTGCTAAGAGGGCCATAACTACACGATGGAAGGCCACTAGAGCCCCATTGCTGCAGGACTGGCACACGGAAATGCTGAGATAGGGTAAAGCGGAAGGGGCTGAACTTAAAAGAGAGGAATACAGACTCCTTAGAAAAACACTGATTTCACTGAACTGGTGTGCAATGTTGGAAGAATACGCTGCGATAGATATTTTGTCCTACAGAGGGGTGTTGGGTCTGTCACTTAGGAGCCTGATACACGGTTACAAGACACTGGGGCCCCTCACACTATTTGTGTGCTATTCCGGGTAAGATGGCAGGAATGTGCAGTTTAAATACAACAGACTCTTGAACCGATATACACACACCTGTGAACATGATCGATACATAAATGCTACTGTTGGATATTGTGACCCAAGTGCGCTAAGAGGGGGGGGGGGGGGGCTGGTAAAGGGGTTATCTTTTTTTGTTAGGATGTTATAATTGTATTGAACTGGGACATGTGGCGTTGTCGTTATCCTATTTATACGTACGCAAAGTGGGCTGGGCTTGCGTACGCCAGGCAAGCGTAGGGGTGTGAATAATAGTTCCGGGGACCTGGTTCCTGGCCAGGAAGTGTACTTATGTGTGTTTCTGTTGCAATTTTGACGTCGCAGAATGCGCAATTTACATTAATGTAGCATGTACCGGGAGGGCGGCAACTATCGCTAATGAGATGCTGTTGGAAAACATTGAATGGCCAACATCACATTTCGTTGTCAAGGTTGTGATATGCGCAGACACTCATGTCAATGGTGTGCGGTATTATTGAAAGTGTTGCTATTGCGAAGCGCACACATGCGAATGTGCTCGGAGGGATGGAGGATCAGCTGTGAGGCTACGTCATAAATAGTGATAGTCAAGCAATGCATGCCAAACGTGAATCTGAAAGTCTCACATATGACACACTACTATACTGGTAAAGCCTGACAACAGAGAATACAGCAATACAAATGTACACATTACTGTTTACTGTTTGTCAGATGTGATCTAGGATGTGCACTCTGCCCGTGGCTGATAATACCCCTTCGGGACAGCAATACCCAGGCCGAAAGGCAGCACAATAATGTGCACACACACACACCAGGGCATCGTGTAACACACATTTGATTTTTGATGTAACGTTTGAGATGCATGGCCATCACAAGTGGAAGGCTAATGTACAGACCATGAATATTGATCAAGATGATCGTTGCACGTTGTGTGTAGTAGAAGATGTGTACACAGCAAAAAAACTTTTCAAAAAAGCTCTCTAAGCAGAAGGGGTGTGTCTCATCAAACGCTGTAGAGAGAATGACTAAAATGGGTGGGGTTCTCCAACTGTTACAATGGGAAATGTTATGAACTAATCAAATGCTTTTTTTTAAGGTCACATGGCAATCGCGCATCGAGGGCGCAAGGAGGCCACACCCGACAAGATTTTGAGAAAATATATTAATCATATTATAAGTTTATTACAGTTAGAAATATATAAATGTTTAAAATATTTTAGATTATCGCTTGCTCTCATATACAGTTCAAAGTTATTTAGATATAGTTTTGAGCCATTAAAAAAAAATGAAGGAATGTTGTACACGGCTCGACACCATACGTCTATGACGTAACACAGGACCTGGCAGCATCCACTCGTTGCATACGCAATGCGCAGTGGGCGCGACCCCATACGTACATGACGTAACGCGTGGCTTGGCACTGCGTACCCGTCACTTATTTGTAGAGATACTAACACTTACTGTCTTATAAAATTACTGATACAAGCAGACACTCATTTATACACAAACTCTTCAAATAACTTACTCTCATGTATAGTCATTTATATTAGGGGTGGGCGGAATTTGCGAAAGTGACTTTCGCAAATTATCGGGAAAATGTTAAAAATCTCTGCAAACACGCGGAAATATCGCGAAGATGCGGACGTTTTTTTCCCACCCGTTCGCGGTATTTTCTGCGTGGTCGCGGCTCGCCAACTTACCCATGCGGTTGCTCGCGGGTGCGGCCGTCTTGTTTTCACTCTTCTCGCGGTGCATGATCGCGAGAAGAAAGACGTGATCGTGCGACCAATGACATTACTGCGGGCGCGAACTGTCGCGAGACAGTGTAAATGGCTACCAACAATCCAACATCTCGTGGAGAACGCGACCGGATCGGGAAAACTTGTCGGCGAACGCGGGGATTCAGGTAAGGCGATCGCGCACGCGCGAGAATGTATTATTTTTAGGGGTGTGCGGAATTTGCGAAAGCGGCTTTCGCAAATTATCGCGAGAATGTTTAAAATCTCCGAAAACACGCGGAAATATCGCGAAGATGCGGAAGTTTTTTTCCCGCCCGTTCGCGGTATTTTCTGCGTGTTCGCGGCTCGCCAACTTACACATGCGGTTGCTTGCGGGTGCGGCCATCTTATTTTCACTCTTCTCGCGGTGCATGATCGCGAGAAGAAAGACGTGATCGCGCGACGCATGACGTTACTGCGGGCGCGAGACAGCGCAAATGGCTACCAACAATCCAACATCTTGTGGAGAACGCGACCGGATCGGGAAATCTTGTCGGCGAACGCGGGGATTCAGGTAAGGCGATCGCGAGCGCGCGAGAATGTATTATTTTACAGCGCGAGCAAGAACCAAATTATCGCTAGACTGCGGAATGCGGAAATTTTGACATTATCGCGCTCTCCGCGGAACGCGAAAATGTCAAATTATCGCAATTTCCGCGAGCAGAACGGAAATTTAGCCCAGGCCTAATTTATATACTCCAACACTCACATACAGTGCCTTAAATTATACCACTGAGACATTCATTCACTCACCAACACACCCATACACACTGTAACTCATCCATACTGCCCTTCCCAGATGCGCTTTTGAATCCATACAACCAGTGAATCACCCACTCAGACATCTATGCACAGAGTCATAACAAATCAATAACCCATATAGATACTCATGTAGCTATTCAGCAACCCATGCAGTTGCTTACACACCAACTGAGAGACTAATACAGACTTTCACACAGTGTAGTTACTAACCCATGCATTCAGTACGACACGTTCAATCACTCACTTATACAGTCAGTCACGCACCTAATAAAGAATCCCTTCAGGCACTTGTAAATGCATTCATTCTTCAATACACCTTGGCATAGATATATATGAAAAATATTTAAACTTTACAGAAACATACATTCACTTGATGATGTCATCAGTGATGTCATCAGTGATGTCACTGACCATGTCATGAGTGATGTAATATGTGACATCATCAGTAGTGCATTGCGGGCACGCGAGTTATAGTTAGCTCAACTAACTATAACAGGCGAATTTCTCTGGTTTTATATGAGTCAAATGTCCAACTAACTAGAACGTCCCTAAAACCTGTTTTTTTAAGTGAATATATATCATACCAACAAGTTGCCTGCTGTAGAAGACGCCTCACAACAGGTAAGTCATTTGTCAAATTTGTTTTATTACAGGAAGCAGCAGCATGAACACAGCCAAACCCACACGGTGCAACATCCAGTCCCGACGCGTTTCGTTAATCACTTCTTCAGGGGCTTTGGAAAAGAAAGCAACAGCAGAACAATTTCGGCGGCAACCATTTATGTTCCAAACACCTCGCTTCAGTGGGCGTGGCCTGTACTCTGGCCTGCTGGTACTTGTGGTACCAGCCGTTATCCTCAAGTGAGCTGCCTGCTGTTAACTTTCAAAAATAAACTTAATAACATCCCAGTGGATCGTGGTGCCAGGTTATAGTTCACTGCAGCAGCTTGTGCTCCTCAAAAAAAAAATATATATATAAGCCCTATAAAAATCGATTTAACAGAAATAGCAGAAACATACCGAAATTGAATAAAGGGACAATATATACAGGAATATACACTATGGGCCAGATGTACGACCCGTTTTTCATGCGCAAACAGGTTTGCGTAATTGTATGCGCATGCAAAAACCTATTGGGCCATGTACATGCCCTATTTACCGAGTCACAATTTTTTTTTGCGACTCGCTAAATAGGTTTTTCGACCCGCTATTTGGAAAGGGCGTGCCCTTCCAAATAGTGAGTCTCCAAACCATGTACAAATGTTTTGCGACCGCAACTGAGGTCGCAAAACACTTGCAATTACCACCTACTTCAAGTAGGTGGTAATGCATTCGCAAATAGGAAGGGGTCAAAAGGGAACCATTCCCCTTTGTAAATGCATGCAAAACTATTTTTTAAGGGCAGGCACTGGTCCCACGCAATGGAGCAAGGTTTCGTGAAAAGAAACTTGCTTGGATGCAATCCTCTCAAATAACATGTAATAATGTAACCAATTTGTCTTGTAAATACTAACGTTGCAATACACACCTTATACTGTATCCAGGGGAAGCTATTCAATATGCATTACTAACACGTAATCCGAGTAACTACAGATGGCCGCCAAAAACGCTGGATTTCTTTTGCGAATGCGTCTACTGCATCTACATAGTATGACAATCTATCGCTTTTGGTGGGAAACTTTGCAGCTGCGCAATGGCACTTAATATGGCCGCTTTAAACTCACATGTTGACGCATATGCTATTGCTTCAACTAAACCTCGTAAGTTTTATTAAACACTAAAGCAAAAGATTTAAATAAGTAAATGGGGATAGAGTAGAAATAAGTGGTATACAGAGAAATCATTTGTTTCAGTGTTCTAATGTGTCTTTTTCTGACTTTATTATTAGTTCTTATTTGGGCCTTGGAGTTTGACTGAAATCCCTACTCCACCTGATCCGCGCGCGTGCACATAGAGACTTGCCGGAAACTATAATGGCACACTTGAATCACAGCCAAGGCCACCTTGAACGAAGACACCTGGGATATTATACTGATGACCCTTGCGAGAGCAACAATTTTGAATAAAATATATAACTTGTATTGATCATAATGTGAAATGCGGGTGGGAATAAAGCTATGGGAAAGAAAATTAAGGGGCGGGAACATGGAACAATAATCCAAAAGAAAAAGCATTACTTTTAGTATGGTGTGATGAATTCACCTCCTCGCCCTCACCAATCAGAATAGGGGAAAACACAATCATTGACACTTTTGGGGGTGGTACATGAATAAAGAATAGTATAAATGAGGTAAGTTAGTTAGAGAACTTGTCCAACTTGTCAGATCTGTCATTCCGACTCGTCACTGACCAAACACGTATGCTGCTCCAGATTCTTTCCAAGACGCTGTCTCAGACCCTGCTGCTGCCAGAAACTCTGCTCTAGAGTTGAGATACTGATCGATAATCTAATCATCTAGAAGGGATTGCGGAAGAGGGACACCCGAGGAGAGTAGTACCAGAGAGGGGTGCGACACTGGCATTGCCCATTAGAAGAGGTCACCTTCCCAGATCTGAATCTGCCTGATGTTCTGTCTGTATCCTGTCCTGGAGATTCTATATGGCCCCATCTTTAAGGAATTGGGTTCATCCTTGACCATAGGTAAATATAATTCTACAAAATCTATCTTTTATGCCTGCTCTCTCTCTCTCTTTCCCACTCTATCCAGGTACCGTCTTTATTGATCATTTTATAACTTTGCTATGATTGATTTTACTTTGCCTTTTGAAGTGAAGGTGGTTACTGTAATTGAATCTTGACTCACAAATAATTAATTTAGATAAGGGTTTTCAAAACTTCTTGAATCTGTGGTTATTCATGTAAGAGGTTAATGTCATACTACCTTAAACAAACTCAGCAACCTGATTCATTGAGGAGAGGAAAATTACTATTATCAAGTTAATAAGAATTGGTAAAGCTAAATATCAAAATTACAGGTAATACACACAATTGATGCCAGTAGGGTTTTAATAGCTTATTTTATGAATGTGTTTTGGGCCCAGGTGAGTATTATGTGTGTGTGTGACCAGAGTTGGTAACCTGCGCTCCATCACAGGGACCACTGCCTGCCCTTAAAAAAAGAAACAAAAACGTTTCATTTTTTTTTTTATATGCATCCCGTTTCTCTTTAAGGAAAATGGGCTGCATTTAAAAAAAAACTGCTTTATTTAAAAGCTGTTCCAGACATGGTGATCTGTTGAGCCCAGCAGGCCACCATCCCTGGGAGGGCTGGCATTCCCAATGGGCTCGCAAATTGAGAGAGGCTAATTAATATTAATGAGCCTCACTATTTGCGACCCCATTGGGAATCGCACACAGTGTTAAACACACAGTTGTGCATTTAATTTAGCGCCTCGCAATTTGTGACTCGCAATGTGCCACAAATTACGAGGCGCTAAATGATATGGTCGTACATCTGGCCCATTATTTAATGGCAAATCCAGGGGAAACTTACATAATAAGTTAAGTAATGGCATGCTGTGCACCTGAACAGGGTTATAAAATAAATTGGTAATTTAGGACAAGACCATCCTTTTCCATTCATCTATGGTGTTTAAGCCATTGTCGACCGAATTGTAGCAGGCAATCCAGCAACATACACTTCGTAACAATAGCTGGGCCACATCACCTCCACGTATTGGCAGCATGGGTTAGTCTATCACTTGCCACATTAAGTCATTAGGTCTCGCCTAGGCAGCGCTTGCGCTGTCTCGTTGAGACATGCAGTATACACTATAGCATGGAAGCTTCGTTGAAGCTCCGCCCACTCTCCACCCATCATTTTCATTGGCTTGTGTCTTAAATGCTGCCTTCCGATTGGTTGAAGGCTTGTTAGTCCCGCCTTATGATGGACATGTCTTCATTTGTGTCCTTTCACGGCTATTGGCCCCTTTACTGCACAGACTACTTTCTTCCTGGGCCTCCCTCCCATGCCTTCTCACGCCCTTATTGCCAATGCTTGTTTTATTTGTCTCTCCCCACCCCCATCTGAGGTCTCCCTTTAATTATTACAGCCCACCCCCAGGCTCAAGTCGGTATTTGTTGGTGCCAACTCCTCCCTTTAATTTTCTGCACTGTTTGTTTCAGTTGCTACATTTGACAGTGTTTTTTAAATTATATCTCTGTCTCCACGTGATGGGTGTTTTGTATCTCTCCCCACCCTCCTCCGAGATCGCTGTTTATTTATTTAAGATTCCGAGATCGCTGTTTATTTATTTAGGATTAGGTAATACAGCCCACACTGAGGATCGAACCCTGCTCTCTCCCCACCCTCCTACGAGATCGCTGTTTATTTATTTAAGATTAGGTAATAGAGCCCACACTGAGGATCGAACCCTGATCTCCAGCTCCAAAGTCAGCTGCTTTAGATGTCAAGCCACCTCCTTGCTTCAAGACAAGCTTCTTACAGGGCTTTATCTTTGTTTCCCGAGTCACCCTCCCACAATCCACCCACCCTTAACCCCTTCCTCCCTCTCGCTTTCCCTGAGCTCCGCCGTAAGTGCATAGGAAGTATGCAAGCGCTATCACTTTAAATGAAAACAGCCTCAGAGCTCTCTTCCAGAGCCCCGCCCTGCATCACAGAATGATTCTCTGGAAGTTGGTGCGCATGTGCTTCCTCCGTTCTAGTGCTTGCATCATCATAGCAGCTATAGTCCGAAGAGGTTAGGACCAGTGATCGAAGTGGACAGGATCGGCAGGGCACGGCGTGCCCCTACTTCTTAAATTCAACCGATTCTGTACCCCTACTTCTTTTTTTAAAACGTGTCCCAGGACGGCTGAAATAGCCTACAGATAAGGTTCGGCGTGCGGGGGCGGGTGAGCAGTGAAGGAAAAGAAATGACTTTTCCTTCATGCCCATAGAAGTCCACTTCTGCTTTGCCACTGTCAGCTGTCTCTTAATCCCTCTCTTTCGGTCTCACTCCTCCCCACTTACTGAAAACCGTGACTTCAAGCTACGGTTCTCACCCTCTCTCTCCTCCGCTCCTTTTTTTGTTCCCCTGTGAAATGGATCCAAAAAGGAAAACATGCTGGAAAGCTAATCTTTTTCTTACATTTTTCTATTCCAAAGTGTAGCCTCTGGATGGAGAGAAATAGGTTCAAAATCTGAAAAATAAATAAATAAAGCAAGACGAAGTTGACGCAAAATAGCCAGATTGGTTTTCTTCTTCACACCTAAACACATTAGCGCCACTTCATAGAGTTTGCCAGTGAAGCGCTACTTTTGTTTTCTCATATTTCTTTGAAAAACATTGTTTTCCGCAGGTGGGGAAGTGCACCATTCCTGGAGGTACTACAATTCCTGGTTAATGTGTTCAGGGATGTGGTCTTTTTAAACCATACTGCTCGCGTTCTGTAAGGATAGAAGCAATGGACATTGAAACGGGTCCCTTCTGGGCCCTCTAGTCATGTCCATAACTTTTCTGACAAAATCATTAATTGATTTCTGAATAATGAGTATATAAAATCATAACGGTAACCATGCTTTTCCTGCTTACATTTCACATGCTTTACTTAATTTTGCCTTCCCTACGAGGGTTCGCTTTTTCCAGGATGTTACTTTTTTTTCAGGCAGCATATTTCTCTAGTCCAGTACGTAATTTGAGTCACATCCAGGTGTTTATATGGGGGCACAATCGGGATGTAGTTGAAGGCATTGCGAGTTTCTCTCAGTGGGGCAGTATGGTGTTCAGTGAGGGGAGAGGATGTGGCACTATGGTCAGAGCTGCGGAATTTGGAACTGAGGAACCAGGTTCAGCCTTCATGACCTGTCCCCCAGACCACTCTCCTGAGGGAGCACATTCCCATGCCAGACCTTAGAAGGCCCGCAAGACCTTAGAAGCGCTGGTGTCTTAGCACCAGCAGGTGGACCCTAATGATGGCAAGTGTGGGGTAACCTTCAAGGCTTGTCCACCACAATCCATACTGAAGTTCACCTCCAGTATTGTGGGCAGGCCTACAAAGTAGCACATCCTAGAGCAACAGTGACTCTGTTACTGAGGTCACAGGACCTTTGATCAGGGTGGCTCTAGGGCGGTGGGACGGTGGGATCGCATCGGGCGCTGACTTCGAGTAGGGTCATCATGTTTGCAAGTATATTATGGTTTTAAATACACTTGCTGCCTTCTTCCTGGCCTCCAGCAATTTTCGGCAACAATAAAATTGCCATGATAACTCTGGTGATTAATGTTCTTCTAGAGGGAGGTCAGAGTTTTCTCTAGTGGAAGTTTTGACTCATCGAAAGGTAGCGAAGAGTGTTAATGTGCCTGCTGCAAAGAACATGTACCATTCAGATCACAAAGTGCACAGAATGTAAATAGGTCAGTGGGCTACTGCTTTTGTCAGAGAGATCCTTTTGTTACTTGCAGTTTACAAGTTAAAATACTAGCACAGAACAGTGATCTATTAACTGTCATCTAAGAGCTGCATGCAAACTGCAAGGTATAAATTAGAGCATTATGTTTTTTCTCCCCAGTCTTTGATTATCCTAATGTTGCAAAAAGTGTTCATTTGGATATGAATCAATTCTGATTATTAAAGAGAACCCCCAACCTTGGTATTACGTTTTAAATTCTGAGTTTGTGTTTCTCCAGACCAATCACTATTAAACTATGCTGCCTACTAGTACGGTTGTCATGTGACTCCTACACCTTGTAGTCCTTTATCTTATGTAAAACTTCCTATACAGTGATTTACACACAAATGATTGATTGTCTCTGTGTAATGTGTGTGATGTAAGTGCTCTGACACCGTACTCTGATTTCAGTGGCTCTGTAAATCAAACTAAATGCATGTGAGAGAGAGTGTGGTTATGGAAACTTGAGGGGCACTGTTAAAGGGTAGTAGTGAGGGAATCCGTGGCAGAGGCGGTCATTGAGGGGCACCAAAAAAGTAGAAGAGGTGTGGCGCCGCAGCCAGGGCGACTGACTCCGGAATCTGGGAATTACCGTTCAATCCCCGGTGCCGTGGCAGATTAGTCCAGCACCATGTGACTCTGGGCAATAGCTTGCTTAATATTCCCGACGGCGCCTAGAGACCCTTACAGGTGATGGTTCACGCTTTACAAATGTGGATATTATTATTCAACGAACATTGTTGCACAGGGCGCCACCAGCGCTAAAGCTGGCCCTGCCATTGAGGCCAGTCTGCCTCACCCATTGGTACGTCCATTGACCTAGTTTCAGCAGTAGTAGCTGCAACTTACTAGGGATTGACAATGCAGGATTTGCATACACACCAAACTAAGGGGCATATGTACAAACCCCTATTGCCACCACAACGTACCTTTTTCCGACGTTGTGGTGGCGATAGGGGCCTTGCCTTATTTACAAGGCAGCGTTAAGCCACTTAATGTGGCTTAACGCTGCCTTTTAAATAAGGCCCCCTTTCACGCAATCGTTAGCGTGAAAGTGGTGGGCAGTGGGTGTTGCAGTGGGCGTTCCACCGCAACACCCATTGATTTTGACGCTGCCCCCTATGTACAAGGGCAACATGCATAGGAGGCAGCGCCAAATTTAAGACCAGGGAAACCCCTGGTCTTAAGTTGGCGAAACAAGGAGAAATACTTTATTTCTCCTCGTTTTTGCTTTTGCCATGTGTGCTGCCTTATGCAGCACACATGGAATAAACACAATGCCATGGATTGTTTATGTACAGGAAGGTTCCCTCTTCCTGTACATAAAGAATCTGTAAAAAAATCCCATTTTGTGACTTTCATGTGTGCTGCATGAAGCAGCACAAATGAAAGTGACAAAATGGCATTTCAGGATTGTTTATGTACAGGAAGGGACACCTTCCTACACATAAACATTCCTCCCCTGCACGCAGAAACCCTTGCACTAAGGTGCAAGGGTGCTTGCGTTGGCGCTACACTGCTAAGTGTAGCACCAGCACAGGGGGAAATGCAAGGCTGCACCATATTGTTGTAAATATGGTGCAGCCTTGAGTTTCTGAAGTGGCGCAGTGAGGCGTTAAGCCATTACGGCTAACACCTCACTCCGCCACTTCACTTGTACATATCCCCCTAAGTTTGCAAACTTCACAGTCTCTCTGCTTCATGCACAAGCACTTTTAACATGTGCTGCCTGCTTTGGGGCCATTGGAATTATGCAGCAATGGAGGACAAAATTATGCCGCAGTGTTGACTAAATTAAGCAGGAAAAAAAAGGCTGCAGCGTAATGCAATATATTTTCTGATACTTTATTATTTTGAAATTTTTACACATACTAACTCTCTGGGAAAATGTTGCCTCATTAGTACCAGTGTAACATACAAATGCAGTAGTGAGAGAGGTGATCAGTCAACCTTTGCAAAGGGCCGTCCACTTTGCAGCAACATGTCACATTTTTTAGTAACTTTTGACCCGTTTCAGCTACAAATAAATTATTAGTTAAAAATGTCAGATTATGCAGCAGATTATGTATTATGTGTCAAATATGGCAGAGCCATAATTATATAGAAATGTTTGCAAACTAGGATATTTTGCCATTCATGTTTGAACTGCTATTGTGGAAAAAGAGAGAAGTGCTGATGACAGAAACGCCATGGCTCGGAGACAAATAGCTTGTGCTTTCACTTTTAACCATATGTGGGACATTCTGTGATTGAAAACATATCCCACTTTGTGAATGTTTTTAATGTCAATAACTCATATTAAGCTTTAAATAATCATGAGTATCCATTGGTTGAATTAAATAACATAATAATCTGTAACTGGTCAGTAAAATGTCAAACAAATACAAAAAATTGGGATGTTTTCCGCATTCTGGCCACACCTCTGACTCCGCCCACTGATCCAGTCCTCTGGTTATTCCCGCCCTCTGATTCTCCGCCCACAGTTCCCCTACTTTTTTCCCCCCACTTCGACCACTGGTTAGGACTGACTCTTTGCTTCCAGGGCCCCATATTTTCAGATCAAATGACACACGTGAGATAAGCAGTGGAACTACTTCATATAACTGAACCCAACCCAATTGTGGGAACTACTTATTTTGAACGAAAGTTTCCTCGCCTGGAGTACAAGTAGGGATGCACACGCAGTCCCTGCCTTGTTTCTTAGGCAGTTCCTTTTCTGTGCAGCTGCTTATAGGTGTATGTGTCCATATAAATGTATTTGCCCATCAGAAAAGTTTGTGTGCACAGCCCACGAATGTTTGTGAGCCAAAGCAAGCATGCAATGTGCCCCAGCAGAACAAAATACTTGAAAATAAAACACCGGAAATAAATCCGGAGCAAGGTTAAAGAACGCTATAATTACGACTTTTAATAGCTATTACCCGCACTTTAAATGGCGGACGCACGTCGTGTCATCATTAAGGTCATGAGTAGCCCGCCCGGTTTCTTTCACTGTGGCTTGTTCTCTGCAGCTGCTAGTAAGTGTATGCGTCTATCAGAAACATTTGTGGGCACAGCTGATGAACGTTTGTAAACCAAACGAAGCATGCACGGTGCCCGAGCAGAACAAAATATCGGAAAATAAACACAGGAAATAAGTCCTGTGGCAAAAAAAGATTCTAAGTTTAACATACTGTGCCAGGAGATATAAAACTATTCAAAGTTCTTATGCAGTGAAATCTCCTTATCCCATCAAAATTCATTTTCAATAAACTATACAATGCCAACAGATTTATATTATCGTTGGTCAGTGTGCCTGTCACAGCATTAGATGGTCAGCTTTCTCGCTGTTACTTTCCCACAGCGTCCCACTCCTGTCCCGCGGCTGCCCACCCTTTATGCTGCTTGATCAGGGCTTTTCCAACCCCTGGACCAGGAGAGCTAAGCGAGGTTGTATTTTTATAATTGTCTCAGTGTATGACGTACTATTAATCTTTGGGTGTGTCTGAGTTCACGCATGCGCATGTGTGTGTTGCAGCTTGTATGTTTTCAGAGAGTTGCAGCAATAAGTGTTGCTGCCAAACGCCAAGGCTCACAAGCAGTGAGATTTCGTAGGCGTTGTATTTATACATTTCTTGTCTGTGCAGAGGGAAGATTTAAGAAAAGCCAGCGGCGTGCTTGCTTAAAGAGCGCCTGTTACTCCCCAGCACCTTGTGGCAGCAGGAGGCTGGAGGGTGCTGTCCCAAAGCAGGGAGCTGGTTTCAATGTGTGCCTGGCAGGCGACTCACCTAAGTCGGTTCCGGCAGCCAGTAATTTATGATATGACGTGGCATAACAGCCAGAGAGTGACAGCTTGTCTGTCTGCATATTAAACATGATGTTTACATTTTAGAATTATACAAATGCCCCTCTTAACCTCTAAACTGCATCTGAAATTAGGCTCTGCGATGGTTGCTTATATGCAAAGTCAGTGGATGGGCTGCAACAATATACCCAAGTTTTCTGGAGGAAAGATAGTGCCAGCATTCCGCTAAAAAGGCAAAGGTTTCAACTTGACACAATCCACCATGGCTTCCGTTCATTTCCCCACAGATGAGAATGGAATAGAGTCTTCGCTTTTTTCAGCTTGGAATTACACCTGCAGCATGGTTTGCCACCCGTAGGCCCTGGGTTTGCCAACCGTAGGCCCTGGGTTTGCCACCCGTAGGCCCTGCCCAGCTGGTATTCTGTGCTGCTGCATAATCTCAACAGAATTGGCCGGTTGACAAGAATTCTTACTTTGTGTAAAATACTCTTATTTCTATAATTTACATTTGTAATAGGAAATGTGTACATTTCATTCATTTCAGTGGAATTCCATCCACTACAAGTATATCGATTTTTTAATGAAAAAAGAATTTTAAACCGCATTCTTAATGATAAATTTAAGATGGGTAAATACTGTGGGAGTGGATTGATTGCATTTCCCTTGAACCAGTGCACGAGGTTAATGCAATAAGATTCTGACATCGCTGGTAACTTTGACACTAATTGGAGATTGGGTTGTATGTTAAAATACGAGAGTCAGCATATCAAAACTCCCAGAAGGTTTGCAGCGAGGCAAGATCACATGTTTGTAAATCTTTTTTTCTCCAATAACACTTATAGTTGTGGCCCATATCGGCGCCTCTTCTCCTAGTCCAGAAACGTACTGCAAGTGGTGGGCCACTGGGAAAACATGCAAGACCTCCCCGCAGGTCAATTCACAATGTCCTTGATCTCAACACCGCCTCCTCTCCCTCTGGCGTACATGGATTCTGAAAGGTATTTTCTGCTTTTGAAAGATGTGTTCATGCTGCTGCTTTTGAATGCATAATGTTAATTAGCCATGCAAGGCAAGATATATATCCGTCTGATGCATTAGAAATCTACAGACCAACTTAACATTTGCATTTACATTTGTAATGTGGTGCTTTTAAACGTGTCAGGTTCCTTCAGAGCGTGGCGTGGCAGTATATCATCTTGCTATAGGACATTCGCTCAGAGTATTTTTTTTAAATCCTGTCCTGCGTTATATAACAAGACATGTTTGCTCACAAACAGCAGCTGCATTCTTGTGTAGTGTCTAACTGCTAGTGCCTGCCCATGCTTTCTCATATTTACCCCAAATTATGTAAAAGTGAATGTAACTGTTCATAATGTCAATACCTGTTTTAAGCAGAGTCCTACTGGTAAATTAAGAGTGAGTTGAGCGGAATTTTTTTTTTAAAGATACATGGAAAAATAAATGAGTTTATTGAATGCCACCCCCAGTTTGGAAAGATTATTATAAAAAGCCCGATTTTATATGGCAAGTTCATCACCCACAAGATGGTCCAGTAGCTCTCTCTGGTGCATCCATCTAGGGAGTTATTAGGTCTTTCTGGTCCTCATTGTTTAGTACCCAAGTACAAAAAGTTCAGGAACACCTGGGCTTCAACCAAATACAGTGTTTCAACTTCCTGGCCACCTTTATGAAGGCTTTAACATTAGCAGCAGTGAGGCAGGATACTTGCATACTTAGGGTTCATTGAGTTAAGAGCCGCCGCCCACGTCCGGTGTGACCATTGTCACGCAGTTTGCTGCTTACTTTCTCTCCATGTTTAAGAGCAGTAGATGTTTCAGCACCCAGGCTAATGTGCTGCATAGCTAAATACATATAAGGTCCCAATGGCGAGACCGATTGGCATTGCCAATGCTTGTTTTTAGTATGGTTTTATGCTTTGAATTGGGCATCTAGAGGTGAATACTCCACTTGGCATCTGATTCTGCTTTTGTGCTGTATAATGCGAACTTTGACCAACTGGGTAGTTTGCCTGATATAAAGCAGGTTACCCGGTAACCAGAAGCCATCCTTCTGAGGACAGTGACTGTGTCTGCTGTGGTCAGGTTCACTGATGGGTGTTGTTGGACTTGGCCTTTCTATAGGGTCACCCCCAAACATTTTACCTTCACTCCTCCTGTTTTCTGAACCTGTTTTATGACTAACTAGGGCTAAAGTGCTGCTATCATCCCCAAATTAATGTGTTTGTTGAGAGATTCAACAAGCCCCTGAAAGGCATGGTCATGAACCTATGAGAGCCTGTGAAGTGAAAGTTGGCGCTCCTCTTGCCATGTCAGTTGTTTGCTTACAGGGGGGTGCCGCAGAAGGGAGTTGTGTTCAGCCGCTTTGAGCAGCTGTATGGCCACCCTGTCAGAGGGCCTTGTAAAAGAGGTGTGGGAGCAGGCTCCCAACAATCCTTCCCAATATGTAGTCAGCTACATGTTGGCTCTAAGATCCCAGATGAAGCAGCTTTGGAAGATGGCTACTGAGAAATTAAAAGTTATCCAAGAAGTCATGAACCTCTGATATGACCATACATGTACTCTGGTAGAGTTTCAACCTGGTCAGAACGTGTGGCTGATGAAGCCAGTGGATTTCCTGGCCTTGCAAGCCCAGTAGACTGGACCATATGAGGAAAAGAAATTTGAGGAAGAGGTCACCTACCTGGTGGACATCCAGAGCCCCTTATGGGTCATGCATGTTATCTGCCTTAAACCGCTGTTTAAGAGGGCCAGAGCCTCTATGCTCATGGTGACAGATGGACGTGTGAAAGTTGAGAGTTAACCTCTCCCGACTTCCTCTCCTCAAAAGGAGCACGATGGATCAGTAGAGGGAGTTAACCTTTCCCCCTCTATGACACCACAACCCCAAAGAGGTGAGAGACTGCCACCCGCTACTGGAATAGTTCTCCTCCCTGTTTTCACTAGACCCTGGGCTCACCCACTGGTGCACCCAGTCTGTGAAAAATAAGATCTACAAGCTGACAAAGTGAGAGCCAACATCTAGGAAGAAGTGTCCAAAACGCTACAGCGAGGGGTGATTGAGCACTCTAGCAACCATTGAACTCTGATTCTATGTGAGTTTTAGAGGCCTCACTTCAGTCACCAAGACTGACGCACTCCCCATCTGCAAAGTTGATGAGCTCATTGATCGGCTGGAAATCAGGGTACTGGCATATTGCCTTAACCGAGGAGGCAAAGGAGAGGTCTGCATTCTCTACCATAGAGGACCACTTCCAGTTCAGGGTGATGCCCCTTGAGTTAATGAACGTCCATGCCACCTTCCAGAGGTTGGTCAACCAGGTCCTGGCTGGAGGACTTAAGTGCCGCCTGATGGTACATTGGTATTCAGCTCAAGCTGGGAGGACCACTTGAACCACCTGTGGGCAGTGTTTCAGGCCTGGCAGAGGCCAGGCCTGACTGTCAAGCAAAATAAGTGCCAAATAGGGCAGGGTTCAGTGGTCTACTTGGGTTGCCAAGTCGTTTGGGGCAAGATGCCGTCCCTTCAGCCCAAAATTCAAATCATCTTGTTTTCGGAACCCCCTAAAGCCCAGACAGAGGTGAGGGCCTTCCTGGGCCTCACCGGATACTACAGGAAATTTCTCAAGATTTTATGGCACCATTATTTTCCCCGTCACTCAGCTGACTTCTAAACAGCAGCCCAAGAAGATGATATAGACAGAAGTGTTCAGGAAAGCATTCAACGCTTTAAACAAGGCACCAGCGCCAAAGGTGCCCAGCTCCTCTAAGGAATTTATCATGCAAACAAACACTTCAGAGCATGGCATAGGGGCTGTTCTCTCACATCTAAATGAAGAAAGCCTAAGCCATACTGTTGCCTTTATCAGCAGGAGACTATTCCTCGGGGTACAGAGGTGGAGTACCATTGAAAGGAAAGTCTTTGCAGTGGTTTGGGCACTGAATAAGTTGAGACCATACTTGTTTGGGACTCACTTCTGCATTTAGACAGACCACAGACCCCTCAAGTGGCTCATGCAAATGAGGGGTGAGAATTCCAAAATGTTGAGGCAGTCCATCTCCCTAAAAGGAATGGACTTTACAGTGTAATACCATCTTGGGACTGACCACTCCAATGCTGATGATATTGTCAGGTACTTTGCCTTAGTAATGAGAACTCCCATGAGGTTGGATAGTTCTCCCTACTTTCAGCAAGGAGAGAGGACACATATTAAACCTGACACCCTTAGGTGTTATTCCCCCAAACCTTTTGCCTTTCCACCTCCTATTTTACAAAATTTATTTTTGTTGGCTTTAGGACTTTGTGCACTTTACCACTGCTACCCATTGCTAAAGAGCATGGTACAATTGGCCTACACCTAATTGCAACATTTAATTTATGTGCATGACCCTAGTAAATGGTACTACCTGTACCTAGGGCCTGTAAGTTAAATGCTACTAGTGGGCTTGCAGCACTTATTGTGCCACTGTTGGAAAGTAATCCTATGCCCTGGTCACCCCCCAACGTTTTACTTACTGGTACTGGTGGTACCTGACTTTGACTGACCCTGGGCTCTGCCTAACCAGGCCCAGGGCCAGTGCTATGCTGAAACACCTACATACAATAGGGTACACTATGGGTCAGGGTACCTCTGTGATTGGCATGACCTACCTTATAAGGCCCTGGTACATATTAGGTCAGGGGGGTTGAAACTACCTATCATTCCCTAGTATATAATAGGGCATGGCAGTTTAGAGGCCTGCATGTGTGCACTGCTGAAGCCTGAGGTAAGTTTAAAACTTGCCCTGTGTTGCAGGACTGCTTTTAAAAAGTAAATTGTGCCTGAGCACGACTTTGGTGTTTGGGGCACTTAAAAATGGCTAACCTACAATGTTTGGGCATATTAGGTACCCCCTGGGTCTCCCCTAGGTGGGGGAGGTCAGGTATTTATAAGAAGGACACTTATAAAGTGAGTTTTATATGCCCCAGGGTACGTGAAATTGCACATTTCCCTCCCCACATTGTGATAAAGTGCTTTCCAAAATCGACTTTGGTGCTAGGAGAACTGTGGAGGGAGGATCTGCATTGTGTTTACATATTCAGAACCCCTAAAGTCTCCCCTAGGTGTTCCTGGGGTGGGGGTCCTGTAGATATATGTAAGGTACTTATAAAATATGTTTTTTTAAGCCCTGGTGCTGGAAAATGGCCAAAGTAATTTTTCCCATTGCAAATCTCATGCCACATAGGTTAACATGGCAGGACGTTATTTACTAATAACTCTTGATAGGAGTAGGCTAAAAGTACAATTCAAAGACTTCCCAGACTGGTATTAATAAACTCAACAATATGATACTGTTGAATTTCTCCTAAAATGTACATACAAGAAGTTATAAGACTTTCTTGTTTGTAAGCCCAGATTCAGCCTTCTAGTGGTCCGTCCTAATTGATCTGAGTTAAGTGGATTAGCCACGCTGCTTTGAAGAGGTGATAAAGAGCCCCTGTGGTTGACCATCTCTGCTGGGAGGGCAGTGTTCTGTTACACAGGAATGCCAGAGTAGGGGGAGGGGTCGTAAACAATGGACTTCAAGGGAAGGGGAAGACACCAGTGTTATTTACAACTCCACTATTTTGACCCCAGTCAGATGTTAGGATTAAGAAAAGAACAAGCTGATACAAGGGGGAGAGACTATGGAGATTAGCCATCCTAGGGTTGTGTTTAGCTAGTTCTTCTCTCCCTGCTGGAAATCAGCCATTACGAATTTGGAATTGGTGCACTCTGGGATATAATAGTGCCACACTCTGCAGGAAGTGGTCAGACCTTTGAATGGTACCCTGCAGCCCATTGGACAAGAGTGACCTCCTTCTTGACCCAGAGAAATTGGAATAAGTATCTGGGAAAGGCAGAACCCCTCAGATCTGCTGCTCAAAATTTAAGAAAGCAAGACGGGTCATGCTGGAAGTCGATGTGCATTTCCTAAGGCCTGCACTCTGAAGACTACACCTTCTGCACCATGTGAAACTACAGACTGTGGATTACCTTGCTGTAAAAAAGATTAAAGAGTGGACTCCCTGCAAGCTACAGGTTAACAGAGCTCACCTGGAACATAACCAACAAGGATCCGCAACCTGGAGAACTACCAGTGGATTTGTAGGGGTTTTGTTCAAGTGGATTGTGGGTACTTAAGTCCTCAACTTTCAAAGACTGTTTTGGAGATTCCAGACGCTTGGAGTGAGTTTGAGACACTTTGGAAAAAAGCTCCATAAGGGTACCGACTCAGCCTGGCCAGCCAAGCCGCCTGCCTTCAACCGCGAGCCGGACTGCAGTCCAGATTTGTCCTGCTAAAAAGTTCAGTGGGTCCGACTTCTAGGCAAAATCCGAGGCCGGGGAACCCTTTCCGAATCCGGTCTGGTGAAGAGCATCAAGGGACCACAAGAAGAAAAGCTCCAGAAAAGTTTCTAAGCCCAAAAGGTAAAAACTTTGACCGAGACCTACAATGAGGGGTAGCCGCCCAGGGCTCCATCGCAGTCGGCCTGAAACTTTGACCCGGTCTATTGTGAGCAGATGTCCCATAAAAGTGCTATATAATGCTAAATCTTTGAAAATTCATATCTCCGGTTCCCTACATGGGATTGTTAGCGTTTTGGTGTCATTTTTAAGATAAAAATATTTCCTATCTCCATACATTGGTGTTGGATTTTTATTATGCATTGTGTCTTAAATACTGAAGTGGTGTTTTTAAATGCTTTACATACCGGTCTTTGAAGTTAGGCCTGCATGCTCGCAGCCAATCTACCACGGGATGAGTATGGGAATACATTTCTATGACCTGGTCTGAGCCCTATATTGTGTTAGTGGCCTTAGTGCCAGTGACAGATATACATTTGCTCCTACTAATAATCCACTTTCTAACAGCCACTCACTGACAAGGCCTTTTAAAACATGTTTCGGGTCTGCCACTGCAGCCTGTTGTGCAGTACTAAACTGCCATTTCCACCTGACAAAGTAAACCTTTAATACAGATAAACTACCCCTAATGTCAGCCCTGAAGGCTAATAGGGCAAGGTGAGTTGTATGTATACATTTAGACATGTTGTTTTAAGTTTTCCATGTCCTTGTTGTAAAAAATACTCTTAAAATAGTTTGTCACTATTGCAAGGCCTATCTCACTCATAGGATAACATTGGGTTAATTTTTTACACTTAAGCGTTACCTTAAGTTTGGGAATTGATAGGAAAAGGATGTTTGCACTCAAATGAATTTCTATTTGAAATGTTTTTAATGGTAAAGCCAGATTGAAATCAGGATTCTGAAAAACCCACTCTTAGGAAATTGTCATTTTCTTGTCTTTACCATGTGCGGTCTTCCAGCATCCTGGATTAATGTGATTAGTTTAACTTTCCGCCTTAGTGTATTACTACAAGACAGTTAAGTGAGACAACGCGGGACTAAGTCTTGGCACAACAGGCCATCCTGCCAGGGTGGTTGGTGTGGAGTTATTTCCTGCCCCATATACTGTTCAAAGGGTTGCCTCGAGCAAACACATAAAGGAACTTGACAGCAGTCTTTTGTCACCCTAACATACGTTGAGCACTGGCAGGGGAAGGAAGGAACCTTCCAGAACAAGAGGTGGGGGTAGTAAACGGAGTCCTCCCATTTCAAAGGTTGGCACCAGTATAAATATTGGACGTTTTGAACCACTCAACAGGCCACGTTTGGACCTGCAGAAGACTCAGAAGAAGGACTGCCCTGCTGCTGGAAGGACTGCACTGCCACCTAATTAAGGAAGACTAGACCTGCACCAGGACCACAAGACAGACTCCAATGTCTAGCTAGCTGCCCTCCTGCGTGAGCTACAGTGAAATAACAAGCACCAGAGACCTGCGTTGCATCTACCCAGCTCACCGGTCCCAACTGGACCTGCATGTGCCCTGCTGCTTGCCTCTGATGGAGTGAGTCCTGATACCCAAGAGGTGCCCCCGATGTTTGGGACGCTAGACTGGCATCAGAGTGTATTCTGCAGTGACACGTAACTTGACATAGGACCTCACATTGCAGAACATTGCAGCTCTTCATCGCCAGCCTCATCGAAACTAACACAGCGCGATACAACTCAACGCAGAACATCACATTGCATCACCTCCAAGCTCCTGATCGGCAGCCACACAGGAACTGACACAGGACGGCGCAACTCGACGCAGCTCTAGGTTGGTGGTCTCATCGGATTCTTGTTTGAGCACTGTACCCAAATGGATGAATATAAAAAAAAAACACTCAGGATGCTAAGAACGTTGTTTCATCTTCATACTTCTAACTACTTGAAATAGAAAGTATGCTAACCTGAACGAAGATGTACTGTCTTCCATTCTGAAGTGGGGCTGCACCACACCATGTGATCATAATTGTTATTTCTTGATTCTAAATAAAGAATTGCAATCTTCCCGCTAGAAGACAGTGAGCGTTCCCAGTACTTCTTACCATGTTGTACCCAACCAAGGAAATCCAATTCAATGTGTCGAATACTGTGTTTGAATACACTGTGAGAGTGACTGTATTCAATGTAATAGTATTATGAGAGAATCCGCAAATGTATTCTGTAGTAAAATGTTTCTTCTTACGTGCCTCCTATTGTGCAATATCCTGAGAACCATATACAGGCCTAGAAATGTATGAAATACTTTGCCTAATGTCCTAATAAAGGATGTACTTTTCCTCTGTAATGAAACACCCCCACTTTTCATTTTTAGGGTGAATCTATGCTAGAGTTTGCATTGAACTTTACCAAGTTCTCTGTACTTATGATTTGTAATTATCAATGCAAATAATGCTTATGAGATACTTCATGTATAATCCTAACAATACTTTATATAAAACCCCTAATAATTGTGACCCCTGTCTGTCATTCTTACTGACAATGCTACAGTTTTGATTCTTGATTTGGGAATGGTAAAGGTCCGTATATGTTCTATCAAATAATACACACCTATGACTCCATTCTGTCTTTTGTATAAAGAATGTCACATGAATCCATGTGACCCCATGGGCAGTAGAAGCAGTCCACCTCAATGTGAAATTATTTTCCTCTAGCACTTCTAGAACAACCTAATCACTAGCCCTTTCCAAAACAGCTTAAAACTTGGCTTCCTATACTGTAATTTACATGTTCCATTCAAATGCATTCTGTGCTTATATGATAGTAAGCAACAGGAAACCTATTGCGGCATATATGTATATGGTATTTCTAAAGTGCAAATCTAGTCAAAAGGCTGTGGAGAGCTGTACAGGGTCAAATACAAAGCAAAAGGTCATAAAGTCAACAAGTAATAGGCGAGATAGGTAGGTTGTGGACGGGTAATACATTGTGATGTAGTGCTCTTTAAATAGGTGTGTCTTCAACTCTTTACTAAATAGGAGTAGTAGGATCTAATGCCGTGGTACTCAAATACGGCCCAGGGGTGCCACATGTGGCCCTCCTGACCTTTACATGCGACCCCAGCTGAAGGACTACACAGGGCTGTGGTTTTCTTCAGAAAGCACTAAACATTAAAAAATATATTAAATAAATGCGAAGGCGTTTATAGGCTAACTGAATTAAAAGAAAAGAAGCAAATAAGATGTCCTGCAAAACTTAATTTAGGAACATCTTTATTTTTCAACACATCTTGCAACAGATGTGTAAACACATGATAAAGTATTTTCAAAATTCAAAAAGTGAATTTCATTACCATGCAGAAGCATATGCCACAGTACATCAAAATAGATAAGTGCATCTATAAGTTTTTTTAAAAAAAATAATAGTTTTCAAAAAGAAGTGCAGAAATATTCAAACCTCCTCACAACAGTGCCCATAGTTAAATAGGAGTCAAGTCAGTTGCCATGTTGAACTCTCTAGGTGGTCAGGATTGTTATTATACATGGCGTACTTTAGATTATCTTAAATCAAGCACAAGATATTTTTACAGCATATATCCTGAACTCGTGTATTTTAAGGTGGTCTTAAATGTCAATGAAAAAAGGAGGCAAAGTTAAACTAGGCAACTGCCTACAATTAAACAATTGGGTCAGGTGGGGAAGCTGGTATTGATCCTAATTGTTCTGGTTACACGTTATGCAATTTTATTTCAATTCAGTAATCAAGTCACTTTCTTTTAACACTTGCCTTTACCAAGGTGGAGATAGCAAGCAGGAAGGCTTATCCCATGGTGGGGTAGAGATATAGCAATTCAGATAGAGAATAGCACAGTACTGTCAAATCTATGACTCTACTATAGAGAAGGGGCTTCATTTTGAGGGCAGTATGAAAATAAACCCTCAAAATAATTCCTATCTCACTGACCACACCGTGTATGTGTTTCGCTTCTCCTACGCCCACCTTAAACCCCCACAAAGCCCCACTCTGTTGTGCTGGCGTTAATGAGGCCCTTGCGCACACCAAAGACCATAGTATGTGGCCGCGGGGAAATGTTTGCGCGTATCTGGGCTCTAAGGTATAGTAGCACTTTTCATTCAACTTGCTAGCACACTCAGAATTTGGAAAATAATCAGAGCAGTTGAAAGGTAATGGTTGACTTTGTAATTCACCATATGTTATTCTTAAATCCATGATCTGTTTACATGTGATTTTATTGAAACAAAATCATTCACGTAGAATCTGAATAAAATGTCAGTCTTCATAACTGCCAAGTGGCTATTTATTATGAGCGACACATTCAGACCATTCTAACATTTTGTTCTGATGGAGCAGGGGAAAATACAAAAAATGTTGTATCCCCTTCAAAGTCAATGACCTCGTAACCTTAATTTTACTAATTGTTTGAATGAATGTACTAATCAATCAAAGCACCTTTATTTAGACACTGCACGCGGGAAAACTAACTGGCATATGCAAAATCTAATGTAATTACAGATGGGAACTTAAACTAACATAGCGTTGTGCTTCGTGTAGAAAATAGAAGTAAAATTGTATGTATATCTTGTGCAGTTAAATATTGTGGCACAGAATGCAGATGGTAAGTAAAATGGCTTTAAATGTTGCTTACGCTAGGTAACACCTAACACGGGTCATTAGAACGGTGGGAGGTAAACAGAAGGGCTTATTTTCTATGTCTAATTTCTGCTATGTGGTTTTCACATTAGTTTCATTCGGGCCTGCTTCGCCTCGCTGAGAAAATGGCCGCTGCCGAGAGATATAAACACATGTGATCAAAATGGTCCCTGCGCATGAGCAGAATGGAAGTTACAGTCACAAGTGTAGCCTACGCCTGGAGTGAGAGATGTCAAGTTCGCACAGGCCTAGGACAAGAGTGGATGCCAAGATTTTTATACAAGAGCATGGGAACGGATGGAAGAATTTGGACTGCAGTATTCATTAATAATAACAGTTGTTACAAATTGTGGAACATGACAAGTCACAAGGATACATGAATATGTAATTTACGGGACCGGCTAAGGCAAGGAGGAGAATGAGGTGACCATCACAACCCCTCCAAAGGATCAATGGAAATTAATTACAGCCCCTAAAAAGTTTCAATTCTGGGTATAGCAAGTTAGTGAAAGGGTATAAAAATGAGTGCCTGTGATGACGTTGTGGCACTTGCTTTTTCTATTCAACACAACACGCTGTCTGTTGAGAAGATTCATCTCCCTGATGCTGAAAAAACGTTGACAGATTCTGAACTTCGAACTTTGATGGGAGAAAGGAACGAGACCGTCGTGGGATTCAATCCTGGGAGGGAATGCGTCCAAGGAGGTTAGAGGGACAGTCAGTCAGTTTGGGAACCTATCCTATGATATGCGGTTCATTTTCTGGTGAACCATTCTTGTCATCGCCCTAAGGCCAAGGGTAATGAGTACTTTTCTGTTTCTTTTGAATCTTTACTTGAAACGCTTATGAAATTAATGATTATAAATTGTCTAATAAATTTTACTTATTCAATTTATTCAAAGAATCTAGATAAAATGTCATGCTAACTCAAACTGAGTCTGTGGTAATTAAAATTAAAAGTTATGATCTATAAAGGTTATAGGTTTAATTGTGATTGAGCTGGACTTAATCGCTTTCAACTGATTCCTACTAGTTGGTCCATCGACCCAATAATAACGGAGTACCTTGATGTTTAAACTGGAAAACTATAAAATAAAATATATATAATGTATATAGATATTATTTATAAAAATAATAGTAATAAGGTACCCCTTGTTGTCTTGCAGCTCGCCAGCTTGTCACTTATCCGGAAAACTGTGAGAATGTGTGTTTTCAATGTTATGGGCCCCACCGATGAATAAGTGGTGTGTGAGTTTTCCTGGTTTGGGTGACGTTTATAAAGGGTTTGTTTTAGTCGCGCTGCATCAGTTTTCTTGGTAGCAGAGTTATGGTTTCATTAGGTCAGTTAAGAGGATTATTGATTATGGATTATTAATCTCTATGTTTAGCACTCCATGTTGAGTCTGTGTCACGTTATATGTAGTCGGAATTTGAAGCGTCCGGGAAGTAGGAAGTGGATTTGTGTGACAAGAGAAGTCACATGGAATTGTGCATTGTCTGATTTCAATCTAGTGATAACACAGGATTGTGCTATGGTAAGGAAATTCATGTGTGAATAACGTTGAATGGAATAGCAACAGGCGTTCTTGTGAAACTCTGGACTTAATTCTCAGGAGCAGTGTAATCTCCACATGTGTTTTATCTCCAGAGAAATGGGTTTACTTCTTGCTTGAGAGAAGGGTATGGTAGAGGGAAGTGCTACTTTATCGGCGAAACAAAATTCTGTGGTAGGGTAGTGGTAAGCGCTGCCTACTGGAAAGACAGAATTCTTGAATGTTTGGGAAAACTATCACTTTTGTTTAGCAAAGCGGACAATGGAAAACATCTTCATGTCGTAACTAACCGACTTTGTATATTAAAATGAGTTATAAAATTGTGCCGATAATTTGTAAAGGAAGGGTCAGCAGAAGCAGGAGTAGAGCGGACGTTAACAAGAGTCGCGCTGGGATTGGCCAGTTGCGGAAAAACAAAGAGCTTTCTGATTGGTACGTAGGTGTGAGTCGCGCTGAGATTGGTCAGTTGGGGAAAAACGAGAAGCTTTCTGATTGGTGCATCAGTGTGAGTCGCGCTGGGATAGGACAAAATAACTAAGCATATTGGAGAAGAGTTGTGTGAATTGCTTTGACAAATAGTTGTGAAATTTGCCTTATTATGATGAACGAGAGAAAGAGAAACCTTCATGGTTTAAGAAAATCAAGAGTTTCTTTAAGAAAGATAAAAAGATTGTGACGAGAGAAGGAGAAGTACTTCCTCCACCAAAAACACCAGCATCTTACATGATGACGAAATATGGTTATCATACTTGTATTTGGTTGGGTAAAATATACTCAAAATGATGGAGTATTGGCTTTTCCAGAAACTGGTTCATTTAGCACAGCAATAATACGAACTGTAAGAAATAAAATGAAGCTTGAACCGAGACCTAGACCGACACAGTTTGAAGCCCTAGGTGAATGGGGAAAAGAGATGTAAGAAAGAGAAAGACATAGAGGTACAAGGGATGATGGTTTTGATCCTGGAAGAGTATGGGGTTGGAATCATGAGGACAGGATGAGACAATGGCGGTACGCTAATATGACCAATGGTATGTCTCCTGCTAGAACAGTTGAAGAGAGAACAGGGAAAAAGTGTACGGAGAAAAAGAAGCATACAATAACAGAAGGATGTGGTTATGGAGACAGTGATACAGATGATGAGTTGCTGGAAGACATATTAAATAAAAGACCCCCTCCATATCAACAGGTTTCTGCGGTGGTGAGACACCAAATGCATCGCCAATGGAAACTGGGATAAATCAAAATCTAGAATGATTTTCTGAAGTAAATAATTTGTTTAATACACAGAAAATACCACAGACTGTAGAACCTGATAATCATAATGCATCTGAACTGGCATAGACAACAAAAGAATTGGCTGAAAAGATAAAAGAATTGACAAAGAATGTGGAAGCTGTGACTGTACCAGTAACTATAGGTCCAGTGATACCTGTAAATCAGAAGATAGATGAACATTCCTTAACAATTCCCTTGAGTTCTAGTATGCAAAAGGTACGAGAAAAAATGTATCCTGAAATTAAGGAAACAAAAGATTCGGTCAGATTAACTCCACCTATGGATTTGACAATAAATCAGAGTCCGATAAATAAAATTCCTATGGGAACAGAATCAGCAACAGAAACACCAGAAAAAAGTGTGACTAGGGTAGATTTAAATATGAACCCTGTAGGACCAACGGCAGAAGAATTAAGTGATTTGTAGAAAAAAGATACAGAACCACAACCTTTAGATGTATAAGATTAAAAATAGACATGGAAATACTGATTATAGGAACTATTGGTACAGATCGGTTAAAGACATACCAAGATGAAGAATTAATATTCATGTGCAAAGTATAACGTAGAGAGCTAGGAATTTGCCCGAAAAATTGGAAGAAACCGCAATTGGGTTGGGAGTAGATTTTGCAAAAGTTAGGGGATTACAGAAACCTTATAGGGTAGATTTTAGTGAAAAAGATATAGAAAATGTGAACACTTCAGGACGGTTAACTCAGACAAAAGAACTAATTGTGTTACTGAGAAAATGGGGAGATGTAGATAAATAGAGAAGAAGATGGACAAAGAAAAAAGAAGATATGACTGATAAAATGACTTTAGCTTTCCCAGTAAAGGAAAAGGAACCAATAGCAGTAGAATGTCCAATGAGAGAAATTCCAGGAGGAGGTTTTGTACATGTCCCATGGTCTAGACATGGGACATATACAATTGTCATTTACAAATATTGTCATTTACAAATGATTTACCGAGATTGAGAGAAAGGCCTGTAGAGAGGTACAGACAAGTGGAAAGATTTGTAAAGGTTTCTGAGGTATTGTGGGAAGATTTGGATGGACTGTTTGCGATTGTTGTACCTGCTGATTTATGGACAGAATGTAAAATTACAATTGATTGGCCAAAAGAAGAATATCCTAGAGACGCCAAAACAGGAGCTCCAGGTCCAGAAGTAATGAGAAAATACGAGCAAGTAATCACATTTTTGAAAAATAAGATTCCTCCAAGAGAAACAGATTGGGTAAAGATAGATAGATCAATACAAGAAGCAAAAGAATCTGTGCATGCTTATTGTGAAAGGTTGCTCCTAGTTTTTAAGCAGTACAGTGGATACTGGAGTTTGAGTGAAAAAGACATGAGTCACTTTGTATATCGATTTGTGTATGGTTTGAAACCCAAGATAAGTGAAATGATTAAACAACACATGTTATGTTGGCAGTCTAGTACAGTGGATGAGGTGTTAAGGTATGCAAAATATTGTAGTGATGACATAGAAGCCAGACAACGTAAGCTCAAAGAAAAAGCAATGTGGGTGCAGGTGAAGGTGGCAGAACAGCAAGAAGCTCAAATATTAAACCAGATTAATGACGCAGGGCAGACAAAAATGAAACCTAACATTGGTAAAGGAAAAGATCAGATGAACATAGAAGGAGCTAAAAAAGAAATCGCCATGTGATTATTGTGGAAAATTAGGGCATTGGAGAAACGAGTGTAAATTACCTCCAAAAGTTAATACCGAAAATAAATCATTAAATCAACAGTTGCAGAATAAGGTGGGTTATCAACAACCACCACAGCAACAGGTAGTTACTCTACAGAGTCAGGTGCTGCAGCCACCTCTCCCAAAGAGTGTAAATCTTCAGAGATACAGTGCAGAGACAGGATTCTACGGTGGAGAGCAGGTAACAAGATTGACGCGCGCAGCTGCTGTTCCACAGCATTGGCTAAGACCGGATGGAAATGAATCGGATGACAGTTTATGACGGTGCCTCGGAGAGGAAGAGGAGTGCGTGCTTGGTGCAACTTTAAAGGTAGATCAGTCAGGTCCGTTCGTGGAAGCAAAGGTAAATGGTGTAAATGATACTTTCCTTGTGGACACTGGCGCTACCCGTTCTACTGTAAGATCAGTTGAAATTCCAAACCTTCCTCTCTCAGATAATTTCATCTAAGTTGTAGGTGTCTCCAATAGACAAATTAAAGCTGATCTTACTAAACCAGGGGAGGTGGAAATTGTTCCCTTCAAATACATGCACCGTTTTGTAGTGTGCGATTGCAGTCCTGTAAATTTACTTGGACGCGATATCCTTTGTAAAATGAACTGTGCCATCTATTGTACCCCAGATGGTATTGCATTTCATACATCAGAGGACGATGTTCAGTATAAGGTGACTATGGCAGCACTTGAACCAGAGAATTGTGATACATTTCCTGTGTTTGATGCAGAGAAATTCCCTACTGAACTGAAAGAAACCGTGAAGACTGATGTATGGGATTTTACGGGTGAAGACATAGGTCTAATGAAAGGAGTTGATCCTGTAAAAATTACTGTAAAGGAAGAAGCAATTTACCCGAATACTCCACAGTACAAGTTAACGCCAGAAATTATTGAAGGAAAAACACCAGTAATTGATAAAATGATTGAACAAGGGATTTTGAGAGAAATAATGAGTAGCCCATGTAATTCACCTATAATGGGATTGAAAAAGCCTAAAGGAACCTATAGGATAGTGCAAGACCTGCGAAAAGTGAATAAAATTGTTGTTCCTTGTTGTCCAATTGTACCAAACCCTGCTGTATTACTGAATCAAATTCCACATGATGCAGAATGGTACACCATCATTGGTTTGTGCCATGCATTATTTTCAATTCCATTGCACCCCGATAGCCAACCAGTTTTTGCCTTCCGGTTTGGTGAGTGTATTTTGGCATGGTGCCGAATTCCTCAAGGGTATACTGAAAGTCCTTCCATTTTTAATCAGCTTTTGAAGAAATCATTAGAAAGTTTGAGAATGCCAGCGAAATCTGTTATGGTCCAATATATTGATGACCTGTTGGTGGCATCAAAGATCAAAGAGGCATGTATTACTGACACCATTGCACTGTTGAATCATTTGGCAGAAGGAGGACATAAAGTGTCTCCATCCAAATTGCAGTGCTGTCAACAAGAAGTGCAGTATTTAGGTCAGAAGATTGAAAAAGGAATGAGAAAAGTAACAACAGAAAGAATCAGGATTATGAAAGGAATGAGAGCCCCAATGACACAGAGAGAGTTGAGAATGTTTCTTGGCATGGTTAGTTACTGTCGACAGTGGATAAATGGATTTTCATTGGTTGCCAAGCCTTTACAGCGGTTGACAAAGAGTGATGTAAAAGATCCAATTGTGTTGAATGAGCAAGAGATGGAAGCCTTTGAGCAACTGAGAAATAGGTTGTGTGAAGCTCCAGCGTTGGGAATGCCTGATTATGAGAAAGAATTTGAGTTGTACTGTAGTGAAAGAGATGGATGTGCACTTTCAGTACTAATACAAAGGCATGGAAGAATGAGACAGCCCATAGCATACTTTTCAGCTGTTTTAGACCCAGTAGCAAAGGCATTGCCTGGATGTCTAAAAGCAGTAGCAGCCACGTGTGTGAGTTTGGAACAGAGTGAAGGTATTGTGATGGGATATCCGTTAAAGGTGTATGACCCACATTCAGTTGAAATCCTTTTGACCAGACAAAAACCCAATTCGTCTAACCAGATATGAGAAGGTGATTTTGTACTTGAATTCTTTACAAAGCCTCGCCCGGAAATTAAAGATTAACCTCTGGAAGAATCAGATTATGTGATGTTTGTGGATGGATCATGCTTGAGAACAAAAGAAGGAATTTTGAGTGCCACATATGCTGTATGTACGGTGGCAGACATTATGAAAGCATCTTGTCTGAGAGGAATACGTTCAGCCCAAGTTGCCGTGCTGATTGCTCTGATTTGAGCTTGTTAACTGGGAAGACATTTCCGAATCACTGTAATCACGGATAGCCAGTATGGCTTTGGAGTGATGCATGATTTCGGACAGATGTGGTCCCAGAGGGGATTCATGACTTCTTCGGGATCTCCAATTAGAAATGGTGAATTTGTGAAATTGTTGCTTGAGGTGATACAGCTGCCTAAACGGATTGCAGTTGTGAAGTGTGCTGCACATAAGAATGGTGATGACTACATTACAGAAGGCAATAGGTTTTCTGACGAGATAGCTCAATATTGTGCCAGACATACAACCGCAATGAATCGTAGAAGGGAAAAAGAACAAATTTCATGTCCTTTGATGTTTACTAACACAGTTGAAATGTGGGAAGAAGTGAGACAATTGCAGGAAGAAGCAGGTGATGAGGAAAAGGAGATATGGATAAAATCAGGCTGCAGACAAAGAGAAGAAGATGGAGTTTGGGTTTACAGAGATGAAAGACCAGTTATGCCTGATATAATGATCTCTAACATGGCACGGATGTACCATGGACAGGCACACATAGGTAGAGATACAATGATCATACTCTTTAAACAGATTTGGTACAACCCAAAATGTAGGGTTATAGCTGAAAGCCTTTATCAAAGATGTCTTATATGTCAACAATTGAATCCAGGAAAGAAAACAGTAGTGAGTCTGGCAACAATAGGACGAGAGGGAGGTCCTTTCACCAGAATGCAACTAGATTTCATCGAGATGCCCCCAAGTAACAGATTGAGATATGTCTTGGTAATTGTCTGTTTGTTCTCTCGTTGGGTGGAGGCGTATCCGACAAGAAGGAATGATGGAGTTACTGTAGCTAAACTCCTGCTGAGAGAATTCATTCCTAGATACGGTTTTCCAGTCACGATGGAAACAGATAGAGGAAGCCATTTTCAAAATGAGGTCATCCAGCAAATATGTGAAGCACTAGACATTCAACAAAAGCTGCATTGTGCCTACAGACCAGAGGCTTCTGGGGTGGTTGAGCAAGTAAATGGCACAATCAAGAATAGGCTAGGGAAAATGTGTCTCACCACAGGACTCAAATGGCCAGATGCCCTACCTCTTGTGTTTATGAGCATGAGAAGCGTGACAGACAGAAAAACTGGTTTGAGTCCGCATGAAATAATATTGGGACGAGTAATGAGACAAGCATTCGTACCTGTCAACAAACTGCTGACTATAACTGATGATCTTATTCTGGACTATTGCAAAGGACTGGCTGATGTAGTGCATTCTGTGTTTCATCAGGTTGGACTGGATGCGATCACACTTGAAAGACACCCAGCTCATGATCTGAGTCCGGGAGACTAGGTCCGCATAAAAGTCCACCGAAGAACAAATTGCCTGGTTCCTCACTGGGACAGACCACGACAAGTTATCCTAATGACTAACACAGCAGTAAATTTTGCAGGTGTGAAAAATTGGGTTCATGCCAGTCATACGATCAAAGTCCCAGATCCTGGAGATCGACCTGTGAGCCGACATCTGGAAATATCAGACACCAGTTCGGCATCTGAGACAGAAACTGAAACAATCAGAGTTCCAGATCCTGAAGATCGACCTGTAAGTCGACATCTGGAGATATCGGATACCAGTTTGAAATCTGAAACAGAACAATCTGAATCTGGTGAAAACCAAACTGAGGACATTGAAAAACAGACAATTGATATTGAAACAGGAGATACAGAAATAATTCACAGTGATGTCGAACAGACAAGTACATGTTTTGAGGAAATCCCTTTAACAGAAATCAAAATTCAGATGGTGAATTGGAGATCATAAAGTTCAAAATTAAGGAGAACGAAGTAAGGTCTGAAACAGAATCAGAAGAACGTGAAGAAGAACTAAGACAAAGGAGAGGACCCAGAAAGAGCTTGGAAAGTGGAACAAGAGGAAACAGAGGCTGGACTAAGAAGGCCACGAAAAGGAGATAATTGGCCCAACAAATATAAAAGACTGAGATACAAGATAATAAATCTGAACAAAGAACAGGAAGAACAAGTGAATGTAATAAGTCAAAGGAATCAAATAAATTTGGATAAAGGACAATTACATAGACCGAAAAAAGTAGAGACCCAATTTGAAATATAAATCACCTGAATGGACTTACATAGCACTACCTGACATTGAAGAGGTAGATAGCAGTCAAGAGAACTCGAAAGAAAATTGTCAACAGGAGGGTGTAAGTGAAATGTGCCCAGCCTGAAGAGACTGAAGAAACCAGGAATAAGGACAAACTGATGAACTTGAAAAAGTTTTGAAAGGACCATACAGTGCTCCACGGTCAATTGGTTCAAAGGCCATATACTTTCTGAGTGTGGAGAGATACATTTTTCTGTACATATCTTAGATTATAGTTTATCATGGCAGAAATTGAAAATAGAAGATCTAGGTGTAGTTTACTACACAGATGGTGTAGAATGCGTTTTTACTGTACAGGTTTACTGATGCTTATTTGGTTCATTTTAGCGATAGTCATCCCACTTAGATTAACTGCAGAAAATACATCTGGAATGAACAATAAAACAAATAATGATAAGGCACATAATGCAAAGGTTACTGCAACACTAATAGATAATACTGAGACACATAGAGACAGGTCAATAAATGATTTTTCTAAGAATGTTTTTACAAAACTTTTATATGAATATGTAGAAACAATGGATGCTAGGGATTGTTATGTCTGTATGAAGTTACCTGCGTCTGTGACAGAGGGTGTAACGTTTCATCACCTTCCTTTGACGTATGGAATAACTTACAGTGTGTTAGATAGTTTATTTTATAAGACAGGCAAATTAGAAAATTACTATACTGATATGGATGCTGTTTTTGCTAAAGTTTCTGTAGTTTCTGAACTAAGTAAGGTGAAGCCTGGTAAAGTATTTGGAGACTTTTTCTTAGAAACAAAAGAACTAACAGAATATATGCATTTAGACATAACCTTACGTGTAAATTGAGAAATGAAGAAAGGGTATTTTTAGACATGGTAGAGGATAGAAGGGTTAAGTTTCAAAGAAAAGTGGCAGGAGAAAAGATGAAAACACCACCTTGGGGTTTTGAGGAAGGAAGTTATGATAATAGTGATACTAATGTAGCAATAGGATTGGATTTGCCTGAACAAGGGAAATTATGTATTCGTAGAGATAACACTATGTATGATAACTATTTTGTGGGTGCTAGTGAATGTCGAGATACATACAGAATTATAGGGGGATGAGGATTCAAAGGCAGTAAAGATCCAGTATTTCCAGGGATCTATTTTATCTGTGGAAACAAAGCTTATTATAGGTTGCCGGACCATTGGTACGTAACATGCTATCTAGGGCTGGTCTTTCCAAAGATATTTCATGTAGATAGGGGAATTAGAGGAACTCATGAAATAGGTAAACCACTAACACGTAGAAGAAGGGAAAGTTTTTCTGAGATAATAGGTGACATTTTTGGAGCATTGATGCCAGCAGTGGGTGTATCTTTTAATGCATACAAGATTCAGAAATTGTCAACAATAGTAGATCGTTTATCAACGAATACTGCTGGAGGGTTCTTGGTGGTAAATACCAAGATGGTTGCCATGAGAGCTATGGCGATGCAAAATCGACTTGCCCTTGATATTATTTTAGCAAAAGAGGGAGGAGTCTGTGGAATGCTTGAAGTACAACATCGTTGCACTTATATTGCTGATAAAAGTCAGAATATACAAAAGTATATCAAGAATATTACTGAATTGCATAAAGAAATTACCCCACTGGAGGTTGATGGTGGTTGGGAGAAACTTGGTAAGAGATTTTCCTTAGTAAATAAATGGTTCACAGAAGTAGGTAGTTAATTAGTTGGGAAAATATTAATACCAGTAACAATAGATATATTAAAGACATTAATATTGAAATTAGCAATTAGTGTATGTATTAGAAAAAGAGAAAATAGGGTAAAAAGACAAAATGAGAAAAATAAACAAAGAGAACGAGAAATGGGAGAAATAGAACTAGAAAAATTTAAAGAGAAAATGTACAACAAAACTAAAAGACAGAATGCGAAGAATACAATTGTTTGAACTAACAAAATAAAAAGGACAAGAAACATGACTTCTGATAAATTGGTAGAGATGTTTTTGTTGTGATATTAAAAATCACCAAAGGGGGGAATTGATGGAGCAGGGAAAAATACAAAACAAAAATGTTGTATCCCCTTCAAAGTCAGTGACCTCATAACCTTAATTTTACTAATTGTTTGAATGAATGTACTAATCAATCAATGCACCTTTATTTAGACACTATACGCGGGTAAACTAACTGGCATATGCAAAATCTAATTTACTTACAGATGTGAACTTAAACTAACATAGCTTTGTGCTTCGTTTAGAAAATAGAAGTAAAATTGTATGTATTTCTTGTGTAGTTAAATATTGTGGCAAAGAATGCAGATGGTAAGTAAAATGGCTTTAAATGTTGCTCACGCTAGGAAACACCTAACATGGGTCATTAGAACGGTGGGTGGTAAACAGAAGAGCTTATTTTCTATGTCTAATTTCTGCTATGTTGTTTTCCCATTAGTTCCATTCCGGCCAGCTTCGCCTCGCTGAGAAATATAATCACGTGTGATCAAAATGGTCCCTGCGCATGAGCAGAATGGAAGTTACAGTCACGAGTGTAGCCTCTGCCTGGAGTGAGAGATGTCAAGGTCATACTGGCCTAGGACAAGAGTGGATGCCAAGAATTTTAAACAAGAACATGGGAACGTATGGAAGAATTTGGACTGCAGCATTCATTAATAATAACAGTTGTTACAAATGGTGGAACATGAGAAGTCACAAGGATACATGAATATGTAATTTACGGAACTGGTTTAGGCAAGGAGGAGAAGGAGGTGACCATCACCACCCCTCCAATGGACCAATGGAAATTAATTACAGCCCCTAAAAAGTTTCAATTCTGGGTATAGCAAGTTATGTAAAGGGTATACAATGTGGTGCCTATGATGACGTTGTGGCACTTGCTTTTTCTATTCAACACGACACGCAGTTGGTTGAGACAATTTATCTCCCTGATTCTGAAAAGACTTTGACAGATTCTGAACTTTGAACTATGATGGGAGAAAGGTACGAGACCGTCGCGGGATTCAATCCTGGGAGGGAATGCGTCCAAGTAGGTTAGAGGGACAGTCAGTCAGTTTGGGAACCTATCCTGTGATCTGCGGTTCATGTTCTGGTGAACCATTCTCATCATCGCCCTAAGGCCAAGAGTAATGAGTACTTTTCTGTTTCTTTTGAATCTTTACTTGAAACCCTTATAAAATTAATGATTTTAAATTGTCTAATAAATTTTACTTATTCAATTTATTCAAAGAATCTAGATAAAATTTCATGCTAACTCAAACTGAGTCTGTGGTAATTAAAATTAAAAGTTATGATCTATAAAGGTTAAAGGTTTAATTGGGATTGAGCTGGACTTAATCGCTTTCAACTGATTCCTACTAGTTGGTCCATCAACCCAATAATAACGGAGTACCTTGATGTTTAAACTGGAAAACTATAGAATTAAATTAATATAATATATATAGATATTTAGAAAAATATTAGTAATAAGGTACCCCGTGTTGTCTTGCACCTCGCCAGCTTGTCACTTATCCGGAAAACTGAGAGAATGTGCGTTTTCTGTGTTATGGGCCCCACCGATGAATAAGTGGAGTGTGAGTTTTCCTGGGTTGGGTGACGTTTATAAAGGGTTTGTTTTAGTCGCGCTGCATCAGTTCAGCCTCCCTGTTCATGCTGGAAGAGGTCATACCCATAATTTAGAAATGCAAGTCATAGAAGCCAAAATTGCTGTTGGCTTAAAACCCGATGGTGAGTGAACCTACAACAACTGAAGGGGCAGCAAGAGAATTACGTAATACAAATGAATAGCACCCAGCGTTCAAGATGAACAACGGCAGGCTAAAGATAATACAAATCTCTTACACGTTTGCAAAGGTCGGAACTTCGGAGACGACCCGTTCTCTCTCAGAAATTAAGTTTGCATTAGCAAAATAAAAACACTGACTTGCTCCTTTCCCCTCCAACAGCATGCACTTCTTCGCACGCGCTTACTACAGAGTGCAGCACTCTAGTTGTTCGCTGGAAGGCGTGTCACACGCAAGGGCGTGCGGTCCTCAGCACTTACCATGGGGCGGTGTGTGTGGCTTAGGTGGGAGGGCGTGGCTTTGGGAGAAAGTAAATACAGGAAACAAAATAGCTCCCATTTATCCATGCCCCGGTTGTTATTCTTTTACCAGGTCCCGGGAGGTACCGCTATGGACCAAACCGATCCTTGTTCGTCCTGACAGCGGGCTCGTGCGATGGCGGACACGAAGGAGCTGGCCGAGACTGAGGAGAGCGAAGGAGGCTTCTCCGACTTCAGCGACTCGGAGCTGCTGCTCGTGGATCTGCCAGACACAGATCCCGAATCACCAGCACCTGCAGGTGAGCATCAGACACAGACGAGACAACCTGTGGGGCGGTAAAGGGGCTTGCCTAGCATGAACCCGCATCGGTGGTATGGGAATAGGGTTACCTACCCAGGCAGCAGCATGCGCAGTCCATGCAATAAAGCGTTTGAGACTGTAGCGAATGCTTCTCCAACCAGTGTGAGTAGCTCTCCTGTGCCCAGCCAACTAATCTAGAAGCTTTTGCTTGGTTGAACTATTGTAAAGTGAGTATTCTAGATGAAAATGTGTGTTTTTCAAAACCCTTACGTTCCAGATTATCTTTAAAACTGATATCTGAATGATAAATTACCCAGCATTGGTAGATTTATGACTAATAGCACCTTGGTGACGGTGCCAAGAGCACTGCAGTTGTGGCTTGTATGCATTACCCTTGTAGAGGCATACAAGATTTAAAAAGCCTTTATAGGTCGAGCCTGGGCAGCACATGCACTTCTCTGCGAGCCATGCTGTATTGGAGTATGTACTTGAAGCCCTGCCCACTCTCCACCCATATTTGTAATTAGTTTGTGACATTGTCCTTCGTAAATTCTGGCCTCTAATTCGTTATTAGGTTTGTTAGCCCCTCCTTAGTACCGCCTTGTTTTCATTCATAACCTCTCATGAGAACTGGCCCTTTCACTTCGGTTGTTACACGGTGAGTCTTCTTTAGTCTCTAAGCACTATTTTCTCTAGATAGTTTCTCCTACTGCAAGCACAACATGCTTTCCTGCAACATTCAGCATGCCGTGCTTGCTTTCACTTTCTAACAGCCAGGGACAATGGGGCCGCTGTCGATCATTTATAACACGAATGGCTTGATTGTGCACTAGTAGTACTGATGCACTGTAGGCCCCAGGTTTATTCTGATAAAGCAATATTGTTATTAGGAGCTATATCTGTGTTATGTATTGACATCAAATCTAGAAACCCAGAGTCGTTTAAACTTTAATAGATGAACTTGGGAATTGTCTGTAGTATCTGCTGCATTAGATGTATTGTTTTCCAACGTTCATCAATGTTTTATCTAATTTCTCTCGCAATGTCTTCTGCATTTGAGAGGTTTTTTTTTTTATTGTATATCCTGCTCACTAAAAAGAAAATAAATACAAAAATATAATCTAAATCCCACAATTTCACATTATGAATACACAACACGGATAATTTTCTAATTGATTACAAGCAGTGGGCGGGAACGGCAGGGCACGGCGTGCCCCTACTGCTTTAATTCTATAGATTCCGTTCCCCTACTTTTTTATTTTGAACATGCGTCCCTGGACATAAGAAACATCTAAGGCCTGCAGAGAAGGCTCGGCATTTGTGGCTGATCGGGGACGGGCGAGGAGCAGAGAAGGAAATGGTCTCCGTCTCTTGCTTCCTGCCCAGACAAGACAAGGAACGTGTCCGCTTCTGCTCTACTGCTGGCAGCTGCCCCCCCCTTTCTTACTCTTATTCCCTCTCTCTGTCTAACTCCTCCTCACTTACCGAAAACGTGACTCAAGAAATGGTTCTTGCCCTCTCTTTCTTCCTGTCGTTCATTTGTTCCCCTGTGAAATGGATGCAAGAAAGAAAACCACTTTTGCTGGAAATGCCGTTTTGCCATTTTTCTGTTCCAAAGTGCAGCCACGGAAATAAAAGGTTCAAAATATGAAAAATCTATAACTAAATAAAGCAAGATGGAGTGTTCTTAAAGTGAAACGATGAGTAGCGAGATGTAGCGGTGTGCATCTCGCTACTCATCTCGCTACTCATCGTTTTGCTGTATCAAATTACCGTCCTCACTGCGAGTTTGCACCCATGAATAAATTGATAGAATTACAATGAAGTGAATGATTCTTGGAACTAAGGACAATGGATTAAAACAGAGATGACAGACACAGGAGTGCTTTTGTCACGTTTAGTGAACGACTACAAAGCATCTTTGAAACATTACGTTGGACTTTTAATTTTTTAATCGTTTTTTAAATAATATTACTTTCCTTAATTTGTTTTGGCGATTACAGTTGCAGCGTGAATGTAATTTTGATGTTGAAGTGATGTGTTGCTCAATATTCAGGTATAGCACTGTGAATACGTGAAGGTATCGAAGGGGATTGTGGGCAATGTAGTTGCTAATGGGAGAGGGAGGGTTCAAACAATTGTAGGTATGCCGCTGAGCAGCTGGGAACTCTCGCGATATTTGTAATGAGGTTGAGCACCTGGAGCCAATGCTTCGTTGAGGATAATATAAATACTAGCCAGGAAACAAGAGTTGCCTTTGCTTCAAGGATATAAGAGATGGGTTTCCGCACTCTTCGCAACTCTATGATGTGGAATACGCTTTTTGTAAAACTAAGCTGGGAGCAAGATAAGCCATGTAGCTTACTTACCTAGAAGGATTCACCACGTGTGTCACGGTAAGCGGGGCAAGGCAGAATTACACGGGGCATTTTAAACATTTTCTGTTCAAGCAGGGGGATTAAGACGAAGGTTGGTAGATCGGAGGTGTTAAGGATGATGGGCTTACAGATTTTTTTGCGTTTTGAAGTAAACAACTGATGTGACTCCGTGCTTTTGTGTAACTGATGTGGCCTAAACAAGTCTGGTGATTAAATAAGCATGCATTATTGACATACGTATTATATATATAAAATGAAAGAAGTGTATTATTGCAAGTGTAGTTGAAGTCCAACAATGATGTTAATTTTATAAATTCTTTGTATTGTAGATACCCCCGAAGAAGGGATTGATTCCCGAAATGCATTGGGTTAGTTAATAAAACGTGACATTCTAACACCATCTGACCTCCTGTGTTTGAGTAAACGATTGTCCATTGAAATGAGTAAAATGAATTGAAGACACAAAAATGGCAGTAAAAAGCAAAGGATTAATGGAAAAGTTAAGAAAAATAAGAATATTAGGATTTGATTGATTGGACTCATGGAATTAATGGCTGTGCTGCCGGTATTGGAACTGCAACAGGTTTCACAGTTTGTGTTCTTAAAGTGTCCAGATCGGTTTTATTCAAACCCCAAAAACATTAGCGTCACTTTACTGAGTTTGCCAGTGAAGCGCTGTTTTTCCCCGGTGGGGAAGTGCGCCAAACCTGGAGGTACTGCTATACCTGGTTGATGGGTGGATTGGAAAACAAAGGGGCATATCAGCAAGGGCCGGCGATAATTATCGCTAAGCGCACTTAGCGCTAGGATAATTATCGCTGGCTATCGCTGCTTTCTATCGCGGAGATAGCGTGCTATCTCCAAAGCGATAGAAATGCAAGCGTTAGCTGGAAAATACTGTGATTATCGCTGAAAATCCAGCGATAATGGCATTGTGACCGGCAATACCTTGCTGATAGGGCAGGGTGGTCTTAGCCATGTAATCCACCTCCCATTGGATTACATGGCTAAGTCAGGATTCAAGCAGGCGTAAGGAAAGTAGCGATAACCGTGGTTAGCGTTACTTTTCTTATCGCTATGCTTGTTAGCGATTCCCTTGATAATTGGAGAAATGTCGGTTAGCAACATTTCTCCAGTTATTTCGGGAAGGAACGCCCACTTTGCATCTCATTAGAGATGCAAAGCTGGGCGTTCAGTAAACAGGCGCTAAGACATGGATCACGCGTTAGCGTGTCCATGCTGATAGGGCGATAAAATTATCGCTGTTTTTCGTCTGAAAACGGACGCTAAAGCGGCGATAATTTTATTGCCCCGCCTTGCTGATATGCCCCAAAATGTGTAGGGCGGCTTTGTGTTCACAAATGTGGGCTTTTTAAACCATACTGCTTACGTTTTGTAAGCATATAAGCAGTGGACATTGAAATGGGTCCTTTCTGGGCCCTGTAGTTTTCAGGCAGAAGCACTCACGGATTTCTGAATAGTGAGTGTAAAAGCGTTAAGTTCACCATGTTGTTTCTGCTTACATTTCACATGCTTTATTTAATCTTTCATTCCCTATGAGTGTTTGCTTTTTCCAGGATGTTGTTACTTTTTCCTTTAGGCAGCATATTGCTCTTGCCTAGTGCGTAATTTGAATTGAGTCGCATCCAGTTGTTTATAGCAGGTCAAATTGGATTGTAGTTGAAGGCAGTGTGAATTTCTCTCAGTGGGGCGGTATGGTGTTCAGTGAGGGAGCGGATGTAGCACTGGGGGCAGAGCTGCCGAATTTAGAACTGGGGAACCAGGTTCAGCCTTTATGACAAGTCCCCCAGACCATTCTCCTGAGGGAGCACATTCCCATGCTACACCTTAGAAGGCCCCGCAATTCCTGAAAAGCCCTGGTGTCTTAACAACAGCAGGTGGACCCTAGCAGTGGCAAGTGTGGGTTCACCTTGAAGGCTTGCCCACCACAATCTATGCTGAAGTTCACCTCCAGTCTTGCAGGCAGGCCTATGAAGTAGCAGACCCTAGAGCAACAGTGACTCTGTCACTGAGGTCACAGGACCCCTGAGCAGAGCTGGCTCTAGGACATTGCGACCGGTGTGACCGCAACGGGTGCTGACTTTGAGTGGGGGCGTTGTATATTATGGATTTAAAAGCACTTGCTGCCTCCTTCCTGGCCTACAGCCATTTTCTGCAATAATAAAAATGTCATGATAACTCCGGTGAATAAACGTCTTCCTAGAGCGAGATCGGAGTTTTGTCTAGTGGAAGGTATGACTCATGGAAAGATAGGGTTAATGTGCCTGCTGCTAAGAACATGTACCATGCCCATCACAAAGTGCACATATTGTAAATAGGTCAGTGGGTTATTGTTTTTGTCAGTGAGATCCTTTTTTTTCTACTTGCTGTTTATAAGTTAAAATCCTAACAAAGAACAGTGAGCTATTAACTTTCATCTTGGAGCTGCATACAAACTGCAAGGTATAAACTAGAGCTTTATGATCAATCACTATTAAACTATACTGCCTACTAAATACGGTTGTCATGAGACTCCTACACCTATTAGTCCTTTGTCTTATGTAACATTTCCCATACAGTGATTTACAGACGTAAAATTGATTGTCTCTGTGTATATTGCTGACGACAGTAAATCCATGGTTCGGAAACAAATGGCTTGTGCTTCCACTTTTAAGCATATTTGGGACATTCTGGGATTAGAAACATATCCCACTTTGTGAATTTATTTTTATGTCAATAACTCATATTAATCGTTAAATAATCATGTGTATCAATTGGTTGAATTACATTACATAATAAGCTGTAACTGGTCAGTGAAATGTCAAACAAATACTAAAGATTGGGATGTTTTGCCAATCCTGGCCACACCTCTAACTCCGGCCACTGATCCAATCCTCAGGTTTATCCCGCCCTCTGATTCTCCGTCCACAGTTTCCCTACTTTTTTTCCCCCACTTCGACCACTGATTATAAGAGTGTGTTTCATGGGAACAATAGAGGGGACTGCTATCTTATCTGCTATCGCCACTTAGCGGCCATTGCGTGAATCATTTTCAAAACCTATATATCCCATTACAGTTTCAATTAGTCGTTTGTGAGGCGATGCCGACTCTTTCAGTCCGAAGCAGAGGCACTAGGGAACTGTCAAGTCCCCCAACATGAGTCTCACTTAAGTGGCCGAGATTTCTTAATATTTCACGCACACCCCAACCTGGTATCCTTACTTCTTCCTGCAGCAACCCCAGCTCCCCTGTTAGCAGCAGTGATATTAAATAAGCATCTGCAAGGAAATAGGTCTTACATTTAAGCAAGTTTGAGCTATTTACATTGTAAATGACAATGGCTTTTATGTTTTGGTTTTTAAAACCTAAATAAAAGGCATTGTCATTTACAATGCCAATAGCATAAACTCTCACTAATGCGAGACCTACTGCATTCCAAATACTTGTTTACATTATGACTGCTCCTGCATCAAGGTGATCACTGCTGGTAATCTTGCATACGGTGGCCACTAATATAATCTTTTCTTGTGTGTCTGGGATTCATATTATTAGTAGCTTCAGATAATTTACATTGAACATAAGTAGCTCTTAATACTGTAAAGGTCATAGACCCTTGCTCTAGATGGCATATTCCATACATGCCAACGTTTTAAAACCGGAAAGTGGGAGATTTTGAAAAAATGGGTGGGAATGTATTTTACCTATTGACTTCTCTTGAAGCAGAGGCAGTTTCAGGCGGGAGACAGCAAAAAATAAAGCCATTTCTGGCTTCAAAAATTGTGAGTTTCCCACCTGAATCAGGTTTTTTGGCACATAATTTTCATCTTTGGGGAGAGGATGTAGCCTTGCGGCTAGAGCGGTCGACCTCGGAGCTGGGGAACCAGGCTCGAGCCTCGGCAACGACGCACAACATCCTGTGATTCTGGGCAAATCACTTAATCTCCCCGTGCCTAACAAAAATGAATGTGTCCTTCTGTAACAAAACTGGTGCTCATGTAAAGCGCTCTGATACCCGATGTATCGGGTCTAGTTCGCGCTATAAAAAACTCTACAAAAACAAGCATTGACATAGCCAATAGGTCTTGCTTTTGGGACCTTAGAAGTATTTAGTTGTGCAGCAGAATATCCTTGGTGCAACAACAGCAACTGTTGCATGGGTAAACACATATAAGGTCCCAAATGCAAGACCTATTGGCTATGCCAATGCTTGTTTAATTCCACTTTCAGCCATGCTGCGGAACAGGCGTGCTTCTATACAACATGGTTAAAGAAAATAACATTTACAATGTCCATAGATCCCAGCTAGGCGAGACCTATATGTATGGACCTAAATAAGGAACAGAGAACGCACCCAGCATTTACATGACCATTGGAGGCCTGGCAATGCATCAATTAATTGTGGGCCCTAATTAATTTTGCAAAGTTCTTGTGGGATAGTGTAGGCAATAAAATTGCTTGTATGCACATGCCTAGTATCAGGTTTGGCTTGTTCTTCCGCATATCTTTGTGATGCTGCTCCGCTGGATTCTTGGAGGCCTCTTTCTCTGTTGGAACTACTTCAGAATGTGGACATTGGTGATACACACTTCACTGAATTAATTGCAATTAGTGTTTGCAACGTAACACAGCCTGTTGTGGCCTTTTCCGCCTCAAAACGAGCATATGAGAAGATCTTAGAGTAGTGTTGATTGCGTCAATAACTTAATAAATATTCTAACTGCAGAAGTCATCTTTGGTTCCTTGTATTCACTTTTCATGCTTGCCTCAACGCTCTTTCTTACAATCTTCCATCATGGTGCTGAACTCGGTCGCGTTGCGCTGCAGTAATCTACCGATCAATATGTGTATCCGGCTGCTGAATTCTAATTGTGTCCGATGGCCAAAGTAGGCTGGCGAGTGGTGTGCGGGGCTGAAAGCTGGCGGATGCGCGCGTGCACGCTCGTGTGAACGCAAGCGCTAGGCCAGCCAGCAGCACTTTGAAAAATGACTCAGCGAGACCTAAATATCTGGATGCCACGATCTTTGAGCTAGAATATGGAACGGCTGAGGATGTCCACTATCATTCTTCAAATTCAGGCAATTGGAATCTTTCTTCAGTATTAATAAAAGTGATTAGGCGATACAGGACTTAAGACATCAGAGATTAATTTGAGATGAGTTTAACTATCTACGCTAAAATGTATATACTGAAAATTGCCTCCACTCAATTAGTGGATACCATCAATAAACAAATATTTACCATTATAACCTCTCAGTTTAAAAGCACTATCAGCCTAACGTACGTGCTATGCATATATGTGTTGCCAACTCAGTCTTCAATAATGTTGCAATAGTACACTCAGAGCTTGATAAGTGCTCCAGATCTTGGTGGAGCAGCCTGTTTACACAGCTTTTGGGGATTTTACCACTGCTTTTGACTGGACAAGTCAGCCTACCTTGTGGTGTAAGAACGGGTTCTATAGACGTCCATCAGGACTTTTCAACATACAGATACATGAAGTATAGAGCTTTTGGGGTATGATAAGGGTGTGTCTTCTTGCATACAGCTAGAGAGAATAAATGGAAGTATGTATTATATACGTAATAATGGCATCCAGAACTGGAAGCACACTTTGGTCGCCTGTGAAGCTTTCAAATGTGTGTGGTTTTTTTTTTTTTACGCCCAGTGTTTTTAAATTACTTTTCTGTCTCTGAAGTCGCAGTTACCATGAATTTGTTATTATATTTTAACATTTTTGGTAGTATTCATTGAATATTAATGTGCATTTTTTAATAATGTTTTTTCATTGCTTTTATGGAAACTGCTTTTATATTACTACTTTTGCAGAGGCCATGAACAAATGAAACTGAGGAAAAACTAAATGAACTTCGTTAGCCTTTATTCTTTGATTAAATGCTGCTGTGACTCAACACCTCATACTGCTCTTGCACCTCACCGTTTGTGGTCGAATGGTACACTCCAGGATATGATGTCACTCAAACCACTGGCCACACTTGTTGCTACTGAAATGCTCGACTGGTTAATTTTATCACCAGGAAATTCAGAGAGGCGGGCGCTGCATCATCTCTGAGCTTGATGATTTAATAATAAACCCACACAAAAAACGTATGGCCTGTGGAATGACACTGGGTAATGTTTTCTGACGAAAACCCGTTTCTGAAGGGTTACAATCGGTTTTTGTGCAGAACATGTCAGCATTTGCCCAGTCGAGCGAGATGACGCATTCTGTGGGGAGGCAATGCTACAACCAAATAACCGCACACCCATGAACCCAGACAGAGTATATAGTTAGTTTTACTAAAGCTTGTGTGAGTAGTAAGATCAGCATTTTCATACACGTTTAATGGCGTTTCTTCCTCCGCTAGGTTTCTTGCTTAGGTCTGGCATCAGAATTTTCTGGGCTAGATTTTCAAAACCTTGATGTGCAAGAATGATCATATAAAATGGCAAGCTTTTCATGCATGGCTTCGAAACTTTTCACAAAGGGTGAACAGTTTCAAAGTGAAGTTGTGGAAGTGTCGGCTACACAACTTCCTCAAAGTATGCAGAACTTCGACATTTATAAGCAGAGGTGAGCATTCCTGGTGTTCAGAAGCGGTGGTAAAATTCAATGTAAAAAGAGTTTCACATCCAGAGTCGTAGCTTTTTGAGTATTTAGAGACAACTAATGGTTTTCCTAACTAAAATCCTACTACACAGACCATGTGCAGTTGGTGAAGAAAGAATAAATGAAGCGGCCGCGCGCCCGGAAAGTGATCGCAATCAAACATCAAAGCGGACGCGAAAGTGAATGTAATTGCGGTCAAGCGCGGTGCCCGCACACATGCACTGTAGCCCTAGGCTGGCCTGGTAGCACTTTTTGGAGCCCTCTCAAAAAGTCTCGCCAGACCAGCGCATGCGCTGGGTCAGGCGAGACCTAAAAAAATATATATATGAATACTCCCCTCCTATTAATCCCACGTTCCTTTAGGACTTGTAACCATTTGAGGCGAGCACTATTGTGCTTTTTAGTTGGCCCAGGATAGTATGTGTCTTTAAAAGACTTAGTTATAGAATTCTTCTGATGAAATGAACCTGACAAGTCCACCAAAGCAGTACTTATACTGATTGGTAGTGTCACAAACACTGGCTCACCTCAACATTTTAAACTGGTACAGCACTGAGTATAGGATTACACAACGTCTAGCGTACAAGCACTCAAAACCTTTTTGGTGTGGTTATCACTTGCCTACCTATTTAGAGCATACTTATGCTGTAGTGCGGTTTCTCCCAATAAAAATGACTTATTAGGTGACATTCCCTTTGCACTACATAGAGCTCCAAAGAATTAACACAAACACAATGTCTCGAATTGACAGCAGCATGACTTTCAGGAAGCTGACTTGGAATATCACCTAAGCAAGAATGTTAACAAAACTCCCATATTAACTCAGTCATCCTCCTATACATTCACAACAACACCACACTCCGGTGATCTGTTTGTAACCAATATGTCACTCAAGCCTTAACTGTGGTTGTTGTGTGAGAGGTTCAATCTCTGTTCTGCAGTAAATGGAAGACTGCACATATTGCCTTCTGTGAGAGAGGGACACTGCTTTGCTACTTCCATACAGTCCAGATCCTTTTAGGAAATAAATCTTGCACTGTTGCTGGCAAGTTCAAACTTGTCCTGTGATCAAAAAGGGCTGTGCTGATGCTACCCTAGCTGTGCCTGTTTTTTTGAAGTTGGGTAGCTACCATTGTTGCTGACCAAGGTGTACCTGTTCTATGGAGATTGGAGTTTCTAGTGCTGTTGCCCCATCTTATTAAAATACAAAGTGTTCTTTGAATGTGTAGCGTCCTCCCCAGGCTGGGTACCTGCTAATGATTTTGCCAGAGTTTAGTACTACATGACTTTATTCTTCTGCGTGTAACTACGAACCCAACATTCTAAACAAACCTTCATCGCATTCTGCTCTGACACCTACGACACAGCTCTGATGAGTCAATTTGGAGCCAATATGGTTCAGTCCTTGCTAACTCGCAAGACACTACAGAATGTACCCCTCATCAATCAGGCTAGCTTGAATCCAGTGGGACAGTGAGCACGAGACCCCCGTCTTCCCACTTAGAGCAACAATTGCAAAAAGAACAGATGATGGACGGAATGCTGAACAAATCAAACATTCACCCCCAGTCACAGATCTGGTTTGAATCCATATTTTTCTGAAACCTTTTTTTAGGTCTCGCCTGACCCAGCGCATGCGCTGGTCTGGCGAGACTTATTGAGAGGGCTCCAAAAAGTGCTACCAGGCCAGCCTAGAGCTACAGTGCATGTGCGCGGCCGCGCGCTCTGTGTTTTACCGTGATTACTTTCACTTTCCCACCCACACAGCCTCTTTGATCACGATCGCGATCACTCTCACTTTCGCGGCCGCTTGTTCTACTCGCAATAGTGTTATGCAGAAGTACACCATAGTTTTCTGTGATGTATACCTTATACAGAACCTTTTTTCAAACTATGTCCCAGCATTTATCTAGCTTTTTCATTGCTTGCCAGAATGTTATTTTCAACAAAACACTTTGAAGTGTGCGCAAGTTATGTTCTTAATAAATGCATAAAATCGAACCCACAAACCTTGTAAGTTCTCGCATTTCACGCAGTCTTTGGGGTCATGTGTTTCGTTGTATTTAAGTTGCTTCCATGCAGAAGCTTGTCTGATTTCATCGTCATCTGTGGCGCCTCAGTCACCATGGGCAGAAAGCAATGTGCTGTGCCAAGTTCAGCATGCCAGCCAGACCGAAGGCCTAAGAAAAGAGACGAGGCGGCTGAGCCCGCCCAGGTCTGTCCTCAAGTCCTTCTTCCCCCTTCTCATTAGCAAGTAGCAGTCTCTTCCTTCTTGTTGCTGCTTACAACCCTTCGATTAAATCCGTATTTTGATGTTTAGAGTAAGTATTACTTTAGCTTATGTTAATGTAATCTTTTTTCTATTTCTTTTATTATAAATTAAGACAATTACAAACAGCTTCAGGTCTTGTAATACAGCATTAACATTAAGGATGAATGAATATGTTAAATTAAAATTACTGTACACCTTCAATTTTCAAAAGGAGATTAGTTGCTGGTTTGAATATCTTGCAACCTCAATTTAAAAAAAATAAAAAATGAAACAAACGTTTAATGGCTTGTCATGATGGTCTTAGTTTCTGATGTCCCTCCCCTTAATAACCTTGCGGGACAGTTTGTGTGATGTCACTTCCTCTCACACCTGTGATTTTTGGAGTAACAGTGCTACTGTGCTTGGAGGGTCGAGAAGAAGTGGAGAGCTCTTGCGAAGAGGCAATGACTAAACGTAGTGTATGATTTTCACCTCTTTACATTTCGAACATTTTAATGAGTGCATTCTGCATCTTGACTTTAATATATATTTGTTGTGACTTATATCGGCGTGTCTTCAGCAATTCTGAATTGACCGCAAAATAACCTGCTGTAGCCCCCCTAAATTAGATGATCTCGCAAATTAACGAGGCAATTGATTTCAGAAGAGAAGTGTAAAATCCCGTTCTCCTTAAATAAATTACTTTAAAGTATTTTAAAATTAATTGTGCAAATGGCCTAAATGTTAGTGTTATGACAAGTTTGTAAGTCATACTGAGGATGTAGTTATTGAAACATTTGCAGTTTTAACACCGTGTTTTCCAGAATATAAATTATTTTTTTGAGATTTGGTATTGCACTGGAAATGGAGTTACTGATGAAGGTCCTTCCTTATTTTTGAGGGCCTTTACTTATTGTAGTATTGTTTGTAGTCCAGTCATAATGAATGTTTTTCAGATGGCTTATTTACTACAATGTTTTGATAAAAGATTCATAGAAAATGTGTAGATGGTAATGTTCATATTTTTTTAAAGTGCCACCGCATTTTGTGATTTACCTACTTACAGTAGCTCATTTTTGGCAGATAAGGGTAATGACTCGGTGACTACTTGGGCAGCATCATGGGCTTGGGTCGAGTGGGGAAACTGGTGTTTGAACCGTGATCTCCTGGTTCGACAAATTTTAAGTTAGTGACGAGGTCTGACCTCCTCTTCTGATTCCAAAGAAATCCGTTTTCCTCCACACTTGGGTATAGCATAGTCCCTGGAAGACTTGGGCTGTTGCCAGCTTTTTGGTGTTTGTTCGCACCACTGATAATTGCATCAGTTAAGGGAAGAAGACCAGTAATGCTGTGCATTTGGCTGAGTGTTTTTAAATGCCCGTGCTTGTTAAACCAGCTAGTTTGACGACATACTACAAACAGCCTCACCAATACGAGTGCGTCTAGGTGTCCATTGCTGGTGTGAGTTCAGCACTCACCTTGGTGGTTTTTGCATTGGTGGGCACATGCTGTTGTCGCCATGGGAAGGTGGATTACAGTGATATTTGAGAGACAGTGTATTATCTATTTAGACCTATTGAAAGTATGTCCCGCTCCCAGATTGGAATTCTCTAAGCAGGTAGACTGTGTTGTGTCACCTTAATTCACTGTCTGCAGAAAACCGGTTTTGAGTTATTGACACAAAAGAAACTTGTCTGCAGGGTTTTGGAAAGATTACTGTTCTTGAATTTCATCCTCGGTGCATGTGATGTGGCAGTATTTCAGCTCGGACTCTACTGTTCCAGGTCTAGTTCACCTGTTGTGGTGCTGCCAAGTAGTAGGATCGTCTAGATTGTCGGTGTTGAACTCTTTTCAAAACTGCTCTGATTGTGGCTGTTTAGGGAGGGCGTGGAATTAAAGACCACTCCAAGAGCTTCTCATTTCCTTATTGAGGTGGCTAGAACTACAAGGCAAAGAACAAGCAGAGGTGTCTTCCACAGGTAATTAATCCCATGCACTTGTTGCCACTGAATGGCACAATTGTTGTTTCATGCTGCACGTGTGTGGTATGCACAAGTGGTGTAGATGCCTCACCATCCTTCCCTGAATTGACAAGGCACCAATGTAGGCATCAGAGCGCAGTATACAGAGTAACATTTTTTACAGGGCAAAGAAAATCAAATATTGTAAAAAATAAATGCATTCTTGTACCGCACTTGTTTCCACAGAGTTGCAGCTTCACTGCGCTGTACATGCCAAGTGTTGGGATTCTCCCCACCAAACTAAGCATGCTTTAGTTTAGACCGTGGAAAGAGCGAAATATATGAATGGGCGGGCACGCACAGATCTCTGCAGCAGACCACCTACTGAGCAAATATGCTGTGATCCATCTACAAATTAACTCTCTGTAGTCTGAAATGGCAGCAGCGTGTCCTCGGTGCCACACAGCTTGTCACCGTGAAGCACAACAGTTTGGGGGGCTTATTGGAATACTTATTTTTCACCATCAGACTTTGACCTACCTAAAGAGATAGGAATGAAAGAGGATGGAGAGGAAACAGGTGCGTCATACCACAAAAATGTAGGTACAATTACAACAGGCCCTCCTTGTTTATCAGTGCATCCCTGTTACTAGCCAGACACAGATAGAACAAGCATTGGCATATTCAATCGGTCTTGCCTTTGGGACTTTATAAGTGTTTAGCCATGCAACAGTTGATGCTGTTGTACAAATAATATTGTGCTGCATAACTAAATCTTATAAGGTCCCAAAGGCGAGACCTATTGGCTATGCCAATGCTTGTTTAGGTAAGCAACCGAGTCCACCAATGCAGACCTTGCCCACCCTCTGCTAGGCACCATAATAGTGCTGGTATTCCGAACATCCTCCTGAGGTTTGTTTGTAATGACTAGGATGAGGACGACTTGGACTAGAAGTTATAAATATAACCGTTAAATAATCGGGCCTTTCCCTCTACATCTCTCATCCTCATCCCAGTCATTACTTGTAAACTATACCAACAAGCATTGGCATAGCCAATAGGTCTCGCTTTTGGGACCTTATAAGTATTTATTTATGCTGCACAATTTCTTTGGTGCAACAACAACTGTTGCATGGCTAAACACTTACAAGGTCCCAAAGGCGAGACCTATTGGCTATGCCAATGCTTGTTTATAATTTTCATGTGTTCGTCATTTTTTTGCATAGGTTTGCGAAAAAGAAATAAACTGCACATTTTTTGAGGTCCGACCTACTGGCTTTGACAGTGCTTGTTTTTAAATGCAGACAGCACTTTTGAAATAAACAAATGCACCTACTTACCTCATCTACTCACTGCATTAATCAAAGAGGGATACTCTAAGTCATAGAGCATAAACAGTGCAATAATTACTGCAGTTTGAGTGAACCCTAAGTACCAATATGTTCAAAGCACCAGTCGAGTATTACATAATAATGACATCAAATGATTTCTGAATAACGTTAGTTGTGAAGCAAATAAAGTTTTCATCATTGCATTGTCTGGTTGTGGTACGAGCAGCATCAAATGTGTATTGAGTGTTGTGGTGCGCTGTTCATAATGAATGCAAGTGTATAAAGCACAATTTGTTATGCACTAAACTGTTTTTACATTATGCTGGAAACCCCAGGAACCCCGTGCAAAGTGCAAACCTACAAAAACAAATCCCACACATGGCCTGTAACCTTTTTAAAACACTATTTGTTTGGGAGACACAAGCACTTTTGACAAAAGAGTTGGATCGAGCCAACTTGGAACAAGGGAAGCTCACAATAACATCCAAAGAGTCGATACATCCTGTGGAAATGTGGATTTTCCTGATCAGTTATGTCCCCTATCTTGGACCCCAACGGTTTTATATGCATGTTACAAGTACATGTATGTTCCCTCCAGTTCCAGTTTCTAAGACGCAAACATATGTGTGTCTACTGTCAACATGTTCTCTGTCGGATCCGCCATCAATGGGCTGGATATTCGATTCCTAAGTATGAAAGGCCACCGACTTTATATGGCTAAGTTACTCCATTTTTACAGTTCAGGCGAGTAGGCCCGATTCTGTCCTCAAAGCCTTTCCCTGCTCTCTGTCTCTGACAGCTTCAGCTTGAGCTCGCATCTGTATACATGAACTTTGTCCTACTCCCTGTGCAGCTAACGGTGCCTGCCTCGGCCAGTTTTCGCCTGTCTGCCAAGAAGTTGTATTTCACCTTCGAATTATCTATTTTGCTCTCCAGCCGATGCATTCCTGTCCAGTGATTTAGGTAAACATTTCCTTTAGCTCACAAGCAAAGGACTCAGTCTTTCCGTCCTCCTGCAAGTGATTCATAGCCCTGTTGCCATGGAAAGTTTTCTGCCCCTCGCATCTCATATAGACACTTAGACGCTTGTACACGCACACAGTCAGTATAGAATAGATTCTGTCCGAGAGTCTCTTCCTTGTGGATAACATAGTTCTTTAAACATAGGATGTTAGATATGATTTGGGATTAGGATGACTTGACCCCAGACTTCTCGTCTCCACATGTAGAGCTAAATGTCAAGTCCCCTTCACCCCCTAGTTACACGTCAATTACACGTCATGCTGCCGCGCGCGCATCTATGCCAAGTATTATCTTATAGATCCACCTATGCCTGATAATTCTAACCAATCATGTTTCTTTTATTCCTTATTACGCCTAGTTTCGATTATGTCACTGCTACGTCATTTTTCTTATCAAATGTTACGCCTTCTACATTCGTTTCATTGTAATGTACTTATTATAAAAATACATGTCTGTTAATAAATTATTGTACTTCACTTCCTGAACCTTCGTGGTGACGGAACCTGAGGGCCGCGACTCGAGTCGGCCATTTTGAATGGAATAAAGCCCATTAGAAAACCTCTTATACCACGGATTCTGCCTCTCGTTATTTTGAGCTATTTACTTTAATTTAAGATTCCGCATGAAATTCAGTCCGGTAATATTTATTTTATTTACCACATAATGGCGCCCGAACAGGGACACTTTCTCATCTCACGCGCCGGCGGTGCGTTGCAGGCCCGGTCTCCTGCCACAGCTGGACGGACCATAAACGCGTACCAGCAGGATTTCCTGTAAGCTCCCTCCGGTCAAGCGGGGGCGACTGAGGCTGCGATCAACCCAGACGAGGCGGTGAGAAGTGCGAAGTATCCCGACCAGAGCCTAGCTGAGAGAGCAAGATCCGAGGTATACAGAGGCCCACCAGGTTTTCCGAAATTCCGACGTCCAGAGGGTCCGATGTCCGCAGTTATCGAGTCCTGTCCATTCTCTGAGGCCTTCCGTTTCAAGGAGCTACTCGGTGAGTACCATCGCCGGGGAGGCGTGTTGACGTGCACATAGGTTGTGCCGGTCAAGACGGATTTGGGTACACAAATCCGGTCTGCACTGTTTAGCAGTGTATATGTACTGTTTAGCAGTATATCAAGTATTCCGAAGTATTCAGTTATCGTCAAGAATTCAGCGTGGTGATTAGTTAAGCAGACTGTCATCATTGTCGACCATTATTAAATGTTTAATGTTTAATGTTTAAAGTATTCAGAAAAATGTCTTGCATATTGTGGTATGAATGACTGTTCATTGTTCACTGTTCATTATTGTGTTTCTCGTATTAAGTAAGTTCAAGAGTAAGTATCAGATCAGTTGTCAATATGCCGCTCTTCTCGAAGTTAAGACAGATTACCACCAGAAAAGGGGTGCTTGAAGAAGCAGTTCCTATTCCTCCTAGAGACACTCCAGGACATTTCATGTACCATAAACATGGCTTAGATGCCATATTGTTTCTTGATCTATGGGTAGATTATACCAAGGGATTACCGGAAAGTCAAAGGTGGCCCGCAACGGGAACCTGGGATGCAGAGTGCATCATGAAAGTGGAGGAAGAGTTATGGAAAAGAAAGGTCAGACAGTCACAGAAAGACGCTATCGAGTTATGGCGTAAAGAATCTCATAGACGAACAGAAAAAGCACGTAGACAAGAAGAGAGGAGTAAAGAAAGTTCAAATAAAGTTCAAGAAAATCTATTAATTGAGGAAGGGATCCGAGTGAAATCAGAACAAGTAAATAGACAAAGTAATGCTCTTATGAATGGTATGTATCCCCTTCTAGCCGAAGGACTACCTAAGGCTGCTCCAGAGATGCCAAAAGACTTGCCACCCCCATTATTTCCAATTAAGGTACATCCAAAAGGGCATCCCAGAACCGCAGAAGACGTTTTCCTTTCCTCATATCTAGATGATGCAGCCCCCGAGTATGCTAACGCCACACCACATAGACCGTCTGGCGGAGGGGTTCAACGTCAGGATCAGGTATCTGTCCCCGTGCAACAGCAAGTCCCGACGCAAGCTTCGGCAAGCACATCTGTTTCCGCATCTGTCTCCGCAGTCGACTCTACAGAGGTATCGACACCCATAGTTGCGGTGTCACGTTCGACGAACCCATTCACACCCGACGCCCCAGATGGGGCCACGGGAGGTGCTAGCAGTACTTTTACACCACCTAGAATAAATAAACTTGTTTTTCAAGAGTCAGCACATTCACGTACACCTAAGTTCGTAAATGAACGTACGCTTAAGGAACTTCTTGTAAATTGTAGATATGACCCGGTGGTTGGTAAAGAGGACGAAATGGTCCTGGCATCATTACGTATCAGACGAGCCGCAGAGTATTTAGCAAGGTTACCAGGGATGGCTACGCATCTAGATAACATATATCATTTTGTTCAAACAGGACGAGATCCAGGATGTATTAACAGAGCTATGGAATTCCAGAAAGTAGAGATACAGGGGGAACTGTTACGTTTCCTCATAAACTGTGTGATCAGAAATCAAGATCGTCCGGGGGTAGACCCGAATGCAATGCTTACTCTTACAAGATGGAGTCAGAATATATCAGAAGGGAGACACGATAAGCAAAATTGTATAATAGCCATGTGCCGAAAAATACGTAAAGAAATAGAGCGTATTCATGAAGAGAGATTGAGAACAGACGAGTTTGAGCAAGATGAAGTGTCCGAATCAGGGAACTCTGCAAGACAGTCAGAGACCATAGCCTATGTAGGCAGAGGAAGATCTTGTGAAAATACTAGATGTTTTTCTGATCCAATACACTCTGTATGTCCAAATAATAGCAGAACGTATCCGACGCCTGTAATAAATCTGAAGTCTCCTGAACATTCGTTTCAAGCCGCAGATAAAATACTACGAGAACGAAGAGGTTACCACCTCCTCGATTCCATGGATGAGCAAGAATTAGTCAGATCAGCCGTTCATTGGATTATTAGTCCTGAAAAATACGGTGATGAGACCGTAGCACACACGTTTCTCAACCTCAGTACAGATGAACAACGTTTAGCTGGAATCTATATGATTCAGCAACTCCTCATATTATATAAGAGCCAACATGCTGACCCTGGTCCTTTACCTGATATATTAACGGAACTACTTACGTACAGATGGAGAGGTTCTAGTAACAAGTTAATTAAAGAGATATTAGTGTCACGTAAACAGTACGTCCTTTTTGTAAGTCCGGATTCTCTCTCCCTGCCCCCCAGAGAAAGAGCACCGTACTTCATGGATAGACAAAATCCTTTACGGGAAGTGCACCCAATAAAAGGCGAAGACAATGAGTTTCACCGTGTATTTGTTTACACACCCATATCAAAAATGGAATTATTAGAAATGAAGAAAGTAGTACCTAGTCATGATAAAGACCCAGCGGGTTTCCACCGAGAAATTAAAGACATGTTACTGATGGGAGAGTACACCTTTCCTGATATTATGACGATTTTAAAAGTGCTTTTGCCTGCTGGCATTTATGAAAAACTGAAAGAAAAAGAGTGGGAAGTGGGAGACCAAAAGATAGACTGGACAGCATTAGCAGAGGAAGAAAGGGGCCGAACTGCAGGTTCAGGGCTCGGGGATAAAGTTAAACTATTACCAGGTTTACTAGTACAGGTACTGCCACGTTTATTAACTACAAAAAAGGAAGATTGGGGTGCAATCACAGCCTGTAAACAAAAGCAAGATGAAGACACAAGTGATTATTATGCTCGATTTGAAAAATGTTTTGGTATAAATAGTGGTATAAAAGCAAGTAGTGACTCATATCCACATCTATTTGTGACAAAATTAGTGGAAAATGCATTGCCTCCAGTGAAGAATAGAATATTGAAATTCGAGAGTACCTGGCAAAGTAACACTCCGTCGCAAATGCTACAAATGTTACAGTATCATCACAATAGAATTAGGGATGAACAAGAACACGAGCATAAACGCATGAAGGATACAAAAATGAAAATGCTAGTTTCTCAGACAGTACCAGCAGATGGTCACAAAAAGGGTGTGACACATTCTGGTGATTCTGCAGTTCCTGTAAAAGGAACCTGCAATTACTGTAAACAACTAGGCCATTATGTACATGATTGTCAAGTCCTGAAACGAAATATAGCTACAGGTATTGCAAAAGAGAGACCACGATTAGTTAGACAAGATCAGAATGAACAAGGAGCTATGCAGCATGGACAGTCCATGCCAGTTCAGCAACAGTCTATGCCAGCCTCACAGCAACCCATACAGTTTGTGCCAGCTGCACCACCGTTGCCTACTACTGCCACACAAACCACAACACAACAAATGTATCAGACTGCACAGTATGAATACCCTGAGTATCAGCGTTACGCATGAACCAGCCTAGAGAGGGAAGTTGACTTACCGCTTATCGAGATTCCGGTAGATCAAGAAGGACCTTATGTACATAGTGAATTATTAGGTCAAGATAGAAAATTCTTACTCGATACAGGGGCAAGTCGAACAACCATAAAACGTAGTGAAGTTCCAGGGGCACCCCTCTCAGGCTCTCAAAATGTTTCCCTTGGTTTTTCAGGAAAACCTATTGTTAATGAAGTATCACAGCCTCTACCACTTACGATAGGACCTTTGACACGAACTACAGATTTATTGCTTACTAAATCATGCCCAGAAAATTTGTTAGGAATTAAAACTCTGAAAGCACTAGGAGCCATAATATGTTGTTCTCCGGAAGGAGTAAGGTTGTTTTTGCGTGATTTTAAAGGTCACTATGTGTCTAGAGACATGGATCCCCGACTACAGATTTTACCAGTACATCTATGGGCACAAGGCCCTACGGATGTTGGCTGCATGAACATTACACCCTATCGAGTTACATTGAAAGCAGGAGTGGTATTACCACGAATGCGACAATACAAGTTACCGCATGATGCTGTAGTGGCTTTGTTGAAAATCATTGATGAGCTAATTGCCCAGGGAGTAGTTGTAGAAACAGACTCCAATGTATGTAATTCACCGATAATTCCGATTCTTAAACGAACTGATCCTACTGCTCCCCCAGTGTACCGATTGGTTATTGATTTGCGTGAACTAAACAAGTGTATTGTACCACAATTCCCTGTGGTCCCTGATATATCATCATTGTTGACAGCAATTGATTCCGAAGCAACATTCTTTACTGTAATTGATCTCAAGAATGCCTTTTTCAGCGTCCCAATAGATCCGGAAAGCCAATACTTGTTCGGATTCAGTTTAAATGGGCGCAGCTTTAAATTCTCACGCGCTCCCCAAGGATTTACAGAAAGCCCCAGCATCTACAGCCAAGCACTGAAACGAGAACTTGACAGTATCCACATGCCAGTCAATACTGCACTGCTTCAATATGTCGATGATCTGCTGATCACCGCGAGAAGCGAGCCAGAATGTGAAAAAGCTTCTCTGACAGTTTTACATTTCCTAGCCGACAAGGGGCACAAGGTGTCCCCTTCTAAGCTGCAATTCTGTGTTCAGCGAGTTATTTATCTTGGTCACTCGCTGTCCAAGGAGGGAAGGCAGCTTACACCAGATCGCATCCAGTTAATTGCTAACATGCCAATACCGCAGACGCAAAAGGAAGTGCGGGCTTTTATAGGCCTCACTTCATACTGTAGACAGTGGATTCCCCAATATGCATTTCTAGCGAAGCCACTCATTCAGTTGACAACACAGGAGGCAGCCACGTCGACTGTCCTCCCTTGGACTCAGGAACACACACTAGCTTTTGAGAGTTTAAAGAAAGCTCTATGTCAAGCACCTGTTTTAGCAACACCATGTTATAGCAAACCTTTTACACTCTTTGTTACAGAACGCGAAGGTACTGCCTTGTCAGTACTCACTCAGGATCAAGCAGGATCACGCAAACCATGTGCTTATTTTTCCAGTACATTAGATCCCGTAGCTCAGGCTTTGCCTGCATGCCTGAAATCAGTGGCAGCGACAGCTTTAGCAATCAGACAAAGCGATGCCATAGTATTAGGACACCCATTGACAGTACAAGTACCACATGCAGTAGAGGTTCTTGTGAACCGAACACAAACGCAACACTTGACCATAGCAAGACTTACCGGTTATGAACTGACATTGTTTCAACCACACATAGAGATCCGACGGTGTAATACATTGAATCCTGCTACACTATTACCTGTAATTGGAACAGACCCACTAGCTCATGATTGTGTTGAAATCATTGAAATAAAGACGAAACCTAGACAAGACTTGACAGACGTTCCATTGTTAGATCCAGACCTGACGTTGTATGTAGACGGATCATGCATGAGAACAAGTAAAGGAGATTTAGTTGCCGCATACGCAGTCACCACAGACACTGAAGTTATTGAAACAAATTGTATAGATATTCTGTCAGCCCAAGCAGCAGAACTTATTGCTCTAACACAAGCCTGTATTCAAGCCACGGACAAGAAAGTCAACATATATACTGATTCACGTTATGCATTTGGAGTTGTACACGACTTCGGCGTGCTATGGCGAGAGAGAGGTTATTTAACGTCCCATGGTGCCCACATTCAGCACGGACCCCTCATTCATGCCTTGTTAGACGCAATACATCTACCCACTGCTATACCGATTATGAAATGTAAAGCACACACGAAGGTTACTGATACCATTTCTCAAGGCAATGATTTAGCTGACAGAACAGCTAAACAGACTGCTCAGAATCGCACATTAGACATGACAAAGCCAATAGTTCAGACACCAACACAGTGTATGGCAATTAAGGATCCCACACTTGACGTAATTGACATACAGACACATGCCACAGCAGAAGAAATAAAGAAATGGACTGAACTAGGAGGGATCCAGACAGATCAAGGATGGATGACGAAGGAGAAATCTGTATGGTTTCTCCCTGATTCCATGGTTCAAGCCATTATAGCTACAGTTCACAGTCCAGCACATTTAGGAGAGAAGGCTATGCTAGACAGCATTCAGCACATTTGGTTCAACAAACATTTACGAGCAGCAGCTAAACAAAAAGTTCGTACCTGTATGATATGTTGTCAGTTTAATCCAGGAAAGAGTGTTCCCGTAGAGCAGGGTGGATTTCAGCCTCCTGACCATCCTTTTGAAGTCCTCCAGATGGATTATATTCAGATGGAACGTTGTCGAGGATTCAAATATGTCCTCGTAGTTGTTTGCGCTCTCTCCCGTTGGACAGAGGCGTATCCCGTATCAGATTACACTGCCCCGACTACTGCCAAACAGCTAGTTCGAGAATTCTTCCCACGGTACGGTTTACCACGTGTTGTATATTCAGATAACGGTCAGCCTTTCTCATCCGAATTAATGAAACATGTCTCACTCTTGTTGGGATATCAGTGGAAATTCCACTGTGTCCGACACCCCGAAGCAGCAGGTCTCGTAGAAAGACATAACCAGACACTGAAAATCAGACTGTCCAAAATATGTAGAGAGAAAGGTGTCGACTGGATAGTAGCATTACCAGTTGCACTCTTCTACATGAGAATGGTAGCACACTCTCGAACAGGGCTATCCCCGTATGAGGTGATCTTTGGTAGACCACCGAATATGTGGGGGACGCCTATACCCCGTAAAATAACTGATGTTGACTGTAATATGCTGACAGATTACCTGGCTTCCTTGATGTCTGCACTACAATCTTCTCGTTCACAGGTAGCTGCAGCCTTTCCCGACAACACTGAGGCGAAACCCCATGACGTGGTCCCCGGGGACTTTGTCCTGGTTCGGAATTTTGATAGGAAAAGCCAATTGGATCCTAGGTGGAAGTTGCCTAAGCAGGTCCTGCTGACGACCAGAACAGCTGTGAAGATCGAAGGACGGAAAGGATGGGTGCATTCCACCCATATAAAAAAATTTCATGGACTTCCTCCTGACACAAACAGTACTTCCCGTGTGTCTTCCCCCATTGACTCAAAGCTACCTTTGGCTGAGGCCAGTAGCACCGAACTCTATAAACAGAAACTCAGGTCCAGATCTAAACTGTCGGACGATTTGATTGTTTAAGTCCTCTCCAAGGTGAAGCGGTTGAATCTGTCCCGACATGTATCCCTTAGGTCTGAATGATGTAGAGTCCAGAATCATAATGAAACGACATGCTTATTGTAAATTACTGCGTAACCACTGTATTGTGACTTTATTAATTTTGTTTTCCTTGAGTTTTTTAATAGTTATTGCAAGTATATTGTTGCATATGTATTATCCTGTTTCTAAACGTGTTCTCAATATAACTGATGAACATTCTTTTAGTGACCTACCGCCACATGAATTATCCTATAGACTTGCGCTGCGCAATAACACATTCATTAGTATGTTACATCATTCCCATCAGACTAGTAATGCGACCAATTGTTGGGTGTGTGGCCGACTTCCTCCCTATCAGAATAACAAAGGAGTTCTGCCTTTCTTTCCACATCCATTCACACACAATGGCTCCTGTGGAGCATGGTTTAGTTTATTAAATTCCATAGACCCAGACACAGCAGTTTATCAACAACATTGGATATGGGGAAATCTGAATCTAGTTTTATTCAAAGTCTGTCACCCTAATAAGGAGGGTCACCCCAGTAGAACAGGAACTGATTTAGAAAATGAAGTGTATAGATTAGGTAATTTTACACCTAATCTTATGATTCTGAATGTCAAATCCGAAGTTGAACTAATTTTGCCCACTATGTCAGTATTTCCAGTTAAGGGTGAATTATGTGTAAGAAAAGTTGGTTCCATACATATGGGCCATAGCCAATGCGTTACTACAGTAGAATATAGTGATCAAGGCAAATCTTCATTTAGAGCTTCTCGCCATTCCTACTTCATATGTGGTCAGACGGCATATATGCGTCTGCCTCTAGATTGGGATGGTACCTGTTACATAGCATTCCTTTTGCCACCTGTTTTCCTAGCTCCCCCTGATTATTATCGAAATGTTCATTTAGTACACAATAGAGAGAAAAGAGATCTCCCAGTTGTCGATTATACTGAGACAGCATGGGACAAGTATGTAGATTTCAATAAAGGTATCTTTCCCTATATAGGTACTATATCAAATAGTAAGCTGATACGCAGACTCACCAAGACTCTTGAAGCTGTAGTAAACGAGACTATAGCCGCCCTAGGCAATCTGACAGAGGAACAATCAGTGATGAGAATTGTTGTTCTCCAGAATCGTCTTGTCCTTGACGTCATCCTGGCCGATAGGGGCGGAGCTTGCAGGGTCATCGGATCCAGCTGCTGCATATTCATACCAGAAAATTCGCCATCTGTATATAAAGCTATAACACGCCTTCATAAGATTGTAAGCCAGATACACGAGAATCCAGGCACTTGGACGTGGTCCGGGTGGTTTTGGAGTGTGATATCAGCCTGGGGATGGAGAGTTCTATCCTTCCTAGGTATTGGCCTTCTTATGCTCTTCAGTTGTTGTCTATGCCTGCAATGTGGACCAGCGATTTGTGGTCTGTGTGCCACATCGTGTATTCCACATCAAAGTTTTCGCTCAAGATCCCGGAAGAAGAAAGAAGAAGAAATGATGCTCCATGAGCAAATCAATGGAATGATGAAGATTGATGTCTCGTGAAGGGCAAGAAGGGGACAAGGAGGGAATGTGGAAATGTGGATTTTCCTGATCAGTTATGTCCCCTATCTTGGACCCCAACGGTTTTATATGCATGTTACAAGTACATGTATGTTCCCTCCAGTTCCAGTTTCTAAGACGCAAACATATGTGTGTCTACTGTCAACATGTTCTCTGTCGGATCCGCCATCAATGGGCTGGATATTCGATTCCTAAGTATGAAAGGCCACCGACTTTATATGGCTAAGTTACTCCATTTTTACAGTTCAGGCGAGTAGGCCCGATTCTGTCCTCAAAGCCTTTCCCTGCTCTCTGTCTCTGACAGCTTCAGCTTGAGCTCGCATCTGTATCCATGAACTTTGTCCTACTCCCTGTGCAGCTAACGGTGCCTGCCTCGGCCAGTTTTCGCCTGTCTGCCAAGAAGTTGTATTTCACCTTCGAATTATCTATTTTGCTCTCCAGCCGATGCATTCCTGTCCAGTGATTTAGGTAAACATTTCCTTTAGCTCACAAGCAAAGGACTCAGTCTTTCCGTCCTCCTGCAAGTGATTCATAGCCCTGTTGCCATGGAAAGTTTTCTGCCCCTCGCATCTCATATAGACACTTAGACGCTTGTACACGCACACAGTCAGTATAGAATAGATTCTGTCCGAGAGTCTCTTCCTTGTGGATAACATAGTTCTTTAAACATAGGATGTTAGATATGATTTGGGATTAGGATGACTTGACCCCAGACTTCTCGTCTCCACATGTAGAGCTAAATGTCAAGTCCCCTTCACCCCCTAGTTACACGTCAATTACACGTCATGCTGCCGCGCGCGCATCTATGCCAAGTATTATCTTATAGATCCACCTATGCCTGATAATTCTAACCAATCATGTTTCTTTTATTCCTTATTACGCCTAGTTTCGATTATGTCACTGCTACGTCATTTTTCTTATCAAATGTTACGCCTTCTACATTCGTTTCATTGTAATGTACTTATTATAAAAATACATGTCTGTTAATAAATTATTGTACTTCACTTCCTGAACCTTCGTGGTGACGGAACCTGAGGGCCGCGACTCGAGTCGGCCATTTTGAATGGAATAAAGCCCATTAGAAAACCTCTTATACCACGGATTCTGCCTCTCGTTATTTTGAGCTATTTACTTTAATTTAAGATTCCGCATGAAATTCAGTCCGGTAATATTTATTTTATTTACCACAATCCAAAGAGTCGATATGTAGTTTTTTTGGCGAAAATCGCCGCCTAACACCCGCAACTGATTATATTAAAACTACACAGCTGCAAAATCTTAAGCTTGAACCATGTGAATATTATACTGCGGCTCTTCAGCTTGGCAGGGACTCGGGAAAACTTGACACTTGTTCTCTACAGGACGGCAAGCGTGCACTCCATAGAAGGAATTCCAAATGAGCAGAAAGGGAAGAGTCCAGCAAAATAGCTAGAATATATTCTATAATTAGGCTGTCTGGTTTTAGGTTTAAACCTATAATAACTGCTAAACCCCACCAAAAGGAAAATAGCCATCACCGGTGTAAACATATAAACACTGAGAACACCTTTGCAACCACAAACTAAGTGTCATTCAAAGAAAGGAAAAGATGAGTGAAAGAGTCATTTTTATTTCTTTCTGAAGGGGCTAATACAATGTAACTTTGTTAAACAAGGTAGCATCAAGAAAGACTGGGCTAACATTACTCTGAGTTTTGTTGTTTAAGTATGTCACTAAAACATTGTCTTTTCTTCCTTCTGCTTTTTTCAGTTTTGTGGTCTTTGGTCTAAAGATGCAGGGCCCAATTCACAGAACTAACTTAAGACAAAATCCTAAACTTACTACCATTTTTGTATTCACAGAAGGCACTTACTCATTTCGGTATTCACAGAAGTTAGAAGCCCTAACTTTAGGACTCCTAAGTGCCTTCTGTGAATACCGAAAGTCTTAAAATTAGGATTTTTCTCAGTTTAGGAGTAGTAAAGTTAGGACTCCTAACTTTACTACTCCTGAACTGAGAAAAATCCTATCTTTATGACTTTAGGTATTCACAGAAGGCACTTAGGAGTCCTAAGTTTACTACTACTAAATTGTGAAAAATCTTAATTTTAAGACTTTCGGTCTTTACAGAAGGCATTTAGGAGTCCTAAAGTTAGGACTCCTAACTTCTGTGAATACCGAAATGAGTAAGTGCCTTCTGTGAATACCAAAATGGTAGTAAGTTTAGGATTTTGTCTTAAGTTAGTTCTGTGAATCGGGCCCGCAGTGTTTAGATGCAGGGCATATTTAGTTATTTTATCAACTGTAGAGAATCGGCAAATAACAAAATCATATTTGATATTTTGGCTACATTTGATTTCACTGATAGGTAAAATGGCTGGTTTTATTAAAAACAATTCCTAATATGTATCATCACATTTAGCCACAGACAGAGATAGGTGAAATCCTTTGATACATTAGCCCCCTTTTCTAGTGAGTCAGTATTTGTAAGTTAATTGCCAAACACCCTAGGCTTTAAACATTCAATGAAAGATGTAGTGACAGGTATATGTGAAAAGAATGTTGTCACCAAGCACTTGCTAGATGGTATGCTGAAAGCATCTTTACAATCTTCAGAGATAATGAAGAATACTATTGACTTTGTAGTCCATTCTGGTCCAGTAAAACTGTATTTAGACCTCATATACCCTGTGCACAAGCGATCAATACACATGCACTATCGTTGCAGTAGACACGCAATAATTAAAATTAAAGTCAAATTCCATAAACACCGGAAAAACACTGTTTCTATTGTTTTTAACGGTGCGAAAATGTGTAATCACTGATAACCACTGTTTTTTTAAGGTTTTGAAAAAACTGAAAAAACCCCACCAGAATTGACCAAAAATAGAAACTGAAAACAGAAAAGCCTATCTATAATAAAATAGAGAAGAAAGCTGAACAGGGAGGGTTTTGTAAAATAGAGTGGAGGAGTGAGGAGAAAAGGACGAGAGGCTGTGGGGGCGGAAGAAGAGGAGGGAGGCATGGTCAGAGAGGAGAGGTGGGGAGCGAAAAAAAACAAGACAGGGGCAAAAGTGAAAGCAGGCTGGCTAGCGCACGGTGTGCGATGTGCGCGCACCATGACGAGAGAGGAAAGCCATATGGCGCCTCTGCTCGTCATTGTGCGCGTAACCGCATGCCCGTCGCCAGTGCTCGCGCCAGTGGCCTGAAGCGCTTCCCCAAAAGTGGATTGCATGGCGGCACGATGCACGTGATTGTGCGCGTGCTCGCCATGCAATCTGCTTTTGGGAGCACCTTACTAGAGTCTCGCTGTGCGATCGCTTACACGATAGCCAGGCGAGACCTAAAAATGAAAGAGTTGACCCATAATGCATATAACACAAATCAGAAAAAGCTTCATAGAAAACCTAACCTTTGTTAACGCATTATGGGGATTACAAATTTAGACACAATCTTATGAGATTTATCTACTTATTAATGATTTGAGTTATGAATTTATAAAGCGCGCGTTTGCCCATGGGCGTCTTGGTGCTGGGTAGATGCAGAGAATACAGGGATCTGTCAAGACTTGGGTCTAACTGGAGGAAAACAGCCAGGTTTTTACCTCTTTCCTGAATGAAAGCATAGAAGGGCTATTTTTGATTGTGATTGTATCTTGGGATCTGAATCAGTTTTACTTGGCTAGAACGAAGATTCCTGGATGGCTCATACAATCTTAAATGAGTTTTTAAAAACTGAGAGCCCATCCCATGCAGGGCCTTATAGGCCAAACATACAGACTTAAATTTTTCCATTGGGAGCCAGTGGAGGGATCTTAGTCTGTGTGCAATCGGCTCAAACCTGGGAATGTCCAGTCCCAACCTTGCTGCTGCGTTTTGCAAGCGTTGTAGTTTTGCTAAGTACTGAACCTGTATCCCAGCATACAGAGCGTTCCCGTAGTCTAGCCTTGATAAGGCCAGAGCTGTTACCACCGTTTTGGGGTAGGTCGTGTTTAGGATCAGGCATATGATGTTATTTTACCTGGGGTGCGAAAGGCAGAGTATTAAGTTGTGGCTGCCACATTTGTGAATTGGTATTTGAGTCCCCAAGCATGTATCGTGTGTGAAATATCTTTGTTTTCATTGGTACCAAGCTGTTGGAAGTAAGTGCTGTCCTAGAAACACCTAACTTTGATTTTGGGGGTGGTTGTGATCACCCCAAGCGCACCGTGGGCAGATGTCCAAAAACCTAACTCGTAAATAGCAGGTTCAAATTGTGCACCAAGTTTTTATGATCTGCCTTTTTCTCGGATGCAACCTCTGTAATCTAGGTCATGCTGCAAAATGTCCAGTGGCAGGTGCTCACACAATGACCAGCGTGATGAATATCAATTAGGCAGGTCGTTTTTATGATCCTCTTTGATTGCCTATAAACACAGGGATGGTGGCCTGCAGCGAACAGGAGGCCAACATCCCTATGATTACATGCTCAAATGGGAAAGAATTGTTTTAAAGCAGCCATTGTTCCTCAAAGCAAACGGTTGCGCTTTAAAAAATTAAAGGTGTCTCATTTGGGAAGACCATTACAAGCCCAAACAAATCCGTAGGACCTGGGTAGTAAATGTAAAGAGACATAGGTGGTCCTAGCAGAGTACAAAAAATTCTTCCAAAGCGACTTATTTTACTTTTTCCAAACTATTTTTTATATATATATGTATATATATATATATATATATATATATATATACACGCAAGCATAAAAAAAGCTTTTTTCTATAAATTATTAGGTACCGTATCTTTCCCTTTGAATTATTTCCTAGGTTGCTCCCATCTCCATCCTGAAGAAGACCCCTCTGCAAGGAACTATTGGCCTTCACCCTACACTCTGGGTCGAAACAGTGACCTCTTTAATACCCTAGCCTGTACTAGAACTAGGCCCTCTCTATAGACCATTATTTGCAGTCTATAACTTGATGTGGACCATAGGAAATGTGTGATTTATTTCCGGACATATTATAGACTTGGAGATATTCAAACTATTGTTTTGACTTTGTTCTTTGTATTCTTACCTCATCAACCCTATCTAAAATTCACGAGCACTCAACCCACCACTTATCCCCTTGCACTTACCTTGGAGCAACTGCTCAAATTATTCTATTTTATGCTTACTTTCATGCTTAAATGTACCAATTGAATAACACAATGCTTAAATATGAAAATAAAAATTTAAATCCGTTCCTAGTGACATAAGTTTTTTTTGTTTATGCTTGGGTACCTATTTAAAGAAATAGTTTGGAAAAAGTAAAATAAGTCACTTTGGAAGAATGTTTTGATCTCTGCTAGGACCACCGGTGTCCCGTTACATAATGTGTGAAGACATCAGGAGGAGCATGCCGTGGTACACTGGACAACTGCCTGCTCTTATCTTCTCCAATGACTCCATCTGTACTCCTTTAAGGCATTGGTAACTGTTTAATGATCAGTGAATACAATTCCACTCGCAAGCCCTTGATAGATCTCATTGCAAATCGCAGTTAGGAGGGGAAGATGCTTTCTGTCCCCTTTGTAATTGCAGTTTTCTGTTTAGGAAAGGATTTTCCAAATTGCAAAATGGAATTAGTACATTTAAAAAAAAAAAAAAAAAAAAGTGCATTTACAAAACCTGTGATTTTGTGAATTGCAGGGTTTGTCACCTAAACAATTTAGCCCTTTAGTTCCTGTAAACATTTTAACGAAATACACCTTGATGTGTTAATAATGTGTTTTTTTTTAATCTTTCAGAAGCTGCACCTGCGTCTTTCCTTCAGAGACAAAGAAGACTAAAGGGCATTACCGATGGGTATGTATGAATAACTGGAAGTACCTCACTTTGCAAATAATTGACTTGCTTGTAACCATCCAGGGCAGTGTTCAAATCACTTTAAATTGCTCCACAGTGAGCATTTGTTTTATCCAAAATTCACTTAGAATTTTCATACCAATCATATCGGTCTTCAAGTGAGATTTCTGCCAGAGTCATTTTTAGAAGGTTATGGGCTAGACAGAGCCTTCTGGGGAAGAACTGTGGGAACTTGGCTTGTTTGCCACTGCTGTCCCAGGGCCTATGACTCTGCAAACTGGGACAAGTATGACTGTTTCAGAACTTGACATTCAGTGGTAGCGATGAAGAGCAATCACAGTCTACGCATGAAGGTTCATATGGGGTTACTCTGGCTCAGCAATCAACACCACCCCAAGCAGCGCAGTAAGAAAATTGTACAGACAAGCACTTAGTTATATAACAAGAAAACTAATACACACCCGACTTGCAGGTGTGAGTCTCTTTTAAAAAAAAAAAGTTTTTATTAACCACACAAATTGCAGATTGTCACAGATGTCAGTGGAGCTCTCAATATAAAACGTGCATGCACATTAATAACAACAAACAAGGATTTGCTCTAATGATCCCAACAGAACCTGGGCTCGGGGTACAAAAAACTGAAAATCTCTGGTATCCTGTGGAAACAAATGGTTTCGCAGCTATGACCGTCAAAATATTAATCACTGGTACGGTATACAAGTTTACAACAAGTAATTTATTCTAACTTGGTTATAAGCAAAAAACAAAACTCCACATTTCTTTAAAGGATATGAGTGTATACATAAAACACTGAAATTTAAACACTGACATAACAATAAAAACATTGTCCTACACATAACCCAAAAACACATTCACTGTACATCATATCCATGAATATCTTCTCTCGTCCAAGTGTTTTATAACTGGATATGGCTGCAATTTCTGTTTATCAAAAGCAGTCTATATAGAAAATATAGTCCATCAGGAAGATACACTTAAGAGAACTTCCAGCTGTCAGTAGCTTTGCTTTGTGTCCTAAGGATTTTTAATTATTTAAATAGTTGATTATCGAACTCCCACCCCATTCAAGATAGTGGACGTGTTTCGGCCCGTCTAGTAGGGCATCTTCAGGACATAGAAAGACAAGAAAAGCCTGCAAAGTATTGCATTGAACATTTAACGTCCATACTAGGTGCCTCTTAACTGGCATAGTGCATCCTACTACCAATTCTCTAAAATAGACCCAGTATGTACACATCTACACCAAAACCTTGGCAGTACTCGCAACCACAGACAACCATGTGATAACTGCCATCGTGTGCAGGGGGGGGGGGCCATCATTTTCTGTATACATGTTTTTAAATAGTCATTGAAGATCTGTGGCCCTACCCTTATTCTGATCCTATAGACGCATGTGGTGTTTGGCGCTGAAGTGCTTAAGGTTAACATCAATCTAGGTGTTTCAACCCATACCTACATGCCTATGCATTAGTGTAATGGGCAATTGTGCTCTAAAAGTGTAAGTACTCACAAAGAAGACATTTTGGAAAATATCCTTGATTCTATGTATGTTTCGTTGAATACCGGCATGCTTGCAGCAAAACCATACCCATCAGGTGGTTTCCAAAAAGGACGAGGTGAATGCCACCTAGAACCATGGACTGAAGTCAGTCGCCTGGATTGATTTGCAAAGTGCAAATCTCAAGGGATAAGAAGGGACACAAAAGCATCACTGTAGGAGACCATGCTCTGATCTGGGGGAAAAAAGGAAAGGAAAGGAAAGGAAAACGGAACCAGTATTTTCAATGCAATAGGGCTCTCATTCGCGAGAGTTTAAGCTACTGGCATTGTAAATGATAATGTCTTTTATTTATGTGTTTTCAAAAGCAACACCTATATAAAAGGCATTGTCATTTCTAATGCCAATACCTCATACTCTCGCAAATGCGAGACCACTTTAATAGTGGCCGCGACCATTTTTTTTTTTTAGACACTGCTCCCATATACAGGTTACAGTGAGCAGCGTTTGCAGAAAGGGGCGTGGTCAAAATTAAAGTGAAAGTGAGGTATGAGGCGCTTTCACTTAAAAAAAATTTTTTAAAAATGGAAGCACGTTTCTGTTGCGTGGCCGCTTATGTGAAAGCGGACCCCGCTGCAAATTAATCGGATAAAGAAGCGCAGCCGCTGCAGCGAAAGCGGACCGCGCTGCAAATACATTAGTAATAGCAATCTAAAAGTGGGCAGCGACGTCCTGTGTTGAATAGAGAAAGGAAGTCGTGGGTGGAATAGTGCTCACTGACTAAAGAAAGCGACCATGTAAGACCACAATTAAAAAATTCGTTATGGGAGGACCAGTCTTTCTGGGAGGTTGCACATGCAGTCAAGGCAGTACCAAGGAGGGACTATTAAGCCTATTCACAAATGAAAAGCAACAATTTATAAGGACTGTAACAGAAGCCAATTGAAAAGATGGGCGGGAAATGTGCGGAGCTTTTATTCCATTCTTCAATACAGCATACCTCGCAGAGCACTGCATGCGCTGCCAAGGCTCGACCTAAAAAAGGGAAATACCATAGACCTGGAACTGAGTGGCGTCCTAGGACAGCTTCATAGGTTATTTCCAAAGTCCTGAGAAAAAGGAAATGTAACGCTCTTATTATGCTCTGGTGGTACTATTACTAACTCCTAGTTCCCGGACAAAAGGTGTGGCTTGGGTCCGAACGAATGCGGAAGGATGCCCATGTAAGAAGAAGCTTGAGAGGCTGAAGTGCTTTGTATGCCGTGATCTGTGGTGAAAGCATGTCGGCCGTCATAAAGTGGGTAAGAAAATCTGATGTTGAAACAAAGCCTGGATTACTTCATCACAGTGCGTATGGACATCTTCATCGATTAGCAATAGTTGATTTTTTAAATGTAAACAACAATTGCAAATGGTATAAGTGTGTATCATACATCTCGCTTAAAAAAAAAAACTGATCATTGTTCTATGCACAAGTTGCACCCCAACTAATGGGTGTTATGACATAATATGAGTCGTATGCACATAAAAACATCCAAATGACAGAATCAATATTCATCAAAAGCGACCACCATGATATGTAGGTGATACACATGATTTAAATTAATGTCCTTTCTTGTCTAATTCTTTAAGGCCATGTATGGGTGTCACATAACTTTCGTTCATCATAGCTTCTGTTTGATTGAGTGCTCACTCAATGTCACAACCTTATTGGTTATTCTGCAGCACGAAAAGTACTAACCACTGCATATCGTCCTCTGTTTACTTCTGTTCTTGGTAATGTTGTACCAGTGGGGGCCCCTGTACTGCACATCTTACTCTGGATCTATGTTGCAAAACCTCTGTACGTAAACCATGCCCTTTACAACACTGCTTTCACCAGTTTTTAGGGTATCCTCAATTGGTCAGTTGATTCATGAGGATCTTGAGAGTGCAATTTCTCCGGATCCGAAGAAATTGTATGCTAAGGTTTCGTTGAGGGAACGGGGATGACCAGCAGTGGTACGGTCAGTGGGTGTAGTTAAAAGACTCACTTCAAATTTCCTGTCTTTTTCAATATGACCGGATCTAAAAAGTAAATTTTTTGAGTATCACATGTCTTGGTAAAATTGAGCTCTGGGGTCCTGGAATTAAGCCACCCATAAAACTCTTCTAGTCTGGTGCGATCACCTTCCTATAACATCATGATTTTGTCTATGTAACAAAACCATTGCAGTATCTGTGCATTGTATTGGTTCATGTCGCTGTAAACCCATTTGTTCTCAAAGTACTCCATTACCAGGTTTGCTATTTCTGGGGTGAAGCAACACCCCATGGCAACTTCATTATCTGAAGATATAAAGTATCCATGCACATTAAGGCATCAATGTATATATTTAACATTGATATATCAAGTACATTGTACAGTTTGTAGTAAAGAATACAAGATGTACTGTGGGGCCTCGTACTGTGTGAAAAGATAGGGGAGGGTGAGAAGAATAGGAGGAAGAGAAAGTCTCGGGGTTGTAGTCTATTATGTGGATCCAGCTCTCTTTCCCCACGTGTTTCAGCATCAAGTCTCATGGACTCTTGGACAGTTCCAGTCTCTCACCAACCCATCCATGGTGGTGTGGCTGGGTGGCGGGGTCGGGCACTTTGAACTTTCTCACTGCATTGGGTTCACCGGCAGTGGGTGAGGCCTCCCTGCAGAGAATGGGATCAGTCCCACTTGAGGCGCGCAGCAGCCAGCCGTCGGGTGAGTGTCAGAGCCCCAGCAACAGGAGCAGATGCTTCTGGCGTAGGCCGCCTTCTGGTCTCCAGTGATTGCTCTGAGCTGGAAGGCCTCGAGGATTTGGCAGGCCTGGTCCTGTTATTTGGTGATTCAATTGTCGTTTGGGCCTCCCTGGTTGCAGCAGTCTAACGATGGGGGCAGTTCCCAGATTTGAGGGACGGCCTCAAATCTTCAGGGTAGGGCTTGCTACCAGGCAAGTCTGGGGATGTGACGTGACGGGTTCTATACTTACATAGGGGTACCCTTGACAAACACCTGTGAATTTCAGTCTTTACTTTCTGTTTGTGGTCTGGGCCACACAGCACACACTACTAGTGCTGCGGTAACACCGTCCATGTCCTGAAGCACTCAGTGAGTGCCATAGGCAGATACCTATTCCGGCTTCAATTCACACACAAACTCCTGGATCTTATTGGCAACAAGGATAGAATGCTTCGGTACCTGCTACAAACCATCAACACTCTTGACGGCATCAGTCATTCACATTGGGAGTCTCTATTGGACGGACCCTTGCTCCAGGGTGTATTGCTACAGCCACTCCGGCAGTCTTCTCCTCCTGCATGGTTGGTGATCTCCTTCCCTCTCGCTTAGGCATGGCTTCTTGGGTACCAGAAAAAGTGAGCAATTCTTTCTTCAGATTAGACACCAGGTGGTGTTCCTTCACCTCTGGGGAACGGGCTGCCAGGTAGATACAAGCTCTGGGTTGCGCGGTGGTCCTGAGTACTCTGCAGAGTACCGTCTCCTTGAAGAGAACTTGGTACTGGAACAAGTGGTCAGCTGATCCCACTTTTAGACAGTTTTCAGACACAGATGGATTCACAGTCTGCCTTTTCAGAACTGGTTTTGGTTGATTCTCTTTTTATCTTTCCTTTTCATGCTCTCTTCTGTGCTCAGCCTTTGTCTTGACTGAGGCTCCTCCGTGCAGGGTTGTCTCCATGCTGGAGCACCCAAAACTGAGAGATAAAGAGGTGTGAGCAGACTACAACCTCTTTATTAACAGCCGCATCATGTTGTGATCAGGAAGAGAGACAAATGGCTGCTTCTCATCTAAGAAACCTTCATCTCCGAGCAGTAACTACAGTCCTACTTCTGCCATCCACCAAAATGGTAGTTCCATAAAGACTAATCAACAGCTCTCTGTCTCCGAAAGTACCTCATCAAATTCTAAGGGGTAGCTTGTCTCCTCTTTCCAAATTTCAGTGTTTGTATTTCAAATCTCTCTTTCAAATCTCAGGAATGTAAGCAAACTCACCTCAGTCTTGTACGCATAAAGAGACCAAGGCTTTCCAAGATGGAAGTCCTGTGTCACTCTGGCTCATTCATACACCCATGTACTGCACACCACACCACATATGCACCAGCACACAAAATCTTGTCCTTCGGATTCCGGGTTCACGGTGAGCAACATTTGAGTGAGTGGCTCAGTAGGCTTCCACTCATATGACACAAGTAAAAAGGTCTGGACAGTAATTGCTACAAAACATGGTATGGTGCCCACATGGAGCTACATGCTTAAAAACTGTAAATGGAGGCAGTAACAGTAGAATAGCTGTCACTATAAGGGCTTTGATTGGTTCGACTCTCCTGGACAAGTCCGGAACCTGTTGTAAGTGAACGGCAGGCCTAGGCCTCCATGCTTGCACTGTATTAATGTGCAGATGCAGGCAAAAGACACAATAACAGATACTTCCAGTTAGGGTATGGAGGGTATGGGACACGACTGTTCACCACACATTTTCTGTTTCAACATTTTACAAAGAGACTTCCATTTAATTGAGGAAACTCTATCCAGTCTGAATGAGTAAGTACTTCCTAGTCTGGGCTCTGGAAAGATTTGGAGTCTCGTGAGTTTTTTTTTTTTTTTTTTAGCTGCAGTGTAAATGTTCCAAAAAGACACACTAGCGTTCCTTTATTACTTGTTTAATCATTGACAGACTTCTAACAAGAGCTGGTTGTAAATCTAAGATCAAAAACTTTGTCTCCTACTAAAACATTTGTCTTGACTATATATCTTGGTTTCTTACCTTGTAATCACCATTTCCTTGTGAGGTCCCACCTTCCTTAGCCTTGAAATGTAGTTCCAACCTTCTAAAGGTCAAGGTGTTCTCAGAATGCTGGATATCTTCCTCATCATCATTCATAAATCTACCAAACTGCTGAAGGCGGTTTCTATTATACAAGGACAAATGTAGTAGTGAGGGATAAGATCAAGTACTCGCTCAAGCCAGGGTCCAGCCAAATTACAGTTCTAACTGATGTTCTACGTCTTCCACAAAAATGCCTTTCTTTGTATTTTATCTCCTGGGACTACAACAGACTAGCTGGGCTGACTCTTGAGAGCTTGGCAAGCTTGGCAACACGGGAAAGCAGGATTTAGTCACTAGCCTTTTCCATGCAGTTAGAACCAGCTACCTACTTTCTTGTCTTCTTCAAGGGATAGTTATGTTTTGAAGTTTACAGTGTGGGAGCCATTCTTCTACTAGTCAGTATCTAGTGATGGGTAATGGGGCATAAGCCTATTCTAAGGATGTCCCCACACTTGAATCAACCCTTTGTTGTAGCAGTTCCTGACATCTTACTACACAACAATGTCAGAAAACACTATCTTATGGACTTCCAAAACCAGGGGACCGTAGGGTCACTAGGTGGAGCTGTTTTAGCTTTCTCTGGGACAAGCCTATTTAATTGAGACCTTCCCCACCACCAAGAAACCTACCCCTCTGAACTATCATCCCATCTTGGGGTGGCACTAACCAGCCTGGCCATTGGACAGGCCAGCATAAAACCGACGACCATCCCAGAGACTTGTTTTGCATGAACTCACTTTGAGAAATCTGGGTCAGAGGGTGTCAGAGCAGGCCGGGAATATGGGCCCAATTGTGCAATTGGGTTCTTTTCCCAATGTTATCCTGGTACGCTTGTACTAGTGACTCCAAACTGAGAGCTGGGTACCCCTTTTTAGCCGTTGTCTCAGGTTAGCGAGGCTCGGCAGTTCTAGGCTTACTGTTGGGAGATGCTGTGGGTATTCATGTTGATGCTACAGTTGGCCGCGGAACATTTTTTCCCCCTGCTATTTTTTTACTTTCAAGCTCAGCTGATGTTTCTTTTTAGAAGCATCTGTCCCTGTCTCACCCTTCGAGGTGCAAGGGTGCCCCTCAGTCCATTCACTCCTGGCCAGCTCATTGCCCAGCTGGTACTGTTGCTTTGTTCCAGCTGGGGAGCTGACTCTCGCCTGTATTTCTCTTGCAAATTAATGTGCCACACTCCTGCCCACCCAGACAATACGTGGAGTAGGAGGGGCACAATCGTTATGGCGACTGCTGGTCTGGGGAGCCCATGCCTCCTGGGCCAACTTTATCAGGTCCAGTTGCTACCTGATTTCGGTAACTAGTCGCAGCTGTGGCTGTTGGGTTGCAAATTTTAGTATTTGAGTGCAACACGTTCAGCGTTGGCTGGTCTGCCGGGTGCTGGCCACCCCCAGGAGTAAATAAAGAAATAAAGGGGGCCAGAGGGAGGGGGCGCTACATGTGATCCTTCAGGTGGGTCTCCTGGGGCACTGGTACACCACAGGTGATCATTAATAACCAAACGCACTGTGATGAAAGGAATGTTTACAATTTTTCTAATCATTGGCAAAAGCTTGGTGTAGTACACTAACCCATCGTTCTTTTGCCCATCCCACCAACTCAGTTTGTCATTTTTCCCCATTTATTTTTATCTTTTAAGCTCTGCTGGTGTTTCTTTTTGCAGATACTATCACTGTCCCATGCTTCGAGTCCTCAGCCCACGCAGATCTGGCCTGCTCCCTGCCCGGCCACCACTATTGCTGGCACTCTCCTGTGTAACTCTAGCCATTGTCTGCAGAGGTAACTAGCCATCCTACTCTCCTACCCTCCCGGACAATATGGGGAGTGGGAGGGACTCAAGCGCTTTGACTGCTTCTGGCCTGGGGAACCCACACCTCCTGTACCAACTTGGTCAGGCACCGGAGCTCCCCGGGATCAGTAACTATTCGCAACTGTGGCTACTGGGCCTCAAATTAAAATGTTGTACTTCATATTCATCGTTGGCTGGTCTGCTAAGCAATGGCTGTCCCCGAAGGGTAAATAAAGAAGACCAGAGGGGAGCACCACATGTATCCCGCAGTTGGGTATCCTGCAGCTCTGGTCCACCCAGGAGATAATTAATTATCTCTTGAGCATGGTTTAGATTTCCTGGCCCTGGCGGCTTCAGAAACCATCTGTGCAGACGTCAACAGAGTAGGTTACTTCGCGCCCCCTGGCCTCTAAGATTTTAGTAATTTCCTGGCAGAGCTTTTAATTGACTGCTGTTCCTCAGGGCCTTGCACTCTGAGCCTTCTGCTCCTTGAGTTCTTCGTAGCCTGACGCAGGGTTGACTAACAACACCACATTGTGACCAACCAAGCAGGCTACACTATCAGCCTACTAAAATCCTCAGAACACACCGCCTTCTACCCACTTATAGGACACCTCTATTTCTTTTAGTGGCCTGGTACACCCTCTGCCAGGGAAGTCCAGCTAGAGCTGGGCCACAAGAGTCCAAGTGAGCCCTCACTTTCAGGGTTTTCAGCAAGGCACTCCTCTAATATCCCCGAAGGTGAGTGGGGATGCTAGTACCGCTAACCCTTGGAACGGTCCAATAGAGTCCTAGACAGTAAAAGTCCTGATTGACATTCCACTCCAGACAGGAGCTCTTCATCTTCCTTCCATTTTCTTCTGTAGTCCTTGCTCAAAAGTTACTCAATGTACAGGGGTTTAAAAGTGGAGGTAGAGCGGTCTAGATGGTGGAGATCTCTGCCCAGTCCAGCAGTGCCACATCTCCCTTCATTCACATCATGCTGCAAAATTTTAATTATGTCAACCTAAATTGGTGGCTGGTAAATGACCTTAGCTCTGCCCCTAACTGACACAGAAAAGAAGATTCCTCCCTGGCAATACTTCAAAGGGAGCTCTTGGTGTGGTGTGACTGGTGTCCACAGTCTGCCTGATTCCCTACAGTGCCCCTGGGAAGGGCGTTTCTGAAGTACCACTTTATCAGACTGTGTAGACTTTCCCTCACCTTCTTTCTCTGCGAAGAGAAGACTAATCCTACCTATCACAAGATCGGTGGATGTGCTGGTCGGATTTTTTAATCCTGTCTTCATTTTTAGCTTTTTCCAAGCTTCTATTTATTAAATGGGCTGGCAGGAGATACCTGAATAAATCACGTTATTACCTCTGGTACCCTGACCCATCTGAGCTTCCAACGCTTGTGAGTATATAAACTCTTTAGTTGGACGGTGTGCGGAATCAGGCAGGATGGGTAACAACATACCATCAATATCAAATTGCAATTTTCAGATAAAAATTGTACAGCTCATCCTATAACGAATACATTTTTAGTAGATTTTCATTATGGGATCTTGCAGTATATGTATACAGATGAATAATCACTGCATGAGACAGCGTGGGGCACCCATGATTACATATCATTCAGAGTGTGTAACATATGCCATGTGACCCATGACTAAAAACCATGTTAATATCAATTGTATGGAGGATGTTGTGGAACGTTGTGTGATAATATCTTTTTCTTTCTGTGGTTACTTAAATCTCAAGCACCTCCAGTGTTCAGAACGCTGAACCTAAGAAGAATGGGGATACTGGAGATGCTCTTAATGGGAATTTACAAAAGAAGAGAAAGCCAGATGAGCAGACCCCCATGGAAAAATATAATCTGAAGTACTTATGTGTAACAGACCTTTGCTCACAGAGCTGGTGTGAGCAGAAGATGGTTTATGGATTTGAGCTACCTGATGTCCAGCAGTTGGATGCAGTGCCGTTAATCACTGCAGGTTCTAGCATACACCTAGCCAGAGGTAACACTATTCTGTGATATTTCTCTACTACTCATTAATCATGTTTTCACTTACAGCAGATTTCCTTTTTGAAATTTTGTTGACCTGAATACTAATTAATTAAGGAGCCGTGAGCATAAAGAAAATTATTTGAGGAGTAGTGGTCTTTAGGAACATTATCAGATCTTTTTTACCTCTCCCTGTACCATTCTTCTGCTTCGCTTCTCCCCCCCTCCTCCCTCCCCTCCCCACTTTGTAGATTTTTTGCTGGGGCAAGTGGAGGTCTAGGAGCATGGAGTAAATATCTGTATACCCACATAAGTTGCATTTGATATAATCCAAATAGAAATTATGTATAAAATTAGTGGACATCCTAAAAAAAGACCCTGGTTTAGTTGGTAATAAAATATTTTGTTACTTTTTATGGTTCTAACATTTTTTTTATCTAAATCACATTCATTGCTTGTGAAAACAATCTAACCAGATGAAATAGTAAACAAAAAATAGTGGCAGGGAAACCTGATTACCATATTTTTTTAAAGTGCAAGTATGCTGGTGATGCACTTGCAGATACATGATGGAAAGTGTTGGCCAGGGCTTTTTGTTTGCACCCATCAAAGATTGAAGGATCCCTTAAGAGAGTTTGAAATACATACGACTGAATTAATCTAAAGCACAGTTATACCACTCTACAAAAGACACATTTCACAAATTTTGAAATTACACTTTTCCCGTATGTCTCTAACCCTGAAAACGCTTCTCCTGCAAAGTAGACCAACAATGCAAGCAGGAAATCAGAATTCTGTATATAAGCCTAAAGTGCTTCCAGAATTCCAGTTTTGCTAGAAATATTTGTGCATTCTGTATTTTCAGCATACGGTCTTGCCTGAATTAGATTTGAGTAATCATGATTGGTTTACTTCCCACAAAGATTTGGAAGGGATGCAGCTCCATTAATAATAGTGCTAAACTCTTCAAATTAGGTGAAATTTCCATGGGATATTATGACACTTAATTGATTGTCAAGTACTTTATTGATTTTTGAGTAGCCTGGTGTCTGGTAATGATTGTATAGGTCTGTATTGACCACAAAATCTTAAGGGGGACTTCAAGGATAGAGACAAACTGTTCTATTTATCAAGTTCTTCAGTGTTATCCATCACCAACAATTAGCATTCCAGAAAGTTGCTTTGTTTGATGCCAGCTTAGATTTGAGCTGCATTGTGGCATCGTTCACCAGATGGAGTCCTTAACGTGATTTATAAGGTATGAAATTGAAAGCAAATCATTCATCTTTTTGGGCAATAGAACATTCTACTAGTGCCAGATTTCCGAGCGTTTGCTGTTTCTCTACAAAAGCCTCACAGATAAAGCAATCTTATATTGGATACAATAGAACATTATCTTGCTGCTTTTCACACAGGTAACAAAAGCAGTCTTATGTGAGGAACCCAATTTTGGTATTTTGTGGAAATCCCATAATTTTAAAAAAACGTTTTTACTTTAATAATAGCTCCTGAGGCAAAATAATATTTTCAAGGAAAGTATTATTACATTTTCACCAGTATGCTCCAACCTATGAATAGTTGAATAACTATTAGTCATGAGTGAAGTTAAGTTTGACCAAACTATTTATTATGTAATCATTAGACAGGAGATGTAATTCCACTACCCCCATGAATAAAGCGAACCAACTCTTCTCTTGTGCTTCAGTTTACTTTGTGGCAAATGTTACTGGTAGATACATTCTTGTTGAAATACAAAACATTAACACTGCATAATAGTGAATTCACATTTGATATCTACATTTATTTTAACATTTGAGTTGTGATACGTCTCTATTCTCTCATTTCAAATTTTATAGAGCTGGAAGTCCATGATATTGTGTCTGTGAGCACCGTCACGCGAGAAGATTCTTGGGCAGTAAAATTTCTGAATCTCCTGTCCATGATCCCGGTTTTGCAAGCAGGTACAGTAAACAAGACCGATAAGGGTACTCTTAGCATTTGTTGCACTAACGTAACTTTCTGTTGTCTTTCTCTACAAAGATAATGTGCATTCTTGAGATGAGCTGATTTGCAAAATTTGGTTGTATCCTGTTCTTGGGCAAGTTCATCCAAATTTAATTTTTTAAGCCCCGCAGAAGAGGACGGGCCCCTTTAGTGGAGTGCTATATATTTCATTTTAATGTAAGGGGCAGTGTGCTTGTTTTTTATCGTTAAAATGCTGTTAATAGTTCAACTGACCCATAAAAGGAATTAGAACTTTTTTTTTTTTCCTAAATTGTTTTTACTTTGACACATGCTTGTGTTTTTAAGAGTCATGTCTCCGGAAGGCGCAGTAAAATGCTTACCACCACTTCTCCTGTACATATCAGACAATCAGCCCTATCAGCATTGTATAGCTAACGGTTGACCCGCTAAATGTCATATAGAAGATAATAGTCTTTATTTTGCCTACAGGATTATACATATAGTAACCAGGCTACACAGAGCAGGATCATTCAGTCAAGAAGGATGTTTCAACCGGACAACATCTAAGGACAGATATTACTGTTGTGAAGGATATTTGACCTTTTCTAGTGAAAAATATCTATATCTATACCTTTAGAATCTCTTCTGATTCTGCCCCACCTGAACACTTCTGTGACACAGCATATTAACATCTTAATGCAGCTGCTACTTGATACAATATTTTATATAGTTTCAAGATGGCGACCACGGTGGATACCACAAGGGGTGGTGGGAAAGAGGTGCTTCCACTTTGACACCGAACTGCAGCAGTGCACATTGTTGGAGGAAGGTGGCAACTGAAGATAACTCTGGCATGGGGAGAGAGAGAGGAAGTGCATGAGGGAACTCAAATATGAGCAAGAGAGAGGAAGGATCCGCACTTGATCTCCCATGGAGTGACAAATCCTAAGTGGAATTTAAAAAAAACAATAGCTCTTTGACATCAGCAGCGGAAGAATACAACTCATCCAGGATAAATTATAAATTCTGTACGAACAAGACAATCACAAGAGTAGGAAGAAAAGCTATCATATCAGAAGCAGGGAATGAATTGGCAAGAAAGCAATCCAGTAATTCGAAAGTGAGCAACCCAAAGCTCACCCCATGTAGTATTGTGTACAATGACTCTCCCATATAACTTCTGATGTCTGTAGCAAGACCGTAAAAAAGTCTCAATAAACTTCGTAAAAACCTACATATAAAAATATTATATCTTATGACATTTACGATACACATGAAAGTATACCCCATTATTAGAGAGCAATTTGGTTCATCAGTCTCCTTAGAACTATTTTGTATTTTAACATCCTCAACTTTTATATAACCTTTATACCATGTCGCAGGTCAATGAGCTCCCATTCTTTTTGTATATAATGCAAAAACTGTCAGGAAAGCTAACATTCCATCTTGTTCTGTCGGTACATAATTTAAGAACAACAATTTTATGGTTCACCAAATTAAAAGTAGTCCAAGTCACAGCTTCTTATGCCTGCTACACAAAGACTCGCTTACAGGAAACAGGTAAAGTGGTCTTTTTTTCTGTATTCAAGCAACCATACTTATCGAGTGCTTGTCTTCAGCCAATTACAGATTAGAAGACTAATGTTGGAACCCATAGCCAACTCCCATGTGACTCTTTCACAGATGTTTGTTAGATAGATCTTCTGTCTACGAAATCAGGTTTATTTTTTACTGAAATGGGTATGCAGTTGTTTGCTTTCACTGACCCTATACTAGATATTGTCTTTAAAGTGCATCCAATCAGTCTGCTCAAATCCATTATGAACAATGCAAAGTGTGAATTTAATTAATACACTTTTTTTTTTTTTTAGCCATTTGTTTTTTTTTCATGATGAAACAAAAGTACATATAACGTAAACAGGTCGATCTTCTTATTTAAAAAAAAAAAAAAAAGTAGTAAATCTTCACCTGCAGAACTACACCTTGAAATAGAAGCAGTTTAAATATGTTTTGAAATTCACAAACATTGGCAGTAGTATGCCTGGAAAGCTACAACTGGTCGCAGGTTTCCGGGTATAATACTAGAATGTTTTTGATAATGGTATTATTCGCCCATATAGAATTGTATGCACTATAAAATTTAGCACTAGATACAGACGTTAGATTTTTTTTCAAACATTTTTGTCTGCACTATGGGAAATTTTGTTTCTTCTGGAGAAAGATCTTCCACACAAAGTTGGGTGTGACCTTTTTTCCTTTCCACCCTTGAGATTGAGTTGCTCCAACCCTTTGCTGGAGCAAATCTGTCACCATTTCCAAGTGGAAAAGGGTTTGAAACTCTCAAGTAAAACCTCACTTTGAACTTCCCACCCCTTGCAAGGAGTTTACTATTGAGCAATGGTACACATTTATAAAGTACAATTACGAGTCATAAATACATTTTTGCCTGCAAGGTTTCTTTTTGTGGATACCTGACATGTGTAAATTGAGCCATCTTTTGCCATGAGGTTGAAAATTGCTTTGTGAATCAGGCCAGAAAAATCTACTATGCATTCGGGTCACTGTATTACATTTTAAATGATACTTAGAGAAATAGAACTGTGCACAAATGGGTGGGGGTGAGAGAGATGGTGACCAAGAGAATGGAAGGGGATAAAGCCAGTGTTCACATATCTACACAGGGTAGTACTACCCACCCACATCAAAACAAACATTGTACATAAGGATGCAAGGATACAAAAAAGGATCTTCGAGTTCATCCAAAGTATGTCTACTAAGCCCCATCAGCCATATATTGTGCCCTAGACCAAGAAAGGTGTAGTTTATTATTGGAAGGCCAGTTGTATTTGTTGACCTCCTTTAGCATCCAGGCATCCCTACAGATTCTCTTGTAGATGGCCTGAGATGGATTTATCCAACTGCTAACCGAAGTGAAACAGGAGTATAATTGCAGCAATAAATCCTAAATTCTTAGCCTCTCATGAAGACAGCTGCAGTGTACTTAGAGGATATCAATACGTCTTTCTCAAACTGGTTGTGCTTTGGCGCATAACTAACTTAATAATTGTAACCCATTGGTCAGACTCATATAATGTACTTACTGTGGTCTTAGTCTGGTAAACTTGTAATTATGCTGCTGCATTATTACCACTTGGAGGCAGTTCCTGCTGTGACTGGAGAATTGCGTGCAGTAGTTTGACTCTGGACAAATCTGTACCCAAGTATTAAGGACCTTATCACGAGTTCCATTCTATCTAATGGAACATAATGGAACTTGTAATAGGGCGGACAGAATATCTGTTGTGTTTGTGATGTAGTAACCTGTCCGCCAGTCTTGTATTCAGACCCCTAGTCTTAACTCCCATGACATCAAATTTCTGTGTAATATATTTCACGAGGCCACGCATCATAATCGTTCAGTGGACTGCATCTGTATCCAGTTTCTTTTTGGAACAGTGTTTCTCAAAAGCAGTCAACAGTTTGGGTACTATATGTTCTCAAGGTCAATAAAACTTGCAGATGAATAAAATAACCAGAAATTATTTCCTATATTGGGAATGTTTGCCTTCCACTTCTGTAATACAACATCCACCTCATTGATGTAAGACTAAAAAGAGTGGGCTCCATGGCAATTAACTCATGTACGTCACAGAAAACCAAATAATGTCAGCTACAGTCCCCCAGTGTGCAACATAACACAGATGCACGTGTGTTATTGTTCAACTTTCCTGTACTTTGTGGGTGAAGGGCTTCCATCACTTTAATTATATCCTGAGGCTTGGTTTTTATACTATCAAAGACCACTTTAATAACTATAAACTCTAAAAGTGATACACGTTTGCATTTTATATCTATGTATTTTGCTGTAGCAACATTGAGTCAGAAGCAGTAACCTTTGCCACCTTCAGCCACCCCAGAGTAGCCAGCAAGAAAGTGGAATAAAACCTGGGCTAACCAACACTTTCTTAAACTGAGGTATCCATCTCCAGTAGCATTCACTGCTCTGTAGATAACCGAACCTTGCCAAAGGATTTTTCCTTTAAATATGTCAACAAATTGCTTGTCTGGTCTTGAAGCCTTCCCAATTTTTTGGAAATGTATTTCTAGTTCAACCTCACCAATGGTACATCAGTAGAATATATCACAATAAGTGCCTAAATCTAGCTTCTGTAGCGTTCTTTCAGAGTGATCACATCAACTGAAGAATGAATTTTCTATTCTGTATCTGAAAGCCAGTTGAAAAGTTTCCTGTACTTTACATTTGTGGTCTTAATGTTTCACACAGACCCATTGCATTGTTCCAAACCTAAGCATTTATCTACATTCCTGTATGCCTTGACAGTCTTTGGCAAACTCCGATAAATGTGGTCTTTGTTTTTTGGCATTCTCCATTGTATCAAGCCTGCTCGTTCTACCTTTCCCTTTTGCAAGGTTTCTAATAGAACCAGCATATTTTGTGACATCGGCCAAAGTAAGTATACATAATGGCTGTTCCCCCAATAGACCAGAGGATTGTGCTCAGAGAATCCACATCTCGTTTTTTAGGTCGAGCCTATACAGCGCTTGCACTGTTAGTCGATCTGTTGTATCTGTTTTGTGAAGTCTGATTGCTCCCAAACTTTGGATTGGCTTTTGTATGTGTCATTTTAAAATCGTACCCTCCAATTGGCTAATGGTTGGTGCCGGTCCCAATTTTTTAGGTCTCGCCTAGCGATGCAGCACCATGCGTTGCTCGCGTAGGCGAGATCTATTGCTGCCGACTTGCTTAGCGATGCGGGATTGGATAGGTGCTCGCGCGTAAAAGACATCAGCTTCATCTTTAACATGGCGGCCATGATTTTGTTTGCTTATGCGCAGCTCGCCCACATTAAATTTACTAACGCTATTTTTTATTTATATTTTTGAAAGCGTGCCGTGCTGCACTTTCACTTTTGTAGTAGCACCTAGGCCTTCATTTTCTGCACACCGTGCTTAATATGTAAGATGGCAGCTAAACTTTTCTTTTCTTATGCGCGGGTCACTAAAATCAACTTTGCAAACATTTATTACTTTTTAACAGCGCACTTTCGTAGTAGCGGTCACGCCTTCCTTTTCTACACACCGCGCTTCATATTTAAAATGGCAGCCGCGCTTTTGTTCTGTGTGGCTCACCACAAACAACTTTTCACACATACCACCTGGTCACAAACGCTATCTTACAGGAAGAACAGCGGTTGACAATGGCAAGGTAACTGGCACAGGATCATCTGATGTGTAAAGAAAGAAATTCTCTTGGGAATGTATAACCCCCTAAACCACAATTATGGCAAGTTCAATCCAAACTTTCAAACAAACTTAACTTGGGTTCTAAAATGCCCAAATCAATAGCCGCATATAACTCAAAGACAAAGAGAAAAGATCAAATAAAAATTGTTGTTGTAATTTATTGACAAAAAATATATCCACATATCTACAGCCCTACAGTTGGGTTCATACATACATTCAACATAAAGTACAAAAACATATAATTTAAAAAAATATATTATTTGAGAGCAAGGATGTAATGTGAAATCAATATATTCACAGAATGGTATAATTCCAGAATAAATCAATATATGCGTATCACAGGTCTATTCTTTGCACAATAGATCCAAATATGAAACAGTTCCTGGATTTTAGACCAATTCTGAATTACACAGGCGTCGACGCGTTTCGGTGGTAAACTCTTATATAGATCCCACCTTCATCAGGACAAAGATAAAAACTCTCCAATTTTTCTAAACAATTTAAAACCCCCCACAAAGGGTGTAATCCGCTCCGTTGTCAATAAATTACAACAACAATTTTTATTTGATCTTGTCTCTTTGTCTTTGAGTTATATGCGGCTATTGATTTGGGCATTTTAGAACCCAAGTTAAGTTTGTTTGAAAGTTTGGATTGAACTTGGCATAATTGTGGTTTAGGGGGTTATACATTCCCAAGAGAATTTCTTTCTTTACACATTTGTGGTACCCTGTCTCTTGGGCAGTGGGGTCGCTCCCATATTGTTTATACAGGATCATCTGCTAACATATTATAATATATTCACTTCGATCTGTTTTCCGTATCTTACATTTGCTTAATAGTTAAATACCTTTCGACACCTTCTGCGTTTAGCATTTACTTTTTATTTTACGAAAAAAATGCTTACGTTTTTTTAAAAATGCGTAGTAAAACCAAACCTGACATTTTATGGATGGTAAAACACTTTATTTACAACGCCAATACCTCTAACTCTTGAAAATGCGAGACCTATTGCATTGCAAATGCTTGTTTACAAAGTTGATTCCCCTGGACTCATTATACCACTCTAGACAGAGACTAACCTTTAGCAAATCAGCCGGTAGGAAACCTATGGAACATTCCATCTTCAACTGCTAGACCAGTTATCCTCCAGACTAGCAGCTCCAGACTAGTTTTGGCCTTCTTAAGCGCCATCACAAAGGCATTTATTTATCTTAATGCGGTGTGCAAGTGACACGCATATGTAAAAATGAGTTTTATGATGTGTGTTGAGAAACATGTGTTAAGAATTGACTGTCCTATTTCCTGTTTTGCAAATAGGTGGAAGAGTTCGTGAGTTTCCAGTTTTTGGAGAAATGGAAGGTATTTTTTTGGTGGGAGTTGTTGATGAACTACATTACACAGCTAAAGGAGAACTTGAACTTAGTGAGTTAAAGACTCGGGGAAATCCCTCATTGCCTGGAGAATCTCAGAAGAAAAGTCACTATTTCCAGGTAGGTAGAGTGTACGTCATCTTATCTTCACTTTATTCTTAATTTAACTCTTATGTAGTGTAAAATGTTCTGTCTGGTGCAATCATTCAAAAGTATATCTCAGAAAGCATATGGTATTTTCAGAAAAGAGTGAACAATACCCACATCTTCTATTCCCTCTGACTCATAGCTCAAGACTTTGGACCAGTACTAGAGCCAAAAACTCTAAAGTGCCTCCTTCACTGGACCAGTCGTTGTCAGTTTAACTCTCGTGTCATTGGCTCACCCAGTATTCAGACAAGCCTCTTTTCTACTGTATTTTATGATAGTCTATATTTTTTGAATACCACTTCCTAGGTTACATATGCTGCATCTTCAGGGATGCTCAGCGGATCGGTGGTGCCAGATGTTGTTCTCATTGAGAAGAATGCATTCTGATGGCCTGTCCCCTTGATAGTCACTGGTATAATATGTCTATAGCAGATGTACGCAGAGTCGTCTTCTTCTATCAACCTACACATGGAACAAACCATCATGACAGACTGTGCACTGGAAAGCTGGGGAACCCACTTGGATAACCTGACCCCTCCAGGGAAATTGTCTTGAAAGAAGAATAATATCATCAACAGGTTGATGTTTAGAGCAGTTCATCTTAGCCTAAAGGTCTACCTCTCCAGGATCAAAAAGAACTCTATCCTACTTCAAACATAGTACACCACTCCATCAAGTATCTGAACAAGCAAGGAGGGGAAAGAATCCGGTCCTTTCAGGATCAAATTGATTTGGTATTCGATACTATCAGAGAACATTTGAGTCATGGCAGTTCATCTCCTGGACCTTCAGATTTCAGTAAAAAGAAGCTCCGCAGACACCTTTTAAAAGTAGAGGCATTTTCCGGTTGTTAACCATACCCCAAGGGACGAACGCTGCCCATTCCTTGCCTTATGTTAATACACACACTAAACTACTTGAATATACTGACGTTGCAACTGTTTCATTTGCAGTATAGACTCATCTGGACAGAGGGTCATCAAAAGAATTTTAAGAGGTATTCTCACTCTTAACTTATCAAGCCATGCTTCTCATTGGACGACCTCTCACTCTGGGGTAGGAACAATGCCATCCCAGCTGACTCAATCGAGGGATACTATGCTATTGCCCAGGGAGTTCTTATAAATCTATTTTCAGGATAATGACTAGGGTGCTGTTTTTTTGGTAAGAAAAAAGATTAAAATATACCTAAAGGATAGTCCAAATGTACTTTATTAGCAAGTGCCCCAATAAAATCCTATAATTACTGACATGTTTCGACCCCCCTTTGGTAGCCTATGCAGTAATGAGGTCTTCAGGATACAGGAATTAAAATATATGGGATACAGTCAAACCATGCAGATAAGGTAAAAATGAGTACTCTCTCAGTCCCTCTCTCGAATAGGAGCACCTAAGGAAAAAGGTACAGAAGAGACAAATAATTACATTTGTGTGACCCCCTGACCTTTCCATTCGATCTTTATGGTGTAGCAGCTATATTCCATTATTTTAAAACTACATAAAAAGATTCATAGGGCACCAGTTTGTTCCTAAACTACACATAGATCTACAATCTCAGGCAGAATAGCCCAATCAAGTAGGCCACAATGTCATTATCTGACTGATTGCTGTCTTATCGGACATAGGCCCAAACAATGTCTCTTAAACAAATTTTTCATATAGCACCATCACTACCAATAGCATTTTTTATATTGACTATTCCTTCAGATGTATAAGGACTGAAAACGCTTTCTAGAAATGGGAAAGTGGGCTAAAAACAGGTGTGTTAATAAAAAATGCATGTGTGCTGGCACTCAACAACTTTAAATTGTACCATCACTAACAGTTGCATATTTTGGGGAGACCATTCCTACGCAGACCTCAGACAACTGCTTAAGATAACATTAACACCAAACAGGTCTCATTATAATGTATGTACATGTTTGTTGTCACTTACCCTAGTTCTATTGTAGTACCGGCATCATGGCAAAATGAGGGGGATGTCTCCTTCGCAGTCACACACTAGTGGTACAAAATAGTTCGGAAACCGAGAAAGGAACAGCTCAAGTATCACCAATAATAGTGTAGTATTCATTTCAAATAGTGCGTCAGGAGTGTAACACTATAATCTTTAGTGCCCACAGGTTTGCCACAGTGATTACCTTGATACATATTCAATTGTTGTTTTATAGTCATGTTGAATGATGCTCCTGTTTTTGCCCCATCCATGCACGCACACTCACTGGTGATTTTCAAGTCCACATCTTAGTTTGGTCTTGAGCACGCATCTTGCTAACTTATTGCTCAGATTATTCTGCATATATTCGTATAATCTTATATCGTATCATCCCATTTCGTTTTTTAGGTCTCGCTCTCGAGACCTATTGTCGCTGAGATGCCTCTCAAGGGAGACAGACTGGGGCACGCGCAGAGTGTTGTGATTGCTGTCTGTGAACGCGCTTCACATGAACAGCATTTGCGCGTTGAGTGCTCCTCTCCGGAAGACCTGCTGAGTTAATTATAGGTCCGCAGCGTGGGGCGCCTGTCGGCATGCTGTGATAATGACCTTTGTTTTGTTTGCTCGGGAGCAGACGTCTTAATGGCCACGCGTCCATTATTTTGATTCCCACTATTACCCCGGACGTGGCATTGCTGTGATGTAAGGTCACCAGAGTGTAAACTGACTCAGCGCTCCGAGGTAACCAAACTCGGATGAGGCAAAAAACAAAACAACCACTTACATAACTTTTCAAAAACGATGTAGCTTTTGGTAAATGAAAGTTTAAGAACATGTCCAACCTGGCCACTGTCACCAATACTATTCCCACACGCTTGACAGAAATCGGAAGGATCTGCTGCTGCACGGCCACAAGTGTAGGCACGCACCCCAAGGGCACCTGGAGTAATTCAGCCGGCTGCACCGACTCACGCCTGAAGTACAATTTAAACACTGGTCGAAAGGTTTATGTTGAGGGGGAGGAGGTGTCTTTAACTCTCCAAAATGCGCTGTGCTGCTGCCCGGCGGAAAAGAAGTAGTCTGGTTAAAAAGTTTTGTATGTCTGCTTTCTGTACATCAACCGGATTTTCAACTCTCCCCCTTCCCCCGAGCAGGTTACCTGCCACAAACAACAGCACCAATACCCCCCAGAGAATGCGTGCACCTTTGAGAGATACCAGGGAGGACGTACTAATATATATTAAGCAGCAACAGCATGGGTTAATTTAATGTATTTGAGCAATACACCTCCACCACCTCCCCCCACACAAACACCCTTTCTCAATCATATCTAAGTTGTTCCATTTCCAAGTCATGCGCGAGTAGTTTATTCAGCCCTAGTTACACAAGCATTCTGGTAACTTGTTTTTTATTTTTTTCCTATTATAACACTAGGACTACAGGACCCATAATCCAATAAAGTCACAGGAAAGATTACCCTGCTGACTCCTAATAAAGGGCAGCTTGCTGTCCTTCAACTGAAAATATAATATTTCAATAAACATAGGAACATTACCTTGGGTGGAAGTGCAAAGAGAATGGGCAGTAGGAGCAGCGGGGTCCCGATAAGAACCAGGTATTTCTTGATGCACCAGACCTTCTTGAAGAGAGCCAAGTGGGTGGCCATGGCAGGGAGGGAGCTCTGACAGGGTCTCGTGTTTATTGGTGTCAGACACAGAACAAGAAAGGCACTTGGCCGGCACAGCTTCCCATTCACAGATTCCAGTTAAGTCACTCCCTCTGCACAGAGTGACTTGAAGATGTGAGAGACTTGGGGGCAGGTTGTGGTCTAACCCATGTGTAGATGCTGGCTCCGCCCCCGGCTGTACTTTTATGTCACTGTCCAGCGTGGACGCTCTGTGGAGGGGCATGTGGCTGGTCACAGGATCCATCTCAGGCGGCCAGACAATAGCAGCTTTCTCTGAGCTCGGCATAAACTAACAAGCACATAGGGGGTTCTAGCTTTGCTCCACAGAGAAGTCCTCTGGTACATCTACTTTCTAAGTTGACCATTTCAGAACTACACCCCTCGACTATTCAACTGGACCAAGTGGGCCCATGTCATGTGCGACAGCATTTTCTAGTCCTAGCTTGTTGTGCATCAACGCTTTGCATTCTGGAACTTGTAGTTTTGTGTTTCCCACTTTATTGCTTTCTTAAAATCCTTAGCTAGTCCACATGTTTTCCGTGAGTTCCATCTCACTGCTAAGCGCAGTGACCCAAGACACGAGAGGAGCACCCCACAGTGACACCAAAACACTTCCCACTTGGGGTCAGATTAAATACAACACCTTTAGAGCCAAGTGCCCAGTCCCAGAGTAGCTTGCTACCCGTATGAATGGATAAGCTTAATTTAGGCTCTACCTCTATACGATTGGCTTGGCCACATATACATTTTGGTTTTGGCCTCATATACTTGTGTAATGCGATGTTAACAATTGAAATATGGTGCACTGAATATATAGAGAAGTGTATTTATAATGCTGTTTTGATCTGTGCGTGCATACTAACGTTTTTCTTTACAGAAGTATCTGGATTGCTGAAATCAAACTTTAATAGGTTTGGATTGTAAGGGGTGTGCTAAAGACTTATTGCATTGCAAATGCTTTCTTTTTATCAGGTGTCGCCGAGATGCCTCTCAAGGGAGACAGACCGGGGCACGCGCAGCGATTGGGGTCGGGGTCTGTGGACGTGCTTCTGAGATGCGCACACACACAGACACACGTGCGCGCACACACCCCGCCGCTGCCGCCCCCCCCTCACCGCATCCGCGGCTGCCTAACGCGCGCGCACACACCTCGCCACCGCCCCCCCTGTACAACAAGCATTGGCAAAGGCAATAGGTCTCGCCTTTGAGACTATTGGCTCATCCATTGCCTTTGAATCATGCTCTATAGCCTGGGCATTGCAGACTTTGCCAATGATTTGTAGTCGTGCTGTATAGCAGTGTGGCTGCTGTGCAGCATGGCTAAAAATGTTAAAGGACTATGGTGCATTTAGCGCTAATGCACTTTACACTGAGCTCATATAAGAGAACTACTGGCTTTGCCAATGCTGGTTATAATTCTGCTTCATGTTTTTACCCGGTATAATAGGTTAGTAGCTCGATTTTGTTGCTCCAATAGTCTGAACACAGGGTGTAGGTGATATCATGGTCGCAGCGCTATGGAGGACTGCATATGCGGGGCTGGAGAGCAAAACAAAACTTAGCAGATCTGTAAAATTGCACTTATCGCGCTGACACACTGCGCATTATGCAGCTCTCTTTGAAGAGGCCTTCTGCTTCATGAATGACTTGATTTACATTAATAGCAAAGGAACATTAATAGCAAAGGAACACTAATAGCAAAGTCATCAAAGGTGTTTTAACAGCGAAACGATGTCAGTAATGGCAATTCTTGGGTTGTCACTAAGGCCCAAAGCAGGTAAGACCATAAACCCAATTAATAGCTGGTCATCAAAGCAGATAGGTGCCACAAAATGCTGAAACTGGATGTATGCTACCAGTAACTGCAGACAAGCACAAAAGGTCATTGATGCACTCACGGGGATAGCCAGATCGTTCATGATCTGCGTATCCTGAGAGATTAAACGGTACCCACACAATGCTGGATAAAATGGTAAGTGCAAGCAGACCCCCAAAGGCAACAAAAGTCACAGGTGGTCAGTTCAAAGATAGGAGCATATATACTCCCTTCAGCAATCAATGCACAGCACAGACAGTGTTAGCCCTAAGACTGGGCAGTCTCCAGCCGTCAGGCATGACTGAAGCTCACATGTACTGCAGACCCAGTTAAAGCCGATCAAAGTTTTTAAAGCCACAATTTATTAGGTAAGGGGCGCTACAGTGCACTTAAACTGACTCCAGCACCCACCTTTCGGCTGTGATACACGAAATCATTAAGAGGATTGTCAACTCTTAAGGGATACTCTCGTTTTCAGAAGGGACATGCGGTACAATAACATTGTTTTGTCCTTTATCTAAACTGGTCATGTGAGGCTGTAACCCTACACCCCCAACCCACCAAACCCGCACTGACTTCTTTTTTTAAGTCGACCTCTACAAACCCCGAATAAATAAACAACACAAATATACTCTTCCTCCAATTATATTACCAAAATTAGCATGGCCGACATGCAACGATCGCTCCGGCATCGTAGCTTCTTTCCAATGATGAAGGGGGTAGCAAATATAGTTTCCCATTCCTTCCCAAAATCATACAGGCCGCACTCTCCCCAATAAAGTCAATTATCAGTCTAGAACAGTTTCACAGCTGAGAACAATTCTCAGGAACGACAACACCATTGTTAGGGAAATCTGGGGGCAGCCTTGCTTCTCTCTCATCCCCGGAAAAACACGGCTTGTAAAGCTTACGTCTCCTCCTTACCAGCCAGAGGCCCTCTGTACCTTGCCGCCCCATTCCGAGAGGTCCGGCTGTGCTCTTACTCGAGCCCGAGGCCTCGACAGGCCTAGGTCGCCTTCTATCACACAGAGGAGATTCCTGTGGTAGGAACTAGGGACACTGTAGTGCACATAGTACACGGATGCTGCCACATCACCCCCAGCTCCACCACCCCTCCTCCGAGCCAGCGCATTAGCTGTTGTTGTGTTCATTCTTCCCTCGGGTGTCGGCGGGTGGGTCTGAGTCAGTCGACCCCTCGCAGCGGGCCTCTCTCGTTTCGTGATCATGTGCTCCACCCCTTTGGCCACCAAGACGCTTCTGCGAATCTAGTCTCTGCCAACAGCCCCCAGGCCCCTGCCATCAAGGCCCTGGAAAGCGTGGAGAAGCTCAGGGACCGGCCATGCAATTCCTGCAATAGAGCAAGAGGGGGAGAAGGAGGGTGAGGGGTGTGCACGCATTACACGGCGCAGCCTCCCCGCGGCGCAGGGGTGGGAGGCAGATTTAACCCTCTGCGCACCGACAGCTACGGGTCTGGAGATCGAACCCAATTTGAAATTATTGTACAGCACAGTACCCAGAACAATACATGAAACCACGCACTTTTTACTTGGACCCATACCTGCACTGGCACCCAGCGAGTTTTGGAGCATATGTATTCCACTACTCCTCCCCAGAACATTTTATTACCGCCTCATAGAACAATGAGTAGCGCAAAACCATCCCAGGATGTTACAAAAAATGCGAAAATGTTAATCTGATCGCCCACACACTATTCACATATTTTAGCTAAAGCCAATTTATATGTTATACTTTTTTCTGAGGCAACCGTGATTTTTATTATTAAATGGTTAACCAGTCAAGACTGATCCATTTGTTTTTAGGGGTTGCACATCCTTAAGAAACGTGATTAAAATCATTACAAAACAGCGTATTTTCCAATTAGATAGACCCAAATTAACAACAAATTATACATTTTGACAACAGTATAAACAAGCATTTGCAATGCAATAGGTCTCGCATTTACGCGAGTTTAAGCTATTGGCATTGTAAATGACAATGCCTTTTAGTTATGTTTTAAAAATGAAAACAAAAATAAAAGGCATTGTCATTTGCAATGTCAATAGCTCAAACTCGCGTAAATGCGAGACCTATTGCATTGCAAATGCTTGTTATGTGTTTCCTTGTGTTCCCAAGCTTGAGAGAAAGTTCCTCAACACCACGAGTACTGATCTCCTGTAAATACCTTTGTATGGTACTACTAGATGACCATGAATATAGATGGCATAGTCTATGTGGTTTTTGGTATTTGGTGGCATTGCACCTGTATCACAACAGCACTTAATGGAGAGAGTACCACATGTAATATAGAGATTGAGTATTAGATGAGCCAGAGACCGAAATGTCCTGAAGAAGACCATTGATCCTTTGAGGCATTAGGATGATCGGCTGAAACATGTAATGACAGGGAGATTAGTAACCCTTGTATGTCATCCATATTTAGCTTTTAACTATATCAGGACATCCATTAATAAATAATCTTTAGACAGTTCTAGATAGTTTTAACAGCTGTATACTCTGGCTGGTGATCACTTTATATAGGGCATATTCTAAAAATAACAAAAAACCCTTGCTCCCACGTAAGGTGGTAGAGCCCACCTTGGTCCCAATTGCTCCAAAGGTGTAGGAAGCCTAATGATGATGAATGCCACATTCTTTGTGGCGGGGCTTACATTTCCCAGAGATTGCTCTTTTGGGTTTGCACAACAACCGGCCTGAAGAGACTAGACTTTTTTTTTAATGCACCTTTTCCTTCCCCTGCACATGATAGCTACTGCTACGCCTGTGAGCCCCCCTCTGATCACAGACCCTGGGACTGATTTACACTTATGAAAATGTATTGTTTCTCTTTTCCCATATCTCTCTGCACCATGTACCCCTCATGTTATGTAGCTTATATTATGCTATCTTACAGAATTCTTACACAGAGGTTGTTCTTGCATCGGGTCAGTTTAGTGTACTATGAAACAAGATATACTAGACCGTGGGGGTCTCCCACCTCCACTTAACCATTGGTTGAATAGAAGAGTGTGAAGTTAGACCTAATTGAGAGCTAAAGCATTCCAAGAGGAGGGTTGATGAGTGAAAAAGAGTGGCCTGCGGCCCAGGTTCTCCTAATGTGACAAACATAAGTTATGAAAGTAGCTCAGTGATCTATAAGAAGTGTATTTTGCAAGATTAAGACATCTTGGCTACCTGGCATAAATGGAACAATTAGCAAGGCACTGAACCCTGAAAGAGAATCTACTATATTAGCATGCATGGGTAGTCAGTGATGTTGATAATAGGTGGAGATGATGTGCTGAGCCTACTTCACCTACCTGCATAAAGGTCTAGAATTTGAAGAGTATTAAAAAGGAACTTAGTGAAGCCAAGGTACAGTGCACTGGGAACATCTATTATTTAGCCTAATAAGGCAGTGATTCCAGAATAGCATCCTTGAAAGCTGAGGTGGGGTTAGATTTTGTGCAACCTACACATCTAGTAAGTTGTAGAAGAGACTACAGTGGTAATGTCCACGTTGACCACCAATACCCCCATAAGCTTTCTTTTAAGCTTTAACTTTAAAACTTTAGCCTTTCCATTTTGGATTGGAGCAAGACACTACACTGTAATAGACAAACACTATAAGAAAAGTAACTCAGACCGATTATACACAAACATGGTTGAAAGAAGGTCATAGTTAATATAACCTGAATAAATCAATAGGTGTAAGACAACAAATGTTGTAAAGGATTCGTGCCCTTAAAAGCTAACATCTCAAGAATGCTGGAAGTAATACTGTGACACTCATGAGAGGAGTTATTGTTAAAACATTGTGAACAATCGATGCAGAATGCAATGAAGATAGTTTAGTAATATAAAGCATAGTTACTTGGTTCAAGGTTGAGAAGCCACCTGGTGAGAAAGGGATCACGTGTATATACTATCACTCACAGCAATATATAGCCTATTGACTGATAGTTGTGCTTGATTCAGACTAGCAAGAGGAGGTTGGACCAAAAAACAATGTTGACGTGTTATTGATGGCAGTTTATGCACACTGGACATCATACATATGGTCAAAGGGAGGGCACAAGTTGTTGGTATGATTGGTATGTGTGAAGCACAAATGTCTGTCTCTGTGTGTGTGTGTGTGTGTATATGTGTGAAATAAATGGGGAGTAGAAAAGTATGAAATAGATTTTTCAATAAAATAATGAAATTGTTGTTATGTGTAAATATATTTGGATTACTATCAAACTATTTAGTATAAAGTAAAAAGAATTGATGATCATTTTGCTGTGAATTTCCTGAGAGCTTATGGTGACTAAGGGCCTGATGACGATCTTGGCAGATGGGATACTCCATCACAAACAAGACGTATATTCCGTCCTCCATATTAAAAGTACCATAGCATATAATGGAATTGTAATTTAGTGGACGGGATATCCGGCATGTTTGTGACGGCGTATCCCTTTCTGCCAAGATTGTAATCGGGCACAAATGTGTTGTTTTTGAGTTGGTTAAAATGTTGCTCTAGGCAAATAGCCAAAGAATCTTAGGAGATCACCATGAAATACGAGAGATATGTAAAAATGTATGGAGGGATTCAAACATATTTGAAACTTAAATTTTACAAACCTGTTGTCCAGTGTTTGACAAACAACTTTAAATACCATTTACTTAAAACATTGATCAATAATGTAGGTAGTTCATGCAAAAGCCAATATTTGAAAGATTCAACACTGATCATAAAGTTTTATCTCTGACAAAACTTTGCAGAGCTCTTCTACTTGTAATTTTAAAAGGCTCAGTTATCGATATAGTGTTTGGTTAATGCTCACATTGTTCAATGCTCACAGTAACGAACTAGCCCTCCACCTGCGAACTTCCCTCTCTCACGAATTCGGAAAGGGACTCAAGACCTGGCTGTGTGACTGAAACCAGTGAGACTTTAGTATCTGGCTACCCTCAGGAGGTGATAATCTGTGCTCAGTACATACTGTTTAATTGATTGATTTGTGGGGAAGAAGGCATTAAAGATTAATGGTCTTATTTCTCAAGACCAGACTGGGATCAGTCTCCATAATTACAATCATACTTTTGGTGTATATTCAGTAGTATTTTGAAAACTCAGTTGAATGTTTTAGGTAAGAGATGTTCCCTCTGAATAATCCGACTCAGTTCAAACTGTCATAATTTAAACCTTTTGTTATCAGAACTCTGATAAAATGAGCGCAATGAGGCAAAAAGATTGTTTTACCTGGCAAATAGATTTCTGGGATGTTCCATGGACATTTCTTTATAGTAGTGCTAATATTGCCACAGCAACTCGTTAGCCTTTCAGAGACACCAGAGATGGATTTTGTGAATTTAGAAAGTAGTTTGGATCATAACTGGACCGATGAGTGATGACCTGAACTGTTTTATTCGTTTGGACTTTGGGCACTTTTTGTTACCAAGTTCTGTAATGAACCTTTTTAATTCAGCTTGAACTCGAGTTGATTTAGGTGGATAATACTCAATAATTAGTTGTAACTTATTGGATTTACTCCACAGTACCAATTCCCTAGGATTAGTAAAACTATAAAATGGGTGATTTTTCTGCATTTGCTTAGTTTGGAGACCGAGTGCAATGAGTCTAGTTACCCGAAAGGCTAATGCTGTAAGATAGATATAGATATATTGCATACTGGCAACCGCCAGTATGTAATATAATAGTTAGGACTTAGTTTCCTTAGGAAAAGCGTTTTTTGATTTTGCTTATAACTTTGACGTCGCTTGATGGATTTTAGCAAAAGTTTCAAAACTAATTGGCCACTCACTTCAGCTTCTGTGTTGAAAGTTTCAGGGGGCTGAGAAAAGGGGGAGGGGTCCCAAAATGCTTTTTCTCCATGTGAATTTCCATAGGAAACTTGAGACACGACTACAGCCCAAACTGCTGAATGGAATGACATCAAATTTAGCGCTTTGTCCAGAAAGCATTCTTTTTGTTAAATGGTGTTGATCCATTCAGTAGTTCCTGAGATATTTTAAAATTTCTCAGATATAGAACTGTAACCACAGTGGATCCGCGAATCCTCCCGATCTCGTACCTGAGATCTGATTGGCTGCCAGCACTTCAAACCAGGAAGGGTGGGCAGCCATCCTGTGATTCGGTTGAACCAAGTCATTCAGCCGTTCTAGTTACCCGAGTTAACTATTCACTTGCGCCCCTGCAATGCACTGCTTATGACCTTCCATATTTCATCACTGATGACATCACTGATGACCTCATCCGGTGACTGAGTGTTTCCAAAAAGTTTGAGTGTTAATTCTACATACCAAGGTGTATTGGTGAATCAGTTGGTATAGGAGTGCCTTGGATGATTCAGTGGGTGCGTGAGTAACTGTATAAGTGAATAATTAAGGGTCTCAGTGAATGTATGGGTGAGTGACTTTTGTGAATGTCCGTATCTGTCAGTTGGTGTCTAAGTGGCTGCATGGGTGTGTGAGTTTCTGTATGGGCGAGTGATTGGTTGTCTGAGTACCTCTATGGGTGTCTGTGTGGGTGGGTGATGAGCGAGTGGGTGAGTCATGAGCGAGTGGGTGAGTCAGTGGCTGTATGGGCAAGTGAGTGCATCTGTGTGGGACTGTATGGGTGAGTGAGTGTGTGTATGTGTTGATGCATGAATGGATGTGTCAGTGGTATATGGGTGAGTAACTGAATAAGTGAAAGGCAGTATAGGTGAGTGTTCGAGTATAAGTGACTTTATGTAGCTGAGTAATTGCGAGAGTAATTTGTATGGGTGAGTGTGTGCTTGTGTCAGTGACTGTATAGGTTAGTGAGTATGTGTTAGTATCTGTGTGAATGTGTGTATAAATGTATAGCCGAGTAGATGGCTGTGTGATTGACTATAGGTGATTTAGGTGTGTGAGTAGCTATGAGTGACTGTGTGTTAGTGGCTGTATGAGTGGGTATTTCAGTGGCTATATTAGTAAGTGGGTGTATGAGTGGCTGTATGGGTGAGTGGGTGTATGAGTGGCTGTATGGGTGAGTGAGTTGATATGTGTGTAGACCTATGAATCAGTGAGTGGGTATGTAAGTACTGGTATGGGTATGTCAATGGTTTTGAGAATGATATGGTGAAAGTTGGAGTGGGTGTATGAAAGGTTTTATGGGGGTGTCAGTGGATGTGTCAGATTCTGTGGATTATGTCATCAGAGATGTAATTTGAGATGTGTGAAAAGCTGGCCTGGTATATGATGGAGCTCTAAGGTCCAGATTGGCAAATTTTCATCAGCCAATCAGGAAGTTGATAAAGGTGTACCCCAGGGCTCTATTTTGAGCCCTACGCTATTTAATCTTTATGTTTCCCCTCTTGCAAGATTGATTAAAGCTTTTGGATTTGAGACCGTGTCTTACGCAGACGACACTCAAATCCTTATCACTTTGGGACCCAATTCCATCAACATCAAACATAGGTTCCAAAAATGCTTGCTAGCAGTAAAAGATTGGATGTCAAACAACTATCTTTTACTCAATGCGGCAAAGACGGAGATTTTGCTTTTTGGAAATGCCTACATGCATTGGTCTGATGAATGGTGGCCAACACCACTGGGTGCCTGTCCTTCTCCTAAGACAGCAGCCCGTAATTTAGGGATAACGCTTGACAATAAGCTTACCTTAGCAGATCATATTAATAACATCACTCACACCAGCTTTGGACTCGTGCGTAATCTAAAGAAAATTTTCAAGTGGATCCCTCTTTCTTCTCGTCTGCCTTTAATCCAGGGACTAATTATTAGTCGCCTGGATTACGGCAATGCCCTTTTCGCCTCTATAAACGAGAACCTCCTTCACAAACTCCAGGTCCTTCAAAATACTGCAGCCAGAATGGCTCTAGATTTACCTACTCGCACCTCTTCTACACCCTGCTTGAAGGCGCTTCATTGGCTCCCCATTAAAAAACGAATTACGTTTAAAATGTGCTGTCTAGTCCATAAATCTTTGAACGGCAATGCCCCAGCCTATCTAGCTAACAAACTGACAGAATATCGTCCGGCCAGAATACTTAGATCCTCCAGCCTGCACCTTCTAGCGGTTCCCAAAGTGCGAACTGTCAGAAACGGAGATAGATCCTTTTCCAAACTCGCTCCCGAAAGTTGGAATGCTCTTCCACTTCACATTATACTGGAACCCAGCCATCAGAAATTCCGCAAACTCTTGAAAACATGGCTTTTCTAAACCGGCGTGTCTTATTCTTAACATCTGAGTAACTGCTGGCGCTATGAGACCTTCGGGTGATATACGCGCCTTACAAATACCAATACATAGACATAGACATGATGTCCACTAATGTAAGTAGGCACCTTGCACTAGTCCAGACATCCATTATGGTGAGTTAAGAGGTCTTAGACAAACTTAGAAAGCTCTCTAAGTGGTAGCTGGGGAGAGCAGCCTCCAGGCTTAGTCCACAAGGAGTGTAAAGCAGCTTGTTTTACCAGAATGCAATCTAGTATAGACTAAGTGAAAAAGAGCCACACCAAGTATTTATCAAAATATGTGTTTATTATATAATACTCTCTAGTACGTTCCAATATCTTCAACACCGAGATAGACACAATGCACACACAACTTTATCAAAGAAACACAGTAAATAGCACGAAATCCACAGTGGACCTCAGGGGGTAAACATACCATGTACTAAGAAAGTGGTAAAAGAACCATGACTCTGATCAAGACAAAGTAGAGCGGATGTATAAGGGCTGGGACCCCAAGGAACCACCCAAGGTGAGTAGATGGGGACCCCACGGAGAGCTTGTTCAGTGTGGAAACACAACCTTGTGCTCAGTACAACTTCATGTGCAAGTCGCGGTTGGATTTTAAAGATTAAGGACCCTTCCCAGTGTACCCTGAAGAAACACTGTGGAAGACAGAAGGTTGGAGAACCACCCCACCTGTAGATACCCTAGTACCTACGTTACCTACACCAAGGAAGCCAGGTGCATACGTGTGAAGTGGTGTCGGAACCCGCCATTGAACTCCATGGAGGACTTCAGTAAAGTGCTGCTGTGGAAGAAGGAGGAAGTGTCGGTGGAATTTGAGGAGGGATTCCCTGATGAGAGGTACCTGCAAGCAGAGGGGACAGAGTCTGTCGCTCAGGAGTGACCAGGAGACTGGGAAGACGAATGCCATCTGATGTCTGGGTTGCAGGATGAATGACGAGGACCTTGACTCTGCAGCTGTGAGGACCAGGTGACGCTGAGCAGGACCAGGGGCTGTGCACAAGCTGTCCCACGAAGTATGTTGAGTGCTGAGGGGTCGGTGTCCGGCGGGAGCACCAAGAAGCCTTGGCAAATGCAACCAACGCTGGAATCAAAGAAGGAACGACGTCTGGACCAGCAAGGTCCAAGGGACTCAGCCAACAGCAGGTGATTCAGGGAAGGCCAGAGCAATCGGGAGCCCAAAAGAAACCAGTGTGACCTTTAAGTGGACCCACAGGCCGGAGACACACAAGTCCCGAGAGGACCTCAAGCAGCTCACCAAAAGATGCAGGCCATGATGCACACAATGCGGTGTGGCTGAACATTCTGGTCACTGGAGGTTCTCGAGATTGAGGCTACTTGGAGCCCAAAGATCTCCTTGGATAGAAGTCAACAAGCCTTTGCAACTGCAAATTGACCCGGTGCACAGAGGTTTGGGTATTGCAACCCCCACGAGGGATACTGGCCTAAACTTTGGTGAGAGGGCATGGCTGGCCTCGGGAGCTGTGGAACCCACCACCTGTGTTGCAGAGCCTTAGGAGTCCTGAGGAACTCCGGGATCAGCAGACCGATCGACTTAGTTGCGGTGCCTGCGAATGCAGGGGTGTGACTCCTTCACTCCAAGTGAGATTACTTCAAGTGTCTTTGAGGCCCACAGGCCTTGGAAGGTTCTTGTATCGTGCACAGGCACAGACGATTCCACAGACTGGACGGGAGATGAAGTCAGTCCCAAGGGAAGTCCAGGGTGCCCAGACGGTATAAGTGGTGTCTGATCTGAATCCTATCCCATGACAAATCTAGGGACCTACACCCAGCTAAGCCTTAAGTACCACAGGTAAAGGGTTGGGAAGATTCAGGGGAGGGTTGGATCGGGGGGGGGGGAGGTTACTCCCAGGTCCTTTGTCCAGTTCCGTCCATCAATTGTGTGTCTTTTGCTTTCTCGCCCTGATTTGCATATGACCAGGTCTAAACTGGGGTGGCATGGTGAGCAAAAGAATGATGGATTTAACCCAGATCTCTTGACTGGGGGTGAATGGTTTGATTTGTTTTGCATTCTGTCAATCAGTTGTGTGTCTTTTTCAGTTTCGTTCCAGAGCGGGTGCCAACGGCTCCCAGAACAGGTTTGAACTGGACTATGCACGTGGACACCAAATGTGCCCCTCATGCAGTCTTTCTGGCAAGATGTCATGAGTGATATCACTGACCATGTCATGAGTGATGTAATTTGTGAGGTCATAAGCAGTGCATTGTGGGGGCGTGAGTTAGTTTTTTTTTTCTGTATTTACCAGTTTGCAAAATAGCACATCATATCTGCAAGATCTGGTACAGTTAAGCATATCCGTTTCGATATAGCTGGAATCCAGAAAGGAAAATTCGACCGCTACATCCTAATTAACAATCAAGTACTTGTATAGCACACAGTAACCCATTCCATCCGTCTCGCAGTACCCACCCTGCCTCTAGCAAGCAGAGGACTCCACCCGCGTTGCCACCATTGGAAATTAAGATCCCAGTCGGGGTAGAGTTGGCGGATGACTGTCCAGTCATTTAAGCTCCCTCGCCGTTCAGCCCACCCCTGTGGGCACCAAGCCGTGCTCCATTTGTGTGGCAGGTTGTGTCTGCACTGCTGCCGTGTAGCGTTTCAGCGGACCCCAGATGTCCTTTGGGCGGGACTTGCTAGGGAGTGTGATAGAGTATAGATCATAGTTCGTCCTGCAGTATGCAAGACAGTTTAGCCAGCCCTTCAATGTCGGTGCAGTTTTCCGCCCCCATTTGAGTGCTATTTTCCTCTTAGCCAGAAGAAGCACTATCGCGGTAAACCGCCGCAAAGCATTCGGATCGTTTTTTACATAACCCCGCAGTGCAACCTCTGGAGAGGTTGTGATGTCCAAATCTGTCATTTCTGCTAATGTCTGAAAAATTGCGGCCTAGTAGGCTTTAATTTTGCCACAATTCCAAGTGAGGTGGGCAAAGTCTGCGCGTGGGAATTGCATTTTAAACAACAGGGGTCATGTAGATTCTATGAAAGAATTTAAAGTGAATCGGTTTGTGACGGCTGACACCTCCTTGGGCTGACTGCAACACACCTCCCATTGGTCATCTTGGATGGGGTGCCCCAGGTCCACCTCCCAGGCGGCTCTTAGCTTGGAATCGGTAGCAGGGATCGCAGCTGCACATGCCCTGTACATTTTGGAGACTAGAAGTTTCCCCTCGGCACTATCAATAACAGCGGATAGGGGGGCAAACTAATCAGGCTCTAGAGGGAATCCATGGACAACCGCCCTCAATGCAGATCTTATACGATTAAGTACATATTTGTCCATGAAGGTGGCGCCGCCGCCAAATTTGGCACCTTCTGTCACCGAGAAGGCATGCCCATTAATGTATAAATCCCTAATTGTTTGCAGGTCGAATTTGGAAAGAGTACGTTTCACAATCGCTTCACCTGTGATGGGAATCCATCTATGGTTGGAGATTGGCAGACCAGGAGAATACAACACAGGGGAGCTCGTAATCCTAACCAGCTTCTACCAGGCCCAGCTAGTGGTGGAGTCCATTTGGATGTCCATGGGGTCTCGAAAAAAGCCCAGGGTAAGTATCTTGTTAAGTACGTCTGGCAAGACCAGGTCAGTCTCTGGGCGCAAATACGGAATTCTAGCATCATGGTGAAATCAGGAATAAGCATAGCTGCATTGCGCCACTAAATACCATAAATGGAGGTTGGGGACCCCAAATCCCCCCCCTGTCAGAAGGGAGCATCATCACCTCCTCCGAGCGGACCCTGGGTCTCCTGCCTCCCCATGTCAAGCTTATGAGATGTGTGCGGAGTGTCTCAAAGAAACGATTTGTAAGTGGGATAGGAATGTTTTTAAAGAGATATAGGAACTTAGGGAGGACGATCATTTAGATCAACGCCACCTGTCCTGCAATGGAAAGTGGGAGTTGCAGCCATTTATCAATCTGCTGTTCCAATTTGTGAACTGCCTTACCATAGTTCAATTGAATGACTTAAGAGGTGTCAAGGTGTATGTTAATCCTCAGGTATTTGACTGAGTCTGTAGTCCAAGCAAGGGGGAACTCACAATCCCATTGCACCGTGCTGGAGGTTAAGGGAAAAATAACTGATTTGTGCCAGTTTATTCCCAATCCAGAGAACCCACCAAATCTGATAATCTCTAATGTTCGAGGCATATGAGCTGCAGATTATACACTGTGCATAGATCGCCATCTGGTGTTGGGCCTTGATGTTTGCAGTTTGTTTTTCTTGCTTGGACAGTCTTTGGAAGTCACGAGTTCGGTGACTCCTCCTTCGGTCCGTACTGCGCATGGGCTTCGGCTCCATCCTCAGATTGGTTTTTTCCGCCATCGGGCTCGGATGTTATACTTCGTGCTCCGGCTTCGAACCTATCCAGTTCGACCTTCGACGAAAAATCCTCGTCCATCGAGACTCTTCAGACGAAAATCGGCTTCTTCATCTCTCTTTTCGGCACTTCCTCGATTCCAGGCAGCGGCCTTCGGGCCTACCTCGACTCCGGTCTCGGCCGATGGAAAGGACTCCCTTCAAGAAGTGCCCAAAATGTGGGTCTAAATTTCCCCACACCGATCTCCATCAGGTGTGCAACCTCTGCCTCTCTCCCGAACACGAGGCCCGAGACTGCCCCGCCTGCAAGTCTTTTCGATCGAAAAAGACCATTCGGGATCGACGAGCTCGACGCACCATGGCGCACTCATCGACCTCGGCTCCACCTGACATCTTCGGAGAAGATACAGGGGCTTCGGGACAGCAGCACACCGAACAGGAGGATGACGTCGTCAGCGCTTCCGAAGCCGACGACTCCGACGTGGTGGAGATCACACTGGCGCAGAGGGTCGTGAGTACTCTACCCCCTCCCACGCCCATACCGAAAGAGACTCCGGTTACCCCTTCGCCCCCGGGCCTAGGGAAAACCAAGCATACCGCTTCCATCACCCCACCTTCGGGCCCGGTGAAAATCCATCACAAGTCTCCTGGCGGCTCGGGCTCGAGCCAGCCTCCTAGCGGCGCCGAAAAACACCCTTCGGCGCCGAAGAAAACCAGCTCCGTGCCGAAGCCATCTGTGTCGAAACCTGGCCTCTCGGTGCCGACCAAACATAAGTCCCTCGGCACCGACACTTCCGTGTCGAAGCCTGCCTCGGCGCCGGCCAAAAAATCGGAGGCCCCGAGAAAGCATGGCGCGGATAAACCAACGAAGCCCTCGGTTCCGAAAACATCGGCACCGGTAGAGGAGTCGGTGCCGGAGGAGCTTTTCACGCCAGATCCTCTTCAAAAGACTTTAACCAAGGATCCAAAGACTGGACATTTGACTTTGTCTTCCAAGAAAAGACATTTAGACAAGCCAGCTCCTCCTCCACCACCAAAACGGAAGGACTCTGCCACATCTCCATTCAGAGTACCCTCCCCACCACCTCCACCTCCTCCACTCCCTCCATCTCCGCCCCCACCTTCTCCGCCCTTGCCTCATCGCTCTCCAACCCCGTCTCCAGACCCTGATGACCAAGGGGATCCATTATATTATCCAACAGATGCCCCACAGGACCCCACTCCTCCGGGAACACCTGACCCATGGGAGGATTATCACAATCCAGATGTCCCAGATGTGCCTCAGGATGATCTTTATCCAACCAGGCCATCTCCACCAGAGGACTCCCTGGGGTTCCACCACCTCTTACAACGGGCGGCACATTATCACTGGGTGGAGTTACACAGTGATCCAGTTGAGGAAGACTTCCTACTTGACACGTTTGACATGGCAGATAAATCTACCGCTATATTACCCATGCTTAAGGGGGTGACCAAACATGCGACAGAGGTTTTCAAAGACCCCGTCAGAGCTAGGGTCTTAAACCCCAGAATAGAAAAGAAATGCAGAGCAGCCCCCACAGATCCTGCCTATATTAAAGGACCTGTGCCCCTAGACTCATTAGTGGTATCCACAGCTAGGAAGCGTTCTAATTCCCAGTCATCAGGTGAAGCTCCGCCACCCGATAAGGAGTCCAAGCTCCTAGACACGTCAGGCAAACGCACTGCCTCGCAAGCTGCCAATATGTGGCGCATCGCCAACACGCAAGCGTTGCTGGCGGGTTACGACAGAGCACACTATGATGAACTGAAGGCTCTTATGCAACACCTCCCAGAGAAATATAAAAATAAGGCTAATGAACTAATACAAGAGGGAAAGATTATTACCAACACCTCTATTAAATGTGCCCTTGACGCAGCAGACACAGCTTCCAGGGCTATAAACACCAGTGTTCTGCTTCGCCGCCACGCCTGGCTCAGGATCTCAGGCTTTAAACCAGAGGTCCAAGCGTCTATACTAAACCACCCTTTTGACCAACAACACTTGTTTGGCCCAAAAGTAGACGAAGCCTTGGAAAAAATGAAGAAGGATACAGATACGGCGAAGTCTATGGGAGCACTACAATCACACACCCCTAGACGCTCCTTTCGCCGTTCCTCCTTTCGAGGCTCTGGCAGAGGCTACTCTTCCGATAACGCCTCCACATCCTATAAGTCCCCTCCTCAAAAAACCTTCACAAAGGGCTATCAAAGAGGTGGATATCGAGGAAACCATAATAAAGGCAGGGGCAAAACCAACACCGCCCGTTCTGCCACACCGCCCACACAATGACTTTCCCCCGCTCCCCCCAGACCATTCCACTCCGGTCGGGGGCAGTCTACAAGATTTCCTTCAAACCTGGGAGACCATAACATCAGACAAATGGGTGACCCAAATTATTCGGTCAGGGTACTGTCTCGAACTAACTTCTACCCCCCCCCTCCCCCCAAACATTCCACCCAGACACCGTGCGATGTCACAAGAACATACCACACTTCTGAAACAAGAGATACTCTCCCTCCTACAAAAACAAGCTATAGAGCAAGTCCCCGTCAATCAGCAAAATTTAGGGGTCTACTCTCTGTACTTTCTAATACCAAAGAAGGACGAGACCCTAAGGCCCATTCTAGACCTCCGGCCTCTAAATGCATATATCCATTTTCACATGGCAACTCTCCAACAAGTTCTCCCACTCCTCTGTCAGGGCGACTTTCTCACTACACTGGACTTGAAAGACGCATACTTTCATATTCCAATACACCCTGCTCACAGAAAGTACCTCCGATTTGTGGTGGACGGCCAACATTATCAGTTCAAAGTTCTCCCCTTCGGGGTCACAACCGCACCACGGGTGTTTACCAAATGACTGGCAGTAGTGGCGGCACACCTCAGAAGACCGAACATTCACGTCTTCCCCTATCTGGACGACTGGCTCATAAAAGCCGCGTCCTAAGACCAGTGTGTGCAGCATACAAACACTACCATTCAACTACTCCACCAGCTAGGCTTCACGGTGAACCACCAAAAGTCCCACTTGATACCGTCTCACACAAAACAATACCTTGGTGCCACTATAGACACCTCAAAAGCCATAGCCTATCCCAACTCAGCCAGAATCGCAAGCATACAAGCCTTGCGCCAAAGATTCCTTCTTCAGCACTCTCTCCCAGCAAGAGTGTTCATGAAACTAATAGGGATGATGGCATCTTGCATCTTCATAGTGCCTCATGCAAGACTTCACATGCGGCCACTCCAAGAGTGCCTGGCATGCCAGTGGAACCAGGCCCAGGGACAGCTGACGGATCTGGTGTTGGTGGACGGTCGCACCCATCGCTTTCTGCAGTGGTGGAACACCACAAACCTTTCCAAAGGGCGACCGTTCCTGGACCCGGTTCCTCAGGTGATTCTTACAACGGACTCATCGCTCTCCGGCTGGGGAGCGCACCTATTCCACCTCACAGTGCAAGGTGTATGGACGCCACAACAGAGGTTACTCCACATCAATCATCTGGAGTTATTGGCGATCTTTCTTTCTAGCCCTGAAATCGTTTCAGAAACAAATCTCAGCCAAGGCAGTCCTCATTCGCACAGACAATATGACTGCAATGTATTATATTCAAAAACAGGGGGGGACACACTCTTCCCAGCTCTCTCGCTTAGCACAGAGCATATGGAGATGGGCAATCCCACAAAAAATCTTTCTCCTGGCACAGCACGTCCCAGGTATACAAAACACCATGGCAGATCTGCTCAGCAGACAAATGCAGCAAATGCACGAATGGGAACTACATCCACAAGTTCTTCACCCATTCTTTCACAAGTGGGGGCATCCTCAGATAGACCTCTTCGCCACCCACGAAACCAAAAAATGCCCAAGCTTCGCCGCCAGATACCCACACCCATTGTCCAAAGGCATACGCCTTTCCACCTCTCCCGCTAATTCCATTAGTGGTAAGGAAGCTACAACAGCACTCCCTCACACTCATTCTGGTAGCCCCAACATGGGCCAGGCAGCCGTGGTACACCACACTACTACAGCTCTCGGTGGTGCCACATCAAAAACTGCACCTGTCCCCATGCCTCCTAACCCAGAACCATGGAGAAATCAGGCACCCGGACCCAGCTCAGCTCAACCTTGCGATCTGGCTCCTGAAATCTTAGAATTTGGATACCTTAATCTTCCCCCTGATTGCATGAACATTATCAGGGAAGCCAGACGTCCTACCACTCGAGCATGCTATGCCGCAAAGTGTAAGAGATTTGTTGTTTACTGCCGTAACAATACAATCAACCCTTTAGATGTATCCATACAGCACATCATATGCTATCTGCTCCATCTTCAAAGGTGTAACCTGGCGTACTCATCCATCTGTCTACACGTAGCAGCAATTGTTGCTTACCTGCAAAACAGACAGCATTTATCACTTTTCAGAGTACCTGCTATTAAAGCCTTCATGGAAGGCCTTAAAAGAGTAATTCCACCCAGGGCACCACCCTCACCTGTGTGGAATCTAAACGTAGTTCTTACCAGGCTAATGGGTCCGCCTTTCGAACCAATGCATAAATGTGAGCTACAATTCCTTACTTGGAAAACAGCTTTCCTCGTAGCTATCACTTCCCTTAGAAGGGTTAGTGAGATACAAGCGTTCACTATACAAGAACCCTTTTTACAGATACATCACAGCAAGGTGATCCTTCGCACAAATCCAAAATTTCTGCCCAATGTCATTTCCCCCTTCCATCTTAATCAATCGGTGGAATTACCGGTTTTTTTCTCGCAACCCCAATCTGTTGCGGAAAGGGCTCTACATACACTTGGTGTTAAAAGGGCTTTACTGTACTACATACAAAGAACGCAACCCTTCAGAAAGACTAAACAGTTGTTTGTCTCCTTCTCTCCACCACATAAAGGCAACCCCATCTCAAAATCAGGGATAGCTAGGTGGATTGTGAAGTGCATACAAATTTGCTATCACAAAGCAAAAAGAACATTATCTGTTCCACCTAAAGCCCACTCTACAAGAAAGATAGGGGCTTCTATGGCTTTTCTAGGGAACATACCCTTAGATGACATCTGCAAAGCAGCCACATGGTCAACACCGCACACCTTCACAAAACATTACTGTGTAGACGTGCACTCCAAACAACAAGCTAGTGTGGGCCAGGCTGTACTAAAGACACTGTTTCAAACCACTGCAACGGATACCGGTGGTCGCCGCTAGGGTTGGGTACTGCTATATAATCTATGCACAGTGTATAATCTGCAGCTCATATGCCTCAAACGGAATATGCTACTTACCAGTATGCATCTGTTCTTGGCATGTAGAGCTGCAGGTCTATACACGCCCACCCGCCTCCCCGGCTACCTGTATCTGTTCCAGTCTATCTTATTTAGATACAACACACATGGGTTTCTTACTATTATCACTACGCTCCATCTTTTCCCTGCTGGCGAAAAACAATCTGAGGATGGAGCCGAAGCCCATGCGCAGTACGGACCGAAGGAGGAGTCACCGAACTCGTGACTTCCAAAGACTGTCCAAGCAAGAAAAACAAACTGCAAACATCCGGGCCCAACACCAGATGGCGATCTATGCACAGTGTATAGATCTGCAGCTCTACATGCCAAGAACAGATGCATACTGGTAAGTAGCATATTCCTTATTACTAAACACACCCTGCTGGTCTCTCAACTCAACTCCACCCTCCTTCAGGACCCCCCCGCCTCCTTCACCGACACTGAAGCGGCCGCAGCGGAACTCCACAGGTGGATCACCAGCTGCGCAGATAAACTAGCTCCCCTGAGACAAGCTACCACCATACTCCCTCCGAAAGCAGCCTGGTTCACGACGGAACTCCTCGAGTCCAGACGCACCTGTAGACGCCTCGAGAAATCGTGGATGAACCAGAAGACCCCGGCAGCCCACGCAGACTATAGAAGCGCCATGACGAATTACCACCAGCTGATAAGAGACACCAAAAGAACTTTCATCAGTGAAAAGATCAACGCCAACGCAACAAACCGCAGCGAACTCTTCAAGATCATCACTCATTTCAACAAACCCACCTGCGAAGCCTCAGACATCACCCCCTCCTAAGATCTCTGCAACAAGCTAAGTACTTTCTTCCACCATAAGATCATGACTCTCTAGGTCAACTTCAGCGAACCAACGAATGCGTCCACTCTCACCACCACCACCACCATCTCCACTATGCCTACCATCACCACTTGGTCCCCCGCCTCCATCGATCTCATCACCACCACCATGAAGAAAACTCACTCAGAAGCCCCCATGGACCCCTGCCCCCCCCATATCTTCCACAGAGCCTCCTCGGCCATCGCTCCAGAGCTAGGCCGCTCCATCAACTCCTCCCTGTCCACGGGCACCTACCCCCCGGATTGGTAATGCGCAGAAGTCAAGCCCCTCCTCAAAAAAACATTTGGCGGACCCGACTGACCTAAAGAACTACCGGCCCATCTCCCTCCTTCCCTTCGCGGCCAAAGTAGCAGAGAGACTCGTCAACACCCAACTGACCACTTTCGTCAAAGACAACTGCATCCTAGACACTTCCCAATCTGGCTTCCGGAGCAACTACAGCACCGAGACAGCCCTAATCGCCGCCACCGACGACATACGCATGCTGCTCGACCAGGGCCACACCGCGGCCCTCATTCTCCTGGACCTCTCTGCAGCTTTTGACACCGTATCGCACGGCATACTGACCACCAGACTCCACAACGTAGGAAACCGCCCTTAACTGGATCCGCTCTTTCCTCTCCAACAGGACTCCGAGAGTTAGGCTCCCTCCTTTTCTCTCCGAACCCACGGACATCATCTTCGGAGTCCCCCAAGGCTCCTCCCTGAGCCCCACCCTGTTCAACATCTAAATGGCCCCTCTCGCCAACATAGTCAGACGACACGGACTAAACATCGTATCCTACGCCGACGACACCCAACTAATCCTATCCCTCACCAGAAACCCAGAAGATACCAGACTCCGCTTTCAAGAGGGAATGAAGAACGTCGCCACCTGGATGAAGAAGCTGTCTTAAACTCCACTCCTAGAAGACCGAGGTTCTCATCTTCGGACCCCACCCCACCGCATGGAACAACTCGTGGTGGCCACCTGCCCTCGGCCCCCCTCACCCCCACGCACCACGCACGTAACCTCTGCATAATCCTAGACTCCTCCCTCTCCATGAACCGTCAAATCAACACCATCTCATCAACCTGTTTCAACTGCCTACGGACTCTACGGAAGACTTTCAAATGGATTCCCCCCGATTGCAGAAAGACAGTCACCCACGCTCTCATCACAAGCAGGCTAGACTACGGAAACTCCCTCTACGCAGCAATCAACAAATCTCTACTACGCAAACTCCAAACGATCCAGAACGCAGCCGCCAGGCTAATCTTAGGGACACCTCGCCATGATCACATGACCCCTCACCTGTGAGAACTCCACTTGCTCCCCGTCGAGAAGAGGGTCACCTACAAACTACTCACACACGCCTACAAAGCCCTCAACAACATTGGACCCAGCTACCTCAACGACAGAATAAGTTTCCACGCACCCACAAGGAACCTCCGTTCTGCGGACCTCGGCCTGGCAGAGGTCCCCCGCATCCGCCGAGCCAGGTCAGGAGGAAGAGCTTTCTCCTACACCGCTGCCACAGCTTGGAACTCTCTCCCATTAGGAATACGGCGCTCTCCTAACCTGCACTCATTCAGACGAGATCTCAAGACCTGGCTCTTCGACTGACCTGGAGCTGCCCTACCCTCCCCTCAGCGCCTTGAGACCCTCACGGGTGAGTAGCGCGCTTCACCAACCCCTGATTGATTCATAGGCCCTAGGGGCGAACCAAACCATATATTAAAGTGGTATAAGAACCACGACTTGACTAGACACAAGGCCTAGGCCCTGTAGAATCGCTGGGACCCTGTAGAATCGCTGGGACCCCAACAAAACCACCCAAGGTAGTGATACAGGGGACCCACGGGGGACGTGTGCAGTGTAAGAACACAGCTGCGAGCTCCGTTAGCTTCTATGGAGAAAGTCGCGGTTGGAATTTTAAAGATTAAGGACACTTAGTAGTGGACTAGGATTAAACCCTTTTGGACTTAAATGGTTCTAGGGCCAACACCCACGGGAGCACCGAAGTACTCGTGTTACCTCACCCAGGGAAGCCTGGTGCATAGGTGTCAAATGGTGTCAGGCGTCTTCGTCGATTTCAATGGCAAGATGCTGAAAAGTGCTGCTGCCGAGAAGAGTCCGAAGCGATCCAAGCCTGGATCGAAGATGTGAAGAACCTGAAAGCAGGGGGGACCGAGTCTGGGTCACTTGCAAGTGACATGGGGCACGATAGACGAATGCCCCCCGACGTCAGGTGCCAGGAGGTGTCGACGATGACCAGGAGCTGGATTCGAGCTGTCCCATGAAGGATTTCGAGTGCTGCAACGTCGGTGCCCGGATTGGACACAACAAGCCTTGGCAACAGCAACCCACGCAGGAAGAGGAAAGATGCTTCAGTGTGCACCAGCAAGGTCTTGGGGACTCCCCAAGCGATGGAGTGTCAGGGCACATCTGGAGCAACCAGGGTAGCCCAATTAAAGTTAGAGTTGCCTTCACAGGGACCCATCAGTCGACGGACCAGGGATCGCGAAGGGACCTTGAGAGAAAACACAAAGGGCCAGCTCACGGAACACTCGTGGAGTGTAGGCGGGCAATCTTCGGTGCAAATGCTGCTCGGGGTCAGGGCTACAAGTAACCCAAAGCTCAGCTGCAGAGGTCGCCTCAAAGCTGATGCTTCTGCAAATCGTCGCGGTGTCTAGGGGTTCAGGTTGCACGGTCTCCACGAGGGATACAGGCCTCAGAGCTGCTGAGCGCACAGATCGACCTCCGAGACCACAGGAACCCACCTCCTGTGTTGCCAAATTCTTAGGAGTCCTTATGAGCTTCGGAGATGCAAACCGGACTGTTGCGTCTTTGGTGCCAGACGAGCAGGGGAGTAACTCCTTTACTCCAAGGGAGATTCTTCAGTCATCTAGCGTAGTGTAGATCGTCGAAGTTCCAGGATTCAGCTTCACAGTTTCGTCCTGGGATATCTAAAGTTCTTTAGTCAGAAGTTCCTTCTTTATACCCAAGGAAGGGGTTGGACTAACTCAAGGGACCCACCTATGGGAGGGTTTGGAAAGAGGGGTGGCTACACCCATTTCCTTTGTCCAGTTTCATGCCAGAGCAGGGGCTGGTAGCCCCTGCAACCGGTTTGAGCTGGACTATGCACAGGGACACCAAATGTGCCCCCAGTGCAGACTTCAAAGCACTCTTGGAGTGCTCCCACCCAGCTCTAATCCACTAAAGCCTGTCTGGGAGGTGATAAACTATTTTCCAGGCCTCCCCTGCCAGAGTTTAGGACAGCAGCAGGAGGCCAGACTTGTGTCTGTGGCTGGCAGCATCCATTTTGTGATGCCAGTGCTCTGTTAGCTGTTAGCGGGTATACGAGTGCTGTCATGTCTCTCCCTCAAGAAGGGTGGGATCATGCTCCCACACCAGTGACTGGTGTGGGAGAATGATTCCAAGGTGTTTGACACCAAACACATGTTTTTGTGCAGTCATCCCAAAGTTAGCATTTACCGCGAGGTTATAATGCACTTAAGAGTATATGGTCAGGCTGCATCACAGACCACCCCGGAGAATGGATTCCGAAGGCTGCAGAGGGGCTCTTCTCATGCATGGGCACCCTCTCACATAAAACCAAGCACCCTCTCTTCAGGATTGATAAGGCCAGCCATAGCTGTGGCTGATAGGTTTATATGTGCAGTGATAGGGTGAGATATATATCTCAGTAAGGGGTGCATGCCCCACCTTACTCAGGCTCCAGTAGCAGACCTGTGGTGTCATTTTGGAAAGCTTCCCAGGGGTGGCATAATACATGCTGCAGCCCCTGGTATGCCTCTGGGGTACCTATGCCCTGGGTACATAGTATACCATATACTAGGGACGTATAAAGGCACCCCAGAATCCAATCTGTAGTGTTCCTCAGGTACATGGAATCCCTTTAGAGAGGAAGCAGCTAGGCTGGGGTCCTGGATAGCAGGGCCCCAGCCAGACTAAAGTCGAAAAACAGTGAAACATCAGCCTAAAGTGGGGGTAACCATAAGAAGCAGAGCCTACTCTCCTACAGTGACACCAGAAGGGGCCCTGTGTTGGGTGTGAGTTATAGTTAACTCAGGTAACTATAACTGTTTGCACTTGCGCATATGCACACTGTGGGCTCACCAGCACGAAGTCCCCCGCAGTTCCAGTGCGGGACCGCCGCCATTTTAGGTGAAATCCGGTCAGCGGGCTAGTTGTTGATGCCCCTGCCGGTTCTTAAACAGACACTGGCGCGCAGCGGACGTGCACAGCGGGTGTACCGAAAGCGAGCCAAACTCAAGCCCGTCTGCGCCCGTCCGCGCTCTGTGCCAGCCCCCCTGCCCAATCAACTATAGGTAATACAAAAACGCTATGCTACTCCAGTAATTTCTTAAAGTCCCTTAACCCCAACAAGGCAGACCATAAATGCCATATTCTTCACCCAGAACACAGGCATACCCAAAACTTTATAACCTGCCCTGGCTGCCATAACAAATTACCGGAAATAACATCTCTCCCAGTGTCCGCCCTCAATGTTGCACAGGAAAGGACAGGTACTGCTTGGAACTGTGTCCTCATCAATGAGGTCCCTGGTCATGCATAGTACTGAGTGTGCCTCCTTTTTGGAGGATGAGGGAATTATGATTGCCTTTGTCACAGAAACCTAGACAGACTCTGCATCCGGTCCTGATTTAGTAAAAACTACGCCACCACACTATCTCCGTTACTCACTGAATAGAGCACAGAGAACAGGGGGTGGACTAGCGGTTATTCACCACAATACAATCCCGTCATCTTTTAACCCACTCATTATTGAGGAATGCGAAGCCTTAGTGTTTTGCCTCTACCTTACACACCATGATTCCTTTACAGGCACCCTTATCTATAGGCCCCCTGGTCCCAGAAGACTGTTCATAACTCAAGTAGGCAATATATTAGAAATAGGCTTAAACACTACCTCATACACATTTTGGGCGACTTTAATTTCCACCTTGAACTAGTTGCAGACCCTGACACCGCCAATCTGATGAATTGCGGAAATCTAGAACAACTGGTAACCGAACCCACCCATCAAGCAGGTCACTCTCTTGATGGCATTTTTTCAAACAGCCCTCCGCTATCCTTTACGAATCTTCGTCCTCTAACATAGTCCGATCATACAGCTATAGTGTTCAAGCTCATCCCACATAACCACTCTGGGAAATAAACCCACCTAAAAATGTATGGACACAAGAGCCTGGAAAAGTATAGATGAGGAGGAGCTACTCAGACTACTCTCGGCTACGAATAACAAGCTCCCTACAGATCTCGACCAAGCAACCAAATCCTACTCCAATCGGTTCGAGGAGGCAGGGAATAAGCTATCCCCTAAAACACTGGTTCGCATCCGCAGGCAACGGCCTTCATCACCCTGGTATTCACAGACGCTCAGGGACCAAAAACTTGTCTGCAAACATAGGGAAAGACCTGGAGGAAAAAGGAATACAAACTGAGCCTGGCTCAATACAAACTGCTACAGAGCATTAAACAAAAGTATTTCACGGAAAAAATTCAGGCCAAAAACTCACCCAAAGAGCGGTTTAAAACAGTTAACACCCTAGCGGTCCCGAGTTCCCATCCCATGCCAGCGAGTCAAGACTTATGCAATAAGATAGCCAAATTCTTCTTTGACGAAGTTAATGCCATTTTTCTTACCTTCTCAAACACAAAGCCACCGAATACACCTACTCGCTGGAAAGAAACAAAAGATAAAATTGAACTTAACAGCTTCTGTCCCCTCTCAGAAGGGGATACCCATAATCTCCTTGTCAAAGTGAAGTCAGGCTCTCCATATGACCCCTGCCCAACAGAGATAGCAAAATTAGTGGCAAAGATAGTGGTTGGTAAACTAACATCTATCTTCAACTTAATGTACTCAGAAGGATACTTCCCGAAAGACTGGAAACAGACTTCAATATTACCCCTACTGAAGAAACCCAATTTGGATGTTAAAGATTCGAATAATTTTAGACTGATTTCCAGACTACCCCTGCCAGCAAAAATAATAGAAAGGAATATGAATGCCCAACGTAACCAGTTTCTAAAATCATCTCCGGCTCTGAACCCGACCCAATATGGATTCAGAGAGGGCCATAGCACGGAAACGGTGCTCATAAAGTCCACGGAGGAAATAAGGACCATTCTCGATCAAGGAGGCAAGGCCGCACTGATCATGCTGGACCTCTCGGCGGCATTTGATACGGTCCATCACGCTGTACTGGTGGGCCGATTATAAGGAATGAAGGGCATGGCCCAAAAACGCATTAAATCCTTTCTCTCAGAAAGATCCCAAAGGGTCAATCTGGACAAATTTGAGGCTGAAGCATTCTCCTTTCCCTGTGGAGTCCCACAGGGTTCTTCACTAAGTCTGACACTTTTTAACATTTATGTGTCCTCCCTAGCCCCACTTATTGAATCTTTTGGTTTTAGTTTGACATCCTATGAAGATGACACCCAAATTGTGGTAACGATACGACCAGAGCTGCTACAGGACACCACATCCAGACTACAAGACTGCATGAACGCGGTAGGAACTTGGATGGCTAAAAATTGTTTAAAGTTTAACTCCAGCAAAACGGAGGTTGTGCTTTTGAGCAATAATCCAACTTTCTAGACCCCAGACTGTTGGCCAAAATCCCTAGGGCCACTGCCCTCCCCAATGAGAAAGGTTAAGAACCTAGGAGTATGGATTGATGATGCACTTAGTTTCAAGGACCAGGTGAACTTTGTGGCATCTACTACTTCATACATCATTAGATCATGCAAGAAAATAATGCCTCTACTACCTAAAGACGCACAACAAACAGTAGTCAAAGCATTAGTAATGTCGAGGTTAGACTATTGCAATAGTCTTTACCTCAAGTTACAAGAAGGAGCAATGAATAAACTACAAATGCTGCAAAATGCAGCAGCCAGATTCCTCACTGGCACTCCTAAATATAGATCGGTTAAAACAGAGATCAAGAAACTTCACTGGCTACCAATTAGGAAGCGCACCCAATTCAAGGCGCTATGCCTGGTCTTCAAGGCCCTCCAGGGAACAGGAACAGACTTTTTTTAAAACAACACTTCCGTTGGTACTCGCCTAGATTGGCGATGGTACCCCTGATGAAAAAAGCTAGCTGAGGTGATAGAAGCTTCATTGCCAATGCTGCTAAATCATGAAATACCCTCCCAATACATCTGAGACGCATGACCAATCTGATGGCCTTCAGGAAAGCCTTTAAAACGTGGCTTTTCACAGACTAGCTCACGCAACACACCAATCTTTTGATCCCTCTCGAGATCTTCACCCTAGTGCCAGGACACCTCCGGGTAGCAGCTGCGCTCTACAAATATAATTAACATTAACCTCCTGAATTTTTGTGGTTTTGTACGAGTGAAATGTCAGCCTTACTATAAGTTTCCTGAAACTTTTGTTTTTTTCAGTGAATCTATAGATCTATATAATATATTATTGGAAATGTGAATTGTTTAGTAACTCCAGTAAGCCAGATACTCCCATGACTCCAAAGTCATGCTAAGAGAAGGCTGCTTGAGAAGCTCTTAAGGTCTCCATCACCCGTTAGAGGATGGTGGAAAAGCCCAGCGAGTTGGATGAGGTGCTAAAGACTAACCATTTTCTCTGTGGATGTTCAACTTGAGTATTCTGAAAAATGTAAATCTCTAACTGATATTTATTTATTAGTTTTTAATTTTTTTTATTTATTAGTTGGCGTTGTACAAAACTTCAACATACTGTTCGAAAAGTCATGCAATGTCTGACACAGCTTATCAAACCAATTGCAATCCTGCTTCAAACAAAGTTTCCCCAAGCTGACATTTGAAATACTGACGTGATGGGCTGAAGACCAACAAACTCATAGGTGTTACTCTATGAGATATAGGGACGTTGATCAGGTAGCCGCATCCTCTGCTTCCGGTTGGTGGTCTGCCATAGACGGTGAGACTGAGTTTCTCTATTGAAGTTAGGTACTGAAAGGTTCACAGAACTCTCTGGGACGGGGTATCATTGGTGCATAGGTTCCCAAAATGAGGATAGTTGTCCATGGCAGTTGAAAACATCTTAGAGCTATTCTTGGATCTTTGGTGTCTGTTTTCTGCCCTAATGTATTGCAACCCTGCGCCTTTCCAGAAAAAGCAGCATGGCAATGAGTCTACGGAAGTCGTGTAAGACTTCTTCACATACCCAAGCACACCGGTCACTGAAGTGGGGGGGGTGGAGTATCAGTAAGATCATTCAATGTGTTAAAGATCTCATTCCAGAAAGTTTCAACCCTGGGGCAGCACCATGGTTGGTGTATAAAATCAGATTATGGTGTGTGACAGCGCAGACAGTGTGTCGGAGGCAAGCCCCAGCTGTAAAAGCTGTATAGGTGCTAGATATAAGTGATGTATAGATTTAAAATATAGATAATTAGGGGATAACATTTCGAGTTGGCTACAGCAAAAGGTCCACTGGGCATCAGTTAACTGGGTGTCCAGGTCAGCGTTCCAGGCCTCGCGGGCCGTTTGAACGAGTACCGGGAAGGCCTGCTGCATGTGTGTGTAGAGGTGTGTTATCTTGTGCTGTGATGAGTTGGTATATACATATTCCAATGCAGTGAGTGTCGGCAGGGGTGCAGGGAAGGACCCATGGATCCGTACGGCAATTAACGCATAGCTGAAAATATAGGAAAGTTTCAAGCGGTGCAGGGACAGACGGGGCTGTGGCTCCTGGTGGGGGCAGGAAGTGGTCGTCTGAGTAGAGATCCGTAAAGTTGTGTACGCCCATTGTGCCTTCACCAGCGGGAGTAGGGGATTATTGGCTAAAGGGACCGAGGGGACATATAATATTGGGATACTGGCACCCCTCCTGAACTTGGTCCCTGCCTAGCGCACACTCTTTGTAGTGTCAAACTCAGTCCTGGGTGGTCTGTAGGGGAGGAACAGAGCTGTTGTGAGCGGCCAGGAGGATGCCTTGTGAGGAAATCGGAATTTTGTGATCAGTTATGTCCCCTATCGTAGACCCCAACGGCTCCATGTGCATGCTATAAGTACATGTAAGTTCCCTCCTGCTCCAGTTTTGAAGACGCAAATATATGTGCGTCCACCGTCAACATGTCCTCTTTCAGATCCGCCATGAATGGGTCAGATATTCCTTTCCTAAGTATGAAAGGCCACCGACTTTATGTGATACACTTTCCACATTTTACAGATTCAGGCGAGTAGGCCCGAATTCTGTCATCAAGCCTTTTCCTGCCTTCTGCCTCTGAAAGCTCCAGTCTGAGCCTGCATCTGTATCCATGAACTTTGTCCTACTCCCTGCGCGGCTAACGGTGCCTGATCCAGCCCGTCGCCTGCCAAAAACTGTATTTCACCTTCAAGATTATCTCCTCCGCTCCTCATCCGATGCATTCCTGTCTAGCAGTTTAGGTAAACATTCCTCCAGCTACCGTGCAAAGGGCCAGGCCTCGCTGTCCTCATGCAAGTAATTCATAGCCCCGTTACCATGGAATATTCCTACCCCCTCGCATCTAGTGTAGACACTTAGACGCTTGTACACGCACTAACAGTCAGTATAGAATAGATTCTATCCTAGAGACCTCTCCTTTTGGATAACACAGTTCTTTAAACATAGGATATTAGATATGATTTGGGATTAGGTTGACATAACCCCCAGACTTCTGTCTCCACATGTAGAGCTAAATGTCAAGTCCCCTTCACCCTCTAGTTGCACGTCAATCACATCTCTGCGCACGCATCTCTGCCAAATATTTCTGCTGACATTGCAGGATTCTTTTATGGATCCACCCACTTGTGACATCATGTATAATGACGTTTATTAAATTACGCCCCTATGATCGCCTCTATTAGTTACGTATGCACAGTTTATCTGTATTATCAGCTGTTACGCCTCTTGCATCTGTTTCACTGTAATGTATTTTCTATAATGTCAATAATGTATGCCCTTCCTTCCTGAACTTTCGTGGTGATGGAATAGAATGCCTACAATTCGAATTGTATTCCTTTGTATTAGGAATAAAGCCTTTTAAAACCTCTAATACCACGGATTCTGCCTCTTATATTTACTGAGTTATTCTTAATAGACTTTACCGCATAAAAAATAGTACCGGTAACGAAATATTTACCACATAAATTGGCGCCTGAACAGGGACACTTTCTCATCTCACGCGCCGGCGGTGCGTTGCAGGCCCGGTCTCCTGCCACAGCTGAACGGACAAAAACGCGTACCTGCAGGATTTCCTGTATCTCCCTCCGGCCAAGCGGGGACGACTGAGGCTGCGATCAACACCCAGACGAGGCGGTGAGAAGTGCGAAGTATCCCGACCAGAGCCTAGCTGAGAGAGCAAGATCCGAGGTATACAGAGACCCGCCAGGTTCCGAAGTTCCGAGTCCAGTCGAGTCCAGTCCAGTCCGGTCCAGTTTCAGTTCCGTTCCGAGGCCTTCCGTTCCGAGCTACCCGGTGAGTACCATTACCGGGGAGGCATTTAACGTGCACATAGTCTGTGCCGGTCAAGACGGGTTTGGGTACACAAATCCGGTCTGCACTGTTTTAGCTGTGTATCTGTACTGTTTAGCAGTATATATAGTATGTTTTGCATATAAATAAGTATTATCTAGTGTTAGTATAATGTCAGTAACTAGTTTTCTATTAGTTATCATTGTTCGTAAAACTGTTAAGTGTTAAATGTTTTAAATACGTTCTATATATTGTGGTGTGAATGACTGTTCATTATTGTGTTTTCTTGTATAAAGTGTGTTCTAGTAATAAGGTCTAAAAATGCCGCTCTTTTCGAAACTAAGACAGATCAAAACTAGAAAAGGTGTACTCGAAGAAGCTGTTCCCATCCCACCTAGGGACACTCCAGGGTACTTTATGTATCATAAGCATGGCCTAGATGCCGTATTATTTCTTGATTTATGGGTGGACTACACCAAAGAATTACCAGAGAGTCAGAGATGGCCCGCAGCGGGGACCTGGGATGCAGATTGCATCATGAGAGTAGAAGAAGAATTATGGAAAAAGAAAGCCAGACAGTCACAGAAAGATGCCATTGAATTATGGCGTAAAGAATCATATAGACATACAGAAAAAGCACTCAGACAGGAAGAGAAAGGTAGAGAGAATTCAAATAAAACCCGAGAAAATCTATTACTTGAGGAAGGTACCCGAGTGAAATCAGAACAAATAGATAGACAAAGAAACACTCTTATGAATGGTATGTATCCTCTTCTGGCCGAAGGGTTACCTAAGGCTACCCCGGAAATACCAAAAGACTTAACTCCTCCATTGCTTCCGATAAAAACACATCCCAAAACACATCCCAAAACAGCAAAGGACGTTTTTCTTTCCTCCTATTTAGATGACGCAGCTCCCGAGTATGCTAATGCCATACCACCCACACCGCTTGCCGATGGTGTTCAACACCAAGAGCATTCGTCTGTATCTCCGCAACTACAAACTCCTACACAAGTTCCAACAGGCCCGTCCGGTTCTACAGTTTTTCCCGCATCTACAATCTCTATCCTACGCCCAACGAATCCTTTCGTGCCTAGCACCTCAGATGGTGCTACAGGAGGTACGACAGACATGTTTGCCACACCGCCGCGAAATAAACAGACCCTTAGAGATTTAGCACTCCAACGTACACCCCAACTAGCGACATCCGACATGTTTAAAGAACAGCTTGTGGATTGTAGATACGACCCAGTACCAGGTAGACAGGATAAATTGCTCATATCATCACTACGTATAAGACGAGCTACATTATATTTAATGACGATACCAGGAATGGGTGAACACCTAGACGAAATATATCGCTTTGTCCAAACAGGGGAAGGTCCAGAAAGTATTAACGAAGCTATGGAATACCAGAAAGTGGATGTCCAAAGACAACTACTACGTTTTTTCATAAATTGTGTAATTAGGAATCAAGACAGACCTGGGGCAGATCACGATACCATGCAAAGACTTGCCAAATGGGGCCAGAACATATCAGAAGAGAAACATGATAGACAGGCGTGTATAATCGCCATGTGTCGAAAGATCCGCAAGGAAGTAGAACGAATACATAAAGAAAGACGAGAAACAGACAGAGTAGAATCAGAAGAAGAGGGGAGGAGCAAGAATCAGAGCAATTAGAAACGATAGCTTATGTAGGTAGAGGAAGATCCCATAATGATACCAGAGGTTTTAACGACCCAATACGTCCAATACGTCCAGAATATAATAGACATTTTCCAAACCCTATGTTAAATACAAAATCCCCTGAACACCTATTCCAAGCTGCTGGTAAATTACTCCGAGATCGAAGGGGGTACCACATGCTCGATTCCATGGACGAACAAGAATTAGCCAGGTCAGCAGTACAATGGGCTGATGGTCCCGGCGAATACAATGATGATGTACTTGCACACACGTTTCTGAATCTTGACCCATACGAACAGCGTTTAGCTAGTATATACATGATTCAACACCTCCTTATATTATATAAAAGCCAACACTCCGATCCAGGACCCTTACCTGACATATTGACAGAACTACTCACGAATATATGGAGAGGGTCAGGTACTGATTTGATTAAGGAAATTCTAGAATCCCGAAACCAATATTTAAATTTCGTATGCCCAGAACACGTTCCAGTTCCCATTATGGGAAGAAAAATGTATCACATAGATAGACAGAACCCGTTACGCGAAGTGCACCCAATCAGAGGTGCCGGCGATAATTTTACACGCGTATTTGTGTACACGCCTATAACTAAACTGGAATTATTAGAAATGAAGAAAGTAGTACCCAGCCATGACAAGGACCCAGCAGGTTTCCACCGTGAGATAAAAGACATGTTACTCATGGGAGAGTATACCTACCCCGACATTATGAAAATATTAAAGGTCCTATTACCCGCCGGTGTTTATGAGAAACTCAAAGAAAAGGAATGGGAGGTGGGAGACCAAAAGATAGATTGGACAGCATTAGAAAACGAAGAAAAGGCCCGAGCTGCAGGAGCAGGGCTTGGGGAAAAGACTACAGCACTAGCCGGATTACTAATACAGGTACTGCCACGTTTATTAACTACGAAAAAGGAAGACTGGGGTGCAATCTCAGCCTGTAAACAAAAACCAGATGAAGACACTAGTGATTTCTATTCCCGATTTGAAAAATGTTTTAGTATAAATAGTGGCATAAAAGCAAGTAGCGAGTCATATCCACATCTGTTTGTGACAAAATTAGTTGAAAATTCTCTGCTGCAAGTCAAGAATAGAGTATTGAAATCCGAAAGTACCTGGCAAGCTAATACCCCATCACAGATGTTACAGATGTTACAATATCATCACAATAGAATTAGAGAAGAACAAGAACACGAACAAAGACGTATGAAAGATACAAAAATGAAAATGCTTGTTGCACAGTCAGTTCCAGCCGATGGTCATCAAAAGGGTGATTCCGCAGGTCCTGCGAAAGGGACATGCAACTATTGTAAACAACCAGGTCATTATATACACGATTGTCCAGTCCTGAAACATAATATTGCCACAGGTAGGACGCAGGAGAGACCACGTCCACCTAGACAGGATCAGAATCAACAACAAATTCCTCAGCATGCACAACCTCGGTTAGCTCCGCAACAACTAGCCCCGCAACAGGCAGCTCCACAACAGATCGTAGCACCACCACAAGCGCAGCCTATTGCTGCAACACAAGCAACGACACAACAGATGTATCAGTACGCACAAACAGATTATCCCGATTATCAGCGATACTCATGAGATAGCCTAGAGAGGGAAGTTGGCTTACCCCTTATTGAGGTTCCTGTAGACCAAGAAGGACCTTATGTACATAGTGAACGATTAGGGGAAGACAGAAAGTTTTTACTTGATACAGGGGCAAGCAGAACAACTATAAGACGCAGTGAAGTTCCAGGGGCACCCCTCTCAGGCTCACAAAATATTTCCCTTGGATTCTCAGGAAAACCTATAATAAATGACGTAACACAACCTCTTCCACTTACAGTCGGTCCATTGACACGAACTACAGATTTATTGCTTACTAAATCATGTCCAGAAAACTTGTTAGGAATAAAAACATTGAAAGCTCTAGGAGCTATAATATGTTGTTCTCCGGAAGGAGTACGATTATTTTTACGTGACTTTAAAGGTCACTACGTGTCCAGAGACATGGATCACCGACTGCAGAATTTACCTACACATTTATGGGCACAAGGCCCCACTGATGTTGGTTGCATGAACATTACCCCATATCGAGTCACACTGAAAACAGGAATAGTACTACCACGAATGCGACAATACAAGTTACCACCAGATGCTGTAGTGGCTTTACTGCAAATCATTGACGAGCTCATTGCACAAGGAGTGGTTGTCGAAACAGACTCCAATGTATGTAATTCCCCGATAATTCCGATTCTTAAAAGAACGGATCCAAAAGCACCACCAGTATATCGATTAGTTATTGATCTGCGCGAATTAAATAAATGCATTGTACCGCAATATCCTGTGGTCCCAGATATCTCTTCATTACTCACAGCTATTGACTCAGAAGCAACGTTTTTCACTGTAATTGATCTCAAGAATGCTTTCTTTAGTGTCCCAATCGATCCGGAAAGTCAATATCTGTTCGGATTCAGTTTAAATGGACGAAGTTTTAAATTCACACGCGCACCTCAAGGATTTACAGAAAGCCCCAGCATCTATAGCCAAGCACTGAAACGAGAACTTGACAGTATCCACATGCCAGTTAACACTGCCTTGCTTCAATATGTCGATGATCTGCTGATCACCGCCCGAAGTGAACATAAATGTGAGACAGCGTCACTGACGGTTTTGAAATTTCTGGCCGACAAGGGGCACAAGGTGTCCCCTTCTAAGCTGCAATTCTGTGTCCAGCGAGTTGTTTACCTTGGGCACTCGCTGTCCAAGGAGGGAAGGCAGCTTACACCCGACCGTATCCAGTTAATTGCTAACATGTCAGCACCCAAGACACAAAAGGAGGTGCGGGCTTTTATAGGCCTCACTTCATACTGTAGGCAGTGGATCCCTCAATATGTATTTCTAGCAAAACCACTCATCCAGTTGACAACACAGGAGGCAGCCACATCGACTGTCCTCCCTTGGACTCCAGAACATACACATGCCTTTGAAAGCTTAAAGAAAGCTTTATGCCAAGCACCTGTCCTAGCAACACCATGTTACAGTAAACAGTTTACACTCTTTGTTACAGAACGCAAAGGTACTGCCTTGTCAGTACTCACTCAGGAACAAGCAGGATCACACGAACCATGTGCTTATTTCTCTAGTACATTAGATCCAGTAGCTCAGGCTCTTCCAGCGTGCCTGAAATCAGTGGCAGCAACAGCTTTAGCAATCAGACAAAGCGATGCCATAGTGTTAGGACACCAATTGACAGTACAAGTACCACACGCAGTAGAGGTTCTTTTGAACCGTACACAAACACAACACTTGACTATAGCGAGACTCACCGGTTACGAATTAACATTGTTTCAGCCACACATAGAAATCAGACGTTGTAATACGTTAAATCCTGCCACACTGTTACCAGTAGGCGGAACAGATCCATTGGCACATGATTGTGTCGAAGTCATTACTATCACGACGAAACCCAGACAAGACTTGACAGACATCCCTTTGTCAGATCCAGACTTGACATTATATGTAGATGGGTCATGTATGAGAACAAGTACAGGAGAGTTAGTGGCCGCTTACGCAGTCACAACAGACACTGAAGTCATTGAAACAAATTGTATTAACACTTTGTCAGCTCAAGCAGCAGAGCTCACCGCTCTGACACAAGCCTGTATTCAAGCCACAAATAAAAAAGTCAACATATACACAGATTCACGTTATGCATTCGGAGTCGTCCATGACTTCGGCGTACTGTGGCGAGAGAGAGGTTATTTAACTTCTCACGGTGCCCACATCCAACACGGACCCCTCATTCAAGCCCTATTAGACGCGATTCATCTACCTACTGCAATATCGATTATGAAATGCAAAGCCCATACAAAAGTTACCGATATTATTTCTCAGGGTAATGACCTAGCTGACAGAACAGCTAAACAGACTGCTCAGAATCAGACTCACACAACTGACATGACAAAGACAATAGTTCCGACACCAACACATTGCATGACAGTTAAGGATCCCGCCCTTGATGTAATTGACATACAGACACATGCTACACCAGAAGAAATAAAGAAATGGACTGAATTAGGAGGGATCCAAACGGATCAAGGATGGATGACGAAGGAAAAATCTATATGGTTTCTTCCCGACTCAATGGTTCAAGTCATCATTAACACTATACATAGTCCAGCGCACCTAGGAGAAAAAGCTATGCTAGACAGCATTCAGCACATTTGGTTCAACAAACATTTACGAGCCGCAGCTAAACAAAAAGTTCGTACCTGTATGATATGTTGTCAGTTTAATCCAGGTAAAAGCATCCCCGTAGAGCAGGGTGGATTCCAAACTCCCGATCATGCTTTTGAAGTCCTCCAGATGGATTATATCCAGATGGAACGATGTCGAGGATTCAAATATGTTCTCGTAGTTGTCTGTGCTCTGTCCCGTTGGACAGAAGCATACCCGGTTTCAGATTACACTGCCCCGACTACTGCCAAACAGTTAGTTCGAGAATTCTTCCCACGGTACGGTTTACCACGTGTTGTCTACTCAGATAATGGCCAGCCGTTCTCATCCGAACTAATGAAACACGTTTCCCTTTTATTAGGCTACCAATGGAAATTCCACTGTGTCCGACATCCCGAGGCGGCAGGTCTCGTGGAACGTCATAATCAAACTCTGAAAATTAGATTGTCCAAAATATGTAGAGAAAAAGGAGTCGATTGGATAGTAGCCTTACCAGTTGCGCTCTTTTACATGAGAATGGTAGCACATTCTCGAACAGGGCTATCCACGTACGAGGTGATCTTCGGTAGACCACCAAATATGTGGGGGACGCCTATACCTCGCAAAATCACTGATGTTGACTGTAATATGCTGACAGATTACCTGGCTTCCTTGATGTCTGCACTACAATCTTGTCGTTCACAGGTATCCGCAGCTTTTCCCGACAATACTGAGGTGAAGCCCCATGACGTGGTTCCTGGGGACCTGGTTCTGGTCAGGAATTTTGACCGGAAGACCCAACTGGATCCTAGGTGGAAGTCACCGAAGTTGGTTCTACTCACTACAAGGACAGCCGTGAAAATCGAGGGACGGAAAGGGTGGTTGCACTCGAGTCATATCAAGAAATTTTATGGACTACCATCCAGTGTGAATACTCAACCCTGTATTCCCTCACAGACAGACTCAAAGCTCCCCTTGGCTGAATTAACAAAACCAGAACTTTACAAACTAAAATTGAGGTCTAGTAAGTCAGACAATTTGATTGTTTAAGTCCTCTCCAAGGTGAATCGGTTGAATTTGTCTCTGACATGTATCCTCTAGACCGGAATAGAGAAAGAAATCATCAGATGCTGCTTAAGAAGCATGCGTATTGTAAATCATTTCGTAGTCACTGCACAGTAACATTATTAATTTTGTTTTTTCTAAGTCTTCTGATCATCATTGTCAGCATATTTTTGCACATGTATTACCCTATTCTTAAACGTGCTTACAATATAACTACAGAACATTCTTTTAGCGAATTACCTCCGCATGAGTTGTCCTATAGATTTGCGCTGCGCAACAACACATTCATTAGTATGCTACATCATTCCCATCAAACCAGCAATGCCACAAATTGTTGGATATGTGGCCGACTCCCTCCCTATCAGAACTATAAAGGAGTTTTGCCCCTCTTTCCCTATCCGTTCACACACAATGGCTCCTGTGGAGCATGGTTTAGTTTGATTAATTCCCTAGATTCAAATTCCGCAGTTTATCAAGACAACTGGGTATGGGGAAACCTGAACTTAGTTTTGCTTAAAGTCTGCTACCCTAACAAGGAGGGACTTCCCAAAAGAACAGGAACTGATCTAGAAAATGAAGTATATGGATTAGGTAATTTTACACTTAACCTTATGATCCTGAACGTTGAATCTGAAGCTACACCAATCTTGCCCGCCATGTCAGTATTCCCAGTAAAAGGGGAATTATGTGTAAGAAAGAATGGTTCCATACACATGGGCCATAGTAAATGCACCACTGTAATAAAATTCAGTGATCAAGGCAAGTCTACATTCAGAGCTTCTCGTCATTCCTACTTTATATGTGGCCAGACCGCATATATACGTCTACCCTTAGATTGGGATGGTACCTGTTACATAGCATTCCTTCTACCACCTGTTTTCCTAGCCCCTCCTGATTATCATAGAAATACCCATTTAGTACACAATAGACAGCAGAGAGATCTCCCAATTGTCGATTACACTGAAACAGCATGGGAAAAATACACAGATTTCAATAAAGGTTTCTTTCCCTATATAGGTACAGTCACTAATAGTAAGCTAATACGTAGATTAACCAGAACCCTTGAAGCAGTAGTGAACGAAACTATTTCCGCCTTAGGCAATTTAACAGAAGAGCAGTCTGCTATGCGGATTGTTGTGCTTCAAAATCGTCTTGTCCTTGACGTCATCCTGGCCGATAGGGGCGGAGCTTGTAGGGTCATCGGATCAAGTTGCTGCATTTTCATACCAGAAAATTCGCCGTCAGTATATAAAGCCATAACTCGCCTTCATAAGATTGTAAGCCAGATACACCAGAGTCCAGGCACCTGGACTTGGTCCGGTTGGTTCTGGGGCGTGTTGTCAGCCTGGGGATGGAGAATCCTATCCTTCCTAGGTATTGGCTTTCTCATACTATTCAGTTGCTGCTTATGTCTACAATGTGGGCCAGCGATTTGTGGTCTGTGTGCCACCTCGTGTATCCCACATCCAAGTTTTCGCTCAAGATCCCGGAAGAAGAAAGAAGAACAAATGATGCTATATGAACAGATCGATGGATTGATGAAGATCGATATCTCCTGAGGGTCCGTAGGGGACAAGGAGGGAATGAGGAAATCGGAATTTTGTGATCAGTTATGTCCCCTATCGTAGACCCCAACGGCTCCATGTGCATGCTATAAGTACATGTAAGTTCCCTCCTGCTCCAGTTTTGAAGACGCAATATATGTGCGTCCACCGTCAACATGTCCTCTTTCAGATCCGCCATGAATGGGTCAGATATTCCTTTCCTAAGTATGAAAGGCCACCGACTTTATGTGATACACTTTCCACATTTTACAGATTCAGGCGAGTAGGCCCGAATTCTGTCATCAAGCCTTTTCCTGTCTTCTGCCTCTGAAAGCTCCAGTCTGAGCCTGCATCTGTATCCATGAACTTTGTCCTACTCCCTGCGCGGCTAACGGTGCCTGATCCAGCCCGTCGCCTGCCAAAAACTGTATTTCACCTTCAAGATTATCTCCTCCGCTCCTCATCCGATGCATTCCTGTCTAGCAGTTTAGGTAAACATTCCTCCAGCTACCGTGCAAAGGGCCAGGCCTCGCTGTCCTCATGCAAGTAATTCATAGCCCCGTTACCATGGAATATTCCTACCCCCTCGCATCTAGTGTAGACACTTAGACGCTTGTACACGCACTAACAGTCAGTATAGAATAGATTCTATCCTAGAGACCTCTCCTTTTGGATAACACAGTTCTTTAAACATAGGATATTAGATATTAGATATGATTTGGGATTAGGTTGACATAACCCCCAGACTTCTGTCTCCACATGTAGAGCTAAATGTCAAGTCCCCTTCACCCTCTAGTTGCACGTCAATCACACGTCATGCGGCTGCGCGCGCATCTCTGCCAAATATTTCTGCTGACATTGCAGGATTCTTTTATGGATCCACCCACTTGTGACATCATGTATAATGACGTTTATTAAATTACGCCCCTATGATCGCCTCTATTAGTTACGTATGCACAGTTTATCTGTATTATCAGCTGTTACGCCTCTTGCATCTGTTTCACTGTAATGTATTTTCTATAATGTCAATAATGTATGCCCTTCCTTCCTGAACTTTCGTGGTGATGGAATAGAATGCCTACAATTCGAATTGTATTCCTTTGTATTAGGAATAAAGCCTTTTAAAACCTCTAATACCACGGATTCTGCCTCTTATATTTACTGAGTTATTCTTAATAGACTTTACCGCATAAAAAATAGTACCGGTAACGAAATATTTACCACACTTGTCGCATCAATTGCAAAGTGTGGTTGGAATGGTGTGGGATGTATCCAGTAATGTAGGTACTGGGCCTGCGCACATAGGGCAGAGAGGTGCATATCCAGAGCTCCCAAAGCGCCCTTGTGACTGTAGTAATGTGAGCAGTTCGTTAGAAGCTCACTGTTGCTGTCCAGCCCATATCAACAAGATCAGGTTTGACCGCAAGCGTTGAAAAAGCGAATGATGTTGGATGTTTACAAATAAGTGGAGGAATTTGGGGAGTACCACCATTCTAGCCAATGGGATGCGGCCTGCCACAGACAATGGGAGGCTAGACCGCACCGGGACTCTGTCTTATAGCTAATCTACAGCGCGTCCATTATTGGCTTACCTTATGGTTCCTGGGGTCTTTGCTTAGCCAGATACCCAAATATTTAATCGAGCCAGTGGCCCATTTCAAAGGGTATTCAATGGGAAAAGTCAGTGTGGCATTGGTCAGTGGGAAAAGGATGGATTTGGCCCAGTTCACTTGAATGCTGGAATAGCCTCCAAACCATACAACCTCACTTGTTAATGGGGCCAGGTTGGTCTGAGGGTCGAGTGCACAGAGGGTGATGTCATCTGCATATAGTGATAATACTAAACCCCTAGATGTAAAGCCTATACCTCTGCGTGGTGTTTGTGGAGTCGCGTAGCAATTTTACGTGCCGTGTGTGATAGAAAATGGTTCAGAGATGAGACCATTAAGCCGCACATGAGTCTTGAGAAGGAAACATAGGAGTTGGCTTTGTTTAATAAATTGGGAACTGTGACCGAATCACCGTATTAATGGATAGAGATATGCCCATGAATGTAAATATCACAATATAAGAAAGTTGAAAATACTCGTGGACCTAAATATTACATGTCAGGAACATGTACATGCAACCTCTATTCAGTGGTATCAAAATTATTTTTTATTATTTTTACAAATAAATTATACTGAATGAGCACATTAAAAATGGAAGAGAAAACATAATCCTCTATATTCAAATTTGCACTGTGATCTGGCAATAAAGATACACAAATCAATTCTTATAAAAAATTTCCATTGGGCATTGGACAACCAGATCAATTGTATGGTATCCAAATATGTCTTGAGCTCCTCAGAGCTGGCTATGGGAGTAGCAGAGTACAGATGGATGTATAAGTAAGACATGACGTGCAGGAGGTCAGATGGAGAGGAGCAGAGCTGACCCTCTGCATTCCAATGATCCGACACATAGAGTGCCTGTGGCTTCCGCAGCAACCTGGCTAACGATCTTCCAGGGCGGTTACCCTCGCCATATCGTCGGGCCTGAGCCGTCTTGCCTAGGTTATGCGTTTCTTGTATTGTGCTTCTTCCTGATATTTGGTCATTTCGTCATAAATATTGGCCAATATGATGGGATCTTTTGAGTGGAAGAAATCAGCCTCCAGGGCTCTGTCGGCTTCCAGTCTAGTGAGTGGCCCAAGGATCGCCTTAAGGGTACCATTTTGCTTGGCGATGCAGACTCCCCTTATGACTACCTTGAAGGCTTCCCACAGCTCTGGTTTAGCTCAAAATATTCCATAATGGCCATCCGGATCTCTTCTTTGAAAGCTTCATCGCGTAGTGCACCCAGTGAAAGACGCCAGGAAAATGCGTTGGGCAGAGTTTGAGGAATCTGTAGGACGAGCATCACTGGGGCATGGTCGGAGAGAGTATGTTGCAGGTCAGTGATTGATATGGCCCATTCTTGCACATCCTTGGAGGTCAGCGAGAACCATGCATTAAGGTGTGAGGAGAGACCAGACCTTTGCGTGTATCACGGTGTGTGAGTTGCCAGATATTTGTCAAGGGATTGTCAGATATCAGTGTATTCAAGGTGTTGGCTGCCCGGGGGTGGGGGCGCCGAGATACCAGACCTGTCCCACGAGAATTTTTCCAGCGATACAGTAAAGTCTCTTTCCCCCCCCCCAACAGCATTGTCCGGGTACCAATTTCAGAAATTAGGTGCCACACTTTGTGAAGATCTCTTGGTCGTAAGTGTTAGGACCATATATTGCAGCCAGTGTTGCGGGATGCCTGTAGAGCATGCCTGCTAGTGTAACGTATTGTCAGTCTTTGTCACTGAAATAAGGAATTGTCTGCCATGGCAGGCCCTTTTTTAACAGGATTGTGACCCCCTGGCTTAATTGGAGTACGTTGAAGAATATGTTGCTCCCCACCCACGTGTGTAAAGGCCACAAGCGGGGGTCTTGGCCAGATGGGTTTCATTTACGAAACAAATGCCGATTTTGTGTCTGGTTAGATAGGCGTGTATCAATTGAGCCTTCCGGCCGTCGTTCAGCCCACGCACGTTCCATGTAAGTCACACTGGTCATCCTATCTTATGATAGTTCGGGAGTAACGATGTGTTTATGGTAAAATGCCCCATGTTGAGACCATCTGTTTCATAAGTACCATTCACAGGAGACCATCATACAACAATGGAACAGTGCTTGATTTTAGCCAACTATCTTTCGGAAACTGTAGATATCCCCCCCCCCCCCCCCCCAACAACCCCTTCCCCCAAATTCCAAAGAACGTACTCTCACCCTGATCCCCCACCCCCACCCACAACAGCACTCCAAACAGATTGTGAAAATCAACCCCATGAACTCAACAAATTGGAATTAACCTTCGGGCTGTGGAATCACATGGCAAACAACCCACCAATAATGGCTTTGTGGCCGAGCAGTTGTACATATACTCGCAATATGAGAGCATGGTAATGTGCGTTAAGAAGCAACTGGTGACAACAACATAATTAACATCATTACAATAACACTGATAATGATTTATGTACAGTCATCGGGGCACATCCTACCGCCACACCCAACATTGAGATGCCTATATTATAGCGATCACCCATAGGAGAAGTCGTAGACAGACCCAAGTTAGCTTTACACCACTACCCGTTTTTCGACACACAACACGAATATGCCCCAGAGACTACGACTCCCAGCAGGCCATGGGACGCATATCCACGACTGCAGTACATAAGCATTTCCTCCGGAGGCGGAAAGTGCTTGACAACAAGAATTCTAACAGGATTGTAATGGCGGATGGTGCTCCCCGCCAGATTCCAGCAAGAAGCATTGCCGCAGATAGTCCAGAGTCGGGCCGTGTCCCGTTCCCGAGGAGAATTAGCGACGCCTAAAGAGCTTCGGAGGAAGTCGGAGATTTGACGTCACCGAGGTTCAGGTAACGCAAAGACTGCTCCGTGCGTTACCCGTTGTGCAGCTTTTTTCTTCTAGCCGTGAGTAAAGTGACCTGAGGCAGCGAGTGCCTTTCCTGGCAACAACATTTGTTACGTACTGTTCTAGGAGTACATTATGACAACGCCGGTGAGCTTCTAAGCAGGAGCGCAGTCCCCCGAGAAACAGTTGGTTACGAAAACGCTCCCAACGCTCAAATTTGTACATTCAGGTGTCGGAAGGGCTAGTGAGGGAAATGCGCTTTAACCCGCAAGCTGGAAGCGAGACAATAGTAAAAACAGTAGTATTCTTTGTGTAGCTACTTCGTGACTTGACATTCAGCCTGCAGCATTTGCTAAGAATCATTAGAGACACTGTGCAGGTTAAAAGTCGGAAGTATTGCATATTCTGCATTGTTTTTTTTTTTGCGTGAAAATCACAGCGCATGCAGTAGTGAGACGCCATCCCTTTGCACGCTGAGACGAATGTAAAAATCTGATACTTCTGCGCATTCTACAGTCAGAAGAAACATTATAATTTGGAGTGAACCTTGCCAGAAGCAGACATTCGCCGCCTACGGCTCAACCAGAATCTGGCAAGGAATACACGGCAGTCAGCCATTCTTAGAGTTACCCCTTCCCTTTTTTCCGCCAGACAGCGCCTCACGCAGGAGTGTTTCTACTTCCTCTGTTGGGGGTGCTGTTCAGGGGAACCAGGGAATAATTCCACTATCATCGTCCCTGCTGGAGCACTGGAATAAAGGTAAGTGGCGTCTTTGATGTAATTGTGCTGCTGACAACCTGACAATCCTGACAGTTTGTCAAGCCCACAAAATAAAGCCCAGCCCGGACGATGGATACCAACGTGGTACTTGTTTCCCTGTTGGAGAGCCTGACGGCTCTGCAGCAGGAGGTGCAGACCTCCCGATTAGAGAACCAAAACGTTCAAAGAGAAGTGAGCTCGCTACGGAGGGAAGTGGCGGGACTTTCACGTAGAGGCCATGGGAGGGTTCCTACATTCGACCAGCTACCCTGCCCCCTCCTGTTTCAGCTATACATACTCCCAATCCTGGTAGTTCAGGAGATGGATTTTTCACCGCAAACCCTCATCCTCCCACATCTTCAGATACCATTCCTACCGTACATGTTTTACAAAACACTAGTATACCCTTAGCCCCCCCTGAAAGGTTTTATGGGGATTCAAAGAAGTTCGAAACGTTCCTTAATCAATGTCGACTTCATTTCCTCTGCAAACCCGCCGTATTACAGGAAGAAGAATCAAAAACGGCGTTTATGATGTCGTATATGGGCGGTAATGCCGCCAGCTGGACAATTCCTCTGATGGAAAGAAATGATCCTATCCTCCATAATTTCCAGGATTTTTGCCTAGCACTAAGAAAGCTGTTTGATCGGAAATCACATATGATGACGGATCGAGAACTTCTCACCTTGCGGCAAGGATCTCAAGATCTGTTGTCCTACATTACGACGTTTAATCGGTTGGTAGTGGAAACTGATTGGCCCCCGGAGAAAAGGATTACTCTGTTTTACCAGGGGTTGAGAGGGGAAGTTAAGGACGTCCTCGCTCAGGTCATACAACTGCCACAAACCTGTGAAGAGCTTATAGACCTGACGGTGCAATTGGACCATCGCCTGCTAGAACGCAAAGGGGACAAGAACAGAGGTGAGGCGCGATTGCCTTGTACGCGTCCAAGACCAGTCATGGACGAACATGCCAAAGCCGTAGAGGGACCAGAACCGATGCAATTGGGAGGAATCCGAGGCCCCCTTGCCCAGGAAGAGAGGGACAAACGGAGGAGAATGAAACTATGCCTGTATTGCGGCAAGGGAGGCCACTTCATAAGAGAGTGCCGAGCTCGAACATCACTAGATGGCAGGATCTCCAGACCGCGAGGGATACCAAATCCGAGAAGAGAGGAACCGGTGTAAAACTAAGTTGCCCAAGTCAGGATGAGGTCTCTGGTTTGGGCGCACCACACATCACGATCTCTTCGGTGCTAGCGAACACCCAACAATCAGCCGTAGCACACCTGAATATAGGTGTGTCCTTGCGGATCTCAGCTCAAGACGAATTACAAGTGGATGCTCTGCTGGACTCAGGCGCCACTGGTAATTACATTGACCAGGAATATGCCCTAAGACTGGGAATCCCACGCGAAAAGAAAGACTTCCCAGAACTTGTGAAGGTGGTGGACGGAACTCCCCTCTCTTCCGGTCCGGTGAGATTCTGCACACCGGTCCTCCGCATGTCAATTGGTTCTGACCATTACGAAGACCTCCGCTTTGATCTAATCGATGCACCACAGTTCAGGTTAATTCTGGGAATGCCTTGGTTGACATTGCATGATCCCGTGATCAGTTGGGCCGCGCGTACCATCACCCTGACATCGGTTTACTGCCAGAAACATTGCAAACAAGAAGATGTCTGTTCGAAAGACCACAAGAGTACACCAGCAACGTACCTTGCTACAGCTTGCACCCAAGAGAAGTACTGTTGCTCTTCTATTCTGCCTGATACCTACCATGATTACCACGATCTGTTCGACAAGCAACAAGCAACTCGATTGCCACCTCATCGTCTATATGATTGTCGTATCGATCTGATGCCTGGAGCGGCCATTCCTTGCAGCCGAGTGTATGCCTTAACGGAACCCGAAACGCAATATCTGAAAACATATCTCGAAGACAATTTGGCCTCAGGATTCATTAGGCATTCATCGTCTCCAGCATCCTCTCCTCTTTTTTTTCATACCGAAGAAGGATTGCGATGAATTAAGAACGTGTATTGACTACCGTGCGCTAAATAGAGTGACTATAAAGAATCGTTACCCTCTGCTCTTAATACCGGTGCTTCTGGGCGAAATTCTTTACTAAGCTCGACCTCCGAGGAGCCTATCACCTTGTGAGGGTACAGAAGGGGGATGAGTGGAAGACCGTCTTCAGAACCAAGTTTCGACTGTTTGAGTACCAGGTGATGCCCTTTGGGCTCTGCAACGCCCCCGCGGCCTTTCAGTTTTTTATGGACGAGGTATTGCGAGGGTACTTAGACACCTTCTACGTAGTCTATATCGACGACATTTTAATCTATTCCTCTACCCTCCCGGAACACGTCATTCAGGTAAAGAAAGTCTTAGAGACTTCAGCAACATTCCCTATATGCCAAACTTGAAAAATGCCTATTTCATGTCTCGGAAGTGGCTTTTTTGGGTTATATCATCAACTCCCAGGGGTTTCGCATGGATCGACGAAAGGTGGAGGCAATCACCCATTGGCAGACCCCTCAGAACGTTAAATCTGTGCAGAGTTTCCTTGGCTTCGCTAATTTCTACCGGCTATTTTATTAAAGATTTCTCCACGGTAATTCATCCCATCTCCAGCCTACTAAGAAAACATGTTCCGTTCATTTGGGGTAAAGAGGCAGCTCGATCCTTTCAGGTACTAAATGACAAATTCACACAGGCCCCCATCCTGCGCCATCCGGATCCACAACTCCCTTTTATTCTAGAAACAGACGCTTCCCAAAATGCCTTAGGAGGAGTACTATCCCAGCGACACCCCGAAAGTGGTCAGCTTCACCCTGTAGCATTCTACTCCAAAAAAACTCTCTCCTAGTGAGGTCAATTACACCATCTCTGACAAGGAACTACTGGCCATCAAAAGAGCCTGTGAAGAATGGAGGCATCATTTACTGGGGGCACACCACACCATTGAAATTTACACCGATCACAGAAATGTACTGTTTTTGAAAACCGCAAAAGCTTTGACCCCTCGTCAGTTACAGTGGACCCTGCTCTTTTCAGACTATGACTTTGTGATCAAATACCGACCAGGACCACAGAACGGGAAAGCAGATGCCCTCTCCCGTATTGGTGAATCTGAAGACACCATTGCTCCAAATCAGATGCCCCCACCGTTCATACTCACCGAGGTCGAACCTCCCGACAAATCATAGCACTGCTCAATTCCCAGGATTTCCTTGAGGATGTGAGAGTATCCTTGGCGGAGATAGACGTGCCAGCTTGGATCCAGGAAGAACCGGAACACAGATCAGAAAGAGAAGATTTGGTCTATCATTATCAAGCACTGTATATACCTCACAAGACCCAACAACAGCAAGTATTGAAATGGGCTCATGATTCAGTACTTGGAGGACATCTTGGAATCTATAAGACTATCGCCTGTGTGGAACGCTCCTTTTGGTGGACAGGGCTGCGACAGGATGTCAAAGACTACATAAAAAATTGTGTGGTGTGTGTGTACAGGGAAAAACCACACACAACAAACCAACGGGACTACTCCGTTCCTTGCCTACTCCCCCGTATCCATGGCACACCCTCTCCATGGACTTCATTGTGGAAATGCCCCCCAGTGAAGGAAAGACAGTAATTTTGGTGGTAGTCGATCATCTTACTAAGATGGGTCATTTCATCTCCCTAAAGGGTTAACCCACGTCATCAGAACTAGCCTTGATATTTCTCCAGCATGTAGTCCGAGCACATGGACTTCCTAATGTTCTTATCACAGATAGGGGTACGCAGTTTACTTCTCGCTTTTGGAAATCCCTCTGCAGAATATTGGATATGGAAGCTAGACTTTCATCTAGTTATCACCCCCAAACTGATGGGAAAACTGAACGCCTCAATCAGACGCTAGAGCAATATCTTCGCTGTTTTACCATGCAAAACACCTTACATTGGCCCACACTGTTATGGTTGGCGGAGTTCGCCTATAACAATTCAACACATTCAACGTTAGGTTGTTCTCCTTTTTTTTTTTTTTGTGTTTATGGTCATCACCCCAACATGCTCCCCTTTGAAGGGCCAGCTAAATCCCCGATACCCAGCATACATGAACATCATGCACATCTTAGGGCGGTATTGATTGAAGTCAAACAGAACCTAGCCACTGCTCAGGCTACCCAAAAAACCCAAGCAGATAAGAAAAGAACTAAAGAACCCAAGTACCAAGTGGGGGACAAGGTCTGGCTTTCAACACAGAATCTACATTTGCGGGGGGTAAATAAACTCCAACCTAAATACATAGGGCCATATAGCATTGAGGAATGTATCAACCCTGTAGCCATGTGATTGTCATTACCTCTCTCCTGGAAAATCCACCCGGTTTTCCATGTGTCCCTTCTTCAGCCTTGTTTAAGCAGTATGAGATTACCAAAGAAACCATTACCCATCGACATCGATGGGCAAGAGGAGTACGAGGTACAAGAGATCCTAGATTCCCGACTAGTACGTGGGCGAATTCAATACCTAGTAGACCGGAAAGGCTTTGGGGTGGAGGACGGAACCTGAACAAAATTTACCCTGAGTTGGTGAATCGCTTTCATGAGGCGTATCCGGGCAAACCAGGCCAACCGCCGAGTCGTCGGTCATTGAGAAGGGGTACTGTAGCGATCACCCATAGGAGAAGTCGTTGACAGACCCGGGTTAGCTTTACACCACTACCCGTTTTTCGACACACAACACGAATATGCCCCAGAGACTACGACTCCCAGCAGGCCATGGGACGCATATCCACGACTGCAGTACATAAGCACTTCCTCCGGAGGCGGAAAGTGCTTGACAACAAGAATTCTAACAGGATTGTAATGGCGGATGGTGCAGCAAGAAGCATTGCCGCAGATAGTCCAGAGTCGGGCCGTGTCCCGTTCCCGAGGAGAATTAGCGACGCCTTAAGAGCTTCGGAGGAAGTCAGAGATTTGACGTCATTGAGGTTCAGGTAACGCGGAGACTGCTCCGTGCGTTACCGTTGTGCAGCTTTTTTCTTCTAGTGCCTTTCCTGGCAAAAACATTTGTTACGTACTGTTCTAGGAGTACATTATGACAACGCCGGTGAGCTTCTAAGCAGGAGTGCAGTCCCCCGAGAAACAGTTGGTTACGAGAACGCTCCCAACGCTCAAATTTGTAGGTTCAGGTGTCGGAAGGGCTAGTGAGGGAAATGCGCTTTAACCCGCACGCAGGAAGCGAGACAATAGTACAAACAGTAGTATTCTTTGTGTAGCTACTTCGTGACTTGACATTCAGCCTGCAGCATTTGCTAAGAATCATTAGACACTGTGCAGGTTAAAAGTCGGAAGTATTGCATATTCTGCATTGGTTTTCTTTGCATGAAAATCACAGCGCATGCAGTAGTGAGACGCCATCCCTTTGCACGCTGAGACGAATGTAAAAATCTGAAATACTTCTGCGCATTCTACAGTCAGAAGAAACATTATAATTTGGAGTGAACCTTGCCAGAAGCAGACATTCGCCGCCTACGGCTCAACCAGAATCTGGCAAGGAATACACGGCAGTCAGCCATTCTTAGAGTTACCCCTTCCCTTTTTTCCGCCAGACAGCGCCTCACGCAGGATTGTTTCTACTTCCTCTGTTGGGGGTGCTGTTCAGGAGAACCAGGGAATAATTCCACTATCATCGTCCCTGCTGGAGCACTGGAATAAAGGTTAGTGGCGTCTTTGATGTAATTGTGCTGCTGACAACCTGACAATCCTGACAATAAGTGTGGGAGATATCAGTCGTTTTTTCTAAGCTGCGCCTCCGCCAAGAAGTGCGGCGAGGCCACTGGGAATCGGTGGGTCTTTGCTATCTGTTTTGCGAATTTCAAAGCGGTTTAGCATCTGTGAAATAATGCACTTTGCTCGAGTGGGAGATCCTGAGCTTAGCAGGGTATAGGAGGGCATAATGCATGCCCGCCTGTTGCAATACATTTTTGGCCAGTAGAAAATCCTGGCGGATGAATGAGATGTTCTTACCTTGATGTTGGATCAGTCCTCTCTTGCAGGCCAGCCTGAGGGTTGTATCACGATAGTTCAACAGGGGGCTATGATTGGACCGGCAGAGGCCCCCACCAGTGGATTGAGTCCCAATGATCAATGAGCTCTCCCCACAATAAGGACAGGTAATAGATCCTCTCGGGAACTGTCTTGCAGCCAAGTCTCAACATAGTCCTCCATTTGAAAAAAAGATGTGGTTTCAATTATACCCAGTTTGCGGAGATTATTGCACCTTGAGCGGGCCTCCAGATCTTCATTTTTGGCCTTGATTTGCTCTTGTACTCTATCCATTCGCAGGAGGTGTTCCTTCGATTCCGATAATCCACATCCGAGACGCGGGTTTCTAGGTGGTCGAGTCTCGTATCATGTGTATCTACCCACTTTTTGACGTGATCAAGGCAAGAAGTGAGCAGGTCTAGTTTGGAGTCTGTTGTTTTTAAGCTCATCTTGACATCCATGAGTTTCTCCCGGAGATCTGTATTCTTCATGCCTGTCTCCTCCAGCTGTGCTGAGTCAGCATCTTGATCCGAGACATTTTCAATCTTAGAGCGTCTTTTGCCTAATGACCGCTTTGTCTGGTTTACATTATTTGCCCATTTTTGTGGCGAATTGCATGTAAGAAGTGAAATGGTATCTTGGGAAGTAGATGTAGTTTCCACAACTGATGGACTGCTCACCCACCGGTGCCCTATCTCCTTGCCACGGGATGCATCACAGATGTTCCGAGACAGCTATCTTGTTTAGCCCAGGCCCCGTCACACCTCCCAGATCAGGCCTCGCAGGAGGGGCACCAGCAGGCCTCAGCCCTGGGCAGGCGTGCCCAGCTTTAACTCTTGCAGACTGATGGAGTAACCTAGGCCTGGGAAGAACAATGTCCAAAGCCAAGGCTGGGCTCAGGCTGATCAAATGCGACACACCGCGCTGCTTCAAACAATTGACCAGGCACACATTTTGAGGAAATATGAATTTTGTGATCAGTTATGTCCCCTATCGTAGACCCCAACGGCTCCATGTACATGCTATAAGTACATGTATGTTCCCTCCAGTTCCAGTTATGAAGACGCAAATACATGTGCGTCCACCGTCAACATGTCCTCTTTCAGATCCACCATGAATGGGTCAGATATTCCATTCCTAAGTATGAAAGGCCACCGACTTTATGTGGTTCACTTTCCACATTTTACAGATTCAGGCGAGCAGGCCCTGAATTCTGTCATCAAGCCTTTTTCTGCCTTCTGCCTCTGAAAGCTCCAGTCCGAGCCCGCACCTGTATCCATGAACTTTGTCCTACTCCCTGCGCGGCTAACGGTGCCTGATCCAGCCTGTTGCCTGCCAAAAACTGTATTTCACCTTCAAGATTATCTGCTCCGCTCCTCATCCGATGCATTCCTGTCTAGTAGTTTAGGTAAACATTCTTCCAGCTACAGTGTAAAGGGCCAGGCCTCACTGTCCTCATGCAAGTAATTCATAGCCCCTGTTACCATGGAAGATTCCTGCCCCCTCGCATCTCATGTAGACACTTAGACGCTTGTACACGCACTAACAGTCAGTATAGAATAGAGTCTGTCCGAGAGACCTTTCCTTTTGGATAATACAGTTCTTTAAACATAAGATATTAGATATGATTTGGGATTAGGTTGACATGACCCCTCAGACTTCTGTCTCCACATGTAGAGCTAAATGTCAAGTCCCCTTCACCCTCTAGTTGCACGTCAATCACACGTCATGCGGCTGCGCGCGCATCTCTGCCAAATATTTCTGCTGACATTGCAGGATTCTCTTATGGATCCACCCACTTGTGACATCATGTATAATGACGTTTTTTAAGTTACGCCTATATGTCCGCCTTTTTTAGTTACGTATGCATATTTTATCTATCTTATCAACTGTTACGCCTCCTGCATCTGTTTCACTGTAATGCATTTCTTATAAAAATGATTACCTGTCAATAATGTATTGCCTTCCTTCCTGAACCCTCATGGTGATGGAATTTGAAGCCTGCAGTTCGAACTGTAATTCCTTTGTAGAGGAATAAAGCCTTTTAGAACCTCTAATACCACGGATTCTGCCTCTTATATTTACTGAGTTATTCTTACTAGACTTTACCGCATAAAAAATAGTACCGGTAATGAAATATTTACCACATAAATTGGCGCCCGAATAGGGACACTTTCTCATCTCACGCGCCGGAGGTGCGTTGCAGGCCCGGTCTCCTGCCACAGCTGAACGGACAAAAACGCGTACCCGCAGGATTTCCTGTATCTCCCTCCGACCAAGCGGGGGTGACTGAGGCTGCGATCAACACCCAGACGAGGCGGTGAGAAGTGCGAAGTATCCCGACCAGAGCCTAGCTGAGAGAGCAAGATCCGAGGTATACAGAGGCCCACCAGGTTCCGAAGTTCCGAGTCCAGTCGAGTCGAGTCCAGTCCGGTCCAGTCCAGTTCAGTTCCGAGGCCTTCCGTTCCGTGCTACCCGGTGAGTACCATTGCCGGGGAGGCATTTAAACGTGCACATAGTCTGTGCCGGTCAAGACGGGTTTGGGTACACAAATCCGGTCTGCACTGTTTCAGCAGTGTATCTGTACTGTTTAGCAGTATATCTAGTATGTCTTGCATATAATTAAGTATTATTTAGTGTTAGTATTATGTCAGTAACTAGTTTTCTATTAGTTATCATCGTTCGTTAAACTGTTAAATGTTAATTGTTTTAATACGTTCTACATATTGTGGTGTGAATGATTGTTCATTATTGTGTTTATTGTATAAAGTGTGTTCTAGTAATAAGGTCTAAAAATGCCGCTCTTTTCGAAATTAAGACAGATCAAAACTAGAAAAGGGGTACTCGAAGAAGCTGTTCCCATCCCACCTAGGGACACTCCAGGGTACTTTATGTATCATAAGCATGGCCTAGATGCCGTATTATTTCTTGATTTATGGGTGGACTACACCAAAGAGTTACCAGAGAGTCAGAGATGGCCCGCAGCGGGGACCTGGGATGCAGATTGCATCATGAGAGTAGAAGAAGAATTATGGAAAAAGAAAGCCAGACAGTCACAGAAAGATGCCATTGAATGATGGCGTAAAGAATCATATAGACGTACAGAAAAAGCGCTCAGACAGGAAGAGAAAAGTAAGGAGAATTCAAATAAAACCCGAGAAAATCTATTAATTGAGGAAGGTACCCGAGTAAAATCAGAACAAGTAGATAGACAAAGAAACACTCTTATGAATGGTATGTATCCTCTTCTGGCCGAAGGGTTACCTAAGGCTACCCCGGAAATACCAAAAGACTTGACTCCTCCATTGCTCCCGATAAAAGCACATCCCAAAACACATCCTAAAACAGCAAAGGACGTTTTCCTTTCCTCCTATTTAGATGACGTAGCTCCCGAATATGCTAATACCATACCACACACACCGCATGACGATGGTGTTCAACGTCAAGATCATCCGTCTGTATCCCCGCAACAACAAACTCCTACGCCCATTCCCACAGGTCCATCCGTTTCTACTGTTTTTCCTGCATCTACAATTTCTATCTTACGTCCAAAGAATCCTTTTTTGCCCAGCACCTCAGATGGTGCTACAGGAGGTACGACAGACATGTTTGCCACACCGCCGCGAAATAAACAGACCCTTAGAGATTTAGCACTCCAACGTACACCCCAACTAGCGACACCCGACATGTTTAAAGAACATCTTGTGGATTGTAGATACGATCCAGTGCCAGGTAAACAGGACAGATTGCTACTATCATCACTACGTATAAGACGAGCTACATTGTATTTAATGACGATACCAGGAATGGTTGAACACCTAGACAATATATATCACTTTGTCCAAACAGGGCGAGGCCCAGAAAGTATTAACGAAGCTATGGAATACCAGAAAGTGGATGTACAAAGACAACTGCTACGTTTTTTTATAAACTGCGTGATCAGGAATCAAGACAGGCCTGGGGCAGATCATGATACCATGCAAACACTTGCCAAATGGGGTCAGAACATATCAAGATGAGAAACATGATAGACAGGCGTGTATAGTCGCCATGTATCGAAAGATCCGCAAGGAAGTAGAACGAATACATAAAGAAAGACGAGAAGCAGACAGAATTGAATCAGAGGGAGAGGAGGAGCAAGAATCAGAACAATTAGATACGATAGCTTACGTAGGTAGAGGAAGACCCCATAATAATGCTAGATGCTTTAATGATCCGATACGTCCGATACGTCCAGAATGTAATAGACATTTTCAAGCCCCTATGTTAAATACAAGATCCCCTGAACACCTATTCCAAGCCGCTGATAAATTACTCCGAGATCGAAGGGGATACCATATGCTCGATTCCATGGACGAACAGGAATTAGCTAGGTCAGCAGTACAATGGGCTGACAGTCCCAGCAAATACAGTGATGATGCACTAGCACACACGTTTCTGAATCTTGCCCCAGACGAACAGCGTTTAGCTAGTATATACATGATTCAACACCTCCTTATATTATATAAAAGCCAACACTCCGATCCTGGACCCTTACCTGACATATTGACAGAACTACTCACGAATAAATGGAGAGGGTCAGGTACTGATTTGATTAAAGAAATTCTAGAATTTCGAAACCAGTATATAGCTTTCGTGTGCCCAGAACACGTTCCAATTCCCACTATGGGAAGAAAAATGTATCACATAGACAGACTGAATCCGTTACGCGAAGTACACCCAATCAGAGGTGAAGGTAATAACTTTACACGCGTGTTTGTGTACACGCCTATAACTAAAATTGAATTATTAGAAATGAAGAAAGTAGTACCCAGCCATGACAAGGATCCAGCAGGTTTCCACCGTGAGATAAGACATGTTACTCATGGGAGAGTATACTTACCCCGACATTATGAAAATATTGAAAGTGTTAATGCCTGCCGGTATTTACGAGAAACTCAAAGAAAAGGAATGGGAGGTGGGAGACCAAAAGATAGATTGGACAGCATTAGAAAACGAAGAAAAGGCCCGAGCTGCAGGATCAGGGCTTGGGGAAAAGACTACAGCACTACCAGGATTACTAGTGCAGGTACTGCCACGTTTATTAACTACGAAAAAGGAAGACTGGGGTGCAATCTCAGCCTGTAAACAAAAGCAAGATGAAGACACTAGTGATTTCTATTCCCGATTTGAAAAATGTTTTGGTATTAATAGTGGCATAAAGGCAAGTAGTGAGTCATATCCACATCTGTTTGTGACAAAATTAGTTGAAAATTCCCTGCCGCAAGTTAAGAATAGAGTATTGAAATTTGAGAGTACCTGGCAAGGTAATACCCCGTCACAGATGTTACAGATGTTACAATATCACCACAATAGAATTAGAGAAGAACAAGAACATGAACAAAGACGTATGAAAGATACGAAAATGAAAATGCTTGTTGCTCAGTCAGTTCCAGCTGATGGTCATAAAAAGGGTGATTCCGCAGGTCCGGCGAAAGGGACATGCAACTATTGTAAACAACAAGGTCATTATATACACGATTGTCCAGTTCTGAAACATAATATCGCCACAGGTAGAACCCAGGAAAGACCACGTCCACCTAGACAGGATCAGAATCAACAACAAATACCTCAGCATGCACAACATAGGTCAGCTCCGCAACAACTAGCTCCGTAACAGGCAGCTCCACAACAGACCGTAGCACCACCACAAGCGCAGCCTATTGCTGCCACACAAGCAACAACGCAACAGATGTATCAGTATGCACAAGCAGATTATCCCGATTATCAGCGATACACATGAAATAGCCTAGAGAGGGAAGTTGGCTTACCCCTTATCGAGGTTCCTGTAGATCAAGAGGGACCTTATGTACATAGTGAACTATTAGGGGAAGACAAAGTTTTTACTTGATACAGGGGCAAGCAGAACAACTATACGACGCAGTGAAGTTCCAGGGGCACCCCTCTCAGGCTCACAGAATATTTCCCTTGGATTCTCAGGAAAGCCTATCATTAATGAAGTGTCGCAACCTCTTCCACTTACGGTTGGTCCATTGACACGTACTACAGATTTATTGCTTACTAAATCATGTCCAGAAAACTTGTTAGGAATAAAAACATTGAAAGCTCTAGGAGCTATAATATGTTGTTCTCCGGAAGGAGTACGATTATTTTTACGTGACTTTAAAGGTCACTACGTGTCCAGAGACATGGATCACCGGCTGCAGAATTTACCTACACATTTATGGGCACAAGGCCCCACTGATGTTGGTTGTATGAATATTACACCATATCGAGTCACACTAAAAACAGGAGTAGTACTACCACGAATGCGACAATACAAGTTACCACCAGATGCTGTTGTGGCTTTGCTGCAAATCATTGACGAGCTCATTGCACAAGGAGTGGTTGTAGAAACGGACTCCAATGTATGTAATTCCCCAATAATTCCGATTCTTAAAAGAACGGATCCAAAAGCACCACCAGTATATCGATTAGTTATTGATCTGCGCGAATTAAATAAATGTATTGTACCACAATACCCTGTGGTCCCAGATATCTCTTCATTACTAACAGCTATTGACTCAGAAGCAACGTTCTTCACTGTAATTGATCTCAAGAATGCTTTCTTTAGCGTCCCAATAGATCCGGAAAGTCAATATCTGTTCGGATTCAGTTTAAATGGACGAAGTTTTAAATTCACACGCGCACCTCAAGGATTTACAGAAAGCCCCAGCATCTATAGCCAAGCACTGAAACGAGAACTTGACAGTATCCACATGCCAGTCAACACTGCCTTGCTTCAATATGTCGATGATCTGCTGATCACCGCCCGAAGCGAACCTGAATGTGAAACAGCGTCACTGACGGTTTTGAAATTTCTGGCCGACAAGGGGCACAAGGTGTCCCCTTCTAAGCTGCAATTCTGTGTCCAGCGAGTTGTTTACCTTGGGCACTCGCTGTCCAAGGAGGGAAGACAGCTTACACCCGACCGCATCCAGTTAATTGCTAACATGTCGCCACCCAAGACACAAAAGGAGGTGCGGGCTTTTATAGGTCTCACTTCATACTGTAGGCAGTGGATCCCTCAATATGCATTTCTAGCAAAACCACTCATCCAGTTGACAACACAGGAGGCAGCCACATCGACTGTCCTCCCTTGGACTCAAGAACATACACATGCCTTTGAAAGCTTAAAGAAAGCTTTATGCCAAGCACCTGTTTTAGCAACACCATGTTACAGTAAACAGTTTACACTCTTTGTTACAGAACGCGACGGTACTGCCTTGTCAGTACTCACTCAGGAACAAGCAGGATCACACAAACCATGCGCTTATTTCTCTAGTACATTAGATGCAGTAGCTCAGGCTCTTCCTGCGTGCCTGAAATCAGTGGCAGCAACAGCTTTAGCAATCAGACAAAGCGATGCCATAGTCTTAGGACTTCAATTAACAGTACAAGTACCACACGCGGTAGAGGTTCTCTTGAACCGCACACAAACACAACACTTGACTATAGCGAGACTCACCGGTTATGAATTAACATTGTTTCAGCCACACATAGAAATCAGACGTTGTAATACATTAAATCCTGCCACACTTTTGCCAGTAAATGGAGCAGATCCATTAGCACATGATTGTATTGAAGTCATTACTATCACGACGAAACCCAGACAAGACTTGACAGATATCCCTTTATCAGATCCAGACCTGACATTGTATATAGATGGTTCATGTATGAGAACAAGTACAGGAGAGTTAGTGGCCGCTTACGCAGTCACAACAGACACTGAAGTCATTGAAACAAATTGTATTAACACTTTGTCAGCTCAAGCAGCAGAGCTCATCGCTCTGACACAAGCCTGTATTCAAGCCAAAAATAAGAAAGTCAACATATACACAGATTCACGTTATGCATTCGGAGTCGTCCATGACTTCGGCGTACTGTGGCGAGAGAGAGGTTATTTAACTTCTCACGGTGCCCACATCCAACACGGACCCCTCATTCAAGCCCTATTAGACGCGATTCATCTACCTACTGCAATATCGATTATGAAATGCAAAGCCCATACAAAAGTTACCGATATCATTTCTCAGGGTAATGACCTAGCTGACAGAACAGCTAAACAGACTGCTCAGAACCAGACTCATACAACTGACGCGACAAAGACAGTAGTTCCGACACCAACACATTGCATGACAGTTAAGGATCCCGCCCTTGATGTAATTGACATACAGACACATGCTACACCAGAAGAAATAAAGAAATGGACTGAATTAGGAGGGATCCAAACGGATCAAGGATGGATGACGAAGGAAAAATCTATATGGTTTCTTCCCGACTCCATGGTTCAAGTCATCATTAACACAATACATAGTCCAGCGCACCTAGGAGAAAAAGCTATGCTAGATAGTATTCAACACATTTGGTTCAACAAACACTTGCGAGCAGCAGCCAAACAGAAAGTACGTACCTGTTGTCAGTTTAATCCAGGTAAAAGCATCCCCGTAGAGCAGGGTGGATTTCAACCTCCCGATCATGCTTTTGAAGTCCTCCAGATGGATTATATCCAGATGGAACGATGTCGAGGATTCAAATATGTTCTCGTAGTTGTCTGTGCTCTTTCCCGTTGGACAGAAGCCTACCCGGTTTCAGATTACACTGCCCCGACTACTGCCAAACAGCTAGTTCGAGAATTCTTCCCACGATTCGGTTTGCCACGTGTTGTCTACTCAGATAATGGCCAGCCGTTCTCATCCGAACTGATGAAACACGTTTCACTTTTGTTAGGTTACCAATGGAAATTCCACTGTGTCCGACATCCCGAGGCAGCAGGTCTCGTGGAACGTCATAATCAAACCCTGAAAATCAGATTGTCCAAAATATGTAGAGAAAAAGGTGTCGATTGGATAGTAGCCTTACCAGTTGCGCTCTTTTACATGAGAATGGTAGCACATTCTCGAACAGGGCTATCCCCGTACAAGGTGATCTTCGGTAGACCACCAAATATGTGGGGGACGCCTATACCTCGCAAAATCACTGATGTTGACTGTAATATGCTGACAGATTACCTGGCTTCCTTGATGTCTGCACTACAATCTTGTCGTTCACAGGTAGCTGCAGCCTTTCCCGATAACACAGAGGTAAAGCCTCATGACGTGGTTCCAGGTGACCTGGTTCTGGTGCGGAATTTCGACCGGAAGACCCAACTGGAGCCTAGGTGGAAATCGCCTAAACTCGTTCTACTAACAACAAGGACAGCCGTGAAGATTGAGGGACGTAAAGGGTGGTTGCACTCGAGTCATATCAAGAAATTTTATGGACTACCGTCCAGTGTGAACACTCAGCCCTGCATTCCCTCACAGACCGACTCAAAGCTTCCCTTGGTTGAACATACAAAAACAGAACTTTATAAACTGAAGCTAAGGTCTAGCAAGTCAGACAATTTGATTGTTTAAGTCCTCTCCAAGGTGAATCGGTTGAATTTGTCTCTGACATGTACCCTCTAGACCTGAATAGAGAAAGAAATCGACAGATGCAGCTTAAAAAGCATGCGTATTGTAAATCACTTCGTAGTCACTGCACAGTAACATTATTAATTTTGTTTTCTCTAAGTTTTCTGATCATTATAACTAGTATATTGCTACATATGTATTACCCTATTTCTAAGCGTGCTTACAATGTTACTGCTGAACATTCTTTTAGCGAATTACCTCCACATGAGTTGTCCTATAGATTTGCGCTGCGCAACAACACATTCATTAGTATGTTACATCATTCCCATCAGACCAGCAATGCTACAAATTGTTGGATATGTGGCCGACTCCCTCCCTATCAGAACTATAAGGGAGTTTTGCCCCTCTTTCCATATCCGTTCACACACAATGGCTCCTGTGGAGCATGGTTTAGTTTGATTAATTCCCTAGATTCAAATTCAGTAGTTTATCAAGACAACTGGGTATGGGGAAACCTGAACCTAGTTTTGCTTAAAGTCTGCTACCCTAACAAGGAGGGACTTCCCAAAAGAACAGGAACTGATCTAGAAAATGAAGTATATGGATTAGGTAATTTTACACTTAACCTCCTGATTCTGAATGTTGAATCCGAAGCTACACCAATCTTGCCCGCCATGTCAGTATTCCCAGTTAAAGGGGAATTATGTGTAAGAAAGAATGGTTCCATACACATGGGCCATAGTAAATGCACCACTGTAATAAAATTCAGTGATCAAGGCAAATCTACATTTAGAGCTTCCCGTCATTCCTACTTCATATGTGGCCAGACTGCATATATACGTCTACCTCTAGACTGGGATGGTACCTGTTACATACCATTCCTTCTGCCACCTGTTTTCCTAGCCCCTCCTGATTATCACAGAAATACCCATTTAGTACACAATAGACAGCAGAGAGATCTCCCGATTGTCGATTACACTGAAACGGCATGGGAGCAATACACAGATTTCAATAAAGGTTTCTTTCCCTATATAGGTACAGTCACTAATAGTAAGTTGATACGTAGATTAACTAGAACCCTTGAAGCAGTAGTGAACGAGACTACTTCCGCCTTAGGCAATTTAACAGAAGAGCAGTCTGCTATGCGGATTGTTGTGCTTCAAAATAGTCTTGTCCTTGACGTCATCCTGGCTGATAGGGGCGGAGCTTGTAGGGTCATCGGATCAAGTTGCTGTGTTTTCATACCAGAAAATTCGCCGTCAGTATATAAAGCCATAACTCGCCTTCATAAGATTGTGAGCCAGATACACCAGAGTCCAGGCACCTGGACTTGGTCCGGTTGGTTCTGGAGCGTGTTGTCAGCCTGGGGATGGAGAATCCTATCCTTCCTAGGTATTGGCTTTCTCATACTATTCAGTTGCTGCTTATGTCTACAATGTGGGCCAGCGATTTGTGGTCTGTGTGCCACATCGTGTATCCCGCATCCAAGTTTTCGTTCAAAATCCCGGAAGAAGAAAGAAGAACAAATGATGTTATATGAACAGATCGATGGATTGATGAAGATCGATATCTCTTGAGGGTCCGTAGGGGACAAGGAGGGAATGAGGAAATATGAATTTTGTGATCAGTTATGTCCCCTATCGTAGACCCCAACGGCTCCATGTACATGCTATAAGTACATGTATGTTCCCTCCAGTTCCAGTTATGAAGACGCAAATACATGTGCGTCCACCGTCAACATGTCCTCTTTCAGATCCACCATGAATGGGTCAGATATTCCATTCCTAAGTATGAAAGGCCACCGACTTTATGTGGTTCACTTTCCACATTTTACAGATTCAGGCGAGCAGGCCCTGAATTCTGTCATCAAGCCTTTTTCTGCCTTCTGCCTCTGAAAGCTCCAGTCCGAGCCCGCATCTGTATCCATGAACTTTGTCCTACTCCCTGCGCGGCTAACGGTGCCTGATCCAGCCTGTTGCCTGCCAAAAACTGTATTTCACCTTCAAGATTATCTGCTCCGCTCCTCATCCGATGCATTACTGTCTAGTAGTTTAGGTAAACATTCTTCCAGCTACAGTGCAAAGGGCCAGGCCTCACTGTCCTCATGCAAGTAATTCATAGCCCCTGTTACCATGGAAGATTCCTGCCCCCTCGCATCTCATGTAGACACTTAGACGCTTGTACACGCACTAACAGTCAGTATAGAATAGATTCTGTCCGAGAGACCTTTCCTTTTGGATAATACAGTTCTTTAAACATAAGATATTAGATATGATTTGGGATTAGGTTGACATGACCCCTCAGACTTCTGTCTCCACATGTAGAGCTAAATGTCAAGTCCCCTTCACCCTCTAGTTGCACGTCAATCACACGTCATGCGGCTGCGCGCGCATCTCTGCCAAATATTTCTGCTGACATTGCAGGATTCTCTTATGGATCCACCCACTTGTGACATCATGTATAATGACGTTTTTTAAGTTACGCCTATATGTCCGCCTTTTTTAGTTACGTATGCATATTTTATCTATCTTATCAACTGTTACGCCTCCTGCATCTGTTTCACTGTAATGCATTTCTTATAAAAATGATTACCTGTCAATAATGTATTGCCTTCCTTCCTGAACCCTCATGGTGATGGAATTTGAAGCCTGCAGTTCGAACTGTAATTCCTTTGTAGAGGAATAAAGCCTTTTAGAACCTCTAATACCACGGATTCTGCCTCTTATATTTACTGAGTTATTCTTACTAGACTTTACCGCATAAAAAATAGTACCGGTAATGAAATATTTACCACAATTTCTTAATTCTCCACTGGGTCAGCTCGGCCCAACAGGAGGGCAATATGCCGGTCACTTCCATCAATGAGGCATAACCGGCGCTTGTGCCACTAGGTCTTAAGCTCATTCACTTTGGTTCGGCAGGAGTTAACATTAATCTGGGGTTGAGGGAACACATACAAATGAGTTCCTATGGCCAGTAGGCCTCAAACTCCAAACCAGCAGACATTATTTCAGGCCCCTGCCCTGTGGCACGACATGCAGATCGACTCAGCCTGGTGTAGGCCCCGCGGGATGTAGAATCTAGGAGGCCCTCTGACCCGGCCAATCGCCACGGCCCACCCCCCGACAGGGTCCAATGCGGCACACTGCAAAGCTGGCTGGCTGCTCTGAGTCAGCACGCCCGATCATAGGGGGCCAGGCGAAAGGCTCCACACCTCTGCAGAGGAGACCGCATTCGGCCGCGAGTGTGGATGCTTTCTCCATTTCCCCTCTTGTCTACCTTCGGGCAGATGTCAGTTGCTCCCGATGGGCACCTCCCGAACGCAGCCCCCTCCTCCTCACCAGCTCCGATCCAGGCACTCTCCCCGCGTCTCAGCAAAGCTGCAACTGCACCAGGGCGCCATCCTCCACGGTGGCATACCCATCATACAGTGAGCCCGTCCCAGCTCGGACTTCAGTCAAGTGGCACAGTCCGGCACCCGCAGCTTGGGAGAAAGGCAGCAAACCTGGCACTCAGTCCTGTGTGTTCATGGCCAGGCAGATGGGGGGGGGGGTAGCCGCCCCTGGAGTATTACGAGCATGGGCCAGCGGGCTACCCCGTATGGCTCTGGTGTAGTCTCACAGGTGGGAGCCCTCAATAAACATGGATTGTACCAGATTCCTGTCTCGGCCTCCAGAGCCCTCACAGACCAGCCAGCTTGCTGCTCAGCAAGAGTAAGCCCCCAACTGATATTTATTTTGTAATCACTAATGCTGATCATTAACTTATGTCATTCATTCATTCTTAGTGCATGAGGGCAGTTCAAAGGGGGGTGTGGCCAACGGGCTAAGATGGCCGACGCTTCTGCTTGAGGCTCCCCCTCCCTGACCCATTATCCGGCAAATATCCTAGTCTCCAGTTAACTCCATAATGCCATCCTGGAGTACGCTGCAAGCCTGAAGTGCTCTAGAATGCCCTGCTGACTACCCGGGACGAAGGGAGCTGGGTAAATGGACCGGCAGCAATCAGTCCGGGGTCAGACCTGGACCTGCTCCACATGGAGCTGCTGGGAGCGGAAGACAGGCAAGGCCCATGCACATGACTCACTAATCTAGTGCCTGTGCAATTGTCTGCCACGTCGCTAACTGGAGGAGGGGTGTTTTTCGGCTGGCATATGCATAGTTACCGGGCGTGGCCGGTTGGTGACTCTTTGCATAGTGCATCTGGGGGAGGCACCTTCCCTCATCACTGTGAGCTCGGACGGGGCCTGATCAGGCCTAGGGCGTGTTGTATGTGGCTGGAGGGGGCATGCTGTTGCTCTGCCACCTGCCTGTTGAGCTTCCTGCCTGTGAGAACCCAGAGGCCGGATCAGGCCTGGGTTGGAGAGAGGGACTGCTGTGTGGCCCGGGGTCTTGATCTGGACCCAGCCTGCCTCATCTGGACATGGTGACCCTGTGCGCGGGGTGGGCTTGGACCTGGCTGTGGCCCTCTCGCATTTATTGCCTGCTGAATTTCCCCTCCCCGCTGAACCCCTGAACAATTGTTCCAGTCCACCGTACTGGAACAATTGTTCTGGGGGGGCCAGCGGGGAGGGGGACTTCTTTAATCACCAAAAGTATTGACAGTAGCGTACTCCCTGACTCCATCGGAGCTTCAATAGTGGGTGTGTCGTGGGAGCCTTACTGTTGGTGGGGGGATCGCATCAATGGGAAATTGCTGTCTTGACATTCTCTTGCAGCTGCGTTGGGATCTGGCACTGCATTGTTGATAACCAGTGCATCTGTACTACTTGCGGGGAACAAACGGATTCGGTAGGGTGCGGAGGAGGGTGACCCATCCAGTGCTAACGCAGTTTGTAAATTGCAGTGGAGGTGCGACAGCTGAGAGGTTATGAGGTAGGGGGTCAGATTCTAGGGGAAGGGAGCGTCTGACACAGCTAGCCTTGAGGGAACTCTAACTGAGATGAGGCGTCTGGGGTGGAAGGATTGCCACAACCTGACATCATTCCAGAGTGGTGGCCCACCAAAGTCTAAGGTGAAGTCCCAGGGCACTGCATAATACAGTACGTCCATAACAATGGAGAGCAACCTGCAGGCAGGCTGATGCCTACGGCTCTGCAACTGGTTATGGTATGCCTCTGACCCAATCCCCTGCCTACTCCGTTAGAATCCTCCCGTTTGCTGGAGAAATCCCCAGGGGTTGACCTGCTGTTGGAATTCGGCACCTATGTTCGCGGTGCTAAAAGACAAGATGGACACCATACCAGCTGCAGTGGAGAAAATTGGCGCATCACTGGAAAGTACAAGGACATTACTCGAAAGCAAAAGTGATGAAATAACTATAGATTTCAACCAACTACATACTGATCAGCAGAAGCTAGCTGACAAAAGTGCTCAACCAAACTGCAGTTGGGAGAGCTACAGCCAGTCACACAGGAGCACACATCCATGGTGCAAGCGCTCATGGTGCGCATATCAGCGTTGGAAGACAAGGTGGAAAATGCAGAGGGTAGGTCGTGCCTCAATAATATACGTGTGATTGGCTTACCTGAACGTGCAGAAGGACAAGATGCTGTACGTTTCACTGAAGCCTGGCTCAGCAAATTGATGTCCCAAACAGAACTATCTGTGCAATTTGTGGAAAGGGCGCATAGGGTCCCAGCACGGAGGCCGCCGCCGTGTCATCCCTCATCTATTCATCTTCCAACTGCTTAACTACAGTGATCGTGATCGCATCCTTCGTGAGGCCCGTCCGCGGCAGATCAGATTGGACAGTGCGGTATTGTTCCTGCACTACACTGTGATGGTCCAGAAACCGCTGCTTTCTTTCCTGGCTGTTAAAAAGTGCTTACGAGAACTAAACCTATGCTGTATGTTGCATTTCCCCACCACCTCTGGGTGGTAGACCAGGACAGCGCTCACTTTTTTGACACTCCAGAGGATACGTGGGACTGGATGGAGTCGGCGGGACAAGTGACAGTGAAAAAACGTCCTACTGCAGGGGAGAGAGCCCCTGGTGCAACCCTGCAACATAATCGAGGCAGGCATGGGAGGTCCAACCGGGCTGGACAGCTAGTGGCGGTGCCTAATCTCGTACAAATGATTTCAGAGAGACAAAGGGCACACGGCAGCAGTACTGCATGAGGAGGCTTGCACCTTGAAAATAGACTACAGAGCAGTGTCCACTAGTGAAGATGACTCTCTAATTGGGCACATATCAGACTCTATTACGCAGACGGTGCTGGAGGTGACACCACAGACGGCGGACCCGGACCGTATCATCTGACCTTTCATGGGTAATGTCTGGGAACACCACCAGAACATGACTAACTCAAGACTCCTAATTTAACGAAATGTCTATTGGCAGTATCCCGGTGTACCCCTCCACTGCACCCCTCGCATTCCTCCTAAACACCCCCTCCCTGCGTGTAGGCTACACTGCGATCTGCATACTAGAAATGACTAGAATAAAAACACACTCTGGCACTGACCCGTTGGAACTGAATACAAGCTGCTGCACTGGCTAACAGGACATGTAGTCAAATGGGTACTAGAGAGAAGGTAACAAAGGACAAGTAACCAACCCAGGATGCCCTCGTCTCCCATCCTCCACCGGCAATGCACATTAAGCCTACCACACACAGGGGCACCTACCTACCTACCTACCTACCTACCTACCTGTTGTCAAGAGTTGCCACACAAGTTTGGGCGGATCCCTGCTGCATATGTGCTTTGTTTATGTTATATGACTTGAGTTCTGCTGCAAGTTGTTATAGTGGCGCTGTTACTGAGCATTATTGCCCTTTATGGCATGATAAGTCCAACACTTACAGCGCAGGTAGATGTGCGAGCAATCACTATGCGGGGGAACAAGGGGGGCAGGTTACTCACCAACGCAGCGACAATGGTGCACACAAATAGAACATTGAATGTGCGGGCATACACACCTGTGCATCGTTATGCCATATACTCCTATCATAAATGTAGGTCTACTCATATAGCTCTGCTCCAAGAGATCCACCTGACTGCTCTGGAGGCTGACCGTTTGTGGTGCCGCTGGCGCGGACAGGTTTATGCCTCTGGCTGCTCCTTGAGTGCGAGAGTGCTGCTGATTTGGGTGCAGGCAGGCACCCACTCTATGGTGGAGGAGGTTAAAGTTGAACTGAAAGCGAGATGCATGTTTGAAATGGCGCGCCTAAATGGCACATATTTGATATTAGGTGTAATCTATGCCCCTAACGTAGAGAAGAAGCAATTCTTTCAATCTTTTTCGTCCATATTGGCAGTCTGGGTGATTGATGGAGACTATAACACGGTTATCGATACATCCCTGGATCGCTCTTTTCCCCTACTGGCTAGTATGCAGTCCCTGACTAATGTCCGAGCATTGAAGGACTGGTTCCATTGCTGGATGCTGTCAGATTTGTGGCGGACACGGTATCCTAGCGTGAGAATATACTCTTACTATTCAGCACCGCATGGACTTCATGTACGCACAGATCGGATAGTAAGATCCCCAGCACTCTATCATATGCTAGATCACATGGAATACCGCTCCCACACAGACCATAACCCACTGTTGTTACGTCTGAAGTGGGAAGCTACACACCCGGCGATACCCACTTAAAGCCTCCAGCCAGCGGCTTTGGAAGATGCACCATTTCAGGAGGCAGCAGGTAATGCGGGATGGGGAATAGGCTAAAGGAATGGGAGGCCTTTAAGGTGACTATAAGGGGGTCAATGTCTCAGCATTAATTGGTAATAGCCGGAAAAGCTTAGAGGGGGAGGTGGGGAGTCTAATCCAGATTAGCTGGCGAACCTAGGGGCAAGGCAAGGAGAGCTGGCGGAGTTGCTGGAACGACTTAGGTGCATAAATTACGCAGCATACTCTGCCAGAGTACATGCACAATCTGACCATGCGGGCCGCCTTTTAGCATGGCTTATTTGACAGGAGCAGATGTTGCATCTATACAAGTCTTCCGCGACAAAGATGGAACGCACTTAGGGATTCACAACTAGATGCCTTTATCTCCCAAATCACACTACGTATCATGGATCAGGCTCAGCTGATAGAACTGGAAGAACCTATCACTCCTATGTAGATTGGTGCGGTGATCAGGGCCCTAGCCAAGGGCAAGTCGCCGGGCACAGATGGTCTTCTATCTGATTACTATAAAACCTGTGCCCACATAGTTACACCACACTTGCAGCTGTTATTAACACCGGGATTGAAACACTCTACCCTCTTCTTTGCGGGAGGCGCTGCTTGTCCCCCTGTTCAAACCCCGCAAAGACCTTATTGATCCTGGCTCGTATCACCCACTGGCCTTGTTAAACACAGATTATAAAATGTGGGCTAAAGTGTTAGCGGACCGGCAGGCCCCTCTAGTGCAGTCGTTGATGGGATCTGACCAGTAAGGATTTGTACCAGCCCGCAACACCTCACTGAATCTCCGTCATTTCTTCAGGGCCTCTGCCTACTCTCCCTGGCATTGGCCACAATTGGGCTGTCTGGTCCTCAACGTGAAAAAAGCATTAGATTTCCTGGAGTGGGATTACCTCCCTCGTTGTGATCCTTCCCAAATTTGGTATCACAGGCTGTTACCTTCGTTTGACCCGGCTACTGTACACGCGGTTATGGCCAGGGTGAAGACTGGCTGCTATATATCTGAGCCCCTTCTCGTAAATTGTGGCTCCCCGTTGTTGTTTGCATTGGCGGTAGAGCCACTGTTGGCGGTGCTCAGAGAACAGTGTTGTTGTTCTTCCTGTAATGATATGAAAATGTTAAATGTATAACCCTTTGTGATTATAACACCATGGAAAGTTAAAAAAACAAAAAAATTAGGACAGATCATACCGGCCAGAAAAGGGAAATATATAGGCCTTGTTCCATATTTTGTTTAGCAATCGCAAATACCATCAAAAAAAGAGAGGGTCTGATAGCAATTACAGAGCACTCAAATTACATGATTCCATAGATGTTAGTAAACATGTGAGGCATTGGATAGGCATAGCCTCGCTACCGTTTAGGTAAACAGAGTCATGATTTCAAGGATATGAATGTTGAATTACAGTAATAATGGATTCCTCACTACAAGTATGTTATAGATTAAAATTAAAACTAGTGTTCAAAGTTTCATAAAAATGTGTATGAAATGTGATGCCTTTGTTTGTGTACTACCAAAGATGCTGTTTATTGACTGCATATGGAAAATGCGAGAGCAGGTAGACGGGCATTGGAGGGCTATGAAAGGACTTTGCATGTTTGTAAAAAGCTCGAATTCCTTGTGATCTTTTAACTTATCAAAGTCTCAAATTCTTCCTTCAGCTGAGTATCAAATCTCCTGTGAAGTATGAGTTTGTGCGTGGAAATAGCAATTATACATAAAAATAGATGTTTGTCCTCTCAGTGTGTAATGGTTTTAACAAAAGGGCATTTCAGACTTGGTTAGTAACTAATTTCTATGTTCTTCCCACTTAGGTTTCTATGTATAAGCTGATGTTTGATGCCATGGTGAGAGGGAAGATAAAGTCAGAAAACCTTCTTAATCACCTTTGTTTGCGATCAAACCAGTCACTGGGACCACAGGTTCAGACTCATGCACAGAAAGCTGGCTTTTCTGTGAGCACCTTTGGAGAACTCTTGGATCTAACATGCCTCAACTTGACATTTTCTGACCTCCCTGCTATAGACCGTTTAAAAATTGAATACTGCCACCAGGAGAACAGCACTCCACTTGGAGTGGAGATTGTGGACTTCAAGGAAGAAAGTGTACGAGAGCAACTTCAATACTACATTTCTTACTGGAAAGGACAGAGGGAGCTGAGAGGTGTTGACATTGAAGATGCTTGGAAATGCAGGACATGCTGCTTCTCAGAAATTTGTGAATGGAGGACAAAAAAGGCAGAAGAGACTTCACGTAAATTCCTGTCAAAAAGAGGAAAATAAAGACAGCTGCAGTGCTTATATAGTTTTTAACATCTGTGTATTGTTGCCTCCCAAGTTAAACGTCTGCCTAGAAAGCTAGGGTTCGGTGGACACCTGTAGTGTCATTTCATGCTCCAAATGTGTGGATTTGTCTGTGAATTCAAGAGCGATCTACCAAAGGTTTGTCCCCAGTTGAGCCACCAGACCTGGATCTATACCGTGTTTAAAAAATAAACACATACTATGTGATTTCTCTTTAAGATGGATTGTGTATATATTGGATTCCATTTGAATATTCTGAAAATCTGGCATGATTGCAAACTATATTGAGGGCCTCGTTTATGAGGTTTTGGCGCAGGGCAGCACCGCAAGGAATTTTGCTGCGCCGCCCGGCGTCAAAAGAAATGGACAAGTTTTCGCTGTATCTATGTGATATGGCGCATTCCTGTCGTTTTCCCCTGTGTTTGCTCACAATGGGCTGCCTTGCACCAACGCGGGCACCCTTGGCGTAAGGGTATCTGCGTTGTTAAGGTGATTGTTTTTGTGCTGGGAGGTGCCCTTTCCTGCACAAAAACAATCGCAAGAGGTGTTTTCCTCTTTCTGTGTGTGCTGCATTCTGCAGCACACATAGAGGATAAAACGAGAAGAAATAAGGATATTTATCCTTGTTGCGCTCCCTAACAAGCACCCTTGGGGTGGCATTAGACTCTGACGCATTCCCTGGTTTGCAATTCTTCGGAAATCTGGGAATGCTTCCGATTCCATGGGTGTTAACACCCATGGAACACCCCTTTCACACAGTGTTCTGGGTGAAAGGGGGCACATATTTCCAAGGCCATGAAATACCATGAAGAGTGGCTTTGTGTGGCCTTGTAAATTTGCTGTGGCACATTGCGCCACAGGAATGTTAAACAAGCATAGGCATAGCCAATAGGTCTCGCCTTTGGGACCTTATAAGTGTTTAGTCAGATTTTGGCAACATTTTTAAGGTATGTTGTAGAGCAATGTAGCTGCTGTGTTTAGTACTGTAAAGTTTGTGTGCAAGTTGTGATTAGTGTAGTGACGTAAAGGCACTGGCATGGTGTGGAATGTAGTTGTGATGTGTGTAGGGGGATGTATGCATGCGTCTGTATATATCATAACAGACTTTGAGATTACAATGCTGAGTACCTCACATATTTATTTAATGATATACCTTTAGAAATTAAATCTACTGAGAAAATATCAAGTGTTGTGATTTGCCATAAAAGGCAATAGGGCAGTCTAAGGTACTGTACATCTCAGGGCCCCATCTTTCCCCCCAAATGTTTTATTATGATTTGAGCATTAGTGTTGTGCACTGCAAATATTTCTGTTATCTTGTAGCATGGTAACTCATAAGAATGTGTTTGCTCTGCAAGCAGGCTATAACATTAGATAACAACAAAACTAGAATTTATAAATTACGTTTTTTAAATTAAATCTCGTAACTAATTTGGAAAGAACATTAATACTCCAGAACACATAACCTGATTCCAGTCAATGCATTTTTATTGAAGAGCGGAGTTATTTTTATTGTGCTATGATTATTTAAGCTCCTTAACAGATATGTTTCAATACCTTTGTGATGTTTTCCTTTAGAATATTTTGCAGTGGCCATAGTCATGACTTGAAATGTCCCACAGGTCCACGCATAGACCTGCTCTCTAGCCAGATTGTGAAGACCTAAGAACCCAGAGAAGGCATTCGTCCACAGGAATGGTAATCACCAGAAGCAGATGCCCCACACAAAATGGAATCTATTCACAACAGGAAACCGATCAGGGGAGAGAGCCCGCAATCTTTCCTCCTTGTTGTTCACACCGTTCACCCCGTGGCCCAGGCACAGATTTGTTTAATGTAATGTTGCATCACGTGGGCCTATCCTAGTTTAACACGGACTGAAGTATGTGGCACTGCCGGAAGTGTAAATCCGAGAACCCATGCATTTCCTTGCAGCGCTGCTGAAAGCCCTTTACAAAGCCTGACTAATCACCTATCTGCTGCTTATTGCTATATTTGGGTTTTAAACTGGTACTAATGAGGTGAATCCAAAGCTTAGACAGTGTTGGCATGTTTACAAAATGGCAAAATAATTAAGTAATACCGTCACAAAATGTGCTGCATTGTGCCTCATAATTTGTTTTTCTTGCCACATAATTTTCTCAACCCTGCTGCATATTTTGCCCTCCCCTGCCACATAATTCCGGTGACCCCGATTATTACCCTCTCACACAGTAGGAACCTATTCACGTCGGTCTTTTTTAAAAAAAAATTTATTTTTTAATCGGGCTGTACTACAGAAGTGCAATCACATGCATATTCAATAATTCAGCTGTTGCTATGCAATTTTTTTTTCTCAATACTGGCCACAGAGGAAAGCAGTTCATAGCAGACTGCTGTAATGATAGCAACAGCAAATAGACTAGAGTTGAATATGTATGTGGTCAAACTGTCCGACTCCGCTTCCTCCAGCAGCGTTAGGCAGAATCTTGCACTTTGTCTGTGAAAGTGTTGGATGCTGCTTAAGGCTGCTGGAGAGACCGAGACCGTGGCTTGCGCTCCTGTTTGATTATTTATATGAACAGTCCCATGGAGTGTACAGATTGCTGCTTTTTACCAACTTCCATGTACCTCGCTGGCCATGGTATACACACGGGTAATGCTCCGGACGTTGAAGCCTAGTGTGTCATGGTATACACACAGTAATGCTCTGGAAGTAGATGCATAGTGTCTATGGTATACACCTGGGTAATGCTCCTGAAGTAAAAACCTAGTGTGCCATGGTATACACACAGGTAATGCTCCAGAAGTGGAAGGGTAGTGTGCCTTGGTATAGACACAGGTAATGCTCCGGAAGTGGAAGCGTAGTGTGAAATGGTATACACAACGGTAATGCTCCAGAAGTAAAAGCCTAATGTGCTTTGGTATACACAACAATAATGTTCCTGAATTGGAAGCAGTGTCCATGGTATACACACCGGTTATACTCTGGAAGTAAAAGCCTAGTGTATTATGGGATACACCGGTAATGCTCCGGAATTGGAAGCGTAGTATGCCATGGTATACACACCGGTCTTGCTCCGGAACGGGAACTGTAGTGTGCCATGGTAAACACACCGGTAATGCTCTGGAAGTGGAGCATTTCCAGTAATCGGAAGTGGATGCGTATTTGCTATGGTATGCACACCGGTAATGCTCTGGAAGTGTAGTGTGCCATGGTATACACACTGGTAGTACTCCAGAATTAAGTCTATTGTACCATGGTATACACTGGCAATGTGGGAAAACCTGGACGCTGAGAACGTGGGGTCTTAGATAGTTTCAGAAGTGAAATATTCTTAAATACTTATACTTTAGGTGCCACTCAGGGCGTGTAACTCACCCAGATTTGGACAAAATCACTCCAAATCACCACAGACTACAGAATTGAATTGAATACCTACCTGCATCTTCCCGTGGCGCTTTCCTCTGGGGGTCCGTGCTCGCTGCTCGTCTCCCTCCTGCCGCCACCATCCCAACGCGGCCGCCGTTAGGAGGGGGACTTCATTTCCCAGCATCCTGTGCGGTGGAAGAGGAAGCCGCCTCCATCAATCTCGCGCCGGGAGGCGCATAAAAGACCTGATAGGCGACTGGCCGAGTGGGCGACTACAGAATTGAATTGAATACCTACCTGCATCTTCCCGTGGCGCTTTCCTCTGGGGGTCCGTGCTCGCTGCTCGTCTCCCTCCTGCTGCCGCCATCCCAACGCGGCCGCCGTTAGGAGGGGGACTTCATTTCCCAGCATCCTGTGCGGCGGAAGAGGAAGCCGCCTCCATCAATCTCGCGCCGGGAGGCGCATAAAAGACCTGATAGGCGACCGCCTCGCGGGAACCGCGCCCGGGCGAAGCCCGGGCCAAGGGCGGGCCCGTTTAAGCCCGTTAAAGACCGGGTAAGACTGGACTGGGCCACCCCATTGACATTTAAATCCTGATGTGGCATTGTAGTTGGTTATTCCACCTAGTCAGTCACAGTCTGTTATTCCTCTGGCGAATTGCCAACTGCTTAGCTTAGCTTAAATTGAGTGAAGGCCCCACACATCAGTATATGTCTGAAAGGATGACGAGGGGTTCTAGGAGCAAAAATGCCCGGGGGGTAGCACATACATCTGGCCCGATTGACCAATTTATAACTAGGGCAAATGAAGCCATTAATCAAGGTATATCACTTTTGGAGCGACGAGTTTCACAAGATTTAGCACTAGCAAGACGCTCCTCGTTAGGCCCTATGGCTTTAGCTAAGACACCTACAAGCTCAAACACCATTAGGCCTCTCATTGAAGTCCAGGTCGAAACTCACGGTGTACCTAATACGGTTGATCTGTCAGCCTCCTTAGCCCTCTCAGATATGCACTCTAGCAAAGATCTAGAGAGGACGCCTAACCTGTTTTTAAGCCCAAGGCAGGAGGGGCCCAGTCCAAATCTCCCAAGGGGGGCAAGGGAGGGTGCCATCCCTAAACGGAAGAAGCCTAGGGTTTCGAAAAAATGTAATTCCAAAGCCCCGAATAAAACTTTGACTACTCAGATGTCAAGGAAAACCAAAAGTAATCCTGTCCAGAGTGCCCCAGGTAAAACAGCCTTAGATACAGCAGACCCACATATGACTCCACCGGCCCCTAGCGATCCAAGCAGGTTGGGCAAGGGTTGCAAAGTTTGTGAGGCTGACAACCAACTTTTAAATGTACTAGGCGAACTCTTTAGAGAATATGTGCATCCTATTGCACTTTCTCTTTCTAATATCGAAAAGCACCTACTCTCCATGAATCTATCTTTGAATGCACTTAAGAGCGATGGATTGGCCAACCACCAGGAGTTGCGGGCTACTCCCTCGACCATGAGGATGGAGCAAGTAGTGGTGAGTGCTCCCCCGATTGATTTAAATCTGCCACCAAAATCTTTGCCACCAAAATCTTTGTTAGCTGCTTCTAGGATAGCTGGTGAACCCACCAAACCCTCTACGTCTGGTGCAACATTAGAAAACACGTTACCTAAATGCCTGGGGTTAGTACATCAAAACACTGCAGCAAAAACACCAGGGCTAGTTCCACAAAACCATTTACCTAAACCCATGGGGTCAGTAGAACAAAAAGACAAATTCAGGGGTGAGGTTGGTCATCCTATACACTTACCTCCAGAAAGTGACCCATACGTCGTGATCATGACTGGTGTTCCTGAGTTAAGGCCTCCCAAAGAAGAACCAACGCGGTCCCTAAAAAACAAGGTTCAGCATTGGCTAAATGTTAATAGACCACTCCCTCATTCTTGTAGTAGCAGGATCCTTATGGTGCGTAGGGTTCCCTGGATAGGGAGTGAGAAGAAAAAGATTCAGGGAGATTGCATTATTGTCAATTTTGATAATTCACGAACGGCTGATTATATCTGCCGTCGCAATACATGGCCGAAAATTGACGGAATAAAGGTGAGGAGACTCTCTTCCTTTTATCCTCCCATAAATTGCTGTGACGACACTCCCGACAGGGGCATGTCTAAAGTAAGACCTTGGAACAGTAGAAGGGAGAGGGAGGCTTGGCTAGGCTATGAGGGTAGAGACACAGCACTTTCTGAAGGCTGGAGTGGCATACCACTTGCTAACAGATTCAGCTGTTTGGAAGAAGTAGATTGACCATTATTGGACAATGAATGCACTAGCCCCAACCCAGTCCAATTCGTAGACTGCTCTCTACCTACAAACTGCTTACCCCCTATTCAGCCTACTTCCTCCCTTGACCCTACTCCACAAAAAGATCTGCAGACCCCCTCCCACTGCCTACGCTCCACCCTTGCACTAGGGTCTGGGAAGGCACCATTTGTGCCCTGCATCGAGCCTGTGAGCCATGATGTCTTTCAGCCGCAACCTGAAGGCCACAGTATCCTAAATAAAAGCATTCCCATTAAACAGGGCGACACTATCAAGATCCTAAGCTGGAATGTAGCTGGCATCCACAGGAAACTTCAACTGCCTGAGTGGAATGCCCTAGTAGAGGCGCATACGATTTGCCTATTCCAAGAGACTTGGAGCATGGAACCCGTGCATCGGGTAGGCTATATTACCCATTACGTTCCTGCAGTACCTCCAAGAAATGGGTCAGGTCGCCCGTCGGGAGGCCTACTCACCTGGGTAAGCATTGCCTTAAATCTCCAGATTGAGTCAAAGCTAATTAATTCTCCAGATATTTTAAAAACTTCTCTGAGAGGCTCACAAAGAGGACCCATCCTTGATTTATATAATGTATACGCCAGAGGTACCAAATATGGCTCTCCATCCCCGACAGTATCTATCCTTGAAATGGCACTGAATGAAAATTTAGCTGGGTCCCAAGTTTTGGTTGCGGGTGATTTCAACTGCACCTATGAGCCCCTTATACAGGACGACATTTATGACCCAAGTGAGGATGATGTCAGATGGGGTATCCCAACTTTAACCATCCCTCCGATCAAAAAATGGTCCAAAACTGCTATTCAGCTCAATGCCCTAACGCTGGAATTTGGGCTGAGAGCAGTTAATGGTCGCACGCGTTCTGATCCTTTGGGTGCGGCCACGTTTAATAGAGTCAACCACACCTCTAGGATCGATTACATCATGCTAGATTTCATTCTTTGGAGCTTGGTTCAGGACATGGTAGTCCTGCCTACAGTTGAAAGCGATCATAATTCGCTTTCAATGTCTCTCGGGAACCCATGGCCTCACGAAAAGACCGAAAAATCCCTTAACCCAGCCCACAAAATTTCTGTATCCTCGTGTGGGAAACGACTAAAATGGAACACGGTTGCGAAGGATGAAGCTAAACTAAATATAATCAATACTGTTCTCGTAGATGCACAGTTAGAATTGGAATTGGATAGGTCAGACAAGGGTGAGCTAAATCCCGGCCGTGTCACCCCTATTTTTGAGGAGACCATTAAGTTTATTGGGAATGTATTCATAAAAATGAATCAAGTGGGCAAAAATGCAGTAATGGGGCTCCCAAAGGGAAAGCATGATTGGTACACATCTGCCTGTAGGCACGCCAAATCGCTTTTGATTAAGGCCGTCAAAAGCAAAACACAAGGAGATATTCAGGGAGCTAGGCTAAATTATAAGAAAACCCTGGCAAGTGCTAAAAAAGAATGGGAAATCGAATATTGGCGCTCTCTAAAAGAGGCAAGTTTGGGGAAAGACGCAAGGCGTTTTTGGGACAGGATTAGAGCCAAAAATAGACCCGATACTGACCTTATTACATGCAATATCACCAGCCAAGTTTGGGTCAACCACTTCTCTAAACTTTATGCAAATCAATCAGGTGCTATCCCTAATGCTCTCTCCATGGACACTGTTAATGAAAAACATATAAGGGAGGGGGCATCAGCAACCCCGGATTTGCTAACAAGGAGTGATGCTCTAGCAACTGGATCACTATGTATAGCTTTGCCAGCAAATAATGGGGTGGCTGACTCCATCTTCTCGATCAAAGAAGTGGAGTATGCAATTACTACCATCAGGCCCCAAAAAGCAGCTGGCCCAGACGGCTTACCCGGGGACCTGTTGCGAGCAGACATCCCAAAATGGGGGAAATTTATTAACTGCCTGCTTAATGCCATCAGTGGGGGAGCGCCAATTCCGGCATCCTGGAAAGGGGCGGAGGTCGTCCCCATCTTTAAAAAGGGGGCCAGGGACGACCCATCAAATTACAGACCCATAAGCCTGCTAGATATAACACAAAAGGTGGTCGGGAAGGTGTTGTTGGTCAGATTATTACAATGGATCGACGAAAACGGCATCCTCTCCGACTACCAGGCCGGTTTTAGAACAGGCACCGGTACAATCGAGCAAGCATTTAGATTGTTGCTTGTGTATTGGAAGGTGGTGGTCTTGGGCAAAGGCAGTCTTTACCTTGCCTTTATTGACTTGAAGACTGCCTTTGACCTAGTACCTAGGGAGGCTCTTTAATAATATCGAGTTTGTAGAGCGCACAGTAACGCCATCACGGCGTGTCCCCGCGCTAACACTAACCAAGAACTCAGCATACAGACCGACCGGATTAAGATGAGTAAAGATGAGTTTTGAGCAGGGACCTAAACCGCGTTTCGTTGCTCTCCAGTCTCATTGCACAGGGGAGTTTATTCCACTGTTGGGCTGCTTGGAGTGCAAATGAGCGTCCGCCCATTCTAGCCTTCTTAGTTCTAGGTACTTTCAGCAGTCCGGCGCCCTCTGATCGAAGGGACCTGGTAGGTTCATATCTGCTGATTAAGTCTCTGAGATATGTCGGTGATCTGTCCCAGACGATGCGGTGACAGAAGAGGAGACACTTGTAGCGCACCCGTTTCTTTACAGGTAACCAATGAAGCGCATCCAGTGCTTTTTTTGAGTTGGCTCTCCTGGGTCTTCTTAGCACCAGTCTGGCAGCGGAGTTTTGTATGACTTGTAGGCGACCTATGCTGCCTTCGGTGGACCCTAGGAACAAGACGTTACCATAGTCTAAACGCGAGGTTACTAGTGCCTGCGTTAGCGTTCTTCTGGCCGATAGAGGGAGGAGGTCTAACGTTTTGTTTAGAGTCTTTAGCACTCCAAAACATTTGCCTACAAGACGCCTAATGTGGCCATCATAAGAGAGAGCAGGGTTCATCCAGATCCCTAGATTCTTTGCCTCCTGACAAGGTATGGGGGTAGGACCCAGACAAGTAGGCCACCATTCATCCGACCAGTCTTCCCTTTTTCCCCCTACCACCAACACCTCCGTTTTAGAGCCATTGAGTTTTAAACAGTGGGCGTCCATCCATTCAGCTAGGGCCTGCATACATGCTTTGAAATTGTGGGGGGTGTTGGAGGTGTTTTGTGATAGGGAGATGAGCAGTTGGGTGTCGTCAGCGTACGACACCAACTCCACCCCATAGGACTGTACCACTTTTGCTAGTGAGGCCATATATAGATTAAAAAGAGTAGGGCTGAGAGCCGAGCCCTGAGGCACTCCCTGGTCTAGTGACACCCCCGCTGATCGGCATGTCCCTTGTTGTACTTGGAAACATCTTTCCGTCAGAAACGATTGCAGCCAGCCCAACGCAGGACCAGCGACCCCGGCTTCTTGTAGACACCGTAGCAAGATGGAATGTGCTACGGTGTCAAATGCTGCGCTAAGGTCAAGCATAATCAAGGCCATAGTGTGACCTGCGTCTGCCCCTGCTCTTAAGGTCTCAGTAGCTCTAAGGAGGGCTGTCTCCGTGGAGTAGCCCGCCCTGAAACCTGATTGAGAAGGATGGAGTATATTCCATTTTTCCAGGTGTTCAGTGAGCTGAGCGTTGACCACCTTCTCAGCCACCTTGGCCACGTATGGCAGTAGGGAGATGGGTCTGAGGTTTTCCAGAAACTCCAGGCTTGTTGTTGGTTTTTTTCTAATAGGCAATACTATGGCCTTCTTCCATTCCATCGGTACCCGTTGAGTGGAAAAGGAGGTTTGTAGGACATGTCTAATGTGAGGTTCCAGGGCTGTTAGGCCCTCTGAAAATACCCAGGCCGGGGCCGGATCATTAGGGGAACCAGACTTCACACTTCGACAAATCTTTGTCAGTTTGTCATCTGTGGGGACGTTAAAAACTCGTAGTGTGGACTCAGGGGCTAAGAATGGACTTTCTACTATGAAGTCTAAACGATTTCCTGGTTGTTTTGAGAAGGAGGTGTAGATCTTTTTAACTTTATTAGAGAAAAAGTCTGCGATTTTATTGCAACCCTCTGTGGAGGTGTTCGTAGGGGTGTTGGAGCTAGAAACTATAGAGATTTCTTTGTAGATCCTGAACAGTTCTCGTGAGGAACATTCAGAGTCCTCGATCCGTGTCTGAAAATATTTTGCTTTTGCTCTGCGCACCGCGTACTGGTAGCTACGGTGGGATGAGCTATAGCTGGTTTTGTTTTGTACACTTGGGTTCCTTCTCCAGGTCCTTTCTAGCTTTTTACAGTTCGATTTTAGTTGCTGTAGTTCTATAGAGAACCATGGGGCAGTACGCTGTCTGCCCTCTTTGGTATTACCTTTGCACATAGGGGCTATCTCGTCTAAGGTGGAGATAACAAGTAGATTAAAGTCCTTGTTCGCCTGTTCAGTATCCATGTGCAAGGGGAATTGTGCTTTCTGAATTACGTTTATAAATTTTTCTTTGGAGTATAATCTCCATTTGCGTTTCTTAGTGTTTCCTTTCCCATATTCAATGTTCTTCGTAGTGTGGTAGAAGCAGTGAAAAGGGACCAGGAAGTGATCGGTCCATGGAAGCTGACATGGAGTGAGAACTTTAATCATATCCCAGCTTGCAAAAATGGGATCCAAACAGTGCCCTTTTTGATGGGTGGCTGCGACACTCAGAAGTTTAAATTGTAGTTCTTGTAGGACCAGACGCACGTCTTCTGCCTCCTTGTGTCCTTGATCCTCTAGGTGTAAGTTTAAGTCGCCCAATACTAGAACTTTTTTATGTTTAATCGCAGTCTGAGCAACCCCCTCTAATAGGCTACTGCGGAAGTTGCCCAGGGACCCAGGAGGTCTGTAAATTAGGATGCCCGAGATGTTCTCATATTGAGTCATTTTTATGCTAAATTCGCCTGCTTCGCTATCATCAACTTCTGCTGGTTTTAAAACACACTCAAATGGGTGTTTAACGATGATGGCGATACCGCCTCCCCTACCTTTTGTCCTGTCAAGTCTGTGCAGGGTATATCCTGGAGGGATGGAGTCTACTATATCTGGATCTGAGTTTTCTCCCAGCCAGGTCTCCGTCAAGAACAGTATGTGTAGGTCCTCCTCTAGTAGGAGATCCCATAGCTGATGAGTGTGTTTGCTAATGGACCTACAGTTGAGAAGACCCCCCTTGACCAGAGTCGCTTCCGGGTTTTTGGCAGGTAGCGCTAGGCTGCTTCCTCTAAATGAGCAGTGTGGGCAAGGACCTAGGTTCTGTGGCTCCATTGTATTATGACAGAGGGTAGGTGTGATGGGACACAGGTCTCTCAATTTACTGCTGGAATAGCACTGTCGATGGCGTATGGGAGAAGTAGGGGTTCGGGTCCCTGGTCCCGGTAGGTCGCGGACGGGCGCAGACGGGCTTGCCTTAGGCGCGCCTTCGGCGCGCAAACGGCGCTCGTCCGCTGCGCTTCCTCTGGCTGCACATAATATAGTCAGCCCAGGGGGCGTGGCCTGTGGGGGGCGTGGCCGTAATGCTCGCCAGCAGTGGCGTCGAGGATCGTTGCAGCCGTCGTGTTCTCGGGAACACACTCGACTGTTTAGGTGAGTTAAGCTTTTTGTTTAAAAAATACAGAGTAATCACAAAGTTTTAAAAATCAGAAAGAACGGCTCCCGGCGTGTGCCTGCGGAGAATCTTGCCAGTGTTGGAAAGTCCTTGCTGCCATGGGGGTGCCCAACTACTTGCTCCTGTTATTGGTAAGGCTGCATGCAAATACTTTTGCCCAGGTTAGGTGGGGGAGGAATGGTGAGAAAACTAACAGAATTCCGGTAGAGAGAGGGGTACGCCAGGGATGTGTTCTAGCTCCCACCCTTTTTTCGCTATATATCAACGGTGTGGTTGAGCATCTATTGAAAGACCCTTCAGACGAACCATCCCTGGCGGGGGAACGTATCCCGACCCTCCTCTTCGCGGACGATACACTCTTGCTCTCCAAAACCCCAATGGGCCTCCAAAAACTCTTAAATAATTTCCAGCTCTTCTGTACAGAGCGGGGTTTGGTAATTAATAGAGATAAAACAAAGTATCTTGTGTTAAATCCCCCTAAAAAACCCATACGCCCCCCAAAATTGAATGATGAACCTTTGGGGAGGGTGGATGTGTTTGATTATTTAGGGATTCGCTTATCGCATAATATGCAGTGGGGCCCCCATTTATGCAAGATGTTGTTATCTCACAAAAGAGTTACAGGGGCTCTCGTGAAGGAGCAGCGCTCCTGTGCTATAAGACCGATAGCCCCCGTTATTGACATTTATGCAGCAAGAGGAGTCAGCTCTGCCCTTTATGGTGCCGAGCTCTGGGGTTTTTGTGACACTGGCGACTTATCACGAGCAGAGAGGAAATTTTTTAGGGTCATTATGTCACTTCCCCAAGGCACCCCCACGATTCCACTAATGCTCGATCTTGGTTGTCGCCCCATCGGTGATCTGGCGAAACTTCGCCCTTTATTGCTATGGGCTCGCTTGTGGCGGGTCCCGGAACTAGCCAAATATGCCACAGGTCTCTCGGAAATCATGTCACTCCCAGGATGGCATAGGATAAAATGGTTGCGTGACATGAAGGCCCTTTTGCATAATCTGGGGCTAAATGCAGTATGGGAAAATAAATCTTCCCCTCCGAAAGCCACGCTTAAGCTCTTATATTGGAACTGGATTGCGTCCCAACGGATCTCGAACACATCATTGGGGAGACTTACTGAGGACTTCCTGAATTTTAAGGATCATCCAATCCGGGAACTATATCTCGACATCATCGAGAGCCCCTTTGATAGAGCTCTGTATTTTAAGTTTAGGACTGGGACCCTCCTGCTCTACAGCTTTACATCACGATGGAATTCCCCCACTCAGACCTCCGATCTTTGCCCTTTTTGCACATCCAGACGTGAGTCTGTGGCTCACTTTTTATTCGAATGCCATGAGTACGCCCTCCCAAGGAAAAGATGGCTTAAGCAATTGTGCCGCTCCTTGGGAACTAGACACTATATTGTGGCACTCCGTATTTTAATGTCAGATGCTCGCCCATTATACGTTTGTGCCCTTGCAAAATTCTTATCTTGGGCATGGCGTATCAGAAGCAAAAGGCTTAAGGAAATTGTTTAATTCTTTCTTAAATAACTATTTATGATCTGTTTTTGCACTTTATTGTAAAAATATGTTTCTTCTTTTTTAAATGAAATTAACTTATCCCATTTTTAACTGCTACGCTTTTATGATATGTTTTTATCGAAATAAAGCCTTTGACTGACTGACTACACTGGCAATGCTACGGAATTGGAAGCATAGTGTCCATGGTATGCACACCCGTAATGCTTCAGAAGCATAGTGTGCCATGGTAAACACGCTGGTAATGCTCCGGAAGTGGAAACTTAATGTGCCATGATAAACGCAACGGTAATGCTCCAAAAATGGAAATGTAGTGTGCCATGGTAAACACACTGGTAATATTCCGGAATTGAAAGCGTAATGGCCATTGGAAACACACCGGTAAAGCTCCAAAAGTAGAAGCGTAGGGTTCCATGATATACACACCGGTAATGCTCCGGAAGTGAAAGCCTAGTGTGCCATTGTATACACACGGGTACTGCTCCGGAAGTGGAAGCGTAGTGTGCCATTGTATACACACGGATAATGCTCCAGAAGTAAAAGCCTAGTCTGCCATGGTATACACACTGGTAATGCTCCGGAAGTGGAAGCGTAGTGTGCCATGGTATACACACCGGTAATGCTCCAGAAGTGGAAGCGTTGTTTCTATGGTATACACATGGGTAATGATCTGGCAGTAAAAGCCTAGTGTTCCATGGTATACGCACCGGTAATGCTCCGGAAGTAGAAGCATAGTGTGCCTTGGTAAACACACCGGTAATGATCCAGAAGTAGAAGCGTAGTCTGCCATGGTATACACACTGGTAATGCTCCGGAAGTGGAAGCGTAGTGTGCCATGGTATACACACCGGTAATGCTCCAGAAGTGGAAGCGTTGTTTCTATGGTATACACATGGGTAATGATCTGGCAGTAAAAGCCTAGTGTTCCATGGTATACGCACCGGTAATGCTCCGGAAGTAGAAGCATAGTGTGCCTTGGTAAACACACCGGTAATGATCCAGAAGTAGAAGCGTAGTCTGCCATGGTATACACACTGGTAATGCTCCGGAAGTGGAAGCGTCGTGTCCATGGTATACAAATGGGAATGCTCCCGCAGTAAAAGCCTAGTGTGCCATAGTATACGCACTTGTAATGCTCCGGAACTGGAAGATTTGGATGCCATGGTATACACACCGGTAATCCTCTGGAGTTGGAAGCATAGTGTCCATGGTATACACACCGGTTAATGCTCCTGAAGTGCGGCAATCTGCTAAGCTGACATGACTATGCCTGCCTTGCAGGCGTGCGCTGCCTTTTTCGACTACGACTTTTAATTAAATAACGTGCTTGCAATCAAACCAATGGGAGATAGCGTGGCAAATTGAAAAGTGCGAGAAACAAAGAAAGGCGTGAACATGAAAAAGAACCAAAGACAAGTGTGGAAGACCAGCATGTGTGGCCGCGAAAGTGAAAGCGACCGTGCTATGTTTAATTTGTAACATGATCCACGAGAAGGGAGGAATGCAGCTGGCAGCCTACGTGCTGCTGCTCGCTCCCGACAGCTGGAGGCCGTGGGAGTGAACATTTAGAGAAAAGGAGGGACATGCACCCGCCTCTGGCCAATTGCGTGCTTACGCTTTTGAAAGCCACAAGCAAAGGCCAATAAAATGTGTGTAAGTTGAAAAACCACACGAAAAAGGTTCGGGGAAGTCTGGAGTGATTCCAAGAGGCCTCCCTATAGGGCAGCGCATGCACGCTGCGCTAGGCTCAACCTAAAAAGAGACGCTCTTCAGTGAGAAAGTGCCACTAGGGGTCTCATAAATGAGGCCTTGAGTATTCTAGTGATTGTCTTTGAGGCCTCGTGTATGTGGCAACCAGCCGAGTTTTTATCTTTGTCACACGCAATACATTTACGTTGTGTGTTTACTAGTAATTAAACAATTAACTACAACGGAAACCGTAGCATTGCCAAAGTATGTTTCAATAACTTAGTAATATGAAGTGTCAAACTAAAGTACTAGCAAACAGGTATTTGCTCTGATTTCATATACATTCCTGTGGCTATAACTGGATTTTTAAAGCTCAGCTCACAAAACTAGTAAAATTGTCAATTATTATGAAACGGGATGCCAGTAATGTGTCTAGCAATTTTTGGTAGAGTTATGTGGCTTATTACAAAATTTCCTCTAACATTAATGTTTAATAAATGTCACTTCAGCCCTCGTGCTGCAATAAGCACTTGGTGAGAACGGAAGAACAGAATAAGAGAATAAGGAGTCAGCCAGTCTATTAGATTTATACCATAAATTGTAACCAAAAATTCTAAATGCCTTTCAGAAGCAAGTTATTTTTACATCAGTGTAACAGGACTGCCACATAGTGGCTTCTTGTTAAAGATAGACATTTCCCTCAAAGAAGAGAGATTCATACCTTTCAGTACTCTGTGTCTCCGGATTCCAGGGTGCGCAGAACTTCATGATGATGTTTGTGTTGCTTCCCTCGTTAGTCTTCTAATTATTTGGAACATACTTGGGCCAGTTGTAAGAGAATAATTGTGTGCAAAAGTAAACCTTTTTAAGTGATACCCACACTATGGGCCTTATGTAGGTGGGCTTGCATTTACCACTTCATAAATACCGAATCATACCGATTCGGTATTTATGAAGTGGTAAATGCTATGTAGGTAATTGGTCGGTAAATATTACCGATTCGGAATAATTCGGTATTTACCGAATCGGTAATGAGGCATACCTTCCCATTAATGGGAAGGTATGCCTCATTACCGAATCGGTAAATACCGATTCGGTAATCGGGGAGCACATGCAAGGGTGGCAGGGTGTCACATTGACACCCTGTTGCACCCCTGATTCGGCCATGTGTGCACATGTGGCACGCGTACATGCCCTAAGGGCATGTATGTCTGCCACATTGCACACTTCTAAGCGCTATCACATGCTTTTACACATCCATACTTTATTTACCACCAACTATTAGTTGGTGGTAAATACCGACTCCAAACAACACCCACACAGTCCCCCTACATCTGATTTCTGTATTCGGAATTTACCGAATCGGTAAAATTACCGAATCGGTAATTTTACCGATTCGGTAAATTCCGAATACAGAAATTCACCCCCTACATACCAAAAGCCAAAATACCGGTCGGTAACGGTATAATTACCGAAAATCGGCCGTTACCGACCGGTATTTGGCTACCTACATGAGGCCCTTTGTTCTGAAAAGTTAGCAATTGTTAATTCAGTTCTGCTGGGTTCTGTTCCAAACATTTTAGACTTCAATATAGCTTCTTGAAAGAAAAGGGAAAAAAACAGTCCTGATAGGTGCATGGGTCGGGCTGTGCGAAGACGACCACTTGTCTCCAAATTGAAGTGGCTCAGCGGACCACAAGACACAGGTTGCTGGTAGAAAAAGGTTTATTCAGGTCAATCCTATGAAGCACCAGGAGACAACTGTCCGCCTGGTTTGAACATTCCATACAAAACTCAGAACACATGCATATCCTATTCTATACAGAGGATGACTGCAATGAGAGACATTGATTCTGCCTTGATAAGGCACGTAAAGGCCTGGAGACCATAGAATAGCTTCTATGACAATGAAAGCTGGACGTTGTAATCACTAGTCACTTAAACTGGAATATGGTAGTTTGGGCAGGAGCAGAGACTTGGGACATTACGAACAAATCTGTGGCTGGTTAATCTTACTTCTGGGTGTTCAACATGGGTTTATGTGAACACCGCCTTTGAACTGAGGATCCCTCAGAGACTACGGTCTCTTTTTCCTGTTTGAGGGGGCGAGGATAGACCTGTTTCAGATTAGTAAACAGTAAATTAGCAAGGGTGCGTCTTTGTTATCATAGAGAAGGGTCTGGAAAAAGTTTGGGCGTTCTGAACTGACGAACCAGGGTTCTGCCATTTTGAACAGAGGCTTCTGTGGACGCTTGCTGCATAGGTGGGAATACTGGATGGCGTGAAAACATAGCACCCACACACTAGTTCATCAGAACATAACTAGAGCTGTGAAGTTTAAGGGAAAAAAAAGGAAGATTCTGTCTAGACCGACCCTTGAAGAGGATTGATGGGATCCTTCTCTGCAATTTTAGCACTTATACATAGGACTGGAAGTGCTCATCATTGGTGAATTGAGTGGCCCCCTCTACTGTTAAGGGCTGGTGATTAGCTCCAGCCAGCTGCCCATTTAAGAGTGGACTGTGCTAGAACCTGTGGAGCTTTGGCTGCCAGGATACATGGACCCTAGCACCCTTTCCTCAAAGCTTGCCAGCTGTGGTAGAGAACAGAAATATCTCTTACAGCATTACAAGTATTTGGGACTTAGTTATTGTTTTGGTTTGTGAAGGGCAAGGTTCCAAAGTTCCTTGAGAAATATGGGAGTATGAATTGCTTGTTTTTTCTGGGAAATATAGAGGCTAATGCAGGAGGAGCCAGAAAGAAATATTCAACTTTGTGGAGCCCTCACCGGCTATAGCTTCAAATCTTGCCTGCTGGAGATTTTTGAGAACCCAGAAATTAATACATTTGAACATAGACGTGTAAATTGGCAAAGTCACTGAGCAACAAAGAGGGCTTTGCAGATACAAAATCCAGCTTTGTCCTGCTTGGAGCGTTTTTGGCAGTTCTGTAGGCTTCAGAGGCAGTATGGACCAGAAAAATTGAATTTTGAAGCACCATTGCTAGCTTCAGCATCCTCTCTTATACCGCTGGGGGCGTTTGACTTACATAAAAAAGTCTAATTCCAAGATAAAACTTTGACCATGTGATAATCAAGGCTTACCCAACCCCCATTTAATAATTGTTAGCTTAAAATAGTCCCCAGTTCCCAGTCAAGCACAACCATTAACTTTAATTGGTGCTTTGCATTTTCTTGGCACTTTTTGTCTCAAATCCTTGAAATCTATAAATCCATATCTGGATTTTTACCTTTTATGTATCGTATGCCCTATTAAATCAGATATCCATCTCTGGAAGATATCAGAAAACCAAGAAGATTGGACGATTTCTACACTGGCTCCTAATACTGTCTCCAGAGATACAACTCCGATACAGGCTTAACCCCACAGTTGCCTAGGGACTCAGGGCAGACCAATTCTGAGGCAAATAAAATAGAGCAAGAGCAAACTACCTTTGAAGGTGAGGAAAATAATTACCTACAGCTCGCCTTTCTCCTACCCAGCCACCTCCACCTAACAATCCATAAAAAAGGGCTGGATCTTAGCCTTTTAAGGCTTATCTCGCATGCATACTCCGAGGAGTGTCCCGGCGCTGGAGATAAGGTTTCCTGCATACTAGGGATGGACGATAACATCACTTGCTGAAAAAGCCAGGTTTTTAGCTTATCATACTGTTCGGCAATGCTTGGTATTTAATCATATTGGCCTAATGTAGACAGTAAGAGAATGATGACTTTACTATTAGATATGTGTTTGTGTTTGGATAGAGATTGTTAAAGACATTAGACAAATGACCTTTTCCTTCAAAATTAGATCTGTCACTTCACAAAGGTAAGGCTACACCAAAAGATCCTATTTATTTAATCCTTGGTTGGCAGGCATACCGTTTTCAGGCATGCTGTACAATTGGCAAGTATAGATGGACATCCTATAGAAAAAGTGAGAAACACTTGAACGCAGAGTGGTCATGGAATCAGAATGGGGGTTGAGAGCACAATGCCTCACAGTCCCAGCACAGTTCGCCATTTGCATCCTGGTAAATGTAGTACACAGTTCAAACTTACTTCAAAATTAGCTGGAGTTTTTCACCAAAGTTGGTGCAGACACTGCTGTATATCTCTAGATACGTGTTTCTGAGTTGAGCCCGTCGTCAGTAGAGAGCAGCAGTATTAGAGAGCAAAACAAAATCATCTGGGGTTGCTGGAAATGCTGCCAAGTTTCTCTCAGGTCATGGTCATGGAATCAGAAATGATTTGTTACTTTGTAAGTTCAGAAGCACTGTAGCAGGTGTGACTGTGCTAGCATCTCCATGAACTCCACAAGAAGAGAGCTCAGGAAATCTTTTAAGGCAGGAAGATAATTTCTAATGTTGGTATTTGTTGTGGCTGTTGTTGTTGTAGACTGGGGTCTCCAACTTTTTCTGTTCTGAGAACTACTTCTGATCTCTAAAAATCACTGTGAGCTACTGAAGGCTAAGCAACTTGCACATTGTTATCAGACACCCGCATGTCCAGCTTCATTGACTGAGCGTAATACCCAAGAGCCAGATACTATGCTTTGATCAAGATACTTGGGCTATTGTAGAGACTATTTACAAACATATGACTACCAACCCGTTGCCCTTTGAGGGAGAGTATTGTTTGAGTCCCATGACACAAGAGCAGCTGGAAAATGGAGGCAATAACATTATTTACATTACTAGTCACTTTACTTCCAACACTTTCAAAGACAATGCCCTACATTAATGCAGGGACCAGTAGCAGCCCCATTAGCCATCTCTGTTAGATACTAGAACTACCAAAATAATCCAAAAGCTAATTTTAGGCAATACCAGATGCAGAGTCCAGGGCCTTGAAGGCATTTCCCTATTATAAGCAATGCCTTTACTTCTTTCATCATCAATGGGCGGAAATTACCGTTGACCAGAGGAATCTAGCTACTGTCAGGCATGTGTACTGTATAAAAATCAAGCAAGTACCATAACATCATCCACCATAAATGGACAAAACCTACAAGGGTCGTATTAAACATATGCCTATTGCAAGGGATTGCAATGTTGCTGGGGCAGAGAAGCTATAGGTCATGTCCCTCTAGCAAAATAGGGTAAGGAGACTTATCGATCTACTTTCTCATCCGAAAGAAGAATGAAACACAGAGCCCTTTAGTTGACCTGCTATTCATAAACAATATGGTCTGTGCACTTCACAATGATGACTCTTAAAGTTATATCTACTTCCACATCTCAGTGCTTCTGGTGCATAGAGCAACTTAGGTTTGTGGTAGGTAGTGAACATTATCAGTCTATACATGTGTACCAGTCTTAGGTGCAGAGAAAACGCAACAGCATTGACACATTTGGATGAAGTAAACTGCTTCAGTGCTTATTAAACTGAGTTTCATGATCAATACTCCAAAGTCACATCTTTCCGCCATCGTTTTTTAGGTCAAGCCTGGCAGTGTGCATGCGCTGTCTGCAAGACGTTTTGAATTGAGTATACGGAGTGAAATTCCGCCTGCTGTTGACAATAGGCTGTGTCCGGTATCTGTCTTCTTTGCTGCTTCCTAATTGGTTCTGCAGCCGAAACGTCACTTCCGTTTTTTCATTCAGCAGCAGTGACTAAGCGCACAGTTTCATTATGTTTTTTATTGCTTTTGTGCTGGTTGGGAGAACATGCATGATGGTATTGTGTACAAGGGGTTACATTGTGTGTGGTCTTATTATAATTGTTGCAGCGCAACATGCTGCACTTTATCTTTATTTGTGATTTTTGCAGTGCGGCATGCCACGCTTTATTTTTAAGTATGTAGCTTCGGTGCTGCATCTCTTGTTAAACTTCCTAAGCATCTGTCATTAATTCTTCACAGATCGCTACATGCCATCTGCTTTGTTTAGCCTATTTGCTTATATTCACGACGACCACTCCATATGCGGCGGTGCTTCACTCATGAGCCACTCCGGATTACTTTCCACTCTACCTTTCACTTGCTGTGCGAGCAGGGTTGCTCATATTGTTAAGAGTGGACTCGATTAAAACATTTTCTGGGATGCTGTGTGTTAGACCTGGCACCTTGGCGTGGGTCTCCCTTCCATTTGTTTGCTGTGCCTCATGTGTTTTTGCTGGTGTTAGATGCTTTGGGCACTGTGCCACTGCTGTCCAGTGCCACAGTTCAAGTGTTCCCTATGGTAAATTGATGTATGGATTAGTGATTCCATGATTGGCTGATTTGGTTTACTTGTCAGACCCTAGTACAGTGCACCAGGAGTGCCCAGGGCTTGTAAATCCAAATACTGCTGGTGGGCGTGCAGCACTGGTTGTGCCACCCACAGAAGCAGCCTGTAAAAGTGTGTCTAAGGCTTGCCATTGCAGAGCCTGTGTGCAGTCTGGTACTGTCATGCAGACTGGGCAAGTGCACCCACTTGCCAGTTCCTAAACCTTCCCTTTTCTTCATATCAGACACCCCTATGTTAGGCCCAAGGGCAGGGTGCATTGTGAGTATAAGGTAGAGCATGCCCTGGTGTGTCTGGCATGTTCTAATAGTGAATTACAGCCATTGTCACTATTGCAAGGCTAACTGTTCTCCATAGGCCAGACTGGGCAGTTTGATTATTACATCTTTTAATCCTAACTGACTTGGGGAACATGGTATAAATTCGAATTTAGGCTGCCTGAACTCAGAATGATAAAATACATCTTTTAGTGCTATTGGTTTTTATATTCTGTGTTTGAAAATGCCACTTTTAGAAAGTAGTTATTTTCTTGTCTAACCATCCAAACCTGCGTCTACTAGGCTGTGTATTCCTTGTCTGGAGTTTGAGTGACAGGGGCTGGGGGATTCCAGGAGACAGGGTGAGTCAGCATAGGGCTGAATAGAGAGATCTGCATCTAGACGGGTGGGAGGAGTTGCACCTGGGACCTGAATAGGGCTGTGCCATCCCTGCATAATGCTGGCTCCACCTCCTGTGGTACGTCTGATGTCTCTGCCCTGCACTCTGAAAGGACAAAGGAGTCATGTAAACAAAGTGCTCTAGGACTGACCAGAACTGGTTTGGACTAGGCAAAGGCCTCTCTGCCTTCAGAGAACAAAGAGAAACTTGGTATAAATATTGGGACCCAAACCCAAGAACTTTAGATCACTTTGGGAAACAAGAAGAAACCTTTGCTGGGGAGTGGAACCAGAAGAAACCGAGGAGAGACTATACCTAAGCTGAAGTGCTGCTTGGGGGATTGGCCTGCAGTGGTTGCCTGACTGCCAAAGAAAGGCGAAAGGACTTAGTGTACACTTTTATTCAACTTGTGAAGGATCTCCAAGGGCTTGGAAAAGAGCTTGCCTCCTGCTGAAGTCTAAGGGACAACAGACTTCACCCACCAGCTCCCCAAGACTTCTTCCCCAAGAGTTCTTTTGAAGTGCCTGCAGTTTTGCTGGACTTATTGAGGACTTGCGTGTCGCAAGGAGCTGGAAGCGCGACTCAAGAACAAGAAGCATGTCACTGAACTGCCGCTTCACAACACGAAGCCTCGCATCACCGGCGAAAAGGATCGACGTCGCAGCAGACGCCGCCGCATCACCGGGAAGCGTGTCGCAGAAGAATCGTTGAGTCAACGCAGGCCCACCGAAGTGCCTCTCATCGGCAGGAGTAGATGCTCGACGTCGCAACAGATGCCGCCCCATCACTGGGAAGCGTGTTGCAGGGCCTTTCGAGGCTCATCGCAGGAGACGAGGATCAACGTAGTATCAGACGCCGCTGCATCTCCGAGAAGCATGTCCCAGGGCATGTCGCAGCTCCTCGCCGGAGAAGAGGATCGGCGTCGCAGCAGACGCCACTGCATTACGGGGAAAAGTGTCGCAGGGCCTGTCGCGGCTCGCATTGTTTTGGAAGCAACTCGCATCGCCAGGGGAGAGGATCAACATCGCAGCAGACGCTGCCGCATCACTAGAAAGCATGTCACATGCAGCTCGCAGCTTGAGGAAACACCTCGCATCACCGGAGAAGAGGATCGACTTCGCATCAGGCGCCACCGCATCACCGGCAAGCGTGTTGCATCAAGAAGAAAGCGGCATCTTTGTTTCTTTGCACCGGATCTTCAACGCATCACTGTCCTTGCAACACTTTCGTTGCCCTGCGTGTCGCATCTTAAGGTACATTGAACTCGGAGTGTTGCATTTAGCATCTTAAGAGAACTAAGCCAAATTCTACCATTTTAAAGTAACAGTATTGTGGATTTTTGTCGTTTATGGTCTTGTGATAAATCTATATAAAGAATACTTATTTTTTATATAAAACTTGTGTGGTTTCCATCTGTAGTGTTGTCACTTAATTACTGTATGTGTTCACAAAAGCTTTACACACTGCCTCTGAGATAAGCTTCTCTGCTCATGCCAAGCTACCAAAGGGGTGAGCAGGGGTTATTTTAGGAGTGTACCCCTTTACCCTGACTAGACGCAAGGGTCCCTATTCGTCACAGGTACCTACCTATGCCAACTAGAGACCCCAAAATCTAACATTGGTGGTCAGCGGTGAGGATTCTGGACTTGCATTTGTGACTCATGTACAGTGATTGGTGAACACTACTAGTGAGTGCAGACCAAAACGCAACCACATACTTTTGGTAGATTGTTTTTTCTGGGACTTTCAATTTTTGAAAATAACTGCCAAGTTTAACCACAATGGAGAAAGCAGCATCCATAGCATCTGTTGATTATGATTGGGAGGAAAAGAAACTGGAATGCTACACTGTTACCCAGCTCAAGTACTTCTGCAGGAGGTTCAAAGTTTCTATGACCGGTATCTCCAGAAAAGAGGAGTTACAAAAGGCGCTGAGGGCCTAGTTTGAAGCAAGGAGCACCCCAGAGCATGTGGAGGGGGCAGATAATGTAGATGAGCTGTTAGGTGGGCCATTGGGTCCAGGAGGGAGGAGAGCAGTCTCCCCAACAGGTAGCAGTGTTTCTGCCAAGGGCCTGTCCCCAGAAGAGCTGGCAGACAGGAAAGAAAACAGGATGCATGAGATGGAGTTGGCGAAGCTCAAATTGGGTGGGTAACTGGAGTTAGAAAATTGGAAACAGGCCCTATAGGAAAAGAAAATGCAGTCTGATCATGAGAAAAGTTTGAGGGAGTTGGAATTGAAAGCCAGGAGCTTAGAGATTGCTCCCTCTGGTGGCAGCACAACGTCCTTGCCTGTTGAATCTAGAGTGTATATTCCCAAGGGTGTGGTGAAAGAATTTTTCAAGAATGATGATATTGGGCAGTGGTTCAAGGCCTATGTGGTAGCCATGTCTTCCCACTGGGTCCCTGAGAAGGATTGGGGAGCGGGGTTTTGGGGGCGGTTCCTTAGTGAGGGTTGGGACACACTGTTCGACTTGCCTTCTGAGGTCTATAATTCATATTCCCACATGAAAGATGCATTAATGTCCAGGTATGGTTTAACTCCTGAATTGTACAGACAGAGGTTCAGGGGTTGCAAGAAGATAGAGAACAGTACCTGGGTGGAATATGTCACTTTTTTCTGCAGAGCATTGGATGGTTGGGTGAAGGGTAGCAAAGTTGATGATTTTCAGGGGCTCCTTGATTTGATTGCATGGGAGCACTTGTCCAGTAATTGTTTTCCAGAGCTACGCCAGCACCTGATTGATAGTAGGCTGGCTAATCCTAGGAAGCTTGCTGAAGAGGCGGACCTCTGGGTCAGTACCAGGGTCCACAAGGGTCACGTGGGAGATTCAGCCAAGAGTGGGCAGGGTCCCCAGCATAAGAGTGGGGGGGACAAGCGTAAACAGAGGGAGTTCCAGAGAAGTCCCCAAAGTAATCCCCAAGGGAACCAAGGGAAAGGTTCCCAGCCTCCCCAACAGAAACCGTCAGGGGCCCCGACCGGTCCACCTGTTCAAGGGGGACCCCTGAGATGCTACAAATGTGAGGACCTGGGTCATAAAGTGAATGATGCCAGGTGCCGCCAGTTTGTGAAAACAGCACCCCCTGGTGCAGCCCCCCGGCAGATGGCTAGTGTAGCCCTGGGTGAGGGGATGGGTGCCCAAGGTGGGTGGGGGCCAGCAGCGATGTCCCTTTAGGAGACTGAGGTGGTCCCCAGGACCCAACTGCCTGATAACACTAAGAATTACAGGCAGTGGGTGACTATCAATGGCCATAGAGTGGAGGCTCTTAAAGATACAGGAGCCAGTGTAACAGCTGTCAAGTGTCACCTGGTATCTCAAGAGCAGGTTGTCCCCAATGCATTCTATCCAGTTGTTGCCGCTGACAACACAGAGAGCCACTGCAAGGTGGCTCAGGTTCCCTTTGAGTGGGGGGGGGGGCGGGTCTCTGGTACTCTTCAGGTAGCTGTGAGGCCCGCCATGCCTGCGGACTGTTTGTTAGGGATCGATCTGGAGAGCTCGTCTTGGGCGAAGGTGGAGCGGAGTGCTCATTTGGAAATGTTGGGTCTGCCTGACACGGCGTGTGTCACCACACGATCCATGGCAGCCAGTAGGGGTTCTCATGAGGACCTGGGGCCTGAGAGGGTGGGCCCAGGTACCTGCCTTAGAGAGAGGAGGCAGGGAGCACGGGAAACCAGCCCCTGAAGTTCCCACGGTCCAGGAGGGAGCAGACCCTGAGGGGGGATGCCCTGGAGCCTACAGGGGAACAGGTAGCTAAAGTGGGGGACCTGCCTGAGCTGACCCATTGGCAGCAAGAAGGAGCAGAGCAAGTGCCCTTCTCTCGTGGGTCTGCGGCAACAGGCTGCAGACCAGGAAGCAGGTGATCAGTCTGGGTCACATTGGGTCTACTGGGGGAATGGTCTCCTGTATTCTGAGCCTAAGGTTGCTGAGCCTGGGTCAGCCCGTGTGCTGGTGGTACCCCAGCGTTTCAGAGCCTTCCTACTGGGGCTGGCTGATGATGTGCCATTGGCAGGACATTTGGGGCAGAACAAGTCCTTTGAGAGGCTTGTCACCCACTTTTATTGCCCCCAAATGCGCAGGAGTTCAGACATTTACTGCAGGACATGTCAGACTTTCCAGGCAAGTGGAAAGAGTGGGAGGAAGCGCAAGGCTCCTCTCCAGCCATTCCCGGTGGTCAGCACCCCCTTTGAACAGGTGGGTATTGACATTGTGGGGCCACTGCATCCCAAAACAGCCATGGGCAACAGGTTCATCCTGGTCTTGGTGGACCATGCCACCCGGTACCCGGAAGCCATACCTCTGAGGACAGTGATGGCCCCCGTGGTGGGACGAACACTGATGGGAATTTTCTCCAGAGTGGGATTCCCTCGCGAGGTAGTGTCTGACCGAGGTACGAACTTAATTTCCAAGTATATGAAGTCCCTGTGGCAGGAGTGTGGGGTAACCTCCAAGTTTACCACTCCTTACCACACCCAAGGAAATGGGTTGGCTGAAGGGCATGATTATGGGTCTTGAGGAACCCATGAGGCGTAAGTGGGACGTCCTCTTACCATGCCTACTCTTTGCGTACCGTTAGGTGCCACAGAAATCTCTAGGGTTCAGCCCATTTGAGCTTCTCTATGGACACCCACTGAGAGGATCTCTAAGTTTGGTCAAAGAAGGCTGGGAGCAATCCCCCAGGCAATCTCCCCGGATGTATATAGCTACATGCTGGCCGTTCGGAACCAAACTAGGCGTTTCAGGCAACTCGCTGAGGCGAGTCTGGAAGCCAGCCAGGAGGAGATGAAGCGGTGGTACGACCAGAATGCCACTCTGGTAGAGCTTCAGCCTGGGTCATGGCCCCAGTGGAGCCCTGCGCGCTCCAGGATAAGTGGACCAGACCATTTGAGGTTGTGGAGCGCAAAAGTCTGGTTGCCTACTTGGTGGACTTGCGGTCTCCCAGGAACCCCTTGAGGGTCCTGCATGTCAACCGCCTGAAGCCCCACTTGGAGAGGTCCCAAGTGGGCATGCTCTTAGCGACAGATTGTGGAATGGAGGAGGAGACCGAACCTCTTCCAGACCTCCTGTCGGCAACAGAGCAAGATGGGTCAGTGGATGGTGTCAACCTCTCTTCCACACTGACCCCTGAGCAACAAAATGACTGCCGCCAGTTGCTGGGACAGTTTTCTGATCTGTTCTCCCTGATTCCCGTTGTCACTGATTGGTGCGTCCATGATGTGGAAACTGCGGATAGTACACCTGTGAGGCACAAAATCTACAGGGGGACTGACAGGGTGGGAGCTTGCATCAAGTAGGAGGTCTCCAAGATGCTTGCGTTAGGGGTGATGGAGTCCTCTAGCAGTCCTTGGGACAGCCCAGTGGTCTTGTTCCCAAAGGCTGCCGCACCGGGTGCCATACCAGAACTGACGCGCACCCCATCCCCAGAGCTGATGAGCTCATAGATCAGCTAGGGGCTGCATGGTACCTCAGCACATTTGACTTAACGTCTGGGTACTGGCAGATCGCCTTGACTGATGGGGCAAGAGAGAGAGTTTAGCATTCTCCACACCAGATGGGCACTACCAGTTACGAGTTATGCCCTTTGGGAAGAAGAATGCCCCTTCCACCTTTCAGAAGTTGGTCAACCAGGTGTTGGCTGGACTGGACGAGTTCAGTGCCTGCTACCTGGATGACATCGCAGTGTTCAGTGCCGGTTGGGAAGAACATCTGCGCCACCTCTGGGAAGTGTTGATGGCGCTGCGGAGGGCAGGCCTCACGATCAAGGCGAGTAAGTGCCATATCGGGAAGGGTTCCGTGGTGTACTTGGGACACCAGGTTGGGAGTGGCCAGGTGGTGCCCCTGCCGCCCAAGATTGAAACTATCCTGGCTTGGGAGCCGCCCAAAACCCAGACAGAGGTGAGAGCCTTTTTAGGACTCACAGGTTACTACAGGAGGTTTGTCAAGGGGTATGGCAACATTGTTGCACCCTTGACCGCGCTGACTTCCAGGAAGCTGCCTAAGAGAGTGATTTGGACTGGCACCTGTCAGAAAGCTTTTGAGGCCCTAAAAACTGCTATGTGCACGGCGCCCGTGCTCTTGGCACCCAACTTCTCCAGAGAGTACATAGTACAAAAAGACGCTTCAGAGCATGGTGTGGGGCTGGTCTGACACAGATGAATGAGGAGGGACTAGATCAACCCGTAGCCTTCATCAGTAGGAGGTTACTTCCACGGGAACAGAGGTGGAGTGCTATTGAGCGTGAGGCATTTGCTGTGGTCTGGGCACTGAAGAAGCTGAGACCATACCTGTTTGGGACTCACTTCTGGGTTCAGACAGACCACAGGCCCCTCAGATGGTTGATGCAGATGAGGGGTGAGAATCCAAAGCTGTAGAGGTGGCCCATTTCCCTGCAGGGGATGGATTACATGGTGGAACACCACCCTGGTACAGAACACACAAACGCTGATGGTCTGTCCAGATTTTTCCGCCTTAGTGATGAGAACTCCCAGGAGGTAGGGTAGTTCTCTCCACATTTCAGCTGGAGGGGACACGTGTTAGACCTGGCACCTTGGCGTGGGTCTCCCTTCCATTTGTTTGCTGTGCCTCATGTGTTTTTGCTGGTGTTAGATGCTTTGGGCACTGTGCCACTGCTGTCCAGTGCCATAGTGCAAGTGTTCTCTATGGTAAATTGATGTATGGATTAGTGATTCCATGATTGGTTGATTTGGTTTACTTGTCAGACCCTAGTACAGTGCACCAGGAGTGCCCGGGGCTTGTAAATCCAAATACTGCTGGTGGGCTTGCAGCACTGGTTGTGGGACCCCAGAAGCAGCCTGTAAAAGTGTGTCTAAGGCCTGCCATTGCAGAGCCTGCGTGCAGTCTGGCACTGTCATGCAAACTGGGCAAGTGCACCCACTTGCCAGTCCCTAAACCTTCCCTTTTCTTCATATCAGACACCCCTATGGTAGGCCCAAGGGCAGGGTGCATTGTGAATATAAGGTAGAACATGCCCTGGTGTGTGTGGCATGTTCTAATAGTAAATTACAGCCATTTTCGTTTTTCACTATTGCAAGGCTACCTATTCTCCATAGGCCAGAATGGGCAGTTTGATTATTACATTTTATAATCCTAACTGATTCGGGGAACATGTAAGCAATTCAAATTTAGTATGCCTGAACTCAGATTGATAAAATACATCTTTTAATGAAGTTTGTTTTAATATTCTGTGTTTGAAAATGCCACTTTTAGAAAGTAGTTATTTTCTTGCCTAACCATCCAAACCTGCCTCTGCTAGGCTGTGTATTCCTTGTCTGGAGTTTGAGTGACAGGGGCTGGGGCATTCCAGGAGACAGGGTGAGTCAGCACAGGGCTGAATAGAGAGATCTGCATCTAGATGGGTGGGAGGAGTTGCACCTGGGACCTGAATAGGGCTGTGCCTTTCCTCCACAATGCTGATCCACCTCCTGTGGTGTGTATGATGTCTCTGCCCTGCACTCTGAAAGGAAAGAAGGAGTCATGTAAACAAAGTACTCCAGGACCGACCAGAACTGGTTTGGACTAGGTAAAGGCCTCTCTGACTTCAGAGAACAAAGAGAAACTTGGTATAAATATTGGAACCCAAACCCAAGAACTTTAGATCACTTTGGGAAACAAGAAGAAACCTTTGCTGAGGAGTGGAACCAGAAGAAACTGAGGAGAGACTATCCCTAAGATGAAGTGCTGCTTGGGGGATTGGCCTGCAGTGGTTGCCTGACTGCCAAAGAAAGGAGAAAGGACTTTGTGTGCACTTTTATTCAACTTGTGAAGGATCTCCAAGGGCTTGGAAAAGAGCTTGCCTCCTGTTGAAGTCTCAGGGACAACAGACTTCACCCACCAGCTCCCCAAGAGTTCTTTTGAAGTGCCTGCAGTTGTGCTGGACTTTTTGAGGAGTTGCGTGTCGCAAGGAGCTGGAAGCGCGACTCAAGAACAAGAAGCGTGTCGCCGAATTGCCGCTGCCACTTCACAACACGAAGCGCCTCGCATCGCCGGAGAAAAGGATCGATGTCGCAGCAGACGGCGCCGCATCACCGGGAAGCGTGTCACAGAAGAATCGCTGAGTCAACGCAGGTTCACCAAAGCACCTCACATCGACAGGAGAAGAAGATCGACGTCACAGCAGATGCCGCCGCATCACTGGGAAGCGTGTCACGGCTCATCGCAGGAGATGAGGATCGACGTCACATCAGACGCCAACGCATCTCCGAGAAGCGCGTCGCAGGGCCTGTTGCGGCTCCTCGCCGGAGAAGAGGATCGTTGTCGCAGCAGACGCCGCCGCATCACCGTGTAGAGTGTTGCAGGGCCTGTTGTGGCTCGAATTGTTGTGGAAGCAACTCGCATCACCTGGGGAGAGGATCGACGTCGTCGCAGCAGACGCTGCCGCATCAATGGGAAGCGTGTTGCAGGGCCTGTCGCAGCTCGCATCGTGAGATAACACCCCGCATCACCGGAGAAGAGGATCGATGTCTCATCCGGTGCCGCCGCATCACTGGGAAGCGTGTTGTGTCAAGAAGAAAGCACCATCTTTGTTTCTATGCACTGGATCTTCAACACATCACCGTCCTTGCAACACTTTCGTTGCCCTACATGTCGCATCTTAAGGTACATTGAACTCTGAGTGTCGCATTGACCATCTTAAGAGAACCAAGCTAAATTCTACCATTTTAACGTAACAGTATTTTGGATTTTTGTCGTTTATGGTCTTGTGATAAATCTATATAAAGAATACCTATTTTTTATATAAAACTTGTGTGGTGTCCATCTGTAGTGTTGTCACTTGATTACTGTATGTGTTCACAAATGCTTTACACACTGCCTCTGAGATAAGCCTGTCTGCTCGTACCATGCTACCAAGGGGGTGAACAGGGGTTATTTTAGGAGTGTACCCCTTTACCTTGACTAGACGCAAGGGTCCCTATTTGCCACAGGTACCTACCTATGCCAACTAGAGACCCCCAAATCTAACACTGTGCATATATATTAAAACTGTTTATTATGGAAATTTGCACAAAGCAAAACAATTCAATAATGCTGCTGACATTGTAGAGCATGTTGTAGATGGTATGGTAGGACATGTGTGCTTCGATACTTCGATATTTAATACTGGTGTGGTTGTGTTTTTTGCGCTCTGCATGGCTTTTACAACTGAGTCTGCCTGCTAGAAATATTGGCTCCCCTTCTCTGCAGAAACCCAAGCAAACGAAGCTCCTTGAGCAATGTATGTTGGGTGGGATTAGTCATGAACTGTTACACTCTTCCCTACGGTTTGACTAATGCAACATGACTTGATTCATTGTAGCAGCACGCATTGAGGGACAAACACAAGGAAACGCCACGGCAACATAGACATCTTGGTGGGCTTTTTCTTTACTTCTGCGCTTTTTATTACATTTCCCAGGATTTGTGTTTTATAGTGGAAAGGATGTGTCTGACTTTAGAGCACGGGAACCAGGCTCGACTTGCAGCGTTGGCTCAACGTGCTGTGACTTATCGAAAGAAATGCTAATCTACATTGACAAGAAACCACAATATCAAGTAGGAAGCCAAATGTGGTTGTCAACCTGTAATCTACAACTACCATGACTACGTAAATTACTATCAGTCAGTCAGTCAAAAAGCTTTTAATATCAGTAAAAAACCATAAAAAGACATAAATACAAATTTGCAATAAAAAAAGAGCACAATTAGAGCTAAAAACATATATATTTAAAAGAATCATACTTTGTAGTGCTAACACATGAGAGATTCATATCGAAGATGGAGGAGGATCATAGGATTTCATTAGATACTTTAAATATGCACAGCGCTCCTAAAGGGCAATCCCAAACTATGAAATATATAGACAACATGAGTTACAGTGTTTGAGCTACTGCAGAAACAGTAGTTTGAGGACTTTCAGATTTTAATTTTTTGCACCTCGAGTGCCACATAGACAAAAAAAATCTAGCAGTCGCAAACACTATGAGGGAGGTGGTATCATATTTGAGAAATCTAAATGCCTCCCTATAGTCCTTAAGCCCCCTGGACTTGCAAAGTCGAATGATCCATTTGGCTCTTGCCTTACCATAGAAGGGGCAAAAGAGCAGGACATGCAAATCTGTCTCTCTACTACACGCACAACCTGGGCAGGAACTCGTGGAATGTAATGCATTTGACCACTTATATGTCACGTCCCTAAGAGGCAATGAACCATATCTAAACTGTATATATAATTTCTTGGCCAAGGGAGGCTGGATATCATCCAATAATTTCTCAAAAAAAGGATGGGCTTTGATATTTAAAAAGGTATCAGTCAGCCTACCCGTGGAAGAATTTGTTATTATATATTCCATGCGGTAGCGCTTAAGGGATTTTTTGGAGTACAGGGCACAGGTCTCCTCAGGGGACGACCACATATCCCCCCTACCTAAAATATGACAAAGTTGCTTAATGTGATTTAGCCATTGAATTTTCCCCTTGCTCCCCCCGGACATAAGATCCCCTAAATCCTCCCTGTAGCTGGAGAGCTCAGGGGTCAACCATAAGCGTCTCCAATACAGGAGGGGGCGATTTGCAACCAACTCCTGAATAGGAGCCAAGCCCAAATCCAACCGAAGGGGTGTCAGGGGCGTACTCATAGGGAGTCTCAGTAGACGCCTGATAAAACTATTCTCAGTGCGAGATAAAGGGGCAACACTGACGTGACCCCATAACTCTGCACCGTAGAGTGCTCCCCCTCTCGCCTGGGTTTTATAGATTTCCATGGGCGGACTCAACAGCTTAGAAGAGGTATCATTAAATACCTTTAGGATACCACCAGTTGATTGTGCCAACTTCAAGTTAGCCTTAACCATATGGGATCCCCAATCCATTCGATCATTTAATGTAATCCCCAGGTAATCGAAGGTGGTTACTCGGTCCAGAGCAGTTCCATCCAGGTGAGGGAGGGGACAATTGGCTAAGTTGGTGTTATAGGCCATAAACTTAGTTTTAGAGAGATTAATCTCCAAGTTCCTCAGTCTACAAAAGGAGCAAAAAGCCTCTAATGTGCTCTGAATACCTGTGGATGATTTTGACAATCGAAGGGTATCATCAGCGAACATTAGGGCGGGTATCTTCCACCCCGCTAAACTTGGAGAATCCAGATCTCTTGCTCCATATAGATGGTCTATCAACCCGTTTAGGAAGAGCGAAAAGAGCGTGGGGGCCAGAACGCACCCCTGCCTTACTCCCTTTTCCACCGGGAACGGAGCTGACAGCTGGCACAGGTAGGCCGGAACACCCATCTCCAACAGGATTGCCCAGAGTTTGTCCCTTTCGACCAGGTCAAATGTGGACCGAAGGTCCACAAAAATCAAATACAAACTATCTGCCCCAATAGTGACCGTCTTCCAGTAGACCAACTGTAATCTGAATAGTTGGTCTACGGTGGATACTTTTACACGAAAGCCCGCTTGAAGGGAGGTTAGGATGTGATGTTCGTCCATCCAGGTCTGCAACCTTGTGGAAATATGGATTTTTATGATCAGTTATGTCCCCTATCTTGGACCCCAACGGTTTCATGTATAAATCACAAGTACATGTATGTTTCCTCCAGTTCCAGTTATGAAGACGCAAACACATGTGCGTCCACCGTCAACATGTCCTCTTTCAGATCCGCCATGAATGGGCCGGATATTCTATTCCTAAGTATGAAAGGCCACCGGCTTTATATGGTTCATTTATCCCATTTTACAGTCCAGGCGAGTAGGCCCTGATTCTGCCATTAAGCCTATTCCTGCCTTCTGCCTCTGAAAGCTCCAGTCTGAGCTCGCATCTGTATCCATGAACTTTGTCCTACTCCCTGCGCGGCTAACGGTGCCTGACTCGACCTGTCTGCCTGCCAAAACTGTATTTCACCTTCGAGATTATCTGCTCCGCTCCCCATCCAATGCATTCCTGTCCAGTAGTTTAAGTAAACATTCTTCCAGCTACCGAGCAAAAGGCCCGGCTTCTCTGTCTTTATGCAAGTAATTCATAGCCCTGTTACTATGGAAGATTTCTGCCCTTGCATCTCATGTAGATACTTAGACGCTTGTACACGCCCTCACAGTCAGTATAGAATAGATTTTGTTCGAGAGACCTTTCCTTTTGGATAACATAGTTCTTTAAACATAGGATGTTAGATATGATTTGGGATTAGGTTGACTTGACCCCCCAGACTTCTGTCTCCACATGTAGAGCTAAATGTCAAGTCCCCTTTTCCCCCTAGTTGCACGTCAATCACACGTCATGCTGCTGCGCGCGCATCTCTGCCAAGTATTTCTGCTGACATTGCGAAATTCTTTCATGGAACCACCCATTTGTGACATCATACCTAATGACGTTCTTTAGTTACGCCTAGTTACACCCATTTTAGTTACGCATGTATGTTTTTATCTCTGTTATCAACTGTTACGCCTCCTGCATCTGTTTTCACTATAATGCGTCTGTATAAAAATGATTACCTGTCAATAAAGTATTGTCCTTCACTTCCTGAACCTTCGTGGTGATGGAATATGGAGTCCTCAATTCGAATTGATTTTGGAATAAAGCCCGTTCCGAACCTCTAATACCACGGATTCTGCCTCTTATTTTACTGAGCTATTATTATAGATTTTCCGCATCAAATTAAGTACTGGTAATTAAATTATTTACCACAAATATGGCGCCCGAATAGGGACACTTTCTCATCTCACGCGCCGGAGGTGCGTTGCAGGCCCGGTCTCCTGCCACAGCTGGACGGACAACAACGCGTACCCACAGGATTTCCTGTATCTCCCTCCTGCCGAGCGGGGGTAACTGAGGCTGCGATCAACACCCAGACGAGGCGGTGAGAAGTGCGAAGTATCCCGACCAGAGCCTAGCTGAGAGAGCAAGATCCGAGGTATACAGAGGCCCACCAGTTTCCGAGGTTCCGAAGTTTCGAGTCGAGTCCAGTCTGGTTCAAGTCCAGTCCAGTTCAGTTCCGAGGCCTTCCGTTCCGAGCTACCCGGTGAGTACCATTGCCGGGGAGGCGTTCTGACGTGCACATAAGGTTGTGCCGGTCAAGACGGGTTTGGGTACACAAATCCGGTCTGCACTGTTTCAGCAGTGTATCTGTACTGTTTAGCAGTATATCAAGTATGTCTAGTATATAATTCAGAATTACCTAGTTAGTGCCGAGTATTATGCTTAGTGACTAGTTCCCTAAATGGCCATCATTGTTGTTCATTAAATGTTAAATGTTAAAATGTTTTAAATACGTTCTGCATATTGTGGTGTGAATGACTGTTCATTATTGTGTCTTGTTGTATTAAACGTGTTCAAAATTAGGTATCAGATCAGTTCTCAATATGCCGCTCTTTTCGAAATTAAGACAGATCAAAACTAGAAAAGGGGTACTCGAAGAAGCTGTTCCCATTCCTCCTAGGGACACTCCAGGGTACTTCATGTATCATAAACATGGCCTAGACGCCATATTATTTCTTGATTTATGGGTAGACTACACCAAGGAATTACCAGAAAGTCAGAGGTGGCCCGCAGCTGGGACCTGGGATGCAGATTGCATCATGAAAGTAGAGGAAGAATTATGGAAAAAGAAAGCTAGACAGTCACAGAAAGATGCCATTGAATTATGGCGTAAAGAATCATATAGACGTACAGAAAAAGCGCTCAGACAGGAAGAGAAAAGTAAGGAGAATTCAAATAAAGTCCGAGAAAATCTATTAATTGAAGAAGGTACTCGAGTAAAATCAGAACAAATAGACAGACAAAGAAATGCCCTTATGAATGGTATGTATCCTCTTCTGGCCGAAGGGTTACCTAAGGCTACTCCGGAGATACCAAAAGACTTGCCACCCCCATTGTTTCCGATAAAAGCACATCCCAAAGGGCATCCCAGAACCGCAGAAGATGTTTTCCTTTCATCTTATTTAGACGACGCAGCTCCCGAGTATGCTAATACTGCGCCACATAGACCGCCTGCCGAGGGGGTTCAACGCCAAGACCCTCCTCCGTCTGTACCTCCGCAACAACAAACTCCGACGCAAGTTCCGGCAAGCACATCTGTTTCTACAGCTGTATCCACACCTATGGTTGCTATATCACGTTCAACGAATCCTTTCACATCCAGCACCCCAGGTGGTGCTAAAGGAGGTACATCAAACATTTTTTTCACGCCACCCAGAGTAAATAAACTTTCTTTTCAAGAATTAGCCCACCAACGTACGCCCAAACTAGTAACTCCCGACATGCTTAAGGAACTTCTAATAGATTGTAGATATGACCCTGTGCCCGGCAAAGAGGACGAAATGCTGCTGGCATCATTACGTATCCGACGAGCTGCAATATATTTAGGGAGGCTACCAGGAATGACTACACATTTAGAAAACATATATCACTTTGTCCAGTCAGGACGAGATTCTGAGAGTATTAATCGAGCCATGGAGTACCAGAAAGTGGAGATACAGGGGGAACTGTTACGTTTCCTCATAAATTGTGTGATCAGAAACCAAGACCGACCAGGGGTAAATCCGGAAGAAATGCTAATTCTTACCACATGGAGTCGGAATATATCAGAGGGGAGACATGATAAACGATTAAGTATAATAGCTATGTGCCGAAAGATCCGCAAAGAAGTAGAACGAATACACGAAGAAAGATTAGCAGTAGACCAGCCTGAACAAACCGAAGAGGAGGAAGAATTAGAACTGCCCACAGGACAGTTAGAAACCATGGCCTATGTAGGTAGAGGAAGATCTTGCAATAATACTAGATGCTTTACTGATCCGATACGTCCGATACGTCCAGATAATAACAGAAATTTCCAAACACCTATAATAAATATAAGGTCCCCCGAACATTCGTTCCAAGCCGCTGACAAATTACTCCGAGAACGAAGGGGTTATCATATACTCGATTCTATGGACGAACAAGAATTAGCCAGGTCAGCCGTTCACTGGGTTGATAGTCCCGGAAAATATAGTGATGATACACTAGCGCACACGTTTTTGAACCTCACCCCAGATGAACAGCGTTTAGCTGGTATTTATATGATTCAACAACTCCTTATATTATATAAAAGCCAACACTCCGATCCTGGTCCCTTACCTGATATATTGACTGAATTACTCACGAATAAATGGAGAGGTTCAGGTACTGAGTTAATTAGAGAAATACTAGAATCCAGAAAGCAGTACATTCTTTTTGTATGCCCCGAACATGTCTCACTGCCCATCAAGGAAAGAACGACGTATTACATGGATAGACAGAATCCCTTGCGCGAAGTGCACCCGATAAAAGGTGATGACAATCAGTTTAAACGTGTGTTTGTATACACACCCATATCTAAAATAGAACTATTAGAAATGAAGAAAGTGGTACCCAGTCATGACAAAGACCCAGCGGGTTTCCACCGTGAAATTAAAGACATGTTGCTCATGGGAGAGTATACCTATCCCGACATTATGAAAATATTGAAGGTATTAATGCCTGCGGGCATTTACGAAAAACTCAAGGAAAAGGATTGGGAGGTGGGAGACCAAAAGATAGATTGGACGGCATTAGAAAACGAAGAAAAAGCTCGAGGCCCAGGTTCAGGGCTTGGGGATAAGACCAAAACACTACCAGGTTTACTAGTACAGGTACTGCCACGTTTATTAACTACGAAAAAGGAAGACTGGGGTGCAATCTCAGCCTGTAAACAAAAGCAAGATGAAGACACTAGTGATTTCTATGCCCGATTCGAAAAATGTTTTGGTATAAATAGTGGAATAAAAGCAAGTAGCGAATCGTATCCACATCTGTTTGTGACAAAATTAGTTGAAAATGCCTTGCCCCAAGTTAAGAATAGAGTATTGAAATTCGAGAGTACCTGGCAAGGTAACACTCCGTCACAAATGTTACAAATGCTACAGTACCATCACAATAGAATTAGAGAGGAACAAGAACATGAACAAAGACGCATGAAAGACACGAAAATGAAAATGCTAGTTTCCCAGACAGTTCCAGCTGACGGTCATAAAAAGGGTATGACACAGTCCAGTGTTTCAGCAGGTCCTGTAAAAGGGACATGCAACTATTGTAAACAGCCAGGTCATTATGTACACGATTGTCCAGTTTTAAAACATAATATCGCCATAGGTAATACAAAAGAAAGACCACGGCCACTTAGACAGGATCAGAACCAACAAGGAGCCCCGCAGCATGCACAGTCCATGCCGGCTCCGCAACAGTCTATGCCAGCTCCACCATCGCAGCCTATTGCTGCCACACAAACAACGACACAACAGATGTACCAGACCGCACAGTATGACTATCCTGATTATCAACGATACTCATGAAACAGCCTAGAGAGGGAAGTTGGCTTACCCCTTATCGAGGTCCCTGTAGATCAAGAGGGACCTTATGTACACAGTGAACTATTAGGCCAAGATAGAAAATTTTTACTTGATACAGGGGCAAGCCGAACAACCATAAAACGTAGTGAAGTTCCAGGGGCACCCCTCTCAGGCTCACAGAATATTTCCCTTGGTTTTTCGGGAAAACCTATCATTAACGAAGTATCACAGCCTCTTCCCCTTACGATTGGTCCCTTGACACGAACTACAGATTTATTGCTTACTAAATCATGTCCAGAAAACCTGTTAGGTATAAAAACATTGAAAGCGCTAGGAGCTATCATATGTTGTTCTCCGGAAGGAGTAAGATTGTTTTTACGTGATTTCAAAGGGCACTACGTGTCCCGAGACATGGATCACCGACTGCAGACTTTACCCACACATTTATGGGCACAAGGCCCTACTGATGTTGGTTGCATGAACATTACACCATATCGAGTCACACTAAAGACAGGAGTGGTACTACCACGAATGCGACAATACAAGTTACCCCCAGATGCTATAGTGGCTTTACTGCAAATCATTGACGAGCTTATTACCCAAGGAGTGGTTGTGGAAACGGACTCCAATGTATGTAATTCCCCGATAATTCCGATTCTTAAACGAACTGATCCAAAAGCCCCGCCAGTATATCGATTGGTTATTGATCTGCGCGAATTAAATAAATGTATTGTACCACAATACCCCGTAGTCCCAGACATTTCTTCATTACTGACAGCCATTGATTCCGAAGCAACATTCTTTACTGTAATCGATCTCAAGAATGCCTTTTTCAGCGTCCCAATAGATCCGGAAAGCCAATACTTGTTCGGATTTAGTTTAAATGGACGAAGCTTTAAATTCACACGCGCACCTCAAGGATTCACAGAAAGCCCCAGCATCTATAGCCAAGCACTGAAACGAGAACTTGACAGTATCCACATGCCAGTCAACACTGCCCTGCTTCAATATGTCGATGATCTGCTGATCACCGCTAGAAGCGAACCTGAATGTGAAAAAGCCTCACTGACGGTTTTACAATTCTTGGCCGAAAAGGGGCACAAGGTGTCCCCTTCTAAGCTGCAATTCTGTGTCCAGCGAGTTGTTTACCTTGGGCACTCGCTGTCCAAGGAGGGAAGGCAGCTTACACCCGATCGCATCCAGTTAATTGCTAACATGCCAATACCCAAGACACAAAAGGAGGTGCGGGCTTTTATAGGCCTCACTTCATATTGTAGGCAGTGGATCCCTCAGTATGCATTTCTAGCAAAACCACTCATTCAGTTGACAACACAGGAGGCAGCCACATCGACTGTCCTCCCTTGGACTCAGGAACATACACAAGCTTTTGAAAGCCTAAAGAAAGCTTTATGTCAAGCACCTGTTTTAGCAACACCATGTTACAATAAACAGTTTACACTCTTTGTTACAGAACGCGAAGGTACTGCCTTGTCAGTGCTCACTCAGGAACAAGCAGGATCACACAAACCATGTGCTTATTTTTCTAGTACATTAGATCCCGTAGCTCAGGCTCTGCCTGCGTGCCTGAAATCAGTGGCAGCGACAGCTTTAGCAATCCGACAAAGCGATGCCATAGTGTTAGGACACCAATTGACAGTACAAGTACCACATGCAGTAGAGGTTCTTTTGAACCGCACACAAACACAACACTTGACTATAGCAAGACTCACCGGTTACGAATTAACATTGTTTCAGCCACACATAGAAATCAGACGTTGTAGTACATTGAATCCTGCCACACTTTTGCCAGTAAACGGAACAGACCCACTAGCACATGATTGTATTGAAGTTATCACTATCACGACGAAACCTAGACAAGACTTGACAGACGTCCCATTGTCAGACCCAGACCTGACGTTGTATGTAGATGGTTCATGTATGAGAACAAGTACAGGAGAGTTAGTGGCCGCTTACGCAGTCACAACAGACACTGAAGTCATTGAAACAAATTGCATAAATACCTTGTCAGCTCAAGCAGCAGAGCTCATCGCTCTGACACAAGCCTGTATTCAAGCTACGAATAAGAAAGTCAACATATACACTGATTCACGTTATGCATTCGGAGTTGTACATGACTTCGGCGTGCTATGGCGAGAGAGAGGTTATTTAACTTCTCACGGTGCCCACATTCAGCACGGACCCCTCATCCATGCCTTATTAGATGCAATACATCTACCCACTGCAATATCAATTATGAAATGTAAAGCTCATACGAAAGTTACAGATATCATTTCCCAAGGCAATGATCTAGCTGACAGAACAGCTAAACAGACTGCTCAAACTCACACATCTGACATGACAAAGACAATAGTTCCGACACCAACACATTGCATGATGGTTAAGGATCCCGCTCTTGACGTAATTGACATACAGACACATGCTACACCAGATGAAATAAAGAAATGGACTGAATTAGGAGGGATCCAAACGGATCAAGGATGGATGACGAAGGAAAAATCTGTATGGTTCCTTCCTGATTCTATGGTTCAAGTTATCATTAATACAATACATAGTCCAGCGCACCTAGGAGAAAAAGCTATGCTAGACAGCATTCAACACATTTGGTTCAACAAACATTTACGAGCAGCAGCTAAACAAAAAGTTCGTACCTGTATGATCTGTTGTCAGTTTAACCCAGGTAAAAGCATTCCCGTAGTACAGGGTGGATTTCAGCCTCCTGATCACCCTTTTGAAGTCCTCCAGATGGATTATATCCAGATGGAACGATGTCGAGGATTCAAATATGTTCTTGTAGTTGTATGCGCTCTTTCCCGTTGGACAGAGGCATACCCGGTTTCAGATTACACTGCCCCGACTACTGCCAAACAGTTGGTTCGAGAATTCTTCCCACGGTACGGTTTACCACGTGTTGTCTACTCAGATAACGGCCAGCCGTTCTCATCCGAACTAATGAAACACGTTTCACTTTTGTTAGGCTATCAGTGGAAATTTCACTGTGTCCGACACCCCGAGGCAGCAGGTCTCGTGGAACGACATAATCAAACTCTGAAAATTAGATTGTCCAAAATATGTAGAGAGAAAGGTGTCGACTGGGTAGTAGCCTTACCAGTTGCACTCTTTTACATGAGAATGGTAGCACACTCTCGAACAGGGCTATCCCCTTATGAGGTGATCTTTGGCAGACCACCAAATATGTGGGGGACGCCTATACCACGCAAAATAACTGATGTTGACTGTAATATGCTGACAGATTACTTGGCTTCCTTGATGTCTGCACTACAATCTTGTCGTTCACAGGTAGCTGCAGCCTTTCCCGACAACACCGAGGTGAAACCCCATGACGTAGTTCCCGGGCTGGTGTTAGTGCGAAATTTTGACCGGAAGACTCAGCTGGATCCTAGGTGGAAATCGCCTCAACTTGTACTGCTCACCACGAGGACAGCCGTGAAGATCGAAGGTCGCAAAGGTTGGATACATTCAAGTCATATCAAGAAATTTCATGGACTACCGTCTGATGTAAACGATACACCTCGCGTGTCTTCACCGATTGACTCAAAGCTTCCTTTGGTTGAACAGAGTGATAAGGAACTATATAAACTAAAACTACGGTCTAACAAGTCAGACAATTTGATTGTTTAAGTCCTCTCCAAGGTGAATCGGTCGAATTTGTCTCTGACATGTATTCCCTAGACCTGAATAGAGAAAGAAACCGAAAGATGCAATTGAAACAACATGCGTACTGTAAATCACTGCGTAGTCATTGCACAGTGACGTTATTAATTTTGTTTTTCTTAAGTCTTTTAATAATCGTTGCAAGTATATTGTTGCACGTATATTATCCTATTTCTAAACATGTTTACAATGTTACTGCTGAACATTCTTTTAGTGAATTACCCCCGCATGAGTTGTCCTATAGATTTGCGCTGCGCAATAACACTTTTATTAGTATGTTACATCATTCCCATCAGACTAGCAATGCTACAAATTGTTGGATATGTGGCCGACTCCCTCCCTATCAGAACTATAAGGGAATTCTGCCCCTCTTTCCATATCCGTTCACACACAATGGCTCCTGTGGAGCATGGTTTAGTTTAATTAATTCCCTAGATTCAAATTCCGCAGTTTATCAAGACAACTGGGTATGGGGAAACCTGAACTTAGTTTTGCTTAAAGTCTGCTACCCTAACAAGGAGGGACTTCCCAAAAGAACAGGAACCGATCTAGAAAATGAAGTATATGGATTAGGGAATTTCACGCTTAATCTCATGATCCTGAATGTTGAATCCGAAGCTGCACCAATTTTGCCCGCTATGTCAGTATTTCCAGTTAAAGGTGAATTGTGTGTAAGAAAGAATGGTTCCATACATATGGGCCATAGTAGATGCACCACTGTAATAGAATTCAGTGATCAAGGCAAGTCTACATTTAGAGCTTCTCGCCATTCCTACTTCGTATGTGGTCAGACTGCATATATACGTTTGCCTCTAGATTGGGATGGTACCTGTTACATCGGATTCCTTTTGCCACCTGTTTTCCTAGCTCCTCCTGATTATCACAGAAATACTCATTTAGTACACAATAGAGAACGGAGAGATCTCCCAATAGTCGATTACACTGAGACAGCATGGGAAAAATACACAGATTTCAATAAAGGTCTCTTTCCCTATATAGGTACAGTTACCAATAGTAAGCTGATACGTAGATTAACCAGAACCCTTGAAGCAGTAGTGAACGAAACTATTTCCGCCTTAGGCAATTTAACAGAAGAACAGTCTGCTATGCGGATTGTTGTGCTTCAAAATCGTCTTGTCCTTGACGTCATCCTGGCCGATAGGGACGGAGCTTGTAGGGTCATCGGATCAAGTTGTTGCATTTTCATACCAGAAAATTCGCCATCTGTATATAAAGCCATAACTCGCCTTCATAAGATTGTCAGCCAGATACACCAGAATCCAGGCACCTGGACTTGGTCCGGTTGGTTTTGGGGTGTATTGTCAGCCTGGGGATGGAGGGTCCTATCCTTCCTAGGTATTGGCTTTCTCATATTATTCAGTTGCTGCTTATGCCTACAATGTGGACCAGCGATTTGTGGTCTGTGTGCCACATCGTGTATTCCACCACCAAGATTTCATTCATCCCAGAAGAAAAAAGAAGAACAAATGATGCTATATGAACAGATCAACGGATTGATGAAGATTGATATCTCTTAAGGGCAAGTAGGGGACAAGGAGGGAATGTGGAAATATGGATTTTTATGATCAGTTATGTCCCCTATCTTGGACCCCAACGGTTTCATGTATAAATCACAAGTACATGTATGTTTCCTCCAGTTCCAGTTATGAAGACGCAAACACATGTGCGTCCACCGTCAACATGTCCTCTTTCAGATCCGCCATGAATGGGCCGGATATTCTATTCCTAAGTATGAAAGGCCACCGGCTTTATATGGTTCATTTATCCCATTTTACAGTCCAGGCGAGTAGGCCCTGATTCTGCCATTAAGCCTATTCCTGCCTTCTGCCTCTGAAAGCTCCAGTCTGAGCTCGCATCTGTATCCATGAACTTTGTCCTACTCCCTGCGCGGCTAACGGTGCCTGACTCGACCTGTCTGCCTGCCAAAACTGTATTTCACCTTCGAGATTATCTGCTCCGCTCCCCATCCAATGCATTCCTGTCCAGTAGTTTAAGTAAACATTCTTCCAGCTACCGAGCAAAAGGCCCGGCTTCTCTGTCTTTATGCAAGTAATTCATAGCCCTGTTACTATGGAAGATTTCTGCCCTTGCATCTCATGTAGACACTTAGACGCTTGTACACGCCCTCACAGTCAGTATAGAATAGATTTTGTTCGAGAGACCTTTCCTTTTGGATAACATAGTTCTTTAAACATAGGATGTTAGATATGATTTGGGATTAGGTTGACTTGACCCCCCAGACTTCTGTCTCCACATGTAGAGCTAAATGTCAAGTCCCCTTCACCCCCTAGTTGCACGTCAATCACACGTCATGCTGCTGCGCGCGCATCTCTGCCAAGTATTTCTGCTGACATTGCGAAATTCTTTCATGGAACCACCCATTTGTGACATCATACCTAATGACGTTCTTTAGTTACGCCTAGTTACACCCATTTTAGTTACGCATGTATGTTTTTATCTCTGTTATCAACTGTTACGCCTCCTACATCTGTTTTCACTATAATGCGTCTGTATAAAAATGATTACCTGTCAATAAAGTATTGTCCTTCACTTCCTGAACCTTCGTGGTGATGGAATATGGAGTCCTCAATTCGAATTGATTTTGGAATAAAGCCCGTTCCGAACCTCTAATACCACGGATTCTGCCTCTTATTTTACTGAGCTATTATTATAGATTTTCCGCATCAAATTAAGTACCGGTAATTAAATTATTTACCACAACCTAGACAAAAGAAAGCAGGCAAATAATTTCTGGAGGACGTCAATCAAACTAATGGGGCGGTAGTTGGCCGGGTCGACAGGGGAAGCTTTTTTGTGGATTGGAATAATTTCAGCTCCCAGCCAAGTAGTAGGGATCTCCAAGCCCTGAAGAATGGCGTTAAAATAAACACAAATGTAGGGAGCCCAGACCTTTTGTTCACTAAGATGTAGGTCGCCCGGGATCCTATCGAGGCCTGGGGCTTTTCCTAAAGACAAACTTTTAAGTGCTGCCTGGACTTCAAGGAGAGAGCAGGGTGTGCAGGCAAGGCACGGGGCCTCCAGGTGTGCTGGTACACATGTGCTTGTTGTAATCACTGGGACTACTCGGGATGCAGGGTTACTAAGAGAATAAAGAGGTTTGAAGTGGTCCAGCCAGACCTCTTCAGCCGACCCCACTTGGACAAGGTTCCAAAAGGACCTAAAGTCACGAGCTTCCAGAGCTGCTTTGATACTTTCCCACCTTGAGGCCTCCCACTCTAGCCTAGCTTCCTTTATCAATATCAAGGTTTTGTAGGTTTCCCTGGCATTTCTAATACTTGACTGGGACCCCGATGTTACCTCCTTGAGCAAGATATTTTTAGCCAGCCTACAGTTTTTATTAAACCAGTGATCACGCTTATTCACCCTTTGCCCTTTAATGTTAGTAGTATAAAAATAACCGATCAGGGAGCCAAAAAGCTTCTTGTGAATGCACTGCAATCCCTGTAGATAGAGATGGGAGGGATCGCCATTAGAACTCAAGAGGTGAAGAACCTCTGTTAGGGACTGTACGACATAAGAATATAACTCCGCTAACTTGTTGGGTGCTAATGCGATCTTCGCCCACCTGATTCGTCTACCCCCTGCCGCTCTAACCAAGTTCGAGTTACTGCTAATCTCAGCACCCCCCAGTTTCTTTACGATGGCCCAGAGTATTAGATAATTCTAGTGACAATAAGTTATGGTCACTGTCATCCCTTTGGAAGACATGAAAGGTTCTCAAGCTGGCCCAGAATTCTACATTTACCAGGATGTAATCTATGGTCGTAGTTTTCCCTGGTCTGTTAAAGGTGCATAAACCCGGAACGTCTGGGGGGAGTCTGCCATTACAAGCCCTTAAAGAATGTGAAACTACCAGCTTATTAATTGCAAGGGCCAAAGGCAGTAAGCGCTTTTCAGGATACATAGTGAAGTCCGGGATCAGCCAATTTTCATTCTCGTCCGAGGTTACCGAAGGGATCCCCATAAGTGGTTCAAAGTGGCAATTGAGATCGGCACCAATGATTTAATGATATGACGAGGGAAAGGAATGGAGGAGAACCTCTAAGGCGTCCAAGATTGATAGACCCAACTGAAGTGGTTGGGGACGTAAATAAACGTTGATCACTGCCAATGATAAGCCATCCTGGAAGTTGAGTATAATACATAGGATGTCCGGGCAATGAGAGTCTATTTTCTTAACTGAGCAACCTAAGTGGGAAGCCACCCATATGCATAACCCCCCCGAGGGTCTTCCCCTGGGTCCCTGCACTGCTGGAGAATAGAAAGACGCATATCCTACCCTCACTGGGGCAGCTAATAACCAAGTCTCTTGGAACAGACATAAGTCATAGCGATCCATCAGCTCACCCCATTCCGGATTATGCAGCTTAGGCCCTAGCCCTGCTATGTTCCACGACCCGATTAGTGGTCTACGTGACACCACGTGGGCAGGGGAACCCTCAAGGGGTTGGGACGCGCTAAGAGGTGGAGAAGCTGTATGTATGCGGGTAACCAGCTCCTGTTTACCACCTGTAAGGCCAAAGTTTTGGGAAGATGGGGTATAGTTCCCCTACCCACCTTGGTACCGATGACCTGCTCAAGGGACCCCTCCTCTATACTCAAACCCTCCACAGCGTGACTCCAAGACCGCTGCGGAACCGTTCCGGCTGGACGCGATGGTGATAGTGGTCAATCTATATTGCTCAGTGCACTGTATCTATTGCTCACTGAGATGTTATAGTCAGGTTCAGTTGCACCATAATGGGGGAGAAATGATTGTAACATTCTCGGTATAAGAAATCGAGAATAAAAATACCCCAGGTGACAAGTGTTGATAGTGTCCCTCTTCAAAGGCCCTCCATTTGCTAGTATGTGTCCAGCTACTCTAGGATCCCTAAAGTTGACAATTACACAGTCGCCACAAATATCTTTGGGTCTAGTCACCAACCAACTGACTCTTCGCACAAATAGGATCTCCCCCAGGCCGGCACCTCTTAAAGGTCTACGTCTACTTAACCAAAAGGTGGTTTTAGTCTTTAACTCCTGGAAGGTTTCCCCTTGGTCACTATCCAGTGGAGGTACTCCCGTAAGCACCACCACATACGGTGATGCTTCTGGGGGTAACTGGGGGCGGGGAGGAGATTTGGGTGTACCGTTTGCATCAGATTTCCAGGGAAAATAATGTAGAGGCCTACCCGATTCTAGGCTCTGAATACCGGGAATTTTTGAAATAATAGATGGACCAGACTGATTCTCCCCCGATACGGCTGAAGACAGTTTGGAGCCAGTAGATTGACCAAAACCAGTCGGAACTACCAAGGGGTTCGGCATATTTTGAGAAGCCGAGACATGCGTAGAGATGTTAGGGCAAATACTTGCACCTTTAGTTGGACATTTGATTGCAGACTTGGTTACTCCTTCAGCCCCTACAATAACAAGATTCCCCGTCGGTGGGCTAGACTGAGATCTCCCTGGGCCTTTATTGTTTATCAATGAGGCTAATCTATCAATCCTGGAAGTCAAAGATTTAAAATGGGTGGTAATAAGGTGTTCTAAATGTGACTGGAGATCAATTATCAGAAGGGTAGCCCAAACAGGAGGACCTATAATAGAAGATGGAGGGCCCGGGTCGGACTGCACATAAACAGGTGTTAATGCTGTTCTCTTAGCCGATTTTTTTTCACCCGTTTTACCTTTTTAGTTCTAGCATGGGGTTTAAAGGGCTTTGTACATGCCGAAGGAGAAGAAGACGGAGCAACCTCTATTAAATAATTTTCATCAGGGTCAGTCTGAGCACAAGGAAGATCAGAAAAAGAGGGCATGTGAAAAGACATAAATTCAGCGGGGTTAGCTGTGGCTACAGAGCTATCGTCCACAGATGTAAAAAGGGGCATAGCAGGGTTAATTGAAAGATGCCTTTCAGTATTTTCTATGGCTGTTGCCACTACCCCTATTGTTTTTTGTAGCATTTTGTCAATGGCTGTAAGGGTCAGGAGCGGTTGGGTCATTGCTGCTAATTGTCTAGCCATTGGGCAGGCAGCAGAGGGCTAACTATTTTTGCCCTTGCTGCTCATTGTAAAGGGTTAAACAAAACTATCTACGAATGATGATAAAATCTCAAACACAGATTGAACTGATCGATTGAGATAAGCAGAATAAACAATAATAACAAAATATGGCCCCACAGGGGCACTTCTCATAATGATAAACAAGTATCAGGGCAAGAATTCACTGGTTACAATGTATTATGGAAATTACCACAAATGTCGGGGGTCCATAGCTCGTTTAGTCTCTATCATCAAGACCAAGAGGGGTGCCCCAGCCCAGCCGCCGACGGCCACAGACGGACCTGCCCTTGTCCCGGGCTTCTCCCGGCGCGTCCCACGGGACGAGGATCCAAACAGTCCTTTATGCGCCTCCTGGCGCTTATGGATGGCGTTTGAGCCGTCCTCGCCTCAGTCAGGGTTGATGGGAGATATAGTCCCAGTGTGGCAGAGCCAAGCCCGGCCAAGGAAAGCGGCGGAGCAAAGCCCGGCCCGGAATTCAGCCCCAAGCAGGAAGCAGCTGCAGGTAAGCCAGGGATCACAGGTGGAGACTCGGCGGAGTCAAACCCGGCCTAGCAGAGCGGTGGAGCAGAGCCCGGCCAGCGGTTCAGCCCCCAGCAAGATAAAAGGATCACAAGGTACTCGGCCCCAAACAGTCCTTTATGCACCTCCTGGCGCTTACGGATGGCATTTGCGGCGTCCTCAGCGCAGTCAGGGTTGATGGGAGATGTAGTCCCAGTGTGGCGGAGCCAAGTCCGGCCAAGGAAAGCGGCGGAGCAAAGCCCGGCCCGGAATTCAGCCGCAAGCAGGAAGCAGCTGCAGGTAAGCCAGGGATCACAGGTGGAGACTCGGCGGAGTCAAACCCGGCCAAGCAGAGCGGCGGAGCAGAGCCCGGCCAGCGGTTCAGCCCCCAGCCCCCAGCAAGATAGAAGGATCAGGCAACAAAGGGGGAGCCTGTACCCGCGAAACTGTCCTTGAATTGGTGTAATTCGTAACGCGCTGAGCCGCAACTCGCACTGCCTCGTAAGTAAGCAGCAATCGAGGCAAGCGAGGCACACAACTCAGTCCGATCCTTGCCAGCGTCTGCATCCGGTGCTGTTAGCTGTTAGCGAGGCCACCAGGTGAATCCAATCGAGTTGAATCGACCCTGATTTTTTTCCCGTGAGATGAGTTCAGTTTCACGGCTTCAAAGGTAAGCTCTTGTCCCACCGCACCACAATCCAATATTCGGCTTTACCGTTTCCCGTTTGTCAATGCTTTTCCTTTCTCGTACGTTAGCTCCGTTTTAACATCAGCAGTGGCGTTCCTCTCGCATTTGGTTAATGAGAAAAAAAAACGCAGGAGTCACCAACTTCTCAGCTGCCACATCACGGTGGTGGTTTCTCAAAGACGGCGTCACTCCGCCATCTTGCACCTATAACAGCTTCACGCCTGTGGGGGGTCAAAGCACACGGAAGAATTTTCGGCCCCGTCAAGCTTGAATCTAGCCCCTGCTGTAACGTCAATAATGAGGCTTACACAGAGACCCTGTTCCAGCAACCGCCCTCGTTGTTCTCCGGCGCTCAGGTACGGGAATCAGCGGACTCCAGAAAATGCTATAGTCTGTTTGTACAGAGCGTTTGATTGCTGTTTCTTTTCATTTTATCAGACACAGTGACTGCACAGGTAACATCATGATTTTTAGGTCCATTCACCATTTAATATATGACCAATCCTGTGGAAGTTCACCAAAACTTAACACAAGTTCATTGAGTTTTACATGTGTTATTGTCAAACCATTCAATGTAAATAGTATAACAGGGCCACTCCTACCACCAATTGTGATTGATGATCACTTGGAATAAGAAGGAAAAACTACTTTAGATTTCAAAAGAAAACTGTATTACCTATTTGATTGGGAAGAATTTGGGAAAGATGATAGATCCTAGGAGCCAGAAGAAAATATTCATCCTGCACAATGATTCCACGTACACATAACCTGAGAAATTTCTTAAGACGGCTTTTGGTGAGATGTGCTGTAAGGATTTACCCACATGGCACAGTACATATATCCCTGTAGGTTTAATAATCACAGGGCATGTACGTATCTCCTGCCTAATTCCATGGAAAAGAAGCACTTTGAAACTTGAAAACCAGAAATTAAAGAATAGTACAGCTACTTGTTTTCACTTTTAGTTAGAATCAGTGTTCCTTTGAACCCCCAATACATTTGCAATACCTTTGCACAATTACAGGTCTGTGAAAACATTGACAGTATGTTCAGTGATACACTGTTATTGAGTAAACTTCCAGAATGTGAAATATTGTGGGCTCTAAGTGGGTGCCACCCACCTTGGATATGAAGGCTACATAAGCCACATCCAATGCCATGCACGTGTCAGACCTGTCCGAATGCAGGCCCCGAATATTGCAGCTACCTTAAAGGGAGCAGTGCGTACCCTTTAAGACTGTGTGCTCCTGTGAGGAGATGAGTCAGTATATGGTGCTCACTTATGTAAGTATAGCACCCTGCACTTACCCGGGCAACCCTTCTGGAAAATTTAGGGGTTTAGATAATCATAGAAAGCTCTTTATGTGGTAGCTGTGGAGAGCAGCCTTCAGGATTAATCTAGGAGGAGTGCAAAGCAGCTTGGTTCACCAGTATCTAATCTTTTAGTTAGGCTAAATGAACACAAACCACACAGTGTACATAGAAAAATAGATATTTATTACTATCACTCACTAATAAGAAATTACAATATCTCCTATCAGGGGATATAACCACAATGGACACAAAACTTTGGACATAGATCAGCAATAGCACCAATACACATGGGTACCCAGGGGGAGACCAGACCATACATCAAGTTAGTAGGATATGAACCACATCCTAAGTCGATACTGGACCCAGTAGGCGAAGAAGAGTCAGGGACCCAAGGAACCACCCCAGGTGGTAGTCTAGGAACCCAACGACGGTCATGTGCAAAGAGGATACACGACCGCGTACTCAATACTACTCAATGGGTACATTGCGGTTGCAGTCTTACCACCGGAAGATGAAAAAGAAAGTCGGTTGGGACCCAAACGTGAGAGAGAGTCGAAGACTACCAGAAAGCAGAGGGGACAGAGTCTATGCCACCCAGGGGTGACCAGGACACACGGAAGACGAAGGCCACTCGAGTTCAATTATGCTAGTATAAAGATGAAGAGGAGCTTCAAGCACTGTTGCAGTAGATCTGCCCAAGCTACCATGGTGCTGAAGACGACAGAGTCCGGCAGTTCCACCCAACCACGTTGGTGCCAATCTGTTATAGTGGGGACAGACTCATTGACAGAACCTTTCGATGCGTTCGACTCTGTTGATATGAGTCGGTCGGGACAACGATGTGGTTGCCTTGCGGTGAATAGATGCAACGGTGCTGTGCACAGGGGTTCATTTGTAGGCCTGGGCCAAAATTCCGTTCCGTTCACGGAAATTGTGATAATTTGGCATTTTCGTGTTCCGCGGAAAGCGCGAAAATGTCAACATTTCCGCATTCCGCAGCTTAGCGATAATTTGTTTCTTGCTCGCGCTGTAAAATAATACATTCTCGCGTGCGCGCGATCGCCTTTCCTGAATCCCCTCGTTCGCCGACAAGTTTTCCCAATCCGGTCGCGTTCTCCACAAGATGTTGGATTGTTGGTAGCCATTTGCGCTGTCTCGCGACAGTTCGCGCCCGCAGTAACGTCATGCGTCGCGCGATCATGTCTTTCTTCTCGCGATCATGCACCGCGAGACAAGTGAAACCGCATGGGTAAGTTGGCGACCCGTGACCACGCAGAAAATACCGCGAACGGGCGGGAAAAAAACTTCTGCATCTTCGCGATATTTCCGCGTGTTTGCGGAGATTTTTAACATTTTCGCAATAATTTGCGAAAGTGAATTTCGCAAATTCCGCCCACCCCTATTCATTTGTAGATACCCCGATGAGGGATACTGGCCTCAACTTGAGAGGACCCCCCCAGGCCTTTAGGGAGAACAGAACCACCACCTGTGTTGCTGAGCCTTGTGGAGTCCATAGGAGCCCTGGATCGGCAAACCGGTCAACTGTATTGCGGTGCCTGTGGATGCAGGGGTGTGACTTCTGTTGTCTTTGATCTTCACAGGCCTTGGGAGGACCTGTATGGAGCACGGACACAGATGCTGCAGTGAGCTTGCAGAACGTAGAGGCCAGGAACAACATGGATCTTCCCAGATACAATCTAGGTGCCCAGAGCGAAGTTCAGCAGAGTCCAGAGTACCCAGACGGTCGATATTGAAGTGGAGTTGGATCTAAATCAAATCCCACAACATATCTATGGGTAAGCCCTAGAGTACCCTAAGGTGAGGTTTGGAATGATTCAGGGGTCACTCCCAGAGCAGGGTTCGGACAGTGGGAGGATATTCCCATGTCCTTTGTCCACTTTCGCACCAGAGTGGGGAGGCATCGGGGCACAACATATGCTGCAGCCCATGGGCAACGCCTGGTGTACCTAGGCACCTAAGTACCATATACTAGGTATGAACTAGGGTACACCAGCAGCCTATTAGGAATGTCCCAAGATACTCACCATAGCCAATTTTAGGGAGGAAGCATAGTGACTGGGCTCCTGATTAGCAGTATCCAGTATTTGTAAAGCGCGAACTACCCATGGCCGCTGCACCACACCTCTCCAGTATCCCAGTCAGACTAGTCAGAAAAACAGTATGACACCAGCAAAACGTGGGAGTAACCATGAAAACAGTTCCTACTTTCCTACAGATCCCTTGCTGGAAGTCACTCGTTGGCAGACTGACTTCGCGCTTGTGTACAGCAACTTACCTGGAGCTCGATCGGCGCCCTTTCCTGGCATCTTCTGTTTCCCGGGTGTTTTCGCAGATCAGGTTCCTGTCATCTCAGCATCAGGTGGAGAAGCGCAGTGCGTGTGTTCTCCTGGAGCGGCTCCCGTCTTCTTTTGTTTTGTTTTCCTGCTTTGTTGCTGCCAAGATAAAAAGAGAAGTACAACAAGCATTGGCATAGCCAATAGGTCTCGCTTTTGGGACCTTATAAGAGGTTACTGAAGAGATGTCCTTGCCTTTACTTAGAGATGTCAGGTTACATGATTTGGGGGAACTGTGGGTTGTTTTACCCAAAATGTAGTCTAACGTTTAAAGTAAGTATTGTTATTGCAAAAGTGCTCTGAAACACACCATTCTGCGGCTGAACTCTAGGTGAAGCATTGCAACTGAACAAACAAACAAAACCTTTCAAGCTGCAAGGAAGAATGTTTGATTAATTTTACCTTTCGGATGCCTTAAAGTGAGCTGAGAGTGCCACAAGCCAAATTAAAGATGTTTTCTGTCTTCTTCATGTCAGTGCAAATGTGACTGCAAAAAGGTCCAGAACCAGTGCAACATTGCATCCCACCCATGTGTTTTAGTGATGTGTCTCTATCCACATGTGAGCACATCGGAAGTAAGACATTTTAAGATAAAGCTTCACTAGTCAGTAGCGGTGCGTCCAATAGGGCGTTGGGGCGTAGCCCCCCCGCCCGCAGCGTCGCCCGCAGCGTCGGCGTCTTTGAACTTAAGTAAACTGAATCAGTTTACTTGAGTTCAAAGAAGCAGAGGGAGAACTGACAATCATGTCAGTCAGCATGATGTGGGACCGCCCACCCCCTTCAGTGTCTGAAGGGGGTGGGCGGTCCGGCGTCATGTTGACTGACATGATTGTCAGAGGACCAGGCAGGGGCAACAGGCAGCAGCACAAGTGCGTATGATTGGGGAAGGTGAGCGAATTTTTTCTCCGTGCCCAGTCATCCGCACTAGTGTCTGCTCTGGCTGGCGCATGCCCATTAGGAGACCGAGGGTTGAGCAAAGGCTCAAACCTCAGTTTAGGATTTTTTTACATTTACTTTAACACTCCCCCCCGGCCCCCACCCCCGCGCGACATCCCCTCCCTCCACTCGCCCCCCCCGCGCGATCCGCGACTTTCCACGTCTACACTGGCAGTGGACAAGCTGTATAGTAATGTTGGCATCCTTTTAGTGCGCCCTCATAAAACATGGAATGCGGGACAGCGTGGCAAGGACATGCATTTGCATTCCACCGAGTGTGCATGAGGGCAGATCTGCAAAACAGCCAGTCGTCAGGGCAGGCCCACTTCCTCAACAGCTATATATTCGACCGCATATTTGCCCCCTTGGTTAAAGGAAAGCACTTTCCAATGTCCGATACTCCATGGAGTGGAAACCAGAGGCTGATAAGCAGAGCTTCACTTTTAAAACCTGTTCTACGTTTTTCTTTTTTTTTTTTGTCTGCAAGTGCGTCAAACTTTAAACGCCATATTTGCAGCTTGCCACACAGCGAGTGCATTGTTTTACTTTGAATATTTTTGCTGGTGAAGGTCATGTACGGGATAAAATCATTCTGTGTGGGTTTTTTTTGTAAAAGCTGCAAGTGGCAGGAAATGTATACATTAGAATATAGTAATAGGTTTTTCAAAGGTTGTTTCGAGGGATTTGGAAGATAAACATCAATACGGAGCCGAGAGATCGCTCCAAGTGGCATGTCTAACGCTGTTGAGGCCTCCGAGGTATTTAGTTTAGTGATAATCCTGTTCATCAAAGTGCTTCCCCTGCAGTAAAATGAAACGCCTATTTTAATTATTAATTAACATGATGCCAGCGCGAACTATGCCACTAAGAGAACAAGATTAGTGCCAGTTTTGAATGAGAGCCAGATTTGCTGCGAGTCGGTCGGTCCCTTGTACCCGAGTTGCTCAGCGGTATGCTTTTGGCAGTGTGGTTGTCTAGTCTATTAATGTCATAACTGCACTTTCACAATTGCTTCATTAACCTTCTTGCTTCTCAAATTTGCTTGAAAATGCGCCATTTACCCATTCGCTCGCCACGGTGCACTCCCACACAAAGTTTGCGCCTCACCACTTTCAAATGTCACCAGCCGCCCCTGTCACTAGTGTGTGAGAAGGAAAAAGTTGTGACTAAGGCTACTGACATAAGCAATACGCTGTAGCATACACTCATTTGAAACTGAGATACAAATGTCTTTACATAATTTTTCTGCAGCTTAGGGACCCAATAAGAAAGCTGGCAAAAAGCCAAAAGGTTTCACCTAAGCAAGATCTATTGGCTTTTTAAAAATGATTTAACATTCTTGAATTTGAGAGACTTTATCTTATGTTTTTTGTGATTTCTGTTCAGTGATATACACAGCAAGCATTTTCAATGCTCGCCTCAAGCAAGGGCTCTAAGATTCGAGCCAGACCCTTGGCTTGTCTCCGGTTCGCCTTCTGTTCATTTGTTGGCAGGCCCACCTATAGTATCTAGAGAGTCAAGAGTGGTGAGTACATGAAAGATCTGTTTGGCGATCCAGGAAGGATTTATTGATAAATGCTGGACACATGCTTATATTCAATTCAAGTGAAGTGGCGCGTGTCCCTCGTTGTAGTGCCCGTAATGCTCTGTGCTCAGAGGAGTGTGGTTACTGTAAGAACCAAGTTTTGAAAAGCCGCTCACATAAGAGGTGGAGTCTGTCTGCCTGACCTCCATCTAACATCTCAGTGCTGCAGCACTTTGGGAGCTGTACCTGCTCAGTGCTACACCCTTACATCCAACAGGCGGTGTGTGGAAGAGGTGGAGGCCCAGATTTCTCACACGGAATCTCTATGAGAGCAAGACAAGAAAGCAGAAGCGTGGCGTGTGACAAGCCCAGGAAAAAATGGCTGGCGCAAACAAAGCGTGAGCGGCATCCCATAATCATGTATCCGGCAGTGGAACACAATGCAGATATTTAGGAATTTCTTGAAAACTGTTCGTATGTTTTTGATAAAATAATCTTGTAAACAGCATGCACCTTCCAAAATCTTTTGCGACTCGGTCAAAACTCCTGTCAAAGTCAGAAAACAAGCGTGCTTTGATGCCAAGCAATCCAGTGCGAGTCGTGTTCCACCTGAACGATTCCACTGTATGTTCTGGTTCTGATCCAGTTTGTAGCAAAGTGCCTTCTATGGTGTGCTCAAGAACGCACAAATGCCCACCTAGGTGTAATGTTGGGCACTAGGCCCGCATGCTGGGTGAAATGACTCACGCAGGACACATGGTTAGGGGTAGTGGGAATGGCCACGAGCACGTGCGCTCGGCCTTTTTATTGACAGCGTCACCTGACACAGTGACGTCTGTGGTGGGTGGGTGTACAGTGTAGTACAGGGGTCTGGAACACTAGAACGTGTCCATGCATGGACACTACACTAGGGATGGATGGGGTGATAAACAAGCTGCATGAGGGAGGCCGACAGGAAACATAGAGGACAGTGGAAAGGGGGTGTTGGCTGAAATGGAGGGTGGGTTACAAACAAGGGAACGTTGGAGAAGGACTAGGGTTTAGAAACAACAAAAGGTGGGGGAGGGTTAGAAACAAAGACAGAGTGGGGGAGAGGGAGAGGCACTGCAGGGACATGCACTCCCTGAGTGCACGTGAACAATGAAAAGATAGTAACATCCCAGCGCTTCCACGCTTTGGAGCTGCACCTTGCTCAGTGTTACCTCCTTACATCCAACTGTGTGACATGGGCGGAGGAGCAGTATTCTTACAAGGAGAGTCTATGAGAGGCAGCTGGAGAGTATGCCAATAGGAAGGCTGAAGCGTGGCGCGTGACAAGCCCAGGAACTAAGGGCTGGGGTGAACAAAGCCTGGCTGGCAGCCCACAAGTATTCATCATTTTCATCGAGCTCCTTTAAGATTTCATAATCATGACTTGTACCCAAGGAACTTTTTGTACTGATTTCAGTTCAGTGCACAAGTACTTCAACGCCCAGTTTCAATCTGACCGCCAAGTCTGCAGAGGAGTGTCCACCAACCAGACGCCATTGGCAGCCAGCTCACACACAGCATTTTCAAGAGAGTGCATCGAGCACCACTCTGTAAGTAGCTGGCGTTTCCTAACACAAGTAACAGATCAGTTAGTTGATAGTGAATCGCTATACATAATCATCATGGTAGCTTTGTGAAAACCCTGAAAAAATGAGTCATAAGTGCATGCACTTTCAGTTGAATTAAACAGGTAAAAGAACCATCTACAGAGCATCCTCAAGGGGTGTATCAAAAAGAATAAAGTTATGTTCATCTTGAAGAATGGAAACTGAAAGAAAGTGCGCGTGAACATTCATGGCACAGGTGAGTCGATATATACCAGGTAACTCCGGTTAATATGTAAGTGGCTGAATCCTGGATCCGTGAACTGAGCGTGGTGTGGGATGAGTCGTGAGGTGAGTTAAATTAATAAAATTAATAAAACGAGATGTAAAGATTCCAGTTTGTGTGTCTGCAGAAACGGGGATCCAAAGATATTATCGGGTCATTCTTGGGCCATAACCAATCTGTGTGCATCAAGAGCCAAAAGAAATTAAAAACATGTGAAGTTGCAGGTGAAGCGACTCGTTTGCTGTGGAAAAGGGGGTCGGAAGACCGTGAAAAAGTTTGTGTGTGGAGAGTTAAATTTTTTGTCGGAGAAACCGAGAGAGACCCCTTGTCTTTTACAGGGAATGGGGTACAACTTACATCTAAAGAAATTTTGCACAATCCCTATACTCTGACACAATGGTATCAAACTTTCAGACTTAAACATTCATCAACATAAAAAGACATTAGATTTTCATTGCATTTATTTAAAAAGAAATATACATATAATTCATAAAATCAATACTGACATTGGATATGTTAAAAAACACTAGACATAACAAATACACATTATTATTGGATCCACAACACTGTTATGAGCCCGCATAACAGAAAAAGATAATGAAGACAGTAAACTTTGTCATTAATTGCGCATCCTATAGAATCCTGTAACTGCTATGGTTGGTGATACATATGTACTTTTATATCTACTCGCAGTCAACCACAGTTCTTCTTTGGATTGCGTTATTATAGATGCGTCGACGCGTTTCGATGGTTCTTCTTGTTAATCCATCTTTATCAAGACTTATAATAGGCTTTGGGTCTTCCTCAAGATTACGGGGACTGACAGCCTGCGTTTTATTAAAATTCGTCCTGGTGTCTATTTCCAAAGTCGTGAGTGCATGGCATATCCCATTCACTACTTCTCACCTCTTTAATGGAGTCGTCAATTTCAATCCGGGTGACGGAGGTCCCAGTTACTCGGGAAAACAGGCTGTCGGCTTCGTACGCGGGAGTATAATTCGCTTCGAATTATACTCCCGCGTACGAAGCCGACAGCCTGTTTTCCCGAGGTGACGAAAAAAATAGGAGGAGTAACTTGGACCTCCGTCACCTCGGTGGAAATTGACGTCTTCATTAAGAGGTGACGTAAATAAAGGAGGAGTAACTGGGACCTCCGTCACCCGGATTGAAATTGACGACTCCATTAAAGAGGTGAGAAGTAGTGAATGGGATATGCCATGCACTCACGACTTTGGAAATAGACACCAGGACGAATTTTAATAAAACGCAGGCTGTCAGTCCCCGTAATCTTGAGGAAGACCCAAAGCCTATTATAAGTCTTGATAAAGATGGATTAACAAGAAGAACCATCGAAACGCGTCGACGCATCTATAATAACGCAATCCAAAGAAGAACTGTGGTTGACTGCGAGTAGATATAAAAGTACATATGTATCACCAACCATAGCAGTTACAGGATTCTATAGGATGCGCAATTAATGACAAAGTTTACTGTCTTCATTATCTTTTTCTGTTATGCGGGCTCATAACAGTGTTGTGGATCCAATAATAATGTGTATTTGTTATGTCTAGTGTTTTTTAACATATCCAATGTCAGTATTGATTTTATGAATTATATGTATATTTCTTTTTAAATAAATGCAATGAAAATCTAATGTCTTTTTATGTTGATGAATGTTTAAGTCTGAAAGTTTGATACCATTGTGTCAGAGTATAGGGATTGTGCAAAATTTCTTTAGATGTGGAGAGTTAAACTCATGGTGCTGAAACCCAGATCGATCTCCTGACAAAACAAAAGCATGATGTCGATTTAAGGAGCTCAAAAGCCCATATGTGCACTCACCAAGAAGTAACAGCGTTTCTATTGTAACCAGATTCCTGTGGCGTTTACTATGGCCGCCAAGTTTTGTTTGTTAAATACCCAACTTACTAACCGTAAAAACAAGCATTGGCAATGCATTCGGTCTCGCCTTTGGGACCTTATATGTATTTAGCTATGCAGCACGGTGCTGAAACATCTACTGTTCTTTAAGATGGAGGGAATGTAAGCACCAAACTGCGTGACACGCCAGGTATGGGAACACATGGAGAGAAAGATTGCCTTTCAGCGGGAAATGGTATAGTCCAAAGCTCTGTTTTTAATATAAAAGCAAGGCCTTTGGTGGTCATATCACGGAAAATACAAGATTTGAAAAAAATATTATTGTTTACGGGTGCTCGTGGAAGATTATTTCTGTGGACTGGAATCTATAAAATGCTAATGTGATTCTAGTATTTTACTAACCTCTGCTGGTCATTTTCTATCAAGAAAGTTAAAAAGAGACAGTTGCCAGAAAAATTAAAAAAAGAAAATCCCTCAGCCAGACCCCTCCAGGATATTGCGGCATGGATTATCAAATTTAGCGGCACAAATATGGAAATTTAGCGGCACAAATATGGAAATTTAGCGGCATTTTTGCGGCACTTTATTTTACTCATAATCATTCATTTTCAGCCTGAAACCAATGGAGACTGTTTAAGCAGAGTATTCCACTTGTAATAGGCATGTTTAAAGTATCTACAGCTCTACTGAAGCACAGCTCCAATCCTAACCTTGTGGGAGTGTGCGGTATTTCTCCCTGGGATGTTCTAGTGCCCATGTATGCATCGTGTTGGGGCACCACTGCCTCTGGATCCGAGAGGCAGTACAACTCTTCCTCAGGCACCCTCTTTTGCAAATTTTTTAACTAGTGCTATGGGGGCCCTCAACCATGAGATCAGTAATGTTGAGGAAAGCCTAGGTGTCACCAAACAGATTTTGCTGGAAGATAAGCAGGCTCTACCAGCATCAGACGTCGCCGGCCCCAGTACTGAATCAAGCAACCCGAGGTGATTAAATACATCTGGGTCCTCCTGATGGAGGAGAGTTAATCCTTCTATTACACATGAACTTGTAACTATTAATTCAGATCCAGTTAATTCTGTGAAGCCTTTGACTGATTTTTATCAGCTCACACCCAGGGAAAAGTAAAAAAGGACTCTTTGCATACTGTTCACCGTAAGGATAAAGTGCTGCCCAATCCAGTTGGCAGTCCAGTGTATGCTACTACTGCTGTAGTGAATTTGGAGGTTAGGTCAGTTTCAACATCACAAACACTGTACATACCCAGCACTCAAGAGACTATTTGACTCATTCACGGGTAGACTAAAAGCAATTGAGTGTGCCATTTTGACTTGCCCACCTCTGATCACCTACCCACGTCAATTTGAAGAATTGAGGGTGCCACTAATGCCCCCCAATCTTGTGGTACCATACAGCGCCTTGATTCAGATAGCTGTATTTCCAAGGACACTAATACTGTAACATTTGTCCCTCAAGCTAATTCTGCTAGTCTTCCTGTACTGTCTTTCTGACTCTGGATGTACAGACTGCACTGTCACCGTGGGCTGTTCCCATCCGAAAAGGCTGCTGCAGATTTGGAACCGTGTTAGGCAGTGATTGGGTGTTATTAATTCATCTCTGAGCATGTCAAAAAAGGAACATTAATTTCGAATATAACCTACCCCAAGATCCACAGGTACTTGCTAACGCAAGCCTGCGCTGCATTGTAACGCAGCTCCGTGTTTACTGAATGAGTCAGGCTTCCTGCTTCGAATACTCGATGGCTTCTGAATGAATCACAGCTCACAACCCCCTCAGCTGAGACTCGTTGGCCAGCCCTCTTGAAAGTGGTGTAAAGGACTCAACCAGATCACGGATGCCTTTTTGCAGACACATGCCATAAATAACAATGGCAAATGCACGCACCAGAAATGTGCAAAACAAGAGTACGTGTCCGTGGGCATGCTGCACACCAGGCCTGTAGTAATCTAATGTTTGCATGCAAGCCTGGTGTGCTTGAAACTGGCTATTAAAAGATTCCTTTCATGTTGCATTCACCAGGGCAGCAATGGTTTTATTGTGTCAGTCAGCAAGAATAAGTGTATTTCGGAATTATCAATCCACTGAACGTGGAGTGTGCGTGCAAATGAAGGATTTTATGCCTGCTTTGGTGTGTTCCTAGCACTGTGCAGAGGCGCAACTAGAGCAAAATTTCAGGGGGCGCGGGGGAGGCTAATTCCTACAGCAATAGGCAGAGTGGAGGTGCAGGGGGTTGCAGAAGGGGTGAAAACAAAACAAAGCCTAGTTAACAAGGGAATGGTCTTTTAAAGACCTGTGAAGTACTCGGGTGCAGCTCTGTGTGCCCGGAAGCTGTCTTAGCCCGGGCTGACACACAGGACGGGGGAGGGAAGGGGGCTGAAGCCCTTTGAGCCTGGTACTGTGGGTAAAACATACATACCAGTCCCCGCATCCATGTATCGACGGCTTTTCAGTGTCTCTCGGGATTCACAAATCTACATCTTCAAGATGAAATTCGTATGGACCTTCAGTGTTTTGGCGCATTTTCTAATTTGCGCTGGTAGTTTTGTAAAAATTGCTGCATTTTTACAAAACGGCCGATTTCGTGATTTTTTTGCAAATGGCGAAATCCTGGAGGGTCTGCTCAGCAGAAAGCAATTCTGGTATTTTACTGACCTCTGCTGGTTATTTTCTATCAAGACAGTTAAATAGAGGCAGTTGAACAGAAAAGAAAGTCCCTAAGCGGAAGCAGAAAAGTCCTAGGGCTGATCTCCAGAGCCCACAAAGTACATACACATAGAAGTTATACTAAAGTATATATACTAAAGTATATACTGAAGTGTATGCAAGAGGTCTTGAATGCTCGACCTAAAAACTGGGACATGTCTGTTTTGTTAGAAACTGTTGGGATGTTTGAACAGTCTTTAAAGCCTGGGAGTGTACGGGCAAAACCGGGACGTCTAGTCACCCCACTTCAAAATGCAAAAACATATATCAAAATAGAAAACATAAAGAACATTTATTCATAAAAAAGACCTGTTACAGCACCTTAGGATAAATACAAAGTTGTTCGTCTATCAGCTAATTATTTAAACTGGTGGTCAAGTCCTCAGCAGTACAAATCATCACTAGGCATTCCCCATTTGGCATTTCTTGGTACAAAAATCCTAATGCGAAAATACTTGGATTCTTTAGCATTTTTTTTTTTAAAACACTGGATAAGCAATTGTTATACTGAACTTCCTACCACACTCCTGCCATTTCGAAGCCTTATAATTAATGTTAATCAATGAAATGATTGGCAGCCAAGTCGGATTGGCTGGATTGGTACCCCAATAGCTCCTTAAACTACAGGTAATGATAAAAGGAACATTTATCATTTTCAGAATCTAAGATATGGGACCAATTTATACCCGCAAACTATGTGGTCAAGGAATAGTATTTTAGCAGACCTACTTTTTCTCTTCAAATAGTTATTTACTACTCATATTGGTTACTAACCATCTTCCTAGCTAGTGTGCACTTGTTTAGGTGACTTGGCAAGAAACCCCTTCAAGAATCTTTACTTTCATATCCGATCAACATCACCTCAACATTTCTTGTAAGGGAACTGAATTCATTTATCAGTGGTCAGCAATGCACTCTGTTGGTAACCCGGCTGTCCTTCTAAAATACATCATTCATAGCTTTTTGCCCTCATTGGCACCCTGAGAGCAGTACCTGCCGACTTTGCTAAATGTCAACATTTTAACTCCGTTTTAAAATATGTGCAGAATATTTAACTTTCCCAAAAATATTCCAGGCGGTGAGTTGGATTATAAATAAGACCTCCAAACTTGCACTTTTACACAAATCTGCGGACTGCAAGTAGAATAGTAAACTTAGCTTTAGCACCTGAATGATTCCAGGTTCATGGAATCCTGGATCTTAACTGAATACTGATGCTCCAGGGTGTTTATCTCACCTTTTTGCATCCACCTTGTCCTAAGGTATGAGACCTGAAGGCTCACTACTCCGGGGAGAAACAGTGGTACTGCAGTACAACTCCATCTTAAACAATTCCAGCCCTATGCAATCTGTGTTGTGCTCAGCCTCAAAGACGATGGTCTAGCCAGCTGCAACTATTCCTGTTAATGCTGGAATCCACTCACATGTACACACTCTCAACATGTCAATAAGAGCAACCAATCAGACGCCGCTCAACCTATTATGTGACTGAAAGTGTCCTGTATGAGACACCGGACAAGATGTCAGCTGTGCAAGCACCTTGGCTGCAAGTCTAATATGCTAGTAATTGACAACATTGCTGTTGTGAATTGTTTTGCTACGTCTCGGCGCAAAATATGTTCAACGCAAAAAACCTCATGTCAATTTGCTGTTCTTTACTTCTTGTTGCCAGCCTTACATTATTTTTACCCAACCTAACGGTATTGAAATTGTTAACCTCATAGGGACAAAGGTTGGGGAAGAGCGGGGTATGAAAAGGACACATAGGTGTAGTATGCTGACTCCTCCACCGCAGATACATGAAAGGATGAGGCAGAACGAAACATCACTTGCAAGTTCTTCACAGACCCCCGTGGCAAGGTCCTCAGACCCACTGCTGGCTATCTCACCAGTGAAATCCACAGGTTTCACAGGCGAATATGCACAATTAATTAATTTTGTATGTAACTATGTGGATTTATATAACGTCAAGGTTTTGCAAAGCAATACAACGATGTACAAGTGAAGGCAAGAGTTGAAAAAATACAGTTTTGAACGACTCTCCGGAGGCGTTGTTCATCTTATATAGGACCCAGCAAACTATGATCCAAAGATTTTTTTTTTAGTTTTATATAGCGCGAACTTGACCCGAAGATATCAGGTATCAGAGCGCTCATGAGTACCAGTTTTGTTACAGATGGACACATTAATTTTTGTTGGGCACATGGAGATTAAGCGATTTGCCCAGAATCACAGGATGTTGAGTGTTGTTGCTGAGACTCGAACCCGGATCCCCAGCTTGAAGTCCACCGCTCTAGCCTAGGAAACATGTTGTAAAATCTGGTTTAAAATGATTACACAACGTCAAAGCTGTGCAAATATACAAATCTTTGTATATTTTTCTAAAGGCAGCCTTCCGTTATACCAATTAAACATTTGCAACATGTCGAACTGAAGTAAGTCCAAAGGGATAAATAAATAATGCATTCAAACAGATGTCAGGTTTATTTTGGCCTTGGTTATGGATTCATGAATGAAAGTTTTGTTTTTTTGAGCACCCGCTGAAAAACAGATCCCTCTCTAGCCATTTGCACCTTACACAGGTAAAGCAGGGACTAGAGACATAGACAAAGACGACATCACACTGTTTGTAACACAAGGCTGCACACAAAAGAGACATGTAAAAGAGTTTTGTTTCTAAAAATCAAACAGAGATGTAATGTTGTTGTGATTAATGCCCGTCTAAACACCGCGGTGTATGCATGTGTTAAGGCGTCCCACTCCTGAAGGAGTGTGCGTGAAGCGGTCTTCTGCAGATCCGGAGTGTGCGTGCGCTCAGCCCTCACACTCAGAAGAGGTATACATGAAATCCTCGTAGGCAGACGCAGGGTGTGCATGCGTTCAGGCATGACACTCAGAAAGACTGTGCATGAAGCCCTCGGCTGCAGGCACGGAGTATGCACGCACAAAGAAGGGAGCGGACAAATAAATAGATCGCTTATAAAATGCCAATTTGAGTATGGCTCCGACGCGCCGATTAAAGATTATTCACACTCTCTTTAATGCTCGGAAGCCCAAACATCTGCGGGCCACAATAAAAACCACATATATATGTATATATATATAAAAAAACAAAAAACAGCCTTGCCACCTCCTGCGCTTTCTTGCAATCCCGGAGTTTCCGGTCTGACTCCTATATTCTGGCCTCATCTTTCACTGTCTGTCTTCACCCGTCGGAACGTGGCGTGGGAGCCAGAAGTGCGGCGTGCAATGACTCAAATAAACCAGCGAGACGCAAGTGAAAACAAAGGCATGCCGGGATAGCAAATCCGCCTCCTACCTCACAGAAAGGACTTTATATGCAAGCATTGAAAATGCAATAGGACTCGCTTTTACGCGAAAACTATTGCATTAGAATCGGAAGTGCGGGTGGGTAGAAGGCACGAACGGGAGTAGGGAGGGGGGCTGGTGTGGTCTGAGAAGTCATGGACTGTGGGAGGGGAGGGGGAAGGCAGGGAAAGAAAAATACTGTTGGAAGTAAAGGGGCTGATAGCCGTGGAGGGATACAAATGACGAATGAGGAGGGACTAACAAGCCTCAAACCAATCGGAAGGCAGCATTTAACACAAAAGCCAATGGGCAGAGAGTGGGCGGAGCTTCCACTAAGCTTCCACACTACAGTATATACTGCATGCCTCGCAAAGCGATGGCAGTGCATTCGCGCTGCTACGCTTAGCGAGACCTAAAAACGAAATGGAGATTATTTCCCTGTCAGGACATGGTACACACCTTAGTACATGTCCTACCTTTCACATGCACTGCACCCTGCCCAGGGGGTACCTTGAACCTACCATAGGGGTGTCTGATGTGCAAAGGGAGGGAAGGGTAAGGTCTGGCAAGTGGGTGCACTTGTCAGAACAACATGGCAGTTTAACAAACTGCGCGCAGGCACTGCAAGGGCAGGCCTGAGTTCCCTCTTTACGGCTACTTGTGTGGGTGGCACAATTAGTGCTGCAGGCCCAGTAGTAGCATTTACATTACCAGTCCTGGCAGACATAGTACACTTTACTAGGGACTTTACCAGTAAGGCAAACATACCAATCATGGACAACCAATTACCATTACACTTTGCATCACAGCAACAAAAATAGAGGAGGTAGAGGCAAAAAGCCTGGGGTAATCACGCCAAGAATTACCAGGTCTAACACCACATTTGCCACGTAATCCATCATCTGCTGCACATACTGAAGATTTGGAGAAAAAAAAGTTTCTAGCTCAAACGTTTAAAAAAAATTGTAACTCGGCTTCCTGCGCACCGGAACGCTTTTTGCTCAGTTTGACTGGTCATCTTTAAGTTATTTATTGCTGTATTTGGGTGTTAAGTAACTAATGAGGTGCACTCTATTTCCCGACACTAATACCAGGTGTAACAAGCATTTGCAATGCAATCGGTCTCGCCTTTGTGACCTTGTATGTATTTAGCTATGCAGCACTTTAGCCTGGATACTGAAACATCTACTGTTCTTTAACATGGAGGGAAAGTAAGCACCGAACTATGTGACACACCAGGTATGGGAACACGTGGAGATAAATATTGCCTTTCAGCAGGAAATGGTATAGTCCAAAGCTCTGTTTTTAATATAAAAGAAGGGCCTTCGGTGGTCATATCACTGAAATTAAAAGATTTGAAAAAATATTGTCTACGGTTGCTCGTGGAAGACAATTTCAATGGACTGGAATCTAGAGAATGCTAGTGATTCTGGTATTTTACTGAACTCTGCTGTTCGTTTTCTATTAAGAAAGTTAAATAGAGGCAGTTGCCAGAATTTTTTTAAAAAGAAAGTCCCTCAGCAGAAAGCAATTCTGTTATTTTACTGACCTCTGCTGGTCATATTGTCTATCAAGACAGTTAAATAGAGGCAGTTGCACAGAAAAAAGTCCCTAAACGGAAGCAGACAAGTCCTAGGGCTGATCTCCAGAGCCCACAAAGTACATACACATATAAGTATATACTAAAGTATATATAAGAGGTCTCGAATGCCTGACCTAAAAATGACAAAATAATAAATTATACTATCATAAAATGTACAGCATTATAACACATAATTTGCCTTTTCTTGACGCATAATTTGTTCAACCCTAACGTGTAATTTGGTCCACCGCCTCATAATTCCAGTGGACCTGGTTATTTGTCAAAACGTGACATGGTATTTTAAATGGATAACACATTATCCCCTCCCATTCAGAGTCTACGAGGTATTGAATCTGCTACCTCCAAAACATCCTGAAAGTAACTCTTAAAGTCTCGACTACAGAAAAAGAGGATGAAAGATTTTGAAAGGATGAAACCATTTTAACATCTTTGACCAGCTGCTGAATGGGGCTAAAAGGCTCCCTAATCTGAAGGAGTATGGCTTTGTAGGATTATCGTCAATAATTGCGGCTTTGATTACCTTCATTCTAAATAGCAAGGATTTCAAACATGAATTGGGTTACTATGGCCGTCTGTCTTTTTCTTTTGTTGAAACTTGGATATTTCTTTTTCTTAAAAGAAACTATGCTATGCAATTGTTTTGTATTCTCTCTCATCTCCATAACTTTCTCCATTGCCTTCTACAGGCAGCCTTCCCGTTTTTCGTGTTCATTGGTTCATACTTTGAACAACACAGTCTTCCTGTTTTTTAAAAATCGCACTAAATAACCTATCTTTCAAGTGTGTAGTTTTTGAAAGCACTTTTGATTGTGAAGTTCTTTTCACACTTCCTGCCACAATCTACCAGATCCATAGCGTGTGAAAACAAGTGTTGCTGATACATATTTCATGGCATGGCACTTATTTTATTGGCTTTGCAAACTAAGGATGACTGCTTGTACTGAGACATCATCCCAATACTTTCAGTTTGCACTCAGATGTGTCCTTTCAGGTTATGGAGAGATAGCAGAAGCAAGTATTAAAGCTCCGGCACACATTATATTTTGTGTTCACCAGTTTTACTTGTGACATGTGCCAAACATTTATAAGGACAATGGCTCTCGCTCCTGTCTCCACTACCTGGGGAGCAGGGTCAGTACTCCACTAGTCACTGTGCCTGGGATACACAGCTTTGTCTGCCGATTACTTTCAGCTGAGGCAGCCGGCTTTATTTAAGCACACGTTCCGGTACCGTCGTGCCTCCCATCCAGCTCGATTAGCCTTGGGGCAACGACAGATAGGTAAGCGCTACTGTCCTTACGAAACTGTACAGAAAAGTGTACTCGAGTTCTTGTTGAGTCTAACTGATGCGCTCTTGGCTTGGCATAGAGGACACACACTGGCTAGTCCTGTGTTTGCATTGTTTAATCCCAGATAGAGCGAGCCGGCCGAGACCTAGGCTTGCGGGGACTACAGCCTCGACATAGAGTTTTTGTGAGAGTTGAGAGCCTGGCAGGCTGCATTGTTTTTAAGAGGGATCGGACTCGAGTGAGAGTCGAGCGTTCTCAACCCTGAGCGTTAAGCCAGAACTATAGCGGGGCATACTAACAGATTCCTCCTAACTAAAGAAATAAATCTAAATAATTTTTTGAAATTTGAAAAAAAGAAAAAATGAATTACAAAACAATGATATAAACATTTAACAAACAACAGTAATATAATAAGCTAAAACTTAGCAATTCTGTTGTTATTGCTTTTCCTCTTTATTTCCCTCTGTCTACCACGATACAGAGCGGGGCCCCCTACACCCGAGCGAGGTTCCAGGGTAGGTGAGGTTCAATCCCAGATTACGTGGGGTAAGCAATTTTTCTATATGCTTTGAATTAATGCTAAGACAGATTCTTGCTTTATTAACAGCATTTTGTGGTGTGCGTGCTTGGGCTTTGTGCAATAATTGGTTTATTTTTTAGGTGATGACTACACCTTGTGATCTAGAGGATTTAGTTTGTTCCAGGTTGTATTATCTTTTGTAACCCCATACATGGTAGATATGTGTGGTCACTTTCACGCTTATAAGTGTATTGTTTGCAGTAGCATGTTTTAGTGCAACATAGGTCCTGACGAAAGCCGTGGGCAGTAAAACCCGGATGGCTGAAACATGTTGACCTTCACATAGCAGTCACCTTTTAGTACTGCTATAGCCTTGTTACACCCCTTTTAATCAAGGTGTGCAGAGTACTTGGAATATTAAGGTTTATCCTCTCTACACAACCTTTTTTAGCTTTCACCGCTTCTTTTTCTTTGCACTGCACATTACAGGATTATTATCCTTTTTCATTATAACTTTCTACACCTGGTGTTTCGCTGGTTAACACTAACCAGTCTGATTGAGCAATAGAGCTTGAAACTAGCGAGGCAGTCCCCATGATCAAGGGACACACCTCTGCCAATAGTTGGATCACCAGATGATATTAATTGATCATGAGAGCTACTTTTCTCTCACCATTTGCTCTGTCCTTCGAGTAAGATTGATGGTAATCACCGCTCTGCTCTTGGCTAGTCTTGGTTTGCTGCACTTTGGTTCAATTTCTCTCACCATTTTTGTGCTGTTCGTCATTAGACCCCCAGTTCTTGTTTTGTGTGTATAGTTTAGTAATAGGGGATTGGAACTTGGGCAGGTCTTTAAATATTTTTTTCCCTTAGACCCTATTTTCTCACTAGAATTTTTGATGCTCTTGGGCAGCTTTTAGCTGCGGGTCTTTTCTAGGACTACATTTAGTTGTGGGTAATCTAACATTAGTTACATTGCGGTTTCTTATAACTGCATAGCTGTTACTCTCTTTCATTCCCTTTCCCTCCTTCATACACTCACTGCCAGTTTATCTCAATAATCCATCATGGCTGAATTTAGCGGCCTAGCGTATGACGATACAGTGTATCAGTCGATTCTAGACAACACCCCTAGTATCCTCGAGGGACCTAATGCCCCCCTGTTAGACACAGGCAACGAGTGGGGCCGTGTTCTGGTTCTGAAGAAATCACACTCACGCTCCTCCATTCATGGTGCCATTATGGCCGAGTATTTAAGAGCCAATTGTGCTCCTCCAGGGTTGATAGTAACCAATGCCCCTAGGTTATTTTTAGAAGATAGGGTATTTTTGAAAGACTTGTCCCTTATAGCCTGGCGGTGCACACGCGACTGGCTGATTCTCATTATCAGTACAGAAAAGAGAGTCGCGGACTCCATTTTGGTAGAGATACAGACGTTGGAAGCACAAATTAAAGTCACCATTACTGCTACTCTATTTAAAAAGAACTTGGACGAATCGAACAAAAACAATAAGGAGTTTAAAGACTCTATCTTACTTGCCAAAATTGAAAAATTTAAGAAAGACCTGGCTAAGTTTAAGCATGAGAAAGTCTACCCATATACCAGCGACAACTATTCACCCCCGGAGTTTAGGCAGAATGGCAAGAGATATGGTTCCACCTATTCAGGTTTAAGCTCAGATGAGACTTCTAGTGATACTGAGGGATCCAATGTCCAGAAACCCAGGTTTAGAGGCAGAGGGAGATACCCCAGATCCTATAATCAGAGGGGTTATAGTGCACCCCCATTTCAACAATGGTGGCCTCCCACTCCATGGGGTTTTCCACCACAACCATTCCAACCACGTATGACACCCTTCCCACCAGAATATGACAATCAGCCTTTTTTAGGGTATGGCCCATCGAGACCCAGAGGCAGAAGAAGAAATGCGCAGGCCCAGGTTCAGTGGATCCAGCGTCAGGCCCCCACTCAGGGACCCGGAGCAACACGAAGAAAAACTCGGCCCCATCAGAGAATTACCCAAGTTAGACCTAGTGGTTAATTTGAGTAAACGAACTCTAACCAAAGTGGAACAGTCCGTTCTCAATAGGGGTCTTGGCTTTGTCACCACCTCTGGAGGTGACCCATTTCGTATTCAATGCGAACTAGCACAGTTCTTTAGAAAATTACGGCTCCAGCATTTCTTCAGAGACAAACCGCTCACGGACACTCCTGATTATGAGTTAAATACTGGTCTTAGACCTAAATCGACTTTTAATCCTCCTACGCACTTGGTTCCACCTCAGGTTTTGACCTTTGAGAAATCCGTGACTAGTGAGGTCACTGCCATGTGTAAACAAAAGCAACCGAGGTTCAATAACTTACCACGATGTGAGCAACTGGCCCTTACCGCTTTGGCTAAAGACAATGATATCACTATCAAACCTGCGGATAAGGGGGGTTCCATTGTCATTCTGGATACCACCGATTACAGGGCAGAATGCCTTCGTCAGTTGAGTGATCAGAATTCTTATAGAGTTCTGACTCAGGATCCTACTGAACGATTACAACATACCATTGGGCAATGTACTGAAGAGGCACTGAGGGAAGGTTGGATAACAACACGAGAAGCACAGTTTTTACAAACCAAGTTTCCTGTTATCCCCTATTTTTATGTTTTACCCAAAGTGCACAAGCCGACAAGACCACCTCCTGGGAGACCAATTATCTCGGGTCAAGGTTCCCTGTTGGAACCATTATCTACCTTTGTGGATTATTTTTTAAGACCTATTGTCCAAAAGATGCCAACGTATCTACAGGACACCAAAGATGTCCTGCGACTGCTTCCTCAAATTGAATTCGACGCCGAGACAGATTTCCTAGTCTCCTTTGACGTCGAATCCTTGTATACATCAATCCCTCAAAATGAGACACTTGACACAGTATGCTCTATTTTGGAAGCCACGGATTTGCATTCTATAACACCTGTACACTTCATCATGTCATTGGCACGACTAGCGATGAAAGAAAATTTCTTTAAGTTTGAGAGTATCATCTATTTGCAGATCTCAGGTACCAGCATGGGCAGCGTTTTCGCGCCCAGCTTAGCGAACCTATATGTCCATTCTTTTGAGCAGGAACATGTGCTGGCCCCCACTAACCCCTTCCTCACATCTATTCGCTTATGGAAGCGGTATATAGATGATGTCTTGGTGGTATGGCGGGGTGACCAACAGTCTATTGGCCTATTTCATCAATGGCTAAATACACGCAATGACTACTTAAAATTTACAGTAGAGAGTGACAAGATGCGCCTGGCCTTCTTGGATTTGTCTATCTTTGTAACACCACAGGGACTGGCGAGCGAACTGTACCTGAAACCCATGGCGCGAAATTCGCTCTTACGATATGACAGCCAGCTTCCGAAAGCCCTCAGGGACAACTTGCCCTATGGCCAGTTTTTAAGAGTTCGGAGGAACTGCTCCACCACAGAGGGGTTTGCAAGACATTCTAGCCTCTTAACAGAACAACTGAAAGAGAGACTCTACCCACACAAACTGATCAAACGGTCTTACAAGAGAGCTTCGAATAACAACCGTGAAGCTCTGCTAGACCTACCTGTACCTAAACCACCTCTTGAACGGTTGACGTTTGTCAACACTTTCAGTACTCTATCAAACAACATCAAGAAGAGTATTAAGAAACATTGGCGGATCCTAAACAGCTGCAATGAGAAAATTGCTCCGCCTTTGTTTGCTTTCAAGAGATCAGGGAACCTGAGAGACAGATTGGTTCATACACGCCCCCGGGTGGGTCGCACTAGGCCAGTGGGGACACTATGGGATTTACCGCCAGTTACCGGACACCATCCATGTGGGGGTTGTTCCGTCTGCCCACAAACCACTCACACCACAACAACTGATAGGATCCAACAGTCCGTGGATCCAAACCCAGTTTACTAATTGCAATAGCAGCAATCTAATTTATCTACTCACGTGCCCGTGTAACATCCGATACGTGGGAATGACAACCCGCAAAGTGAGGGCACGGATGCTTGAACACAAAAGCACGTTCAGATGCAGAAAACTTACAACTAGACTCACTAGACACTTTGTGGAGCCTAATCACGCCGCAGAAGATTTTCAGTGGACAGTATTAGAAAAACCGATCATACCTCCACACACGAGTGATATTTCCAGATACCTGTTTATTAAAGAACAAAAATGGGTATATAAGCTGCAGAGCGACACTCTAGGTCTAAATGACGATATACCTTGGACCAATTTGTAGATAAATTGGTATGCATTTCGATTCAGGTGTGATTCAGGTACATAACCAATAAGGGTTCCCCCTATGATCTTAGTTGATTGCTTCTCCATGTTGGGAGCTTGCGTGACCGCTGCTCGGTCTGCCACGGTGTCCAGCACACACAGTATGGTCCGTGTCCAGGTGCACCCCGATGGGGTGATTTGTCTCGCCCCTTCCATGTGAGTGTCGAGGTCATGGACGTTTGTATTGGAGGGACAATTTGTATGTGTGCACATTTGGACGAGTCAAAAAATAATGAGAAGCAGTGGCCTTTATCAGCTTATCGGCAATGTGGTACTTGACAAGATCCATTTGACTGAGATTCCTACTAGAACTACAACTTTAATTTGTATGACATCATTTTGTAGTTTTTTTGACTTGGGCAACGAACTGACGAGTGCACGATTATACATGTGACAGTCAGACTACCCCATTGGAGTATCTTTGTTCTACGACATTGAGCATTGTAGATATTATGTTGTACCGGACAAGCACATGCCGGTTTGTTAAGAGACTCTGTTGTAAACTTTGAGAGTTTTACCCTCGTTTTTCACATCGTGACACCGTTCAAACTACACTCGGACTCGAGTGAGAGTCGAGCGTTCTCAACCCTGAGTGTTAAGCCAGAACTATAGCAGGGCATACTAACAGATTCTTCCTAACTAAAGAAATAAATCTAAATAATTTTTTGAAATTTGAAAAAAAGAAAAAAAGAATTACAAAACAATGATATCAACATTTAACAAACAACAGTAATATAATAAGCTAAAACTTAGCAATTCTGTTGTTATTGCTTTTCCTCTTTATTTCCCTCTGTCTACCACGATATAGAGCGGGGCCCCCTACACCCGAGCGAGGTTCCAGGGTAGGTTAGGTTCAATCCCAGATTACGTGGGGTAAGCAATTTTTCTATATGCTTTGAATTAATGCTAAGACAGATTCTTGCTTTATTAACAGCATTTTTTGGTGTGCGTGCTTGGGCTTTGTGCAATAATTGGTTTATTTTTTAGGTGATGACTACACCTTGCGATCTAGAGGATTTAGTTTGTTCCAGGTTGCATTATCTTCTGTAACCCCATACATGGTAGATATGTGTGATCACTTTCACGCTTAGAAGTGTATTGTTTGCAGTAGCATGTTTTAGTGCAACATAGGTCCTGACGAAAGCGTGGGCAGTAAAACCCGGATGGCTGAAACATGTTGACCTTCACATAGCAGTCACCTGTTAGTACTGCTATAGCCTTGTTACACCCCTTTTAATCAAGGTGTGCAGAGTACTTGGAATATTAAGGTTTATCCTCTCTACACAACCTTTTTTAGCTTTTACCGCTTCTTTTTCTTTGCACTGCACATTACAGGATTATTATCCTTGTTCATTATAACTTTCTACACCTGGTGTTTCGCTGGTTAACACTAACCAGTCTGATTGAGCAATAGAGCTTGAAACTAGCGAGGCAGTCCCCATGATCAAGGGACACACCTCTGCCAATAGTTGGATCACCAGATGATATTAATTGATCATGAGAGCTACTTTTCTCTCACCATTTGCTCTGTCCTTCGAGTAAGATTGATGGTAATCCACGCTCTGCTCTTGGCTAGTCTTGGTTTGCTGCACTTTGGTTCAGTTTCTCTCACCATTTTTGTGCTGTTCGTCATTAGACACCCAGTTCTTGTTTTGTGTGTATGTCAAAGGACAGGACCAGTAAGTTAGCAGCCCAGGAGTAGTGCCTCCACATGTTAACAATCCATTCAGCACCCTGGTCATCTTACCCATTCAGTCTGCGGCCTCTTAGTTGGAGAAATTTGTGATCACTTCCTCCCGAAATATCACTGACTAAGCTACGCCGTTCCTCTAATCCCCACTCCCAATGTTGATCCCAATTTCCTCCCCACCCTCTAGTTCATCCATTATATCGTCCAAAAGGCTTTTAAAAAAATATTCTTACTCCTCTCCCGCCACACTCACTTGCTACTCTGTTGATTGCATAACTTTCCGCTCGTTCATATTTTGTTTTAAAAATCACAATCTTCTCTTTTTTCCTTTCATTTGCTGTGTGCATATGTTTTTTAATTTTTTTTATTCACTACTCCAATATAGGCGTCTGCAGTCTTGGAATGATATGCATTGTGACGCATATGTGTCATCACATTGCAACAGCTTGTTTCATATGCTGTTCAATACTGTAGCGATGCAGTCGCACACTGAATGTTCTAGTGCTGTTCACTTGCATCAAGGCACTCATCTTTCTGTGTGTGCGTTAAAAAGCCTTGGAATGTGTCCATACATGTTACCTGAGGCAAGCGTATATTCCTAAATCAGACTGCATGACCCAGTGTATAGTCGTTGTATAGCTGTTCAATCCCTAGTTAAGGGCTGTTTTGCAACAGACTGCGCTAAAAGAGCAAGCTGAACAGATTGCGAAGGTATAACATCCTTAAATCTGACAGGAGGTAATTCCGTAGTCTCGAACTTATTGATAAGATTGTACAGCCTTTATTAGATATTGATTTAAAAATGGGCCCTTCCGTATCGTTCACCTTTACAAATTGGGGTCTGCGAATATGGGTTCTGTTTTTGCTAATGTAGAGAGAGTGTGAGCATTGAGTTATCACCATCGCCAATAGTACTTAACTGTACTGTGTCATTCACGTCAGACATATATAGGACCAGCTTCCTTCCAACTGTACAAAGGACCCCGAATGTTTTAACGAACACTTGTGGCCCGTGCTCCAAACACAGCACATGAATACAATCCACACAACATAATTCCACATCACAAACGTAAATAGCACACCACATAATTAAACTGTACTACCTAACCCTCCACAACACAAACTACAATACCATAAAACTACTCTCCATAAGACAAAATCCCACTCCACATAATGCCTAATCACTAAATGCCACATGTTTAATCCACATAATTCCACTTCACACCACATACATCTATTCCAAACACTTAAGAAAAAAACAGTTACAGCGCCAATAGCTCTAACTTTCACAAAATGCGAGACTTTTTGCATTGAAAATGCGTGTTGTGTTTGACATCTATGAAGCTACATTCCTGTTTTGTGGGTTGGTGAGTGAGGACCGTCAGCGCGTGGCAACAAAGGTGACCGCCAAGGTACGAAAGTGACGTATATGCGTAGAACGTCCTCTATTGGCTTCTTGATAGAACTACCCACTCTGTCCACGATTTCATGGTTTTTCATAAACAGTGAATGGACAGTCAGTTTTGTCTAGAAATATTGATTGGGCCACCAAACACTCTTTGATCAATTTAAAATTTACATTAACATTTAAATATAATTACAATATTTTATTATCTTTTTCTCTTAAGTTCATTTATCATTAGTCATTTTGTTTAGCAGTGATTCAATGAGAATCAAAACTTACAAACAGACAACTCATGTGGGGCACTTTTAAAAGGTCTTTTTATTGTACTTTTAATGAGTGACACTCCTGAAATCATTTCTAATCTCTAATAACTCTTGAAGTCCAAGTACGTTCATTCTTGTGAGGTGGTACATAATAATGCAAAAGACATTGACGTAAGGAACTTTCAGCTGAAAATATGCGCTTTTGTTTCCATTGCAGGAAACGCTGCCGAGTTCCCTTCATGGTCCTCCTGCAGCGTCGACGTTCGTGGAGCTCGGCCGGCCGCTGAACATATCTATGGTACCCAGGCATACTTCCGCTGTGCAGTACAGGAAGCTGATCTCTCCAGCTGAGAAGTTTGCTGCCGCTCCACTCCCACTGTTAGTAGTTTCTACGAACAAAAAATATAAAGAAAAGCAAATTAACCTCCTGATAAATGAATCGTGACTCATCCCACTCATGATTTGTCAATCCACAAGACAGGGAACTCCAGTCCGGGTTTCAGGCTAGTCCCAAAGATGATGCACATTTAAGGAATTCTCACATGTGAAGAGTCTCAGTGGAGATTATCTGCATGGTTGTTGTGATTTGGAAACCCGACTTTTGTTAGCCTGAACTCTGTGGTAAAATACGACCATTGGTAGCGAACGACGACTACGTTTCGGTGCCAAATGATCGGCGTCTTATTCGGTGCACGTGCTGCACTCCAGCCTTGGACACCGAAAGCAGGACGTGACAGAGATGCAGTCGATGCAGCACAACTTACGTTTAGGTCTGGATAGACACAACTGCACTGCTGGACTAGAATTGCTGGTCTGTAAATGTCCTGCAGATATTATATTCACCCCCCATTGCAGTCCATGAGAGTTGTAGCAGTGATAACTTAGATATTGTTTTTACCGCCCCAGAAGCAGGAATAGCAAAGGCGCAGGAGTGATAGGACTCCGCTTGGGTTGGAGTAGCCAGAGGTGGATAGAGCCAGGAGGCAATGGTACTGGGAGCCACCGGCCTCGCCCTTACGCTGGAATGGCTAGTCTACCATGACTGCTGCTAATATGGGAAAGGCCGGGGCAAAACTACAACTGCCCGCATGAGGGTGGGAGCGGCACATGTCTGAAGCACAAGGACATAAGCCTGGGCCACCATCTTGCAAACCCTTACCCACAATGCCAGCAGAACCAGCTATGCATGGTATCCATGCAGCACCATGTGGCTCCCTATGAATGGTGATGCTGACATTCTCAGCTCCATCTTCCACTAGAAGGGGGGTAACGGCAGACCTGCTGCAGAGGTGCCCAGTGGCGAGTGAGACATAAGAGCACAAAGCCACCACCATGAGGGAAAATGCAGTGAAAGGCTCCCCTCACACTACTTACAGCAAAGCCATCCCCTCCTCCAGTGTGCACATCCTAATTCCTTTAAAAGGATTCCCTGTAATAGGCAGATCCATTTACTGCATTGTACAGAAAAATGCGGCTGCCTGAGGCACACACAGTGCATCCTGGTAAGAGGGCGGCCCCCTTAGTGCTGCATTCTGTCACACTCACACTACTTCAATCAATGGGACCACCCACGGGAGTTTCCCCATTTCCAGCACTCTCCCTGCGTCATTTCCGGTGCCAAGGCTACTGAGGCCAGGTACTTATACCTGCCCAACCCAGGTGCTGACCTCTTTGTTCCCCTACTGGACACACTGGAAGTCATGTACGGTTGCATCATGTCGGTTATATAGACAGTGTTTCATCCGTTTCAGCCGGTGAGTATGGGGCCCTTAAGGAGTCATCGCTCCTGTCTCTGGTTGATGACATCCGGCTGGTTGGTTCAGGGGAACAATTTTTGAGCACCAGGGTTAATGACACCAGCAATGTCGGGCATTACTGTCAAATGTGTAGTGTGCTCAGCGGGGCCTAATATGAGGTATTGAATCAACTGCCCGAGTCAAGATGTCTGTAGTTTGCCAGTTCGGTCCTGCATGGGAGCGATTGACGCATTTTCAGGGGAGCACGGCTGGACAGTTCCACCTCTTATGGGTATGCTAGTACCAACATGGCTGTGAGATTTAACCCATATGGGCCAGACCTGCGAATGCACTGCAGCTGTAACACAGATTCAGCTGCCACCCACAGGGCAGGGATGTTTAAAAGGCACTGGAGCGACCCCTTGACCCCGTTGCCAGGGCACTCGCTCCACCTGACTGTGCCCGTGTTGTTCCCAGCTGATTGCTGCTACTGGGAAGGTTCGTTCACCTGTTACTGTTTGTCACCTGCTTGTACTGTTTGTCATCCGCTTGTACTGTTGTTCTGTACTGCCTTGTTGGTATTCTGACCCCTGTGCCTTGTTCTCCACGCCTCCCCTGCCATCCTCTCTCCCGCCGCTGCATCTCCTGCAGCCCCACCCCCGTCCCCTTGCCTTGACTCTCCTTGTCGTTTTCCCGCCGCTGCGTCCCCTGCGGCCCTGCCCCCCTCGCTCCAATTCGCCATTTCTCCACCCTCCCAGCTGCTCCACCCTCTCACCTCCACTGCTTATGGCGGCCGCCGTGAGGCCGTGCCACTGGCGCGCTGAAGGCATGCCAAAGGCAAGCCCGTCGGCTCCCGCCTGCGCCTGTCCGTGCCCAGCGCCAGAACGACTGGACCTCACGACCGCCACGACGCCAGACTCCGATACGACACCAAAACCCTCCTCGCCCTCAATGCCGGGTGAGACCACACCTGCACCCAGGCTGCCCCGAATCACACCCACGGACCTTTCTCCTGCCGCACCTGCAGCTTCACCAGTGACAGAACCGCCAAACCACCAAGGACCGGACCCAACCACCTCCGCTGTATACTCCTAAACACACGCTCTGCATGCAAACACGCCGTAGAGCTCTGAGACCTGCTCGACACCTCCGCCCCTGACGTTGCCTTTCTGACAGAGTCCTGGTGGAACGACTCCTCGGCATCCGACATCGCCATAGCCATCCCGGACGGCTACAACATCTCCCGCAGAGACCGTACCAATGGAATTGGAGGAGGAATAGTCATCATACACAAGACCACCTTCATGGTCTCGACCCACGCAGACGTCACCATCAGCACCGCCGAACATCTGCACTTCCGGATCCACACCGACCCCAATACCACCCTCAGAGGAACCCTCATCTACAGACCCCCCGGACCCCGGCCACCGTTCAGCGACTCCATCGCCGACCTCGTCAGCACACCCCACACTCTCGCCTCCACGGACTACATCCTCCTCGGGGACCTGAACTTCCACAACACCAACTCCGCCACCCTGATCGACAACCTCGCCAACCTCGGCCTCAGTCAACTCTTCACCACTCCCCCCCACGCCACCGGCCACACACTTGACCTCATCTTCTCCACAAGCCCCCACGTCTCCTTCGACCACACCAACGAACTCCACTGGACTGATCACCGATGCATCCATTTCACCTACAAGAAGATCACCACGCACCACCGCACCCAACAGCTGCCCCGCCGCTGCTGGAGCAAAGTCATTGAAGAACAGCTGACCACCACATTCGCCCAGATCCCACCCACCAAACCCCACCGACCCAGACACCGCTGCTTGCAACTTCAGACAATGGATCAACGACTGTGCCAACACCCTCGCCCCGCTCAAGAAACCCTCCAACAGCCGTGCCAGCAAGAAAGCCACCTGGTTCACCGAAGAGCTCCAGACCTCCAAACGAGCATGCCAGAAACTGGAGAAGAAATTGCTCTACGAACGAACATCAGACAGCCACGCAGCCCACAAAGACGCCACCCGCAGACATCACCACCTCATCAGATTAGCCAAGAGATCTTCTTTCAAAGCCCACCTGGACAACAACGCACACGACAGCTTCAGCATCATGAAGGAACTATCCAACCCCAAGGCCAACACCAATGACATCCCACCCTCACAAGAACTGTGCGACTCGCTGGCCACCTTCTTCCACCGCAAGATCACTGACATCCACGACAGCTTCAACACCACGACTGCCGCGACTATGCCAGACCCCACCCCCCCTGCAAACACCACCCGCTTCAACCGCCTGACCTCCTGGACCAACGTCAACGATGACGAAACACGCAAGATCATGAACTCCATCCACTCAGGATCACGTCAGACCCCTGCCCACACCACATATTCAACAAAGCAGACACAGCCATCGACCCCAACTACGGAAGATAATCAACATCTCCCTCAAGACAGCCACTTTTCCGGAAAGCTGGAAGCACGCCGAGATCAACGCCCTCCTCAAAAAGCCCAAGGCAGACCCCACGGACCTCAAGAATTTCCGGCCCATCTCCTTGCTCCCGTTCCCGGTGAAGGTCATCGAGAAAGTCGTCAACATGCAACTGACCCGCTACCTCGAGGACAACAACATCCTAGACCTGTCCCAGTCCAGATTCCGAATAAACCACAGTACCGAGACAGCCCTCATCGCCGCCACAGATGACATCAGGATCCAACTAGACAATGGCGAAACATCAGCCCTCATCCTCCTGGACCTGTCAGCTGCCTTCGACATGGTCTGCCACCGCACACTAAAGACACGCCTCCAAGAAGCTGGAATCCAAGAAAAGGCCCTGGACTGGACCACATCCTTCCTCTCCGGCAGAACCCAGATTGTCCGCCTCCCCCCTTCCACTCCGAAGCCACCGCATCATCTGCGGCGTACCCCAGGGCTCATCCCTCAGCCCGACGCTGTTTAACGTCTACATGGCCCCCCTCGCTCACGTCACCTGCCAGCACAATCTCAACATCATCTCCTACGCCGACGACACTCAGCTGATCCTCTCCCTCACCAAGGACCCACACACCGCCAAAACCAACCTCCACGAGGGAATGAAGGCCGTCGCCGAATGGATGAGGAACTGAAGCTGATCTCAGGGAACAGCACCAACACCCACCGACCACGCACGCAACCTGGGAATCATCCTCGACTCCTCCCTCTCCATGTCAAAGCAGGTCAACACCGTCTCCTCCTCCTTCTTCAACACCCTCCGCATGCTCTGCAGGATCTACGAGTGGATCCCCATCAAAACAAGAAGAACGGTGACCCAGGCCCTCGTCAGCAGCAGGTTAGTCTACGGCTACGCACTCTACACTGGTATCCCGGCCAAACACCTGCGACAACTTCAACGCATCCAAAACGCCTCCGCCCGACTGATCCTCAAAATCCCTCGCCGTAGCCACATCACCCCCCACCTGAGAGAACTACACTGGCTCCCCATCAAAAAGAGGATCACCTTCAAACTACTCACCCACCCACACAAAGCACTCGACAACACCGGACCAGCCTACCTCAACAGCCGACTCAGCTTCTACACCCGCACTCGCTAGCTCCGCTCCGCCAGCCTCGCACTCACTGCTGTCCCACCCATCCAATGAACGACCTCCGGCGGCAGATCCTTCTCCTTCTTCGCCGCCAAGACCTGGAATACCCTCCCTACCCACCTACGGCAGACCCATGACCTGCTCACCTTCAGAATACTCCTCAAAACCTGGCTCTTCGAGCAGTAGAAGCACCCCCTCCCCTCAGCGCCTTGAGACCCTCACGGGTAAGTAGTACGCTTTATAAGTGTAATGATTGATTGATTGATTGATGTGGTCCTGGCTGGCCTGATCATGCATTGGCATCGATTGCCATCTAGGTTCGAATCAGAGCAATACCAAGTATGGTAAATCAGGATATATATATTTTTATATTTTTCCTCATCCTAGCAGAATAACAGGGCAGCGGGGAACATGGGAGAGGCGTGGTTTGTGGCTCTTTCCCTGGGGAGGTGGGCGTTACGGGGCCAGGTGCCAACGTGCTCGTAGCCGTTCAGTGAGGGTGGCAAACAGGTGAGCAACACGTTGCCCGTGTTCCAGAGATCTGACGAGGTGCTTGTTCTGTGTCGGGTCGTGGCTGGGGTCGCAGCACTTGTGCTCTGCACCTACGTGACCCCCAACTCTCACAGGGCCTCATTTTATTGCTGTTTCCTGCATTAGTGAGATACTGATGGGCCTGCTCTCGTGGTGATCTCCCTAAGTGGAGATCAGTGACCCCTTGTGGCTCACAATTTGAATGCCCACATGGACATGATTCAAGCCAGTTAGGCTCTATGGGGAAGCTCTGCTTAGTGCATGCGGTAGCAAGTATTTGACATGACGAATTTGTGGATAAGTCTAGGACTATGTATTTCAGGGTACAGGAGGATGGGCTGGAGCTAGATGTATGTCTGTTTGGCAAAGGATACAGCAGGTCCTATACCGGTGGACTCCCCTTTCGGCTTCACGAGGGTTCCTCTCAGCCATTAACAAGTAGTTTTCGTGTGCTCACCAACCGTCGTCATGGGTGACTTTGTATCCCTTCAGCTACATAGGGGTACCATCTCAAGGAGCACTGCATTTCGCTTTATGCCAAACCCCAGGAGTCTTTATGGAAGGACCCTGGATGTAAACATCGGCAACCCGCTAGTCAATCAGGCAGTTGTAAGCCTTAGTAACCGGGGGCTGGCCTTGTAACGTTCCACCTCTAAAGAGGCGTGAGTAAAATCATGGACAGCTGGTCTATGGTATTAAAGAGAAAAACTCCCCAAATGAAAAGGTAGCACCAGTTGAATTGGCCACTGTGCTGTTTGGCTCATCAGGCAGGTAGACAGCTTAGGATACTCATCGCTGCCTGTCCTTGGATCACCCGTAAGTTAACCCACAATGACTCCTGCACCGACCTCTGGAACTGACGCCTGCCGACGCCACTCTACTGGACCTCACCACAAGGCCCGATGCCCTGCATTCTAAAGGTACTGTTTGCGAGTCATCCCAACACTGTAGCTGACCCACGAATGAGCGGTATGGGTTTGTTGTTAACGACACCGTGATAGCCATCGACTTCAAGGAACTGTATTTTAAGTCTACTTTTTCTTATTGATATTTCTTAGAACTGTATAGTGGATTTTTATAGTTTTGGTCTTGTTTTGCACAGATAAAATATTGGATATTTTTCTAAAACTGGTGTGGTGTCCTTTTGCAGTGTCTTCACTGTATGTTATGTCCAAATGCTTTACACACTGCCTGTGAGATGAGCCTGACTGCTGGTGCCAAGCTACCAAGGGTGTGAGTAGGGGTTATTTTAGAAGTGTGTCCTCTTACCCTGACTAGGAATGAGGGTCCTGACTTGAACAGGGTAACAACCCGCAACAACCTGCCAACTAGGGACCCCCATTACTAGCAGAAACAGAGTATCATTTGTTGTGTAATAGTTAAACTTACTGGAGCAAATTCATACTCTAGGACATTGGCAGTGGCCCCACTCAGCCTAACAGAGTTGCACGATGTTGACTAAAATCCACAAAATCTCCCTTTTGGAACTCAATTTACAATAGTATTTGTGTATAGGGTCAGTTCACACACTGAGATAGAATTTCTAGAAGTGTAATACCATTTCTGAAATTCACACAAATAGTATTATACTTTGAAAAATATTTCTGACGCAAACCTCTGTGAGTGTGGAGATCGAAGAGTGAATGTGGCTCCACAGTATGAATTTTCCGAAAGTTTGAGCAAACCCATAAGCATACTTGTTTGTGGATTGTCAAACTTTTTTTCCATCTCTACTCTAGGAGTATTTTTGGAATTCTGTAAAAGATAGATACCTGCACCCATGCGAAGAAGTTAGCCTGCAGATTTTATGTCTTTGAATCAGGCCCTTTAAATAGGACCCAGGTGGTGGCGAGATTAGGTGTAGATTAGAAAGGATTCATATTATTGAATGTCTTCTGGCATGGTTTCTAAAGACATCTTTGCTTGGAATTATGAAAAGAAGAGAGACGGTTTTCACAAATTAAATGTGTGCAACCACAATTTGTCCCAGTGTCCTCATTCAGAGGTGAAAACTCCTAATTACAAAGTCAAAGAAGAATGAAAAGGAGTAATAGACAAAAACTGCGTGAACATGGCTAAAATGAAGAACTGTAAGATCAGTGGATGAACACAGAATGAGAGGAATGAAAAGAGACAAATGGATAATACAGTATGGAAAAGTAAACCAAAGGTGGGAAATTGGTGGGCAAATGAAAAAATTAAAAATCATCATTGTGTTTATGTTAATGCACCCAAATAGAACTATAAATATGGAGTAACAAGAACTCACAAAACTAGAAATAGGCAGGATCACAGCTATAGATGTGAGTTTTTTTTTCACATTGTTAATTTGTGTCTACAAAATAAAAGCATGAAGCTTGTGAAGTCCTGTGTAAGCTGGGTATGTGCCTGAAAATCAGGACTATGCTGAATATGTTGTAGTCAAATTCAGACACCTGTTCCATTCCTCATACCTTTCTCATTCAAGTGCTGAGCCACTGCAGAAGAAAAGCTAAGCAAAGTAGGTACATGTTTACAAAATACTTGTGAGTTAACGAAGTCAAAGTTTAACATCCTCAGGAGAAAAGGTAAGTATGGGATGCATTCGCTTAGAAAAAGCATGCTGGTTACCAGTGAAATTGTTTCAGAATACTCAAGAGAAAACACTAAGCACTGTTAGCACCCACATACAAAATTCCCATGGATTACAAGGGTCAACTAAACTTTGCAAGAGAAACTGAAACACAGGCCTAAGTGAAGGCCAATCAAGAAATTCTTGAAACAATGGGTAGCCAAATAATTAGGATAATTGCAAGTCGACAGCAACAAAGATGTGGAGGTGGCTCAAAGGCAGGAGGACAACAATTTAGCCATCTATGGAGTACTGTGCATGGTGGGGGTGGAGAGCTAAGGAAAGAATAAGTCAAACCTTTGACCTTCAAGACAGTGGATGCAGGGGCAGGGACTTTCAATGGGGGTGTCTGAGTGGCATGGGAACAAAGCACCAATGCTTAGGGCCAGCTTGAATGAACAGGAGCAAGTCACCAGGAATTAGCACATTACATAGGTGCTCATAAGGACTAGCATCAGCTTGGGCTATAAATGTTAAACTGCTTTGGATTCTCATTCAGGGGAGGCGTAGGAGTGGCATAATGAGGTGAAATACTTTAATTTCTCCTGTTTTTTTGCTCTTTCCATTGTATGCTGCATTCTACAGCACACGTAGTAGGAGCAAAACAACATTAATGATTGCATTTGTGCAGGAATGTGTCCCTTTCTGCACAACATCAATCATCCCTGCAATGCAGTCTCCCTTGCACCATGTCGCACGGATGCTGTTTGTGCGCCAGCACAGGGGATAAGGAGAGGAATGCGCTGTATCTTGTAGATACAGCGCATTCCTGCCCTTTTATTTAGACACAGGGCAGTGCAGCAGGAAGATTTGCTGCGCTGTCGTCTGTCAAAATATGGTAAATGAGTCCCATAATTTTTGCTGTTGAAATCTTTTAATCGGAGTGTTTCTGACTGAAGAAATGATTGGTACATCTGTCAATATGTCTCTAAACATGTAGCCTGTACTTCTAAAGAGGTCTGTGCTTAGGCCTGCTTGATTTTCCCTAGGTAACAATTAGAGAGCACAGAACTCACAAGTCAGACTTTTTATCTTCAGAAAAATTATGAAAATTTACACGTGCACATAGATCTTCACTGGTTGTCAATGAGGCATGGAAGGGATTTTAATCCAGTTTGCTCGATTGCATAAAGCCTTTGACCGCGCGGCTCAGTCCTCTACCAGCCAACTTCAGGCCTTACATTCCCGGGTGCCATCCTTGTGTTTACTGAGGGTAGACATTCTTGATTCAATAATTCAGGGCAGGTCAAGACTTACTTGTGGCCACTCTTTTTATGAATTACTCAGACTTACCAGATGTCATGTACCCATCCCTGTGCTTCTTGTAAGGAATCCTTACCTGGAGCAGCTATCACAATGGTGATCCAGCTAATCCCTGGTAAAATGAAAATAACACTGAGTCAGAAAGACAAATGGAGGGCTCATCAGCAGGGCAATGCAATGCGTTGACCCACCCTAGGCAACAATATTTTGTCAGACCCAACCCCTTGCTGCCAGGAGGGGAAATCCGCTGCCTCCTCCCCCTGGTGCCGTGGTTGCGTCTCGCAGCGTAGGACTGAGTATCTTTTGGTATTTTTGTCACACTATCTAACTCATCTTGAACAACTGGTTAGGGTACAATCATTAATGTTTGTCTTGGGGTGCTGGCATGTAGCGGCTCTAGTTTATGCCCTAGGGCTCTCTGTGTCAACTGTGTGCCTTGTTTCTATCTTGTGTAGTCTTCTAGCCAATACTACATAACAAATGCAAGAATAACAATAACAGGAATTTCATGAGTCATGCGTTTTACAAATGTACTTTATGCTATGAGTTGCATGCTTGCTCGGCACATATTACACTGCGGATCTTGATTGGTTGGCGGCGCGCACATGATATTGTTATTAGCCAGATCTACACGTGATTTTTCCAGTTGTAAGCACAACACGCTCTTCAAAAAGTAAAGAATGAATGTTAACAAACTTCAAAAAATCTTACAACTTTTAAAAAACACGCTCCATTTTGGTGAAACCCTTAATATTATTGCCATTGGATTTTTTTTTCTAAATGCAATAAATACAACCTATAAAGGCTTTTTGAAAGTTAGATCATCACTGGAGTTTTGTAACTGTTGGTATTGGTTGCCAAAAGGTTATAAAAAATAAATCTTATAACTTTATAATGTAATAACTTTTAGGTTATAGATCTGTTATATATTTTTATATGAAAGAGAGTGTTACAAAAAAAACACCACCTACATCCACTGGCCTGTGGTAAAACATTAAGTAATGTAATTTACATGCATCACGAAGATAGAGAAGAAGAAAGGAGGGACTGGAGAAGGGTAGGTGGTGAAATAGTGTGCGGCTGGCTTCACAAAGCTATGTTGGGCCTGAGCTAGTGGTTCAGTGTGTCAAGGTGGTCTCAGTTACCTTAGTATAAGGGTCACTTTCAACGGGGTGTCTGGGTGGCATGGGTACAAAGCACCTATGATGCACTAGACTTGGGGCCTGCTTGAAAGAACAGGAGCAAGTCACCAGGAAGTAGAGCATTACATAGGTGGTCCTTAGCACTAGCATCTGCATAGACTATAAAAATTAAACTGCCTTGGATTCTCATTCATTTAATTATGGGCCAGATGTACTATTAACCTTTCACAAAGAACTGGTCTCAGTTTGAAAAAAAGTAATTTTGAGACCTTTAAAGAATTTCTATGAACTGACCTATGATGAATACTAATGAGGTAGGCTGCAAATGGCTTGCACTCAATGAAGGCCACCAGATAAAGTATGGTAAGCTAGGGGCAGCAGATCACCACGTCTGTGATTGCTAATCAATTAACCTTTTTTTTTCTTTTAAAATCCAGCCCGTTTTCCTTAATGCTGCATTTCCCCCAAAAAACTTTATCTCTGAAGTTTATTAGACCACTGCCTGTTCCCTAACAATGTTATGAATCCACAAAGGTGAAGGCCTCCTGGTGGGACCCCTTTCCTTCTGAAAATGGGTTACCACTTCAAATCAAGTGACAGTAACTTTTTAATGTTTTGAGAATGGATTTTGCTTGCAAAACATTTATACATTTCTTATTGAATTGGTGGGCGCCTAAAACATACTTCTTCCAAACATCAAATCGGTATGAATTTGCAGTTCCAATTTAAAAGTCAGTAAAAGAGTTGTGATTCCTAAAAAGCAATTAAACATTTAAAATCATAGGCCATCATTTACAAGCTCATTGCCTTGCGCCACTTTTTTAGACGCACCGGGGGCGCAGCATGTCCACCATATTTACAAGGACCATATAAAGATACCGGCATGACATTTCATGGCTTTGCAATATGGGCCCCCTACACGCATTATTCAGCGTGAAAGGGGCACACCATGGGTTTTGCTGTGCATATTCCAACCAACATTAATGGAACCTGAGCCATTCCCAGATTTACAAAGTGTCGTAAACCTGGTAATGTGTCAGAATCCTACACCTCTCCAGGGAAGGCGTAGGAGTGGCACAACGAGGTGAAATACTTTAATTTCTCCTGTTTTTTTGCTCTTTCCATTGTATGCTGCATTCTACAGCACACGTAGTAGGAGCAAAACAACATTAATGATTGTGTTTGTGCAGGAATATGTCCCTTTCTGCACAACAACAATCATCCCTGGAATGCAGGCACCCTTGCATCATGGCGCAAGGGTGTCTGTGTTTGCGCACGGCTGCTGTTTGTGCGCCAACGCAGGGGATAAGGACAGGAATGCACTATATCTTGTAGATATAGCTGATAGAGCGTTATGAGATTTTGAAATTTGTAGGGGTGCATCATATTCACCGTTAGTCAGCACCCGCATATTAATCAATGTATGTTTAGAAGTGCCATAGAAATGTATTGCTGTAATCGTTTAACATAGAGGTGATTAGAAATGTAATAACGCTTTTGTGAGGATCAACGTTGCAAGCTATCGTGAATGTATTTAGTAAAATGCACAATGATTAGTTTTCGTACAATGCAATGTATTAGGTTAGTGTGCCATGTTAAAGTTACACGTGTAGAGTGCTTATTCACACATATGAGAATGATAAACTAATGCTTAGAGTGTGATTTAATAGAGTGTTTAATTTTGTAAAGGCCTGACTGCATATAAATTAGAAGAGAAGGCCTGTTCATTTCTTATGTTAGCTAATGTTGTAGGCCGAAAATGGTTCCCTTGGCAAAGGCTTTGGGTTGCAGGATAATGTAAAATCTTAAAGATGTGAGCTGGTTTTCTCGTTTCCATGTTTCTGTTGCAGGTGCAAGGACATTTAGCTCGTTAGCGAGAATAGGTCTTTGTTTTAGGAGTTAGGATGCTGTGAGAAGCCAACAGGGGAGTGCATTGGAATGTGGAGAAGTTACTTTCAGCGAGGAAGGGTGTCTGGGACCCAAGGTCAAGCTAACGGACGTTGGACGACGACAATTTCTGATGGAAAACTACAGAGAGAAGACCTGGCCGAAGAAGTGTGCCGAAGGGTGTGTTCTATGATTTTGAGGTTTTGTATTAGGGACAGTGCTCCGTGGGTTGAGCAGAAGAGGTTTAGGCGGGAAGCTAGAAGGAGCATCCTAGATCGAGCTCTGACTAAGTGAACGTACTTCTTAGAAAGTCTTCACTTCTGACACCTTTTTCTTGATTTTTTTGCCTGGGATGGGAATGCTATGTAGGGATGTCACCTTAGAGGCAGTGTAGGGACAGAAATGTTTTTCTTTTGACTAATGCTTCCTAAAATAGATATTAGGCTAACAATTATTTCCTTAATGCTTTTGGAATCAATGATTCTCTTTGTCTGAAGTCGAATGAGAATTTTGCGTAGGCTTGCTTTTGTGTTAATGCCTATTTACCTTTTACACCTTGTACTGAGGTGTTTGTATGTTCAGCTGATTTTGATTGTAATAAAATCTTATACATTTTAGATTCAGAGTCAGTGGTCCTTTCCAAATGAAATCTAATTTTGGTAGATATATTTTGATAATTGTGTTCATCCCCTCTACACTCTTTGGCGGATAAAAAGATCCTGACGACCAGAGAGGATTCTTGGAGAGAACCAGGTAGGCAAGAATCCGGTCCTATCAGTTGGTAGCAGAGGATGGTTATCTCTGATAGTGAGGGGAGATCTAGATTAGGATAAGAGATCCTTGAGCCCCATAGAAGTCAAGTGATGGTGACTCATGCGATGGTGAGCAGCGGACGACGGCGGCTGATGGAGATTGATGGAGAGTAGCGGTGCGGCAGAAAGCAGCAGTTCGAGGAGGAGTGAGTATGAATAGGATGAGATGTTTGTAGATTGCGGTGATGTTTTGGTGTGTGATGTCTTGTGGAGTTGGAGTGAGTGTTCAGTGATTGTGAGATCAGGCTGTGAGCGCGCGCAGCCCGGGAAAGTCTTAGGCTTGATGAGTAGCTTAAGCAATTTTGTTGTAGAAGACACCCGAGGTAGATTTTGATGACCACCGAAAGGGGATCGTGAGACGTCATCGATCACCTGGACCGAGATAGGGGGTGCGAATGTGTGAGTGCGTGAGGAACCGACGCTGGTCGTGGGTTGTTGCACATGGAATTTGGGTATTTGTAACCTAGCAGAGGTGATTGTCTGGCCGGACGTGGACAAACATTTGCCAACCGAGGTCGACAACTTTGACAGACTGTGGACGAACAGTCAGAGAAGTAACTTGTTTGGGACAAACGGTTATTTCAGCGTATGAATGGGACGAATGCAAGGATGAGATGTGAGTTGTGAAGGAGGGGAACTGCTGCGAGCGGAGGAAGAGTGACGTCAGAAGGTGTCGCGCTGCGATAGGTCGGTTGGTGTGGATCGCGCTGCTATTGGTGGGGTTGACATCAGGAAGTAAACGAAAACTTTGTGTGCGATTGAAATTTTTCCATCATGAAGTGTTTTAAAGTTTTTCGAGAATTGTGCAGAGGTGACAAACATGTGGTTACTCGTGGGGGAAAAGAGGCCCCTCCTGAGGATACTCCAGCACATTACATGGCAAGAAATGTGGGGTTGCATACCATAATTTGGCTTGAAAATTGGCATAAGATGATCCAGAATGAAGGAGAGTTAGCTTTCCCGCGATATGGCTCATTTAGAGTGGAAGTGTTGTATCAGTTGAAATCTGTGATGGCGGCATTACGACCTTTGGCGAGACCAACTCAGTTTGAAGCATTGCATGCATGGATTAGAGCAGCACATGACAGGAAAAGAGATCGAAGTTAGGAGAGGGTGGAAAAGTCGATTAAGGCATTTCAGAATGCAAGATGGGATGCAGAAGAGAAAAGGTGAAGAGTGCAAACAATAGAGGGGGACAGGTTGTATCCCTTATTGGCAAAGACTGATGGCTCAAAGGTAAAGAGTGCAGATGATAATGATGACAGTGATACAGATGATAGCCTATTAGAGAGGTTGTTGTCCGAGAGACCACCTCCATACAATCCCGATCTTTGCGAGGTAAAATCGGCTGAGTCAGAAGGGAATAGTGGAGTACCGACTCAGTCGGAAGTGAGAATAGAAGGGAAGATCTCGACAGGAGCTAAGGACACTAGAAATCAGCCTGTAGCCAGCACAGAGGTTGGGAGAGGTGCACGGTTACCGGATGCACTAAAGGTACCGGTCACCATTGTTTCTGTCTATGACCCAGATCAAGAGAAGGTTGGAAGTTCAGTGCAGTCAGTTGTAGGAGCGAGGAGTGGAATTGAAGGAAATGGATCAGTGAGTGGAATGGAGCAAACTCCAAAGCCTATAGAATGGAGTACGCCATTGCCAGCTAAAGCAGACTCCTCTAGGGGACAGACAGAGGCGAGACCAGTGAGGCCGAAGTCTTTGGCCGAGTCAAGATCAGATTTGCGGATGTGGGCACTGCCAGTGAGGAATCAGTATCAGAGTGTGAGAACAGCAGAAAGCGAACGATGCACAATAGTGAATCGTTCAGTTCCTATGAGTATGTCAGAAGAGAGTAGATCTCAGGAACGGGAATGTGATTACGATGAAAAAGATGGAGCAGCTTGTAGAGAAGTACTGAAGGGAGCCCTGAAAGGAAGAATGTTAGATGTTGTGAGGTTGAAAGCAGAAGTAGATGAGATAATAAGTGGAAACTTACCTCTTGAGAGAACATATATGTATGAACAAGACAAGTTACTCTTTGTAGCAAAAGATGTGACTCACAAGGCACGAACTGCACATGAGAAGTTGTCAGAATTGGCTAAAAAGTATGATATGGATTTGTCTAAAACGAAATTATTGCAGGGAAGTCATAGACTGCAGTACAGTGATCAGCAACTGGAAGAAAAGAGAGTCATGGGTTTGAGAACTCATATCAAGGATTTGATCGTAGCAATGCATGCATGGATTATGCTTGATAAGTGGGAAGAAAGATGATCTAAGAAGAAAAGTTCTAGGAGAACGATAGGAGAGACGCCGCCTCCAGGTGGGGGGATGACAGAGATAGGGAATTTCCCTTTATGAGAGGTACAGAATGGAGGATATGTACATGTACCTTGGAGTAGGGGTGACTTGGCTACATTTACAAATGACTTTACCCGGTTAAGGAAGAAGCCAGTGGAATGGTACAAGCAGGTTGATCGGTTTGTCAAAATCTCTAAGGTGTTGTGGGTCGATTTGAACACATTATTTGACATTGTGGTTCCGAGCGATTTATGGTCAGCATGTAAAATTGCTGTTGAGTGGCCAACCTCAGAGCCAGACAGGGACCCAATTTCGAAAGGTCCGTCGCCCATAGTGATGAAAAAGTTCGAACAGGTGATCACATGTTTGAAGTCGAAAACTTCACCTCAGGACATTGATTGGATGAAGATAGACCGGACAGTGCAAGAGCCAAAAGAGACGGTGCATGAGTTTTATGAAAGACTTTTGCAGGCTTTTAAACAGTACAGTGGACTGGATGTGTTAGACGCAAAGGACATGGGACAGTTTGTTTCGAAATTTGTGTTGGGATTGAGGCCAGAGGTTAGTCTCATGATACAGCAGCATTTGATTTGTTGGCAGAATAAGCCTGTGGATGAGATCTTACGGTATGCCAGGTACTGTAGTGATGAGATAGAATCCAAGCACAGGAAGTTGAAAGACAAATTAACGCTTGTTCAGATGCAAACAACTCAGGGACAGCCTAATGGAGGGACGTTGGGTAGAAAACAGGGAAATAATCAAGGAGGAAACCAGAATGCCCAAGGTCAGGGAAGACCAAAATCAATTGATAGTAACACAGGAGTGGATGTGGCGACATTGAAGAAGACCACTGCTTGTCATCTTTGTCACCAGGTCGGACATTGGAAACGCGAGTGGCCTTTGAACCCGGTGAATCAGATACAGCAGGAAGGAGAGATAGTTCAGGTTCCTGTGGCGGACATGGTCACTACAGTGACTCGACCTAAGATGATCAAAATGGGGCCTGTTGTTTCGCAGGTGCAGGTTCCTCAACCACCTAGGATACAGAATATGTAACAGGGAGTCCAAACTTACCTACAGATGCCTATGTTTGAAGGGAGTGAGGAATACAGGCCAGATCCGTTGGCACGACCGTGCCTGAGAGGGGAAGAGGACTGCGCGCTTGGGGCAGTCTTAGAGGTAGATCAGAGGGGACCATTTGTGGAAGCAGACATTGATGGTCACCCTACAGCCTTTTTGGTTGACACTGGTGCTACTCAATCTACTGTATGATCTGCAGTAGTCCCTGACCTACCCCTCTCGGGACAGTCAATCCAAGTTGTTGGCGTAGCGAATAAGAAACTGACTAGCCCACTGACAGAGCCAATTCCGGTGAAGATAGGAAATTTCTGAGATCGGCACCAGTTTGTGGTGTGCGATTCTAGTCCAGTTTGCCTGTTAGGTAGAGATCTGTTGTGCAAGCTGAATTGCACTATCTATTGTACCCCGAAGGGAGTGGAAGTACCGACGAGGGATGATGATGTGACCTTTAAGGTTGCGAATCAGCGTGTGTGCGTAGAGATGTATCCAGCGCTGACAGTGGAGGAACTTCCACTCGATCTGAGGGATTCCGTGTCAATTGTTGTGTGGGACCTCAGTGGATAGGAGATTGGACTGGTTAAAGGTGTAGATCCAGTAAAGATCCAGGTCAAGCCGAATGTAGAATTTCCTAGGACGCCCCAGTATAATCTGTCACCTGAAACGATTGCAGGGATCAAGCCTGTAATCGAGTCCATGATCAAGGAGGGAATTTTAAAAGAGATTATGGGTAGCCCATGCAGTTCGCCTATCATGGGAAAATTTAGGATTGTCCAGGATCTGCGAAAAATTAATGAGACAGTCGTTCCATGTTGTCCGGTGGTACCGAATCCGTCTGTGATTCTGTTCCAGATCCCATGTGAAGCTGAGTGGTTTACAGTGATTGACTTATGTCAAGCATTTTTCTCAATCCCTCTACATGAGGGAAGCCAATTTCTTTTTGTTTTTTTTTCTGGAGAATCGTGTGTTAATGTGGTGTCGTATCCCACAGGTGATCTTAACTACTGGCCGTCCGACCCTGCCGAATGTTCGTCTTCGAAAGACTTCTCAGACACCCTCCGTTCCCACAACTTTGATTCTCACGTTCACTCCCCCACCCACATTCAGGGCCATATCCTAGATCAAATCTGGTCCCTAAATTGCCCTCTAGCCTCCCTGCTCATTTCCCCCTGCACCTGGTCTGATCACTTCTTGTTGTCCTTTTCCCTACATCTTAGCCCAGTCTCCAAGCCCTCTCTCCCCAAAAACACCTGGGCGTGCTCATGGAGCAAGGTCGACGTGCCCGCTCTCTCCGCTACTCTCCTTGCATTCAGTCCGGACCTACACGGCCTGTCATCCTCCGCACAAGCCGATTCCATCAACTCCTGGCTCCTGTCAGGCTGCGACTCTGTCGCTCCCCTCTGGCGGGTGTCCTCCAGACGTGCGAACGATGCCAACCACTGGTTCAACGAGGAACTCAAGGCACTAAAACTCACAGTGCGCCATGCCGAGCGGGCCTGGTGACGTGACTACTGCCCTAACCTCAAAACCCAGTATACCATCCTCCTGTTTCAATATAAAAAAACTATTTTGGCTACGAAGACGGCCTACTTCTCCTCCAAAATCATGGCTGCTGAAAACCAGCCCAGAGAAATTTTCTCTATTGTCCATGACCTTGCTTACTCCGACAGAGCCACCCTCAAACCCACCCCCTCCCAGGATCTATGTGACTCTCTTAACTCCTATTTTTTGGACAAAATCTCTAATATCAAAGCCAATATCCCCTTGCCCCCTCCTTCCTTCGTCAACCCCCAGTGTCCATCAGTCGCGGCACGCCTCGATTCGTTTCTTACCTTGACTGAGGAAGCCTTTCTCTCCCTTCTTCAGCTGATTAAATCAGGCTCTCCGCTTGACCCCTGTCCTGCCCATATCCTGAGGCACATTTACTCGGTCTGTGCGGAGCCTCCTCTCGAATTTCTCAATAGCTCATTGTCCCAGGGCATTGTCATTCAACCTCTAAAATCGGCCATCATTGTCCCTATCCTCAAAAAACCGGGCGCCGACCCCTCCGTTCTCTCTAATTATCGCCCCATCTCATTGCTGCCCTTCCTAGGGAAGGTGCTGGAGCGCCATGTCACCAGAGCTCACAGTACCTTTGTGGAGGAAAATGGAGTTCTAGCCCCCCGTCAGGCTGGATTTCGCCCCACACACTCCACAGAGTCCGTAGTGCTATCGGTCCTTGACAACCTCAGAGAAGGTATGGACACTAACCATCCCCAGGCCCTGGTACTCCTCGACCTTTCCGCCGCTTTTGACATGGTTGATCATTCCATCTTACTCTCTCGTGTCGGAGCGGCGGGGGTCGGTGGCTCAGCTATGGTCTGGCTGTCCTCCTTCCCGACGGACCGCACCCAGGCTGTTCGCTTGGGCGACTACTCGGCGGACCTCCGGAAGGTGCAATGCGGGGTTCTCCAGGGTTCTTCCCTCTCTCCTCTTTTATTTAATTTGTACATTGCCCCTCTCATCTTTGCTCTTCAGCAAATGGAGGTCTCCGTCTACAATTACGCAGATGACCTCCAGCTTATTTTTACTTTGTCCCCCTCCCCTGAGTCTATGGCGAATTTCCAGTCGATCATGATCTTTATCCGGGACTGGATGAACTACAACCACCTGAAGTTAAACCCAGACAAAACTGAGCTGGTTCTGACAGGTGGTTGCACCAGTCCCTGGACCCCGTCTTTCGGGCCCCCCTCCCTAGGTCCCCCCCCTCCTCCCTCTTCCTCCGTGAAAACTCTAGGGATCAAATTGAACAACCAACTCACTCTGCACTCCCAGGTCAACTCCGCTGTCTCTTCCTCCTTTCTTTCACTCCGCACCATCCGCAAAGTCTATCGTTTCTTTTCTTTTTCTGCCCTAAAACTCATTGTCCTGGCGATGGTAATTTCCCGCCTAGACTATGGCAACGCTCTATACTACGGCATGCCTGCCTACAGCATGCGCCGACTACAACTTGTCCAAAACCAGGCTGCCCGCCTGGTCCACAATCTGGGCAAATTCTACCATGTCACTCCGCTCTTGAAGTCCCTGCATTGTCTCCCTATACGAGAACGAGTTCAGTTCAAGATAGGATGTATCACCTTTTTAGCTCGGGCCGGCGCAGCCTCTGCGTTCGTCTCCTCGAAAATCAAAGCCTACGCCCCCGTCAGGGAATTACGCTCATCCTCTCTACAATTGCTGACAGTTTCCCGCTTTAGGTGTAAAAAGTGGAGGGGCACGAAATTTTCCACACTTGCCCCTGTCTTCTGGAACTCTCTCCCCGCCCACCTTAGATCTTCCACTCAATACCCGCACTTTCGCAAGGCGCTCAAAACCTTGCTTTTCTCACAGGCTTTCCCACTATAATTGTTTTACTTTTCCCCTCCTCCCTGACCCTCTTGCCCTCTTGGGCTCAGTACTTCATAGCGCCATGAAACCGCTAGGTGTCCATGCGCTTTATAAATATTTTAAACTCAAACCCAAACTCAAGCATTTTTCTCAATCCCTCTACATGAGGGAAGCCAATTTCTTTTTGTTTTTTTTTCTGGAGAATCGTGTGTTAACGTGGTGTCGTATCCCACAGGGGTATAAGGAGAGCCCGTCGATCTTCAATCAGATCTTGAAGAAGATTCTTGAAGGTCTTGTATTGCCGAAGAATTCTGTTCCGGTGCAGTACATCGATGATCTGCTCGTTGCGTCAGAAACTGAAGACGCTTGCAGGATCGATACCATTGCCCTACTGAATTATCTAGCAGAGAATGGACACAAGGTGTCTCCGAACAAATTGCAGTACTGTTTGAGCAAAGTGCAGTATTTGGGTCATAGAATTGAGAAAGGCAGGAGAAAGGTGTCACCAGATCGCATTGAGGCTATTATGAACATGCCTGTGCCTACCGCTCAGAGAGAAGTCAGAATGTTCGTGGGGATGGTTGGCTACTGTCGCCAATGGATTCCCAACTTCTCCTTTGAAGCGAAGACTTTACAACGGCTGACGCGTAAGGATGTGAGTGATCCGGTACCATGGGACGAAGACTGTTTGAGATCATTTTTGAGGCTGAGAGAAGCCTTGTGTTGCGCTCCAGCTTTGGGGATGCCTGATTACAACAAGGCATTCGCCCTATTCTGCTGCGAAGGGGAAGGTTGCGCATTGGCAGTCTTGACTCAGAGTCATGGAGGTGTCCGTAGACCAGTTGCCTACTTTTCAGCTACTTTAGATCCAGTAGCTTCTGCGTTGCTCGGATGTCTCAAATTTGTTGCTGCAACAGGTGTCAGTATTGAAAGATGTGAGAGCATTGTAATGGGACATCCGCTTACAGTCTATGTGCCACATTCTGTTGAACTGTTGATGACTAGGACTAAAACACAGCACCTCCCGAACAATCGATTGACTCGCTATGAACAAGTTATACTTGCTGCAGAGAATGTGACGTTGAAGAGGTGTTCTGTTTTAAATCCTGCCACATTGTTGCCTATCCCAAATGTAGACGATGAAGATTGTGAGGACCATGATTGTCTCGATGTGACTGAACTGTGCACCAAACCGAGACCAGACATTGTTGATGAACCGCTCCTTGATCCTGATGAAGTTTTCTTTGTGGACGGTTCATGTTTAAGAGACAGTGCTGGACGACTGAGAGCATCGTTTGCTGTATGTACCATCACAGGGGTGGTTGAAGCTGCTTGTTTAGAAGGAGTATATTCCGCACAAGTGGCTGAACTCATTGCCTTGACCCGTGCCTGTTTGGCTGCTGACCAGATTCGGATAACGATCTATACCGATAGTCAGTACGGGTTTGGTGTCGTTCACGATTTTGGACAGTTATGGTTACAGAGAGGGTTCATGATATTTTCTGGTTCACCTATCAGAAATGGGGAATATGTGAGACAGTTGTTGGAAGCATTGCAATGTCCAGAAGAAATTGCAGTTGTCAAATGTTCTACGCACAGCAAGGGGAATGATTTTGTGTCATTGGGAAACAGCTACGCGGATGAAGTTGCCCGGTTTTGTGCAGAACAAGGATGCATATTTACTGAAGGGCATGTAGAAGAGAGCCAAGAAAGAACTGATCTTAGCATGATGTTGACCATGGCTTATACATGGGAGGAGCTAAAACGGGTGCAGGATGAAGTTACTGACCAGGAACGAGATAGCTGGATACGAGCAGGATGTGAGAAGGGAGATGTGAATGTGTGGGTTTCAAACGATGGACAAGCTGTGCTGCCAGAATGTCTGTTGAGCCCAATGGCAAGATTAATTCATGGTGCTGTACATCTTGGTAGAGATGCGATGATGCGAGTGTTTCGACAGACATGGTATAATCCGAAGTTTCGTGCAGTAGCTGAAGCTGCATGTCAGAGGTGCATAACATGTCAGCAGATAAATGTAGGAAAGAGAACTGCTGTGACTTTAAGCCACATTGAGAGGTCAGTAGGGCCTTTCAATAGGATTCAGTTGGATTTCATTGAAATGCCAAAGTGCAAAGGGTTGAGGTACATCTTGATGGTGGTATGTGTCTTTTCAAGATGGGTGGAGGCTTACCCAACATGTAGATGTGACACACTCACTGTAGCTAAGCTGCTACTGAGAGAGCTCATTCCAAGGTTCGGCTTTCTGACCTCTTTGGAGTCAGATAGAGGGACACACTTCCATAGTGAGATCATGAAATTGCTCTGTGCTGCCCTAAATGTGGATCAGAGGTTGCATTGGAGTTATCGACCAGAGGCTTCTGGGATTGTGGAACAAGTTAATGGGACTTTGAAAGCACGGATGGCAAAAGTGTGTTCTTCGACATCCCTGAAATGGCCCGACGCCCTATCCTTAGTTCTCATGAGCCTTCGTAGTGTTCCCGAAAGGAGGACTGGGTTGTCACCGCATGAGATACTCATGGGGGGAGCGATGCGATTGCCAGCAATCTGCTTTGATTAACATCACTGATGACTTGATTCTCAACTATTGTAAGGGCCTGGCTGACGTAGTTCGTTCTGTGTCTCAGCAGGTGCAAGCAGCAGCTGTTCCAGCCGCAAGCTACCTATGCCACGATTTGTGCCCAGGGGATTGGGTGCTTGTGCGTAAACACGTGAGGAAGAGTTGCCTGGATGCTCGTTGGCATGGTCCGTACTAAGTAATACTGGTCACGAACACGGCAGTGAAGTGTGGGGGACTGCCGAATTGGGTGCATGCCTCCCATACCCGCAGAGTTCCAGCACCCTTGGAAGATACAGCCCCTCTAGTGAACGAAAATCCATCTGAGGTGGCAGAGCCATCTGAGAGGGCAAGCCAAGCTGTGGGGGTCGCTGATGCAGTTGGTTGTGCACTAGACCAAGCCGAAAGGGGTTGTGCAAATCGAAGCCCCGAATTTGACTTAGACGGAGAAAGTGTTGCTGTGGGTGGAGTAGAGTCAACTTCTGCTAAAGAAGAAAGTAGTGCACAGGGTACTCGAAGGGAGGGCAGAAGTGCCACTGAAGCAGAGTTAATTTGGCCCGTGAACCAGAGACGGCTAAACTTGAGATTGGCACCTGGAAGAGACCTTGCCCCAGTTTCTTAAACGTCCGAATCTGAGCAAAGTGACGAAGAGCAAGCTCGAGTCAATCTGAGAAGGTCAAGGAGAGCGAGAGTGCCGTGTCAAAGGTACCCCTCACCAGAGTGGAAATACTCTGTGACTGATGCCAGGCATACCGAGCACGGGGGGGCTGAGATCCTTGACACTGGTCAGCAATTCTCCGAACTTGAAAATAGAAGTGTTACTGAGAGTTCCAGGATTGGAAATCGAAGGAATACTGACCCTCAATATTCCGAATCCACCGCTTCTGTGTAAAGTTCGTGAGTTGATTCTGGAGACGCTGTTTTTTCTGACTTTTGGTATTGTGCCACCACATCAGGAGTTGGTAATACTTCGTCTTGAAATTTTGCAAGGGGTTTTAGAGCTTTTGGGAGCCAATCTCATTCTGGACTGAAGGTAAACCCTTTGTTGTACATAAAGGTCCAAAAGAAGAAGATAACCTAGGACCGAGTGAAAGAAGAATAAAGTTAGGGACTTTCCGTCAAGATACTAAAAGAAGGCTAGGGAAGTCTTTTCGTGGACTGTGTAAATAAGGAACTGAGAATTGCTAGGGGACTTCCAGCTTCAAGGCGTTGTGTGGACTGGGTTGCCAAGCAATACCCAGAGGAGAAAGAGACTCTTACATGTTGCTGTCGAACTCTGGATTTTGAAAATTTTGCAAAGATGGCAGATGCTGGAAATATTCACCGTAGAGCTAGATTAGTGATAGGTACACTTTTAGGGGTAGTGATAGCTGCTATAGTTGTGCTGTAGCCTCATATATCGTTTCTCATGAGCAGGAGGGGGAGGTACAGGGGACACCTACACCTACCACCTCTAGCCAAAAAGGGGTTACTATAGGAGCTCAAAGAGCTTTGATATTTGAAGAGAGTCGTAGGTTTCACATAGATCTGTCTAGAAGTGACTTTAAGCTTAATGCTTATGCGAAGCTGTGTATGAGTATGTTGATGCTATGGATGTGAAAGATTGTTATGCATGCAGCTACCTTCTTCTGTAGATGAGGGTATTAGATACCATCATCTTCCACTAACCTATGGGATTTCTTGCAGCTTATTGCTTAGCATCTTTTACGAGAGGAGACAGTTCGAGTATTTATTTTCCAATTACGATGCAGTACTTCCTGATGTTCCAGCCTATAAGCATTTGAATAAGTACGACTATTATAAATCAGAGGACAGACTTCGGAAATATTTCATACCGGCTTTGGAATTGAATACGGCTTATGCTCTCCGGCAGAATTTGACATGTTTATTGTCGGAGACAGAGAAGAAGTTTATAGGTCAAGTAGAAGATAGATATAGAAAACTAACCCAGACACGAAACACAGGAGAGAGTCCAGTAGATTGGACTGATGAGGAGAGATTGCATAGATCTAAAGGAAGTTATGGACCCATAGCTTTAGACCCGACGCAGAAGGGTAAATTGTGTGTGAGATGTCCTCAGACCTATTATGAAAAGGTTTCGGTGGGAGAGAGTACGTGTGACCATACCTTTACTATGGAGGACTCTGCTAAGAACTTTTTGCAAGGTCCGGTGCAAGTAATTACAACTGTGTATTATGTGTGTGGGAGGAATGCCTATGTGAGGTTGCCCGTGAATTGGTATGGTACATGTTACTTGGCTATTATCTTTCCAAAGATCTATCATGCGGAAGATTTAAATCTTTTGGAGACTGGACATCATTCTAAAGTACGGAGAGCTGCAAGTGCAGGAGCCGTGATTGGTGATATCTTTGGAGCGATGATACCGAGTTTGGGTGTGATTTTGAATGATGTGAAGATAAGAAAGTTGGCGACTGTGGTTGATGAATTGTCGATGAATACTGCAAGGTCGTTGCTGTTGGTGGATGGAGAGATGTTGTCGATAAGGACCATGGTTTTGCAAAATCGTCTTGCTTTAGACGTATTATTGGCAAAAGAGGGTGGAGACTGTAAATTGTTGAAAGTTCAGGAATGTTGCACATATATTCCAGACAACAGCAAGGATCTGAAGAAATATATTGACAACATTACCACGATTCATCATGAGATTGCGGAATTGACTGAAAAGGGTGTGTGAGAAAAGATTGGAAGAGGATTTGGTCGTGTGGGAAGTTGGTTTGCGAGCTTGGGAAAAGGGTTCCTTGGATTTGTGTTGAAGCCTCTTATTATTGTAGTGGTTTGTGTGATCTGCTTGTGGGGTCTCATCAGAGCCTGTAAGTGGTACAGAGGAAACAGAGTTGAAAGAGCTCTTAGAGCGAGCGCGAGGCAAATGGCTAGACTGCAGGACAGTCAATATCAGAATCTTAAGAGAATGGAGAGGTTCCGACAGGGGAGAATGGCAACAAGCACCGTTTAGGTCGGTTCTTTCTCCAAGGGAATGAGTTTGTAATGGTGTGATGACAATTGTCATCAAAGGGGGTAACTGATAGAGCGCCCTTGCATCATGGCGCAAGGGTGTCTGTGTTGGCGCACGGCTACTGTTTGTGCGTCAGCGCAGGGGATAAGGACAGGAATGCACTGTATCTTGTAGATACAGCTGATTGAGCGTTATGAGATTTTGAAATTTGTAGGGGTGCATCATATTCACCGTTAGTCAGCACCCACATATTAATCAATGTATGTTTAGAAGTGCCATAGAAATGTATTGCTATAATCGTTTAACATAGAGGTGATTAGAAATGTAATAACGATTTTGTGAGGATCAACGTTGCAAGCTATCGTGAATGTATTTAGTAAAATGCACAACGATTAGTTTTCGTACAATGCAATGTATTAGGTTAAACGTATGCCATGTTAAAGTTACACGTGTAAAGTGCTTATTCACACATATGAGAATGATAAACTAATGCTTAGAGTGTGATTTTATAGAGTGTTTAATTTTGTAAAGGCCTGACTGCATATACGTTAGAAGAGAAGGCCTGTTCATTTCCTATGTTAGCTAATGTTGTAGGCCGAAAATGGTTCCCTTGGCAAAGGATTTGGGTTGCAGGGAAATGTAAAATCTTAAAGATGTGAGCTGGTTTTCTCGTTCCCATGTTTCTGTTGCAGGTGCAAGGACATTTAGCTCGTTAGCGAGAATAGGTCTTTGTTTTAGGAGTTAGGATGCTGCGAGAAGCCAACAGGGGAGTGCATTGGAATGTGGAGAAGTTACTTTCAGCGAGGAAGGTGCCTGAGACCCAAGGTCAAGCTAACGAACGTTGGACGACAGACAATTTCTGATGGAAAACTACAGAGAGAAGACCTGGCCGAAGAAGTGTGTTGAAGGGTGTGTTCTATGATTTTGGGGTTTTGTATTAGGGACAGTGCCCCGTGGGTTGAGCAGAAGAGGTTTAGGCGGGAAGCTAGAAGGAGCATCCTAGATCGAGCTCTGACTAAGTGAACGTACTTCTTAGGAAGTCTTCACTTCTGACACCTTTTTCCTGATTCTTTTGCCTGGGATGGGAATGCTATGTAGGTGCAGTGAAGGGAAAGAAATGTTTTTCTTTTGACTAATGATTCCTAAAATAGATATTAGCCTAACAAGTATTTTCTTGATGCTTTTGGAATCAATGATTCTCTTTGTCTTAAGTCGAATGACAATTTTGCGTAGGCTTGTTTTTGTGTTAGTGCCTATTTACCTTTTACACCTTGTACTGAGGTGTTTGTATGTTCAGCTGTTTTTGATTGTAATAAAATCTTAAAAATTATAGATTCAGAGTCAGTGGTCCTTTCCAAATGAAATCTAATTTTGGTAGATATATTTTGATAATTGTGTTCGTCCCCTCTACAATATTTGGCAGATAAAAAGATCCTGGCGACCAGAGAGGATTCTTGGAGATAACCAGGTAGGCAAGAATCCGGTCCTATCACAGTGCATTCCTGCCCTTTTATTTAGACACAGAGCAGCACAGCAGGAAGGTTTGCAGGGCTGTCATCCTTCAAAATATGGTAAATGAGGCCCATGAATTTTGCTATTGAAATCTTCTAATCAGAGTGTTTCTGACTGAAATAATGGTTGATATATTTGTCAATATGTCTCTAAAAATGTAGCCTGTACTTCTAAAGAGGTCTGCACATTGGCCTGCTGGATTTTCCCTAGGTAACAATTAGAGAGCACAGAACTCAGAAGTCATTTCATTTAAATCTTTATTTCGACGCATTAGCATCATAAAAGATACAATAAAAAACATTTGTTTCTCTAACAATTTAACATTTTCTAGCTCAAAAAAGAGTAACAGGGTCAATTAAGCTAACCTATTCATATATATCCATTGCGTCCGAGTACACAATATCTAGTTACAAAATTCTTTATCAAACACAATTTGCCTGGGCGAAAATTTTACAATAATTAATAATACAATTAATAATAAATACAATTTAAGAACTATTAAAATAGTATGAAGTCACTAACCGCTAGGACATAGTTTTTTTTTTTTTTATAAAAAGTTTATAAAAACAACAACAACATCCTCCTGGTTGGGTAATTAGACATGCGGTTTAAATATTTGATTGTCCTGGTCATTTTGGAGATATTTAATGAACAATAGTTGTGCATTTATATATATGTTTTTTCTTTTTTTTTAAAATGTAGGCCCAACTTTGTTCTAATAAAATTAACAGCGAGAAGAAATCTACTGACTCCAAAAACTATCACCTGGCTAGTATCGGTTTTTAAAATTCTGCCAGCCTCCTTATAGGATCTTGAACCAATTTTAAGACAAAGCGGCACTATCCACTTTTTCCTTGGTATTGCATAGCTGGAGCAAAATAGAAGTATATGTAGATCATCTTCCTTAGTATCATGAGTACATGAAATACAAAGATCACTTCTTAATTTTGCCCAGCTTTTTTCAAGCGCCTTCGTTCTAAGTGTACCATATCTAAATTTTAGGTATAAAGTTTTTGATAACGCCGGATGAATCTCGTCTAGAAAGGGTTCAAAAGATGCTACATCCTTAAACAATAAAAAAATTTCAGTTAGTGGTCCATGGATTTTTATATACACTGACTCGTAGCTCACATATGACCAAAAAGATAATTTAACAATTTTCCTAGAGCACGAGTTCATAGCCTCAGGATCATTCCAAAAATGGGCTAATCCAATCATGCCCAACCAATTTCTAACATGCTTGAACCAATAAACTTTGTTGCAACTATCGAGATCCATAACTTCTTTCAGGCCTTTCTTGTAGTCAAGTAATTCTGGAGTCGTCCACAGTCTGACCCACAGCAATAATGGTCTTAATATTGCATGTTGATCTGTTCGTTTCAAGTTTAGATCCAGAAGGAGGGGTGTCAATGGGGTATTAGTAGATATTTTTAGCAACCCCCTAAGGAACTTGTTCTCATGGCTTTCAAATGTATTTCTACATGCGGGTCCCCATAGTTCTGCCCCATATAATACCGCTAGTTGAACTTTATACTTGAAAATCTCTAGGGCAGGGGTCACTGCCTTGTTCAGGCATTTTTTATGTCTCTTGAGAATTGGGAGACAGTTCTGTTTGAAGACTATCTTGGTCCTTTCTAGCTGTGATCTCCATGCTAAAGAAGAGTCAAAATATGGTAAATGAGGCCCATGAATTTTGCTATTGAAATCTTCTAATCGGAGTGTTTCTGACTGAAATAATGGTTGATATATTTGTCAATATGTCTCTAAAAATGTAGCCTGTACTTCTAAAGAGGTCTGCACATTGGCCTGCTGGATTTTCCCTAGGTAACAATTAGAGAGCACAGAACTCAGAAGTCAGTCTTTTTATCTTCAGAAAAATTATTAAAATTTACACGTGCACATAGATCTTCACTGGTTGGCAATAAGGCAGGGAAGGGATTTTAAGCGAGTTTGCTTGATTGCATAAAGCCTTTAACAGCCCAGCTCAGTCCTCTACCAGCCAACTTCTGGCCTTACATTCCTGGGTGCCACCCTTGTGTTTACTAAGGGTAGACGTTCTTGATTCAATAATTCAGGGCAGGTCAAGTCTTACTTGTGGCCACTCTTTTCATGAATTAGTCAAACTCACCTAAATGTCATGTACCCATCCCAGTGCTTCTTGTAAGGAATCCTTACCTGGAGCAGCTTTCACCACGTCCTGCGGTGTTAATCCAGCTAAAATGAAAATAACACTGAGTCAGAAAGACAAATGGAGGGCTCATCAGCAGGGCAATGCAATGGGTTGTCCCACCCTAGGCAACAATATTTTGTCAGACTCAACCACTTGCTGCTTGGAGGGGAAATCCGCTGCCTCCTTCCCCTGGTGCCGTGGTTGCATCTCGCAGTGTAGGACTGAGTATCCTATGGTATTTTTGTCACACTATCTAGCACATCTTGAACAACTGGTGAGGGCACAGTCATTAATGTTTGTCTTGGGGTGCTGGCATGCAGTGGCTCTAGTTTGTGCCCTAGGGCTCTCTGTGTCAACTTCGTGCCTTGTTTCTATCTTGTGCAGTTTTCTAGCCAATACTATAACAGAGCCAAGTATGACAGTAACAGGAATTTCATGAGTCCTGTGCTTTACAAATACATGTTATATTATATTATGCAGGGTCCGACTGGTCATAGCAGGCATCAGGTTTTTCCCTGGGAGACTGGAAGGGTGGGGGCCGATTTTGCAGCAGAGGGGTCGGTTTTTAGGTCTCGCTGGAGTAGGCTGCGCACATGCGCAGTCTCGCTGGCGAGATTTAACGTTTTGGGGTATTTTCAGTAACGGGCTTTAAGCCCCGCCCCTCTTTTCCATTGGCCGGCATCACCGTTTACGCTAAACGGTGACCTGACCTCATGACACCCCCGCGCCGCACGGCCACCAGCTGTAGCGTGTGCGTTCCCCCGCTGCTGTCCTCAGCCTCGCTGAGCCTGCCCCGTTGACCCCGCCCCCCGCCGTAACATCTTGCGTGTGATTTACTCTTGTGCTGCTTTATTTCCGTTTTTGCCATTCTGTACTGTCCCCCATATTGACTGCCTGTTTGCCATAGTGTGTGCCTTATCGTTGTTCTGTGCCGTTCTCTGTGCCCCCTGCCCCGCTCCCTGCTTCCCGCCGCCTGCGTGCGGCCACGCCCCCTTTACCTTCTGTGCCCTCCCCGCTCCCGCCTCCCAGCTGCTCCTCCCTCCCTCCCACTTCGCCATTAATGGCGACCGTGCATACGCGCAGCGTTGACGCGCAGCGGGCGCGCCGATTGAGCGCCGAAGGTGCGCCAAAGGTAAGCCCGTCTGCGCCCGTCCGCGCCTGGACCGCACCCAGTGCCAGGACCCCTGGCCCCCGCAGACGCCAGCCCCCCCGCCGGACCTACACCACCACCGAACTCAACGCACTCAACACCGGACGGATCCCGGGATGCTACCGAGCCACCATGAGACGAACCCACGGACCCTTCAGCTGCCACTCCTGCAAGCTCACCTGCATCCGGACCTGCACCGCACCCGCCAAGCCGAGCACCAGCAGCAACCACCTGAAGTGCATCCTGCTCAACACCCGCTCCGTCCACAGACACGCCGTCGAACTCCTTAACCTCCTCGACACCACATCCCCAGACGTCGCATTCCTCACGGAAACCTGGATGAACGCCTCCTCTGCACCCGACTTCGCCATCGCCATCCCGGACAGATACAAGATCACCCGGAGGGACCGCGGCAACCAGACGGGAGGAGGCATCGCCATCATCCACAGGAACACCATCCACATCACGACCAACTCCGACGACACCCTCACCACCGCCGAACACCTGCACTTCCAGATCCACACCGACCCCAAGACCACCCTCAGAGGCACCCTCATCTACAGACCCCCGGGACCACGCACACAATTCAGCGAAGACATCGCCGACTTCATCAGCCCGCACGCCCTCCCCTCCGCCAACTACATCCTCCTCGGGGACCTCAACTTCCACCTGGAGAACAACAACGACTGCAACACCGCCACCCTGCTGGACAACCTCGCCAACCTCGGTCTCAAGCAGCTGGTGACCACCCCCACCCACTACGCCGGACACACACTCGACCCCGTCTTCTCATCCAGCAAGGACATCGCCTTCAGCCACGCCGCCGGACTCCACTGGACGGACCACAGCTGCATCCACTTCAGCTTCAGTAGAACAACGGTCCACCACCACCAGCAACAAGTCGCACGCAGAAGCTGGAACAAGATCACAGCCAACCAGCTCGCCGCATCCCTGAGCCAGCACCCCCCCACCAGCTCAACGGACCCCAGCCAGGCAGCCGACAACCTCACAAAATGGATCAGCAGCTGCGCAGACGACCTCGCCCCACTGAGGACCCGCCTAGCAGACCCGGCAGCAAGAAAGCGCCCTGGTTCACCGACGAACTCAAGAGCTCCAAGAAGAACTGCCGAGCCCTCGAGAGAGCCTGGCGCAGAGACCCGACACCAGACAACATGACCACCCTCAAGCTCGCCACCCGAAAACACCATCAACTGATCCACGCCACCAAGAAAAATGCATTCAAGGAACGACTGGATAACAGCGCACACAACAGCAAGGAACTGTTCAACATCGTTAAAGAGCTCTCCAACCCCAACGCCGGAAACAACGACATCACCCCATCTCAAGACCTCTGCAACTCCCTCGCCTCCTACTTCCACAACAAGATCGCTGACATTCACAACAGCTTCAGCACTCAACCAACGGTCCCCACGACCACACCGACGCCCCCCACCACCACACTCCGCACCTGGACCCCGATCAGCACCGAAGACACCATCCGCACAATGAACACCATCCACTTCGGATCTCCAACCGACCCCTGCCCTCACCACGTCTTCAACAAGGCCGACAATGTCATCGCACCCCACCTGCGGGACATCATCAACACCTCCTTCGACACCGCAACCTTCCCTGAGAGCTGGAAGCACGCCGAACTCAGCGCTCTGCTGAAGAAACCAACAGCTGACCCCACCGAACTCAAAAACTACCGCCCCATCTCGCTCCTCCCGTTTCCGGCCAAAGTCATCGAGAAGACCGCCAACAAGCAGCTGGCCGCCTTCCTCGAGACGAACGGATCCCTCGATCTCTCGCAGTCTGGCTTCCGGGCCAACCACAGCACCAAGACCGCCCTCATCGCGGCCACCGATGACATCCGAGCCCTGCTCGACAACGGAGAAACAGCGGCCCTCATCCTCCTGGACCTCTCCGCGGCATTCGTCACTGTCTGCCACCGCACCCTAGTGCAGCGCCTCAGCAACGTCGGAATCCAGGAGAAGGCACTGGATTGTATCATCTCCTTCCTCGCCGGGAGGACACAGAGAGTCCGCCTACCCCCGTTCAGATCAGAAGCCACCGAAGAGCCACAACAGGAGGAAGGTCCTTCTCCTACCTGGCCGCCAAGACGTGGAATTCCCTCCCGACCCACCTCCGCCTGAGCCAGGACCACCTCGCCTTCAGGAAGCAGCTCAAGACCTGGCTGTTCGAACAGCGGACCCCCCATCCCCAGCGCCTTGAGACCCTCCGGGTGAGTAGTGCGCTATATAAATGTTTTGATTGATTGATTGAAACGGTGGCCAGCCATTGGAAAAGAGCTGATAGTGACGTTTTCGGCCGGCTTTTTGAGCCGTCCCATATGGACGGGCTCGTCTGCCTTCCGTGCATCGCGAAAGGTTTCTTATCTTTATGGGTCCAAACACATGGCCCCATAAAGATAAGAAACCTTTCAGCAGGCGAGGCCGTCCAAGTGGGACAGCAGAAAAAGCCAAAGAAAACGTCATGGTGAGCGCTTGTTAATGAAGTGGTGCAACATGTGCCGCAGCTGAGATACCACAACAGCAATAGGACGGCATTCCGAGCTGCCAGCCAGGACACAGCCGAAGAGCTGCTCCGCAGTAACCACAGTGTGCGCAGCCGAGGGCGGATTCAAGTGCCCGCCTGAAACATCTGTGCTCAGGATCGAATGCCAACACCTCAATGGCGATTACAGTCTGCAGGGGTCTTGTCACGGCGGCCCCGTGTGGAGGCTGCTCTCTACGCGTGTCCTTCGCCGCTCCCACCCTGTGTGCGCTCGAAGGGAGCCCAGTGTGCGCATCCCAGGGTGGATTCAAGTGCCCGCCTGAAGCATCTGTGCTCAGGATCGAATGCCAACACCTCAATGGCGATTACAGTCTGCAGGGGTCTTCTCACGGCGGCCCCGTGTGGAGGCTGCTCTCTATGCATGTCCCTCGCTGCTCCCACCCCGTGTGCGCTCAAAGGGAGCCCAGTGTGCGCATCCCAGGGCGGATTCAAGTGCCCGCCTGAAGCATCTGTGCTCAGGATCGAATGCCTTGGCCTTGGTGCCAACACCTCGATGGCGATAACAGTCTGCAGGGTCTTATCTCGGCAGCCCCGTGTGGAGGCTGCTCTCTATGCGTGTCCCTCGCTGCTCCTACCCCATGTGCGCTCGAAGGGAGCCCAGTGTGCGCAGCCTGGTTTCCGGCGATCACAGGACAGGTCGGGTCAGCGGTAAATCTTCAGTCGCTCGGCTAACAAGACTTCGTTCTGACACGTGGGTGACCGAGAGCAGTGCACATCAAGGTCCATAAATGTACTCCAGCATGACAGGAGCCTTCATCCGACATCTAAGCCACAACCCTGTTCACTCTGCCCGGTTCATCAGCGGTTTTTGGCAGTCCACGACAATTGACACTTCCGTCTGACTGCAGTAGTTTGTGCCCTCATGTTCGTGAAAGCATTCACCATATAAAAGTCAGTGTTCCTCATTTGGAGTAGAAACAAAAAATATACCAGCTGGGGGGCACGGAGCTGCATAGGTAAAAACTAAACACGGCCACCCATTAAAGTATACCGGATTTTGTACTAGGCGTTAACTGATAGTCTCACGAACTTTCAAACACTTACTGAGCTGTAAAAATGGTAACCAACAGCACTAATGTGCAGACTAATTTCCTTTCAACTAACTGTACATACAGTCCACCTGGATTATGTCTGCGCACACTTCTTTCAAAGACAGTCACAACAGATCCTCCAAATACTGCTTGTAAATATCTGGATGGTAGGAGCTGCGAGCAGGTCTTTTCACCTGCAAGATGGGTGAAATGGTACCATCAAAGCCAAGATACTGTCCTCATTTAATAACGTCCAGTGCTGAGTGCTTCTAAGAGTGTAACAAGTGACTGCTTGGGTATCAAAGTGCCCTTGGATCTTCTCTAGCCAGACAGGTAACTGCTTGCACTTCAAACTGCCCTTTTCTATCCTAATCTGGATATGAATGCAATCTGAAGCAACAACATTGCTCACATGCTCTTATCTGCATAGATTACTCTACCGTGGTTTCATCTTAATCACATTAATTAGCTTTAATCTGTGCCATAATCGCAGTTATCAGCACTTAATTTTATTATACATAAGAAGATACCTTAGATTGATAAGAATTGCTGTCTTTTTCACTCGATTCCAGTCTTCCAGACACTGCTTCATGGATATCCTTGGAAAGGCCAAGCCTTGACAACAGAATTATACTACCTACTGCTTCGAAGCCCTATGCTGGGTTCACAAGATTGCCAGGGCAGTGTCCACTGTACTGGTAAATACCGATCTTCCAACCAATGTGGCTGCAAAGAGCGTATGTTGCATTATGGACAAACATATTCCTAGCATTAAATATCACTGCTTTTTACTAACTGCAATCGCTGAAAGATTGACTATATCATTCGTACATTTAACTACAGTTATTATGGTGTGGGTGTCATTTTCTACGTTACGCCAACTCCTGGTCTCGGAGACTTCTTTCCAGTGGGAGCAGTAAATTCTAAGCTGTATGCAATGTGGGGGCCGCCTGATATCTTGCGTTAGAATGTGTGACCGCACTTCAGTCTTTCAGCAACCACTCCACTTTTCATTTCAAGTGGCTCAGTAATACAATTTTAAAATCAATACTACCTGTGCGACTACTCTGGAACACTTTATGCCTTCTTGTTTTATGCAGATAGAGATTTATAGCGCAGACAAAGGACAGTGAATCTGTGTGAACAGGTGTTATTCTTACTTTTTCTGAGCAACACTATTGTGACCAATTATACATTGATTGCCTACTAACCAGCAGAACCTCCGTGATGGTCTTCCCTGCTTGGGGCGATAAAACACGGACGAAGGCCCGCAACGGCAGGGACACTCTCCGGTTTTACGCCACTCTGAACCCACGTGGTTCCCTCTGAAAAAACTCGGTGGACCAACTGGGCTACCCCACTGGTACTCCTCAGCTGTCCGCGGCCAGGACCAGGCCCTAGGCCATCCAGGTGCCGCCGGTCCTTGCCTAACCACAGAGTGGGGGGTAGTAACCCCTGGCACATAGTGACCATTCTCCACTCTACCCCTCATCAGGGCAGTTCTGAAATGCCACTGATCCTCCAGCCTAGGGTCTGTACCCTCAAGCTGACGAACAGTCACGGGCGAGGCTCTCCTCCCCCTACCTCGTCTTCTAGAGTTCCATCCTCTCTTCCTCTGAGAGGCGACCTCGTAACACAATTTTCCCACCAGTCCAGGACCTCTTCCTGAGAACTGGCCTCCCAACCTAGGGTTTAACCCCTCAGGTTGCACCGGGGTCAGAGGCGAGGACTCCCTCCCTCTGCACCCCCTTCCAGAGTCCGACACCCTCTCAACTGGAGTGGTGCCCCTAGCAGCTACATTGGTCATGACATTGCTTACAGTCGTCCTTCTCTCCAGGTCAGGCGGATCCTGAACCTGGCCTCCCAACCAAGGGTCAAAACCCTTCGGCTGAGTACTTGCCTGGCACTCCAGGACTTCTGGGGACTTACACACCATCCCCCCGAGGGTAACATATGCCTCATATGTTGTGTGACAGTCTGCCTGGCGCAGATCTCCCGTCCCCTGTCCACCTGACGAAGTGCGTGAAGGTCCCCCAGGACAGACGTGTGGTCACCATGGTCACCTCTAGGAGACTCAGACCTCCCGGCTGGTCCCTGACCCACTGGCTCCTCCACTTGGGAACACAGCCCCATGCCACCCCTCTCGCTGGATTTCTGTACCCTCCCTACTGGAGCGGTACTGCCTGACACCAGAACCACTGGAGCTCTACTTACAGAGGCTCCAGGTTCTCTATACATGAGGCGATCCTCCTCAAATGGACTAACAGGACAGCTTAGGCCCCCAACCTGGTGTTCCCTGAAGAAACCATCCAGGCTCTGAGACTGGGTTGCGGGCATCTGTGGACTCGAAGTCACACACTCACTCCTACTCCACTGAGATAGGCCGTGAGCCCCTACACCCCTCTCACTACTCTGGGACCTAGCTGGGCTACTCTGAACCTCTTCCCCAATACTGGGCGGGAAGATTCCTGAGCCACTACTGTTGGAAGTACTCTCCCATACTTCATCAGAACCTTGGGCCCTTTCCCAACGTTCTGCTTCCTCTGCAAGCTTCCAAGGACAAAAAGAGTCATACCTCAACAGGTGTTGGCGCAACCCTGGAGAACAACGACTGAGCATCTGCTCCTTGAGAACCAGATTAAACAGTGCCAAATAATCACGTTCCGGGTTAACCCTCACCCAAACGTCCTGTGTCTCTTCACATTCATCCGCAAACTCCTCCCAAGTCTGGTCAGGCAGTTTCTTACTGCCCCTGAATTTCAACCTATATTCCTCCTCTTGGGAAACATGTACCATACTCGGGGAACTGGGAATGGGACATTCTGCACTGAACGCCATATCGCTGCCATCACTGGACTCTACCCCCGCTGGGAAATCCAGACAACTACCACTGCGCTCAGGGGACAACTTACCCTCCAGAGCTAATTTCTCCCTGGCGAAGGCCCTCTCAGCCTCCGCCATCCTCTCCTGCGCTAAGACCCTCTCGGTCTCAAACTTTTTCTCCTCCACATTCAGCTGCGCTATCAACTTGACATGCTCTAACCTCAGCTTCTGCAACGCCAGCTGATGCTCCCTTTCTTCCCTCCTATTTACCCACTCCTCTGGGGATAGGGAAAGGATGGGGTACTGCCCCTGACATTGGACCCAGCAAGGGACTCCCTATCTATGGGGTCTTCACTATCTACTGGCGTCCCTGTCCTGTCACTCTCTTCCTCCTCTTCAGACTCCTCAGGGTCACCCTCAGACCCACCACCCTCTTGGAGTGCGGCCTGGTCCCCGCCTATCTGTCTCCATCTATCCTGTTGCCAGTGGAGCAGGGCTGTCCTAAGGGATAGACGAGTGTCTTCCTCACCCACTGCTAAGCTTCTCTCCTCACAGAACCCCCTTAACTCAAACATACTATATTCTAACAGCTTATATGCACTAAAGGTAGGTTCCATTCTTGGCAAGGTAATAAAACCCACACATGTATAATGTAAGACTCCTAGGCTGAAGATCTGAAGCAAGAGTACACAATTTGAAAATGACACTTCCAGGAGAAAAATAAAATCTGAAACAATAATCCCCAACATGTGCTTATCTAAAATTTAGAGTTTTGTGGTGCAGCCAGCTGCTGCTGCGGTACAGCGCAAACGCAAGTCCTATCCCACCGCTGATCACCAATGTTAGAAATGGGATTTCTGGTTGGCTAGGGCTTGCGCCAAAGCCAGGCAGAAACCACCGCTCTAGTCAGGGCTGGGGAGTTACACGCCAAAGATAACCCCTGCTCACCCCCTTGGTAGCTTGGCACGAGCAGTCAGGCTTATCCCGGAGGCAATGTGTAAAGCATTTGGCCACGCACACAGCAACAACACCCTAGGCCCACCACAAAAGAAACTCCACACAAGGTATTATATAAAAATAGCCTTTGTATTATACCAAAACACATTAGATAATAAATACACACTTTACAATGTGCCACTGGCACGGGCAGAATTTACAGGGGAATTATCTACATGGGACAGGGCCTCATGGACCACTGTCAGGAATAAGCACTTTCTAGGAATAACACTTTAGAACATCGGACATATAATCACTGTAGCACCAATCAGAAAATGTGGCGCACAACCAGTAACCACTGGTAACAGGTAAGTACCACCTACGCAACCCTAACCACCTTAGGAAAATATTACGCAGGGAATCATGAACACATCAGCATAACCTATACTAGGAAAAACCCTCTCCTACGCATAGGTACAGCTAGAAATAAACATAGCATAAAGGAAAGGCACATTGCGCAAAAGTAAACATACCCAGGTACCCTAGGTGAGGGCACCACACAAGATAACTGTCCCTAGGCCCAGTTGGCCTTTCAGGGGCTCAAACGCCCTTTGTCCAGCAGAGTCAGGGCTAGGCTGCGCAGGCTGCGCAAGCCAAAGCGTAAAGGGCACAGCCTAAACGTTGCAGCTGCCCACTAAGTGCTGGGCAGCTGGGAAAATGAGCGTGGGCACCGGGGAACAACCTTTACAACGCAACTTTTACAACGCACTACCATTACAACGCATTTTTTACAACGCATAATCCATTACAACGCATGACATTACAACGCATGACACTACAACGCATTTTTAAAAACTACCTTTACAACGCATTCCATTACAACGCATACTACCATTACAACGCATACCATTACAACGCATAATATTACACTATACTATCCAACACTTACCCTACTGATGCACCCCCTGGAGTTAGAATAGTAATTTTTACCCCTACACTATCCAACACTTACCCTAATGTTGCACCCCCTGGAGTTAGAATAGTAATTTTTACCCCTATACTATCCAACACTTACCCTACTGATGCACCCCCTGGAGTTAGAATAGTAATTTTTACCCCTATACTATCCAACACTTACCCTACTGATGCACCCCCTGGAGTTAGAATAGTAATTTTTACCCCTATACTATCCAACACTTACCCTACTGATGCACCCCCTGGAGTTAGAATAGTAATTTTTACCCCTATACTATCCAACACTTACCCTACTGATGCACCCCCTGGAGTTAGAATAGTAATTTTTACCCGTATACTATCCAACACTTACCCTACTGATGCACCCCCTGGAGTTAGAATAGTAATTTTTACCCCTATACTATCCAACACTTACCCTACTGATGCACCCCCTGGAGTTAGAATAGTAATTTTTACCCCTATACTATCCAACACTTACCCTACTGATGCACCCCCTGGAGTTAGAATAGTAATTTTTACCCCTATACTATCCAACACTTACCCTACTGATGCACCCCCTGGAGTTAGAATAGTAATTTTTACCCCTACACTATCCAACACTTACCCTACTGTTGCACCCCCTGGAGTTAGAATAGTAATTTTTACCACTACACTATCCAACACTTACCCTACTGTTGCACCCCCTGGAGTTAGAATAGTAATTTTTACCCCTACACTATCCAACACTTACCCTACTGTTGCACCCCCTGGAGTTAGAATAGTAATTTTTACCCCTACACTATCCAACACTTACCTTACTGTTGCACCCCCTGGAGTTAGAATAGTAATTTTTACCCCTATACTATCTAATACTTACCTTAAATGTAATTTAATATTATGCGTTGTAATGGTATGCGTTGTAAAGGTAGTATGCGTTGTAATGGTAATGCGTTGTAAAGGTATTTTTTAAAAATGCGTTGTAGTGTACTGCGTTGTAAAGTCATGCGTTGTAATGGATTATGCGTTGTAAAAAATGCGTTGTAAGTGCATGCGTTGTAAAAGTGTGCGTTGTAACGTCATACATCCGTGGGCACCACTGTGCCTGTAAACCAATTGTGCAATTGTGCAGCGCGTAGGGGGGCCTCGTGGGCTTTAGAACACAAATATGCCCCAAAATGTTGGAGCCTCGTGGGCTCAAGACACCAATTTGCCCAGAATAACGTTGGAGCCTCTCAGGGGCTCAAGAACACTGCCCCCGACGTTAGAGCGGCCCACTGCCTTCCGGGGCCGCTCTTACTACCAAAAGAATGCCCCTGTATGTTGGAGCCCTCTAGGCTCTGCAATACTAATGCCCCCGACGTTGGAGCCCTCGCTGGCTCGTTAACAACCAATCTGCCCCCGTAACGTTGGAGCGTACTCGCGCTCTGTGCAAACAATGCTGGCCCCATCGTTGGAGCCCTAACCGGCTCTGAATCCAGCGCAGCCCGTGCAGGGCCGAGGGGAGGCCGGCGGGGATGCCCACACTTAACGGCTCTCCGCGGCGTCGTTCGTACTCTTCTCCGTGGCCTGCAGCACTTCGGCCGGGCAGCAGCGATGCTGCTGCCTCGCAGACTCGCTCTCTATTCTTCCCTCGGGGAAGCACGGGGTAGGCTCCCGTCCGCTTCCTCCAATCCAAGCGCGGCTTCGGGGGAGAGGGAGGAGATGGCTCCCGCCTCCTCCACTCACAGCGCGGCTTTCTCCGTCGAGCCTTCAGTCACGTAGAGAGACTCTCTCCCGCTGGGCCAATCCCAGCGCGGCGGAGAGATGACGTGGCGGAGACTCCGGGCCTGCGGCGGTGAGGGTCTTCCTGCTCCTTGCACCAGTACGGGGTAGGCTCCCGTTTTTAGATATCCCACAGCGGGGTGGGCACTCGCATTTTCGCGAGGTGCAAAGCGGGGTGGGCACCCGCGTAAAGAAATAAATAAGCAGGGTAGGCACCCGCCGACGAGCGCCACAATGCGGGTGGGCACCCACTTTAAATCGCGGCAACCAGCGGGGGAATCCCTACGCCGGGGATTCCCTGACATAGATGATTGCAGCTTTGTGCTGCTGTCGGCAATCGCCAGGCTGCTTCCTATCAGTGCAAATAAGTAGCGCGCTCACCAGAAACAAATGTAGATCGCTCCCCAGGCTCTGCAGCACCCAGTTCCAGGGAGAAAAGGAGAAGCTCTCCTCAGCCAGGCAAAGTCCAGGGAAAGTATTCAGATGCAGGGGGGAAAAGACTGCCAGCTCACAGGGCCCTCCAGCAGGGAGGCAGTCCCCAGTGGCGGTCTCTGCTGGCGCCCAGCAGCAGCAGGCCCCCCTCAAGTTAGGATCAGAAGAGAACATTTTTCATGGGGTCACAGCCCCTTCTTATACACAGGTTTCCCTTTGTCTCAAGGTGCAGGGGAGGGGCGAGCCAGATGCAACTGGTTCTTGAGCACCTTGTTTTGCTCAGCCCCTCTCCCTATTCACAGGGCAGGCCAGGGTCATCAGTCGCACCACAGGGGGCGGAGCTAGCATTGTGTGGGGAAAGCCCAGCCCTATTCAGGTCCCAGGTGTACTCCTCCCACCCATCTAGCTGCTGATCTCCCCATTCACCACTGGGTGACTCCTCCTGACTCTGGGGATTCCCTAGCCCGTCACATGACCTCAGCCAAGGCACTCATTTCACACTGCACACAGAAGTGCCCACTTCTAGAAGTGGCACATCCACACTAGGTACATTGACGCCACACACATCATCGCGCTGCATTTCATCACACGGGTCCATACATACCAAACTTGCTCCAGCACTCCCCACGCATCAGGAACTACCAGGGACACATACATTCCCCCATGCATTCCTATGGGAGGGCAGGCCATCCTCACTACACGCACGCACTTTACCCTTGGACACAGTGGTAAAGTGCGCAGAAGCCAAAAATCACCACACCAGTCACAATAAAAAGCAAAAAGTTTCAGGGGTGAACCTGCTAGAAGGGCCAAGTCCAACAAAGTTGATTTAAGAGGAAATAAAACAGTGGAGTAAGCATGTAGGCCCACCTATATATACATGGGTGGTTCTAGCAACTCTAAGATCTCCGTAAAGGACTAACAAAACAGTGAGTACAAAAAAGCCATAATTCGCACAGTCCAGTAGCACTAAATCATATTTTGCCACAATTATGGACTGCTCAAAACAAATGCGAATATGAATGGCTTTTTTTTTTTTGATTTTGCATATTAGCTCTAGGAGTCTGTCATACGAAGAATCAGGTTAGGTGTATATTCAGAGTAAAGTGTGCCCTTTCAAATGCCAGAATGTTTTCAGTGTAAATGGGCAGCAACTGAAAACAAGCATTGAAAATGCCTTTGATTAAGTTAAAGCCATTTGCTTTGCTAATGGTATTGTATAGCAAAGCAAATGGCTTTAACTTTATGAAAGGCGCAACCTATTGCATTTTTAATGCTTGTTGATACTGGGGGCCGGTTTTAGCAGCAGTGCTGCTATATCAGCCACCAGAAACAAAAGCAGCTGGTGGGCAGGACCGTCAAAATTGGCAAGGCTGCTCTGGGTTCCCAGTCTGGCCATGATGATATGAGTCACGTGCTTGCTCGGCAAATATTGATGCTGCCACTGCGCATATTGATTGGGTGGAGGTTCGCACATGAACCCATAAGGCTTTTTGAAAGATAAAACAACACTAGAGTTTAGTAATCGTTGGCATTGATTGCCGTAAGGTTATAAAAAATTACTCTGAGAACTTTATAATGTAATAACTTTTATAACATTTTATGTTTATCCAAGAGCCATCCTCCTACCTTTTTTGAGCTTGTAAATGATGTGTATTTTGCTGGTGCAGTCGTGCCTTGAAATAGTAGCCATCAGGTGTTAACAACCATTACTATCTTTATTTTCCCAGTGCATTTGCCTGAAGGGATGGCATTTTCATTGGTCAGCTACAGTCAACTGATTAATGAAATGTTAGTGCCCCTTTGGTAGTGGGGAGAGTGAGGGTACCCCACAGCCACAGGCACACAGTCACTATGTTCTTTACTTGTTAAAAGTAACTGTCACTTCAAGCGGGCCCGTGCCAGGTTGGAACACGGCATGTTTTAATAAAACAGTTTGACAGATTCCCAAATCGCAATTTTTTGGTAAAAAGGAGCCCTATATGACATGGGGGACATTCCCACTTGAGCTAAGGGATGGAACCACACCGTTCTCCCTGAACCACATACTTCCCATTCCCCACTGTTGACAGTCCTTGGGCGATGGATGATGTGAGGAGGATATTGTGTTTTATTGTGGCTTTCCGAGCTACGACTAGCCCTGAGTGGCCGGGAGAAGGCATTCCTGCTGCCTGAACTGTAGCTCTATTTGTACGCAGTGCTTAATTTGAGCTGGTATTCAGCACCGGCACTTAATTCTCAACACCTACATTTATGACAGTTCACCACATGGTAACATTGGTTGTTTATTTTGAAGTGAGGACATCATCAGTTTTGAATAATTCAATATAAATAAAAAATTGATAATTCCAGCGGTCCATCCTATTTTTATAGGTTTGTGTGGCCTGAAATAATTTAAATTGTCTCACCTGTAAGACTGTAACAGTTAGTTGTTGTGTTGGTACCATCATTGGCGGTGCTGGCTCAAGAAATAGGTGGTACTAGCAGCATTGGCCTTCTGAGAAGGGTCCTGGCATTTACTTTCTTATAAGTACAGTAATTCAGTAAAAAAGTAAAAAAAAGGTCGGGACTCTTTTGTCGTACAGGTTATACTTTCCCAAGTAAAACAGTGACGGACATATTCTCAAGGCGATAACGTTGCATTAGCGGCACTTTTCTAAAGCGGCAATATTTTTATCGCCTTATTCTTAAGCTGTCGCTAACAGCCGTTAGCAACAGTGTTTAGGCAAAAGCGTCTGCTTTAAAGATCTCCACTTCTGGTACTGATAATTATATGCAAGAGAGGCGTTCCCGTGCAAAACCACACGCAAACAACACTACTCCATATTCACAAGGTGATCCTTGAACTTCTGAAGACCAAAAAAACTGTCTCTGACTGCAATTAGAGCCAGTAACTTAAGACCAGAAAATAGCTGGTCTTAAAAATGGGGATAACACTTGGGGCCACATCTCAGCAGGTTTTTGGTGCAGGTCAGCGCTGCAAGCAATGTTGCAGGTCTCCTGACAGGTTACTGGGTTCCTGATCAGCGTTCTTCTCGTTCTTTGCAGGAAACATCAGGCTCACAAGCCGGTGGAGGGGTGCACCACAAGTACGTGAGCAGCCTCGTCAGACTGAAGGAAAGGGAAAACAAGAAGAATTTCCTTGTCAGCGCCCTCAGTTTCAGAAAAATAAAGTTGTGGCTTTAACAGCCAGATATGCCACAGACGGTGAGAACCCAGCTCCTGAATTTAACATGGGCGCAGCAGAAGTTACCATAGTGAGACAGGCACTGCGTCCATTTCTGGGGGTGACAGCAACTGAAACTTTCATGACAGTTGAAACAGCTGACACTTGAGTAGCTCTCCCTGACAGACCATATGATATAGTTCTTCTAATTGAAGGTGACATTCAACATGTTATTAAAGGGATTTTTCGGTAAATCTATCATATTCTTATTAAATTTTGTTGGCGAACCCAGATTGGACCCCACCTTTTTTGTTGAACGCTCCGAAAGGGGAGGAGGTGATACTTCCAAGTTTTTCACGTAACGTCCCGCAGGAGTATGCTGTGGCTTTTGCAGAAGAATGGGTTGTGGTGCTTGCACCGGCACTGTACCGTACTCTTGTGGGCTGAAATCAAGATTCTCCACCCCATAAGATACCATTGCGGTCTATGCCACCGCCTCAACCCCAAAATCCCCTCTGGCAGGAAGCAAAGGGGCCCCTATCTGAGATTCTAAGTCAGTTGGAGTATCAAGGAGTGATTGAGACACGTGTGTCACCGATGAATAACCCTCTTTTTACCGTTACCAAACCCAATGAGTCGTACCGCATAGTTTTGGATTACCGGCATTTGAACTCTCATTGTCGCACTTTTGCGGTACAAAATACCCATAGTTCTGCTCTTGTAGACAGTACTTGTTCGTAAAAGATATGAAACAACCCTAGACATTTCCAACAGCTTCTTCAGTCACAATCTGTCCCCTGCATTCAGTCAATGAACAGCATTCACAGCCGGCAGAAAACCAAAACAATTCTGGTACTTAGCATTGGGCTAAAAAAAGAGCCCAGGGGTATTCGCCGCCTGTGTTGTCTCTTTACTAGACAGCATAAACTCAGATACGTACATTGATGCTATTTATCTCACGGACAATGAGTTGTGGCCGCATCTTTGCTGAGTCGACAGCATCATTATTTTGTTTGCGGACTACGGTTAAAAATGTCACTTTGCCAAATCACACATCGCAGAGTATACAGTGATGTTTTTGAGCTATGAGATCAATAATGAAGGTAAAGGTTTAGCACCTCACTTCCTGGAGAAATGTGCACATTTACGGCCTCCGACAACCCTGAAAAAATGTCAGTATGTGCTGGGATTTTTGAATTTCGTGCATTCTTACATTCCCGAAGACGCCCAGTGTATCAAGCCGCTTTATGCTTTGAAACAACCTACATTTTTGAAAGCCAGTTGGTTACCGGAACATTTTTCTATTTTAGTATCTTTACAATCTGATCTGCTTGAATGAAAATACTTGTTGACACATGACAACCACACAAACCTGGTAATACGTATTGTGCCAGGCGCAGTCGGTTTTACTTACTTAACGTTCAATGAAGGTGACATAGTACTTATTGCATACAAATCACATTTGTACACTTCTGCCGAATTGCAGTTTTCCACTGTTGAAAAAGTCTTGACAGCTGTTCAGATGGCGATCCTGAAGGAACGCACACTGGCATAGGGGAAAAGCATTATGATGGTAACACATACCCTGCACTTGCGGCAGTGTCAAAGGCAAGTGTACCAAACTCTAAGGCTGTGCATCCCCATTGGATACAATGGGCTACTTCTTTGACGTCTCCGGATGTCACGTTTATTTTCGACTCCTCTCTTCAGGCCCAGGAGTTCTTGCAGTATGATTTTTTTTTATCCACCTCCTCTGTCTATGCGCCCGCTTGAGGCGTACTATTGTATCATTTACACCAATGGTTCTGCGAAACCGGCCACCGGCTCTAAGCGTGCTTATTCGGCGGCCTGTGCTAATGTGGCAGGTACCATGGTGACAGTGAGTTCAGGTCCAGTGTTGTTCATACTTAGGCGCTAGGTGACTGTACTGCCCAATTGGCTGAGCTGCGTGCGTTGGTGCTTGCTCTTGAGTTTGCTGATCCTAATGTGACTACTCTCATTGTGAGTGATTCTTATTACTGTGTTCAGTCTTTCAATGACAACTTATTCTTTTGGTCTCAGAATGACTATCATGATTCGAAAGGCAGCGCAATTAAGCATAAAATGCTATGGGTTAGACTGGCAGATCTTAAACAACGTCTGCCCCTCACATATGTAATATATATTCTTGGCCACCAGCCTGTGGGAGCGCACACTGTCAGAAACAGTTTGGCTATTGAAGCAGCCAAATCAGCAGTAGCCATGTGTTTTGTTGCAGTCGTTACAAGATCCAAGACTAATATAGATAATGAAATTTTGGCAGCTAATGCTGCTACTGAGAAGGGTGGTAATTACCCAAAAGGGTTTCCGTCAAAGTACTCTTATCATTCAAGTCCCGACAAGGTTCCATGTGTAAGAATTAATGACGTTGGAGATCGGCTGATTCCCAACACATTACCTTGTGCCTTTAGCATTTGCACAATTTTGCACAGTGTCCTTGCCATGGGGGTGCATGAACTCAGTGCCTATTTTTGTGTTGATTTTGATCTCCTGTCTCATGGGACTGCTGCTTGTGTACTGTGCGTTGGTTGTGTTTTTGTGAAAGTTTCAACTGTGAGGCATATGTACGTTGACGTGCTTGCATCTAGTGCCTAATAAAATAACTTGTAGCTATTTACCAACGCTGAGAAAATTCAATCACCTCAAACATGAAGAAGTTGAATTGTTGGATGATTTAAGGTTCAATCAATCCGTACACCTGAAATTAGAGTTTTACAATTCATATTAATATTCAAAGTAAGTTGCAAATATTTGAGGACACTGGAGTTTGTCAGTAGTGTTGGTGTTGGTGTGCTGGTTGTGTTGTCTGTACTATTGACTAGTGGACGGCCTCCAATGCTGCCTTTGACACATCAGTGCTTTGGTACTCAGTTGCTTCCTGGCGGAAAATAACAATTATTCCTCTATTAAAAAAAGGTTCTCACCATACCTCCGTCTTAAAGAATGAATGACCAACCCCAGCTTTAAAACGTACGGTATAATTAGCGAAAAAGGGCTCTTTTTTGCAGTCCCCAGAATTTGTTAGACCAGGTCTGAAAGGCGACGTTTCTCGTATTTCACCCCAAATTAACCCAAATTAATTCACTTCCACCATTTGTTTGCTGCCTGACAACATTGTCAAAAATCAGGAAGAGAATGAAAACTTGACTATTTCCCAAGCTTTTTCTTAGATACTTCAGCTGAGCCACCTCTGCATTCAGAGACCCTTGAGTGATAGTGCGCATTAATATTAGGGTGTGGGAAGTCATCTTGTGTCATATGCAATCAACCATTTCACACAATTTGTAGAAATTACATTTATTCATTTATTTATGCTAAATTGAAATGATGTACAGAGAACACCACAATGATCAAATAACATCAAAATAAAAATAAAATATCCAACTCCATCAGAAACATTAGACAATATAACTCGTGAGGTTCAAAGGTCATAGAAATGGACGTCCAATGTAGGTTTCGCAGTAAAATCACCACTTCTTCAGGCATGGATGCATATTTCAATCACAGAATAATTTTTCAACATAAATCCAATTTCTTTTTATAGTTCACTCTGCTGAGTAGCATGGACGGCGATTGTCACAAGACAGCAGAGTAAAAAGTATTCATTCAAACTCATGACCTCCTCACATGTCTCTGAAAGCTTCATTAAAGACCGCTTTAGTTCAAAGATCCGCAATCAAATCCATTGAACATAAGGACTATTCCAAGTTCATCATCCTTAGTTCTGATTTCTGGTGATCACACCGCAAGACCAGAAATGTCAGCAACTTCAACTGAGCTTCCTCTCCAGTCATTGTGCCCATAGACCCTTGAGTGACAGTGCTCATTAGAAGTGATAGTTAGCATAACAAAACAGAACAGAACAGAGCATACCATAACAGAACATAGCATAGCATAGCAGAGCATTAAATAGTTAATACATTTATAATTTCTGTCATTGAAGCTAATAATATACTACAGTGTGAACAGTCAGGCTTTAGGGCATCCCAAGGCAGGGGATTAACGTTAATTTTCCTTCTGAATCAGCTAAGGTAGATACAGGATTGCGGGTGGTGTGGCTGTCCGTGCCCTGTTAGACCTCTTGCCTGCTTTTGACAAGGCCTCTTTCAGCATGTTATCCACACAGCTCCAAGAAGCAGGTATCACTGGTAAAACCCATGGTTACTAATATCTTATAATCAAGATCCGAGTCAGGCGGTTTCAAATCCATATTTTGCATTGCATTTGAAGGCCATCACATAGGGTTCATCTTTGAGCCCCACCCTGTTAAACATTTATGTGGCTCCACCTATGAAGCTTGCTAAATCATTAGTTTAGAATCATTGTCATACGTGATGATATTCAAATCGTTCTTAGGGTAGATTGTGCCTAGAGCATGGAGCAAGCTCACTCCCATGTGAATTTAAAAGCACACGCCCATGGAGGGAAGGCGGATGCATGACAATTTTCTAAAATTAAATACTGATAAGACTGAAATATTGCTTGTAGAGGGCTACCCGTTTCAATAGACGCTATGGTCCAAGGAGTGGTTGACTCTGAAGTTAGGCTACCCTCCTACAAAAGAGAAAAAAGTGTGCAGTCGGGGTGTGATGTTTGACAGGAGGTTAGAGAGTTCTGCCCCAATAGCTAACATGTCAAAGGCTTGTTATTTACATCTAAAAAGCCTATGGAGGATTCTTCAAAGGTTATCAGTAGACTACAGCTTCCTAGTAATGCACTCCATAATTGTTTCATGGTCGGTTACTGTATTGAGACATATGTAGCCGTGCCCAGGTATAAGTTAGAGCAGTTACAATTAGTCAAACATTTAGCCACAAGAATTTTGTTCGTCCTTCCTAGATCATCTGCTGTGATCACTTTATACTGCTAAACAAATCTATCTGTTGAGAAGACAGTTACATTTAAAAGCTTGTGCATTTTACATAAGGTGGTGTATGTCAAATGTCCTGAATTTTAAGAAGGACTATTATCCAGCATATGCCAATGTGCAATCTCCAAACTGCCACCTTATGACTTTTAAAGTTTCCAAAAAAGATTAAAATCAGATGTGGTGGCCTCATCTTTTGATGCTCTAAAAATATTGAATTCGCCTCCTCCATCATTCCAGTTGACAGAAGACAATCTTTACAAAAAGAGTTAAATATATCATTATTTGACAACTAATTTGCTACTATGTTCATGCTTTCTGTCAGCGCCAGGATGCCTGTGAGGGTTGCAGAGCGCTTCACAAAACAACTATTTTGAAAAGAATAGAATAATACTGCTCTGATGCCTGTAGAGGTGTCACAACTTAATCCATATATGATGTAAGGAATCATTAGTCAGCTGGGGATCTAGAAGAAGGAGTGCTACTATGAGATCTACTGTGCATTTTACTGACTGATTCACAAATACTTGCCATGAAGATAAGCGATATATACCCATTGGCATCTTATGTAGATCCTGATCCAAGGTTTGAGTGGCTGCATTCGAGATTGCAGCTGGAGAGGTGGCACTTTAAACAAGAAGACATTCTGCAATAATGCTCTTCAGTGGTGAATGGAAGCAGAGGTGATATCCATAAGATATCAACAGAAAGCATGAACATAGTAGCAAATTAGTAGTCAAATAATGATATATTTAACAGACAGACAGACAGACAGACAGACAGATAGATAGATAGATAGATAGATAGATAGATAGATAGATAGATAGATAGATAGCTAGATAGATAGCTAGATAGATAGATAGATAGATAGATAGATAGATAGATAGATAGATAGATAGATAGATAGATAGATAGATAGATAGATAGATAGATAGATAGATAGATAGATAGATAGATAGATAGATAGATAGATAGATAGATTAGATAGATAGATAGATAGATAGATAGATAGATAGACAAGAATATCAGTATAGCAGTCCTTTACATGTGTTTTATACCTGGACTGCATTTTAGTTTGGCACAAAACACAGCAGAGGGCAGACTGGACTACTTGTGGTGACTCTGAGTATGGCAGTAAAATAGTGTCTTTATTTTGGTTCCTAACTGTGAGACACCAAGGGCGACAAGACAAACGTAAAAGTGTGTGTCCTTCATGGGTCCCATAAACTATTTTCACTGTATTAAATAGCCCCAATCACAGTGGGGAGGAGAGGAAGATGCTATGAGGGAATAAGTGATATTTTATCTTAAATGTACAGGCCCGAGCACTTACTCCCCATGGTTCCATAAGAATACACTGTAAGAATGGCACGAAAATACACCATTCTGCAACACCAGCAAGATAGTTTTAGCTATGTGAGTGCGATGCTGGATCGGCCATTTTGCCTATCTGCTTTTCTGGTGGGCTCCAAGCATAGATCATATTCTAATTATGGCCTTCAACACTGTAGGGTAGGGTTGAACATTTTACCAAGGTTCATTCTCAATCAATCAATCAATCAATCAATCAATCAATCAATCAATCAATCAATCAATCAATCAATCAGTGACATATAAAGTGCAACTACTCACCCTTGAGGGTCTCAAGGCACTGGGGGTAGGGGCTGTGTCTGTGGTTCAATCGAAGAGCCAGGTCTTGAGGTTTTTCCTGAACTGCAGCAGTGATGCCGATTGCCTGAGGTGCAGAGGCAGGGAGTCCCAGGTCTTCACATCGAGGTAGAAGGATTTTCCTCCAGACGTGGTTTTGCAGATCTGTGGGACGGTGGTCAGGGCCAATAGAGCGGAACGAAGATGTCTGTTGGTGGTGTGGAAGGAGAGTGGGTGTTTGCAGTATGCAGTTCCAGTGTTGTGGGGGGCTTTGTAGGCGTGTGTGAGAAGCTTGAATATGATACTTTTCTCGACAGCTAGCCAGTAAAGGTCTCTCAGGTGGCTGGTGTTGTGGTTGTGGCATGGGATGTTCAGGATGCGTCTGGCAGTGGTGTTCTGGATAGTCTACAGTTCCTTATGTAGTTTCTGGGTGGTCCCGGTGTGGAGTGCATTGCAGTAATCTAGTCTGCTGCTGACGAGTGTATCTCTGACTGAAGCTCTTACTAAAGAAGTGGCGCGTGTGGAGACAGGAGGACGTGCCAGTGTTGATTTGACAGTTCATTGAGAGTGAGGAGTTCAGGATAATGCTGAGGTTTTGTGTGTGGTCCATGGCTGTGGAGAGGATTCCGATCGCTGTGGGCCACCAAGAGTTGACCCAGGCAGAGGGAGTGGAGTCCTCGATGAGGACTTCAGACTTGTCTGAGTTAAGCTTGAGGCAGCTCTCCTTCCTCCAGCTGGTGACTGCCTGCATCCTGTCGTGGAAGTTGCTCTTGGCGGCTGTGGGTTCGTCAGTGAGGGAGAAAATTAGCTGGGTGCTGTAGGCGTAGGAGACAATGTTGAGTCCATGGCTTCTGATGAAGGCTGTGAGCAGAGCCATGTAGATGTTGAAGAGGGTGGGGCTCAGGAAGTATCAGCTCTCAGTTCTCTGCCTACAGACACCTGGATAACACGCAGCTATATACTCATTCTTTCCTAAGAGTGTAGAAATCTGTAGGCTCAGCACAGACTGGAAAAAAGTACCACTTCCTCAATTATCTCATTCGTGGTCCCCAGACTGCACACCTACAAGGCACTTTTTTCTTATTCAGTGTCTTTCAAACACTTTTTGTGTAAAATCACCCCAACCACAAGGATCCAGCATCATTGAGATACAATTGATTTTTGTTGAAAAGTAGTCATACAGCATGACAAATTACTTTTTTGTGCTACTTTGCACTACTTTGTGTCAAGGGGCCTTTCCATGTGTGGTACATGGGTGGTCTCATGGAACCACCCATGCATTTTACCACAAGGACCGATATACTCAATAGAATAGATAGCGCTCTACCCCAAAAATAAATGCCTCTTAAAGACAGGCATAAGGTCTGTGAAAAGTTTTCATTTCTCAAAACCTTTCCAAATGTATATGTGCGCTGAACCGTTCAGCACACATACTGAGTAGGATAATGGTTAAACTATATACAAGAATAGTAATTGGTACAGAAAGGTTATCCTTCCTGTAGAAAAGCCTATGCATGACATCACACACACAGCATTACACAATGGCGCTAGAGTGTGTGCATTGGTGCATTGAAACCTAATGTGTGCCACTATGAAGTAGAGAAAACAGCACTATGTATTTGTAGATATTATGCTGTTTTGATCACTTTCTATGACTCAACACAGCAACTTTTGTTGCAGCACTGTTTTCAGACAAAAGGTGGGAAATGACCACTACAACACAGTCATTACACCGCGATACCTTTACAACACGGTCGTTACAACAACCGCGTTGTTACTACGCAATGTAAGGACATCGCAATTCTTTGAAGCAAATTCCACTAGGGGGCATTGTGGTATTGGAAATTAATTTCCAACCCTTTCCCCACTGTTGCATAAACTTTAGTAGGAATAGTAAATAATACTATTCCTAAGTCCAGCACACCCCCTAGTGGAAGTCGTTGTAAAGACTTGCGATGTAATACATCGCATACTAACAATGCGGTCATTGTAACAACCGCATTGTAATGGCACGCGATGTATTACTTTGCGTTGTAATGTGCCATATTCCAAAAGGTAGTTGATCTGCCCTGGAGAGTTATACGTGTTACCACCCCTATAAGGAAAGCTAGGGCATCAGGCATTTTCTACAGTCTTTACAGTCAGTGTTTCAATAGGTTTCACATGTCAAAGTTTTAGAAACAGACTAATGATCTAGAGTAAGCTTTACTTGTTCTCACTGTGTGCTCTCACATAATCCATGCAAGGAGTCCTTACCTTCACCATTTAGTAGTTTTTCTGAAAATAAAGACAAAACATTGTGTTACAAAAATCTGTGTACTCATCAGCAGGTCCAGTACAATGAGCATTGAGACCCCAGAAAGTAACTGCTTGCCACATCCCCATTTCCTATTGTGTAGTGACATCCTGGCACTCTCCACCCTTGGAGCTCTTGGTGGGCATTTGCAGGCATGTGCCTTGCTGATGGGACCTATGTACTTCAAATCCTTTTTGCATCATAATGTAGTACCTGCATTGGATGTGGGTGTGTGTCTTGGAGTGCTTTCAATACACTTTCCAGTGATTAATGGGCAGATGTAGCATGCACTGATTACCACCTCTTTTTGTTGTGATTGAGCATGCACTGATTACCAACTCTTTTGGTTTGATTGAGCATGCACTGATTACCACCTCTTTGTGTTGTGGTGGATCGTGTATTGATTACCACCTCTTTGTGTAGTGGTGGAGTGTAGGAAGCTTTCTCTTTATGTGATATATCAATACGTTGATATACCATGTAAAGAGTCCAGGGGTTCGCTTATGTGTGAACAGCAGCTTGCTATGCAATCCTAAAGTGCTCTGTTAGGGTATAGTGTGAACGCGCAGCGCTAGGCTTAATGCAGAGAAGTGCAGGACATTAATAAATACGCACAATGATTAATATATGACAACACGCGAAGGAGACCCACACCAATTAAAAAAATGGCAAGCACCTTTATAGATGATTTAACATCAGAGAAAAATCATTCAGAAGAGTACTTTTATAAAGATTATTTCTTTTTACTTTAAAAAGTGGACACTGTGCAACATTTTCCTATGGAAAGAAAAAAAAATTCTGCAAACAGGTACTCTGCATCAACTTACAGGACTAACCTCCAGGAGTTAAAGTGAGTGGTGGGCAAAGTCCAAGGCAGCACAAACAGTACACCACCAAAGGCAGAAGGGCAGCCGGGTAAAGGGTGCAAATCAGTATTGGGAGCCCAAAGAATTTCAATGGAGATTGATCAGTGTAAAAAGAAGCTGCAGGCTCTGGCTAGGAAAGAAGGCTTCCCACCCTTCTCCCAATAAAAACACTATCCCAAATGTTTACCAAGCATTATGCATTTAGTATATTATTACATAGGACCTCATAACCGCAATTTCTTTACTATGGTCATAAATTAGATAAAGATAAAGCAGAATTTTAAAGGTGTCCATAAATTTCAAAAAGGAGATACATACTACACAGATTTCAAATGACAATATATAAAAATCTGAAAATATTAGTTGATGTTCTTCTGAGATGTCTAGAGTGGTCAATTGTAATACAAATGTTTTCAGCCTCAGATGTCATGATCATGGTTTCCACAATATTTGGTTCAAGAAATAAATCCTCGGTGTGTTGAACCAATTATCTAGATATTAAATCACTTTTGAAAGATAGTCTGTTATACAAGCCCTTTAAAACATGACAGGCTATATTAGGCAATTGCAGATTCTCACTAGCTAGTTAGGGTATTTGCAGCCTTCTGCAACAGGTGAATTAACCTACACAATCTGGCTCCTGCACACAAAATAATCATTTCTAGAGCAGATACATTATTTTACCAGGCTATATTTCACAACAGGCCGGTGTAGGGTGGGGAAAGGACAGTCAAATGTAAGTCACATCTGACTTTTGATGACTTTTGATGACTTTTGATGACTTTTGATGACTCTGTCCCAGCACAATAGGCTGATCAAAGCAATATGGCATATTGGAATTTGGAGTTTCCTGATTTCACATTTCACCTCAGTGGCTAGTAGGTTTAGATATTGACACCCTTAAGTATCAGGAATAGGAAACAACATGAAATGTGTTGCCTCAAGAACAACATGATAACATCAATGTCCCATACAATTGTGAAATCGTTTCATGCAGCAAATCATTGTTTGACATATTACGTGTGAAAGGTAAGAAGGGAGTTCAGCTAATGCCCATTAAATTATTGCTCTCTCAGCTATGACTGTGAGCTAGAGTTGATACCAGCCTTCACATGGCTCCTCACACACATCGCTGTGATATTTCTTAGGGGTTCATCTTCTCCCCTCTATTATTCAACTTCTACCTAACCCGCTTACCAAACCTGATTAAATCATTCAACCTCACCTGTTCCAAATCATTTAAAAAATGGATTGTCTTGAAGATTTCTACAATTTAAAAATCGATGACTGCCTTCGGGTCATAAAAACATGGAGACGAATAACCATCTAAAGCTAAATACAATCGACAGATAATATTAGTTGCAGACAATGGTTGAAATTCCAGCCTACCCTCATATGACCTAAGGCAGTGTTTCCCAAACTGTGGTCCGCGGACCCCTAGGGGTCCGTGACACATTCGCAGGGGGTCCTCAGGCAGCAGTTTTAAAAGCAGTGCAAAGTTCCTTGTATAATTAGAAGTTTTGAAGCAACAATAAAAGTGTCAAGGTAACACCAGTGATTTATGTTCCTGCTGGAAAGAGATGAGAGTTTTGTCCAGTGGCAGCTTTGACTTATCTAATGTGGTACAGAGGGTTACTATGCCTATTGCAAAGAACGTGTACCTGCATGTTTTTTAAAAACTGTATTTTATCTGCATAGGTCAGTGGGTTACTGCTTTTGCCACAGAGATTCTTTAGTTACTGTGCAGTTTATAAGTGACAATCGTGATCTAGCACAGTGACCTATAAACAGGCATCAAAAAGGTGTTCGCAAACTGCATGGTACAAGTTAATAACTCATGTTTTTTCCCAGTCTTTCATTATCCTGATGCTGCTAAAAAGGCTTATTTGAATGGAAATAAAGTTTTATTGTTAAAGTCAATGTTAACCACTGTGTTATGTCCTAAATCCTGATTTTCTTTAAAAATGCCTACCAGTATGAATGACATGTGAATCCTACAACTTGAAGTCGCCTTTGCCTTATGTAACATTGTCTATACACTGGTTTACATGTAGGATTCATTGTCTCTATGGGGCAGATTTACAAGGGAAGTGATTCAGTGAGTGCTGCAAGCCATTTGGCTGCGCCACACTTAATCACTTTCAAAGCACAGGGATGTAACATATTTATAACAATATGTTGTATCTCAGTGCTCTCCCTGCGCTGGTGCACAAACTGCTGCCATTCGACGGCACTGGCACCCTTGCACCATGGTGCAAGGATGCCTGCATTGTGGGGAAATTGTTTATGTGCAGGTAGGGTTCCCGTTCTGCACATAAACAATCAGTAGAGGGGATTTCATCTTTCTATGCGTGCTGCAGAATGCAGCATGCATAGAAAGAGGAAAACAATGAGGAGAAATGAATACATTTCTCCTTGTTGCGCCTCCCTACGCCTTCCTTGGGGAGGGGTAGCATTCAGACGCATTTCCAGATTTACAATTTCTCGTAAATCTGGAAATGTGTCTGGTTTCATGGGTGTTGCGTGGGAACACTCACAGCAAAACCCATGGAAGGCACCTTTCATGCAAAGTGCTGCGTGCAAAGGGGCCATATTTACAAGAACAGTAAAAGTCACGCAGGGTGGCTTTTCCTGTCCTTGTAAATATGGGGCACTAAAATGCTCCACCGGGTTGTCACTTTTTGTGACGCTCCGGTTGCGCAAGGGGCTTGTAAATCTGCCCCTATATGTGTGTGTTGTAAAGTGCTCTGACATCCTACAATGGTATGAGAGATGCTATAAAACAAACAAAATACATGTGACAGAGGGACTATGGAGAGATGAGAGGCACTGTTGGAGATTGATAATTAGGGAATCATTGAAGAACCCCAACAAAGATTGTCGTATCCAGGTGCATAGTAAGGTCACCATTTACTATTCCTTAAAAGCTAATACAATTCAACATATAATGATAAATGTGTTGTAGAATGCACTATTGTTTCCAAAATTTTCTTGGGGGGAGGGCCTCCCAAAGCCCCTTTTGTAGTGGTTAGGCTCACTCACTGCACTTGGTGTGCGCTATATGGGGACTGGTCTGAAAACATTTGCCAGGGCTGCTTTGGGTTTCCAGTCTGGCCCTGGCAGGAGCAGGAGCCTCATACTGCGAAATAAAAACAATAATTTAAAAGTTAGTCACGGAGATGCAGCACCAACCTTCCCAATCCAGTTTTTGGCAGATTATTTCAATATAAAATACTAAAATCCTTAGTAATCCGACTATTTGTTTTGTGCGCACACCTGTGTTTATTTTTTTCGAATTGCTGTTTTAATGTTGTGAAATTTAAATCATTCAGATTGCTTGGGGCTCCCCGGCTTCCAGTGGTCACTCAATGGGGGTCCTCAGGAGTCAAACGTTTGGGAACCACTGCCCTAAGGAACATGAGGCATCTCCAACAATATCAAAATGAGTCAGAAACCCAAGGGTAACTATGGATTCAGTTCAATATTTGATACCACATGTTCATAATATAAAACAGAGTGCCTTCTACTATGTTGTATCCTCCCATTGCATGGATACCTACAGAAACTGCAAGCTATACTCACACTCGTAATCTCCAAGCTTGACTATGCCAACAGTCTATAACTTGGCGCACCTGCATTCATCACATGCAAAATACAACTCATTCAATTTTCTGCTGCAAGAATTCTTTTCTGCCTGCACCCACAAGAGCGCAAGACTCCATGCTTCCAATCACTCCACTAGCTACCTATAGCAATAATGGCAATGTTCAAGGCACTTTTCATTGTGAACAGAGTCTCCAAGGAAAAGGACGACTACACCGATACACTAATTTCAAAGACTCGAGATTTGCACCGCTCATCACCATACCACCTTAGCATAAGAAATCTGTAGGAGGCACTACTTTTTCTGAGAAATCCGCCAAGGTCTAGAAATCACAATCAGCCATCATTCGAAGCATTCAGGAGCACATATACTTCAGAAGACAGTTGATAGCAAACTTATGTTCAAGACAACTACATCCACACATTCCAGCAATTGAAACCGGGAAAGACAATCACACCCTAAAATATAAGCTTCAGCTTACTAGCCACAGATTGGAAGCAACACAACCAGCAATCTCCTTTCCATAGTCAGGTAAGTTAAGGAGGGCTGACCTATTTCTCGCTGGGGTTTATATAGTTATGTAACTTCATATATAACATTTCTAGCTCACACTAATACTAATACCATCACACTCCGAGGTTGGTCAGTCGCCAACTGTAACTTCCACTTCTTATATTCAAATAAGACCTATCTACTATGAGGATTGTCTATCACCAGTACTGTGCAGCCAATAAACAAGCTATCACTAGCATGTCATGATTGAAAAGATCTGTCACACACTGTGGAGCAATCAGAGGGATTTATTCTAGCCCAGCAATGCAGGTCCCAGATATAAATACTTCTTTATAATTCACAATGCCACTCAGATATAGGATGATAGTAACAATTCATATCCCAGCAGATCTCTCCACTTCTCTCTCCCTCCAACCATGCCAATCCGGCATACATCTACACACAAAATGTCTGATTGGACAACCAAATGCTGTAACTTTCTATGCAGACTATGGTCATAGGTAATACCATAAAGGTAGCTGCAAAGCTGTTCAAAGCTGCCAACATGCTTAAAAACCATAAACTGTGCATGTGCCTCTCGCACCTCGTCATCCACCACACTGCTACAGGCTACGTTGCATAACACGATAAGTGCACTTTGTTGTGATCATGCATGAAGTGCAAGCACTTCCTACATAGAATCTTAAAACATAGACAAAAACGTTCCAGCCACACACCAATCAATATGGCGTAGGCTGCTGCCAATGTAAGTATGCACTTCATTGGCACACATAGGGGTTGTAAGTGCTATGTAAAAGCTGCAATAAAATATAATACAATATTTATCACGTATGCATCTCTAAGATTTGTTTTAATCTTGTTGAAATATTTGGTTCCATCGCACTTGGTTATAAAAAACACAATGTCCTTCATTTCTGCTTTCATAATTGCTTATTTAAAGGTATTTACATTTGTGGTGTATTAGAAGCAAATTGACACCCTGCAGTCTTTCTTTTCACACTTTTTGCATGCAGGGCCACTGGAAATATGGCATTCTGCAGCTATGTAGTTTTCCACATGATTATGAATTTGCTGCATTTGCCACATAATAAACCATCTTTCGCATAATTTTCAGATTAAAAAGAAAAATGTTTCAAGCTCAATCAGATCAAAAGTTACCAAAACACTACATCATGTGATGTTGCACAGTGGAAGGTCCTTCCCAAAGGTTGAATGGTCCCCTTTCAGTTGCTGATAGCTGTATTAGACTGTGGAACTGGTCCTTATGAGGTGTAACTGTTGCCCAGATAGGGCTAACGTGTGTAAAAAATGGCAAAATAATGAATTACTACTATCACACAATAAGCCGCATGATTTGTGTTTTTGATTGCGACATCATTTATTCAACCATGCCAAATAATTATAATTTTGCCTCTCCTACCACATAATTCCAGTTGCCCTGCCTGTACCCTAGTGTGAATGTCACATAGTTCACATTGCAGTCAGAGAAAGAAAAGAAAATATTTCCACATTAAGAGTAAGCGCCAATGTGTCAGAGGACATAGCCTGACATTTAACCTATGTCTTTGAAGGAGCAGTCAATGTATCAAGATAAAATAATGCATTTTATTGCTAATTCACCTTCTGAACTCCACCGCTTTTTTTTCAGTTACACTGTATTCCTTCATTTGAATGCAGTTCATTAAAAAAACGGATTTTAAACAGAGTTTTTCATAAATACTATGGCAGCTGCCTCCTATATTTGCGGGGTGCAAAGATTAGTATGGGCCATGGTGACGGCCCTGGCTTAGAGTTCTCTCCTTTACTACATCTACTTGGGACTTACAGTGGTAGCTAAAGTTAACCTTTTACTGTAAACACGATATAAATATTTTCAAGTGTATTTATGCATTTGTCTTATTACATGATATGGATATCATGTACATAAGGTTTGGATGCTAATTACAGATTCAGTGACTCAGTAGCATAACGAAAGTTGAGGGGGCCCCCCTGCAAAGTACACGGAGGGGGCCCCCTCCCCGGGCCACCACCGACCACTTTTGCAGAGAAGGCCCCCTAGAGCTTGAGGGCCCACCCTGCACTGAGGGGTCTGCGGGGGCTTATCTTACACCATTGTGAAGATGCCAGAAATGCCTCTTATTTCAGTTATGGACCTATCTCATTAGAAAAACAGACCTACAACTTCGGGCCATAAGACATCCACTTTAACACCAGGTAAAAAATAGAACCAAGTCATTTTGCACTGACATAGCAACAGTAATTAGCCCATAGTAAGCTTATTCTATTTTGGCCACAGCCCAAAAATAGAAAAACTTTCTCATATGCCCTGGCAGTGAGGTCTGTGGGACTGGCAGGTTTCCCTGCCTGGGGAGGTCTGTGGGTCTAGCAGGTTTCTCTGCCTGGGGAGGTCTGTGGGGCTGGCAGGTTTCTCTGCCTGTGGAGGTCTGTGGGTCTGGAGGTTTCTCTGCCTGGGGAGGTCTGTGGGACTGGCAGGTTTCTGTGCTTGGGGAGGTTTGTGGGGCTGGCAGGTTTCTGTGCCCGGGGAGGTCTGTGGGGCTGGCAGGTTTCTGTGCCCGGGGAGGTCAATGGAACTGGCAGGTTTCTGTGCTTGGGTAGGTCTGTGGGACTTGCAGGATTCTGTGCCTGGGGAGGTCTGTTTGGCTGGCAGGTTTCTCTGCCTGTGGGACTGGCAGGCTTCTCTGCCTGGGGAGGTCTGTGGGGCTGGCAGGTTTCTGTGCCTGGGGAGGTCAATGGAACTGGCAGGTTTCTGTGCTTGGGGAGGTCTGTGGGACTGGCAGGATTCTGTGCCTGGGGAGGTCTGTTTGGCTGGCAGGTTTCTCTGCCTGTGGGACTGGCAGGTTTCTCTGCCTGGGGAGGTCTGTGGGGCTGACAAGTTTCTGTGCTTGGGGACGTCTGTGGGACTGGCAGGATTCTGTTCCTGGGGACAGTGGCGTAACAAAAGTTGAGGGGGCCCCCCTGCAAAGTACAAGGAGGGGGTCCCCTCCCCGGGCCACCACCTACCACTTTTGCAGAGGAGGCCCCCTGGAGCTTGAGGGCCCACCCTGCACCGAGGGGTCTGCGGGGGCTTATCTTACACCACTGTCAAGATGTAGCGATCACGCAAGGGGCAACCACTAGGCAGGAACCAGGTAGAGACAAACAGGCCCCAAAACCACTAAGCTGGTGGAAGAAAGGCCGGGGATACTACATGTCCCAGCATGCCGTGTGCCGCCTCAAAAGGAGGCTGGGACCTCCCTTGCATATAAGCACCTCCTCCTCAAGAGGAAAGTGCTTGTCAATCAACGACCGTGAGGAAGTGGCGGATGGTGATCCCCGCCGGACACCAGCGGGAAGTATTTGCAGCGTCTCTCCTGTCGTCAACAGCCAAGTCGAGTCGAGTGAGCAGCGGAACAACGGAGCAACCCTAAACACGAAGAGCAACGGAACCGGAGAACCAGGTATTCGTGGAAAGGGCAGTGCGCCACCGGCTCTGTTTCCTGTCACCAAAGGGGAAAACCAAATTCCCATATAGCTCATGAGTGCATGGGAGTAACTGTGTCCGCAGTTTCGAACCTCCCAAGGGACTCGGAAGAACTCGTGTATGCAAATAAACGCACAGTGTGCAACCGCATACTCCCTAATCACTTCCTCGTGTACCAGGTCTTCCCACGCGCTAATTACTGTTTTCACGCTCAGCCGAGAAAAATCTTCAGTCGGCTTTCCTGCTTTGTGGCCGCTTACCGAGGGACGTAGAAGTGGTGAGAGATACCGCTGTGTCATCCTCGGAACGAGGTCATTCCCACGTGGTCCTCTTTTCAGATATTTACCCGTTCTCAGGACCTTTTTATTTTCTGTATTTACGAGACTTTCGGCAGGCACTCAACAAACCCTTTTGTCGAGACGTTTTACCTGCGTCCCTGCAGGACTCCAGTGTGCTTATCGTGACTTGTGCAGGAGACTTCAGATCCTTTTCTTCTCAGAAACACTACTAAGAGCTTTGAGGAATTCATCTTGGGGATCGGGGAAACCTGGTGAGTGGTACAGGTACATTTAGAGGCCACACACAAAAAGGGGGACAGATTCATCAGGCAGTTCAGGGAACCATTAATCCTTGTTCTTTTTGTTCCCCCCTTCAGAGCAACCCCATCACCAGCAGTCTTAGTCCTATCGAACAGTCCTGGGAAGTTGCCTCTCCTGCCGCAGCAACCTTTGTTGTTCTTTCCCTTTGTTTCCCTGTTTCCCCTGGGGGCCTCCTCGCACAGTAGGGTGTTCTCTCTCTGTGGGAGTGGGCGCCTATGGGAGGTGGAGTTCACACAACCACCATCGTTCCTGCTGAGTCCCCACGACGAAGGTTAGTGACTGTAATAGCGTTTGTGTCACTAATCCCGTCCCTGACACAAGATGCCAGAAATGCCTCTTATTTCAGTTATGGACCTATCTCATTAGAAAAACAGACCTACAACTTCGGGCCATAAGACATCCACTTTAACACCAGGTAAAAAATAGAAAAAAGTCATTTTGCACTGACATAGCAACAGTAATTAGCCCATAGTAAGCTTATTCTATTTTGGCCACAGCCCAAAAATAGAAAAACTTTCTCATATGCCCTGGCAGTGAGGTCTGTGGGACTCGCAGGTTTCTGTGCCCGGGGAGGTCTGTGGGACTGGCAGGTTTCCCTGCCTGGGGAGGTCTGTGGGTCTAGCAGGTTTCTCTGCCTGGGGAGGTCTGTGGGGCTGGCAGGTTTCTCTGCCTGGGGAGGTCTGTGGGACTGGCAGGTTTCTGTGCTTGGGGAGGTTTGTGGGGCTGGCAGGTTTCTGTGCCCGGGGAGGTCTGTGGGGCTGGCAGGTTTCTCTGCCTGGGGAGGTCAATGGAACTGGCAGGTTTCTGTGCTTGTGGAGGTCTGTGGGACTGGCAGGATTCTGTGCCTGGGGAGGTCTGTTTGGCTGGCAGGTTTCTCTGCCTGTGGGACTGGCAGGTTTCTCTGCCTGGGGAGGTCTGTGGGGCTGGCAGGTTTCTGTGCTTGGGGACGTCTGTGGGACTGGCAGGATTCTGTGCCTGGGGAGGTCTGTTTGGCTGGCAGGTTTCTCTGCCTGTGGGACTGGCAGGTTTCTCTGCCTGGGGAGGTCTGTGGGGCTGGCAGGTTTCTCTGCTTGGGGAGGTCTGTGGGGCTGGCAGGTGGTTTCTCTGCCTGGGGAGGTCTGTGGGGCTGGCAGGTTTCTGTGCTTGGGGAGGTCTGTGGGGCTGGCAGGTTTCTCTGCCTGGAATGGTCTGTGGAGATGGCAGATTCTGTGCCTGTGGAGCTCTGTGGGACTGGCAGGTTTCTGTGCTCAGGGAGGTCTGTGGGGCTGGCAGGTTTCTGTGCTGGGGGAGGTCTGTGGGGCTGGCAGGTTTCTGTGCGCGGGGGAGGTCTGTGGGACTGGCAGGTTTCTGTGCCCGAGGAGGTCTGTGGGACTGGCAGGTTTCTGTACTCTGGGAGGTCTGTGGGGCTAATAGGTTTCTGTGCCTGGGGAGGTCTGTGGGACTGGCTGGTTTTTGTGCCTGGGGAGGTCTATGGCGCTGGCAGGTTTCTCTGCCTGGGGATCTCTGTGGGACTAGCTGGTTTCTCTTCCTGGGGAGGTCTGTAGGGCTGGCAGGAGTCTGTGATTGGGGAGGTCTGTGGGGCTGACAGGTTTCTCTACCTGGAGAGGTCTGTGGGGCTGGCAGGTTTCTGTGCTAGGTGAGGTGTGTGGGGCTGGCAGGTTTCTGTGCCCGAGGAGGTCTGTGGGGCTGGCAGGTTTCTGTGCTTGGTGAGGTCTGTGGGCTGGCAGATTCTGTGCCTGTGGAGGTCTGTGGGACTGCCAGGTTTCTGTGCTTTGGGAGGTCTGTGGGGCGGGCAGATTCTGTGCCTGTGGAGGTCTGTGGGACTGGCAGGTTTCTGTGCTTGGGGAGGTCTGTGGGGCTGGCAGGTTTCTCTGCTTGGTGAGGTCTGTGGGGCTGGCAGGTTTCTGTGCCCGGGGAGGTATGTGGGACTGGCAGGTGTGTGTGCCCTGGGATGTCTGTGGGGCTAACAGGTTTCTGTGCCTGGGGAGGTCAATGGAACTGGCAGGTTTCTGTGCTTGGGGAGGTCTGTGGGACTGGCAGGATTCTGTGCCTGGGGAGGTCTGTTTTGCTGGCAGGTTTCTCTGCCTGTGGGACTGGCAGGTTTCTGAAGTACTGGGTATTTTAAGCCCAGCGGTGCAGGGGAACACACCCTATGACTTCTGGGTTACTCCCTGTTTCAGACCTACAGAAACACAGAGTCTTCTGGGTGAAGTCAAAGATTCGTTTATTGGCTGCAGACCAATTACAGGTATCCTAGAAGTACAACGGCGTGTATGTTCTCAGGAGACTGCTGAAAATCATAGAAACGAACTTCATCTTAAATACAGTTTTCCCTGCCTCAGGCATACATTCCTAGGTTTATGATACGGCAATATACAAGTGTACATTTGAAAAGAAAAGGCAGAGTCATGATGACCATCCCACATTCCAATCAAGCCAGCCCACAATGATTTACACAGCAAAGCTCAGATCCCACATTAGATAATCGATAGGCCCCAATAAACATGAGCATCTCCTGTTTTGGGAAACAAGCCATAAAGCAGGAACTAGCAGGTGCGAAAGTGATTAGCCGGAGGCTTGTGTGTGATGAAAGGACTTTATGGTGCGCTGAGCCTTGATGCTAATCACAGGTGGCCGGAGGAAGGGGAGCTTGTGAGACCAGTTTGACCTGGGGCAGTAGAACCGAGCCGCCCAGGTCACAGAAGAGTCATGGAAAGGCACATGCATTGCAAGGCCCGTAGTTGCTTCATTATCGCCTATGTGAGGGCAATAACAAGATGGCCACCGCGTCCAAGATGGAACCCGCGTAGTGGTGCAAAATAACGTGTACACAGGGCATTCATAGCTAGAACGATATATAAAGCACTCGTACATACCGCATTAACCATTTGCGGTTTGCTAATACCAGGATAGACAGGGGTGGGGCCCTGTCCCCTACGCGGTCCCGAATATTAAAGTACGACAGACCCTCCTTTTGCCCTTACATAGGCAATCACTATACTCATCTCAATCAGAGTCTAGGTCAATGTTCACAAAGTCATGGAGATGTTGCTGTAGCATCATCCTATTACTTAGCTCGTCCCTCGATACAGGTTTCCTTACACATAATGTAGCACAGAGGCCACATATCGCAGGAGCACACTGTATGCATAGACAGAACAGGAAAAGAATAGCTAAGATCATTCCAATGACCATTAGAACTTTCCAACCCCAGGCAGATATCAGTTCCCAGAACCACCCCACCAGTGACCAGTCTCCCTTATCCACGTGTATGGATTCAGATATTTTATGGAGTTTGGAGATGGCTTGATAGACTGTTGGAGCGTTATCTGGTATGAAAATGCAACAACTGGATTGGATAACCTTACATACCCCACCGCGGTCTGCAAGAATAACGTCTAGAACCATGCGGTTCTGCAAAGTCATAAGGCGATCCGCTTGGAGCTCAGCGGTCAGATTACCAAGGGCACCAGCCGTTATATGACAGTGGATTTAACCACATGAGTCAGTTGTCTCAAGTTCCTACTATTTACCATAGGTCCCCAAAACGGCAGGAAACCCAAGAAGAAGTCTCCTGCTTCCTGACTGGCAGTATCCTCCTTACTAATCACGCCCCTCACAAATCTGGTCTTGTGATAGTCAGAGGCAGCAGTAAATGTTGGCGGTAACAAGTTCGCAATATAACATGCGCCCGAGAAATCAGGGGGCAACCATGTATATGCTCGGTCATTGCAGATGAAATATGTACCCTTGGCAGCCAAAAACGCAGGGGAAAACTGCGACGGGAAAGTGTACGTTTCAGTACAGTCACTTCTCCCCAGTTGAGCTCTAGGATTCTGACCATTACCTTGTAAGCAGAACCGACCTATGTGGGGTACAACCCAGATTGGAGATGAGATTTTTCGCTGTTTTTCACCCAGACTAATACTATACCTCGTCGCGTTCCACCCTACATAAGCTCTCAGCTCTTCTTTGGGAATGGATGAGTATGCATCAATATCCCTACTCATATCAGCAATTCCTCTCACTAAGGCTTTATTATTTGTACTAGGTCTGATGGAACGCGGTTGTCGCGGGGAGTAGGCATCTAGAGCGTAGAGGAACATGGTCTGGAATGCCCATGACGATCCATTGTAACTAAAGGGCAGCACCAAATAGGGAATACCCTTGTTAATGGTATGTGGCATTAACCCACAGACCCAGCAATTGGTTGTATTCATTACTAGTTGGTGTTGGTGTTGGTGCAAGAGCTGAATGAACGAGTTATTTACAAACTCTGATCGTCTGGTTTGTTCGTGTTCAGGCAAAGGGTGAAAAGAGTGAGAGGAGGCAGTAGAAAGGGGTATAGGCTGTACAGTGGGTGCAATGGGCTCCTGGGAGGAGAAAGACACAAATCCCACAGTAAACATTATCATACTACACAGTATAAATAGGCACAAAAATACAAAGCATTTGTTTCTCATAATTTTACATATCTTTGCTTTAAAGTTCATTTCCTCAACGGGTCTCTCCATCTTAAAAAACTCCATCCTCTAATCGGGCCGCTCGCGGCGGATGAGTTTCTTCTGCTAAGGAGTACGCCTGTCAGTCCAGGGAAACGCCCTAGACCAACCAGAACCGTTGACCTAACGTCTTCGGCCTGTACCCCAAAGTTTTGGCACCGCGACCCTGCGGCTGAACCCGGATGGTGGTTCGAAAAACAAAAATCAAGAAAGTCCTTCAGATGGGAGAGCTTATAATGTCAAACAGAAAAAATAGTAAGGAAATCTTTATTTGTCCATAGGCCTTGGTCTCAAATTATAGCGGAGACGGCCAGGTGCTGTTTGATCCTGGAACAAAAGTTCAGGCTCTGTGGTGTCCAATCGACTTGATGGTGGCACAGCTTCCTGCAAAATATCGTTACTCTCTTGGTCTGAAACTGTGTCTCTTATGCGTGCGTCACTGAATGGTACAAAACGAGGTACAGTGTCTGTTTCAGAGTCGGCGATACCCTCCTGGACCCACCGGTCATATGGCAGGGGCAAGGGAACTACCTTGCAGTGGGTGCCGTGGATCCAGTGTTTCTTCCCCTTCACTCGCACCGCTGATCTTGTTGATAAAAGTACAAGGTGAGGGCCGATCCAGCGAGGCTCGTCGTTGCTCTTGCGCTGGAAGTTTCTAATCAGCACCCATGTGCCAGGGTCGATAGGGTGTCCAGGAGTTTCAGAAGCTTGGGGAAGAGTATCATGCACCTGTTGATGTAAAACACGCAGTTTAACAGTCAAATCATACAAGTAATCGAGTAGTACTGGATGCTCGATCTCACTAAATTTCGTGGGCCTTGGCACACCCCATACATTGGCCGGGCGGCCAAAGACCACTTCATAGGGGCTAAGTCCCACTCGCGAGTGTACGGTCATTCTGGTGGACAGGAGTGCTAAAGGCAGAGCGTCAGGCCATTTAAGACCGGTGCTCGCCTGGATTTTGGCCAATTTAAGTTTTAGAGCTCCATTGTAGCGTTCTACTAATCCAGCTGATTGGGGGTGATTTGCAGCGTGGAACTTTTGCTTGATGCCTAAACCTTCACATACATTCTTCATCACTTTACCCACGAACTCACTTCCATTATCACTCCACACCATTCTTGGCATTCCAAACCTAGGGAAGAATTCTTTCACAAGGGCTTTGGCTGTGGATAGGGCAGTGTTATCCTTTAGAGGATAGGCCTCTACCCATTTGGAGAAAGCACAAACAACCACCAACACATATTTCAGGTTGTTGCACCTTTCCATGTGGATAAAGTCCAGCTGCAAAACTTCAAATGGATATGATGGGGGTGCAAAATGACCAGCTGGAGTTGGGGTTCCCCTACCAGGGTTGTATTTCAAGCATACCATGCAATTCTTGACCACATTCTCTGCGCACTTGGGAATCCCAGCATTCTGCCATACTGGAGCCAACAACTTACAAATACCTTTCGTACTGATGTGTGCCATTCCATGTGCCATCGTAACTACTGGAAGCACATATGCATCAGGCAACAACCATCGCCTATGTTCTGTCAGATCAATCCAACAACCATTCTCATCCAACGTACCCATACTTTCTCTCCACTTGCTTAATTCCTTCTCTGTAGCTTCAGCTTGAAGCGACTTCACACTCTCTATTGTGTTTTCACACATCCCAACATCATCAACCCATCTTGCGGGGCCTGCAACATACATTCTAGTCTTTACATTCTGTGCTGTTTCTTTTGCTATCTCATCAGCAAACGCATTCCCACATCCAACATCATCTGTGATCTTCCTGTGCGCACTGCATTTCATAATCGCAACTTGCAATGGTAGGGTCAGTGACTCAAGGAGATCATTCACCAACTTGCCATTCTGAATTTTAGCTCCATGCGACGTCAGGAACCCACGTTCTTTCCACAGTCGCCCAAAATTGTGAGCCACGCCAAAGGCGTACTGGCTATCTGTATAGATATTCACTCTCATTCCTTCAGACAACACGCATGCTCTTGTGAGGGCGATTAATTCTGCTGCTTGGGCCGAATTATGTGGCACTCGTGCAGTTTCCACAACCGTGTGTAAAGTCGTGATAGCATATGCAGCAGTCGTGTCACCATTAGGGAGCTTGAAACACGAACCATCCACCCATAAAGTACCATCACACTCAGTCAGGGGAGTATCTTTTAGATCTACTCTCCCTTTCGTCTCTTCTTCTGTTCTGAACAGACAGTCATGTTGCTCATTCTCATCTAGGTCTGCTGGATTAGGCAGTAATGTAGCTGGATTCAGCGTATTACATCTCTTTATGTGTATGTGGTTTGCTAACAGTGTGAGCTCATAGCCTGATAATCGCGCACTAGTCAAGTGTTGTGTCTTGGTTCTGTTTAATAATGTGTCTACAGCATGTGGAACCATAACGATCAATGTGTTGTCCATTACCAAACCAGCAGATTGTCGGATAGACATAGCTGCAGCAGCTGTCGCTCTCAGACAGCTTGGCAATGCCCTCGCTACAGGGTCCAAGGTTGATGAAAAATATGCACATGGGCGCGGTCTGTCGCCAAAAGGCTGTGTTAACACTGATAATGCACAACCATCTTTCTCGTGAACATACAATGTAAAAGGCTTACTGTAGTCAGGGGTACCCAACACAGGAGCTGAACACAATGCATTGCGTAATTCCACAAAACTTTTCTGGCACTCTTCAGACCATGGGATAGGATTCGGTGTGTCTTTGCATGTTAAGGCTAACAAAGGTTTTGCCAACAAAGAAAAATTAGGGATCCAGTGCCTACAGTATGAGGTAATGCCCAAGAAAGCACGCACTTCTCTCTGTGTTCTTGGCACACTCAACTGTGCAATGGCTTGAATTCTCTCTGGGGTCAGTTTCCTTCCCTCCTTCGATAAGAGATGACCTAAGTAGGTCACCTCTTGTCGACAATATTGCAGCTTGGAGAGAGACACTTTATGATGGAAAGCAGATAAATGGCGCAACAATGACAATGTGGCTTCTTTGCAGATCTTTTCAGTATCCGCGGCGATTAGTAAATCGTCCACGTACTGAATCAGAATAGCGCCACTAGGTAAAACAAGTGCATCAAGCTGCGCTTTCAAAGCTTGGCTGTATATAGATGGACTCTCACAGTAGCCCTGGGGAGCGCGTTTGAAGCGGAAGCTTCGGCCTCCCAGACTAAAGCCAAAAATGTCTCTGCTCTCTTCTGCAATTGGGATGCTAAAGAAAGCATTCTTTAAATCGATCACTGAAAACCATGCAGCAGAGGCTGGAATCATCGTTAACAAGGCAGTTATATCAGGGACAACTGGAAACTGTGGCACAACAATCTTATTAACCTCTCTAAGATCAATCACAAATCTGTAAACAGGTGGCTGTGAAGGGTCCGTTCGTTTGAAAACAGGTAAAATCGGACTGTTGCAAACGTTGCCTCTTGTCTCTTCAATTACACCCTTATTAATCAAATCACTGACAATGTCTAACAATGCTTTCTGGCCTTCATTAGAGATCTTGTACTGGGGAAGACGTGGCAGTCTGACATTAGCCTTTAAAGTTACCACGTATGGCGGTATCTCCAAGAGGCCCACATCATTTGGACCAGTAGCCCAAAGGACATCCGGAAGGGATGACAATTCAGGTGGCATTGTATTTTTAGACAAGTACATCGGGGAAATCACTTTCCTGCCTAATGTAAGTTGTACTCCTGACGGTGAACAATACAGTGTAGCATGCAATCTTTTCAACAAATCTAAACCTAGCAAATTTTCACCACAACCTGTTGTTAGAATCAGGGGTGCTTTCAGCTCGCAAGGTCCAATAGAATGTGACATGGGACTGGAAATCGGGTTCCTAACTGGGGCGCCAGAAAAACCTACTGAAACATTTATATCGCCAGACAAAGGTGCGCCAGGGAGTTTTGAATGCATGATTGAACTCTTTGCAGCACCAGTGTCTAGCAGAAAGGGCTCCGTTACATTTGCTGTAGTCACCTCAACATACGGTCCGCTCTGATCCACTGGCACTGAAACAACTCCCTCTCTCTGTCTACGGCTGTCCTAGTAATCATTGTTTTCTGCATCGCCGTCCTCTGCATAATAATCATTATTGTAGTACTGAGCTGTATTACCAGTCGCATTGGCTTGCTGATCAAAACTATTGATGGTATTTTGAGGCGGAAGAGGACGCGCGTTCTGGGGAGCATTTCCACGCCCTCTGCCTCTAGGAGCTTGCTGACCACCCCTACCTCTTGCGCCATACGCATTACCGTTCCGCTGCATTAATTTAGGGCAACTATATTTAAAATGACCTTCCTCTTTACAGTATGAACATTGGTTGGGACCTACAGGGACACGTGGTTGAAAATACCCATTCATTTGCTGATTGTTCTGAAATTGTTGGGGTTGGTGATAGGCACCTTGGGGTTGCCTATAATTATTCTGACCTCCCCGTGGCGGATAGGCCTGCTGCAAAAGGACCTTTGTCTTTAGTTCCTTCGTTTTCTTATCTGTTCTATCTTTTTCATCTTTATCTCTGTTTTCGTAATACTGTGCAGTAGCCAGTATTTGCGCTGAAGAGGAAACAGCCCAAGAACTTTCTGAATCTTTTAACTTTTTACACAGGTCAGGAAGTAAATTCTGCACAAATTTATCCACAAATAACCGTTGGCCACCCTCAGTACTCATATCTTGCCCACTGTGATCAATAAACGTTTCTTCAAACCTGGTAAAGAAGTCTGACACTGTTTCATCTTTCTTCTGCTTGCATGCAGATAGCTTGTCCCAATTTACGCGCATCGCGGGCATTATTGTCTTCATATACGTGATGATTCTACCAGGGAGTTCTGCTATTAATGGCTCAGGTTTCGCGCCACCAGTTTGCCTAGCGTCAGCGGCAATGATGTCAGCCCATGTAGCACCTAGTTCTGCATCGTGATCTGCATTACGAATTGATTGATCCCCATAGGGGCTGTGAAACAACATTACCAAACAACATGTCTATGTCGGCCAGATTCATAACGCATGATCCTGCCGTCTGTGACAACTCTTTATAATATCCTGCAGGGTTTTTACGGGGATCAGGCAATGTCTGCTTAAGCGCTAACACCTCAGAACGCTTCCATGGAACATGCACCCAAACACGCTGGAAATGCGCTGGCACAGCAGCGATACCGGCACCGGCATCAGCTGCAACTGCTTCCTTCCATACCGGGGGAACTTCTCTCATGGGGTATTGTCGCGCTTTTACCTTTTTCCCCACAAGGACATCTTGTTCAAACAATGACTGTTGACAATCATCATTCCTGAAGGACAATACAACCGCAACTGCTTTATCTACATCGCGATCCACAATTGTACCAGTTCCAAAATCAAACCTCACTCTACACAACTCCTGCGGGCTCGGGTCTTTACCACTATCCTCCAATTCTTCATAGAGAATTTCGCACATTTTCTCAAACACATATCTCTGTTTTGGGGCATCCCATTGATGGAAAACGTTGACAACTGATTCCACATCATACAGTGAAGGGAGAACAATCCATCTACGCGCCATGCGATCTATTACCTTTTTCTCATCGGGGTTAGGCAATTGACTGCGCAATTGCTTACGCTGTAAACCAGGAGTCGCACCAGATGACTCAAAGAGAGGAGACATTAATGTAGTAACCACATTAGCTAAGCGCTGTCGCGCTGAAGGAGAAGCTGAGGCGAAAACAGGGGGATAAACAGAGGGGAGAAAAGAGGATGTAGAAACAGGTACTGGAGTGGTGCAAGGAAGAGTGTCAGGGGAGGCAGCTGCTGAATTAGACAAAGTCACAGGAAGCGCGGGGGCAGTTGGAAACACACCCGGCGGCCCCTGAGAAGGCTGCGCTATAGGGATAGGAGCCGGCTGCGGAGCAGCTGGCGGTAGCGGCAAGGCTTGCAGTATATTAACTGGAGGTGGCATATTCACAAGCTGGGGAGGCACCGTGGCATTTTGAGCATACGGGGGTGGCGAACTCAAGAAATGCGACATCAGGGGATCTTTCTCCTTTTCTTCGGACTCATTCTGTTTAGAGTGCGGTAAAGCTGGGTAACATTTGTCGATCCCTAACTTACGCTGTCTGTGCAATTGCTCATTCATCTGCTCCTCCTCATTGTCTTTGAATTGTACAGCTGCTTGCATTACTGTCATACCTCTCTCCCTTTTATTCTTTTTCGCTAGCTTAATTTCCTTCTGTTTGGCTTCCTTTCGCCACAAGCGGAAAGAATCAAACATCGCCGGCCGGGCTTTCTTCTTAAACAATTTAATTTCCAAATTATCTAAAATATCGGTATCGAAACTACCATTTTGGGGCCATTTTAAAACACCGTCTTTTCTGGTGTAGTGGATCCACACTTCGTTATATGCAATAGGGCCTACGCCATGTTTAACATAGAGCTCATAAGTTGGAGTTCCAACCGGAGGAACCGGACATGATTCCTCCAGCTGGATATCTCTTCCACAACCCAAACAGAACAATCTACCAAATATTCTAGAACCAGGCATCTTCGCTCACTAGTCTAGATCCCAACCTCAAAGGATTATCGATTACGATAGTCTCGTGAATACACGAGTCCTCTGGCTTTGGCGTTTGCAAACTCCAAATTACCAAAACAAAACGATCCCGAAGGATGCCAAACAAATGGGAGACGCTCCACTTATACTTAACTGAATATTGCTGATCGATGGCGTCACCAGAAGACTCTCTCGATTGTTTCGCTCTCTCAAAACTCGTCAAGGGTCCAAAACAGGTCGATTAATCAGGGCAGCAGTCCTTCGTAGCCGTCGGGAAGCGGAGAACCTCGCAGAAAAGACTTTCGGACCACGTCGACATGCAGGGGTCGATGAAGTGGCGGCCTTCCTCCGGAATTTCCACACGAAGCTCCTCACGAACCTCTGGCTTGGACTGGTACCGCTGAAATCGTCCCGAGTTGGGCGCCAAACTGAAGTACTGGGTATTTTAAGCCCAGCGGTGCAGGGGAACACACCCTATGACTTCTGGGTTACTCCCTGTTTCAGACCTACAGAAACACAGAGTCTTCTGGGTGAAGTCAAAGATTCGTTTGTTGGCTGCAGACCAATTACAGGTATCCTAGAAGTACAACGGCGTGTATGTTCTCAGGAGACTGCTGAAAATCATAGAAACGGACTTCATCTTAAATACAGTTTTCCCTGCCTCAGGCATACATTCCTAGGTTTATGATACGGCAATATACAAGTGTACATTTCAAAAGAAAAGGTAGAGTCATGATGACCATCCCACATTCCAATCAAGCCAGCCCACAATGATTTACACAGCAAAGCTCAGATCCCACATTAGATAATCGATAGGCCCCAATAAACATGAGCATCTCCTGTTTTGGGAAACAAGCCATAAAGCAGGAACAAGCAGGTGCGAAAGTGATTAGCCGGAGGCTTGTGTGTGATGAAAGGACTTTATGGTGCGCTGAGCCTTGATGCTAATCACAGGTGGCCGGAGGAAGGGGAGCTCGTGAGACCAGTTTGACCTGGGGCAGTAGAACCGAGCCGCCCAGGTCACAGAAGAGTCATGGAAAGGCACATGCATTGCAAGGCCCGTAGTTGCTTCATTATCGCCTATGTGAGGGCAATCACAAGATGGCCACCGCGTCCAAGATGGAACCCGCGTAGTGGTGCAAAATAACGTGTACACAGTGCATTCATAGCTAGAACGATATATAAAGCACTCGTACATACCGCATTAACCATTTGCGGTTTGCTAATACCAGGATAGACAGGGGTGGGGCCCTGTCCCCTACGCGGTCCCGAATATTAAAGTACGACATTTCTCTGCCTGGGGAGGTCTGTGGGGCTGAGAGGTTTCTGTGCTTGGGGACATCTGTGGGACTGGCAGGATTCTGTGCCTGGGGACAGTGGTGTAACAAAAGTTGAGGGGGCCCCCCTGCAAAGTACACGGAGGGGGTCCCCTCCCCGGGCCACCACCTACCACTTTTGAAGAGGAGGCCCCCTGGAGCTTGAGGGCCCACCCTGCACCGAGGGGTCTGCGGGGGCTTATCTTACACCACTGTCAAGATGCCAGAAATGCCTCTTATTTCAGTTATGGACCTATCTCATTAGAAAAACAGACCTACAACTTCGGACCATAAGACATCCACTTTAACACCAGGTAAAAAATAGAACAAAGTCATTTTGCACTGACATAGCAAAAGTAATTAGCCCATAGTAAGCTTATTCTATTTTGGCCACAGCCCAAAAATAGAAAAACTTTCTCATATGCCCTGGCAGTGAGGTCTGTGGGACTGGCAGGTTTCTGTGCCCGGGGAGGTCTGTGGGACTGGCAGGTTTCCCTGCCTGGGGAGGTCTGTGGGTCTAGCAGGTTTCTCTGCCTGGGGAGGTCTGTGGGGCTGGCAGGTTTCTCTGCCTGGGGAGGTCTGTGGGACTGGAGGTTTCTCTGCCTGGGGAGGTCTGTGGGACTGGCAGGTTTCTGTGCTTGGGGAGGTTTGTGGGGCTGGCAGGTTTCTGTGCCCGGGGAGGTCTGTGGGGCTGGCAGGTTTCTGTGCCTGGGGAGGTCAATGGAACTGGCAGGTTTCTGTGCTTGGGGAGGTCTGTGGGACTGGCAAGATTCTGTGCCTGGGGAGGTCTGTTTGGCTGGCAGGTTTCTCTGCCTGTGGGACTGGCAGGTTTCTCTGCCTGGGGAGGTCTGTGGGGCTGGCAGGTTTCTGTGCTTGGGGACGTCTGTGGGACTGGCAGGATTCTGTGCCTGGGGAGGTCTGTTTGGCTGGCAGGTTTCTCTGTCTGTGGGACTGGCAGGTTTCTCTGCCTGGGGAGGTCTGTGGGGCTGGCAGGTTTCTGTGCTTGGGGAGGTCTGTGGGGCTGGCAGGTGGTTTCTCTGCCTGGGGAGGTCTGTGGGGCTGGCAGGTTTCTGTGCTTGGGGGGGTCTGTGGGGCTGGAAGGTTTCTCTGCCTGGAATGGTCTGTGGAGATGGCAGATTCTGTGCCTGGGGAGGTCTGTGGGGCTGGCAGGTTTCTGTGCTGGGGGAGGTCTGTGGGGCTGGCAGGTTTCTGTGCACGGGGGAGGTCTGTGGGACTGGCAGGTTTCTGTGCCCGAGGAGGTCTGTGGGACTGGCAGGTTTCTGTACCCTGGGAGGTCTGTGGGGCTAATAGGTTTCTGTGCCTGGGGAGGTCTGTGGGACTGGCTGGTTTTTGTGCCTGGGGAGGTCTATGGCGCTGGCAGGTTTCTCTGCCTGGGGATCTCTGTTGGACTAGCAGGTTTCTCTTCCTGGGGAGGTCTGTAGGGCTGGCAGGAGTCTGTGATTGGGGAGGTCTGTGGGGCTGACAGGTTTCTCTATCTGGAGAGGTCTGTGGGGCTGGCAGGTGTCTGTGCCCTGGGATGTCTGTGGGGCTAACAGGTTTCTGTGCCTGGTGAGGTCTGTGGGACTGGCAGGATTCTGTGCTTGGGGAGGTCAGTGGGACTGGCTGGTTTCTGTGCCCGGGGAGGTCTGTTGGACTGGCAGGTTTCTCTGCCTGGTGAGGTCTGTGGGACTGGCAGGATTCTCTGCCTGGTGAGGTCTGTGCGACTGGCAGGTTTCTCTGCCTGGGGAGGTCTGTGGGACTGGCAGGTTTCTCTGCTTGGTGAGGTCTGTGGGGCTGGCAGGTTTCTGTGCCCGGGGAGGTATGTGGGACTGGCAGGTGTGTGTGCCCTGGGATGTCTGTGGGGCTAACAGGTTTCTGTGCCTGGGGAGGTCTGTTGGACTGGCAGGTTTCTCTGCCTGGTGAGGTCTGTGGGACTGGCAGGATTCTCTGCCTGGTGAGGTCTGTGCGACTGGCAGGTTTCTCTGCCTGGGGAGGTCTGTGGGACTGGCAGGTTTCTCTGCCCGGGGAGGTCTGTGGGGCTGGGAGGATTCTGTGCTTGGGGAGGTCTGTGGGGCTGGCAGGTTTCTCTGCCTGGAGAGGTCTGTGGGGTTGGCAGATTCTGTGCCTGTGGAGGTCTGTGGGTCGGGCAGGTTTCTGTGCCCGTGGAGGTCTGTGGGTCTGGCAGGTTTCTTTGCCCTAGGAGGTCTGTTCGGCTAACAGCTTTCTGTGCCTGGGGAGGTCAGCGGGAATGGCTGATTTCTCTGCCTGAGGAGGTCTGTGGGTCTGGCAGGTTTCTGTGCCCAGGGAGTTCTGTAAGCCTGGCAGGTTTCTCTGCCTGGAGAGGTCTGTGAGACTGGCAGGTTTCTCTGCCCGGGGAGGTCTGTGGGGCTGGCAGGTTTCTCTACCTGGGGAGGTCTGTGGGGATGGCAGGTTTCTGTGCCTGTTTAGCTCCGTGGGACTGGCAGGTTTCTGTGCTTGGGGAGGTCTGTGGGGCTGGCAGGGTTCTGTGCCTGGGGAGGTCTGTGGGACTGGCTGGTTTCTCTGCCTGGGGAGGTCTGTGGGGCCGGCAGGTTTCTGTGTCCGGAGAGGTCTGTGGGGCTGGCAGGTTTCTGTGCCCGGAGAGGTCTGTGGGGCTGGCAGGTTTCTGTGCCCGGAGATGTCTGTGGGGCTGGCAGGTTTCTCTGCCTGGAGAGGTCTGTGGGGCTGGCCGGTTTCTGGGGCAGGATGCTGGGTGATCTTGTCACACCCACAGAGTCAGGGATTTGGAGCCATTTATGGACCAGAAACATTGATCCTTTTACTGCTACTTAGTGGAGTACGACGGCTTCAGGGCGGAAAAGTGCGCGGAGCGCCCCACAGTTCAAAGGTCGCAAGTGAGGTAGGTTGTGTTGGTGTTTAAAAAAAAAGTCCAGAAAGAGAAGAGAGTTACACACGCTGGTGCCTGTTTCCACGGAAGTCACGTGCAACCTCTGGTAGAACATGCTTCGTAATGTAGAAATGTTCGATTGGTTCTGATGCTCCGTCCATCACCACCTCCTTTTGTACTGCTTTGTTCGCCATAAGTTGGCAGGGTATGCTCAGACGTGAGTCCCTTGCTCACTTTGCCACTGGATTCAAGCAAGCCTGGCTGAAGACGGCTGACATGCCAGAAACCGGTCCTAGGAAGCTTGTTTCCGGTCCAGGGAATTGAGGTTCCGTAGCGATCCGAACCCGAGTATTCGTTATCGTAGTACTGACACGATTTAGGTACCAATGAACCGCAAATGATCCATTATATACATGACAGTATTTTCGCTACGCAACGAGCTTGAATTCACTGAAGAATAGGGCATTCTGTTGTCAAGTCATGGCATCCATTTTAGATACGGCGTCCATTTTGTTTCTTGCCCTCACATAGCCAATGAACGGACGATGACCCCGGCAGGATCACCTCGTTAAGGACACGTAAGCTCGAGCCCCGAGAAAGGCTGACGCTACATGACTAGGCAGAATCAAGCTGCCTCCCTTGCCTGAGGCCAGTCCTGCTATACTGGTTCTCGTGTCCATTGTCCTGACCGAGAGGCCGAAGACGATAGCCATGCCCGTTTATGATCCATAAACACCTCTTATCCTGCTTTTCAATCCTTTGCACCTGGCTCTGCTCCTCTCCTTCTGGGCTTTTACAATGGGGAGGTTACGATTTTTATGATGGGGAGGATTGGGCAAAGAATGGAGAACTGACAAGGGGATCTGATCGAATACCGAAAACATACGACTAATTATTGTTTGATGTATATTTATTGTCTGTTTGGGATACCGGGTTGGGCATGAGAAATATTCGTGTAATGTTGCCTAAAGACATTTTTCGTGTATTTAAGGAGCAACCCACTTAATGCAATTTGAACAGTCTCGTAGATTCGACCTCTGTGTGGTTCCTATGATTTCTGTGTCCCTGCAGTAAATAAACCTTGGTCTTTGACGCCGCCATTGAGAAACCCGCGTCTCTGTTTATTTTGTGCACCGAGACAGGAGGAACTCAGGGGTCTTCGGGTGTTGTTTCCCTGACACCTCTGGACTCTTAAAAGTCCAGAACCTCAATTTGGCGCCCAACGTGGGGCGACGTCATCCGGTACCGGTCCAAAGCCTGAAAAGTTCGAGGAGCTTCGTGTGAAGATTCCGGAGGGAGGTACCCCGCTTCATCGATCCCTGCATGTCGTAAAAGTGGCCCGACGATCTCTTCCACGAGGGTTCCCGTTCCCAGACGGCTACAGAGGACCGCTGCCCTGACTGTCGCCCTGTCTTGGACCCGAGGTGCAGACCTTAGTACGGCGAGACGTAGACGGGTTCTCCTTGGTGACGTCTTCCACATTTCAGTTAAGTATTAAGTGGGTCGTGCTCAGTTTGGTTGTCTGGATACGTTTGTTTTGGATTCGTAGATTATCATTGGTTGCTCTTGTTAGGATAATCTTTGTTTTTGGTATTGGTTCATTTTGGTAGGCCTAAGTTCTCTGCACATTTTGGTTAGAATTTGTCTTCGTTTGTCATGACTAAAAGTAGTAATTGTTTCTTGTCCTGGTTACGTTGCAACGAGGATTCCCGGTTGGAGGATTCGTGTTCGGTTCCCCCGATTGGACCTCCTACATATGAGCTCTATTGTAAACATGGTGTGGGTCCTATTGCGTATAATGAAGTATGGGTTCGTTATACCAGAAAATATGGTGTCCTTAGTTGGCCACCGCATGGTAGCTTCGAAAGTGAAATCCTAGACAATCTAGAAATGAAGTTGTTTAAGAGGAAAGCCCGGCCGGCAATGTTTGATTCTTTTCGCGTATGGCGTAAAGAAGCCAAACAGAGAGAAATTAGGAAGACAAAGAAAGAACAGAAAGAGAAAGGGTTGACTTTAATGGAGTCTGCTAGGCAGCTGCATGTCAACGAGACTGAGAAAGCAATGGAGATGGCGAATAGAAAATATAATTTGGCAATTGATAAATGTTACCCTGTATTGCCATCTTGTCCTGCTAAGCCGATAGAGGACCTTGAAAAGGATCCTCTGTTGTCTTACCTGTTGAGCTCACCTCCACCGTATGCACAGGGTATTACAGCACCACAGTTACTACCTGTTGTACAGCCAGCTACTGGTCAGCCTGGAATAGGTGCTCCACTTCCTTTGATTCCAGCTCCTGTCCTTCCCGTGGTTAATGATCGCACGGCGCTCCCTCTTCCTGGGTCACCTATTCCGCCTTTGCCTGTCGTTTCGCAAACTGCTTTACCTACTACTCCCACCCTTACTATATCATCTGCTTCAGCTGCCCTGTCCCCAAGCCCTGTCATTCTGACTCCGCTTTCCGTTCGTCGGAAGATAACCGACTCTGTAACTAACATCTTAACTCCTCTCTACAGGTCTTTAATTGGGACCCCCGTTTCTGACTCTATACAGAGACGTAGCCAGCTTCCTGGTCCCCAGGAACGAGAAATGTTAGATTCGACAGCTCTTAGGTGGATGTCGAAAGCTGCGAAGTATGATGCACAAAGAGTGTTAGACACCTTTATGCAATGGAACGAACCAACTCAACGTTATGTTTTTGACGTGATGTGTTCTCTTGTGCGTGAAGAATGGGATGATGATGACTTAGATACTGTCCCCTCTGATCTGATAAATATTCAGCAGAAATTCGCCGCAGGAATGGTGATAGGTTCAGAAGTAGGGAAAGCGATAGAACTGATTTTAGCGTATAGGGATGATTCCCCTCTTCGAATGCCAAGGGACCATGATGGTTCACCGATTACTAGGAAAAGACGAGGTCAGTATCCGATGAGGGAAGTTCCGCCGATATGGCGTGATGCAGTTCAAGCTGATGCGGCTAATGGTATTGCAGCTGCTCCAGCACAATTCCAGAGAGTGTGGATACACATCCTTTGGAAGCGAGCTGAAGTATTAGCAGTAAAACAAGCGTTGCCAGACCCGCGTAAAAATCCTGCTGGTTGTTATAAAGAGTTGACGCAAACAGTCCAAGCGTGTGTCATGAATTTGGCAGATATTGAAATGCTATTTGGCAACGTAGTGCCACAGCCTATATGGGCCAAGATTCGGCAAGAGAACCACCCAGTCGCCTTAGGAGGTGATTGGCCAGCTATTGTAGCGGCAGACGCACAACAAGTTGGCGGTGCTAAACCTGAACCTCTGATTGCTGCCTTACCTGGCAGAATAATTAATCTGATGAAAACGCTGATGCCAGCGTTACGGGTAAATTGGGATAAACTATCGGCATGCAAACAGAAGAAGGACGAAAGCGTCTCTGACTTCTTCACTAGATTTGAAGAGACCTTCGTAGACCACAGTGGGCAAGATATGAGTACTGAGGATGGTCAGAGGTTGTTTGTCGATAAGTTCGTGCTTAATTTACTACCTGAGCTTAGTAATAAGTTAAAGGATTCCGAAAGCGCATGGGCAGTATCGACGACAGCACAGATACTTGCAACTGCCCAGTATTACGAGAATAGAGAGAAAGAAGAGAAGGAAAAGTCAGAAAAGAAAACAAAAGATTTAAAGACTAAAGTACTATTGCAACAGGCATATCCGCCTCGCTCGAACCAGTCAGATTTACAGCAGCGATCCCCGTTTCAGCAACAGCCGCAATTCCAGCAAGGGACGTCCCAAAGATTTAATTATGGATTTCCTCGACAACAGTTAGCATGGAATCAGTGTGCCTCTTGTAAAAAGGAGGGTCATTATAAGAACGAGTGTCCAGTACTGCACGCACAGACCAGTGGTGTCCCAGCTCAGAGAGGTAGTGTTGGGTCTATGCAAACTCCTAGAGGTAGAGGACGTGGTACTATGATACCACAGGCCGATCGCCCATCAAATTATTTCGATCAGCGAAATGTACAACCTGCACAACCAAGTAGATCTTCACAGTATCATGTTGAGGATTACTACGATCATAATGAACAGATTCAGAGAAGCGAGTACTAGGACAGCCACAGGCAAAGAGAGGGAGTAGTATCAGTTCCAGTTGATCAGAGTGGACCTTATGTCGCAGTAGTTACATCAGGCGTGGTCGAACCGTTTCTGTTGGATACTGGTGCGGCAAAAAGTTCAATCATGCATGCAAAACTCCCTGGCGCACCTTTTTCTGGCTTAACGAACACTTCAGTAGGTTTCTCAAGCGCCCCTGTTCACAATCCTGTGTCTAGTCCTTTAGTAAATCTCTGTTGGGCCATGCGAGCTAGAAGCACCCCTTATCCTAACAACCGGTTGTAATGAGAATCTGCTTGGTTTAGACCTGTTGAAACGCCTGCATGCGACATTGTACTGCTCTCCTTCGGGAGTACAGCTCACATTAGGCAAAAGAGTCATCTCTCCAATGTACATGTCGATGGATAAGCTCCCACCGGAGCTGCGTTCTCTCCCTGATACTCTTTGGGCGACTGGTCCTAACGATGTAGGCCTTTTGGAAATTCCCCCTTATGTGGTAAGTCTAAAAGCGAATGTTAAATTCCCACGAATCCCACAGTATCGGATTTCGAATGAAGGTGAACAAGCACTCTTACTGATCGTGAAAGACTTAATACAGAAAGATGTGATAGAGGAAACGAGAGGAAATGTCTGCAATAGTCCTGTCCTGCCGATTTTGAAACGCACTGACCCTTCCAAACCTCCAATCTACAGATTTGTGATCGACCTCAGAGAGGTTAACAAACTTGTGATTCCACAGTTTCCAGTGGTACCAGATATCACTGCATTATTGACATTGATTCCTGCATCGGCCTCGTGGTTTACAGTGATCGATTTGAAAAATGCATTTTTTAGCATTCCGATAGCGGAGGAAAGTAGAGACATTTTTGGTTTCTCCCTAGGAGGTCGCAGTTTCAGGTTCAAGCGCGCTCCACAAGGCTATTGTGAGAGCCCTTCAATTTATAGCCAAGCATTAAAAAGTCAATTAGATGCTCTTGTACTTCCTCCTGGTGTTGCTCTGATCCAATATGTAGATGATCTCTTACTAGCTGCCGATGACAAGGAAACTTGCAAAACAGCTACAATTTCTTTATTACGTCATTTGTCAGACTTACATCACAGGGTGTCACCTTCTAAACTACAATATTGTTGCCAAGAAGTGACCTACTTAGGTCATCTTTTGTCAAAGGAGGGAAGAAGGTTGACCCCAGAGAGAATCAAAGCAATTTCGCAGATGACTGTACCAAGCACACAGAGAGAAGTGCGTGCGTTTTTGGGTATTACGTCATACTGCAGGCAATGGATCCCAAATTTTTCTCTCATGGCAAAACCATTGGTGGCCCTGACTGGAAAAGGTGTTCCGAGCCCTTTGCCATGGTCTGATGAATGTCAACAGAGTTTCTCCAACTTACGTGATGCGCTGTGTTCAGCTCCTGTGTTGGGTACTCCTGACTACAGTAAGCCGTTTACACTATATGTCCATGAAAGAGAAGGTTGTGCATTAAGTGTATTAACACAACAATTTGGTGACAAACAGCGGCCTTGTGCGTATTTCTCATCCACATTAGATCCGGTAGCCAGAGCATTGCCAAGTTGTTTGAGAGCCACAGCAGCAACTGCAGTGTCTATCCGACAGTCTGCTGGACTAGTCATGAACAACATGTTAGTAGTCATGGTTCCACATGCTGTGGATACACTCATGAATCGAACGAAAACTCAGCACCTCACCAGTGCTAGATTATCAGGCTATGAGCTGACACTTTTGGCAAGCCACATTCAGATCAGGCGATGCAACACACTGAATCCAGCAACACTGTTGCCGACTACTCAGGAGTCGAGTGATTCAGAGCCCCATGACTGTTGTTTCAGAACTGAGGAAGAGACAAAAGGTCGGATTGATTTAAAAGACACTCCGTTACTAGATCCAGATGGCACTTTATATGTCGATGGGTCTTGGTTCAATTTACAGAATGGTGATGTGACGGCCGCGTATGCAGTTACGACCTTGAGTACAATTGTGGAGACCGCAAGAGTGAGTCAGAATTCTGCCCAGGCTGCAGAATTAATTGCATTGACAAGAGCGTGTGTTTTAGCTGAGGGAAAGAGAGTGAATGTGTTTACTGATAGCCAATACGCCTTCGGCGTAGCACATAGCTTTGGACGCCTGTGGAAAGAAAGAGGTTTTCTCACGTCCCATGGGACTAAAATCCAACATGGACAGTTAGTCAGCGATCTATTGGAATCCCTGACCCTACCGAATGACCTCTATATGACCCTCTCGATTGTATAGAAGGCCTTCCTTTCAGTGTCCAAATCTCTCCGTCCACCTCCAGCTCGGGAATACTTGTCTACCGCCCTCCCCATTCTAATACCTCCCATCTGCCGGCCTTGGCAGACTATATCATCCAGCTTAGCACTCGCTATGCCAATTTCACTGCTCTAGGGGACTTCAATCTCCACGCAAATGAGGATTCCTGCTTGCACAGCCAAAATTTTATCTCTACGCTGGCGGCCTGTAATCTAGTGCAAATAATAGCCTTACCCACGCACAAAGCGGGACATACACTAGACATGATCTGTTCCAACCTTCCAAGTATTCGGGCAGCCTCCCCCATCCCGGTCGTTTGGTCGGATCATTTCCTCATCCCTTTTGAGATAGATATTTTTTGTTCTACTAGACCCTCTATCCCCCCTAAAGCATCAGGTAGAAACTGGAGTCGTATCACCTCTGAAACGCTCCAGGAATACTTAAAAAATTCCCAACCTATCCCGTCGTCTGATCCAGACTCTGGTATTGACCATCTAGATGCCTGGATTAGTCAAGCCCTAGAGGCTCTGGCTCCACTTAAATCTATTAAAACCTACAGGGCTACACCTTCTGCACCATGGTACTCCAACGAGCTTCGTCAGAAAAAGGCCGTGTGCAAATCTTTCGAACGCTTATGGAGGCAGAACTATTCCCTGGATAGTAAAACTATTTATAAGACAGCCCTCAAAGAATATCGCAGAATGATCGTGGAGCACAAAAGGGACTACCTGGCTTCCAGAATTAAACACGCTAATAACGGTGCCAGGGAGATCTTCAGCATAGTTAGGTCCTTTACGGACCCCAACGCGCTGACTCGGATTCAGCCTGCCTCCCAGTCTTTGTGCGATAAACTTTCACAATTCTTTGAGGAAAAAATAGAGACCATCTATTCCACTTTCCCAATTTCCACCAGTGAAGACCTGAAAGAGGAATCCACTTCTCACATGCCCCAGTCCCCCTCGCTGATTGACTTTTCAGTCATCTCCGAAGCCGACTCTATGGCAGAACTACTCAAATGTAAGTCTGGCTCGCCCAATGACCCTTGGCCAGCCAAACAATACAAGAAATTGGCCCCCCTGCTCAATCCCTACTTGAACCATATCTGGAACGAATCCCTAAGAATGGGCTGCTTTCCCGCCAAATGGAAACATGCCTCCCTGATTCCCATTTTGAAAAAACCAAATTTGGACCCTGACAACCCCAGTAACTACAGGCCGATCTCTCTTCTGCCTGCCCCAGCTAAGATCCTAGAAAAACTGGTACATTCCCAGCTGGCGAATTACATCGAAACCAATGGGCTCCTACATGACTCTCAGCACGGCTTTCGGTCGGGCCACAGCACGGAGTCAGCCCTTGTTGAAATGGCTGACTCGGTGAGATGGTCGCTGGACCGGGGGTCGAGGGCGGTGTTAGTGCTGCTAGATCTTTCAGCGGCATTTGACACCGTCTCTCATAAGATCCTGCTGAGAAGACTGGGAGACCTAGGCATTGGCGGAACGGTTCTTAAGTGGCTTGCTTCTTACCTATGTGACCGCACACAGCAGGTATATACCTCCCCTTACACCTCCTCAGCTAGACCACTCAAATGGGGAGTCCCCCAGGGCTCATCCCTGAGCCCGCTTTTGTTTAATGTCTATTTTACCCCCCTAGCTAAATTGATTGCGCGAACTGGGATTAAATCCACCTCCTATGCTGATGATATTCAGTTACTTTTTACCTTTGAGACTCCCTCCGCTTTTGCCTTTGATCCGCTGAAATCCTGTCTCAGAGACATCTCTAGTTGGATGGACTCTAATTCCCTCCGACTCAATGCTGGAAAGACAGAGATCCTGTTTTTTAACTCACCATCCCCTTTGGATTCCAATCTGTGGTGGCCAGCTGACCTGAGCCAAGCCCCCACGCCCAAAGACTCGGTGAGAAACTTGGGAGTGCGCTGGGACAATCAGCTTAGTTTTAACGCTCAGGTCCAAACAGTAGCAGCATCCTGTTTCGCAAAGATCAAGACGATTAACCGGCTTATCAACTATCTGCCGGCAGGCTGCCGTAAGACTGTGGTACATGCACTTATAACATCTCACCTTGATTACGCCAACGCACTATATCTTGGTATCACAGCAGGCCTTTGCCACAAATTACAGACTGTCCAAAATGCTGCCGCCCGGCTGGTCGAGAGAATCCCAGCCAGACAACACATCTCTCCCCTCCTCCGAAAACTACATTGGCTACCGATAGCCAAGAGATGTGTATTCAAGGCCATGACGCTGGCCTTTCGTGCTTCCAAGGGTAATGGCTCCGCCCACTTGAAAAGCACTCTGAAGCCGTACGTCAAGGCCAGGACATTACGTTCTAACTCCCTTCTTCTCCTGGAAACCCCAAGATTCAAACGTTCTCGTACTGGAGGGAAAACCTTCGAGGTCTGTGCCACTCAGTGCTGGAACAAGCTTCCGATCACTCTACGCGCATGTCAAACTGAAGTGGCATTCCGAAGGTCACTAAAGACCCACCTTTTTTCCTCATAAGGTTATCCTCTTTTTCCTACCCTCACTGTCTCCAAGTTTTACCAGCGCCGGGACGCCCCGTTGGGGCAGCTGTGCGCTTTACAAAACACACAAATAAATAATAATAAATAATGAAGTTGCGATTGTGAAGTGCAGTGCACATCGAAAGATTACGGATGATGTTGGCCGTGGGAATGCGTTTGCTGATGAGGTCGCTAAAGAAACGGCCAAGAACATGACGAGTCGAATGTACGTTGCGACGTCTGCAAGATGGATTGCTGAGTCAGGGATGTGTGAGAATACGATTGAAAGTGTGAAGGCAATCCAGATTGAAGCAACTGAAAATGAGAAGAATGCGTGGAGGGAGAAAACGGGTAAATTGGATTCGAGTGGATGTTGGGTTGATCTGTCTGAACAGCAGCGTTGGATGTTACCTGATGCGTATGTGCTTGCAGTAGTCACGATGGCGCACGGAGCGGCGCACATCAGTTCGAAAGGGATCTGTAAAATGTTAGCTCCAGTATGGAAGAATGATGGAATCACTAAGTGTGCGGAAAGAGTGGTGAAAAATTGCATGATATGTCTGATGCATAATCCTGGTAAGGGAACCCCAACCCCAGTCGGTCATTTTGCTCCCCCTTCTTGTCCCTTTGAAGTGATTCAGTTGGATTATATCCACATGGACAGGTGTAACAATCTTAAGTATGTCCTGGTGGTAGTCTGTGCCTTTTCAAGATGGGTTGAGGCATACCCATTAAAGGATAACACTGCTATGTCCACTGCCAAAATCCTCCTCAAAGAGTACTTCCCTAGGTATGGTATGCCACGGATTGTTTGGTCAGACAACGGAAGTGAGTTTGTAGGGAAAGTTATGAAGAGTGTGTGTGCAGGTCTGGGGATTGTACAGAAGTTTCACAGTGCGAATCACCCACAGTCAGCAGGTTTGGTTGAAGGGTACAATGGTACCTTGAAGCTGAAACTTGCTAAAATTCAAGCTTCCACTGGTCTTTCCTGGCCAGACGCACTGCCTTTAGCTCTACTGTCCACCAGAGCGACTGTACACTCTCGAGTAGGGCTTAGCCCATATGAGATTGTGTTCGGTCGTCCTGCCAATGTTTGGGGAGTCCCTAGGCCAAAGGAATTCAAACAGATCGAATATCCTATGTTAAGTGATTACCTTTTTGATCTGACTACTAAATTAAGCCTTATTCGTCAACAGGTATTTGAATCCTTGCCTAAACTGCCAGAAAGTCCAGGCCACACGCTGAAACCAGGAGACCAGGTGGTTGTATGGAATTTCGAACGAACTCGGAACCTCCAGCCAAGATTCGTGGGCGCGTACCAGGTGCTCCTGGCAACGAGAACTGCTGTACGACTAGCTGGGGAAAAGAACTGAGTACACGCTAGCCATACGAAATGTGTCCCTCTCCCACTCCCCTACGACAACTGGGTTAGACAGGGATTTGGTGTATCCGAGACAGGACCTGTTCCTAGGCTCATCCCTTTCAGTGATGCAGAGTACATAACGGACAAACAAACTGAAACGCAAAACTTTGACACCTCAGTAGGAACTGCTCTTTCAAACCCTGAACAGAGTGTTGTACAAAGTGAACATTTATCACCTGTGGAGTCGAACATTTCTGCACCTGTAGACCAGCTATTTCAAGATCAGACAAGACCTGGAAAGTACAGATATAATCTACGTTCTCATGCTATGAACTAATGACGTTGCCTAATTACTTTTCTGTTTGAAAACTGTGTTGATCTTGTTGCATTCCATTCAGTCAGGAAGTTTGCTTTAATTTTTTATCTTTTTGTTTTTACTGTTCTCTCACCTTGCCGTCTGGGTTACCGTAGGGTCGTAACGTGTGCCTTGTTTTAAAACTTGCAGGGAACCAGACACAAGGTCGGTTTTTTCTGTCTACTTTGGGAACTCCCAAGGTAAACAGAGGCAATTTTTAACAGGTACAAACCATCTGTTGCGAACGGTTGTAGAAGATGGAGCTTCCTGAACTGCGACGGGTTAACGTCATAAATGTGCACAAGACCAAACTATATGATATATTATATAGCAAATGTTTCCTAATGCAATGTGCCCTGACACTTCTGATTGTTTTTATAACTTTGGTAGGCGGAATTATTTTTGGTATTCAATTGATCTTTGCACCTGTTACGTCTACAGTATCTCCCCATATTTCTGTTTCCCCGACTATTGTTTCTATTCATTCTTTCCATCCTTTTCCTGCACACGAGCAAGCTCGACGCTCCGAGTTTATAAATAACACTTTCATTCAGCTCTTGCACCAACATCAACTAGTGGTAAACACAACGAACTGTTGGGTATGTGGCTTGATACCACATACCATGGATAAGGGCATCCCTTATCTAGTTTTGCCCTTTAGTTATAATGGATCATTCTGGGCATTTCAGACCATGTTCGCCTATGCTCTAGAGACCTATCCCCCACGTCCTCCGCGTTCCACTAGGTATAACTCCGCTAACAGAGCCTTGGTAAAGGGAATTACTGACATGGTTAGAGACGTCAATAACACTCCGTTTATTCCCAAGGATGAATTGCGAGTTTACATGGGGTGGAACGTTACGGAATATGGCATTACTTTGGGTGAGAACAAACGTAAAAGCTCAACTCCGATCTGGGTCGTACCTCACCAAGGTCAAGTCTGCTTGCAAGGAAATGGGAGGAATCCGAAAGCTCGACTAGGGAAGAGTGACTGTATCGAAACATACGTTTTCCCGTCACAATCTTCCCCTGCATTTTTAGCTGCTAAGGGTACCTATTTTGTTTGTCAAGACAGAGCATACACATGGCTGCCCGCTGATTTCTCAGGCTCATATTATATCGCTCAACTGTTACCTCCGACATACACTGCTGCACCGGACTATCACAAAACGAGAGTTGTGAGAGGTGTTTTCAGTAAAGAAGATACTGCTGGCCAAGAAGCAGGAGACTTTTTCAAAGGTTTCCTCCCGTTCTGGGGGCCTATGGCCAACAGTAGAAACCTACGTCAACTAACACGGGTAGTTGAATCCACCATTACCGAAACTGCGGGTGCCCTTAGTAACCTAACGGCTGAGCTTCAAGCGGATCGCCTCATGACGTTACAGAACCGTATGGTCCTTGACGTGTTACTTGCAGATCGAGGTGGGGTATGTAAGATGATCCAATCAAGTTGCTGTGTTTTTATCCCAGATAATGCGCCAACGGTATACAAGGCCATCTCTAAGTTGCACAAAATCTCTGACTCCATTCATGTAGAGGAAGGTCACTGGTCATTAATGGGATGGTTCTGGAGCCTGTTATCTGCTTGGGGATGGAAGGTTCTGATGGTCACTGGTGTTGCATTGGTATTTTTATTTTCGTGCTGTCTCATCGTTCAGTGTGGTCCTGCCTTATGTAGCGTTTGTGTTTCGTCATGCGTAAGAAGACCACCTGTTTTTAGAGATACGCCACGGGATAGAGTAATGCTACAGCAACATATCAGTGACCTAATGAACATAGAAATGGACTCTGACATAGAGTAAGCTATTGCCTATGTAAGGGCAAAAGGACGGTCTGAGGTTCCGTAGCGATCCGAACCCGAGTATTCGGTATCGTAGTACTGACACGATTTTGGTACCAATGAACCGCAAATGATCCATTATATGCATGACAGTATTTTCGCTACGCAACGAGCTTGAATTCACTGAAGAATAGGGCATTCTGTTGTCAAGTCATGGCATCCATTTTAGATATGGCGTCCATTTTGTTTCTTGCCCTCACATAGCCAATGAACGGACGATGACCCCGGCAGGATCACCTCGTTAAGGACACGTAAGCTCGAGCCCCGAGAAAGGCTGACGCTACATGACTAGGCAGAATCAAGCTGCCTCCCTTGCCTGAGGCCAGTCCTGCTATACTGGTTCTCGTGTCCATTGTCCTGACCGAGAGGCCGAAGACGATAGCCATGCCCGTTTATGATCCATAAACACCTCTTATCCTGCTTTTCAATCCTTTGCACCTGGCTCTGCTCCTCTCCTTCTGGGCTTTTACAATGGGGAGGTTACGATTTTTATGATGGGGAGGATTGGGCAAAGAATGGAGAACTGACAAGGGGATCTGATCGAATACCGAAAACCTACGACTAATTATTGTTTGATGTATATTTATTGTCTGTTTGGGATACCGGGTTGGGCATGAGAAATATTCGTGTAATGTTGCCTAAAGACATTTTTCGTGTATTTAAGGAGCAACCCACTTAATGCAATTTGAACAGTCTCGTAGATTCGACCTCTGTGTGGTTCCTATGATTTCTGTGTCCCTGCAGTAAATAAACCTTGGTCTTTGACGCCGCCATTGAGAAACCCGCGTCTCTGTTTATTTTGTGCACCGAGACAGGAGGAACTCAGGGGTCTTCGGGTGTTGTTTCCCTGACACCTCTGGACTCTTAAAAGTCCAGAACCTCAGAATGCATGGCTTGGCATTTCGGGCTGGACTGTTCCCATGAGGCACAGGGTCAGACTGATTTGCATATGGCCATGTCGGAACTGGGGTGGCAGAGTGGGCTAAAGAACGGTGATGGATCAAACCCAGATCTGTTGACTGGGTGTGAGTGTTTGATTGGTTCTGATGCTTCGTCCATCACCACCCCCTTTTGTACTGCTTTGTTCACCATAAGTTGGCAGGGTATGCTCAGACGTGAGTCCCTTGCTCACTTTGCCACTGGATTCAAGCAAGCCTGGCTGAAGACGGCTGAAATGCCAGAAACCGGTCCTAGGAAGCTTGTTTCCGGTCCAGGGCAGGTATGGCTTGGCAGTTCTTGCTGGACTGTTCCCATGAGACACAGGGTCAGACTGATTTGCATATGGCCATGTCTGAACTGGGGTGGCAGAGTGGGCCAAAGAACGGTGATGGATCAAACCCAGATCTGTTGACTGGGTGTGAGTGTTTGATTGGTTCTGATGCTCCGTCCATCACCACCCCCTTTTGTACTGCTTCGTAATGTAGAAAGGCTGTAAATGTTATTTTTTTTCCTTTCATATCAATGGGGTAGGATTGGTGGCTCTTTTCGACAGCAGTAAACAGAGGGGAAGTACATGGTATGCAGTGCCATGAGAATTATGCTGCAGGTACTCAATTATGCAGCAGGAAAAGGCAAATTATGCGGTCCAATTTTGTGATACTTATACTTTAATTTTTTGTAATTTTTGCACCTTTTAAGACTGTTCTGGCAAATGTTTCACCTCAGTCTCAGTTTAACAACCAAACAGCAAAGAGTAACTGAAAGGTGGCCTGTCAATTTTAGCAAAGGGCATTCGACTGTGCAGCAATGCATGTTACTGTATTTTAGTAACTTTTATCTGTTTCAGCTAGAACCCATTTTTTCTGCAAGCTGCAATTTATGTAGCACCACAGCCCCAATTCTCCCCCTCTATGCCCCAACCCTCCCCCCCACTCCACCCACTCACACCCTGATGTCCAGTTTAGCTGGACCCACCCCTTCAGAACCGGCATCACTCGACAACTAGAAATCAGCGACAAGAAATCGGGTCAGTTTTGGGGGGGAAGTGGGTACCATTTTGCCTTGACAAAGTTGGGCGAATCCGGGAAACTTCTCCCAAAGTCACAGACAAAGGTGTAAATTCATAGGTGAAGGGTACATTTTCTTTTGCCCACAAACTTCAATGACAATTTTTGTGTTTTCTGTAAAATCCGCAAATCAACATAAATCGCAGGTGAAACTGATGACACGCACTTTTAATCTTTAATGTGTAACATAACCCCCCCTTTTCCAAACAACCTTCATGTACCAAAAGCGCCTTTCATTTACTAAATGCCTTCACTCTAAACTGGAGACCTTACACACACAAGTGGTCGTCACAATAAATTTTGGGTGGGGTGCACATGTCTGCGGGGGGTGGCATAGACTGGGCGAACAGACAGTCACCTGCGCGGGCCACAGAAGACAGGGCAAACGAGGCTAGCCAGAGAAATAATTAAATTATGGCAGGTAGTCTTCGTCGCACGTTACCTCTCAAATGTCTCCACTCAGGCCTCTGGGATGCCTCCTCGCTTCAACAGTCAGCAATGCGCATGACAATTGGTCACAAGCCCCACCCTAAGGGGGAAGAGTAAGACCGCGCAGATGCGGCGGTGGAGACATCTGCGCAGTGTGCACCATTACCATTTTTTAAATTTTACCATTTAATTTATAAAGAAAAGTCTAGAGCGAGCGTAAGTTACATAACCTACCTATATTAATTAATTACCTATCCTAGACGGTCACAGATGTGTAGTGCTTGCTGGCACCGCTGAGGGGGCCTCTGGAACGCTGGGGCCCCCCCGCAACGCGGGAGCTGCGGGGGCCTGTGTTACACCCCTGGGGTCTGTGTTACGCCCCTGCTTATAATTCCACACCACACAATTGAACTATAAATAATTTAACCCTACAACATTCTGATGAGTACAGGCCCCAGCTAGGCCCGCAAAATACAAGGGTTCGCTCTCCTGTAACGAAAGCTAGAAGAAAGTTGGCACGGGAACTGAAAATACAAAGACAGAGTTTATTAACCCTTAAGGGTGGTCCTACAACCTACACAACACTCTTCAGTATTGTATAGAGTAGCACAAAGAACTTGCGTACGTGGTCCCCTTTTATACATAACCGAGGGGCTCATGAGTGGGTGGATACAACATAGAGCAAAATTCATTACCATTTATGGACATTTTCGATACAGGATCAATATGTGGGCGGAGTTAACAATTTCCTGAGCCCGCGAAAACATGGTCAAACAAGGACTAACTGATAACAGATGTGGTCAAGTCTGGGCATGCGCCAGACGGACAAAAGACCTATTTATAGACTGTTACTAGGCAGATTACAAGAGCAACTAGCGAAAAGGTAGGACTCTTCTCGTGCAAAGCACGTGGAGACATGACAATACAAAATGGAGTCCAGACTTTAGTCAACATAAGACAAGAAACATGTTTTAACTAGAGAGAATTCATGTCTTTAGTGAATGCTTAATCATCGCTGTTTTAGTTTTCAACAGACGACCCTTTCAGCATTTACTGAAGACATTCGGCTTGTTGGGATAATCATCATATATGTCAATTTTCATCATCTCTTCCACCTCTTTGTTTAAATGTTTCTGATAGGTGACATTGGCTTTAGCTTTCCTATCAGGAATACAGAATGACACACATAAAGAACAGAGTAAAGGACCACACTGAACACAGATGCAACAGGAAAACAGAACTGCTACAATAATACAGAGACCAGTTAAAACTTTCCATCCCCATGTAGTAATCAATGCCCAAAACCATCCAGAGAAGGTCCAAGTGCCATTTTCTGTATGAATTTCAGCTGCGATTTTATGCAATTTATTAATAGCGTTATAGACTGATGGCGTGTGATCAGGAATAAATACACAACAACTACTTCCGATAATCCTACATGCTCCACCTCTGTCTGCTAACATAACATCTAATACCATACGATTCTGTAACGCAACAATTCTAGTGATTTGTAATTCTTCCGTAAGATTCCCAAGAGAGACAGCAGTTTGATTTGTTACAGCCTCTACAACTCTTGTTAATCGTCGAACCTTCCTACTATTTAGGGCAGCTCCAACAAAGAAAAACAATCCTAAGTTAAAATCAACATACTGCTGTAAGCTAGTGTCAGTTTGGTCAACATCATCAATAGATAGAGTACGTTTATACCTATTTACAGTTACATTGTTCAATAACTTCAAATCTTTATGATAGGATGCAGGCGCTAAGAATACAGGGGGCAATAAAAACGCTACATAACATACTCTGGACCAGCCGGCTGGTAAGCGATAATAACCCTTATTCCCACATACGAAGTATGTATTATGGGAAGCTAAGAAAGTACTATTATTTAATCCATCTATATTCAAAACAATAATACAGTCACTAACACCAACAGGAATATGACCCACACTCTGAACACACAGGTCCGCTTGAGCTTGTGCCACTTGAATCACAAATTGTTCGTTTCCAGCAGTGTCTCTGGTGTTCGTGAAGATGTAGGGGATCGATTCATTATCTGGTCGATATTCTTCCCACTCCCATATTGTCCCATTCGCTTGTGGATAGCCTTCTTTATCTTGATGACATTCCCTGTTAAGTCTAAAAAGCAGTCGTCCCACTGTAGGTTTCCGAGTGGCAAAAAGCAAAGTGTACCATGCTCTACAAGAGCCATTATGAGAGAAAGGAAGAGGTATGAACGGCGTTCCTCCGTTCTTCTGATGAGCTGGCATCATACCACATATCCAACAGTTCATAGCATTTGTAGCAACATGGGTATGATGCAACATCTGGATAAAAGTATTATTCAAATAAGACTGACGATGCTTCAGTTCTTGATACGGAAGGGTGTAAAAGTAGTGCTCCTCAGGCACTGGAGTAGTCAAAACAAGCAACTCACAGACAGGAGTCACATCCTCAACAAACCACGTGGTTATACCAACAATGGCTACAATGATAATAAAACTTGTCACACAAAGAATCTTCTTCTTCTCCATTTTGTAGTAAAAGTCAATATCTTCCTGAAACTAAAAGGTTGTCAGAACTCTTCCCCTTAGGCAGCCATTGATTTCTTCACCAGCGGGCCAAGACGGGTGTCACTACACTAATGTTATGTTATGTTATGTTATTTTTAATTTGTTGAGCGCACAGCTACTCGGAAGTGTCCCGGCGCTAACAACAAACAAGGCGGCCAAGCAGCAGATGTCCATTAAAATAGCAATGTCTTCAGGGATTTTCGAAACAGGTACGGATCACAGATAGCCCTCAAAGCCAAGGGAAGAGAGTTCCACGCAAGGCAGGCTCTGCGGGCAAACAAATTGCCCCCCATACGTACAAGCTTAAATTTGGCGGTCTCCATAAGCAGTAAAGCAGATGACCTCAACTTTCTCCTAGGAATGTAGAAGGAGAATCTGTCCTGGAGATACTTAGGGCCCAAACCATAAAGGGCCTGTTGAACAATGGAGAGCATATTGAATTTAAGACGAGATTCCACGGGGAGCCAGTGAAGTGTCCGAAGATGGGCCCGAGCACTTTGCCAGGGGGACAGACCGCCCAGGAGTCTGGCTGCCGAGTTTTGGACCACCTGCAGTTTCGAAAGCAGGTAGCCCGGGCAACCTACCAGGAGGGCATTAGCATAATCAAGCCGGGAGAGAAGCAGGGCACGTACCACCGTCTCTCTGTCCCTAGCTGGAAGCAAGGGTAGAAACTTCCTAAGGCTCTTCAGAAGCCCAAAGCAGGTGCCGGCAAGTTTTTTTATGTGCGAGGCAAAGTTCAGATTTTCATCGAACCATACGCCAAGATTTTTGACAGCTCCATTGATTGCCGGAGGACAAGGAAAGCCGGAAGGCCAGAGTCTCGCTCTGAACTCAGAAGGAAAAGAGCCAAAAAGCAGGACCTCCGACTTTGCCTCGTTACATTTCAACTGTGCATTGGCCAGCCACTGAAAGACGGAAGATAGACATTGATGAGGTCTAACCACAGAATCGTCCACCTTATTCCATGTGAACAGTAACTGGGTATCATCCGCGTAGGCCATCACTTTAGCCCCCAGAGACTCCGCCAGAAAAACAAGCGGAGTCAAATAGATGTTAAAAAGCAGAGGGCTAAGTGATGACCCCTGCGGTACCCCCGTGGTAACCCTCAAAGGGACCGAAGCACAAGGAGGAATCCAAACCTGCTGCATCCTACCCTCCAAAAAAGAGCTGATCCAAAGCAGAGCTTTCCCAGAGACTCCGACGTCAGAGAGGCGGTCGAGGAGCATAGCATGAGGCACCGTGTCGAACGCCGCCGAGAGATCAAGCAGTATCAATGCTGCTCTCCCACCGGCGTCCAAACACTCTCGAATGGATTCCGAAACCTCCAGCAACGCGGATTCGGTACTGTAGGAGGCACGGAAGCCAGACTGCGCCGGATGAAGGACGCCTGCCACCTCGACAAAATTGGTCAGTTGGAACGTGACCGCCTTCTCGCAGACTTTAGCCAGACTAGGCAAAAGCGAGATAGGTCGGTAATTTTCGGGGAGCAGCGGATCAAGAGATGGCTTTTTAAGCAGTGGCAAAATTAAAGCATGTTTCCATGCCCTGGGAACATGTGCTTTCCTAAGTGATTGGTTGACCAAGAAATTAACCTCAGAGTTTACGGTATCTGCCACGTCCGAGAGTAATCTGGCCGCGCATGGATCATTTGGCGAGCCAGACTTGAGGGCTCTGAGAATTTTGAGGGAGTTGGACAAGTCAATCGGACAGAACTCAGAGAAGACCCTGGTCGAAGAAGCCCTGGGCAGGAAAGGAATTTGTTCAGGACTAGTCGACTTCATTGAAGGTCGAAATGTCTCCTGAATGCTAATAATTTTGTCCTTGAAAAAAGATGCCAGAGTGTTACACCAGGCCTCCGAAACAGGGGCCACAGCTACCTGGGCATTAGGAGCCAAAAAGCTCTGCACTATAGAAAAGATCTCTTTAGTGTTGTTATTTGCACGTTCAATACGTGCAGCATAGTACAGGCCCTTGGCCTCCCCAATCGCTCTGTAATAGAGTTTTTGTTTGGATCTAAGAAGCATTTTGTCATGGTGAAGATATCCGCCGATACGCCAAGATACTAATGCAGGGCTGATCCCCCCCCTTGCCTCATTGGCTCTCCGTTTCACTAACCTAAGGGCCGTTCTGACAATGTGTCCTGATACAGAAAGAAATCACTTCCTCGGTCTGAGATGATATCTTCTTCCTCCAGGAATCGCTTGGTCCGGGAAGAGCTCCTCAGTGTCGTTTGGTTCCACAGCACGGCCTTTCTGTGCAGTCAGGATTTCTTGATGGTCGGTCAATACAGCAGGCTCCACTAATCCAGGCGGCACTTTACGACAGTGCAAGGAGTGGATCCAGTTCTTCCGATTGGAGACTCGCACAGCTGTCCTTGTTGCGAGCAAGACTTGCTCAGGACCAACCCATCTCGGCTCCAGACTGTTCGTTCTTTCAAACACCTTGATCATAACATGGTCTCCAGGCCGGAGGTTATGTCCTTCACCTGTGAACCGATCAGGGAGCGCTTCTCGAACCTGTTGATGAATAGAAACCAAATTATCCGTTAACTGTGCCAGATAATCATTCATCATTACACAAGGTACAGCATACACTGACTTCGGTTTCGGTGGACCCCAAATATTCATTGGGCGTCCAAACACGATCTCATATGGCGGGACACCGGTCCGAGAATGCGGTATCAATCTAATTGACAATAATGCCAGCGGTAAAGCGTCTGGCCAAGTCAAAGAAGTCGAAGCTTGGATCTTAGCGATCTTAAGCTTCAAAGTACCGTTATATTTCTCAACCAATCCCGCAGACTGAGGGTGAAACACTGCATGAAATTTCTGGGTAATTCCCAGTCCTTTCAGGACATACTTGATAACGTCTGCTATAAAATGAGGTCCGTTATCACTCCACAACAATCTACAAACACCATATCGAGGGAAGAACTCCTTCAATAGCATCTTGGCTGTAGTCATTGCAGTATTGTCTTTCGTAGGGTATGCCTCAACCCATTTGCTGAAGGCACAAACCACTACTAGAACATACTTCAGATTGTTACAGCGCTCAAGCTGAATGTAATCCATCTGCAAAACCTCAAAGGGTGCAGTAGGTGTTGCGAATCCTCCTGCTGGAGTTCGTGTACCCTTTCCTGGGTTATACCTCAGGCAAATCATACAAGTCTGCACTACCCTCTTTGCCGTACTAGCGATCTCCGGATGCTCCCGAACTCGTGTGAGTAATTTTACAATGGCGGAAGCTCCGACATGCGCTAGTCCATGTGTCATCTGAACCATAGGTTGTACGAAAGCTGTGGGTAACTTCCATTTATCCATCTGCTTATTTCTCCAACACCCTTCATCATCTAATTCTCCATCATTGGACCATTGCTCCCGTTCCTTATCGGAAGCGGTCCTCTGTATCTCCAGCACTTCTCTCCTAGCATCGTGCCATCTTTCTGCCTGTGACTTCACAACATACATTGCAGTAGAGTCAGGCTGCATCGCAGTCTCTCGTGCCACCCGGTCTGCCAAAGCCTTCCCTTCTCCAATTTTATCAACCACCTTTTTATGGGCACTACATTTAACTATAGCAATCTTCTTTGGATATGTTAATGCAGTCAAAAGGTTGTGAACTAACTCTCCATACATTATCTGTGCTCCATGTGACGTTAGAAACCCTCTCTCCTTCCAGAGTAGGTCAAAGTCGTGCGCTACTCCGAAAGGCATAGCGGCTATCTGTATAAACATTCACACACAATCCTGCACTGAGCTCACATGCTTGTGTTAATGCTATCAGTTCCGCTGCTTGAGCTGATTTCTGCGGTATGCGTGCTGTCTCCACTATTGTTTGTAATGTGGTAATTGCATACGCTGCTGAATTCGTACCATCTGGCAGCTTCAGGCATGATCCGTCCACCCACAGTTCTCCATCTACATCTGTAAAGGGCGTATCCTGGAGATCAATAAGACCCTTTGTCTGTTCCTCAGTCACAAGAATACAGTTGTGTGCTTTTCGTGCTTCAGACTGAGTTTCCGGAAACGGCAGCAATGTGGCTGGATTTAACGTTGCACACCTCTTTAACGTAATATGAGGAGCCAAAAGCGTCAACTCATATCCCGTTAAACAAGCACTGGTCAAGTGCTGCGTCTTTGTCTGATTAAGCAGAGCATCAACAGCATGGGGAACTAATACCAACAGCTTATGAGATAACACAATTCCCTCGCTTTGGCGTATTGACACAGCTGTCGCCGCAACCGAGCGAAAACAACCAGGCAATGCTCGGGTAACAGGATCAAGTACAGCCGAAAAATATGCACAAGGGCACTGCTTGTCGCCGTGCATCTGCACTAAAACTGATAATGCACATCCATCTTTCTCATGTACATACAATGTAAAGGGCTTCGTATAATCAGGGGTCCCTAACACTGGTGCTGAACAAAGGGCTTGTCACAATTGCTGAAAGGCAATTTCACACTCATTTGACCAGGGAAGAGGAATTGGGGTATCTTTTGTCAAAAGTGCTAACAATGGCTTAGCTATGTGTGAAAACCCCAATATCCATTGCCTACAGAAAGAAGCAAGACCCAAAAATGCACGCACATCCTTCTGGGTGGAAGGTACTGGCGTGTCCAAAATTGCTTGAATACGATCTGGTGTGAGTGCACGCCCCTCCTTAGACAAAAGGTGACCCAAATAAGTCACCTTTGGTCTACAGAATTGCAATTTCTTCCTCGACACTTTGTGATTGTGAGATGCCAAAAAGGAAAGCAAGGATAACGTACACTTCTCACACAGCTCAGGAGTGTCGGCCGCCAACAAGATGTCATCGACATATTGTATAAGGGCGACACCATCAGGCAGAACAAAGGAATCCAATTGTCTTTTCAACGCTTGACAGTAAATACTAGGACTCTCTGTATAACCCTGAGGGACTCTACAAAATCTATAAGAGCGGTTATTCAAAGTGAAGCCAAAAAGGTATCGGCTATCAGGATGAATAGGAATTGAAAAGAAAGCCTTTTTCAAATCGATAACCGAAAATGTGGTCGCCGTTGGCGGGACCAGAGTAAGTAACGTCGTGGTATCAGAAACCACTGAATACTGAGGTACCCCTATCTTATTCACCTCCCTTAAGTCAATAATAAAACGATAAACCCTAGTATCGGTATCTTTCTTCAAAATGGGTAAAATAGGACTGTTGCAGACGTTGTAGGGAACTTCCTCCACTACTCCCACCTTAATCAAATCCTGCACAATCTGTATGAGTGCCTCCTCCCCCTCCTGGGAAATACGATATTGAGGGAGGCGTGGTAGCACAGCACCCTCCTGGACACTAATGTGGACAGGCGGAATCACCATCTGTCCCACATCAGTATCCGAAGTGGCCCACAAATTACGAGGGAGAGAAGCTAATACAGTATCCTCTGCAACCACACACATCCGTTCTGTCATAGGGTGATTATCGTTCAAGATCACACGTACTCCAGTAGGGGAGCAGCGGATCGTAGCTCTAAAGTGCTTAAGCATATCAAGACCCATAATGTTGTCAGGCGTGTTCGGGGCAAGCAAAAACGGACAGGGTGCAGAAAGTTGTTCAACACAAAATGCAAGGGGTCGGGATAGAGGGCTTCGAGAGAGTGTACCATCAAACCCTACCGATGTAACCATTAAGCCAGATGGGGGAGCCCTCGGAACCAATTGTTTGGACAGCGCACTGCGAGTAGCTCCTGTATCAACTAGGAACTGATCAGTAGAACCCAGAACATTTGCTGAAACATAAGGACCCCTCTGATCAACCGGCACTTTAACTGATTCCAACCCCCATCCAACGCAATCCTACGCATGCTGCGAATCATGGCACCCAGAACGGTCATTCCCAGACATTTGATACTGATTTTGCCGATCAAATACATTAGGTCTATCTCGTTGCTGCACTTTAGGCTCAAAGCGAGCACGATTATTAGAGTTCCCTCTAAAATTCAAAAAAACCCCTCTATCTCTCGGCGGTCCCTGACCATGTCCCTGACGAGGTGCATATCGTACCGGACAATCCCTGGCCCAATGACCCAACTGTTTGCAATACGCACATTGATTTCTATTAACATCCGTCCGACCCGAAGGGGGACCATAAAATCCTCCTCTACCTCTCTCAACACCCCGACGAGGCGGACCATACACTTGTGCTAACATCACCTTAGTTTTCAAATCTTTCGATTTCTTCTCCTCATTCCCCTTCGCTTCTTGTTCCTGATGCTCATAATACTGAGCCATAGTCAGGAGGGATGCCGGAGATGAGGTGGACCAAGAACTTTCACTCGCCTTCAATCGAGCTGCTATTCCCGGTAATAAATTCGCCACATATTTATCAACAAAAAGATGTCGACCCGTATCATCCGTAAGCGACTGACCACTGAAATCATGAAATGTTTCCTCAAAGCGCGTAAAGAAGTCTGAAACTGATTCATCAACCTTCTGTTTACACGAAGCTAACATATTCCAGTCAATCTTTTTAGGGGGAATAATTGTTTTCAACTTGGTCAAGATAGCAGCAGGGAGATCTAAAATAATCTGGGGCGGTTTTTGCGCGGGTTTTCTCTCCCTATCCTCATCCTCAATCTCAGACCACTTGGCCTTGAAAACGGCTTGATCATCCACCTTCCGCACAGATCGCCACATATCCGGCGGTAAAATGAGCCCAAAGAACAAATCTATATCTGCTAAAGTCATAGTACAAGAATTCAAGGCCCCTTCGACCTCTTCGTAAAAGGCCGCTGGATTCTTGCGGGGGTCAGGCAATGCATTCTTTAATGCCATAACATCAGTCCTATGCCAGGGAGTATAAACCCAATTATACACAAAATATCCCCTTGCATCGGGGGAAGACATGTCTGGACTAGTTCCTGCTCCTTAAGGAGGAACATACAAAGGTGCCGCCTCTCGCATCGGTTTAGCATGCACTAGTTCGCTCTTATCTGAATGGGAGGTAGACGATTGTTTTCCGCCGACGTGTGAATCCGATTTCTCCTTCTCCCCTGTCTTTTGGCGCGCTCTCTCTTTAAGTTCAAGCATCGCGTCCCGCAATGTAAACAGCCGTCGAACCGCATCGGGTACCTTGGAGGGAGAAAAGACACCGTTACGTAATGCTTTAGAATCTGATACTACATCTTCAGGCTCAAAGACATCAGAATATTTCCGAAAGGCAGCAACCACTTCTTCAGAAAAAGTTTCAACAAAATACAACTTCTCTCTATCCTGCCAACTTCCCAAAAATTCCAATAATTCAGTAAGAGATAGCTTGCCTTTAAGCGCACGAAAAGAAATTTTCCGAAGCTCACCCTACGCTCAGTTGATAACATGGACCGCGTGTCTACCTTATCCGAAACTGATCCAGAATCCTGTGACCTCGGGGCAGACGCGCCAACATAAGGGGGCGGAGAGCGATCTAATAAATGAAAATCATCTTCAAGATTAGTAAGGACAGGATAAAGTGGCTGGCGGACAGCATATTGACCCGAGACTTGCAACCTACGCTCTTTCTCTTGTCTCTCCGCCAGTTCTCTTTCCTCCTGACGCTTCGCTTCCTGTGCTCTCACATGATCATTTTTCCGTTGCTCTTTATCAATCAACGCTTTCTCACGTTTCTCTCGCTCACGCACTTCCTTCACCCATAACCGTACACATTCAAACATGTCTTGCCGAGCACGCCGTTTACACATACACTGTTCCACATACTCAATCTTACGCATATCAAACGATCCATACAAAGGCCATCGTAACTCAGGATCCTTTTTGGTGTATTTCCTCCACACTGTGCTGTACATTATAGAGGAAAGACCATGCTTCACATACATATCCCTATTAGGAGTCCCCTCTGGGGGGGCTGGAGCAGATTCCTCAAGATTTAACCGGTTTCCAAAGCAGCAGCACCACTTACGGAGTGCGCTAAAAGCAGGCATGCTCAAAAATAATGCAAAATATGCAGTATTATCAAAAATGGCACTTAAACGTTGCGCCGTTCAAATTTAAACAACTCTGGAGAAATATCTCCACATTACCTGCTTATATGTGTTGCAACGCATATATTCCCACAGTAATCAATACAAAATATGACCGGTCATCACAAATCAAACTCAAATAGCCAACCCAGGCTTCAAAACTCGGAGCAAGTACCGTACAACGGTTCTTACCAATCAAGAGTGTCCAGATTCCAACTGCCAAGTTCCCAAATTCACCCAAACGGCTATCACACGGCAAACCGACAGAAGAGGTCTCAGTCGAGGACCGGCGCCACCCAGATGGTCAGCTCGGAAGGGAAGGAAGAAAACCTTGGGATGCCAGGACTAAAAGACGCCGCTGGCAGTGATCACATCCCCGGCCAAATTCCTCACCTTCGTCACGACCAGTCCTTCGACCATCCGAGTCACCGATGAGCCCCACGTGACGGGCGCCAATTGATGAGTACAGGCCCCAGCTAGGCCCGCAAAATACAAGGGTTCGCTCTCCTGTAACGAAAGCTAGAAGAAAGTTGGCACGGAAACTGCAAATACAAAGACAGAGTTTATTAACCCTTAAGGGTGGTCCTACAACCTACACAACACTCTTCAGTATTGTATAGAGTAGCACAAAGAACTTGCGTACGTGGTCCCCTTTTATACACAACAGAGGGGCTCATGAGTGGGTGGATACAACATAGAGCAAAATTCATTACCATTTATGGACATTTTCGATATAGGATCAATATGTGGGCGGAGTTAACAATTTCCTGAGCCCGCGAAAACATGGTCAAACAAGGACTAACTGATAACAGATGTGGTCAAGTCTGGGCATGCGCCAGACGGACAAAAGAGCTATTTATAGACTGTTACTAGGCAGATTACAAGAGCAACTAGCGAAAAGGTAGGACTCTTCTCGTGCAAAGCACGTGGAGACATGACAATACAAAATGGAGTCCAGACTTTAGTCAACATAAGACAAGAAACATGTTTTAACTAGAGAGAATTCATGTCGTTAGTGAATGCTTAATCATCGCTGTTTTAGTTTTCAACAATTCCATACCACATAATTACAATCCTAAAAGTACACATATTTCCACTTCACTCCATACCACATAATTCCACATCACAAAATAACATTCCACACAACTTAATACCACTCCCAACCACATAATTACACTCCACACAACTCAACTACACATAATTCCACTTCAACCTATATAATTACACTTCACACAACATATTTACACTCAACTCTAAAACCGATTTCCATTCCACGCCACATCATTCACAACAAACTACATAATTCAGACTAACACCACAAATGCACAACACACCACACACATCCAATCTACACCACAGAATTCCACATCATGCTACAATATTTAACAGCACACCACATAAGGAAACTCCACTACATGCCACTCCACAACACAAAAAACCATTCCAGATAATCCCACTCCAAGACACACAATCCCACTCCACTCAATACCACATAATTACACTGCACACCATGCCAGATTATTTCACTACACAGATCCAATCCACGCAGCACAATTCCATAACTAACAATTCCAATCCAAACCATATATGTCCACTTGACACCACACTCATTCCCTTCACTCCAAACAGAAAACGCATAGGTACAATACATTGTCCATTACAACATCAATAGCTCTAACTCTCACCTACTAATGTGTCCCAGCAGATCCTGTTTCTGGAGCTGCAAACTTTCTGGCTGAAGTCAGCTCTGTGCTGCCTCAGAGGAGCAGTGCCCTTTGGTGAATGCTGTCTCTGGGGCCCCCACCCCCATCCTTTCCCCTGTCAGCTCTCCTCTGTGCTGTCTCTGGGGCCCCCACACCCATCCTTGTCCTCTCCCTTCTCAGAGACAATGCCCTGTGGGGAATGCTGTGCGGCCTCCTGCTCTCTCTGGGACCCCCACCCCCATCCTTGCTCCAGCGGGCTCTGACTGAAGAGAAACTATGTAACTTGTTGCTTTGTTTCTCTTCAGTCCTGGGTCCCGCGAGGAGCTCCGTGCAGACTGCTTTTGCTGCTTCAGAGGGAGAGAGGCTTGATTTAGAGCAAGCCTCTCTCTCTCACAGCTCTCTACCGAAGAGCTGAGGGGGGCCCCCTTCATTTACTAAAGAGTGGGGGCCCCCCCGCACCGCGGGGGCTGCAGGGGTGTTTGTTACACCCAAGCAGTGACTCTCCAAGTTTTAGATTTTAGTGATTAAATTCACATAAAGCTAGACATCAGTTGAGTTCCATTCTGTGTTCATTTGTAAACAACTGGGAGCACGCAGCCAATGCAGCAACGCAGGCAATAGCCTAAACTATGAATACATGTGGAACGGATGAGTTACAACTTCATTTATTTCCACTTAATCAACAATAATTTTGAATAAATAACAATTAAATGAGCAATAAAACCATAAAAATGGATAAATGTAGGTTGAAATATTGAAGGGCAAAAAACAAACTTTCTCAAACCCTTGGAGACTCTGAACTTAAGGACTCAGCCTACATCTTTACTCACCTTGAAGAAACATATACATACTTACCTCTTCCGCTTATCTACTGAATTCTATTGCATTTGATTCTTACGTTTTTCGTAAAGCAGCTTGATCCATTGCAGTGCAGTGGAGTTACATGAAAATGTTATATAAATAAATAAATAAAGCACAGTTTAATCCCTGTTTTCTAACCTCCATGTGTGACAGTCACATAAGCAAGGAGTAGGATGAAGAACTTCATTGTGGCCTCTGCAGTGTTCCAACAGAAGGAATTCTCTGTGTGTCTCTCTAGCACCCTCCAACTGTCTTAAAGTGAAAACCCTGAGTACTGTGGCCAATGGAGCAGAACAAGCAAAGGATGTTTTTGAAATTCAAACCAGGGGTAGGGCTAGTCCTTAAGTCTTTGGTTTTTATCCAATGTTTGAAGAACATGAAATAAATATTCCCAGAATATATAATTCACATCACCACGCCAGGTACTACTGCCAAATAAGGCCTAGATGTGCGTCACTAATTCTTCATTCAGATATTTCTTTTGCCTCTTCCCGGATAGTGAGATTCACAGACACTTTAATTAAATGTTTATTTGCCAGAAGTAGAGTACTCTGCATTGCACACATTGGCGGCTAGTGTCATTTGAAAGAGCTGGTCTTACAGTTCTGGATGAGTACCCGGTGTTGAGCAAGTGTGGCGAATAACGCGACTCCTGGGGTTCTCCCCTGAGAAATGTTTGAAAATTGAGTGGTAAAATAGTATTTTCCCAGAAAATTTGAGAAAGCATAATGGTTAATAAAGCAATTGTGAAAGTGTAGTTACGATATCAAGAGGTTTAATTTGATAATGACGTAGGTAGTTGCTTATTCAGTATAACCAAAGAACTTTATAGAAGACTGAGATAACAATACTGAATACCTCACAGATTTCTTTCATTATTGGTAACTTGGGGTGTTACCAAATATAATGCTACTCCATACCCTGGCCTCCAAGGAGGTAAGAGTAAGCTGGCTTTGCTGGGAACCCAACGTATGACCTGCAAACCATTGCAGATGTCTGCAACAAGCATTAACTTACTGAGCCTTCTTGCCTCAAACTCGCAAAAACTCAGAGAAAGGTACAGAGAAGAAATCAAGTGTTGCTCAGTGAGCTGACAACAACTTTCAACATACAAACAACAGCTACTTCAATGGAGGAGCAAAACAAGTGATAACGCTAGGTGATTGAGAACCCCTGATTTACTTATGTTCGACAGTCTTGGGCCCCTCCTGACCTCAAATCCTGTGTATAAAGTGTAAATGCAATATTCATTCATATTATTCTCCTACTCCTCATATAATGATGGAGGATGCAAATGCTTTAATATTTCTTCCCCTTTGGGCTCCCAGGCAGTCCTTTAGCAGGACTCATTCACGTTTTTCTACAAATGTCTCATTCCTGCCCTTTTTTTTAGACACAGGGCAGCGCAGCAGGAAGGTTTGCTGCGCTGCCATCCTTCAAAATATGGTAAATGAGGCCCATAATTTTTGCTATTGAAATCTTCTAACCATAGTGTTTCTGACTGAAGAAATGGTTGATACATCTGTCAATATGTCTCTGAGCATGTAGCCTGTACTTCTAAAGAGGTCTGCGCTTTGGCCTGCTGGATTTTCCCTAGGTAACAATTAGAGAGCACAGAACTCACAAGTCAGTCTTTTTTATTAACTTCAGAAAAATTATAATAATTCACATGTGCACAAAGATCTTCACTGGTTGGTGTTAGACCTGGCACCTTGGCGTGAGTTTCCCTCCCACTTTTTTGATGGTGTGCCTCGACTGTTTTGCTGGTGTTGTCCGCTCAGGGCACTGCGCCACGGCTAATCCGTGCCGCAGTGCAAGTGCTCCCTAAGTAAAGTGTACCTGTAATTGATGTTCATGATTGGTTTATTGGATTCACTGTCAGTCCCCAGTAAAGTGCACCAGGGGTGCCAGGGCTCGTGAATGCCAATGCCGCTGGTGGGCTTGCAGCGCTGGTTGCGCCACCCACAGAAGCGGCCTTGTAAAATGTGTCTAGGGTCTGCCACCGCAGACCCTGTGCGCGGTCCGGGACCGTCGCGCTGACTGCGCAAGTGCCCCCACTTGCCAGTCCCTAAACCTTCCCTTACCTACATATTAGCCACCCCTCTAGTAGGCCCAAGGGCAGGGTGCATTGTAGGCATAAGGTAAGACATGCCCTGGTGTGTGTGGCATGTCTTAGTAGTGAATTACAGCCCTTTCCGTCCTTCACTATTGAAGGCTACCTGCTCTCCATAGGCCAGAATGGGCTGCCGGGATCACGCCAACGCTGTGACCCCAGTGGAGTCAGAGAGCATGGTAGAAGTGTCAAGTTTAGTATGCCTGAACTCAGGATGATAAAATACTTCTTGTAGTCAAGTCTATTTTAATATCCTGGGTTTGTAAATACTACTTTTAGAAAGTTAGTATTTACTGACCTGACCATCTCAGTCCGCCTCTGCTGTGTGTATGTGTTCTGCCTGGCAACAGTAAGGAGCAGGGTTGGGGAATCCCCAGAGACAGGTTGGCTGCCAGGTGGTGGGTAGAGAGGTGACACCTGGATGGGTGGGAGGAGTACACCTTGACTCTTGAATAGACCTGTGCTCTGCCACCACAAAGCCGGCGCCACCCCCTGTGGGGCGGCTGATGTCTCTGCCCTGCTGTTGAAAGGAAAGAGCAGAGTCACCATAACAAAGTGCTCCAGAACTGGACTGAGCCAGGCCTAGGCCCCCTGGCGCTAAAGAACAAAAGAATCATGGTATAAAAGTAGGAGCCTGGCTCCTAAGAAATCAGAATCCTGTTTACCACAAAGAACCTCTGCCCGACTAGAAGGAGAAGAAGACGCCGGAGGAGCTGGCCTGCTGCTTGCCTTGCTGAGAAAGGAGAGGAAGAGACTTACTGAAAAGACTTTGCTACTTTGTGCTTGAACATTCTCCAAGGGCTTGATCTGAGCTTGCCCCCTGAACTGAACCCCAGGAACAGTGGGTTCTCTGTGCTTCTTGCTCATCCTCCAATTCGAGCCGTGTGGGCATCCCGCTGGAAAAGAGACTGCGCCCCTCATCGCCCCTCCTAGGGCCGTGACACTCAGAAGCTCGCCTGCCGCAAACCCGTGAGAGCCCCGCTCCGTCCCGAGCCGCTCTCTGTCCCCGGGCCAGGCCGCCTGCATCCCTGTCACCGCCTGCTACTGGAGCGCGCTGACCGCGCTATCACCCCTCCCGCCGGAAGCCGTCTGACGACTGTGATCTACGCCGGGTCATCCAGCTGCACTGACCGTGCCCTGCGACCCCGCTTCGTTATCCCCGGACATCTCAGGCCGCGCCGCCCCCGCTGTGGAGACCCTCCTGCACCGCCGTGCTAAAGGGTCGCTGGCCGCGCCTGCCTACGTGCCCACACCTGCTGATTGAGGACCCAAGAACACTTCCCAAGCTGAGAGTCGCACCGACCTGTGCCGACTCTCCACATCACGAAAGAAGTTCCAGTATCGGGCTCGGGGCCCGCAACGCCTTATTTCCCCGTTCGCAGGAGCCGATCTCTGTGACTACTGGAACCACAAGTAACATTTGCAAGAGAACTACCAAGTATCCATTTGAAACTGCGAACAACGAACATTTGCCCGCTTTACAACCTGGTGGCATAGCGAAAACGTTATTGGTCTTGTGATAAGTCTGCTGAGATATATATACCTTATTTTTACATAAAGAATCGTATTTATATATATATCCAAGTCTGGTGTCCGTTTCTGGGGGGATTGATGTATTTACTGTGTGTACGATTGTAAGTGCTTAACCACCAACGCCTGAGGAATCGCCTTGGCTGCTCACGCCACGCACCTAGAGGGTGAGCAAGGGTCATTCGCGAGGGGTTATCCTGCGCCCTGACGTAGAGGAGAGGGTTCCTGCTTGACACGAGGGCAACCTTGCGCCAACCAGAGATCCCCGACTCTAACATTGTTGGCAGCGGTTGGGATTTCGGATTTGCACTTGTAATTTGCATACAGTGAATTATTAATCACCAGATAGTGAGAGCAGACCAAATAACGCAGCCACAGGTTTGTAATTGTTGAACTTTGTTGAGACATCTGCCATTACTGCAACCATGCCTGGCTCGCACTCCGCTGGAAGAGCACTCTCTGTGATTTCTGGAATAGATGAGGTGGATTGGGAGAGACTGGAAGGCTACACGATGGAGCAATTGAAAGGCTACAGTGTAAAATTCAGAGTCCCCCATGCTGGATGCAAGAGGAAGCCCCAGTACACCAAGGCGTTGAGAGCCTGGAAGGAGTCACGAGACCTACGGAATGCGGGGGACATCGTTCCACCCGACAACCTTGAGGAGCCCAGCAGAGTCCGGTCGCCAGAGGAGCTGGCAGACAGGGCAGCCGACAGGGCGCATGCAATGGAGATGGCAAAGTTGGCCGGACAAATGGAAATGGAAAAGCAGAAGTTGGCCCTGGAGGCACAACAACGCCAAATGGATCATGATATCAGATTGAAGGAGTTGGAGCTGAAGGCGAAAAGTTTGGACACCGCTCCTACTGGTGGCAGCACTCCACCAGCGCAGGTAGAGTCCAAGGTGTACATCCCCAAAGATGTAGTAAAGGAGTATTTTAGAAAGGATGACATAGGGCAGTGGTTTAGAGCCTACGAGGTGGCCATGTCCTCACACCGGGTCCCTGAGAAAGACTGGGGAGCGGGGTTGTGGGGAAGGTTCCTTGCGGAAGGGCGGGACACACTGTTAGATTTGCCCTTAGAAGTCCAGACCTCATACCCCCATATGAAGGAAGCTTTAATGACCAGGTATGGGTTAACTCCTGAGCTATATAGACAGAGGTTCAGGGAGACCAAGAAGATCCCTGAGAGTACGTATGTGGAATATGTGACCTTTTTCTGCAGAGCGCTGGATGGTTGGGTGAAGGGTAGCAAAGTGAGTGATTATCAAGGGCTACTTGATTTAATTGCATGGGAGCACTTGTCCAGTCAATGTTTTCCTGAGCTACGCCAGCACCTGATTGATAGCAAGCTGTCCAACCCGAGGAAGCTTGCTGAGGAGGCGGACCGCTGGCTCAGCACCAGGGTCCACAAGGGTCAAGTGGGAGACTCCGCCAAAGGTGGGCAGGGTCCCCAGCAGAAGAGTGGGGGGACAAGGGTAAACAGAAGGGGTTCCAAAAAGGCCCCCAAAGTAATTCCCAAGGGAACCAGCAGAAGGGTTCTCAGCCTCCCCCACCCCCGCAGCAGAACGGGGCCCCGACAGGTAGACCTGTTCCAAAGGGGCCCTTCAATTGTTATAGGTGTGGTGACCCGGGTCACATTGCCTCTGATCCTAAGTGTCGCCTGTTTGGTAAGACCGCACCCACTGGTGCTCCACCCCGGCAAGTAGCTAGTGTTAACTTTGGGGAGGAGGTAGCAGTCCAGGAGGGTGGGGGTCCCGGGCAGATGACCCTAGTCTCGCTAGGAGACAGTGAGATGGTCCCTGTAACCTACCTGCCCTCTAACACTAAGAAATATGGGCAAGTGGTGACCATCAATGGAAAGAAGGTTGAGGCTCTTAGAGATACAGGAGCCAGCGTGACCTCGGTGAGGCAACACCTGGTGTCTCAAGAGCAAATTGTACCCAATGCCTACTGTAGGGTTGTCAATGCTGACAACGTAGAGAGTCGTTGTCCAATGGCTCAAGTTCCCTTTGAGTGGGGGGAGGTCTCTGGTACTCTACAAGTCGCTGTGAGAACTGACATGCCTGTAGACTGTCTGCTAGGGAACGACCTGGAGAGTTCCCCTTGGGAAAAGGTGGAGAAGACCACGCATCTAAGGATGGTGGGTCTACCCGACTGGGCGTGCGTGACCACCCGGTCCATGGCAGCCAGTAGGGGTGTTGAGAGGGTCCTGGAGCCTGAGGGAGAGGTCCAGGAACCGGCCTTAGGGAGAAGGCGCAGGAGGCGCGGGAAACCGGCCCCCGAAGTTCCCACGGCCCAGGAGGAAGTAGACCCTGAGGGGGATACTCTGGAGCCTACCGGGGAACAGATTGCCGAACTGGGAGATCTGCCTGAGCTGACCCATGGGCAGCAAGAAGGAGGTCCCTCCAGGGAGGAATTCTGCAGGGAGCAGAAAGAATGCCCTTCTCTCGTGGGTATGCGGCAACAGGCTGCAGACCAGGCCAATGGTGTTCAGGCCAAAACACACTACGTGTACTGGGAGAGTGACCTCCTGTATTCCGAGCCTAAGGCTGCTGAACCTGGGTCAGCCCGTGTGCTGGTGGTACCCCAGAAGTTCAGAACCTTCCTACTGGGGCTGGCTCACGATGTGCCGTTAGCAGGACATTTGGGGATGGACAAGACCTATGACAGGCTTGTCACCCACTTTTACTGGCCCCAAATGCATAAGAATTCCGATTCCTACTGCAGAACCTGTCAGACTTGCCAGGCAAGTGGTAAGAGCGGAGGGAAGCACAAGGCTCCTCTGCAACCTTTCCCTGTGGTCGGTACGCCATTCCAACGAGTGGGTATTGATATTGTGGGGCCTCTGGATCCCAAGACAGCCCTGGGCAACAGGTTCATCCTGGTCTTGGTGGACCATGCCACCCGGTACCCTGAAGCCATCCCTCTGAGGACAGTGACGGCCCCCGTGGTGGGACGGGCACTGATGGGAATTTTCTCCCGAGTGGGATTCCCTCTAGAGGTGGTGAGCGACAGGGGGACCAATTTCATATCCACATATATGAAATCCCTGTGGAAGGAGTGTGGGGTAACTTACAAGTTCACCACTCCTTACCACCCCCAAGGAAATGGGTTGGTTGAGAGATTCAACCGAACCCTCAAAGGCATGATCATGGGCCTGGACGGTCCAATGAGGCGTAAGTGGGACGTCCTCTTGCCATGCCTGCTCTTCGCTTACCGAGAGGTGCCACAGAAGTCTCTAGGATTCAGCCCCTTTGAGCTTCTGTATGGTCACCCGGTAAGAGGACCTCTGAGTTTGGTAAAGGAAGGCTGGGAGCAATCTCCCAGGAAACCTCCCCAGAATGTATATAGTTACATGCTGGCCTTCCGAAACCAGACTCGGCGTTTCAGGCAACTTGCTGAGGCAAATCTGGAAGCCAGCCAGGAGGAGATGAAGCGGTGGTACGACCGGAATGCCACTCTGGTAGAGCTTCAACCTAGACAAAAGGTGTGGGTCTTGGCCCCAGTGGAGCCTTGTGCACTTCAGGATAAGTGGACAGGTCCATTTGAGGTTGTGGAGCGCAAAAGTCCTATCACCTACTTGGTGGACATGCAGACTCCCAGGAACCCTTTGAGGGTCCTACATGTTAACCGCCTTAAGCCCCACTTAGAGAGGACCGAAGTGGGCATGCTGCTGGCCACTGATGATGGAATGGAAGAGGAGACCGAGCCTCTTCCTGACCTCTTGGTAGCCTCTGAGAAAGATGGGTCAGTGGATGGAGTTAACCTCTCACCCACCCTGACGCCCGAACAACAGGAAGATTGCCGCCACCTGCTGGGGCAGTTTCCCGATAGATTCTCCCTGGTTCCTGGTTTCACAGATTGGTGCGTCCATGATGTGGACACAGGAGACAGCTTACCTGTGAAGCACAAGGCTTACAGGGTAACTGACAGGGTCAGAGCTTGCATCAAGGAGGAGGTCTCCAAAATGCTTGCGCTAGGGGTGGTTGAGTCCTCCAGCAGTCCTTGGTCCAGCCCCGTGGTCTTGGTCCCCAAAGCTGCTGCGCCGGGAGCCACACCTGAACTCCGGTTCTGTGTGGACTACAGAGGACTCAATTCAGTAACGAAGACTGACGCGCACCCCATCCCCAGAGCTGATGAGCTCATTGATCGGCTGGGGGCTGCCCGGTTCCTCAGTACGTTTGATCTAACGTCTGGGTACTGGCAGATCGCCTTGACCGATGGGGCCAAAGAGAGGTCAGCATTCTCTACACCAGATGGGCACTTCCAGTTCCGAGTCATGCCATTTGGGATGAAGAATGCCCCTGCCACCTTTCAGAGGTTGGTCAACCAGGTACTGGTTGGGCTGGATGCGTTCAGTGCCGCCTACCTGGATGACATCGCAGTGTTCAGTGCCACCTGGCCTGAACACCTGCGCCACCTCTGGGAAGTGTTGATGGCTCTGCGCCGAGCAGGCCTCACGATCAAGGCCAGCAAGTGCCAGATCGGGCAGGGTTCCGTGGTGTACTTGGGACACCAAGTGGGGAGTGGCAAGGTGGCACCCTTGCAACCCAAAATTGAAACCATCCTGGCTTGGGAACCCCCCAAGACGCAGACCGCAGTGAGGGCCTTCCTGGGGCTCAATGGGTACTACAGGAGGTTTGTCAAGGGCTATGGAACGATCGTTGCCCCCTTGACAGAGCTGACTTCGAAGAAGCAGCCCAGGAACGTGATTTGGACTGACACCTGTCAGAAAGCTTTCGACACCCTGAAGACGGCCATGTGCACGGCGCCCGTGCTCTTGGCCCCTGACTTCTCCAAGGAATTCCTAGTACAGACAGACGCTTCAGAGCATGGTGTAGGGGCTGTTCTCTCACAGATGACTGAGGAGGGCTGGGACCAACCCGTAGCCTTCATCAGTAGGAGGTTACTTCCACGGGAAAGTAGGTGGAGTGCAATTGAGCGAGAAGCATTTGCTGTGGTCTGGGCGCTGAAGAAGCTAAGACCCTACTTGTTTGGGTCTCACTTCCGGGTTCAGACGGACCACAGGCCCCTCAGATGGTTGATGCAAATGAGGGGTGAAAACCCGAAGCTGTTGAGGTGGTCCATCCCCCTACAGGGTATGGACTTTACGGTGGAACACCGTCCTGGTACCGATCACGCCAACGCCGACGGTCTGTCCAGGTATTTCCGCCTTAGTGACGAGGAACCCCCTGGGCAAGGGTAGTTCTCCCCACATTTCAGCTGGAGGGGACACGTGTTAGACCTGGCACCTTGGCGTGAGTTTCCCTCCCACTTTTTTGATGGTGTGCCTCGACTGTTTTGCTGGTGTTGTCCGCTCAGGGCACTGCGCCACGGCTAATCCGTGCCGCAGTGCAAGTGCTCCCTAAGTAAAGTGTACCTGTAATTGATGTTCATGATTGGTTTATTGGATTCACTGTCAGTCCCCAGTAAAGTGCACCAGGGGTGCCAGGGCTCGTGAATGCCAATGCCGCTGGTGGGCTTGCAGCGCTGGTTGCGCCACCCACAGAAGCGGCCTTGTAAAATGTGTCTAGGGTCTGCCACCGCAGACCCTGTGCGCGGTCCGGGACCGTCGCGCTGACTGCGCAAGTGCCCCCACTTGCCAGTCCCTAAACCTTCCCTTACCTACATATTAGCCACCCCTCTAGTAGGCCCAAGGGCAGGGTGCATTGTAGGCATAAGGTAAGACATGCCCTGGTGTGTGTGGCATGTCTTAGTAGTGAATTACAGCCCTTTCCGTCCTTCACTATTGAAGGCTACCTGCTCTCCATAGGCCAGAATGGGCTGCCGGGATCACGCCAACGCTGTGACCCCAGTGGAGTCAGAGAGCATGGTAGAAGTGTCAAGTTTAGTATGCCTGAACTCAGGATGATAAAATACTTCTTGTAGTCAAGTCTATTTTAATATCCTGGGTTTGTAAATACTACTTTTAGAAAGTTAGTATTTACTGACCTGACCATCTCAGTCCGCCTCTGCTGTGTGTATGTGTTCTGCCTGGCAACAGTAAGGAGCAGGGTTGGGGAATCCCCAGAGACAGGTTGGCTGCCAGGTGGTGGGTAGAGAGGTGACACCTGGATGGGTGGGAGGAGTACACCTTGACTCTTGAATAGACCTGTGCTCTGCCACCACAAAGCCGGCGCCACCCCCTGTGGGGCGGCTGATGTCTCTGCCCTGCTGCTGAAAGGAAAGAGCAGAGTCACCATAACAAAGTGCTCCAGAACTGGACTGAGCCAGGCCTAGGCCCCCTGGCGCTAAAGAACAAAAGAATCATGGTATAAAAGTAGGAGCCTGGCTCCTAAGAAATCAGAATCCTGTTTACCACAAAGAACCTCTGCCCGACTAGAAGGAGAAGAAGACGCCGGAGGAGCTGGCCTGCTGCTTGCCTTGCTGAGAAAGGAGAGGAAGAGACTTACTGAAAAGACTTTGCTACTTTGTGCTTGAACATTCTCCAAGGGCTTGATCTGAGCTTGCCCCCTGAACTGAACCCCAGGAACAGTGGGTTCTCTGTGCTTCTTGCTCATCCTCCAATTCGAGCCGTGTGGGCATCCCGCTGGAAAAGAGACTGCGCCCCTCATCGCCCCTCCTAGGGCCGTGACACTCAGAAGCTCGCCTGCCGCAAACCCGTGAGAGCCCCGCTCCGTCCCGAGCCGCTCTCTGTCCCTGGGCCAGGCCGCCTGCATCCGTGTCACCGCCTGCTACTGGAGCGCGCTGACCGCGCTATCACCCCTCCCGCCGGAAGCCGTCTGACGACTGTGATCTACGCCGGGTCATCCAGCTGCACTGACCGTGCCCTGCGACCCCACTGCGCTATCCCCGGACATCTCAGGCCGCGCCGCCCCCGCTGTGGAGACCCTCCTGCACCGCCGTGCTAAAGGGTCGCTGGCCGCGCCTGCCTACGTGCCCACACCTGCTGATTGAGGACCCAAGAACACTTCCCAAGCTGAGAGTCGCACCGACCTGTGCCGACTCTCCACATCACGAAAGAAGTTCCAGTATCGGGCTCGGGGCCCGCAACGCCTTATTTCCCCGTTCGCAGGAGCCGATCTCTGTGAGTACTGGAACCACAAGTAACATTTGCAAGAGAACTACCAAGTATCCATTTGAAACTGCGAACAACGAACATTTGCCCGCTTTACAACCTGGTGGCATAGCGAAAACGTTATTGGTCTTGTGATAAGTCTGCTGAGATATATATACCTTATTTTTACATAAAGAATCGTATTTATATATATATCCAAGTCTGGTGTCCGTTTCTGGGGGGATTGATGTATTTACTGTGTGTACGATTGTAAGTGCTTAACCACCAACGCCTGAGGAATCGCCTTGGCTGCTCACGCCACGCACCTAGAGGGTGAGCAAGGGTCATTCGCGAGGGGTTATCCTGCGCCCTGACGTAGAGGAGAGGGTTCCTGCTTGACACGAGGGCAACCTTGCGCCAACCAGAGATCCCCGACTCTAACAGTTGGCAATGAGGCAGGGAAGGGATCTTAAGCGAGTTTGCTCGATTGCATAAAGCCTTTGACAGCCTGGCTCTATCAGCCAACATCTGGCCTTACATTCCCAGGCGCCATACTGGTGTTTACTGAGGGTAGACATTCTTGATTCAATGATTCAGGGCAGGTCAAGTCTGACTTATTGCCACTCTTTTCATGAATTACTCAAACTCGCCAAGATGTCATGTACCCATCCTAGTGCTTCTTGTGAGGAATCCTTACCTGGAGCAGCTTTCAACAAGTCTCTCGCTTTTATACCTGCTAAAATGAAAATAACATTGAGTCAGAAAAACAAATGGAGGGCTCATCAGCCGGGCAACGCAATGGGGAGTACCACCCTAGGCAACAATACTTTGTCAGACCCAACTATTTTCTGCTTGGAGGGGAAATCCTCTATCCCATACCCCTGGTGCCCGTGGTAGACGTCTCACAGTGCAGGACTGAGGATCTTATGGTATTTTCGTCACACTATCTAGCACATCTTGAACAACTAGTGAGGGCACAGTCATTAATGTTTGTCTTGGGGTGCTGGCAGGTAGCGGCTCTAGTTTATGCCGTAGGGCTCTCTGTGTCAACTTTGTGCCTTGTTTCTATCAGTCTTCTAGCCAATACTACATAACAAAGGCAAGAATAACAATAACAGGAATTTCATTAGTCATGCGTTTTACAAATGTTCTTTATGCTATGAGGTGCATGCTTGCTCGGCACATATTGCACTGCGGATCTTGATTGGTTGGCGGCGCGCACATGATATTGTTATTAGCCAGATCTACACATGATTTTTCTAGTTGTAAGCACAACACGCTCTTGAACAAGTAAAGAATGAATGTTAACAAACTTCAAAAAATCTTACAACTTTAAAAAAACACGGTCCATTTTGGTGAAACCCTTAATATTATTGGCATTGGATTTCTTTTTTAAATGCAATAAATACAACCTATAAAGGCTTTTTTAAAGTTAGAACATCACTGGAGTATTGTAATTGTTGGTATTGGTTGCCAAAAGGTTATAAAAAATAACTCTTATAACTTTATAATGTAATAACTTTTAGGTTATAGATCTGTTTTTATTTTTTATATGAAAGAGAGTGTTACAAAACAAACACCACCTACATCCACTGGCCTGTGGTGAAACAATAAGTAATGTAATTTACATGCATCACGAAGGGAGAGAAGAAGAAAGGAGGGACTGGAGAGGAGTAGGTGGGGAATTAGTGTGCTGCTGGCTAGACAAAGCTATGTTTGGCCTGAGCTAGTGGTTCAGTGTGTCCAGGTGGTCTCAGTTACCTTAGTATAAGGGTCACTTGTTGAGGTGAGGAGGACTTTCAACGGGGTGTCTGGGTGGCATGGGTACAAAGCACCTATGATGCACTAGACTTGGGGCCTGTTTGAAATAACAGGAGCAAGTCATCAGGATGTAGTGCATTTTATAGGTGGTCATTAGGACTAACATCAGCGTGGACTATGGAAATTAAACTGCTTTGGATTCTCATTCATGTATTTATGGGCCAGATGTACTATTTACCTCTGACAAAGAACTAGTTTCAATTTGAAAAAAAAGTAATTTTGAGACCTTTAAAGAATTTCTATGAATTGACCTGTGATGAATACTAATGAGGTAGGCTGAAAAGGCATACACTGAATGAAGGCGGCCATGTAAATTATGGTAAGCTAGGGGCAGCAGATCACCAGGCTGTGATTGCTATTCAATTAACCTTTCTTTTTCTTTTAAAATCCATCCTGCTTTCCTTAATGCTGCATTTCCCAAAACAAAGTGTACCTTTTCGGTTTACTGGACAAATGTCTATTCCCTAACAATTTTATGAATGCACAAAAGTAAAGGGCTTCTGGTGGGACTTCTTCCCTTTTGCAAATGGGTTACCACTCCAACTCAAGAGACATTACCTTTTTAATGTATGAGAATGGATTTTGCTTCCAAACATTTATACATTTCATACTGAATTGGCATGTTGAAGAGGTGCCTAGAACACACCTCTTCCAACATCAAATAGGTATCGATTTGAAGTCCCAATTTAAAAGTCAATAAAAGAGTCCTTATTCCCAAAAAGCAATTAAACATTTAAAAACCTAGGGCCTCATATACAAGTCCATCGCGTGGCCCGTGCACCACTTTTTTTGGATGCACCGGTGGCACAGCGTGCCTGACCTTATTTACAAGGCTACGTAAAGATAAAGGCCTAACTTTTCATGGCACTGTAATGTGGGCCCCTTACACACATTATTCAGCATGAAAGGGGTGCGCCATGGATGTTGCTGTGCGTGTTCCACTCAACATCAATGGAACCTGACCCTTTCCCAAATTTACAAAGTGTCGTAAAACAGGTGATGTGTCAGAGTCCTACGCCTCTCCAGTGGCGGTGTAGGGGTGGCAGAATGAGATGAAATACTTTAATTTCTCCTGTTTTTTTTTGCTATTTCCATTGCATGCAGCATTCTAAAGCACATGTAGTAGGAGCAAAACTAATGTAAATGCCAACATTTGTAAAGCGCACAGCTACCTCTGGAGAGGATTCCCTGCGCTGGGGGCCGTAGGGAAGATTTAGCAAGCTATTGTCCAGAGTCACATGGTGCTGGGCTAGCCTGGCGCCAGGGATTGAACCATGAACCCTGTGGTCTGGAGTCAGGCTTCCTGGCCGCTGCGCCACACCTCTTCCACATTAATGATTGTTTTTGTGCAGGAATGTGTCCCTTCTTGCACAACAACAATCATCCCTGCAATGCAGGCCCCCGTGCACCATGGCGTAAAGGTGTCTGTGTTGGCGCACGGCTGCTGTTTGTGTGCCAGCGCATGGGATAAGGACAGGAATGCACTGTATCTTGTAGATACAGCGCATTTCTGCCCTTTTATTTAGACACAGGGCAGCGCAGCAAGAAGGCTTGCTGCACTGCCCTCCGTCAAAGTATGGTAAATAAGGCCCATCAATTTTGCTGTCGAAAACTTCTAATCATTGTTTCCGACAGAAAAAATGGTTGATACATCTGTCAATATGTCTCTAAAAATCTAGACTGTACTACTAAAGAGGTCTGCACATAGGCCTGCTGGATTTTCCATAACTAACATTTAGAGAGCACAGAAGTCAGTCTTATTTATTATCTTCAGAAAAATGATAATAATTCACATGTGCACAAAGATCTTCACTGGTTGGCAGCGAGGCAGGGAAGGGATTTTAATTGAATATGCTCGATTGCATAAAGCCTTTGACAGCGCGGCTCAGTCCTCTACCAGCCAACTTCTGGCCTTACATTCCCGGGTGCCATACTGGTGTTCACTGAGGGTAGACATTCTTGATTCAATGCTTCAGGGCAGGTCAAGTCTTACTTGTGGCCACTCTTTTTATGAATTACTCAAACTCGCCCAGATGTCATGTACCCATCCCAGTGCTTCTTGTAAGGAATCCTTACCTGGAGCAGCTTTCACCACGTCCCTCTTTGTTATTCCAGCTAAAATGAAAATAACATTGAGTCAGAAAGACAAATAGAGGGCTCATCAGCAGGGCAATGCAATGGGGAGTACCACCCTAGGCAACAATACTTTGTCAGACCCCACTATTTGCTGCTTGGAGGGGAAATCCTCTATCCCATACCCCTGGTGCCCGTGGTAGGCGTCTCGCATTGTAGGACTGAGTATCTTATGGTATTTTTGTCGCACATCTTCGACAATTAGTGAGGGCAGTCATTAATATTTGTTTTAGGGGTGCACTGCTGGCAAGCAGTGGCTTTAGTTTATGCCTTAGGGTTCTCTGTTTCAACATTGTGCATTGTTTCACACTTGTGCAGTCTTCTAGCCAATACTATAACAGAGCCAAGTATGACAGTAACAGGAATTTCATTAGTCGTTCTCTTTGCAAATACACGTTATATTATATTATGCAGGGCCCGACTGGTCGTAGCAGGCATCAGGTTTTTCCCTGGGAGACTGGAAGGGTGAGGGACGATTTTGCAGCGAGGGGTCAGTTTTTAGGTCTCGGCTAGGCAGCGCATGCGTGCATTACAAACACTTAGAGAATTTTTAAGTTATGTGCACACAATGTGTATAACAAACACTTTGGTAATCATTAAGTCGTGTGCACACAATGTGTATACCTAATAGTTTGGGAATTATTTAATCATGTGCGCCCAATGTGTATAATGATTTTGTGCCGTATTTTGGGATTTTTTTATAGTACATTTGTGCGTAGAAAAGTAGAACGTCCACAAATAGTCTGCTTTTTTACGGGGGGGGGGGGGGGGGGGAGATATAAAAACGTAATGTTAACAAAGGAGGATTTACTGTTTTGATTATTTTTATGGTGCTAATGCGACTTTTTAAAAAACTTTTTAAGTGATCTTCGGCATCAGATGTTGTACAAATGAAGGCATTGTTGTGAAAGGCAAGGCTTTCTGTTGCAATGTCTGCATACGTTCATTCAGCTTTTAGTTGACTAATTGTTACAGAGCAGCTAAACAAGTATAGTACGTGGGGGTGTTTTATGCTTACAAATAGGGCAGTTTGTGTGGGACTCATTGTACGAAGTAATGTTTGGTTTTGATGCAAAGAGATTTAAAATTACATTTTCCAAAGGGTGATTTAAATGATTGTTTCCTTTCGCGCTCGTAATGTGTGTTTTTTACAGTTATTGTGAGCCTTGGTATTTAATGTTTTACATATTAAGGTCTCTGTGTGCTAGGCCTTGCTCCATGGTGTAATTACGTAGTATTTAAATGTAGCTTTTAGTTGCATAGTTGTTGCAGAGCAGATAACCAGTGATAGTATATGGGTTTGTTGGGGAAAATATATGTTAAGAAATAGTTGCCTTTTTGTTAGGGGGGTATAGAAAGAAATGATGTTATAACAAAGAAGGATTGGATGTGTTAAATGCTTACAAATAGGCCGCTTTGTTTTTGGTGTGTATAGTAGGAAGTAATGTGTGGTTTTACTGCAAATACATTTAAATAAGTTAGTGCAAAGGAGGATTTAAAACTTGCGTTGCCATTTTTTTTTTCTAACATCTAAGAGTGAAAACAACAGATGTTGCCTTGCTCACGCGATAAACATCTTGCGGGTTTTAAGAATTCTGTTTGGGTTTCTTTATAAGTCTTTTTTATTACTGGGTTATATGGCTAGTAATTGACAGCCCACAGTGAATTAGTAAATCATGTGGAGGCAATATTGATAAGGATCTTGTGCGGTCTCTCTTTAGTTTGTTGGCTTCAGTCACTTCACACTATGGTGCCAATTATGATCCGGCAAAAACCGGGTACGAAACGTCGGACGGAGGCTTTTTTCCGCCCGACTCGTACCCGGTTGTAAAACTTTACAAACATGCAAGTACGATTCGCACGGAAACACCATTTCCGTACGAGTCGTACAAAACACCGACCGACGAAAAGATACATACAAATGTGATCCGGGGAAAGCGCCGACGTGACGTCGGGACGCTCTCAGGCCGCGTTTCACGAACCAGGAAGTACGATTCGAACCGACAGCGCTCCGGACGGCAATATTTTTACGGCACCCGAAAAGTGCCGCAAAAGCGAAGTACGCCGCGATGCGAGTGGAATTGGGGGCCCAGTACGTGCCGTACCCGCCCCCCCCAGCCCCCGTGAGTACGTGCCGACCCCCCCAGCCCCCGTGAGTACGCGCCGACCCCCCCCAGCCCCCGTGAGTACGCGCCGACCCCCCCCAGCCCCCGTGAGTATGGTGCGAACCCCCCGTGTATGTACGGTGCGTACCCCCCGTGTATGTACGGTGCGTACCCCCGTGTATGTACGGTGCGAACCCCCCCCGTGTATGTACGGTGCGTACCCCCCGTGTATGTACGGTGCGAACCCCCCCCGTGTATGTACGGTGCGTACCCCCCGTGTATGTATGGTGCGAACCCCCCGTGTATGTACGGTGCGTACCCCCCCCGTGTATGTACGGTGCGTACCCCCCGCGTAAGTACGGTGCACTGTACATACACGGGGGGGTATGCACCGTACATACGGGGGGGTACGCACCGTACATACACGGGGGGTACGCACCGTACATACACAGAGGGGTATGCACCGTACATACACGGGGGGGTACGCACCGTACATACACGGGGGGGTACGCACCGTACTCACGGGGGCTGGGGGGGTACGGCGCCTATGCGGGCACATTTCTCCATGGTTGCTCTGGGAGTTCGGTGCGGACGGTGTTTTTTCCATACGGTTGTGACATCGGACGCACAGGATGGATCGTAATTGCGCGGTCGGACTTCACTTTTCACGTTTGTACGGTAAATCGTCCGGGGAGGTGTCGGACACATTTTCCGACCCGAGGACGTGTGGGGAATCATTCCCAATGCGACTCGTATGGGCTTTTTACCATGCGAATCGTGATTGCCAGTTTGTACGGCACTTGTACGATTCGTACGGTAAAAAGACCGGGTACGAGTCGGACGGGCAATTTTTTGACCGGATCGTGATCAGCACCTGTTTGTCTTGCTGCCTTCTGCGTCTTCTTGGGTGTATGGCCTCTCTTTAGTCTGCTGTCTGCCTTAACTTCACACTTTTATTTTGGGTTTACTCGGATGCACATCAAGCGTGTATTACAAACAGTTTTATATATTATATATAGCTTTTGCAAGCACAAGTGTCGTTGTTTACCGATATCTTAATGTAGATTAGAGCTGCATATTTATTAAATACATAAAAACAGTGATAGTAAGGGGCATTTGTTTTTTATGTTTTCATGTGAATCACATGATTTTATGTATTATAAAAAAAAACGGCTGTGTATAAAAACATGCGCTCTATGTTACATTAGCGGACTATATTAATACAACCTTCAGTTGCATAATTTTTGCTGAGACAGTTGAATAGGGATAGTGTGGCAAAGTTACATTTTTCATATCGTCCGCTTTTATTGTATCAGCATGCCACGTGTTAGCTTGTATTTATGTTAATGTATTGTAAAGTTGTTTTTACAAAGGGGTATATAAATAATTTTGACTTGTTTTTGCAGGTGTCCCGTTTTTTTTTGTGGGGGGGGGGGAGTTGATTAGAAACCCCGGCATTTAATGTTTACAAATTAAGGGCTAGTGGCAAAAGGCTGTGCATCATTTTGCAATAACCGATTATATAAGTTTATGTTTCAGGTGCATGATTGTAGCAATTCAGCAACACAGGGATTGAAAGTGGCGAAGTCAGATGTTTTTACATATTTTTTGCATCAGAGGATTTACCGCTCTGCTATCTTTTGTGCTCGTAATATCATTTGTAAAGGTTTTCATCTGCGCTCCGGCATTTAATGTTTTACAAATTAAGGCCTGTACCGTGTTCATTGCTATGCTCCATGTTGGAATTGTGTCATATTTAAATGTTGCTTTTGGTTACATATTTGTTGCAGAACAGGTAAACAGGGATAGTATGTGGTTACGTGAGGAAGTGTACTGTTCAGAAATAGTCAACTTTTATTTTAGTGCAAAGGAAATTTTGAAGCTTAAATTGTTTTTGTTCAGCAACAAACTAAGAGGGAAAACAGCAGTTGTTTGCCTTGCCCAAGCTAAAAATAACTTCCTTTAAGGATACTGTTTTATTTCGGTTGCAAGCCTTCCCTATGGGTTGTATGGCTAACATCTAACAGCCCACTGTGAATTAGTAAGTCATGTGGCCGCTATGTTGATAACAATCTTGTCTGCCTTCTTTTTGTTGTGTTCTATACATTCACTTCAACCTATTTGTCTTTCTGCCCTCTCTGTCTACTTAGGTGCAAAGTGAGCACTCATTAGAAACACTTTGTCTGGCCTCTCTTTAGTCTGCTGTCTGGCTTCACTTTACACTGTTGAGTTTGCTGCCATGTCCGTTTACTTAGGTGCATATCGATCATGTATTACAGAAAGTTTAGTAGTACATGTAGCTTTTGCCAACACAAGTGACGTCTTTTACTGATATCTTTATGTTGATTTTAGGTGGCTCATTATTGAAAGCATCACAACAGAGCTAGTATGTGCTTTATTCTTATATGTTTTTATGTGAGCCCCGGCATTGAATGGATTACAAATAAAGGGCAGGGTGTAAAAAGCAGTGCTCCATGGTACAATAGGGGCCTATCTCAATGTAGCTTTCAGTTGCATAATTGTTGCAGAGCAGCTACATAGGGATACAAAGTGGCGAAATGAAATATTTTATATAGTCCCGTTTGATTGTCTTGGGTATGGCCCAATGTAATTTTGTATTTACGTGCTAATATTTAGCAAAAGATGTATTACAAGGGAGGATTGAAAGTTGGGCAAGCTTTTACAGCCATAACTTCTTGGGGTGAGGGGGGTCAATTAAGCTCCAGCCTTAATGTTTACAAATTAAAGGCTAATGATGGAAGGCTTTGCTATATATATTTAGGTTTCGTCTGCATGATTGTTACAGAGCAGCTACATAGGGATAGTATGTGGCTAAGTAAAATTATTCTACGTTGTTTTTTGTTTTTGGGGTATGGAAACATGTTACAATGTCTAACATACTGTATTATTACTATAATATTTTAATAAAACAAAAAAAATCACAAAATACATAAATATGGCGAGACCGATTGGCATGGCCAATGCTTGTTGTTACTGGGGCCGGTTTTAGCAGCAGTGCTGCTATATCAGCCCCCAGAAACAAAAGCAGCTGGTGGGCAGGACCGTCAAAATTGGCAAGGCTGCTCTGGGTTCGCAGTCCGGCCCTGATGATATGAGTCACGTGCTTGCTCGGCAAATATTGATGCTGCCACTGCGCATCTTGATTGGGTGGGAGTTCGCACATGAACCCATACGGCTTTTTGGAAGATAAAACAACACTAGAGTTTAGTAATCGTTGGCATTGATTGCAGTAAGGTTATAAAAAATAACTCTTAGAACTTTATAATGTAATAACTTTTATAGCAGTTTATGTTTATCCAAGAGCCAGCCTCCTACCTTTTTTTGAGCTTGTAAATGATGTGTATTTTGCTGGTGCAGTTGTGCCTTGAAATAGTAGCCATCAGGTGGTAACAACCATTACTATCTTTATTTTCCCAGTGCATTTGCCTGAAGGGATGGCATTTTCATGGGTCAGCTACAGTCAACTGATTGATGAAATGTTAGTGCCCCTTTGGTAGTGGGGAGAGTGAGGGTACCCCACAGCCACAGGCACACAGTCACTATGTTCTTTACTTGTAAAAAGTAACTGTCACTTCAAGAGTGCCTGTGCCAGGTTGGAACACGGCATGTTTTAATAAAACAGTTTGACAGATTCCCAAATCGCAATTTTTTGGTAAAAAGGAGCCCTACATGACAGCGGGGACATTCCCACTTGAGCTAAGGGATGGAACCACACCGTTCTCCCTAAACCACATACTTTCCATTCCCCACTGTTGACAGTCCTTGGGCGATGGATGATGTGAGGAGGGTATTGTGTTTTATTGTGGCTTTTTGGGCTGTGACTAGCCCTGAGTGACAGGGAGAAGGCATCCCTGCTGCCTGAACTGTAGTTCTCTTTGTACGCAGTGCTTAATTTGAGCTGGTATTCAGCACCGGCACTTAATTCTCAACACCTACACTTATAACAGTTCACCACATGGTGACACTGTTTGTTTATTTTGAAGTGAGGACATCAACAGTGTTGAATAATTCAATATAAATAAAAAATTGATAATTCCAGCGGTCCATACTATTTTTTTAGCTTTGTGTGGCCTGAAATAATTTAAATTGTATCACCTGTAAGAGTGTAATAGTTAGTTGTTGTGTTGGTACCGTCATTGGCGGTGCTGGCTCAAGAAATAGGTTGTACTAGCAGCATTGGCCTTCTGAGAAGGGTCCTGGCATTTACTTTCTTATAAGTACAGTAATTCAGTAAAAAAGTAAAACAAGGTCGGGATTCTTTTGTCGTACAGGTTATACTTTCCCAAGTAAAACAGCGAGGGGCATATTCTCAAGGCGATATCGCTGCGTTAGAGGCACTTTTCTAAAGCGGCAATATTTTTTTCGCCTTATTCTCAAGCTGTCGCTAACAGCCATTAGCAACAGTGTTTAGGCAAAAGCGTCTGTTTTTTAGATCGAGACTTCTGTTACTGATAATTATATGCAGGAGAGGCGTTCCCGTGCAAAACCGCACGCAAACAACACCACTCCATATTCACAAGGGGATCCTTGAACTTCTGAAGACCAAAAAAACTGTCTCAGACTGCAGTTAGAGCCAGTAACTTAAGACCAGAAAGTAGCTGGTCTTAAAAATGGGGATTACACTTGGAGCCACATCTCAGCAGGTTTTTGGTGCAGGACAGCGCTGCAAGCAATGTTGCAGCGCTGCCCTGCGACAAAACTACAGTGCAGGAATGCGCATCATCAATGAGATAGTGCGCATTCCTGGGCCCCAGTAATGAAAAGTGTTTCAGTGCTGCGACAAGACAGCGTTGCAACACTTCTCACTACGCCCTTGTTGCAACAGCATGGATGCGCTGTATTCACTGGACAGCGCTCCATGACGCAAGTAATGACAGATACATCAGGAATCTTGACATATTTGTCTGTGCTAAAGTCACGCATTGCTGCAGTCATGTCACAACCATGATGCAACTCCAGCAACGTATGAGGTCAGTCTATCCCTGTGGCACTGTGTCACCCTCGCGTCTGCCATCCGGCAGGCGGATGGTACTGACGCAGTGCCGTCCATCAGGGTTGCCCGAATGTCGGCGCTGTTGGAGATCCATCGGTGCTGGTTGTGCGCTGCGGTGTCATCGCTTGAAAGCAATGGTGGAGTGTTGGTGCTGAGGGAATTGACAAGACGTCCTTCGGTGGCCTTGATCCAGCTGCGAGGGGTTGCAATGATGGCAGTGGCATCCGGTGGGCAAGGTGAAGATGTGATGTTACCAATGATTGTCGGTCTAGGGGAGTCCACAGTTGTGGCTGTAGTTGAAGTTCCTGCTGGTGGAGGTGACGTGCTCGACCATGTGTTCTGCTATGTGGCTTGTTGAGGTGACCTTCTGCTTGCGTCTGATGTAGGTGACGTTCCCCAGGAGGGGGTTGTGTCCCGGTCACAGGGGTTGTCCAGGTGGAACATGAGTTCACCAAGTAGAATGTCATTTTTGGGTGGGAGAATATGGGGTGCAATGAGGTCTAAAATGGGATTGGAGAATGGGGGCCCATGGCCCGAGGATCCTGCACATGAGGGTGCTGCAGAGTATGTGCTTGGGCTTGGTCCGGATCTGGGAGTTGGGGTGGTCCATGGTCACCCTTGGGTCATTAGAGTGCATGGTCAGTCGGAATGTGCTGCTGTAGGTGATGGCAATACCTCCTCCTTGATGGTCGGGGCGCTCCTTGATGGTGTTACTGCAGCTGTCAGTGAGCAGAAGTTGGTCCTGACAGGCGAGGGGATATTCAGGGTTGATGGCGAGGAGGGTGCGGGTGCTGTAGTGATGGAGTGTCCAAGAAGAAGGCTCCTTGGTGCTGAGCATGGTCCAGAGGCAGACGGACGCAAACGGCGGAGCCTGTGGGTTGACTTTGGCACGGGAGATGACCAGTACAACGCAGGCAGTACATCGTTAACAACGCTACTCCGACAACGCAGGTGCCTTTACATCGCATTTGATTACAACACATTGTGAGGTCAGTAACGGGGTAATTTAAAGTTTTTCGGGTGGTCATGGGTTTCGGGGGAAAAATACAAAAATTGGGGTGTGTTTTGGGGTAAAATCTGAAAATTGGGGGGTGTTTTGGGGTAAAATATGAAAATTGGGGTCTGCATTTGGGTCAAATATGAATTCTTGGTGTGTTATGGGGGCTCAAAAAGGAATTCCAGGGTTCACGGTTTGGTTTGGGGTGCAAAGGTAGGTTTTGGGTTGCACTCACTGATGTGGGTAGAGTGATATTGATGTCTCCGCTATGCAACACCTACTCTACTGTTGCAATATATGCATGGGAATGGAATGCGATGTTATGGCATGCGTCGCAACCACGTATGTGCCTTTGGCACACAGGCGGTACGCCCACTGTGCATGAGCGCACAGCAGACGCCATTGAGAAGTGCTAGGGGGAATTGACAGCTGTGAGGTGGCAAACGCTGGAAAGAACACTGGATGGGGCATGGACGAGGGGATGTGTGTGTGAGCGGCTGTTGTAAAAAAGCAATTAGGGAAGATTTGCTTCGAAGCCGGGACACGTTTCTTCGTTGCTCCTGCTCTCCTGCATCTGCTTCTAGGAACAGGAAGAGGAAGAGGCAGCCAGGCTCCCTCCCCTGAGCCAATCACAGTGCTGCTATGTAGCGGTGGGATTGTTTATTGGCAACAGGACAAGGCATGCAGCCAGGGGCTGGAGGGGTGGTCATGTTCTCCATGCAGGCTGTAATGCAGCCTTCATTATTAACCGGGAAGTGTGCATGACTGCTTTGGGCAGCCTGAGTGGGCTTACCAAACAGGCATTGTGCACTTGAGTGGGCATGCCAATCCTCCCATGCCTTGCCCCATGCTTGGAGCAGTCCTACCCACCCTCCCACCCGCAAGGGAAACATAGCACGGTTACATCAGTAAGTTATCATCATGTGATTTTTTTTCCTCCACTGCACTGCTTCAAAGCAGTGGGGCGGCGCTCTTCCACAACAGCGGATGAGCCAACACTGGGGGTGCGTCATCTACGTGTGCTAGGCCTGGAGGACTCGACCCCCAGGCGTCCTGCACTATGTGTCCCACCTTTTCCTTACCTGGACATTGACACCATGACGCAATCCGCTGCACTCTCTCAAATCTGTGACTCAGCAAGCAGGAACCTCAGCCAGGAGGGATTTCACAAGCCTAGGTACAGCAGTCGCGGCCAAATCTGCTGGTGAACCTCCTGATGCAGTTAATGCAGCAGGGCCCCCTTAGGTGTGAAGTTGCAGTGCTCCCACCACACAAGTTCAGCACAGATCAGGGGCCTCACCCTCCACAGCGTCCGGCCAGCCCAACATCATCCGCGGTTGGTATTCCTCTCTGTGCACCCCGATTTAGTGGTGGATCATAGTATGCAATGCAGACCTCCCTATGTTGGTGCGCAGGAGTGCCTCTAATATTGACAGCTCTAAGGTGCACAAGGCGGTCTTCTCACACAGGTCAGCAATTCCATGCGACCTTCCAGACTTCACCACCAGGTACAGACGATTGTCCCACCTCAATGTCTATGGCTCATCGACTCCACAGCTCCTCTGCATCCCACTCCAGGCTCCAGACGCAGGTCCAGCGAGGCATCCAGGCTCCAGGCGCAGGTCCAGCGAGGCATCCAGGCGCAGGTCCAGCGAGGCATCCATGCTCCAAGCGCAAGTCCAGCGAGGCATCCAGGCTCTAGGCGCATGTCCAATGAGGCATACAGGCTCCAGACTCCGGTCCAGAGAGGCATCCATGCTCCAGAGGCAGGTCCAGCAAGGCGTCTAGGCTCCAGGCTCAGGTCCAGTAAGGCATCCAGGCTCCTGACGCAGGTCCAGCAAGGCATCATGGCTCTCATCCTGGTCATCCTGGATGTTGGCTGGCTTCCAGAGGGTTGTTGATGTGTGCTGCAGTTGGCCCAGGCTGCTCCATTCTGCATTTTTGTGGTTTTTATACCTTTTTAGGTCTCGCCTGACCCAGCGCATGCGATGGTCTGGCGAGACTTTTACTAAGGGCTTCAAAAAATGCTACCATGGCCGGCCTAGAGCTTGAGTGCATGTGCGCGGGCACGCGCTTACGAGCAGAGGCGCCATATGGCTTTCCTCGTCATGCTCATTAAGCGCATCGCTCGCCGTGCTTGATCGCGATCACTTTCGCTTTGCCTCTTTGCTTTGCATGCGCTTCAACTCCCTCCCTCTCCCTCACCACAGATCGCGCTTCAACTCCCTTCCCCTCCCTCACCACAGAGTATGTCTTTCAGCTTGTTTTCCTTGTTTCCTTTTCCTACTGTCTTTTTCTCTCGCATTGGTCTTCTCACTTAAACTACTGTGCTTCAATGCTCTACAATGATGTTAAAACGACCACACGATGTCCGTTGTGTTCCCTTCCTCTTTTTCTATCATCTCTTTTATACCACAAACTCACCTCCCCATTCCCCTCCCTCTAATGCCTTATCTTTCCTTCTTTCCTCTCCCATCACCTGCATGGACTGGACCTCTATACATATGGTTAATGCCCAACCATCCAGCCATCGCTCAGTCACCACGTAAAGCCATACTCCACCCTGCACTCCCTCGCTTGTCCCTCTAGAATGGACTACACAGCCCGAAACAAGCTGTCACCAACCGGCTAGTATTTAGTTCTTTCGCACCTAAACCCCGCACACTTGCAGCTGGCCAGCATATGATACACCTAGGGTTCAGACTGAGACACTTGTAGAATCCACAGCCAATCAAAACCTCTGACTACCGGGCGCAATAGGATTGGCTAGGGTCCCTCCAATGCTCGAATCCTAGGACACCTAACATATTAGCAGCATTCCCTGACAATTCACTGAATATGTACAGACGTGGGATTGGTCGATACGCTGCCCAGATGAGCTAAAATTATTGCCAAATGATATGAGTTAAAAGAGTAACAGTGGACAACGGCTATGAGGGTGAACTCATAGACTGTCCGTAAGTATACAGGTAGTCTCCGTAATCACGGTTAGGGAGGCTATTCTAGTACAGAATTCATCAGAGTTGCCAAGCAACTCAAGGCAATAAGAACATAACACGGAGCACAAAAATCCAATAGGTTAGGGTTATTTTTATTAGAAAGTACATCATCAGTGAGTGGGGAGTTGTTGGGTGAATGGATGCGAGAAAGCAGCAATGGGGGAGCGAGTACATTTGTGTTTTAGTGTAAAGTACGGCGATTAGTTGAATGACTGTAAGGATGGATAAACGGGTGACTGAATGGATGGGCATCTGGATGGATGTGTAGATCAACGAGTAAACATTTCATTTACGAGGGTGTGTACGGCTCAATTAAGGGTGGACTCACAGACTGTCCGTAAGTATACAGGTAGTCTCTGTAATCACGGTTGGTGGGGCTATTCTAGTACAGAATTAATCTGAGTTGGCAAGCAACTCATGGCAATAAGAACATAACACGGAGCACAAAAGTCCAATAGGTAAGGGTTATTTTTATTTGAAAGTACATCGTCAGTGAGTGGCAAGTTTTTGGGTGAATGGATGCGAGAAAGCAGCAACGGGGGAGCGAGTACATTTGTGTCTTAGTGTAGAGTATGACGATTAGTTGAATGACTGTAAGGATGGATGAACGGGTGAGTTAATGGATGGGCGTCTGGATGGATGCGTAGATCAACAAGTAAACACTTCATTTACGAGGGTGGGTATGGCTCAATTAGGGGGGACTCACAGACTGTCCGTAAGTATACAGGTAGTCTCTGTAATCACGGTTAGTGGGGCTATTCTAGTACAGAATTCATCTGAGTTGGCAAGCAACTCATGGCAATAAGAACATAACACGGAGCACAAAAGTCCAATAGGTAAGGGTTATTTTTATTTGAAAGTACATCGTCAGTGAGTGGCGAGTTGTTGGGTGAATGGATGCGAGAAAGCAGCAACGGGGGAGCGAGTACATTTGTGTCTTAGTGTAGAGTATGATGATTAGTTGAATGACTGTAAGGATGGATGAACGGGTGAGTCAATGAATGGGCGTCTGGATGGATGCGTAGATCAACGAGTAAACACTTCATTAACGAGGGTGTGTACAGCTCAATTAACTGGGTGTGCATGGTCAAATGAATTGAGTAATGCCTGTGTAGACAGCTGAATTTGTGAGTGCTAGTATGGCGAGTCAGTGTATGCTAAAACATTCGCATGAAAAACAAGTATTTACAAATGTAGTAGGTTTGGCAGGTACGTATCTCTCCTAGATTTTAGTGATAGGTTTGGTTTATACTAACACACATGTTGTACATAGTGTAGTACAGAACAAAGGCCCTGGCACCGACATAGGCTACCCACTGATGTGCAACTTTACTAATATATTTAATACTTGGCAACACTGCGCAAGAATTTCCACATGTAAACCCACAAAAAATTACACATCTTGTTATTCTTGACTTTAATTTGTTTATCCTTCAGCATGTAGTCTTATGTTTCAGTTCTTGAATCCCAGTTTACTTCATCCGCCACGTGTTTTGTGGTTAATAACTTTATCAAAGCTTTGACATTTGACACGTGCTGTCATTCATTAGCTTGTTTTGCGCTGTTATTACTGAATCCTAATCGTAATCCCACTCACCACGTAGCAGAGTCTCTGCTACATACCGTGAATGCTAAAATGTCCAAAAAGTCTTGCAGGCTCCCAAAATCACTGTGACGAGACACAAAGAATGCAACCCAGACATCTTTGCTATCTCTTGCTTCGTTGATCTGTTGATTTACTTGTGGAATACTGTGATGTGGTGCCTCCCGTCTTGGCGATTATTTTTTATGCATTTTATTTAAAATCACTTTTATTGGACTCGTCTTTTCTGACCCAATTTTTATGTTAATGTTTACACTCATACCTTGGCACTATCATGCCACAGCTGCTGACAATAAACCAGGAGTGCCCATCATTAAGGTTGCGTCTACATTATTACTGTGTAGGCACTATAATAGTTTTGTTTTCACGTCTACAGTTGGTATGGTGTAATGTGTCATACAAGTTACCATAACATAATTTCAATTATCCTTAAGACGTGTCACATTTTAAAGATGGAATAACTTATTGCATATTCAAATGGAGGTCATGTATTGTGTGAAAAGAAATAGGAATGCATGCTCAGTTTAGAAGAAATTTATTGTCTGCTATTTCCCAAAGGAGAGGAGATCCGATTTGAATCCTGAGTTTGGATGGTGGGGAAGTTCATAGCGTGGATGCAAGCTGGAAGGAGCATTACTTCAGTGCTAAAAATGTTTTACATTAATGAATTTTCAGCTGAAGAATGTCTTTGCTTTGTAGTCTTTTTAGACCTCCAAACACAATTGTTTCCAGTTACTTTAGGGTGGCCAGATGCATGTGACTTGAAGTAAGTATTTTTTTTTTAATTTGACTAGTTTGGAAGTTGATTTAGTTTCAGGAGGACAAGTATAACAGAATTTTCTGTTAGAAGAAATGCAACGTGTTTCGGTTTTTAGTAACCAATCTGTCAAGGGCTGGACAGGGCGCCAAGAGGGAATCTTTTAGAAGGAAACATGTAAAGCCTCACCAGCACTTTAGTGTAGTGCCGAGACGGTGAGGAGCAGCTATGACCATCTGATTTATTTATGTCAGGTTCTAGTGTTGCAAAGGTTTTATGTTTTTTTGTTGGTAGGTCTCCATGATTATTAGGTCGAGCATCAGCGTGCATGCGCTGTCTGCATGACCTGCAGTTATTAATAGAATGACTTTCTTCCCGCCTGCTACTTACCATATGCTGATTCCAGTGTCCGTCTTCTTTACCGCCTCCTGACTGGTTCCTGCAGCCGACATATCACTTCCCTTGAACGCTGCAGAGCACCGGCCAAGCACAGTTACCGTACGCTTTCAGGGCATCTCTATTGGTTGAACGAACTCTTTTGCTACTGCTGGCGTTTGCCTTGCTACAAGTACAACTCCTGTCTTTGGTGCCCCTGCACCTTGCTACCTTTTCTCTCCATGCAGTGCCCTCTCCCACCATTACCTCATGTCGCTGCTTTAAAAATAAAATGCTTCTATTGACATAGATGCAACTACATGCTGTGCGGTGCCCTACTCCGTTCGGTGCCCTCCCCCAGCATTACCTCATGTCGCTGTTTTAAAAAAAATGTTTTCTAGACATATATGCAGCTACGAGCTGCACTCCATGCAGTGCCCTACTCTGTGCAGTGCCCTCCCCCACTATTACCTCCTGTTGTTGTTTAAAAAAAATAGTACTGTTGACATAGCCGCAGTTACGCTCTACACTCACTGCTCAATTATATAGCTGCGGTTAGCCAATTTCTTAAAAATGGTGTGCCATGCCGTGAATAGGCACATCGTTTATGTGACTATTCTATGTAGAAGAGGAACATTATAATATTGTCTGACTCCTCATATTGTGTGGGCAATCTCTACATGTAGGGTGTGGCTTAACGGCTAGGGTGGCCGACTCTAAAGCTGGGGAAGTGGCTTTGCATCTGGTTGGGGGCTCCATCATCCTTGGATTCTGGGAGAGTTACTTCATCCCTAATCAGTTAATTACCTAATTCCTGTTACTAAGACGTGTGAGACCAGTTTTTAATTACTTATATAACTATATTTGCAGAAGGTATGTGCGTTACTATTTGGAAACACTTCCAGAGTGATAAAAGTAAAACGGCTGTAATGGATTACTTCTGAATGACTATGGTACGTTTCCGGTGCCAATGTGAAAACATTCTGACCCTTCCTGCAGGTCACTGTGTAACAATGGGTAGGCTCAAAGCCAACTGTAAGTTCTTAGTAAGCCGACAACACGCCTTTTGATAGGCTCATCCTAAAAAGAAAATAGCTCTTCATCTCATTTTTAAAAATTGGTTTGACTTTACTAGTTCATTTCAAGCTTTGAATCCAAGCATCCTACATGCATTTTCGAAAATTTAAAATAAATTTACCCGAATTATATTTACTTTAATTGTTCAGGGTCCTACTGATGATTCATGTTGATAATGCCAGTAGCAAGATTCTATCTAGCACTATAAAGTGACAAAGGGCCTCATGTAGGTAAATAAATTTTACCGGTTCTTAAATACCGAGCCGTACCGAATCGGTAAATTAGAATCGGTAAGTTATATGTAGGTAAAAATTCGGTAACAGTTACCGATTCGGTAACATTCGGTAATCACGAATCGGAATTCACCGAATCGGTAAATACCGAGGTGGTATTTACCGAATCGGAAAATACCGAGGTGGTATTTACCGAATCGGAAAATACCGAATCGGTATGTACGGATTCGGTAAATAAAATCACATGACTTGACGAAACAGCTAATCCTGTGCAACGACAGCCCACCCAACCAGGAAGTGCCCACACCCAGGCAGGTGTACATAATTAGCCGAAGTGGCCACACCCAGGCAGGTGTACATAATTAGCCAACCCTGGAGAGGCTTGGAGTGCAGAGGAGAGGCAGGGAGCCGTTGCATGTGCGAGCGGGTAAACGAACAGCATGTCCAGCCAGAGAACACAGAAAGACGGAGGGGAAAGGAGGAGGAAGCTGAAATTTAGCCCCAAGGAACTCCAGGTGCTGGTGGAGGAGGTGGTGAAGCAGCACCAGAAGCTGTTTGGAAGGCAATCCCTGCAAGTGCCTGAGGCGGAAAAGCGCAACATATGGCTGGCCATCCAGGCGCAGGTCAATGCTGTGGGAGTGACCCACAGGGACATTGAGGTCCTCAAAAAGCGCTGGTATGACCTGAGGATTGTAACCAAGAGGAAGATGGGCGACATCCAGAAGGAGGCCAGCCAGACCGGAGGTGGAACCAACAGGGCACCTGCCCTCACCGAACTGGAGGAGCTGGTGGCGGCCACAATCCAGCAGGAGAGCGTCGTGGGCCTTGGGGACGCCGACAGCTCTGCCAGAGCCGCAACACACCAAGGTAAGACGAAAGCACAGCAATGTAGCCCCCCCTACCCCTATCCCACATCCCCCATTGTGAAACGAGAATCACACTGCAGTCCACACGTGTCAGTGCAGACAGGCAATGCATTCCGGGAGATGTAGTCAGGGCAACACTAACCATGACGTAAATGTTACAGGGCAACAAGGCATGTCACGCACTCGAGGCACAAGGAGACAGAGGACATATTGGAATGTGAAATGTGTTATTGTGACGCTTGCAATGCAGCCCTTCGGGGACACTGAGCCAATGTTGTATTTCTGTCCACAGATGTGACATCATGCAGGACAGGGCATGCTGCAGGAGAGACGGCACACCGGCCACAAGTATCACCTCTAGCCAGCACAAGTTCAGACCAGGGAGCAGGCCCACTGGCAGCCGCACCACCAACACAGCCAGCCTCGCCGCACCCAGAGCCAGCATCACCTCACCGAGAGCCAGCATCACCACAACCAGAGCCAGCATCACCACAACCAGAGCCAGCATCGCCACTCATGTTCGATTCACCGGCCACATCTCCGCTTGCAGGTGTGAGAATGAGGAGGCGTCCAGCAGCCAGGCTACGAGCCTTAGACACCTCGTCAGACGACAGCATGGGCCCAGAAGACCGCACCGGGCCCCAGGAAGGGAGCCATGCCACTGTGCCCCACACCTCACAGGCAGCACAGACGGGAGCAAGAGGGCGCCGCAGGTCGCGTGTCCAGAGTCCACCAGCACCCACTGACGGCCATGGTGTCTTCTTGGGTCTCGAGGGCCAAATGTTGAAGCAACAGCGCCTGCAATCAAAGGCAGTCATGTCAGTCCAGAGGCACATGCGGGTGATGAGGACAACATTAGTCAACATGGACAGTAACATTAGCGGCATGGCTGCGGGCATTCGGGACATGTCCCAGTCAATCCAGCAGTTGTGCAGCAAATTAGATGCTGACATCGAAGCACGGCGCCGGGAACGCCAGAGAAGGGACACTACCAGCAGGGCACTCAACCGTCTGGTAACTGCGACTTCTCTACTGTGCCGGCGCTCTGTGACGATGCAGGAGGGCCTAACACAGTGCTGCAGCGACCTGTCTCGGGGGATGGTGCAGGTGACAAGTGCACTAGGGGTGCTATTGACTAGTCAGGCGTCGACAACTGCTGCAGGGGATGCTGCGGAGAGCATCGACACCAGCAGCAGCATCACACCCCCCGTCCCAGAAGCACGCAGGAGCAGCAGGCGGCTTGGGGTTGGCTCTAGTGAGGATGCACAGGCCGTGCAATCCACCACTGCAGCGCGTATGCGCAAACATTGATGTAGCCCTGCTAAGCCACTTCCCATTGGGTGACGTAACCCTGGACATACTCCTTGTATAGATGGTATATTGCCTGATTGGCCTGTTCATGTGTTCATGGCGTGGTGCCACATTGAAACTACGTCAGGACTTCTCACAACTCGCTGTGTCCCCTCACTTACTCAGAAATAGTTGCATGTGATCTCTGCCCGTCTCTCTCTCCCATCGATTGCAGTTGGCACTCTAGCTGCGTTGCCCTCTGGCTGGCCTGACTCATCCTCGTTGTCCTCAAAATATGTTAGTTCCACATCTGTACCTTTTTTCGTGGCAAGGTTGTGCAGCATTGCACAAGTGGCAATAATCTTGCAGCAGGTGATGGGTTTGTACTGGCGTGCGCCTCCGCTCTTGTGCAGGCAGCGGAACCTGCTCTTCAGTAGTCCAAACGTGCGCTCCACCACATTGCGTGTTGTTTTATGTGCCACGTTGTATCGTCTCTCACTCTGGGTTGCTGGGTGTAGGTAGGGAGTGAGGATGAATGACCGGCATGCATATGCACTGTCGCCTGGATGAGTAAAAGGGAACCATCAGTAACATGCCTCTATACACTATGATTTGCAGGTTTCAAGGGGCGTCACTGTTACTTACCTAGCAGGTATCCCTCTCCGAATTCTCCGGCACTCAGTCGTGTGTAGATCCCACTATTCTGGAAGATGTAAGAGTCGTGGGTGCTCCCAGGAAACTTTGCAACAATATCTGTGATGATGTTCCCTGCATCACAGATCACCTGCACATTGATGGAGTGGGTGGACTTCCTGTTCCTGTAGATGTGCTCTGTATCAGCTGGTGGACAGATTGGGATGTGTGTACCATCAATACAGCCGATGACATGGGGGAACTGTGCCATGTGATAAAAGTCTGTTTTTGTTTTCTGCAGTGCAGCCTGTGTGTTTGGGAAGCTTATGTAGTGGTGCATTCTCTGCATCATGGCATCCAGGAACTTCCTGAAGAAACGTGACAGGCAACTCTGGGATACCCCACCCACCGCAGCTATCACCACCTGATAACTGCCGGATGCCAACAGATGTAGGCTGCAGAGCACCTGCACATGTGGGGGTATGGCGTGCGCCCTTCTTATTGGCTGGTCCAGGAGTGGGTGAAGGTCCCTGATTAAGTCCATGATGGTTTCGGGGTGTAGCCTGTACCTCTCATGTATCTCTGCATCAGTCAGCTGGAATAGTGTGATGCGCTGTCTGTAGATTTGTTCCTCCCGTCGCCACACCCTCAGTCCTGCTGCCTGTAGACGTAGGCGCCTTGCAATGACGTACATGGCGGCCATGTTGTCCACGCTGTTGCATTTTGGGTTTGCCTATATGCATTGTTGATGGTTACCACCTGCTTTCAATCCGTGTTAATTACCGACTCTTATTTACCGATTTTCCTGGATTTCTTAATTACCGAGTGCTCCTACATGTCATTTTAAATTTTACCACTTCATATTTACCACTTCATGTTTACCGAATCGTTAATTATGTATTCGGTAAATCTGATTCGGTATTTTGGAATTCGGTAAATATGAATCGGTATTTACCGCCTCATATTTACCGAAAAGTGGTTTTTGGACTCCTACATCTCACTTGTCTGAATACCGGTCGGTAACGGCATATTTACCGAAAATCGGCCGTTACCGACCGGTATTTGGCTACCTACATGAGGCCCAAAGTGCTTAATGGCTCCACAGTACTCAGCCAATGGCATACATATGTTTTTGTTTTTGCAAAATGCTCGAGCAGCCATTTCAGAGTGCTAGAGGGAAGGGGACTCAGGAGAGAAGGAAAGGTATCATCCAACATTGGCATAGCCAATAGGTCTCGCCTTTGGGACCTTATAAGTGCTTAGCCATGCAACAGTTGATGTTGTTGCACCAAGGATATTGTGCTGCATAACTAAATACTTATAAGGTCCCAAAAGCGAGACCTATTGGCTATGCCAATTCTTGTTTCTATTGGATGTTGACTGATAGGCTATTTCTTGCATTAGCGACATTAGTTTTTTCCCGCTAACGCCGGATTTCCTATTGCCTTTGAGCTGATGTTAGCGGCAGTTTTCACCACTGTTCCCTGAAACTATAGCCTGTTAGCGGCGTGTTGTGAATACGCCGCTAACACATCGATAATTTCCCGTGCTACACAGCAATAAAAAAAAGCACGCTAAATGCGGTTAGCGTTAGTTTTCGCTGAATGTTGAGAATATCCACCTGAGTTTGTTGGACAACAAAAACATCAAGATTTGGTAAAAACCGATTTATAGCACACCCTCAGGTTATGTGGGCCTAAGTCTTGGTAGCTCACAGTGCACCTTCTGTATTCCTAACCTGACAAGGTAACAAATGGATTGAGCGACCTCAGATTATGACAACCCTGACTCCTCAAGGAAATCTTGATAACAGATCTAAAACCTTTTTGTTTGGTTACTTATGCATACCCAAAGAGATACACAAGCAATGCTAAGCAAGGAGTTTCAATATTTATTGAAGCATTGTGATTCTTGTAAAAAAGACGTGCTGCAATATTCAATAGAAAGGAACAGAATAGCGTAATTAGCATTTTGCGAAATAGTGAAGAAAATGAACAGTTCAACCTTTATGCTATAGCATATGATGGGATATAAGTACTGTAATGTATTGTTCTCCTACCTAGCACTACCTAACAAAGTATGCCTAGGGTGGGTGAATCTACCAAATCATTGTAGGATGATCTAATTCCCCATTGTCTGTAAGGAAGTGTTATCAGAGTGCCGGTCTATGTGCAGAGCTGGGCATCCTTCCTCCAGAGGTAGACAGGAATCAGCTGGGCTCAGTGCTCAATTTGAGCCAGTGGTTTCCAGTGCTCTGCACAGGTACTTAATTCTTGGCAGCGGTGCTTGTGACAGTCTGCCACATGGTGGCACTGTCTGCCAAATTTGGGAACGAGCACAATAACAGCTATTTATGAATTTGATATGCATTAACAATCATTAATTCGTGTCGCCCAAGCCATGCTTATAGCCTGAAATAATCTGAATTATCACACTATGATGGCTAGTGGTTGTGTTGGTACTGTAATTGGCACCGCTGACAGGGGCAATGGATGGTGCAAGCTGCTGTGTCCTCCTGACGAGGGTCCTGCCAATTATTTTATTACAAATTAACCACTGGCTGGGCTAGAATTCCAGCATGTAGCGACCTCACCGTATCAGCAAAATGTTCCTCCCGCTAAACGAGGAGGTGATTCTGTTTATACATTAAACATCACCAATGCTGCTATGTCTAAGCCCCAGTCAGGCTGCTATTGTTTATTCTATTGTGATAACTCTCTCGCCGAGCAGACAAAAATAAGTGACAACATTTTGCGTAATGAAATTAGCCCTTGTACTGAATATTCAAGGTAGATGATATTATGCTCATGAATTGGAAATGTAAGCAAACGCAATTTCAGAGAATATTATCCTGTGCAGAAACGCAATGAATTGTGTGTCAAATGTCAATGTTCAGTGTTTAAGTAAAAATGTCTAGTTTAAATGTGAACCTGCAAAATGGTGCTATTCTCGCTTGATCCGAATATGACCACATGACACTCTCTCTGAATTCAGGAAGTGAAAACATATGGAATTTCACTGGAGATGGTGGAAGAGGCTTTACGTTTGACCATTCCTTCATTTAAACACACACACCTACAGCTTTCTACGTTGCCTTACACCAATGTTACGTGCAATGAATTCTTACCTGCAGCTAACAATTTAAGAATGCTGTCTGTCAGGATTTCTGAAAAGATTTAAAAAACACTGAATCAGAAATACATAAAAAAAATTATTTATCATGGTAAACCTTAGACAGTTTTATTTACTCCAACCCTGGTAACAAGATCACATTTTAAACCTTTACTAGTTGCCTAGTTGCCATTCGCACATTTGGTGTTCCCTACTCTGAAAGAGATATGCACCTTACTCTATTCAATATTTTATAAATAAATTCTGATTGACAGTAATTCAGGGGGATATTTACTAATTTTTCACGCAATGTATGTCAGCAAGCAAAGTTGCTGCATTAATGCTCCATATCTACTACAATATCTAGCATTTCTGCTGTCTCCTAGCTCTGGTGCACTGTGTGCTGCCAAGCGCCAACGCAGGCACCCTTACACAAAGGGTTGCCTGCGTTACAGGCAGTTTGATTTTTGTGGAGGAAATTATACCTTCCTGCATAAAAACATTCTTTAAAGGCATAGTCTTCTTTTATATCTGCTGCAAAACTGATGACACATGGAAAGAGGAAATAGTGAGGAGATATAAAGATATGTTCCTTGTTACACCTGGTTCAAGGAGGCGTAGCATTTTTGTGCAATCCCAGGTTTACTTACCCTAGTAAATCTGGCATTGCATCAAACGCCATGGGTGGATGCAGGGTAACGTCTCTGTTCCACTCATTGAACAAATTCCTAAAAAAAAGTAGCAAAAGGCAGCACCCTGAACTGCCTTGCATTACTTTGTGAGAAAATTCTCACACAAAACTGCACAAATCTGATTTGCTTGGCTTTGTAAATCGCAAATAACATTTTGTCTATTGGCTGCAATGAAAAAGTGTTGCATTCACGATGCAAAATATTTGTAAATTTAGGCCACAGTTCTCATGCCTTGTGTGCTTGTTCAGCAGCATGCTGGTGCTTGCCTGTACACTTCTGTGTCTTAGCGGTACACACATTGTAGTGAGGTTGGTGGATTGTCTGCAGACATTGCTAAGTTAGCACAGGTTCCTGATCAGCGTTCTTCTCGTTCTTTGCAGGAAACATCAGGCTCACAAGCCGGTGGAGGGGAACGCCAGGATCGTGGCAGAGGTCGGGGTGTACCACAAGTACATGAGCAGCCTCGTCAGACTGAAGGAAAGGGAAAACAAGAAGAATTTCCTTGTCAGCTACCTCAGTTTCCGAAAAATAAAGTTGCGGCTTTAACAGCCATATATGCCATAGACGGTGAGAACCCAGCTCCTGAATTTAACATGGGCTGTGACTCTGCTCGACAGTGCAGCAGAAGTTACCATAGTGAGACAGGCACTGCGTCCATTTCTGGGGACGACAGCGACTGAAACTTTCATTACAGTTGAAACAGCTGACACTTGATTAGCTCCCCCTGACAGACCATATGATATAGTTCTTCTAATTGAAGGTGACATTCAACATGTTATTAAAGGGATTTTTGGGTAAATCTATCATCTTCTTATTACATTTTGTTGGCGAACCCAGATTGGCCCCCACCTTTTTTGTTGAACGCTCCGAAAGGGGAGGAGGTGATACTTCTGAGTTTTTCACGTAGCGTCCCCCAGGTGTATGCAGTGGCTTTTGCAGAAGAATGGGTTGTGGTGCTTGCACCGGCACTGTACCGTATTCTTGTGGGCTGAAATCAAGATTCTCCACCCCATAAGATACCATTGCGGTCTATGCCACCAACTCAACCCCAATATCCCCTCTTGCAGGATGCAAAGGGTCCCCTATCTGAGATTCTAAGTCAGTTGGAGTATCAAGGAGTGATTGAGACATGTGTGTCACCGATGAATAACCCTCTTTTTTCAGTTACCAAACCCAATGAGTCGTACCGCATAGTTTTGGATTACCAGCATTTGAACTCTCATTGTCGTACTTTTGCGGTACAAAATACCCATAGTTCTGCTCTTGTAGACAGTCTTGTTCGTAAAAGATATGAAACGACCCTAGACCTTTCCAACAGCTTCTTCAGTCACAATCTGTCCCCTGCATCCAGTCAATGCACAGCATTTACAGCCGGCGGAAAAAAAAACCAATTCCGGTACTTAGCAATGGGCTAAAAAAACAGTCCAGGGGTATTCGCCGCCCGTGTTGTCTCTTTACCAGACAGCATAGACCCAGATGCGTACATTGATGATATTTATCTCAAGGACGATGAGTTGTGGTCGCATCTTTGCTGAGTCGACAGCATCATTATTTTGTTTGCGGACTGCGGTTAAAAATGTAACTTTGCCAAATCACACATCGCAGAGTATACAGTGTTGTTTTTGGGCTATGAGATCAATAATGAAGGTAGAGGTTTAGCACCTCACTTCCTAGAGAACTGTGCACATTTGCGGCCTCCGACAACCATGAAAAAACGTCTGTCTGTGCTGGGATTTTTGAATTTTCGTGCATTTTTACATTCCTGAATACACCCAGCGCATCAAGCCGCTTTATTCTTTGATACAACCTACATTTTCGAAAGCCAGTTGGTTACCGGAACATTCTGCTATTTTAGTATCTTTACAATCTGATCTGCTTGAATGAAAATACTTGTTAACACATGATAACCATACAAACCTGGTAATACGTATTGTGCCAGGCACATTCGGTTTTACTTACTTAACGTTCAATGAAGGTGACACAGTACTTATTGCATACAAATCACATTCGTACACTTCTGCCAAATTGCGGTTTTCCACTGTTGAAAAAGTCTTGACAGCTGTTCAGATGGCGATCCTGAAGGAACGTGCACTGGCACAGGGGAAAAGCATTATGATGGCAACACATACCCTGCACTTGCGGCAGTGTCAAAGGCAAGTGCACCAAACTCTAAGGCTGTGCATCCCCATTGGATACAATGGGCTACTTCTTTGACGTCTCCGGATGTCATGTTTATTTTCGACTCCTCTCTTCAGACTCAGGAGTTCTTGCAGTATGAATTTGTTCATCCGCCTCCTCTGTCTATGCGCCCGCTTGAGGAGTACCATTGAATCATTTACACCAATAGTTCTGCGCAACCGGCCACCGACCACCGGCTCTAAGTATACTTATTCGGCGGCCTGTGCTAATGTGGCAGGTACCATGGTGACAGTGAGTTCAGGTCCAGTGTTGTTCATACGCAGGCGCTAGGTGACTGTACTGCCCAATTGGCTGAGCTGCGTGCATTGGTTCTTGCTCTTGAGTTCGCTGATCCTAAGGTGACTACTCTCATTGTGAGTGATTCTTTTTTACTGTGTTCAGTCTTTCAATGACAACTTATTCTTTTGGTCTCAGAATTACTATCGTGATTCGAAAGGCAGCGCAATTAAGCATAAAATGCTATGGGTTCGAGTGGCAGATCTTAAACAACGTCTGCCCCTCACATATGTAATACATATTCTTGTCCACCAGCCTGTGGGAGCGCACGCTGTCGGTAACAGTTTGGCTATTGAAGCCGCCAAATCAGCAGTAGCCATGTGTTTTGTTGCAGTCGTTACAAGATCCAAGACTACGATAGATAATGAAATTTTGGCAGCTAATGCTGCTACTGAGAAGGGTGGTAATTACCCACAAGGGTTCCCTTCAAAGTACTCTTATCATTCAAGTCCCGACAAGGTTCCATGTGTAAGAATTAATGACGTTGGAGATCAGCTGATTCCCAACGCAGACCCCAGACTTTCTTTGATAACAGCCACACACGAAGGCTTAGCTTCGGCCCATGCTGGCGTGTCTGTGTCACTTTCTATGTTGCAGCAACGTTACTGGGGGTGTGGTTTATATAAACAGACTCATAATTATGTATTGTCTTGTGACATTTGTCAGCAGATTAAGCCATCTACGGCTACTTGTCCACCACAAACACAGCTATGCATTTCTAATAAGCCTTTTGACAGTGTAAATCTTGATCACTGTGGTCCATTTTCATTCGACACTGCTTATAAATACATTTTAGATGCAGTTGATTCGTGCACACGCTTAATTTGCGTTTGGCCAAAACGCAGTGCTGAAGCTCGAAATGTCATCAGGGATTTGCGTGTCTTTGGGGGAATTTTTGCCTGTGGCACCTTCCATTCTGACCCAGGTCCAGCGTTCGCCTCTAACGCGTACAAGGATGCAATGAAGTCTTTGGGGATGCTGGTGCAGTTTTCGTCTCCATACAGGCCTGAGGGCAACTCAATTGTGGCGCGAATGAACCGTGACTTAAAGCAATCCTTGACAGCTAGAGTTTTGGTACTGGCAGGAACCTTCTGTCCCATTTGTATGGCGTGCAACGTACACTTAATAATCTTCCTAGAAGATCTCTGGGGGGCGGACCCCATACAAAATGCCCATTGGCAGAAAAATGTTTTTGCCAGACCTTGACGGTCTGGACATGGTGGCCGCTGCCGCAGCCTTTGATGTAGATAATCATTCTACTATGTTTTAGGACTTACAAGAGACCCATGACAGTCTTGCAACTGAACACTTACCCTCTGCCACTGATACAGCACTGCTGATTCCGGTAGCCGGCTGGCTACCCAAAATTGGAGATCTGCTCCGAGAGAAGGTGGAGAACAAAAAATAATTTGGCCCCTCTTATCGTGCACCGGTTCCAGTGCTCGGCGTGAATGGTACTCGTACAGTCATTTTACTACCGCTTCCAGGTCGGAAAGACAACAGATACATCTCAGTGGATAATGTCAAGCTACAACATCTAGGAGATTCTGAATAGTGTGACACCTGCTTTATCATGTCCAGTATTTTCAAGGAATCCTGTGATTGGCGCATCTGACACCGAGCAAAATGACACTGCCATCGAGATGTACTCTGTTACTACTCACTTGCTAGTACCGCAAGCTTCCCCCAGTAATGAAGAAACTGATTATGCTCATCCCAAAAGAGTCATTACCTAGTTTGCAAACAACTACACTCAACCAATCATGTTTTTCTTTCGACTCGACCTCCACCTCGTCATTTGACCCTACAAAGTTCGGTATTTTTGTCTCCTGGTTTAAAGAGACTTATTTGGTCCCTCCTTGGACATACATCTGGTTGGTGCTCATCCTGGTTTTTTTGTTCATGGCCATTGGGTTTGTGACAGTTTTTTTCTTACTCATCAATGGTCACTACTTGTCAGAACGCTCTACTGTTCAGTTGGTTCAGTTACCTTTGGTTCCGCACTCGTCTTCTCACATCATGAAACGAGACCTGACTCTTGTTAACATTACCGCCTTTCCAGTCGCTGACGGCATCGTCTGGGATGCTTTGGATTTCCAAATTCATTGTCCAACGGAGATAATGAATGTACCAAATGTACTTCGTGTTTCCATGGGAGATGTGGTGAAACAGAATATATGTTCAGATGATTGGGATGTGCAAGCAATAGAATCTTTGTTTTGAGATTTAAAATATTATGCTGCCATTGATGCTGAATATTTCGATCTAAATACTGCTAATTATGCCGATTTATATTGTTACCAGCATTATGGACACTATTAACTGCATAAAGCTAATACTTTTACACAGGTTTTTAATTACACACAATGGGAACATTGTCCAGCAACGTTGGAAGGGAGCTTAAAGACTCTGTTAAAGAAATTTACATATTTTACAGATTTTGATAAGTCCAAACCAGAATTCTATTATTTTAAATTAAATACTTCGGGCCAGATTTACAAGACCCTTGCGCCACTTTTGCGTCACTTTTAACATGGCAAAAGTGACGCAAAAGTGGCGCAAGGGGCTTGTAAATCTGCCCCTTCATCTGCCTACAAGGTAATGTTGACCCAGACGAAATGATTGTATTCCAATTGGTTTATTACCAAATTGACAGGTGGTGGCTACGAACACTGGAAGGCCACCATTGATTTGAAATCTGTTTGGGGCTCTAAATCATGGCAGGTTCAGGCACTGAAGCTTTACATCGCGCCTGCCTCATTCCAACACAGATTCTATTTTTAAATGATACAATTTACCAAACTACTTGTTTTGGAAACAGCAAAACAAATAGATTCCCATGCAGTTCCGGCATTGGCTGCCTATCATAATTGGAGCTTGCATACAAATTATTCAATTGAGGACCTGCAAGCTTCAGTTCAAAATAACTCATTTAGGGCTATATGTAGGTAATTTCTATTTACCGATTCCTAAATACCGAATTTTACCGATTTGGTATTTAAGAATCGGTAAATAGAATGTAGGCAAACAAATCGGTAAATTTTACCGGTTCGGAAATATTCATTATTACCGATTCGGTATTTACCGAATCGGTTATAAGGCATACCTTCCTATTCATTCCTATGGGCCTGGAGGCCCATAGGAATGAATGGGAAGCCATTCACTATTACCGATTCGGTAAATACCGAATCGGTAATAGGGGGAGCATATTCAAGGGTGGCAGGGTGTCACATTGACACCCTGTTGCACCCCTGAATCGTGCATGTGTGCACATGTGGCGCACTTACATGCCCTCAGGGCATGTATGTCTGCCACATGGCACTTTTAAAAAAGCACAAAATTGCTTTTGAAAAGGTGTTCGGTATTTACCATCAACTTGTAGTTGGTAGTAAATAACGAATCCTTAAACCAAAAATGCACTCACTTGAGTGCTCCCTACATAGGATTTAAGGATTCGGTAATTTACCGATTCAGTATTTTACCGATTACTTAAAATACCGAATCGGTAAATTACCGAATCCTTCAATCCAGCCTCCTAATTCTCAAAGGGCTAAATACCGGTCGGTAACGAAAAATTTACTGATTTTTGGCCGTTACCGACCGGTATTAGCCCACCTACATATGGCCCTAAATGTTTCTAGTTTAGATCGTGCGGGCTGGTTACTGTGGCAGATGTCTTCAGATGCCTGCCAATTACGTTGCCATAACACAGTCCCTGGTTACATACAGGATAGACCTGACCCACGTTTTTTAAAGGCGGTATGGGGTCCTTCTGACAAAGCCCAGAGGTCTTCTATTTTTATGATTAACTAGTTCCTTGCACGGGGAGGGTGTCAAGGCCACCAGCTTTATAAAATGATATCCCTGTTCATATTCTATGGAATTATAACAATGCTCAGTATATTGTGTTTATGCATTCTGCTGTTACTAATAGCACGTGTAGTGCATTTTAGAGGACGTTAGTAAAAACAAACATTTTAATCTATGCCATGTCTCTGATTACTCACGTTGTGGACAAGTATGAGTGAGTGAGCAAAAGAGTGTTCTTGCTCCCGCGCTTTCTGAGAGAGTCAGAGTTACATGTTCTGGGTTGTCTAATCATTGGTAGCTTCGCTGTAGTACGGAGAACGAATGAGACACTATAGCTAGTCAGATTGTAATTTTGGGCACTAAGGTAGGTAGTTGGTACACCTCTATACACCGAGGTCGTGGTTTCCTGCGCATAGTTCTGTATATGTGCAGAATCCTTGCAACAACATTGCATTGTTATGGACCCCATTTACAAAATATGTTTCCAGATCCAAGTCAAAAATAAGCCTGAGAAGGTGGAGAATGCATTTGGAAAAGCTTAGAAAAATGTTTTTGTTATAGTTTTGTTAGAAGCCAGTTAATGTAAAAGATGTTTTAATTATTTGAGTTTCCAATGAAGCTGTTTTTGCAATATTGCATATTATGTCTATACAGTTTTATCAGCCATTATCAAGATTTATAAAGTTACAACAGTACTTGTAGTTTAGAAAAAGCTGGAATTGACATCAAAAACTTCTAAAATAACCTTGAAAACCTTTTACCATCAATTATTCTGCTTCAACCCTTAATTTGTCTTGAACTCGCCAAGATTGTTGGGTAAATATGCTGAACCAATCTACAGGCTCCTGAATAACACTTTTCCACACCTGAGGATATTATGTGATGTGCAAGTTACACCCTTGGAATACAATGACTGGTAATCACAGACATGTACTTCACTCTCCTAACAATGACCTCACAACAGACCCCATGTCCACTAGACTATGTTTAAGGGATGCTCTTATCAAAATAATTTGCCCTTTTGATTACTCTTTGGGGTCAGCATCTTCACCTGAGGCAAATATAATCAAAAAACGAATCAATATCAGCATAATTCAAACATCACAACTTAGGGAAGAGGAATGGTCACACACTTGGTGAATCCAGATACAGGGATCATGGTTGGGTGATATTAATCTTCGGCAAAGACCAACTATTTTGGCTACAATGCCAATGAACATCCCCAAATATCCCCAAACTTGTCAGACATTGCAGGCAAAATTTAGGGCCTCATTTATGAAAGGTGTTACATCACTGAGCCCTCCTTGCGACAAGATGGATGCGCCGTATTTATTCTACGGTGCTCCATGTCGCAAGGAGTTACCGATCTGTTAACCCAAAAGTGACGCATAGCTGGGGTGTATCTGAAAACAATCACAACTCCAGCAATGTGGGGAAAGTCCCATGTGAAAGGGCCTACGTCACCCTTACGCCTGTTTCATGCAGGCATAAAGTTTTGATGCAAGTGGCATCCTAAAAGTGGCTTTTTTGCGGGGAACACCCACCCTGCATAGATTATACTTGACTCAGGTATAATGTAGTGCAGGGCTTTACAAAGTGACACATCAGCTTAGATGCATCACTTTGTAAATGTAGCGCAACATGGTGCATTATTTACGCCGCAGCTTTGTCACAAAAAGTGAAGCATTGGTGGCGTAAAAGTGACGCTGGCCTTCATAAATAATGCACTTAGGGCCATATGTAGGTGGGCTAATACCGGTCGGTAACGGCCGAAAATCGGTAAATTTCCCATTACCGACCGGTATTTTGCCCTTTGCGATGTAGGAGGCTGGATTTAAGGATTCAGTAATTTACCAAATCGGTATTTTAAGGTATCGGTAAAATACCGAATCCTTAAATCCTATGTAGGGAGCACTCAAGTGAGTGTATTTTTGGTTTAAGGATTCTTTATTTACCACCAACTACAAGCAATTTTGTTCTTTTTTAAAAGTGCCATGTGGCAGACATACATGCCCTTAGGGCATGTATGTGTGCAACAGGTGCACACATGCACGATTCAGGGGTGCAACAGGGTGTCAATGTGACACCCTGCCACCCTTGAATATGCTCCCCCTATTACCGATTCGGTATTTACAATTATTCCTCTTAAAGAATGAATGACCAACCCCAGCTTTAAAATGTACGGTCTAATTGGCGAAAAAGGGCTCTTTTTTGCAGTCCCCAGGATTTGTCAGACCAGGTCTAGCAGGCGACGTTTCTCGTATTTCAGCCCAAATTAACCCAAATTAATTAATCATTGTCAAAAATCAGGAAGAGTATGAAAACTTGGCTATTCCCAAGCTTTTTCTTAGCTACTTCAGCTGAGCCACCTCTGTATTCAGAGACCCTTGAGTGATAGTGCGCATTAATATTAAGGTGTGGGGAGTCATCTTGTGTCATATGCAATCAACCATTTCATACAAATAGTAGAAATTACATTTATTCATCTATTTATGATCAAAATGATCACAATGATCAAATAACATCAAAATTAAAATAAATATCCAACTCCATCAGAAACATTAGACAGTATAACTCAGAGGTTCATAGTTCATAGAAATGGACATCCAACTGAGGTTTCACAGTAAAATCACCGCTTCTTCAGGCATGGTTGCATATTCCAATCACAGAATAATTTTTCAACATAAATCCAATTTTTTTTATAGTTCACTCTGCTGAGCAGCATGGACGGCGATGGTCACAAGACAACAGAGTAAAAGGTATTCATTCAAACTCATGACCTCCTCACATGTCTCTGAAAGCTTCATTAAAGACCGCTTCAGTTCAAAGATCCGCAATCAAATCCATTGAACATAAGGACTATTCCAAGTTCATCATCCTTTGTTCTGAATTCTGGTGATCACACCGCAAGACCAGAAATATCAGCAACTTCAACTGAGCTTCCTCTCCAGTCATTGTGCCCAATGACCCTTGAGTGACAGTGCTCATTAGAAGTGATAGTCAGCATAACATAACATAACAGAACATAACAGAACAGAACATAACAGAGCATAGCATAACATAACATAGCATAGCATAGCATTAAATAGTTAATACATTTATAATTTATGTCATTGAACCTAATAATATACTCCAGTGTGAACAGTCAGGCTTTAGGGCGACCCAAGGCAGGGGATCAATGTTAATTTTCCTTCTGAATCAGCTAAGATAGATTCAGGATGCGGGTGGTGTGGCTGCCCGTGCCCTGTTAGACCTCTTGCCTGCTTTTGACAGGGTCTCTTTCAGCATGTTATCCATACAGCTCTATGAAGCAGGTTTCACTAGTAAAACCCATGGTTGCTCATATCTTATAATCAAGATCTGAGTCAGGTGGTTTCAAATCCATATTTTGCATTGCATTTGAAGACCCTCACATAGGGTTCATCTTTGAGCCCCACCCTGTTAAACATTTATGTGGCTCCACCTATGAAGCTTGATAAATCATTATTTTAGAATCATTGTCATACGTGATGATATTCAAATCGTTCTTAGGCTCGATTGTGCCAAGAGCACGGAGCAAGCTCACTCCAATGTGAATTTAAACGGACACGCCCATGGAGGGAAGGTGGATGCATGACAATTTTCTAAAATTAAATTATGATAAGACTGAAATATTGCTTTTAGAGGGCTACCCATTTCAATAGACGCTATGGTCCAAGGAGTGGTTGACTCTAAAGTTAGGCTACCCTCCTACAAAAGAGAACAAGCATTTACAACGCAATGGTCTCGGCATTGTTAAAGTTAGAGCGATTTGCATTGCTCATGACATTATTTTTGTTTATGTTTTAAAAAAAAAAACATTTAAAGAAATGGCATTGTTATTTACAATGTCAATAGCTTAATCACTCTCAAATGCGAGACCTATTGCATTTGCACCCACGCACAGAGCCACACACATAGAGCAACCCACACACAAATAAAGCCACCCACAGAGCCACCTACACACACACACACTCAGTAGCCCACTGACCTATTTACATTATGTGCACTTTGTGATCTGCATGGTACATGGTCTTTGCTGCAGGCACATTAACCCTATGTGCTACCTTTCCAGGAGTCAAAACTTCCACTAGACAAAACTCCGATCTCTCTCTAGGAAGAACATTAAACACTAGAGTCATCTTGACATTTTTATTTTTGCCGAAAATTGCTGGAGGCCAGGAAGGAGGCAGCAAGCGCTTTTACAACCTTAATTTACTTGCAAACATAATGTATCCACCCAAAGTCAGCGCCCGGTCACACCGGTTGCACTGCCCTAGAGCTGGCCCTTCTCAAGGGTCCTGTGACCTCAGTGACAGAGTCACTGTTGTTCTTGGCTGTGCTGCTTCATAGGCCTTCTAGCAAGACTGGAGGTGAACTTCAGTATGGCTTGTGGTGGACAAACCTTGAATGTTAACCCAGACTTGCCAGTGCTAGGGTCCACCTGCTGTTGCTAAGACACCAGCGCTTCTAAGGTCTTGCGAAGCCTTCAAAGGCCTAGCATGGGATTGTGCTCTCTCAGAAGAGTCGTCTGGTGGACTGGTTATTAAGGCTGAACCTGGTTCCCCAGTTCCAAATTCAACAGCTCTGGCCATAGTGCCACATCGTCTCCCCCACTGAACACCATATTGTCCCACTGAGAAAAACTCACACTGCCTTCAACTAAAACCCAATTGCTGCCGGCTATAAACACCTGGATGAGGCAATAGACAAGAGCAATATGCGGCCTACAAAAAAAAGTAACATCATCCTGGAAAAAGCAAACACTCATAGGGGAATGCAAAATTTAGCAAAACATGTGAAATGCAAGCGGGAACAACATTGTTACCTTAACGCTTTTACACTCACTATTCAGAAATCAGTGAGTGCTTTTGCCTGAAAGGGGCCTTGAATGGTCCCATTTCAATGTCCATTGCTGATATCCTTACAAAACGTTAGCAGTATGGTAAAAAGACCACATCCCTGGACACAGAGCCGCAGTACACATTTTGTTTTCCAATCCACACTTTGCAGTACCTCCAGGATTGGTACACTAGTTGCAAGCCCCGGGAAAATATAGACAAGAAAAGAAAAATAGCGCTTCACTGGCAAACTCTGTAAACGTGGCGCTAATGTGTTTGGGTGTGAATAAAATCAATCTGGCCAGTTTGCTACCACTGTCTTACTTTATTTAGTTATTTTTCATATTTTTAACCTTTTATTCCAGATGCTGCACCTTAGAATTAAAATATGACATTTCCAGCAAAAATGATTTTCCTTTTTGGATCCATTTCACAGGGGAGCAAATAAAAGAAAGTAGAGGAAAGAGAGTGAGAACCCAATCTTGAAGTCAAGGTTCAGTAAGAGAAGAACTGCTAGACAGAAACAGAGGGAAGAATGAAAGAGTGCGGGGGGGCAGCTGAAGCATTTATTTATTTTTATTTAATGCAATTTTATATAGCGCGAACATTACCCGAAAGTGTCAGAGCACTTTACAAATGAACCAGTCGCGTTACATAGGGACTTTGGATTACATGAGTTACATTAGAGATACAAACAGAAAAAAATTGCAAATGTACAAGTTGTAAAGTCACTCAAGGCATGTTAGGGTCAGGCAGGTGGTTAGGCAGGTATACATTGGCCGAAATCAGTGGTTAGCAGTTAAAAATCAGAACCAATTAAGCCTATTTAATAGCAGATCGTGGTGATCTTTAGTTTTAGCTGAAGTGACTGGCTTTTCCGCGTACGGCTGCACCTCTAAATAGTGTTTCAGAGCCTTGACGAGACCACGAAGCATTCCGATTACAATTAGCATTATTTTTGCAAACTATTCATGTGCTCCTTCTGTCCCGTTTGTCACTGCACACCTCTTTCCATGGAAACACCCTGTGATACAAGCTGGGCCTCGTGGACCCAGGTGCAAAACAGAGCGCTTCATGCACACAGCCTTGAGCGAAGTCTCAATTCTTTCTCCAGAGTATTCGGCTTAATCAGTTCAAGCCAAATGTTTAACCCGAATTGTAAGCGTTTAAGGGTTTTCCCTAAAAAATGCGTACATTCACTCAAAGCCAACAGAAGGCGCAACTTTCAGAATGTGAAGTTTCTTTTAAGTTGACACCAAGACTGCCCGAGACACGTGAGGGGAGCAGTGTGAAGCACGTTTTTAGCCTACAGAAAACCGTACCTACTTTCGCTGTGTTTCCCGCTGGTGTCTGAAGGCTCAGTGCCAGGCAACGCAGAAGTAAATCAACAAAATGAATGCGGCCTCTCCTGCCTGATCCGGCCCGGAATTTGGGCAATGAAGGCAGGCCTTTGGTGTGTAGAGAGGATGCAGCTTTCTAGGTAGGCAGTTGGGGCGAGTGAGCAGCGAGGCGGCCACCCCCGTCCCCTCTCCATCTTGTTAGTGCGCGGTCGAAGCAGCAGGCCTGGGGTCTTCTCACTTCAGCATTGTCGCACAGAGCACCACAGGCACTAAAGCCGGCCCTGTGTGCGTCGAAGGCACTGTACAAAACACTGCTGGGGCAGCTGAAGCGGCAGAGCAGAAGCGGACACTGTATTTTTTTTCTAGTAAGAAGGAAAAGACAGAGTCCTGTTACTTCTCTGCCGCCCGTGAACCATGTGAAATGCAAGCAGGAACAACATTGTTACCTTAACGCTTTTACTCACGGGACTTGAAACGCCGATCCAGCAGCAAGGAAGAGGCGACCCCACGTCCCGCTCTGACCGCGCACAAATGGACGAATCTTCCAACGCAAAAAAAAAAAAAAACACGCCCACCACGTGTAAAAGGGGCGGAAAGGGGCGGGGCTTCAAAAAAGCGAAAGAAGTGAAAAAACACGCCCCGAATCAGAAAAAGACGGGGCTTGTTTGGAGAGACAAAGCTCTTCTCCAATGGCTGACCAGCATTTAAGAGGCAAGCCAATGGAGAAGAGGGAAGAAGAGGGGCGGGTTAAAACCTCACTTCTGAAAACATCAAATCTCGTGAGCGAGACTGCGCAAGCGCAGCCTTCGCTAGCCGAGACCTAAAAATGTGTGCAGTCGGGGTGTGATCTTTGACAGGAGGTTAGAGAGTTCTACCCCAGTAGCTAATCTGTCAAAGGCTTGTTATTTACATCTAAAATGCCTATGGAGGATTCTTCAAAGGTTATCAGTAGACTACAGCTTCCTAGTAATGCACTCCATAATTGTTTCATGGTTGGTTACTGTATTGAGACATATGTAGCCGTGCCCAGGTATAAGTTAGAGCAGTTACAATTAGTCAAACATTTAGCCACAAGAATTTTGTTAGTCCTTCCTAGATCATCTGCTGTGATCACTTTATACTGCTAAACAAATCTATCTGTTGAGAAGACAGTTACATTTAAAAGCTTGTGCATTTTACATAAGGTGGTGTATGTCAAATGTCCTGAATTTTAAGAAGGACTATTATCCAGCATATGCCAATGTGCAATCTCCAAACTGCCACCTTATGACTTTCAGAGTTTCCAAAAAAGATTAAAATCAGATGTGGTGGCCTCATCTTTTGCTGCTCTAAAAATATTGAATTCGCCTCCTCCATCATTCCAGTTGACAGAAGACCATCTTTAAAAAAAGAGTTAAATACATAATTATTTGACAACTAATTTGCTACTATGTACATGCTTTCTGTCAGTGCCAGGATGCCTGTGAGGGTTGCAGAGCGCTTTACAAAACAACTATTTTGAAACAAATAGAATAATACTGCTCTGATGCCTGTCGAGGTGTCACAACTTAATCCATATATGATGTAAGGAATCATTAGTCAGCTGAGGATCTAGAAGAAGGAGTGCTACTATGAGATCTACTGTGCATTTTACTGACTGATTCACACATACTTGCCATGAAGATAAGCGATATATACCCATTGGCATTTTATGTAGATCCTGATCCAGGGTTTGAGTGGCTGCCTTCGAGATTGCAGCTGGAGAGGTGGCACTTTGAACAAGCAGACATTCTGCAACAATGCTCTTCAGTGGTGAATGGAAGCAGAGGTGATATCTGAATAGAGAGGGAAAGTAGATACTGGCAATAGTGTGGTCTCTTTGGGTAGCTTAATATTCCACGCTCAATCTATGCATGTGTCAGCAAGAAGTTCTGTTTCCTCTACCAGGGTATGGCAGGCATCCCCAAGGGACGCTCTCTCCCCTCTGGTTTGAGAGCCACAGCTATCCTCTAATCTGTGTATACAATTTAAAATAGCTTCACCACCAATTGAATAAACGATTGAAGAAGCCTCACTTTTAATAGCTGTCTTACATAAAAAATATATGCACACCCTATGCAGGAAGACTGCGGCACATCACATCTGTGCCAGGGAGAGCATGAGAGTAGTTACATTATGCAGCATTGATTGTTGCTGAGGATGTTGGTGACTCAGATATCATCACTAGCATAGCTTACGCCTAATGAGGAATAACTTGTTGAGAACCAGAGCCACCTAGGTTGTATAACTCTACCCATACTTAGATTGGATCCAAACAATTTTTTGAGGTCCACCACCCAAGAAGATAATGTATGAGTGGTGCTCTTGTTCTTACCCAGAGGCACCCACACACAAGTTTTGAGGCTCTTCCCTCAATGCAGAAAAACATGAAAAAATGTCAAAGACTTCTACCAAAAGAGATTTGCAAATAATTGCTTATGATTCCTCCTTTATGAGACTCCCATTGATGTTTTCCAGCTCCACTCCAGATGCCCCTATATACAATTGTTCAGGCTGACTTGCCTTGCTGACAACATCCTGAGAAATATTATCTGCTCCTACTCAGATGATCACGTGAACAGGTTTTCAGACTTTCTCCCTAAGGAGAGCTGTGAAATACCACAGGAGCAACCAACTCAATTCCTGTCTCTTTCCACATCAGAAATGCATGAATGAGCAGATCGAGGTACCCGCCTCATGCTCGGAATCTAGCTTTGATAATGTCACCGGGGTAAGCAGATCGCTGAGTGAGCAGGTAGAGATGATAAGCAGCCACCAATAGACACAAGAGACAGGGACCTATGCCATAATCCTGCACCTCCTCCACATCACATAAGCCTCCCTGAGTTTTTTCCTCTTTGCAGCTTGCTGTACAAAAAGTATGCTGGCTACAGTGCAAACGACCTTGCGCTATGGTGCAAGGGCGCCTTCATCTTTTGGGCATGGCAGCCACATGTGTGCCACCGCAGGGAGAAAAAAGAATTGAGGCACTTCTAAGTAGATGTGGCACTGTTTTACCTTCCCCCATTCAAGCAATACAGAGCAGCAACAGCTCTGCGTTGTGTGAACTCTTTTTAAATATGCTGCATAGTTCATAGAGACAGACTGACAGTCTTATTCTCTGCAGCATTTGCTTTATGTCTTTCCTCTTCAGGACTCACCTCATGGATCCCTTGTCCCACCTTTTTCTTCCCATGTGTGCCTCTGAAGGGGTGTGTGGGGGAAGTGCCTAATCAGATGCATTAGGACGACACGCGCATCAAGCATGACAAAACATGACAAGGGCATTTGTGTGATTGCTGTAGTGATCTATAAGTAATCTGCAACTCACAGGTTTGAATACTCCTTAAATAGCTTGCCATTTTAATACAGATGATGCAAAGAGTTGAATGGAATCTGCCAATCGCAGCTTCCATTCCAAGTACAGCTGCCCAATGTGACAGGTGTCTTGCCGGGGACGGTGCCAGACCTCAGGGTCAGAGTTGCACAGTGCTGCACCATACCTGTGAGGTGTAACACCTCAGCTCATCCATCCAATACTAGATCTTGCCACCACCGAAGATCTCCTCGGTCTCACATAATCAGCCCCATGAAGATGTGGCCCTCTCAAGTGCTGGGGCACATCAGACAGCTCCACCCTGCCAGCTGGAGAGAGCTCCATGAAGAATGCATGATTAAACAACTACCACTTAAATAACGAATGCCTAATCCACAAAGGCTACACAACGATCAAAGCCAAACAACTATGTCCTGAAACACGATTTAGTGAACCTCGAAAATTAATCTGTTGATATATACTCCGAATCTACCACTACGTTCAAAACAACGCATGTTTGAAACACGAGCCTTAAAAAAGTAAATAGATTAAACAGCACTTCTAACAAAAACTATTTTTAATAAAGAATCTTGTGTCTCCACTGTTCCAGGGACTCACGCTGAAGCCAATGTATTGCTACACATCAGCCCTTTTCAAAGAAAACTCAGTAATGCTTTTGCCGCGACTATTACTAATTGTGTTACCTCTTTCCGAAAATCCTTATCTTGGAAATTGGGTCATCACTTCCGCTGGTCACTAATTGATATTTGTTAATTGCGTGCTGTCCAAATAGGCGAGTGTGCATTTTAACCGTACCGTGTCAAGTTACATCTAGCCACTAGATGTCAGTATTGCCAAAATTACTGTGCTAGTGCTGTTCATTTGCTGCTAAAAAACGTCTGCCTGTAATGAGTCCAGTTTTAGTTTTTGCAGTAGGTAGGGGATTTAAACTCAAGGTCATGAAACTGTACATGCTTTTTAGCCTCCTACCCTTGTCACATACTTTAAATAAATACCGATGGATCACTAATTGTAGTGCTTGCTTTTAAAAAGATGTTCATATTTTAGTTAACATGATATTGTTTAATTCTTTAGTTAAAACAATTATACTAATATGATCTGTTGAAACCGTTTACCATATTTGTGTACTTATAAATACATATACCTCTGAAAATTCGTTGTAAATGAAGTAGTGGTTAAGGAGGTCGTGGTTCAGGATTCCTTGTTAAGCTCCATCATTGGTAGAAATTCGTTATTAAGGTTGTTTCCCCTCCATGAAGCCTGCCTAACAGCAGAGCCCAGCCCTGGCAACAAACACTGTAGCAGCGCGAGTTTGTTAGCCAAGTCATGAGCCTGGCCCAGACCCAACAAGCATTGATCAAAGTTAGGGAAAAACTGTAAGCAATTTGCATTATAGATAGCTAGATAGATAGATAGCTAGATAGATAGATAGAAAAATAGATAGATAGATAGATAGATAGATAGATAGATAGATAGATAGATAGATAGATAGATAGATAGATAGATAGATAGATAGATAGATAGATAGATAGATAGATAGATAGATAGATAGATAGATAGACAAGAAAAACAGATAAACAAGAAAAGCAGTAGAACAGTCCTTTGCATGTGTTTTATACCTGGACTGCATTTTAGTTTGGCATAAAACACAGCAGAGGGCAGACTGGACTACTTATGGTGACTCTGAGTATGGGAGTAAAATAGTGTCTCCATTTTAGTTCCTGTGAGGGCGACAAGACTAACATAATAGTGTGTGCCCTTCATGGGTCCCATACAGGGGTGTAACACAGGCCCCCGCAGCCCCAGAGGAGCGGGTGGGGGGCCCAAGCTCCAGGGGGCCCCCTCAGAAGAACAGTCTTGCTGGAGAGCTCTTGATTGAGCTCGGAGGGGGCCCCTTCACTTTCCTTGCAGGGAGGCCCCCTCAATTTTCCTCACGCCAGTGGTCCCATAAACTATTTTCACTGTATTAAACAGCCCCAATCACAGTGGGGAGGAGAGGAAGATGCTACAAGGGAACAAGTGATATTTTATCTTAAAGGTACAGGCCCTCCAACACTTACTCCCCATGGTTCCATAAAAATACACTGTAAGAATGGCACAAAAATATACCATTCTGCAACACCAGCAATATAGTTTTAGCTCTGTGAGTGCGATGTTGGATCGGCCATTTTGCCTCTCTCCTTTTCTGGTGGGCTCCAAGCATAGATCATATTCTTATTATGGCCTTCAACACTGTAGGGCTGGGCTAAACATTTTACCAAGGTTCAGTCTCTATCAATCAATCAGTGACTTATAAAGTGCAACTACTCACTCTTGAGGGCCCCAAGGTGCTGGGGGTAGGGGCTGTGTCTGTGGTTCAATCGAATAGCCAGGTCTTGAGGTCCTTCCTGAATTGCAGCAGGGATGGCGATTGCCTGAGGTGCAGAGGCAGGGAGTCCCAGGTCTTCACAGCGAGGTAGAAGGATTTTCCTCCAGCCGTGGTTTTGCGTATCTGTGGGACGGTGGTCAGGGCCAATAGAGCGGAACGAAGATGTCTGTCGGGGTGTGGAAGAAGAGGTGGTGTTTGCGGTTTGCAGGTCCAGTGATGTGCGGGGCTTTGTAGGCGTGTGTGAGAAGCTTGAGTATGATACTTTTGTTGACAGGTAGCCATTAAAGGTCTCTCAGGTGGCTGGTGTTGTGGTTCTGGCATGGGATGTTCAGGATGAGTCTGGCAGAGGTGTTCTGGATGGTCTGCAGTTCCTTTTGTAGTTTCTGGGTGTTTCCGGTGCAGAGTGCATTGCAGTAGTCTAGTCTGCTGCTGACGAGTGCATGGCTGACTGAAGCTCTTACAAAAGAAGCGGCGCGTTTGGAGAAAGGAGGACGTGCCAGCGTTGATTTGGAAGTTCGTTGAGAGTGAGGAGTCCAGGATAATGCTGAGGTTGCACTTGGCAGCTGTGGGTTCGTCAGTGAGGGAGAAAATCAGCTGGGTGTCATCGGCGTAGGAGACAATGTTGAGTGGGTGGCTCTGACGATGGCTGTAACGGAGCCATGTAGATGTTGAAGAGGGCGGGGCTCCGGGAGTATCAGCTCTCAGTTCTCTGCCTACAGACACCTGGATAACATGCAGCTATATACTCATTCTTTCCTAAGAGTGTAGAAACCTGTAGGCTCAGCACAGACTGGAAAAAAGCACCACTTCTTCAGTTATCTCATTCATGGTCCCCAGACCGCACACCTACAAGATGCTTTTTTCTTATTCAGTGTCATTCAAACACTTTTTGTGTAAAATCACCCCAATCACAAAGATCAAGCATCATTGAGATACAATTGATTTGTGTTGAAATGTAGTCATACAGCATGACAAATTACATTTTTGTGCTCCGTTGCACTACTTTGTCAAGGAGCATTCCATGGGTGGTACATGGGTCATCGCATGGAACCACCCATGAATTTTACCACCAGGCCCTACATACTCAAAAGAATAGACAGCGCTCTACCCCAAAAGGGAATGCCTCTTAGAGACAGGCATAAGGTCTGTGAAAGGTTTTCATTTCTCAAAACCTTTCCAAATGTATATGTGTTCTGAACCGTTCAGCATACATAAGGAGTAGGATAATGGTTAAACTATATCTAAGCATAGTAATTAGTACGGAAACTTTATTCTTCCTGTAGAAAAGCCTATGCATGACATCACACACACAGCATTACACTATGGCGCAAGAGTGTGCGCATTGGCACACTGAAACCTAATGTGTGCCACTATGGAATAGATAAAACAGCTCTATATATTTGTAGATATTATGCTGTTATGATCGCTTTCTGTGACGCAACACAGCAACTTTTGTTGCAGCACTGTTTTGAGACAAAAGTTGGGAAGCAACCCTTACAATGCGGTCATTACACCGCAATACCTTTACAGAGTGATGTAAGGACATCGCAATTCTTTACAACTAATTCCATTAGATGGCGCTGAGGTATTGGAAATACGTTTCCATAACCTTCCCTACTGTTGCGCAAACTTTAATAGAAATAGTAAATAATACTATTTCTAAGTCCAGCCCCCCCCCCCAGTGGAAGTCGTTGTAAAGACTTGCGACATAATACATCGCGTACTAACAACGAGTTCATTGTAACAACCGCATTGTAATTGCACGTAATGCGCCATATTCCAAAAGGTAGTAGATCTGCCCTGGAGAGTTATAAGTGTTACCACCCCTATAAGGAAAGCTAAGGCATAAGGCATTTTCTACAGTCTTTACAGTCAGTGTTACAATAGGTTTCACATGTCAGAGTTTTAGAAACAGACTAATGATCTAGAGTAAGCTTTACTTGTTCTCACTGTGTGCCCTCGCACAATCCATGCAAGGAGTCCTTACCTTCACTAGGTACTAGTTTTCCTGAAAATAAAAATAAAACATTGCATTAGAAAAATCTGTGAACTCATCAGCAGGGCCAGTACAATGAGTTTTGTGACAGCAGAAAGTAACTGCTTGCCATATCCCCATTTCCTGTTCTGTTGTGACAACCTGTCACTCTCCACCCTTGGAGCTCTTGGTGGGAATCTGCAGGCAAGTACCTTGCTGAGCAGACCTATTTACCAGAAATTCTTCTTTCATCATAATGTAGTACCTGCATTGGATGTGGGTGTGTGTCTTTGAATGCTTTCAATACACTTTTCAGTGATTCATAGGCAGATGTAGCATGCATGGATTACCACCTGTTTTTGTTGTGATTGAGAATGCACTGATTACCACCTTTTTTTGTTGTGACTGAGCATGCACTGATTACCACCTCTTTGTGTTGTGGTGGAGTATGCACTGATGAGTACGCTTTGTGTTGTGGTGGATCATGTAGTGATTACCACCTTTTTGTGTTGTGGTGGAGTGTAGGAAGCTGTCTCTTTATTTGATATATCAATACGCTGATATGCCATGTAAAGAGTCCAGGGGTTCCCTTATGTGTGAACAGGAGCTTGCTATGCAATCCCAAAGTGCACTATTAGGGTATAGTGTGGTCGAGCAACCCTAGGCTTAACGCAGAGAAGTTCAGGACATTTGTAAATACACACAATGATTAATATATGACAACACGAGAAGGAGATCCACACCAATTTAAACAAATGGCAAGTACCTTTATAGATGATTTAACATCAGATAAAAATCATTCAGATGAGTACTTTTATAAAGATTATTTCTTTTTACTTTAAAAAGTGGACACTGTGCAACGTTATCCTATGGAAGGAAGAACAAGTTCTGCAAACAGGTACACTACATTGATTTACAGGACCAACCTCCACGTGTTAAAGTGAGCAATGGGTAAGGTCCAAGGCAGCACAAACAGTACACCAACAGCGGCACAATGGCAGCCAGGTACAGGATAAAAATCAGTATTGGGAGCACAATGCATTTCAGTGGGGATCGGGCACTGTAAAAACAAGCTGCAGGCTCTGGCTAGGAAGGAAGGGCTCCCACCCTTCTCCCGATAAAAACGCTATCCCAAGTGTTTACCAAGAATTATGCATTTAGTACATTATTACATAGGACCTCATGAGAGCAATTTATTTGCTATGGCCATAAATTAGATAAAGATAAAGCAGAATGTTGAAGGTTCTCAATACATTTCAAAAAGGAGATTCATACTACACAGATTTCAAGTTACAATATATAAACATCTGAAAATATTAGTTGATATTCTTCTGAGATGTCTAGAGTGGTCAATTGTAACACAAATGTTTTTAGCCTCAGATGTCATGATCATGGTTTCCACAATATTTGGTTCAAGAAATGAATCCTCAGTGTGTTGATCCAGTTATCTAGATATTAAATTACTTTTGAAAGATAGTCTGTTATACAAGCCCTTTAAAACATGACAGGCTATATTAGGCAATTGCAGATTCACACTAGCTAATTAGTGTATTTGCAGCCTTCTGCAATAGGTGGATTACCCTACAACAGCTGGCTCCTGCACACAAAATAATGATTTCTAGAGCAGATACATTATTTCACCAGGCTATATTTCACAATAAGCCGGTGTAGGCTGGGGAAAGTACAGTCAAATGTAAGTCACACCTGACTTTTGATGACTTTTGATGACTCTGTCCAGCAGAATAGGCTAATCAAAGCAATATGGCATATTGGAATTTGGAATTCCCTGATTGTACATTTCATCTAAATAGCTAGTAGGTTTAGAAAGTGACCCCCTTAAGAATCAGGAATAGGAAACAACAGTCTATCTTTTCACTCAGCAAATCATTGTTTGGCATTTCATGTGTGAAAGGTAAGAAGCGAGTTCAGCTAATGCCCATTAAATGATTGGTCTCTCAGCTGTGACTGTGAGCTAGTGTTGATACCAGCTTTCACATCAGCTACTCACACACATTGCTGTGATATTTCATAGGGGTCCATCATCTCCCCTCTATTATTCAACTTCTACCTAACCCGCTTACCAAACCTGATTAAATCGTGCAACCTCACCTGTTCCAAATCATTTAAAAAAGGGATTGTCTGAAAGATTTCTTCAATTTAAAACTTGATGACTGCCTCCAGGTCATAAAAACATGGATGATAAATAACCATCTAAAGCTAAATACAGCCGACCGAGAATATGAGTTGCAGACAATGGTTAGAATTCCAGCCTACCCTCATATGGCCTAAGGAGCATGAGTCACCACCAACAATATCAAAATGAGTCAGAAACCCTGGGGTAACTATGGATTCAGATCCATATTTGATACCACCAGTTCATAATATAAAACAGAGTGCCTTCTACTATATTGCATCCTTCCATAACATGGATACCTATAGAAACTGCAAGCTAATCTCACACTCATAATCTCCAAGCTTGACTATTCCAACAGTCAATACCTTGGCGTACCTGCATTCATCATATGCAAAATACAACTCATTCAAATTGCTACTGCAAGAATTCTCTGCCTTCACCCAAGAGAGCACAAGGCTCCATGCTTCCAATCACTCCACTAGCTCTATATAGCAAGAATGGCAATGTTCGAGGCAGTTTTTACAGAGTCTGCAAGGAAAAGGACGGCTACACCTATACACTAATTTCAAAGACTCCAGGTTGCACCGCTCAACACCATACCACCTTAGCATAAGAGATCTGTAGGATGCACTGCTTTTTCAGAAAACTACATCCACACATTCCAGCAATTTGAACCAGGAAATACAGTCACAACCTAAAATCCAATCTTCAGCTTACTATCCACAGATTGGAAGCAACACAACCATCAATCAAATTTCTATAGTCAGGTAAGTTAATGAGGGCTGACCTATTGTTCTCTGGGGTAATATGTAGTTATTTAACTCCATATAACATTTCTAGCTCACACTTATACTAATACCATCAGACTCAGAGGTTGGTCAGTCGCCAACTATAACTTACACATCTTATATTCACATAAGACCTATCTACTATGAGGATTGTCCATTACCAGTACTGTGCAGCCAATAAACAAGCTACCACTAGCATGTCATGATTGAAAAGATCTGTCACACACTGTGGAGCAATCAGAGGGATTTATTCTAGCTCAGCAATACAGGTTACAGATATAAATACACTATGGCTGCTTCTTTATATTTCACAATGCCACTCAGATATAGGATGATAGTAACAATGCACATCCTAGCCGATCTCTCCACTTCTCTCTCCCTCCAACCATGCCAATCCTGCCCACACACACAATGTCTGATTGAACAACCAAATGCTGTAACTATATAAGCAAACTATAATCATAGGTAATACCATAAAGAAACATGCACAGCTGTTCAAAACTGCTAACATACTTAAAACCATAAACTGTGTATGTGTCTCTCCCACCTCATCATCTACCACATTGCTACGGGCTACGTTGCATAACACGATAAGCGCACTTTGTTGTGATCAAGCATGAAGTGGAACCACTTCCTACATAGAATCTTAAAACATAGACATCAACATTCCAGCCACACACCAATCTACATGTCGTAGGCTGCTGCTCATGTAAGTATGCACTTCATTGCCACACATAGGGGTTGTAAGTGCTATGTAAATGCTGCAATAAAATATAATACAATATTTATCACGTATGCATCACCAAGATTTGTTTTAATCTTGTTGAAATCCTTGTTTCCATTGCACTTGAGAATAAAAACCAAAATGTCCTTCATTTCTGCTTTCATAATTGCTTATTTACAGGTATTTAAATTTTTTGTGTATTAGAAACAAATTGACATCCTGCAGTCTTTCTTTTCACACTTTTTGCATGCAGGGCCACTGGAATTATGGCATTCTGCAGCCATGTAGTTTTCCACATGATTATGAATTATCTGCACTTGCCACATAATTCACCATCTGTGGCATAATTTGCAGATTTAAAAAAAATAAAGTTTCAAGCTCAATCAGATCAAAAGTTACCAAAACACTACATCTTGTGATGTTGCACAGTGGAAGGTCCTTCCCAAAGGTTGAATGGTCCCCTTTGAGTTGCTGATAACTTTATTTGGATTTAATACTGGTCCTTATGAGGTGAAACTGTTCCCAGATAGCGCTAACGTGTAAAAATGGCAAAATAATAAATTACTACTATCACACAGGTGTGCTGCATTAAGTCGCATAATTTGTGTTTTTGATTTCGACATAATTTATTCAACCATGCCAAGTAATTATGATTTGGTCCTCTCCAGCCACATAATACCAGTTGTCCTGCCTGTACCCTAATGAGATTGTCACAAAGTTCACATTCCAAAATCGTCTCACTTTGCAATCAGAGAAAGAAAAGAAAATATTTCCACATTAAGAGTAAGCCCTAATGTGTCAGAGGACATAGCCTGACCTTTAACCTCTGCCTTTGAACGAGCAGTCAATGTATCAAGATAAAAGAATGCATTTTATTGCTAATTCACCTTCTGAACTCCACCGTTTTTTTCAGTTACACTGTATTCCTTCATGTGAACGCAGTTCGTTAAGAAAAACTGATTTTAAACAGAGCTTTTCATAAATTCCGTGGCAGCTGCCTCCTACATTTGGGGGCGGCAAATATTAGTATGGGCCATGGTGAGGGCCCTGGCTTGGGGTACTCTTCTTTATTACATCTACGAGGGACTTACAGTGGTAGCTAAAGTTTGCCCAATTGGGGAAGCAATTGTACAATTTTAGGAAAGAGCTCTGGAACTGGGGACCTGGATAGGAGGAACCCTGTGCACTTTCAGTCGAAATCACAAAACTTACCAGGGAAAAAGTGGGGGTGACCATGTCAAAAATGGGCATTTTCTGACACGAACCATGCACTTATTACCACCTCTTTGTGTTTTGCGGTGATTCCATTTCAGGCATGTGAACTTTGTTCTTAGCGATACCAATATTTCAGTAGCCAGTGTTTTAAGTCCTGTGTTTATGACGTAAAATGCTAAGAAAGATATACTGAGCGACTGAAGGGCTAAGTTGCTTTGCCGTGCTTAAACGTACAAACTGGAAATATAGTAATCAGTAGATGAAAAGAGCCATGTGTAAAACTGTACATAGCTTGAATTGGTAAAATAAAAAGAAATATTTTGAACAAACAGAAAACATAAAAAAGAAGCTCAAAGGAAACTTCAAACACTTCAAACAAGTGAAAACAAATTTAAAAAAAATCTTTAAAATAACGAGAAATCGACATAATACCACTTTTTACTGAAAACACGATATAGATATTCTCAAGTGTATTTTACGCATTCTTCTTTCTACATGATATGGATTTCATGCACATAAGGTTTGGATGCTAATTAGAGATGCAGTGACTCTCCAAGTTTTAGATTTTAGTGATTAAATTCACATAAAGCTAGACATCAGTTGAGTTCCATTCTGTGTTCATTTGTGAAAACAAAAGAAACAACTGGGAGCACGCAGCCAATGCAGCAACTCAGGCAATAGCCTAAACTATGAATACATGTGGAACGGATGAGTTACAACTTCATTTATTTCCACTAAATCAACAATAATTTTGAAGAAATAACAATTTAATAAGCAATAAAACCAAAAAACCGGATAAATGCAGGTTGAAAGACTGAATCACAAAAACCAAACTTTTACAAACCCTTGGAGACTCTCTGAACTTAAGGACTCAGCCTAGATCTTTACTCACCTTGAAGAAACATATACATACTTAGCTCTTCCGCTTATCTACTGAATTCTATTGCATTTGATTCTTAGTTTTTCATAAAGCAGCTTGATCCATTTTAATGCAGGAGAGTTACATGAAAATGTTATATAAATAAATAAAGCACAGTTTAATGCCTGTTTTCTAACCTCCATGTGTGACAGTCACATAAGCAAGGAGTAGGATGAAGCACTTCATTGTGGCCTCTGCAGTGTTCCAACAGAAGGAATTCTCTGTGTGTCTCTCTAGCACCCTTCAACTGTCTTAAAGTGAAAACCCTGAGTACTGTGGCCAATGGAGCAGAACAAGCAAAGGATGTTTTTGAAATTCAAACCAGGGGTAGGGCTAGTCCTTAAGTCTTTGTTTTGTATCCAATGTTTGAAGAACATGAAATAAAGATTTCCAGAATACATAATTCACATCACCACGCCAGGAACTACTGCCAAATGAGGCCTAGATGTGCGTCACTACTTCTTCATCCAGATATTTGTTTTGCCTCTTCCCGGATGGTGAGATTCCCAGACACTTTAATTACATGTTTATTTGCCAGAAGTAGAGTACTCTGCATTGCACACAGTGGCGGCTGGTGTCATTTGAAAGAGCTGGTCTTACAGTTCTGGATGAGTACCCGGTGTTGAGCAAGTGTGGCGAATAACGCGACTCCTGGGGTTCTCCCCTGAGAAATGTTTGAAAATTGAGTGGTAAAATAGTGGTTTCCCAGAAAATTTGAGAAAGCAAGATGGTTAATAAAGCAATTGTGAAAGTGTAGTTATGATATCAAGAGGTTTAATTTGATAATGACGTAGGTAGTTGCTTATTCAGTATCACCAAAGAACTTTATAGAAGACTGACATAAAAATACTGAATACCTCACAGATTTCTTTCATTATTGGTAACTTGGGGTGTTACCAAATATAATGCTACTCCATACCCTGGCCTCAAAGGAGGTAAGAGTAAGCTGGCTTTGCTGGGAACCCAACGTATGACCTGCAAACCATTGCAGATGTCTGCAACAAGCATTAACTTACCGAGCCTTCTTGCCTCAAACTCGCAAAAACTCAGAGAAAGGTACAGAGAAGAAATCAAGTGTTGCTCAGTGAGCTGACAACAACTTTCAACATACAAACAACAGCTACTTCAATGGAGGAGCAAAACAAGTGATAACGCTAGGTGATTGAGAACCCCTGATTTACTTATGTTCGACAGTCTTGGGCCCCTCCTGACCTCAAATCCTGTGTATAAAGTATAAATGCAATATTCATTCATATTATTCTCCTACTCCTCATATAATGATGGAGGATGCAAATGCGTTAATATTTCTTCCCCTTTGGGCTCCCAGGCAGTGCTTTAGCAGGACTCATTCACGTTTTTCTACAAATGTCTCATTCCTGCCCTTTTATTTAGACACAGGGCAGCGCAGCAGGAAGGTTTGCTGCGCTGCCATCCTTCAAAATATGGTAAATGAGGCCCATAATTTTTGCTATTGAAATCTTCTAACCATAGTGTTTCTGACTGAAGAAATGGTTGATACATCTGTCAATATGTCTCTGAGCATGTAGACTGTACTTCTAAAGAGGTCTGCGCTTTGGCCTGCTGGATTTCCCCTAGGTAACAATTAGAGAGCACAGAACTCGCAAGTCAGTCTTTTTTATTAGAACATTGGAATGTTGGAAGCAACATTGAAAACAATGGAGCGCTCCGGGCTTATAATGGCTGGTATAAGCCCGGAGCTCCAACATTCCAATGTTTCTTTGTTCACAGCTCTGGCTGTGAACAAAGACTTCAGGGAGCTTGAGGGGATTTCAATCCCCTCGCGCTCCCTGAAGGCTTTGTTTTGTTAGAACATTCTGCCCTCTAGTGGCAGAATGTTCTAATAGCCTTATAGCCCTTCGTAGCAGGGCTATACCGCTATTAAAGTCCCGCTGCTTTTGTTAAAGTCCCTCGCCTTCGGCTCGGGCCTTTAACGCTGCAGCGGGCCTTTAATAGCCGGTATAGCCCGCTACGGCGGGCTATAAGGCTATATTAACTTCAGAAAAATTATAATAATTCACATGTGCACAAAGATCTTCACTGGGTGGCAATGAGGCAGGGAAGGGATCTTAAGCGAGTTTGCTCGATTGCATAAAGCCTTTGACAGCCCGGCTCTATCAGCCAACTTCTGGCCTTACATTCCCGGGTGCCATACTGGTGTTTACTGAGGGTAGACATTCTTGATTCAATGATTCAGGGCAGGTCAAGTCTTACTTGTGGCCACTCTTTTCATGAATTACTCAAACTCACCAAGATGTCATGTACCCATCCCTGTGCTTCTTGTGAGGAAACCTTATCTGGAGCAACTTTCAACAAGTCTCTCTGTTTTATACCTGCTAAAATGAAAATAACATTGAGTCAGAAAAACAAATAGAGGGCTCATTAGCCGGGCAATGCAATGGGGAGTACCACCCTAGGCAACAATACTTTGTCAGACCCAACTATTTGCTGATTGGAGGGGGAATCCGCTGCCTCCTCCCCCTGGTGCCCGTGGTCTCACAGTGTAGGACTGAGTATCTTATGGTATTTTTGTCACACTATTTCGCACATCCTGAATAACTGGTTAGGGTACAGTCATTAATGTTTGTCTTGGGGTGCTGGCATGTAGCGGCTCTAGTTTATGCCCTAGGGCTCTCTGTATCAACTGTGTGCCTTGTTTCTATCTTGTGCAGTCTTCTAGCCAATACTACATAACAAAGCCAAGAATAACAATAACAGGAATTTCATGAGTCATGCGTTTTACAAATGTTCTTTATGCTATGAGTTGCATGCTTGCTCGGCACATATTGCACTGCGGATCTTGATTGGCTGGCGGCGCGCACATGATATTGTTATTAGCCAGATCTACACATGATTTTTCCAGTTGTAAGCACAACACGCTCTTGAACAAGTAAAGAATGAATGTTAACAAACTTCAAAAAATCTTACAACTTTAAAAAAACACGCTCCATTTTGGTGAAACCCTTAATATCATTGGCATTGGATTTCTTTTTTAAATGCAATAAATACAACCTATAAAGGCTTTTTTAAAGTTAGAACATCACTGGAGTATTGTAATTGTTGGTATTGGTTGCCAAAAGGTTATAAAAAATAACTCTTATAACTTTATAATGTAATAACTTTTAGGTTATAGATCTGTTTTTATTTTTTATATGAAAGAGAGTGTTACAAAACAAACACCACCTACATCCACTGGCCTGTGGTGAAACAATAAGTAATGTAATATACATGCATCACGAAGGGAGAGAAGAAGAAAGGAGGGACTGGAGAGGGGTAGGTGGGGAATTAGTGTGCTGCTGGCTAGACAAAGCTATGTTGGGCCTGAGCTAGTGGTTCAGTGTGTCAAGGTGGTCTCAGTTACTTTAGTATAAGGGTCACTTGTTGAGGTGAGTAGGACTTTCAATGGGGTGTCTGGGTGGCATGGGTACAAAGCACCTATGATGCACTAGACTTGGGGCCTGTTTGAAATAACAGGAGCAAGTCACCAGGATGTAGTGCATTTTATAGGTGGTCATTAGGACTAGCATCAGCGTGGACTATGGAAATTAAACTGCTTTGGATTCTAATTCATGTATTTATGGGCCAGATGTACTATTTACCTCTGACAAAGAACTAGTTTCAATTTGAAAAAAAAGTAATTTTGAGACCTTTAAAGAATTTCTATGAATTGACCTGTGATGAATACTAATGAGGTAGGCTGAAAAGGCATACACTGAATGAAGGCGACCATGTAAATTATGGTAAGCTAGGGGCAGCAGATCACCATGGCTGTGATTGCTATTCAATTAACCTTTCTTTTTCTTTTAAAATCCATCCTGCTTTCCTTGATGCTGCATTTCCCAAAACAAAGTGTACCTTTTCAGTTTACTGGACAAATGTCTATTCCCTAACAATTTTATGAATCCACAAAAGTAAAGGGCTTCTGGTGGGACTTCTTCCCTTTTGCAAATGGGTTACCACTCCAACTCAAGAGACATTACCTTTTTAATGTATGACAATGGATTTTGCTTCCAAACATTTATACATTTCATACTGAATTGGCATTTTGAAGAGGTGCCAAGAACACACCTCTTCCAACATCAAATAGGTATGGATTTGCAGTCCCAATTTAAAAGTCAATAAAAGAGTCCTTATTCCCAAAAAGCAATTAAACATTTAAAAACCTAGGGCCTCATCTACAAGTCCATCGCGCGGCCCGTGCACCACTTTTTTGGATGCACCGGTGGCACAGCGTGCCTGAACTTATTTACAAGGCTACGTAAAGATACCGGCCTAACTTTTCATGGCCCTGTAATGTGGGCCCCTTACACACATTATTCAGCATGAAAGGGGTGCGCCATGGATGTTGCTGTGCGTGTTCCACTCAACATCAATGGAACCTGACCCTTTCCCAAATTTACAAAGTGTCGTAAAACAGGTGATGTGTCAGAGTCCTACGCCTCTCCAGTGGCGGTGTAGGGGTGGCAGAATGAGATGAAATACTTGAATTTCTCCTGTTTTTTTTGCTATTTCCATTGCATGCAGCATTCTAAAGCACATGTAGTAGGAGCAAAACGAATGTAAATGCCAGCATTTGTAAAGCGCACAGCTACCTATGGAGAGGTTTCCCTGCGCTGGGGCCATCTGGAAGATGTAGCAAGCTATTGTCCAGAGTCACATGGTGCTGGGCTAGCCTGGCGCCAGGGATTGAACCATGAACCCTGTGGTCTGGAGTTAGGCTCCCTGGCCGCTGCGCCACACCTCTTCCACATTAATGATTTTTTTTGTGTCGGAATGTGTCCCTTCTTGCACAACAACAATCATCCCTGCCATGCAGGCACCCGTGCACCATGGCGTAAAGGTGTCTGTGTTGGCGCACGGCTGCTGTTTGTGCTCCAGCGCAGGGGATAAGGACAGGAATGCACTGTATCTTGTAGATACAGCGCATTTCTGCCCTTTTATTTAGACACAGGGCAGCGCAGCAAGAAGGCTTGCTGCACTGCCCTCCGTCAAAGTATGGTAAATAAGGCCCATCAATTTTGCTGTCGAAAACTTCTAATCATTGTTTCCAACAGAAAAAATGGTTGATACATCTGTCAATATGTCTCTAAAAATCTAGACTGTACTACTAAAGAGGTCTGCACATAGGCCTGCTGGATTTTCCATAACTAACATTTAGAGAGCACAGAAGTCAGTCGTATTTATTATCTTCAGAAAAATGATAATAATTCACATGTGCACAAAGATCTTCACTGGTTGGCAGTGAGGCAGGGAAGGGATTTTAATTGAATTTGCTCGATTGCATAAAGCCTTTGACAGCGCGGCTCAGTCCTCTACCAGCCAACTTCTGGCCTTACATTCCCGGGTGCCATACTGGTGTTTACTGAGGGTAGACATTCTTGATTCAATGATTCAGGGCAGGTCAAGTCTTACTTGTGGCCACTCTTTTCATGAATTAGTCAAACTCACCAAGATGTCATGTACCCATCCTAGTGCTTCTTGTAAGGAATCCTTACCTGGAGCAGCTTTCACCACGTCCCTCTTTGTTATTCCGGCTAAAATGAAAATAACATTGAGTCAGAAAGACAAATAGAGGGCTTATCAGCCGGGCAATGCAATGGGGAGTACCACCCTAGGCAACAATACTTTGTCAGACCCCACTATTTGCTGCTTGGAGGGGAAATCCTCTATCCCATACCCCTGGTGCCCGTGGTAGGTGTCTCACAGTGTAGGACTGAGTATCTTATGGTATTTTTGTCGCACATCTTCGACAATTGGTGAGGGCAGTCATTAATGTTTGGTTTAGGGGTGCACTGCTGGCAAGCAGTGGCTTTAGTTTATGCCTTAGGGTTCTCTGTTTCACACTTGTGCAGTCTTCTAGCCAATACTATAACAGAGCCAAGTATGAGAGTAACAGGAATTTCATTTGTCGTTCGCTTTACAAATACACGTTATATTATATTATGCAGGGCCTGACTGGCCGTAGGAGGCATCGGGTGTTTCCCTGGGAGGCTGGAAGGGTGAGGGCCGATTTTGCAGTGAGGGGTCAGTTTTTAGGTCTCGGCTAGGCAGCGCATGCGCTGTCTCGTCGAAAGATGCTGTATACGCTATACCATGTTTGTTACCACCTCTTTTTTTCCTGGACTTTCCATTCATTAGTTCGTGTGTCACTTAAACCGTCTTGACTTGTGGTTGGTGAAATGTGTTATAGGTCCCTCCTTTTGGAGACTTGTTCACGCCTAGAGCTATTGGCCCCTTTACTCGTATACTTGGTTGTTTGAAAAGATACGGTGGTGTCCTTGGACTTTTTTTTTGGCTTTGACGTGGTTGGTTTCCGAAGGCAATGCATTTTGTGGTTTTTTTGTAGGTACGTTGTTTGCTTTCCACTTTCCTTAAGTATTAGTTCAGCTGTGATCTCTATTTACTTTAATGTAAGTTCTGTGAAGGTATTTATGTTTGGCTTTGATCTTTGTTTACTTTAATGCAAACCGAGTGCGCATTTTTGTGATGTATTTTGTTTGCTTCAATATCGGACATATTCATGTGCGGCTGCGATCTCTGTCTAATTTAATGCGAATCAAGCAAAGGTGTTTTAGTTTTGCTGCTGCGATCTCTGTGTACTTTTTTTGTGTAATTCAATGCACACCGAGCGCGTATTTTTGTAATGGGATTTAGTTTGGGTTTTTTCATCCAAGGGATTTACGTTTAGCTGGGATGTCTGTTTACTTTAAAGCAACTCCAGCTAAGGGATTAACGTTTGGCTGCGATCTTTGTTTTCTTTAATGCAAACTGAGTCGCATTTTTGTGATGAATTTTGTTTGCTTCATTATCGCTTGGTTGCGATTTCGTGTTAATTTAATGCAAATTGAGCGAAGGTATTTTACTTTGGATGCGATTTCTGTGTACTTTGAGGCAAATAGAGCATGCATTTTTTTAATGATTCCGTTTATTTTATTCACGACGGTATTTACGTTTGGTTGTTATTATTTTGGGTGAACTTTTTTTGCTTTTGCATTTTGCTGTGGATTCTGTTTGCTTCATTATCTAAGAGATTTACGTTGATCTGTGATCTTTGTGTGCATTAATGCAAATCGAGTGCATATATTTACGTTTAGCTAGGATCACAGTGTAATATACTTCAAATTTAGCGCGCCTTACAAACGCTTTGTGAGCTATAGACAAAATTAGCTATTAAGTCATGTTCACGCAATGTGTATGATGGTTTTTTGGGGCCTTTGCGTAGTCTGTTGTCTACATTTACTTTTCACTCTTCGTTTGGCTGCTATTTTTGTCTACTTAAAGGCAAAGCGGGCGTGCATTACAAACACTTTGGGAATTTTTAAGTTATGTGCACACAATGTGTATAACAAACACTTTGGTAATCATTAAGTCGTGTGCACACGATGTGTATACCTAATAGTTTGGGAATTATTAAATCATGTGCGCGCAGTATTTTGGGATTTTTTTATAGTACATTTGTGCGTAGAAAAGTATAACGTCCACAAATAGTCTGCTTTTTTACAGGGGGGGGGATATAAAAACGTAATGTTAACAAAGGAGGATTTACTGTTTTGTTTATTTTCATGGTGCTAATGCAACTTTTTAAAAAACTTTTTAAGTGAGCTTCGGCATCAGATGTTGTACAAATTAAGGCATTGTTGTGAAAGGCAAGGCTTTCTGTTGCAATGTCTGCATACGTTCATTCAGCTTTTAGTTGACTAATTGTTACAGAGCAGCTAAACAAGTATAGTACGTGGGGGTGTTTTATGCTTACAAATAGGGCAGTTTGTGTGGGACTCATTGTACGAAGTAATGTTTGGTTTTGATGCAAAGAGATTTAAAATTACATTTTCCAAAGGGTGATTTAAATGATTGCTTCCTTTCGCGCTCGTAATGTGTGTTTTTTTAAAGTTATTGTGAGCCTTGGTATTTAATGTTTTACATATTAAGGTCTCTGTGTGCTAGGCCTTGCTCCATGGCGTAATTACGTAGTATTTAAATGTAGCTTTTAGTTGCATAGTTGTTGCAGAGCAGATAACCAGTGATAGTATATGGGTATGTGGGGGAAAATATATGTTAAGAAATAGTTGCCTTTTTGTTAGGGGGGTATAGAAAGAAATGATGTTATAACAAAGAAGGATTGGATGTGTTAAATGCTTACAAATAGGCCGCTTTGTTTTTGGTGTGTATAGTAGGAAGTAATGTGTGGTTTTACTGCAAATACATTTAAATAAGTTAGTGCAAAGGAGGATTTAAAACTTGCGTTGCCCTTTTTAGGTCTCGGCTCGAAGGCTGCGCTTGCGCAGTCTCGATCCGAGATTTAATGACTTGGAGAAGAGGGGCTTGAACCCGCCCCTCTTCTCCCCTGTTCTCCATTGGCTGGCCTCTTGAATGTTGGCCAGCCATTGGAGAAGAGGTCCCGTCACTCCGATCAGGCCCCGTCATTTTCGGATCGGGGTGTGTTTTTTTCAGAAAGTCTAATTATCTCCTCCAGCCAATGGCAAGAGGAGATAACAGCAAAACACGCCCCCGAATCCGAAAACGCCACTGCGTTTCTCCGAGGCATTTCTGCTTCGCCTCGGAGAAAGGCAGTGGTGTCCCATCTTTCTCGCACATGCTCCTCGCCCTCGTCACTCCTGCCTGATCACCTCTCTCCACCATTCGCTCTTTCTTCCCCCTTCCTCCCCTCTGTCTTCGCATCTCTCAGCCCCCAGCTTCGGCAGCCATCAAATTCTATGCCTACTCTCCCCGACACCTACACTTATTCTTTCAGCCTGAAGTCGAGGAGCCAGTGGTGAGGAGCGGGGATGCACATTTCCTTTCTGCACCAAACTGTGCTAATGAGCCCGTCGCTGTGCCGTCCAGCTGGGAAGTTTACTGAACAGAGCAGAATAATTGCGTCCTTATTTTCAGCTCCAAAAGATCAACATTTCGCTGCAGAGGTTTTCCGAGGTTTGGTATTTTGTTGTTGCAGACTTTTGCTTACATTTAGAGAGGGCGTTTCGTTCGGTCCCAGAAAGCGTTGGTTTTGCTCGCTCGGGGTGCAGCCTGCCCCTCTTCCCAGCCTTTAGTAAACATACTTAAATATAATTACTTTACAGTGTTCGTATGTGTTGAACAATTGTGAGGGTTTTCAGGAGACCAGACCCCTCCCAAATTGAATTGCTTGCTAAAGGAGCTACGGTCTCCACGAGACTGCCTTTACGACGAGCAGCTTTTCTACTTCCACGGGAAATACAAAGGGAATCTCCCCGCCCCCAGAAGCCCGGGGACAAACAACACCTAAACCCTTCGGGGTCCAGCTGCACTCTGGATTACGCTTCGGGACAGCCGTCTCGGGTTTCCACGGGGTGTTAGGAATTGTTTCTGCGCCTTTGGTTTGTGAGAACTCCTCCTGGTGGCCTGGTCCCTTCCAGAATTGCAGATTTATGCTACAAAGGAACAGCTACATACTAGTAACACTTATTTAACGAGAGCCCATATGACGCATAGATAAACATGTTGTCCTCACTCCTCTTCCCGCTCTGTTTGCGAGCCCTTCTTTCACTCTTACTCCTACACCCCTTCCTGTCGCCGTTATCCGTCTCTTCCGCCTCCATCTCTGACTTTGTCTCCGATTCCCGCCAGAACCGTGTTTTCTTCAACTGTTCCTGCCTGCTGAGTAGGCTTTTTTTGTTTGTTTAAGAGAAGTTTTCTCCATACAACCCAACTTGTCATTTTAATGATTAGTATTTTAACAGCCATTACGATTAACACGAGTCTCTGAACATTTAAGCGCAATAAATAATAGTTCAATATCCCCAAAAGGTTATTATGATAAAACACAAAAAAGCAATTCGAGTGTCAAACGTATTTGAAACGTAATTGATGCGTATACGTGCTTGCTAAACTCCATAAGCGAAGTTCTAAGCATAACCAGTAATTGATTGCACATGGGAGCTGCCAAACCGGGAATACATTGTGTAAAGATTTGTATAAATGTCGCAATTTTCAAGAGGAGATCTCTTAAGCCTCCCGAAAATTGCACTTTAGATGCCGCGTAGGAAAGGCACAGAAGGTGGCCCTGCCCTGGAAGCAGGCGACTGTAGCTAGTGGCTGGCCATGCTGATATCCGTGTTTCTTTAAAACCGCCCTCTTAAAGGCAGTGTCCTAAACTAGGACTAATATACGAGTCATACAGTTCTATCGTTTTCCGAGGTACCATCACATACTCGTTGGCAGGGCTTTAAGTGAGATGAAAAAACGGGGGGGGGGTCTCTCAAGGGGGCGTGGTCAGTGTAATTAAGGGGGTGGCTTAAAAATACGTAAGCTAAAAATCTGTGTGTAGCACAGTGTACCGCCCGACTTTTATTTTGCTGTTCCTCTCATTGCGTCCATATATATCATACAAGCCACATCATACCTACAACAAGTCAGGACTATTGGCTTTGTCAATGGTTGTTAGTTGCATAAGATAAATAAGCAGCAACTATGGCTTGTGTATAATTTTGAAAACGCTTCCACTTACAGCCCAGGTGACACCACGAAAATGTTGCTGCTCCTGAGATTCAAAAACAGAAGGGAAATCCAGAGAGAAAAGGACTCTCTTGAAATGATTTCCCTTCCCCTACAACCCTCACCACGTGCACATCGATGTGCCTGCTGTCACTGCAGTCCGGAAAAAAAACGGACCGCCTATGCCAGGGCACAAAACAGAGCCCGATAGAGACCCATTCGAGGCCCCCTTAAAACAAGCATTTACAATGCAACGGTCTCGGCATTGTTAAAGTTAGAGCTATTGGCATTGCTCATGACATTATTTTTGTTTGTTTTTGTTTTTAACAATGCCGTTTCTTTAAATGTTTTGAAAACAAAAACATAAACAAAAATAATGTCATAAGCAATGCCAATAGCTCTAACTTTACCAATGCCGAGACCATTGCATTGTAAATGCTTGTTTTTTTTTCCTAACATCTAAGAGTGAAAACAACAGATGTTGCCTTGCTCAAGCGATAAACATCTTGCGGGTTTTAGGAATTCTGTTTGGGTTTCTTTATAAGTCTTTTTTATTACTGGGTTATATGGCTAGTAATTGACAGCCCACAGTGAATTAGTAAATCATGTGGAGGCAATATTGATAAGGATCTTGTGCGGTCTCTCTTTAGTTTGTTGGCTTCAGTCACTTCACACTATTTGTCTTGCTGCCATCTGCGTCTTCTTGGGTGTATGGCCTCTCTTTAGTCTGCTGTCTGCCTTAACTTCACACTTTTATTTTGGGTTTACTCGGATGCACATCGAGCGTGCATTACAAACAGTTTTATATTATATATAGCTTTTGCAAGCACAAGTGTCGTTGTTTACTGATATCTTAATGTAGATTAGAGCTGCATATTTATTAAATACATAAAAACAGTGATAGTAAGGGGCATTTGTTTTTTATGTTTTCATGTGAATCACGTGATTTTATGTATTATAAAAAAAAACGGCTGTGTATAAAAACATGCGCTCTATGTTACATTAGCGGACTATATTAATGCAACCTTCAGTTGCATAATTTTTGCTGAGGCAGTTGAATAGGGATAGTGTGGCAAAGTTACATTTTTCATATCGTCCGCTTTTATTGTATCAGCATGCCACGTGTTAGCTTGTATTTATGTTAATGTATTGTAAAGTTTTTTTTACAAAGGGGTATATAAATAATTTTGACTTGTTTTTGCAGGTGTCCCGTTTTTTTTGGAGGGGGGGGAGTTGATTAGAATCCCCGGCATTTAATGTTTACAAATTAAGGGCTAGTGGCAAAAGGCTTTGCATCATTTTGCAATAACCGATTATATAAGTTTATGTTTCAGATGCATGATTGTAGCAATTCAGCAACACATGCTCCAGAGGCAGGTCCAGCAAGGCATCTAGGCTCCAGGCTCAGGTCCAGCAAGGCATCCATGCTTCTGACGCAGGTCCAGCAAGGCATCATGGCTCTCATCCTGGTCATCCTGGATGTTGGCTGGCTTCCAGAGGGTTGTTGATGTGTGCTGCAGTTGGCCCAGGCTGCTCCATTCTGCATTTTTGTGGTTTTGATACCTTTTTAGGTCTCGCCTGACCCAGCACATGCGATGGTCTGGCAAGACTTTTACTAAGGGCTTCAAAAAATGCTACCATGGCCGGCCTAGAGCTTGAGTGCATGTGCGCGGGCACGCGCTTACGAGCAGAGGCGCCATATGGCTTTCCTCGTCATGCTCATTAAGCGCATCGCTCGCCACGCTTGATCGCGATCACTTTCGCTTTGCCTCTTTGCTTTGCATGCGCTTCAACTCCCTTCCTCTCCCTCACCACAGAGCGCGCTTCAACTCCCTTCCCCTCCCTCACCACAGAGTTCGTCTTTCAGCTTGTTTTCCTTGTTTCCTTTTCCTACTGTCTTTTTCTCTCGCATTGGTCTTCTTACTTAAACTACTGTGCTTCAATGCTCTACAATGATGTTAAAACGACCACACGATGTCCGTTGTGTTCCCTTCCTCTTTTTCTATCATCTCTTTTATACCACAAACTCACCTCCCCATTCCCCTCCCTCTAATGCCTTATCTTTCCTTCTTTCCTCTCCCATCACCTGCATGGACTGGACCTCTATACATATGGTTAATGTTCAACCATCCAGCCATCGCTCAGTCACCACGTAAAGCCATACTCCGCCCTGCACTCCCTCGCTCGTCCCTCTAGAATGGACTACACAGCCCGAAACAGATCTAAAACCATTTTGTTTGGTTACTTATGCATACCCAAAGAGATACACAAGCAATGCTAAGCAAGGAGTTTCAATATTTATTGAAGCATTGTGATTCTTATAAAAATGACATGCTGCAATATTCAATAGAAAGGAACAGAATAGTGTAATTAGCATTTTGCGAAATAGTGAAGAAAATGAACAGTTCAACCTTTATGCTATAGCATATGATGGGATATAAGTACTGTAATTTATTGTTCTCCTACCTAGCACTACCTAACAAAGTATGCCTAGGGTGGGTGAATCTACCAAATCATTGTAGGATGATCTAATTCCCCATTGTCTGTAAGGAAGTGTTATCAGAGTGCCGGTCTATGTGCAGAGCTGGGCATCCTTCCTCCAGAGGTAGACAGGAATCAGCTGGGCTCAGTGCTCAATTTGAGCCAGTGGTTTCCAGTGTTCTGCACAGGCACTTAATTCTTGGCAGCGGTGCTTGTGACAGTCTGCCACATGGTGGCACTGTTAGAATGGGGAACCTCTGGTTGGCACAGGTAGGTACTGGTGACAAGCAGCTGTCCCTTCTTCTATTCAGGGCGAGAGAATTACCCCTTCAGAACAACCCCTGCTCACCCTATAGGTAGTGTGGCACGAGCAGTCCGGGCTAAACTTCAGGGCGCTGTCGGTTAAGCATTTATAATAACACACAGTAAATCACAACGATCCCCCACAAACGGACACCAGGCGTAAGTTGTATCAAAAATACGGATGCTTTATATAAAAGATTCTTTGTTACGCAGGTATGTACAAGACCATCAATAACGGTTGCAAAATGGAAGCCACGAGATGATAATTAGGCACTGTTCTTTTCTTTGGTAACTTATTCGATCACGAGCGCTTCACAGGGCTCGGTTGAGTCGGTCCAGTCACGATGATGCGCAGTGCACCCGGGGTACAGTGATACGGGGAAATCAGAACGTTGCGGACCCCGAGTCCGATAGAGAGTTCACTGTACCTGGGAACGTGCGATGTGCTTGGACGAGTCTTCGGGGGAGATGCAGGTTCTGCACCTCGCGGGTCTCCGGATCAAGAATTCAGCGGGCGGCTCTCGGTAGACAGGTGCGGCCCAGGGCCTCCGACACGGACTGTGCGGGAGGTCACTGCGGAGGGCGGCACGGTCAGACTCAGGCTGGGAGGTGAAGCGGGGTGGCCGGATACGTTACGACGTACGGGCGGCCGTCCGAGGCTTGATTTCACTTCCCAATTAGAAATCCGGCGGGAGGGCGAGAGGGCACCAGGCACGCTCCAGTGGCAGGCGGGTGACAGGGAAGCGGGGCGGCCAGCCTCGATGGGTCCAGAGCGACTCAGGTATAGCGGGGCTCTCGGCGAGGGCAGGCGGCCAGGCCTCTGGGTGTCACGGCCCTAGGAGGGGTGGCAAGGTGCGCAGAGCACTCCGGCGGGAGAAAGCACACGGCTCGAGTTCTCAGACGAGCGGAGACACGGTGAACCCACTGGTCCTGGGGTTCAGTTCAGGGGGCAAGCTCTTCTTCCAAGCCCTTGGAGATAGTTGAAGAACAAAGTGCAAAAGTCTCTTTCAGTCTTTTTCCTCTCCTTCCTCAGCAAGGCACCTACTGCAGGCCAGTCCCTCAGGTCAGGGAAAGTTACTCCTCCTTCAGCTTCTTCCAGGTCCTTCTAGTCGGGCAGAGTTCCTTCGTGGTTCAATCTGGATCTGATTTCTTAGGAGCCAGGCTCCTACTTTTATACAGTGATTCTTTTGTTCTTTAGCGCCAGGGGGCCTGGGCCTGGCTCAGTCCAGTTCTGGATACTTTGTTTTGGTGACTCTGCTCTTTCCTTTCAGCAGCAGGGCAGAGACATCAGCCGCTCCACAAGGGGCGGAGCCGGCTTTGTGGTGGCAGAGCACAGGTCTATTCAAGAGTCAGGGTGGACTCCTCCCACCCATCCTGGTGCGATCTCTCTACCCACCACCTGGCAGCCAACCTGTCTCCCGGAATCCCCCAGCCCTGCTCCTGTACTGTTGCTAGGCAGAACACACACCCACAGCAGAGGCGGACTGAGATGGTCAGGCACGCAAAGGCTAACTTTCTAAAAGTAGCATTTGCAAACCCAGGACATTAAAATAACCTTTACTAAAAGATGTATTTTATTATCCCGAGGCATACTAAACATGACTTTCTACCATGCTCTCTGAGTCCACTGGGGTCACAGCGTGTAGCGATCCCAGCAGCCCATTCTGGCCTACGGAGAGCAGGTAGCCTTCAATAGTGAAAAACGAAAATGGCTGTAATTCACTATTAAGACATGCTACACACATCAGGGCATGTCCTACCTTAGGCCCACAATGTACCCTGCGCTTGGGCCTACCAGAGGGGAGACTAACATGTAGTTAAGGGAAGGTTTAGGGACTGGCAAGTGGGGACACTTGCTCAGTCAGCGCGACGGTACCAGACCGCGCGCAGGTTCTGCAGTGGCAGATCCTAGACACATTTTACCCCGCTGCTTCGGTGGGTGGCACAATCCGTGCTGCAAGCCCACTAGCAGCATTTGGCTATACAAGCCCTTGGCACCCCTGGTGCACTCTACAAGGGACTGACAGTAAACCAAATATGCCAAACGTGGATGTCAATTCACATAATACATTTCACCATAGGGAGCACTTGCACTGTGGCACTGGATGGCAGTGGCACAGTGCCCTGAGCAGCTAACACCAACACAAAAACACATTGAGGCACAGACAAAAATGGAAGGGTGACCCACGCCAATGGTGCCAGGTCTAACACGTGTCCCCTCCAGCTGAAAAGTGGGGAGAACTACCCTACCCCAGGGAGTTCTTCATCACTAAGGCGGAAAAACCTGGACAGACCGTCAGCATTGGCGTGATCTGTGCCAGGGCGATGCTCCACCGTAAAGTCGATACCCTGTAGGGAGATGGACCACCTCAACAGTTTTGGGTTCTCACCCCTCATTTGCATCAACCATCTGAGGGGCCTGTGGTCGGTCTGAACCCGGAAGTGAGACCCAAACAAGTAGGGTCTTAGCTTCTTCAGCGCCCAGACCACAGCAAATGCTTCTCGTTCTATCGCACTCCACCTTTGTTCCCGGGGAAGTAGCCTCCTGCTAATAAAAGCTACTGGTTGGTCAAAGCCCTCCTCAGTGATCTGTGAGAGAACAGCCCCTACACCATGCTCTGATGCATCCGTCTGCACCAGGAACTCTTTGGAGAAGTCAGGAGCCAAGAGCACGGGCGCCGTGCACATGGCAGTTTTCAGGGTGTCGAAGGCTTTCTGACAGGTGTCAGTCCATATCACTTTTCTGGGCTGCTTCTTCGAAGTCAGCTCTGTCAAGGGGGCAACGATGCTGCCATACCCCTTGACAAACCTCCTGTAGTACCCGGTGAGTCCTAAAAAGGCCCTCACCTCCGTCTGGGTCTTTGGGGGCTCCCAAGCCAGGATGGTTTCAACTTTGGGTTGGAGGGGCGCCACCTGGCTGCTCCCCACTTGGTGTCCCAAGTACACCACTGAACCCTGCCCGATCTGACACTTGCTTGCCTTGATCATGAGGCCTGCCTTGCGCAGCGCCATCAACACTTCCCAGAGATGTTGCAAGTGTTCTTCCCATGTGCCGCTGAACACTGCGATGTCATCCAGGTAGGCGGCGCTGAACTCGGTCAGCCCAGCCAACACCTGGTTGACCAACCTCTGGAAGGTGGCAGGGGCATTCTTCATCCCAAAGGGCATCACCCGGAACTGGTAATGCCCATCTGGTGTAGAGAATGCGGACCTCTCTTTGGCCCCATCAGTTAAGGCGATCTGCCAGTACCCAGACGTTAAATCAAACGTGCTGAGGTACCGTGCAGCCCCTAACCGATCGATGAGCTCATCAGCTCTGGGGATGGGGTGCGTGTCAGTCTTCGTGACTGAGTTGAGTCCTCGGTAGTCCACACAGAACCGGAGTTCGGGCGTGGCACCCGGCGCTGCAGCCTTTGGGACCAAGACCACTGGGCTGGCCCAAGGACTGCTGGAGGACTCAACCACCCCTAGAGCAAGCATCTTCGAGACCTCCTCTCTGATGTAGGCTCGGACCCTGTCAGTTACCCGGTATGCTTTGTGCTTCACAGGTAAGCTGTCTCCTGTATCCACATCATGGGCGCACCAATTCGTGATACCAGGAACCAGGGAAAACAGGTCAGGAAACTGCCCCAGCAGCTGGCGGCAGTCACCCTGTTGCTCAGGGGTCAGGGTGGGTGAGAGGTTAACTCCATCCACTGACCCGTCTCGCTCTGAGGCTACCAAGAGGTCAGGGAGAGGCTCGGACTCCTCTTCCGTCCCATCATCGGTTGCCAAGAGCATGCCCACTTCGGACCTCGCCAAGTGGGGCTTCAGTCGATTGACATGTAGGACCCTTAAGGGGTTCCTAGGAGACCGCAAGTTCACCAAGTAGGTGACAGAACTCTTGCGCTCCACAATCTCAAAGGGTCCTGTCCACTTGTCCTGGAGTGCACAAGGCTCCACAGGGGCCAGGACCCACACTTTTTGGCCAGGTTGAAGCTCAACCAGAGTGGCATTCTGGTCGTACCACCGCTTCATTTCCTCCTGGCTGGCTTCCAGGTTTGCCTCAGCAAGTTGCCTGAAACGCCTAGTCTGGTTCCAGAAAGCCAGCATGTAACTGTATACATTCTGGGGAGGTTTCCTGGGAGATTGCTCCCAGCCTTCCTTGACCAGACTAAGAGGTCCTCGTACTGGGTGGCCATACAAAAGCTCAAAGGGACTGAACCCTAGAGATTTTGTGGCACCTCGCGGTACGCAAAGAGAAGGCATGGTAAAAGGACGTCCCACTTACGCCTCATGGGTTCCTCAAGACCCATAATCATGCCCTTCAGGGTTCGGTTGAAGCGCTCAACCAACCCGTTGCCTTGGGGATGGTAAGGGGTGGTGAACTTGTAGGTCACACCACACTCTTGCCAAAGGGACTTCATATATTTCGATATGAAATTGGTCCCCCTGTCAGACACCACCTCTAGAGGGAATCCTACTCGTGAGAAAATTCCCATCAGTGCCCGTCCCACCACGGGGGCCGTCACTGTCCTCAGAGGGATGGCTTCAGGGTACCGGGTGGCATGGTCCACCAAGACCAGGATAAACCTGTTGCCCATGGCTGTCTTGGGGTCCAGTGGCCCCACAATGTCAATCCCCACCCGCTGGAATGGGGTACTGACCACAGGGAAAGGTTGGAGTGGAGCTCTCAGCTTCCTTCCACTCTTGCCACTTGCCTGGCAAGTCTGGCATGTCCTGCAGTGAGTGTCAGAACTCCTGCGCATTTGGGGCCAATAAAAGTGGGTGACAAGCCTTTCAAAGGTCTTGTCCTGCCCCAAATGTCCTGCTTACGGTACGTCGTGAGCCAGCCCCAGTAGGAAGGCTCTGAACTTCTGGGGTACCACCAGCGCACGGGCTGTCCCAGGTTCAGCAACCTTAGGCTCTGAGTATAGGAGGTCGTTCTCCCAGTAGATCAAGTGAGTTCCGGACTGATCACCATTGGCCTGGGCTGCAGCCTGCTGCCGCATACCCTCTAGAGAGGGGCACTCTTTCTGCTCCCTGCAGAATTCCTCCCTGGTGGGGCCTCCTTCTTGCTGCCAATGGGTCAGCTCAGGCAGGTCCCCCAGTTCGGCTATCTGTTCCCCGGTAGGCTCCAGGGCATCCCCCTCAAGGCCTGCTTCCTCCTGGGCCGTGGGAACTTCAGGAGCCGGATTCCCGTGCCTCCCTTGCCCTCTCTCTAAGGCCGGTTCCTGGGCCTCTCCCTCAGGCTCCAGGGTTCCTTTAACACCCCTACCGGCTGCCATTGACCAGGTGGTCACGCACGCCCAATCAGGCAAGCCCACCATCCGCAGGTGAGTTGTCTTCTCCACCTTTTCCCAAGGGGAGCTCTCCAAATCGTTACCTAGGAGACAATCAACAGGCATGGCCTCTCTCACAGCCACTTGCAGAGTACCAGAGACCCCCCCCACTCAAAGGGAACCTGAGCCATTGGACACTGACTCTGTGTTGTTGGCATTGACAACACGGCAGAATGCGTGTGGGACAACCTGCTCTTGAGACACCAGGTGTTGCTTGACAGCAGTCACACTGGCTCCTGTATCTCTAAGAGCCCCCACCCTTCGGCCATTTATGGTCACCCACTGCCCATACTTTTGAGTATTGGGGGGCAGTTGGGCCTCAGCGACCATCTCACTGTCTCCTAATGAGACTAGGGTCATCTGTACGGGATCCCCCGCCCCTTGGACATCTATCTCCCTCCCCAAGGCTACACTATTCACCTGCTTGGGGGGTGGAGCACCAGAGGGTGCTGGTTTACCATACAGGGGGCACTTGGGATCCACGGAAATGTGCCCCAGGTTGTTACACTTGTAACATCTGAGGGGCCCTCTTTGAACAGGGTTACCTGTCGGGGCCCCGGTCTGCTTCGGGGGTGGGGGTGGCTGAGAACCTTTCCCTTGGTTCCCTTGGGAATTACTTTGGGGCCCTCTGTAGAACTCCCTCTGTTTACCCTTGTCCCCCCCACTCTTCTGCTGGGGACCCTGAACACCTTTGGCGGGGCCTCCCACGGGACCCTTGTGGACCCTGGTGCTGATCCAGCGGTCCGCCTCCTCAGCAAGCTTCCTCGGGTTGGACAGCTTGCTATCGATCAGGTGCTGGCGTAGCTCAGGAAAACAATTATCCGACAAGTGCTCCCATGCAATTAAATCAAACAGCCCTTGGTAATACTAATCATTCACTTTGCTACCCTTCACCCAACTATCCAGGGCTCTGCAAAAAAAGGTCACATATTCTACATAAGTGGTACCAGGTTTCTTGGTGCAATCCCTAAATCTCTGTCTGTACAATTCAGGAGTTAACCCATACCTTGTCATAAGAGCCTCCTTCATGTGTGGATAGGATGTCTTGACCTCCGAGGGGAGATCCAGCAGTGTGTCCCGCCCTTCACTTAGGAACCTTCCCCACAACCCCGCTCCCCAATCCTTCTCAGGGACCCGGTGGGAGGACATGGCTACTTCATAGGCCCTGAACCACTGCCCAATATCATCCTGCTTATAATATTCTTTGACTACATCTTTAGGAATGTGCACCCTTGACTCTGTTGAATTGCTGCCACCAGAGGGTGAGTTGTCTAAACTCCTGGCCTTGAGATCCAACTCCCTCATTTTTACCTCATGCTCCATGGCCAGTTTTTGCCTTTCCATCTCCATTTGCAGTTTTGCCATCTCCACCTCATGGGCTCGTGCAGAACTCCTGTCGGCCATCTCCTCTGGCGACAGGCCTCTGCTAGGCTCAAAAACACTTTCTGGGGGTATCACCTCCCGTGCATTCTCGGGGAACTTTGATTCGTGCCAGGCTCTCAGCGCTTTTACGTACTGATCCTTGGTGCTTAGTCCACTTTGCTTGATTCTGTACTTGGAGAGATATCCCTTCAGGACATCATTTGTGCACTTCCTCAGTGCCTCGGGCTCCCAATCGATGTCATCCGCTCCAGAGAATACAGAGGACGCTCCGCCTCCACTGACTGAGCTAGGCATGGTTTCTTAAGGTGGAGATTCTTCTTTAGCAACAACTGTCAATCAATCTGTGGCTGCGTTATAGGTCTGCTCTACGTGGTGATCAATAATTCACTGTATGTAAATCATAAATGCAAATTCGAAATCCCACCGCTGCCACCAATGTTAGAATGGGGAACCTCTGGTTGGCACAGGTAGGTACCGGTGACAAGCAGCGGTCCCTTCTTCTATTCAGGGCGAGAGAATTAACCCTTCAGAACAACCCCTGCTCACCCGATAGGTAGTGTGGCGCGAGCAGTCCGGGCTAAACTTCAGGGCGCTGTTGGTTAAGCATTTATAATAACACACAGTAAATCACAACGATCCCCCACAAACGGACAGCAGGCGTAAGTTGTATCAAAAATACGGATGCTTTATATAAAAGATTCTTTGTTACGCAGGTATGTACAAGACCATCAATAACGGTTGCGAAATGGAAGCCACGAGATGATAATTAGGCACTGTTCTTTTCTTTGGTAACTTATTCGATCAGGAGCGCTTCACAGGGCTCGGTTGAGTCGGTCCAGTCACGATGATGCGCAGTGCACCCGGGGTACAGTGATACGGGGAAATCAGAACGTTGCGGACCCCGAGTCCGATAGAGAGTTCACTGTACCTGGGAACGTGCGATGTGCTTGGACGAGTCTTCGGGGGAGATGCAGGTTCTGCACCTCGTGGGTCTCCGGATCAAGAATTCATCGGGCGGCTCTCGGTAGACAGGTGCGGCCCAGGGCCTCCGACACGGACTGTGCGGGAGGTCACTGCGGAGGGCGGCACGGTCACACTCAGGCTGGGAGGTGAAGCGGGGCGGCCGGATACGTTACGACGTACGGGCGGCCGTCCGAGGCTTGATTTCACTTCCCAATTAGAAATCCGGCGGGAGGGCGAGAGGGCACCAGGCACGCTCCAGTGGCAGGCGGGTAACAGGGAAGCGGGGCGGCCAGCCTCGATGGGTCCAGAGCGACTCAGGTAGAGCGGGGCTCTCGGCGAGGGGAGGCGGCCAGGCCTCTGGGTGTCACGGCCCTAGGAGGGGTGGCAAGGTGCGCAGAGCACTCCGGCAGGAGAAAGCACACGGCTCGAGTTCTCAGACGAGCGGAGACACGGTGAACCCACTGGTCCTGGGGTTCAGTTCAGGGGGCAAGCTCTTCTTCCAAGCCCTTGGAGATAGTTGAAGAACAAAGTGAAAAAGTCTCTTTCAGTCTTTTTCCTCTCCTTCCTCAGCAAGGCACCTACTGCAGGCCAGTCCCTCAGGTCAAGGAAAGTTACTCCTCCTTCAGCTTCTTCCAGGTCCTTCTAGTCGGGCAGAGTTCCTTCGTGGTTCAATCTGATTCTGATTTCTTAGGAGCCAGGCTCCTACTTTTATACAGTGATTCTTTTGTTCTTTAGCGCCAGGGGGCCTGGGCCTGGCTCTGTCCAGTTCTGGAATACTTTGTTTTGGTGACTCTGCTCTTTCCTTTCAGCAGCAGGGCAGAGACATCAGCCGCTCCACAGGGGGCGGAGCCGGCTTTGTGGTGGCAGAGCACAGGTCTATTCAAGAGTCAGGGTGGACTCCTCCCACCCATCCTGGTGCGATCTCTCTACCCACCACCTGGCAGCCAACCTGTCTCCCGGAATCCCCCAGCCCTGCTCCTGTACTGTTGCTAGGCAGAACACACACCCACAGCAGAGGCGGACTGAGATGGTCAGGCACGCAAAGGCTAACTTTCTAAAAGTAGCATTTGCAAACCCAGGACAATAAAATAACCTTTACTAAAAGATGTATTTTATTATCCCGAGTTCAGGCATACTAAACATGACTTTCTACCATGCTCTCTGAGTCCACTGGGGTCACAGCGTGTAGCGATCCAAGCAGCCCATTCTGGCCTACGGAGAGCAGGTAGCCTTCAATAGTGAAAAATGAAAATGGCTGTAATTCACTATTAAGACATGCCACACACATCAGGGCATGTCCTACCTTAGGCCCACAATGCACCCTGCGCTTGGGCCTACCAGAGGGGTGACTAACATGTAGTTAAGGGAAGGCTTAGGGACTGGCAAGTGGGGACACTTGCTCAGTCAGCGCGACGGTACCAGACCGCGCGCAGGTTCTGCAGTGGCAGATCCTAGACACATTTTACCCCGCTGCTTCGGTGGGTGGCACAATCCGTGCTGCAAGCCCACTAGCAGCATTTGGATATACAAGCCCTTGGCACCCCTGGTGCACTCTATAAGGGACTGACAGTAAACCAAATATGCCAAACGTGGAAGTCAATTCACATAATACATTTTACCATAGGGAGCACTTGCACTGTGGCACTGGATGGCAGTGGCACAGTGCCCTGAGCAGCTAACACCAACACAAAAACACATTGAGGCACAGACAAAAATGGAAGGGTGACCCACGCCAATGGTGCCAGGTCTAACAGGCACTGTCTGCCAAATTTGGGAACGAGCACAATAACAGCTATTTATGAATTTGATATGCATTAACAATCATTAATTCGTGTCGCCCAAGCCATGCTTATAGCCTGAAATAATCTGAATTATCACACTATGATGGCTAGTGGTTGTGTTGGGACTGTAATTGGCACCGCTGACAGGGGCAATGGATGGTGCAAGCTGCTGTGTCCTCCTGACGAGGGTCCTGCCAATTATTTTATTACAAATTAACCACTGGCTGGGCTAGAATTCCAGCATGTAGCGACCTCACCGTATCAGCAAAATGTTCCTCCCGCTAAACAAGGAGGTGATTCTGTTTATATATTAAACATCACCAATGCTGCTATGTCTAAACCCCAGTCAGGCTGCTATTGTTTATTCTATTGTGATAACTCCCTCGCCGAGCAGACAAAAATAAGTGACAACATTTTGCGTAATGAAATTAGCCCTTGTACTGAATATTCAAGGTAGATGATATTATGCTCATGAATTGGAAATGTAAGCAAACTCAATTTCAGAGAATATTATCCTGTGCAGAAACGCAATGAATTGTGTGTCAAATGTCAATGTTCAGTGTTTAAGTAAAAATGTCTAGTTTAAATGTGAACCTGCAAAATGGTGCTATTTTCGCTTGATCCGAATATGCCCACATGACATGGGCTGTAACTCTGCTCGACAGTGCAGCAGAAGTTACCATAGTGAGACAGGCACTGCGTCCATTTCTGGGGACGACAGCGACTGAAACTTTCATTACAGTTGAAACAGCTGACACTTGATTAGCTCCCCCTGACAGACCATATGATATAGTTCTTCTAATTGAAGGTGACATTCAACATGTTATTAAAGGGAATTTTGGGTAAATCTATCATCTTCTTATTACATTTTGTTGGCGAACCCAGATTGGCCCCCACCTTTTTTGTTGAACGCTCCGAAAGGGGAGGAGGTGATACTTCTGAGTTTTTCACGTAGCGTCCCCCAGGAGTATGCAGTGGCTTTTGCAGAAGAATGGGTTGTGGTGCTTGCACCGGCACTGTACCGTATTCTTGTGGGCTGAAATCAAGATTCTCCACCCCATAAGATACCATTGCGGTCTATGCCACCGACTCAACCCCAATATCCCCTCTGGTAGGATGCAAAGGGTCCCCTATCTGAGATTCTAAGTCAGTTGGAGTATCAAGGAGTGATTGAGACATGTGTGTCACCGATGAATAACCCTCTTTTTACAGTTACCTAACCCAATGAGTCGTACCGCATAGTTTTGGATTACCAGCATTTGAACTCTCATTGTCGTACTTTTGCGGTACAAAATACCCATAGTTCTGCTCTTGTAGACAGTCTTGTTCGTAAAAGATATGAAACGACCCTAGACCTTTCCAACAGCTTCTTCAGTCACAATCTGTCCCCTGCATCCAGTCAATGCACAGCATTTACAGCCGGCGGAAAACAAAAATAATTCCGGTACTTAGCAATGGGCTAAAAAAACAGCCCAGGGGTATTCGCCGCCCGTGTTGTCTCTTTACCAGACAGCATAGACCCAGATGCGTACATTGATGATATTTATCTCAAGGACGATGAGTTGTGGCCGCATCTTTGCTGAGTCGACAGCATCATTATTTTGTTTGCGGACTGCGGTTAAAAATGTAACTTTGCCAAATCACACATCGCAGAGTATGCAGTGTTATTTTTGGGCAATGAGATCAGTAATGAAGGTAGAGGTTTAGCACCTCACTTCCTAGAGAACTGTGCACATTTGCGGCCTCCGACAACCATGAAAAAACTTCTGTCTGTGCTGGGATTTTTGAATTTTCGTGCATTTTTACATTCCCGAATACGCCCAGCGTATCAAGCCGCTTTATTCTTTGATACAACCTACATTTTCGAAAGCCAGTTGGTTACCGGAACATTCTGCTATTTTAGTATCTTTACAATCTGATCTGCTTGAATGAAAATACTTGTTAACACATGATAACCACACAAACCTGGTAATACGTATTGTGCCAGGCACATTCGGTTTTACTTACTTAACGTTCAATGAAGGTGACACAGTACTTATTGCATACAAATCACATTCGTACACTTATGCCAAATTGCGGTTTTCCACTGTTGAAAAAGTCTTGACAGCTGTTCAGATGGCGATCCTGAAGGAACGTGCACTGGCACAGGGGAAAAGCATTATGATGGTAACACATACCCTGCACTTGCGGCAGTGTCAAAGGCAAGTGCACCAAACTCTAAGGCTGTGCATCCCCATTGGATACAATGGGCTACTTCTTTGACGTCTCCGGATGTCATGTTTATTTTCGACTCCTCTCTTCAGACTCAGGAGTTCTTGCAGTATGAATTTGTTCATCCGCCTCCTCTGTCTATGCGCCCGCTTGAGGAGTACTATTGAATCATTTACACCAATAGTTCTGCGCAACCGGCCACCGACCACCGGCTCTAAGTATGCTTATTCAGCGGCCTGTGCTAATGTGGCAGGTACCATGGTGACAGTGAGTTCAGGTCCAGTGTTGTTCTTACGCAGGCGCTAGGTGACTGTTCTGCCAAATTGGCTGAGCTGCGTGAGTTGGTGCTTGCTCTTGAGTTCGCTGATCCTAATGTGACTACTCTCATTGTGAGTGATTCTTTTTTATTGTGTTCAGTCTTTCAATGACAACTTATTCTTTTGGTCTCAGAATGACTATCGTGATTCGAAAGGCAGCGCAATTAAGCATAAAATGCTATGGGTTCGAGTGGCAGATCTTAAACAACGTCTGCCCCTCACATATGTAATACATATTCTTGTCCACCAGCCTGTGGGAGCGCACGCTGTCGGTAACAGTTTGGCTATTGAAGCCGCCAAATCAGCAGTAGCCATGTGTTTTGTTGCAGTCGTTACAAGATCCAAGACTACAATAGATTATGAAATTTTGGCAGCTAATGCTGCTACTGAGAAGGGTGGTAATTACCCACAAGGGTTCCCTTCAAAGTACTCTTATCATTCAAGTCCCGACAAGGTTCCATGTGTAAGAATTAATGACGTTGGAGATCAGCTGATTCCCAACGCAGACCGCAGACTTTCTTTGATAACAGCCACACACGAAGGCTTAGCTTCGGCCCATGCTGGCGTGTCTGTGTCACTTTCTATGTTGCAGCAACGTTACTGGGGGCGTGGTTTATATAAACAGACTCATAATTATGTATTGTCTTGTGACATTTGTCAGCAGATTAAGCCATCTACGGCTACTTGTCCACCACAAACACAGCTATGCATTTCTAATAAGCCTTTTGACAGTGTAAATCTTGATCACTGTGGTCCATTTTCATTCGACACTGCTTATAAATAAATTTTAGATGCAGTTGATTCGTGCACACGCTTAATTTGCGTTTGGCCAAAACGCAGTGCTCAAGCTCGAAATGTCATCAGGGATTTGCGTGTCTTTGGGGGAATTTTTGCCTGTGGCACCTTCCATTCTGACCCAGGTCCAGCGTTCGCCTCTAAGGCATACAAGGATGCAATGAAGTCTTTGGGGATGCTGGTGCAGTTTTCGTCTCCATACAGGCCTGAGGGCAACTCAATTATGGAGCGAATGAACCGTGACTTAAAGCAATCCTTGACAGCTAGAGTTTTGGTACTGGCAGGAACCTTCTGTCCCATTTGTATGGCGTGCAACGTACACTTAATAATCTTCCTAGAAGATCTCTGGGGGGCGGACCCCATACAAAATGCCCATTGGCAGAAAAATGTTTTTGCCAGACCTTGACGGTCTGGACATGGTGGCCGCTGCCGCAGCCTTTGATGTAGATAATCATTCTACTGTGTTTTAGGACTTACAAGAGACCCATGACAGTCTTGCAACTGAACACTTACCCTCTGCCACTGATACAGCACTGCTGATTCCGGTAGCCGGCTGGCTACCCAAAATTGGAGATCTGCTCCGAGAGAAGGTGGAGAACAAAAAATAATGTGGCCCCTCTTATCGTGCACCGGTTCCAGTGCTCGGCGTGAATGGTACTCGTATAGTCATTTTACTACCGCTTCCAGGTCGGAAAGACAACAGATACATCTCAGTGGATAATGTCAAGCTACAACATCTAGGAGATTCTGAATAGTGTGACCCCTGCTTTATCATGTCCAGTATTTTCAAGGAATCCTGTGATTGGAGCATCTGACACCGAGCAAAATGACACTGCCATCGAGATGTACTCTGTTACTACTCACTTGCTAGTACCGCAAGCTTCCCCCAGTAATGAAGAAACTGATTATGCTCATCCCAAAAGAGTCATTACCTAGTTTGCAAACAACTACACTCAACCAGTCATGTTTTTCTTTCGACTCGACCTCTACCTCGTCATTTGACCCTACAAAGTTCGGTATTTTTGTCTCCTGGTTTAAACAGACTTATTTGGTCCCTCCTTGGACATACATCTGGTTGGTGCTCATCCTGGTTTTTTTGTTCATGGCCATTGGGTTTGTGACAGTTTTTTTCTTACTCATCAATGGTCACTACTTGTCAGAACGCTCTGCTGTTCAGTTGGTTCAGTTACCTTTGGTTCCGCACTCGTCTTCTCACATCATGAAACGAGACCTGACTCTTGTTAACATTACCGCCTTTCCAGTCGCTGACGGCATCGTCTGGGATGCTTTAGATTTCCAAATTCATTGTCCAACGGAGATAATGAATGTACCAAATGTACTTCGTGTTTCCATGGGAGATGTGGTGAAACAGAATATATGTTCAGATGATTGGGATGTGCAAGCAATAGAATCTTTGTTTTGAGATTTAAAATATTATGCTGCCATTGATGCTGAATATTTCGATCCAAATACTGCTAATTATGCCGATTTATATTGTTACCAGCATTATGGACACTATTATCTGCATAAAGCTAATACATTTACACAGGTTTTTAATTACACACAATGGGAACATTGTCCAGCAACGTTGGAAGGGAGCTCAAAGACTCTGTTAAAGAAATTTACATATTTTACAGATTTTGATAAGTCCAAACCAGAATTCTATTATTTTAAATTAAATACTTCGGGCCAGATTTACAAGACCCTTGCGCCACTTTTGCGTCATTTTTAACATGGCAAAAGTGACGCAAAAGTGGCGCAAGGGGCTTGTAAATCTGCCCCTTCATCTGCCCACAAGGTAATGTTGACCCAGACGAAATGATTGTATTCCAATTGGTGAATTACCAAATTGACAGGTGGTGGCTACGAACACTGGAAGGCCACCATTGATTTGAAATCTGTTTGGGGCTCTAAATCATGGCAGGTTCAGGCACTGAAGCTTTACATCGCGCCTGCCTCATTCCAACACAGATTCTATTTTTAAATGATACAATTTACCAAACTACTTGTTTTGGTTTGGCAACAGCAAAACAAATGAATTCCCATGCAGTTCCGGCATTGGCTGCCTATCATAATTGGAGCTTGCATACAAATTATTCAATTGAGGACCTGCAAGCTTCTGTTCAAAATAACTCATTTAGGGCTATATGTAAGTAATTTCTATTTACCGATTCCTAAATACGGAATTTTACCGATTCGGTATTTAAGAATCGGTAAATAGAATGTAGGTAAACAAATCGGTAAATTTTACCGGTTCGGAAATATTCGTTATTACCGATTCGGTATTTACCGAATCGGTAATAAGGCATACCTTCCCATTCATTCCTATGGGCCTGGAGGCCCATAGAAATGAATGGGAAGCCATTCTCTATTACCGATTCGGTAAATACCGAATCGGTAATAGGGGGAGCATATTCAAGGATGGCAGGGTGTCACATTGACACCCTGTTGCACCCCTGAATCGTGCATGTGTGCACATGTGGCGCACTTACATGCCCTCAGGGCATGTATGTCTGCCACATGGCACTTTTAAAAAAGCACAAAATTGCTTTTGAAAAGGTATTCGGTATTTACCATCAACTTGTAGTTGGTAGTAAATAACGAATCCTTAAACCAAAAATGCACTCACTTGAGTGCTCCCTACATAGGATTTAAGGATTCGGTAATTTACAGATTCGGTATTTTACCGATTACTTAAAATACCGAATCGGTAAATTACCGAATCCTTCAATCCAGCCTCCTAATTCTCAAAGGGCTAAATACCGGTCGGTAACGAAAAATTTACCGTTTTTCGGCCGTTACCGGTCGGTATTAGCCCACCTACATATGGCCCTAAATGTTTCTAGTTTAGATCGTGCGGGCTGGTTAGTGTGGCAGATGTCTTCAGATGCCTGCCAATTACGTTGCCATAACACAGTCCCTTGTTACATACAGGATAGACCTGACCCACGTTTTTTAAAGGCGGTATGGGGTCCTTCTGACAAAGCCCAGAGGTCTTCTATTTTTATGATTAACTAGTTCCTGGCACGGGGAGGGTGTCAAGGCACTGTAGGCCATTTTCCACCAGCTTTATAAAATGATATCCCTGTTCATATTCTATGGAATTATAACAATGCTCAGTATATTGAGTTTATGCATTCTGCTGTTACTAATAGCACGTGTAGTGCATTTTAGAGGACGTTAGTAAAAACAAACATTTTAATCTATGCCATGTCTCTGATTACTCACGTTGTGGACAAGTATGAGTGAGTGAGCAAAAGAGTGTTCTTGCTCCCGCGCTTTCTGAGAGAGTCAGAGTTACATGTTCTGGGTTGTCTAATCATTTGTAGCTTCGCTGTAGTACGGAGAACGAATGAGACACTATAGCTAGTCAGATTGTAATTTTGGGCACTAAGGTAGGTAGTTGGTACACCTCTATACACCGAGGTCGTGGTTTCCTGCGCATAGTTCTGTATATGTGCAGAATCCTTGCAACAACATTGCATTGTTATGGACCCCATTTACAAAATATGTTTCCAGATCCAAGTCAAAAATAAGCCTGAGAAGGTGGAGAATGCATTTGGAAAAGCTTAGAAAAATGTTTTTGTTATAGTTTTGGTAGATGCCAGTTAATGTAAAAGATGTTTTAATTATTGGAGTTTCCAATGAAGCTGTTTTTGCAATATTGCATATTATGTCTATACAGTTTTATCAGCCATTATCAAGATTTATAAAGTTACAACAGTATTTGTAGTTTAGAAAAAGCTGGACTTGACATCAAAAACTTCTAAAATAACCTTGAAAACCTTTTACCATCAATTATTCTGCTTCAACCCTTAATTTGTCTTGAACTCGCCAAGATTGTTGGGTAAATATGCTGAACCAATCTACAGGCTCCTGAATAACACTTTTCCACACCTAAGGGTTATTATGTGGTTTGCAAGTTACACCCTTGGAATGCAATGACTGGTAATCACAGACATGTACTTCACTCTCCTAACAATGACCTCACAACTGACCCCATGTCCACTAGACTATGTTTAAGGGATGCTCTTATCAAAATAATTTGCCCTTTTGATTACTCTTTGGGGTCAGCATCTTCACCTGAGGCAAATATAATCAAAAAACAAATCAATACCAGCATAATTCAAACATCACAACTGAGGGAAGAGGAATGGTCACACACTTGGTGAATCCAGATACAGGGATCATGGTTGGGTGATATTAATCTTCGGCAAAGACCAACTATTTTGGCTACAATGCCAATGAACATCCCCAAATATCCCCAAATTGTCAGACATTGCAGGCAAAATTTAGGGCCTCATTTATGAAAGGTGTTACATCACTGAGCCCTCCTTGCGACAAGATGGATGCGCCGTAATTATTCTACGGTGCTCCATGTCGCAAGGAGTTACCGATCTGTTAACCCAAAAGTGGCGCATAGCTGGGGTGTATCTGAAAACAATCACAACTCCAGCAATGTGGGGAAAGTCCCATGTGAAAGGGCCTACGTCACCCTTACGCCTGTTTCATGCAGGCATAAAGTTTTGATGCAAGTGGCATCCTAAAAGTGGCTTTTTTGTGGGGAACACCCACCCTGCATAGATTATACTTGACTCAGGTATAATGTGGTGCAGGGCTTTACAAAGTGACACATCAGCTTAGATGCATCACTTTGTAAATGTAGCGCAACATAGTGCATTATTCACGCCGCAGCTTTGTCACAAAAAGTGAAGCATTGGCGGCGTAAAAGTGACGCTGGCCTTCATAAATAATGCACTTAGGGCCATATGTAGGTGGGCTAATACCGGTCGGTAACGGCCGAAAATCGGTAAATTTCCCATTACCGACCGGTATTTAGCCCTTTGCGATGTAGGAGGCTGGATTTAAGGATTCAGTAATTTACCAAATCGGTATTTTAAGGTATCGGTAAAATACCGAATCCTTAAATCCTATGTAGGGAGCACTCAAGTGAGTGTATTTTTGGTTTAAGGATTCGTTATTTACCACCAACTACAAGCAATTTTGTGCTTTTTTAAAAGTGCCATGTGGCAGACATACATGCCCTTAGGGCATGTATGTGTGCAACAGGTGCACACATGCACGATTCAGGGGTGCAACAGGGTGTCAATGTGACACCCTGACACCCTTGAATATGCTCCCCCTATTACCGATTCGGTATTTACAATTATTCCTCTTAAAGAATGAATGACCAACCCCAGCTTTAAAATGTACGGTCTAATTGGCAAAAAAGGGCTCTTTTTTGCAGTCCCCAGGATTTGTTAGACCAGGTCTAGCAGGCGACGTTTCTCGTATTTCAGCCGAAATTAACCCAAATTAATTAATCATTGTCAAAAATCAGGAAGAGTATGAAAACTTGGCTATTTCCCAAGCTTTTTCTTAGCTACTTCAGCTGAGCCACCTGTGCATTCAGAGACCCTTGAGTGATAGTGCGCATTAATATTAAGGTGTGGGGAGTCATCTTGTGTCATATGCAAGCAACCATTTCATACAAATAGTAGAAATTACATTTATTCATCTATTTATGATCAAAATGATCACAATGAACAAATAACATCAAAATAAAAATAAATATCCAACTCCATCAGAAACATTAGACAGTATAACTCAGAGGTTCATAGGTCATAGAAATGGACACCCAACTGAGGTTTCACAGTAAAATCACCGCTTCTTCAGGCATGGATGCATATTCCAATCACAGAATAATTTTTCAACATAAATCCAATTTTTTTTATAGTTCACTCTGCTGAGCAGCATGGACGGCGATGGTCACAAGACAACAGAGTAAAAGGTATTCATTCAAACTCATGACCTCCTCACATGTCTCTGAAAGCTTCATTAAAGACCGCTTCAGTTCAAAGATCCGCAATCAAATCCATTGAACATAAGGACTATTCCAAGTTCATCATCCTTTGTTCTGAATTCTGGTGATCACACCGCAAGACCAGAAATATCAGCAACTTCAACTGAGCTTCCTCTCTAGTCATTGTGCCCAAGGACCCTTGAGTGACAGTGCTCATTAGAAGTGATAGTCAGCATAACATAACATAACAGAACATAACATAACAGAACAGAACATAACAGAGCATAGCATAACATAACATAGCATAGCATAGCAGAGCATAGCATTAAATAGTTAATACATTTATAATTTATGTCATTGAACCTAATAATATACTCCAGTGTGAACAGTCAGGCTTTAGGGCGACCCAAGGCAGGGGATCAATGTTAATTTTCCTTCTGAATCAGCTAAGATAGATTCAGGATGCGGGTGGTGTGGCTGCCCGTGCCCTGTTAGACCTCTTGCCTGCTTTTGACAGGGTCTCTTTCAGCATGTTATCCATACAGCTCTATGAAGCAGGTATCACTAGTAAAACCCATGGTTGCTAATATCTTATAATCAAGATCTGAGTCAGGTGGTTTCAAATCCATATTTTGCATTGCATTTGAAGGCCATCACATAGGGTTCATCTTTGAGCCCCACCCTGTTAAACATTTATGTGGCTCCACCTATGAAGCTTGATAAATCCTTATTTTAGAATCATTGTCATACGTGATGATATTTAAATCGTTCTTAGGCTCGATTGTGCCAAGAGCACGGAGCAAGCTCACTCCAATGTGAATTTAAAAGGACACGCCCATGGAGGGAAGGTGGATGCATGACAATTTTCTAAAATTAAATACTGATAAGACTGAAATATTGCTTTTAGAGGGCTACCCATTTCAATAGACGCTATGGTCCAAGGAGTGGTTGACTCTGAAGTTAGGCTACCCTCCTACAAAAGAGAACAAGCATTTACAACGCAATGGTCTCGACATTGTTAAAGTTAGAGCTATTTGCATTGCTCATGACATTATTTTTGTTTATGTTTTTTTTAAAAAAACATTTAAAGAAATGGCATTGTTATTTACAATGTCAATAGCTTAATCACTCTCAAATGCGAGACCTATTGCATTTGCACCCACGCACAGAGCCACACACATAGAGCAACCCACACACAAATAAAGCCACCCACAGAGCCACCTACACACACACACACTCAGTAGCCCACTGACCTATTTAAATTATGTGCACTTTGTGATCTGCATGGTACATGGTCTTTGCTGCAGGCACAGTAACCCTATGTGCTACCTTTCCAGGAGTCAAAACTTCCACTAGACAAAACTCCGATCTCTCTCTAGGAAGAACATTAAACACTAGAGTCATCATGACATTTTATTTTTGCGAAAATTGCTGGAGGCTAGGAAGGAGGCAGCAAGCGCTTTTACAACCTTAATTTACTTGCAAACATAACGTATCCACCCAAAGTCAGCGCCCGGTCACACCGGTTGCACTGCCCTAGAGCTGGCCCTTCTCAAGGGTCCTGTGACCTCCATGACAGAGTCACTGTTGTTCTTGGCTGTGCTGCTTCATAGGCCTGCTAGCAAGACTGGAGGTGAACTTCAGTATGGCTTGTGGTGGACAAACCTTAAATGTTAACCCAGACTTGCCAGTGCTAGGGTCCACCTGCTGTTGCTAGGACACCAGCGCTTCTGAGGTCTTGCGAAGCCTTCTAAGGCCTAGCATGGGATTGTGCTCTCTCAGAAGAGTCGTCTGGTGGACTGGTTATTAAGGCTGAACCTGGTTCCCCAGTTCCAAATTCAACAGCTCTGGCCATAGTGCCACATCGTCTCCCCCACTGAACACCATATTGTCCCACTGAGAAAAACTCGCACTGCCTTCAACTAAAACCCAATTGCTGCCGGCTATAAACACCTGGATGAGGCAATAGACAAGAGCAATATGCGGCCTACAAAAATAAGTAACATCGTCCTGGAAAAAGCAAACACTCATAGGGGAATGCAAAATTTAGCAAAACATGTGAAATGCAAGCGGGAACAACATTGTTACCTTAACGCTTTTACACTCACTATTCAGAAATCAGTGAGTGCTTTTGCCTGAAAGGGGCCTTGAATGGTCCCATTTCAATGTCCATTGCTGATATCCTTACAAAACGTTAGCAGTATGGTAAAAAGACCACATCCCTGGACACAGAGCCGCAGTACACATTTTGTTTTCCAATCCACACTTTGCGGTACCTCCAGGATTGGTACACTAGTTGCAAGCCCCGGGAAAATATAGACAAGAAAAGAAAAATAGCGCTTTACTGGCAAACTCTGTAAACGTGGCGCTAATGTGTTTGGGTGTGAATAAAATCAATCTGGCCAGTTTGCTACCACTGTCTTACTTTATTTAGTTATTTTTCATATTTTTAACCTTTTATTCCAGATGCTGCACCTTAGAATTAAAATATGACATTTCCAGCAAAAATGATTTTCCTTTTTGGATCCATTTCACAGGGGAGCAAATAAAAGAAAGTAGAGGAAATAGAGTGAGAACCCAATCTTGAAGTCAAGGTTCAGTAAGAGAAGAACTGCTAGACAGAAACAGAGGGAAGAATGAAAGAGTGCGGGGGGGGGCAGCTGAAGCATTTATTTATTTTTATTTAATGCAATTTTATATAGCGCGAACATTACCCGAAGGTGTCAGAGCACTTTACAAAAGAACCAGTCGCGTTACATAGGGACTTTGGATCACATGAGTTACATTAGAGATACAAACAGAAAAAAATGCAAATGTACAAGTTGTAAAGTCACTCAAGGCATGTTAGGGTCAGGCAGGCAGTAAGGCAGGTATACATTGGCCGAAATCAGTGGTTAGCAGTTAAAAATCAGAACCAATTAAGCCTATTTAATAGCAGATCATGGTGATCTTTAGTTTTAGCTGAAGTGACTGGCTTTTCCGCATACGGCTGCACCTCTAAATAGTGTTTCAGAGCCTTGACGAGACCACGAAGCGTTCCGATTACAATTAGCATTATTTTTGCAAACTATTCATGTGCTCCTTCTGTCCCGTTTGTCGCTGCACACCTGTTTCCATGGAAACACCCTGTGATACAAGCTGGGCCTCGTGGACCCAGGTGCAAAACAGAGCGCTTCATGCACACGGCCTTGAGCGAAGTCTCAATTCTTTCTCCAGAGTATTCGGCTTAAACAGTTCAAGCCAAATGTTTAACCCGAATTGTAAGCATTTAAGGGTTTTCCCTAAAAAATGTGTACATTCACTCAAAGCCAACAGAAGGCGCAACTTTCAGAATGTGAAGTTTCTTTTAAGTTGACACCAAGACTGCCCGAGACACGCGAGGGGAGCAGTGTGAAGCACGTTTTTAGCCTACAGAAAACCGTACCTACTTTCGCTGCGTTTCCCGCTGCTGTCTGAAGGCGCAGTGCCAGGCAACGCAGAAGTAAATCAACAAAATGAATGCGGCCTCTCCTGCCTGATCCGGCACGGAATTTGGGCAATGAAGTCAGGCCTTGGGTGTGTAGAGAGGATGCAGCTTTCTAGGTAGGCAGTTGGGGCGAGTGAGCAGCGAGGCAGCCACCCCCGTCCCCTCTCCATCTTGTTAGTGCGCGGTCGAAGCAGCAGGCCTGGGGTCTTCTCACTTCAGCATTGTCGCACAGAGCACCACAGGCACTAAAGCCGGCCCTGTGTGCGTCGAAGGCGCTGTACAAAACACTGCTGGGGCAGCTGAAGCGGCAGAGCAGAAGCGGACACTGTATTTTTCTTCTAGTAAGAAGGAAAAGACAGAGTCCTGTTACTTCTCTGCCGCCCGTGAACCATGTGAAATGCAAGCAGGAACAACATTGTTACCTTAACGCTTTTACTCACGGGACTTGAAATGCCGATCCAGCAGCAAGGAAGAGGCGACCCCACGTCCCGCTCCGAACGCGCACAAATGGACGAATCTTCCAACGCAAAAAAAAAAAAAAACACGCCCACCACGTGTAAAAGGGGCGGAAAGGGGCGGGGCTTCAAAAAAGCGAAAGAAGTGAAAAAACACGCCCCGAATCAGAAAAAGACGGGGTTTGTTTGGAGAGAGAAAGCTCTTCTCCAATGGCTGACCAGCATTTAAGAGGCAAGCCAATGGAGAAGAGGGAAGAAGAGGGGCGGGTTAAAACCCCACTTCTGAAAACATCAAATCTCGTGAGCGAGACTGCGCAAGCGCAGCCTTCGCTAGCCGAGACCTAAAAATGTGTGCAGTCGGGGTGTGATCTTTGACAGGAGGTTAGAGAGTTCTACCCCAGTAGCTAATCTGTCAAAGGCTTGTTATTTACATCTAAAATGCCTATGGAGGATTCTTCAAAGGTGATCAGTAGACTACAGCTTCCTAGTAATGCACTCCATAATTGTTTCATGGTTGGTTACTGTATTGAGACATATGTAGCCGTGCCCAGGTATAAGTTAGAGCAGTTACAATTAGTCAAACATTTAGCCACAAGAATTTTGTTAGTCCTTCCTAGATCATCTGCTGTGATCACTTTATACTGCTAAACAAATCTATCTGTTGAGAAGACAGTTACATTTAAAAGCTTGTGCATTTTACATAAGGTGGTGTATGTCAAATGTCCTGAATTTTAAGAAGGACTATTATCCAGCATATGCCAATGTGCAATCTCCAAACTGCCACCTTATGACTTTTAGAGTTTCCAAAAAAGATTAAAATCAGATGTGGTGGCCTCATCTTTTGCTGCTCTAAAAATATTGAATTCGCCTCCTCCATCATTCCAGTTGACAGAAGACCATCTTTAAAAAAAGAGTTAAATACATAATTATTTGACAACTAATTTGCTACTATGTACATGCTTTCTGTCAGTGCCAGGATGCCTGTGAGGGTTGCAGAGCGCTTTACAAAACAACTATTTTGAAACAAATAGAATAATACTGCTCTGATGCCTGTCGAGGTGTCACAACTTAATCCATGTATGATGTAAGGAATCATTAGTCAGCTGGGGATCTAGAAGAAGGAGTGCTACTATGAGATCTACTGTGCATTTTACTGACTGATTCACACATACTTGCCATGAAGATAAGCGATATATACCCATTGACATCTTATGTAGATCCTGATCCAAGGTTTGAGTGGCTGCATTCGAGATTGCAGCTGGAGAGGTGGCACTTTAAACAAGTAGACATTCTGCAACAATGCTCTTCAGTGGTGAATGGAAGCAGAGGTGATATCTGAATAGAGAGGGAAAGTAGATACTGGCAATAGTGTGGTTTCTTTGGGTAGCTTAATATTCCACGCTCAATCTATGCATGTGTCAGCAAGAAGTTCTGTTTCCTCTACCAGGGTCTGGCAGGCATCCCCAAGGGACGCTCTCTCCCCTCTGGTTTGAGAGCCACAACTACCCTCTAATCTGTGTATACAATTTAAAATAGCTTCACCACCAATTGAATAAACGATTGAAGAAGCCTCACATTTAATAGCTGTCTTACATAAAAAATATATGCACACCCTGTGCAGGAAGACTGCGGCACATCACATCTGTGCCAGGGAGAGCATGAGAGTAGTTACATTATGCAGCATTGATTGTTGCTGATGATGTTGGTGACTCAGATATCATAACTAGCATAGCTTAAGCCTAATGAGGAATAACTTGTTGAGAACCAGAGCAACCTAGGTTGTATAACTCTACCCATACTTAGATTGGATCCAAACAATTTTTTGAGGTCCACCACCCAAGAAGATAATGTATGAGTGGTGCCCTTGTTCTTACCCAGAGGCACCCACACACAAGTTTTGAGGCTCTTCCCTCAATGCAGAAAAACATGAAAAAATGTCAAAGACTTCTACCAAAAGAGATTTGCAAATAATTGCTTATGATTCCTCCTTTATGAGACTCCCATTGATGTTTTCCAGCTCCACTCCAGATGCCCCTATATACAATTGTTCAGGCTGACTTGCCTTGCTGACAACATCCTGAGAAATGTTATCTGCTCCTACTCAGATGATCACGTGAACAGGTTTTCAGACTTTCTCCCTAAGGAGAGCTGTGAAATACCACAGGAGCAACCAACTCAATTCCTGTCTCTTTCCACATCAGAAATGCATGAATGAGCAGATCGAGGTACCCGCCTCATGCTCGGAATCTAGCTTTGATAATGTCACCGGGGTAAGCAGATCGCTGAGTGAGCAGGTAGAGATGATAAGCAGCCACCAATAGACACAAGGGACAGGGACCTATGCCATAATCCTGCACCTCCTCCACATCACATAAGCGAGCCTCCCTGAGTTTTTTCCTCTTTGCAGCTTGCTGTACAAAAAGTATGCTGGCTACAGTGCAAACGACCTTGCGCTATGGTGCAAGGGCGCCTTCATCTTTTGGGCATGGCAGCCACATGTGTGCCACCGCAGGGAGAAAAAAGAATTGAGGCACTTCTAAGTAGATGTGGCACTGTTTTACTCCCCCCTTTTCAAGCAATACAGAGCAGCAACAGCTCTGCGTTGTGTGAACTCTTTGTAAATATGCTGCATAGTTCATAGAGACAGACTGACAGTCTTATTCTCTGCAGCATTTGCTGAATGTCTTTCCTCTTCAGGACTCACCTCATGGATCCCTTGTCCCACCTTTTTCTTCCCATGTGTGCCTCTGAAGGGGTGTGTGGGGGAAGTGCCTAATCAGATGCATTAGGACGACACGCGCATCAAGCATGACAAAACATGACAAGGGCATTTGTGTGATTGCTGTAGTGATCTATAAGTAATCTGCAACTCACAGGTTTGAATACTCCTTAAATAGCTTGCCATTTTAATACAGATGATGCAAAGAGTTGAATGGAATCTGCCAATCGCAGCTTCCATTCCAAGTACAGCTGCCCAATGTGACAGGTGTCTTGCCGGGGACGGTGCCAGACCTCAGGGTCAGAGTTGCACAGTGCTGCACCATACCTGTGAGGTGTAACACCTCAGCTCATCCATCCAATACTAGATCTTGCCACCACCAAAGATCTCCTCGGTCTCACATAAGCAGCCCCATGAAGATGTGGCCCTCTCAAGTGCTGGGGCACATCAGACAGCTCGACCCTGCCAGCTGGAGAGAGCTCCATGAAGAATGCATGATTAAACAACTACCACTTACATAACGAATGCCTAAGCCACACAGGCTACACAACGATCAAAGACAAACAACTATGTACTGAAACACGACTTAGTGAACCTCGAAAATTAATCTTTTGATATATACTCCGAATCTACCACTACGTTCAAAACAACGCATGTTTGAAACACGAGCCTTAAAAAAGTAAATAAATAAAACAACACTTCTAACAAAAACATTTTTTAATAAAGAATCTTGTGTCTCCACTGTTTCAGGGACTCATGCTGAAGCCAATGTATTGCTACACATCAGCCCTTTTCAAAGAAAACTCAGTAATGCTTTTGCCGCGACTATTACCAATTGTGTTACCTCTTTCCGAAAATCCTTATCTTGGAAATTGGGTCATCACTTCCGCTGGTCACTAATTGATATTTGTTAATTGCGTGCTGTCCAACTAGGCGAGTGTGCATTTTAACCGTACCGTGTCAAGTTACATCTAGCCACTAGATGTCAGTATTGCCAGAATTACTGTGCTAGTGCTGTTCATTTGCTGCTAACAAACGTCTGCCTGTAATGAGTCCAGTTTTAGTTTTTGCAGTGGGTAGGGGATTTAAACTCAAGGTCATGAAACTGTACATGCTCCTACCCTTGTCACATACTTTAAATAAATACCGATGGATCACTAATTGTAGTGCTTGCTTTTAAAAAGATGTTTATATTTTAGTTAACATGATTACAAGTTTAATTCTTTAGTTAAACCAATTATACTAATATGATCTGTTGAAACCATTTACCATATTTGTGTACTTATAAATACACATACCTCTGAAAATTCGTTGTAAATGAAGTAGTGGTTAAGGAGGTCGTGGTTCAGGATTCCTTGTGAAGCCCCATCGTTGTTAGAAATTCGCTATTAAGGTCGTTTCCCCTCCATGAAGCCTGCCTAACAGCAAAGCCCAGCCCTGGCAACAAACACTGTAGCAGCGTGAGTTTGTTAGCCAAGTCATGAGTCTGGCCCAGACCCAACAAGCATTGATCAAAGTTAGGGAAAAACTGTAAGCAATTTGCATTATAGATAGATAGATAGATAGATAGCTAGATAGATAGATAGCTAGCTAGATAGATAGATAGCTAGATAGATAGATAGATAGATAGATAGATAGATAGATAGACAGATAGACAGACAGACAGACAGACAGACAGACAGACAGACAGACAGACAGACAGATAGATAGACAGACAGACAGACAGACAGACAGACAGACAGACAGACAGACAGACAGACAGACAGACAGACAGACAGACAGACAGACAGACAGACAGATAGATAGATAGATAGATAGATAGATAGATAGATAGATAGATAGATAGATAGATAGATAGATAGATAGATAGATAGATAGATAGATAGATAGATAGATAGATAGATAGATAGATAGATAGATAGATAGATAGATAGATAGATAGATAGATAGATAGACAAGAAAAGCAGTATAACAGTCCTTTGCATGTGTTTTATACCTGGACTGCATTTTAGTTTGGCATAAAACACAGCAGAGGGCAGACTGGACTACTTATGGTGACTCGGAGTATGGGAGTAAAATAGTGTCTCTATTTTAGTTCCTGTGAGGGCGACAAGACTAACATAATAGTGTGTGCCCTTCATGGGTCCCATACAGGGGTGTAACACAGGACCCCGCAGCCCCAGAGGTGCGGGGGTCCCAAGCTCCAGGGGGCCCCCTCAGAAGAACAGTCTTGCTGGAGAGCTCTTGATTGAGCTCGGAGGGGGCCCCTTCACTTTCCTTGCAGGGAGGCCCCCTCAATTTTCCTCACGCCAGTGGTCCCATAAACTATTTTCACTGTATTAAATAGCCCCAATCACAGTGGGGAGGAGAGGAAGATGCTACAAGGGAACAAGTGATATTTTATCTTAAAGGTACAGGCCCTCCAACACTTACTCCCCATGGTTCCATAAAAAGACACTGTAAGAATGGCACAAAAATACACCATTCTGCAACACCAGCAATATAGTTTTAGCTCTGTGAGTGCGATGCTGGATCGGCCATTTTGCCTCTCTCCTTTTCTGGTGGGCTCCAAGCATAGATCTTATTCTTATTATGGCCTTCAACTGTTTCGGGCTGGGCTAAACATTTTACCAAGGTTCATTCTCTATCAATCAATCAGTGACTTATAAAGTGCAACTACTCACCCTTGAGGGTCCCAAGGTGCTGGGGGTAGGGGCTGTGTCTGTGGTTCAATCGAAAAGCCAGGTCTTGAGGTCCTTCCTGAATTGCAGCAGGGGTGGCGATTGCCTGAGGTGCAGAGGCAGGGAGGCCCAGGTCTTCACAGCGAGGTAGAAGGATTTTCCTCCAGCCGTGGTTTTGCCGATCTGTGGGACAGTGGTCAGGGCCAATAGAGCGGAACGAAGATGTCTGTCGGGGTGTGGAAGAAGAGGTGGTGTTTGCGGTTTGCAGGTCCAGTGATGTGCGGGGATTTGTAGGCGTGTGTGAGAAGCTTGAGTATGATACTTTTGTTGACAGGTAGCCAGTAAAGGTCTCTCAGGTGGATGGTGTTGTGGTTCTGGCATGTGATGTTCAGGATGAGTCTGGCAGAGGTGTTCTGGATGGTCTGCAGTTCCTTTTGTAGTTTCTGGGTGTTTCCGGTGCAGAGTGCATTGCAGTAGTCTAGTCTGCTGCTGACGCGTGCATGGCTGACTGAAGCTCTTACAAAAGAAGCGGCGCGTGTGGAGAAAGGAGGACGTGCCAGCATTGATTTGGAAGTTCATTGAGAGTGAGGAGTCCAGGATAATGCTGAGGTTGCACTTGGCAGCTGTGGGTTCGTCAGTGAGGGAGAAAATCAGCTGGGTGTCATCGGCGTAGGAGACAATGTTGAGTGGGTGGCTCTGACGATGGCTGTAAGCGGAGCCATGTAGATGTTGAAGAGGGTGGGGCTCCGGGAGTATCAGCTCTCAGTTCTCTGCCTACAGACACCTGGATAACATGCAGCTATATACTCATTCTTTCCTAAGAGTGTAGAAACCTGTAGGCTCAGCACAGACTGGAAAAAAGCACCACTTCTTCAGTTATCTCATTCATGGTCCCCAGACTGCACACCTACAAGATGCTTTTTTCTTATTCAGTGTCATTCACACACTTTTTGTGTAAAATCACCGCAACCACAAAGATAAAGCATCATTGAGATACAATTGATTTGTGTTGAAATATAGTCATACAGCATGACAAATTACATTTTTGTGCTCCGTTGCACTACTTTGTCAAGGGGCATTCCATGGGTGGTACATGGGTCATCCCATGGAACCACCCATGCATTTTACCACCAGGCTCTACATACTCAAAAGAATAGACAGCGCTCTACCCCAAAAGGGAATGCCTCTTAGAGACAGGCATAAGGTCTGTGAAAGGTTTTCATTTCTCAAAACCTTTCCAAATGTATATGTGTTCTGAACCGTTCAGCATACATAAGGAGTAGGATAATGGTTAAACTATATCTAAGCATAGTAATTAGTACGGAAAGTTTATTCTTCCTGTAGAAAAGCCTATGCATGACATCACACACACAGCATTACACTATGGCGCAAGAGCGTGCGCATTGGCACACTGAAACCTAATGTGTGTCACTATGGAATAGAGAAAACAGCTTTATATATTTGTAGATGTTATGCTGTTATGATCACTTTCTGTGACGCAACACAGCAACTTTTGTTGCAGCAGTGTTTTGAGACAAAAGTTGGGAAGCAAACTTTACAACGTGGTCATTACACCGCGATACCTTTACAGAGTGATGTAAGGACATCGCAATTCTTTACAACTAATTCCATTAGATGGCGCTGAGGTATTGGAAATACGTTTCCATAACCTTCCCTACTGTTGCGCAAACTTTAATAGAAATAGTAAATAATACTATTTCTAAGTCCAGCGCCCCCCCCCAGTGGAAGTCATTGTAAAGACTTGTGACATAATACATCGCGTACTAACAACGAGTTCATTGTAACAACCGCATTGTAATGGCACGTAATGCGCCATATTCCAAAAGGTAGTAGATCTGCCCTGGAGAGTTATAAGTGTTACCACCCCTATAAGGAAAGCTAAGGCATAAGGCATTTTCTACAGTCTTTACAGTCAGTGTTACAATAGGTTTCACATGTCAAAGTTTTAGAAACAGACTAATGATGTAGAGTAAGCTTTACTTGTTCTCACTGTGTGCCCTCGCATAATCCATGCAAGGAGTCCTTACCTCCAACATCTAGTTCTTTTCCTGAAAATAAAAATAAAACATTGCATTAGAAAAATCTGTGAACTCATCAGCAGGGCCAGTACAATGAGTGTTGTGACCCCAGAAAGTAACTGCTTGCCATATCCCCATTTCCTGTTCTGTTGTGACAACCTGGCACTCTCCACCCTTGGAGCTCTTGGTGGGAATCTGCAGGCAAGTAACTTGCTGAGCAGACCTATTTACCAGAAATTCTTCTTTCATCATAATGTAGTACCTGCATTGGATGTGGGTGTGTGTCTTTGAGTGCTTTCAATACACTTTCCAGTGATTCATAGGCAGATGTAGCATGCACGGATTACCACCTGTTTTTGTTGTGATTGAGAATGCACTGATTACCACCTGTTTATGTTGTGATTGAGAATGCACTGATTACCACCTCTTTGTGTTGTGGTGGAGTGTAGGAAGCTGTCTCTTTATTTGATATATCAATACGCTGATATGCCATGTAAAGAGTCCAGGGGTTCCCTTATGTGTGAACAGGAGCTTGGTATGCAATCCCAAAGTGCACTATTAGGGTATAGTGTGGTCGAGCAACCCTAGGCTTAACGCAGAGAAGTTCAGGACATTTGTAAATACACACAATGTTTAATATATGACAACACGAGAAGGAGATCCACACCAATTTAAACAAATGGCAAGTACCTTTATAGATGATTTAACATCAGATAAAAATCATTCAGATGAGTACTTTTATAAAGATTATTTCTTTTTACTTTAAAAAGTGGACACTGTGCAACGTTATCCTATGGAAGGAAGAACAAGTTCTGCAAAGAGGTACACTACATTGATTTACAGGACCAACCTCCACGTGTTAAAGTGAGCAATGGGTAAGGTCCAAGGCAGCACAAACAGTACACCAACAGCGGCACAATGGCAGCCAGGTACAGGATAAAAATCAGTATTGGGAGCACAATGCATTTCAGTGGGGATCGGGCACTGTAAAAACAAGCTGCAGGCTCTGGCTAGGAAGGAAGGGCTCCCACCCTTCTCCCGATAAAAACGCTATCCCAAGTGTTTACCAAGAATTATGCATTTAGTACATTATTACATAGGACCTCATGAGAGCAATTTATTTGCTATGGCCATAAATTAGATAAAGATAAAGCAGAATGTTGAAGGTTCTCAATACATTTCAAAAAGGAGATTCATACTACACAGATTTCAAGTTACAATATATAAACATCTGAAAATATTAGTTGATATTCTTCTGAGATGTCTAGAGTGGTCAATTGTAACACAAATGTTTTTAGCCTCAGATGTCATGATCATGGTTTCCACAATATTTGGTTCAAGAAATGAATCCTCAGTGTGTTGATCCAGTTATCTAGATATTAAATTACTTTTGAAAGATAGTCTGTTATACAAGCCCTTTAAAACATGACAGGCTATATTAGGCAATTGCAGATTCACACTAGCTAATTAGTGTATTTGCAGCCTTCTGCAATAGGTGGATTACCCTACAACAGCTGGCTCCTGCACACAAAATAATGATTTCTAGAGCAGATACATTATTTCACCAGGCTATATTTCACAATAAGCCGGTGTAGGCTGGGGAAAGTACAGTCAAATGTAAGTCACACCTGACTTTTGATGACTTTTGATGACTCTGTCCAGCAGAATAGGCTAATCAAAGCAATATGGCATATTGGAATTTGGAATTCCCTGATTGTACATTTCATCTAAATAGCTAGTAGGTTTAGAAAGTGACCCCCTTAAGAATCAGGAATAGGAAACAACAGTCTATCTTTTCACTCAGCAAATCATTGTTTGGCATTTCATGTGTGAAAGGTAAGAAGCGAGTTCAGCTAATGCCATTAAATGATTGGTCTCTCAGCTGTGACTGTGAGCTAGTGTTGATACCAGCTTTCACATCAGCTACTCACACACATTGCTGTGATATTTCATAGGGGTCCATCATCTCCCCTCTATTATTCAACTTCTACCTAACCCACTTACCAAACCTGATTAAATCGTTCAACCTCACCTGTTCCAAATCATTTAAAAAATTGATTGTCTGGAAGATTTCTACAATTTAAAACTTGATGACTGCCTCCAGGTCATAAAAACACGGATGATAAATAACCATCTAAAGCTAAATACAGCCGACCGAGAATATGAGTTGCAGACAATGGTTAGAATTCCAGCCTACCCTCATATGGCCTAAGGAGCATGAGTCACCACCAACAATATCAAAATGAGTCAGAAACCCTGGGGTAACTATGGATTCAGATCCATATTTGATACCACCAGTTCATAATATAAAACAGAGTGCCTTCTACTATATTGCATCCTTCCATAACATGGATACCTACAGAAACTGCAAGCTAATCTCACACTCGTAATCTCCAAGCTTGACTATTCCAACAGTCAATACCTTGGCGTACCTGCATTCATCATATGCAAAATGCAACTCATTCAAATTGCTACTGCAAGAATTCTCTGCCTTCACCCAAGAGAGCAGAAGGCTCCATGCTTCCAACCACTCCACTAGCTCTCTATAGCAAGAATGGCAATGTCCGAGGCAGTTTTTACAGAGTCTGCAAGGAAAAGGACGGCTACACCTATACACTAATTTCAAAGACTCCAGGTTTGCACCGCTCAATACCATACCACCTTAGCATAAAAAATCTGTAGGATGCACTGCTTTTTCAGAGAAAACTGCCAAGGTCTGGAAATCACAATCAGCCATCATTCCAAGCATTCATGAGCACATATACTTCAGAAGACTGTTGACGGCAAACTTATTTTCAAGAAAACTACATCCACACATTCCAGAAATTTAAACCAGGAAAGACAGTCACAACCTAAAATCCAATCTTCAGCTTACTATCCACAGATTGGAAGCAACACAACCATCAATCTACTTTCTATAGTCAGGTAAGTTAAGGAGGGCTGACCTATTGTTCTCTGGGGTAGTATATAGTTATTTAACTTCATATAACATTTCTAGCTCACACTTATACTAATACCATCAGACTCAGAGGTTGGTCAGTCGCCAACTATAACTTACACATCTTATATTCACATAAGACCTATCTACTATGAGGATTGCCCATCACCAGTACTGTGCAGCCAATAAACAAGCTATCACTAGCATGTCATGATTGAAAAGATCCGTCACACACTGTGGAGCAATCAGAGGGATTTATTCTAGCTTAGCAATACAGGTTACATATATAAATACACTATGGCTGCTTCTTTATATTTCACAATGCCACTCAGATATAGGATGATAGTAACAATGCACATCCCAGCAGATCTCTCCACTTCTCACTCCCTCCAACCATGCCAATCCTGCCCACACACAAAATTTCTGATTGAACAACCAAATGCTGTAACTATATAAGCAAACTATAATCATAGGTAATACCATAAGGAACATGCACAGCTGTTCAAAACTGCTAACATACTTAAAAACCATAAACTGTGTATGTGTCTCTCCCACCTCATCATCTACCACATTGCTACGGGCTACGTTGCATATCACGATAAGCGCACTTTGTTGTGATCAAGCATGAAGTGGAAGCACTTCCTACATAGAATCTTAAAACATAGACATCAACGTTCCAGCCACACACCAATCTACATGTCGTAGGCTGCTGCTCATGTAAGTATGCACTTCATTACCACACATAGGGGTTGTAAGTGCTATGTAAATGCTGAAATAAAATATAATACAATATTTATCACGTATGCATCACCAAGATTTGTTTTAATCTTGTTGAAATCCTTGTTTCCATTGCACTTGTGAATAAAAACCAAAATGTCCTTCATTTCTGCTTTCATAATTGCTTATTTACAGGTATTTAAATTTTTTGTGTATTAGAAACAAATTGACATCCTGCAGTCTTTCTTTTCACACTTTTTGCATGCAGGGCCACTGGAATTATGGCATTCTGCAGCCATGTAGTTTTCCACATGATTATGAATTAGCTACACTTGCCACATAGTTCACCATCTGTGGCGTAATTTGCAGATTTTAAAAAATTAAGTTTCAAGCTCAATCAGATCAAAAGTTACCAAACCCCTACATCTTGTGATGTTGCACAGTGGAAGGTCCTTCCCAAAGGTTGAATGGTCCCCTTTCAGTTGCTGATAACTGTATTTGGATGTAATACTGGTCCTTATGAGGTGCAACTGTTCCCAGATAGCGCTAACGTGTAAAAATGGCAAAATAATGAATTACTACTATCACACAGGTGTGCTGCATTAAGTCGCATAATTTGAGTTTTTGATTTCGACATAATTTATTCAACCATGCTAAATAATTATGATTTGGACCTCTCCAGCCACATAATACCAGTTGTCCTGCCTGTACCCTAGTGAGATTGTCACAAAGTTCACATTGCAAAATCATCAGAGAAAGAAAAGAAAATATTTCCACATTAAGAGTAAGCGCCAATGTGTCAGAGGACATAGCCTGACCTTTAACCTCTGTCTTTGAACGAGCAGTCAATGTATCAAGATAAAAGAATGCATTTTATTGCTAATTCACCTTCTGAACTCCACCGTTTTTTTCAGTTACACTGTATTCCTTCATGCGAATGCAGTTCGTTAAGAAAAACTGATTTTAAACAGAGCTTTTCATAAATTCCGTGGCAGCTGCCTCCTACATTTGGGGGCGGCAAATATTAGTATGGGCCATGGTGAGGGCCCTGGCTTGGGGTACTCTTCTTTATTACATCTACGAGGGACTTACAGTGGTAGCTAAAGTTTGCCCAATTGGGGAAGCAATTGTACAATTTTAGGAAAGAGCTCTGGAACTGGGGACCTGGATAGGAGGAACCCTGTGCACTTTCAGTCAAAATCACAAAACTTACCAGGCAAAAAGTGGGGGTGACCATGTCTAAAAGGGGCATTTTCTGACACGAACCATGCACTTATTACCACCTCTTTGTGTTTTGCGGTGATTCCATTTCAGGCATGTGAACTTTGTTCTTAGCGATACCAATATTTCAGTAGCCAGTGTTTTAAGTCCTGTGTTTATCACATAAAATGCTAAGAAAGATATACTGAGCGACAGAAGGGCTAAGTTGCTTTGCCGTGCTTAAACGTACAAACTGGAAATATAGTAATCAGTAGATGAAAAGAGCCATGTGTAAAACTGTACATAGCTTGAATTGGTAGTTTAAAAAGAAATATTTTGAGAGTGCTTTAGTAGAGTTATTTAGTATGAGTTAGTATTATGAGCATGCACTGGTACAAAAAGAAAACCAGAAAACATAAAAAAGAAGCTCAAAGGAAACTTCAAACACTTCAAACAAGTGAAAAAAAATTAAAAAAAAATCTTTAAGATAACGAGAAATCGACATACCACCTTTTACTGAAAACACGATATAAATATTTTCAAGTGTATTTTACGCATTCTTCTTTCTACATGATATGGATTTCATGCACATAAGGTTTGGATGCTAATTACAGATGCAGTGACTCTCCAAGTTTAAGATTTTAGTGATTAAATTCACATAAAGCTAGACATCAGTTGAGTTCCATTCTGTGTTCATTTGTAAAACAAAAGAAACATATGGGAGCACGCAGCCAATGCAGCAACGCAGGCAATAGTCTAAACTATGAATACATGTGGAACGGATGAGTTACAACTTCATTTATTTCCACTAAATCAACAATAATTTTGAATAAATAACAATTTAATAAGCAATAAAACCAAAAAAACGGATAAATGCAGGTTGAAATATTGAATGGCAAAAAACAAACTTTTACAAACCCTTGGAGACTCTCTGAACTCAGCCTACATCTTTACTCACCTTGAAGAAACATATACATACTTACCTCTTCTGCTTATCTACTGAATTCTATTGCATTTGATTCTTAGTTTTTCATAAAGCAGCTTGATCCATTTTAATGCAGGAGAGTTACATGAAAATGTTATATAAATAAATAAAGCACAGTTTAATGCCTGTTTTCTAACCTCCATGTGTGACAGTCACATAAGCAAGGAGTAGGATGAAGCACTTCATTGTGGCCTCTGCAGTGTTCCAACAGAAGGAATTCTCTGTGTGTCTCTCTAGCACCCTTCAACTGTCTTAAAGTGAAAGCCCTGAGTACTATGGCCAATGGAGCAGCACAATCAAAGGATTTTTTTTAAATTCAAACCAGGGGTAGGGCTAGTCCTTAAGTCTTTGTTTTGTATCCAATGTTTGAAGAACATGAAATAAAGATTCCCAGAATACATAATTCACATCACCACGCCAGGTACTACTGCCAAATAAGGCCTAGATGTGCGTCACTAATTCTTCATTCAGATATTTATTTTGCCTCTTGCCGGATAGTGAGATTCACAGACACTTTAATTACATGTTTATTTGCCAGAAGTAGAGAACTCTGCATTGCACACAGTGGCGGCTGGTGTCATTTGAAAGAGCTGGTCTTACAGTTCTGGATGAGTACCCGGTGTTGAGCAAGTGTGGCGAATAACGCGACTCCTGGGGTTCTCCCCTGAGAAATGTTTGAAAATTGAGTGGTAAAATAGTGGTTTCCAAGAAAATTTGAGAAAGCAAGATGGTTAATAAAGCAATTGTGAAAGTGTAGTTATGACATCAAGAGGTTTAATTTGATATTGACGTAGGTAGTTGCTTATTCAGTATAAGCAAAGAACTTTATAGAAGACTGAGATAACAATACTGAATACCTCACAGATTTCTTTCATTATTGGTAACTTGGGGTGTTACCAAATATAATGCTACTCCATACCCTGGCCTCAAAGGAGGTAAGATTAAGCTGGCTTTGTTGGGAACCCAATGTATGACCTGCAAACCATTGCAGATGTCTGCAACAAGCATTAACTTACTGAGCCTTCTTGCCTTAAACTCGCAAAAACTCAGAGAAAGGTACAGAGAAGAAATCAAGTGTTGCTCAGTGAGTTGACAACAACTTTCAACATACAAACAACAGCTACTTCAATGGAGGAGCAAAACAAGTGATAACGCTAGGTGATTGAGAACCCCTGATTTACTTATGTTCGACAGTCTATGGCCCCTCCTGACCTCAAATCCTGTGTATAAAGTATAAAAGCAATATTCATTCATATTATTCTCCTACTCCTCATATAAAGATGGAGGATGCAAATGCTTTAATATTTCTTCCCCTTTGGGCTCCCAGGCAGTGCTTTAGCAGGACTCATTCACGTTTTTCTACAAATGTCTCCTTCAATGGCTCTCGTGTGTGCCTCAAACCCCTTCTTCCATTTACTTCATTCCAGCATTGGTTGACTAGAAGTTTTTGAGAACTTGGGAACAGCATCTTTACACTCCATGTTTGTCAGTTAAACTTCACACCAGGGGCCGTATTACAGAGTGTTTGCGTCGCTTAGCGGCCCCTGGTGCACTCAAGTTTTACAGAAGGGGCCACAGATGCTTGTGCAGCCCCTCCTGTGATGCCGATAGCTCTGTCACACATAATGCACAAGCGCTATCTGCAGGGGGCATTCCCTCATTTGAATGGGGGCGTGCCCCATGCAAATGAGGGAATCCCTTTGCCTCTGCGCCTGTGCTGTATTACAGACACAGGTGCAGAGGCAAAGGAGCTGTCAGGAGGCACACTAACAGTGAGCCAAATAAGAAGTGACGCACTGTCAGGTCGCTCCCTGAGAGCAGCCCTCTGCAAGAGTTAAAGGGGGGGGGGGTCCTATAGACTCCTCAGACATCCCCTTTCAGCCAGATGCAGTCAAGAACTTCACCTGCTTGCAAGGGGATCTCTAAGTGCAGGCGGGTAGCACCCTGCAGAGTGAAACACGGAGCGGCTGATTTAAAGCCGCTTTGTATTTAACTTGAAGGCATTGCAACCAGGGGAGCATGAGTTTGCGACTGCCCTGGAGGCAGCACATTCTATGTAATATGGCACACTTTCTCTGTTTGCAAACAGGGAAAGTGCACCCCAATACATAATATGGCCCCAGATCTGACAAATAATTATAAATCTGTATATGTTTGGCATTTAACGGTGAGCCACCATGGCATCAGAAAAAAAATATATAGCAGATAAGGAAAAAAAATTCACATTTATTATTTGACCTCGACTGCAGATTGCAATGTGTGTCACTGCTAAGTGAAAAACAACAGAATGTCATTGCTGGTTTTTCAAGGTTTACCTTTAACCCCTTCAGTGCCCATGACGAGATGGTCTCGTCATGGAGCGCGGTTGCGCTGTGCCCATGACGAGACTATCTCGTCATGAACCCCGCCCGCTTATGCAACGCCCGGCACAGGGCGGGGAAAGGGCGGGGCACTGAAGAGGTTAATCATTGTGAGCTTACAGTTACCATTTGCCACACACACACTATACTGTGACTGATTTACTTTAAGCTTGGCGGTCTAAGCCCCTCCAAAACTGTGCCCAATTGTAACATCATCTATATTTTGATAATGGTAGTATTTACTTCGGCTGGGCCAATGCTGTTTGTGACAAAGGGTATTAGGATTCTTACTGACAACATATAAATGTAAATGTATGTGTCTTGTAAAGCGCACTGCTACCCTGAGGCCTCGTAGCGCTGTAGACCGCTGGGGAACCCGTCCTGGCTATCCCTGTGAGATGGTCCCTCCTGGGTATCTCCAAGGTGAAACCAGGCATCCCCGGCGAATGTGGGGGGCCGTTGTGGAGATGAGGCAAGCTAATGCCCAGAGTTGCCGAGTGTGTTCCTGGTTAGAGTAGGTACCGAGGCGAGAATTATCGAGTCAGTTTTGACCCTGGTCCACGACCCTGCCGCGTCAGGAATTGAACCCTGGTCCCTGGCCGATTCTCTGCTTGCGGATCTGCCGCCTCTAACCAGTGAGCCACACCTCTCCAAGTAAGAATCCTAACCCCTTTGTCACAAACTACACTCACACAGCCGAGGTAGATACTTCTGTGATAAAAAAGCCAAGATGTGGTGCATGGACACGGTTTTCGAAGTGCATAGACCACCAAGCTTAAGGTATATTTTTGTTGCATGTTCTGACAGGAGTGGTAAGCAAGCATGAAGGCCAGGCATGGCTGCTGCTGTTCAGCAAAATAAAATGTAACATCTGTCTCTTTTTCTGTCATAGATGGTGATGTATTACAAAAGCAGAAAAGAATTTAGCGTGGAAGAACAGAAGCATGTTTTGGCACATTTGCCTATAGATCACACTGTGTGTAGTGTTGCCAAATGTTTGGGTGAGCCCACTACCTCTGACGACACAGGGGGAGAAGTGGCCATGACCCCCATGTGTGTCACACAAGTGGTAGGGGTTGGGGACTGGCGTATACCATGGGATCACGGAGCTAGTTAATAAAAAGCCTTGGGCTCATGGTGTGGTTTTAGTTTTCCTGGCTACAACACTAATAGCGACCCCTCGTGGATATTTCAGCAGAAGAGGTAGGCCTGGGTCACTAACACCACATTGGCAACAAGGTGGTCATGACCCCCATCGCGTGCCCCTCCACCCATGTCTCACACAGCTCCAGTATGGCCCGCTTACCACGGCCACTGCTGCTGCAACTCCGCTGCCGTGCCTCTGCTCCCCTGTGGCTGCATGAGTGTGCGTGGCCCCCAGTCAGCCCGCCCCCGGAACAGCTACGGCCACAAACCTGCTGACCAGGAGTCTTCGCGGTCACAGACATTGCCAGCTGCCGGCTCCCACTCGCTCTATTGCTTCACAGGAGCAGTGCAACTCTCTTGTGGCCACAATGCGCTCAGATGGAGCCACATCGACGCGGCCACTCGCACACAGTGCCCAATCGCTCCAGAGCCACTGCAGCCTCTGCCTCCTGCGAGCGCACCCTGGGCATCAACATGAGTGCCGCACCCCTGGGTAGGGACCAGAAGACTTCTTCAGGCCACAGTGCCCCCCTACCAGGGACACTGCATCAAGCCGGTAGGGCTTTGAGTGAACTGCCTACCCTGCACACATCAGCCACACCCACCTGGATGAAAAAAAGACTCATGAGGGACAACTAGTAATGACTAGTTGAACTGCAGCTCTTTGAAGAATTATTTTGATATTGGATACTATAATTTTCAATCAATCAATCAATCAATCAATCAATCAATGAATTTGTAAAGCCCACTACATACCTGTGAGGGTCTCAAGGCGCTGAAGGGAGGGGGGAACCACTACTGCTCGAAGAGCCAGGTCTTGAGATGTCTTCTGAAGGTGAGCAGGTCCTGGGTCTGCAGTAGGTGGGTGGGGAGGGTGTTCCAGGTCTTGGCGGCGAGGTAGGAGAATGATCTGCCGCCGGTGGTCTTTCGTTGGATGCGGGGGACAGCCGCTAGTGCAAGGTTTGCTGAGCGGAGCTGGTGGGTGAGGGTGTAGAAGTGGAGTCTGTCATTCAGGTAGGCTAGTCTGGTGTTGTGGAGTACTTTGTGTGCATGGGTGAGGAGTTTGAAGGTGATCCTCTTGTCGACGGGGAGCCAGTGCAGGTCTTTCAGGTGGGGGGTGATGTGGCTGCGTCGGGGTACATCGAGGATCAGACGTGCGGAGGCATTTTGGATGTGTTGTAGTCGATGCAGGTGTTTGGCTGGGATTCCTGCGTAGAGTGCGTTGCCGTAGTCCAGCCTGCTGCTGACGAGGGCCTCTGTAACAGTTCTCCTTGCTTTGGATGGGATCCACTTGTAGATCCTGCAGAGCATGCGGAGGGTGTTGTAGCAGGAGGAGGAGACGGCGTTGATCTGCTTCGACATGGAGAGGGAGGAGTCTAGGCCGAAACCGAGGTTGCGTGCGTGGTCGGTAGGTCTGGGTGCCAGTCCCAGCATTGTAGGCCACCACGAGTCATCCCAGGCCGAGGGGGTGGATCCGAGGATGAGGACCTCCGTCTTGTCCGAGTTCAGTTTCAGACGGCTGCTCTGCACCCATTCGGCAACAGCCTTCATTCCCTCATGGAGGTTCGTTTTGGCGGTGTGCGGGTCCTTGGTGAGGGAGAGGATGAGCTGGGTGTCGTCGGCGTAGGAGATGATGTTGAGGTTGTGTTGACGGGCTACTTGTGCGAGGGGGGCCATGTAGATGTTAAACAGTGTCGGGCTGAGTGATGATCCCTGGGGTACGCCGCAGATGATGTCGGTGGCTTCGGATAGGAAGGGTGGGAGTCGGACTCTCTGAGTTCTGCCAGAGAGGAAGGATGTGGTCCAGCTGAGGGCTTTCTCATGGATCCCGGCTTCTTGAAGGCGTGTTTTTAGGGTGCGATGGCAGACCATGTCGAAGGCGGCCGAAAGGTCCAGGAGGATGAGGGCTGAGGTTTTGCCGTTGTCGTGTTGTCGCATGACGTCATCTGTGGCAGTGATGAGGGTTGTTTCAGTGCTGTGGTTTCGTCTGAACCCGGACTGGGATGTTGTTGTCTTCGAGGTGGGGGGTTAGTTGCGCGTTGACGATTGTCTCGATGACCTTCGTCGGGAACGGGAGGAGGGGGATGGGTCGGAAGTTCTTGAGGTCATTGGGGTCCGCCTTGGGCTTTTTGAGGAGGGCGTTGATTTCGGCATGCTTCCAGCTGTCCTGGAATGTGACTCGAAGGAGGCGTTGATGGCCTTCCTTAGTTGGGGTGCGATGGTTGCGTCAGCTTTGTTGAACACGTGGTGAGGGCAAGGGTCTGACGGTGATCCAGAGTGGATAGAGTTCATGACCTTGCGTGTTTCTTCGTCGTTGACGTTGGTTCAGGAGGTCAGGTGGTTGGTCCAGGTGGTGTTCGCAGGGGAGGAGTCTGGGACGGTCGGGTTGACCGGGATGTTGAAGCTGTTGTGGATGTCTGCTATCTTCTGGTGGAAGAAAGTTGCCAGAGCGTTGCACAGTTCTTGTGAAGGCGGGACGTCGTTGGCGTTGACGTTGGGGTTGGAAAGTTTCTTCACGATGCTGAAGAGCTCTTTGCTGTCATGTGCGTTGTTGTCCAGTCTGTTTTTGAAGGGGGATCTTCTGGCCATTCTGATGAGGTGGTGGTGTCTACGTGTGGCGTCCTTGTGGGCTGCGTGACTGTCAGGTGTGCAATCGTGGAGCCATTTCTTCACCAGTTTCTGGCAGGCGCGTTTGGAGGTTTGTAGCTCGTTGGTGAACCAGGTGGCTTTCACTGCCCACTGCTAATCTCGTCCCATAATGCTTTACAGGGCCTTTGGTTGGGATTGTAGTTTTGCCCATAACTGTGCTTGGGGTGGTCCTAAGAGGATGGGTCTACCACTGAATCGTTCAACATGATATGCTCTTTGTGTTCAAGGCATCTGCTTGGTCCTCCCCCTAGGTTAGGGGGGACCCCAAAATCATCACCTCTCTAATTGCCTGATATTTTTGATTTTTAAAGTTCACTTTTGGGAATTTGTTATATGCTTCATCAAAGCATTTGTGGGTGCAGTTTAATAGCTGACTCCACTACGTGGAGGAACGGTACCAAATCTCTGCAAGAAGAAGCACCCAAACCACCAAACCAGTCAGATGCTCAGAGAACATGTACCAATGAAGACGCTTTTAGGACAAGACCTACTAGAGATCGCCTTTCCCTTGTGGCTGACAAAGTACTAGTACAAGATCGTCACCCTTGAGGAAATTTCCGGCTGCCGTTTAAACTGGATCCCTGGGTAGTTGAGGAAGTCAAGGGCACAAAAGTAACCACAACGAGAGGTCTGGAAAAGGTGACATGGAAAGTTTCCCAATTCAAGACTAGTAGCGACTCCGTGTGGTTATTTCAGCAGACGAGGTTGGTCTTGGTCACCATCACCAAATAGTGCTAGAGTAGGTTATATGAATTCAGTCAGGAAGAGCGGCCCCTGAGTGGCGTGCTGGGCACTGTAGTGTCCTGGTGGACACGCTCTTTGAGGTAAATACTCAAATGACCCAAGAAAGTGGCAAAGAACACAGCAATGTCCACGATGTTTCTGTGGAAATCTCTTAAAAGCAACCCCACCTGCTGTTAGTACTGAAGGTCTGCAGATACTGCTCTGACAGACAGGATGTTGATAGTGATGATGTTCCCCATCCTCGCAGCTCTGTGGTGGTGTGGCAGCCCATAGTTAACTGGGCTTCTGACTCAATCTGGACATGCTACCAAGATGTGGGAAAGCGTCTGTGTGGCATCTTGCCGAAGATTCTGGATGTGCTAAGGCACCACAGCGGTGGTTGCTTCATGGGAGCAGAGAAGCGCCCCCCCCTCCAGACAGCTGTAGAATGATGGAAAAATAAAATCGTGAAAAAAGATTTTATTACCATTTTATTTTTCCGCTTTCTGCCAATGGAGAGGGCGTGGCAGGGTGAGTGCGTCAATGCTGCCTTGCCACACTTTGCATCAAGGTGCTTCACCTGGATGGTGCATGAAGGTTTCCATACACCCATGGGTTTTGATGCAAATCCCTGTCTAATTATTGTAGACAGTGACTTGCACCAATTCTGCGCCTCCCTGAGACACTAGTACTATGGTGCAATGGTGCCAGCAGAGGCACATGACAGCCGTACGTGCTGCAGCACAAGAAGAGAGCAGAAATGATTAATGTCTTTGCAAATATGGTGCTGTTCGTCTTCCTCTTGTTCATTGTGTTTGCTGCACTTCAGTGCATGACTCTGTTATAATTATGCCCCAATATATACTATAAACACAATACATGACATGGATATTGTGGGGATAGATATATTTAATGTCCCCCTTTGCAGAAAGTTGCTGTTTAACACAATATCATATCTGTGCCCAAGAAAGCGAAACGGAAATGGAGACCAGACACAAAGCAATGGCACAAGTTCCAGCCAACATTTCCTTGGCGGACAAAGTGGATTTTCTATGCATCGAATGGAGGGACACCCTGCACCCACAAAATCAATCGTCAAGCACAGGGAAAGACGTCAAACCAAACAAAAACGTACAGCAGCCAAAAACAAAACAGAAACAGAAGGTGCAACCACGACGCAATTGGAACCGGTAGATCAAACTCAAACTACCAATCGTCAAACTATTATCAATTTGACCAACGTTACATTCAATGCGGCGGAGAAGCAACTGTTGGCACTGGGCTTATCATACTGCCCAGAGAGTTCCCTAAACTATGCGGCAACCAGGATTGATTTATACAAAAGCATAAGAAAATTAAAACTCAAAAAACACTTTCTCTTGCAAGCCAACTGACCCAGTCCCCACCATTTAATTTGACAGCAACAGACATGCCAACTCTGCAAGCAATACATGAGTTGGCCAAAGAAAGTGATGTTTTAATACCAGCATGAGAGCGCAGGATCAGCGAATCTGAACACCAGAAGTGCACAACACCTTTCAAACCGCGATCGACATTTACCCCTATTACTCTCAGGGACTCGATAGATATTTTTAATGAACAGGTCACGACCAGCATTAAAAAACTCAACTATGCAGTGTATGCCAAAATAAAAAATAAATCCAACAAACAAGAGCTACAATACCACCAACTGATGAACAAATGAAGAGAGAATAAAGATATAATCATTAGAAATTCGGACAAAGGGGGTAATTTGGTCCTTTGGAATAAAAAGAATTATATAGAAGAAGCTATGACACAACTAAGGGAAAATCGCTGTGACCATCAGAATCTAAAAAGCATGTACAACTGTTATGGCATGAAACTTGTAGCATGGAAAAATTCTGGACTTTTGACAACTGATGAATATAAATTCATGAAAAATGACAATCCCATGACGCCCATAATGTATTTTATACCGAAAGTGCACAAAAATCCCCTCACACCCCCGGGTAGGCCAATCATATCAGCCCGCAACAGCATTTTAGAAAAAAACTTTCCAATATGTGGACTATTTTCTCAGGAGCCATGTGAAAGATCTACCCTCATATGTTAGGGACACTGGGGACTTTCTCTCTAAAATCCAAAACATAAAATGGCAAGGCGACTACCTGCTTATCACTTTGGATGTGATGTCCTTATATACATCCATTAAGCACCAGGTCATAAAGACACTATCTTGCACATAGGGGGCCAGATTTTGAACAACACAGTCTAATGTTGGTTAACATGGTAGAGTTTAGTCTCAACAACACTGTGTTCATGTTTGAAAATTCATTATATCATCAACAACGAGGAGTGGCGATGAGGTCCACCTTCTCCCCCAGCTATGCCTTTCTGCACATGGGATGGTGGGAGGAGCTGTTCCTCCATAAAGAATACGTGAAATGTATGACTAACAATTTAAAAAAACAGTTGAGATACATTGACAAGTTATTTGTGGTTTGGCATGGTACATGAGTGATGCAGAGACATTTGTTCAAAATGTGAAATTCAACAAGCTGAATTTACAGTTCACTGCGTCCATCATTTCCAAAACCATAAACTTCTTAGATGTTCAGATTTACATAAAAAATGGTCAGCTACATACCACACTACACAGAAAACCCACCACGGGCAACTTAGTACTACATGCGAGCAGTGCCCACCCTGAATACTTAATACAAAGTATACCTTTTGGGGAGATGTTGCGGTTGAGGCGCATATGTAATAGTGAAGAGGATCTTAGACAGGCACAAATATCTAGCAGAGATAGATTTCTAGCTCGGGGTTTTTCCCCTAGATGCATTGACAATGCCATTCAGAAAAGCAGTGATACAAGCAGGGACACCCTCCTCAATAATCAAATCAAGCCAGATTTAGCCACCAATGATAAAGCGGGGACATTTAGGTTTATATTTGGTTACAGTAAGCAGGGTAAAAACATTAAACAGATCATATACAGAAACTGGCCCATTGTCTTTGGAGATCCTGTTATTGGTCAGCAGTTACCCAGGAAAGCTGCCATAACATACAGCAGAGCCCCATCTATGAGAGATACCTTTGTCCGTAGTGACTCAGAGGGTCCAGTCAAAGATACATGGTTAAGCCAATGCCTGGGTTTCTATAAGTGCAAATCCTGCAAGGCATGCCAACACGGCATCAAAACTACCACCTACAAGACCCCCTTCAACTCAATAGAGGTCCCAATCACTAAGGGCGTATCATGCAAAACGAACCATGTGATATATGTGCTGGAGTGCCCTTGCAGTCTCAGATATGTTGGTAGTACAATACTGCAGGGACACAAGAGGGCACTTCAGCACATCAGGGCAATCAAAAACCATGACCCGACATATCCGGTGGCCCAGCACTTTGGGGATAAACACAATGCAGATACAATACTTTTAAAGTATTTCTTAATAGATTTTGTCCCAATCCGAAAGAGAGGAGGAGACCGAGTGAAAGCCCTACGACAACTTGTGACAAAGTATATTTTAAATCTCAATACCAAATATTCCGGGAGGCCTGAATCAAACCGAGGATTTATATACTTGCCTCTGATTCACATCTAGGAAGCATAGCGGAGAGCGGGTTCAAAAACTGTAGTCAGATCGAAACTGAGCTGCTAGTCAAATGTTAAACAATTTATTTTAAAATATTAGATTTTAGAATCTCTTACCGCCTTTTCTAATAGAACTTTCACACTTATACACGGTTTTTATACTTCATTTATTTAAGGGCTCACTTTGTTTTTTACTATATGCATTCAGCACTGAGCACAAACTAAGCTTGCACTAACTAGATAATTCAGTCTATCTGTTTACATAATAGGTGTTTACATCTTATACTGTAAAAAAAGCACTAGCACTTTGATCAAACATTGAAAGCAGGTGCTAGTAGGTATTTAAACCTGGACACTAGACAGCACCATAAAAAGCAATGTTTTAATCTTATTTAATGTTATGAGATTGATTCTACGACTTAGTTAGGATCTATTTTCCATAGGAAATCCACAACATTCTATTCCCAATAAGTCTGGCGCCGATTGATGAATCTTTGCGAAATTTTCCATAATTTTGGCCAGCTCCGCTCCACTCCTACCCTGAAAGTTTTGTGGTGATTCGTCAAGCGGGGGCTGAGAAAAAAGGGGGGTCCCAAAACACGTTTTCCCCATGCAATTTCCCATAGGATCTGTTGTCGCAGCTACAGTCCGAACCGCTGAACGGAATGACACCAAATTTGGCAAAGAGGTAGTCCTCAGTTCAGACTCGTACCTTTTGCATAAATGGTGTGAATCTGTTCAGTAGTTCCTGAGAAATTTAGGGTAAAAAAGTTAGGGATATCTATGGCCGGGGAGGATCCGCGGACCCTACCCGCACCCTAAGCGCACCCTCCCCGAACCGAGTGCGCACCCTCCCGATCGCGTGCTGAATGCTAATTGGCTGTCGAGTGTCTCTCTACATTCAAAACCAGGAACTGTTGGCGGCCATTTTCTGCCTCGGTAGAAGCGAGGCTGAAGAAGCAAGGGGAATAAGTGTGTAAAACATATAAGGGGGCAGAGTGGAAATACTCTGACCCTCTAGAGGTGCTTAGGGGTCTCAGAAGGACCCCCTGGGGCCCTCTTTTTTTTGTTTTAAAACAGCGAAATACGCGCACGGTGCATCCTAACGCGTTGGGTGCACGGATTCTCTCGCGTTGGGTGCGTGGATCCACGGCAATGTTTTTTGAAAAAAGACAAGAAATCATTGGTTGTATGACTACTTTCTACACTGAAGGTAGGGTGTATATTTCTGTTTTTTAAAGGTATGATTCTTATTGGTTAACAAAAACAGATTGTAAGGAACATTATATATGATAAGCTGATATGTTGAAAAGTCAAGCACACTTCCTGTCTTGATTAGAAACATTGTGTGCTGAACTTGTGACCTGTGAGCTCAGTGCAGTGTTCCATGACCTGTTTCTATGGTAACAGGCAGAAGGCAGATTGGGGGAATGGTTGAAATGTATTTCAGTTGGAAAGGGTTGAAATGTTTAACCAATAGAAATGTGTGTTTGCTTTTGAGTTTACGTGTGAAGGATTGTGATTTGATGTTTACATGTATAAGTGTTGAAAATGAATGGGAAACTTTTCCATTCTTTGTTTTTGCTGAGAGGAGCACAGTGCAGAGATTCTGTAAAAGAAAACATGGTGAGTGATTAATATACTTCTTTAATCTACAAAAGAACTTGAAAACTGAGTTATTTAATTGTGAGGGGATGTATGTAGACTATTTTGATTTTAATCAGACTAATGTATTTCTCCTGCTAAAGTGTAGGGAGTACTTTTTTTCTCTACAATGTGTGTGCATGTAGAAACCATTCTGTGATAAGCATTTGTGTTTTTCATGTGTTTGTAGACAGATAACTGTGCTGTTTTTATATTTTGGTAGAATTAGAAACCAGTCATTGTTTATGAATTTGTGAAATGAGTTATGTTATGTTTCTATACTAAAATGTAGTACTACATCTAGATGAAGAAATGTGTTTTGGTATAGTGCAAGGGATAGTGTTGTTTGTCTAGAATCACACAGTGAGTCTGTGTGCATTTGGGAACCACTGTGAGAGAAGCATTTGGTAACATAGTGTATTTGCTGACAGATAACTGTTTTAACTTGTCATGTTGTGAAGTTTTAGTAGCATTAGAAGACAGTTATGGCTTATGATTTGATTAAATGAGTCAGGCTTTGACAGAAAAGTGCAGTCCTGAAATATGTAGATTGTGTGCAGTTCCCTTACCACTTGCACTGTAGTGAATGAGTTTTGGTAAACTCCTAGGGATAGTGGTGCTTGTCTAGAATCACAGTGTGAGTTAGTGTGTATTTGGGATCAGTGTGAGAGAAGCATTTGGTGACATCATGTATTTGCTGACAGATAACTTTTTTAAAGCCTGTCATGTTGTGAAGTTTTAGTAGCATTAGAATCCACTCTTTGCTTATGCGTTGATTAAATGAGTCATGCTTTGACACTGATGTGCTGTACTTAAATATGTAGATTGTGTTCAGTACCATTAACTCTTCTAGACTAGTGAATGAATTTTGGTAAACTCCTAGGATAGTGTTGATTGTCTAAAATCACACTGTGAGTCTGTGTGCATTTGGGTAAGGATTGTGAGAGAAGCATTTAGTAACATTGTGCATTTGCTGACAGATAACTGTTTTAAAACCGGTCATGTTGTCAAGTTTTAGTAGCATTAGAAGCCAGTCTTTGCTTATGCTTTGATTAAATGAGTCAGGCTTTGACACAAAAGTGCAGTCCTGAAATATGAAGATTGTGTGCAGTTCCCTTATCACTTCCACAGTAGTGAATGATTTTTGGTAAACTCCTAGGTATAGTGGTTGTTGTCTAGAATCATACTGTGAGTCTGTGTGCATTTGGGAACCACTGTGAGAGAAGCATTTGGTAACATTGTGTATTTGCTGACAGATAACTAATTTAAAACCTGTCATGTTGTCAAGTTTTAGTAGCATTAGAAGCCAGTCATTGCTTATGCGTTGATTAAATGAGTCAGGCATTGACACTAAAGTGCAGTCGTGAAATATGTAGATTGTGTGCTGTTCCCTTACCACTTCCACTGTAGTGAATGAGTTTTGGTAATCTGCTAGGGATAGGGTTGTTAGTCTTGAATCACACTGTGAGTCTGTGTGCATTTGTGAACCACTGTGAAAGAAGCGTTTGGTAACATTGTGTATTTGCTGACAGATAACTGTTTTAAAACATGTCATGTTGTCAAGTTTTAGTAGCATTAGAAGACAGTTATGGCTTATGCTTTCATTATATGAGTCAGGCATTGACAGTAAATTGCAGTTGTGAAATATGTAGATTGTGTGCAGTTCCCTTACCTCTTGCACTGTAGTGAATGAGTATAGGTAAACTCATAGGGATAGTGGTGCTTGTCTAGAATCACACTGTGAGTTAGTGTGTATTTGGGATCACTGTGAGAGAAGCATTTGGTAACATCATGTATTTGCTGACAGATAACTGTTTTAAAACATGTCATGTTGTGAAGTTTTAGTAGCATTAGAATCCAGTCTTTGTTTATGCGTTGATTAAATGAGTCATGCTTTGCCACTGATGTGGTGTACTTAAATATGTAGATTGTGTGCAGTACCATTAACTCTTCCAGAATAGTCGATGAGTTTTGGTAAACTCCTAGGATAGTGTTGCTTGTCTAAAATCACACTGTGAGTCTGTGTGCATTTGGGTAAGGATTGTGAGAGAAGCATTTGGTAACATTGTGTATTTGCTGACAGATAACTGTTTTAAAATCGGTCATCTGGTCAAGTTTTAGTAGCATTAGAAGCCAGTCTTTGCTTATGCTTTGATTATATGAGTCAGGCTTTGACATAAAAGTGCAGTCCTGAAATATGAAGATTGTGTTCAGTTCCCTTACCACTTCCACAGTAGTGAATGATTTTTGGTAAACACCTAGGTATAGTGGTTGTTGTCTAGAATCACACAGTGAGTCTGTGTGCATTTGGGAACCACTGTGAGAGAAGCATTTGGTAACATTGTGTATTTTTTAGCAGATAACTCTTTTAAAACCTGTCATGTTGTCAAGTTTTAGTAGAATTAGAAGCTAGTCTTTGCTTATGCATTTATAAAATGAGTTGGTGTTTGACACTAATGTGCAGTACCATGTACTATTCTGTTCACTGTGGCAGAACTGAAAATTTAAAAGTTTTACCTAAGCACTGTCCTAGAAGTAGTCTGATTATTTAGTCAGTTTCTAAGTACCAAATAGATTGCTTCAAATGTCTATGCAGTATGCATGTAGTGTTCTAACATACTATACACTTCATTTCCCTAGTCAGTATCCATACACTTCCAGGAAACACCTTGTCACTCCCTTTGCAGTCTTCTAGTGACCCATTCAGCATCATGTACTAATCCATTCACTGTGCGAAAACCCAAACACTTATAAATTCACCAAGATACTATCTTTGCAGTACTCTAATCATTAAATCAGTGCCTACGTATTTATGCACTGAGCCAGGCCTTAGCAAATGGACTGCTTCAAACCCCTATCCACTATGCATGCAGTCTTCTCACCACCTAGACACTTGTCTTTCACAACTTCAATTTCCTAGTCAGTAGCCATACAGTCCAGCAAACATCTTGTCACTGCCTTTGCACTCCTCTAGTGACCCATTCAGTACCAAGTACTAATCCATTCCCTGTGAGAAAAGCCTAGCACTTATAAATTCACCTAGGCACTCTCCTTGCTGTACTCTAATCATTCAGTCAGTACCCAAGTAGTCATGCAGTGAGCCAGGCCTTAGCACATGGACTGCTTTAAATGCCTCTGCAGTATGGATGCAGTCCTCTAATCACCTACACAGTTGTGTTTCACACCTTCCATTCCCTAGTTAGTATTCATACTCTTCTAGCAAACACCCTGTCACTCACCCAGTGTGTCTCCTTATAGTACTGTAATCATTTAGTCAGTTAGCATGTAGTCTTTTAGTGAGGTAGGCTTTATGGCATGAACTGATTCAAAGTAGTATGCACTATGCATGTGGTTCAGGGCCATAGTTTCTTAGTCAGTATTTATATAAAATGTGTTTGTACAGTAATGGAATAGTATAATTTGAAAGTTATTAATATACATTTATTTGTGATTCTTTTTTACAGATACAGAACAGGTGTGTTTCTCATCTGTTTGCACTCTTCTCGTGCAAGATTGTTTGGATGAAGGGTCCTTAGGTGTTTCATCATACTTGCTGTGCCGCATGAGTATTTTTTGTTAGGATTCCCTCGTAACAGAACTCTTTTGAAAATCTTGTGCATGAGAAAGGTGGTATTGGTCTTTGTTTGCCCCTCGAGAAAAGTAGAAAAATTCCACATTACTGAAGGAAAACGTTGTGGGCGTGGTGCATCCTCCATAAATGCAACTTTAGATTTGGTGAATATTTTATAGCAACATCATTTACAGTTTTTGTAAGTTAAAGTTAAAAAAAATTGTTTACTGTGTGAATTTTATATTTTTGTGATTTGTATTTTGAGAATGGCATGTTGTTTTTTTTTTAACAATCTTTGACATTGTTTTTTTTTTGCCCGCTGTTAAGTGATGAGTGCGATTGAAATCACTATTTTTAGTGAAATTTTATATATTCTGAGAACAGCAAAAAAGGCAAAAACATTACTTTGCGGAAATTATGCTGTGTTGTAAAAACTGTATTATTACATGGTATAATTTTTTTTTCCTCTTCTTTCACAGATCCAAATGTTAAAATAAGCAATTTATATGAATTTATATTTGAATGAAAAACAGAAAAAAATGTATACCATTTTTTATTCCTATTACTGTGAAGGTAAGTTTAACTAAGTCTCAATATGCAGAATGAAGAGGCCTCCAAGAAGCTACAAAGTTGAAACACGTTTCTAAAAACACTCTGTTTATGTAGCTTTGAAATCTGACCATAATCAGATATCATGTGACCTGCAAAAAAAGAGATTCGAGGGGTTCATAATATTTCCTATTTTAGCTGTTGAAGGACCACAATCATTTCAATCATTCTTCTTTGAACATCTTTGCAGACAAAATTCTGTGCTTACCTTCTATCATTCGCAAGGAAATTTAAAAACAGAAATATGTCACTTTTTGTAACTTAGTTATTGTGCAAGATACTCTTTCATATTTGCAAAGAGAGGAAAAGGCACTCTGTGCGCGTTTTATACTCCATGTAAATATAACCTCATCATGCACACCACTTTGTGTTGAAAGGGTGTTCTATAAGTGTTGTTGTGCATGATTGCACTTAAAACTCATAGAACAAGACACATGTCTAGATTTATCATAAATCATAAATCTCGATATGTGTGTGAATGCTGCACCATTCTAAAATTGGTGTAGGAAAGCACAACAAGGAGAATTGTTTTAATTTCTCCACATTTTTATATCTTCAATGCATGCTGAAATGTTCAGCATACATTGAAGAAGAAAAATGCATTGCATTGTTTTTGTGCAGGAAGGTGTGTCTTACTGCAGAAAAACAAACAGCACATGACACAGATATCCTTGCATATTGGTGCAAGGGTGCCTGTGTCACCACATGGCTGCAGTTTAAGCAGCCGTGCAGAGAGAAGCATAGATTTGCAACATATTTATGTACATATGTTGCATCCCTGTGCTTCGGAAGTACTACAGCACACTGCAGTTAAAGTGGTTACTGTGTGATGCTGTAGCACTTCCTCATAGTTCTGCACTTATACATTCACCATACGCTACTAATGCATTAATTCAGTCAATTACATACTACACATACATTCATCTAAACTAACACTAACAAAGAAATTTAGCTCTTTTTTAAACCAGGAATGTTAGTTTTTACAAGAACTTTTTTTTTTCTTCTTTCTTCTTTTATAATTTTTTTTTAGTTTTCTGAACAATTTTTAAATTTTGGGGGGTTTTCTGCAAAAACAAAACAAAAAACAAAACAGGAGAAACCAGACAATGAACTTCAGGGAACAATAAAAAAACTAAAAAAACCTAGCAAATGTGACTTTCTTGCCGGCGGCAGATTAGATCGATCGACTGCTCACCATAGCACAAAGTCTTATTGCACTTAGTGCAGAGCACTTTTAAAAATTGAAATTTTGGGCTTGGGCTTGGGTTTGGGCTGATGGATGCCCTCTTGATGTGCTCGGCTGCGATGAGGTGGATGGCGCAGGAGCAGGAGTGTTTCTCATCCGTCGGCACTCTTCTTGTGCAAGATTGTTCGGATGAAGGGTCCTCATGTGCTTCATCATACTTGCCGTGCCGCAAGAGTATTTCTTGTTAGGATCCCCTCTCGATAGGACTCTTTTGCAAATCTTGCACGTGACCAAGGTGGCATTGGTCTTATTCTGCCCCTCGGAAAAAGTAAAACATTTCCACACCACTGAAGAAAAACTTTTTTTGGGTGGTGCCTCTGGCAAAATTCATTCTCAGAAGTATGAGGTGATGCAGGTGATACCTACTGCCCTGAAGCCATTTTTGGTTGTAAAAAGTTCGAGCTAAGTGTAAACTTAGTCTAAAAAATCTTCTTCTCTCCAAAGAGATGGTGCTCTAAAGAAGGTCAAAGAAGAATGATTGAAATGGGTGGGGTCTTTCAATAGTTAGAAGAGGAAGTGTAATGAACCAATCAAATCTCTTTTTTTGCAGGTCACATGGGATCCGCGCACCCTGCGCGTATGCAGCACGCACCCAGCGCGCATCCGCGAAATTGAATTACAAAGAAATATAGGATTAGATGTAAAAATATATTACTTTTAAGACTAGTTTAGAGTTTGTCTTCAATTAATATTCACATGAAATACATATATATCTGTTTTTTTAAATGTTAAATATTTCGCGTGATCCGCGCACCTACCGTGTCATAGACGCACATGACGCATCGCGGAAGCGTGTAAACGTCGCGTTACGTACATCGAACGTGTTGCGTATAGGCTGGGAGTCGCGTACCTGTCGCATTGCGATCGCTCACTAAACACGTACCCAACTCGTACCATGCGCGGATGCTATCGCGTAGGGATCGAGAACGGTGCGCATAGGGTGCGCGGATCCAAAAACATTAAAAAATATATATAAAATACAGTTTTGAACATATAGTTAAAAAACATATTTTGAAAAATATAAAAAAATGTTTGAAAAACCCATTAAGTTTAAATAACATTTTTTAATTTTTAAAAGAATTAATTGAAAAAATAAGTTTAAAAAATGGTGATAAAAAAGTATTTTAAAAAAAAGATAATTAATGAAATTGACACACTGAATTTGAAAAATATAGAAATCCAATCAAAATCATTAAACATGATATCTTCAGAGATAAGTTATAGATAGGAATTAGCATTTAAAAACATTTGAAATTCACTGAAAAAAACATAGGTTTCATGCACGTTAAATTTAGGAGTCGGTGTATCAAAGGTTATATTAGGGTGTGAGAAGATGCACTAATTTATCACATGGATGACGTCATCAGTGATGTCATCAGTGATGTCATTTGAGATGTCATCAGTGATGTCATCAGTGATGTCACTGACCATGTCATGAGTTGTGAGAAGTTGGCCTGGTATATGATGTTCACTAGTTAAAGTGACCACCTTGTACCATGCCAAGCAACCCTTATGGTGTGGTTGTAAGTCAACCTTTTCGGACTAGCTGACCTAGTGGTAGCGTAGGCTAAGCAGTCTTTGAGGCTAAACTCGTTAAAGTGTGTTAAGCAGGCTGTTTTACCAAATGTAACCCCCCTTTATACCAATGAAAGGACACCACACAGATATATATTGAAAATATATATGTATTTATTTCTCAAAGTATCCCCTAGACTCTTTATGAGCACAGGAGCACAAATCGTTAAACAAGAATACGTTAGAATACACAGAAGTTGCACTTTTATATGGATAGGCCCTGGTGGCCACTCGAACCATATACTAAAATAGTGGTATAAGTACCACGAACAGAAAAGGGAAAAGGCCTTGGGCCTCTAGAATCGCTGGGCCTACAAGGAGTTAGTGACCAGGAGGTCCACGGGTTGCGTGTGCAGAGCAAACAGTCACACGCGGGCTCCCATAGGTTTTCAATGGGTGCGTAAAAGTTACAAAGTTACTGCAAAAAGGATCTTCCGGATGGACTATGAACTCAAGATTGGAAACACAGACACTAGAGATGATACTCTACACTTGGGCACCGGAGTGCCAGCTTTACCTCACCCACAGGAAGCGGGTGCATAGGTCTCGAAGTGCGTCGGGTTTCTTCTATATGTTCAATGGAGCCTGAAGACAAAGATGCTGCATGCGGTCGGTCCGGAAGAGATGCGGTGGATCCAAGAGTGGATCGGAGTTGTAGAAGACCTGTAAGCAGAGGGGACAGTGTTCACAGTCACTAGCCAGTGACCAGCGTGGCACCAGGTGGGTACCAGGCGATGTCGGGTGCAAACAGGAGGAAAGGTGCAGCTTGTCTCTGCAGCCACGTGGTCCCTGAAGGTCGAGGACGTCCAGGAGTCGGTTCACGAGCTGTCCCACGCAAGCTCTCGCTGTCGGCGGTGTCGGCGACTTGATTGAAGCAAACAAGCCTTGGCAAAAGCAATTGTTGTGGAAAACAAAATAAGCTGTTGATTCTGACCAGCAAGGTCAGAGGGACTGCTCCCTTGGGGGGGAGCAAGGGCCAGTCTGGAGCAACCAGACCAGCAGTGTAGTTCTTGAAGTTCATCGCCAAGATGGCCACTAGCCAACGGGCCAGCAACCGGTTAGGCGCGTTGAGTGGCAAAATGCAGAGGGGCCCCACGCAGATCGTGGAGATGCTGGAGGGCTCACCTTTGGTGCAGATGCTGCTCGGGTGTTGGGCTTCTCAGGACCCAAAGCACAACTTGGAGGGAGCCTCGGTTGTCGTGCTTGCAGCTTGTCGTGGTCTTTTCAAGATGGCTGGCTCCACGTGTCTTGGTGCCTCCACGGGTTCCTTCTTTTCAGGGACAGTGGATCGGGCGGTGCGAGGTCTGGAGGTCCAGGTCTTGTCAGTCTCTAGGCTCGGGCTCCGGTGGGAGGCGGCGGCAAAGCAGACGTTGATTCGCTGGATGGTGCTTGCGTTAGCAAGGTGGTCACTCCCTGACCACAGGGGAGATTTGCTTCAGTCCTCTGTGCGGCAGAGCATCGAAGTTCCCATCTTCTTCTCGTAGTTAAGTTGATTCCAGGATGTCTAAAGTCTTAGGACACAGCTCCTACCTTTATTCGGATTCTAGGGGCCGGACTACCTGCTAGGTCCCTCCCTAAGGGTGGGACCAGGAAGGGGGGTGGTTACGCCCCCAATCCTCCGTCCAGCTCACCCCAGGTCCAGGGCTGGTGTGCCCCAGGAGCGGTTTGAACTGGCATATGCAACGAGGCTCCTTGTGAGCCTCAGGCATGTCTGGTTTCTTTCAAGCCCTACCTGACCAATACACAAAATCCTGTCTGGGGTGGTGCACGCACCTCCCCTGGCAGGAAACCCTTTGTCTACACCTCCCAAGCTGGAAGGACTCCGAGCAGCAGGAGGGCAGACTTGTGTCTGTGGTGGCAGCGTCCATTTTGTGGAGCTGAGGCTATGTCTGATTTTACCCGGGTTTCAGGTACTGTACATGTCGTGTCCCTCTAGAAGGGTGGAATGCTAACCCCGTCGCCAGAATTGGCGAGGGGTTAGTATTCCAATTCGTATGACACCTTACTCGACATGTTTTGATAAAGCCAAACCAAAGATAGCATTTAACCGCGAGGTTCATAATGCACTTAAGAGTATATGGTATGACGATATCTGGAAACAGTAGAAGGAAGTGGTTCCGACCACTGCAGACAGGCTCAGCTCATGCCAGAGCACCATCTCACATGGAACCAAGCACTCTGCCTTCAGGATTGTCAAGGCCTGCTATAGGAGTGGCTGATAGGTTACCAGGTGTTCCATTTAAGGTTAGGTATAGGTATACTACACCTAAGTAAGAGGTGGTTACACCAACTTACCCCAGCTGAGTGATCAGCCAGTTGTGTCAAATTTGTAAGGCCAGGCCAGGGGTGGCACAATCCATGCTTCAGCCCCTGGTAGGCCTTAGATACACCAATGCCCTGGGTACCTAGTGTACACTGGTACAGGGGCTCACAGGGTGATCCACTTCCAATTGGTTATGCACCTAGGGTGCATAGTGTAAATTTAGTAGAGAGAACAGCAGGCTGGGGGTCTGATTGGCAGGCCCACAGCCTCAATATGTCAAAAACCAGTGAAGCAAAAAGCAAAAATTTGGGGTGACCATAGGATAGCAGACCCTACTCTCCTACATGAGTGATGTAATATGTGACGTCATCAGCAGTGCATTGCGCGGGCGTGAGCTATAGTTAGCTGAACTAACTATAACGGCGGAATTTCTAGGGTTTTGTATGAGGGTAATGTCCAGCTAAATATAACGCCCCTGAAACCTATGGTTTTTTTAGTGAATTTCTAAGGTTTTTTAAATGCCAATTCCTAACTATAACGCACCTGAAACCTTTGTTTTTTTCAGTGAATATATATATATATATATATATATATATATATTACCTACTGGCGGTCGCCAGTAGGTAGTTATAGTTAGGACCACGTTTCCATAGGAAATCCTCAACATTCTATTTTGAATAACTTTGGCGCCGGTCGACGAATCCTCGCGAATTTTTCAAAATAGGTGGGGCGCTACGCTCCGCTACGCTCCGCTCCTACCCTGAAAGTCTCGGGGGGATTCGTCAAGCGGGGGCTGAGATAAAAGGGGGGTCCCAAAACGCGTTTTTCCCATGCCTTTTTCCATAGGACCTTTAGACAGGGCTACAGCCCGAACGGCTGAACAGAATTACTAGAAATTTGGCAGAGAGGTAGTCCTCAGGTCAAGGAAGTGCCTTTTGTAGGTTTGGTGTAAATCTGTTCAGTAGATTCTGAGAAAATAGCCTTTAAATCAATATATATATCTGAGCCAGCTTACGGTGCGCTTACGGTACGCTTACCGTACGCGTACGGTGGCGTGCGCGAGCGCGATTCTGATTGGCTCTTAGATCTTAGTAAACATTCGAATCGGCCGAAACCAGGAAGCGGCGGCCGCCATTTTCTCTCTCGCACTGAGAGTTAGGTTGTAAAATAAAGCCAAAAAACATGTAAAGGGGCTGTTTAGACAGCTCCCACACACATAGCCATGTTGAGGGAGTCCCCAAAGACCCCCCAAGGCCAAAAATGCAATTTTTATTTTTTCGCTAATTTCGCCGATTACGCTTACCGTACGCGTACGGTAAAAAATGATTAAAAAAAAAAAAACTATCCACACTCTCCCCACCCCGTGTGCAATTGGTAGCCGCAGGCCACCAATTGTGCATGGCTTATCAGAGGTGTGATAAACTAGAATATTTTAAACAAAAATAATAAAAGAAAAAATTATCCACACATCCACCCCGTGTGCAAATGGTGCCCGAAGGGCACCATTTGTGCATGGCTTATAAAAATTACGAAAAATTAAAATATTACCTTTCAAAACGAAGTGCATCATATGTCCTCCATGTGCGCACGGTGCGTGAAGCGCATCGTGCGTACATGGCCCATCTAGCGTAACGTGGGCACGCGGTGCGCGTAGAGCACTGCGTGCCCACCGTGCGTGCACAGCACTAACTGCGTAAAGTGGGCGCGCGGTGCGCGAAGCGCACCGCGTGCTTACTGTGCGCGCACGGTGCGCGAAGCGCACCGTGCGCGCACGGAACGAACTGCGTTAAGTGGGCGCGCACGCCACGAATGGCGTAAAGTAACTTAGCATTTAAAAAACCGTACAAATTCACTGAAAAAACCATAGGTTTCACACACGTTATAGTTAGGAATTAGCATTTAAAAAACCTTGCAAATTCACTGAAAAAACCATAGGTTTCACACATGTTATAGTTAGCGGAAATTTTACTGATAAAAAACCAGTGAAATTCCCCCGTTATAGTTAGTGCAGGCAACTATAACTCACGCGACCGCAATCTTCTGCTGATGACATATGTGTCTTTATGGAAAAAAAATATTTGTAATATATGTATAGCTAAAAATGTATGGAAGAAGACATGGGCAAATAAGTGTCTAAATACAGTATTAGCATCAGCAGAGGATTGCGGTCGCGTGAGTTATAGTTGCCTGCACTAACTATAACGGGGGAATTTCACTGGTTTTTTATCAGTAAAATTTCCGCTAACTATAACATGTGTGAAACCTATGGTTTTTTCAGTGAATATATATATATATATATATATCTACTTATATATATTTTAGTTTTATATAGCGCAAACTTGACCCAAAGATATCAGAGCTTTTTACATGACCACCAGTTCCATTACAGATGGACACATTTTGTTAGACACAGGGAGATTAAATGGTTTGCCTAGAATCACAGGATGTTGAGAGGTTCTTCAGCTTCGAGGTCGACCGCTGTAGCCGTTAGGCCATATAATGCAAATGGGCTCTACCCCTAGTGCTATTTTGGTGCAGGAAATCAATTTACATGCTTCTTAAAGAAAGGAAATGGCACACCCTTAAAATATTTATGATGGTGCTAAATTGCATAACGGTGCGATTAGCACCAAAGTGGCACCTTATACAGCCCGATCTTTTTGTGCATTCAGCCAGTTGAAAAGTTGAGTTGAGAAGATAAGCAAAATAATTTCAATGTTGCCAGACAATTGGATATCATTAGGTGGAGTTTGTTGAGGAATCAAGACACTTTACTGTATTCCAGGAATTTGAGGAGCATTGCAGTAAAATGATGCTCTATGGGCTATCCAGTGCCTCAGCCTTGTTCCATAGACGTATGTGGCATTTTGTTTTTTGGCCAGAAGGTTGAGGAGGCTGATGTTAAGAAGAGTTATCCATATTACAAGAATATGATGGTCTCACTATTAAGTGAGAAAAAAAGGAATCTCGCCTGATAAAGAGGTATATTTGGGGCACAAAATATGTATGGAACAATGCCTAAGACTGATCTTGTGAAATCCATTGTTGAAGTCCCAACATAGGAAAATAAAGAGCAGTTATTATTATTCTTTGGCCTCCCCAAGTGGTATGCATATTTCTTAGACAATTATTTGAGTACTGTGGAGCCAATATGTATATCACTGATCTTTCCTTTTAATATGTGCTGGAGCAAGAACAAAGTGAGTATTTTAGGAGGATCAAAAGTGCAAATATCAAACCACCATGTTTGAAGCTGTTCATTCTGCATAAGAAGTGTCGAGATGGATGGTGTGGAGCCTGTGTTGGTCCAGAAGGATGGTGTCAGTAAGTAGATTGTGTTATATGGGTGCTAGATATTAAACACTGGTGAAAATAATTATCTTTGTATTTTAATGAGAATTGTTGGCGGTCATATTAGTGGAGAACAAAGTTGTTATTAAAGACAGCATATTAGTGGGGAACTAAGTTGTTATTGCAGACAGGTCTCATGGCACTTGTGAACTTCCTGTCCCCTGCTGGTGGTAGATCGGTGGCACCACGTTTAACATGGCTGGTGTCAAAGCTAAAGGCACTTCAATAGTCAATTGAATATGTGGCTGGAAAATTGAATCTCTAATTCAACAGATTGTCCAGGCCTCTGTTGAGTTACAGGGGAAGGCTGATGTGCAGGTTGATGAAGAATGTGAAGTTCCAGTGAAACATGAGTGTAAAAAATGGGAAAATTAATTGAGTATGGGTGAGAACCCCACTCAAGTATGAAGTAAATCCTTGTCAGGGTGAACCATAAAAGTCACTAAATAAACCTGTCCTTAACTCTCTAGTAGCTTTGCACAAAAGCAGTCCGGCTTTACTTTGAGGCAATGTGTAAAGTTTTTATACAGCAATCAAAATAAACTAAAAAAAATACAACACACAGATAATCCTCCACATCTTTGGAAAAGTAGTGTACCTTTTAATAAATGAAATGACACCAAAACAACAAAAATCCAAAAAGCAGTACCAGAGTTTCAGGTGAAAAAAGTGTCAGAAAACATAAACTGGCACTTGTGGTTATCTGGTTGCGCTGGACAGGATCAAAGCCACAAGTTCAGGCTGACTCCAATAGAACAAAGGTCACATACAGGGACCTGGTTTGACCCCGTGAAGAGTTTATTTTCTCTCAGACCATTTTGACATGAGGAGCTTTGCATTGGTGTGAGTCCTGAAGACATTGTAGTTAGCGCATGGAGCAGGTTGGTGCTGAAGCTTTGCATTGGTGAGGGATGTGGGCTTTGTCTGTTGATGCGAAGAGTAGGTCACTGTTGGAACTTTGCATTGGCGTGAGACTCAACAGTTGCTGGTGACGCTAACTGTCTGCTTGTGGTTTCAGAATGCCAAAAACCTCTGTATTTTCACCTGTAACTTAGTCTTTGTGGCTGATGAGGAGGAGGAGTGTACTCTAGTGCCAGCCAAGGGTCAAGTACTTGGTAGGATACCTCGTGTGGTTCAGGATTCACTCCAGCTGAGGACATAAGCAGGTGTCAGGCAGATGCAGTTTCTGCTGGTCAGCTGGTTCGGTAAAGAGAAGGCCTCTGGAAGGTTGTTCTGTCTGTAGCTCAAACGGAAGGTCATCCAATTGTCTCTTGGAGTAACTTCTGAGGATCATGGGTTCAAGGCAATCAGGTCCAGTATTCCTTCTTCAGACCAGGCCAGTCCTTCTGAATCTTTCCCAGAACTAGTAGTGTTCTTATGGAAGGTTCTGAGGGTGCCACTTTAATGATAAGTGCCAGCCTATTTGTGGAAGTCCCTCTCCTTGTGTACCTCCAAACTGGATAGGCAAGCCCAGCTGTCAGCTCCATTTGCCAGTGATAAGGCAGGCAGTTACAGTTGTCAGGAAGGAAGTGGGCACATCCCTCAGCTTCACTTTGAAGGCTGAGCACATCCCCTCAGGAATTCTGGTCAGGAGAGGAACACTCTTATTCCCTGCCTGGAAGAAATACACATAACACCACAGGAGAGCCATTGCAGCCATCTCATTCTGGACACTGGCTGAAAGGCATATTTAGTTTCGGCAGGGAGACACCAAACTTTATAAAAGTAGTGTTTTTAGAATAATTACATAGAATTTGAGTTATGTATTGCGTCAATTCTGCTTGCTGTAAATTCAGGATTGTGAGGGAGGAAAACTGTTCATGCAACATTGTTTTTGTGAAGCGTGACCGGTATCATGGTCACTGTTAGGTTTTTGGACCCTCAACAATTCGAAGTCTAGGCTTTTACCCTTATGGTAGAATAATTTTCAGAAAAGGAGACACAAAGTTGTCCAGGATAAAGAAATGTGAGACAAAATGAAGAAATGCCAGGAGAGGATGAAACATTAAATGCACATGCAGGATTTGTCAAGCTTCCATCTCAGTGAGGCCAGTGGGATAGTGGGTGAGGATAAAGATGCCATTAATCATTGTGAAAGGATGTACTGTTTGGTCTGAACCCAATAGTAAGGCTAAAGTAATGAAGTCAACGGTAAGAGTTCAGTATGAGAGAGTGTGCAATTTGTCAATGGGCGCTGAGTTCTGAGGCAATGAAAACTCAGTTGCTTGTCCTAGGGAGGAATGGCTAGTATAGCCATGGGGGAGGATTTCCCAGAGGATGCTTTAATAGCCATTAGTTGGTAAGTAGAGCCAGAAGGTAACCTGGTGATCCCTGAAAAGAGTAGGAATCACTTCCACATGGTCACACTGAATGGGGTCCCTGTCACTGCTCTGAGTGATACATGTGCTATCCAGACTACAGTATTAAAAAGGCTGGTTTGCCCAGAATAGAGTCAGCCTGAAGAGGTTGGCAGGGTAAGGGATGCCCATCAACAGGGATCTGTCAGCCTTTGGCTTTTGGTATCTCTAAAATGGAACTTGCCCACAGAAGTGTAGTTGTCAGCCCTGACCTACTCTAGACTACATTATAGAAGTGTGCTCCCACAAGTGACAACACATCTAGTTGGGGTGGCTGTGCAGGGAGCCCAAAAGCCCAGATTTCTGTGGGCATTGTCCTTCAGTGAAGTGTCCAGAGGCCCTGAAGAAGACAAAGGATAGGGGGAGGAGGCCAACCATAATGGGAGAACCAGAGAGGGCAAGGGTTACCCGCTCTGATAGGAGAGGATCCTAAGACTAGTATTAGTGAGGTCCCCGCTCATCTAGAGGCACTATCTGCACTATCACAGCAACATCAGACAGGGAACTAGGCCTAGGTGGAATTAATATTTCCACCTGCAGAATTTGGGGAATTTGGTAATTCCATGTTACACTTGTAATGGTGAAATACTTATTAATTCTGCTGTTCCGCCAGAAGAACTAATCTGCAGTATATGTGTTTCTAAAGTAGCAGCCACTCTTTGTTTAGGGATCCCTGCAGATAAAAATGAACTCTGCAGTGGTTTTTAAAAGAAGAGGTACTGCTCCCTCTTGCAGATCGGTTTAGAAGCCACTACAGTACATACATCTTGGTACCCTTACATACTCTGCAGTGATTTCTCTGTGCTCAGTAAAATGCTCTGTGAGCACGCTAGTTGCTGCTTTATCCCAGGTGGGGTCTGCATATATATATATATATAGAGTTCCCCATAGACCATGCTAGTGGCTGAGGCTGAGCTTACCAGAGTAGCAATATTGTCAAAGGCAAAATTTGAAGGTAGGCCTAAAATAGTGGAGGTGGTCTAACTCCCCATTGGGAGCGGACTTGACAGGAGGATATGAGGCTGGTATTTACCCTGTTAAGGTAGAAGGCTTTTCCACATTCGCTCCAGAGAAATGGCTCTTGTTCATTGCCTTGTACCCACTAGAAGCTTCTATATGCAAATTTAGCTTTTTGGCATTGTCACCCCCATTTCTATCTGGATGTAATGCTGTTTTTTGCACTGCAGTCCATCAAATTCATGTATCTTGCATGTGCTTCTGTTCTGTAAATGTGTCATGAAGTTATGATAAGCAAGACCATGCGAAAACACATTCAGCGATTGTTTATTGAGTTGTTTAGAAATTATTCCAAGCATGTCATTAACATTCTAACTGTTCCACTTCAGAATTCTATTATTTTATTTACTTTAAGTACATGATTTTCTACCTCTTTATATTATTTATTTATTTTAGCTTTATGTTCTGTAACACTTAAAGGCCAGACTCCATTTTGTGCATGCCACGACTCCATTTTCTGCTCAGTAATTGACCTGTCTAAATTTGACTTAAATTTTATTCTATTCTGATCTTTCACAGAACTTGTGATAGTTTGAAGCTATCCAGACAATGACTTAGATGAAAGCCTAAGGCAACATAAGTCTGAGACAAGTATCTCTGGCATCTACATACCAAAGTCAGACAATGAATACTTAAAATAAAAATTAGCTAAAAATGACACAAATGATTAGGGCTCTTTCCAGAATTTACTTGTTTTTCTCATGCTGGTTCATACCTGTTATGTCTGGAACTGAGTGGAAACTTCCACCAGTTTGAAGATATGTAGGCTGATCCAGATGGGCACAGCACCAGATTCCACCTTAACTGAAGATGTTGCCAGCTAGACTCTCTGACGCCCTGCAAAGGATTTGCCTACACTGACTGCTGCCAGGGGTGTGTTTCCAGTCAGACGTAATGTCGTTACCCTAGCCCTGTTCTTAAAATTGCTGGCAAGCTTATCTAAACAGACAATAAATCCTGTTGCTCAAGGTATGTGCACCAACTCTGTATCTCAAGAAATAGAATTATTATTTATTCACCTGCTTGAACTACCATGGTGCCTAGATATACCATAGTGAGGGTGTTAAGGGCTGCAAATTGTGATATTACACTTTTTCCCTCTTCTTTTCACTGTTCAAAAAAAAGCTTAGCTACTTTGATTTCTTATATTCAGTGATGTTACCACATGATATTGTCAGCACTTGGTCAGGAGTTTTAAAATAACTATTTTTATATAAATATGTTGAAATGCATATTCTGTGTATAGTGATCCTTGAGCATGTATCTCATTAATGAACAATCTTTGGATTAACACTGCTCTCTGTTAATAAAGGAGAAAGCAAAGACCCACCTGGGCAAGTATTCTCAGTGAGTTGCACAGGGCTTCAGTAACCTGCTGGCACTACTAATTGATTGTCATCATTAACTTACCTATGTATCCCTAATATATCCCCATGGTCTGTAAGTTAAATGTCACTAATTGGCCTTGTGCTACGAACTACAGTAACAGTGCACACATGACTTGCAGGCATACAACTGTGGCCTGTCTGTGCAGTGTATGTGCTGTTTTAAAACTGCAAATTCTTCCTCCCAAAATATCCCCTTTTGGCTGATCTAAACCCTTTCAAATGATCATGAACCCGTGTGCACAGTAATTGATAGTAGGAAACATAAAGTTTTATTGTTAGACATATCCTTACAGTGACAAGGTCCTGTAATCTATTTTCACTGGTGCAGGTTTAGCTGTTCCATAGGAAAGCATTGGGATACAATATTAAAATGAATTTTATTTCCACCTTGTAAACTACATCTTGAACTTTTTAAATGATTTATTAGATTCCCAGTTGACTGCTACTTGTGGCCTCTCATCACAACTAGATTTAGCTAATATCTGGTCCTGGTCTATCATTTGTCTCCCTAGTCAGACATTAATGGTATCATTTGTAAAGCGCAGCTTTCAGTCCAGGGAGTGTCTTGGCACTAGTACAGAACGCACTGAGATAGGAGAGCAGCAGTGTGTTCAAACCAGTCAGATGAGTGAATCAAAGATGACTGGATCTTTGTCTGGGGCTACAAAGATCCAGGTTTTTAGGGGTTTCTTGAAAATAGACTCTGACTGAGGGAGTCTAAGATGGGTGGGTAAGATATTCCATGCTTTGGTCCCCAGGACAACCATCGATTTGCCCCTTCTGGATGTCAAATGGAAGCTGGGTGGCACGAGAAAGTTCTGATGTGTTGGGTCACAAACAGTTTGACTGGTTCTGAGGTATTCAGTCCTGATGACCTGAACGTTCTATAGCTGATTACTAAGATCTTAAAAAGGATTCTTTTATGTTTGGGTAGCCAGTGTAAGGACTTCAGAGCTGCTGATGCTGAGGACCCTTGAGGCAATTTTAGTACTAGGCGGGCTGCTGCGTTTTGGAATTCTATAATTTTTTCAGGACCACCTTATTGGTGCATGTGTACAGGCTGTTGCAGTAATCTAGATGGGACAGGATTCGGGCCACTGCAATTGTCTTTCTAGTCGTGCCTGGTAGCAGTTCGAAGACATTTTTAAGAGTCTTTATCATGTGAAATCATGTGCCAGCTACAGAGAGAGCTTGCTGATGGAAGGATAGTGAGGTATCAAATTTTATCCCCAAATTCCTCACAACCTTCACTGTATTTGGCGGAGGTGGAGGGTCATTCGCCACCACTGCTTGGGCACAAAGGTTTTAGATTTGCCTAGCAGCATGATCTCAGTTTTTGGGCTATTGCATTTGAGATGGTTTGATTGCATCCAATGGATGACGGCGGAGAGGAAGCGCTGAAGTTTCCCTCTGCCACAGTCTTTATCTAAAGTTGGATCAGCTGCGTGTCATCAGCATAGGATAAAGTCTCAATGTTAAAAGATGAAATCAGGATGTCATGGGAGACCGTGTCAAACGTGGCTGATAGATACAATATAATCAGCACTGCATTCTTCCTTTGATCCAGGGTGAATTTCAGCATTTCCTTGGCAATGCACCAATCCCAGTGGGAGAGATGCTGCCCCTAGAACTAGCTTTGAGCGACCACAGAGGAGGGACTGAGCATTTCCCTAGCCACACCTATAGAGTGGGCACAGGTGTGCCACACAAGAGAAGAACAATTCTGTCATGTTGGATTTAGATAGAGAGGGGTGCTGTGAGATCGTTTGCAGCAGGGCAAACAGGGACTGTTAAAAAATGGGTAGCGTTACTCCAGGAAATGTTTTCACTGTTGCATAAGAAGGGGTCAGGAGATACCCAAATGCACCAGCTGGTGTTATACATAAATGTGTACCATGAACACCATCTTCAGAACACGACTAGACTTGTGGAAGACGGAAGTAGGGCTCTTTTTAAAGACCTCTGGAAGATCGGGAAACCTGACATATCAATCTGACAAAGGTTTGTTACCACTGGGCTAAAGATACAGGTTGCTCCAGCTTACACCTTTTCTGCAGCTGCAAATCTTTTTCAGAAGGAAATATATATCGCGGAGAGGCTATCCGGCTCCATAGAGCCCTGTTCTGGTACAACATTCAGCCTTTCCCCGCTGGAAGAATCCACCCTCCCAAAAAGTGACTAAGACTGAAGGTAGAAATTTTTATTGAAAGAAGGCTCCAAAGGTTTCCTGCTGGAGAGGAACCTTCCTTGGGTGCTAAGAGTGAATTTCTCCCATTGGTTCTTTCCTGCCAAAAGTCAATGGCTGCGTCGGTACCTCGTCCGACAGCTAACTGTTCTTATGAAGCTTATCTCGGCTATAGCCTGTTGCCTTGCCCACCTACGAATTATTTACTTTCATAAGTCAGAAGGCAAAACTCCTGACATGGATCAACCTGGCTTCTGTATCTAACCCATGCTCCATTGTGGTTGGTTTAAAATTGCACTTAGGTCATGATGACTCAAGTTGGCGCTTAACACTTTTTGGTGCTGTTTTATTGCACACCAAATTCATATCTCTGGTTTCACTAATTCAATTCAACAATTCAAACTTTAAAAAACATATCTCTGGTTTCTCTCATTCAATTTTTGTCATTTTGGTGTCATTCTGTTCATTAAACTATAATCCCTTTTTAAAAATTGCAGTGAGATGTCTACTGTGTTGTGATTTAACTTTTTAACTGGTGTGTGCTTTTAAATACTTTACATATTTTCTATGGTGAAGCATGTCTCCTCTGTTCCATAGCTCCCAAGTGTTGAGCTCAGGTTTAAATTACTAAACATTTTACTGGGACACAAAAGAATAGTAACAATATCATTAGGGGTAGACTACCATCCACTCCAACAAATAATCCACTTTTTCACAGCCCTAGTTAAGTCTGGGAGCCCATAAGGATGGTATTTAAAAGTAGAACATGTTCAAATTTGAAGATGACTTGTCTTTACAGAGACTAGTATTAAAAGGCTTTTTACACTGTTGAAAGGCTGGTGATCCACTGGGAAACATGGGAAGCAATATTAAGGGCCTTTTTATGAGTACCGTGGTCCTGGGACTACCGTACTCATGGTGGCAGTCCGACCACAACCATCCATCCATGGTATTACTAGTGTGGCGGTGTGACCGCCACAAGACTGCCGCCTCTGTCAGGATCAACGATCCTGCTGCGGCGGTGGTCTTCAAAGGGCCTGAATATGCTGGTGGTGCTGATTCCGGCACCTCTGAGCATATTACGACCTGCATTTTCAGTGCCCATTTCATAGGGGGGGGGGGTGAAGGTTGCGATTTGCAGGTGATGGGGCCCTAACAGGGCCCCCAGCCAAATCTGGCCATGGGGGTGCATGCCCTCCTAGAATTGCACATTTATAGCTGCAAGGTGTGGCATGCACAACATGGTGCATGCCACACCGTGCAGGATGGTGCTACAGACTCTCCTATTAGCCTATCATGCAACCGCCTGGGACAGACCCGAGAAAGCCAAAGACATACAGATGATGGACGGAATGCAGAGCAAATCAAACATTCACCCCCAGTCAAGAGATCTAGGTTAAATCCAACGTTCTTTTGCTCACCGCCGCAGCACCGCAGATGCACCACAGGCTGGGCAGTTTTCCTGGAAACACGGCGGTGGTGGTCCCATCCAAATACCACCAAGCTCAAAATAAGGCCTTAAAATTTTCTTCTGTCCATAGATTAGGACTAGCTAGAAATGTCATTAGACTAATATTTTTTTTAGATTTGTTAAAAATTCAACTCTGTGGTGAAGATTTTTTTATAAATATTAAGGAAAAGTAAATTCTACAAAGTTACCATTTTCTTCCCTGAGTTTGCATTAGCTCTGTAGCAGTGGTCCAATGTGTACTTAGCACTGATGAGGTGTGAAAACAGCTCCCAGAGCAGAGACAGTAAGTTGGGTATGGGGAGTTGTTTTCTTTTTCCATGGCAAGAAGACCAGTTGGGGAGTATTCAAAATCTTAATTTTCTTTGAAGAGGCCTTCCTTGTCATAAGAAAATGTTAGGTGGCCGATGTAAACGCTCTTGAAATATTCTTGTCCTATATGGAGAGATCTATCTTCAAAGAGGCCAGGCAAACTAGATTCAATCATTGCATTTGAGGCTCCTGTATTGTCCATATTTCCATATTGGCTTTGTGGACATCATGAACCAGTGCTACTGTGGGTCATTTGCTATGCCATGCTTTGCATTTCTAGCATCATCTGTTCCGGGGTCAGCTACTTTGCTATCCATGTATGGTGTTCTAACATAAAATGAATTAGAATATTGTGAGATGCAAATATTGTGCTGTAAATATTATGATGTTAAGGATATTATGGGAGTGAATATTGTTTAATATGGTAAAATATATTGTGTTGATTTTCTATTAATATGTATTGTTATATTTGTATTTGTGCATTTTATAAAGGAATAGAGTAGGGGGTAAACTGTAAAGTTTATTGGTATTACTTAAGACCAGTTAATGGTTCATTTATTTCAAATAAAAGTGTAAGCTAGTTTTTTTTAAATATTTCATAATTTTGTTTTTAAAATGTTTATTTTTTAAAATAGTTTCTGTTGTTCCACAAATAATAATTGTTTGTTATATTTTAGATATTATTTATTAATTTACCTTTTTTTCTAATTGACATGCATTTACATTTCAAATAATATTTTTGTAATGGTTGTTATACAAATGCATGTCAATTGTTTTATTACAATTACATGTTTTTACATTTTTAGTTAATTTTTTTTTAAAGTTTAATAATTATTACTTTATTTGTCAATTTTGTTGTTTGTATGACTTTCTTTTATGTTTATTGTTGTCCTCAATTTAGTATCAGTATTATTTTTTATGTTAACCATTTTTATTTCATATCATTTTTTGTTAGTTAATATAATTTGTGAAGTACTCCACCCCTAATTTATTTCCTTAAGTTAGTATTGTTTATAGTTTGAATAATCCACTCCAAACTACAACACCTTGTAAAAAGTGATCAGTTGAGTAAGAATAGTGAAATTAGCACCCACTCAAAGTGCAACGCTTTCCTCAAAGTGGTTTACTTTGAACTTGGAATAGTAAACACCACCCCACCACTTTCCCAAGAGTAAATACTTTTCCAAATGCGGTTAGGTATGGAGTGTGAATGCTAAATCTGGTCAACTCAAAGTCCAGCATGTTCGCCAAATATGGTTAGGTATGGATTGGGTAGCCAGGGAGACCTGTTAAAGAAAACCCTGGAAAGACAATCATGGGTAACAAAGGCCAACAACGAAGATGGGTAGAGCACTTTGAGGTATTGCTGAACCAGCCCGTGCTGCAATCTCTACCAGACATACAGTTAACTGACAAGGACTTGCTAATCGACTACAGTTGACCAACCAATGAAGAAATACTGCAAGCCATCAAACATCTGATAAATGACAAGGCAGCAGGATAACTCTGATATTAACCCCCAGCAAAGTGTTCAACTGAGTCATCCTGAACAGAATCAAGGAACAAGTCAACGCTCAGTTGTGAGACCAGCATGCTGGCTTCATCGAAGATAGACCCTGCACAGTCAATGGAATGGAACTCCCCTCTATATTATCTTGATAAACTATGAGCGTTCATTCAACAGCATGGAAAGAGAGACAGTTAAGAAAGTTCTCCACCACTACAGAGTGTCAGATAAAATGATAAGAGTCATCTGTAACTCTTATGAGTGAATGACCTGAAAGATAGTCCATGGAGGACAACTCACAGAAGCTTTCCAAGTGAGGCCTCTTGCCTTTTTTCTTTCTTTTGGCCATAAACTTTGTCACGAAGACATCCACAGCAAAGAGAAGAAATGGGATCCAGTCGACAACTTGGAAGATGCTTGACGACCTGGACTTTGCAGATGACCTGGCCCTACTCCCCCATACTCATCTGTAAATGCCAAAAAAGGCTGACAATGTGGCAGCCACATCAGCACAACTTAACCTCAACAGCCACAGTGAAAAAGATAGGATTCTGCCGTTTAACATGGCCAGCACAACTGGAATAACTCCTGCAGGTGATGCACTGCGAAGAGCTTGAGGTCTTTACCTTCCTGCATAGTGTCACAGACAAGCAGTGATGCACAGACGCCGACGTCAAGGCAAGAATCTGCACAGTAATGGATGCCTTTAATCAGATAAATACGATATGGAGCTAGAAGAACCTAACACTGCAAACCAAGATCAGGCTTGTTAACACCAATGTAAAAAAATGTTGTTCTGTATGGAGCAGAAACCCGAAGGACTACAGTGACCACCACCAACAAAGAACACGACCTTCATCAAACCTGTCCGAGGAAAATCCTCCAAATCCACTGGACAAACACCATCAGCAACAACAGTGTATGGCAGCATACTTTCCAACTCCCTGCTCATGAAGAAATCCTGAAAAGATGCTCTACCTGGATAAGTCACAACCTCTGCAGGCCCACATCAATCACTACCAGGCAAGCCTGGACCAGAAACACTCAAGGCAAAAGTTGAAGCAGAAGGCCAAGAAACACCTGGTGCTTGGGCCTTGAGGCTGAATGCAAGGAAATGAGTTTCAACTGGAGTCAGATTGAAAGAAAAGCCCAAAGCATAGATGACTGGAGAGTCCTGGTTGGAGGCCTATACCCTAGGAGGGGTAGAAGGTGTAAGGAAGTAGGCAATGGATTGGGACTCACAATGTTGATTCCCCCCACCTCAGAATCCAACACTTTCCCTAATACGGTAGGTTTAAATTTGTATTTGTAAACCTGGTCCATCCAAAGCTCAACATTTCTGCAAGGTGGCTAAGTCTAGATTAGGTAAAGTTATTTAATTTAATTTTTATGAGTTGCTTCTTGTGATAATGCCCTCAGATTAATTTATTGCCTTAATTTGGTAGTGTATACAGAGGAAATAGACCTTTCCAGAGTACAACACTTTTTAAAATGTGGTTGAGTTGGGTAAGAATAGTAAATTTAGGACCCCCCCACGCAAAGTCCAGCACTTTTTCCAAAACAGTTTTCACTGAAATTTAAATAGTAAACATCCCACCCTCCACATGCCCCCCAAAGTCCAATACTTTCCCCAATGTGGTTACATATGGAGTGTGAATGTTACATTTGGTCCACTCAAAGTCCAGCATGTTCTCCCAATTTGTTGAGGTAGAACTGGGAATAGTAGTATTCATCCTCCCCAAAGTCCAATATGGTTAAGTTCCGATTGGTAATAGCAAATCTGATTCAATATTTATACAAGGTGGTAAAGTCTGACTTTGAGATAGTAAATTTGACCCTCCTCTTCAATAGTGCAACACTTCCCATAATGTGGTTAGGTTTAGAGTGGAAAAAGGAAATTCACAATCCTCAAAAGTCAAATAGTTTATCCAATGTGGTTGAGTTTGGAGTGAGATTAATAAAATTTACACCACCAATTACCAAAATCCAACACTTTCTACAATATGGTTACGTTTAGAGTGGCAATAGTAACCGTAACATCACAAAGTCCAGCATTTTCACAATGCTGTTTAGTTTGAAGCAAGAGTAGTAATTTTGAAGCCCCACAAGTCCAGTGCTTTCCCAGATTTGGTTAAGTTTAGAGTTGGAATACTATATGTTATGTGGAATGTTGCATATCCCTAGTCTACACTACACCTAACGTTGATAAGTTTGGAGTGGGATTGGAAATTCTTACGCCCCTCCCCCATCATGTCCCCCATCAAAGTCCAACATTTTACCCCATGAGGTTAAATTTGGTGTGGAAATAATACATCTGACCTCCTCAAAGTCTACCATTTTCCCCAATATTGTTCAATTTGGAGTTTGAATAATAATAATGATTTTCTTAAAGTGAATACTTTCCTTAATGTGGATTAGTCTGGAGTGGGAATAGTAAATCTAACTACCAGCACAAAATCCAACATTTTCCTCAATGCTGTTAAGTTTGGAGTAGGAATAGTAAATATGAACCGCTAAAAGTACAATTTTGCTTCCAATATTGTTCAGTTTGGCATGTGAATAGTAATATGACCCTCTCTACTGTGGCATTTGCCTTATTACGGGTCTGGCAGTCAACAGATCACCCGACACGCAGTGTCACAGCAGTGGTGGTCTTCCTCACTGCCCTATTATGACCAGGGCAGTCGAGCTGCCCTGGGACCACCTCAACCTCTAGGGATCAAAGATCCTTGGCGGTGGCACAGCAGTCTTGAGGCCGCAATATGCTTGGCAGGGCCACAGAGATTCCTCAACTCCACACTTTTTATGGTGGTGCGACTGCCCTACAAGGCCCTTGGAGCCTCACGCATTTGTGGATGCACACAGGGGGGCACAACATGTACCCACCTGTATGCATGCACACCAGTACCTACCCGGCATGGACTGCACCAGTCCATGCCACGCAGGTTCTGCCTTTGACCTTCCCATTGTGGTGCTTATTTCATATGCACTGCTCTGGGAATGGCAAAGATCATCCCACCAGACAGGAGAATACTCCTAATCTGGTGGGCGGTTCAAACATGGTCCCGCACCCCCAAACTCATGATAAGGTCCTTAGGGAAGAGGTGTGGTGCCGCGGCCAGGGTGACTGACTCTGGAATCTGGGGATCACGGTTCGATCCCCAGCGCCTGCGGCAGATTAGCCCGGCACCGTGTGACTCTGGGCAATAGCTTGCTTAATATTCCAGACGGCCTCCATTGCCTAGAGACCCTTACGGGTGAGTGTTCGCGCTTTACAAATGTGGATATAGTTTACAGCTGAAATAATACACTTGATACTAATCAATTGTGAGGCTTTCTTTACATTTTTATTTAATACCTTTAATATTTATAGAATTTATATACTAAAGTCATTGTTTCTATATTTCTATATTCTTTTCTTTTCATTTTGTTTTCTTGTGCACATTTTGAAACATGTCTTTTTAATATATCTTAGTTTTTTTGTAACTTTTCTTAACAACAAATAAAAGAACATTTTAAATATAATATAGATTCATAAGCATGACATCTAGTCAATGTTTAACACAAAGGAGGTTTTTTTCACGTACATTTTTTACTTCTAAGAACAACAGGAAAGTTGTAAGTATTTTTCCTGTATTTTTAATATTACATGTTTACCATTTTCCACATTGTTTAACATATGTAATTATAAACTTAGAAACAATCATAGGTATCTTTTTTTATCTTCCATTAATTCTTATGGTATGAAAGCCATTTTTTATTTATTTTTTCTGCAATTTGTTTCCTAGTTTCTTAGATTTTGTACTGGGAGGTGTCAACAGTTAATTAGTAATTGTAGCTTTTATTTTATTTTAATAATTTTTTTTCTTGGGTTGGTAAGGCTAATTTGTTGATGTGATATATGCTAATTTAATATGTATTCCTCTGCTTTTCCCATTATGTAAGAATCTGTGTGTAGGTGATACAACGTGTTTTGTTATTGAAATGCATGCACTTTTTTTTGTTGGCTAATTAGTTTTTCAAAACATTTTTTATTGCAATTGTTCATTTTCAGTCTTTAGGTTTGTATTTCAGAATGATATTTAAAGGTTTATTAATATTTAGAAACTATTTTATAAAAGTATGTGTTTTCTGTTTTCAGGAATATTAAATTGTGTTGTTGTTTGAGTGGTGGTTTTAAGCATGGGTTCTTACTGTACTTTGCATGCTAGGGATTCATGCATTTCTGTTGTTTGTTTGGACATTTGTAGCTTCATTATCATCATCATCATTTATTGTTGGTTTGGATGCATAAGTCCATTAACGATAGACACAAATGACATGTGCACATAGGGATAAAAACAGGTTAAATTGTCATAAAATAATTGTTAAAATACAGCTCAAATTAACCAATAAATGTGGCTGTTAAGTAAAAAAAAAGTATTAATCCATATGGTATTAAGTGATTATGCTGATATTAGTGCAAACAGTGCAAAGTATTCAATTTTGTTTTTATTTGATCTCACGTACAAAATGCCCCAACAGGGTATCTCAGCTATGTAGAAAGACACAGCAGCAGGACCAAACGCCACAATTAAAATAGGACAGTTTTAAATAATTTCTTAAATTTGGTGTAATCAGAACATGTACAAATATGAAAAGGTAGACTACTTCAGTAGGTAGGGGCCAAGCAACAGAACGATCTGTCTCCACATCTAAACCATTGAATGCGGGTAACAATAAATAAGCTCTTTTGATAGCAGATTCCTAACAGAGCGATAGCGTTTAAGCTTGTGGTGTAGGTTTTTGGTACTCTTCCCACTAAAGCTCTATGAGTAAGGCAACAGATCTTAACTAAAATTCTCTTTCTGAGTGTAATGGTCAAGGAGGTGGATTTGATGCAGAAGGAAGGTTACAAATAAGCCTTATAGCTGTGTTCTGCATGACCTGTAGCTTAGGGAGTAATGTCTTATTGGCAGTAGCCAAAAGAGTGTTACCATAATCGAGACTGCTGACAACAAGACCCTGTACCAAAGCTTTCGTGGCCACAAGACAAAGAAAAGGTAGAGCTTTCCTCAAAATCCATAACATGTGAATGCAGGTGTTCATTATTGATAGGACCTACTCTTTTATTTTTAGAGCTTGATCCAATTTAATACCAAGGGTTTTTTCAACCTGACTAGGGATAGGAGCATTTCCTATTTCCAGTGGCCATGAGTTGGGAGTCCATATTTGTTGGGCTTTCCCGAAGTGCATAATCTCTGCCTTCTTAGCTTTAAATGGAAGGTAGTTCTTAGGGCATCCACTCTGCCATCACTTTCATCCTACTGGATAAGCCTTCCTTCTCTTTGTCCACATTGTTATCAAAGAAGATAACCAGCTGAGTGTTGTCAGAGTAAGACAGGATTCCAAAGCCAATAGATTTATTGAGTTTGGCTATTGGGGCCTCTTTTATATTGAACAAGGTGGAGCTCAAACAAGATCCCTGGGGTACACCTTTATCAATCATCATGAGGCGTGACAAAGTCACTTAACAAGATGACTTGAGATCTCTTTGCCAAGAAGTCTTGGAACCATGCCAGAGAAGTCCCATAGATCCCTATCTCATTTAGCCTAATCAACAGCTTATCATGTGAAACAGTGTCAAAGACTGCAGCCAATTCTAAGAGCACTATCATGAAGAGAATGTTAGCATCCAAAGAACATCTTGAGGAATCTGTCACTGCAACCAAAGCCGTCTCCATGCTCTGCTTAGACCCAAACGCAGATTGAGAAGGGTCCAAGATATTATTTTCCTCCAAGTATCCTGTAAGCTGTTTGTTGAACAAACTTTCCAAAATCTTACCAAGAAATGGAAGTAAGGATATTGGCTGATAAATAGAGAGTATTGAGGTCAAAACACATAAGTTACACTTCAAATATCACAGTAAAATAACACAAATACACGTTTGGCCCTAGGGGCGAGCCAAACCATATAGAAAAATAGTTGTAGAAGAACCACGACTTAACTAGACACAAGGCCTAGAGCCTGTAGAATCGCTGGGACCCCAAGGAACCACCCAAGGTAGTGACACAGGGGACCCACGGGGGCCATGTGCAGTGTGAGAACACAGCCGCAAGCTCCCGTTAGCTTCTATGGGGAAAGTCGCATTTAGATTTTCAAAGATTAGGGACACTTAGAAGTGACTCAGGACCAAACCCTTTGAGACTTAGAAATGTCTAGGGCCAACACCCACGGGAGCACTGGAGTACTCGTGTTACCTTACCCAGGGAAGCCGGGTGCATAGGTGTCAAATGGTGTCGGGTCAGGTCGGCGATTTCAATGAGAGCTGGCAAAGAAGTGCTGCTGCCGGGAAGATGCGAAGTGTCCGAAGAAATCCAAGCCTGGATCGAAGATGGGAAAAACCTGAAAGCAGAGGGGACAGAGTCTGGGTCACTTGCCAGTGACCAGGAAGGTGATAGGTGGATTGCCCACCAATGTCGGGGGATTTCAGGTGAAAGAGGTGAAGCTTGACTCTTCTGCCACGAGGACCAGGAGGCGTCGAGGACAACCAGGAGCTGAATTCGAGCTGTCCCACAAAGGATGTCGAGTGCTGCAGCATCTTTGCTTGGATTGGGCACAACAAGCCTTGGCAACAGCAACCCACGCAGAAAGGAGAAAGATGCTTTGTGCAGACCAGCAAGGTCTGAGGGACTCACCACTTGGTTGGGAGTCAGGGCACGTCAAGAGCAACCAGGGAAGCACAAAGAAAATCAAAGTTACCCCCTCAGGGTCCCACCAGTCGATGGACCACGGATCGCGAAGGTACCTCGAGAGAAAACACAAAATGGCGGCCCACAGGTCACTTGGGGTGACTAGGCCAACAATCGTCAGTGGATCTTCTGCTCATGGTGATGGCTACAAATAACCCCAAGCATGACTTCAAGAAACGTTGAGAAGTCAATGCACTTGCAAAGGTGCACGGTGACCACGCGTTCTGGTTCCACGCTACTCACAAAGGCTGCGGATCTCAGCTTTGCTGGGGACTCGGGTCGGCCTCTGAGATGTCTGGAAATCCACTTCCCTGCCTTCAGGATTGATAAGGCCTGCCATAGGGGTGACTGTTATGTTACTATGTGTTATGATAGGTGAGGTATAGTGAACCTATACCTCAGTAAGGGGTCCATGCACCACCTTACCCAGGCTGCAGTAGCAGACCTGTGGTGTCATTTTGCATGGCTTTCCAGGGGTGGCACAATACATGCTTCAGCCCCTGGTAGGCTTCTGTGGTAACTATACCCTGGGTACATAGTATACCATGTACTAGAGACTCACAAGGGTTTCCCAGAATCCAATCTGGAGTGTACCTAAAGTACATGCAATCAATTTAGAGAGGAAGCAGCTAGGCTGGGGCCCTGAATAGCAGGGTCCCAGCCAGACTAAAGTCGAAAAACAGTGAAACACCAGCAAAAAGTGGGGGTAAACAAGTGAAGCAGATCCTACTCACCTACAAACTCCGCCCCCCCCCCAAATGCAGGAACATTAAACTAACCTTGACAAGTTGAGTCTTCATGTTCTAAGTGGAAATATCTGGATTGTCCATCTGCATTGGCATGGTTATTCCCAGGTCCATGTTCCACTGTATAGTCCATCCCCTGTAGGGAAATGGACCACCCGAGATGTTTGGGGTTTTCACCCTTCATCTGTTTTAGCCATAAGAGGGGCTTATGGTCTGTCTGAACAATGTAGTGAGTACCAAACAAGTATGGCCTCAACTTCTTCAGAGCCCAAACAACGGCAAAGGCCTCCCTCTCAATGGCTGACCAACGTTTCTCTCTGGGGGTCAACCTTCTCCTTATGAAAGCTACTGGTTGATCTTGACCTTCATCATTCAACTGTGACTGTACAGCCCCTACCCCCAACTCAGATGCATCTGTTTGGACAATGAACTTTTTGGAGTAGTCAGGACTTTGCAGAATGGGAGCAGAGCACATGGCCTGCTTCAGGTCATCAAATGCCTTTTGACAGCTAACTGTCCACTGAACCTTTTTGGGCATTTTCTTAGAGTTTAAGTCATTCAGGGGGGTCACTATTGATCCATACCCCTTGACAAATCTTCTATAGTACCCAGTCAGGCCTAAGAAGGCTCTCACCTGAGTCTGGGTAGTGGGAGCAGCCCAGTCCATTATGGTCTGGATTTTGCTCTGCAATGGTTGAACCTGGCTCCCACCTACAAGGTGGCCCAGGTACCCGACCTGACTCTGCCCTATCTGGCACTTAGTAGCCTTGATAGTTAGGCCTGCTTTTTGCAGGGCCACCAAAACATTCCTCAAGTGGACCAGGTGATCCTCCCAGGTGGAGCTAAAGACAGCAATATCATCTAGATATGCGGCACTATAGTCCTCCAGACCTGTAAGGATTTGATTCACCAACCTTTGTGAAAGTGGCAGGTGCATTCTTCAAACCAAAGGGCATTACCACAGATTGATAGTGCCCACTAGGGGTAGAAAATGCTGTCTTTGGCTTTGCATCTAGCTAGTAGGGAAAAAGGAGGGGTCTACTATATGAGTAAGACGCACCTATGTGTCAGTGTTAAAATAAATTACATACGGTTAAACTGAACACATAGTATCTAAAGAAGTACAAAAAACAGACATGTTAATATGATGCCTGCCCATCATTCTCGTGGGCAGGTAGAAAACGTTGTTCTTCTTGGATCAAATCAATCCGCAGGTGATAGTGCTCTTGACTGTAACTTAAAATAGGTGTATAAATCCAGTGCAGTCTTGTAAATATGTGTCTCTGAAGTGAGAAACCATATGGGTAAAATGAAAGACAAACACACTTGTGGTGGGACATCCGACATAACAAACATAACATGAAACATAAACAATAGCGTATTGCCTAATGGACCTACTTAGTAGTTAGCCAAAATTAGCCTCACGGTCTGCCAGGGTGGAGGAGCCTGAATAAACCCTCGGAGAAAGCAGGGGTTAGAAATCTTGAGTTGGTATGGCGTTAGTTAAACCCCGAAAAACGGGAAGTCAAGATTTGTGAAAGAGCACAGTAGGGCTCCCGGACGAGAGGAAACCTAAAAGCGGGGAAGAAAAAACTTACTTGACTCGGCTTGCCATCGTCAAGATGACCTACTCATTCCCATCGGCGGACCGCATCTTAGCGTGTTTGAGGTTCGAGCGGTGTTAATAGTAAGTCGGAAGGCTGTAAACTGCCTGGTCGCAGATGTGTTGAGAGAAGACTATGCCGCGTACTCAAGTAGAAAGATGGGGGCCATCTTGGGTGTCCTTGTTAGACGCGTTTTGTCTAAGAAACGGGCAAAGAGTGCTCAAAAAAGGTTAAACAGTTAAAAAAGGTTAAAAACGGGCACATGGGATAGAGGCTTTTTGTAATGGAAGGTAAATGGATGTTGTAAATGCAAAATAGAAAATTAGAAAAATTGAAAAGGCGGGGCTCGAACCCTGCAGTACAAAAAGTATCTCTATTGTGAAATCATCACACTAAGATGGCGGCCATCTTAGGCTAGTAAACTGGAAACGGTGAACAAGTCCCAATGTAAGCTGTGTCCAATGGGGCATAGCCTTAGCAAGGTATACTAAAAAATGAGGTAAAACACAAAACCAGGAAAAAATTAAAGAAATAATTAAAGAAAATTAGAGAGAACAGACCAAGGAAAATCACATAGGAGAGGCAAAAATCTACATGAACTCCTAGTACACACACGCCCGAGACCTAACCAAGGGAACAAGCAACAGACCATAAGTATTCTACCAACGGGCCATCACCCGTGTCGGAACTGAAGTGTGTGCCACCTGACCTCCACCACAAAAAAGGTCCTTTTTAATACAGGCACGTCATGGGAACTCAGAAATGTCACCACATGGAACACAGTAGGTGTAGTTTATCTGATCACATGTTCCTGCAATCTCCACTATGTGGGCATGACAACCAGGAAGGTGAGCACAAGGATTTGTGAACACCGCAGTAACATCCAGTGCCACAGAGCAAGCACCAGGATGACAGTACATTTTAATGATATGCAACACACACCAAACAATATGAGGTGGGTGGTGCTGGAGCATATCAAACCATGTGACAACCTTGAGCAAAGGCTGCTGGAAAAAGAATAACGTTGGGTCTTTAAATTGCGTACTGATATCAAAGGGCTAAATGATAACATCCTGTGATGTCATTTTGTCAGATAAACTGGTTCAGATTCACAACCATTTTGGAACTACTTGATTTTCCTTGGTCTGTTCTCTCTAATTATCTGAAATGTTTTCCTCATTTGGTTTTTTACCTCATTTTTTAGTATACCTAAGGACACAGCTTACATAGGACTTAGTCCCTGCCTCCGCATTGTGCTCCTGCTCTGGGGTGGGAGGCTCACTGATGACACCCGAGTCTTCCGGATCGACAGCTTTCAAGATCCCCGTGGCCCATGCCAGTCCCTTGGTCTTGGCCATCTGTATAAATGCCGCCCATTGTGCGTCTTGAGAGGCGTCTGGCAACGAGTCCTCCACTTGGGATGTCTGCGAGAAAAGGGGGGGAGAGCCCTGGCCATCCATGCTGAACTGACAATCCCACCGTCCACTCAATCTAAGGAGACAAATATTTGTGTCAGAAAAGCACACTGACTTCAAACTGTGTCTAGGATGGTCTCAACGACTCCAACACCTCCAGCTGCTCTGCCCCTTCCCCAATCCTCGTACTTACTTACTCAGAAAAGGTGTCGGACTTTTATGCTTGCGTGAGTTCGAGTGTCGATACGGTGGGTATGTCTGCGTGCGAGGAGAAAAAGGAGAAGCTTAGCACTTGGCACAGGCGCATCCTGAGACCACTCCCAGGGTCGTCAAGCCCCCCCCACTCCCAGTCACAATAACGTGGACCCACGTTTAGCCTCCAACCCTGGGGCACGCCCTGGCCATACCTGTTCCTGTTCCCAGCCAGCCCTTTTGTGAGTGGTGCCTGAGTGCTTGATCCGATTGTTCCTGGACGTGCTCAACCAGATCCCCGCACAATGACCCCAGTGTGCCCTTCTCCCTTTACCTGATATGTGCCTTGGCAGGCCAGCCCGCTAGGTGTAGGGTGGCAGTCGGAGAACCCCGTGCACAGAGAACAGATAACATAAACACAGCCCATCACAAGCACTGGAGTTGAAAGTTAAGCGGCGGGGCAGGGCACCCAAAACCTCCTGGTCGAAGTCTAGCACCGGTAGACTTGCTGCTGGCATACAGCATAGGTGGTGTAGGTAAACGAGTCTGGACACAGATCGCCCCAACAGCCGGCCGGCAGATAGGTGGAGGGTGCCCAGCCTTTGGGTGGAACTCACGCCTCCCAGTTAACCATGCTTCTGTGAACAACTGCCTATATAGGCAGGCCCCCCAAGGAAGGAAGACTCAAGACACAAGTGATAGCGCCCCACATTAACTCACCACAAAATGCTGGACATTACAGAACAGGCAGGAACCAGATGGGAAAAGATTTTTCTCAACCGATCACGTCCCTCCTACCCACGTGGCACCGGGGATACAAGCTGTTAGGGGCTGGGAGCGCCGATCCCCCTGGCCCTGCGCAACTCCGAACAGGGCCCTTTGCCTACATTCCGGCGCTCATAGCACAACGCCGCTGCAGCACCCCGCTCCCCCTGGTGGGACCTCGGGACACAAGTGGATTTCATCCCCTGAGCAGCAGTACGCCAAGAGGCACGTTTGCAGAGTGGCGTAAGAAGGGGGCGTGGCCTCGGACCATTCTTAGCAATCCAGCTGTGTTAGGCTTACTGGAGACACCTGGTGGGCTATTTGGCCCCCAGAGATCCTCAGGCGGCAAGGAGACTTCATCCCCCAACCAAGAGCATGCCAGGAGATGTGTTTGCAGAGTGTGTTGTGGAGATTCTGCACATACACAGAACTATTCGCAGGAAAACAGGACATCGGTTCATAGGGGTTGCACCTTCCTACCACTTTAGTACCCAAAATCCCCAAACTGACTAGCTGTTGTTTCTCATTTATTCAGCTACATAATCACAAAGCTACAAATGATTAGACAACCCAGAACACTACACTCCCGACTCTCTCAGGAATCGCGGTAGCAAGACATACCCTTTCACTCACTCTTTCGTACTTGTCCACAATAAGGTTTGTCAGAGTCACTGTATAGTTCAAAATTTTTATTTTAACTATCGTGCTCTATAATGCAGTATACGAGCCACCACCAGCAGCAAAATGAATAAACATAGAACAGTTAGCATTGTTACAATACCATAGAATATGAAGGAGGATGTCATCATATACAGACAGTGGAAAAAGGACTACAAGGCCTAACCACCCTCCCCTTGGTAAATTGAGGTTTATTATATAAAGGAAGATCTCTGGGCTTTGTCAGCAAACACCATACCTTAGAGCCTAGATGGTAGGTGTACATCATAGGAACAGCATAGCTCTTCTGCAAGGAAAGGTCTCTCTCCAAGTGTATGTGTGAACAACATGCATCCAAGTACTATTAAAGCACAAGCTTTCCAGCAGTGCAGCTGTATTTAGCATATTTTGTCTAGGTGCTAGGGACTGACCAGAACAGAATAACAAGGGGCTTTATTATCGACCTTGCACATCATGTTCCGACTAAACTCCAGAAACAGCAGAGAACGCAGAAAGCAGACAGTTCTCATGTGAAAGGCACAAACAGTCTTGTAAAATAAAGTCATGTAGTAACATGTGCAAAAGGAGTAGAGCTCATGCTAACTTAGCAAAGTTGAGAATGACCCTAACGACCATATAACAAGTGGTGAACAAGGAGATATGGCCTGCGTCCACCTAACAGCAATCCCACTATCTGGGGCATACTGGAGGTATCAGGTAGGCTAGTTGGCCCCTAGGGCCCCTCCAGGAGCGACATCCTGGCAAGACTTTTTCCTCGTTCGCGATCAGCAACATCAAGTTGGCAATTGCGAGCGTGGAAAATAAACCTCCTGGCGAGATTCTCAACGCGGGAAGTTCAGGTTTCTCATTGCGAGTGGTCACGTATGCTCGCGACCGCTCACGATGAGAAACTACCAGTCCGCGTTGAGAAAGCAGCAGCTCGAGTAAAAATCTACTCAAGCGGCAGAAAACAACAGCTTGCACTGTGCGAGATGCCGTTTTCAATGATTGCACAGTGCGGACAAGCATCTGGCACTGTGCAATCATCCCAAACAGCGCACTAAGCAGTTCGCGTAGTGCTAAGCGTATCTCGTGTAGTGCAAAGTGCACTTTGCGTAGCTACGCATAGCGCTACTATGCAAACTGCGCCCAGGGTTACTCTTGCCCCTTTCTATACCTCACTTGCCTCTTTCAGCAACCTCTGTTACTTTTTTCTGCAGATCTTTTGCCTCTTTCTGCACCTCTCTTGCCTCTTTCTGCACCTCTCTTGCCTCTTTCTGCACCTGACTTGCCTATTTCTGTAACCTCAAGTGCCTCATTCTGACTTCTCTTGCCTCTTTTTACACATATCTTGCCTCTTGCAGTACCACTCTTGCCTCTTTCTGTACCTCTGTTGGTTCATTTTGCACTGCTCTTGCTTCTTTATGCACCTCTGTTGCAAATGTATGCATCCCTCTTTCTTCTTTCAGCACCCCTCTTCCATCTTTCTGCACCTCTCTTGCCTCTGTCTGCACACCTGTTCCCTCTTTGTACACCCCTTTTGCCTGTTTCTGCAACTCTCTTGCCTCTTTCTCCAGTTTATTTGCCTCCTTCAGCACCTCTGGTGCTTTTTTCTGCACACCTCTAGCTTCATTCTGTACCCCTTTCTTCTTTATGAACTTCTCTTGCTTCTTTCTGTATCCCTCTTGCTTCTTTCTGCACCCATCTTGCCTATTTTGCACCACTCCTCCCTCTTTCTGCACCTCTCTTTCCTCTTTCTGTTCCTCTGTTGCTTCTTTCTGTACTTCTTTTTCCTTTTTCTGCACTTCTCTTGCCTCTTTCTGCACCCCTGTTGTCTATGCACTTGTTTATGCACTCATCTTCCATCTCTCTGCATTTCTCTTGCCTCTTTCTGCTCCTTACTTGCTTATTTCTGCATGTCTCTTTCCTCTTTCTGCACCTCTATTGCCTCTTTCTGCAACTCTATTGCTTCTTTCTGCACTTCTCTTGCCTTTTTCTGCACCATTAGTGTCTCTTTCAGCACCTCTGTTGCTTCTCTTCCGCCATGCTATGAAGTGATGGCCAAGATAAGCTTGTGCCCTCTTGAGCCAAATCCCCCACACCTTCAGCCCAGCCGCTCTGAGTGGTAGTGCTAATCTGTCCTTCAGGCACTCCGGTGCACCAGGAGATTCCCACAGGGGGGGCCAGACTCGAGAAATAGTTAAGACCCATCAGCCGTTTGATATTAGCCCATGTTCTTGCCATACCTTGTAGGACTTTTAACTTGATCTTCTTGAAGAGTTTAGGTTCTCTATATTTTAACAAGAAACCCTTCTTAGACAGACTGGCACCCTTTAGCATTGTGGAGAACATTGCACCTACCCCAGTGCTCTCCGGAAAGGATAACGAAAGGCAGAGGGTCTTGGTATCTCAGGGTGTGGGCGGGATCTGTGCCATGGGGGTTGACAAAGGATCTAAAGATCAAAATGCAACGCAGCCTTTGGTAGCATCCCTGGAGGCTCTGTTTTCTACCCTCTCGGAGGACTTTAAAAAGTGGTTTTCAGTGTCTAAGGCCAGTCAAGAACTTCTGCAAATCCCCGTAGAGGAAGATCAATCTCCTCAACACAAGAACAGACACGTTTGAAAATTCTGTGGGAGAACTAAAGGATGACCTTGGTGCAGCAAAAGCGGACATACTATCTCTTAAGAGGGAGGATGAGGTTCTTTGTGATAAGCTGGAGACTCTAGAGAATAACTCCCGAAGAAGCAATCTCCGTATTTTGAGGGGAGCAAGGGGCACAGCCTTAAATCCTACATTGTCTCACTATTAAAGGAGACATTGCAGATAGAGGAAACAGAAGAAGATCTGAGGAAGGATATTCAAAGGGCGCAGAGATCCTTTTAGAAGCAACCGCAATAGAACCAATCCCAGGAAAATCCTCTTAAATTTCCACACTTACATCCTGAAGGAAAAGATCCTTAATATGACCCCAAGGGTAAAATCATTGAATGCCAGGGATTTTTCATTCAAAATATGTTCTGACCTTGCCCGAGTCACTCTTGATAGGCAATGGGAGCTGGGTAGGAAAATAGACAACTTTAAAAAGCTCGGTGCAGTTGCCCAACTCAAATTTCCAGCGACCTTGAAAGTTATCCACAAGAATAAAATGCATAATGTTAGATCACTACAAGAGGCTGAATGGCTTGAGAAAGGTGAGGTATAGTTAGCCAGTCTGTTCCTGGGTGGCTGGGCACTCATTTATATTAGCGAAATGGGAGGATGTAGGAGAGTAGGATCTGCTTCACATGGGTACCCCCACTTTTTGCTGGTGTTTCACTGTTTTTCGACCTTAGTCTGCCTGTGGCCCTGCTAATCAGGACCCCAGCCTAGCTGCTTCCTCTCTAAAATGGTTTCAATGTACATTAGGTACATCTCTAATTGGATTCTGGAGTGCCTTATAAGCCCCTAGTATATGGTGTACTATGTACCTAAGGCATAGGTACCTCAGAGGCCTACCAGGGGCTGACGCATGTATTATGCCACCTCTGGGAAGCACTCCAAAATGACACCACAGGTCTGCTACTGCAGCCTGGGTAAGGTTGTGCATGCACCCCTTACCCCACGCTGCCCCTCTCTTGAACCCCTCAGACAGCAAGCTGCTGCTGAGGCTGCTGGGAGTGCTAGTGGTACCCATAAGGTGTATTGGGATGATGGACTCTTGTATTCAGAGTGTAGAGACCACAAGCCTGGTGCCACCAGGAGGTTGGTTATACCGCTGAAGTTCAGGGGCTTCCTATTGACCCTAGCTCATGATATCCCTTTAGCAGGTCACCTGGGCCAGAACAAGACATGGGACAGACTTGTCCCTCACTTTCACTGGCCCCACATGTCTCAAGACACAAAGGAGTTTTGTTGCTCCTGTGTAACCTGCCAAGCAAGTGGCAAAGCAGGTGGCACTACAAATGCCCCCCTGATACCACTACCTGTGGTGGGGGTGCCCTTTGAAAGGGTAGGGATTGACGTTGTTGGTCCCATGGATCCCCAAACAGCATCTGGGCACAGATTTATCCTGGTGGTAGTGGATCATGCTACCAGGTACCCAGAAGCTATTCCCCTTAGGACTACTACAGCACTTGTGGTGGCAAGAGCCCTCTTGGGAATTTTTTAAAGAGTCGATTTTCCTAAGGAGGTGGTATCAGACAGAGGTACCAACTTCATGTCTGGTTACTTAAGGGCAATGTGGAGGGAGTGTGGAGTGACTTGTAAGTTCACCACACCCTATCATCCACAATGCAATGTTTTGGTTGAAAGGTTGAACAAAACCTTAAAGGGCATGATTAAAGGACTCCCAGAAAAGCGTAGGCGAAGATGGGACATTCTCTTGCCCTGCCTTTTGTGTGCATTCAGGGAGGTGCCACAGAAGGGGGTTGGCTACAGCCCCTTTGAACTTTTGTTTGGTCACCCTGTCAGGGGTTCATTGTGTGGGAAGGAAGGATGGGAGTTACCTCTCAAGCCCCCAAAGCAAGACATAGTGGACTATGTAGTTGGTCTCCGCTCCAGGATGGCTTAGTACATGAAAAAGGCAACTAAAAAGCTTGAGGCTAGCCAGGAACTGCAAAAAAACCTGACATGACCAAAAGACTGTACTGACTGTTTACCAGCCAGGACACAAAGTGTGGGTGTTGGAGCCTGTGGCCTCAGCAGCTCCCCATGACAAAATGGAGCGGACCCATTACTTACTTACTTAGTAATTACTTACTTAGTAGACCTAGGAACTCCCAGGAGTCCCCACAGGGTTCTCCATGTCAACAGGCTAAAGCCATATGTAGAAAGGGCTGACATGGGCTTGCTCATGGCTACTGATGAGGGACAGGAGGAAGAGAGTGACCCACTCCCTGACCTCCTCTCACAGGACCCTAATGATGGGTCAGTTGATGGTGTGGCCTTGGCAGGCAGCCTCACTGTCCAGCAGCAAACTGATTGCAGACAGGTGCTCAATCAGTTCAGAAACGTGTTTTCTCTGACTCCAAGTCAGACTACCTGGTGCACTCATGAAGTGGACACTGGGGACAGTCTGCATATTAAAAATAAGATTTATAGGCATCCTGACCATGTCAGGGACTGTATTAGGATAGTCGTCCAGAAAATGTTGGATTTTGGAGTTATTGAACCCTCAGATAGCCCTTGCGCTAGTCCAGTGGTCCTTGTGACAAAACCACACACCAGTGGTGGGAAAAGAGAGATGAGATTTTGTGTGGACTACAGGGGTCTCAATGCAGTCACTAGGACTGATGCTCATCCAATTCCAAGGGCAGATGAGCTGATAGATACTTTGGCCTCAGTCAAGTACCTTACCATATTTGACATGACAACTGGCTACTGGCAGATCAGACAAGCTGATGATGCAAAGCCAAAAGCAGCATTTTCGACCCCAAGTGAGCACTACCAATTTGTGGTGATGCCCTTTGGTTTGAAGAATGCACCTACACTTTACAAAGGTTGGTGAATACAGTTCTCACAGGCCTGGAAGCCTACAGTGCAGCTTATCTAGATGATATTGCTGTCTTTAGCTTCACCTGGGAGGATCACTTGGTCCACCTAAGGAATGTTCTGGAGGCCCTGAAAAAGGCAGGCCTCACTAATAAGGCCACCGACTGCCATATAGGGCAGAGTCAGGTTGTGTACCTGGGCCACCTTGTAGATGGAGGCCAGGCTCAACCACTGCAGAGCAAAATCCAGATCATCATGGACTGGGTTGCTCCAACGACCCAGACTCAGGTGAGAGCCTTCTTAGGCCTGACTGGGTACTATAGGAGATTTGTCAAGGGATATGGATCAATAGTGACACCCCTGAAGGACTTAACTTCTAAGAAAATGCCCAAAAAGGTTCAGTGGACAGCTAGCTGTCAAAAGGCATTTGATGACCTGAAGCAGACCATGTGCACTGCTCCCATTCTACAGATTCCTGATTATGCCAAGAAGTTCATTTTCCAAACAGATGCATCTGTATTTGGGGTAGGGGCTGTACTGTCACAATTGAATGACAAAGGTCAGGATCAGCCAGCAGCTTTCATAAGCAGAAGGCTGACCCCTGGAGAGAAACGTTGGACAGCCATTGCGAGGGAAGCCTTTGCTGTGGTTTGGGATCTGAAGAAGTTGAGGCCATACTTATTTGGTACTCACTTCCTTGTTCAGACAGACTATAAGACCCTCTTATGGCTAAAACAAATGAAGGGTGAAAACCCCAAACTGCTTAGGTGGTCCATTTTCCTACAGCGGATGGACTTTACAGTGGAACATAGATCTGGGAGTAACCATGCCAATGCAGATGGACTCTCTAGGTATTTCCACTTAGAACATGAAGACGTAACTGGTCAAGGTTAGCTTAATGTCCCTGTGTTTGGGGGGGGGGTTTCAGGAGAGTAGGATCTGCTCCACATGGATACCCCCACTTTTTGCTCGTGCTTCACTGTTTTTCAACCTTAGTCTGACTGTGGCCCTGCTAATCAGGACCCAGGCCTAGCTGCTTCCTCTCTGAAATGGTTTCCATGTACATTAGCTACATCTCTAATTGGATTCTGGAGTGCCTTATAAGCCCCTAGTATATGCTATACTATGTACCTATGGCATAGGTACCTCAGAGGCCTACCAGGGGCTGAAGCATGTATTATGCCACCCCTGGGAAGCACTCCAAAATGACACCACAGGTCTGCTACTGCAGCTTGGGTAAGGTGGTGCATGAACCCCTTACTGTGATATAGGCTACCTATATCACTACCATTGCACACACATATAACACCTATAAGTCACTCCTATGGCAGGCCGTAACAATCCTGGAGGCAGAGTGCTTGGTTTTTATGTGAGAGGTGGCCCCTGCATGATCACAGCCCCTCTGCAGCGTTCGGAGTACCTCCTTTGATGCTGTTTGTGGTACAGCCTGACCATATACCTTAAGTGCATTATAACTTCGCGGTAAATGCTAACTTTGGACTGGCTGCACGGAAACATGTTGTGTTTGGTGACTAAAGGGGTGTGTTTTATCTTAAATACATATATTTTAAATATATACCTGGTGTGGTTGTCCTTTCATTTGGTCATTCAAGAGATTATAGACTGGTAAAACAAGCTGCTTTACATTCCTTCAAGACTTAGCCTGAAGGCTGCTCTCCATAGCTATCACTAGGATAGCTTTCAATAAAGGATGTCTTTAACCTATCACCATAAGGGGTTGTTTGGACTGATACAAGGTTCCCACTATAACTAGTGGACAGCATATATCAGGCCAACTTCTCACAGAGGACACGGGGAGTAGGGTATTTAAATACTAATTCTAGTCCTACTGCTTTAAAACAGAACTAGTTGGACAACCACATAGTGACATATATAGCAATTATCAGCTAGTGGCTGTTAAGGGCTAGTTTCTAGCTTCTCTTTAACCATCATCTTTACTTTTCTATAAAGGAAGAGGGCGAGTTGCCCCAGGGCGCAGCAAACTGGACTTTCCTCTGTCCAGGAAAATTGGGGGGGTGGGGTTCTCCAGGGAGGGGTTTGCAGGGGGGGGTTGGAGTGCACCGGGTGAGGAGCATAGGGGTAAAATACCAAAAATATCCTCATTCACCTTAGGCTGTTTTTCTTTTTTTTTCGTTCAGTCTGCTCTAGTTATGTTAATCTCGTACTACTTGGTCTGAAGCTAGCAATCTCTGCTGTTTAAACAATTCATAGGCCCTGTGTTTAAACCTCCATGAGAATCGTTCAGTTCCTGTCTTGGAACATTAATTTGCCACGCGTGAAATCCAGAAGGGCAAACATTCTACAATACCTTAGAGTTTCCCCCATGCAGGTCATTATCCTTCAGGAAACTCACCTCCTAAAGGAAGAGTTATCTGAGATATTTAAAAAATCAAAATGGTTGGACTATTCGATTTGTTCTAACCAGAGTGCCAAAATTAGAGGGCTCGCTATACTAATTAAAAAACAAGCAAAAACCTGCATCTTAGATTCTTTGGTTGACCCTTGTGGTAGGTGGGTTATTCTGAAAGTATTTCGGGCTCCTTCTTTCTCTTGTTAGCTATGGCCCAAATCAAGACGACCCCTCCTCCCTTAAACCTATCTTTTCAAATTTATTGGATTAACCAGATCCAGTAATCATGGCTGCGAATTTCAATATTGTTCTGAATCCTAAATTGGACAAGTCTGCAAATAGCAGAGCCAGGGCACCTTCTAAATCTCTGACATATCTCCATTCTATGATGGCTCAGATAGGACTCTGCAACATATGGAGAGACAGATCTGGCCATCAGTCAGGAGTTTCGTATTATAACAGCAAATACGGTCACAAATCGAGAATCAATTACATCTCGGTTAGCCACAGTCTGAGGGGGAAAGTCAAGGGTATCGGCTATTTGACACCCCATCTATCTGACCATTCAGGGGTATGGATGGATCTGGATCTGGAAGGCAGACAGAACATCAGAGCCTGGACTTTCGATCACACTCTGCTTCTTGATAGTGAGGAGATGAAGCACTTATCCCAGGAGATGGAGAGCTTTTTGGGTTATAATATAGGATCAGCTGTGACCTCTTTTGTTTGGAACTCTCTGAAGGCTTGCTTAAGGGGGACGATCACAAGCAGGGTGTGCTTCAGAAACAAACAATACAGAGGTGGAACACAAGGAAGCAGAGATGAAGGTAGCAGAGCTTAGCCTGAATAATGGGGCTGATCCTGAGAAACAGCAGGAAAATGTGGTTAGACTGAAAGAACCAGGGGCCATATTAGCATGGGCTTTATCTCCACTTTTTAGGCTTTAAAAGCCAAAGAAGCGGAGATAAAAATATTGCCCTATCAACAACAGGGTGCTAACATGCTACGCTTCCCTTTGCATCGCTAATGAGATGCAAAGTGGGAATTCCAGAGCAAAATAATAGGAGAAATGTCGCTAAGCATCATTTTTCCTATTATCGAGCTTCACGCTAACCCTGTTAGAGACAAAAAAAGCAGCGCTAACCGAGGTTAACACTGCTTTTTTATATCTGCTAATTTTCAGACTTAGCCATGTAATCCAATGGGAGATGGATTACATGGCTAAATCCACCATGGGCTATCAACAAGGATATCCCTATCTTTGAAGTTTTATCGCTGCATTACCAGCGACAACCTCCTAAAATGCCGCTATCGCAGGATTTTTTATCGCCTAGGCGGTTAGCGTTGTTAATAACCAGGCGATATTATACAGCGATATCGGGTGTTAAAAAAATTAACGCTAAGCGTCCTTAGCGGTAATTTTTTCCTGTTCCTTGTTAATATGCCCCCAAAAGAGCATCTAGATACCATCCTCCAGACCAGGGTTACACGCACATGGGAGGTGAGCAATCTTCCCCACTTTGAGTATGGTGAGGGTGCGGGCAAGTTGCTGGCCTGGAAGGCAAAGTCAGACAGGACGCTTAACTTGACCAAACAAATTGACAACATATACGGGGTTACTGTCCTGTCTACAGATAGGAGGCACCTTCTTTGATATTTTTTCCAGGATTTATACCGAGAAGATAGGGTGGTGGACAGATCCGAGACTGTGGAATGGTTGAGTGGGAGCACGATCAGTCCCCTGAATTTAATTCAGCAGGAAGATCTTGATCAGGACATTTCACAAGAAGAGGTGAAAAAGGCCATCCTAGCCTGTAAGTGGGGGGAAGCAGCTTGCCCTGATGAGCTGCCAATAGAGCTCTATAGATCGTTGGGGGAAGTGATAGTTCCAATCCTGACAAAGCTTTTTAACGAGATTCTACGTGTTGGACCAAAGCTGTCAGATTCTTGGGGAGAGACAACCATCACTTTGATTTTGAAAGCGGGGAAGAACTCAGCGAGTTGCGGATCATATAGACCCATCTCGCTGCTAAACGCAGATTATAAAATATTTGCCAGGATTCTGGTGAGCAGGCTGGCATCAGTAGCAGGAGATATGCTACACTCTGACCAAAAAGGATTTGTCAAGGGCAGGAATCTATATGACCTCACATACGACTTTATAGGTGCTGTTGATGTGACCACAACCTATTCGCTTCCCCTCGCAGCTATGACTTTAGATGCCACTAAGGCCTGTGATAGGGTCAACTGGGTGTATCTGTCAGCAGGTTTGGAGAAATTCAACCTGGGTGAGAAGTTCCGCAGAGCCATCCAGCTGATCTATCAAGACCCGTCAGCTAAATTGCTGGTAAATGGTAATCTAACTGGTTCTTTTAAAAATCACAAGGGGCACCAGGCAGCGTTGCCCCCTATCTCCCCTTCTTTCTGACCTGTATATTGAGCCATTTGCCCAGTGGTTATCTGAGCATTCTGCCATTTAAGCATGGGGGTGGGAGGGGAAGGTGGCCCTTTATGCCGGCGACATCTTGGTTCTCTTCTCGGACATCTCTGGCCTTTCCATCAGTTTTAAAGCTTTTCGCGATTTGCCCGGTGGTTAAGAGAGGATCCGAGCATTCTGACATTTAAGCATGGGGGTGGGAGAGGAAGGTGGTCCTTTATGCCGGTGACATCTTGGTTCTCTTCTCGGACATCTCCGGCCTTTCCATCAGTTATAAAGGTTGCACAAGACTTTGGTCAGATATCTGGGTATGAAAAAAACGTCGGGAAGACCGAGGTCATGGCATGGAACTTGGGGCATTTCCAAGATCAGAACAAGCGTGACATGAGGTCCCTGGGAGTCAGAATAGCCCAGGATATCAATAAGATCTCAGAGACCAATCTGCCCAATGTAAAAAGAAAGTGTCAGAAGCTCAGTTAGTCCTGAGTCCACCTCCCTCTTTCCATCTTCGGCAGCATAAATCTGGTCAAGATGTTAGTACTCTCTAAAATCACTTTCCTCTTCAATGTCATTCCATTACACTTCCACAAATTGCTTATAGCGAAGCTACTTTTGTTCTGCATTCCGTCCATCAATTGTCTGTCTTTTGCTTTCTCGCCCTAAGTGCGCCAGGTGTGCTCAGACGTGGGTCCTTGGCTCACTGTGCCACTGGAATCAAGCTATCCTGGCTGAAGAGGGGTGAAACCCCGAAACCGGTCCTAGGAAGCTTGTTTCCAGTCCAGGGAGGACCTCTCTTGGCAGTTCGGGCTGGACTATTCCCATGAGACACAGGGTCAAGACTGATTTGCATATGGCCAGGTCTAAACTGGGGTGGCATGGTGAGCAAAAGAATGATGGATTTAACCCAGATCTCTTGACTGGGGGTGAATGTTTTGATTTGTTCTGCATCAATTGTCTGTCTTTTGCTATAGCCAAGCTTCAGCAGGCCATCAACTCATATGGGCCTATAAGGGAACCAGGATTGCCTGAAAGAAGTTGAGACACAGGAGGGAAAAGGGAGGACTCTTGCTGCCGGACCTGCAATATTATGCCTGGGCCTTTCAACTATCGCATTTTAGGATGCTTTTAAAAGCACCTCTCTTGCTTCTTTCTGCACTTCTCTTGCCTCTTTCTGCACCTCTGCTGCTTCTTTTTGCACCCTTCTTCCCTTTTTTACATCCTCTCGCCTCTTTCTGCTGTTCTCTTGCAATTTTCTGTATGTCTCTTGCTTCTTTCTGTACCTCACTTGCCTCTTTCTGCACTTCTCTTGCTTCTTTCCACACCTCTGTTGCTTCTTTCAGCAATTCTCTTGCCTCTTTCTGCACTTCTCTTGCTTGTTTCTGCACCTCTCTTGTGCCTTTCTGCACCTCTGTTGCCGCTTTCTGTACCTAACTTGCCTCTTTTTTGCACCCTCTTGCCTCTTTCTGCACCCCTCTTTTCTCTTTCTGCACCTCTTTTGCCTCTTTCTGCACCCCTGTTCCCTCTTTCTGCACCTTTCCTGCCTGTTTCTGCACCTCTCTTGCCTCTTTCTGTACCTCTGTTACTTATGTGAGAATGAGTGATTATGAGAGTGGCTGTATGGATGAGTGTGTGCTTGTATCAGTGATTGTATAAGAGAGTAAGTATGCGTTAGTATCTGTATGAATAAGTGAGGTGGTGTGTGTATATCTGTATAGGTGAGTAAATGGGAGTGTGATTGATTCTTTGCATGACTGACTAGGTGTGTGAGTAACTCTATGGATGAGTGGCGGTGTGTGAGTGTCTGTTTAGGTGTATGAGTGCATATGATAGTGCTGTATTGATGAGTGACTGCATGTATGAGATACTGTATGGGTGAATGAGTAGATGTTTGTGTAGACCTAGGAATTAGTGAGTGGGTATGTAGTAACTGGTATTGGTGTGTCTATGGTTTAGAATCTAAATACAAATTGTATTTTAGGAGCGCATTGCTTCCTCCTGGATGCTAAAAACCGATAGGGACTCTAATGTTTTTGAACAGTTTCTCTTACCCTGTCCCTTTGCTTTGCAATAGGGTAACTCCCCCCCTTTTTTGATCTCTTCTTGGCATGTCATGTCCTGATATGTCAGAATTTCGGTGAATTTGCCCATGTTTTCGACGGGTGTCTTTGATCCCCACGTGAACACGTCTACTGTTGATGGCGATAGTGTTGGCTGTACTCTCATCTTCATGTATTCTGACATGCACATTATGTTGCAGGTTGCGCCGCTGTCTAGCACGAACTTTGCTCTGTGGCGCCCGACGTCGATGTCTACATTGGCAGTCTTTTTGATTTGCTGCTTCTCCACTAGCTGGACGTGTTCTTGCTGTCTTTGGGTGTGTCGGACATGAGGTATAGCCGTGCTTCCCTCCCGGACGCTGTCATTCCGTCCGACTCTTCAGACGAGCCTCTCTCCGCCGTCTCCATGTGTCGGGCGTGTCTTGTGCTCATCATCCTTGGTCTGGCTGTTCGTCTTTTCTCATTCCTCGAATTTCCAGCTCATGCAGGCGCTTGTGAAATGGTTGCCCCTGTTGCATTTTCTGCATTTCTGGCGCATTGCTGGGCAGGTGCCAATGTGTGGAAATGCAAGGCCGCATCTGTAGCATGTGGCGGATGGTTACCTGGGATGTTGTTGCTCCCTGTTATCATTCCTTTTAAAGATTTCCGTGATCCGATGCGCCATAGCCATTCCTTTTTCTTTGCCTATTTGTATTTGCTTGGCATGTTCCGTGGCCCGTGCTTCTGTGGGGGCCATCGTCAGTATTTTCTCAAGTGTTGTTGGTTCTTTTAGAATGCGTGCCCTGAACTCTACTGACTGACACCCTTCAATGAGACGCAGTCGTATTGCTTCTTCATTGTTGAACTTTTTGAACTGGCAATATGTCACCAACTTCCGCAATCTTGTCGCAAAGTCATCCATTCTCTCTTCTGATTGTTGGCATGCCGTATTGAACGTGTACCTTTCAAAATCGATGTTGCATTGGGGGTCGAATTTCTCCATGAGGCACGCTTTCATGCCTTTGTAGTCCGTCGTCTTTTCACTCGGGGAATGTCATTATTAAGTCTTCTATCTCGTCCCCCGCAAGTTTAACCAGCAGATCTAGCTGTTTGTTCTCCGCGACGTCCGTTGCGTGCATGTAGCTTTCCAGTTGTCGTATCCATCTCTCCCATCTGATGCCTGCTTGTGGTTCCGATATGTTAAATGGCAGTGGCCTGCGGAACACAGCTTGTGTGCTCCTTGTGTCTTCGTCACTCATTTCCTTTGTTCTTTCCTTTTATTTCTCTCTTCCTTTACTCTTGGTGCCTTTAGTTGTTGCCTTATTTGTTCTTCCTCTTGCTATTTCCTTTGTTTAGCACGTTTTCTGCTTTTATTCCTCTTTTTTTCGTCGTTTTAGGCTTTATTTTACTTTTTGTCTGACTTAAAAATGGCCTCCCAGCCTTCCTGTGCTGTGATTGGCCCAATTTGCCTGACTCCAAGATGGCCGCCACACTCTTGCGCGATTTCGCGCTGTCTGGGACTTTGCCTGATTCTCTAAAATGGCCGCCATCTATCTTGGATGCTATTTGGGTCTTTTGCCTGACCCCAAAATGGCTTGCGAGAGTTTGTTGAAAACTCATGCGCGGGAGAGTCTTTATTTCCTTTTCTTGGCTGCTCGGTCAGTTTCGCGCTGTGGTTAGTTGTGTCAGCAGCGCCGGGGTGGACTCCCGCACTGATGTTCTTTCTCTGCTGGGCACTTCGGACCAGGGTGGGCTCCTGGCTCCGAGTTGATTTTCGCGACCGGGTGGGTTCCGACAGTCGCCGCGACGCGTGGATTTGGATCCCGCCTCGTCGCCAGTTGTCGCGTCGCTTGCCCTGTAATGACCACCACCATGCAGTAGGTGCAAGTATTCTTTATTCTCAGTACATTAGGCAGCTAGCATTCCGCGCGTCTGCTCCTCGTCATCCCTTCCTGTGTACTGCCCCTTGGCCTCCCCCTGACCGGAACAGGTGTCTGGTGACCTGCCCTGGGCATTGCCCTCTCCCAAGTCCTAGTGTCCACTCCTCAGGACTCTACACTGTGAATGAATAAAGGATTGAGTCATTGGAAGAATGAATGAATGTGACAATTAGTGCAGGGCAGCCCTTCAGGCTGAGTCCTTGCACGCACAGATGCATTGCCAAGAAGTGTTTCTCCTCTACTGAATGGATGCCTCAATGAATGGACGGCCGCTGTAGAGGTCGGTCACCTCGCAGCACTAGTGAGTGCTGAAGCACTAACAATGAATGAATCAACGAATGGAGGCGTACATCACATGTGCTTTATTGGCAAAATAGCAGAATTGTTGGAAAGTGTCGGCGCTGTGAATGAAGAAACTTGTATAGCACACCCCTATTAACTCGCACCATTGAGAGCATGAGAGGGTTGCTGAAGAGTTTCGCCAATGTGAATGAATTAATGAATGAATAAAGAGTCGTGTTTAGCGCTGTTCTTTGAACTGTGCCTGTATAAGTATAGAAGACTTTGGGAGAACTGCGCAAATGCAACCAATAATATTAAACATCAGATTCATATTAGTAATGGTAATAATAATGCTGTATTTGCGTTTAGCGATTCATGCCGCACCGATCACGTTTCTAAGCGCTGTACATAACAGGCACTTTGATGTTTCATTCATTCAATGAAGAGCCTCTTCACTTATTGCATACTGGGTTCGTTAGTCGTGGAGATCGCCCTTATCTTTTTAATGCTAAAAGTCTGTTCGTCGGATGCATTCAACAAAGACGGCTGGACAATGATGCAATGAATACTTTGACCTTATAAGTTCCACCGAAAATCGTTTTGCTCAATATGGGCGAAATCAGAATATTGTTCGGCGATTAATGCTAAATCTACATTCCAGAACTCTCCAATAAAGCTGCCTTAAATGATTTACTTAACTTAGAGGGGGCATCAAACAATATATTTACTAAAATATAGCAGGCACTTAAAAAGAGGCGTTGATGGCAGCAACGGAGCTTTCCGTGCTGTACACAAAGAAGGAATGTTTAATGGCAACCAGTGAAAACATGAAAACAGACTACAAACAATCACCCAGCTGCTTATAATTTTATGGCAAGACCGGAGGCTCCTATTATGCTTTCTTATCTTGCTTTATTTTTATACAGCAGCCAAGATAAGTGAAACACTACAGTTCCCAGGGGTCCAAGCGAGGAGGCTGGCCAATGGGAACTCAGGAAAAATGAGACCGAATAACCAATCATCAAGGAACCACTAATAAAACGTCACATCTGACTGCGGATCTTCCTCTTTTCTTGCTGCTCGCAGTCAGATAAGTGCCCTATCTTTTGCTCCTGTATCATTTAGGGTTATTGTGCATGTTATTATATTCTGTTACATTTCTATTTACTTTTAAAGCGGTGCACATGCGCCCTATCGGCGCTTTTGTTCTAGCGCGTTTCTCGCTCCTCTATCCTCTCCCCCCCGCGGGTGCCTCTGGTCGTTCGCGCTGTTGCACACTTGGAATTCCGAGCTCTCTCACGCTCGCGCTCACCATTGGCCTCCTTTGACAGCGTCAGTGTGCTTTCTGCCTGCCTTTGCTGCCCTGCTTCGAACCGCCCATTCTTCTAAGCGCTCCCGGTCTCCTCTGCACGACTGTCTCACGGAGCTCCGGAGTGTTTCTCTAGTTAACCACATCCCTAGGAGTGTCTTTCTCCTCACGCCCCTCCCTCCTCTCTCTTGTTTAACCCATTATTACCTCGCTGGTACATTTCTCTGAGGTCATTAGCAAGAATTGTCGGCCTCCTCTCGGCGTCCATTCAAACCATCTTTCCAGGACCCCTGCATTACCGGGCCCTTCAACGTCTAAAAATCAGGCATCTGCGCCTAGGTTTAGCTTACTCCGATCTTGTCGCATTAGACCAAGAATCTCGCACAGAGCTTCAATGGTGGATAGACCATTTAGATGCATGGAACGGGCAAACTATTTTCGCTTTGGCCCCAGATCTTGTGTTAGAATCCGATGCCAGCCTGTCGGGTTGAGGTGCCCGGTGTGATGCAATATCGAATGGAGGTACATGGTCTCGCGAGGAGTCGAGATTGCACATCAATTGTTTAGAGATGCTTGCAGGCTCCTTTGCAATCCAAAGTATTTCAAAGAACAGAGTTCGCTGTTCTATCCTCCTTCGCATGGACAATGTTTCTGCGGTCCGCTACATCTACCATCTCGGTGGCACAAAGTCCAAACCTCTTGCAGAATTGGCAAAGAGCCTTTGGGAGTATTGCCTGTCAAATCAACTTTCCTTGACAGCGGAATATCTGCCGGGAGATCTCAATTCCGTGGCAGATTGGCATTCTCGATTTCTTTGGGATTCCAGCGATTGGAGGCTTCTTCCATTCGTTTTCCAATCCCTTTCCCAAAAATGGGGCCATTTCTTTATCGACCTCTTTGCTTCTCGCCTCAACTCTCAGTTGCCCCTCTTCTTCAGCTGGCGTCCAGATCCTTCGACCCTGGCTGCAGATGCTTTCCTTCAAGATTGGTCTCGTCACCTCAACTATGCTTTTCCCCCCTTCATCATGATCAACAGAGTTCTTTCCCAAGTACGTCGTCAGTCAACCTCCCTGGTCTTGGTAGTCCCATTCTGGCAATCTCAGATTTGGTTTCCGTCCCTGCTAGAGATGGCGGTGGACTTCCCAGTTCTTCTCCCGTTCTGCGAGGACTTGCTTCTGAATCTTCAGGGCTCGCAATAACGATCTCATTCTCAACAATTCCCTGGTCCTTTCGGCCTGGAAAGTTTCCAGCCTTTCTCTCCTGACATCCTCATTTCACAAGAGGCTTCTCTCTTTATCAGCAAAGCCTGGGCCCCCGGGACCTCAAAAGCTTACAAATCCGCTTGGTCTCTTTGGGCAAGCTGGTGTCTGGAACGGCATATCGATCCCCTTTCAGCCCCTCTGAATTTTGTGGTCAATTGTTGGCCTCCGAATTTAGTGCAGGTAAGTCTTACAGAACGGTAAACTTGTAAAGGTCTGCCATTTCTCTTAATCATTCTCCCATCGACGGCAAGCTAGTCGGAGCTCATCCTTTAATCTGTCGTCTTCTGAAAGGAGTTTGTTGTTCCAAACCTCCGTTGGCTAAGTATTCTAGTTTTATGGGATGTTTCTGTTGTTCTTAAACTGTTTTCTGATTGGCCAGACAATGATGCACTTTCTCTAAAAATGTTATCCGCTAAACTTTCCATGCTTTTGTGCCTCGTTTCCATTAAACGGGTGTCTGATGTTAAAGCTTTGGATATTTCTTCTCATCAGTTTTCCCCTACCGGAGTTCTGTTTCAGGTCCATAGACGAACTAAAACAAATTTAAATTCTGGGTTTTACCCTTATTTTCCCTCTCATCCTAAATTATGTGTGGGTCAATGTTTAAAAATGTATGAACAAAGGACTTCTGTTCTCAGAGCGCCCTCTCATTCCCAACTCCTTATATCTTTCCGCAAACCCCATCTCCCTGTCTCCTCCGCTACCCTGGCCCGTTGGGTGCGTTGGGTTATGTCCCTTGCGGGCATTGATGTCTCTGTTTTCGGAGCCCACTCCACAAGGGGGGCCATGGCTTCTAAAGCCTTTTGGGCAGGCTCTCGTCTAGAGTACATTCTGAGATCAGCGGACTGGACCAACGACAATGTTTTTCGTATGTTTTATTGCAAGCCTATTGATACTGTAGCTACCTTGGTAGTAGATATGCTTTGAACAAGCATAATAGGAGCCTCCGGTCTTGCCATAAAATGTAGATTTTCCTAGTTATTATGACGGAAAGTCTTAATTTTAGTATTATCCCACCTCTTCACTACTAACATGCGTTTCTCCCTCCCTTCAGCGAATCCGGCTTTGCCACCTGCATCTTCGTGATGGTCCGATTCCTCAACAGAGATGGTCTTCTCCTTCCCGAATCCTCCTTCCTTCCGGTGTGGACCTGTCCTCTACACCTCCTGCAGATCGTTCCTCCTGGATGGCTGTGGCGCAACAAGTTTGTTCCTGGACTTTGGCTATTTCTACTGTTCTTTCGATTGCTCCTTTGTTTAATGACTTTATCTGATCTGCTCGTCAGCGAAAAGAGGAAGCTCCGCAGTCAGATGTGACGTTTTATTAGTGGTTGCTTAATGATTGTTTATTCGGTCTCGTTTTTCCTGAGTTCCCATTGGCCAGCCTCCTCGCTTGGACCCCTGGGAACTGTCGTGTTTCACTTATCTTGGCTGCTGTATAAAAATAAAGCAAGATAAGAAAGCATAATACTCGCCTCCGTGTCTTTAATAAAATTAAGACTCATGTGTGAATTCGGCATCATCCTAAAATGTCACTTTTGCATTCGCTAATTACGCTCCTTTGATTTTCTACGTGATTCAAATGGACATTAAAAGAAAATATTTTGCATATGACGGAGATTAAAAGCTTTTTCAGGGTCAAATTACACATAATTTGCAAAGAGTCGGGAGACGTACAGCCTTTGAATATGGTTGGAGAATCGCAAGGGTCAGCATCAAAAACAAACAAGAGGAAGACTTTTGGCGCGCATACGTAGGATGTATAGCATCGCACGCATGTGAGAGGGACAGGTCAGGCAAAATAGAGCGCTGGAATGCAGCCAGCCAATCAGAGGGAAAACAAGCAGTTACAAATGCAATAGGAATCGTATTTACACGAGACCTATTGCATTGTAATAAAAATGCAGGCGTGCAAGAAGGCAGGCACAGTGAGTGGGAGGGATGTGGTGGGCAGAGAAGTGAGGGACTGCAGGAGGGAATGGGGGTGGCGGGGGAACACAACAGTTTTAAAAGTAAAGGGGCCGATAGCTATGGAAGGAGAAAAATAACGACATGGCTGTCAGGAGGCGGGATTAAGTTGATGAAAATCAATAAGATTACAGCATTTAGGAATTCAGCCAATTAAAAAGATAGGCGGAAAGTGGGAAGAGCCTCCCCCACTATACTGTATACAGCATCTCTCCACGAGACAGCGCATGCGCTGCCTAGCCGAGACCAAAAAACTACTGAAAGGATTCACGCCAAACTTGGCATGAAAGTGGAACTTTACTCAGAAAGTGTGTGTTGGTTGGTTAAAAATCTGTTTAGTAGTTTTAGAAATAGCCATTTGAAAAAGTTGCCGGCTGGGCCTGAAAGGGTTGACACTTCTGTATAGCTCCACCATTTAAAGTTCTAATTCAGTGATTCACGAGTCTTGTCAATCAGATTTGAACTTTTTGACAAATGTGATTAGCTGGTGAAGGTCTCTGAAGAATTTTTCTTTTACAATCTTGAAAATTGCAGATTGAATTCAGATCGCAGCATTCACACTGAGGCATTACAAAATTCACCGGAAAAGGGAGCATCTATAAAAAGTGTCTTACCCTTGGGCAGCGATAAGGAGAATCCACAAGCATGAAAAATTAATTAAAGAGACCAGGGAAAAGCATAGAAAACTGCTTGTGATTCAAAACACAATCATGATTGTCAGATGCCAGTTTAAGTAGTGGATTCATCAGCCATTTCATGAAAAAATGACAAATCAATTTGGTTTATGACTTTTACATTAGGGTGAAAATTAAAGAGCTAGAAGTGGTGTGAGGAAGAAAAAATGACAAGGGAGAGCCAATTGCCATGCATAGTGGGGCTTGTGCGCAGCAGGTGTTGGCCGGGTACAGTGGATAGGGTGCAGGGCCTATACTGTGGCCCATACCCACTGCACATGTCCTTCAGATATGTGTAGTGGGTGATGGCCACAAAAACAATCGATGGACAGAATGCAGAACAATGTCATACATTCACCCCACTACAGGGATCTGGGCCTAAATCCATCATGTTTTTGCTCACCATGCCACACCAGTTTGAACCCAGTCATATGCAAATCTGTATTGACCCTGCGCCCAATAGGAACAGTCCATCCTGCACTGCAAGGTCAGGTCCTCCCTGGACTGGAAATAAGCATCCTAGGACCGGTTTCAGAGTTTCACCCCTCATTAGCCAGGGTAGCTTGAGTCCAGTGGCATGGAGAGCACGGGACCCATGTCTGGGCATAACCGTCCCACTTGGGGTGACAAATGCAACAAAAGCAATTGATGGACAGAATGCAGAACAATAAATACATTCACCCCAGTACAGAGATCTGGGCCTAAATCCATATTTTTTTTGCTCCCCATGCCAATCCAGTTTGAACCCAGCCATATGAGAATCTGTCTAGACCCTGCACCCAATGGGAACAGTCCAGCCCCATCTGCCAGGCCAGATACTCCCTGGACTGGTAAGCATCCTCGGACCAGTTTCGGGGTTTCACCCCTCATCAGCCAGGATAGCTTGAGTCCAGTGGCATGGAGAGCACGGAACCACGTCTGGTCATACCCGTCCCACTGGGGTGGCAAACGCAACGAAAATATTTGGGTGATGGCCACAGGCAGAAGGTTGGGTAACCAACCTCTGCTGTGCATGGTCGAAGCGGAAGTTGAGAGTAAGTGTGTTATAAAAAATATAGAAGCTAAATGAAAAAACACAGTTAAAAACTGACTTGTGGTTATGGCACCAACACGCAAAACCACTGACATTTGCCAGGTATAGTATGCAATGCATGCCATAACTCACATCACCTACCATGCAAAAAAAGCTATTTGCAAATGGCAGTCGAAAAAAAGCAAGAGTTAAACATGGCATGTTATATGAATTATGGCATGCATTTAGTGCATTGCATACCATACCTGGCAAATTTGAGTTGTTTTTCAGTTTTGTTCTATAACCATCCCCATTAGTTTTCTTTTCTCAAAACCAACACATATATGAAAGGCATTGTCATTTAAAATGGCAATAGCTTAGACTCTCGCAAATGCGAGACCTATTGCATTGCAAATGCTTGTTTGTGTTTGGCATCTATGAAGCTTTTGGCTATTGGCTTGATATGTCTTATGCGAGTAGAACTACCCACTCTGTTCACGATTTCATGGTCTTCCATAAACAGTGAATGGACAGTCAGTTTTGTCAAGAAATATTGATTGGGCCACCAAACACTCTTTGATCAATTCAATATTTACATTAACATTTAAATATAATTACAATATGTTATTATCCATTTCTCTTTAGTTCATTTATCATTAGTCATTTTGTTCAGCAGTGATTCAATGAGAATCAAAACTTACAAACAGACAACTCATGTGGGGCACTTTTAAAAGGTCTTTTTATTGTACTTTTACGGGTGACACTCCTGCAATCATTTCTAATCTCGGGAGGTATTTGACTCTTGAAGTCCAAGCACGTTCATTCTTGCGAGGTGGTACTTAATAATGCAAAAGACATTTACGCAAGGAACTTTCAGCTGAAAATATGCGCTTTTGTTTCCATTGCAGGAAACGCTGCCGAGTTCCCTTCATGGTCCTCCCGCAGCGGCGGCGTCCGTGGAGCTCGGCAGGCCGCTGAACATGTCTTTGGTACCCAGGCATACTTCCGCTGTGCAGCACAGGAAGCTTTCCTCTCCAGCTGAGCAGTTTGCTGCAGCTCCACTCCCACTGTTAGTAGTTTCTACGAACAAAAAATATAAAGAAAAGCAAATTAACCTCCTGATAAATGAACCATGACTCATCCCCACTCATGGTTTGTCAATCCACACGACAGTAAACTCCACTCCGGGTTTCAGGCTAGTCCCAAAGATGATGCACATATAAGGAATTCTCACATATGAAGAGTCTCAGTGGAGATTATCTGCATGGCTGTTGTGATTTTGAAACCCGACTTTTGTTAGCCTGAACTCTGTGGTAAAATACGACCATTGGTAGCGAACGACGACTACGTTTCGGAGCCAAATGATCGGCGTCTTGTTCGGTGCACGTGCTGCACTCCAGCCTTGGACACCGAAAGAAGGAAGTGACAGAGATGCAGTCGATGCAGCACAACTTACGTTTAGGTCTGGATAGACACAACTGCACTGCTGGACTAGAATTGCTGGTCTGTAAATGTCCTGCAGATATTATATTCACCCCCATTGCAGTCCATGAGAGTTGAAGCAGTGATAACGCAGATATTGTTTTTACTGCCCCAGAAGCCGGAATGGCAAAGGCGCAGGAGTGATAGGACTCCGCCTACAGATAGGTACATGTTCCTTTCATCTGGACTTCAAGCTTGGGTTGGAGTAGCCAGAGGTGGATAGAGCCAGGAGGCAATGGTACTGGGAGCCACCGGCCTCGCCCTTACGCTGGAATGGCTAGTCTACCATGCCTGGTACTAAAATGGGAAAGGCCGGGGCAAAACTACAACTGCCCGCATGAGGGTGGGAGCGGCACATGTCTGAAGCACAAGGACATAAGCCTGGGCCACCATCTTGCAAACCCTTTCCCACAATGCCAGCAGAACCAGCTATGCATGGTATCCATGCAGGACCAGGTGGCTCCCTATGAATGGTGATGCTGACATTCCCACCCCCATCTTCCACTAGAAGATCCATTTACTGCATTGTATAGAAAAATGCGGCTGCCTGAGGCACACACAGTGCACTCTGGTAAGAGGGTGGCCCCCTTAGTGCTGCATTCTGGCACACTCACACCACTTCAATCAATGGGACCACCCACGGGAGTCTCCCCATTTCCAGCACTCTCCCTGCGTCATTTCCGGTGCCAAGGCTACTGGGGCCAGGTACTTATACCTGCCCAACCCAGGTGCTGACCTCTTTGTTCCCCTACTGGACACACTGGAAGTCATGTACGGTTGCATCATGTCGGTTATATAGACAGTGTTTCATCCGTTTCAGCCGGTGAGTATGGGGCCCTTAAGGGGTCATTGCTCCTGTCTCTGGTTGATGACATCCGGCTGGTTGGTTCAGGGGAACAATTTTTGAGCACCAGGGTTAATGACACCAGCAATGTCGGGCATTATTGTCAAATGTGTAGTGTGCTCAGCGGGGCCTAATATGAGGTATTGAATCAACTGCCCGAGTCAAGATGTCTGTAGTTTGCCAGTTCGGTCCTGCATGGGAGCGAATGACGCATTTTCAGGGGCGCACGGCTAGACAGTTCCACCTCTTATGCGTATGCTAGTACCAACATGGCTGTGGGATTTAACCCATACGGGCCATACCTGTGAATGCACTGCAGCTGCAATACAGATTCAGCTGCCACCCACAGGGCAGGGATGTTTAAAAGGCACTGGAGCGACCCCTTGACCCCATTGCCAGGGCAGTCGCTCCCCACGCCGCGCAGCTCCACCTGACTGTGCCCAGCTGATTGCTGCTACTGGGAAGGTTTGTTCACCTGTTACTGTTTGTCACCTGCTTGTACTGTTTGTCACCCGCTTGTACTGTTGTTCTGTACTGCCTTGTTGGTATTCTGACCCCTGTGCCTTGTTCTCCACGCCTCCCCTGCCATCCTCTCTCCCGCCGCTGTGTCTCCTGCGCCCCCGCCCCCGTCCCCTTGCCTTGACTCTCCTCGCCGTTTTCCCGCCGCTGCGTCCCCTGCGGCCCTGCCCCCCTCGCTCCAATTCGCCATTTCTCCACCCTCCCAGCTGCTCCTCCCTCTCACCTCCACTTCTTATGGCGGCCGCCGTGAGGCCGTGCCGCTGCCGTGCTGAAGGCATGCCAAAGGCAAGCCCGTCGGCGCCCATCTGCGCCTGTCCGTCCCCAGCGCCAGAATGACTGGACCTCACGACCGCCACGACGCCAGACTCCGATACGACGCCAAAACCCTCCTCGCCCTCAATGCCGGGTGAGACCACACCTGCTCCCAGGCTGCCCCGAATCACACCCACGGACCTTTCTCCTGCCGCACCTGCAGCTTCACCTGTGACAGAACCGCCAAACCACCAAGGACCAGACCCAACCACCTCCGCTGTATACTCCTAAACACACGCTCTGCACGCAAACACGCAGTAGAGCTCTGGGACCTGCTCGACACCTACGCCCCTGACGTTGCCTTTCTGACAGAGTCCTGGTGGAACGACTAATCGGCATCCGACATCGCCATAGCCATCCCGGACGGCTACAAGATCTCCCGCAGAGACCGTACCAATGGAATTGGAGGAGGAATAGTCATCATACAGAAGACCACCTTCATGGTCTCCACCCACGCAGACGTCACCATCAGCACCGCCGAACACCTGCACTTCCGGATCCACACCGACCCCAACACCACCCTCAGAGGAACCCTCGTCTACAGACCCCCCGGACCCCGGCCACAGTTCAGCGACTCCATCGCCGACCTCGTCAGCACCCACGCACTCGCCTCCATGGACTACATCCTCCTCGGGGACCTGAACTTCCACCTTGAGAACAACAACACCAACTCCGCCACCCTGATCGACAACTTCGCCAACCTCGGCCTCAGTCAACTCCTCACCACTCCCCCCCATGCCACCGGCCACACACTTGACCTCATCTTCTCCACAAGCCCCCACGTCTCCTTCGACCACACCAACGAACTCCAATGGACCGATCACCGATGCATCCATTTCACCTACAAGAAGATCACCACGCAGCACCGCACCCAACAGCTGCCCCTCCGCTGCTTGAGCAAAGTCACTGAAGAACAGCTGACCTCCACACTCGCCCAGATCCCACCCACCAAACCCCACCGACCCAGACACCGCTGCACGCAACTTCAGATAATGGATCAACGACTGTGCCAACACCCTCGCCCCGCTCAAGAAACCCTCCAACAGCCGCGCCAGCAAGAAAGCCACCTGGTTCACCGAAGAGCTCCAGACCTCCAAACGAGCATGCCAGAAACTGGAGAAGAAATTGCTCTACGAATGAACATCAGACAGCCACGCAGCCCACAAAGACGCCACCCGCAGACATCACCACCTCATCAGATTAGCCAAGAGATCTTCTTTCAAAGCCCGCCTGGACAACAACGCACACGACAGCTTCAGCATCATGAAGGAACTATCCAACCCCAAGGCCAACACCAATGACATCCCGCCCTCACAAGAACTGTGTGACTCGCTGGCCACCTTCTTCCACCGCAAGATCGCTGACATCCACGACAGCTTCAACACCACGACTGCCGCGACTATGCCAGACCCCACCCCCCCTGCAAACACCACCCGCTTCAACCGCCTGACCTCCTGGACCAACGTCAGCGATGACGAAACACTCAAGATCATGAACTCCATGCACTCAGGATCACCGTCAGACCCCTGCCCACACCACATATTCAACAAAGCAGACGCAGCCATCGACCCCAACTACGGAAGATAATCAACATCTCCCTCAAGACAGCCACTTTTCCGGAAAGCTGGAAGCACGCCGAGATCAACGCCCTCCTCAAAAAGCCCAAGGCGGACCCCACGGACCTCAAGAATTTCCGGCCCATCTCCTTGCTCCCGTTCCCGGTGAAGGTCATCGAGAAAGTCGTCAACATGCAACTGACCCGCTACCTCGAGGACAACAACATCCTAGACCTGTCCCAGTCCGGATCCTGAAGAAACCACAGCACCGAGACAGCCCTCATCGCCGCCACAGATGACATCAGGATCCAACTAGACAACGGCGAAACATCAGCCCTCATCCTCCTGGACCTGTCAGCCACCTTCGACATGGTCTGCCACCGCACACTAAAGACACGCCTCCAAGAAGCTGGAATCCAAGAAAAGGCCCTGGACTGGACCACATCCTTCCTCTCCGGCAGAACCCAGAGTGTCTGCCTCCCCCCTTCCACTCCGAAGCCACCGCATCATCTGCGGCGTACCCCAGGGCTCATCCCTCAGCCCGACGCTGTTTAACGTCTACATGGCCCCCCTCGCTCACGTCACCTGCCAGCACAATCTCAACATCATCTCCTACGCCGACGACACTCAGCTGATCCTCTCCCTCACCAAGGACCCACACACCGCCAAAACCAACCTCCACGAGGGAATGAAGGCCGTCGCTGAATGGATGAGGAACAGCCGACTGAAGCTGAACTCAGGGAACAGCACCAACACCCACCGACCACGCACGCAACCTGGGAATCATCCTCAACTCCTCCCTCTCCATGTCGAAGCAGGTCAACACCGTCTCCTCCTCCTTCTTCAACACCCTCCGCATGCTCCACAGGATCTACGAGTGGATCCCCATCAAAACAAGAAGAACGGTGACCCAGGCCCTCGTCAGCAGCAGGTTAGACTACGGCAACGTACTCTACACTGGTATCCCGGCCAAACACCTGCGACAACTTCAACGCATCCAAAACGCCTCCGCCCGACTGATGCTCAAAATCCCTCGCCACAGCCACATCACCCCCCACCTGAGAGACCTACACTGGCTCCCTGTCAAAAAGAGGATCACCTTCAAACTACTCACCCACCCACACAAAGCACTCCACAACACCGGACCAGCCTACCTCAACAGCCGACTCAGCTTCTACACCCCCACTCGCTAGCTCCGCTCCGCCAGCCTCGCACTCACCGCTGTCCCACCCATCCTACGAACGACCTCCGGCGGCAGATCCTTCTCCTTCTTCGCCACCAAGACCTGGAACACCCTCCCTACCCACCTACGGCAGACCCATGACCTGCTCACCTTCAGAAGACTCCTCAAAACCTGGCTCTTCGAGCAGTAGCAGCACCCCCTCCCCTCAGCGCCTTGAGACCCTCACGGGTAAGTAGTGCGCTTTATAAGTGTAATGATTGATTGATTGATTGATTGATGTGGTCCTGGCTGGCCTGATAATGCATTGGCATCGATTGCCATCTAGGTTCGAATCAGAGCAATACCATGTATGGTAAATCAGGATATATATATTTTTATATTTTTCCTAGCGGAATAACAGGGCAGCGGGGAACATGGGAGAGGCGTGGTTTGTGGCTCTTTCCCTGGGGAGGTGGGCGTTACGGGGCCAGGTGCCAACATGCTCGTAGCCGTTCGGTGAGGGTGGCAAACAGGTGAGCAACACGTTGCCCATGTTCCAGAGATCTGACGAGGTGCTTGTTCTGTGTCGGGTCGTGTCTGGGGTCGCAGCACTTGTGCTCTGCACCTACGTGACCCCCAACTCTCACAGGGCCTCATTTTATTGCTGTTTCCTGCATTAGTGAGATACTGATGGGCCTGCTCTCGTGGTGATCTCCCTAAGTGGAGATCAGTGACCCCTTGTGGCTCACAATTTGAATGCCCACATGGACATGATTCAAGCCAGTTAGGCTCTATGGGGAAGCTCTGCTTAGTGCATGCGGTAGCAAGTATTTGACATGACGAATTTGTGGATAAGTCTAGGACTATGTATTTCAGGGTACAGGAGAATGGGCTGGAGCTGGATGTATGTCTGTTTGGCAAAGGATACAGCAGGTCCTATGCGGGTGGACTCCTCTTTCGGCTTCACGAGGGTTCCTCTCAGCCATTAACAAGTAGTTTTCGTGTGCTCACCAACCGTCGTCATGGGTGACTTTGTATCCCTTCAGCTACATAGGGGTACCATCTCAAGGAGCACTGCATTTCGCTTTATGCCAAACCCCAGGAGTCTTTATGGAAGGACCCTGGATGTAAACATCGGCAACCCGCTAGTCAATCAGGCAGTTGTAAGCCTTAGCAACCGGGGGCTGGCCTTGTAACGTTCCACCTCTAAAGAGGCGTGAGTAAAATCATGGACAGCTGGTCTATGGTATTAAAGAGAAAAACTCCCCAAATAAAAAGGTAGCACAAGTTGAATTGTACACTGTGCTGTTTGGCTCATCAGGCAGGTAGACAGCTTAGGATACTCATCGCTGCCTGTCCTTGGATCACCCGTAAGTTAACCCACAATGACTCCTGCACCGACCTCCGGAACTGACGCCTGCCGACGCCACTCTACTGGACCTCACCACAAGGCCCGATGCCCTGCATTCTAAAGGTACTGTTTGCGAGTCATCCCAACACTGTAGCTGACCCACGAAGGAGCGGTATGGGTTTGTTGTTAACGACACCGTGATAGCCATCGACTTCAAGGAACTGTATTTTAAGTCTACTTTTTCTTATTGATATTTCTTAGAACTGTATAGTGGATTTTTATAGTTTTGGTCTTGTTTTGCACAGATAAAATATTGGATATTTTTCTAAAACTGGTGTGGTGTCCTTTTGCAGTGTCTTCACTGTATGTTATGTCCAAATGCTTTACACACTGCCTGTGAGATGAGCCTGACTGCTCGTGCCAAGCTACCAAGGGTGTGAGTAGGGGTTATTTTATAAGTGTGTCCTCTTACCCTGACTAGGAATGAGGGTCCTGACTTGGACAGGGTAACAACCCGCAACAACCTGCCAACTAGGGACCCCCATTACTAGCAGGAAAAGAGTGTCATTTGTTGTGTAATAGTTAAACTTACTGGAGCAAATTCATACTCTAGGACATTGGCAGTGGCCCCACTCAGCCTAACAGAGTTGCACGATGTTGACTAAAATCCACAAAATCTCCCTTTTGGAACTCAATTTACAATAGTATTTGTGTATAGGGTCAGTTCACACACTGAGATAGAATTTCTAGAAGTGTAATACCATTTCTGAAATTCACACAAATAGTATTATACTTTGAAAAATACTTCTGACGCAAACCTCTGTGAGTGTGGAGATCGAAGAGTGAATGTGGCTCCACAGTATGAATTTTCCGAAAGTTTGAGCAAACCCATAAGCATACTTGTTTGTGGATTGTCAAACTTTTTTTCTTGTCCATCTCTACTCTAGGAGTATTTTTGGAATTCTGTAAAAGATAGATACCTGCACCCATGCGAAGAGGTTAGCCTGCAGATTTTATGTCTTTGAATCAGGCCCTTTAAATAGGACCCAGGTGGTGGCGAGATTAGGTGTAGATTAGAAAGGATTCATATTATTGAATGTCTTCTGGCATGGTTTCTAAAGACATATTTGCTTGGAATTATGAAAAGAAGAGAGACGGTTTTCACGAATTAAATGTGTGCAACCACAATTTGTCCCAGTGTCCTCATTCAGAGGTGAAAACTCCTAATTACAAAGTCAAAGAAGAATGAAAAGGAGTAATAGACAAAAACTGCGTGAACATGGCTAAAATGAAGAACTGTAAGATCAGTGGATGAACACAGAATGAGAGGAATGAAAAGAGACAAATGGATAATACAGTATGGAAAAGTAAACCAAAGGTGGGAAATTGGTGGGCAAATGAAAAAATTAAAAATCATCATTGTGTTTATGTTAGTGCACCCAAATAGAACTATAAATATGGAGTAACAAGAACTCACAAAACTAGAAATAGGCAGGATCACAGCTATAGATGTGAGTTTTTTTTCACATTGTTAATTTGTGTCTACAAAATAAAAGCATGAAGCTTGTGAAGTCCTGTGTAAGCTGGGTATGTGCCTGAAAATCAGGACTATGTTGAATATGTTGTAGTCAAATTCAGACACCTGTCCCATTCCTCATACCTGTCTCATTCAAGTGCTGAGCCACTGCAGAAGAAAAGCTAAGCAAAGTAGGTACATGTTTACAAAATACTTGTGAGTTAACGAAGTCAAAGTTTAACATTCCTCAGGAGAAAAGCTAAGCATGGAATGCATTCGCTTAGAAAAAGCATGCTGGTTACCAGTGAAATTGTTTCAGAATACTCAAGAGAAAACACTAAGCACTGTTAGCACCCACATAAAAAATTCCCATGGATTACAAGGGTCAACTAAACTTTGCAAGAGAAACTGAAACACAGGCCTAAGTGAAGGCCAATCAATAAATTCTTGAAACAATGGGTAGCCAAATAATTAGGATAATTGCAAGTCGACAGCAACAAAAATGTGGAGGTGGCTCAAAGGCAGGAGGACAACAATTTAGCCATCTGTGGAGTATGGAGTACTGTGCATGGTGGGGGTGGAGAGCTAAGGAAAGAATAAATCAACCTTTGACCTTCAAGACAGTGGAGGCAGGGGCAGGGACTTTCAATGGGGGTGTCTGAGTGGCATGGGAACAAAGCACCAATGCTTAGGGCCAGCTTGAATGAACAGGAGCAAGTCACCAGGAATTAGCACATTACATAGGTGCTCATAAGGACTAGCATCAGCTTGGGCTATAAATGTTAAGCTGCTTTGGATTCTCATTCAGGGGAGGCGTGGGAGTGGCATAATGAGGTGAAATACTTTAATTTCTCCCGTTTTTTTGCTCTTTCCATTGTATGCTGAATTCTACAGCACACGTAGTAGGAGCAAAACAACATTAATGATTGTATTTGTGCAGGAATATGTCCCTTTCTGCACAACAACAATCATCCCTGCAATGCAGGCACCCTTGCACCATGTCGCACGGATGCTGTTTTTGCGCCAGCACAGGGGATAAGGAGAGGAATGCGCTGTATCTTGTAGATACAGCGCATTCCTGCCCTTTTATTTAGACACAGGGCAGTGCAGCAGGAAGATTTGCTGCGCTGTCGTCTGTCAAAATATGGTAAATGAGGCCCATAATTTTTGCTGTTGAAATCTTTTAATCGGAGTGTTTCTGACTGAAGAAATGATTGGTACATCTGTCAATATGTCTCTGAACATGTAGCCTGTACTTCTAAAGAGGTCTGTGCTTAGGCCTGCTGGATTTTCCCTAGGTAACAATTAGAGAGCACAGAACTCAGAAGTCAGTCTTTTTATCTTCAGAAAAATTATGAAAATTTACACGTGCACATAGATCTTCACTGGTTGTCAATGAGGCAGGGAAGGGATTTTAATCCAGTTTGCTCGATTGCATAAAACCTTTGACAGCCCGGCTCAGTCCTCTACCAGCCTACTTCAGGCCTTACATTCCCGGGTGCCATCCTTGTGTTTACTGAGGGTAGACATTCTTGATTCAATAATTCAGGGCAGGTCAAGACTTACTTGTGGCCACTCTTTTTATGAATTACTCAGACTTACCAGATGTCATGTACCCATCCCTGTGCTTCTTGTAAGGAATCCTTACCTGGAGCAGATATCACAATGGTGATCCAGCTAATCCCTGGTAAGATGAAAATAACACTGAGTCAGAAAGACAAATGGAGGGCTCATCAGCAGGGCAATGCAATGCGTTGACCCACCCTAGGCAACAATATTTTGTCAGACTCAACCACTTGCTGCTTGGAGGGGAAATCCGCTGCCTCCTCCCCCTGGTGCCGTGGTCTCACAGTGTAGGACTGAGTATCTTATGGTATTTTTGTCACACTATTTAACTCATCTTGAACAACTGGTTAGGGTACAATCATTAATGTTTGTCTTGGGGTGCTGGCATGCAGTGGCTCTAGTTTATGCCCTAGGGCTCTCTGTATCAACTTTGTGCCTTGTTTCTATCAGTCTTCTAGCCAATACTACATAACAAAGGCAAGAATAACAATAACAGGAATTTCATGAGTCATGCGTTTTACAAATGTACTTTATGCTTTGAGTTGCATGCTTGCTCGGCACATATTACACTGCGGATCTTGATTGGTTGGCGGCGCGCACATGATGTTGTTATTAGCCAGATCTAGACGTGATTTTTCCAGTTGTAAGCACAACACGCTATTCAAAAAGTAAAGAATGAATGTTAACAAACTTCAAAAAATCTTACAACTTTTAAAAAACACGCTCCATTTTGGTGAAACCCTTAATATTATTGGCATTGGATTTCTTTTTCTAAATGCAATAAATACAACCTATAAAGGCTTTTTGAAAGTTAGAACATCACTGGAGTTTTGTAATTGTTGGTATTGGTTGCCAAAAGGTTATATAAAATAAATCTTATAACTTTATAATGTAATAACTTTTAGGTTATAGATCTGTTATATATTTTTATATGAAAGAGTGTGTTACAAAAAAAACACCACCTACATCCACTGGCCTGTGGTAAAACATTAAGTAATGTAATTTACATGCATCATGAAGGGAGAGAAGAAGAAAGGAGGGACTGGAGAGGGGTAGGTGGTGAAATAGTGTGCGGCTGGCTTGACAAAGCTATGTTGGGCCTGAGCTAGTGGTTCAGTGTGTCAAGGTGGTCTCAGTTACCTTAGTATAAGGGTCACTTTCAACGGGGTATCTGGGTGGCATGGGTACAAAGCACCTATGATGCACTAGACTTGGGGCCTGCTTGAAAGAACAGGAGCAAGTCACCAGGAAGTAGAGTATTTTATAGGTGGTCATTAGGACTAGCATCAGCGTGGACTATGAAAATTAAACTGCTTTGGATTCTCATTCCTGTAATTATGGGCCATATGTATTATTAACCTTTCACCAAGAACTGGTTTCAGTTTGAAAAAAAGTAATTTTGAGACCTTTAAAGAATTTCTATGAACTGATCTATGATGAATACTAATGAGGTAGGCTGCAAATGGCTTGCACTCAATGAAGGCCACCAGATAAAGTATGGTAAGCTAGGGGCAGCAGATCACCATGTCTGTGATTGCTAATCAATTAACCTTTTTTTTCTTTTAAAATCCAGCCCGTTTTCCTTAATGCTGCATTTCCCCCAAAAAACTTTATCTCTGAAGTTTATTGGACCACTGCCTGTTCCCTAACAATGTTATGAATCCACAAAGGTGAAGGGCTTCTGGTGGGACCCCTTTCCTTCTGAAAATGGGTTACCACTTCAAATCAAGTGACAGTAACTTTTTAATGTTTTGAGAATGAATTTTGCTTGCAAAACATTTATACATTTCTTATTGAATTGGTATTTGGAAGGGGCGCCTAAAACATACTTCTTCCAAACATCAAATCGGTATGAATTTGCAGTTCCAATTTAAAAGTCAGTAAAAGAGTTGTGATTCCTAAAAAGCAATTAAACATTTAAAATCATAGGCCATCATTTACAAGTTAATTGCCTTGCGCCACTTTTTTAGACGCAGCGGGGGCGCAGCATGTCCGCCCATATTTACAAGGACCATATAAAGATACCGACATGACATTTCATGGCTTTGCAATATGGGCCCCCTACACGCATTATTCAGCGTGAAAGGGGCACACCATGGGTTTTGCTGTGCATATTCCAATCAACATTAATTGAACCTGAGCCATTCCCAGATTTACAAAGTGTCGTAAACCTGGTAATGTGTCAGAATCCTACACCTCTCCAGGGAAGGCGTAGGAGTGGCACAACGAGGTGAAATACTTTAATTTCTCCTGTTTTTTTGCTCTTTCCATTGTATGCTGCATTCTACAGCACACGTAGTAGGAGCAAAACAACATTAATGATTGTGTTTGTGCAGGAATATGTCCCTTTCTGCACAACAACAATCATCCCTGGAATGCAGGCACCCTTGCATCATGGCGCAAGGGTGTCTGTGTTTGCGCACGGCTGCTGTTTGTGCGCCAGCGCAGGGGATAAGGACAGGAATGCACTATATCTTGTAGATATAGCTGATAGAGCGTTATGAGATTTTGAAATTTGTAGGGGTGCATCATATTCACCGTTAGTCAGCACCCGCATATTAATCAATGTATGTTTAGAAGTGCCATAGAAATGTATGCTGTAATCGTTTAACATAGAAGTGATTAGAAATGTAATAACGCTTTTGTGAGGATCAACGTTGCAAGCTATCGTGAATGTATTTAGTAAAATGCACTATGATTAGTTTTCGTACAATGCAATGTATTAGGTTTGTGTGCCATGTTAAAGTTACACGTGTAGAGTGCTTATTCACACATATGAGAATGATAAACTAATGCTTAGAGTGTGATTTATTAGAGTGTTTAATTTTGTAAAGGCCTGACTGCATATAAGTTAGAAGAGAAGACCTGTTCATTTCTTATGTTAGCTAATGTTGTAGGCCGAAAATGGATCCCTTGGCAAAGGCTTTGGGTTGCAGGAAAATGTAAAATCTTAAAGATGTCAGCTGGTTTTCTCGTTTCCATGTTTCTGTTGCAGGTGCAAGGACATTTAGCTCGTTAGCGAGAATAGGTCTTTGTTTTAGGAGTTAGGATGCTGTGGGAAGCCAACAGGGGAGTGCATTGGAATGTGGAGAAGTTACTTTCAGTGAGGAAGGTGCCTGGGACCCAAGGTCAAGCTAACGGACGTTGGACGACAGACAATTTCTGATGGAAATCCACCGAGAGACGACCTGGCCGAAGAGGTGTGCCGAAGGGTGTGTTCTATGATTTTGGGGTTTTGTATTAGGGACAGTGCTCCGTGGGTAGAGCAGAAGAGGTTTAGGCGGGAAGCTAGAAGGAGCATCCTAGATCGAGCTCTGACTAAGTGAACGTACTTCTTAGAAAGTCTTCACTTCTGACACCTTTTTCTTGATTCTTTTGCCTGGGATGGGAATGCTATGTAGGGATGTCACCTTAGAGGCAGCGTAGGGACAGAAATATTTTTCTTTTGACTAATGATTCCTAAAATAGATATTAGCCTAACAATTATTTTCGTAATGCTTTTGGAATCAATGATTCTCTTTGTCTGAAGTCGAATGAGAATTTTGCGTAGGCTTGCTTTTGTGTTAATGCCTATTTACCTTTTACACCTTGTACTGAGGTGTTTGTATGTTCAGCTGTTTTTGATTGTAATAAAATCCTATACATTTTAGATTCAGAGTCAGTGGTCCTTTCCAAATGAAATCTAATTTTGGTAGATATATTTTGATAATTGTGTTCGTCCCCTCTACACTCTTTGGCGGATAAAAAGATCCTGACGACCAGAGAGGATTCTTGGAGATATCCAGGTAGGCAAGAATCCGGTCCTATCAGTTGGTAGCAGAGGATGGTTATCTCTGATAGTGAGGGGAGATCTAGATTAGGATAAGAGATCCTTGAGGCCCATAGAAGTCAAGTGATGGTGACTCATGCGATGGTGAGCAGCGGACGACGGCGGCTGATGGAGATTGATGGAGAGTAGCGGTGCGGCAGAAAGCAGCAGTTCGAGGAGGAGTGAGTATGAATAGGATGAGATGTTTGTAGATTGCGGTGATGTTTTGGTGTGTGATGTCTTGTGGAGTTGGAGTGAGTGTTCAGTGATTGTGAGATCAGGCTGTGAGCGCGCGCAGCCCGGGAAAGTCTTAGGCTTGACGAGTAGCTTAAGCAATTTTGTTGTAGAAGACACCTGAGGTAGATTTTGATGACCACCGAAAGGGGATCGTGAGACGTCATCGATCACCTGGACCGAGATAGGGGGTGCGAATGTGTGAGTGCGTGAGGAACCGACGCTGGTCGTGGGTTGTTGCACATGGAATTTGAGTATTTGTAACCTATCAGAGGTGATTGTCTGGCTGGACGTGGACAAACATTTGCCAACCGAGGTCGACAACTTCGACAGACTGTGGACGAACAGTCAGAGAAGTAACTTGTTTGGGACAAACGGTTATTTCAGCGTATGAATGGGACGAATGCAAGGATGAGATGTGAGTTGTGAAGGAGGGGAACTGCTGCGAGCGGAGGAAGAGTGACGTCAGAAGGTGTCGTGCTGCGATAGGTCAGTTGGTGTGGCTCGCGCTGCTATTGGTGGGGTTGACATCAGGTAGTAAACGAAAACTTTGTGTGCGATTGAAATTTTTCCATCATGAAGTGTTTTAGAGTTTTTCGAGAATTGTGCAGTGGTGACAAACATGTGGTTACTCGTGGGGAAGAAGAGGCCCCTCCTGAGGATACTCCAGCATATTACATGGCAAGAAATGTGGGCTTGCATACCATAATTTGGCTTGAAAATTGGCATAAAATGACCCAGAATGAAGGAGAGTTCGCTTTCCCGCGATATGGCTCATTTAGAGTGGAAGTGTTGTATCAGTTGAAATCTGTGATGGCGGCATTACGACCTTTGGCGAGACCAACTCAGTTTGAAGCATTGCATGCATGGATTAGAGCAGCACATGACAGGAAAAGAGATCGAAGTCAGGAGAGGGTGGAAAAGTCGATTAAGGCATTTCAGAATGCAAGATGGGATGCAGAAGAGAAAAGGTGGAGAGTGCAAACAATAGAGGGGGACAGGTTGTATCCCTTATTGGTAAAGACTGATGGCTCAAAGGTAAAGAGTGCAGATGATAATGATGACAGTGATACAGATGATAGCCTATTAGAGAGGTTGTTGTCCGAGAGACCACCTCCATACAATCCCGATCTTTGCGAGGGAAAATCGGCTCAGTCAGAAGGGAATAGTGGAGTACCAACTCAGTCGGAAGTGAGAATAGAAGGGAAGATCTCGACAGGAGCTGAGGGTACTAGAAATCAGCCTGTAGCCAGCACAGAGGTTGGGAGAGGTGCACGGTTACCGGATGCACTAAAGGTACCGGTCACCATTGGACCCATTGTTTCTGTCTACGACCCAGATCAAGAGAAGGTTGGAAGTTCAGTGCAGTCAGTTGTAGGAGCGAGGAGTGGAATTGAAGGAAATGGATCAGTGAGTGGAATGGAGCAAACTTCAAAGCCTATAGAATGGAGTACGCCATTGCCAGCTACAGCAGACTCCTCTAGGGGACAGACAGAGGCGAGACCAGTGAGGCCGAAGTCTTTGGCCGAGTCAAGATCAGATTTGCGGATGTTGGCACCGCCAGTGAGGAATCAGTATCAGAGTGTGAGAACAGCAGAAAACGAACGATGCACAATAGTGAATCGTTCAGTTCCTATGAGTATGTCAGAAGAGAGTAGATCTCAGGAACGGGAATGTGATTACGATGAAAAAGATGGAGCAGCTTGTAGAGAAGTACTGAAGGGAGCCCTGAAAGGAAGAATGTTAGATGTTGTGAGGTTGAAGGCATTAGTAGATGAGATAATAAGTGGAATCTTACCTCTTGAGAGAACATATATGTATGAACAAGACAAGTTACTCTTTGTAGCAAAAGATGTGACTCACAAGGCACAAACTGCACATGATAAGTTGTCAGAATTGGCTAAAAAGTATAATGTGGATTTGTCTAAAACGAAATTATTGCAGGGAAGTCATAGACTGCAGTACAGTGATCAGGAACTGGAAGAAAAGAGAGTCATGGGTTTGAGAACTCATATCAAGGATTTGATCGTAGCAATGCATGCATGGATTATGCTTGATAAGTGGGAAGAAAGATGATCTAAGAAGAAAAGTTCTAGGAGAACGATAGGAGAGACGCCGCTTCCAGGTGGGGGGATGACGGAGGTAGGGAATTTCCCTTTATGAGAGGTACAGAATGGAGGATATGTACATGTACCTTGGAGTAGGGGTGACTTGGCTACATTTACAAATGACTTTCCCCGGTTAAGGAAGAAGCCCGTGGAATGGTACAAGCAGGTTGATCGGTTTGTCAAAATCTCTAAGGTGTTGTGGGTCAATTTGAACACATTATTTGACATTGTGGTTCCGAGCGATTTATGGTCAGCATGTAAAATTGCTGTTGAGTGACCAACCTCAGAGCCAGACAGGGACCCAATTTCGAAAGGTCCGTCGCCCATAGTGATGAAAAAGCTCAAACAGGTGATCACATGTTTGAAGTCGAAAACTTCACCTCAGGACATTGATTGGATGAAGATAGACCGGACAGTGCAAGAGCCAAAAGAGACGGTGCATGAGTTTTATGAAAGACTTTTGCAGGCTTTTAAACAGTACAGTTGTCTGGATGTGTTAGACGCAAAGGACATGGGACAGTTTGTTTCGAAATTTGTGTTGGGATTGAGGCCAGAGGTTAGTCTCATGATACAGCAGCATTTGATTTGTTGGCAGAATAAGCCTGTGGATGAGATCTTACGGTATGCCAGGTACTGTAGTGATGAGATAAAATCCAAGCACAGGAAGTTGAAAGACAAATTAATGCTTGTTCAGATGCAAACAACTCAGGGACAGCCTAATGGAGGGACGTTGGGAAGAGAACAGGGAAATAATCAAGGAGGAAACCAGAATGCCCAAGGTCAGGGCAGACCAAAATCACTTGATAGTAAGACAGGAGTGGATGTGGCGACATTGAAGAAGACCACTGCTTGTCATCTTTGTCACCAGGTCGGACACTGGAAACGCGAGTGTCCTTTGAACCTGTTGAATCAGATACAGCAGGAAGGAGAGATAGTTCAGGTTCCTTTGGCGGACATGGTCCCTACAGTGACTCGACCTAAGATGATCAAAGGGGGGCCTGTTGTTTCGCAGGTGCAGGTTCCTCAACCACCTAGGATACAGAATATGTAACAGGGAGTCCAAACTTACCTACAGATGCCTATGTTTGAAGGGAGTGAGGAATACAGGCCAGATCCGTTGGCACGACCGTGCCTGAGAGGTGAAGAGGACTGCGCGCTTGGGGCAGTCTTAGAGGTAGATCAGAGGGGACCATTTGTGGAAGCAGACATTGATGGTCACCCTGCAGCCTTTTTGGTTGACACTGGTGCTACTCGATCTACTGTATGATCTGCAGTAGTCCCTGACCTACCCCTCTCGGGACAGTCAATCCAAGTTGTTGGCGTAGCGAATAAGAAACTGACTAGCCCACTGACAGAGCCAATTCCGGTGAAGATAGGAAATTTCAGAGATCGGCACCAGTTTGTGGTGTGCGATTCTAGTCCAGTTTGCCTGTTAGGTAGAGATCTGTTGTGCAAGCGGAATTGCACTATCTATTGTACCCCGAAGGGAGTGGAAGTACCGACGAGGGATGATGATGCGACCTTTAAGGTTGCGAATCAGTGGAGGAACTTCCACTCGATCTGAGGGATTCCGTGTCAATTGATGTGTGGGACCTCAGTGGATAGGAGATTGGACTGGTTAAAGGTGTAGATCCAGTAAAGATCCAGGTCAAGCCGAATGTAGAATTTCCTAGGACGCCACAGTATAATCTGTCACCTGAAACGATTGCAGGGATCAAGCCTGTAATCGAGTCCATGATCAAGCAGGGAATTTTAAAAGAGATTATGGGTAGCCCATGCAGTTCGCCTATCATGGGACTACAGAAAACAAGTGGGAAATTTAGGATTGTCCAGGATCTGCGAAAAATTAATGAGATAGTCGTTCCATGTTGTCCAGTGGTACTGAATCCGTCTGTGATTCTGTTCCAGATCCCATGTGAAGCTGAGTGGTTTACAGTGATTGACTTATGTCAAGCATTTTTCTCAATCCCTCTACATGAGGGAAGCCAATTTCTTTTTGTTTTTTTTTCTGGAGAATCGTGTGTTAACGTGGTGTCGTATCCCACAGGGGTATACGGAGAGCCCGTCGATCTTCAATCGGATCTTGAAGAAGATTCTTGAAGGTCTTGTATTGCCGCAGAATTCTGTTCCGGTGCAGTACATCGATGATCTGCTCGTTGCGTCAGAAACAGAAGACGCTTGCAGGATCGATACCATTGCCCTACTGAATTATCTAGCAGAGAATAGACACAAGGTGTCTCCGAACAAATTGCAGTACTGTTTGATCAAAGTGTAGTATTTGGGTCATAGAATTGAGAAAGGCAGGAGAAAGGTGTCACCAGATCGCATTGAGGCTATTATGAACATGCCTGTGCCTACCACTCAGAGAGAAGTCAGAATGTTCGTGGGGGTGGTTGACTACTGTCGCCAATGGATTCCCAACTTCTCCTTTGAAGCGAAGACTTTACAACGGCTGACGCGTAAGGATGTAAGTGATCCGGTACCATGGGACGAAGACTGTTTGAGATCATTTTTGAGGCTGAGAGAAGCCTTGTGTTGCGCTCCAGCTTTGGGGATGCCTGATTACAACAAGGCATTCGCCCTATTCTGCTGTGAAGGGGAAGGTTGCACATTGGCAGTCTTGACTCAGAGTCATGGAGGGGTCCGTAGACCAGTTGCCTACTTTTCAGCTACTTTAGATCCAGTAGCTTCTGCGTTGCTCGGATGTCTCAAATTTGTTGCTGCAACAGGTGTCAGTATTGAAAGATGTGAGAGCATTGTAATGGGACATCCGCTTACAGTCTATGTGCCACATTCTGTTGAACTGTTGATGACAAGGACTAAAACACAGCACCTCTCGAACAATCGATTGACTCGCTATGAATAAGTTATACTTGCTGCAGAGAATGTGACGTTGAAGAGGTGTTCTGTTTTAAATCCTGCCACATTGTTGCCTATCCCAAATGTAGACGATGAAGATTGTGAGGACTATGATTGTCTCGATGTGACTGACCTGTGCACCAAACCGAGACCAGACATTGTTGACGAACCGCTCCTTGATCCTGATGAAGTTTTCTTTGTGGACGGTTCATGTTTAAGAGACAGTGCTGGTCGACTGAGAGCATCGTTTGCTGTATGTACCATCACAGGGGTGGTTGAAGCTGCTTGTTTAGAAGGAGTATATTCCGCACAAGTGGCTGAACTCATTGCCTTGACCCGTGCCTGTTTGGCTGCTGACCAGATTCGGATAACGATCTATACCGATAGTCAGTACGGGTTTGGTGTCGTTCACGATTTTGGACAGTTATGGTCACAGAGAGGGTTCATGATATCTTCTGGTTCACCTATCAGAAATGGGGAATATGTGAGACAGTTGTTGGAAGCATTGCAATGTCCAGAAGAAATTGCAGTTGTCAAATGTTCTACGCACAGCAAGGGGAATGATTTTGTGTCATTGGGAAACAGCTACGCGGATGAAGTTGCCTGGTTTTGTGCAGAACAAGGATGCATATTTACTGAAGGGCATGTAGAAGAGAGCCAAGAAAGAACTGATCTTAGCATGATGTTGACCATGGCTGATACATGGGAGGAGCTAAAACGGGTGCAGGATGAAGTTACTGACCAGGAACGAGATAGCTGGATACGAGCAGGATGTGAGAAGGGAGATGTGAATGTGTGGGTTTCAAACGATGGACAAGCTGTGCTGCCAGAATGTCTGTTGAGCCCAATGGCAAGATTAATTCATGGTGCTGTACATCTTGGTAGAGATGCGATGATGCAAGTGTTTCGATAGACATGGTATAATCCAAAGTTTTGTGCAGTAGCTGAAGCTGCATGTCAGAGGTGCATAACATGTCAGCAGATAAATGTAGGAAAGAGAACTGCTGTGACTTTAAGCCACATTGAGAGGTCAGGAGGGCCTTTCAATAGGATTCAGTTGGATTTCATTGAAATGCCAAAGTGCAATGGGTTGAGGTACATCTTGATGGTGGTATGTGTCTTTTCAAGATGGGTGGAGGCTTACCCAACACGTAGATATGAGACACTCACTGTAGCTAAGCTGCTACTGAGAGAGCTCATTCCGAGGTTCGGCTTTCTGACCTCTTTGGAGTCAGATAGAGGGACACACTTCCATAGTGAGATCATGAAATTGCTCTGTGCTGCCCTAAATGTGGATCAGAGGTTGCATTGCAGTTATTGACCAGAGGCTTCTGGGATTGTGGAACAAGTTAATGGGACTTTGAAAGCACGGATGGCAAAAGTGTGTTCTTCGACATCCCTGAAATGGCCCGACGCACTATCCTTAGTTCTTATGAGCCTTCGTAGTGTTCCCGTTAGGAGGACTGGGTTGTCACCGCATTAGATACTCATGGGGAGAGCGATGCGATTGCCAGCAATACCTGCCACTGCTTTGATTAACATCACTGATGACTTGATTCTCAACTATTGTAAGGGCCTGGCTGACGTAGTTCGTTCTGTGTCTCAGCAGGTGCAAGCAGCAGCTGTTCCAGCCGCAAGCTACCTATGCCACGATTTGTGCCCAGGGGATTGGGTGCTTGTGCGTAAACACGTGAGGAAGAGTTGCCTGGATGCTCGTTGGCATGGTCCGTACCAAGTAATACTGGTCACGAACACGGCAGTGAAGTGTGGGAGACTGCCGAATTGGGTGCATGCCTCCCATACCCGCAGAGTTCCAGCACCCTTGGAAGATACAGCCCCTCTAGTGAACGAAAATCCAGCTGAGGTGGCAGAGCCATCTGAGAGGGCAAGCCCAGCTGTGAGGGTTGCTGATGCAGTTGGTTGTGCACTAGACCAAGCCGAAAGGGGTTGTGCAAATCGAAGTCCCGAATTTGACTTAGACGGAGAAAGTGTTGCTGTGGGTGGAGTAGAGTCAAATTCTGCTAAAGAAGAAAGTAGTGCACAGGCTACTCGAAGGGAGGGCAGAAGTGCCACTGAAGCAGAGTTAGTTTGGCCCGTGAACCAGAGATGGCTAAACTTGAGATTGGCACCTGGAAGAGACCTTGCCCCAGTTTCTTAAAAGTCCGAATCTGAGCAAAGTGACGAAGAGCAAGCTCGAGTCAATCTGAGAAGGTCAAGGAGAGCGAGAGTGCCGTGTCAAAGGTACGCCTCACCAGAGTGGAAATACGCTGTGACTGATGCCAGGCATACCGAGCACGGGGTGGCTGAGATCCTTGACACTGGTCAGCAATTCTCCGAACTTGAAAATAGAAGTGTTACTGAGAGTTCCAGGATTGGAAATCGAAGGAATACTGACCCTCAATATTCCGAATCCACCGCTTCTGTGTAAAGTTCGTGAGTTGATTCTGGAGATGCTGTTTTTTCCGACTTTTGGTATTGTGCCACCACATCAGGAGTTGGTGATACTTCGTCTTGAAATTTTGCAAGGGGTTTTAGAGCTTTTGGGAGCCAATCTCATTCTGGACTGAAGGTAAACCCTTTGTTGTACATAAAGGTCCAAAAGAAGAAGATAACCTAGGACCGAGTGAAAGACGAATAAAGTTAGGGACTTTCCGTCAAGATACTGAAAGAAGGCTAGGGAAGTCTTTTCGTGGACTGTGTAAATAAGGAACTGAGAATTGTTAGGGGACTTCCAGCTTCAAGGCGTTGTGTGGACTGGGTTGACAAGCATGAACATAGTAGCAAATTAGTTGTCAAATAATGATATATTTAACTCTTTTTGTAAAGATAGTCTTCTGTCAACTGGAATGATGGAGGAAGAGGATTCAATATTTTTAGAGCAGCAAAAGATGAGGCCACCACATCTGATTTTAATCATTTTTGGAAACTCTAAAAGACATAAGGTGGCAGTTTGGAGATTGCGCATTGGCATATGCTGGATAATAGTCTTTCTTAAAATTCAGGACATTTGACATACACCACCTTATGTAAAATGCACAAGCTTTTAAGTGTAACTCTCTTCTCACTAGATAGGTTGTTTAGCAGTATAACGTGGTCACAGCAGATGATCTAGGAAGGACTAACACAATTCTTGTGGCTAAATGTTTGACTAATTGTAACTGCTCTAACGTATACCTGGGCACGGCTAGATACGTCTCAATACAGTAACCAACCATGAAACACTTATGGAGATACTGGCAATAGTGTGGTCTCTTTGGGTAGCTTAATATTCCCTGTAGTACTCAATCTATGCATGTGTCAGCAAGAAGTCCTGTTTCCTCTACCAAGGTCTGGCAGGCATCACCAAGGGACGCTCCCTCCCCTCTGGTTTGAGAATCAAAACTTCCCTCAAATCAGTGTATACAATTTAAAATAGCTTCACCACCAATTGAATAAACCATAGAAGATGCCTCACATTTAATAGCATTCTTACCCCAAAAATAATTCACACCCTATGGAGGAAGATTATGGCACATCACATCTATGCCCAGGGAGAGCATGAGAGTAGTTACATTATGCAGCATTGCTGATAATGTTGGTGACTCAGATATCATCACTAGCATAGCTTATGCCTAATGAGGAATAACGTGTTGAGATCCAGAGCCACCTAAGTTGTATAACCCTACTCATACTGAGATTGGATCCCAAAAACTTTTTCAGGTTCACCACCCAAGAATGTGATGTCCTTGTTCTTACCTAGAGGCACCCACACACAATTTTTGAGGCTCTTTCCTCAGTGCAGAACAACATGAAAAAATGTCAAAGATTTCTACCAAGAGAGTTTTGCAAATAATTGTTTATGATTTCTCCTTTATGAGACTCCCATTGATGTTTTCCAGCTCCACTCCAGATGCCCCTATATAGAAATTAATCAGGCTGATTTGCCTTTGCTGACAGCATCCTGAGAAATGTTATCTGCTCCTACTCAGATGATCCTCAGAACAGATTTTCAGACTTTCTCCCTAAGGAGAGCTGTGAAATACCAGAGGAGCAACAAACTCAATTTCTGTCTCTTCCACATTAGAAATGCATGAATGAGGATATTGAGGTACCCACCTCTTGCTCGGAATCTAGATTTGACAATGTCACTAGGGTAAGCAGATGGCTGAGTCAGCAGGTAGATGATAAGCAGCCACCAACAGACTCACGTTATATGCAGAAAGTGAAACCACCTTCCTCACAAAAGTGGAGTTGTTGGTTATTGATTGAATAGAGATGAGAGGACACTGTATTGATAGGCTGGTTTCTCATTCATTTCCTTGAAAAACAGTAGCTTGGTTTCTCATCATTGATATAGGTATAAGCCCAGATTTACAAAGAGTTTGTGTTGGGTTTGCTTTACTTTGCAACCCAACATACGTCTACTTCTAGGATTTACAAATCAATACAAATCACAATTTGTGTTGGTTTGTAAGTTTTTGCCTCAATGGGACATTTGATGGGTGGTGCATGACATTCCCATGTAATCACCCATAGGTTTTGATGCATATCTTTATTTACAAAGAATTGCATACAGGGACGTATGCCATAACCCTGCACCTCCTCCTCGTCGCATCTGCCCCCTGAGTTTTCTCCTCTTTGCAGCTTGCTGTACAAAAAGTATGCTGGCTAAAGTGCAAACACCCTTGTGCTATGGTGCAAGGGCGCCTTCGTTTTTGGGCATGACAGCCACATTTGTGCCACCGCAGGGAGAAAAAAGAATTGAGGCACTTCCAAGCAGATGTGGCACTGTTTTACTCCCCCCCTTTTCAAGCAATACAGATCAGCAACAGCTGCGTTGTTTGAACTCTTTGTAAATATGCTGCATAGTTCATAGAGACAGACTGACAGTCTTATTCTCTGCAGCATTTGCTGAATGTCTTTCCTCTTCAGGACTCACCTCATGGATCCCTTGTCCCACCTTTTTCTTCCCATGTGTGCCTCTGAAGGGGTGTGTGGGGGAAGTGCCTAATCAGATGCATTAGGACGACACGCGCATCAAGCATGACAAAACATGACAAGGGCATTCGTGTGATTGCTGTAGTGATCCATAAGTAATCTGCAACTCACAGGTTTGAATACTCCCTAAAAAGCTTACCATTTTAATACAGATGATGCAAAGAGTTGAATGGAATCTGCCAATCGCAGCTTCCATTCCAAATACAGCTGCCCAATGTGACAGGTGTCTTGCCGGGGATGGTGCCAGATGAGGAGGGGCAGTAAGAGCATGTAGCATGGGACAGAAGGAGTTTGGGTGGTGCCTACCACAGTACCATACAGCAAAGTCAGCTTTGGTTTCATCACACCTCAGGGTGAGAGTTGCACAGTGCTGCACCATACCTGTGAGGTATAACACCTCAGGTCATCCATCCAATACTAGATTTTGACACCACCAAAGATCTCCTCGGTCTCACATAAGCAGCCCCATGAAGATGTGGCCCTCTTAAGTGCTGGGGCACATCAGACAGCTCAACCCTGCCAGCTGGTGCGAGCTCCATGAAGCCAGCCTAACAGCAGAGCCCAGGCCTGTTAACAAACACTGTAGCAGCACGAGTCTGTTGCCCAAGTCATGAGCCTGGCCCAGACCCAGCAAGCATTGCTCAAAGTTAAGGAAAAACTGTAAGCAAGTTGCATTATAGATAGATAGATAGATAGATAGATAGATAGATAGATAGATAGATAGATAGATAGATAGATAGATAGATAGATAGATAGACAGACAGACAGACAGACAGACAGACAGACAGACAGACAGACAGACAGACAGGCAGACAGACAGACAGACAGACAGACAGACAGACAGACAGACAGACAGACAGACAGACAGACAGACAGACAGACAGACAGACAGACAGACAGACAGACAGACAGACAGACAGACAGATAGATAGATAGATAGATAGATAGATAGATAGATAGATAGATAGATAGATAGATAGATAGATAGATAGATAGATAGATAGATAGATAAACAAGAAAATCAGTATAGCAGTCCTTTACATGTGTTTTATACCTGGACTGCATTTTAGTTTGGCATAAAACGCAGCAGAGGGCAGACTGGACTACTTGTGGTGACTCTGAGTATGGCAGTAAAATAGTGTCTTTATTTTGGTTCCTAACTGTGAGACACCAAGGGCGACAAGACAAACGTAATAGTGTGTGTCCTTCACGGGTCCCATGAACTATTTTCACTGTATTAAATAGCCCCAATCACAGTGGGGAGGAGAGGAAGATGCTATGAGGGAACAAGTGATATTTTATCTTAAATGTACAGGCCCCAAGCACTTACTCCCCATGGTTCCATAAGAATACACTGTAAGAATGGCACGAAAATACGCCATTCTGCAACACCAGCAAGATAGTTTTAGCTATGTGAGTGCGATGCTGGATCGACCATTTTGCCTATCTGGTTTTCTGGTGGGCTCCAACCATAGATCATATTCTAATTATGGCATTCAACACTGTAGGGTAGGGCTGAACATTTTACCAAGGTTCATTCTCAATCAATCAATCAATCAATCAATCAATCAATCAATCAATCAATCAGTGACATATAAAGTGCAACTACTCACCCTTGAGGGTCTCAAGGCACTGGGGGTAGGGGCTGTGTCTGTGGTTCAATCGAAGAGCCAGGTCTTGAGGTTTTTCCTGAATTGCAGCAGTGATGCTGATTGCCTGAGGTGCAGAGGCAGGGAGTCCCAGGTCTTCACATCGAGGTAGAAAGATTTTCCTCCAGACGTGGTTTTGCAGATCTGTGGGACGGTGGTCAGGGCCAATAGAGCAGAACGAAGATGTCTGTTGGTGGTGTGGAAGGAGAGTGGGTGTTTGCGGTATGCAGTTCCAGTATTGTGGGGGGCTTTGTAGGCGTGTGTGAGAAGCTTGAATATGATACTTTTGTCGACAGGTAGCCAGTAAAGGTCTCTCAGGTGGCTGCTGTTGTGGTTTTGGCATGGGATGTTCAGGATGCGTCTGGCAGTGGTGTTCTGGATAGTCTACAGTTCCTTATGTAGTTTCTGGGTGGTGCCGGTGTAGAGTGCATTGCAGTAGTCTAGTCTGCTGCTGACGAGTGTATGGCTGACTGAAGCTCTTACTAAAGAAGTGGCGCATGTGGAGACAGGAGGACGTGCCAGTGTTGATTTGACAGTTCATTGAGAGTGAGGAGTTTAGGATAATGCTGAGGTTTCGTGTGTGGTCCATGGCTGTGGGGAGGATTCCGATCGCTGTGGGCCACCAAGAGTCGACCCAGGCAGAGGGAGTGGAGTCCTCGATGAGGACTTCAGACTTGTCTGAGTTAAGCTTGAGGCAGCTCTCCTTCCTCCAGCTGGTGACTGCCTGCATCCTGTCGTGGAAGTTGCTCTTGGCGGCTGTGGGTTCGTCAGTGAGGGAGAAAATTAGCTAGAGACAATGTTGAGTCCATGGCTTCTGATGAAGGCTGTGAGCAGAGCCATGTAGATGTTGAAGAGGGTGGGTGGGGCTCAGGGAGTATCAGCTCTCAGTTCTCTGCCTACAGACACCTGGATAACACGCAGCTATATACTCATTCTTTCCTAAGAGTGTAGAAATCTGTAGGCTCAGCACAGACTGGAAAAAAGTACCACTTCCTCAATTATCTCATTCGTGGTCCCCAGACTGCACACCTACAAGGCACTTTTTTCTTATTCAGTGTCTTTCAAACACTTTTTGTGTAAAATCACCCCAACCACAAGGATCCAGCATCATTGAGATACAATTGATTTTTGATGAAAAGTAGTCATACAGCATGACAAATTACTTTTTTGTGCTACTTTGCACTACTTTGTGTCAAGGGTCTTTTCCATGTGTGGTACATGGGTGGTCCCATGGAACCACCCATGCATTTTACCACAAGGCCCGATATACTCAAAAGAATAGACAGCGCTCTACCCCAAAAATAAATGCCTCTTAAAGGTCTGTGAAAAGTTTTCATTTCTCAAAACCTTTCCAAATGTATATGTGCGCTGAACCGTTCAGCACACATACTGAGTAGGATAATGGTTAAACTATATACAAGAATAGTAATTGGTACAGAAAGGTTATCCTTCCTGTAGAAAAGCCTATGCATGACATCACACACACAGCATTACACAATGGCGCTAGAGTGTGTACATTGGTGCATGGAAACCTAATGGAGTAGAGAAAACAGCACTATGTATTTGTTGATATTATGCTGTTTTGATCACTTTCTATGACTCAACACAGCAACTTTTGTTGCAGCACTGTTTTCAGACAAAAGGTGGGAAATGACCACTACAACACAGTCATTACACCGCGATACCTTTACAACACGGTCGTTACAACAACCGCGTTGTTACTACGTGATGTAAGGACATCGCAATTCTTTGAAACAAATTCCACTAGGGGGCATTGTGGTATTGGAAATTAATTTCCAACCCTTTCCCCACTGTTGCATAAACTTTAGTGGGAAAGGTAGTATTGTGCGCGAAGCAGTGGTGATTCTGGCGGGAACGAGGTCGCCACCCACTTGGGGAAGGTACTTACCCTGGATGCCTCAATCCATGCCACTCCCACCACGCTCAGCTCGCCTATCGGAGCGAAGCTGGCGCTACATAAATCTGTACACTGACAGCGCTTGTTGTTGGAAGAGGCATCAGAAGAAGGAACTCACTCCGAAATGCATCATGCCCCGTCAATAAAGCTGCCGATTACCTGAAAGCCTGTGCGTGTGCCTAATCCTTTCATCAGAGGGGACTTGGTCTCAAATTGTTGGTGCTTCGGCCACTCAGCACCTGGGCACCCCATCCTACAGCAGCGCAGCAGAAAAAGTGGCAGCTTTGGTGATTTTCAAAAACTTTGGAAAACTGCTGCACCGCCGCCATTCCTGCATCCAGCAACACTTGTTGGGGCGGACTTTGATTACTCAATCCATGCCGGAATCTTTCGACGGCTGGAATGGCGGCAGGATGAAGGCTTCTGGGAAAGGTAGTATTGTGCGCGAAGCAGTGGTGATTCTGGCGGGAACGAGGTCGCCACCCACTTGGGGAAGGTACTTACCCTGGATGCCTCAATCCATGCCACTCCCACCACGCTCAGCTCGCCTATCGGAGCGAAGCTGGCGCTACATAAATCTGGACACTGACAGCACTTGTTGTTGGAAGAGGCATCAGAAGAAGGAACTCACTCCGAAATGCATCATGCCCCGTCAATAAAGCTGCCGATTACCTGAAAGCCTGTGCGTGTGCCTAATCCTTTCATCAGAGGGGACTTGGTCTCAAATTGTTGGTGCTTCGGCCACTCAGCACCTGGGCACCCCATCCTACAGCAGCGCAGCAGAAAAAGTGGCAGCTTTGGTGATTTTCAAAAACTTTGGAAAACTGCTGCACCGCCGCCATTCCTGCATCCAGCAACGCTTGTTGGGGCGGACTTTGATTACTCAATCCATGCCGGAATCTTTCGATGGCTGGAATGGCGGCAGGATGAAGGCTTCTGGGAAAGGTAATATTGTGCGCGAAGCAGTGGTGATTCTGGCGGGAACGAGGTCGCCACCCACTTGGGGAAGGTACTTACCCTGGATGCCTCAATCCATGCCACTCCCACCACGCTCAGCTCGCCTATCGGAGCGAAGCTGGCGCTACATAAATCTGGACACTGACAGCACTTGTTGTTGGAAGAGGCATCAGAAGAAGGAACTCACTCCGAAATGCATCATGCCCCGTCAATAAAGCTGCCGATTACCTGAAAGCCTGTGCGTGTGCTTAATCCTTTCATCAGAGGGGACTTGGTCTCAAATTGTTGGTGCTTCGGCCACTCAGCACCTGGGCACCCCATCCTACAGCAGCGCAGCAGACAAAGTGGCAGCTTTGGTGATTTTCAAAAACTTTGGAAAACTGCTGCACCGCCGCCATTCCTGCATCCAGCAACACTTGTTGGGGCGGACTTTGATTACTCAATCCATGCCGGAATCTTTCGATGGCTGGAATGGCGGCAGGATGAAGGCTTCTGGGAAAGGTAGTATTGTGCGCGAAGCAGTGGTGATTCTGAATGAAAATGAAATGAATGAAAATGAAAATGAATTTATACAGCGCGGTTGCTGCCCTGGGGCGTCCAAGCGCTAGAGGAACCAGATGGGGGGGTTTAGTGAGGATAGCTGGCGGGAACGAGGTCGCCACCCACTTGGGGAAGGTACTTACCCTGGATGCCTCAATCCATGCCACTCCCACCACGCTCAGCTCGCCTATCGGAGCGAAGCTGGCGCTACATAAATCTGGACACTGACAGCACTTGTTGTTGGAAGAGGCATCAGAAGAAGAAACTCACTCCGAAATGCATCATGCCCCGTCAATAAAGCTGCCGATTACCTGAAAGCCTGTGCGTGTGCCTAATCCTTTCATCAGAGGGGACTTGGTCTCAAACTTTAGTAGGAATAGTAAATAATACTATTCCTAAGTCCAGCACACCCCCTAGTGGAAGTCGTTGTAAAGACTTGCGATGTAATACATCGCATACTAACAATGCGGTCATTGTAACAACCGCGTTGTAATGGCATGCGATGTATTACTTTGTGTTGTAATGTGCCATATTCCAAAAGGTAGTTGATCTTCCCTGGAGAGTTATACGTGTTACCACCCCTATAAGGAAAGCTAAGGCATCAGGCATTTTCTAGAGTCTTTACAGTCAGTGTTACAATAGGTTTCACATGTCAGAGTTTTAGAAACAGACTAATGATCTAGAGTAAGCTTTACTTGTTCTCACTGTGTGCTCTCACATAATCCATGCAAGGAGTCCTTACCTTCACCATTTAGTAGTTTTTCTGAAAATAAAGACAAAACATTGCGTTACAAAAATCTGTGTACTCATCAGCAGGTCCAGTACAATGAGCATTGAGACCCCAGAAAGTAACTGCTTGCCACATCCCCATTTCCTATTGTGTAGTGACATCCTGGCACTCTCCACCCTTGGAGCTCTTGGTGGGCATTTGCAGGCATGTGCCTTGCTGATGGGACCTATGTACTTCAAATCCTTTTTGCATCATAATGTAGTACCTGCATTGGATGTGGGCGTGTGTCTTGGAGTGCTTTCAATACACCTTCCAGTGATTAATGGGCAGATGTAGCATGTACTGATTACCACCTCTTTTTGTTGTGATTGAGCATGCACTGATTACCAACTCTTTTGGTTTGATTGAGCATGCACTGATTACCACCTCTTTGTGTTGTGGTGGATCGTGTATTGATTACCACCTCTCTGTGTAGTGGTGGAGTGTAGGAAGCTTTCTCTTTATGTGATATATCAATACGTTGATATACCATGTAAAGAGTCCAGGGGTTCGCTTATGTGTGAACAGCAGCTTGCTATGCAATCTTAAAGTTCTCTGTTAGGGTATAGTGTGAACGCGCAGCGCTAGGCTTAATGCAGAGAAGTGCAGGACATTAGTAAATACGCACAATGATTAATATATGACAACACAAGAAGGAGACCCACACCAATTAAAAAAATGGCAAGCACCTTTATAGATGATTTAACATCAGAGAAAAATCATTCAGATGAGTACTTTTAAAAAGATTATTTATTTTTACTTTAAAAAGTGGACACTGTGCAACATTATCCTATGGAAAGAAAAAAAAGTTCTGCAAACAGGTACTCTGCATCAACTTACAGGACTAACCTCCAGGAGTTAAAGTGAGTGGTGGGCAAAGTCTTAGGCAGCACAAACAGTACACCACCAATGGCAGAAGGGCACCCGGGTAAAGGGTGCAAATCAGTATTGGGAGCCCAAAGAATTTCAATGGAGATTGATCAGTGTAAAAAGAAGCTGCAGGCTCTGGCTAGGAAAGAAGGCTTCCCACCCTTCTCCCAATAAAAACGCTATCCCAAATGTTTACCAAGCATTATGCATTTAGTATATTATTACATAGGACCTCATAACAGCAATTTCTTTACTATGGCCATAAATTAGATAAAGATAAAGCAGAATTTTAAAGGTGTCAATAAATTTCAAAAAGGAGATACATACTACACAGATTTCAAATGACAATATATAAAAATCAGAAAATATTAGTTGATGTTCTTCCAAGATGTCTAGAAAGGTCAATTGAAATACAAATGTTTTTAGCCTCAGATGTCATGATCATGGTTTCCACAATATTTGGTTCCAGAGATGAATCCTCAGTGTGTTGATCCAGATATCTAGATATTAAATCACTTTTGAAAGATAGTCTGTTACACAAGCCCTTTGAGACATGACAGGCTATATTAGGGAATTGCAGATTCTCACTAGCTAGTTAGGGTATTTGCAGTCTTCTGCAATAGGTGAATTAACCTACACAATCTGGCTCCAGCACACAAAATAATCATTTCTAGAGCAGATACATTATTTTACCAGGCTATATTTCACAACAGGCCGGTGTAGGGTGGGGAAAGGAAAGTCAAATGTAAGTCACACCTGACTTTTGATGACTTTTGATGACTCTGTCCCAGCACAATAGGCTGATCAAAGCAATATGGCATATTGGAATTTGGAGTTTCCTGATTGCACATTTCACCTCAGTGGCTAGTAGGTTTAGATATTGACACCCTTAAGTATCAGGAATAGGAAACAACATGAAATGTGTTGCCTCAAGAACAACATGATAACATCAATGTCCCATACAGTTGTGAAATCGTTTCATGCAGCAAATCATTGTTTGACATATCACGTGTGAAAGGTAAGAAGGGAGTTCAGCTAATGCCCATTGAATTATTGCTCTCTCAGGTATGACTGTGAGCTAGAGTTGATACCAGCCTTTACATGGCTCGTCACACACATCGCTGTGATGTTTCTTAGGGGTTCATCTTCTCCCCTCTATTATTCAACTTCTACCTAACCCGCTTACCAAACTTGATTAAATCATTCAACCTCACCTGTTCCAAATCATTTAAAAAATGGATTGTCTTGAAGATTTCTACAATTTAAAAATCGATGACTGCCTCCGGGTCATAAAAACATGGAGACGAATAACCATCTAAAGCTAAATACAATCGACAGATAATATTAGCTGCCGACAATGGTTAAAATTCCAGCCTACCCTCAAATGGCCTAAGGCAGTGTTTCCCAAACTGTGGTCCGCGGACCCATAGGGGTCCGTAACACATTCCCAGGGGGTCCTCAGGCAGCAGTTTTAAAAGCAGTGCAAAGTTCCTTGTATAATTAGAAGTTTTGAAGCAACAATAAAAGTGTCAAGGTAACACCAGTGATTAATGTTCCTGCTGGAAAGAAATGAGAGTTTTGTCCAGTGGCAGCTTTGACTTATCTAATGTGGTACAGAGGGTTACTATGCCTATTGCAAAGAACGTGTACCTGCATGTTTTTTAAAAACTGTATTTTATCTGCATAGGTCAGTGGGTTACTGCTTTTGACACAGAGATTCTTTAGTTACTGTGCAGTTTATAAGTGACAATCGTGATCTAGCACAGTGACCTATAAACTGGCATCAAAAAGATGTTTGCAAACTGCATGGTACAAGGTAATAACTCATGTTTTTTCCCAGTCTTTCATTATCCTGATGCTGCTAAAAAGGCTTATTTGAATGGAAATAAAGTTTTATTGTTAAAGTCAATGCTAACCACTGTGTTATGTCCTAAATCCTGATTTTCTTTAAAAATGTCTACCAGTATGAATGACATGTGAATCCTACAACTTGAAGTCACCTTTGCCTTATGTAACATTTTCTATACACTTGTTTACATGTAGGATTCATTGTCTCTATGGGGCAGATTTACAAGGGAAGTGATTCAGTGAATGCTGCAAGCCGTTTGGCTGTGCCACACTTAATCACTTTCAAAGCACAGGGATGCAACATATTTATAACAGTATGTTGTATCTCAGTGCTCTCCCTGCGCTGGTGCACAAACTGCTGCCATTCGCCGGCACTGGCACCCTTGCACCATGGTGCAAGGATGCCTGCGTTGTGGGGAAATTGTTTATGTGCAGGTAGGGTTCCCGTTCTGCACATAAACAATCAGTAGAGGGGATTTCATCTTTCTATGTGTGCTGCAGAATGCAGCATGCATAGAAAGAGGAAAAAAATGAGGAGAAATGAATACATTTCTCCTTGTTGCGCCTCCCTACGCCTTCCTTGGGGAGGGGTAGCATTCAGACGCATTTCCAGATTTACAATTTCTCGTAAATCTGGAAATGTGACTGGTTTCATGGGTGTTGCGTGGGAACACTCACAGCAAAACCCATGGAAGGCACCTTTCATGAAGTGCTGCGTGCAAAGGGGCCATATTTACAAGAACAGTAAAAGTCACGCAGGGTGGCTTTTCCTGTCCTTGTAAATATGGGGCACTAAAATGCTCCACCGGGTTGTCACTTTTTGTGACGCTCCGGTTGCGCAAGGGGCTTGTAAATCTGCCCCTATATGTGTGTGTTGTAAATTGCTCTGACATCCTACAATGGTATGAGAGATGCTATAAAAAAACAAAATACATGTGACAGAGGGACTATGGAGAGATGAGAGGCACTGTTGGAGGAGGATAATATGGGAATCATTGAAGAACCCCAACAAAGATTGTCGTATCCAGGTGCATAGTAAGGTCATCATTTACTATTCCTTAAAAGCTAATACAATTCAACATATAATGATAAATGTGTTGTAGAATGTACTATTGTTTCCTAAATTTTCTTGGGGGGAGGGCCTCCCAAAGCCCCTTCTGTAGTGGTTAGGCTCACTCACTGCACTTGGTGTGCGCTATATGGGGACTGGTCTGAAAACATTTGCCAGGGCTGCTTTGGGTTTCCAGTCTGGCCCTGGCAGGAGCAGGAGCCTCATACTGCGAAATGAAAACAATAATTTAAATGTTAGTCACGGAGATGCAGCACCAACCTTCCCAATACAGTTTTTGGCAGATTATTTCAATATAAAATACTAAAATCCTTAGTAATCCGACTATTTGTTTTGTGCGCACACCTGTGTTTATTTTTTTCGAATTGCTGTTTTAATGTTGTGAAATTTAAATCATTCAGATTGCTTGGGGCTCCCCGGCTTCCAGTGGTCACTCAATGGGGGTCCTCAGGAGTCAAACGTTTGGGAACCACTGCCCTAAGGAACATGAGGCATCTCCACCAATATCAAAATGAGTCAGAAACCCAGGGGTAACTTTGGATTCAGTTCAATATTTGATACCACGTGTTCATAATATAAAACAGAGTGCCTTCTACTATGTTGTATCCTCCCATTGCATGGATACCTACAGAAACTGCAAGCTATACTCACACTCGTAATCTCCAAGCTTGACTATGCCAACAGTCTATAACTTGGTGCACCTGCATTCATCACATGCAAAATACAACTCATTCAATTTTCTGCTGCAAGAATTCTTTTCTGACTGCACCCACAAGAGCGCAAGACTCCATGCTTCCAATCACTCCACTAGCTACCTATAGCAAGAATGGCAATGTTCGAGGCACTTTTCATTGTGAACAGAGTCTCCAAGGAAAAGGACGACTACACCGATACACTAATTTCAAAGACTCGAGATTTGCACCGCTCATCACCATACCACCTTAGCATAAGAAATCTGTAGGAGGCACTACTTTTTCTGAGAAATCCGCCAAGGTCTAGAAATCACAATCAGCCATCATTTGAAGCATTCAGGAGCACATATACTTCAGAAGACAGTTGATAGCAAACTTATGTTCAAGACAACTACATCCACACATTCCAGCAATTGAAACCGGGAAAGACAGTCACACCCTAAAATATAAGCTTCAGCTTACTATCCACAGATTGGAAGCAACACAACCAGCAATCTACTTTCCATAGTTAGGTAAGTTAAGGAGGGCTGACCTATTTCTTGCTGGGGTTTATATAGTTATGTAACTTCATATATAACATTTCTAGCTCACACTAATACTAATACCATCACACTCCGAGGTTGGTCAGTCGCCAACTGTAACTTTCACTTCTTATATTCAAATAAGACCTATCTACTATGAGGATTGCCATCACCAGTATTGTGCAGTCAATAAACAAGCTATCACTAGCATGTCATGATTGAAAAGATCTGTCACACACTGTGGTGCAATCAGAGGGATTTATTCTAGCTCAGCAATGCAGGTTCCAGATATAAATACACTGTGGCTGCTTCTTTATAATTCACAAAGCCACTCAGATATAGGATGATAGTAACAATGCACATCCCAAGAGATCTCTCCACTTCTCTCTCCCTCCAACCATGGCAATCCGGCCCACATCTACACACAAAATGTCTGATTGGACAACCAAATGCTGTAACTTTCTATGCCGACTATAATCATAGGTAATAGCATAAAGGTACCTACAAAGCTGTTCAAAGCTGCCAACATGCTTAAAAATCATAAACTGTGCATGTGCCTCTCGCACCTCGTAATCCACCACACTGCTACAGGCTACGTTGCATAACACGATAAGTGCACTTCATTGTGATCATGCATGAAGTGCAAGCACTTCCTACATAGAATCTTAAAACATAGACAACAACGTTCCAGCCACACACCAATCTATATGCCGTAGGCTGCTGCTCATGTAAGTATGCACTTCATTGGCACACATAGGGATTTTAAGTGCTATGTAAATGCTGCAATAAAATATAATTCAATATTTATCACGTATGCATCTCCAAGATTTGTTTTAATCTTGTTGAAATCTTTGGTTCCATCGCACTTGGTAATAAAAAACACAATGTCCTTAATTTCTGCTTTCATAATTGCTTGTTTACAGGTATTTACATTTGTGGTGTATTAGAAGCAAATTGACATCCTGCAGTCTTTCTTTTCACACTTTTTGCATGCAGGGCCACTGGAATTATGGCATTCTGCAGCTATGTAGTTTTCCACATGATTATGAATTTGCTGCATTTGCCACATAATAAACCATCTTTCGCATAATTTTCAGATTAAAAAGAAAAATGTTTCAAGCTCAATCAGATCAAAAGTTACCAAAACACTACATCATGTGATGTTGCACAGTGGAAGGTCCTTCCCAAAGGTTGAATGGTCCCCTTTCAGTTGCTGATAGCTGTATTAGACTGTGGAACTGGTCCTTATGAGGTGCAACTGTTGCCCAGATAGGGCTAACGTGTGTAAAAAATGGCAAAATAATGAATTACTACTATCACACAATAAGCCGCATGATTTGTGTTTTTGATTGCGACATAATTTATTCAACCATGCCAAATAATTATAATTTAGGCCTCTCCTACCACATAATTCCAGTTGCCCTGCCTGTACCCTAGTGTGAATGTCACATAGTTCACATTGCAGTCAGAGAAAGAAAAGAAAATATTTCCACATTAAGAGTAAGCGCCAATGTGTCAGAGGACATAGCCTGACATTTAACCTATGTCTTTGAAGGAGCAGTCAATGTATCAAGATAAAAGAATGCATTTTATTGCTAATTCAAATTCTGAACTCCACCGCTTTTTGTCAGTTACACTGTATTCCTTCATTTGAATGCAGTTCATTAAAAAAACTGATTTTAAACAGAGTTTTTCATAAATACTATGGCAGCTGCCTCCTATATTTGCGGGGTGCAAAGATTAGTATGGGCCATGGTGACTGCCCTGGCTTAGGGTTCTCTCCTTTACTACATCTACTTGGGACTTACAGTGGTAGCTAAAGTTAACCCAATTGGGGAAGCAATTGTACAGTTTTAGGAATGAGCTCTGGAACTGGAGACCTGGATAGGAGGAACCCTGTGCACTTTCAGTCAAAATCACAAAATTTACCAAGCCAAAAGGGGGAGTGACCATGTCAAAAAGGGGCATTTTCTGACACAGGAGCATGCACTTATTACCGCCTCTTTGTGTTTTGCGGTGATTCTATTTCAGACATGTGACATTGGTCTTCGCGATACCAATATTTCAGTAGCCAGTGTTTTAAGTCCTGTGTTTATGACGTAAAATGCTCAGCAAGATATACTGAGTGACTGAAGGGCCAAGTTGCTTTGCATTGCTTGAAATTACATACCGAAAATATAGCAAGCTGCAGATGAAAAGAGCCAAGTGTAAAAGTGTTCATAACTCGAATTGGTAGTTTAAAAACAAATATATTGAGAGTGCTTAGTAGAGTGATTTAGTAGGAGTTAGTATTTTGAGCATGCACTGGTACCAAAAAAAAATAAACTGAAAACATAAATTAAAATAACCAGAAATCTACATAATACTACCTTTTACTGTAAACACGATATAAATATTTTCAAGTGTATTTACGCATTTGTCTTTTTACATGATATGGATATCATGTACATAAGGTTTGGATGCTAATTACAGATTCAGTGACTCAGTGGCGTAACGAAAGTTGAGGGGGCCCCCCTGCAAAGTACACGGAGGGGGCCCCCTCCCCGGGCCACCACCTACCACTTTTTCAGAGGAGGCCCCCTGGAGCTTGAGGGCCCACCCTGCACTGAGGGGTCTGCGGGGGCTTATCTTACACCACTGTGAAGATGCCAGAAATGCCTCTTATTTCAGTTATGGACCTATCTCATTAGAAAAACAGACCTACAACTTCGGGCCATAAGACATCCACTTTAACACCAGGTAAAAAATAGAACAAAGTCATTTTGCACTGACGTAGCAACAGTAATTAGCCCATAGTAAGCTTATTCTATTTTGGCCACAGCCCAAAAATAGAAAAACTTTCTCATATGCCCTGGCAGTGAGGTCTGTGGGACTGGCAGGTTTCTGTGCCCGGGGAGGTCTGTGGGACTGGCAGGTTTCCCTGCCTGGGGAGGTCTGTGGGTCTAGCAGGTTTCTCTGCCTGGGGAGGTCTGTGGGGCTGGCAGGTTTCTCTGCCTGGGGAGGTCTGTGGGTCTGGAGGTTTCTCTGCCTGGGGAGATCTGTGGGACTGGCAGGTTTCTGTGCTTGGGGAGGTTTGTCGGGCTGGCAGGTTTCTGTGCCCGGGGAGGTCTGTGGGGCTGGCAGGTTTCTGTGCCCGGGGAGGTCAATGGAACTGGCAGGTTTCTGTGCTTGGGGAGGTCTGTGGGACTGGCAGGATTCTGTGCCTGGGGAGGTCTGTTTGGCTGGCAGGTTTCTCTGCCTGTGGGATTGGCAGGCTTCTCTGCCTGGGGAGGTCTGTGGGGCTGGCAGGTTTCTGTGCCTGGGGAGGTCAATGGAACTGGCAGGTTTCTGTGCTTGGGGAGGTTTGTGGGACTGGCAGGATTCTGTGCCTGGGGAGGTCTGTTTGGCTGGCAGGTTTCTCTGCCTGTGGGACTGGCAGGTTTCACTGCCTGGGGAGGTCTGTGGGGCTGGCAGGTTTCTGTGCTTGGGGACATCTGTGGGATTGGCAGGATTCTGTGCCTGGGGACAGTGACGTAACAAAAGATGAGGGGGCCCCCCTGCAAAGTACACGGAGGGGGTCCCCTCCCCGGGCCACCACCTACCACTTTTGCAGAGGAGGCCCCCTGGAGCTTGAAGGCCCACCCTGCACAGAGGGGTCTGCGGGGGCTTCTCTTACACCACTGTGTAGATGCCAGAAATGCCTCTTATTTCAGTTATGGACCTATCTCATTAGAAAAACAGACCTACAACTTCGGGCCATAAGACATCCACTTTAACACCAGGTAAAAAATAGAACAAAGTCATTTTGCACTGACATAGCAACAGTAATTAGCCCATAGTAAGCTTATTCTATTTTGGCCACAGCCCAAAAATAGAAAAACTTTCTCATATGCCCTGGCAGTGAGGTCTGTGGGACTGGCAGGTTTCTGTGCCCGGGGAGGTCTGTGGGACAGGCAGGTTTCCCTGCCTGGGGAGGTCTGTGGGTCTAGCAGGTTTCTCTGCCTGGGTAGGTCTGTGGGGCTGGCAGGTTTCTCTGCCTGGGGAGGTCTGTGGGACTGGAGGTTTCTCTGCCTGGGGAGGTCTGTGGGACTGGCAGGTTTCTGTGCTTGGGGAGGTTTGTGGGGCTGGCAGGTTTCTGTGCCCGGCGAGGTCAATGGAACTAGCAGGTTTCTGTGCTTGGGGAGGTCTGTGGGACTGGCAGGATTCTGTGCCTGGGGAGGTCTGTTTGGCTGGCAGGTTTCTCTGCCTGTGGGACTGGCAGGCTTCTCTGCCTGGGGAGGTCTGTGGGGCTGGCAGGTTTCTGTGCCTGGGGAAGTCAATGGAACTGGCAGGTTTCTGTGCTTGGGGAGGTCTGTGGGACTGGCAGGATTCTGTGCCTGGGGAGGTCTGTGGGGCTGGCAGGTTTCTGTGCTTGGGGACGTCTGTGGGACTGGCAGGATTCTGTGCCTGGGGAGGTCTGTTTGGCTGGCAGGTTTCTCTGCCTGGGGAGGTCTGTGGGGCTGGCAGGTTTCTGTGCGCGGGGGAGGTCTGTGGGACTGGCAGGTTTCTGTGCCCGAGGAGGTCTGTGGGACTGGCAGGTTTCTGTACCCTGGGAGGTCTATGGGGCTAATAGGTTTCTGTGCCTGGGGAGGTCTGTGGGACTGGCTGGTTTTTGTGCCTGGGGAGGTCTATGGCGCTGGCAGGTTTCTCTGCCTGGGGAGGTCGGTAGGGCTGGCAGGAGTCTGTGATTGGGGAGGTCTGTGGGGCTGACAGGTTTCTCTACCTGGAGAGGTCTGTGGGGCTGGCAGGTTTCTGTGCTAGGTGAGGTGTGTGGGGCTGGCAGGCATCTGTGCCCGAGGAGGTCTGTGGGGCTGGCAGGTTTCTGTGCTTGGTGAGGTCTGTGGGGCTGGCAGATTCTGTGCCTGTGGAGGTCTGTGGGACTGCCAGGTTTCTGTGCTTTGGGAGGTCTGTGGGGCTGGCTGATTCTGTGCCTGTGGAGGTCTGTGGGACTGGCAGGTTTCTGTGCTTGGGAAGGTCTGTGGGGCTGGCAGGTTTCTCTGCTTGGTGATGTCTGTGGGACTGGCAGGATTCTGTGCTTCGGGAGGTCAGTGGGACTGGCTGGTTTCTGTGCCCGGGGATGTCTGTTGGACTGGCAGGTTTCTCTGCCTGGTGAGGTCTGTGGGACTGGCAGGATTTTCTGCCTGGAGAGGTCTGTGCGACTGGCAGGTTTCTCTGCCCGTGGACGTTGGGGGGCTGTGAGGATTCTGTGCTTGGGGAGGTCTGTGGGGCTGGCAGGTTTCTCTGCCTGGAGAGGTCTGTGGGGTTGGCAGATTCTGTGCCTGTGGAGGTCTGTGGGTCTGGCAGGTTTCTGTGCCCGTGGAGGTCTGTGGGTCTGGCAGGGTTCTGTGCCCTAGGAGGTCTGTTCGGCTAACAGCTTTCTGTGCCTGGCGAGGTCAGCGGGAATGGCTGATTTCTCTGCCTGAGGAGGTCTGTGGGTCTGGCAGGTTTCTGTGCCCGGGGAGTTCTGTAAGCCTGGCAGGTTTCTCTGTCCGGGGAGGTCTGTGGGGCTGGCAGGTTTCTCTACCTGGGGAGGTCTGTGGGGATTTCAGGTTTCTGTGCCTGTTTAGGTCTGTGGGACTGGCAGGTTTCTGTGCTTGGGGAGGTCAGTGGGGCTGGCAGGGTTCTGTGCCTGGGGAGGTCTGTGGGACTGGCTGGTTTCTCTGCCTGGGGAGGTCTGTGGGGCCGGCAGGTTTCTGTGCCCGGAGAGGTCTGTGGGGCTGGCAGGTTTCTGTGCCCGGAGATGTCTGTGGGGATGGCAGGTTTCTCTGCCTGGAGAGGTTTGTGGGGCTGGCCGGTTTCTGGGGCAGGATGCTGGGTGATCTTGTCACACCCACAGAGTCAGGGATTTGGAGCCATTTATGGACCAGAAACATTGATCCTTTTACTGCTACTTAGTGGAGTACGACGGCTTCAGGGCGGAAAAGTGCGCAGAGCGCCCCACAGTTCAAAGGTCGCAAGTGAGGTAGGTTGTGTTGGTGTTTAAAAAAAAAAGTCCAGAAAGAGAAGAGAGTTACACACGCTGGTGCCTCTTTCCACGGAAGTCACGTGCAACCTCTGGTAGAACATGCTTCGTAATGTAGAAATGTTCGATTGGTTCTGATGCTCCGTCCATCACCACCTCCTTTTGTACTGCTTTGTTCGCCATAAGTTGGCAGGGTATGCTCAGACGTGAGTCCCTTGCTCACTTTGCCACTGGATTCAAGCAAACCTGGCTGAAGACGGCTGAAATGCCAGAAACCGGTCCTAGGAAGCTTGTTTCCGGTCCAGGGAAGGCATGGCTTGGCAGTTCGGGCTGGACTGTTCCCATGAGGCACAGGGTAAGACTGATTTGCATATGGCCATGTCTGAACTGGGGTGGCAGAGTGGGCTAAAGAACGGTGATGGATCAAACCCAGATCTGTTGACTGGGTGTGAGTGTTTGATCGGTTCTGATGCTCCGTCCATCACTACCCCCTTTTGTACTGCTTTGTTCGCCATAAGTTAGCAGGGTATGCTCAGACGTGAGTCCCTTGCTCACTTTGCCACTGGATTCAAGCAAGCCTGGCTGAAGATGGCTGAAATGCCAGAAACCGGTCCTAGGAAGCTTGTTTCCGGTCCAGGGAAGGCATGGCTTGGCAGTTCGGGCTGGACTGTTCCCATGAGGCACAGGGTCAGACTGATTTGCATATGGCCATGTCTGAACTGGGGTGGCAGAGTGGGCTAAAGAACGGTGATGGATCAAACCCAGATCTGTTGACTGGGTGTGAGTGTTTGATTGGTTCTGATGCGGTGATGGATCAAACCCAGATCTGTTGACTGGGTGTGAGTGTTTGATTGGTTCTGATGCTCCATCCATCACCACCCCCTTTTGTACTGCTTTGTTTGCCATAAGTTGGCAGGGTATGCTCAGACGTGAGTCCCTTGCTCACTTTGCACTGGATTCAAGCAAGCCTGGCTGAAGACGGCTGAAATGCCAGAAACCGATCCTAGGAAGCTTGTTTCCGGTCCAGGGAAGGCATGGCTTGGCAGTTCGGGCTGGACTGTTCCCATGAGGCACAGGGTCAGACTGATTTGCATATGGCCATGTCTGAACTGGGGTGGCAGAGTGGGCTAAAGAACGGTGATGGATCAAACCCAGATCTGTTGACTGGGTGTGAGTGTTTGATTGGTTCTGATGCTCCGTCCATCACCACCCTCTTTTGTACTGCTTTGTTCGCCATAAGTTGGCAGGGTATGCTCAGACGTGAGTCCCCTGCTCACTTTGCCACTGGATTCAAGCAAGCCTGGCTGAAGACGGCTGAAATGCCAGAAACCGGTCCTAGGAAGCTGGTTTCCGGTCCAGGGAAGGCATGGCTTGGCAGTTCGGGCTGGACTGTTCCCATGAGGCACAGGGTCAGACTGATTTGCATATGGCCATGTCTGAACTGGGGTGGCAGAGTGGGCTAAAGAACGGTGATGGATCAAACCCAGATCTGTTGACTGGGTGTGAGTGTTTGATTGGTTCTGATGCTCCGTCCATCACCACCCCCTTTTGTACTGCTTCGTAATGTAGAAAGGCTGTAAATGTTATTTTTTTTCCTTTCATATCAATGGGGTAGGATTGGTGGCTCTTTGCGACAGCAGTAAACAGAGGGGAAGTACATGGTATGCAGTGCCATGAGAATTATGCTGCAGGTACTCAATTATGCAGCAGGAAAAGGCAAATTATGCGGTCCAATGCCGCACATTTTGTGATACTTATACTTTAATTTTTGTAATTTTTGCACCTTTTAAGACTGTTCTGGCAAATGTTTCACCTCAGTCTCAGTTTAACAACCAAACAGCAAAGAGTAACTGAAAGGTGGCCTGTCAATTTTAGCGAAGGGCATTCGACTGTGCAGCAATGCATGTTGCTGTATTTTAGTAACTTTTATCTGTTTCAGCTAGAAACCATTTTTTCTGCAAGCTGCAATTTATGTAGCACCACAGCCCCAATTCTCCCCCTCTCTGCCCCAACCCTCCCCCTCCCACTCCACCCACTCACACCCTGATGTCCAGTTTAGCTGGACCCACCCCTTCAGAACCGACATCACTCGACAACTAGAAATCAGTGACAAGAAATCGAGTCAGTTTTGGGGGGGAAGTGGGTACCACTTTGCCTTGACAAAGTTGGGCTAAACCGGGAAACTTCTCCCAAAGTCACAGACGAAGGTGTAAATTCATAGGTGAAGGGTACATTTTCTTTCGCTCACAAACTTCAATGACAATTTTTGTGTTTTCTGTAAAATCCGCAAATCAACATAAATCGCAGGTGAAACTGATGACACGCACTTTTAATCTTTAATGTGTAACATAACCCCCCCTTTTCCAAACAACCTTCATGTACCAAAAGCGCCTTTCATTTACTAAATGCCTTCACTCTAAACTGGAGACCTTACACACACAAGTGGTCGTCGCAATGAATTTTGGGTGGGGTGCACTTGTCTGCGGGGGGTGGCATAGACTGGGCGAACAGACAGTCACCTGCGCGGGCCACAGAAGACAGGGCAAACGAGGCTAGCCAGAGAAATAATTACATTATGGCAGGTAGTCTTCTTCGCACGTTACCTCTCAACTGTCTCCACTCTGGCCTCTGGGATGCCTCCTCGCTTCAACAGTCAGCAATGCGCATGACAATTGGTCACCAGCCCCACCCTAAGGGGGAAGAGTAAGACCGCACAGATGCGGCGGTGGAGACATCTGCGCAGTGTGCACCATTACCATTTTTTAAATTTGACCATTTAATTTTTAAAGAAAAGTCTAGAGCGAGCGTAAGTTACATAACCTACCTATATTAATTAATTACCTATCCCAGACGGTCACAGATGTGTAGTGCTTGCTGGCACCGCTTAGGGGGCCTCTGGAACGCTGGGGCCCCCCCGCAACGCGGGAGCTGCGGGGGCCTGTGGTACACCCCTGGGGCCTGTTACGCCCCTGCTTATAATTCCGCACCACACAATTGAACTATAAATAATTTAACCCTACAACATTCCATACCACATAATTACAATCCTAAAAGTACACATATTTCCACTTCACTCCATACCACATAATTCCACTTCACAAAATAACATTCCACACAACTTAATACCACTCCCAACCACATAATTACACTCCACACAACTCAACTACACATAATTCCACTTCAACCTATATAATTACACTTCACACAACATATTTATACTCAACTCTAAAACACATTTCCATTCCACGCCACATCATTCACAACAAACTACATAATTCAGACTAACACCACAAATGCACAACACACCACACACATCCAATCTACACCACAAAATTCCACATCATGCTACAATATTTAACAGCACACCACATAAGGAAACTCCACTACATGCCACTCCACAACACAAAATACCATTCCAGATAATCCCACTCCAAGACACACAATCCCACTCCACTCAATACCACATAATTACACTGCACACCATGCCACATTATTTCACTACACAGATCCAATCCACGCAGCACAATTCCATAACTAACAATTCCAATCCAAACCATATATGTCCACTTGACACCACACTCATTCCCTTCACTCCAAACAGAAAACGCATCAATAGCTCTAACTCTCACCTACTAATGTGTCCCAGCAGATCCTGTTTCTGGAGCTGCAAACTTTCTGGCTGAAGTCAGCTCTGTGCTGCCTCAGTGGAGCAGTGCCCTGTGGTGAATGTTGTCTCTGGGGCCCACACCCCCATCCGTTCCCCTGTCAGCTCTCCTCTGTGCTGTCTCTGGGGCCCCCACACCCATCCTTGTCCTCTCCCTTCTCAGAGGCAATGCCCTGTGGGGAATGCTGTGCGGCCTCCTGCTCTCTCTGGGACCCCCACCCCCATCCTTGCTCCAGCGGGCTCTGACTGAAGAGAAACTATGTAACTTGTTGCTGTGTTTCTCTTCAGTCCTGGGTCCCGCGAGGAGCTCCGTGCAGACTGCTTTTGCTGCTTTAGAGGGAGAGAGGCTTGATTTAGAGCAAGCCTCTCTCTCTCACAGCTCTCTACCGAAGAGCTGAGGGGGCCCCCTTCACTTACTAAAGAGTGGGGCCCCCCCCCGCACGGCGGGGGCTGCGGGGGTGTTTGTTACGCCCCTGCAGTGACTCTCCAAGTTTTAGATTTTAGATGAATCTAGAAATCAGTTGAGTTCCATTCTGTGTTCATTTGTAAACAACTGGGAGCACGCAGCCAATGCAGCAACGCAGGCAATAGCCTAAACTATGAATACATGTGGAACGGATGAGTTACAACTTCATTTATTTCCACTTAATCAACAATAATTTTGAATAAATATCAATTAAATGAGCAATAAAACCAAAAAACGGATAAATGCAGGTTGAAATATTGAAGGGCAAAAAACAAACTTTCTCAAACCCTTGGAGACTCTGAACTTAAGGACTCAGCCTACATCTTTACTCACCTTGAAGAAACATATACATACTTACCTCTTCTGCTTATCTACTGAATTCTATTGCATTTGATTCTTAGTTTTTCATAAAGCAGCTTGATCAATTTTAATGCACTAGAGTTACATGAAAATGTTATATAAATAAATAAAGCACAGTTTAATGCCTGTTTCCTAACCTCCATGTGTGACAGTCACATAAGCAAGGAGTAGGATGAAGCACTTCATTGTGGCCTCTGCAGTGTTCCAACAGAAGGAATTCTCTGTGTGTCTCTCTAGCACCCTTCAACTGTCTTAAAGTGAAAACCCGGAGTACTATGGCCAATGGAGCAGAACAAGCAAAGGATGTTTTCGAAATTCAAACCAGGGGTAGGGCTAGTCCTTAAGTCTTTGTTTTGTATCCAATGTTTGAAGAACATGAAATAAAGATTTCAAGAATACATAATTCACATCACCACGCCAGGTACTACTGCCAAATAAGGCCTAGATGTGCGTCACTAATTCTTCATTCAGATATTTGTTTTGCCTCTTGCTGGATAGTGAGATTCACAGACACTTTAATTAAAGGTTTATTTGCCAGAAGTAGAGTACTCTGCACTGCACACAGTGACGGCTAGTGTCATTTGAAAGAGCTGGTCTTACAGTTCTGGAGGAGTACCCGGTGATGAGCAAGTGTGGCGAATAACGCGACTCCTGGGGTTCTCCCCTGAGAAATGTTTGAAAATTGAGTGGTGAAATAGTGGTTTCCCAGAAAATTTGAGAAAGCAAGATGGTTAATAAAGCAATTGTGAAAGTGTAGTTATGACATCAAGAGGTTTAATTTGATAATGACGTAGGTAGTTGCTTATTCAGTATAACCAAAGAACTTTATAGAAGACTGAGATAACAATACTGAATACCTCACAGATTTCTTTCATTATTGGTAACTTGGGGTGTTACCAAATATAATGCTACTCCATACCCTGGCCTCCAAGGAGGTAAGAGTAAGCTGGCTTTGCTGGGAACCAAACGTATGACCTGCAAACCATTGCAGATGTCTGCAACAAGCATTAACTTACTGAGCCTTCTTGCCTCAAACTCGCAAAAACTCAGAGAAAGGTACAGAGAAGAAATCAAGTGTTGCTCAGTGAGCTGACAACGACTTTCAACATACAAACAACAGCTACTTCAATGGAGGAGCAAAACAAGTGATAACGCTAGGTGATTGAGAACCCCTGATTTACTTATGTTCGACAGTCTTGGGCCCCTCCTGACCTCAAATCCTGTGTATAAAGTATAAATGCAATATTCATTCATATTATTCTCCTACTCCTCATATAATGATGGAGGATGCAAATGCTTTAATATTTCTTCCCCTTTGGGCTCCCAGGCAGTGCTTTAGCAGGACTCATTCACGTTTTTTTACAAATGTCTCATTCCTGCCCTTTTATTTAGACACAGAGGAGCG